>NW_027507685.1:197669311-200409483 GCF_037356315.1 Lithobates pipiens
TTCATCTTCTTCCCGGTATCTTCCGACGTCACTCCCACTCCCACGCAGTGCGCCTGCATGCCATAGACAGCGGTGCCTGTCTTTTTGTAAATATCTCCTAAACTGTGTAGGTTTAAGAGATATTTCTTGGACCTACAGTTAAGCCTTAATCTAGGCTTACCTGTAGGTCAAAGTGGTTTGTAAGGGTTTACAACCACTTTAACGAATAATGCGTTATCCACTATGCTGATACGTTGTATGTACATTGGTGAAACTATGTGTTATTGCAAAAAAATCAGTGTGGATGTGTATATATGTTTTTTAATGTAAACTCTAATACAATTTTGTATTTACCACTCTAAAAAAAGTCCCATGTGCAGATTGCATTTTGGTGTATGCATAGGCAGTTTTTGGTAAAGGTGAATTAAACCTTTAACTAATGAAAAAACACATCTTTGAGCAGGCAGTTCTTTATTGCAAAAGATACATACTGTGCATCTTCTGTGAAAACTTACCTGTGTGCTCACAGTTTTCTATTGAATAGATACCGAGCAGCATTTTCCCCGCACACTCCAACCTTGCCAGAAGGACAAACTTCAGTGTGCATGCACATCATTCCCTGACTGGAAAATAAAGAGGTTGAAAACTCGGCACCTGAAAGTAGCCAAGGAGAAAATGATAGTGGCCAGGGGTTTAACCGCCGCAAAAGACACACTGTTTGATCTCCTGCGCTTGTGCAGTGGGCCTCTGTGAAATGGTGAATTCTTTGATCTGATGCTTTGAGTTGGATAATGCATCCACAGACTGGGGAATCTGAAGCACTAGAACATGTAAAAAACAGAAGGCGCGTGGACCTAGCGCATTATCTTCAAACAAAGGTTTCATTCATGTACAAAGACAGGTAGTATGCTCACAAACATTAACTTGAATAAAAACAAATCTCAGTAATCCTCCACATGGGACCTTGAAATTGTCCAAAACAAATGGGATTGTCCAGTAGAGGCATAGGCTAACGCATTTTAAGGGGTTCTTCTTCCTCAGAGCCCTTCAGACAGGTCTAGTCTGCTGGCTTTTATGTGGTGTACTGGATTGATGGTACCAGCCCTGGGGGTGCAACCCGCCCCATGGGTGTGGACAAAACAACCTACCAATCACAACACATCACATCTTTAATGGTACAATAGTTAAAACATATTGTTCATAATATGTAAAAATCTGTCATCAGTAGGGATGAGCCAAACACCCTCCAGTTCGGTTTGCAGCAGAACGCGAACACCATTAAAGTCTATGGGACATGAACGTGTATAATCAAAAGTGCTTGTTTTAAAGGCTTATATGCATGGTATTGTCATAAAAACTGTTTGGGGACCTGGGTCCTGCCCCAGGGGACATGTATTCATGCAACATTTTTTTTTTAAACGTCCGTTCTTTCGGGAGCAGTGATTTTTTAATGCTTAAAGCGAAACAATAAAAATGAAATATTCATTTAACTAGTTGCTGACCGCCGGCTGTCAAATGACGGCCAGGCGGCGCAGCTATTGTGGCGGGAGGCCGTCATATGACGGCCTCCCATTTAAACAGGGAATGCGCGCGATCGTGCACGCGCATCCCTGTTTCTTCGGTGGCGGCGTGTCACGGAGACACCGCTCGCCACCGAAGGGGGTGAACAGCCATTGGTTATGGCTGTTTACCACGTGATCGGCCGTGATGAAGTCACGGCCGATCACAGATGGTCACACCCCGAATGTGCACGGCGCATGCGCGCGATCGTGAGCGCGCTGCGCGTGCACGCCGGTGGCGGCGTGTTCCCCGGGGAGATTTTACCCGGTTCTCCTCCTCACACACCGATCGTGTGTGAGGAGGAGATTGCGGTAACATCTCGTTACCGCCTACAGTACACATCAAGCACACTGATTGCCCCCCCCCCCCCCCAAGAGGACCTGTCACCACCCCTCATAGTACCTGTCAATCACAGTCCATCAGAGTACCTGTCACAGTCCATCAGAGTATTTGAGTACCTGTCCCAGCCCATCAGAGTACCCGAGTACCTGTCCCAGCCCATCAGAGTACCCGAGTACCTGTCCCAGCCCATCAGAGTACCCGAGTACCTGTCCCAGTCCATCAGAGTACCTGAGTACCTGTCCCAGCCCATCAGAGTACCCGAGTACCTGTCAGGGCACATCAGAGTACCCGAGTACCTGTCAGGGCACATCAGAGTACCCGAGTACCTGTCACGGCCCATCAGAGTACCCGAGTACCTGTCACGGCCCATCAGAGTACCTGAGTACCTGTCACGGCCCATCAGAGTACCCGAGTACCTGTCACAGTCCATCAGGGTACCCAAGTACCTGTCACGGTCCATCAGGGTACCCGAGTACCTGTCACAGTCTATCAGGGTACCTGAGTACCTGTCACAGTCCATTAGTGTACCGAGTACCTGTCACAGTCCATCATGGTACCCGAGTATCTGTCATGGTCCATCAGAGTACCCGAGTACGTGTCACAGCCCATCAAAGTACCCGAGTACCTGTCACGGTTCATCCGAGTACCCGAGTAGCTGTCACAGCCCATCAAAGTACCCGAGTACCTGTCACGGTTCATCCGAGTACCCGAGTACCTGTCACAGCCCATCTGAGTACCCGAGTACCTGTCACAGCCCATCTGAGTACCCGAGTACCTGCCCCAGTCCATATGAGTACCCGAGTACCTGTCCCAGTCCATCTGAGTACCCGAGTACCTGTCACAGTTCATCCGAGTACCCGAGTACCTGTCACAGTTCATCTGATTACCTGTCACAGTCCATATGAGTACCTGTCACAGCCCTTCAGAGTTCCCAAATACCAGTCACCAGGCCATCAGTGTACCCGAGTACCTGTCACCAGGCCATCAGAGTACCTGAGTACCTGTTACCAGACCATCAGAGTACCCGAGTACCTATCTCCAGCCCATCAGAGTACCCAAGTACCTATTTGCAGCCCATGTCTCATAGAATATACGTTGGGGTGTTTGCTTTCCAAAATGGGGTCATTTTGTGGGTAATTTCACTGTCCTGGTGGTCCAAGACCTTCAAAAGTGTGATAGGTAGGAATGAAATGAGATGTGTCATTTATGCTCCTAGAATGCCTGAACATACTACTTCAATGTTCGGCCTCTCTATGTGGCCAGGCTGTGTAAAAGTCCTACACATGTGGTATTGCCATACTCGGGAGGAGTAGCAGAATGTATTTTGGGGTGTAATTTTTGTGTAAAAAAATGCGTTTAAATTTTTTTCCACATATTCCAAAAACTTCTGGAAAAAAATTAACCATTCAGAGTACCCGAGTACCTGTCCCAGCCCATCAGAGTACCCGAGTACCTGTCAGGGCACATCAGAGTACCCGAGTACCTGTCAGGGCACATCAGAGTACCCAAGTACCTGTCACGGCCCATCAGAGTACCCGAGTACCTGTCACGGCCCATCAGAGTACCTGAGTACCTGTCACGGCCCATCAGAGTACCCGAGTACCTGTCACAGTCCATCAGGGTACCCAAGTACCTGTCACGGTCCATCAGGGTACCTGAGTACCTGTCACAGTCTATCAGGGTACCTGAGTACCTGTCACAGTCCATTAGTGTACCGAGTACCTGTCACAGTCCTTCAGGGTACCCGAGTACCTGTCACAGTCCATCATGGTACCCGAGTATCTGTCATGGTCCATCAGAGTACCCGAGTACGTGTCACAGCCCATCAAAGTACCCGAGTACCTGTCACGGTTCATCCGAGTACCCGAGTAGCTGTCACAGCCCATCAAAGTACCCGAGTACCTGTCACGGTTCATCCGAGTACCCGAGTACCTGTCACAGCCCATCTGAGTACCCGAGTACCTGTCACAGCCCATCTGAGTACCCGAGTACCTGCCCCAGTCCATATGAGTACCCGAGTACCTGTCCCAGTCCATCTGAGTCCCCGAGTACCTGTCACAGTTCATCCGAGTACCCGAGTACCTGTCACAGTTCATCTGATTACCTGTCACAGTCCATATGAGTACCTGTCACAGCCCTTCAGAGTTCCCAAATACCAGTCACCAGGCCATCAGTGTACCCGAGTACCTGTCACCAGGCCATCAGAGTACCCGAGTACCTGTTACCAGACCATCAGAGTACCCGAGTACCTATCTCCAGCCCATCAGAGTACCCGAGTACCTATTTGCAGCCCATGTCTCATAGAATATACGTTGGGGTGTTTGCTTTCCAAAATGGGGTCATTTTGTGGGTAATTTCACTGTCCTGGTGGTCCAAGACCTTCAAAAGTGTGATAGGTAGGAATGAAATGAGATGTGTCATTTATGCTCCTAGAATGCCTGAACATACTACTTCAATGTTCGGCCTCTCTATGTGGCCAGGCTGTGTAAAAGTCCTACACATGTGGTATTGCCATACTCGGGAGGAGTAGCAGAATGTATTTTGGGGTGTAATTTTTGTGTAAAAAAAATGCGTTTTAATTTTTTTCCACATATTCCAAAAACTTCTGGAAAAAAATTAACCATTTAAAAGACTCATTATGCCTCACAGATTATACGTTGGGGGTGTTTGCTTTCCAAAATGGGGTCATTTTGTGGGAAATACCATTGTCCTGGTACTCCAGGGCCTTTAAAAATGTAATAGGTGGTTGAGAAATGAGATGCGCCATTTTTGCTCGTAGAACGTCTGAAGGTACTACATCAATGTTGGTGCTCTGTATGTGGCCAGGCTGTGTAAAAGTCTCACACATGTGGTATCGCCGTACTCGGGAAGAGTAGCAGAATATATTTTGGAGTGTAATTTGTTGTATGCTGTGTGTGAGAAAGAACCTGATAATATGACAATTTTGTAAGAAAAAATAATAATAAAAAAAAAAAAATCTTCATTTTGCAAAGAATTGTGGGAAAAAATGACAACTTAAAAAAACTCACCATGCTACTTACTTAATACCTTGGAATGTCTACTTTGTAAAAAGGGGTCTTTGGGGGGTATTTGTACTTTCCTGACTTGTTAGTGTCTCAAGAAATGAGGTACACCTGATGTACTTTGTTTACATTTAGCGCAGGGTTCCCCTTAATTTACATATGACCTGAAGGGCCTGGTATTGATTTTAGGGGGACCCCACACAATTTTTTCATTTTGGTTCGGGGTTCCCCTTAATATTTATACCAGACCCAAGGGGCCTGGTAATGGACTGGGGGGGGAGGGGGGGGGGACCCATGCTCTTTTATTCAATGAGTTTTATCTATATTGCCAAGACCCAACAATTCATTATAGTTGCGATGAGTTTTAAATGACAATTTTTCCTTTAGAAATGTAATTTTGCTGTGGTACTGTTATAAACACATGGGAAAAATGTGCTACTTTGCAGGCATACTATAGACACCCCCCAGGCATGATATTTAACCAAGGAGAAAGAAATAGTTGCGCTAACAATGAAACCACTAGTGATCAATCGGTGCAAAACAAAATTTGGAATATATGTACATGAATGTGATACAAAAAATGTATAACACAAAATTAATAAAAATATAATAAACATATAGTGACAAAATATAAGTGAATGTGCAAATTAAAAAATCTAAATTAAAAAAGATTGCAAAAAGCAAATTAATCAAAATCTTAAAAATAAAGTCCAAGCAATCTCTTATTAGTGGTATAAACTGTGATAACTTATATGAGTGATATAAGTGCAGTCTTCCTTCATCAATAAATGCTGAACACTGTAAGGATTTCACGGTTACCAGAAGGCAAGCAACAAGGGTTTGCAGCTAAATACCCAGCCAGGGCCTTTATCCAAGGAGGTCCAGGGTAAGCAAATAGAACTTCAGACACAGGAACAGACTGCAGCCAGTAAATCAATAGTAGGATATTCCAAGGACTCACGAATATGCACCAGGTGTCACCCAGGGAACTTCCCATAGTGAAATACTGATAGGTATGTTTATTAAAGGAAATTAAAAGTAATACATACAGAAAATCGGAGTATAATATAGCATTGCATGGATAGCCGGCCGGCATGCGAATGCCTATTCATTTAGAGGATCTTAACGCGATGACGTCGGATGTCCACCCGACCTGCGCTTCATCATAAAATTGACATCGTCTGGGGTACGGGTGACACACTGACGCATCACGTTTAAAAACACAACATTACTAACCAAGCCTCGATCTGAGATGAGGATCGGGACATAGAGTAATTTAACATGGCGGGCCGGAAAAGCCTGGTCCGCCATATCACAGATTGGCATACAGAATTAAAAAAAGTAAAACAACAATATTAATAAAGAGGATGAGAGCTAAAAAAAAAAAAACCCTTAGTGAATTAGAAAGAAATACTGATGTTAAAACATACACCATGGGAATGTAATTGTTTTAATGAGTAGATGTGGGCATTACTAACAGGCAATGGATCCTGAATCGAAGCCAGTACTAGCAAAAATATATATCAGATGGTAATCATGGCCAGCAGGGGGTGAGTGAGCAAAAAATGGGCATGACTGGCCTGCTCGGTGGAAGCAAATCTCCCAAACAAATTGGGAAAGATGCATTATCATAAATGCAAGCAATAAGCCGCAAAACTCAGAGTATTGTAAATAGAAATTGTAGATAAAAATTGGATTTTGACTAAATGAATGGATAGATGTGGGAGAAATATATTAGCTCATCACAATAGATGTAAAAGAAATATATTGCCTCATCTCAATGTCAATCAATCTATCCAAAATAGGGAGAAGAGGGAAAACAACCAAATGATGATATCCCAATCATCAACTCATATCAAGTGTACATAAATAAAACATCATAAATTAATCTGAATTATATTATTAAATACAGAAAATAAATACAAGATATTAATATGTATACAATATGAAAAATAATGAAGAAGAAAATAAAACTAAAATAGAGTATGAATAAAAATAATAACTACATTTTAAATAGCAAAATCCCCAAGCATCAAGAATAATTTAGGACTTGTCTATAAAGGCGTCTACATCTACGTCAATGTTAAGGCCAAAGGGTGCATAGCATTTTAACCTATGGATCCATGACATTTCTAACTGCGATATGCTCCTAACAAGCGAACTCCCCCTCCACTATGGGCGGTACTTATCAATACCTAGAAATATTGTTTTGGTGGGGTCCTTGTTATGGCACAAAAGATAATGACTGGAAACAGAATTTCTTCTGGGAGCATAAATTACACATATAATTTTTTGACTACCTCTTACACTTTTGAAGGCCTTGGAGAACCAGGACAATTGGAATGTCTCAAAAATTACCCAATTTTGGAAAGAAAACAACCCAATGTATAATCTATGAGGCATAATGAGTCTTTTGAAAATGTAATTTTTTTTCTGCAAGTTTTTGGAAAATGTGTAAAGAAAATGAAAACACATTTTTTTCACAACATTGTCTACTTTCACAATGTTTCCAACACATAACATGTACATACCAAAAATGATACCCCAAAATAGATTCTTTTCCTCCTCCTGAGTACAGCGATACCACATGTGTGAAACTTCTCCACAGCATGGCCACATACAGGGAACCAACGTGCAGGAAGCACCATCAGGTGTTCTAGGGACATACGTTTAAAAACTAATTTGACTACCTATTACACTTTTGTGAGGCACTGTAGTGGCATGGATGTGGCATGGATGATAACTGATGTGGCATGGATGAGCATGAATGGGGATGGATGAGCTGTGGATGGGGATGGCTGAGCATGAATGAGTATGGCTGAGTATGGATGGGTAAGGCTAAGTATGGATGGGTACAGCTGAGTATGGCTGGATATAGATGGGATGGCTGGGTATGGCTGAGCATGGCTGGGTACGGCTAAATACAGCTGAGTACGGCTGAGTATTTCTGGGTATGGCAAATGTTGGATGGGGGTGGATGGGATGGCTGAGCATGGATGAAGGGATGAGTATTGCTGAGGATGGATGGATGAGTATGCTGAGTATGGATGGGTATTCTGAGTATGGATGGCTGAGTATGCTTAGTATGGATGGCTGAGAGTGGATGGACAGATGAGTATGCTGAGTATTGATGAGTATGTTCAGTATGGATGGCTGAGCAGGGATGTATGAGTATTCTGAGTATGGATGAGTATGGATGGGTGAGCTGGGATGAATGGATAAGTATGGATGGGTGAGCATGGATGGATGAGTATGCTTAGTATGGATGAGGATGGATGGCTGAGCTTGAAGGGATGGCTGAGTATGCTGAGCATGGATGGATGAGGATGGATGGATGGTTATGCTGAGTATGGATGGGTATGCTGAGTATGGATGGGTGAGCATGGATGGATGGATGAGTATGCTGAGTATGGATGGGTATTCTGGGCATGGATTGCTGAACATGGATGGCTGAGCATGCATAGATGCGGATGGATGGATGAGTATACTGAGTATGGATGGGTATGCTGTGTATGGATGGGTGAGCATGGATGGATAGATGAGTATGCTGAGTATGAATGGGTGAGGGAGTATGCTGTGTATGGATCGGTATGTTGAGCATGGATGGCTGGGTATGGATGTATGGATGAGCACTGGAATGGGCACTACATATCCAGCCCACAGCACTGCTGCCACCAATCTCTCCCCTCTCCTTTCGCACTGTTCCAATAGGTATGGGGAGGAGAGAGAGGAATTGGACTTGAAGCCAGTTTGTTTACAAGCGATCGCTCTGTCATTTGACGGAGCGATCACGTGGTAAACGACCGCTTTCAGCGGCCGTTTACCGTGATCCGTGATGAGCCGGGTCCTCTTCATCCGGCAGTCACGGATGTTTCCGGATGTGCACGAGAACTTCCACTTGTTGTATTCCTCCCTGTCTGAAACCATGATCAGACCAAGACAGAAGTACAGTTAAATCACACTTGTTTAAAAATAAAAGTAAATAGAACAAACGTAGTCAAAACATAGCCAGAGTTCAGGAACCGGAGTGGATAGTCAGACAAGCCAAAATGTCAGGGATCCAGAGAACAGCGTAGTAGAACAGCAAGCAGGATCTGGGGCCAGAAGGAATGTCAGCCAAGCAAGTCTTTAACAGGAACACAGGAGAGTGTCTCTAGCCACTTCTGGACTGTCGCAGGCTGATGTAATTCCATACTTTGTTTATTTTAGCACTGGTATTTTACATGTAATATGTATTTTATTAGCTGTCACAGGAGAGCGACGTAGCTACCACCTTAGTATTCATAATTCCATACTTTGGGGATGGATTTCGTTGTTATGGCAGCAGTTAGCTGCCATAACCCCAGTATCCCCACATTCGGCCGGCAGTCTGGTACTAGACAAAAGTCTTTTCTTCAGTGATACCAGATGAGATCTTCAGTAGATAGCCCCTCAGCCAGCTCTCTTTAGGATGTGAGCATCCAGGCTCTCAAGTCTCCCGCCTAAGGCCTCTCAAACAGACACGTGGCAACAGTATGCCCTCCAGGCTGAGCTGATTCTCTCTAGGAAAAGACCCAGAGCCCAGTGTGCTTACTGAATATATACAGTCTCCCAGCATGCCTCTGGGGCTAGCTCCTTGGGATTGGCTGGGGCTGCATCTTTATTCATGCTGCCATCTGTATAGCTCCACACCCACGCCCATTGTGGCACATCGGCAGGGATCTGTGATCTCTGTGTCCTTAGGGTAAAGAGCCAAAAACATCTGCTCTTTATCACGTGATCAGCTGTGTCCAATCACAAACAGGATTTGCCAGTTATCGGGATTGCTCTCCTCATTCTGTCAGTAAGTGAGGAGAGGAGAGCCGATAACCAGCAAATTCACACAAGGGACACGCACACAGATAATCAGGGCACTGTTTATCAGTGCCCTGATTATCAGTGCAGCCAGGCAGTACCAATCAGTGCTGCCAGCTATTGCCAATTAGTGCTGCCTACTAATGCCCATCAGTGGCACCTATTAGTGCTGCCTATCACTGTCGTCAATGCCGCCTAACAGTGCCCATCAGTGCTGCCTATCAGTACCTACACCTTATAGAGTCTCTCCATTTTCTCTTATTTTTATCCAGGTTCGATTGAGTCAATTTTTTATACATCAACAACCTCCAGACAGCTCCCCCATAGGGTGGAAGTTTTATACTGTGTTGAAGAGTCATAAGGGTCCAGGAACTTCGGCTGGACCATTACGGATGAGGAGTGATCATTTTCCTGTCAATCCTAACCTTGTGGTACTTGGCCCACATAAGCTTGATTGATCCACTACCATCTGGTATGTGGGTCCACCACATCCAGTAAGAGTACCCATCTTTATGCCTTTTGATAGAGAATTTCTTCACATTCACAACTGCACAGCTAGTCGCATATTGTGTGTTCTGTCCTTGTTCAATTGAGGATTCTCCATTTTGCACAAGATGGATATGATTTTTGGAATTTTTATTAATTATTTAGCTCACCCTTAGTGAACATTGGACTTTTATCAGTTCACTAATGTTACATATATTGGATATCACAGTTAATTTTTTTATTCCATTTTACTGCTACACTATATGTTTCTATACAGTGTATAGGCATTTAAAATTTTATATCAAATAAAAAACATATGTGGAATTTTAACATACATATTTGTGTTTTTATATGACACCCTATAAGTCCCAGTCAAACAAAAAAAGAGTTTGTTTTCCATTTTTGTCTTTTGGATGAACTCAATGGACATGTGTGTGTTTTTTTGTTTTTTTTTTTGTTTTTTTTTTAAATCTGGACTCCTGTATGTATTTGTGTATGCAGTGCAGCTTTAGTGATTTTTTTTCCTTCAGCCAGACTGTGGGCATACATAGGTATTTGACAAATATGCTCTCTGCTCTGATAAACATGCCTCATGAAGGGGTAGTCCTGAACTGTTGCAATTCTTTGCTGTGATGTAATCGCTTTAAAACATTTTTGGATGCTATTTTGAAGATCCATGGTATGCTGGCGATATATACTTAAACTGCTTTGAAAAAGGGTTGTAGACTCTTGCAGCTCTGCATAATACTTGGAGTGACAGTTCAGCACACTGCTCCTGGGACTTATCTATGACAATCCAATACTGCTCCTCTCAGTGGGAAAGTCTGGCATAAGCAGGAGGAAAGCGGCCTCCAACAGCTTGAGAGTAGAGGCTTTGACGGTAGCATACTGCTATTGTGGTGTACTTGCTATCGGTTTGGGCTTGAAAATGACTTCTGTCTGATGGATTATTCCACTGTGCCCCTAGCCTTGCGCGGCATGCCTTCAGGACACCAAAAATTATTGGTGTCATGCTTGCTTGTAGGCTTTAGCCTAATAAGAGAGCAATGCTTCCTCTTGTGCTAGAGAAAACTCTTTCCAACAACTTCCCATTTGTATACCATAAATCAGTGTTTTTAAACCTTTTTTCAGTCGTGGCGCCCTTTAAATGTATGCAAAATCCTGAGGCACCCCAGTCTAAACTGTAAAAAACACTGGAAAACCTGAGCCTGGGGCAATGCACACTTTAATGAAATTAAGGTCACAACAGAGCCCCCTCAATCACATCAGAGGCATCTCCATACAGTGATGCCCCCATCACATAATAGCCCTTTCTATATGTCAGAGGCCCCCTATGCAAGAGAGCCCCTAATCACATCAATGTCTCCCCAATATGTCAAAGACCCCCAATACAAGAGTTCCCCATCTCATCAGAGTTTCCCCTTCACAACCCATCACAGAGCTCCTCAATCACAAAGGCTCCTCTTCAAATAAAAGTCCTTTTGGCTCCAAATGTGCATGAGAGGTGGAGGAAGTGGACTTCCTTCTTCTACTGAATGCTGGGGGTGGCCCTGCTTGCCACCTGCCCTGAATCAGAGTCATGCTTTGTCATGGTGCAGGTAATCCAGCTGCCATCACCACAGTAATGAATGATGGAGTGCAGCCTGACCTTGGAGTGTCATTGGTTGTTATGGTGCTGGTGGCTGCCCCAACAGCACCATAGCAACCTGTGGCACAAACCATAACCCCCCTCCTATACTACTACCAGAATACCTATTAGATGATTCAGTCTCCAGTCTTCAGATTTGGATGGAGTGCTATTTGCATTATTTTCTGAAAAATATAAAGAATTCTTAGTATGCCATTGGTATGCTGTTTTTTTCCCATAATCGTAAACCATGTACAGGCACAGAGTCCTGATCTGTGCTGGTCTCATAGAAGCCAGAATTAGTCATAGGCTGGGGAAGAATTGCGTAGGATTACCACGCATATATTGCTGTGATCCCTTGTGCCTCATTAATAAATGGCCAGTTGTCATCCCACACTCACCGAACGCCTCCAGCTGTCCTGTTACATGAAACCTGCCGTATCCCTGAGGGGGTTAAAGCCATTGTAATCTCTCACACAGCTGCCATGGAGCAGGCAATGAAATGTGAGGTATTGGCTGGGTTATGGGAAAACTAATTACAGCTCTGCCTGGATTTACCTCTCAAATACCTAAGAAAGTAACTCGGCATTAGAGGAAGTCTATCAGACTGGCCTTGCAGACTGCATGGGTGAATATAATTCAAGAGACAGATGTTGCAATCTGCAAGACTGAGACTAACTATTTTAGACTGCTGACGCTAAGTACTCCTTTGTGTGGGTGTAATTATCTCAAGTACCCCATATAGTGCGTACATTAAAAGGGAATTTCACTACCCCCAGTTTAGCTTTTTTTTTTTTTTGCTCCTCTTACTTTCACTATTGGTTGTCCTCAAAAATGCTCCTCACATGCCTAGAATATTCTGCATTGTTTAATCTAGCCTGACGCTCTGCCACTGCACACAATGTCTTATGCTATAAACTTCTATGCTGACATCATCAAATGGCCAGGTATTTTTTTCCAGATTATTGCACCTGTCCCCCTAAGAATACTCCTCTGCACATGTGCAGTGTGGCCAAGATTGCCTAGCACATGCGCAGTGCACCCCAGATTGCCCTGAAGCCTCCTGGGATGCATAATGTAGGTATCCTAGAAAGCTTTGGGAAGAGGTGGTGTTATTCACTCCTAGTCAAGGAAATCTGGAAAAGTGAGGGTCAGGAACTCCTCAGTCGGCTGGAAGTTGGAGATACTTAATTCAAGGATCCCAAACACGGTCAAACTTAGCAGTCCTATCCTGCAACATACTATAGCGATTTTTGACGCAAGAAACATGAAGTGGATTAAAGATTGAACATGCTTAGGAGCATCAATGACAGGCTCGTTGAGAAGAGCCACCTTAGGGTTTTTAACTATATTCCCCATTGTCACTGAATTGATCAGGGAGAGTACTCTAATCCAAAATTGGCAAACCTTGGCACAGGTCCACCATATGTGGAACATCGTACCAGGTTGACCACATCCCCGAAAACACAGAGAAGAAACCCCCTGGTACATTTTAGAAAGGTGGTCTGGCACCAGGTACCATCTAGAAAGCATCTGGCATCTCTCCCTGCTGAGGAGGCATAAGATTTTCTGACTACAGAGCTCTAGGTCGGAGTTAGTCCTCTGCAGAGAGACCACTGCTTCCAGACAGAAGGAAAAGATAATTCTCTGCAGCATGCTGGCGTGTGACCGGCATGTTTTGCTCTGTCCATTATTAACATAAATAAGTGTAGCACTTCTAATATCAAACTATATTACATTGTGCTAATGCAACATCATTCAGTGCAAAACGGAAACAATAATACAGATGTCCGTGCATATAAATATTTATATACCAAAAAAGTATATAGTATAAAGTATATACCAATATTCAGAAAATATTATAATATTGCAATAAAAACCCACAACAAAGTGTCAATAAAACTCAATTAAGTCCCACCATTTGTGGCATAATAAGTGTAATAATTGAAAGTGCAATATCCATATAACATCCGTAGAAAAAAACTTGCACAGATTTAAACTTCCAAGTGTTTTTTAGAGTGATCTTCCCATGCAAGAAAAATGAAAGTGCTCTCCCTCTCCATCTAGTGCACCACAATATGCTCACGACCTCTTACATTCTAAAAATCATTTGGTAGTGCAAAGGATAAAATTTATCTGCTAAACCCAATTACAGGGGAGAACTTGGTTGGTACACAGTGTTAAGTTTAACAGCTCACTCCCAGCAAAACACAAATGAAACATAGTGCTCACTGTAATCTTTATTAAAAATAACTCTGTGCCATTAAAAACACTCACATAAAATTCTAAGTCAGTAACTTCATACAATACAGCACTCTTCCAAGAAGGTGGGTAGCAGTATATTTAACACAACACTGTGGATGGAAACTTGGTAACACTCTGCAGTAGAAGCCAGCAGCTTGACTCCCTTCAGCGTGATGACATCACTGGTTTTACTCTACCTGACGTGCTGCATCCATACAGGACTTCATCAGAGGTTAGGAGACCTGATGTAACTCTCACGCTAATATAGACTTGCCAACAACATATAGCTGCTCTAGACACCAATGCAGAGTTTGAAACTTCCAGTCCATGATATTACATATCAAACTAAGCTGACAGCCCTCATATCTAAAACCTACCATACTTAATATTCCCTTCATGAAATATGTCCTCCGGAGCTAACATATCAAATCTAAATGTGCATATGATATAAATAATGAAAACATATATACGTATTCAAATGGAAAACGGTATTGTTGTTATTAAAATCATATAATAAGGGGGGAAAAAAAGAAAAGAAGAAAAGAAGGAAAACAGGACTAAGTCTCAAGAAACTAACTGTCAGGGAATGCCTGGACAATTAATTTAGTCAGTTAAATTGATTGTGTAATCGATCGATGAACCACAGTGACTCCAATACAAAAATAATTTATAACTGACATCATTAAATATTTTGAGTTATGTTGACAAGCACAATTCTTTAACCACTTGCTTACTGGGCACTTAAACACCCTTCCTGCCCAGACCAATTTTCAGCTTTCGGTGCTCTCACATTTTGAATGACAATTACTCAGTCATGCAACACTGTACCCAAATTTATTTTTTGTCCTTTTTTTCCCCACAAATAGAGCTTTCTTTTGGTGGTATTTGATCACCTCTGGGGGTTTTTATTTTTTGCGCTATAAATGAAAAAAGAACAAAAATTTGGAAAAAATACGCATATTTCTTTGTTTCTGTGACAAAATTATGCAAATTATTAATTTTTCTTCATACATTTTGGCCACAATTTATACTGCTACATATCTTTGGTAAAAATAACCCAAATTAGTGGATATTATTTGGTCTTTGTGAAAGTTAGAGAGTCTACAAACTGTGGTGTGAATCATACAAAATTGATCACATCTGATGTACTGGTGGCCGATCTGATTTCTTGCGACCCGAACAAGTCAGGAAAGTACAAATACCCCCCAAATGACCCCGTTTTGGAAAGTAGACATTCCAAGGTATTTAGTAAGAGGCATGGTGAGGTTTTTGATGTTGTAATTTTTTTCCCACAATTCTTTGCAAAATTAATATTTTTAATTTTTTTTTTCCCACAAAATTGTCATTGTAATAGGTTATTTCTCTCATGTAGCATGTGTATACCACAAATGACACCCCCAAAAAATTCTGCTACTCCTCCTGAGTATTACAATACCACATGTGTGGGACTTTTTCACAGCCTGGCCACATAGAGAGACCCAACATGCAGTGAGCGCCATCAGGTGTTCTAGGAGCATAAATTACACATCTAACTTGTTGACTACCTATTACACTTTTGAAGGCCCTGGAGCACCAGGACAAGTGACACTGATGACAGATGGCACTGATACGTGGCAATGATGGCACTTATACGTGGCACTGATGACAGATGGCACTAATATGTGGCACTGATGACAGATGGCACTTATACATGGCACTGATGACACGTGGCACTAATATGTGGCACTGATGACAGATGGCACTAATACGTGGCACTGATGACAGATGGCACTAATACGTGGCACTGATGATGTGTGACACTGATGACAGATGTCACTGATAAGTGGCATTGATGACACGTGACACTGACAACAGATGGCACGTGACACTGACAGGTGGCACTGATGACAGATGGCACTAATATGTGGCACTGATGACAGATGGCACTATGTGGCACTGATAACAGATGGCACTTATACGTGGCACTGATGACAGATGGCACTGGGGACAAATGGCACTGACAACAGGTGGCACTGGGGACAGATAGCACTAACAGGTGGCACTGGGGGCAGGTAGCACTGGGGAGGATGGCACTGGGGAGGATGGCACTGGGTGACATTGGCACTAGGGCGGATGGCACTGGGGAGGATTGTACTGGGGCGGATGGCACTGGGGAGGATGGCACTGGGGGAGGATGGCACTGGGGAGGATGGCACTGGGGAGGATGGCACTGGGCGACGTTGGCACTAGGGTGGATGGCACTGGGGAGGATTGTACTGGGGCAGATGGCACTGGGGGAGGATGGCACTGGGGCGGATGGCACTTTTTTTAACTTTTTTTTTTTTTACTTACGGCTGCGACAGCCGTTCATCTGTCCCTTCTCACACGCTGTCTGTGTGAGGAGGGAGAGCGGTGCTGAGAGATGATCTTATATGTTTACATATGAGATCATCTCTCATTGGATAGGCCGTTCGTGCTGTAAACGGCCGCTGTGATTGGCCGTATACAGCGATCTGTGACTGGCTGTGTCCGAGGGACAGAGCCAGCACAGAACTTCCCCGATGCGTGCTCCCGGGAGCGTGCATTGCGGAAGTAAACAGGAGGACGTCCAGGGACGGCCTCCCGGCAGATAGCGTCCGCTCTGTAGCCGTCTTTCGGCCATAGGGCGGGCGCGCGAAGCGGTTAAAGAAAACGTGATAAGATCAATGTAAGTATAGACTGAGGCTATCAAAAATAAATTAATATTCATTCAAAATAAGTCATCCTGGGCTCCATCAGACTTTTTCCATCTAAATTTCCGACACACAGAGTTTGAGAGCTGGATCTAAAATTTTCCGGTAACGAAATCCGATCGTTTAAATTCCGATCGTGTGTAGACAATTCCAATGGACAAAGTTCCACGCATGCTCAGAATAAATTACAAGACGAAAGCTAGTGGCTACTGGCCCGTTGTACATGTTCTATGTCATCGCATTCAGAACGATCAGATTTTCTGACAACTTTGCGCGACCGTGTGTATACAAGACAAGTTTGGGCCAAAATCCGTTGGAAAAAATCTGATGGATTTTGTCATCGGAAAGTCAGACCGCGTGTACAGGGCATCATTCTCCTGCAAAAAAAAATAAGCATCAAAATATGTATAAGTGGGCACTAATATAGCCCAAAAAAAGAAAAACAATAACCAAAAACTAATTTTAAAAAATTACCTAACTCTATGGTTATGGTTATGCTATCATGGGAGAAAGACTAAATTACAGCAAGGATTATTGTAATTGGCCTATTCATTTAAAGGTTAAAGCGATTGTATACTTGCACCAAAAACCTGTAAGGCAAAGGCATAATGAGCTAATATGCACTGCATGCTAGCTCATTATGAAATACTTACCTTAGAACGAGGCATCGGCAGTTGATCCTGGTCACCGCTGATTGAGCTGACATTTCCCCTCTGCTCTGTGAGTGGCCGGAGCCACGATGTCGTCACTTCCACGCACACCTTCACATTGCATGCGCCACTGACATCAGCAGCTGCATGCAAAGTTTTAGGAGATATTCATTTTACATACAGGTAAGCCTTATTATAGGCTTACCTGTAGGTAAAAATATAAAAAAAAAGGGTATACAACCACTGTAAGTTCACTTTTTAGAAAAAAATAATAGATGCACGTTTTTTGTAGGTAAAAAAATGTGCATTTATTTTTTTTAGCCTGTAAGGCATTGCACCAGCGAACAGCAGATTGCTTGTGCCATGCAGATTTGTTAGTGTATCATCCCGCATGGGCAGGCAGCTACAATCTGACAGGAAGAATCAATGAACTACCATGACCCTCCACATTGCCTTGGTAGTTTATTGAGAACTACAAGACAACAACCGCAAAGAATGACAGGACTTGTAGTTCATTCACACAGAGCTGTGTCAATGAATGACATAGCCGTGTGGGTGGAGCCTTGCATGGCCACGCTGATTTTAAAGAGTGACAGCTAGTTTTCTCCCCGTACTGCTGCCGGGGGGGGAGGCATTGGGCAGCAGCTGCAGCATGTGGAACATGTTACAAGGTCTGCTCTAAAAATGCATGTTCACAAAGGTGAACCTATCCTTTAACCACTTAAGGACCGCGCAGGGAGGGCCTTACACACAAAATCACGTACCTGTACTTGGATTTCGCTTCTCGCCTCTGGGATGCATGAGCCATCCGGAGCCATGTTCCCACTGTGGACTATTGGACACAGCAGGAGCCAATCAGCGGGTCCGGTGGCCACGATGGCAGCCAGCTACCAGTGTTCACTTGCTGAAGAGGCAGAACCGTGGTCTGCCTATACAAACAAGGCAGACCGTCAGAGAGAGAGATCTGGGGGGTCATTTACTAAGATGAATGCGCTGCGCCGGTTCATACCTTAATTGGTGTGCCGGATAAATCATTGAGCGTGTGAACCGGCGCATGCATATGTGCAACAGCAATAATAATATGCTATTGATCACATATTATGAGTATCGCCTCTGGTCTAAATCTTTATAAGTATTGTATAATGTACCATCATCCAGAATTTGTAGTTAAAGGAAAAAGGGCTTACATGGGAATACCGGGTAGTCGCTCACACCAACCCCATATATAGTTCCATTCAGCCATATAATAAATTGGACTATACCGGTACTTGGTAATGGAAAAACACTAATAAAATTTAAAATCAAGATAATGTTTAATAAAGATATAAAACAAAACAACACTGAAATATCACTTGAAGAAGTACAATAATATGCACATCACAGTTGAGGTATTCCTGACGGGTTCTCCATAGGGAACATTCAACCGTAGAGAGTGCACAATAAATTTCCTCGACTAGTTTCGCGGGAAAAGGCCCGCTTCTTCAGGAGGATATCTATATAAAAGTATCACAGTCATTAGATAATACACACATGTAAAAATACAAGCAATACAGTTATCATAATGTTATTAATTTTACATACACAAATTCCCTATATGTTTAAAAGAGGAGGTCAGCTCACCCTACTTCAAGGAACAGGCTGCAGGTAAGGAGATCCGCAAAGTCCCCCCACGGTGAACATGGGGGATTGGTAAACGCCGGCTCTGGATAAATAATATTATAATAATTTATCGATTAGGTAGGGGTATATCTTGAATTAAGGAAGAAAGGGGAAGGGGAGGAAAGAAAAAGAAAAAGAAGAAAGACCTCGTGAGGGTGAAACCGTGATATTAAGTGACTAAAAAAGGTGGGGAAGGGGGGGGGGGAGGGGAGGGGAGGGGGGAGGGGGGGGGGAAGAGGGAAAGGGGAAGGGGGAGGGGGGGAGAGGGAGGGAAAAAGGGGGGGGGGGAAGGGAAAAGGGAAAGGGGAAGAGGGAGGGGGAGGGAGGGAAAAAGGGGGGGGGAAAGGGGGGGGGGTGAAGGTGAATTGTTGCAGGTGACTGCATATAATTACCAAAGGTATAAGGTCAAAAGTGATTAAACCATAAAATTTAATATAAATGTGTAAAAATTATTAACAAACCAAACGTGAATAGTCAAGTATATCCATATGGATTGGGCAGTGTAGAAGGAGGAAAAGAGAGAAGCCCTTCACCCCAATAAGAATCCTTAATTCCAGAGAAGGTTACAATAAAAATGAATCGGCTTACCAACAAGCCAATCAAGAAATCATGTAAAGACAGGGCATCAAGGTTGAGCTGGTTAAACAAGCTTGTAAGGATATTGTACCGTTCGCTGAGTATCAAATACCAGGTCCACTGTTAGATAGCTTAATGGCCATCAATACTGCAAAAGGTATATAAAACATTTGAATATAGACAGGGTAAAAAGCCGACGGGCATTATAGAGCCAAAACGTCAGAGGAAAAATTGAATAGATTCATAAGTAAATAACATCATATAAAGTGGTTACCTGTCAGCGGGGACAATATCCTAATACAGCCCTGATGGAGTCCGTGCGAACCTGTCCATTCAGCGGTCAAACAGACCGTTAAATAGACTCCCCAACACACATAGCGTCTGACGTCCGCCGGAAATCGGCGGCGCCCGACGTAATGTGGTCCACCTCTTCACACCGCGCAGGCGTACTGAACGGTCGCTACTGCGCAGGTGCGTCCGTTCGGCGGTCTGATAGAGCGCCAGAACAGATTGCTTAGCAACCACCACGTCGGACGTACGTCGAATCCCGGCGGCGTCCGAACGTCATGTGGTCTGTTACCCCACACTGCGCAGGTGCAGTACTATACTGTTACTGCGCCAGTGCGCAAGGGAAACACTGACGGCTCAATGATCCGAAGGTTAACCCTTGCAAGTCGGCCGAATAGTTCGTCCAGACCAGGGGGAACACATGTCCACCGGAGGGAAGGGGAAAAGAAGAGAAGGGGGGGGGGGAGGAGGGGGTTTTTTGGGGTGGTATGTTAACCATCACCTATTATAAAAACGGTTTGTAAGAAATTGTCTCATTGAGACCTGGTGGTAGGGTGGCGTTGAGTCGTTCGATCCACAAAGTTTCCCTCTGTAGGATCGTTCGATCCCAATTTCCACCCCTAGGGTTTGGAAAGACTACTTCGAGGACAAAGAATTGGATCACTGTGGTATCAAAACGATGGTAAAAGCCAATATGTCTACCAATTGTAGTAAGTTTCCCACTTTCTGAATAATATAAGTGGTCACCAATCCTCTGTCTAAGCTCTCGGATAGTCTTTCCAATATAGAAGGCTCCACATCTACAAGTCATAAAATATATAACACCCTTCGTGCTACAATCAGAGAACGTACGAGATAGAAAAACTTCTCCATTAGGTAGAGTAAATTGGTTACCCTCCAAGATCCATGGACAGCAGGAGCAGTTGTTACATTTAAATGTACCTCTAGAATGATTATGCATGGAGCTAGTAGGTGTATAATGACTGTGCATTAGACGATCCCGAAGGGAACATGCTCTTCGAAAGACTAGTTCAGGAGTAGGCCGTACATATTTAGCTAGAACATGATGCTCCGTGAGTAGGTGCCAGTTTTTCGTGAGGATATTGCGAAGAGTTTTATGATGAGCAGAGTATGTTGTAATGAATCTCAATGATTCATTACTTGCCGTCTTAGATCGTTTATGTAATAATGTGTCTCTCGAGTGAGACACGGCCTTATTAAAGGCTTTCCTCAAGTTAGTGGGAGAGTAGCCCCTGGCTAATAAGCGATCACGTAAAGCATCAGCTTGAACTTTAAAGTCAGCATCTCGGCTGCAGTTTCTGCGTAATCGCAGAAACTGTGCAAACGGAATGCTGCGCACCAAGGGTTCCGGGTGGGCACTGGTGGCAAACAATAGAGTATTGCCTGCGGTGGGTTTGCGATAGAGATCCGTATATAAAGTGCCATCAGGCTGCTTTATGATAACCAGATCCAGAAATGGGATCCGCTCGGTATCAAAAGTAAAAGTAAATTTCAAATTAAATTCATTGTCATCTAATTCTTGCATGAGTTGGAGGAATCTTTCCTTAGTTCCAGTCCATACCATAAATAAATCATCTAAATAGCGATACCATAAAAGAGCGTCTTCCAAGAATGGAGCAAGACTATCATCAGAGTGAATCTGTCTCTCCCAACCACCCAAAAATAAATTGGCATAGGCTGGGGCACAAGAGGTCCCCATGGCAACGCCTTGAATTTGCAAATAAAGTTGATCATTAAAAGTAAAGTAGTTCTTTGTTAGTATAAATTCCAACAGTGCTAAAATAAATTCATTAAATGGCCATGTATTTATATCCTGTTCATGTAGAAAGGATCCAGCCGTCCGGATGCCCTGCCCGTGGGGGATACTCGAGTAAAGAGCCTCGATATCAATCGCCACGAGCAGGGCATCCGGAGGGATCTGGATCCCCTCCAGATGTTGCAACAAGTCCGTCGTGTCCTTAATGTAAGAGGGGAGTCTTCGCACATGTGGCATTAGATAAGCGTCTACCAGTTTACTAGCATGATCTGTCAATGAATCAATCCCCGAGACAATTGGCCTACCAGGGGGTAATGGTAAATTTTTGTGCGTCTTCGGAAGGGCGTAAAAGGTAGGAACCATCGGAAATTTAGGGATCAGGAATTCTAATGTATCTCTGTCAATAAGGCCTGCCATAAATGCCTCAGTGCAGAGAGAACAGAGTTCCTGATGAAATGAAATAGGTACTGATTGGTCAATCGGACGATACCAGGTAGAGTTATTGAGAATAGTCATACACATGGTCTGGTACTGGTGGTGTGTCATAACGACAATGTTCCCACCTTTGTCCGACTGTTTAATGATCAAATCAGGATGTCTTTGTAAAGTTTTCAATGCTTGAATCTGTCGAACACCAAGGTTAGGGGTAACATCATGCCAATGCTGTCGTTTCAGATCTCTTATTGTAGTTTGGAGAAAAGTCCAAATGGTAGGACATATCATGAGGTCAGGGAATCTACAGGAGCGTAATTTAAATTTCTTAGAAACCGACTCTAAATGTTCTATGTGGGTGGGTGAGGATGTGTTGGAAGGTGTGGTTTGTGAAATAGGGTCTTCAATCGCTCCTTCATCATAGAGGAGCATAAGATCCCGTAATGCCCGGAATTCCGCCATACTAAAGTGTTTAGTGCGTTCTGTAAGTTCACGTTCTAAATTCAAATTGGTGCGATCTTTGTCAAATAAAAACTTAAATGTGAGATTCCGTGCAAACAAATATAAATCTTTTATGGTTTCATTAACTTTTAGTCTGTCCAATGGGCAAAACCCTAGGCCCAAGTGAAGTACTGACATTTCTTCGTCTGACATACGATAGGGGGTCAGATTTAGGATATTACGGTTGGTGTCGGGTTGGGAATATGTGGTGGTGCTGGTGCTGTTTTGAGAATATAGGAATCCAGATTCCCTTGTTGTTTTTTTAGGTCTAAAAAAATCATGTCCTCATTTGTTTTTGTGTGTTTGTTAGTCATTAATGTTGAATTCAAAACCTTTGGAATAGTACCATGAAGTGTGGAATGGCCTATAGCCCCCTCTATTGAGGGAGTAGCCTCAACAGATATTTGTGTGGCAGGAGTACGTGCCGATTTAGGGGGTTTTGAACCCTTTTTATCTTTTTTAGAGTTCACAGGTGGAGTGCTACCACCATAACGTAGTCTTTTACGGGTAGAATTTACTGTTGGGGTAACCGAAGGTCTAGGGTTACTTGGTAATGAATAGGTTGATGTCAAAGAGGAGTCAGATTCTGTCTCCATTGTTGGATTCCTAGAGGTATTAAATCGAAGAGGAGGCTTTCTCCCCAAATTCCTATTTGACCAACGGTATGCATAGCCCTCAGTGAAGGCAGATTTATCTCTATTAAATTTAATCTGTTTTTTTGTGATAATAGATTTATTCAGAATTTCCAACCGATCTCTTAATTCCTTCCATTTAGAATCAAAAGATGGGTTGTCCTTTAAATACATATAATCAGTATTCAGTCGTTCAATCTCTTTATCCAATAAAGTCATATCCAAACCATATTGGTTAATCAAAGCTTTCATAAGATCAAGACTGCAATTAGTCAAGATGTTCTCCCAGGTTTTCCTAAAATCCGGCGACGGGTCTTTTAGGGTTGGAAAAATTTGGTTTCGCAAACCTATAGGACAAATACAATCGGTAACATATATCTTAAAGTATTCGATATGCCAATGTAGATGGGATTTACGTTTCAATAATCCATAAATCTTATAAAAATAGGTTTTCAAATCATCCTCAACTTTATGTTCATTAAGGCAGGCAGTTTTCAGATTTGTCATAAATTCTCCCCAATCAGTATTTAGAGTATCCATGACAACAACAGGGGGGGGGGGGGGGAAAGGAGAGAAAAGGGAGGGAGAGAAGTGGGGGAAGGTTAAGGAAAGGAATAGTTCCTAAATTTTCCTACGGTGACATAACTAAACAAAGAAGAAAAAGTACAATAATTATCATAACAATATAGTAAATAATAGAGGCACTCCAAAAATCAATCACCAATTAAGTTCCCAATTTAGGTGAATGAATCAAATGGGTGTGTTATCCACCCTATCCTAAATCACATATTATGAGTATCGCCTCTGGTCTAAATCTTTATAAGTATTGTATAATGTACCATCATCCAGAATTTGTAGTTAAAGGAAAAAGGGCTTACATGGGAATACCGGGTAGTCGCTCACACCAACCCCATATATAGTTCCATTCAGCCATATAATAAATTGGACTATACCGGTACTTGGTAATGGAAAAACACTAATAAAATTTAAAATCAAGATAATGTTTAATAAAGATATAAAACAAAACAACACTGAAATATCACTTGAAGAAGTACAATAATATGCACATCACAATTGAGGTATTCCTGACGGGTTCTCCATAGGGAACATTCAACCGTAGAGAGTGCACAATAAATTTCCTCGACTAGTTTCGCGGGAAAAGGCCCGCTTCTTCAGGAGGATATCTATATAAAAGTATCACAGTCATTAGATAATACACACATGTAAAAATACAAGCAATACAGTTATCATAATGTTATTAATTTTACATACACAAATTCCCTATATGTTTAAAAGAGGAGGTCAGCTCACCCTACTTCAAGGAACAGGCTGCAGGTAAGGAGATCCGCAAAGTCCCCCCACGGTGAACATGGGGGATTGGTAAACGCCGGCTCTGGATAAATAATATTATAATAATTTATCGATTAGGTAGGGGTATATCTTGAATTAAGGAAGAAAGGGGAAGGGGAGGAAAGAAAAAGAAAAAGAAGAAAGACCTCGTGAGGGTGAAACCGTGATATTAAGTGACTAAAAAAGGTGGGGAAGGGGGGGGGGGAAAGGGGAGGGGAGGGGGGAGGGGGGGAAGAGGGAAAGGGGAAGGGGGAGGGGGGGAGGGAGGGAAAAAGGGGGGGGGGGGAAGGGAAAAGGGAAAGGGGAAGAGGGAGGGGGAGGGAGGGAAAAAGGGGGGGGGTGAAGGTGAATTGTTGCAGGTGACTGCATATAATTACCAAAGGTATAAGGTCAAAAGTGATTAAACCATAAAATTTAATATAAATGTGTAAAAATTATTAACAAACCAAACGTGAATAGTCAAGTATATCCATATGGATTGGGCAGTGTAGAAGGAGGAAAAGAGAGAAGCCCTTCACCCCAATAAGAATCCAAATATGCTATTGATAATAGAGCACGCTGTATCATTAAGAGTCCATTCACACAGGGGCAACATGACTTCCAGCGTGACTTTGGGAGGCAACTTGGATACGACTTGAGTATTAATCACAGCGCGACTTGGGGTGACTTCAACACAACTTGGGGCGACTTACAACACGACTTTAAGTCGCCCCCAGGCCAGGCGACTTTGGCTGTGGCCAATCACAGAATAATCAGCTCTCGAGTGGGAATGCCACGCCAAATTTTAAATAAAAAACTGGCATGTGTTCCCCTACAAGAGCATACCAGGCCCTTAGGTCTGGTATGGATATTAAGGGTAACCCCACGCCAAAATTAAAACAAAAAATGGCATGGGGTCCCCCTCAAAATCCATACCCTTATCCGAGCATACAACCTGGCAGGCTGCAGGAAAAGAGGGGGGAATGAGAGAGCGCCCCCCCTCCTGAACCGTAACAGGCCACATGCCCTCAACATTGGGAGGGTGCTTTGGGGTAGCCCCCCAAAGCACCTTGTCTCCATGTTGATGGGACAAGGGCCTCATCCCCGCAACCCTTGCCCGGTACCCCATTACCATTTCACACAGGAGGGGCCGGGATCTGGGGTCCCCTTGTTAAAGGGGGCTTACAGATTCTGATAAGCCCCCCGCCGGCAGACCCACACAACCACTGGGCAAGGCTTGTGAGGATGAGGCCCTTGTCAAAAAAGTCAAGTTTGTAAATAAATAGGCTTTCTCCTTCAATTATGGGCACTGATGAGGCTGCACTGACGGGCACTGATGAGGCAGTTTTGATTGACACTGATGAGGTGGCATTTATGAGGCATTATATGCAGCACTGATAGGTGGTATTGATAAGCAGCACTGATTGGCACTGACAGGCAGCACTGATGGGCACTGATAGGTGGCACTGATGGGCACTCATAGGTGGCACTGATGGGCACTTATAGGCAGCACTAATGGGCACTGATGGGTGGCACTGATAGATGGTACTAATAGGCAGCACTGATCAGGAGGCACTGGCAGGCATCATTGATGGGCACAGTGTGCCATTCTAATGGGCACTGATAGTCACCCTTGGTGAGCTCACCTGGTGGTCTGAGGTGGGCATCCTCAATGGGTCTGCACTGATAATCAATGCGCAGACCCCCCCCCCCCCCCCCCCGTCACGAGAGCAGCTGATTGTATCTCTTCTACTCGCACTTGTCAGCTTTTCCTCTTTACACTGGGATCAGCTGTGATTGGACACAGCTGATCATAAGGTAAAGAGCCTACGTAATTTTACCTAGATCAGAGTTGCGGTGTGTCAAACTGACACACCACACCACCGATCACCACAAACGCTAGTGGCTTATCTCATATGGCGCCCAGTCAGGATAATAAAACCATTTTCCGGCAGTCATTTTGCTATATGGCGGGCGGGAAGTGGTTAAATAACACACATATGTTTTTAAAAATGGGGATCACTAACAAACAAACCATATTGATATTAAGAAACCCTATTTCTGGTAATAGGAGGTATTGTAATGATAAAATTATTTTTGTATCCGATCACAATATATTCCTTGCAATACTGTGTTACAATTTAAAGTCATATATTTATAGATAGGTCCATAATAACTAGAATGACTTTGTCCTGTAAAATAATTTATAATCCATTAGCTCATAAGCCAGCACAGATAGATAGATTACACAGTGTCATAAGGCCCTAACCTTATGACTTGCAAAATAGAGTCAATGAATTGACTTATATTATCTGAATACTTTGAGCTAGAGAAATAGTAGATTTCTCTAGCTCTGCGAGTGGGGTCTTGCCCTGTGTTTGTCTTTCCTAGGGATGAGCCGAACACCCCCCGGTTCGGTTCGCACCAGAACTTTCGAACGGACCCCAAATTCGTACGAACGTTAGAACCCCATTGAAGTCTATGGGACTCGAACGTTCGAAATGAAAAGTGCTAATTTTAACGGCTAATATGCAAGATACTGTCCTAAAAAGGGTTTGGGGACCTGGCTCCTGCCCCAGGGGACATGGGTCAATGCAAAAAAAAGTTTTAAAAACGGCCGTTTTGGCGGGAGCACTGATTTTAATGATGATTAAAGTGAAAAAAAAGTGAAATATTCCTTTAAATATGGTGCCTGGGGGGTGTCTGTAGTATGCCTGTGAAGTGCCACGTGTTTCCCGTGTTTAGAACAGTCCCTGCACAAAATGACATTAAACGGAAATAACACCATTTAAAACTGCTTGCGGTTTTAATGTTATATCTGGTTCCTGCAATATGGTTGAAAATCATTGAGAAAAATGGCATGGGTAGCCCTCCCTGCCCATTACCAGCCCCTTTAGGTCTTGTACGCATATTAAGGGGAACCCCGTACCCATATTAAAAAAAAGGAAATGCGTGTGGCCCCCAGGCCTTATATAGTCAGAACAGCAGTATACAGGCGGTGCAAACAAGACAGGGACTGTGTAGGTTTGTTGTGTTAAGTTGAATCTGTTTGTAATTTTCAACTGGTACATTTTTAAAGTGTAGCTCCAGTCAAAAAAACTATTTTTAAGCTTTTTGGAAAACATAGGGAAGGGTTATCACCCCTGTATAATTTGTTTTGTCGTCCATCTTTTTTCATCTCACTTGCTGTTGTCTCCTTCCGTTTGCAAGTAGGAGATGTTTGTAAATTGGATGTTTGAAAGTAGGGGCCTGCCCTATATGCTCTGCAGAAATGGCGGAACAAGGTGTTGGTTTTGCCACAACATTGTAAGCCCTCAAAGTGACTCTTGGTGGGCGCTGGAGCGCCCTGCTGTGAACGATTATATCAAGAATTGTAATTACATGCCATTGTTGAACAGTGGTAGAAAAATTGACCTTTGGTGGTTGTGGTGCTGGTGCCACAACACTATAAGTCCTCACCGTTACTCTGGGTGGGCACAGGAAGGGGCCCTCCTGTGAAATATTATATCAAGAATTGTAATTACAAGTCCCTGTTAAACAGGGGCAAAAAAATTTGGCCTTAGGCACTGGTGCTGGTGCCACCACACTGCAACCTCTGCCATATACTCTAGTTTTATTGCAGGAATTAGCCCTGCTGCAAAGCATTGCATCAAAAATTGTACTTAAACGCCCCTGTTAAACAGGGGCAGAAAAATTGGGCCTTAGGCACTGGTGCTGGTGCCACCACACTGCAACCTCTGCCATATACTCTAGTTTTATTGCAGGAATTAGCCCTGCTGCAAAGCATTGCATCAAAAATTGTAATTAAAGGCCCCTGTTAAACAGGGGCAGAAAAATTGGGCCTTAGGCACTGGTGCTGGTGCCACCACACTGCAACCTCTGCCATCTACTCTAGTTTTATTGCAGGAATTAGCCCTGCTGCAAAGCATTGCATCAAAAATTGTAATTAAACGCCCCTGTTAAACAGGGGCAGAAAAATTGGGCCTTAGGCACTGGTGCTGGTGCCACCACACTGCAACCTCTGCCATATACTCTAGTTTTATTGCAGGAATTAGCCCTGCTGCAAAGCATTGCATCAAAAATTGTAATTAAACGCCCCTGTTAAACAGGGGCAGAAAAATTGGGCCTTAGGCACTGGTGCTGGTGCCACCACACTGCAACCTCTGCCATATACTCTAGTTTTATTGCAGGAATTAGCCCTGCTGCAAAGCATTGCATCAAAAATTGTAATTAAACGCCCCTGTTAAACAGGGGCAGAAAAATTGGGCCTTAGGCACTGGTGCTGGTGCCACCACACTGCAACCTCTCCCATATACTCTTGTTTGATTGCAGGAATTAGCCCTGCTGCAAAGCATTGCATCAAAAATTGTACTTAAACGCCCCTGTTAAACAGGGGCAGAAAAATTGGGCTGATGGCATCAACCAGAACCAGAAATGTTCTTCCAACATATCAGCGGAGGAGGAAGAGGATAGACAATCAACATAACAGGACAGTCACTCAGCATCAGCATAGGCAGTCTTGAAGGGATGTGATATTTAAAAAAAAAATATTCTGTTACATCAGCTTCAGGTGCTTGGTAGCTGTGGGTGATCCAAGATTGATTCATCTTGATGAAGGTCAGTCGATCAACTGATTCGGTGGACAGGCGCACCCTGTGATCGGTAACAAAGCCACCAGCAGCACTGAAGGTGCGTTCCGAAAGAACGCTGGATGCAGGACAGGCCAGTAGCTCAATTGCATACTGTGCAAGCTCTGGCCAGTGATCCATCCTCAAGACCCAGTAAGCCAGAGGATTTTCGGTGGGAAAGGTGTCCAAGTCTGACCTTGCCCCTAGGTATTCCTGCACCATGTAAATCAGACGCTGGCGATGGGTGCTGGAACCGATCATACCTTGGGGCTGCGGACTAAAACATTGTCTGAAAGCATCAGTCAGACGGCCACCTTCTCCACCGCTCCTTCTGACCGATGCCTCAGCAACACGTTGTCCAGGACGAGGAGTTTGTAACCTCCCAGTCTCTGGGAACGCGTTGCACAGACCTTTCTGCAAGGCCTCCCGGAGATGTCTCATCCTCTGCTCCCTCTGCGATGGCAAGATAAGGTCGGCAACCTTACCCTTGTACCGTGGATCAAGGAGAGTGGCCAGCCAGTAATGGTCCCTCTCCTTGATCCGAAGAATACGAGGATCCTTCCGCAGGCTTTGCAGGATCAAGGAGGATATGCAGCGTAGGTTAGCTGAGACATTCGGTCCGGAGTCCTCTGGGTCACTAAGGACAACATGATCCGCAGCTACCTCCTCCCAGCCACGTACAAGTCCACGTGTTTCTTGGGACTGTAAATCATCCCTACAAGACTGCTGATGCTGATGCTGAGTGCCAGCCTCCACCTCCATGCTGACACAATCATCCTCCTCCTCCTCTTCCTCCTCCTCATCCTCTTCCTGTGTGATGGGTGGCACAGCAGGAACACTGTCTGGATAAAGGGGGCCTTGAGAGGCAAGGAAGTCCTCCTCTTCCTGCCTCTGTTCTGCCTCAAGTGCCCTGTCCATTATTCCACGCAGCGTATGCTCCAAGAGGTGGACAAGAGGTACAGTGTCACTGATGCATGCACTGTCACTGCTCACCATCCTTGTGGCCTCCTCAAACGGTGACAGGACAGTGCATGCATCCCTGATCATGCCCCACTGGCGTGGTGAGAAAAAACCGAGCCCCCCTGACCCTGTCCTGGTGCCGTAATCACACAGGTACTCATTGATGGCCCTCTGCTGTGTGTGCAGCCGCTGCAGCATGGCCAATGTTGAGTTTCATCTGGTGGGCATGTCACATTTAAGGTGGTTCTTGGGCAGGTTCAACTCCTTTTGGAGCTCAGCCAGCCAAGCACAGGCATTAAATGATCGGCAGAAATGCACACAGACTTTCCTGGCCTGCTTCAGGACATCCTGTAAGCCGGGGTACCTGCCCAAGAACCGCTGCACCACCAGGTTAAGAACGTGAGCTACACAGGGCACATGGGTCAGTTGTCCCTGTCGGAGGGCGGAGAGGAGGTTGGTGCCATTGTCGCAAACCACCATTCCTGGCTTAAGCTGGCGTGGCGTCAACCACCTCTCGGCCTGCCCCTGCAGAGCTGACAAAACATCCGCCCCAGTGTGGCTCCTGTCCCCCAAACAAACCAGCGCAAGCACGGCATGGCATCGTTTTGCCTGCGTACTTGCGTAGCCCCTGGAACGCCTACGGAGCACCACTGGTTCTGAGGACAGAGCACTGGAAGAGGCCATGGAGGAAGAAGAAGAGGAGGGGGTGGAGGAGAGAGGTGTGTCACAACCAATAGTAGCATTTTGGAGGCGTGGTGGCGGAACAACCTCCAACACTACTGCACCTTGTCCAGCATCCTTCCCAGCTGCCAGAAGAGTGACCCAATGGGCCGTGAAAGACAGGTAATGTCCCTGTCCATGCCTGCTGGACCATGAGTCAGCGGTAATATGCACCTTACCTCTGACCGCCCTGTCCAGCGAGGCAAGGACATTGCCTTCCACATGCCGGTAGAGAGCCGGAATCGCCTTCCGTGAGAAAAAGTGGCGTTTGGGGACCTGCCACTGAGGAACCGCACATTGTACAAACTCACGGAAGGGGGCCGAGTCTACCAACTGAAAAGGCAGCAGTTGAAGTGCTAGCAATTTAGCCAAGCTAGCATTCAACCGCTGGGCATGTGGATGGCTGGGAGTGAACTTCTTCCGCCGGTCCAGCAGCTGGGGCAGGGACATTTGCCTGCTATAATCGGACGTGGGTGTACCGCTAGCAGAGTTCCCGGAAGCACTTGGCTGTGACACACCTAATTCTACACCTTCATTCCTATCAGAGCAGGTTTCAGAGAGGACTGAAGGTCTAGTGGGGTTGGAGATGCCAGCTGATGAGGAGCAAGGAGAGGTCCTCTTTGTTCTTTGGTGTGAGTCTTTGAGGTACGCTTGCCAACGAGCTGCATGGCAGGTCAACATATGTCTGGTCAAGCATGTGGTGCCCAAGCGGCTGATGTTTGGCCACGTGAGATACACTTGAGACATATGTTGCAAATAGCAGCGGTGCGATCTGATGCACTCGTCTCAAAAAAGGCCCACACCAAAGAACTTTTAGAATAACGCGCAGAGGCAGCGCTCTGCACAGGCGGAGCTCTGCGGTGTGATTCAGTCGTTGTGCTGCCCCTAAGCTGGCCCCCGGAGGGCATCCTGCCTCGTTGGACATGTGCCTCCTCCTCCTCCTCCTCCTCCTCCCTCCTTCCAGGCACCCACGTGGAGTCAGTGCCCTTATCATCCCCTCCCTCTTCATCGCTGTAGCAAACCTGGCAGTATGCTGCAGCTTGTGGAACATGACTGCCAGATTGCTGTCCTTCTTGAGCATCCCCTCTCTCTGCGCTCATGCTACTGCCTTCCTCTAGCTGAGTGTCATCATCAGAGCCCACAAAACACTGGGCATCCTCCTGGAGCATGTACCCAACACTGTGCTCAAAGAGTTCAGGAGACTCCTCAGGAGGACATGGTAGGTCTAGGGAAGGAGTCACTGATGATGACATTGAGAGGAGGGAAGACGATGCGTTGGCAGCTGCGTTGGCAGCTGTCAATTGTCCAGAGAATTTGTTCTGTAGGCAAGTTTGTTGACTGACAAAATTGTTTCAGTTGAGAAAAACACAGTGTCTTTGATAGGCCCTGAGACCTAAAAATTATACTGTCTCCTGGGGCTTATTTAAACACTTCCATGGTTCAAACTGGAGAAACCATGAAAATGTATGCATTTTTTTCTTTCAGAAATTCTAACATAACTCAATTCTTTCATGTATTACTAATGGAAGAGTTAAGGTCAAATTCCGCATTAAGACCTCTTGGGATCAAAACTTGTGCTTTGTAAATCCATTCCGACTGCTTTTGGCTCATTTATCATAAAGATCCCACTCCAGCAATGTATTCCAACTTTTTTGATCCCTCTAAATCTAAGCCCCTCGGGTCTTTGTTATGACAACCCTTCTTAATATTATATATACATTGTATATTTCCCCTTAACTTCACTGCCAGTACTCTGTACGCCCCACATGCTGCAAACTTCAGGGGCATTCCAGCATGTATACTACATGGAATGTATGTATTAATTTTGTACTTTCTTTGGGCGGCTGAAGCAAAAAAACTAATTTTTTTCTTTAGTTTCCTCCTGGTACAAGTACAGGCCATACATCTTCCACAAGAATAAAAACCAGTACCGGTAAAAAAAATGTAAAATCTGCTTTTCTGGAGGGTCAGTTATACTTTTAACTAAATTTTCTCTCAGGGTGGGGGACCTTTTATACATAAACCTGGGGATCTCTGGTAAAACTGGACCTAAACACGTGTTCTTGAATACCTCTCAATGTTTCCAAACTATACTTTAGAATTTCTTACATATTACAGTCTAGAATTAGGGAACTGGTAAACTCCCTGTTATCACTGCAAGTGTTTCCTTTAGATCTACCTGCAATAAGAGTGTTATTTTAAATTTGCCCTACCTTCCTTATCTCATTCCTGATTAAATCTTCAGAATATCCCTTTATAGTACATTTCTCTCTAATTATACGTGGTTGTTGAATAAACTCTTTCTCCAGTCCCCACTACACCTGTGATGTAGCCCCACGATCTGTCCTCTTGGTATATTAGTTAGAAGCCAAGAGGCATGGTGGTAACTGTCTAAGGGGATATAGCTGTTACAGTCAGTGGGCTTGAAGAAGGTTGTTTTCCAAAATTTTCCTCCCCCACTATAATAACCAATAACAGCTATGGATGCAACTGTACAGGGGATGGGAAGGGACAGCAGCTAAAAGTGACCCCTGAATACAGGGAATGGGAATGGACAGCAGCTAAAAGTGACCCCTGAATTTATATCAAGACTTAAGATGGCCTTACACTAGATGATTTTTGAACAAACATTTGTATGCATAGTCAACAATAAAAACCTGGGAGGTCTGGTAATCTCAGACCACAGGCTCTTCAGGCTCACTCAGTCTTAGTTACAGAACCTCACAGCATGGGCCTACTCCTAGCCTCTAGATAGGGTTACATAGTTACATAGTAGGTGAGGTCGAAAAAAGACACAAGTCCATCAAGTTCAACCTATGTGTGTGATTATATGTCAGTATTACCTTACATATCCCTGTATGTTGTGGTCGTTCAGGAGCTTATCTAATAGTTTCTTGAAACTATTGATGCTCCCCGCTGAGACCACCACCTGTGGAAGGGAATTCCACATCCTTGCTGCTCTTACAGTAAAGAACCCTCTACGTAGTTTAAGGTTAAATCTCTTTTCTTCTAATATTAATGAGTGGCCACGAGTCTTGTTAAACTCCCTTCCGCAAAAAAGTTTTATCCCTATTGTGGGGTCACCAGTATGGTATTTGTAAATTGAAATCATATCCCTATTCAAGTGTCTCTTCTCCAGAGAGAATAAATTCAGTGCTCGCAACCTTTCCTCATAACTAATATCCTCCAGACCCCATTTTTCTATTGAACCTCATTTGCCATGTAGTTGCCCATCTTTTTGCAAGGTTTCCACATCCTGCGGAGAAGTTATTGCCCTGCTTACCTTAGTATCATCCGAAAATACAGAGATTTAACTGTTTAGCTGTTTAACTGTTTAACTGTTTACCCCATCCTCCAGGTCGTTTATGAGCAAATTAAACAGGATTGGTCCCAGCACAGAACCCTGGGGGACCCCACTACCCACCCCTGGCCATTCTGAGTACTCCCCATTTATCACCACCCTCTGAACTTACCCTTGTAGCCAGTTTATGTCAAATGCTTTTGCAAAATCCAGATACACCACGTCTATGGGCCTTCCTTTATCTAGATGGCAACTCCTCATAGAAGGTTTATAAATTGGTTTGGCAAAAATGATTCTTCATGAATCCATGCTGATTACTGCTAACGATACTATTCTCTAAAATCTTGTATATAGTACCTTATAATCGTCTCCAAGAGTTTACATACTATTGATAGGCTAATTGGTCTGTAATTCCCAGGGATGTATTGTGGGCCCTTTTTAAATATTGGTGCTACATTGGATTTTCTCCAATCAGCTGGTCCAATTCCAGTCAGTAGACTGTCAGTAAAAATTAGGAACAACGATCTGGCAATATCTTGACTGAGTTCCCTAACTACTCTCAGGTGCAAGACATCTGGTCCTGGAGATTTATTAATGTTAAGTTTCCCAAGTCTAATTTTAATTCTGTCCTCTTTTAACCATGGAGGTGCTTTCTGTGATGTGTCATGAAGATAAATACTGCAGCTTTGGTTACTGAAGTCCCCCAATTCCCTTGTGAAGTCTGAGGAGAAGAATAAATTCAATACCTTCGCCATCTCCCCATCCTTTGTAACCAGATGTCCTTCCTCATTCTTTATGGGGCCAATATGGTCTGTCCTCCCTTTTTTACTGTTTACATACTTAAAGAATTTCTTGGGATTTTTTTATTTTTTTTGCTCTCCTCCGCTAGATTTCTTGTTGCATTCTTTATAAAGTCTGAAGGCTGATGATGATCCCTCAAGCTTGTATTTGTGGAAGGCCTTCTCCTTTGCTTTTATGTGCATTTTTACATTGGAGTTAAGCCATCCAAGACTTTTGTTCGCTCTTTTACATTTATTACCCAGTTGGATGCATTGGCTAATGACCTTATTTAATATGCTCTTAAAGCAAACCCATCCCTCCTCTGTGTTCTTTGTTCCTAAGATTTTATCCCAATTCATGCCTTCTAGCAAGGTTCATAGTTTAGGGAAGTTGGTTCCTTTGAAATTCAGTGTCTTTGTATTCCCTATATGTTTCCTATTTGTGTGATATATACTGAAGCCAATTGACCTCTGATCACTGTTACCTAATTTGCCCCATATTTCCACATCCGTGATCAGGCCTGTATTGTTGGTAATCAGTAGATCCAGTAACGCTTTATTTCTAGTTTGTGTGTCTACCATCTGACCCATAAAATTGTCCTGCAAGACATTTAGGAACTTGCGAGCCTTAGATGAATGTGTGGTTCCCTCCGCCCAGTCTATGTCTGGATAATTAAAATCCCCCATTATGATAACACTTTCCATCCTTGCTGCTAATCCAGTTTGTGATAAGAGATCTGTCTCCCCCTACTCCCTCAGGTTAGGGGGCCTATAGCATACTCCCAGTATTATTTCCTCCTTAGCTTCATCCCTTTGGAGCTCTACCCATAAGGATTCCACCTCCTCTCTAGCTCCCTTAGTGATGTCATCTCTCACATTCACTTGTACATTATTCTTAATATATAGGCATACCCCTTCCAGTTTTTTACCCTCTCTATCCTTGCAATAAAGGGTATACCCTTGAATGGTTGCCAGCCAATAATGAGAGCTGTTGAACCAGGTCTCTGAAATTCCTACAAAATCCAATTCCCCCAGCACCCCAGGCTCTCTCACTCTCTTATGACTTACAGATTCCCTTCAGTTCCTTGGACTCACTTATTGCCTCATCTCTCCTGGCCCTGCAGACTTTCTTTGGTGTCCCAACTCTCCCAGTCCAGCTGGTAAGGAAAAACTCCAATATGGAATCTCATCTCCTGAGTGTATCACCTCTCCTGGCTCGAGCATACCTTTGTTTTCAAACAAGGCTCTGTGTCTAAATGGGAGTCCTGAGCTATGGTCAGGCCTTGCTTATAATGAGCATGCATACCTGAATACTCACAAAACCTGCCGGTCTACAAGAAGACCTAGACACAAAATTGGTTTCCCACCCTTTGAAGACTTTAAGTTCCAGGCCCCAATCTGGGATTACAAACCCAAAGAGAGCGGTAAAACCAGTCTTCTCCACTCACAATAAACACTCAACATTCTGCCTTAGTGTGAACCCTATGTAATTTAAATAGCCATTTCCATAGTGGCAGTGGCAGGGCCTTGCACTGTCACAATAGTTACTTTGGTCTAGTTTATAATGTAACTATGTATATACCATACCTAGTTGATACCCCAGGAAGCTGGAAATCATTGAAGTAGACACCCCTACATCAGTGATTTCCACTTGCTTCCATATTCAATGCCGAGTGGTTGGCCTGCTACCTACTGTACATAGGAGGTTGGCCACTCAGCATGGGTGCCATTCTAATTGGACAAGGTGAAAAATGACAGTCATCCCTTTATTATTAAAGATGATCAAACAGCTGACGATCCCTTACCCATGTTTAGCCACAAACAGAGCACACTGATAACATCAGCCCCACATACTGTTGTGGCATGCCTCTTCTTTAACCCCCTCAACATGTTAGCACCAAACAACACACATATCACTCCCAATTTGGACATGCCAACCATATGTGGGCATAGCCAACAACCATGGATGGCTAGTTCTGCACATCCTCTAAGAAAGCTGAGCCTGCCCTCTGCCAAAGATTCATCCTCTCCATTTAGGGGTGAGGGGGGCAGATTAGCAGGGGTGGTGCCTGATATTGAGAATCAAAAATCAATGTTCCACCTCCTCCAGGTGTGAGAGAAGGGAGACTTGTCAAACTAAGCTCACTTTCTGACATGTTTGTATGATCCCCCACATTGAAGGACATGACAGGAAGAAATAAGGTAGCGCCATTCCACAACCATGCCACACACATTAAACAAGATTTTATTCCAAGAAGGACTAAAACCACTGATTTAACTTTTTTTCCCATTAAATTCAAGGCATAAAGGCATACCCTGAATCAAGGGCATTGCTAGGTCTGCAAAAGATCTGGGGCTAGAGCCCATAGCAGCGATCACCAACCATTTTGCAGGCCGGGGGGGGGGGGGGGCACGCGGGTGGTAAGCTATTTTTTGGTAAAATTAAGTGGTTCAACTCACCGTAATGCAGAATCAGTGGGAGCCCTGGGCGTGTCACTTGCCACATCTCCTGTCATCATTTGCAGGCCTGGGGGGGGGGGGGGGGGGGCACGTGGGTGCTAACCAATTTTTCACAGGCATTGGCTGGTGTTGGTGCTTCAATCATCATGGCACCATAGTTGATACAGTATTAAGGTGAAGCACATTATTTCTATTATTACACTGTAATATAAAATGAAGTGGTTCAACTCACCATCAGGCGCAGCTTGTCACTTGCCACCGTCACCTGTCACCAGATGTGGATTGTCACTTGTCAATGTCGCCTGGTACCAGATGTGGATTATCACTTGCCACCGTTGCCTGCCACCTGATGTGGATTGTCACTTGCCACGTCATCTGCCTCTATTTGTAGATTGTCACGTTACCTGCCACCAGATGTGGATTGTCACTTGCCAGGTCACCTGCCACCAGATGTGGGTGGCCACTTACCACCCTTGCCTGCCACCTGATGTGGATTGTCATTTGCCACATCACCTGTCACTATTTGCAGGCCTGGGGGGGGGGGGGGCACGTGGGTACTAAGCAATTTTTCACAGGCAATGGCTGGTGTTGGTGCTTCAATTATCACGGCACCATAGTTGATACAGTGTCAGGGTGATCGAAATGCATTATTTCTATTATTAGACTGTAATATAAAATGAAGTGGTTCAACTCACCATAATGCAGAATCATTGGGAGCCCTGGGCATGTTACTTGCCACATCTCCTGCTTCCAGCTGTAGCTTGTCACTTGCCACCGTCGCCTGTCACCAGGTGCAGCTCGTCACTTGCCACCGTCGCCTGCCACCAGATTTGGCTTGTCACTTGCTCTTATCGCCTGGCACCAGATAGGGATTGTCACTTGCCACCTGATGTGGATTGTCCCTTGCCAGTGTCACCTGCCACCAGATGCAGATTGTCACTTGCCACTGTCGCCTGGTACCAGATGTGAATTTTCAGTTGCCACTATCGCCTGCCACCTGGTGTGGATTGTCACTTGCCACGTCACCTGCCACCAGATGTGGGATTGTCACTTGCCACGTCACTTGCCACCAGATGTGGATTGTCAGTTGCCACCATCACTTGCCACCTGATGTGGATTGTCACTTGCCACGTTACCTGCCACCATTTGCAGATTGTCATGTCACCTGCCAAAAGATGTGAATTGTCACTTGCCACTGTCGCCTAGCACCTGATGTGTATTGTCACTTGCCACCATCACCTGCCACCTGATGTGGATTGTCACTTGCCACATCACCTGCCACCAGATGTGGATTATCGCCTGCCACTATTTGCGGATTGTCACTTGTCATTCCAGCCAGTGCCACCAAATGTGCATTGCTGCTGCATTAGTGGCAGGCTGGCAGCACTGGTCCATTAAATTATGAGTTAGGGCAAGAGTGCGGTGATGCGGGGTGGGCAATGAGAGAAGATGTCATCTCGCTGCTCCCCGTCACACCTCTGACATTGAAGAGGCCCTCGCTGTTAGGGTGGAAGAGTGGTAATGCGGGGCGGGCGGAGTGAGATGATGTCTTTGCTCGTCCGCCCACTTGCTTCTGTCATCCGCCTGCCCGGGTCTCTCATGCAGCCCACCCACTGCACCCATGGCCCAGCTGCAGAAAGGCCATGGCTTGCTGGTTAGGAAGGGACCCCTGAGGCAAGAAATTAAAAAATATAAAAAAACACTGCGCTATATCTAACAAACCAGCCGCTGACACACTAAAAGTGGAAATTTATAGTACAATCAATATATAACAACGTGTCGCGCTAAATGAAATAAATGTGATAAATATACAGAAAAAAGTCTCTATACAAAGAAATATAGGCTTGTACTTGATACTCATTGCCCCGATACTCATTAAATGTGTATATGTATAAATGTTACACGTGGAAAAGAAATAAAAAAGAAAAATTATATATCAAAGTCCTCCAGTGAAAATTAGTGCAATGTCTGTATGAGGAACCATCAATAGTCCCCCTCAGCGTGAAGAGTAATGACAAATATCTTCCAGGGAATCCAAAAAGTGCACAGTACACCCTTATGTGAACACCACCACCTGGAACAAGTTTGAGGCTTACCGGACGCCTATGACCCAAAGGGACATATGCCCGAAGGATCAAAACGGCTTTGATACAAAAGTGATTAGATGGCCTTCAGGGAACCATGGAGCATGGAACTGGTTGGTGCAGAAACTCCTCCAAGACCAAACCCGATACCAAATATCCTCCAATCAATAGAGCAGATCACACTCCACCAAACGATCATACAGAGTAGAAGAATGGAACCAAAATAGCGTAATTCCGTAAAAACTTGTAACTTTATTAAAAAAGTATCAAACTTACATTTCTGCAGTTGACATAGCGCTTTCTCAAAATAATCACAGCAGTGAGGTTCTCCCGACACGTTTTGTCTCCTTGGACGTCGTCTGGGGTTTCCCCCCACTGCTGTAGTGCTCACCTTTATATGCTTTTGTGTCCAATGGGCCGGAATTGCTCATCTGTGTGTCCCCACGAGTCACTTCTGGTTTTCGGCCAAAATGGCCGCTAAGCATGCGTTCCAAGCCTCGCTTTGGACAATCCATGTTAAAGCCATTCTCAATTATATTTCACAATAAGGTTTTCCCATGAAGTGGCAAGTCTTAAGTGCGGCTCAGCGTACACAGCTAATAATATTGCGCTGGGCTGCACACCGAGGGCGACAAACAGCACAATCGCCCTATCCTCCGCAACCCGGAAGTGACGAGAGTCACCTGCTTGCATCACTTCCGGATTACTCTGAGCTGGAACGCAATACAACTCGCGCTCCCATGCTCACTGGAAGTGACGTCGCCGCCATTTTACCATCACATCCGGACCTTGGACCGCAAACACACAACCAGCATAGCGGAAGTGACGCGGACAACGGGGCCAGGACGAGGAAAGTGTATAAACAACAAACCTTTACGAAACGTGCTTGTGTTGCCATCTAAATGGGGCCCAATTTAAACTGCTTGCGCAACCCACCGTGTATGGATGTAACAAATCGGACCACAGATAGAGCAACCCAGGCCCACTTGCACACATCGCACAGGTGTTGGTACACCTTTTAATAAAACATTTAGTAAAAACGGAATCTGGACTTTAAAACAAAATAAAATAAAAATATGGTGAAAAGATGTAATGAAAAAAATAATGAAAAAAATATTAATGTACTTGCACTAATTAAAAAGCAACAATAAACCAATATGAGACAAAAACATATTTAGAACATGCATTGTAACTGGAACCAATATGTGATGGACACACGGACTAATATGAGACAGAGACATGTGTAAAGCATACATTATAACTTGGACCAATATGCGATGGACACCTGGACAAACAACAGACCAAGGCATAATCAAAACCTACAATATATTACAAAACAGATATACGCTAGGCGATCAGTTCCTTTTCAGATCAAGCTTCATTAATAAAAGAATTAATATGCCACTCTACGTTTAAACTATACGGAGAGTGGGACCGGAGCTCATATATCCAATATGTCTCCAAACGAGACACGCCTTTTGTCATGGCACCCCCCCTCCAAGGGGGCACGAATTTGTCTATAGCCACAAACTACGTACCTTGTGGATTACTACCGTGAAATTCTTTATAGTTTCTAGGGACAGTATGTTTAGTGTCCCTGGCTTTAATTAAAGCAATATGCTCGCCCACTCTGATTGAGAATGTCCTAGTAGTTCGTCCCACATATTGCTTCCCACAGGGACAGGTAATTAGATAGACCACATAACGGGTCCTACAGGTGCAAAATGTTTTGATGTTATAGATTTTATTCGTAACGGTTGATCTGAATTCTGTAGTTTTATGTCTACCCACTGTATTGTGTAGACATACTACACATTTTTTGCACGGGAAAAAAAACGCTCAGGTTATGGAAAAAAGAGGGACGTGTGGACGGATTGATGATGTTGGGTGCAATGCTGCCCTGTAGAGCAGGAGCACCCTTAAAGAGAACCCTTTCTCTATCTGGCAGCCTAGAGCCCAGTGCTGAATCATTTTTGAGGATATCCCAATGTTTGTTTATTATGGCTTTAATTTGCCCATGTTGCGTTGAAAAGGACGTCAACATGGCCCATTTATGACTCTCATTAGGTTCCTGTGGGGGCTTAACAGCTAAAAGTAAATCCCTGCTAACTGACAAGGCCTTCTGTAGCTCTAATTCCAAGATCGCATTATCATACCCTTTATCCCTGAACCGCTGTTTTAGGATCTCGGCCTGTGTCATGAAAGTATCAATCTGGGTGCAGTTCCTACGGAGCCTAAGAAATTGGCTGCGAGGAACCGAACCCAGCCACGATTTGTGGTGGCAGCTATCCACGGGAATAAAACCATTTCAGTCTGTGGGTTTAAAATGCGTCTTGAATTCGAAATTCATCGAATCAAGAAAAATCATTTTACTGGTGCTCATTTCATAAGTTAATATTATACCCCTATCATTAGTGTTCAGGAAATCAAAAAATTCCTGTAAGGATTCTGGAGACCCACTCCACAGGAGGAGGATGTCGTCTATATAATGTGCCCAGAATACCAATGATGGATTCCGCTGGGCATAGACGACATCCTCCTCCCATTTGGCCATAAAAAGATTTGCGAGGCTGGGGACAAACTTAGCCCCCATGGTTACCCCGCGTTGTTGTTGATAAAAGAGCCTGTTAAACCAGAAATTGCTGTGTTCTGTAGCGAACTTTAAAAGTTCCATGAGATAATCGCATTGGAAGGCAATTTGTATAGAGACTTTTTTCTGTATATTTATCACATTTATTTCATTTAGCGCGACACTTTGTTATATATTGATTGTACTAGAAATTCCCCTGAGGCAAGAGACTTGGGGCTATGGGCCCCAGATTTGGAGATATAGCCTCAATAGCCACCCCCTAGCGATGCCACTGCCCTGAATGATAACTGTCACATTTACTTTTACATTCTAGCAGCCTGTCAAATCATCAAATGGCTGATGTCATAACTGATATGTACAGCACCATCAACAGCACCTAGATGGTAGCTTCCTTGGCTGTAAGGTAAAGGAAGGTTTAGTTCCACTTTAATCTTAATTTTTGTTGCTAGTAATTACCTATATCTACATGTGAGTTACCTTACTATCAAGATAAGAGCCACATTATCAAATGAATAGAACATAAAATAAAATACATTTGGGCTCTTGTCAGATTTACTCCATTACACCTTCAAACCCCTACATTTACTCTGATATTACAATAATTAGGAATAATTACTTACAGCAGATGTCATCATGTCAGTCACTTGATAGTCTGCCTCTCCAACACATGTCTAATAACATACACCATATTACCAAAAGTATTGGCCTTAACACACAGATGACCTTTAATGGCACCCCAGTCTTAGTCCCTGGGGTTCAATGGTATATGACCTGTGACATGAAACTGTTTTTCACAGCCTCACCGTAATAGCAGAGTTTGGCTGTTCCTTATCCAGTTTTAAGGATCCTACGCAGATGATTGTGTTTCAGCTAATGACTAGGTTCCAACCTACATATGAAATTGATGATCATTAGTACTTGCTTCATATAATTGGCTGATCATACTCCTGATTCTAATCTTACAATATCCCTGACTTTGTGCAAGTATACAAAGTGTACAATAAGAATTGATGCTGGTTTGAAGCCAAAGGGTAGTCACACCATATATTGATTTGATTTTTCTTCTGCTTGCTCCCTTTGCATTCTGTAAATTGATAAAAATTAACAATTAAAAAATATATTTTTGAAAGCATTCTTACTTTACAGCATTTCTTCACACCTTTGAAATAGAGAAATGCGGCGCTTAAAGAAAACGTCCATCAATGCAGAGAGGAACACAATAGGTGAATCAATCTCGATTAATAGGTGAACAGTAATCTTCCACCAACACCACAGTGAACCAAGCCTCTTACCCTCACAACTGGACCACTAGATTATAATATTGGTGGAAGTTGGACATTTAAGTGCTGCATTTGTCTATTTCCTAATTCAACATTGTTGCCCACAATGTATATTAGCTGCTGATTGCCTGTAATTTTTAACTTGAGAGCAGTATTATCTATTTTTATATTTCTTAACACCTGCCTAAAACTTTTGCATGGTACTGCAGGTTTTATTGTCTTCAGTGGTTATTGCTACAAAGATTCAGGATATGGCACTTCCATGTGCAACATCCCTTTAAACAGAGCAAGGTGGTTTGATTATGCGTTAAATGTCTCTTGCTTCCTGTGATTCTCGAATTCAGCATATGAGTTGAAGACACTTGGCTCTCTTGGTTGACCTCTCATCTGTGGTCTTGAGATTCATGTTTAGAGGGAAAACAAAAAAATTACAGACTATCTGAGCTTCCCTTTCTATGAAGTGTGCAAGGCTTGGATAATCTCCTGATCCATTCACCCTAAAGTAACTCTTCTCTATTTATCTGTGTACAATTCACTCAGGTAATTTTTTTAAGAAGCTTGTGTTTTTCCTCACAGTCATTTAGGATAGCCTCACAAGAAGTATGTGAATTCTCAAAGAGCCAGAGAATCATTTGCACCAATCTTGGGCCATTTCATAAATTGTCATTAAAGTTTTTTTTTATACAATCAATGGATTCTATAAGAACATTCATACAAAAATGCTCAGTACATTTGATGACTTGAGAAATGTCACTTGAAAGTACTTCAAAATTTCATGTGCTTTTAACATTCAATCTTGAAATGAATGGATTTTCCCAAATGAAAACCTCATACGCTCCTTGAAATTCATTTGCTCAAGAAAAAATTTCAATCCTGCTCTTGGAATTTCCTTGTCACTGCAGTCAAAAACGAACCTCATTTTGACTCTACTAATTATTAGAAAATCAATTTTGAATGAAATTCTACTAGTGTTATGTCCAGCATTAGTTGCTGTAGAAAAGTCCCTCCACAGCCTTGTGTGCTTCTCTGTCAAAGTACATTTTTAGATACTGCATCTTTTTCCAAGTTGAGATGGGCTTGCAATGAGTATCAAGTATGTCTTCCAATCATTGAAATTTAAAGGATCACCCATAAATGTTGTTTACTGTAGTTCAGTGGAAGACATACAGTTTATGGTTAATGTATAAGACTAACTGTGCTTGTAGATGTTAACAATTTAGGTGATAACTGTATGCTGAGGGTGGAAGGGCACAGCTTGTGGATTTAGTTGAGCTCTGAATGGAGTATATTTAGACAGAAAGCCTCATCCTCTTCCTCATAACACTCAGGGCTAGCTTTGAGATTGCTATAAGTGTTAACCTGGGCCTGCTGCTACTCTGCCTGTGTAGCTGGTAAAGCTTTGTTTTTTCCTCCCGCAGCTTTAGATGCATTTCTGCTTCTTTCTGTTTTATCTCTGCCAGCATTTTTGCTTCACTTAGTATGCATTCACTAGTTTGTGAAGTATTGCTTGCTGAGCCTGGATTTTCTCCATAGCCTTGGTCTGTTTTACTTTGGCTGAAAGCTCTGCTTCTGCATCTGCTAGTTTTCTAGAGATCTTGGAGCTAGCTTTAAAGTGGTCATCTGATCTTTGCCATAATTCTGAGATTACTGTTTCTGTATTTGTGGGTCCATTGATAGGTTAAAGCTGATCAACTTCTGTACAACCAATTTCCCCCACTCAATCAGCACCACAGGCTATAGTTGGCAGTATTGATCAGTGCATTCTGATGGCAGGGAAATACCCCTGCCAGGGATGAGCCAAACACCTCCCGGTTCAGCTCACAGCAGAACATGCAAACAGGCCAAAAATTTGTGCGAACACTGTTAAAGTCTATGGGACACGAAGGTTAAAAATAAAAAGTGCTAATTTTAAAGGCTTATATGCAAGTTATTGCCATAAAAAGTGTTTGGGGGCCCGGGTCCTGCCTGCCTGTCCCATGTTTAGAACAATACCACAGCAAAATTACATTTCTAAAGGACAAAAAGGCATTTAAAACTACTCGCGGCTGTAATGTATTGTCGGGTCCCAGCAATATAGATGAAAATCATTAGAAAAAAAATGACATGGGTTCCCCCGCAGTCCATTACCAGGCCCTTTGGCTCTGGTATGGATATCAAGGAGAACCCACACCCAAATTTAAAAAAACAAATGGCATGGGGGCCCCCCAGGCCCCCAGGCACTATATACTCTGAACAGCATTATATATAATATATGGTCTGCACTATATACTCTGCAGAAAATTGGACCTTAGGCATTGGTGGTACCAGAACACAGTAATTCATCACAGTTACTCTTGGTAGGCACATGAACGGGCCCGGCTGTGAAATACTATATCGAAAATTGTAATTGCATTCCCCTGTTAAACAGGGGCAGAAAAATTGGGCCTCTGGTGGTGGTAGTGGTGGTACCAGAACACTGTAAGCCCTCACAGTTACTCTTGGTGGGTGCAGGAATGGGCAGTGAAATATTATATCAAGAATTGTAACATGCCCCTATTATACAGGGGCAGAAAATATGGGCCTTTGGTGGTGCCACAACACTGTGACCCTTCACAGATACTCTTGTTGGGCACAGGAACGGGCCCTGCATTGAAATATTATATCAAACATTGTAATTATATGCCCCTGTTAAACAGGGGCAGAAAAATTGGGCCTTGGGTGGTGGTGGTAGTGCCACAACACTGTAACCCCTGTAGCAGAGCGTCCCAGAGAGAGCCAGGAAAAGTCCTGTTCGGGGTTTATACCTCTCCCAGGCTCCTCTCATACACATTCAGGAATCTGTGATCCATGACCCAGTTCGGGTCTTGGTCCTCTTCCCCAGGCTAATTTAAGCTCACCTGAGCAGACAGCCTTTGCTCTCTGCCTGGGACATTCACACAAAGTTGGTCTGTGAAGAGAGTAAGGTTGGTAAAACCTGTTAAGCAGTTCTTTGTAGAGACTGACAAGCGTTAGGCTTGGTCAGCCTGGTAGTGAGGGCCTGCAGATTGTATAGCTAGAGCCGTGACACGGCTAGGTCTTTTGTGTTTTGCTACTTTGCCCTTTATTTTGTTTTCTGGAGCACTGTACAGCACCTGTATATGGACTTGTATATACCACAAATAAACACAGCACTGTTGGTCACTTCATCTCTGGATTTGGTATCTGTGCCTGAGGAACTGCTCATCCCAGGGAGCTTTGTACCTGTTACCTGTCCCCCAGGTTACACCCCTCACAGATACTCTTGTTGGGCACAGGAACTGGTCCTGCTGTGAAATTAGATAAAAACATTGTAATTACATGCCCCTGTTGAACAGAAGCAGAAACATTGGGCCTTGGGTGATGGTGGTGATGCCCTAAACCAAAAAAAATATTGTTGGAAATAGGATAGTCAGCATAGGCAGTCTTCAAGGGATCCCACATGCATAGCAAATTGAATCAGTTACATCAACATCAGGTGCTTGATAGCTGCTGATCCAAGACTGATTCATTTTTATTAATATAAGCCTATCAACAGAGTCTGTGGACAGGCGTACTCTTTTATCCGTTACAGGACAGGCCAGTAGCTCAGTTGCATGTTGAGCAAGTTCTGGCCAGTGGTCCATTCTCAAGACCCAGTAACCCGGTGGATGTTCTGTTGGAAAGGTCTCCAAGTCTGCACTTGCCCTTAGATATTCCTGCTCCATGTAATGTAGACGTTGGCCATGGTTGCTTGAACTGATCAGACCTTGGTGTTGAGGACTAAAAAATTGTTTAAAGGCATCAGTCAGCTGGCCACCTTCTCCACCACTCTTCCTCTGATTGAATGAAACTTCATCAACACATTGTCTAGCACCAGGAAATTGTAACCTCCCATTGTCTGGAAATACGTTGCATAAACCTTTGAATGCTTACAGAGCTCTGCTGGTTCAGAGGACAAACCAGCAGAATAGGCCATAGAGGAAGAAGAAGAGGAGAAGGTGGAGGAGAGAGCTGTGACAGAATCACCACTAGCATTTTGGAGGCGTGGTGGAGGAACAAGCTTCAAAAACACTGAACCCTATCCTGCATCCTTCCCAGCTGTCAGCAGTTACCCAGAGTTACCCAGTGCACCATGAAGGAAAGGTAACGCCCATGCCTGCTGGACCATGAATCTGTGGTAATATGCACCTTACTGCTGGCAGGCCCTGTCCAACGAGGCCAAAACATTGCCTTTCACATGCCGGTAGAGAGCCAGAATGGCCTTTGGTGAAAGATCTTGCCACTGAGGTACAGCACATTCCACAAATTCACAAAAGGGTGCAGAGTCTACCAGCTGAAAAGGCATCTGTTGCAGTGCTAGCAATTTGGCCAAGCTAGCATTTAGACACTGAGCATGTGAATGGCTGGGACCGAATTTCTTTTGACGGTTCAGCAACTGGGGTAGGGAAATTTGCTAAAATCAGATGGTGGTGTACTGCTAGCAGATTGGCTGCAAATACTTGGGACACCTATTGCTATACCTTCATTCCTCTCAGTGCAGGTTTTTGAAAGGGTTGGAGGTAAGGATGAGCCATACACCCCCCCCCGGGTTCATGCCAGAACCTGCGAACAGACCTAAACTTCGTGTGAACTTTAGAACCCTATTAAAGTCTATGAGACTCGAAAGTTCAAAATCAAAAGTGCTAATTTTAAAGGCTAATATGCAAGTCATTGTCATAAAAAGTGTTTTGGGACCTGGCTCCTGCCCCAGGGGACATGTATCAATGCAAAAAAAAGTTTTAAAAACTGAAGTTTTTTCGGGAGCAGTAATTTTAATAATGCTTAAAGTAAAACAATAAAAGTGTAATATTCCTTTAAATTTCATACCTGGGGGTGTGTATAGTATGCCTGTAAAGGGGTGCATGTTTCCCGTGCATAGAACTGTCCCTGCACAAAGTGTAATTTCTGCAGGAAAAAAAGTAATTTGCAAGCACCCGCGGCTATAATGCTTTGTCGGCCCTTCAGGTCTGGTATGGATTTTCAGGGGAACTTCACGGCAAATAAAAAAAAATGGCATGGAGTTCCCCCTAAAAATCCATACCAGACCCTTTATCTGAGCACGCAACCTGGCAGGCTGCAGGAAAAGAGGGGTGACCAGAGAGCACCCCCCCTCCTGAACCATACCAGGCCACATGCCCTCAACATTGGGAGGATGCTTTGAGGTCCCACATAAGCACCATGTCCCCATATTGATGAGGACAAGGGCCTCATCCCCACAACCTGGCCAGTGGTTGTGGGGGTCTGCGGGCGGGGGGCTTATCAGAATCTGGAAGCTCCTTTTAACAAGGGGATCCCCAGTAGTGATGGACGAACTTCCGACGGGACGTTTCGCGAACGCGAAATGCGAACGGACCCAAACGTTCGCGAAACCGACCGTTCGCCGCGGGCCCCATTGACTTCAATGGGAGGCGAACTTTGCAAACCTTCATGTCTAATTTGCGGCCACGTGGTAATTATTAGGGGGTAAAACGTAGTCCCACCATCTGGACAATGACATAATACATGTATGAGGTGAATTTGGGATCGATAACTACAAGCATTTTTATTTTATTTGGGAAATTGTTCTAACAATTCAGGACTATGGAGCTAATGAAGGCAATGGAGGAGAGGGAAGGTCAGGGACCAGGGTAGGCAAAGAAGAGGGTGCAGGAGATGATCACCAGCAGCGTGACATACCGGAATGACACATGCACCGTGATAGAGGCATCTGACAGCAGCACCGTAATACAGAGCACTGACAGCAGCACCGTGACATACAGCGCTGACAGCAGCACCGTGACATACAGCGCTGACAGCAGCACCGTGACATACAGCGCTGACAGCAGCACCGTGACATACAGCGCTGACAGCAGCACCGTGACATACAGCGCTGACAGCAGCACCGTGACATACAGCGCTGACAGCAGCACCGTGACATACAGCGCTGACAGCAGCACCGTGACATACAGCGCTGACAGCAGCACCGTGACATACAGCGCTGACAGCAGCACCGTGACATACAGCACTGACAGCAGCACCGTAAGCAGCCCCAGGAGGAAGTCAGCACAGCACAGGGATGGTGTGATCCCCTCATAATAAGAACCCCCAGGAGGAAGTCAGCACAGCACAGGGATAGTGTGATCCCTTCATAATAAGAACCCCCAGGAGGAAGTCAGCACAGCACAGGGATATCATAAGCAGCCCCAGTAGAAATATGACACCGCTCAACCTCTTCAAAGAGGAGGGTAGGGGCATATAGTACGGTGTGCTTTTTTGGGTCAAGGAAGTGAGCCAAATGAATTAAGAAGGTCTGTGTGCTTGATTAAAAAAATAGTTTATAGACATATACATGGTCTACTGGTCACATGTGTTGAATTCCTCCGAGATCCATGCCTCATTCATTTTTAGAAATGTGAGGTAGTTAACACTGTGGTGAGCTAGGCGAGTACGCTTATCGGTCACAATCCCCCCTGCTGCGCTGAACGTCCTTTCGGACAGGACACTGGATGAGGGGCAAGCCAACAGTTCGATTGCAAATTGGGCAAGCTCTGGCCAGAGGTCAAGCCTGCCCACCCAGTAGTCTAGGGGTTCATCACTCCTCAGAGCGTCCACATCGGCCGTTAACCCAATGTAGTCGGACACCTGACGGTCTAGGCGTTCCCTGATGCTGGATCCGGATGACACCTGTCGATGGGTCGGCTGAAAGAATGACCTCATATCCGAAGTCACCAACACATCTTCAAACCGGCCTCTTCTTGCAGGCGCTGTTGGATTGGTACCCGCAAATCCTTCTCTGGGAGTGGGAATTGCTCCTCTGCCAGCGCACGCAAAAGCAGAATGCAGCATTTCTCGAAGCAAGGCCTGGAAGTGCTGCATTCTGACAGCCCTCTGCGACGGCGGTAACATTTCCGCCATTTTGTGTTTGTACCGGGGGTCTAAGTACGTTGCCACCCAGTACTGGTCCTTGACCCTCATGCTTTTTATACGGGGGTCCCTATTAAAACACTGGAGCATGAAGGCCCCCATTTGCACTAAAGTGGAAGCGGTGTGGTGGCCTGGCTCCTGCTCATCATCCAGGATAATGTCGTCCTCTTCATTCTCCTCTCCCCATCCTCGCACAACAGGGATCCCAGAAAGGTTTAAAGCATGCTCTTCTTGCTCCTGCTCATCCGCCCCGGCACCATCCTCCTCTGACTCCTCATCAGACTCCTGTTGTTGACTTGTCTCAGATAGAGTAGCCCCCCCTGGGAATTCATCCAGCATTGCGACTTCCTCATCTTCCCGCTCCTGCTCCTCCACAGCCTGATCAATGACACGACGCAATGCACGCTCCAGAAAGAAGGCATAAGGTACCATGTCACTGATGGCGCCATGGCTGCGACTGACCAGTTTGGTGATCTCCTCAAATGGCCGCAGAAGTCTGCATGTGTCGCGCATGAGCAGCCACTGGCGCGGTGAAAAAAAACCCAGCTCCCCAGAACCGTTTCTTTCGCAGAGTTCATACAGGTAGACGTTAACTGCACGTTTCTGCTGGAGCAGCCTATCAAGCATATAGAAGGTTGAGTTCCATCGCGTCGGGCAATCGCAAATAAGACGTCTGACCGGCAGATGGTGTCGCCGCTGAATGTCAGCAAGGCGAGCCATGGCCGTGTAAGATCTTCTGAAATGGGCCGAGATTTTCCTTGCCTGCCGCAAGATGTCCTGGACCCCAGGGTATTTGACAAGGAATCGCTGCACGACCAAGTTTAAGACGTGTGCCATGCACGGCACGTGCGTGATTTTGCCCTGTTTCAATGCGCTAAGCAGATTGGCACCGTTGTCACACACCACTTTACCAACTGTCAAATTGAGCGGTGTTAGCCACTCATCTGCCTGTGAACGCAAAGCTGAAAGGAGTGCCGGGCCAGTGTGGCTCTTTGCTTCCAGGCACAACAGACGCAGCACGGCATGGCAACGTCTCACCTGGCATGTGGAATAGGTTCTGGGGAGCTTGGGCGGTGCAGTGGAAGAGACGCTAGCAGCGGAAAAGGAGGAGGCAGCTGAGGAGGAGAGGGAGGAGGATGGAGTAGGAGGAGGAGAAGAAGAGTCAGGCCTGCATGCAATCCGTGGCGGTAAAACCAAATCTACACGGGTGCCACGGGTTACATGCTTGACGGCCGTCAGAAGGTTCACCCAGTGGGCAGTAAAACTGATATACCTTCCCTGCCCGTGTTTGCTAGACCACGTGTCTGTGGTCAGATGTATCTTGGCACCGACACTGTGTGCCAGAGATACATTCACTTGCCGCTGAACATGGCCATATAGCTCTGGGATGCCCTTCTCTGAGAAATACTTCCTTCCTGGGACCTTCCATTGTGGTGTTCCAATGGCCACAAATTTGCGAAAGGCCTCCGAGTCCACCAGTTTATATGGCAGTAGTTGGCGGGCTATGAGTTCTGACAAGCCAGCCGCCAACCGTTGGGCAAGAGGGTTATCCGGCATCATCATTTTTTTACGCTCAAACATTAGGCCCACGGAAGCCTGCCTTTTTGCAGAAAAATGTGAGCTTGGCGTGATGGAAGGTGGAGTGGAGGACAATTGTGAGGAGAGAGGAGAAGGAGAAGTAGAAGACGAGGCTGGACGGTGAGAGCCTGCAGTGTGGCTTTGTGTGTTCCGTTGCTCCCACTGGGCTCGGTGATGGCTGCTCATGTGCCTTCTTAAGGCGGTCGTCCCTAGGTGAGTATTGGGCTTACCGCGACTAACGCGTTGACTGCAAAGATTGCAGATGGCAACGCTATTGTCAGCAGCGGACACGTTAAAAAAAGCCCACACTGCGGAGCCATGTGCCGGTGTCCTGGGAGCGCCAGATGTGACCGTACATGGTCGATGACTCGCTCCTGATACATTTGCAGTCTGCTTTGTCCCTGCTGTGCAATGTAAGTCATTGCTGCTTCTCCTCCCTATCTGCTGGTCCATATCTCCCTCTGAACTCCCCTCCTCTTCCTCTCTTGTGGGCACCCACGTGACATCACTAGACACGTCATCATCAACGTCACCTTCCCCACCGCTATAAGTAGAGATCTCGGAGTAGGCAGCAACACCGGGGACCAACCTCCTCCTTGGGCTGATCTGGGTACTGGCGTCAGACTGCTGAGTAGCGCTTGTTGCTACCTCCTCTTCCTGATCCAATACCAAGAGTGGCTGCGCATCAGAAATGTCCTCTTGATATGGATCGGAAAATAATTCCAGTGACTCAAGCGGAAGGTATGTGGTGGTGGTGGTGGTGGTCGTGTTGTTGGTGGTAGTGTCTTTGGGGGTGCACATAGCAGAGAGTGAAGAAGAGGGTGCAGATCGAGAGGATGAGGAGGGTGCAGAAGAGTAAGGCTGAGCGAGCCACTCAACCAAGTCTGGTGCATCCTTTAAAGTAATTGAACGCACCTTCTGCAACTTCCCACTTTGGCTCAAGCCTGTTGCTCCTGCCCTACCCCTACCACCCCTGCGGAAGGGCCTGCCTCTTCCTCTGCATGTCATTTTTTAAATGACCCTGTGACAAAACTCTTAGTCCCTATACCGCTGAAGGACTGCTGCAGTATAGGTGAGCGGTCAGCAGTGGTGCACGTCAACCCTATCTATTGTGGACCGATAGCGGTCCTTACAGAACAGCAGACTGTACCGCACTCAAGCCTATGTACCGTAGCACCCTATACCAAGTTACCAGTCCTTATAAGAACTTTTGTGGAACAAGCAGGTTGTGTGTTAGTGATTAGCAGACTGTACGTCAGTCCCTATACCGCTGAAGGACTGCTGCAGTATAGGGCAGCGGTCAGCAGTGGTGCACGTCAACCCTATCTATTGTGGACCGATAGCGGTCCTTACAGAACAGCAGACTGTACCGCACTCAAGCCTATGTACCGTAGCACCCTATACCAAGTTACCAGTCCTTATAAGAACTTTTGTGGACCAAGCAGGTTGTGTATTAGTGTTTAGCAGACTGTACGTCAGTCCCTATACCGCTGAAGGACTGCTGCAGTATAGGTGAGCGGTCAGCAGTGGTGCACGTCAACCCTATCTATTGTGGACCGATAGCGGTCCTTACAGAACAGCAGACTGTACCGCACTCAAGCCTATGTACCGTAGCACCCTATACCAAGTTACCAGTCCTTATAAGAACTTTTGTGGACCAAGCAGGTTGTGTATTAGTGTTTAGCAGACTGTACGTCAGTCCCTATACCGCTGAAGGACTGCTGCAGTATAGGTGAGCGGTCAGCAGTGGTGCACGTCAACCCTATCTATTGTGGACCGATAGCGGTCCTTACAGAACAGCAGACTGTACCGCACTCAAGCCTATGTACCGTAGCACCCTATACCAAGTTACCAGTCCTTATAAGAACTTTTGTGGACCAAGCAGGTTGTGTATTAGTGTTTAGCAGACTGTACGTCAGTCCCTATACCGCTGAAGGACTGCTGCAGTATAGGTGAGCGGTCAGCAGTGGTGCACGTCAACCCTATCTATTGTGGACCGATAGCGGTCCTTACAGAACAGCAGACTGTACCGCACTCAAGCCTATGTACCGTAGCACCCTATACCAAGTTACCAGTCCTTATAAGAACTTTTGTGGACCAAGCAGGTTGTGTATTAGTGTTTAGCAGACTGTACGTCAGTCCCTATACCGCTGAAGGACTGCTGCAGTATAGGGCAGCGGTCAGCAGTGGTGCACGTCAACCCTATCTATTGTGGACCGATAGCGGTCCTTACAGAACAGCAGACTGTACCGCACTCAAGCCTATGTACCGTAGCACCCTATACCAAGTTACCAGTCCTTATAAGAACTTTTGTGGAACAAGCAGGTTGTGTGTTAGTGATTAGCAGACTGTACGTCAGTCCCTATACCGCTGAAGGACTGCTGCAGTATAGGGCAGCGGTCAGCAGTGGTGCACGTCAACCCTATCTATTGTGGACCGATAGCGGTCCTTACAGAACAGCAGACTGTACCGCACTCAAGCCTATGTACCGTAGCACCCTATACCAAGTTACCAGTCCTTATAAGAACTTTTGTGGAACAAGCAGGTTGTGTGTTAGTGATTAGCAGACTGTACGTCAGTCCCTATACCGCTGAAGGACTGCTGCAGTATAGGGCAGCGGTCAGCAGTGGTGCACGTCAACCCTATCTATTGTGGACCGATAGCGGTCCTTACAGAACAGCAGACTGTACCGCACTCAAGCCTATGTACCGTAGCACCCTATACCAAGTTACCAGTCCTTATAAGAACTTTTGTGGAACAAGCAGGTTGTGTGTTAGTGATTAGCAGACTGTACGTCAGTCCCTATACCGCTGAAGGACTGCTGCAGTATAGGGCAGCGGTCAGCAGTGGTGCACGTCAACCCTATCTATTGTGGACCGATAGCGGTCCTTACAGAACAGCAGACTGTACCGCACTCAAGCCTATGTACCGTAGCACCCTATACCAAGTTACCAGTCCTTATAAGAACTTTTGTGGACCAAGCAGGTTGTGTATTAGTGTTTAGCAGACTGTACGTCAGTCCCTATACCGCTGAAGGACTGCTGCAGTATAGGTGAGCGGTCAGCAGTGGTGCACGTCAACCCTATCTATTGTGGACCGATAGCGGTCCTTACAGAACAGCAGACTGTACCGCACTCAAGCCTATGTACCGTAGCACCCTATACCAAGTTACCAGTCCTTATAAGAACTTTTGTGGACCAAGCAGGTTGTGTATTAGTGTTTAGCAGACTGTACGTCAGTCCCTATACCGCTGAAGGACTGCTGCAGTATAGGTGAGCGGTCAGCAGTGGTGCACGTCAACCCTATCTATTGTGGACCGATAGCGGTCCTTACAGAACAGCAGACTGTACCGCACTCAAGCCTATGTACCGTAGCACCCTATACCAAGTTACCAGTCCTTATAAGAACTTTTGTGGACCAAGCAGGTTGTGTATTAGTGTTTAGCAGACTGTACGTCAGTCCCTATACCGCTGAAGGACTGCTGCAGTATAGGTGAGCGGTCAGCAGTGGTGCACGTCAACCCTATCTATTGTGGACCGATAGCGGTCCTTACAGAACAGCAGACTGTACCGCACTCAAGCCTATGTACCGTAGCACCCTATACCAAGTTACCAGTCCTTATAAGAACTTTTGTGGACCAAGCAGGTTGTGTATTAGTGTTTAGCAGACTGTACGTCAGTCCCTATACCGCTGAAGGACTGCTGCAGTATAGGTGAGCGGTCAGCAGTGGTGCACGTCAACCCTATCTATTGTGGACCGATAGCGGTCCTTACAGAACAGCAGACTGTACCGCACTCAAGCCTATGTACCGTAGCACCCTATACCAAGTTACCAGTCCTTATAAGAACTTTTGTGGACCAAGCAGGTTGTGTATTAGTGTTTAGCAGACTGTACGTCAGTCCCTATACCGCTGAAGGACTGCTGCAGTATAGGGCAGCGGTCAGCAGTGGTGCACGTCAACCCTATCTATTGTGGACCGATAGCGGTCCTTACAGAACAGCAGACTGTACCGCACTCAAGCCTATGTACCGTAGCACCCTATACCAAGTTACCAGTCCTTATAAGAACTTTTGTGGAACAAGCAGGTTGTGTGTTAGTGATTAGCAGACTGTACGTCAGTCCCTATACCGCTGAAGGACTGCTGCAGTATAGGGCAGCGGTCAGCAGTGGTGCACGTCAACCCTATCTATTGTGGACCGATAGCGGTCCTTACAGAACAGCAGACTGTACCGCACTCAAGCCTATGTACCGTAGCACCCTATACCAAGTTACCAGTCCTTATAAGAACTTTTGTGGAACAAGCAGGTTGTGTGTTAGTGATTAGCAGACTGTACGTCAGTCCCTATACCGCTGAAGGACTGCTGCAGTATAGGGCAGCGGTCAGCAGTGGTGCACGTCAACCCTATCTATTGTGGACCGATAGCGGTCCTTACAGAACAGCAGACTGTACCGCACTCAAGCCTATGTACCGTAGCACCCTATACCAAGTTACCAGTCCTTATAAGAACTTTTGTGGAACAAGTGAGTTGTGAATGTTTAGCAGACTGCAGCAGAAGGGCAGCAGTCAAGTATAATATCCTTTCTATATTTGGAAGAAAGAATATTATACATGTACAAGCCTATTACTGTACCACTGATACCAGTCCTGAAAAGAACCTTTGTGGAACTAATAATAACAGCAAGTCTTTAAAATTACCCTCACTGCCTGACAACACTGCTTCCTTCCTGTCCCTATACAAATTGGCAAAAAAAGAGAACGATTAGTGGTTACTGGAACAGCTCTTTTGTGGACCTTGATAGTAACAGCTAATGATGATGATGATGATGATGAAAGACTAATCTGGCTGTCCCTGTAGCATACACCGTCCTTTCCCTTTCTCTAAACTAACAAAAGACACTCAGGCTGCTGCAAGAATCAGCAGCACAGCAAACCTATCAACACCTAACACCTATACCAGTCCTGAAAAGAACTTTTGTGTACCAAATAGCTAGTGGTTTATCTCTCCCTACTCCACACAGGAACCTGTCCCTATCTTAACAGAAGAAAGAATGTAAAATGGCCACCGGATCGGGTGTATTTATAGGTTAGGGGGAATGTACAAGTGTCCATGTGCTGTCATGTCTCAATTGGCTGTCCTGTATCACATGATAAACGTGTCACCAAAGGTTAAAGTTCTTGTATACATTAAACACGTAAGTCCGCCGCGGCGAACGACGGAAAAAGGCGTTCGAACGTGCGGACCGCGAATGTCGGAAATTCGCCGCGAAACGACCGCCGGGCGAACCGTTCGGCCATCACTAATCCCCAGGTCTGCCCCCCTGTTTGAAATAGTAAGGGGGTACAAAAGTACCATTTCTGCTATAAGGAAAAAGACTGAAAATTAAAAAAAAAAAGATATTTTCTACATTTTGTTATAAGAAAGATCGAATAAACTAAATTTTAGTCATACATTTAGGCCAAAATGTATTCAGCCACATGTCTTTAGTAAAAAAATGTCAATAAGCTAATAAACTAATTTATTAGTTTGCGCAAAAGTTATAGCGTCTACAAACTAGAGTACATTTTCTGGAATTTACACAGCTTTTCATTTATGACTGCCTATCTCATTTCTTGAGGTGCTAAAATAGCAGGGCAGTACAACCCCCCCCCCCAAAATGACCCCATTTTGGAAAGTAGATACCCCAAGGAAATTGCTGAGGGGCATGTTGAGCCCATTGAATATTTTTTTTTGTCCCAAGTGATTGAATAATGACACACAAAGAAAAAAAAGTTTACAAAAAGTTGTCACTAAATGATATATTGCTCACACATGCCATAGTTATATGTGGAATTGCACCCCAAAATATATTCTGCTGCTTCTCCTGAGTACGGGGATACCACATATGTGGGACTTTTTGGGAGTCTAGCCGTGTACGGCACCCCGAAAACCAATCACTGCCTTCAGGATTTCTAAGGGTGCAAATTTTTGATTTCACTCCTCACTACCTATCACAGTTTCAAAGGCCATAAAATGCCAAAATAGCACAAAACCCCCCCAAATGACCCCATTTTGGAAAGTAGACACCCCAAGCTATTTACTGAGAGGCATGTTGAGTCCATGAAATATTTTATATTTTGCCACAAGTTGCAGGAATATTACAATTTAAAAATTTTTTTGCACAAAGTTGTCACTAAATGATGCGTGTGGGTGTTAGCGGCACTGGCACTAACCTAGAGTTGCCTGGGGCGATGCAGACCCTGACCCTAAAACCTAATTGATATCACCCACCGGGTGTTCGGGGGTTAAACCTTTATTGGGTAATAAATGGTGGGTGCCCTGATGCTATTAAAAGCAAACTAACTAACCAGAGTCACCCGTAACACTTATACGGTGATCACTGGTGAAAGGGTTAACTAGGGGCAATCAGGGGGTTAAAATCTTTATTAGGTAGTATATGGGGGCCCCTGACGCTATATAAAAACCTGACGGGGAACCTAAATAACTAACTGGCTAACCAGCGTCACCAGTGACACTTATACGGTGATCGCTGGTGAAAGGGTTAACTCTAGGGGCAATCAGGGGGTTAAAATCTTCATTAGGTAGTATATGGGGGTACCTAACGCTATAAAAACCTGGCGGTGAACATAAAAAATACCTAGCTACCTAGCGGCACCAGTGACACTAATGCAGGGATCAGAAAACGATTGCTTAGTGACACTGGCAAAAGGGGGTGTAAGGGTTACCTGGGGGCAATCAGGGGGTTCAAACCTTTATTAGGTAGTATATGGGGGTCCCGGAAGCTATATAAAAACCTGACAGGGAACCTAAATAACTAAATAACTAACTGGCTATCCCGCATCACCAGTGACACTTATACGGTGATCGCTGGTGAAAAAGTTAACTCTAGGAGCAATCAGGTTATTAAAACCTTTATTGGGTAGTATATGGGGGTACCTAATGCTATAAAAACCTGGCGGTGAACCTAAAAAAATAACTAGCTACCTAGCGGCACCAGTGACACTAATGCAGCGATCAGAAAAACGATCGCTTAGTGACACTGGCAAAAGGGGGTTAAAGGGTTAACTAGGGGCAATCAGGGGGTTAAAACCTTTATTAGGTAGTATATGGGGGTCCCGGACGCTATATAAAAACCTGACGGGGAACCTAAATAACGAAATAACTAACTGGCTATCCAGCGTCACCAGTGACACTTATACGGTGATCGCTGGTGAAAAGGTTAACTCTAGGGGCAATCAGGGGGTTAAAACCTTTATTAGGTTGTATATGGGGGTACCTAACGCTATAAAAACCTGGCGGGGAACCTAAAAAAATAACTATCTACCTAACGGCACCAGTAACACTAAAGCAGCGATCAGAAAAACGATTGCTTAGTGACACTGGCAAAAGGAGTGAAAGGGTTTACTCTAGGGGCAATCAGGGGGTTAAACCTTTATTAGGGGGGTAGGGGGCTACCCTGGACCTAACACTAACTGCCCTGACACTTTTTACTGTCACAACTGACACTAAATGCAGTGATCAGTAAATAAATGATCACTGCAATCAGTGACACTGTGACTGGGAGGAGGGCGATCGGTGGGGGTGATCGGGGGGTAATTTGTGTGTCTATGTGTACCTACGTGTCAGTGTAGTGTTGGTGCACACTTACTATATGTTCTCCTCACAGTCCGGTCAAAAAGACCGCCCCGAGGAGAATGACATCACTTCCTCCCTGCCTATGTTTACACTACACAGGCGGGGGAAGCTTCTCATTCGCCAGAAACCAACGGCCATCCCCTCATCCCGGATCGCTCCTGAAGTGAAACGGACTGCCGCAGCCAGAGGGAGGGGGTCCGATCGGACCCTCCACCCGCTGGAAGGCAAGCACGTACATGTGCGAGCTTGTGCCTGACGGTGCCATTGTGCCGACGTACATTGACATGCGGCGGTCCTTAAGTGGTTAAAATCAGGTCTGGTATGGAAATTTGGGGGAACCCCACGTCATTTTTTTTTTAAATGACTTTCAGTGACTGTTCTCTGTATTACGGGAGCCGACAATTCATTATAGCTGCGACTTTTTTTTCCTGCAGAAATGACACTTTGTGCAGGGACAGTTCTAAGCACGGGAAACATGCGCCCCTTTACAGGCATACTATACACACACCCCGGGTATGAAATTTAAATGAATATTACATTTTTATTGTTTCATTTTAAGCATTATTAAAATCACTGCTCCCGAAAAAACTTCAGTTTTTAAAACTTTTTTTTGCATTGATCCATGTCCCCTGGGGCAGGACCTAGGTCCCCAAACACTTTTTATGACAATAACTTGCATATAAGCCTTTAAAATTAGCACTTTAGATTTCTCCCATAGACTTGTACAGGGTGTTCCGCGGCTTTTTGAATTTGCCGCAAACTCCCCAAATTTTCGCTGTTTGATGAACAGGCGAACAGGCAATGTTCGAGTCGAACATGAGTTCGACTCGAACTCGAAGCTCATCCCTAGTTGGAGATATAGTAGGGTTGGAGATCCTAGATGAGGAGCAAGGAGAAGTCTGCCTTTTTCTTTGATGTGGGTCTTTCAAGTGCTGTTACCAATGACATGGCAGGTCGTCATATGTCTGGTTAAGCATGTGGTGCTCAAGTGGCTGCTGTTCTGGCCATGTTTGATCCACTTTCAGACATAGGTTGCAAACAGCAATAGTGCGATCTGCTGCACATGTGTCGAAAAAGACCCCACACCAAGGAACTTTTAAAAGTCAGCGGGGAGTCAGCAGTGTCCTGCACCTGCGGAGCTCTGTGATGTGATGCAATAGAGTGGCTGCCCTTAAACTGCCCCCTAAAGGACACCCTGCCTCGTTGGAGTTGTGCCTCCTCTTCCTCCTCATACTCTCTTCTCTCTGGTACCCAAGTACATTCAGTGACCTCATCATCCCCTTCCTCCTTGTCACTGGAGCAAACTTGGCAGTATGCTGCAGCTGGGGCAACATGACTACCAGTTTCTTGTCCTTCTTGGGCACTCCCTCTCTCTAGGCTAACGTTACTCCCTTCCTCAACCTGGGAACCAATTTCTGAGCCTTCAAATTGCTGCGCATCTTCCAGCAGCATGTACCTGACAATGTGGTTGAATAGTTCTGGGGACTCCTGGGTTCCTAAAAAGTGTCAATTAAGTGTCCAATTTGTCTGCTGCAATATCGCAGTCCCGCTATAAGTCACTGATCGCCGCCGTTACTTAAAATAAATAAATAAAAATTCCATAAATATATCCCATAGTTTTTTAACTTTTGCAAAAACCAATCAATATACGCTTTTTGGGTTGTTTTAAAAAAAAAAAATATGTAGCAGAATACATTTGAGCTAAGAGGGAATTGTTTGCCTCTATGTTGCTGTCATGATGGACTATCTTTTATATTTATAGTATATGTTTACAAATAAAATGTATTGTTTAAAAAAAAAAAAAAAAAAACTTGTAATGTCCTTGTCATCAGGAAAATCCTGCTCCCCTCTCTATCCAAATTCTTTGCCTTTTGGCCTAAATGAAGAAATTAAATTTTTTTATTGGGTATGTTTTATAGCAGAAAGTAAAAAAATATTGGTTTTGTTTTTTTTCAAAATTGTCATTTTTTTTTTTCATATCACAAAAAATAAAAACCGAAGAGGTGATCAAATATCACCAAAAGAAAACTATGTGTGGAATAAAAAGCACATACAATTTGTTTGGGTACACTGTTGCACGACATGCAATTGTAATGCAGTGCAATATAGCAAAAAATGGCATGGTTATGAAAGGGGTTAAACCTTCTGGAGGTCAAGTGGTTAAAGTTAGTAATTTTGTGTCTCATCAATAGACTTTCGTCATGTACTAACAAGCTAACAGACATCTGATGTCAAGATTAGTGATGGACGAACGTTTCGCCCGGCGGTCGTTTCGCGGCGAATTTCCGACATTCGCGGTCCGCACGTTCGAACGCCTTTTTCCGTCGTTCGCCGCGGCGGACTTACGTGTTTAATGTATACAAGAACTTTAACCTTTGGTGACACGTTTATCATGTGATACAGGACAGCCAATTGAGACATGACAGCACATGGACACTTGGACATTCCCCCTAACCTATAAATACACCCGATCCGGTGGCCATTTTACATTCTTTCTTCTGTTACGATAGGGACAGGTTCCTGTGTGGAGTAGGGAGAGATAAACCACTAGCTATTTGGTACACAAAAGTTCTTTTCAGGACTGGTATAGGTGTTAGGTGTTGATAGGTTTGCTGTGCTGCTGATTCTTGCAGCAGCCTGAGTGTCTTTTGTTAGTTTAGAGAAAGGGAAAGGACGGTGTATGCTACAGGGACAGCCAGATTAGTCTTTCATCATCATCATCATCATCATCATCATCATCATTAGCTGTTACTATCAAGGTCCACAAAAGAGCTGTTCCAGTAACCACTAATCGTTCTCTTTTTTTGCCAATTTGTATAGGGACAGGAAGGAAGCAGTGTTGTCAGGCAGTGAGGGTAATTTTAAAGACTTGCTGTTATTATTAGTTCCACAAAGGTTCTTTTCAGGACTGGTATCAGTGGTACAGTAATAGGCTTGTACATGTATAATATTCTTTCTTCCAAATATAGAAAGGATATTATACTTGACTGCTGCCCTTCTGCTGCAGTCTGCTAAACATTCACAACTCACTTGTTCCACAAAAGTTCTTATAAGGACTGGTAACTTGGTATAGGGTGCTACGGTACATAGGCTTGAGTGCGGTACAGTCTGCTGTTCTGTAAGGACCGCTATCGGTCCACAATAGATAGGGTTGACGTGCACCACTGCTGACCGCTGCCCTATACTGCAGCAGTCCTTCAGCGGTATAGGGACTGACGTACAGTCTGCTAATCACTAACACACAACCTGCTTGTTCCACAAAAGTTCTTATAAGGACTGGTAACTTGGTATAGGGTGCTACGGTACATAGGCTTGAGTGCGGTACAGTCTGCTGTTCTGTAAGGACCGCTATCGGTCCACAATAGATAGGGTTGACGTGCACCACTGCTGACCGCTGCCCTATACTGCAGCAGTCCTTCAGCGGTATAGGGACTGACGTACAGTCTGCTAAACACTAATACACAACCTGCTTGGTCCACAAAAGTTCTTATAAGGACTGGTAACTTGGTATAGGGTGCTACGGTACATAGGCTTGAGTGCGGTACAGTCTGCTGTTCTGTAAGGACCGCTATCGGTCCACAATAGATAGGGTTGACGTGCACCACTGCTGACCGCTGCCCTATACTGCAGCAGTCCTTCAGCGGTATAGGGACTGACGTACAGTCTGCTAAACACTAATACACAACCTGCTTGGTCCACAAAAGTTCTTATAAGGACTGGTAACTTGGTATAGGGTGCTACGGTACATAGGCTTGAGTGCGGTACAGTCTGCTGTTCTGTAAGGACCGCTATCGGTCCACAATAGATAGGGTTGACGTGCACCACTGCTGACCGCTCACCTATACTGCAGCAGTCCTTCAGCGGTATAGGGACTGACGTACAGTCTGCTAATCACTAACACACAACCTGCTTGTTCCACAAAAGTTCTTATAAGGACTGGTAACTTGGTATAGGGTGCTACGGTACATAGGCTTGAGTGCGGTACAGTCTGCTGTTCTGTAAGGACCGCTATCGGTCCACAATAGATAGGGTTGACGTGCACCACTGCTGACCGCTGCCCTATACTGCAGCAGTCCTTCAGCGGTATAGGGACTGACGTACAGTCTGCTAAACACTAATACACAACCTGCTTGGTCCACAAAAGTTCTTATAAGGACTGGTAACTTGGTATAGGGTGCTACGGTACATAGGCTTGAGTGCGGTACAGTCTGCTGTTCTGTAAGGACCGCTATCGGTCCACAATAGATAGGGTTGACGTGCACCACTGCTGACCGCTCACCTATATTGCAGCAGTCCTTCAGCGGTATAGGGACTGACGTACAGTCTGCTAATCACTAACACACAACCTGCTTGTTCCACAAAAGTTCTTATAAGGACTGGTAACTTGGTATAGGGTGCTACGGTACATAGGCTTGAGTGCGGTACAGTCTGCTGTTCTGTAAGGACCGCTATCGGTCCACAATAGATAGGGTTGACGTGCACCACTGCTGACCGCTGCCCTATACTGCAGCAGTCCTTCAGCGGTATAGGGACTGACGTACAGTCTGCTAAACACTAATACACAACCTGCTTGGTCCACAAAAGTTCTTATAAGGACTGGTAACTTGGTATAGGGTGCTACGGTACATAGGCTTGAGTGCGGTACAGTCTGCTGTTCTGTAAGGACCGCTATCGGTCCACAATAGATAGGGTTGACGTGCACCACTGCTGACCGCTCACCTATACTGCAGCAGTCCTTCAGCGGTATAGGGACTGACGTACAGTCTGCTAATCACTAACACACAACCTGCTTGTTCCACAAAAGTTCTTATAAGGACTGGTAACTTGGTATAGGGTGCTACGGTACATAGGCTTGAGTGCGGTACAGTCTGCTGTTCTGTAAGGACCGCTATCGGTCCACAATAGATAGGGTTGACGTGCACCACTGCTGACCGCTGCCCTATACTGCAGCAGTCCTTCAGCGGTATAGGGACTGACGTACAGTCTGCTAAACACTAATACACAACCTGCTTGGTCCACAAAAGTTCTTATAAGGACTGGTAACTTGGTATAGGGTGCTACGGTACATAGGCTTGAGTGCGGTACAGTCTGCTGTTCTGTAAGGACCGCTATCGGTCCACAATAGATAGGGTTGACGTGCACCACTGCTGACCGCTGCCCTATACTGCAGCAGTCCTTCAGCGGTATAGGGACTGACGTACAGTCTGCTAAACACTAATACACAACCTGCTTGGTCCACAAAAGTTCTTATAAGGACTGGTAACTTGGTATAGGGTGCTACGGTACATAGGCTTGAGTGCGGTACAGTCTGCTGTTCTGTAAGGACCGCTATAGGTCCACAATAGATAGGGTTGACGTGCACCACTGCTGACCGCTGCCCTATACTGCAGCAGTCCTTCAGCGGTATAGGGACTGACGTACAGTCTGCTAAACACTAATACACAACCTGCTTGGTCCACAAAAGTTCTTATAAGGACTGGTAACTTGGTATAGGGTGCTACGGTACATAGGCTTGAGTGCGGTACAGTCTGCTGTTCTGTAAGGACCGCTATCGGTCCACAATAGATAGGGTTGACGTGCACCACTGCTGACCGCTGCCCTATACTGCAGCAGTCCTTCAGCGGTATAGGGACTGACGTACAGTCTGCTAAACACTAATACACAACCTGCTTGGTCCACAAAAGTTCTTATAAGGACTGGTAACTTGGTATAGGGTGCTACGGTACATAGGCTTGAGTGCGGTACAGTCTGCTGTTCTGTAAGGACCGCTATAGGTCCACAATAGATAGGGTTGACGTGCACCACTGCTGACCGCTCACCTATACTGCAGCAGTCCTTCAGCGGTATAGGGACTGACGTACAGTCTGCTAATCACTAACACACAACCTGCTTGTTCCACAAAAGTTCTTATAAGGACTGGTAACTTGGTATAGGGTGCTACGGTACATAGGCTTGAGTGCGGTACAGTCTGCTGTTCTGTAAGGACCGCTATCGGTCCACAATAGATAGGGTTGACGTGCACCACTGCTGACCGCTGCCCTATACTGCAGCAGTCCTTCAGCGGTATAGGGACTGACGTACAGTCTGCTAAACACTAATACACAACCTGCTTGGTCCACAAAAGTTCTTATAAGGACTGGTAACTTGGTATAGGGTGCTACGGTACATAGGCTTGAGTGCGGTACAGTCTGCTGTTCTGTAAGGACCGCTATAGGTCCACAATAGATAGGGTTGACGTGCACCACTGCTGACCGCTCACCTATACTGCAGCAGTCCTTCAGCGGTATAGGGACTGACGTACAGTCTGCTAATCACTAACACACAACCTGCTTGTTCCACAAAAGTTCTTATAAGGACTGGTAACTTGGTATAGGGTGCTACGGTACATAGGCTTGAGTGCGGTACAGTCTGCTGTTCTGTAAGGACCGCTATCGGTCCACAATAGATAGGGTTGACGTGCACCACTGCTGACCGCTGCCCTATACTGCAGCAGTCCTTCAGCGGTATAGGGACTGACGTACAGTCTGCTAAACACTAATACACAACCTGCTTGGTCCACAAAAGTTCTTATAAGGACTGGTAACTTGGTATAGGGTGCTACGGTACATAGGCTTGAGTGCGGTACAGTCTGCTGTTCTGTAAGGACCGCTATCGGTCCACAATAGATAGGGTTGACGTGCACCACTGCTGACCGCTGCCCTATACTGCAGCAGTCCTTCAGCGGTATAGGGACTGACGTACAGTCTGCTAAACACTAATACACAACCTGCTTGGTCCACAAAAGTTCTTATAAGGACTGGTAACTTGGTATAGGGTGCTACGGTACATAGGCTTGAGTGCGGTACAGTCTGCTGTTCTGTAAGGACCGCTATAGGTCCACAATAGATAGGGTTGACGTGCACCACTGCTGACCGCTCACCTATACTGCAGCAGTCCTTCAGCGGTATAGGGACTAAGAGTTTTGTCACAGGGTCATTTAAAAAATGACAGGCAGAGGAAGAGGCAGGCCCTTCCGCAGGGGTGGTAGGGGTAGGGCAGGAGCAACAGGCTTGAGCCAAAGTGGGAAGTTGCAGAAGGTGCGTTCAATTACTTTAAAGGATGCACCAGACTTGGTTGAGTGGCTCGCTCAGCCTTACTCTTCTGCACCCTCCTCATCCTCTCGATCTGCACCCTCTTCTTCACTCTCTGCTATGTGCACCCCCAAAGACACTACCACCAACAACACGACCACCACCACCACCACCACATACCTTCCGCTTGAGTCACTGGAATTATTTTCCGATCCATATCAAGAGGACATTTCTGATGCGCAGCCACTCTTGGTATTGGATCAGGAAGAGGAGGTAGCAACAAGCGCTACTCAGCAGTCTGACGCCAGTACCCAGATCAGCCCAAGGAGGAGGTTGGTCCCCGGTGTTGCTGCCTACTCCGAGATCTCTACTTATAGCGGTGGGGAAGGTGACGTTGATGATGACGTGTCTAGTGATGTCACGTGGGTGCCCACAAGAGAGGAAGAGGAGGGGAGTTCAGAGGGAGATATGGACCAGCAGATAGGGAGGAGAAGCAGCAATGACTTACATTGCACAGCAGGGACAAAGCAGACTGCAAATGTATCAGGAGCGAGTCATCGACCATGTACGGTCACATCTGGCGCTCCCAGGACACCGGCACATGGCTCCGCAGTGTGGGCTTTTTTTAACGTGTCCGCTGCTGACAATAGCGTTGCCATCTGCAATCTTTGCAGTCAACGCGTTAGTCGCGGTAAGCCCAATACTCACCTAGGGACGACCGCCTTAAGAAGGCACATGAGCAGCCATCACCGAGCCCAGTGGGAGCAACGGAACACACAAAGCCACACTGCAGGCTCTCACCGTCCAGCCTCGTCTTCTACTTCTCCTTCTCCTCTCTCCTCACAATTGTCCTCCACTCCACCTTCCATCACGCCAAGCTCACATTTTTCTGCAAAAAGGCAGGCTTCCGTGGGCCTAATGTTTGAGCGTAAAAAAATGATGATGCCGGATAACCCTCTTGCCCAACGGTTGGCGGCTGGCTTGTCAGAACTCATAGCCCGCCAACTACTGCCATATAAACTGGTGGACTCGGAGGCCTTTCGCAAATTTGTGGCCATTGGAACACCACAATGGAAGGTCCCAGGAAGGAAGTATTTCTCAGAGAAGGGCATCCCAGAGCTATATGGCCATGTTCAGCGGCAAGTGAATGTATCTCTGGCACACAGTGTCGGTGCCAAGATACATCTGACCACAGACACGTGGTCTAGCAAACACGGGCAGGGAAGGTATATCAGTTTTACTGCCCACTGGGTGAACCTTCTGACGGCCGTCAAGCATGTAACCCGTGGCACCCGTGTAGATTTGGTTTTACCGCCACGGATTGCATGCAGGCCTGACTCTTCTTCTCCTCCTCCTACTCCATCCTCCTCCCTCTCCTCCTCAGCTGCCTCCTCCTTTTCCGCTGCTAGCGTCTCTTCCACTGCACCGCCCAAGCTCCCCAGAACCTATTCCACATGCCAGGTGAGACGTTGCCATGCCGTGCTGCGTCTGTTGTGCCTGGAAGCAAAGAGCCACACTGGCCCGGCACTCCTTTCAGCTTTGCGTTCACAGGCAGATGAGTGGCTAACACCGCTCAATTTGACAGTTGGTAAAGTGGTGTGTGACAACGGTGCCAATCTGCTTAGCGCATTGAAACAGGGCAAAATCACGCACGTGCCGTGCATGGCACACGTCTTAAACTTGGTCGTGCAGCGATTCCTTGTCAAATACCCTGGGGTCCAGGACATCTTGCGGCAGGCAAGGAAAATCTCGGCCCATTTCAGAAGATCTTACACGGCCATGGCTCGCCTTGCTGACATTCAGCGGCGACACCATCTGCCGGTCAGACGTCTTATTTGCGATTGCCCGACGCGATGGAACTCAACCTTCTATATGCTTGATAGGCTGCTCCAGCAGAAACGTGCAGTTAACGTCTACCTGTATGAACTCTGCGAAAGAAACGGTTCTGGGGAGCTGGGTTTTTTTTCACCGCGCCAGTGGCTGCTCATGCGCGACACATGCAGACTTCTGCGGCCATTTGAGGAGATCACCAAACTGGTCAGTCGCAGCCATGGCGCCATCAGTGACATGGTACCTTATGCCTTCTTTCTGGAGCGTGCATTGCGTCGTGTCATTGATCAGGCTGTGGAGGAGCAGGAGCGGGAAGATGAGGAAGTCGCAATGCTGGATGAATTCCCAGGGGGGGCTACTCTATCTGAGACAAGTCAACAACAGGAGTCTGATGAGGAGTCAGAGGAGGATGGTGCCGGGGCGGATGAGCAGGAGCAAGAAGAGCATGCTTTAAACCTTTCTGGGATCCCTGTTGTGCGAGGATGGGGAGAGGAGAATGAAGAGGACGACATTATCCTGGATGATGAGCAGGAGCCAGGCCACCACACCGCTTCCACTTTAGTGCAAATGGGGGCCTTCATGCTCCAGTGTTTTAATAGGGACCCCCGTATAAAAAGCATGAGGGTCAAGGACCAGTACTGGGTGGCAACGTACTTAGACCCCCGGTACAAACACAAAATGGCGGAAATGTTACCGCCGTCGCAGAGGGCTGTCAGAATGCAGCACTTCCAGGCCTTGCTTCGAGAAATGCTGCATTCTGCTTTTGCGTGCGCTGGCAGAGGAGCAATTCCCACTCCCAGAGAAGGATTTGCGGGTACCAATCCAACAGCGCCTGCAAGAAGAGGCCGGTTTGAAGATGTGTTGGTGACTTCGGATATGAGGTCATTCTTTCAGCCGACCCATCGACAGGTGTCATCCGGATCCAGCATCAGGGAACGCCTAGACCGTCAGGTGTCCGACTACATTGGGTTAACGGCCGATGTGGACGCTCTGAGGAGTGATGAACCCCTAGACTACTGGGTGGGCAGGCTTGACCTCTGGCCAGAGCTTGCCCAATTTGCAATCGAACTGTTGGCTTGCCCCTCATCCAGTGTCCTGTCCGAAAGGACGTTCAGCGCAGCAGGGGGGATTGTGACCGATAAGCGTACTCGCCTAGCTCACCACAGTGTTAACTACCTCACATTTCTAAAAATGAATGAGGCATGGATCTCGGAGGAATTCAACACATGTGACCAGTAGACCATGTATATGTCTATAAACTATTTTTTTAATCAAGCACACAGACCTTCTTAATTCATTTGGCTCACTTCCTTGACCCAAAAAAGCACACCGTACTATATGCCCCTACCCTCCTCTTTGAAGAGGTTGAGCGGTGTCATATTTCTACTGGGGCTGCTTATGATATCCCTGTGCTGTGCTGACTTCCTCCTGGGGGTTCTTATTATGAAGGGATCACACTATCCCTGTGCTGTGCTGACTTCCTCCTGGGGGTTCTTATTATGAGGGGATCACACCATCCCTGTGCTGTGCTGACTTCCTCCTGGGGCTGCTTACGGTGCTGCTGTCAGTGCTGTATGTCACGGTGCTGCTGTCAGCGCTGTATGTCACGGTGCTGCTGTCAGCGCTGTATGTCACGGTGCTGCTGTCAGCGCTGTATGTCACGGTGCTGCTGTCAGCGCTGTATGTCACGGTGCTGCTGTCAGCGCTGTATGTCACGGTGCTGCTGTCAGCGCTGTATGTCACGGTGCTGCTGTCAGCGCTGTATGTCACGGTGCTGCTGTCAGCGCTGTATGTCACGGTGCTGCTGTCAGCGCTGTATGTCACGGTGCTGCTGTCAGCGCTGTATGTCACGGTGCTGCTGTCAGTGCTCTGTATTACGGTGCTGCTGTCAGATGCCTCTATCACGGTGCATGTGTCATTCCGGTATGTCACGCTGCTGGTGATCATCTCCTGCACCCTCTTCTTTGCCTACCCTGGTCCCTGACCTTCCCTCTCCTCCATTGCCTTCATTAGCTCCATAGTCCTGAATTGTTAGAACAATTTCCCAAATAAAATAAAAATGCTTGTAGTTATCGATCCCAAATTCACCTCATACATGTATTATGTCATTGTCCAGATGGTGGGACTACGTTTTACCCCCTAATAATTACCACGTGGCCGCAAATTCGACATGAAGGTTTGCAAAGTTCGCCTCCCATTGAAGTCAATGGGGCCCGCGGCGAACGGTCGGTTTCGCGAACGTTTGGGTCCGTTCGCATTTCGCGTTCGCGAAACGTCCCGTCGGAAGTTCGTCCATCACTAGTCAAGATGACACAGCCGTTTATTTTCTTAACAATGTCTGGAGTATTAATATGGTTATGTTGAATAGAGTCGTAATATTGGCAGATTCTGGCATGTCTGCTTTGAATCACTTCTTGTGATATTTCAAGGTCTTCTGGTGAACAGAATGTTTACAGTCTTCTTCTTGTCTCTGTGAGTCAAAGGCCATGTCAAATGCTTTCTCATGTCTTCTTGCTTCCTGGTCATGCAGTTTCTTGCCCTTCTTTGAGGGACTTCTTTCATAGAAACTATCTCTGACTTATACTGTTTTTATAGGCTTTGCTGCTTCCTGTAGAGGGGGCAATATTTTGAATGACTTGTGCCAATTAAAGTGTAATTCCAGTCCATTGGCAACTGGTGCTCTTTTTTTTGGGGGGGGGGCAAACAAACCCCCCCAGGTCCAAACTCAGAACTCCACGGTCCCCCACACTCAGCCCCTCCCTGGCTTACACAGCTTCTCTTCCCGGCCAACCCAATCTGCCTCTTGTCCTGGCTGGGAGGAGAAGCCGGAAAACAATAGCGAATATTGATTTGCTGGTGTCACAATTGGGTGGGTTCAGGACGCAGTGCTCTGCGCCCTAAGCCCAACCTTTTTCTAGACAAGAGCCTCAGACTCTAATCATGTGGCTTGAAAAAGAAAAAAGAAAAAAACTCTCTTAGAAAATGAGTCCAGCACCCCGCATGTATCCCCGCATGCAAACTAGGGGGACGGCACCCGTGCGTCCCTTATGGACTGGTCACTCCTGGTCCAGTCAAAACCTAACTAGGCTAAAATCTACTCCCATCCCCATTCTAAGCCTATTCTTTATACCCTGGAAAAGGAAAGATGTCTATACTTACTGTACCTATTCTGAAGTCACCCTGGTGCTGTCACATGATCTCTTCAGTGCTGACTTCAGTGTAGAGAGGGGAGCAGTGACAACGGCTGCAGATCCTGAGCAGTGACATCACACATAGGCTTACTATGGGGCAACCATTGTCGGCTGTCCCTCCTCTACACACTAAAGATGATGCTGGAAGGTGGTAATGTGACGGGACTGGAGCTCCTTCAGAATAGATGAGTATAGACATCTTTCTTTTTACAGTGTAGATAGAATAGGCTTAGAATGGGTTTGGGAGTAGATTTAAGTTTAGTTAGGTTTTGCCTATATTTACACTTTAAAGGAAAATGTTTGTAAAAAAACAAATAAATAATGAATGCACATCTTTTTGCAGGTAAAAAATTTGCATTTTTTTTTTTTTTACTATGGACCTGCAAAGCACTGCACCCACAATCATGGGTGCAATGCAAGGTTCTTCTGCTCGTAGACAATGCAAGCTGTTTGGTTGTATCTCATATGGGCAGGCAATTACACACTGACAGGAAGACTCCATGAACTACCTGGAGCGCTTAATGGTGGTTCACTGAGAACTACAAGCTGACACCTGCAACGGCTCTGGGGACTTGTAGTCCTCCCATTCACAGAACTCTATGAATAAATGACACAGCCGGGTCGAGCTGTCAAAATGGGGGATCGGGAGGTGCAGGGACTGCTGCATCTGTAACATGTTGCAAGTTATACCCTGAATATGGGTATAACATGATATGAAAAGTGAACTTATAATTTAATTCAAGCTTGTAGCTGGACGTCAGGTGCTCTTTATCTACAAAGCTCAGATGTAACATTGAGTTGTACTCGTAGCAGCCCTTGGCTATAGAAGTCAATACGCAGAGAGTTTCTAAAAAGTGCTTTAGTTTTTTTTTTTTTTTTTTAATAATATTCATCGAGTATTCAGGTCCTGTGAAAACTACAAACAAGTACACATATTTGAAATAAAAATAAAATCATGGATGCAATATACTTCGCTCTGCTTGACTGAGGGATGAAAAACCTTATCTAGCTGTTTGTGGCATAGTGGCATTTGCTTGCTGTTCATTTTTAGTAAAGATACACAGTTAAGAAAATCCATCATTGCACAAAAAATACACTGAAAAACTTCTTGTGTTCCAGGATGCAGTGTGCAGGAAGGGGCGGGCTCTACATTTTTACTTATTATATAATTACATTTTTATCACCAGTCTCTGCTCTCAGAAAGCTTATGATGTAAGCGATCATTTTTGCCACAAAGCAAAGGATTATGACCAAAGCATGTAAACAACCCTACAGCACTACAAACATGGCTCAGCTGTGCATTTTTAGGCTGTATTCACACATAGCGCAGTGACAGGTATTTTACTTCATTGTAGAATGTCTGTCACCACTAAGAGCACACAGAAAAGGGTTGTTTCCTGTGTGTCCCATTCAAACTGCAATGCAGCCTGTGGCAGCGCTGCAGCGCTCTGCAATAAAATGCAGACATGTTGCATTTGATCACAGCGCACTGTACAGAATCGAATGATGCATTGCACTGCTGTACAGTGCCATGAATGAAGTGTAGGTTTTGTACACTTCAAATAAAGTTTGTATGAATTAAAAAAACATCTGTTTGCATGCTCTGAATTACGCAATACACTGCCCCCTACTGCAGCCACAATGAACAGCTGCCGGAGAGGAAACCACAGCGGTTAATTTCTCTGGCAGTTGTATGCTGCATGTGAATTCAACTTTAATGTCCCACAACTGCTAGTCTAAACGAGCCCTAAGAGTAGCATATTAACTATTTATATGTATTATCTTGGTTTATGGGAGTTCTACAAAATCTGTCAAATATGTACAATCTACATGAAATTTTATGTTCTGCTCATGCTTGGATTAAATTTTGTGCTCCAGTTTTATCCTGCAGTTTAAAAAAAAAAATAATGGTAGGTATGTAACCAGCTTCAACCTAAACCACTGTAAGCCCTTGTACACACGGTCGGATATTCCAACGGAATGTGTCCGATCGGACCGTATTGTCGGATAATCCGACTGTGTGTGGTCTCCATCGGACTGTTTCCGTCGGAATATCTGACGGACCAAGTTTTCCAACTTGTCTATAAAATTTTCCGACAACATGCTCCGATCGGACATACTCCAATCATGTGTAGCCTACTCCGACGGACAAAGTGCCACACATGCTCAGATCAAATTCCTAGACCAAAGCTATTGGCTACTAGCCTGAACGTAGTCCCGTAGTAATGAAATAACGTCATCACATTATGTACAATCGGATTTTCCGACAACTTTGTCCAACCGTGTGTATGCAACAGTTTCGGACAAAATCCAACAGATTTGGTTGTCAGAATGTCCGACCGTGTGTACAAGGGCTTACTGTGTGTGAATGACCATGGGGGGCACCTTCGATTGTAGGCCTCATCAGGGGAAGGGGCTGAGGTGATTGGTTTAGTGTTCTCTGTGAAGAGTTGCATTAAAAGTGTCATCACTGGGGGCGTGGCTTGGCCGCTGACCGGAATGGCCGCATAAGTGTTGAGCTCCACTCATCCACGCAGCTACAAACAGCATCCAGCGCCATCCGATCCCGCAATCTGTCCCACGGAGTCTCAGGGATCACCCCGCATTACCGGGGACATGACCCGCAGCAGAACCGCCGCCCTCGGAGCGAGGAAACTCACCGATTTTTACATGAAGCCTGCCGGCGTGCAGGCCCAAGATGGCGCCGACCGGGACGAAAGCACCGCGCCTCAGGAGACAGCCGTGGCCTCAGCGGCCCCAGCATCCACAGAGGACCCCCTCTCTGATATGGAGGAATCTGGGGAACAGCAGCGCTTGCCCGCCATCTCACCGGCTGACAGAGGTAAGAGAGCAGCAATCTCCCCAGCACACTCTCCCTCTAAGCCTCCCCCAGTGAAGCGGCAACATGGCGCTGGCACCTGTAGTTCCACAGCAGCACTAGGTGAATCTGACTCCTTGCTGGCTGCTTACAATACCTCTGACAGCCCTGCTTCTGAACATACCCTGATAGCCATGCTACTCTCATTACAAGCAGACATGCAGAAAGAGCTCAGATCCTCCATTAACCATTTGTTGGACAGAGTAGATGACATGGAAGACCGCATAGATCACATTGAGCACCATCTCTCTGCTGCCACTAGCTCCCATAACACTGTGGTTGACATTCAAGATGAACACTCCACAGCTATCCACCAACTGCGTCTCAAAGTCGCAGACCTCGAGGACCACTCGAGGCAGAATAATATTAAGATCCGAGGAGTCCCAGAGACTGTGTCACCCCCTGATATAGTCCACTACCTGCACCAACTGTTTCGCAAGATTATACCTGCCTTTACACCGCAGGATCTCCTCATTGATAGAGCACATAGAATCCACAAACCGCAGCACCTGCCCGATTCAATACCCAGAGATATCCTGGCTAGGATACATTTCTTTAATACTAAGGAGCAGATCATGAGGGCCGCGAGAACCATACGCAACCTTCCTGATCCCTTGGCTAAAATTCAGCTGTATATTGATATCTCAGCCACCACCTCACAGGCACACAAGGCCTTCTCACAAATTACTGCGATACTCATAGAGCACAAAATCGCATACAAGTGGGGATTTCCCACTAAGCTCCTTGTAAACTACCAGCAACAGCAAGTCGCATTTCTAACTCCCAAAGATGGATTCAAACAGCTACATAATTGGGGCATCTCCCCTATCATACCCCCGGTGCCACCTCTGAATACTAGAACCTCTAGGATCCCTTCTAAATGGGCTACAAAAATTAAATCATGACTCCCCGATGACTAGGGGGCTACCCTCCTGGTCGCCCTCCTTCTTAACAGGTGCTCAATTACACAGGTAAAAGTGGATGATTGCCTTATTTCTCTTGAACCTCCCACGCCGAACTGCCACTGTGTGCTAGGCACACGGCATTACCCATACCTGTACACCCGACTCACCGTTACACCACGTTTTCCACCACCCATTGTTCCTGAAGGGACTGTTTGATTAAGTGATTTACGCCTCTATATCTCCCAGTTAGCGATATAGAAGCTTCAACACTGTTTGTTTTCTATACTGCATTATCGTTATTGTTCTCTTTTTTTTTGTTACAATACTTATTTATCTCTGCTCAAAGTCTACGATTTTGTGTTCGTACTCTGTATACATAACTACTGCTTGTCTTTTTATAAGGGTCCGTCAACCTCAGTACCATCTTGACAACTGTGCTTAGCAGTTCATGTCCCTTACAATCACATCCCTTAACGTTAAGGGACTAAATAGTCCTTTCAAGCGATCCCTCTTATGGAGGGAAGCAACGACTTCCCGATCCGATATTCTATGCGTACAGGAGACCCATCTATCCTCCCAGAACCCTTCACAATGTACTAATAAGCGATACCCACATATCTTCCACTCCCGCACAGACAAAAAAGTCAGAGGAGTACTGATAGCAGTGCGCTCCACGGTGGCGCTCACGGTTTCCAATGTAGAACAAGACCCCGAAGGAAGATTCCTAATTCTGGCCGCATGTTTTAATAACAAGCCCTTGGTAATTGTTAACATTTATGCTCCTAACACTCACCAAAAGCCCTTTCTTAAATCCATTCTTGCCAAAATACAACACTATCCGAAAGACCAAATCATTTTATGTGGGACTTCAATGAGGTGCTAGATCACGCACTTGACTCCTCAACCCCCCGAAGGAGAAGGTCCACCACCCTCTCCTCTATTCTACACTTAGAAGACTTCTATGACCCTTGGAGGTGTCAACATGGTACTGAGAGAGACTATACGTTCTACTCTAACGCCCAGAGATCGTATTCCAGGATTGACCTGTTCCTGACATCCAAAGTGCTGCTACAAGCAGTTGCGTCCACTAATATTGGTGTAATATCATGGTCAGATCATGCCTCCATCTCAATGGTTCTCCATCTCTCCCCACCTACCACCCCATTGACAATTTGGCGTTTAAACCCTAACCTGATCAGCACCAAGGACATTAGGGAACAGGTCAAAACTGCCATAGAGGATTACTTCGCTCTGAACCAACAATCTGTCCCCAATTCAACCACATGCTGGAACGCCCATAAGGCGGTCCTACTAGGAGTTTTGCTAAAACTGGGGGCTCAGGAGAAGAAAAAGCGCTCAGCGACCCTTAACGCCCTTCTAGACAAAATAAAGTCTCTAGAGAAGAGTAATATGCATTCACCCTCTGTCTCTACTCACAAAGAACTTGGTAAACTGAGGTCAGAACTGAGTACTTACCTTCAGAACAAACATGAGTTTTACTTGCGAAAACTTAAGCTAACCTGGTACTCTCAGGGAAATAAATCAGGGAAAACTCTGGCCCAACAATACAAACGCAGGACAGCCCAATCCACAATCTCCCATTTAATAGACCCTAAGGGCAACAGATTGACTAACCCCAAGGACATAGCCAATTGCTTCGGCACATTTTATCAACAATTGTACAACTTAAAAGACTCCACGACTGAGCCCCAGCCCACTGAGGCGACTATCCAGACATTTCTCTCTAACATATCCCTCCCCTCCTTGTCCCCTTCTCAATCAGCTGACTTAGCCTTACCTTTTTCACCCCAGGAAATTAAAAATGCAATTAAAGGCCTTCCTCTACATAAAGCCCCGGGACCAGACGGTTTCGGAAACGAATATTACAAGACATTCACTGATGCACTAACCCCGCATTTATGTAACTCCTTTAATCACATGCTACCCACCGGGGAGATCCCCACAGAATCTCTAGAAGCTACCATTTCCACTATTCACAAACCAGGGAAGGCCCCGCATGACCCAGCTAACTACCGCCCTATTTCGTTTCTCAACACCGACCTGAAAATGTTGCCAAGCTTCTGGCCACCCGACTATCACAACACATGACACACCTCATACACCCAGGCCAGGTGGGGTTCATTCCCCGAGGTCAGGCCTCCGATGGTACCCGTAGGTTTGTAGATCTTATCCACTGGGCAGAACATAGTCGAACGCCTTCTCTGCTGATTTCTTTGGATGCAGAGAAGGCGTTCGACAGAGTCCATTGGGGATATCTCGGGGCAGTTCTAAAGAAATTTGGCGTAGAGGGCAACTTCTTACGAGCTATCCTAGGCCTATATACCTCACCTACCGCAAGGATCCGCACCTCAGGCATTCTTTCCAACCCCTTTCAAATCACTAACGGCACTCGCCAGGGATGCCCACTCTCACCCTTGATTTTCACCCTAGTAATGGAACCATTGCCACAATCAATTCGTTCACACCCTCATATTTCTGGCATCAATGTGAAAGATACCTGTCATAAGATAGGTCTATACGCGGACGATGTCATCATAGCTATCTCTGACCCAGTAAAGTCTTTGCCTGCCCTGACTGAAGTTTTGCATAATTTTAGCGAGGCCTCAATGTACAAATTAAACCACTCGAAATCTGCCATGCTTGGCATTGAGATTTCGCCAGCGCTTAAATCAGAAATCGCCAAAATGTCGCCCTTCTCCTGGGCCCCCGGTTCCTCTTTGCTATATTTGGGCATTCAACTAGTCTCTCCCTCTTCAGCATTGCTACGAAACAACCTTGCATCTTTGCTTGTGAAATTGAACAACTTAACCTCGAATATGACCTCTAGGGATGAGCTTCGTGTTCGAGTCGAACGCATGTTCGACTCGAACATCGGTCGTTCGTGCGTTCGCCGAATTCCGAACGTTTGGGCCGTTCGCGGCAAAATTCGTGTGGCCCACAATGCACTGCGATGGCGCAATGCATTGCTGTCTCACGATTGGCCAAGCATGCACTGTGACCCCGCATGCTTGGCCAATCGCAGCGCCAGCAGCGAGGAGAGCAATGGTTGGACACAGGCATCCTGCCTGTGGCCAATCATAGCTCAGCCTGTGTAGTGCACGCCCCACACTATATAAAGCCGCCTTACAGGCGGCCTCGTGTAGTGTTTGTTAGCATCTGAAGCAGTGGGTGTTCTGTGTACCTTCAACACAGTTACACACCAATCGTTTTTGGCTGATTTACTATTTTGCTCTTGTGTAGTGGTTACTGTCTGTGCCCTGACCGCAGTATACACCACTATATTCACCTCACCTATATAGCTAGTGATCTAGCTTTAATAATAGAGCTTGCAGTCAGTAGTGTTAGTGCGTGCTGTCTGCGTGCTCTGTACCCAGTACATACCACTATATACACCTACATAGCTGTTCTCTATTTGAGCCCGATTGTCATCTGCTGGAGTTATTGGAAGTTGTGCTGTGCTTCCAGCACAGCACAGTATACATCTGTATATACCCCTTTAACTCTGCTGTTTTCTGGTTATTGTCTGCGTGCCCTGACCGCAGTATACACCGTGATATTCACCTCACCTATATAGCTAGTGGTCCATCTTTAACAATAGAGCTTGCAGTCAGTAGTGTCACTCAGGAGATAGTGCGTGCTGTGTGCGTGCTCTGTACCCAGTACATACCGCTATTATCCACCTACATAGCTGTTCTCTATTTGGGCCCGATTGTCATCTGCGGGAGTTATTGGAAGTTGTGTGTGCCTCCAGCACAGCACAGTATACATCTGTATATACCCCTTTAACTCTGCTGTTTTCTGGTTATTGTCTGCGTGCCCTGACCGCAGTATACACCGTGATATTCACCTCACCTATATAGCTAGTGGTCCATCTTTAACAATAGAGCTTGCAGTCAGTAGTGTCACTCAGGAGATAGTGCGTGCTGTGTGCGTGCTCTGTACCCAGTACATACCGCTATTATCCACCTACATAGCTGTTCTCTATTTGGGCCCGATTGTCATCTGCGGGAGTTATTGGAAGTTGTGTGTGCCTCCAGCACAGCACAGTATACATCTGTATATACCCCTTTAACTCTGCTGTTTGCTGGTTATTGTCTGCGTGCCCTGACCACAGTATACACCGTGATATTCACCTCACCTATATAGCTAGTGGTCCATCTTTAACAATAGAGCTTGCAGTCAGTAGTGTCACTCAGGAGATAGTGCGTGCTGTGTGCGTGCTCTGTACCCAGTACATACCGCTATTATCCACCTACATAGCTGTTCTCTATTTGGGCCCGATTGTCATCTGCGGGAGTTATTGGAAGTTGTGTGTGCCTCCAGCACAGCACAGTATACATCTGTATATACCCCTTTAACTCTGCTGTTCTATAAAAAAGGCATCTGCAGGAGTTAGTGGGTGTTGTGTGCCTCCAGCACAATATAAACTACCCAACCACTGTTTTACCCAACTCCCTTCAGGCCATTACCATGTCTGGAAGGCCAGCAAGGAGAGGCAGACAGGCGCAAGCCGATAAAAGAGGGCAAGCAGGCTCTGTGTCTAGAGAAAACAGTGCTGGTCGTGGACGCGGTGCATTGTCATCAGCACGTGGCCATGGGACATGCTTGTCCTTCTTTTCTGCAGCTGGACATGTTGAACCGCAACATGCCAACGACTTGGTAGAGTGGATGACCAAGCCCTCTTCATCCTCCTCATCCTCTCTCACCCAGTCTCAGGGTAGTAGAAAAGCAGCTGCCAACACATCGTCGTCCCTCCTCTCAATGTCATCATCAGTGACTCCTTCCCTAGACCCACCACGTCCTCCTGAGGAGTCTCCTGAACTCTTTGAGCACAGTGTTGGGTACATGCTCCAGGAGGATGCCCAGTGTTTGGTGGGCTCTGATGATGACACTCAGCTAGAGGAAGGCAGTAGCGTGAGCGCAGAGAGAGAGGATGCTCAAGAAGCACAGCAATCTGGCAGTCATGTTCCACAAGCTGCAGCATACTGCCAGGTTTGCTACAGCGATGAAGAGGGAGGGGATGATGAGGGCACTGACTCCACGTGGGTGCCTGGAAGGAGGGAGGAGGAGGAGGAGGAGGCACATGTCCAACGAGGCAGGATGCCCTCCGGGGGCCAGCTTAGGGGCAGCACACCGACGGAATCACACCGCAGAGCTCCGCCTGCGCAGAGCGCTTCCTCTGCGCGTTATTCTAAAAGTTCTTTGGTGTGGGCCTTTTTTGAGACGAGTGCATCAGATCGCACCGCTGCTATTTGCAACATATGTCTCAAGCGTATCTCACGTGGCCAAAACATCAGCCGCTTGGGCACCACATGCTTGACCAGACATATGTTGACCTGCCATGCAGCTCGTTGGCAAGCGTACCTGAAAGACCCACACCAAAGAACAAAGCGGACCTCTCCTTGCTCCTCATCAGCTGGCATCTCTAACCCCACTAGACCTTCAGTCCTCTCTGAAACATGCTCTGAGAGGAATGAAGGTGTAGAATTAGGTGTGTCACAGCCAAGTGCTTCCGGGAACTCTGCTAGTGGTACATCCACATCCGATTATAGCAGGCAAATGTCCCTGCCCCAGCTGCTGGACCGGCGGAAGAAGTTTACTCCCAGCCATCCACATGCCCAGCGGTTGAATGCTAGCTTGGCTAAATTGCTAGCACTTCAACTGCTGCCTTTTCAGTTGGTAGACTCGGCCCCCTTCCGTGAGTTTGTACAATGTGCGGTTCCTCAGTGGCAGGTCCCCAAACGCCACTTTTTCTCACGGAAGGCGATTCCGGCTCTCTACCGGCATGTGGAAGGCAATGTCCTTGCCTCGCTGGACAGGGCGGTCAGCGGTAAGGTGCATATTACCGCTGACTCATGGTCCAGCAGGCATGGACAGGGACGTTACCTGTCTTTCACGGCCCATTGGGTCACCCTTCTGGCTGCTGGGAAGGATGCAGGACAAGGTGCAGTAGTGTTGGAGGTTGTTCCGCCACCACGCCTCCAAAATGCTACTATTGGTTGTGACACACCTCTCTCCTCCACCCCCTCCTCTTCTTCTTCCTCCATGGCCTCTTCCAGTGCTCTGTCCTCAGAACCAGCGGTGCTCCGTAGGCGTTGCAGGGGCTACGCAAGTACGCAGGCAAAACGATGCCATGCCGTGCTTGCGCTGGTTTGTTTGGGGGACAGGAGCCACACTGGGGCGGATGTTTTGTCAGCTCTGCAGGGGCAGGCCGAGAGGTGGTTGACGCCACGCCAGCTTAAGCCAGGAATGGTGGTTTGCGACAATGGCACCAACCTCCTCTCCGCCCTCCGACAGGGACAACTGACCCATGTGCCCTGTGTAGCTCACGTCCTTAACCTGGTGGTGCAGCGGTTCTTGGGCAGGTACCCCGGCTTACAGGATGTCCTGAAACAGGCCAGGAGAGTCTGTGTGCATTTCCGCCGATCATTTAATGCCTGTGCTCGGCTGGCTGAGCTCCAAAAGGAGTTGAACCTGCCCAAGAACCGCCTTATATGTGACATGCCCACCAGATGGAACTCAACATTGGCCATGCTGCAGCGGCTGCACACGCAGCAGAGGGCCATCAATGAGTACCTGTGCGACTACGGCACCAGGACAGGGTCAGGGGAGCTTGGTTTTTTCTCACCACGCCAGTGGGGCATGATCAGGGATGCATGCACTGTCCTGTCACCGTTTGAGGAGGCCACAAGGATGGTGAGCAGTGACAGTGCATGCATCAGTGACACTGTACCTCTTGTCCACCTCTTGGAGCATACGCTGCGTGGAATAATGGACAGGGCACTTGAGGCAGAACAGAGGCAGGAAGAGGAGGACTTCCTTGCCTCTCAAGGCCCCCTTTATCCAGACAGTGTTCCTGCTGTGCCACCCATCACACAGGAAGAGGGTGAGGAGGAGGAAGAGGAGGAGGAGGATGATTATGTCAGCATGGAGGTGGAGGCTGGCACTCAGCATCAGCATCAGCAGCAGCAGTCTTATAGGGATGATTTACAGTCCCAAGAAACACGTGGACTTGTACGTGGCTGGGAGGAGGTAGCTGCGGATCATGTTGTCCTTAGTGACCCAGAGGACTCCGGACCGAATGCCTCAGCTAACCTACGCTGCATGGCCTCCCTGATCCTGAAAAGCCTGCGGAAGGATCCTCGTATTCTTCGGATCAAGGAGAGGGACCATTACTGGCTGGCCACTCTCCTTGATCCACGGTACAAGGGTAAGGTTGCCGACCTTATCTTGCCATCGCAGAGGGAGCAGAGGATGAGACATCTCCAGGAGGCCTTGCAGAAAGCTCTGTGCAACGCGTTCCCAGAGACTGGGAGGTCACAAACTCCTGGTCCTGGACAACGTGTTGCTGAGGCATCAGTCAGAAGGAGCGGTGGAGAAGGTGGCCGTCTGACTGATGCTTTCAGACAATTTTTTAGTCCGCAGCCCCAAGGTATGATTGGTTCCAGCACCCATCGCCAGCGTCTAATTTACATGGTGCAGGAATACCTAGGGGCAAGGTCAGACTTGGACACCTTTCCCACTGAAAATCCTCTGGCTTACTGGGTCTTGAGGATGGATCACTGGCCAGAGCTTGCACAGTATGCAATTGAGCTACTGGCCTGTCCTGCATCCAGCGTTCTTTCGGAACGCACCTTCAGTGCTGCTGGTGGCTTCGTTACCGATCACAGGGTGCGCCTGTCCACCGAATCAGTTGATCGACTGACCTTCATCAAGATGAATCAGTCTTGGATCACCCACAGCTACCAAGCACCTGAAGCTGATGTAACCGAATAATTTTTTTTGAAATACCACATCCCTTCAAGACTGCCTATGCTGATGCTGAGTGACTGTCCTGTTATGTTGATTGTCTATCCTTTTCCTCCTCCGCTGATATGTTGGAAGAACATTTTTGGTTCTGGGTGATGCCAGCAGCCCAATTTTTCTGCCCCTGTTTAACAGGGGCGTTTAAGTACAATTTTTGATGCAATGCTTTGCAGCAGGGCTAATTCCTGCAATAAAACTAGAGTGTATGGCAGAGGTTGCAGTGTGATGGCACCAGTGCCTAAGGCCCAATTTTTCTGCCCCTGTTTAACAGGGGCGTTTAAGTACAATTTTTGATGCAATGCTTTGCAGCAGGGCTAATTCCTGCAATAAAACTAGAGTATATGGCAGAGGTTGCAGTGTGATGGCACCAGTGCCTAAGGCCCAATTTTTCTGCCCCTGTTTAACAGGGGCGTTTAAGTACAATTTTTGATGCAATGCTTTGCAGCAGGGCTAATTCCTGCAATAAAACTAGAGTATATGGCAGAGGTTGCAGTGTGATGGCACCAGTGCCTAAGGCCCAATTTTTCTGCCCCTGTTTAACAGGAGCGTTTAAGTAAAATTTTTGATGCAATGCTTTGCAGCAGGGCTAATTCCTGCAATAAAACTAGAGTATATGGCAGAGGTTGCAGTGTGATGGCACCAGTGCCTAAGGCCCAATTTTTCTGCCCCTGTTTAGCAGGGACATGTAATTAGAATTCTTGATATAATATTTCACAGGAGGGCCCCTTCCTGTGCCCACCCAAAGTAACGGTGAGGACTTATAGTGTTGTGGCACCAGCACCACAACCACCAAAGGTCAATTTTTCTACCACTGTTCAACAATGGCATGTAATTACAATTCTTGATATAATCGTTCACAGCAGGGCGCTCCAGCGCCCACCAAGAGTCACTTTGAGGGCTTACAATGTTGTTGCAAAACCAACACCTTGTTCCGCCATTTCTGCAGAGCATATAGGGCAGGCCCCTACTTTCAAACATCCAATTTACAAACATCTCCTACTTGCAAACGGAAGGAGACAACAGCAAGTGAGATGAAAAAAGATGGACGACAAAACAAATTATACAGGGGTGATAACCCTTCCCTATGTTTTCCAAAAAGATTAAAAATAGTTTTTTTGACTGGAGCTACACTTTAAAAATGTACCAGTTGAAAATTACAAACAGATTCAACTTAACACAACAAACCTTCACAGTCCCTGTCTTGTTTGCACCGCCTGTATACTGCTGTTCTGAGTATATAGGGCCTGGGGGCCACACGCATTTCCTTTTTTTTAATATGGGTACGGGGTTCCCCTTAATATGCGTACAAGACCCAAATAGGCTGGTAATGGGCAGGGAGGGCTACCCATGCCATTTTTCTGAATGATTTTCAACCATATTGCAGGAACCAGATATAACATTTAAACCGCAAGCAGTTTTAAATGGTGTTATTTCCGTTTAATGTCATTTTGTGCAGGGACTGTTCTAAACACGGGAAACACGTGGCACTTCACAGGCATACTACAGACACCCCCAGGCACCATATTTAAAGGAATATTTCACTTTTTTTTCACTTTAATCGTCATTAAAATCAGTGCTCCCGCCAAAACGGTAGTTTTTAAAACTTTTTTTTGCAGTGACCCATGTCCCCTGAGGCAGGAGGCAGGTCGCCAAACCCTTTTTAGGACAGTATCTTGCATATTAGCCGTTAAAATTAGCACTTTCCAATTCGAACGTTCGAGTCCCATAGACTTCAATGGGGTTCTAACGTTCGTACCGAACGCGGGGGTTGTTCGCAAGTTCTGGTGCGAACCGAACCGGGGGGTGTTCGGCTCATCCCTAATGACCTCCATAAAAGCCTCTTGGGTTGGTAGGATAGCCCTAACCAAAATGTTTCTCCTCCCACGTGTGCTTTACTTTTTTTGGACCCTCCCGCTCCCAATTCTTTCAGCAGACCTATCTAAAATACAGCGTACCTTAGACTCATTTATATGGACCGGACGTAAACCCCGCTTGAAATCCTCCGTCCTATGCACACCCTCTGTCTCAGGAGAAATGGGGGCTCCAGACGTTAAAAAATACTACAAGGCCGTCATTCTAGATCAAGGAAAGCAACTATGGTCGCAGGACCCAAACGCAAGGTGGCACCAAATAGAAGTAGCAACACTCTCAGATAAGCCACAACTAACCCTAGCAGCGATTTGGCTGTCCCACCCTAGCACACGATCTATCTTTCCTACAGTACGTGCCTGTCTAGCACAATGGAATGCAATACGTCAGGATCACCGGGGCATTCATAGAGACTCACTGATAAGTCTACCCTTACTAGCGCTACAACTTCTCTCTCCAGATCTCCCGATCCGGCACTGGCATGAAGCCGGAATCAAAACCATTGGAGCCCTGTATCTTGGTTCAGACCTAAAGAGTTTTCAACAGCTGACATCGGAATTTAGTCTCTTGCATAAAGACTTTTACATATACCTCAGGCTCAGGCATATTGTCTCTCAAATCTCGATCTCTTCAGAAACCACCTCCAAGGAACTTCTCAATTACTACAACCGTCCCCCTAGTGTCTCCAAGGGCATATCCTTAATTTACAATCTTCTCTCCAGGCCTACCACGTCCTCTAAACCTTCGAACATGATCTATTGGGAATCCAAGTTGCAATGCTCTTTCCCCCTAGAAGATTGGCATCGCGTACTACGCACCCCACTAGTCATCTCCAAAAATGTTACGCATTGGGAAACGATCATGAAACTGTTCCATAAGTGGTATTACACACCGGACAAGTTAGCAACCATCTTCCCCACTCATTCTCCAAAATGTTGGAGGAATTGCAATTCCGCCGGAGACATGTTCCACATCTGGTGGAGCTGCCCGGTTATCGTGTCCTTTTGGTACCAAGTCTCCTCTCTGGTTCAGACCTTGACCAATTCTCCCCAACAGCTGACCTCACGAATGGCTCTATTTGGTCTGGACTCCCGACTTTGGCCCTCCACCAGTTTACCTTTAGTACACCACATACTAATCTCAGCACGCCTGCTCATAGCTCGTGCGTGGAAAAATCCCCTCTCTCCAACACTTACTGAGCTTATAAATACCCTTAATGTTCATTGTCGCATGGAATATCTTTTCTCTAAAATAAACATGACAGAACCTAGATTCAACAAACAGTGGTTCTCCTGGTTAACACACCCAAGCTGTATAAAGCTTGCGTAACCTCATTGTGCATCACACCCAGACCAGATGGAGCCGGCAGTGAAAGTCACTGATTTAATGTACTATTTCTTATATATCATATGTAAGTTAGCTGTGATTCTCCTGAAGCTCTGACTATTTGACTCAGTTATCTCTTTTCTTCTTTCCTTTTCCTTTTTCACATTATGGGACTAAGTTTCACCCATATTCTGCCTTACCTCTCCATTGTTCTTCGGTATTGCGTCCCCACTGGACGCAGCCCATTGGCGTGTCAGGGGGGGACGGGATGCCTCCGGAACTACCGGACCTAACTACGCGGAGTGCGTAGTATACAGCAGACGGGCACCAGGCCCATGATCTCTTGTGCTAGCAATCCATGCTGTTCAGTGTATTTGGGCACAATTTTCTCATCCACTTAATGTCACCCTACAACTTATGTACAATTTGTTGATGTCATATACTTGTTATTGTGATATATTTCAATAAAACTCTTTTGAAAAAAAAAAAAAAGTGTCATCACTACATAAACAAAGCAAATAAATAATGCAGGAAACTGTCCTCCCAATCTCATTTCAAGAGACTGTCTCTTTATTCTGCGAGACAGCATATATTTCAAAAGACTATCTCTTGAGTCTATGAGACTGCTTATATTGCAAAAGATTCTCCCACCAATCTTTGAAACTGGCCTTGCAGGCTAAGTGTCTGCATTTTATTTAAAAGCCTGTTTCTACAATCTCTAAAACCACTTATCATTCAAGCGGCTGTCGCTGCAATTTATAAGACAGTATGTAATTCATGAGACTGTTCCTCCAGTATGAAGCAACGTATGATTCAGTAGTCTGCCTCAGTTTCTATAATCTTAGAGGTTTGCTGAACTCCACTCTAAAGCCGGCAAAACATGGATCAAAATTTGTCTAGTTCAGCAGGGACTGGCCAAATTTTGATCCACGTATGGGCAAGGTGGTTGTACTAATTACTAATCTATAGACTGAATTCTGTACAACCCCCCTGTTGGATTTTTCCCAATCAATCAGTAGTGCAGGCTATACAACCTTGATCAGTGTACTCTGATGATGGGGAAGTCTCCACGCTGTCAGAATACAACAGCTCAGTGGGAGGATTCCCCCATGTGCATCAAGTGTGTGGATGGGGGAATTGAATCAGCTTTTTTTGTTCAACCCGCTGGTTGAATGAAAAAAACTGTCTCATCCATGGGACTTTATTGTGTAGTTAGCTCTGGTCTACAGAGATTAAAAGTACAAACAGGTGGTCACTGCCCCCACCTATAACTGGTCACTGCAGCAAGGAGCTTGCGAAGGACAACGCATGTAAAACAAAACCAAGGAAATTTCCAAGCTCAACTTACCGGCCACCCTGCGACCAACCAAATTGACCTTTCCAACAACCTTTAAAAACAGGGGATTAGTTAAACACATTTGCAAATACATGCATAGGCCATAAAGCCCCGGCAAGGCACCCAATTTTCTGTGGACCTAACTCTAATTTCTGTGAGTCTCCAACAACGGAAGCACATTCATTTTAATGAACAGGTTTAGGGTAGGTAAACCTGGAAGGAGCACACTCATCCTTAAAGGCACAAGGGCACACTGAACACCCAGCACTAGGGATGAGCCGAACACCCCCCGGTTCGGTTCGCACCAGAACTTTCGAACGGACCCCAAATTCGTACGAACTTTAGAACCCCATTGAAGTCTATGGGACTCGAACGTTCGAAATTAAAAGTGCTAATTTTAACAGCTAATATGCAAGATACTGTCCTAAAAAGGGTTTGGGGACCTGGCTCCTGCCCCAGGGGACATGGGTCAATGCAAAAAAAAGTTTTAAAAATGTCCGTTTTGGCGGGAGCACTGATTTTAATGACGATTAAAGTGAAAAAAAAAGTGAAATATTCCTTTAAATATGGTGCCTGGGGGGTGTCTGTAGTATGCCTGTGAAGTCCCCCGTGTTTCCCATGTTTAGAACAGTCCCTGCACAAAATGACATTAAACGGAAATAACACCATTTAAAACTGCTTGCGGTTATATCTGGTTCCTGCAATATGGTTGAAAATCATTGAGAAAAATGGCATGGGTAGCCCTCCCTGCCCATTACCAGCCTATTTGGGTCTTGTACGCATATTAAGGGGAACCCTGTACCCATATTAAAAAAAGGAAATGCGTGTGGCCCCCAGGCCCTATATACTCAGAACAGCAGTATACAGGCGGTGCAAACAAGACAGGGACTGTGTAGGTTTGTTGTGTTAAGTTGAATCTGTTTGTAATTTTCAACTGGTACATTTTTAAAGTGTAGCTCCAGTCAAAAAAACTATTTTTAAGCTTTTTGGAAAACATAGGGAAGGGTTATCACCCCTGTATAATTTGTTTTCTCGTCCATCTTTTTTCATCTCACTTGCTGTTGTCTCCTTCCGTTTGCAAGTAGGAGATGTTTGTAAGTTGGATGTTTGAAAGTAGGGGCCTGCCCTATATGCTCTGCAGAAATGGCGGAACAAGGTGTTGGTTTTGCCACAACATTGTAAGCCCTCAAAGTGACTCTTGGTGGGCGCTGGAGCGCCCTGATGTGAACGATTATATCAAGAATTGTAATTACATGCCATTGTTGAACAGTGGTAGAAAAATTGACCTTTGGTGGTTGTGGTGCTGGTGCCACAACACTATAAGTCCTCACCGTTACTCTGGGTGGGCACAGGAAGGGGCCCTCCTGTGAAATATTATATCAAGAATTGTAATTACATGTCCCTGTTAAACAGGGGCAGAAAAATTTGGCCTTAGGCACTGCTGCTGGTGCCACCACACTGCAACCTCTGCCATATACTCTAGTTTTATTGCAGGAATTAGCCCTGCTGCAAAGCATTGCATCAAAAATTGTAATTAAACGCCCCTGTTAAACAGGGGCAGAAAAATTGGGCCTTAGGCACTGGTGCTGGTGCCACCACACTGCAACCTCTGCCATATACTCTTGTTTTATTGCAGGAATTAGCCCTGCTGCAAAGCATTGCATCAAAAATTATAATTAAATGCCCCTGTTAAACAGGGGCAGAAAAATTGGGCCTTAGGCACTGGTCGCTGGTGCCACCACACTGCAACCTCTCCCATATACTCTTGTTTGATTGCAGGAATTAGCCCTGCTGCAAAGCATTGCATCAAAAATTGTACTTAAACGCCCCTGTTAAACAGGGGCAGAAAAATTGGGCCTTAGGCATCACCCAGAACCAGAAATGTTCTTCCAACATATCAGCGGAGGAAGAAGAGGATAGACAATCAACATAACAGGACAGTCAGTCAGCATCAGCATAGGCAGTCTTGAAGGGATATGATATTTAAAAAAAAATTATTCTGTTACATCAGCTTCAGGAGCTTGGTAGCTGTGGGTGATCCAAGACTGATTCATCTTGATGAAGGTCAGTCGATCAACTGATTCGGTGGACAGGCGCACCCTGTGATCGGTAACAAAGCCACCAGCAGCACTGAAGGTGCGTTCCGAAAGAACGCTGGATGCAGGACAGGCCAGTAGTGATGGACGAACTTCCGACGGGACGTTTCGCGAACGCGAAACGCGAACGGACACAAACGTTCGCGAAAACGACCGTTCGCCGCGGGCTCCATTGACTTCAATGGGAGGCGAATTTCGCAAACCTTTAGGTCGAATTTGCGGCCACGGGGTAATTATTAGGGGGTAGCACGTAGTCCCACCACCTGGACAATAGCATAATACATGTATGAGGTGAATTTGGGATCGATAACTACAAGCATTTTTTTTTTATTTGGGAAATTGTTCTGACAATTCAGGACTATGGAGCTAATGAAGGCAATGGAGGAGAGGGAAGGTCAGGGACCAGGGTAGGCAAACAAGAGGGTGCAGGAGATACAGAGCACTGACAGCAGCACCGTAATACAGAGCACTGACATCAGCACCGTGACATACAGCGCTGACAGCAGCTCCGTGACATACAGCGCTGACAGCAGCTCCGTGACATACAGCGCTGACAGCAGCTCCGTGACATACAGCGCTGACAGCAGCTCCGTGACATACAGCGCTGACAGCAGCTCCGTGACATACAGCGCTGACAGCAGCACCGTGACATACAGCGCTGACAGCAGCTCCGTGACATACAGCGCTGACAGCAGCTCCGTGACATACAGCGCTGACAGCAGCTCCGTGACATACAGCACTGACAGCAGCTCCGTGACATACAGCGCTGACAGCAGCTCCGTGACATACAGCGCTGACAGCAGCACCGTGACATACAGCGCTGACAGCAGCTCCGTGACATACAGCGCTGACAGCAGCTCCGTGACATACAGCGCTGACAGCAGCTCCGTGACATACAGCGCTGACAGCAGCTCCGTGACATACAGCGCTGACAGCAGCTCCGTGACATACAGCGCTGACAGCAGCTCCGTGACATACAGCGCTGACAGCAGCTCCGTGACATACAGCGCTGACAGCAGCTCCGTGACATACAGCGCTGACAGCAGCTCCGTGACATACAGCGCTGACAGCAGCTCCGTGACATACAGCGCTGACAGCAGCTCCGTGACATACAGCGCTGACAGCAGCACCGTAAGCAGCCCCAGGAGGAAGTCAGCACAGCACAGGGATGGTGTGATCCCCTCATAATAAGAACCCCCAGGAGGAAGTCAGCACAGCACAGGGATGGTGGGAGCCCCTCATAATAAGAACACCCAGGAGGAAGTCAGCACAGCACAGGGATGGTGGGAACCCCTCATAATAAGCAGCCCCAGTAGAAATATGACACCGCTCAACCTCTTCAAAGAGGAGGGTAGGGGCATATAGTACGGTGTGCTTTTTTGGGTCAGGGAAGTGAGCCAAATGAATTAAGAAGGTCTGTGTGCTTGATTCCAAAAATTGTTTATAGACATATACATGGTCTACTGATCACATGTGTTGAATTCCTCCGAGATCCATGCCTCATTCATTTTTAGAAATGTGAGGTAGTTAACACTGTGGTGAGCTAGGCGAGTACGCTTATCGGTCACAATCCCCCCTGCTGCGCTGAACGTCCTTTCGGACAGGACACTGGATGAGGGGCAAGCCAACAGTTCGATTGCAAATTGGGCAAGCTCTGGCCAGAGGTCAAGCCTGCCCACCCAGTAGTCTAGGGGTTCATCACTCCTCAGAGCGTCCACATCGGCCGTTAACCCAATGTAGTCGGACACCTGACGGTCTAGGCGTTCCCTGATGCTGGATCCGGATGACACCTGTCGATGGGTCGGCTGAAAGAATGACCTCATATCCGAAGTCACCAACACATCTTCAAACCGGCCTCTTCTTGCAGGCGCTGTTGGATTGGTACCCGCAAATCCTTCTCTGGGAGTGGGAATTGCTCCTCTGCCAGCGCACGCAAAAGCAGAATGCAGCATTTCTCGAAGCAAGGCCTGGAAGTGCTGCATTCTGACAGCCCTCTGCGACGGCGGTAACATTTCCGCCATTTTGTGTTTGTACCGGGGGTCTAAGTACGTTGCCACCCAGTACTGGTCCTTGACCCTCATGCTTTTTATACGGGGGTCCCTATTAAAACACTGGAGCATGAAGGCCCCCATTTGCACTAAAGTGGAAGCGGTGTGGTGGCCTGGCTCCTGCTCATCATCCAGGATAATGTCGTCCTCTTCATTCTCCTCTCCCCATCCTCGCACAACAGGGATCCCAGAAAGGTTTAAAGCATGCTCTTCTTGCTCCTGCTCATCCGCCCCGGCACCATCCTCCTCTGACTCCTCATCAGACTCCTGTTGTTGACTTGTCTCAGATAGAGTAGCCCCCCCTGGGAATTCATCCAGCATTGCGACTTCCTCATCTTCCCGCTCCTGCTCCTCCACAGCCTGATCAATGACACGACGCAATGCACGCTCCAGAAAGAAGGCATAAGGTACCATGTCACTGATGGCGCCATGGCTGCGACTGACCAGTTTGGTGATCTCCTCAAATGGCCGCAGAAGTCTGCATGTGTCGCGCATGAGCAGCCACTGGCGCGGTGAAAAAAAACCCAGCTCCCCAGAACCGTTTCTTTCGCAGAGTTCATACAGGTAGACGTTAACTGCACGTTTCTGCTGGAGCAGCCTATCAAGCATATAGAAGGTTGAGTTCCATCGCGTCGGGCAATCGCAAATAAGACGTCTGACCGGCAGATGGTGTCGCCGCTGAATGTCAGCAAGGCGAGCCATGGCCGTGTAAGATCTTCTGAAATGGGCCGAGATTTTCCTTGCCTGCCGCAAGATGTCCTGGACCCCAGGGTATTTGACAAGGAATCGCTGCACGACCAAGTTTAAGACGTGTGCCATGCACGGCACGTGCGTGATTTTGCCCTGTTTCAATGCGCTAAGCAGATTGGCACCGTTGTCACACACCACTTTACCAACTGTCAAATTGAGCGGTGTTAGCCACTCATCTGCCTGTGAACGCAAAGCTGAAAGGAGTGCCGGGCCAGTGTGGCTCTTTGCTTCCAGGCACAACAGACGCAGCACGGCATGGCAACGTCTCACCTGGCATGTGGAATAGGTTCTGGGGAGCTTGGGCGGTGCAGTGGAAGAGACGCTAGCAGCGGAAAAGGAGGAGGCAGCTGAGGAGGAGAGGGAGGAGGATGGAGTAGGAGGAGGAGAAGAAGAGTCAGGCCTGCATGCAATCCGTGGCGGTAAAACCAAATCTACACGGGTGCCACGGGTTACATGCTTGACGGCCGTCAGAAGGTTCACCCAGTGGGCAGTAAAACTGATATACCTTCCCTGCCCGTGTTTGCTAGACCACGTGTCTGTGGTCAGATGTATCTTGGCACCGACACTGTGTGCCAGAGATACATTCACTTGCCGCTGAACATGGCCATATAGCTCTGGGATGCCCTTCTCTGAGAAATACTTCCTTCCTGGGACCTTCCATTGTGGTGTTCCAATGGCCACAAATTTGCGAAAGGCCTCCGAGTCCACCAGTTTATATGGCAGTAGTTGGCGGGCTATGAGTTCTGACAAGCCAGCCGCCAACCGTTGGGCAAGAGGGTTATCCGGCGTCATCATTTTTTTACGCTCAAACATTAGGCCCACGGAAGCCTGCCTTTTTGCAGAAAAATGTGAGCTTGGCGTGATGGAAGGTGGAGTGGAGGACAATTGTGAGGAGAGAGGAGAAGGAGAAGTAGAAGACGAGGCTGGACGGTGAGAGCCTGCAGTGTGGCTTTGTGTGTTCCGTTGCTCCCACTGGGCTCGGTGATGGCTGCTCATGTGCCTTCTTAAGGCGGTCGTCCCTAGGTGAGTATTGGGCTTACCGCGACTAACGCGTTGACTGCAAAGATTGCAGATGGCAACGCTATTGTCAGCAGCGGACACGTTAAAAAAAGCCCACACTGCGGAGCCATGTGCCGGTGTCCTGGGAGCGCCAGATGTGACCGTACATGGTCGATGACTCGCTCCTGATACATTTGCAGTCTGCTTTGTCCCTGCTGTGCAATGTAAGTCATTGCTGCTTCTCCTCCCTATCTGCTGGTCCATATCTCCCTCTGAACTCCCCTCCTCTTCCTCTCTTGTGGGCACCCACGTGACATCACTAGACACGTCATCATCAACGTCACCTTCCCCACCGCTATAAGTAGAGTAGGCAGCAACACCGGGGACCAACCTCCTCCTTGGGCTGATCTGGGTACTGGCGTCAGACTGCTGAGTAGCGCTTGTTGCTACCTCCTCTTCCTGATCCAATACCAAGAGTGGCTGCGCATCAGAAATGTCCTCTTGATATGGATCGGAAAATAATTCCAGTGACTCAAGCGGAAGGTATGTGGTGGTGGTGGTGGTGGTCGTGTTGTTGGTGGTAGTGTCTTTGGGGGTGCACATAGCAGAGAGTGAAGAAGAGGGTGCAGATCGAGAGGATGAGGAGGGTGCAGAAGAGTAAGGCTGAGCGAGCCACTCAACCAAGTCTGGTGCATCCTTTAAAGTAATTGAACGCACCTTCTGCAACTTCCCACTTTGGCTCAAGCCTGTTGCTCCTGCCCTACCCCTACCACCCCTGCGGAAGGGCCTGCCTCTTCCTCTGCATGTCATTTTTTAAATGACCCTGTGACAAAACTCTTAGTCCCTATACCGCTGAAGGACTGCTGCAGTATAGGTGAGCGGTCAGCAGTGGTGCACGTCAACCCTATCTATTGTGGACCTATAGCGGTCCTTACAGAACAGCAGACTGTACCGCACTCAAGCCTATGTACCGTAGCACCCTATACCAAGTTACCAGTCCTTATAAGAACTTTTGTGGACCAAGCAGGTTGTGTATTAGTGTTTAGCAGACTGTACGTCAGTCCCTATACCGCTGAAGGACTGCTGCAGTATAGGGCAGCGGTCAGCAGTGGTGCACGTCAACCCTATCTATTGTGGACCGATAGCGGTCCTTACAGAACAGCAGACTGTACCGCACTCAAGCCTATGTACCGTAGCACCCTATACCAAGTTACCAGTCCTTATAAGAACTTTTGTGGACCAAGCAGGTTGTGTATTAGTGTTTAGCAGACTGTACGTCAGTCCCTATACCGCTGAAGGACTGCTGCAGTATAGGGCAGCGGTCAGCAGTAGTGCACGGCAACCCTATGTATTGTGGACCGATAGCGGTCCTTACAGAACAGCAGACTGTAACGCACTCAGGCCTATGTACCGTAGCACCCTATACCAAGTTACCAGTCCTTATAAGAACTTTTGTGGACCAAGCAGGTTGTGTGTTAGTGATTAGCAGACTGTACGTCAGTCCCTATACCAATGAAGGACTGCTGCAGTATAGGGCAGCGGTCAGCAGTAGTGCACGGCAACCCTATGTATTGTGGACCGATAGCGGTCCTTACAGAACAGCAGACTGTAACGCACTCAGGCCTATGTACCGTAGCACCCTATACCAAGTTACCAGTCCTTATAAGAACTTTTGTGGAACAAGCAGGTTGTGTGTTAGTGATTAGCAGACTGTACGTCAGTCCCTATACCGCTGAAGGACTGCTGCAGTATAGGTGAGCGGTCAGCAGTGGTGCACGTCAACCCTATCTATTGTGGACCGATAGCGGTCCTTACAGAACAGCAGACTGTACCGCACTCAAGCCTATGTACCGTAGCACCCTATACCAAGTTACCAGTCCTTATAAGAACTTTTGTGGACCAAGCAGGTTGTGTATTAGTGTTTAGCAGACTGTACGTCAGTCCCTATACCGCTGAAGGACTGCTGCAGTATAGGGCAGCGGTCAGCAGTAGTGCACGGCAACCCTATGTATTGTGGACCGATAGCGGTCCTTACAGAACAGCAGACTGTAACGCACTCAGGCCTATGTACCGTAGCACCCTATACCAAGTTACCAGTCCTTATAAGAACTTTTGTGGACCAAGCAGGTTGTGTGTTAGTGATTAGCAGACTGTACGTCAGTCCCTATACCAATGAAGGACTGCTGCAGTATAGGGCAGCGGTCAGCAGTAGTGCACGGCAACCCTATGTATTGTGGACCGATAGCGGTCCTTACAGAACAGCAGACTGTAACGCACTCAGGCCTATGTACCGTAGCACCCTATACCAAGTTACCAGTCCTTATAAGAACTTTTGTGGAACAAGCAGGTTGTGTGTTAGTGATTAGCAGACTGTACGTCAGTCCCTATACCGCTGAAGGACTGCTGCAGTATAGGTGAGCGGTCAGCAGTGGTGCACGTCAACCCTATCTATTGTGGACCGATAGCGGTCCTTACAGAACAGCAGACTGTACTGCACTCAGGCCTATGTACCGTAGCACCCTATACCAAGTTACCAGTCCTTATAAGAACTTTTGTGGACCAAGCAGGTTGTGTGTTAGTGATTAGCAGACTGTACGTCAGTCCCTATACCAATGAAGGACTGCTGCAGTATAGGGCAGCGGTCAGCAGTAGTGCACGGCAACCCTATGTATTGTGGACCGATAGCGGTCCTTACAGAACAGCAGACTGTACTGCACTCAGGCCTATGTACCGTAGCACCCTATACCAAGTTACCAGTCCTTATAAGAACTTTTGTGGACCAAGCAGGTTGTGTATTAGTGTTTAGCAGACTGTGCGTCAGTCCCTATACCGCTGAAGGACTGCTGCAGTATAGGGCAGCGGTCAGCAGTAGTGCACGGCAACCCTATGTATTGTGGACCGATAGCGGTCCTTACAGAACAGCAGACTGTACCGCACCCAAGCCTATGTACCGTAGCACCCTAGACAGACCAAGTTACCAGTCCTGATAAAGAGCTTTGTGGAACAAGTGAGTTGTGAATGATTAGCAGACTGCAGCAGAAGGGCAGCAGTCAAGTATAATATTCTTTCTATATTTGGAAGAAAGAATATTATACGTGTACAAGCCTATTACCGTACCACTGATACCAGTCCTGAAAAGAACCTTTGTGGAACTAATAGTAACAGCAAGTCTTTAAAATTATCCTCACTGCCTGACACACTGCTTCCTGCCTGTCCCTATACAAATTGGCAAAAAAGAGTAGGCTGGAACGATTAGCTGGAACAGCTCTTTTGTGGACCTGATAGTAACAGCTAATGATGATGATGATGATGATGATGAAGAAAGACTAATCTGGCTGAGCTGTCCCTAAAATAGCAGCATACAGCGCTCTGTCCCTTTATCTAAACTGACAAAAGAAACTCAGGCTGCTGACCTAACACCTATACCAGTCCTGAAAAGAACTTTTGTGTACCAAATAGCTAGCGTTTTCTCTGTCCCTACTCCACACAGGATCCTTTCCCTACAGTGACAGAAGAAAGAATGTAAAATGGCCACCGGATCGGGTGTATTTATAGGTTAGGGGGAATGTCCAAGTGTCCATGAGCTGTCATGTCTCAATTGGTTGTCCTGTAACACATGATAAACGTGTCACGAAAGGTTAAAGTTCTTGTATACATTAAACACGTAAGTCCGCCGGGGCGAACGACGGAAAAAGGCGCTCGAACCCGCGGACGGCGAAAGTCGGAAATTCGCCGCGAAACGACCGCCGGGCGAACCGTTCGGCCATCACTACAGGCCAGTAGCACAATTGCATACTGTGCAAGCTCTGGCCAGTGATCCATCCTCAAGACCCAGTAAGCCAGAGGATTTTCGGTGGGAAAGGTGTCCAAGTCTGACCTTGCCCCTAGGTATTCCTGCACCATGTAAATCAGACGCTGGCGATGGGTGCTGGAACCGATCATACCTTGGGGCTGCGGACTAAAAAATTGTCTGAAAGCATCAGTCAGACGGCCACCTTCTCCACCGCTCCTTCTGACCGATGCCTCAGCAACACGTTGTCCAGGACCAGGAGTTTGTAACCTTCCAGTCTCTGGGAACGCGTTGCACAGACCTTTCTGCAAGGCCTCCCGGAGATGTCTCATCCTCTGCTCCCTCTGCGATGGCAAGATAAGGTCGGCAACCTTACCCTTGTACCGTGGATCAAGGAGAGTGGCCAGCCAGTAATGGTCCCTCTCCTTGATCCGAAGAATACGAAGATCCTTCCGCAGGCTTTGCAGGATCAGGGAGGCCATGCAGCGTAGGTTAGCTGAGGCATTCGGTCCGGAGTACTCTGGGTCACTAAGGACAACATAATCCGCAGCTACCTCCTCCCAGCCACGTACAAGTCCACGTGTTTCTTGGGACTGTAAATTATCCCTACAAGACTGCTGCTGCTGCTGCTGCTGCTGCTGATGCTGAGTGCCAGCCTCCACCTCCATGCTGACACAATCATCCTCCTCCTCCTCTTCCTCCTCCTCATCCTCTTCCTGTGTGATGGGTGGCACAGCAGGAACACTGTCTGGATAAAGGGGGCCTTGAGAGGCAAGGAAGTCCTCCTCTTCCTGCCTCTGTTCTGCCTCAAGTGCCCTGTCCATTATTCCACGCAGTGTATGCTCCAAGAGGTGGACAAGAGGTACGGTGTCACTGATGCATGCACTGTCACTGCTCACCATCCTTGTGGCCTCCTCAAACAGTGACAGGACAGTGCATGCATCCCTGATCATGCCCCACTGGCGTGGTGAGAAAAAACCGAGCTCCCCTGACCCTGTCCTGGTGCCGTAGTCACACAGGTACTCATTGATGGCCCTCTGCTGCGTGTGCAGCCGCTGCAGCATGGCCAACGTTGAGTTCCACCTGGTGGGAATGTCACATATAAGGCGGTTCTTGGGCAGGTTCAACTCCTTTTGGAGCTCAGCCAGCCGTCACAGGCATTAAATGATCGGCGGAAATGCACACAGACTTTCCTGGCCTGCTTCAGGACATTCTGTAAGCCGGGGTACCTGCCCAAGAACCGCTGCACCACCAGGTTAAGGACGTGAGCTACACAGGGCACATGGGTCAGTTGTCCCTGTCGGAGGGCGGAGAGGAGGTTGGTGCCATTGTCACAAACCACCATTCCTGGCTTAAGCTGGCGTGGCGTCAACCACCTCTCGGCCTGCCCCTGCAGAGCTGACAAAACATCCGCCCCAGTGTGGCTCCTGTCCCCCAAACAAACCAGCGCAAGCATGGCATGGCATCGTTTTGCCTGCGTACTTGCATAGCCCCTGGAACGCCTACGGAGCACCGCTGGTTCTGAGGACAGAGCACTGGAAGAGGCCATGGAGGAAGAAGAAGAGGAGGGGGTGGAGGAGAGAGGTGTGTCACAACCAATAGTAGCATTTTGGAGGCGTGGTGGCGGAACAACCTCCAACACTACTGCACCTTGTCCTGCATCCTTCCCAGCTGCCAGAAGAGTGACCCAATGGGCCGTGAAAGACAGGTAATGTCCCTGTCCATACCTGCTGGACCATGAGTCAGCGGTAATATGCACCTTACCGCTGACCGCCCTGTCCAGCGAGGCAAGGACATTGCCTTCCACATGCCGGTAAAGAGCCGGAATCGCCTTCTGTGAGAAAAAGTGGCGTTTGGGGACCTGCCACTGAGGAACCGCACATTGTACAAACTCACGGAAGGGGGCCGAGTCTACCAACTGAAAAGGCAGCAGTTGAAGTGCTAGCAATTTAGCCAAGCTAGCATTCAACCGCTGGGCATGTGGATGGCTGGGAGTGAACTTCTTTCGCCGGTCCAGCAGCTGGGGCAGGGACATTTGCCTGCTATAATCTGACGTGGGTGTACCGCTAGCAGAGTTCCCGGAAGCACTTGGCTGTGACACACCTAATTCTACACCTTCATTCCTCTCAGAGCAGGTTTCAGAGAGGACTGAAGGTCTAGTGGGGTTGGAGATGCCAGCTGATGAGGAGCAAGGAGAGGTCCGCTTTGTTCTTTGGTGTGGGTCTTTGAGGTACGCTTGCCAACGAGCTGCATGGCAGGTCAACATATGTCTGGTCAAGCATGTGGTGCCCAAGCGGCTGATGTTTTGGCCACGCGAGATACGCTTGAGACATATGTTGCAAATAGCAGCGGTGCGATCTGATGCACTCATCTCAAAAAAGGCCCACACCAAAGAACTTTTAGAATAACGCGCAGAGGCAGCGCCCTGCACAGGCGGAGCTCTGCGGTGTGATTCAGTCTGTGTGCTGCCCCTAAGCTGGCCCCCGGAGGGCATCCTACCTCGTTGGACATGTGCCTCCTCCTCCTCCTCTCTCCTTCCAGGCACCCACGTGGAGTCAGTGCCCTCATAATCCCCTCCCTCTTCATCGCTGTAGCAAACCTGGCAGTATGCTGCAGCTTGTGGAACATGACTGCCAGATTGCTGTGCTTCTTGAGCATCCTCTCTCTCTGCGCTCACGCTACTGCCTTCCTCTAGCTGAGTGTCATCATCAGAGCCCACAAAACACTGGGCATCCTCCTGGAGCATGTACCCAACACTGTGCTCAAAGAGTTCAGGAGACTCCTCAGGAGGACGTGGTGGGTCTAGGGAAGGAGTCACTGATGATGACATTGAGAGGAGGGAAGACGATGTGTTGGCAGCTGCTTTGCTACTACCCTGAGACTGGGTGAGAGAGGATGAGGAGGATGAAGAGGGCTTGGTCATCCACTCTACCAAGTCGTTGGCATGTTGCGGTTTAACATGTCCAGCTGCCGAAAAGAAGGACAAGCGTGTCCCATGGCCACGTGCTGATGACAATGCACCGCGTCCACGACCAGCATTGTTGTCTCTAGACACAGAGCCTGCTTGCCCTCTTTTATCGGCTCGCGCCTGTCTGCCTCTCCTTTCTGGCCTTCCAGACATGGTAATGGCCTGAAGGGAGTTGGGTAAAACAGCAGTGTAATGGAGTCACACAACACCCACTAAGCCCTGCAGATGGCTCTATTAGAGAACAGCAATAAACGGTAGATACAGGTGTATATTGTGCTGGAGTCACACAACACCCACTAACTCCTGCAGATGCCTTTATTATAGAACACCAGAGATAAAGGGGTATACTGTAATTGAGTCACACAACACCCACTAAGCCCTGCAGATGGCTCTATTAGAGAACAGCAATAAAGGGTAGATACAGGTGTATATTGTGCTGGAGGCACAAAAAACCCACTAACTCCTGCAGATGCCTTTTTTATAGAACACCAGAGATAAAGGGGTATATACAGATGTATACTGTGCTGTGCTGGAGGCACACACAACTTCCAATAACTCCTGCAGATGGCAAGTGGGCTCAAATAGAGAAGAGCTATGTAGGTGGATATAGCGATATGTACTGGGTACAGAGCACGCAGACAGCACGCACAAGCTCCTAACACTACTGACTGCAAGCTCTATTATAAAAGATAGATCACTAGCTATATAGGTGAGGTGAATATAGCGGTGTATACTGCGGTCAGGGCACACAGACAACAACCACTACACAACAGCAAGATCGAAAATCGGCCGAAAACGATCAGTGTGTACTGTGTTGAAGGTACATAGAACACCCACTAACTGCTTCAGACGCCAACACACTACACTAGGCCGCCGCGCTGGCGGCCTTATATAGTGTGGGGCGTGTACTACACAGCCTGAGCTATGATTGGCCACAGGCATCCTGCCTGTGGCCAATCATGGCTCTCCTCGCTGCTGGCGCTGTGATTGGCCAAGCATGCGGGGTCACAGTGCATGCTTGGCCAATCATGAGCCAGCAATGCACTGCGATGACGCAGTGCATTGTGGGCCGTGAGCGCCACACGAATTTGGCGCGAACGGCCCATAACGTTCGGAATTCGCCGAACGGGCGAACAGCCGATGTTCGAGTCGAACGTATGTTCGACTCGAACACGAAGCTCATCCCTACCCAGCACATAGCACTATGGCAGCAAAGATGTCAGTGCGTTGCCTGGCCAAGCCAAGCCTGGCCAAGCGACATTGGTAGAAGAGGGTTGTCAGATAATCATGCATAATCTAAACACTTTCAAATACAAGCATCATCAATCCAACTAACTTTGGCACCATCATTCCTCGGTAGGTCCATCAACACACATATTTGACTAAATTGAATATTTTCTACAATTTAAATAGATCGAGAAGGGTTTAAAGGGATTGAGGCATTATGCGCTTGCAGAAACAGAGTCAGTTTTCTTGAGAGGAGGGTGGCAGTTTGATAATAGCATAATAGCTTATTTGGAGGGACTATCTCTAATTTGAGACCAACTCTCTCTGTGCCTCCTGCAGCCTCAATTTTCTATATATTTTTTTTTTGGTCTGATGTGTATATCTCTATACAAAATGTACTATTTTACTACCAAAAGTGTTATGTTGCACCAATCTTCTTATCCATCTTTTAAATTACTGCGTTTGTTATATTGAAAGGTCAACATAAAAGAAAATTAGAAACAACAAAAAGACTTGTGTGATTTAGCCAATTATTTTCTACATTTTAATCCCTTTGTGGTCCATGTAACAAGGGTTATTACACTGATGTGTCCTTTGCCTACATGCTGTGTGCCAAAAGGTGTCCTTCTTTATAATTTCGGAAAGTTGGTAGGAAGGCAATAGAGATGAACACATGTTCTCTAATCTTCTAACCTTCCAAATTGACTGTACACCAGGAAGCATGTAAGGCGCTGGTGCCCAACCTGCAGCCCTTTGGCTCATTCTGTGACATTCTCAGGGCCCTCGCAGACACTAATCTGTGTTTCCCTATTTGCCTGTTATAGTAGGGATTTCTAGTATATATATATATAATATAATATGTCTCCAATCTTTGATTGTCTCTTGAGGCATGTCCCCAGTCTCCAAAAGCTATAGCCCGTTTGCTGTCTCTGACAGTCTCCTGCAGCATGCCTGCAGTCTCTGACCATCTCTTCTATTATGTCCACAGTCAGTGACTATCTCTTGTATCATGTCTGTGCATAATTGTCTCGTGTCACAGCCATAATTTTTGACTATATCCTGTTGTGTGGCTGGTGTCTCTGAACGAATATGTACTACATTTTATGTGTGGCCCTTTGGTGATGTCGGGGGCTGCACTTGAAGCCCCCCATATCAAAAAAGTAGTGTTTATCTTGATTTCCTGCTTTGTTCACTATCCATCACCACCTTGCTCTGCTTAACTCTGCCCCTTGCCACTCTGCTATTATCTCCTCATCCATTTGGCTTCAATGGTTGTAGGATCATTTGAGCCCCCAAGATACAGATGTGTATAGGAATCAATACTAATCTTCATGAAAATCACTGAAACAGTGAATAAAAGATTTCACTGAAGAGATCCCTGAAGAGGAGAAAGTAAATACTTGGCACTCCTGCTGCCTGTGCTACTAAACAGCATACTTTTGCAAAGAATCCTTCACCTGAAGCCTCTTCAGAAGACCACATTTCTGAAAATATTGATCTCTTGATCCCGCACTGTGCTCAGTGGTTTCTTCTGCTAATCGCTATATGAGTAGGGAAATTCAGATGGGACCAGTTTTTCTCAACCACTGCTATGGCCACACGACTTTAACTATATTTAAACCCAACAAAAGACAGTCAAAAGACAAGACACAGCAGCCTATTGTCACAAAACTACAGTAATGAAAAATGCCTTGTATATTAGAGTTAAAGGACAACTAAATAAGAAGAATGAATTCCCAAACATTTCCTGATCCATCAAGTACTGAGTTACTAGAAGCTGATTTTGAACAAGAGACACCATATCCTAGATTAAGGATGAGCTCCCAGTTTTGGATGTTAAAGGGTTTGTAAAGGCAAAAAATAAACATTGTATACTTATCTACTGAATGGCAATGGCAGCTTGCTATAGGGGCACTTATGCATGCTTGATTCCAAGTCCCTGGAGACTGCGGGAGGAGCTGCACACTCAAGTTTTTTACCTTCATGCAAAGAATGCATTTAGGTAAAACATTTTTAGCTTTTAGAACCACTTTAAGAAAGAGGCAACTGGCTTTTTAAGGAGGAACCCACAGAAAAAAACAATAAAAAGTGTGAGGTTCCCCCAAAAATATATACCAGGCCCTTATTTGTGTTCTCCCTTCCTTGCTGAACCATATAAGGCCACATATAAGGCCACATTCCTTCAACATAGTTGGGCACATAGTTGGGGATCCACATCAATCACGATGAGCTATGCACACCGAACCGCTAAAAAAAGACAACAGCTCACTTGAGAATAACAGCTCTGGTGGGTGACAAATGGGTGACATCCTTGACCAAATATAGTCATGACCATATTTGGTCAGTGATGTCACAAGCGATTCTTGTGACATCATTGACCACATAACATCCACTGGAACTTTAATTCACGGGCAAGCAGTCATTGGTATCCAATTTTGTTGGCTGTCTAGGATAAGGATCTGGTATAGACGAAGATAACTCCCAGTCATTTCATTTACTTCTTGTAAATGTAATTTTGCTGTAGTGAAATGTATACATCATACAGATATTCCATTTTACAAGCAGGTTAAGGGCATCCCCCAGACATGTTATTTAACCACTTCCATACAGGGCATTTTCACACCCTTTCTGCCAAGGCCAATTTTCAGCGCTGTTACACTTTGAATGATAATTGCACGGTCATGCGACGTTGTACCCAAATTACATTTTGATCATTTTTTTCTCCCACAAATAGAGCTTTCTTTTGGTGGTATTTGATCACCTCTGCATTTTTTATTTTTTTTGCACTATGAACAAAAAAAGAGCGTCAATTTTGCTATAATAAATATCCAATTTTTAAGAAAAACAAACATTTTTTTTCCCTCAGTTTAGGACGATAGGTAGTATTCTTCTAAATATTTTTGGTAAAAAAAAAATCACAATAAGCGTATATTGATTGGTTTCTGCAAAAGTTATAATGTCTACAAAATTGGGGATAGATTTGGCATTTTTTTTTAACGACTAACGGCGGCGATCTGCGATTTTTATCATGACTGCGACATTGTGGCGGATAGATTGGACACTTTTGACACTAATTTGGGACCAGTCACATTTATAAAGCGATTGGTTCTATAAAAAATGCACTGGTTACTGTATAGATGTGACTGGCAGGGAAGGGGTTAACACTAGGGGGGGCACTGCAGGGGTAAAATGTGTGTCCTAGGGAGTGAATTTAACTGTTGGGGGAGGGGACTGATGAGGGGAGGAGACCGAACGGTGTTACTCTGTACAAGGAACATCCGATCAGTTCTCCTCTCCCCTGACAGGACGTGGATCTGTGTGTTTGCAGACACAGATCCACGTTCCGGCTCTGCTACCGGGCAATTGCGCGGCTGTCGGGCACGAGCACCGGGTCCCCAGTGATGCGACGCTCTCCACAATGCCAGAAAGCAGAGGACGTCATATGACGCCCACCCGGAGGAACAGTTCCTGCCACCATCATTTTACAATACAGTGGTAGGGAACTGGTTAAAAGACATTTGCATGTTTAATGTTTCACTTTAAGCATTATTAAAATCACTTTTAAAATCATCATTTATGCATTTATTTATATATTTTTGCATGGGCGCGCATCGAAGCGATCCCAGCCATGCCGTGTTGCTAAGACACGGCGTGACCCCAATCTGTGTAAAGAGCCACAGCTCTTTAACCATGTGATCGGCTGTGTCCAATCACAGCCGGTCACATATAAACAAGGAAGTGCTGGTAATCAGCTCTCCTCGCCTCACACTGACAGAGTATGAGGTGAGGAGAGCCGATTAGTGTCATCTCCTCACAGGAGGACAAGTAGGAATGTAATCAGGGCACTGATCATCAGTGCCCTGGTTACAATTAAGAAATATAGTGTCAAAATACAGTGCCCACCAATGCCAGCATACAGTGCCCACCAGTGGCAGCAATCAGGGCCCACCACTACCCACAAGTGCTACGAATCAGTGCCCATTAGCCATGCCAGTCAGTGCTGGCAATTAGTGCTGCCTATCAATGCCCATCACTGCTGTCCAACAATTCCCATCAATGTTGCCCATCAGTGCCACCCATCAATGCCCAGTGCCCATATGTACCGCCTATCCGCGCCAACTATCCGTGCCCACCAGTGCCATCTATCAGTGCCCTACACTGCCGCCTATCAGTGCCCACCAGTGTCATCTATCAGTGCCCATCAGTGCCACCTAAAAGTGCCACACATCAGTGCCAAATATCAGTGCCCATAAGTGTGGCATATTAATGCCTCCTCATCAGTGCCACCTCATCAGTGCCCATAAGTGCCACCTCATCAATGCCTACCAGTTCAGCCTATGAGTGCCCATTGGTGCAGCCTCATCAGCAGACATCATTGAAGGCGAAAAATTATTTAGTTATAAAATTTACTGACGGAAAAAGTAAAAAACTGTTATTTTTCAAAAATTTAGTTTTTTTTTTTGTAAAAAATAAAAAACCGAGTTGTGATTAAATACCACCAAAAGAAAGCTCTATTTGTGTGAAGAAGATGATAAAAAAATTGTTTGGGTACAGTGTAGCATGACCGCGCAATTGTCATTCAAAGTGCGACAGCACTAAAAGCTGAAAAATGGCTTGGCAGAAAGGGGGTGTTAGTGCCTGTTAGGCAAGTGGTTAAGACCCTGGCTCCTGGATTTGGCACGTTTTTAGTGTGTGAATAGTGTAGGGACAGGTCACCTGTCTGTCAGGGAGGATAAAGTCAGTGCCCCTGTTGCACTGCACCTAAGGGGAGTGGATGCGGGGTTGGGGGCCCCGTCAGAAAGGCTGTATGGGCCCCCATGATTTCTAACAGCAGCCCTGTCCGTGAGTGCTCCCAGTTGGGTTACCTTCCACTGGGCTTGTTGTGAGTTGTCTTGCCTCTACTTCCATACAAGTTTTCTCAATTGCACCAGGACATCGTGTGAGTTATTGCCACCGCACCACGCTGCAGCCACCCATGTGCTAGACCCCTTCCCGTGCACAACCTCATGGTCACCATTTTGCAATCTCCAACCATTCGATCCAGATTCCAGATAACCTTCACCTTACATATTAAATGCTTTTTTAGCTGTCCCACTTTCCACCCGGTCATGTAAGCCTTTTGCCTGTTTTGGCAATTTGTCGGTAGTGTGCCTATCTTTACTACAATGATGAAGATATTTTCCAGCACACCATAGAATGACACAGATAGCTTCCAAACTGGTGATTTATTGCATGATCACAACAAAAGGCTAGTGCAACATTTCGGAACCGCGCAGGACCCCTTCGTCAGGCATGTGATGTCACATGCCTGATGAAGGGGTCCTGCGTGGCTCCTAAACGTTGCACTATCCTTGTGTTGTGATCATGCAATAAATCACCCATTTGGACGCTATCTGTGTCGTTCCATGGTGTGCTGGCAAATATTTTCACTGTGACTTGAACCAGTATCCAGCTGGTTGTTGCTGCAGCACCCAAATCCGAGAGCGCATCCAGGAACGTGTGCGATGGGAATAGGGGTTAGCTGGAAGAACCAGTGAGAGTAGCAGGGGACTAGGATAACCGACATTTCCAGAAGTGACAGTTTCTAAAGAGACTTCAAGTGACGGTTTCTCTGCATGCAGCTCATTGAGCAGCACAGCCAGCGGGTAGTATTTGCTTTCTTGATATCTATTATTCACTTTTTTCAGTTTTAGTATGTTTTCTGTGCAGTGATTAGCACCGATCCCCAATGAAAATCTTATTCATATGATAATCATACAGTAACACGTAATAAGCAATTTTGTTTCATGAGTAGCGCTGATCACCAGAGAGTGGTGAGTGTTTGATGTGTACGTTTTGCCAGCAGTCTCGGCTCTGTGACCTGTAAAACACAGTTTTTGTGCCTCTCAATTATTCATGGCTCTGGGCCCTTTTGCTTTAAAAATGAATAGACTTGAGTCTTTGTTTGTTTTTTTTTGTTGTTTTTTTTTTTCTCTCTGCTCCCTGTTAAATTATTTCAGTGAGAATCAAGCGGCTTATTTAGATTTTTTTCTTCTCGTGGGGACGCTTTGGCTTTGATCATGGCCCACAGTGACTAAGCCGTGCCAGTCAGTAGAGGGGATGATGGGATTAGAAAGTATCTGTAATATTACTGTATTACGACAATGGGAATTCAAACTTAACACAGTTCTTTCTGCTCCAAGTCAATAAATGTAATTTATTTATAAAATGCCAAAACTGTCTGCCTTGCTGTACCAATGTCACCAGCGATAGTTATGTGTATATGGAAGAGAACATGTATTAAAACAATCCTTATCAAAAGATCTTTTTGAATAAAACATAAAGCTGAGATTTGTTGTTTCATAAGTTGTCACTGTGCAAGAGTTTTGTCATTTGTATGATAATTTAGAAAAATGTGAAGCTGTTCTGAAGGATTCTACAGAGGTCATTTTTGAATCAAATGCACAGTACGAGTCTACATGTACCAATGTAACCAGTTATGTGAATGACATTTTTATGAAAGCCAATCCAAACGTCTATGGGTAGTTTCAGGCAAGTGAAACCAGTGAGTGAGCTGCTAACGTTATCCAGCAGACCCTGAAACTATGCTTAAAGAGGAAGTAAACCCTGATGAGTTTACTTCCTCTTTCATTCCCTGCAAAGGTAAAGCATAATGGACTACTATGCATCGCATAGTAGTCCATTATGTGTCACTTACCTGACACAGGAGCCAGCGATGTCCCCGCTGTCCCCTGTAGTCCGGCGCATCCATCTTTTCGGTGGCTCTTCGCTGCTCCGCCGCTGTCATTCGGCGAAGCCGTGATGACGTCACTCCCGCCGGGAGCCGCCACGCACAGCATATTCGCCGTTGACGGTGCCGCGCTCAGTGCGCCTGCGCGCCGTTGTCTGCAGCGCATGCGCTGTAGACAGCGGTGCCTGTCTTTCGGCAAATATCTCCTAAACCGTGTAGGTTTAGGAGATATTTCTTGGACCTACAGGTAAGCCTTAATCTAGGCTTACCTGTAGGTCAAAGTGTGTCAAAGTGTGTGTTTTAATAATTAGCCTAATTTTTCAGTCCACCCATAGTGCTGTATGTTTGAATAGTTCTATCTAAATTATTAAATATTATTATTATATTATTAAATATTTCTAAAGTGAGTACCTTTTTTTAATATTCTTCCCCTTGACCTCCGGTCGCGGCCGCTAGGTGACTATATCCAAATAGAAAGAAAAAAGAACTGCGCTAACCACAAATACCCAATACGATTAGGGTATATAGAAGTGCCAGACCCACACTGTGGGTCTTAGTATCTGATGTCTCTAAGACCACCTCCAAAGTGTAGTGTAAACCATATACAGATAAATGCAGTTGAATACAAAAACAAACCATAAATACGTGTCAAATAATGTGAATTCCCCAAACACAGTATAAGTATATCAAACTCTGTGTATGAACCCCTAAACCATAAAAATGAGAATATGAAAAAAATATTTGCTATTAAGCATAAATGGGCTATCAAAAGAATATATATTTGTGTTTAGAGACACTCTATATAGTGTCCATATAGTCATGTGTCAAAATTAATAATAATAGAATGTCCGTATAGTAAACAAACACCAGTGAAGCAAAAATTCAAATGAGGTACGGCAGTGAAGAAAAGTTCCAAACAGCTGAATTACAGATGCATGAATTAAAAATCTTCTCCAAAGATGTGGTGTGCTTATCCCATCACCGAATGAATGAATTGGCTCCTTACCAGATCCAAGCGACCCCCCGTTACAGAGGGTCACCACAAGCAGCAGCAGTCAAAGGGTATCCGGATAACACTTCCTCCTCAGGTGATCACGAATCTTCCACGCGATAGGGTTATGGCTGTCACTCACTCCCAACTCGACGTGGTATCACATAAGGAAAAACATAGGCTCCAGATAGTGTAAAACCAAATGACTTTAATTTTTTTAAAAGCGAACGTAAACACTTACATAAAAGACTTTAAAAGCAGGTTCAAAACAAAGACGTGCACCGGCCGGATACACGCCAACGCAAAGACCAACCCGTCCTTCCTGGTCCACAAAAACGAACACGACTGGGGTGACGTCGACACGTTCGCACCGCCCTACGCGTTTCGTAATAATTTACGTCGTCCAGGGGCACGGGCGGCGTGCGACGTCACCCCTTTTATAACCATAAACTTAACCAAGCCTCACTTTGGGTCAGCGGCCATCTTAGATGTCACATAAACATTAAGAATCAAAAAACGTAGGCCAAGCCTCACTATCAATCACGAACGTCAGATGTACGTATCCGCAACGGACGTCCTGTGGCTGCGGACCATACCTCGTTTCCATACGAACGTCATATGATCATAAGCCAAGCCTCGCTTCCAGGTATTAACCCTATCGGCAGAGGGACGTGGCAAATACCCTCATTTTAAGGTGCCCTTCCTATATCCAGAAACAGGGTATAGTGTAGATCACCGAAAAAGGGGTAAAATAAAATGGAAAATCAATAAGATAAAAAGAATAATAATGATAAATTAAAACAAAAAAATGGAATAAAATATCACAAATAGGAATAAAAATACATGAAAAATTCTACGTTTCCCGATGTATTCATACAGCCATCAAATTCAATTAGGTATAGGCAAATAGGTGTAGAAATACATCAAAAATTATGCATTTACCCGATGTATTTATATAGCCATCAAATTCAATTGAAAAATGGGATTACTGTAGACATGTATTTCAAATGCCTTGCTGTCTCGCATATTCCCCAGGGGTTATTTCTAGAACACCCCAAACAAATGTCGAGGGATACACTTAAACGTAACCTAGAGGGCCGCCAGACCCAAAACCAGGCCTACCACATAAGAATATGCTCTACAGTGATATATACCAAAATAAACAGCAAGAAAAAATAAAATAAAAAATACAGTAGAGTGGTTTTGCAGTAAAACGTGGTGGAGAAGCGTTACATCAAACAGGTCACCTCAAGAGTTATTAATAAAGGCATTTACATCGGTGTCCACATTAAGGCCAAACGGAACATATGTTTTTAATTTATGAATCCAGGCCATTTCGAGCTTGGATATCTCCCTAACCAAGGACCCTCCCCTCCAGTGAGGCCTGTATTTGTCTAGGCCGACAAATAGGGTACCTGATGGGTCTCTCTTGTGTGTCTGGTCGTAATGTCTGGACACAGGGTGTTTGTCGAACCCACGTCTGATATTGCCAATGTGTTCGTTCACCCTGACCCGAAGTGCCCTCTTGGTCCGCCCAATATACTGGAGGCCACAGGGGCACTGTAAAAGGTAAACCACAGCCTCCGAGGAGCAAGTAATAAAGGACTCTATATCGTATGTTCTAGAAGTACTCGAAGATACGATACTAGAAATCTTAGAGCCCCTATGCGAATTCAGGGTACAAACCTGGCAGTTCTTACATTTATAGTAGCCAACTAGGTTTTGGAAAAAACATCTATTGGCCCTAGGCGGGTCTTGTACACTGGGGGCAATCTTGTTTCCCAGTGAAGAGGCCCCTTTAAAAATTATTTGGGGTTTAACAGGTAGAATAGGATTCAAAACATGGTCACTAGTAAGTAAGTGCCAATGTTTTTGAATCAAATTTCTCACACCACGATGTTGGACTGAGAAAGTCGTGACAAACGGTACACCACCCTGTATATCAGCCCTAGCACTTTGTCTGTCTGCCAGTAGTGAGGGTCTATCTCTAGTCCGGGCAATCTTCATGGTTGCATCAAGGGAAACGGGATCGTATCCCTTTTCCAGAAATCTACCTGCCAAAGTCGCTGCCTGTTCATCATATTTTACAATGTCTGAACAGTTCCGTCTGAGGCGTAGAAATTGCCCCAAGGGAACAGCTTTTAGCCAAGGTTGAAAATGGCAACTATCGGTAGGGATGTACGAGTTCCTATCGGTAGATTTGAAATATGTGGATGTAATGAACTCATTACCAACCCTCCTGATGTTAAGATCGAGAAAATTGACCTCATCCTGGCTAGCCTCAAAGCTAAATTTAATCCCTCTGTTGTTTTCATTTAGACCAGCCATGAACGACCGCAAGTCTGGTTCTGTTCCTTCCCAAAGGAGGAGGACATCATCGATATACCTCGCCCACAGGACTATCTCAGACCTTCTAGGGGCATCGATGATGTCCTCCTCCCATTTGGCCATGAAGAGGTTGGCCAGACTGGGGGCATATTTTGCCCCCATGGCCACACCCCTATCTTGGCGATAAAATTGCTGGTCAAACCAGAAATAGTTGTGTCCGGCCGCATATTCCAAAAGTTCTATTAGGAAATCAATCTGAGGTAAAGGAAGACCCGATCCCCTCTCTAGGAATAGTCTCACTGCCTCGACCCCTAAGGAGTGGGGGATGATGGTATACAGTGAATTCACGTCTGCCGTGACCAACCAAAGACCATCTCCAGGGGTGATACCGGACAGAAGATTGATTACATGTTTAGTGTCCTTGACATAAGACGGGACCTTTTGGACCAAAGGTTGCAAATAATGATCTATATACTTGCCCACCCGGGACGTAACCGAGTCAATGCCACTGACTATGGGTCGTCCCGGGGGGCAAGTTTGATTCTTATGGAGCTTCGGGAGGTAGTAAATGACAGGTGTACGGGGGGCACAAGGTATCAAAAAAAGTTTTTCTTTATCGTTTAAGATGCCCCTCCGATGGCCTCCCTCCACAATCCTACCCAGTTCCTTCTTATACTTGTCCACTGGATCCCGATTAAGGATAGTGTATGTTTCCCTATCTTCCAAGATGCGATACATCTCTTTCATGTAGTCACAACGGTCTAATACCACGATCCCCCCCCCTTTATCGGCGGGTCTAATGACCAGGGACTTGTTATTACACAAGGTGTCTAGGCCCATCTCCAGATCTCTCCGCATTTTAACTTTCTTTACCCTAATATCCTCCAGGTCACGTAGTACCACATCCCTGAATACCTTAATGCTGGGTGCAAGGGATCCTGGAGGGTTAAAAAGGGAGGCATTTGAGAGGTTGGAGTGTTGAAACTCCGTAGTTCTCGTAGTACTCTCTCTGATGGGATTACCCAACATATACCGTTTTATATTTAACTTGCGGACGAATTTGTGTACGTCCATATAAGTTTGAAACTTGCTCAGGCATCTGGGCGGAGCAAATTTCAAACCTTTGTCAAGTACTTTGGTTTCAGAGGTCGTGAGTTCCTGTTTGCTAAGGTTAAAGATTCCGGTTCCTATGGCCTCTTTCTTTTTTGTTGACTGGGCTCGCCTCCCCCCTCTAACCCCTCTCTTTGTTCGACGGACCTTTTCAGGCCTCTGTTGTCCCTGGGAAAAAAATGTTGGCTATTATTCCCACTGGTGTGGGGCCCTTCCTCATAGGCGGGCTGTTGGTGTCCCCGTCTAAATCCTGGGCTCCCCTGGAAATGGGAATCCGGATGGCGTCCACGGTCCGCCCTCCAATTCCCTCCCGCTCGGTCCGATCCCCTGGGGGTCTCAGAATCGGAGAGGGGAAAAAAACGATTTTGAGTAGGGACATTATAATTATAATTCCTATCGTCTCTATTGTGATAGGGGAGGTTCCCTTGGTAGGGGCCCTGAGTCCATTCTGGGGGCCCATAGGTCCCTGAATGGCTAGGTCTTCCTGTTCTCGGGGAAAAAGGTACTCGATAAGGGTGTGGCCCATTTGGCTTGGGGCCTTTTTTGGGGATTCTCTGTTGGGGAGCTCCCACATATTGATTCCTAGTCCGGTTTGGAGTTTTATGATTGTTCACAGGTCTCCTAAAACCATAACTGGTACCGGGATTAGGTTGGGTGCTGTTCGGGGGTGGTTGTGCGGGGTTACCTCCCACTGCGCCCAATACATTCAGTTGTTGTGATGTGTCCATCTGGACCTCCACCACCTCTTCCAACTCTAGGTCCCTCTGCCAGGAGAATACCATCCCAGTATTGTAATCCTCCTTATCTCTATTATATTTCCGTTTTTTCTTAATTTTCGGATCTCTTTCTTCTTTTTCAAGCACCTTCAACAGGTTCTTGGAACATTCCCTATATTCCTCACTGTCCCTGAGGGGTAATAGGGAGTCCCTAATGGCCTTAATCTCTATATCTAATCGGGCTGCTTTCTCGCTCTTTTTTTGAGCTAAGAAGCGTAGTAAACTCACACCTGATTCATTAAAATATCTATACCAGCCTTCTAAATCCGGTTCCCCTTGTTGGGGACTGACATTCCACCTCAAACTCCTAGGGACCATTGCCTCCCTAATATAGGTTTCCAGGAAGGCAATGTCCCATTGGAGATGGATCTCGGATGTGGTCAAATTCTTAAGTCGTAAGAAAAGGCCACTCGTATCGGAGACCACTGACGGTGGGGTAGAGTCAAAGACCCCAGTTGTATCTACAACCCTTTTTGCCCGAAATTCAAAAATATCCATGATCTTAAAATTGGTGTGACCCAAAACAACCGAAGCAGCAATTAACAATTGGAAAGTAAACAAAAGGAAAAAAGAGGATAAAACTGCGCTACGGGAAAACCAATAGTATTGAACGGAAGCTGCAATTCAGATGTACACCAAAAATACACCAAACAGAAATAGAAAGAAAAAAGAACTGCGCTAACCACAAATACCCAATACGATTAGGGTATATAGAAGTGCCAGACCCACACTGTGGGTCTTAGTATCTGATGTCTCTAAGACCACCTCCAAAGTGTAGTGTAAACCATATACAGATAAATGCAGTTGAATACAAAAACAAACCATAAATACGTGTCAAATAATGTGAATTCCCCAAACACAGTATAAGTATATCAAACTCTGTGTATGAACCCCTAAACCATAAAAATGAGAATATGAAAAAAATATTTGCTATTAAGCATAAATGGGCTATCAAAAGAATATATATTTGTGTTTAGAGACACTCTATATAGTGTCCATATAGTCATGTGTCAAAATTAATAATAATAGAATGTCCGTATAGTAAACAAACACCAGTGAAGCAAAAATTCAAATGAGGTACGGCAGTGAAGAAAAGTTCCAAACAGCTGAATTACAGATGCATGAATTAAAAATCTTCTCCAAAGATGTGGTGTGCTTATCCCATCACCGAATGAATGAATTGGCTCCTTACCAGATCCAAGCGACCCCCCGTTAGAGGGTCACCACAAGCAGCAGCAGTCAAAGGGTATCCGGATAACACTTCCTCCTCAGGTGATCACGAATCTTCCACGCGATAGGGTTATGGCTGTCACTCACTCCCAACTCGATGTGGTATCACATAAGGAAAAACATAGGCTCCAGATAGTGTAAAACCAAATGACTTTAATTTTTTTAAAAGCGAACGTAAACACTTACATAAAAGACTTTAAAAGCAGGTTCAAAACAAAGACGTGCACCGGCCGGATACACGCCAACGCAAAGACCAACCCGTCCTTCCTGGTCCACAAAAACGAACACGACTGGGGTGACGTCGACACGTTCGCACCGCCCTACGCGTTTCGTAATAATTTACGTCGTCCAGGGGCACGGGCGGCGTGCGACGTCACCCCTTTTATAACCATAAACTTAACCAAGCCTCACTTTGGGTCAGCGGCCATCTTAGATGTCACATAAACATTAAGAATCAAAAAACGTAGGCCAAGCCTCACTATCAATCACGAACGTCAGATGTACGTATCCGCAACGGACGTCCTGTGGCTGCGGACCATACCTCGTTTCCATACGAACGTCATATGATCATAAGCCAAGCCTCGCTTCCAGGTATTAACCCTATCGGCAGAGGGACGTGGCAAATACCCTCATTTTAAGGTGCCCTTCCTATATCCAGAAACAGGGTATAGTGTAGATCACCGAAAAAGGGGTAAAATAAAATGGAAAATCAATAAGATAAAAAGAATAATAATGATAAATTAAAACAAAAAAATGGAATAAAATATCACAAATAGGAATAAAAATACATGAAAAATTCTACGTTTCCCGATGTATTCATACAGCCATCAAATTCAATTAGGTATAGGCAAATAGGTGTAGAAATACATCAAAAATTATGCATTTACCCGATGTATTTATATAGCCATCAAATTCAATTGAAAAATGGGATTACTGTAGACATGTATTTCAAATGCCTTGCTGTCTCGCATATTCCCCAGGGGTTATTTCTAGAACACCCCAAACAAATGTCGAGGGATACACTTAAACGTAACCTAGAGGGCCGCCAGACCCAAAACCAGGCCTACCACATAAGAATATGCTCTACAGTGATATATACCAAAATAAACAGCAAGAAAAAATAAAATAAAAAGACCCGCCTAGGGCCAATAGATGTTTTTTCCAAAACCTAGTTGGCTACTATAAATGTAAGAACTGCCAGGTTTGTACCCTGAATTCGCATAGGGGCTCTAAGATTTCTAGTATCGTATCTTCGAGTACTTCTAGAACATACGATATAGAGTCCTTTATTACTTGCTCCTCGGAGGCTGTGGTTTACCTTTTACAGTGCCCCTGTGGCCTCCAGTATATTGGGCGGACCAAGAGGGCACTTCGGGTCAGGGTGAACGAACACATTGGCAATATCAGACGTGGGTTCGACAAACACCCTGTGTCCAGACATTACGACCAGACACACAAGAGAGACCCATCAGGTACCCTATTTGTCGGCCTAGACAAATACAGGCCTCACTGGAGGGGAGGGTCCTTGGTTAGGGAGATATCCAAGCTCGAAATGGCCTGGATTCATAAATTAAAAACATATGTTCCGTTTGGCCTTAATGTGGACACCGATGTAAATGCCTTTATTAATAACTCTTGAGGTGACCTGTTTGATGTAACGCTTCTCCACCACGTTTTACTGCAAAACCACTCTACTGTATTTTTTATTTTATTTTTTCTTGCTGTTTATTTTGGTATATATCACTGTAGAGCATATTCTTATGTGGTAGGCCTGGTTTTGGGTCTGGCGGCCCTCTAGGTTACGTTTAAGTGTATCCCTCGACATTTGTTTGGGGTGTTCTAGAAATAACCCCTGGGGAATATGCGAGACAGCAAGGCATTTGAAATACATGTCTACAGTAATCCCATTTTTCAATTGAATTTGATGGCTATATAAATACATCGGGTAAATGCATAATTTTTGATGTATTTCTACACCTATTTGCCTATACCTAATTGAATTTGATGGCTGTATGAATACATCGGGAAACGTAGAATTTTTCATGTATTTTTATTCCTATTTGTGATATTTTATTCCATTTTTTTGTTTTAATTTATCATTATTATTCTTTTTATCTTATTGATTTTCCATTTTATTTTACCCCTTTTTCGGTGATCTACACTATACCCTGTTTCTGGATATAGGAAGGGCACCTTAAAATGAGGGTATTTGCCACGTCCCTCTGCCGATAGGGTTAATACCTGGAAGCGAGGCTTGGCTTATGATCATATGACGTTCGTATGGAAACGAGGTATGGTCCGCAGCCACAGGACGTCCGTTGCGGATACGTACATCTGACGTTCGTGATTGATAGTGAGGCTTGGCCTACGTTTTTTGATTCTTAATGTTTATGTGACATCTAAGATGGCCGCTGACCCAAAGTGAGGCTTGGTTAAGTTTATGGTTATAAAAGGGGTGACGTCGCACGCCGCCCGTGCCCCTGGACGACGTAAATTATTACGAAACGCGTAGGGCGGTGCGAACGTGTCGACGTCACCCCAGTCGTGTTCGTTTTTGTGGACCAGGAAGGACGGGTTGGTCTTTGCGTTGGCGTGTATCCGGCCGGTGCACGTCTTTGTTTTGAACCTGCTTTTAAAGTCTTTTATGTAAGTGTTTACGTTCGCTTTTAAAAAAATTAAAGTCATTTGGTTTTACACTATCTGGAGCCTATGTTTTTCCTTATGTGATACCACGTCGAGTTGGGAGTGAGTGACAGCCATAACCCTATCGCGTGGAAGATTCGTGATCACCTGAGGAGGAAGTGTTATCCGGATACCCTTTGACTGCTGCTGCTTGTGGTGACCCTCTGTAACGGGGGGTCGCTTGGATCTGGTAAGGAGCCAATTCATTCATTCGGTGATGGGATAAGCACACCACATCTTTGGAGAAGATTTTTAATTCATGCATCTGTAATTCAGCTGTTTGGAACTTTTCTTCACTGCCGTACCTCATTTGAATTTTTGCTTCACTGGTGTTTGTTTACTATACGGACATTCTATTATTATTAATTTTGACACATGACTATATGGACACTATATAGAGTGTCTCTAAACACAAATATATATTCTTTTGATAGCCCATTTATGCTTAATAGCAAATATTTTTTTCATATTCTCATTTTTATGGTTTAGGGGTTCATACACAGAGTTTGATATACTTATACTGTGTTTGGGGAATTCACATTATTTGACACGTATTTATGGTTTGTTTTTGTATTCAACTGCATTTATCTGTATATGGTTTACACTACACTTTGGAGGTGGTCTTAGAGACATCAGATACTAAGACCCACAGTGTGGGTCTGGCACTTCTATATACCCTAATCGTATTGGGTATTTGTGGTTAGCGCAGTTCTTTTTTCTTTCTATTTCTGTTTGGTGTATTTTTGGTGTACATCTGAATTGCAGCTTCCGTTCAATACTATTGGTTTTCCCGTAGCGCAGTTTTATCCTCTTTTTTGACTATATCCAAAGCCTGGCCCTTTGACTCCTGGGATATCTATGTCATCGATCCCAGAAGTCTTTGTGCATCTCGTATTATCACAAGATTTCCTGACCAGAACTGCATCTATGGGACTACTGTGCGGGAATGTTCCTTGCGACTGCGCAGGCGCAAAAACGGGAGACGGCAGCTGCACAAAAACCTGGAATGATGCCAGGATGGCATCAGTTGCCCACATCCTCCATGCCTGCAGCTGAATTGAGGGAGAGAAAAGATGACTAATCGGATTGTAAGTAATTAGACTGTGCTCATGGGCATAACTTTCCATTGTGGTTCTGGTGAATTACAATGATCTTGATGATTTTGTTAGCATAATGTTGGCTAGGAGATTGGAACTCCACTTTAAATTAAAAGTCCTCTCAACTTATCTTAAAGCCACTCTCTTTAAGATGTGCCTATTTAGTGTGTTTCTTGTCTCGTATCTCAAACTGCTGCAGAAAATAAGAAAAACACCTAGGGTTATATAAGTTAAAGTGATTATAAAGGAACTTTTTTGTATTGTAAAGGAAAAATAACAAACATGTCCTACCTACCGCAGTGGTTTTGCACAGAGCATCCCGATCCTCCTCTTCATGGTTCCCCCACCGACACTCTGGGCCCCTCCCCTTTCCTAGGGCCCTCATAGCAAGCCACTCCTGAGCCAGTTCTCTACATCCAAAAGACACAGAGAGCATGGCTCATATGAGGCCCCTGCCAATAACACCCGCGGCTGCATCTCAGCCACTCAGGAGAGAGACCCTGTAGAGCACCGAGTCTTGTGCACATCGGTGGATTGAGATCAGGCTTAGGTAAGTATTAGGGGAGGCTGAGGAGGGAGCTGCACACTGAAGGGTTTTATTATGCATGAAGGTAATAATCCACATGCCGACCAGCTGCCGCAGTTGTACTGCGGCAGAATGGCACGGCTGGGCGAAACGAGGTTATGTAGCATTGCTTCGCCCTGTGGCCGCTGGGGGGCTCGCTTGCCCCCGAGCCGATGCGAGTGCCCGGTGGTCTCGATCACTGCCGGGCTCCTGTGATCGCCACTGGGACACGGAGAACTGGGATCTGTGTGTGTAAACACACAGTTTCCGGCCTCGGTGCACTACTTGGTTCCCCAGTTTGATAAAGTATGGGAACCCTGGGATCGGTCGGAATATGGGGGCTCCCCTGCCTGTACACCCTTCATGACTATAGCTGCCAGTCGTAACGCCTCCTTTCTGGCATCTACTCCCATCTTTCTCCCTCCTATTTACCCTCTCTATGTACTATTCCAGGTAACCCACCCCCCTGAGATTCACCATGATAACCATGTGAATGTTTTGTTGCTCTGTCTCTCTTTGGCCTCCGGCCTTCTGTCAAACTGAATTTTTGTTTTGGTTTTCATAAACTGTTTGTTATTCACTTTACATGATATGGTTATGCAGTTCACCCTTGTGCCTGCATATGTGGACATTATTCTCTGTCTTCTGTAGTTAACGTTTATGTTATAATCTATATTCACTTCTGCTTATTGATTATTCCAATGCTCGATTATATTGTACTTGCTTTGAAAATTAATAAAAATTAAAATTATAAAAAAAAAAACACACACAGTTTCCGGATCTCTGAGGGGAGAAGCGACAGATCGTCGGTTTATACAGAGTATAAACAGCGATCTGTTATCTTCCCTGCACAGTCCCCATCCCCCTTCAGTTAGAACACAAACTAGGACACACTTAACCCTTTCACTGCCAGTGACATTTTTACAGTAATTAGTGCATTTTTAATCGCACTGATCGCTGTATTAATGCCAATGGTCCCAAAAATGTGTCAAAATTGTCCGTGCCCGCCATAATGTCGCCAAATGGCAAATCGCTGCCATTACTAGTAAAAAAAAATTATAATAAAAATGCTATAAATCTATCCCGTTTTGTAGACACTATAACTTTTGCGCAAACCAATCAATATAAGTTTATTGCAGTTTTTTTTTTTACCAAGAATATGTAGAAGAATACATATCGGCTTAAACTGAGGAAAAAAATAGTTTTTTTAATATATTTTTGGGGGATATTTATTATAGCAAAAAGTAAAAAATAATTGTCACTCTTTTTTTTTGTTTATAGCGCAAAAAATAAAAACCACAGACGTAATCAAATACCACCAAAAGATTATTTGGGCGTAATGTCACGCGACTGCGCAATTGTCAGTTAAAGTGACGCAGTGCCGAACCGCAAAAAAGTGCTTTGGTCAAGAAGGGGGTAGAATCTTCTGGGGCTGAAGTGGTTAATTATTGGGGCATTGTCCTCGTGTTTTATGATGACACACATTGCACTTCTTACATGGAAAATCGCAAACCAGATTTAAAAAAAGGATGTTCTAACTGGGGGGTTGATGATGTTAGGTGCAATTTTGCTCTGTAAAGATGGCACCCACTATATATCACCTTAGGTTGATCAGGCAGTAGGGAACCCAAAATGTTATCCATTTTCAAGACATCCCAATGTTTACAAATGATTGACTTAATCTGTGCATGCCGAGTAGAAAATTAGTTGGTCAATGACCACTTGAAGGTCTCATTAGACTCAGTACGGGGTTTGTCCCTCAGCAGAGAATTTCTCTTTCTTTCTAATGCTCTTTGTAACTCACCCTCAACTTCACTCTGATTATATCCCTTATCTAGGAATCTTTGCTTTAGGACATTAGCCTGAATTTGGAAGATTTCAATATCAGAACAGTTCTGACGCAACTTCAGAAATTGGCTGCGTGGAACTGAGCGAAGCCACAATCTGTGGTGGCAACTGTCCACAGGGATGAATCTGTTTCAGTCAGTGGGTTTTTAAATGTAAATTGACCACCAGCGATCTCAATCTCCAAATCCAAGAAGGGTATCTTCTCATGTCCAGACTCATGAGTGAAAGAAATGCCCTATTGTTATCGAGGGAGGTGAAAAATGAATCAAGGGAATTGGAACTGCCGTTCCATATGAGGAGGATGTCGTCTATGTATCTTGCCCACACAAGTTCAGGCCTCTGTTGGTCATAGGCAAAATTCTCCTCCCATTTGGCCATAAAAAGATTGGCGAGGCTGGGGGCAAGTTTAACCCCCATTGTCACGCCTCTCTGCTGAAGAACAAAATGGTTACCAAACCAAAAATAATTGTGTTGAGTGGCGAACTCCAACAACTCAATAATATATGCACTTTGAAGTTGAGTAAGGGAAGGGTTTTTATACAGAAAGTACTGAACTGCCTCAATTCCCAATTCGTGTGGTATAAAAGTATACAGGGAGGCCATATCGGCCATGGCCATGATGTAGCCCACCCCTGTACAATAAGTTGTTCCAACAACCTAATGGTTTCTCCCATATCCTTCAAATAAGAAGGTGACTGGAGAAAATAATCTATATAACGCCCCAAACGTGAGTTAATCTAATTGACGCCATCCACGATAGGGCGTACGGGGGGTGTATAGAGTCCTTATGAATTTTTGCTAGATAATACATGGTTGGGATCCTAGGAACTAACAACTAGAAATGCTTTTTCTTTTTTGTTTAAATTATGCAGAGCGAACCCTTTATCCACCAGGATCACAAGTCTTTTCTTGTAACAACTGGTGGGATTTAGTGGTAATTCTTTGTGTCACGATCACTCAAAATTCTGCACATTTCTTTCTGGTAGTCCTCTTTGCCTAAAACGACAATGCCACTGCCTTTGTCAGTGGGGCGTAGGACAAAAACTTTTCTGTCACAAAGGGATTTGATTCCTGCATTTAACAGAGGCTAAATTGAATTTTGGGGGGTAATTTCTCTCGGTTTTTAAAAAACAGATCTCTGAAGATGGAAATGGCCAGAGCCGTTTGTGTTGAGGGATTAAACTGTGATGGATTTGATAAACCAGAATGTACAGTTCCTGAGGTGACTGCCCTAGACGGGTTTCTAAAAGAATTGGTGACTAGATAACGTTGAATATTGATTTTCCTGATTAAATTATGTATATCGATAAATGTCCCAAATGTGTCTAGTCTTTTAGGGGGGCAAATTTGAGGCCCTTATCCAGGATAATTTTTCCCTCTGCTTAGTTCTTTGGTGCTGAGATTGAACACACCATGTGCAGCTATGTTCTCTTTCTTTTTCTGTTGTATTCTCCGCTCCTCTTCTGGAGCCTCTCTTAGATTTGAATCCCTTTTTCTTCCCTGTCAGGCCTCATGAAAAACCTCTCCACCCCAAATTTTTGAATTAGAGTGGTTGTATCTATGTGCTGGATACTCATATTCTCTCTCCGTGTATGAATATAAATCCTCCTGATAGGAATCACGTAGTGGAGAATATCTGTTGTAGGTGGACACTGGGGGACCATTGGGAGTTGTAATTGTAAGGTACTGGATGGTCATGATGATGTTCAGTTGAAGGTCTACATTGTTGCCCACCTATATGATTGGTAAGTGGAAGAGTTGTAACGGTTACCCCTGCAGGGACCTCTACCTCCTCTTCCATTGGGGTGAGATCCTCTGCCCCATGAGGATTAGTTGGGGTGTGGACACTAGGGCGACGACCCCTTGGTTGGGAGGGACCTTCTCTATAAATATTGCCTCTTCCTTCTAACATGTGAACAGTTTTAACATTAGAATTAGTGGGTTGACCCACGTCCACTTGGCTCCCCCCGTATGCCCAATTGTATCCATAGGAACCTCAGAAACTTTTTCCGATGTGGGGCGTTTTTGCCACCCAAACACTACTCCTGACTTGTAATTTCCTACATCTCTGGAGTATTTTTTATGTTTTTTATTTTTCTGACCTCTCTCCTCTTTTTCCAGATGTATATGCAGACCAGGAGACAGGGAGTTATATTCAGTGGAATTATTATGAAGAAGACTATCTTTGAGTTCCTTGATTTCCCTATCGAGTACATTGAGTCTATTCCTTTTTCTATTGATAACAGGAAACCAAGGAACTTCGTACCTGCCTCATTGAAATACTTGAACCAGGATTACAGGTCCGGATCCCCTTGTTGGGGATGGACATCCCATCTCAAGCTCCTGTGTACCATGTTATCTGATATGTATTGATCCAAAAATGCTATGTCCCGTTGAAGGTGTAATTCTGATACCATAGCATTCTTCAATCTCTGTGTCACTACCTGTGGCTATGAAAACCCCAACAGTGTTAACCATACGAGTGGCTCGATAATCAAATACATTCATTGTAAACCAAATATAAATGGGTGAAATGTGAAACTTCTATCTGCAGCAATATAAAAAGTCAATAAATGAAATAGAAATAGAAAAATTGGTGTAAATCGCGCTGACATGCAAATGTATATCAAATAGCAGCCAGCACAACACTAAGGCCGCGTACACACGGGCGGACTGTTCGTCCAACTTTGTCCGCTGAACAGTGTTTCAGCGGACAGTCCGCTCGTGTGTGGGCTTCAGCGGACAGTTTCAGCGGACAGTCTTGCGAACAAAGTTTTTCGGAATTTCCGTAAGACTGTCCGCTGAAACTTGGTTTGAGCGGACAGTCCGCTCATGTGTAGGCTTGTTCGTCAAACTAAGTTCCAGAAAGGATTTACACGCCGAAGGTTGCATTGCAGTGTATAGGACTTCGAATCTCTCGTCCCGTCGTACGTGCCGTTCACGTCATCGCGCAAGTTTTCAGTGGACTGTTCGTTCGACGTGTGTGGTCAAGTCCGTTCATGCTAATTTTGAACGGACTGTTTGTCAAACTGTTTGACGAACCTAGTTGGGCGGACAGTCCGCCCGTGTGTACGCGGCCTTAGACAAGTGTAAACCAAGAAATATGTGAAAAATAACATTTTCTGCAGCGCTCAAAAATTAATGATGATATAAATTCTTATTTGTATAATCAAATATATAATGTGAAATGACCACAAAATAAAAACAGTGCAAAGTGATGTGAAATTCACACTCAAACTAAAAGTCCATGTTCCATCATATAAAGATTTTTAAACCATAAATATGGTTTATATTGGATAGACAGTGAGAACAGATTATATAACCAGAAAGGGGATTCCACGTGACATCAGTGTTGAAGTGAAGACACAAACAATATAACCACCAGCTGTTAGTGAAGAGGCTTACCAGAGTGAGAGGACTCAAATGGGCATATGCTCAGTGAGTCGGCGAGGCATATGGTGTAAACCTCCGCATCTGGGCTCCAGACCAAGATGGAAGATGGTCCGATTGGTCAAGAGATGTCACAGAGCTACAGTGTGAATTTTACATAAGTGTGAATTTCACATCACTTTGAACTGTTTTTATTTTGTGCCCATTTCACATTATATATTTGATTGTAATCATCATGAATTTTTGAGCGCTGCACAAAATTTTATCTTTCACATATTTCTCAATTTACACTATTAGTGCTATTTGATATAAGTTTACATGTCAATATACACAGTTTTTTCTATTTATATTAAAAAAAGAATAGAATAAAAAATAGAATAGGATAGCATAGAATAAAATGGAATGGAATAGAATAGAACATAAAATAATAGAATAAAACAGAACATAAAATGAAAAGAATACAACAGAATAGAATTTAAAGGAATAGAATAGAAACAAATGGTATAGAAAATAAAATAATAGAAAATAATATATTTTATTCTGTACTGTTTTGACCTGTTCTATTATTTTCTATTCTGTACCTTTATTTTCTATTCTATTCTATTATTTTTATTTTACTCCTATTCCTTTATTTTCAATTCTATTCTGTTTTACTCTATTCTTTTCTTTCAAGATGTGCCCCATTGCTTACATGGCCCTTGGGCACTATTCCCCCCACTAAGAAGAGGCACTATTCCCCCCTCTGACACCAAAGATGAAGCACTATTTCTTGCACTGACACCAATGATGGGGCATTATTCCTCCCACTGACACCAACGGTTGGGCAATATTCCTCCCACTGACACCAATGATGTGGCACTATCCCTCCCATTGACACAAATGATAAACTATTTCTCCCACTGACACAAGTGATGGAGCACTATTCCTTCCACTAGCACCAGCCATTCCTCCCCCTGACACCAACAATAGGGCACTATTCCTCCCATTGACACCAAAGATGAGGCACTATTCCTTTCACTGATACCAGGAATGGGGCACTATTCCTCTTACTGACACCAATGATGGGGCACCATTCCTCCCACTGATACAATTGGCATTATTTCTTGCACCAATACCAATGATAGGGCACTATACATTTTCCTACCGACCAATGGCATTTTAAAATTTTTTGACACCCACAGGTAACCAAGACTCAGGCATTGTTTAATCACATTTACACTGGGGCATTTTCTACTAAACAAAGTCCAACCCCCCCAAAGCTTGAGAAACAGCAATCAGGCCCTTTGTTTACAAAGTTTAGAGAGCCCTGGTATAGAGTATTTACTGCCAAGTAAAATATTGCCAACTACGTATTTACTTGCCTTGGGATGCATGCTCTGTTACTAAAATCTTGAGATGATGTTGTTTCAAAAACAGACCTTTTAGGCCAATATAGTACACGTACCGTACATGTACCGTGCCCGCAAATACCACCTCCCTTGGCAGCACTTTCCTCATTGTTATCGCCTTTCCTCTGCAAAGCTTTCCCTGTTTTTCTGATGCAAGCTCTGTGTTTGTAATCTTATGAAAAAGGTCCCTGGAGAGACCCTTATATAAATGTTTAATTCGTTTAAGAAGCATGTCTCTTGAACACAGCTTCAGCTGACAGCGCTGCCACATCAGTAATACCAACAAACACATAATTATATTTTACACTTTAATAATCTTTCATATGTCTGATGTCACAGGCTGTCAGCTTGGTCATTTAAAGTTAGACACACATGAAATACCAATGAGGTCATGACGTATATGCAAGTGCTAATGTAGCATAGCCATTCTAATATTTTTAATGGCACGTATAGTATAGAAACGGAACAACATCATACAAAAACGACTTTTGGCCCCGGGACAAAGGATGTCAACATAGCTGAAGGGCGCCCCTCAAATGTATGCAAAATCTTTAGTTTAAAATATAAATGTTACTTATCAATGGGAAACCTGGGCCTGGGACAATGCTCACAAATGCCTTCATGTAATTAATGTCAGAGGCTACCCCATCACATCAAAGTCCCCCCTTCACATCAGGGCCTCAACCATACATCAGAAGCCTGCTATGCATGAGAGCCCCTCCTCACATTTAAGTCTTCCGTATACATCAAAGGACTCCTATACAGGAGTTCACTACAGAGTCCCCTCATCACAGAGCCCCTCTTCACATCTGAGCAGGGCAGGACTTAGGGTTTTGGGGGCCCCTGGGCTTGAGTCACTTTCGGGCCCTACCTTCTATACATTACAGTGTTTATCGGCACGTAACTCGCCTCCCAAGTTTAGGAGGGAATTTTAAGGAAAAAAACTTTTAGGAGGGAAGTTTAAGGAAAAAACTTACATTTAAATTCCCATCAATGCAGCCTTATCAGTGTCTATCTGCAGCCTTGTCCAGTGTCATTTGCAGACTTGTCAGTGTAGCCTTGTCATTTGCAGCCTTACCCCAGTGTCAGTGGCAGCCTTGTCATTGCAGTCTTGAAATTGAAAAATGGTGCCAGTGTCCTGTGTATCTCGGCGGCTCTCGGGTCCTCTTGCAGTCCCGAGCGGAGCCGAGAGTAGCCGAGTGTACTCGGCTTGGCTCACATTCACGCCCAGTGCCTGTGTTATGTCCATGATAGGGAGGAACTGGGCGTGACGGTGAGCGGAGCCGGGTACACTCGGCTATGTATCTCGGCGGGGACCACGGGGCCACCTATTGGGCGGGCCCATGGGCTTGAGCCCAGTCCAGCCCAATGGTAAGTCCAGCCCTGCATCTGAGCCATACCTTTTGGCTTCAGCAGCACATGGGAGGTGGAGAAGGTGGACTTCTGTCTTCTCCTGAATGCTGAGGGTTGCCCTGCATTCCAAACAAATGGTCACCGTTATACCTATAACTGGCCTTTGTAGCAAGGAGCACATGGAAGGGTGATGCATGCAAAACAAAACCAAAGAAATTCCCAGCTCAAGCAGCCGCAATCAACGGAATTATTCTAACAATATGCATTAAAAGGCACCCCGGTATTATCTGAAGTCCTAACTCAAAATTTTGAGAGCCTGCACAGTGGGAGCACATGCATTATAAATAGATAAACAACTTAAGATACACTATCAATGACCTCCCAATTAGTATATCATCACAGCGCTCACACACCCCCTCCCTCCAGCTGCCACTTAAAAATTAAATATATCTATCAGAAGGTGGAAAGAAAGCAAATCTAACACTTGAAATGCAAACAAAGACACCTAGTGGCGCTATACAACTTCCACACTGTTAATTATCAGTGTGCTATAATAACCAAAAAAATACCCAACGTGAGAATAAAAATGTGCATAAAAAATGATCAACAATACAATAAATATTGATGAAATAGCAACAAAATACAATCGAACAAAAAAAAAAAAAAAGATTTACAGTCAAAAATATATAAACCACACAAAAAGTGATGCTGTGAATAAGTGACAAAAGGTGAAAAATAAAAAATGAACACAAGAACAAATAGTGCTCTAATAAAAATGTGCAGTTCCAAAGTGGATTCAATTAATCTTCAATCAAGGAAAATTGATGGAGAGCAGTAACCATAATGGTGGCAATAGTTCAAAAAAAATAATTAATTCAGATAAACATTCTGTAGCCAAGTGTCCATCAAGTGAAAGACCTCCACCGCAACCTTGGTGCTCGTGCCCCCCTTGTATAAAAAACTCACCAAAAGTATTGCCCAGCACTCTCGTGTCAGGCAAAAACGCTTATAGTGTATATAAGTGATGATTATTTTCTCCAAGCCACTTCTTATGGGAACTTCGCAGGCAGAGGATAGTCACTTATTATCTCAGAATTACCTCAAGGAGACAAAAGAAACTTCCCATAGTGCAATAATGTAAAGCTAGTTTAATAAAACGTCAAATTTTAAAATCACACTCACATGGATCCAATTAAAAACAGGCACTTCAAATAGACAATCCACTGGTCAGTTTAAAGGTTCTTCCCTCATAGGCATTGGTGAGTATACTGGAAACAAGCTAGGTAGAGTCACATAGCACCGTCTCTATACAAGGTATCTGTGTGGTACCTGACAGCAGATAGCTCAAATTGAAACCAGCGCCAAATGGTGATATTCCGTCCTTCACTCTGTATGTTCTCCTCCCTCCGCCTTCTATCAAACAAATTACTGTGTGTGCTGGTCGCCGTATAGCCACGCCCCCGACATGATTCGTCCAATGGACTTCCTCATGGGTTTGGCTATCCAGCTGTAACAACCCCCCTTTTATTTGCAGCCACAGGCGACCAACCACTCCCCCTCCAAGTAACCACTCCCCCCCATGTCTTCCAATTGGCCGACGAGATCCCACAATGGGTGGATCAACTTCAATACCATCCCCAACACCTACCCACCTCTATGTGTGACAGGCGCTCCCAATATCCCCCCCATTGCTCACATGCCGATCGGACAGATGCAGACACATATAACAAAGAAGGCACATTAACCTACCCTTCTAACTCATTGTCCGATCAAATCGTGGTAGTAGATGTTTTCATTAGCTCAGCGCGCATGCGCGGAGCATCCAAGGACGCTCGTAAATTTCGTGAGCTGATTGGCCAAGTCTGGGCGTCGTTGTCCTCACGCACAACACCGCCTGCCTCCCCAGACCGCCCACTACACCCGCGCCATCATGGTGCACCCAGGTGTCGCTAATGAGCTGCGCATGCGCCAATACCTAAACTTAGTTATGGCGAACGGCTCAAAAGACCTCCCCCTTACGCCCACATCCTACTCGTAGCTCTCCCCCTACACCCGCCCCATCTTAATGCACCCAAGAAGCACCGCCACATCATCTGCGCAAACACCAAGCACTGAGTGATATCCTGGAAAGAATATTGATGATTTTCAGTCGTCTGCACTGCACTCCCATCGAGATGTCATCCAAATCAAACAGGGATGAAACCACAGATAATGCTGTTTTAAAGCGGAATCAAACAATAGATACCACAAATATGCACATAACTATGTCACACATAGTACACTACTGACCCCCTCACCTCCAATCAGCGAGTCCTAAGCAGTGTATATATGCAGTGAAAAAACGCATGTTCACCGACTCCCAACATCTTAAATGGATCCACCATAGCTATGCCATACAATAATGAGAAAAAAAAAAAAAAGATATATATAATGAAGAATAAAAATAAAAATAAACAGAAAAATAAAAATAAAAATAAAAATAAAAAATAAAAATGAAAATAAAATGAAAATAAAAATAAAAATAAAAATAAAAATAAAAATAAAATTAAATAAAAATAAAAATAAATATAACATGAGAATAAAAATCAAAATCACAATAAAATAAAAAACAACAAAACAAACAATCGGTCGGAGGAGGAGAACATACCGAGAATTTATATAAAAAAATATGTAGATTTAACCCCACTACTTAAAATCAAAATGCTCAATATCACCCTTATTATTAAAACACCAAGCTTGCACAACCAATGCCCAAGAGTTCACATAATAATAAGAACAATATGAAGAAAATATATAATGTATATGTACCTTCTCAATAAATATACACTCTTTACAGAAATGTGCATAAGAAATGTGCATAAAAAAATTCAATGAAAATGCTAACTACCTTAAAAGAGCTGCATTACCCCCCAATAAGGATCATATCATCCTAGTTCAAAAAACAATCTAAAGAACATTCAATGGGACCACCACAGGGCAGCGAGGCGGCCAACCCCCCAACAAACAAAATTCTTGTCAGGAATTATTGATGAAACTATTGACATCCAGCTCGATATTCATACCCGCTGGTGCCAAACTCCTCATCAAAAAAATCCACCTCGTTTCCCTTTGTGACAGGTCCCTGATTCGGTTTGAACCCCTCCAAGAATGGTGGACATGGTCAATACCGCAAAACTGTAACAGGGATGGATCCTGCTGGTGGTGCTCTTTAAAGTGCATAGACACACTATGGTACTTGTACCCCTTTCGTATATTCGCAAGGTGCTCCGAAATCCGGACCTTCAATTGCCTTTTAGTGCGTCCCACATAATAAAGTTTACATGGGCACCACAGTAGATATACTACATAAGTCGTGTTACAGGTCATGAATTCCTCTATCTGGAAGGATTCCCCGGCCCCGTTGGTCACTGTAGCAATGCCCCTATTGATCTCTGAAACCGTCCTGCAACATATGCATTTCCTGCATGAAAAGAATCCTTTTAGATCCCCAGAGATGGTGATTTTCAACGGTGGATCTAAAACCTTCTTGACGATCCTATCACCAATATTAGGAGCTCTTCTGTAGATGAATCTGGGAGCAGTTGGTAAAACCGCATCCAGATATCTATCTTTCCCCAAAATATGCCAGTGTTTAGCAAAAATAGATTCTATGTGGCTGCAAATAAAAGGGGGGTTGTTACAGCTGGATAGCCAAACCCATGAGGAAGTCCATTGGACGAAACATGTCGGGGGCGTGGCTATACGGCGACCAGCACACACAGTAATTTGTTTGATAGAAGGCGGAGGGAGGAGAACATACAGAGTGAAGGACGGAATATCACCATTTGGCGCTGGTTTCAATTTGAGCTATCTGCTGTCAGGTACCACACAGATACCTTGTATAGAGACGGTGCTATGTGACTCTACCTAGCTTGTTTCCAGTATACTCACCAATGCCTATGAGGGAAGAACCTTTAAACTGACCAGTGGATTGTCTATTTGAAGTGCCTGTTTTTAATTGGATCCATGTGAGTGTGATTTTAAAATTTGACGTTTTATTAAACTAGCTTTACATTATTGCACTATGGGAAGTTTCTTTTGTCTCCTTGAGGTAATTCTGAGATAATAAGTGACTATCCTCTGCCTGCGAAGTTCCCATAAGAAGTGGCTTGGAGAAAATAATCATCACTTATATACACTATAAGCGTTTTTGCCTGACACGAGAGTGCTGGGCAATACTTTTGGTGAGTTTTTTATACAAGGGGGGCACGAGCACCAAGGTTGCGGTGGAGGTCTTTCACTTGATGGACACTTGGCTACAGAATGTTTATCTGAATTAATTATTTTTTTTGAACTATTGCCACCATTATGGTTACTGCTCTCCATCAATTTTCCTTGATTGAAGATTAATTGAATCCACTTTGGAACTGCACATTTTTATTAGAGCACTATTTGTTCTTGTGTTCATTTTTTATTTTTCACCTTTTGTCACTTATTCACAGCATCACTTTTTGTGTGATTTATATATTTTTGACTGTAAATCTTTTTTTTTTTTTTGTTCGATTGTATTTTGTTGCTATTTCATCAATATTTATTGTATTGTTGATCATTTTTTATGCACATTTTTATTCTCACGTTGGGTATTTTTTTGGTTATTATAGCACACTGATAATTAACAGTGTGGAAGTTGTATAGCGCCACTAGGTGTCTTTGTTTGCATTTCAAGTGTTAGATTTGCTTTCTTTCCACCTTCTGATAGATATATTATAAATAGATAGGCAGTGGGCAGGTGAGCCTGGAGGGAGTCACCCCTCTTTAAAGGCACAAGGGGCACACGTGACACCCAGTGCATTCCCTCACCAATATTTCAACAGTACAAACTATTTGCAAATGACTGCAAACTAAACCCCTGTTTTTAACTACTGTTAGACAGAATAATTTGGTTGGTTGCAAGCTGGTTGGTAAGTTGAGCTGGGATTTCTTTGGTTTTGTTTTGCAGGAAAGGGGAAATCCAGGGCTGAAGTGGTTAAAGATACATTCCAGATAGAGATATTCTATAGTTACATTGGTCCAGCTTGCAGAGGAGTATCTAGTGAAAATGTTGCCTATGGCAACAACTGAAACGGCACCCCTGTCAAAACATTTGAAACCCATCTTTCTGATAACCTTCACAAAAAAAACAGCTAACAAAACTGCAAGTCAAAATCTTTAATCTTCCAATTAACAAATTGCAAATGCAGTAACATCAGCACCCATACATGCGGCCTCACCAGCACCCATAAATGCTGCCTCACCAGCACCCATAAATACAGTAACATTAGCATCCATAAATACAGTAACATCAGCACCCATAAATACAATAACATCAGCACCCATAAATACAGCCTCACCAGCACCCATAAATGCAGTGACAGTACCTGATACAGCCAGTGACAGTGCCTGATTACAGCCAGTGATAGTACCCTATTACAGCCAGTGACAGTGCCTGATTACAGCCAGTGACAGTACCTGATACAGCCAGAGACAGTGCCTGATTACAGCCAGTGACAGTATCTGATACAGCCAGTGACAGTGCCTGATTACAGCCAGTGACAGTACCTGATACAGCCAGTGGCAGTGTCTATTTACAGCCAGTGCCAGATTATGACCAGAACCAGTACCTGATACAGCCAGTGTCAGTATCTATTTACAGCCAGTGCTTGATTACAACTAGTGCCAGTGCCTGATTACAACCGAGTACCATTATCTAATTGCAGCCAGCATCACTGCCTAATTAAAGCATGTGCCAGTGCCTGACAACAGCCATTATCAGTGCCTGATTATAGTCCATACCTGTGCTTGATTACAGCAGGTACTAGTATCTGACTAAAGCCAGTACCAATGGCCAGTTACAGTTTGTACCAGTACCTGGTTGCAGCAAGTATCAGTGCCTGATTGCAACCAATGCCAGTGCCTGATTACAGTGATGGTGGTGGCAGGTGACACAGGACTTGGTAGTGAGATAACAGGTAATGCTTCATGTTTCCCACTTAGTGGCAGAGTCTGCATATTGGATCCCATTACAATAAAGTCTTGTCTCCAGCCTCCAGGTTCCACTTCAGAGTCCTCACCGATGTCACTGACCACATCACACGGACCCGGGAGAAGAGAAGATGAAGCAGACAGCAGTTGTGCAGAGGAGGGTAGGCGGAGCTTTAGGCTCCGCCTCCACCAATTTCCCTATGGCTAGGGGCGGTCACTCTGGCCAGAACCAACTCACCGGCCGTCATGGGGGGTGCCTGTTGCCTCCCCCCTCACTTGCTAATGAAGTGCTGTACTGGCGCCGTGCTCCAGCAGGCCGGCTGTGGCACTGGGGACTAGATTGTGCGGAAGGCGGCCACGAGAGGACGGGTGGGACTTTTTTTTGTGCAGGGGTAGCTTTTTTGCCAGCCCCCCCAATGCACCCATGGCACTTGCCATGACTGCCATACCCTAGATACGCCTCTGCCAGCTTGTGAAGCGGGTGGTCTCTTGTGTTTAGAATGCAGCAGGGCAGATGTTCAACATGCTCAACATGATGCTCAACATGATACTCAGAAACTAGTGTAGATCCCTGTAGCCGTGGTGTCTACCACTACAGAGATCTTCAACTTCCATGGGGATCCCGCAGATATGGTATATACATAGGGTTGCCACCTTTTCATCAACTCAAACCCAAACACTTTAGTGGCGCACAGCATTTTTTTTATAGTATATAAACTATACATATATTTTGCTATTAAATAACATTTCTAATCATATAAAGTTAATAACAAGAATCCCCCTTTACATCAGAGTCCACAGAGTTCCCTTTTACATTTGAACTCGCAGAGTTCCCTTACACTGTAAGGTGGGACTCTGCAGACTCTGATGTAAGGGAGTAGGGATGAGCCGAACACCCCCCTGTTCGGTTCGCACCAGAACCTGCGAACAGACCTAAACTTCGTGTGAACTTTAGAACCCTATTAAAGTCTATGGGACTCGAACGTTCACAATCTAAAGTGCTCATTTTAAAGGGTAATATGCAGGTTACTGTCCTAAAAAGTGTTTGGGGACCCGGGTCCTGCCCCAGGGGACATGGATCAATGCAAAAAAAAGTTTTAAAAACGGCAGTTTTTTCAGGAGCAGTGATTTTAATAATGATTAAAGTGAAACAATAAAAGTGTAATAATCCTTTAAATTTCGTAGCTGGGGGGTATCTATAGTATGCCTGTGAAGGGGCGAATGTTTCTGGTGCTTAGAACTGTCCCTGCATAAAGTGTCATTTTTGCAGGAAAAAAAGTCTTTTAAAATCACTTGCGGCTATTGTCAGGTCCCGTAATACAGAGAGCACTCAATGAGTGTTCTCTGCATTAGCCGACAATTCATTAATTCATTGATAAAAAAAAAAATAAAAAAAATAAAAAAAAAAAAAGCGTGGGGGTTCCCCTAAATTCAATTACCAGGCCCTTCAGGTCTGACATGGATATTAAGGGGAACCCCGTGTCAAATTTAATAAAAAAATTGACGTGGGGGTCCCCCTAAATATCCATAACCAGACCCTTCAGGTCTGATATGGATATTAACCACCTCAATACAGGACACTTAAACCCCCTTCCTTCCCAGACCAATTTTCAGCTTTCAGTGCTCTCTTACTTTGAATGACAATTACTCAGTCATGCTACACTGTAACCAAATGAATTTTTTATCATTTTGTTCACACAAATAGAGCTTTCTTTTGGTGGTATTTATTCACCACTTCATTTATTATTTTTTGTAATATAAGCGAAAAAAGAGCGATTTTTTTGAAAAAAAAACAAAATTTTCTACTTTCTCTTTTAAAAGAAACCAAAAAAATCTAATTTTGGCGAAAATTTAGGCCAAAATGTATTCTACTACATGTCTTTGGTAAAAAAAATCCTGATAAGTGTATGATCATTGGTTTGTGTGAAAGTTATAGAGCCTACAAGCCATGCTATGCATAATTGAAAATGTATCAATCCTAATGCACTGATGGCCTATCTCAGTTCTTGAGGCCCTAAAATGTCAGGACAGTACAATAACCCCCCAAATGACCCCTTTTTGGAAAGAAGACAGTCTGCGGTAATTGGTAAGAGGCGTAGTGAATTTTTTGAAGTTGCAATTTTTTCCCCACAATGCTTTGGAAAATTAAGAAATATATATATATATTTTTTTTTTCACGAAATTATCATATTTACAAGTTATTTCTCACACATGGTGCAGGCATAATTGCAATTACACCCCAAAATACATTCTGCTATTCGTTCTGAGTATGGAGATACCCCATGTGTCAGACTTTTCCACAGCCTGGCCACATACAGAGGCCCAACATCCATGTAGCACCATCAGGCGTTCTAAAGGCATAAATTAACACATTTCAACACATGAAACACATTTCATTTCCTGAGTACCTATTACATTTTTGAAGGCCCTGGAGCACCAGGACAATGGAATTACCCACAAAGTGACCCAATTTTGGAAAGAAAACAACCCAATGTATATTCTGTGAGGCATAATGAGTCTTTTGAACATATAATTTCTTTCCACAAGTTTTTGGAAAACGTGGAAAGAAAATGAAAACCTATTTTTTTTTCACAAAGTTGTCAATTTAGAAGATCTTTCTAACACATAACATGTACATAGCCAAAATGACACCCCAAAATTCATTCTGCTACTCGTCCTGAGTATGGCGATACCCCATGTGTCAGACTTTTCCACAGCCTAGCAACATACAGAGGCCCAACATCCATATAGCACCATCAGGCGTTCTAAAGGCATAAATTACACATTTCATTTCCTGAGTACCTATTACATTTTTGAAGGCCCTGGAGCACCAGGACAATGGAATTACCCACAAAGTGACCCCATTTTGGAAAGAAAACAACCTAATGTATATTCTATGAGGCATAATGAGTCTTTTGAACATGTAATTTCTTTCCACAATTTTTTGGAAAATGTGGAAAGAAAATAAAAACCTATTTTTTTTTCACAAAGTTGTCAATTTAGAAGATCTTTCTAACACATAACATGTACATAGCCAAAATGACACCCCAAAATACATTCTGCTACTCGTCCTGAGTATGGCGATACCCCATGTGTCAGACTTTTCCACAGCCTAGCAACATACAGAGGCCCAACATCCATATAGCACCATCAGGCGTTCTAAAGGCATAAATTACACATTTCATTTCCTGAGTACCTATTACATTTTTGAAGGCCCTGGAGCACCAGGACAATGGAATTACCCACAAAGTGACCCCATTTTGGAAAGAAAACAACCCAATGTATATTCTGTGAGGCATAATGAGTCTTTTGAACATATAATTTCTTTCCACAAGTTTTTGGAAAATGTGGAAAGAAAATAAAAACCTATTTTTTTTTCACAAAGTTGTCAATTTAGAAGATCTTTCTAACACATAACATGTACATAGCCAAAATGACACCCCAAAATACATTCTGCTACTCGTCCTGAGTATGGCGATACCCCATGTGTCAGACTTTTCCACAGCCTAGCAACATACAGAGGCCCAACATCCATATAGCACCATCAGGCGTTCTAAAGGCATAAATTACACATTTCATTTCCTGAGTACCTATTACATTTTTGAAGGCCCTGGAGCACCAGGACAATGGAATTACCCACAAAGTGACCCCATTTTGGAAAGAAAACAACCCAATGTATATTCTGTGAGGCATAATGAGTCTTTTGAACATATAATTTCTTTCCACAAGTTTTTGGAAAATGTGGAAAGAAAATAAAAACCTATTTTTTTTTCACAAAGTTGTCAATTTAGAAGATCTTTCTAACACATAACATGTACATAGCCAAAATGACACCCCAAAATACATTCTGCTACTCGTCCTGAGTATGGCGATACCCCATGTGTCAGACTTTTCCACAGCCTGGCCGCATACAGAAGCCCAACATACAAGTACCACCTTCAGGCTTCTAACATATAGCATGTACACACCAAGAATTACACACCAAAATACATTCTGCTGAGCAAAGGGTAAAAAAAAGGCTCACCTGTGGTTTTAGCAGACAGGGACACCGTTCCAGAGCAGTCAAAGCATTTTCTAGACAGCCAAAGGAAATGTCCAGGAATTGTCCAGGCAGCAGACAGATATGGAAAATTATGAACATGGTTCAGTACAGTCCAAGGTTTAGCAGGCAGTTCAGGCATAGGCATGTCCAGTTCAGGTGGCAGGCACAGGCATGGCCAGTTTAGGTGGCAGGCAAAGGCAGGGCCAGTTCAGATGGCAGCAGGCGGCACTTTGTACATTGGGCCTTGGTCAGGTAAGACCCGAGGACAGGGGTAGAGGCTTCTTCCCACCCAAATCTCTACGAAGCCTCCGAGTCTCCAGACCCTAATCCGAGAAAACGGTTTTCTCCACTCGGAAAACTTTTTCTGGAGCCCCTCACATGTGAGACCCCTGTGCTGTACAGTGGCAGGGCAAATGATCAGTTCAGGAGGCAGGCAAAAAGCATGGTCATTTAACAGGCCGAGGTCAATTCACGTTGAAGGCAGAAATATGTTTGGCAGAGGCATAGTCATTTAACAGTCCGGGTCATACACAGAAATGGCAGAAAGTGGATACTGGAAAGAAATCATCTTCACTTTACTAATAGTTTACTGAAGTATGATAGCTTCGATAGCAAGTTCCAATGCAGAGGCCTGGCTGGGAGGGACAGTCTGGACAGTAGTATCGGGTGTCACGGCGCAGTTCAGGCATAGGCATGTCCAGTTCAGGTGGCAGGCACAGGCATGGCCAGTTTAGGTGGCAGGCAAAGGCAGGGCCAGTTCAGATGGCAGCAGGCGGCACTTTGTACATTGGGCCTTGGTCAGGTAAGACCCGAGGACAGGGGTAGAGGCTTCTTCCCACCCAAATCTCTACGAAGCCTCCGAGTCTCCAGACCCTAATCCGAGAAAACGGTTTTCTCCACTCGGAAAACTTTTTCTGGAGCCCCTCACATGTGAGACCCCTGTGCTGTACAGTGGCAGGGCAAATGATCAGTTCAGGAGGCAGGCAAAAAGCATGGTCATTTAACAGGCCGAGGTCAATTCACGTTGAAGGCAGAAATATGTTTGGCAGAGGCATAGTCATTTAACAGTCCGGGTCATACACAGAAATGGCAGAAAGTGGATACTGGAAAGAAATCATCTTCACTTTACTAATAGTTTACTGAAGTATGATAGCTTCGATAGCAAGTTCCAATGCAGAGGCCTGGCTGGGAGGGACAGTCTGGACAGTAGTATCGGGTGTCACGGCGAATTCCTCTACTTGTACACACACGGCATCTTTTTTGGGGTTTGCGACCTGTTTGGGTAGGAGGGAGGATGTCGGGAAAGTGCCTTTCATGGAGTCTGGCTACTGCATCAGAGCGAATTAGTTGAGTGGGTTGGCCATGGGGATAGACAAGGGCTGTGATGACATCTTCTTGGAATCTTAGATAGGTCAGGGAACTTTGGGTGCTCTTAGAAAAAATAATATAAGAATTGAACATGGCCAATTGCATCAAATAAACGGCGACTTTCTTGTACCAAAACAGTGATCTCCTGGTGGCCAAGTAGGGCTGCATCATCTGGTCATTCATATCCACCCCCCCCATGTATAAGTTATACTCGTGGATACATTTTGGCTTCTGGATGGGGCCTTTTCTTCTTTGCAGTTCCACCAAGGTGTCATTGTGTATTGTGGAAAGGATGTAGACATCTCTTTTTTTATCTCTCCACTTCACCGCTAGTACCTCGTCAGTCCGCATACTGGCCATTTCACCCTGTTTTAATTTCTTGGTGACCAACACCTGTGGGAAACCTTTGCGGTTGGTCCGTGCTGTCCCACAGGCCACAGTCTGCTTTAGGTATAGATGGCGGAAAAGTGGGAGACTTGTGTAGAAATTGTCTACATATAGGTGGTAACCTTTCCCAAGCAATGGTTGGATCAGCTGCCAGACAATTTTGCCACTTGTTCCCATGTAGGTAGGGCATCCAGGGGGGTTTAGCTGTCTGTCTTTTCCCTCATAAATTATGAAGTCATATGTGTAACCCGTGGCCCTGTCACACGCCTTATAAAATTTTACCCCACGTCTGGCTCTTTTACTGGGCATGTATTGTTGTATTCCAAGTCGCCCAGTGAAGTGTAATAGGGATTCATCCACACAAATATTTTTATCAGGGGTAAACATCTGTTTGAAACTGGCGGAAAAAAAATTGATTAGGGGCCGAATTTTGAATAATTTATCATAACTGGGATGATTTCGAGGGAGGCATTGGGCATTGTTATTGAAATGTAAAAATCTCATGATCATCTCATAACGGTTTCTGGACATAATTGATGAATATACCGGCATGTGGTGGATAGGTTGGGTAGACCAGTAGGAATGGACTTCATTTTTTTTTGTTAGCCCCATGTTGAGGGTTAGGCCAAGGAAAATTTTAAATTCTTCCACGGTGAGGGGTTTCCAAAAAAAAGGACGGGCATAGGAGGAACTGGGATTGTTGGCTATATGTTGGCTGGCATATAGATTACATTGCTCCACAATGTCAGTTAGGAGATCATTGGTAAAAAATAAATGAAAATAATAAAGTGGGGTTACATTTTCCGTCTGTATCTGAGGGCCTGGCTGGGATGTAAAAAGGGGAATAACAGGTTCTACTGACGTATCGGGCAGCCATGTTGGATACAGCAGAACATCTGGAAGGCTAGTATGGGCACTGCCTCGTTGATGGGATGCTCCGTTCCTATCTTCAAGGAAGGTTGCAGAACTGCTGGTGGATGCCTGCCTATCCCGGAGTGCTGCGCTGCTGGTGGATGCCTGCATATCATCCTGGAGTGGTGCGCTGCTGTTTGATGTCTGCGCCTGCTCATTTCTCCTGTTTCTCCTTGTTAGGATTCTATCTTCCTCGGTTTCCATCTCGGAGCCACTGCTTTCCACTGGCTCATAATCGCTATCCGAGTCTGACGGAGAGAGTTCCCCGCTACTCTCGTCCGACATACTCTGGAGCATCTGGAAAGCCTCCTCTGCGCTGTACGACCTTTTAGTCATGTTGACTGTCAGATGGCGGGCGGAAGATGTCAGATGGCGGGCGTCAGATGTGCCTGATGGCGGGCGTCAGATGGGCCTGATGGCGGGCGTCAGATGGGCCTGATGATGGCGGGCGTCAGATGGGCCTGATGATGGCGGGCGTCAGATGGGCCTGATGATGGCGGGCGTCAGATGAGCCTGATGATGGCGGGCGTCAGATGGGCCTGATGATGGCGGGCGTCAGATGGGCCTGATGATGGCAGGCGTCAGATGGGCCTGATGATGGCGGGCGTCAGATGGGCCTGATGATGGCGGGCGTCAGATGCGCCTGGTGATGGCGGACGTCAGATGCGCCTGGTGATGGCGGGCAGATGCGCCTGGTGATGGCGGGCGTCAGATGCGCCTGGTGATGGCGGGGCAGATGTGCCTGGTGATGGCGGGGCAGATGCGCCTGGTGATGGCGGGTCAGATGCGCCTGGTGATGGCGGGCAGATGCGCCTGGTGATGGCGGGGCAGATGCGCCTGGTGATGGCGGGCAGATGCGCCTGGTGATGGCGGGCAGATGCGCCTGGTGATGGCGGGCAGATGCGCCTGGTGATGGCGGGGCAGATGCGCCTGGTAATGGCGGGTCAGATGCGCCTGGTGATGGCGGGTCAGATGCGCCTGGTGATGGCGGGTCAGATGCGCCTGGTGATGGCGGGGCAGATGCGCCTGGTGATGGCGGGGCAGATGCGCCTGGTGATGGCGGGCAGATGCGCCTGGTGATGGCGGGCAGATGCGCCTGGTGATGGCGGGCAGATGCGCCTGGTGATGGCGGGGCAGATGCGCCTGGTGATGGCGGGTCAGATGCGCCTGGTGATGGCGGGTCAGATGCGCCTGGTGATGGCGGGTCAGATGCGCCTGGTGATGGCGGGTGGCTGATGTGTCAGATGGCGGGCCGATGTGCCAGGTGTTTTTGGGGACACTGTGTTTTTGGGGACACTGTGTGTTTTTGGGGACACTGTGTTTTTGGGGACACTGTGTTTTTGGGGACACTGTGTTTTGGGGGACACTAGCTGGGAGATCAGTGGGTAAACAGCAGACAAACAGCTAGAAAACTCACTGATCTTCCCGGCTGAAGCAAAGATTTCTCTTCCTCTCCTCACTGACAGGTTCTGTGTGAGGAGAGGAAGAGATGAGAGCAGTTACAACTGCTCTCTATTTACATTACATGACGACTGTGATTGGACACAGTCGTCATGTGATCAGGAGGGCCAATCACATGGCCCTCCTGTTGTATTTTTCTCTCCGGTCTCCGGGGGTCTCAGGCAGATCGGGATCGCGCCGCTGCGCGGGCACGTGGCGGCGCGATCACCGGTTATCTGCCGCCCATCCCCCTTTGTTTACCTTACGATGGCTGTGATTAGACACAGCCATCGTGCGGATCAGGAGGGCAAATGACATTGCTCTCCTGCCGATCCGAGATGCGGCGTGTGCGGGGGACACGCGCGCACCGGGATCGCGCAGCTGCGCGGGAGCGCGCCCGCGCGATCCCGCTTCTTTGACATGACGTTCACTAACGTCCTGTCAGGAGTAGAGAGCTCCCACCCTGCCGTTTATATGCAGTGGCCGGGTGGAAAGTGGTTAAGGGGAACCCGCATCAAATTTAAAAAAAAATTGACGTGGGGGTCCCCCTAAAAATCCATACCAGACCCTTTATCCGAGCACGCAACCTGGCAGGCCACAGGAAAAGAGGGGGGGACGAGAGAGCGGCCCCCCCCTCCCTCCTGAACCATACCAGGCCACATACCCTCAACATTGGGAGGATGCTTTGGGGGTCTGTGACCCCTCAAAGCACCTTGTCCCCATGTTGATGAGGACAAGGGCCTCATCCTCACAACCCTGGCCGTTGGTTGTGAGGGTCTGCGGGCGGGGGGCTTATCAGAATCTGGAAGCCCCCTTTAACAAGGGGACCCCCAGATCCCGCCCCCCCCCTGTTTGAAATGGTAAGGGGGTACAAAAGTACCCCTACCATTTCACAAAGAAAGTGTCAAAATGGTTAAATAAGACAAACACACTTTTCAGACAAACATTCCAGCGGTGCTAATCCACTCTTGCTATCCATCGACGGGTCTCCGGGGTCCAGCGATGGATGATCATATCCAGCGACGGGGATCTCTCAGTCCAGCGCTGTCCATACATCCTTCTTCTGTCTCCACTCCGGAGACACTGCAGAGAGCCCAGCGCTGACGTTTCTTATATTAGGAGGGCGGGGCCACCCGTCACCTGACCCCGCCCCTCTGACGCTGGAGAGGGAAGCCACGGTTCAGGAGGGAGGGGGGGCGCTCTCTCGTCCCCCCCTCTTTTCCTGCGGCCTGCCAGGTTGCGTGTTCGGATAAAGGGGTCTGATATGGATTTTTAGGGGGACCCCCACGTCAATTTTTTTTTAAATTTGATGCGGGGTTCCCCTTAATATCCATATCAGACCTGAAGGGTCTGGTTATGGATATTTAGGGGGACCCCCACGTAAATTTTTTTTTTAATTTGACACGGGGTTCCCCTTAATATCCATGTCAGACCTGAAGGGCCTGGTAATTAAATTTAGGGGAACCCCCACGCTTTTTTTTTTTTTTTTTATCAATGAATGAATGAATTGTCGGCTAATGCAGAGAACACTCATTGAGTGTTCTCTGTATTACGGGACCCGACAATAGCCGCAAGTGATTTTAAAAGACTTTTTTTCCTGCACAAATGACACTTTGTGCAGGGACAGTTCTAAGCACCAGAAACATGCGCCCCTTCACAGGCATACTATAGATACCCCCCAGCTACGAAATTTAAAGGAATATTACACTTTTATTGTTTCACTTTAATCATTATTAAAATCACTGCTCCTGAAAAACGGCCGTTTTTAAAACTTTTTTTTGCATTGATCCATGTCCCCTGGGGCAGGACCCGGGTCCCCAAACACTTTTTAGGACAGTAACCTGCATATTACCCTTTAAAATTAGCACTTTAGATTTCTCCCATAGACTTGTATAGGGTGTTCTGGCTTTTCGAATTTGCTGCGAACAGCCCAAATTGTTCACTGTTCGCTGAACAAGCAATGTTCGAGTAGAACATGAGTTCGACTCTAACTCGAAGCTCATCCCTATAAGGGAGAACACTGGGGCCTCTAACATAAGGGATGCTCTGAGAACCCTGATTTAAGGAGGGAACACTGAGGACTCTGATGTACGGAGAAGACTCTGATGTAAGGGGGATCACTGTGGCCTCTAGTGTAAAGGGGAACTCTGATATAAGAGGTGCTCTGAAAACCTTGATTTGCCTTATTTTACTTACTCAGAGGCAGGAAAGAGAAGGGGGGAGACTTCAGTCACAGAAAGGGATGGATGGTGAGCTTACTCAACCCTTGGCAGCCAGGACCTCTCATCCAGAGGTATCTGAGGCTGCTGGACTTCAATCCCCTGCACTATGTGGGCAGACACAGAGGAGTAGGAGTGGGGGGATGAGCTGAAGATTGAGCCCTCTCTCCTCTCCCATCTGTGTGTGTGTGTGTGTTGGGGGGGGGCGGTTTGTTAGTGTTGGCGTTAGGCACTGTGCAAGACTAACAGACACTCCCAGAAAACTGCAGCCAGCAACCCTGCTGGAAAGCCATATTCCAGTCTAAATAATGTGTCTGAAATGAGTCTGAAATCCAGACGCATGATTCCAAACCCAAACTGTCCGGGTAAATCCTGGACAGGTGGCAACCCTATATATACACAGTTACATTGTTTCAAGCTGGGCCAACAAAATTATGTAAAAATTGCCATACCATAAATTCCTATATAAAACCTAATTCCAAAGAACTCTTTTAAGCGGTTACAGCAACAGTTTTTTTTTTTCTTTTGGAAAAAGTTTAAACCATATAACAGCTGATCATTGCAGACACCCTAGGCAGTGTAACATTGTTTGCCCCAGTTCTGTAACTGCCATTTTTGTTGAACAGCTTGGCCTATTAAAGGAAGTTGGACAACAACGAATAGAAGGGCAGGATCAACAGTTAATAGAACTGTATTGCAAAGGAGACAAAGAAATACAAAAACTTTTGTGTTAATACTATTGACAGACACCATCCTAGATGGCATTCTTTTTTTCTCATAGTTCCAGCTTAATGAAAAATTCACAGTTGACAGACTTGCGTACAAAAACAATGTACAAAGAAAAACCAAGGAGTGTATAAAAGAAAACATATTTTCAGTACATATTGGTGAATTTTGTGTTTTGCCTGGAGTTTCATTTTAATTAAAAATAATGAAAAATAACTTTTGAAAAAAGGCATGCTTTCTGGATGAACTGAAGTGTCACAAAAGTATGTTACACAATTTTCACTTGTCTCAGTATGACACACAATATAGCTTGTCTGCTCATGTTCTTTGTGTCTTTTTTTGATATTTTAAATATATATTGATGGAGCAATCTGACTTTGGCCATGAGGTTTTCAAATACAAACTTGCTAAAAATACATCTGGGTTTTGTATAATTTAAAAAATACTTTTTCAATAACCAGAGATGATAAAATGGACACTTTCTAGGGTGGGCAGGGTGGGCTCCGACAAGCGGGTCTGCTTACTCAGTGGGGGATTTCTCCACTGATCCCCGCTGAATAGGTGGATGACAGGTCTGTGTCTGCTCCGCTATGCAAAGTGGACACGGACACAGTCGCTGTTCTCAATGAGGTAGTTGGATGGAAATGGACTGATTGTCGTCTGATCCACAGGATCGGATCAGATACCGGAGGGTCTCAGCGGACAAAGGTCCACTGACATCCGCTGCTCCATAGAGAACTATGGATGATACCATCAGGTATGCCTGAAAAACTGACCGGCAGACTTGATCGTTTGGTCAGTAAGAAAGGGGCAGAAAAGTCATGCCCATGCCCTTCACTTTGTCACATTTTATTTGGAAATGAAAAATCCATTTGAGCAGTTGCTATGGACAATTTCAATGCTTTTCCTTTGAATGGGTGTATGAAAATATGCAACACAATAATTTATATACTATTTTCTGTCCAAAACTAGGGAAATCAATCTTTAAACAATTCAAGTGAAACAAGTGCCCTCATTGGAAGATTTATGCATTTCTGTCCTATTGAAAACTCAAAATGTTGGGGTTTCCCATCACTTGATGACAATGGTCACCAGAACAAATAAAAAGAGTATTTCTCCTCAACTGGGACATGGACATAAATAAAAACCTGACAAGAGGTTCTAACTCCTCCTCACTTTCAAAACTAAAACAAAAGTGTTGGCTTCAAATATGCTTTAATAGATGACAAAGAATTCACAGAGTACTAGGCGTTAGCTAAAAAGATGGCATAACGGCCAAAGCTTGCTCACCATGTACAAAAGCGAGGGGTTAAAAATACTGTAAGTCACAGCAGGTCCCAACGCTGAAAGCAGTAACCCAAAGAGAGGAAGGAGGAGGTATCTCCTTGTCTCATATTTGTACCTAGCTATAATAATTCTATAATTTATTTAAATTAAGCAAAGTATATCGTTTTAAGGCTCACATCAAAGTATCACACATTCATAAGCCTTTACCAACCTTCATACATCTTCATGGGCATTACATAACTCAGCACTTTGTAATGCAAAGTTCAACTTCAGGAGGAAAAGCTTGGGTCTAGCCCACAACCTTTCATGGCTCATAGCTTACTATAAGTCACTAAGGCAACCCATCATATCATTGGTAAGTTACTGGAGGCAGGATAAGGCAGAAAAGCTCTTGCCTTTTCTTCCTATACATTAAGATTTTCATTGTGCCTATGTTTTGGAGGTCCCTGCTAGAACGCAAACCTGGTGCAACACATGAGCCAAGCTCCCTAACTTTAATACCACAGCTTCAAACCTTAATTCCCCAATCGCTATAGGTGCTCCTGCAGATAACATACTCAGCCCATTTTTTCCTGTACCTAAGACCCCCAAGCCCTTCATAGGGTCTCCTCCACACCCAATTTCCCTAATTTCTCCATCTTATACTGTATTTCACCTCTACACTATAAGAAGGAATTTAGCTCCATACTTGCTCAAAATAATGACAATGGAGAAGGCATTTGGCTATTACTGGGGGGAGGGGTTCTAGAAGCAGGGGCCCAGGTGAACCTCCAAATTTTTCTACACCTGTTCCTTTCCTACTGTCCCCTAAGGTACCTGCATGTTTTTCTTCATGGCAGTCTAGGCCTGAGAGCACAGTTATATTTTAAATTTGTTTATAATGCATGTAATGGGTTCACGAGGCACCGACTCTGATGCCTTTTATTAGTAATTAAGCATGATTTTTATAAAGTCGCAGTTTAAGCACCTCAGAAGCATTGTAGACACATGAGTTGCACCTGCCATTCATATACAATGCATTCCCTTAGACCAACTATAGCAATGTAGGACTGGCTGCAGTCTTTCAAATTGAAATTGGGGTTCAACAAATACTGAAGGGAATTAACAAAGAGTGGTATAAGCATCAAGCTTTCACTGCTCTCCTAAACATAAAAAGAGCATATGCTGCTCCTAATTAACAAGATTTACAAGTAACTTTGTTCAGCTTAGAGTGGAAGGGAGGAGGGTTGTTAACTCTGCAGGCTCTGCTCGTGTAGTGTGATCACTGCATGGGCAGAGAGAGAAAAGTGAGCGGCCTGCAGAGAACTCACATTCTATATGACAAGGTCACACTAGGCACGGATCCGAGGCAGCTTTCTATATCAAAAACTGCCACATGTCCTCTGTTAACTAAGGATGGAACTTTGCTAGTTTTTATTTCACCTGAATTTAGAAACTGGTGCAGGTTGCACACATAGACCTGAGACTGGTTTCTCTGCTCTGTTAATGTGAGGCACGCCAAACCTGACTGTTTCCTGTGCCGTAATAATGGCCCCAGAAGAAGTCCTATGGTGACAAAACGTGTAGGAAGAATGGCTTGGTCAAGTCATCGTGCTAACGGGAAGTGAAGGTGGACGCCATCTACCTTGGCTGGGATTGTTTTGATAGAGACAAAGCACTCGTTTTTAATAAAGGATTAATTTGAAGGTTTTACACTATCTAGCAGCCATTCTCAACCAGGGTTCTGTGGAACCCTAGGGTTCTTCCAGAGGTTGCTAGGGTTTCCTTGAGCTGTGGCTGATGAACCACCTTTTTGATGGAGAGTTCAAGGTTCAACACCACTTAGCAAAGCCAGCAGCATGACACCAAATATCTTTTGTTGCTGTCTTTAAGGGTGGCAATCTGAGCACCACTTTAAGGGGGGCATTTTTTTATAGCTTAAAAACGCCTATGCCATTTGCAGCTCAAAAACGCCTAGGTGGGCATGAAGCCATAGACTAACATGGACAGGCTGTTTTAAGCTGCAAAAAACGCTCAAAAAAGCAGCTGTAAAAACATCCATGTGCATGAGTCCTTAAAAGAAAATATTTCCATTTACAAAAACATCTTGTGCACCTAAAGTGGTTATTATATCCTTTGTGGCTATGGATGAATATATTCAAATAAAGGTTTTTGAGCACTCATGTTCTGGCAACACTGATTTATTACAGGCGTGTAAGAAATTTCAGGATCATTTTTTTGCTAGTAAATTCTCAGGAATGAAGACAGAGGAGACACTTGAAGGATAAAGATAAACAATGGAACAATCTGTTTTGTAGCATGACAGCTTTATTTTCTAATCAAGAGGTCTAAATAAGGAACTTGATAGCTATTCGAGTAACAAAAAAAAAAAAAATCTATCTATATTTTTAACGTATAACTTACATAAATATCTGGATCAATGCTCATATCAGCCTGCTGTAGCTGTCTGCACTGAAAGGGGCATAATAAGGCCTCTACACTTTTATACAGCACTATCAACAAGTTAAACATACTATCAAGAAGAGAAAATTCTGGGGTGTATTGATAGAAAAAAGTACAGAAGATTTTCGTCCAGTGAAACTGCTGGTATATTTGTTCTATGCAAATGAGGAAAAATCCAACTTTTCCCCTTTATTTACTCAACAAACTGAATGTTATTCATCCATAGAAAAAAAAAAAATGGTTCAGGAAAATCAAACCTTTCTTTGTGAACTGGTGCACAGTCATGTTAGAACACAAAGGGACCACCCCTAAACTCTTCCCACAAAGTTGGGAGCATGAAATTGCCCAAAATGTCTTGGCATGCTGATGCCACTTAACCACTTACAGACCACCCGCCGCAGTTTTACGGCGGCTGTTTGAAGGAGGATATTGTTATGGCAGCAGCTAGCTGCCATAACCCTGGCATCTCCTTCTTCAGCGGGCAGTCCGCTACAGGATAAAAGTGGTCTCTGCAGCGGATTCGCCGCAAGATCGCCTCCTGCCACGATCCGATGCCCTCTGCCGCATACCGGAGCCATTGGCAGCGGCGGGGGCGATCGCGTCCTGTCCCCTGTCAGGTATGGAGACGAGTGAGGGGAAGATGCCCCCCACCCGTCTCCATACAATTGCTGGGCGGAAGCGACGTCAAAACGCCACTTCCGCACACAGCTCTTAAAGGGCCATTTTTTTTAAATAATTTTTTTAAATTACATTTTTTTTTTTATTGCATTTTAGCCTATATCTGAGATCTGAGGACTTTTTGACCCCAGGTCTCATATTTAAGAGGTCCTGTCATGCTTTTTTCTATTACAAGGGATGTTTGCATTCCTTGTAATAGGAATAAAAGTGAAAAAATGTTTTTTTAAACAGTGTAAAAATAAAAAATAAAAGGTAAAAAAAATATTAATAACTTTTTTTTTAATTGTGCCCCGTCTTGCCGAGCTCGCACGCCTGCATATGAAAACGGTGTTCAAAACAAACATATGTGAGGTATCACCGCGATTGGTAGAGCAAGAGCAATAATTCTCGTCCTAGAACTCCTCTGTAAAGCAAAACATGCATCCTGTAGAATTTTTTAAACGTCGCCTATGGAGATTTTTAAGGGTAAAAGTTTGTCGCCATTCCACGAGCGGGCGCAATTTTGAAGCGTGACATGTTGGGTATCAATTTACTCAGTGCACCATTATCTTTCACAATATAAAAAAAAGTGGGCTAATTTTACTGTTGTCTTATTGTTTTATTCAAAAAAGTGATTTTTTTCCAAAAAAGTGCACTTGTAAGACCGCTACGCAAATACGTTGAGAAAAAAAGTATTGCAATGACCGCCATTTTATTCTCTAGGGCAGTGATGGCCAACCTTGGCATCCCAGATGTTTTGGAACTACATTTCCCATGATGCTCAACTACACAGCAGAGAGCATGAGCGTCATGGGAAATGTAGTTCCAAAACATCTGGGGTGCCAAGGTTCGCCATCACTGCTCTAGGGTGTTAGAAAAAACAAAACAATATATAATGTTTGGGGGTTCTAAATAATTTTCTAGCAAAAAAAACAGTTTTAAACTTGTAAATACCAAAATCTCAAAACAAGGCTGGTCCTTAAGTGGTTAAGAGATCCCATCACTGGAACTAAGGGGCCAATCCCAACCCATTAAAAACAACCCTCCACCAAATGATTTGGACCAGTGCACAAAGCAAGGTCAATAAAGACATGGATAAGTGAGTTTGGGGTGGAGAAACTTGACTGGCCTGCACAGAGCTCTGACCTCAACCCAATAGAATACCTTTGGGATGAATCTGATTGGAGACTGTGAGCCAGCCCTTCTCGTCCAACATCAGTGGCTGATCTCACAAATGCACTTCTGGAAGATTGGTCAAACATTCCCATAGACACACTCCTAAACCTTGTGGACAGCCTTCCCAGAAGAGTTGAAGTTGTTATGGCTGCAAAGTGTGGCCAACTCAATATTGAACCTTACAAACTAAGACTGGGATGCCATTAAAGTTCATGTGCGTGTAAAGGCAGGTGTCCCAATACTTTTGGTAATATAGTGTAGGTCACTGGTCTCACTTTAGCACCTGGAAAAAGTGCCTGAATCAAAAAACTGGCTACAATCAATGACATATTCTTTGGAAGATAAACCAGTCCTTATAAATATGTATTTCCACTGTGTATTTGTTAGCTGAAGTTCATGTGCCATGTCTCGTTCACAGCTCCCAGGGTTTTAGGTTTTATATCTGTTACAGCTTACTAGCTTGCATTCTGTGGAGGGCAAAAGCAGCTTATAGATTTCAACAAGCATCCTTATGGTGAAACGCATTGTCAATAATCTCTGTATTTTTATCGCGCAAATGTCTTATTTTTGTTCCAACAGTTGTTAAAAAAAACGTGATATAAATACAATGCACTCCCCCTAGGGATTTCTGAAGACTATTTTTAGGTCACGCTCAAACTGCATTTGCCATCTGGTGAGTGCATCACAAAGCAAGATAAGATAAAGTGGTTCTGAGTCTGAAGCTGGAATGTTGGAACTCCATCTTGTTACTAAGTAATAAACTCAGAGAGTGTGAGCATGTATGCCTTAGTAAAGATAAATGCAGTCTGCTGTTTTTTTAAGAAAATGCTCAGAGTAGGGTTGTGTAAAGCGGATCTTCAGCCATAAATCAAAAGTGTCTCCTGTCCACCCCTCCGCTACTTGTATATCGGCTTTTTTTTTTGTGTGCTTACCCTTTTTTATTTTACTAAAAGGGTTTGGTCCACCTCCAATACATGTCAATCACCTAGGTAAATGACGTGTACTGTGCCCATTGTGCCTTACTGCTTCATTCACAAAGGAGGAGGGACCATCCGCTGAACCCAGAAGAGCAGGCAGGCCTCTCAATGACCTAAGAACAACATGGTGGCATGGAACTGAGCCTGAGCAGTGGCAAAGCATGAGAGGTTCCCAGCGGGACAATGGTGGATCTGCTGAATGGATGCAGTATTCCCACCTTCGAGTAAGCAATGGTTAAAAAAAATGGTATGGTGTGGGGTGGAGGGGATGGGGGAGGTTGGGTGGAGATCCACTTTAAGGCTGGGTTCACACTGCTGCGGTGTACGAGATTGGATGTGATTTGCACCGCACTGCAGTGCAAATCACATGCGATCTCTGTATGGCTGAATTCGCATCGCATCCGGCCCAAACTCGCACAGGACCCTTTTTTTGGTCCGCAGCAGAATCGGATCGCATGGGTGTTCACACCATGCGATCCGATTTCTGTCCGAGTTTGCAGATCGCACTGCGATATGCGAACTGATCTGGGGGTGTCATTAACTTTTCAATGACACTCCCAGCAGTTCGCATAGGGCAGTGTGAACTGCCGCCGGGAGGCATGCGATGCGGGAACCCGCAGTAGATTCGCAGCGTTCCCGCATCGCAGCAGTGTGAACCCAGCCTAAAGGTAAAGGGTAAGGAGAAAAAGGCATTTTCGTATGCCAGTCCCCTACAGCATAACTACTTGCCGATCGCCTAACTGGGAAAATACATCAATGCTTCAGCGTTTAATACCCGGGGTTATGGCTGCAGCTAGATGCCATAACCCTGGTATCATTTTTTTCCCTCAGGCGCTGGTCTTTCTGATAAAAGTGGTCCAAGCAGCGCATTTTTTTTTTTTATGCAAAAAAATCTTTTTTTTTTTTTGATCTTTTGCTTTTCAGGGTAGAGGATAGATTGGGGTCTTTTTTAGACCCCAGATCTCTCTATGAAGAGGAACGGTCATGCTGTATTGTTATAGTAAGGGATGTTTACATTCCTTTCAATATCAATAAAAGCGATCACAAAAAATATTTTTTTAAGGGACAGTGTAAAAATTACAAACATTTTGTAAAAGAAATAAATAAATAAAATGTAAAGCATCCTCGTCTCAGTGTGCTCGTGCGTAATGGTGAACGCATATGTAGGTCACGCCCACATATGTAAACGGAGTTCGCACCACACATCTAAGGTATTGCCATGAATGTCAGAGCGAGAGCAATAATTCTAGCACTAGACCACCTCTGAAATTTTTAAAGCGTGGTCTATGGGGATGTTTAAGTACTGTAGGATTTGTGCCATTCCATTAACGTGTACAGTTTTAAACCATGAAATGTTAGGTATCTATTTACTTGGCATAACATCATCTCTCATGTTTTACAAAAAAAATTGGGGAATATACTGTGTTTTGTTTTTCTTTATAATTCAGGTGTATTCAAGTGTATTTTCCCCAAAAAAATTGCATTTTAGAAACCGCTGCTCAAAACTGTGTGACATAAAAAAGTGCAACGACTGACATATAATGTTTGGGGGTTCTAAGTAATTTTTTTAGCACAGATTTTTACTTGTAAACTACAAGCGTCAAAAAAGGCATGGTCAGAAAGTGGATAAATATAAAGAGGTTTAAAATATTTTAATATTAACTATATACTGTATACCCACCAGTCAACAGGTGGGTAGACCCCAGGGAGAATAGCAATTTTCTGTAGAGCAGGAAGATTAGATTATACACCCAGTAGCAGTGGCGGCACATCCATAGGGGTGCCCGGGGGTCGCCCCCTCCCCAGGCAGTCACAAAAAAATAAAAAAAATAAACATGGCACTTTAAAAAAGAAAAAGTCCTTAAGTGCACTGTGTTCGGGCATCCTTAAGTGCACTATGGGAAGCGCCACCTCTATTCAATAACGAGATTGCAGACGAGGCGCTTCATTAGCGGGGTTTGGAGCTGCTTTGTGGCGCAGTCCATCACACCGAATAGCTTCTGCCTGGCGCCCATAGTGTATCACTATGGCCGGGTGCTTTGTTCTCAGTGTGAGAACAACGACACTTCCGGCAGGCTACAAAAAGACAGCTGCCACCCTGAGCATACCTCCCAACATTTTGAGATGAGAATGAGGGTCATCTACTAACAAACGTATGTAGGCATAGGACATGCTCCCTGCCACACCCCCTTAAAGGATAATTAAATCCACAAGGACTTTACCACTGCTATTACTTTATATTGGCTCTTAAAATTTACAAATGCAGGACTTTAGAAATTGGATGAAAGGTTTAGCACTGGGAAACACTTTTTATATAAAGTACATTTTATATACAACTATGAGGATCAGACCAAAATGAGGGACACATGAGGCGTAAAGAGGGACAGAGGGATATTGCTCCAAATCCGGCATAGACCCTCGAAATCAGGGACAGTTGGGAGCTATGGCCGTGAGGACTAATCCCCTCTCCAATGAACACATGGAGAAAGTAGGAAACTAGCTGCCGCTGAAGGGGACAGAGACAGACGCAGCATGAAGGAGGGAAAATAGATGTAAGGAGGGCTCTACTGATGGGGACACTGATGTAAGGAGGGGCTCTGCTAATGGGGACACAGATGTAAGGAGGGGCTCCGCTGATGGGGACAGTGATGTAAGGAGGGGCTTCACTAATGAGGACACAGATGCAAGGAGGGGCTCCGCTGATGGGGACACTGATGTAAGGAGGGACTCCACTGATGGGGACACACATGTAAGGAGGGGCTCCGCTGATGGGGACACTGATGTAAGGAGGGCTCCACTGATGGGGACACTGATGTAAGGAGGGGCTCCGCTGATGGGAGCACAGATGTAAGGAGGGTTTACGCTGACAGGGACACAGATGTAAGGAGGGACTCCGCTGATGGGGACACAGATGTAAGGAGTGACTCTGCTGATGGGGACACTAATGTAAGGAGAAGCTCTGCTGATGGGGACACAGATGTAAGGAGAGACTCCACTGATAGGGGCACAGATGTAAGGAGGAACTCCACTGATGAGGGCACCTTGTGTAAGGAGGGACTCTGCTGAGTGCACCTGATGTAAGGAGGGACTCTGCTGGGGGCACCTGATGTAAGGAGGGACTCGGCTGGGGGCATTTAAAGTAAGGAGGCACTCTGCTGGGGGCACCTGATGTAAGGACGCACTCCTCTGGGAGCACCAAATGTAAGGACGGATTCTGCTGGGGGCGCCGGATGTAAGGAGGGACTCCACTGGGGGCACCTGATGTAAGGACACACTCCTCTGGGGGCACCTGATGTAAGGACGGACTCTGCTGGGGGCACCTGATGTAAGGACGGACTCCGCTGGGGGCATCTGATGTAAAGATGAACTCCACTGGGGGCACCTGATGCAAGGACAGACTCTGCTGGGGGCACATGATGGCATCAAGTGGCAGGCAACATGACAGGTTACCCGCTTAGGGCTCCCACTGATTCTGTATTATGGTGAGTTGAAAATGTTCATTTAATATTACAATGTATTAATAGAAATAATGCACTTCAATCATCCTGACACCATAACAACCATGGTGCCGGGATGATTGAAGCACTAACAACAGGTGTTTGAAGTATCTTTATCTGGTAATAGTTAAACTTTCTGGAATACACATATTTCTATTGTTGTGTAGGATCTGGGCCTGCTGTCCTTCCATCTCTCTATCCATCCCTCTTTCATCTCAGATGCTAACCACACCCCTTAGAGCCACACCAATTTAAGTCACGTCCACTATTTCACTGAAACCATGCCCATTTTCACCAAGTGGGAGGGATCAAAAAGGAAGGACAGGGCCTCTCCTCTCAACTAAGAATGAGAAACTGAGGATACAATTTTTACAGGCTCACCAAAATTTAACAAATTGAACAATAGAAGATTGGAAAAACATTGCCTGGTCTGATTTCAGCTGTGACATTCAGATGGTATGGTCGGAATTTGGCGTAAACAACATGAAAGCCATGGATCCACCCTGCCTTGTATAAACGGTTCAGATTGGTGGTGGTGTAATGGTGTGGGGGATATTTTCTTGGCACACTTTGGGCCCCTTAGTACCAATTGAGCATCGTTCAAATCCACAGCCTACCTGAGTATTGTTGCTGACCATGTCCATCCTTTTATGACTACAGTGCACCCATCTTCTGATGGCTCCTTCCAGCAGGATAATGCACCATGTCACAAAGCTCCAATCATCTCACCACTGGTTTCTTGAACATGACAATGAGGTCTCTGTACTCCAATGGCCTCCACAGTCACCAGATCTCAATCCAATAGAGCATATCTGGGATCTGCTGGAATGGGAGATTCACATTATGGATGTGCAGCCGACAAATCTGCAGCAACTGCATAATGCTATCATGTCAATGTGGACCAAAATCTCTGAGGAATGTTGAATCCTTGTTGAATCTATGCCACAAAGAAATAAGGCAGTTCTGCAGGCAAAAGGGGGTCCAACCCAATACTATCAAGGTGGACCTAATAATATATACACAGTACACACACACATTATATAAATCATAGGTTTGCAAATGTAAGAAAAAATAAGAAAGATGAGGAAAAATTACAAATATGCAACATACTGTTTATTTCACTGTAAGAGGCATATCTAAAATGACTTTTGAGTAAGTCACCTTTCATACTGATGCAGTGTGCTTCTCCCACAGTGTAGGTGCAGCACAGTGTAATGCCTCATACATACGGTCGGACTTTCGGAGGGAAATTGTGCGATTAGATCGTGTTGTCGGAAAATCCGATCGTGTATGGGCTCCATTGGACTTTCCGACACACAAAGTTTGAGAGCTGGATCTAAAATTTTCTGACAACAAAATCCGATCGTTTAAATTCCGATCACGAGACGAAAGCTATTGGCTACTGGCCCGTTTATAGTCCCATCGTACGTGTTCTACGTCACCGCGTTCAGAACGATCAGAGTTTCCGACAACTTTGTGTGACCATGTGTATGCAAGACAAGTTTGGCCCAAAATCTGTCGACAAAAATCTGATGGATTTTGTCGTCGGAAAGTCTGATCGCGTGTAAAGGGCATAATACATGGATATGAGGATACATGAAAATGTGAATAGGTGAAGCACACTGACCATACAGAGGATGGAAGAGAGGACAGAATACTTTCATCCTGCTGAGATTTTAACCACTTCAGCTCCGGACCAATAAACACCTTAAGGACCAGAGGTCTTTTTGCAATTTCGCACTGCGCTGCTTTAACTGGTAATTGCGCGGTCATGCAATATTGCACCCAAACGAAATTTGCGTCCTTTTCTTTCCACAAATAGAGCTTTCTTTTGATGGTATTTGATTGCCTCTGCGATTTTTTTTTTTTGCGATATAAATGGAAAAAGAGCGAAAATTTTGAAAAAAAAAGATATTTTCTTCTTTTTGTTATAAGAAAAATCGAATAAACTAAATTTTAGTCATACATTGAGGGCAAAATTTATTCAGCCACATGTCTTTAGTAAAAAAAATGTCAATAAGCGTATATTTTTTGGTTTGCGCAAAAGTTATAGCGTCTACAAACACAGAGCTTTTAATTTATGACTGCCGATCTCATTTCTTGAGGTGCTAAAATGGCAGGGCAGTACAAATCCCCCCCAAATGACCCCATTTTGGAAAGTAGACACCCCAAGGAAATTGCTGATGGGTATGTTGAGCCCATTGAATATTTATTTTTTTTGTCCTAAGGGATTGAATAATGACAAAAAAAAAAAAAAAAATTACAAAAAGTTGTCACTAAATTATATATTGCTCACACATGCCATGGTTATATGTGAAATGACACCCCAAAATACATTCTGCTGCTTCTCCCGAGTACGGGGATACCACATGTGTGGGACTTTTTGGGAGTCTAGTCGCGCACGGCACCCCGAAAACCAATCACCACCTTCAGGATTTCTAAGGGTGCAAATTTTTGATTTAACTCCTCACTACCTATCACAGTTTCGAAGGCCATAAAATGCCAAAATAGCACAAAACCCCCCCAAATGACCCCATTTTGGAAAGTAGACACCCCAAGCTATTTACTGAGAGGCATGTTGAGTCCATGGAATATTTTATATTTTGCCAAAAGTTGCGGGAATATTACAAACTTTTTTTTTTTTGCACAAAGTTGTCACTAAATGATATATTGCTCACACATGCTATGGGCAGAAGTCAAATTACACCCCAAAATAAATTCTGCTGCTTCTCCCGAGTACGGGGATACCACATGTGGGGGACTTTTTGGGAGCCTAGTTAACTAGCTACCTAGCGACACTAGCGACACTGATGCAGCGTTCAGAAAAATGATCGCTTAGTGACACTGGCAAAAGGGGGTGAAAGGGTTAACTAGCGGAAATCAGGGGGTTAAAACCATTATTGGGTAGTATATCGGGGTACCTAGCGCTATAAAAACCTGGCGGTGAACCTAAAAAAATAACTAGCTACCTAGCGACTGTAGCGACACTAATGCAGCGATCAGAAAAACGATCGCTTAGTGACACTGGCAAAAGGGGGTGAAAGGGTTAACTAGCGGCAATCAGGGGGTTAAAAACATTATTGGGTAGTATATCGGGGTACCTAGCGATATAAAAACCTGGCGGTGAACCTAAAAAAATAACTAGCTACCTAGCGACACATGCAGCGATCAGAAAAATGATCGCTTAGTGACACTGGCAAAAGGGGGTGAAAGGGTTAACTAGCGGCAATCAGGGGGTTAAAAACATTATTGGGTAGTATATCGGGGTACCTAGCGCTATAAAAACCTGGCGGTGAACCTAAAAAAATAACTAGCTACCTAGCGACTGTAGCGACACTAATGCAGCGATCAGAAAAACGATCGCTTAGTGACACTGGCAAAAGGGGGTGAAAGGGTTAACTCTAGGGGCAATCAAGGGGTTAAATCTTTATTGGGGGGTGATAGGGGGCTACCCTGGACCTAACACTAACTGTCCTGACAGTTTTTACTGTCACAACTGACACTGAATGCATTGATCAGTAAAGAAATGATCAATGCAATCAGTGACACTGTGACTGGGGGGGGAGGGGGGGCGGGGGGGGGGGATCGGGGGGCGATCGGGGGGGGGATCGGGGGGGGTTTGTGTGCCTGTGTGTACCTACATGTCAGTGTAGTGTTCGTGCAGACTTACTTTTACTCTTCTCCTCGTAGTCCGGTCAAAAAGACCGCCCCGAGGAGAATGACATCACTTCCTCCTTCCTGTGTAAACAATACACAGGGGAGGAAGCTTCTCATTGGCCAGGAGCGATCCAGAGGGGGTGGCCGAAAACGAACGGCCATCCCCTCATCACGGAGCGCTCCTGGACCGAATCGGACCGCCGTAACCAGCGGGAGGGGGTCCGATGGGACCCCCCACCCGCTGGAAGGCAATCACGTAGATGTACGTGATTATGCCTGCCTGTGCCATTGTGCTGACGTACAATGGCAATACGGCGGTCCTCAAGTGGTTAAACTACACAAATATTTTTCAATATGCTACTGATGGACAATGGGGGACATCAAATCAAGTGATACACCTCTTCCCATTTCTTTTTCGTGTCATGCTCGCCCTCCACCTGGTCTCTGGTTGACTGTTGCAGGTCCCGCTCCTTCAGCTCCCGGTTTAGACACCCCTCACTGTCACCTTTCAGGGATCAGCCCTTGGAACCAATCCGATTTACATCCTGTATACACATCAACTCCTGAAGAAGCGAGCTTGTGAAACGAGTCGAGTTTACAGATGCTTATGTATACCTTTTACTACCATCATTGTAAATATATGTTTATGGTTGTAAGCATTTTGTATCATGCTTTTTTTAATGGGTTTGTCATCCATGTCTATGTTCATTTGTCATGATGATGTTTATATATCTTCAAATAAACTCAGAGACCCTGTTTACTTATTTTGACCTCATTCAAAGTCCCACAGGCTAAAGTTTGTTTTATTGTACTCAATATACAAAGTCACTCACCTTAACTTGAACTGGGAGTAACAGAGGAGCTGCCAATCCCGACCTCCTTTGATAAATGCTACAGTAGTAACCTGGCCATTTCTGGCTTAAGCAGGCCATGAACTGAGAATTTCAGCCAAGTTTCTGATGAAAGGTCTGAAATTGGCTCCGTAGGTGGCCCTATAGACACACTTCTACCTGACATCTGAATTAAAGGAACCAAATGGAAAAATGTTGGTCGTACTGTGACTGCATCCAAGCAGATGCAGCTACTGTTCCAGTAATCTGACAATAGGCGCAGCGGGAGATTTGTCCACCTGCTCTGGCTGAAAAAGAAAAATCTAAGTGTATATAGCCATCTTCAGTCCTCCATCACACGAGTGATTAGGGGCATACACTAGATCCCACTGGCAAAAATTATCAGATTGTTGCTGTTCACATACACTTGTCATCCCAGATGCTTCAGTCTCTTAGCCTGCACAAATCAATGGCAGGCAGAGAGGAGCTGTCGCTGTTTACATGTATCCGCACATAGTTACATAGTTAGAGTTCATTCACACAGGGGCAACTCGGGATCCGACTTCAGGTTGCCCCAAATCGCCCCAAGTCGCATTGTTGAGAAAATGAATGTTAGTTAATGGAGCCATCTTAATGTACACTACAGCAGTCGCTCCGACTTCAAAAAAGGTTCCTGTACTACTTCAATCCGACTTCTAGGCGACTTGTACCCATTGATTTCAATGGAAGTCGCCTCCAAGTCGGATCTCCATATATATTAGTCAGGTTGAAAAAAGACAAAAGTCCATCCAGTTCAACTACAAAAAAAAATAATATCATAAAATCCCACACACCCAACTCCACACCCACAGCCGATCCAGAGGAAGGTGAAAAAACCCCAGCCAAGCATGACTCAACCCACCTAAGCAGGAGAAAAAACTCCCTCCTGATCCCTCGAAACGCAATCGGATTTTCCCTGGATCAACTTTACCTATAAATGTTAATACCCAGTTATATTATGTACATTTAGTAAATAATCCAGGCCTTTCTTAAAGCAATCTACTGAGCTGGCCAGAACCAACTCTACAGGGAGTCTATACCACATTTTCACAGCTCTTACTGCGAAGAAACCTTGGAGCGGTTATGGACAGATGTCCAAACCTGATAGGGTTGCCACCCTTCCTTCAAGCCAAACCAAAACACTTTTCTGGCACAAGGCATTTTTTTTTTTTTTTTGCAGCGAATACTATAGGATTAAAAAGACATGAGACACATTTGGGTGCCCCAAGGAAAGTACTAATGTGGTGCGCAAAGCATGCCATTGCAAACAGTGGGTGTGGCCAAATTGCTCTTGCTAACATCATCACCCCACCCTTCAGTGATGCCAAACCTGCCCCCAGATAGCCACCCGCAGCTCCCAGATAGCAACAGGTTTATGTATGACAATCTCTCTCACTTGGGGAGCCACAGCTCAGTCTTAATAATGTGTCCAGGTTTCAGGCGGAGCGAACTAAAGCCTGGACACATAATTCAAAACCTGGACTGTCCAGGAGAAGGCTGGACAGATGGCAACCCTAGAACCTGGACACATCTTTCTGCATCCAGTGGTGATCCTCCATTCTTAACCAGAGGTAACCGCTCCACATGCATTTACCTGCGGACAGCTTGGTTGCTGTCAGCTTGTCATTGATTCACAGGGAAAGAGCAGCCGCAGGTAAACCTAAACCCCTGCGATTCCGGCTTCAAGAATCTGCCGATTCTTCTTGACGAGATTCATAGGCTGGCCCTAAACACCCAGCTGAAGGAGGCCCAAAAATAATCTGAGATACTAAACCAGAACAGGCATGTGCCATTACACACAGCATGATCTGTCAGCAAGAATCAGCCTGAAGCATTCCTGAGACGAGGAATACAAGATTCACATTGCACAAGATAATTAACAGGCTTTTCAGTCGGAAGCATTTGCTACTTTGTATAAAGGTCTTTAAGCAGGAGGACAATTTGTTACAATTTACGATCACTGATTACAGTTACCTTGTGATATCTCTGAACACGGTGCAAGGCAGAAAACAGTTCTGACCTAGCTGGAAGCATGTATTTATTTTATATAAGGTCTCTATACCAGAGGACAATTTGTTGCAGTTTTTATCTACTTGTTATAGAAATACCTGTAGAGGACTTCTGCACAATGGAAAAGTCACTAAAATGCCCATTTAGGGCTCATGTGCACATGGTAGTTGAATGTCCGTTTTACAACTTGCAAGTTGAACATTTGAAACCTCAAGCGTTTTTAATAATAACCTCAGGAGACCCTCCCAAATGCCCACAATACCTGAAAAACAAATACATTATTAACCACTTCAGCCCCGGAAGAATTTACCCCCTTCCTTACCAAAGCCCTTTTTGCGATTCGGCACTGCGTCACTTTAACTGACAATTGCGCGCAGTGGCGTAACTAGAACCTTCAGGGCCCCGATGCAAGAAACCATGAAGGGCCCCCCTGACAGGGCCCTTTACTCCGAGTTTGGTGGCGGAACAACAGGACCCGGTTGCAAGTGGGTGGCTACATGTAAAGGAACCAATTTCTCCATTTGCCGCCGCTTCTCCACCTCTCCCTTCCACAGGCATTCAGCGGCTGCAAGAGGAAAAATGGAGAGATGGGTTCCTCTATGTCGGTGTTTCTCAAGCTTTTTCCAGCCAGGGCATCCTTTAAGTACATCCCTAGGTGAATGGGGCTGCACTGCAACCCCCCTGCAACTGTGTGCATTGCATGCAGTTGCAGCATAGTGATGATGCATTTAAGGGGTTGTAAACCTTCGTGTTTTTTCACCTTAATCCATCCTATGCATTAAGGTGAAAAAACACCTGGCAGTCACCGGAACCCCAGCCCCCACCTTTTTACTTACCTGAGCCCTGGAAATTCACCAGGTGGAGATGCGCTCTTCCTTTGCCCGGGGTTTTCAGCGCCTGCAAGGTAACCCCCCCCCCCCCCCCGGGAGAGCGCTTCTCCTAGGGGGTTGTCTGATAAGAGGAGGAGCCACGAGAGCCACCGAGGGACCCCAGAATACAAGGTTCGGGGCCACTCTGTGCAAAACGAGCTGCACAGTGAGGGTAAGTATAACATGTTTGTTATTAAAAAAAAAAAAGCAAAACCTTTACAATCACATTAAGGGATTAAAACAGGTGGTCAGGAGGCAACATATTGCCCCTTTACCAGCTGTCAAATGCCTCTGAAAAGCGATCTGAGCACAGATCGCTTTTCAGAGTAAAAGCATTTTTTTTGCTGCTACTTTGAACAAGCAAGAAAAAAAAAACAGTTCTGATTGTACACACATGGGGTAGGGCTGGGGAAAAAAATCGATTTGAATCTTGAATTGAGTTGAAAGGGCAAATCGATTAAAATTTTCAGCAAATAGTTTTTTTTTTAGATATTTATTTTTTCACCAGGATCAGTGCTGACACCGCACCGGTCCTGAGGAACTGCGTGCAGGAGCTTTTAGGTGAGGCCGTGGCTTCGGCCTAGCCCGCGAGGCCGGACCTGCGGACTAGGACGAAGCCACGGCCTCACCTAAAAACTCCTGCCCGCAGCTCCTCAGGACTGGCGCGGTGTCCATAAAAAAAAAAAACTGGATTCGATTTGTGAATTGAGTTTTTTTTTTTTTTAAATGACAACATTTTTTTTTTAGAAAATCGCCCAGCTCTAATATGGGAAGGGGGCAGGATTAAACGCAGATACATAAAATGTGCATAAATACATCTAAACAGCGGTGGCTGGTGCTCAAAATTTTTGGGGGGCACAACATTTTTTATAAACCAAATCATCAAATGCAGCCACTGTGCCGTCAAACGCTGCCACTGTACCCTCAAATGCAGCCACTGTGCCCAAACGCTGCTATTGTGCCCAACAAACGCTGCCTCTGTGCCATCAAACGCTGCCTCTGTGCCATCAAACGCTGTCATTGTGCCATCAAACGCTGCCACTGCGCCGTCAAACGCTGCCACTGCGCCGTCAAACGCTGCCACCGTGCCATCAAACGCTGCCACCGTGCCAATTTAACACTGCCACTGTGCCAATTTAACACTGCCACCGTGCCCATTTAACACTGCCACTGTGCCCATTTAACGCTGCCATTGTGCCATTAAAGACTGCCACTGTGCCCATTTAACGCTGCCACTGTGCCATCAATTGCAGCCACTGTGCCATCAATTGCAGCCACTGTGCCATCAAAAGCTGTCACTGTGCCATCAAACACTGCCACTGTGCCATCAACTGCAGCCACTGTGCCCATTTAACGCTGCCACTGTGCCCTCAAACACTGCCACTGTGCCATCAAACGCTATCACTGTGCCATCAATTGCAACCACTGTGCCAAACGCTGCCACTGTGCCCTCAAATGCTACAACTGTGCCATTAAACGCTGCCAGTGTGCCATCAAATGCTGCTAGTGTGCCCTTGAATGCCGCCAGTGTGCCCCCCCTGCCCGCTCGCCATCTACACACATGCACATACACACACATACACGCACACATGCACACACATACACGCATACATACACACACAAATACACACACACACACAGAAATGCACACACACATAAAGTCTGTTCAAAAACGGCAGAGCTTTATCTTACCTCTTCCTGCCGGGTACTGCACTGTAGGGGGAGACAAAGAGCACACACTGCTTTCACTTTAGTTACAAGCAGTGTGATGACTCTGAGCTCCCCGCACAGTGCCGATTACACTTCGGCTGAAGATCGGGGAGCTCGGTCACAGCCGCCCGCTCCTTCAATTATACAGGGGGGCCCTCAAGGCCCCCCTGCAGCACGGGGCCCGGTCGCCTTGGCGATCGCAGCGACCCCTATAATTCCGCCACTGATTGCGCGGTTATGCAACATGGCTCCCAAACACAATTGACGTCCTTTTTTTCCCACACATAGAGCTTTCTTTTGGTGGTATTTGATCACTTCTGCAGTTTTTTTTGCGCTATAAACAAAAAATAGCGACAATTTTGAAAAAAACGCATTACTTTTTACTTTTTGCTATAATAAATATCCCCAAAAAATATTGTACAATTTTTTTCCCTCAGTTTAGGCTGATACGTATTTTTCTACATATTTTTGGTTAAGAAATTGCAATAAGCGTTTATTGATTGGTTTGCGCAAAAGTTATAGCGTCTACAACATAGAGGATAATTCTATAACATTTTTATTGATAATTTTTTTTTACTAGTAATGGTGGCGATCAGTGATTTTTATCATGACTGCGACATTATGGCAGACACATCGGACAATTTTGACACATTTTTGGGACCATTGGCATTAATACATCGATCAATGCTAAAAAATTGCATTGATTACTGTAAAAATGGCACTGGCAGTGAAGGGGTTAACCACTAGGTGGCGCTGTAGGGGTTAAGTGTGTCCTAGGGAATGATTCTAACTGTGGGGGGGGGGGGGGGGCTGTGTGTCTCCATTACAGGGAGAGCTGATCAATGACATTGTCAGTAGGCAGAACGGGGACATACTTGTTTACATTAGAAGTTCTTCCTCACCGTGAGACGGTTGTGGGTACAATGTACCCGATACCCATTCGTATGGGGGGGCTTGTTAATGTTGGGGTGGCCCCCGCGACATTTTTTTTTACATTTTGGTGTGTTTTATTTTTATTTTTTGTAAATCTGAATTGTCGGGAGTCGGCAATACATTACAGCCGTGAGCAAGTTTAAATTAAGTTTTTTCCTTTAGAAATTTCATTACTGCTGATGCATGTTCTATACATTGTACAGATGCTCCACTTTACAGGCAAACAAATGGGACCCCCCAGGCACTATATTTAAAGGAATATTGCATTTTTATTTTTTTACTTTAAATCGGGAGTCCGCCGGGTGTTCCGGCGTTTTTTTTTTTTTTTTTTAAAAAGCCAGCAGCTACAAATACTGCAGCTGCTGACTTTTAAAATAATGACACTTGCCCGCCCAGCGTGCCCGCGACGTCGGCACCCGAAGCCGATCTCTCGATCGTCTCTCGGGTGCTGCCGCCGCCATCTTGGGTATGGGAATCAGGAAGTGGAGCCTTTCGGCTTCATTTCCCGGTTCCCTACTGCGCATGCGCGAGTCGCGCTGCGCAATAAGGATGGTCCCCGCTGTCTCTGGGATCCGTGTTTCCCAGCAGGCAGCGGGGGACTTTGGGAAAGGGGCGTAGATTCTGCGGAAAGGGGCGTACCTTCTGAAGAATCTACGCCGGAAGTGGGTGCAGATACCTGTATTGTACAGGTACCTGCACCCCCCTCCCCCCTGAAAGGTGCCAATTGTGGCGCCGGAGGGGGGGAGGATTCCAATGAGCGGAAGGTCCACTTTAGGGTGGACCTTTGCTTTAAGCATCATTAAAATCACTACTCCTTCAAAAACGATTGTTTTAAAACCTTTTTTTTTTTGCATTGATAGATGTCCCCCAGGGCAGTACCCGGGTCCCCATACACTTTTTTATGGCAGTAACTTGCATATAAGCCTTTAAAATTAGGACTTTTGATTTTTCATGTTTGTGCCCCATAGACTTTAATGGAGTTTGCATGTTTGGTAGAACTTTTTGCCTGTTTGAATTGTTCTGGTGCGAACCGAACTAGGGGTTGTTTGGCCCATCCCTACCCTTTAGAGTGCAAACTTAAATAAACAAAAAAAGACAGCAAATCAATAAGTGCACCAATAAAATTACAACTTATAAAAATAAGGTGTAATGCCGCAACATCGTGTTGTACACGCGATCAGAGTTTTCGGCTGAAAAATCTTGGATGGTTTTTCTGATGGAATTCACGCTCAAGCTTGGCATGCATACATACAGTCACACAAATGTTCTGTGAACTTTCAACCATCAAGGACACGGTGACGTACAACACTATGAGAAGCCGAGAAAATGAAGTTCAAATTGTTTCCGGGCATGCGTAGGAATTTTGCGCATCGGAATTGCTACAGACGATCGGAATTTCCAATCGGAACTTTTTCCGTCTGAAAAATAGAGAACCTGCTCTCAATCTTTTGCTTGTGGAAATTCCTCCAGCAAAAGTCCGATGGAGAATACACATGGTCGGAATTTCCAGCCAAAAGCTCACATCGGACTTTTGCTGGCAGGATTTCCAATCGTGTGTATGGGGCTTTAAGCTGACAAATTCCTTAGGTGTAAAGAAAGGTAATGCTGGGCAGAAATCAGCACATGAAGAGTTGTGCTCCCCAGGTCAAAACAACGTGACAAACTGCTTACCGAACTTGGATTACAGGTGGTCAAGTTGCACATGTGGGGTTAGGTCTCCCTCCGACCATACTGTGTCCATACTTTTCAGATAATGCTCTTTAATGTGTCCTCTGCATTCCCATCACCCCCATGACCCCTCCTGCTGTCACTTGCTGACCAAGGATACCCGGATGACACTTCTCTAGGGTGGACTCGTAATTCCGTGAAATCGGAATTTCCTTCCTGCTAATCCTCAAAAGCATAAAGAACAGATTTTTTTTTCAGTGCTGTTCTTGATTTATTGTTATTTCTTTCCTTGCATCTTTTCTCTTTCTTAATTGATGGCTGAGAAAATGAATAGTGATTACATTACGGGTGCACACTGTAAACTAAAGGCAATATTTTTTCAAATTTTGGATTAGGGAGTAAGAGAGGGCTATAACCCGCCAGGTTTTTTTTTTTTTTCCACAGACAGGAATTTGTCACTTATCACTAAATCTAAACACCTTATTATTATATTATTATTATTGCTCTTTGTGATGTAAAGCCTAACTTCAGGAAACTTGAAAATTTCTCTAGCGGACATTGAAAAGAAATGTACTTATCTGATCGTCCAATCCTCCGCCCCTCTACGCTGCTTGACTGGTCCCTACAGCATCTTCTCCCCCATGCTCCAGCAGTCTAAGCAGTGGCAGCTGGTGCCCCGTTTTTTTTTGGGGGGGGGGGTGAGGTTCAGCAAACAAGCAGAGTCTATAGTCCTGCACTGGACATGATGCAGAGAGACAGTCCACTGTAGGAACATGGGGGAGCGATGTCTGCCAGGGAAGTGAAGAGTCAGATAAATAAGGCCCCTTTCACACATGCGGACGATATGTCCGTATTTCATCCATCCATTTGCGGATGAAATACGGGCATACATTCATCCCTATGGGATAGCAGGTGTCTGCGGATGAGCATCCGCAGACACCCGATTTCGTCCGCCTCCGCAACAGTCCGATTCTGCAGACGGAGGGAAATCCTATTTTTCTATCCGTCTGCAGAGCGGATCTGATGAATACGGACAGACGGTCCGTGCTCGTCCGATCCCCATAGAGGAGAGCGGAGAGCTGACAGGGCGGTCCCTGCACAGTGTGCGGAGACCGCCCTGTCCGCAGCCGGCTCAGCGGGGACAACGGAGCGATCCCCGCTGAGCGAGCGGATCTTCACGGGGCGGATCATTACTGATCCGCCCCGTGTGAAAGAGGCCTAAAAGTGCATTTACTCTCCCCTAGACCTAAACAAGCAGTTAACCTGTGCAGTGCAGGTGCAGTCCCACTGCAAGGAGGAATTTTCAAATTTTCTGTAGTTGGGCATTGTTGGGCATTGAGCTTTTAAGAATTTTATTTGAAATGGCTACGACAGTGATTGGCTACCACAGTGTTCAGTCACTGTGATAGCCACCCCTGTGTTTCTTTCTCTGTGAATGGGAAGGAAAGATACATTGTATCGTTCTCTCTCCTTGCAGAGAGGAAACAAATCCAACTGTTTATTATGCAACTGTCTGTAAAAATAAATACAACAAATATAATAATAATAAAATAAAGGAAAAAATACCTAAATAAAGGTTTGATCTAGGTCAGCGCCAGGGTTAGCGTTTGGGTTAAGTAGCAGTCAAAGGCTAAGGGTCAGGGTCAAAGGTCAGGGTCATTATATTTTGGGCAGGACTTTTTTTTTAAATTAGTATCAGTGTCAGAGCGTTTTAGGTAGGACACAAAAAAGTAAAATGCACACTATTGTTTCTGGGCTGTGCTACGGGTACAAAAAACAAATAACATACACATATGCGATAGTGCTGTGATTTTCCGGAGCAGGAGAATTTATTTTGGGTTGTTCTTTGGTGGTAGGTGATGGTAGTAACAAGAAATATACAGCTACATTTAAAAAGAATGTTGTGTTTTTTTACTATTTTGGGCCAGTTTTCTTTTGATAATAATAATAATAATAAAAAAATAGGAGCTGTACATTAACATCTACCACCAAATAAAAGCCCAATTGGTCCTGGAAAAAACAAGGTATAATCCACCTGGATTCACAAAGTAGTTGTGATGATGTAAAATTTTACTAACACATGTCAAAGTTGTAAAATTGTGCTTAGGCATTAATATTTGTTTTATGCGTAGGTGTGAAGTATGTGTTTTCCCAAACCAAAACCAAAAAAACTTCAAAAGAGCAGGATGGAAAACTTTCCTCAAATTTAAGTAAATTCCAGCTGTGAACAACAGCTGGAATTTACTTAAATTTGAGGAAAGTTTTCCATCCTGCTCGTTTGAAATTTTTTATCACTATGGCCAAAAACAGACAGCAATTTGACCTCATTATCCATTAGAAAATTGAACCAACGTTCCAAAAACAAAGGTATTCTAATGAAATTCTATTGGGGTATGACCAGCTTCAGCAGAGAAGCTTCAGCAGAGACGGCCATTGTCCTTTCTTGCAATGCTCTGCACAGTGACGGACAGTGTAATATTCAGCTTGGCAGATGGGCTTTGTTGCTCTGTTTATCAAGAGAGAAACTTTGTTTTAGCTCAAAGTTTTGACAGCTTATTAGTTGAATCCCAGGAGAGCCGGATGCTCGCAGGGTGAGTTATGGAATGCATTTATTAGCTGGAATAAGGTAATTGCAGTTCTAATTAACACAACCAGCATATAAGACAAACTCATTAAATCAACACGTGTATGTGTCTGTCTTTGTATGAGTGCTCAGTGGGGGTTATTTACAAAAGGCAAATCCACTTTGCACTACAAGTGCAAACTACATGTGCAAAGTGTACTTGAAATTGCACTGAAAGTGCAGTCGCTGTAAATCTGAGGGGTAGATCTGAAATGAGGGGAAGCTCTGCTGATTTTATTATCCAATCATGTGCAAGCTAAATTGCTGCTTTTTTTTATTTGCCCTGCATGTCCCCCTCGGATCTACAGCAACTGCACTTACAAGTGCACTTTCAGTGCAATTTCAAGTGCACTTTGCACATGTAGTTTGCACTTGTAGTGCAAAGTGGATTTGCCTTTAATAAATAACCCCCAATGTGTTTGTTAATAAATAAAACATGTAAGCTGATTGGGGGTCCAAAAGTAGTCTAAAGCTATCCATACACATGAGTCCGGATCAGGAGAAATCTTGTCTGTGGGTCCTTAACAATGCAACTATTGTGATGGTCAGTGATGGACAATTACCCAAACTGGTGATTATAAATATTTTCTGACTTTTTCTTTTTTTTTGACCTTCTTGTCAGGGCCGTCTTTAATATTGATTGGGACACAGCACATGACTAAAACTTCAAGGGACAAGGACATTTTAACTGGGATAGTTGGCAAGTGTGAAGCAGCTGCTTTGGGCCCCACAACAATGACAGGGCCCAGGGCAGCTGCCCCTTTTGCCCTACCCGGCCCTGCTTCTTGTGATAAGTGACCCTGGCTGCGTAGGCGTACAACACTCAGTTCCTCCCCGAACCCCTCTCCATTCATAAAGTGTATAGAAATCTTAACACTGAAGTTTTCTAATTTTCTCCCATTTAGTATATATATATATATATATATATATATATATATATATATATATATATATACACTGTAGAAAATATTGCCAACAGTATTGGGGCACCTGCCTTTACACACACACATGAACTTTAATGGCATTTTAATGGCATTCCAGTTTTAGTCCATAGGGTTCAATATTGAGTTGGCCCACCCTTTGCAGCTATAACAGCTTCAACTCTTCTGGGAAGACTGTCCACAAGTTTTAAGTGTGTGTCTATGGGAATGTTTGACCATTCTTCCAGAAGCACTTTTTTGAGATCAGGCACTGATATTGGATGAGAAGGCCTGGCTCGCAGTCTCTGCTCTGATTCATCTCAAAGATGTTCTATCAGGTCAAGATTCTGTGAAGGCTAGTCAAGTTCCTCCACCCCAAACTCACTCATCCATGTCTTTATGGACCTTGCTTTGTGCAAAGACATTTCAGGGACACATCAGGCCCGAATTTTTGCCTGACTTCGGACCTGAAACTGAGCCAAAGCTGCACAGGACCCCTGTGCAATTTTCAACGCAGCTGTCCCGGAGATGTGTGAACCGTCTCCTGTCACCCACATCCAATTTGCATAAGTGACTGTGAACCCAGCCTAATGCCCCACACACATGATCAGATTTTCCGACAACATTTGGATTTTTTTTCCGAAGAATGTTGGCTCAAACTTGTCTTGCATACACACGGTCACACAAATGTTGGCCCAAAATTCCGAATGTGGGAACGCGGGGACGTACAAGACATACGACGAGCCGAGAATAAGGAAGTTCAATAGCCAGTGCGGCTCCTTCTCCTTGATTCCGAGAATGCATGAACTTTTGTGCGATGGACTTGTGTACACACGATCAGAAATTCCGACAACAAATTTTGTTGGTGGAAAATTTGAGAACCTGCTCTCAAACATTTGTGGGTGGAAATTCCAACAGCAAATGTTCGATGGAGCATACACACGGTCGGACTTTCTGACAACAAACTCACATCCAACATTTGTTGTCGGAAAATCCGATCGTGTGTACGGGGCATAAAGGTTCTCATGAAGGCACTTTCTCTTATAGGGTGACTCCACTCTGTCCCTGGCTCCCATGGGTACTCCTGTGGTGTCACACTGTCACACATAGTCTTTCAATCAACGGAGTGCAAGTAGAAGGTGGCTGCAAAAGGGCTCCAGGAGATCAGCAGCACTTAGATGCAAAAGATGGTGGAAACATGCAATAACTGGTATAATAATAAAGTGGTTGAAAACTCCCATCCATTAATTGTACCTATAGGTAAGCCTACAATAAAGTTTACCTAAAGGTGCTGTAAATATCTCCTAAACGTGCACCATGTATAGGCAGCTGAAGACGTCATTGGTGCATGTGCTCTAAAGAAACGGCCACCCATTCCATTCCTTCAGAATCCTGTGCTGTGAATGGCGGCTACCCAGCCCGAGTCCTCGGACCCGGAAGGAAGACGGGTGAAGATGGATATGGCCCCCAGTGGTGACAATGCATCAATGGAGGGCTTTGTTTGCGGTTAAATTTCACATAATGTGCTAGTATGTGATGCATACTAGCACATTATGGCTTTAATTTGCAGATAAGAAAAAACAATTAACCCTGCCAGTTAAGTTCCTCTTTAAAAGTAAATGACAAATGTTTATGATTCACGGTGCTTTAGCAGGCTAAATGCCATTCACTTTGGGTTTAACAGTACGTGCCAAATGCAGATATTTAAGTGTGTGAACGGGAGGCATCTGTGTGTGTCTGAGGTAAGAGATCCTGTTACTAAGGGACAGTCATGTTCCATAAAGCTCCCTGCAGACTGGTGAACCAGGAATATATTCTGTTCTGCTGCAGATACAGTCTGGCAGCATCTGCCAATAAAAACGTATCTGCATTAAAGGCACAACAAAAGCATTGGGGATGATGGGTGGAAGGTAACACTGGAGGTACAGGGGAAGGATGGAAGCTATCATCAGGGTAATATTAAAGTAGAACCCCCACTTTTCAGGTGAAAATACAACAAATCACTGATGGTGGCTCTAGTTGTGGTAAGTTGTTTTCTAGCGCTTGGCTTTTTGGCACCTTAAAATGTGTACACGATTACCTTTTTTGTTGCCCATATATACCCGGCCCACTCTATTTACAGCATGTGATTACACATAAAAACAAAGTATTATTATTATTTTTTTTTTTATTAATTCCTACATCTCTTCTAATCTTTAAATATAACATGTACATTTACCTTCAGGAGCATTTTCCAAAAATCTCCCTAACCAATTCCATACCCCCCCCCCCCCCCCCCATATCCATTCTCACATGCATCTGAAGGAATCACAATCACATGAATGACAGCTAGGAATATTCCCTTTGCTCTTCCACCACTAAAGGCTCAGCTTCATATAGGGGACATTAAAATCCTGCTTGTCAGCTGTTCTGACCACCACTGCTCCAAAAAAAAAAAAACCTTCTAGAAGTTCTGTGACATCTACTGAGCCCACTTGACTAACTGTATTGTGGAAACCATCATTCCTTTTACCCCCTGGCATTTGCTCACTGAGAGAGGTTGCATTTGTGGCCTTCGAGGACTACAAGAATCTTCAGTTGAGGACTTGAGATAGTGTTAAAATATCTATATGAGCATACAGGTACACCAGGCCATGGGAGTGGGAGAGGTGAAAGTACAGTTGGCCAATGGAGAAGCGACGATATCCTCGAAAGTGTGTGTGCATGTGAACATAGTTTATCAAAAGAAGCCCATCTGAAGGCTGAACAACTTTATAAGATAGAGCATTTCAAGATGCAATCTCTAAAGACTTTCTGTATGCACTTGCCGAGGTCCTCCAAAAATAGTCCCCTGTTTTATTTTCAAGTAGGAAAAGTGGAGAATAAACCCCATTCTGCATTTATAGCCTGTTGTCTCAATAGGGTTTTCACATCGGAGAAAAAGATCTGAACCTTCAACTTTGGAGTGGGCAGTTGGGTCAGCACACATATCGAGCAAGGCTTTCTTAGGAACTTCCACGAGTGTCCCTCGGAGATAGTTTTCAGGACTCACTGGTATCCTATCTTGTTTACACAAACCTGCTGGATCCTGGCAAGACTGGCTCCAGCGCAAAATAACTTTTGGGCCTCCAGCCCTGCAGAGGTGGGTGTCTTGGAGAAGGTTGAGAAAGTCCTAGGATCTGCAAAATGTTTTGCCTGACCTAAAGATACATGTTTTTTTCTGTTTTGAGGGGTATGCTTAAATTTGGGGTTTTCATTATGTACCTATCCTTGGGCATGAAATAAGAATTGCCTCCTGTCACCCTGGCAATCAATGTGTCCAGTTTTCTGCCAAACAATGATTAGCCTTCAAAAGGGAACTTGTACCACCCTTGCTTAGAGGCAAGATCCGCCACCCATGGTGTGAACCAAAGTGATTGACTATAGCATTGCTCTTGCCAGCAACTTGATTATGTCAATAGATGCTTCTGCCAAGGATCTTTACGTGTTTCTGTGCAGTGGGAATTTTGGATTTATCAAGATTGTTGGAGACTGCAGAATTCCAGAAAGATACAGCATCATCCAATGTAGCTTAATGTGTCTGGAAAGCCTCATTAAAGCTGCATCCATTGGAGATGGGTTTCCATCCTTTTTTTTACATCTTCTCCTTTAAAAGGGATGTATCTTCATAAACCTATTATGAAACAAAGACATTTTTCAGCCGTAATTTACTCCTCCATTATTATGTACCGTATTGAACTTCTTCAATGAAGGGGGAGATAGGTAACATCCTTTGTATATGCTTAAGGATTTTTTTTTCTTTTTTAGGGGCTTCTCCACCAGATATTCCTACAGGAGTGCTTGTCTGACAAACTTGACAAAGGGATGCACCAAGGTGAAATAAAATCTTTCTAACTCCTCCTTGTCTGAAGAGGAATGACTAAAATCCTCTAATGCCGCGTATACACGACCAGACTTTTCGAGGGACTAGGTCCGGCAGTCTTTCCAACGGAGTTTCGGCGGAGTTCCGACTGACTTTCCAAATGAACAGACTTGGCCACACACAATCACACCAAAGTCTGACGGATTCGAACATGATGACGTACGACTGGACTAGAATAAGGAAGTTCATAGCCAGTAGCCAATAGCTGCCCTAGCGTCGTTTTTTGTCCGTCGGACTAGCATACACACGAACGGATTTCTCGGTCCAGCTGAGTTTCCGGTGGAAAAATGTAAACCATGTTCTATTTCTAAAGTCCGCCGGACTTTTGGCAAGCCAAGGTCCGATGGAGCCCACACAAGATCGAATTGTCCGACGGACTCGTTCCGTCGGACCTTTGCTGTCAAAAAGTCAGTTCGTGTGTACGCGGCATTAGATTTCCCCCTTGTGTAAGCAGAATTGTACAGTGTGCATGCACCAGCACTTAGAGCAGTAGTAGGATGCAAGCCTGCATCCCAACCCCATAAAAGGGCACCGAAACCAGCGGGTTGCACATTTGCAAAAGTCCAAACTGCAGATGCTATACATCTATGCTTTGAACAGGGAGTGGAGTGCAGGTTTATGTTCTACACACACATAGGGGGTTATTTACTAAAGGCAAATTCACTTGAAAGTGCACTTGGAAGTAAAGTCGCTGTAGATCCGAGGGGGGGCATGCAAGGAAAATAAAAAACAGCATTTTAGCTTGCACATGATTGGATGATAAAATCAGCAGAGCTTCCACTAATTTCTGATCTACCCCTTAGATTTAGAGCGACTGCACTTTCAAGTAGTGCAAAGTGGATTTGCCTTTCGTAAATAACCCCCATAGACTTACAGCCATGGATGCCACCCTTCAGAAGCTCCCATGTTTACCTCTAAAACAATCATAAACCCATGTCTTTCAACCACCTCAGATCCTGCAGGACTGTCCTGAGATTTCCAGGACAGGTCCCCACTGTTTTGTGATCCAGAAGCCCCCTTCAGACAGGAGAACCAGACCCTTAATCACCTCTACAGCAAGACACTGCTTGGTCAAAAACACACACCCAGCCTGTAGATTGTGCATCAAAGGACCAACGACACAGTCATGAGGTCAACCCTCCGCACATTTTTTTCTCTCCTCCTGTCAATGTTCACCTTCAGCACATGTGGAGTGTACTGCAGCAACGCCCTAGAGTGGCCCTATATGCTTCCTGTTTTATTGTCCCTACACAGAGCTTCACAAGAAGCTGATATAATGACAAATTCTAGTATTAAAGCTAATGGTATTAAAAATGTTTTTTTTTTTTAAATTTAATAAATACATGAGTGCATTAATGAACTGCCATTAACTTCTTATTAGATAAGGTTAAAAAATGTGAAACAAATGTGAACCTATGTTTGAGGGGGAAAAAAATGGCAGATAAGGAAACAGAAGAAGAGACATAAAAAAAAAAAACTAGCAGGAACAGAGCTAGTTGTGATTGGATGGATACGCTAGTAACTGAGCTGATGAGTGTTTCTACGTTGATTCCAGGGAGAGAACACTGTTGGATGACAAAAGGCACTGTGTAGGCTGGTCTGTGAATGCCTTTCTTTGTGCTATAACTCATTATTCTTACTGTTTTTATAGGATTAACATCACTGTTATTCCTAATTATCATCAGTTATATGAGAGATCGTTAGAACAATCAATTGCAATTAAAGTATATGGAAACACAAACATTAAAATCTCACAAAAGATTTAAACGATTCATTTCAGTCATTTTCAATGTGTTTAATTGTACAGCTTTAATAAAAAATATTAGCTGGTGGTGATCATGCCATAAAGGTCTTTGTTTAGGAAAGGGTGACATTGCCCTGTCTCTATCTCCCAATTGTGCTCCAGAGTTGTCACCTTGGAAGCTAGAAGTGACTGTTTCCACACTGCACACACATTACACAGGCATGGTCCACTGTTGTCACCATCATAAAACCTACCGTGAGAGATGCTATGTGGTATGTAGATAGTAAGTGACTGCAAAGACTCTGTAGGAGATCAGCAGCACAGATATGTAAGTAAAAAGTGAAAACAAGTATTTTATTTAACCACTTGCCGACTGGGCCATAGCCAAAAAACGACTACAGCATGGTCGGCTTATGGCATCCATAGACGTCCTCCCAGAATTTTGCTCCCACGCGCCCCCTGGGGCACGCACCCAAGAATATCCATGACCACTGGGTACGAGGGGACCCGGCGCATCATGGATCACTGTAAATGGCCACTGAAAGGTGCCGTTTACCACGTGATCGATCCGTCAAATGACGGAGCGATTACTTGTTAACAAACCGGCGTCATGTCCGGTTCCTCTGTCCCCTCTCTGTATAGATCGTACAGAGAGGGGATAGATCAGGTGCTGCAGCGCAGTGGGCTGGATGTGTACTGCCCACAGCGCTGATCTGTGACAATTCCAGCACTCATCTATCCCAGCAATACTCATCCATCCCAGCAATACTCATCAATACTCATCCATCCATCCCAGCAATACTTATCAATACTCATCCATCCATCCCAGCAATACTCATCCATCCATCCCAGCAATACTCATCCATCCATCCTCAGCAATACTTATCCTTCCATCCATCCTCAGCAATACTGATTCATCCATCCATGCTCAGCCATCCATACTCATTCATGCTCAGCAATCCATCCATACTCAGCAATACTCATCCATCCATTCATACTCAGCCATACCCAGCCATCTCATCCACACTCAGCCATACCCAGCCTCAGCCGTACCCACCCAGCCATACTCAGCCATATTTTTTTCTAAATTTTCCAAAAACTTGTAGAAAAAAATGACATGTTCAAAAGACTCGATATGCCTCATAGATTATACGCTGGGGTGTTTTCTTTCTATAATGGGTTATTTTTTGGGTGTTTTTATTGTCCTGGTGCTCTAGGGTCTTCAAAAGTGCAAGAGGTAGTCAAGAAATTATATGTGTCATTTATGCTTCTAGAACGCCTGAAGGTGCCCCCTGCATGTTGGGCCTCTGTATGTGGGTACACTGTGTAAAAGTCTCACACATGTGGTATTGCCATACTCAGGAGGAGTAGAAGAATGCATTTTGGGGTGTAATTTGTGATAAGCATATGCTTTGTGTGAGAAATAACCTGATAATATGACACTTTTGTGAAAAAAGAAAATACATCTTGATATTGCAAAAAATTCTGGAAAAAAATTCCAACTTCAAAAGACTCACCATGCCTCTTTCTAAATACCTTTGAATGTCTACTTTCTAAAAAGGGTCATTTGGGGGGTATTTGTACTGTCCTGGCTTATTAGGGTCTCAAGAAATGAGATAGGCCGTCAGTACTTTAGGTGTGATCAATTTTCAGTGATTGGCACCATAGCTTGTGGACTCTATAACATTCCCACAGACCAAATAATATACACTGATTTGGATTATTTTAACCAAAGATATGTAGCAGTATAAAATTTGATCAAAATGTATTATGAAAAATTACTAATTTGCTAAATTTTATAACAGAAACAAAGAAACATGTCTTTTTTTTTTACAGAATTTTTGGTCTTTTTCCAATTATAGCAAAAAAAAAAAAAACCCAGCGGTGATTAAATATCACCAAAAGAAAGCTCTATTTGTGTGAAAACAATGATTAATTGTCATTCAAAGTGTGAGAGCACTGAAAGTTGAAAATTGTTCTGGTTAGGAAGGGGGTTTAAGTGCACAGTGGTTAAGTGGTTAAAAATGGGTGATTTTTATGATACTCGGTGCTTTAATGAACAGAATTTCCTTCAGTTGGGGTTTACAACTACTTTAAAGTGTATGCACTTTTTTTTCTCTAGTTTTGGATGGGGTAGGGAAGGATTAGAACCCTGTCAGGTTTTTATTGTCTACTCCTACTTAGGCAGCTATGCAAATTACATTTTTGGCATCTGTTGTAACTAAAGGAGCAATGATCGTTTGGTCTAGTCAGTTCAGGGCATCACAGACTGAGAGTTTGATTGCTTCTCCCTGCTTCTAGAAGAGGTTTCTGGGGCTTAGTAAGGGATATATTCAAATGACTAGCCTGAATATTGAGCAGGGCCGAGCCAATCCTTAGGACTGTGCTCAGTTGGTGGTTGGGGTGCTGTTAAATTGGTCTGGAGCCCCAAGGAGATTGTCTTTTTCCCCCCTGAGAGAATGGCTCAGTGAGCTGAAAGGAAAGAGGGCTGCTTGTGGCCTTGGGAATAGATGCTGGGTTTATTTACAAGAGGCTGCACCTATGGATTGATCTTGTTCCAGGATTCTGTGAGAAGAGCCCCCTTTGTTTGTTAGAGCTACTTTATAGTCCTCAGGCATGAACCTTCCTAGATGAACCTGTGCTAAAGTCACTTTGTGGTCCCCAGCTTTGAGCCTACCTAGCTGTACCTGTGCTAAAGTAACTTCATGGTCCCCAGTCATGAATCTATAGATTTTTTAAGTCTAGCTACACCTGTTCTACAAAATGGTTCCTAGGTGTGTGTGAAAGTCTGTGCTGCTGCTGTTTAGAGAGAGAGAAATGCCCTCTGCAGAATTATGCTCCAGCGTTTTGGAGTATATCAACTCACCCCTAAACCCCTCCCATGTTTCTACCAGCAATAAAAAAATGAATAGACAAACCCCTAGACTGTTCAATGAGACAGATTAAATGAACGGTTGCTGTGTGCCTGGCTGCCTCTGCACTTTTTATGGGAAAGAACCAGTAAATCTACAATGGCCCCAGCGGGGGGTAATGCTACAACTGTGTAAAGCAGGAACCAAATGATGAGAGAGTCTAAATCACCTTCCCAATTCATCTGGGTTAGGAACTTTATCGTGGCTTAAGTTATTATACTATTTTACAGGATTTATATAGCTCCAACAGTTTGCAATGCTTTACAATATAAAACTGAGACAGTACAGTTACAATACAAGAGGGTTAAGAGGTTACAATCTAATAGGATGGGGTAAGTGGATCCCATTAGTGGATTAGTGGAGGAGTGATAGGCTTTCCTGAAGAGATGAGTTTTAGGGATCGTCTAAAGTTAGCCAGAGTAGGAGATAGCTGGACAGATTGAGGTAGAGAGTTCCAAAGGGAGCTTTAGAGCAGGAGGTCTTGAGAGGAGCAGAAAGGGCGGATTGGGTGATATTTGGAGACAAGATTGGCAATGTAGCTCGAAGCAGAGCTGTGAATGGTTTTGTATGTTGTTGTTAGTATTTTGAATTTAATTAGTTGGGTAATCAGAAGTCAGTGAAGGGATGGCAGAGAGGGGTGGTGGACACGAAGCAGTTGGTAAGGCAGAGGAGTCTCGCAGCAGCATTCATGATGGACTGAAGGGGAGAGGTAGGCCTGTGAGAAGGGAGTTGCAATAATCAAGGTGAGAGATAACGAGGGAGTGAATCAGTAGCTTGGTGATTTCATTCGATAAGAAGGGGCGAATTTTAGAGATGTTACAGAGGTGAAATCCAGAAGCTTTTGGTAACGATTGGATTTGGGGCTGAAAGGACAGGTCAGAGTCTTGGATTACACCTAGTACCTTGGCGTGAGGGATGGATAGATGGTTGCACTATCGACCTTAATGGAAAAGTCATGGAGGGGGGAGCGGGCAGGCGGAATATTATCAGCTCAGTTTCAGAGGGAATTCATTTAACGAAGTGGTGTGACATCCATGCTGATATGTCAGTTAGTATGTCAGTTAAATTAACTTTGTGAAGAAACAGTAAGAAAATTAAACAGACTCAACAGTGGCTGCATAACAATAATATCCTTATGCAGGCACTGTTAACACATTGGATATGTCCTTGTTGCAGTTTGTGTAGATTAACCCTCTCTATTTGTCCTCCTGGTGATAAATGCCATTGCGATAGAAAAAGTGATGGGAAATTCAATATTTTACAGTTGTCACCAGAACAAGAGATAAAAGGGGGAAATCATCCATCTGGTCTGGTGACCACTGTCTAAGCAGCAAAATATCCTCACTTTCCTAGTGTTTCTTGCTGGAAGTAAAGGGAAAGCTATCCATGGGATACAGACAGTAAAAATAAACTGACAATTATTTTAGACCTTATCCTCTCTATTAATAAATAAAAAAGCTATAGATAGACTTAAGTTTAGTTTGGCACTTATTAAAGTAGAATTAAACTGAAAAAATGCTGACAGGTAGAATTTTAAAGACAGAAGAGTTTGAACTCAGAAGGAAGACCAGGAGAAGATGGAAGTGCCTATGACAGCTAAGAGTGCTGACATCACAGTGCTGGAGGGGATCACTAGGCAGGTAAGTTTGCCATATTGTGATCATATGCTGTACATTTAGTACATGCTTTGCATTCTACTGCACATTATGGTATAAAGCTCTTTGGGTCCTTTTTTTAAATACAATTATGGGGAGGTTTCATTCTGCGTTTATTTCTCAATCACAGGCCAGTGCCAATCATTATCAAGAAACACTGATGACTACCCTGATGGCAGCCAATATGTCTGCTGCCTGTTGTCTTCATCAGGTAGTCATCATTGATTTTTCAATACTAACTGCAAGGCAGCTGCTACTGAAAAGTAGCAAAGACAACTCCTGTAGGCATTGAATATGATGGTAACATCTCACCAAGGGACATATTAAAAAGACAAAAAAAACACAAATCCTATCAAATGGCTTGTTTACAAAAATCTTAAGTTAAGTGAACTGTAACTAAATTGTTACAGAATTCTGAAATGTCTAATTTTGCAAATTTGTTAACTGTGAGCTGGTGTATTCCCTAGGTGCTGCATACTTGCATACATAATTGCATGAGGCAGCGAACAAAACAGTGATTTTTGCCAATGGAAAGCTGCTAATAGCAATAGATGCAAATGACAGGAAAATCCCATCTTGCTCTGGAATTTCTGGAACTTGCAAAGTGGCTGTGTGACCACCTATAAGAAAGCCTAACATAACTAATACACTGTTACTCCAGTAGCCCAATGGGTGGCCCTTAAAGCCCAGCCGTCGCACATATACGTTCTTGGAGAACTGACATTCTGAGCTGAGAACGAGTTCACCGCAGGCTCCCAACACAATAACTGAGCTGTCACAGATAGCTTTCAGTCATTGTTGATGATCAGCTCCTGATCATGTGATCAATGTGACAGCCAATCACAGCAGTTCCGTAATAGAGAAGCCTGTGTTCCCCACCCAGTGTTAAAGCTGAAGTTCAGCAAAAATAAATAAAAAAATTCTCTACAGTTTTAGTTACATTACTTACGCGTAATGAAGTATATTGCATGATGGATTCCGCAGGCTACCCAACTTCTTGCTGCTGAACCTTGGGCGCTTTGGGGGTTAACAGCTTCAGGTCTCATCCAAAGTGATGCATGTATAAAATCAAAGACGCGCTGTACTGCCATCCAGCCAACCTAGTGTAGACTTGAAAATGACCTCAGCCCATGAGTCTCTGCCAAAAACACACCCCCACTTTTGGTAGCCTGCACCTTTCTCCCTGATGACTGCAGGAGTTTGGCTTCCCCAGCTTGAGAGGAATTCATAATCTAGCAGCAAGCTTCAGATCTCAGCAGCACTAAAGATGGTCTGAGGAGGACATGCCCTTGTAGGTACAGTAGGTATCAGGGGCATATCATGAAATCAGTGGGCCCATGTGCAAGATAAAAAGTGGGCTCTAGACATCGATTAAAAAAAGGCACTGCAGTGAATTATGGGTGTGGCTTAAATTGCACTTAATATTGGGCTTGGCTTAAAGGAGGTGTGGTTTAATAGAGTCTGAGATGACTTATATAATGCAGAAAGTAGTAATGTTAAATTTGGAATGTACAGTGCGGAGTGTATGGAGGTGGTTAGTATGTGCATGAGAGGAGTGTGGAGTGTATGGAGGTGGGTAGTATGTGGTGGAGAGGAGTGTGGAGTGTATGGAGGTAGGTGGTATGTGCAGGAGAGGAGTGTGGAGTGTATGGAGGTGGGGGTATGTGCAGGAGAGGAGTGTGGAGTGTATGGAGGTGGGTAGTTTGTGCAGGAGAGGAGTGTGGAGTGTATGGAGGTGGGTGGTATGTGCAGGAGTGGAGTGTGGAGTGTATGGAGGTGGGTGGTATGTGCAGGAGAGGAGTGTGGAGTGTATGGAGGTGGGTAGTATGTGCAGCAGAGGAGTGTGGAGTGTATGGAGGTGGGTGGTATGTGCAGGAGTGGAGTGTGGAGTGTATGGAGGTGGGTGGTATGTGCAGGAGTGGAGTGTGGAGTGTATGGAGGTGAGTGGTATGTGCAGGAGAGGAGTATGGAGTGTATGGAGGTGGGTAGTATGTGCAGGAGAGGAGTGTTGCGTGTATGAAGGTGGGCGGTATGTGAAGGAGAGTGGTGCGGAGTGTACAGCTGTGGGCAGTATGTGCAGGAGAGGGGTGCGGGGCGTACATCGGTGGGTAGTATGTGCAGAAGAGGGGTGCGGAGTGTATGGTGGTGGGTAGTATGTGCAGGAGATGGGTGCAGAGCGTACAGCAGTGGGTAGTACGTGCAGAAGAGAGGTGCGGAGTGTATGGCGGTGGGTAGTATGTGCAGGAGAGGGGTGCAGAGTGTTTAGAGGTGGGTGGTATGTGCAGGAGAGGGATGCGGAGTGTACAGCGGTGGGTAGTATGTGCAGGAGAGGGGTGTGGAGTGAGCACGGAGTGTGTGAAGGTGGGTATTATGTGTAGGAGAGGAGTGCTGAGTGTATGAAGGTAGGTAGTATGTGCAGGAGAGGAGTGCTGAGTGTATGGAGGTGGGTAGAATGTGCAGGTAAGGAGTTTGGAGTGTATGGCGGTGGGTAGTATGTGCAGGATGGCCCAGTAGGGCAGTGGACGGTGTCAGTAGTTCTTTATTTTTATTTTTTTTTACAATTTAATTTTTTATTATTTATTTTTCTTCCAAATTATTTTTGGGGGCCAGTGGAAGGTGTCAGTAGAGCAATGGGCAGTGCCAGAATTTTTTTGTTTTTATTGTTTTTTTCATAGCTTTCACTTGGATGTTATAAGTTGCACTAATAAAGAAAAAAACTGTATCTGTCTTCATTTCAGGCTGCAAAGCAACAACATTTCATACTTTAAAAAAGGAGGGGGGGGGGGTGATTCTTTTCTATACCCACTGTTTTTAAATAAAGTGGATTTTTTTTAGACATTGCACAATGAGCATTCCTCTTCCTCTCTCTATGGAAATCCTGTTCTATAGGTTACGAGCATTCCGCCTAATGCCACGTACACACAACCAGACTTTTTAGCAGAAAAGGCCTGAGGGGCTTTCGTCGGAGTTACGACGGACTTCCGAACGAACGGGCTTGCCCACACACAAATGGACTAAAGTCTGTTTGAAAGTCTGTTTGTTTTGAACATGAAGATGTACAACTGGACTAGAAAGGGTAGTTAAATAGCCAGTAGCCAATAGCTGCCCTTGCGTCGTATTTGGTCCGTTGGACCAGCATACAGATGAAGGGTTTTCCCGATAGGCGTTGAGTCCATCGGACAGATCTGAAATATGTTCTATTTCTAGGTCCGTCTGAATTTTTTAAAGAAAAATTATTGGATTATCCCACACACGATCGGAATATCCAAAGCAATGATTCCGTTGGACCTATTCGGCCGGAAAGTCCGGTCTTGTGTACGCGGAATTAGCCTTGCTGTGCAAGGTGTTTTGGGAGATCTGCATTAAGAGGCCATATTGCCTGAAATGATCTGAAATGCTGAGCGATGTTTGGATGGGAGCCATGTTGCTATACCCTAAGTGAGGGGTGTTCTCACCAAGGCAAAAGTTAAGGCCCGTACACACGATATGAAAATCTGAAGTAAAATTTTGTCTGACTAATTATCTGCCAATTTTCGGATCGTTAGTATGGTGCTGTCGACAGAAAAGCTGTCTGACAAAAGCTGGATGTGCAGACAATAAAATTTTTGTTGTACATGAACTTGACGTCCAATTTTCGTTTAATTAGTGCGGTTTTCATCTGAAAAAAATCATAAGAGCAAGACTACGCATGCTCAGAAACAAAAGAATACATACAAAACTAGTCAACACGTTATGTCACTTCTGAAGATGTATTCTGTCGTACGAGTTTTCGTATGGTAAGTAACCTCTTCCCTTTCGACATGGGACTAACGTGCAACAAAAAACAGACGAACGGTCGTCCGAAGATCTTATTGTGTGTATGAGGCTTTAGACCCTGTAATCAGGTCATTATATCTGGTAAGAGGCCGATTTATCTGTTTTGAGTGGAGCACTGTTGGGTTATCAGATCAGCAGAAACACAGAATTTTAAGAGGTGTACTACTGGAGTAATGTTATTTTTTTAAATAAATAATCATCACTATTCCATTTGGGACTTTTTTCCCCCCATATAATTTTTTCTGTTTTTTTCTATATAACAGCACATGGACTTTATGAATTTGGAATTATTATTGTTTAATTTATTGAATTAGTGTATATTATGATGAATTTTTATATGTCAAGTGTATATACTGTATATTTTGATACTATATTTATTAATTTGTCACTTTTTGATTTTGAATACAAGGCACTTATATGCACTTTGAGGCTGGGTTCACACTAAGCTATGAGTAAGCATTTATTATAGTGTGAAACGCATCAGTGCTTTTGTTATGTGTCACTTTGCTGTGGGCTGTGTTATGTGATCCCTTATTTGCAATAAAAGGCACAAGAAAATACATATTTTCCGAAATGCGACTGTCCAGGGTTTTTTTCCGTTTGTTCTCATCTGGGTTCACACTAGTCCGGTGCGAATTGAAGCTCCAGTTTCCCTGCGAAGATAAAAATGATTCATGCAGTGGTTCCTCTCCATTGTAGCTGGGGATCAGCTGACCAAGGAGAGGGGAGGAGGTGTAGTAAGGAGTGGTAGAGAATTTCTGTTCACAATGGAACACATCTACAAATCAGATGCATTCCTATTGAAGAATATATGCCTGCAATTCGCACAGCATTCGTTGCCATTGAAGATTATGTGCCTGCAATTCGTACCACACTTCCTAGAAAATGCACGCTTTTTTTTTGTGCAATGTGGTGTACGGATGGCATGCACATACAGTGGTGTGAAAAAGTGTTTGCCCCCTTCCTCATTTCCTGTTCCTTTGCATGTTTGTCACACTTAAGTGTTTCGGAACATCAAACCAATTTAAACAATAGTCAAGGACAACACAAGTAAACACAAAATGCAATTTGTAAATGAAGGTGTTTATTATTAAAGGTGAAAAAAAATCCAAACCATCATGGCCCTGTGTGAAAAAGTGATTGCCCCCCTTGTTAAAACATACTATAACTGTGGTTATCCACACCTGAGTTCAATTTCTCTAGCCACACCCAGGCCTGATTATTGCCACACCTGTTCACAATCAAGGCATCACTTAAATAGGAGCTGCTTGACACAGTAAGGTCCACCAGAAGATCCTTAAAAGCTACACATCATGCCGAGACCCAAAGAAATTCAGGAACAATTGAGAAAGAAAGTAATTGAGATCTATCAGTCTGGAAAGGGTTATAAAGCCATTTCCAAAGCTTTGGGAATCCAGCGAACCACAGTGAGAGCCATTATCCACAAATGGCGAAGACATGGAACAGTGGTGAACCTTCCCAGGAGTGGCCGGCCGCCCAAAATTACCCCAAGAGCGCAGTGACGACTCATCCAAGAGGTCACAAAAGACCCCACAACAACGTCCAAGGAACTGCAGGCCTCACTTGCCTCAGTTAAGGTCAGCGTTCATGCCTCCACCATCAGGAAAAGACTGGGCAAAAATGGCCTGCATGGCAGAGTTCCAAGGAGAAAAACACTGCTGAGCAAAAAGAACATCAAAGCTCGTCTCAATTTCTCCACAACACATCTTGATGATCCCCAAGACTTTTGGGACAACATTCTGTGGACCGATGAGACAAAAGTGGAACTCTTTGGAAGGTGTGTGTCCAAGTATATCTGGCGTAGAAGGAACACTGCATTTCATAAAAAGAACATTATACCAACAGTAAAATATGGTGGTGGTAGTGTGATGGTCTGGGGCTGTTTTGCTGCTTCAGGACCTGGAAGACTTGCCGTGATGAAAGGAACTATGAATTCTGCTGTCTACCAAGAGATCCTGAAGGAGAATGTCCGACCATCTGTTCGTGTATAGTGATGGCCGAACGGTTCGCCCGGCGGTCGTTTCGCGGCGAATTTCCGACTTTCGCCGTCCGCGGGTTCGAACGCCTTTTTCCGTCGTTCGCCCCGGCGGACTTACGTGTTTAATGTATACAAGAACTTTAACCTTTCGTGACACGTTTATCATGTGTTACAGGACAACCAATTGAGACATGACAGCTCATGGACACTTGGACATTCCCCCTAACCTATAAATACACCCGATCCGGTGGCCATTTTACATTCTTTCTTCTGTCACTGTAGGGAAAGGATCCTGTGTGGAGTAGGGACAGAGAAAACGCTAGCTATTTGGTACACAAAAGTTCTTTTCAGGACTGGTATAGGTGTTAGGTCAGCAGCCTGAGTTTCTTTTGTCAGTTTAGATAAAGGGACAGAGCGCTGTATGCTGCTATTTTAGGGACAGCTCAGCCAGATTAGTCTTTCTTCATCATCATCATCATCATCATCATTAGCTGTTACTATCAGGTCCACAAAAGAGCTGTTCCAGCTAATCGTTCCAGCCTACTCTTTTTTGCCAATTTGTATAGGGACAGGCAGGAAGCAGTGTGTCAGGCAGTGAGGATAATTTTAAAGACTTGCTGTTACTATTAGTTCCACAAAGGTTCTTTTCAGGACTGGTATCAGTGGTACGGTAATAGGCTTGTACACGTATAATATTCTTTCTTCCAAATATAGAAAGAATATTATACTTGACTGCTGCCCTTCTGCTGCAGTCTGCTAATCATTCACAACTCACTTGTTCCACAAAAGTTCTTATAAGGACTGGTAACTTGGTCTGTCTAGGGTGCTACGGTACATAGGCTTGGGTGCGGTACAGTCTGCTGTTCTGTAAGGACCGCTATCGGTCCACAATAGATAGGGTTGCCGTGCACTACTGCTGACCGCTGCCCTATACTGCAGCAGTCCTTCAGCGGTATAGGGACTGACGCACAGTCTGCTAAACACTAATACACAACCTGCTTGGTCCACAAAAGTTCTTATAAGGACTGGTAACTTGGTATAGGGTGCTACGGTACATAGGCCTGAGTGCGTTACAGTCTGCTGTTCTGTAAGGACCGCTATCGGTCCACAATACATAGGGTTGACGTGCACTACTGCTGACCGCTGCCCTATACTGCAGCAGTCCTTCAGCGGTATAGGGACTGACGCACAGTCTGCTAAACACTAACACACAACCTGCTTGGTCCACAAAAGTTCTTATAAGGACTGGTAACTTGGTATAGGGTGCTACGGTACATAGGCCTGAGTGCAGTACAGTCTGCTGTTCTGTAAGGACCGCTATCGGTCCACAATACATAGGGTTGCCGTGCACTACTGCTGACCGCTGCCCTATACTGCAGCAGTCCTTCAGCGGTATAGGGACTGACGCACAGTCTGCTAAACACTAACACACAACCTGCTTGGTCCACAAAAGTTCTTATAAGGACTGGTAACTTGGTATAGGGTGCTACGGTACATAGGCCTGAGTGCAGTACAGTCTGCTGTTCTGTAAGGACCGCTATCGGTCCACAATACATAGGGTTGCCGTGCACTACTGCTGACCGCTGCCCTATACTGCAGCAGTCCTTCAGCGGTATAGGGACTGACGCACAGTCTGCTAAACACTAACACACAACCTGCTTGGTCCACAAAAGTTCTTATAAGGACTGGTAACTTGGTATAGGGTGCTACGGTACATAGGCCTGAGTGCAGTACAGTCTGCTGTTCTGTAAGGACCGCTATCGGTCCACAATACATAGGGTTGACGTGCACTACTGCTGACCGCTGCCCTATACTGCAGCAGTCCTTCATTGGTATAGGGACTGACGTACAGTCTGCTAATCACTAACACACAACCTGCTTGGTCCACAAAAGTTCTTATAAGGACTGGTAACTTGGTATAGGGTGCTACGGTACATAGGCCTGAGTGCAGTACAGTCTGCTGTTCTGTAAGGACCGCTATCGGTCCACAATACATAGGGTTGACGTGCACTACTGCTGACCGCTGCCCTATACTGCAGCAGTCCTTCATTGGTATAGGGACTGACGTACAGTCTGCTAATCACTAACACACAACCTGCTTGGTCCACAAAAGTTCTTATAAGGACTGGTAACTTGGTATAGGGTGCTACGGTACATAGGCCTGAGTGCAGTACAGTCTGCTGTTCTGTAAGGACCGCTATCGGTCCACAATACATAGGGTTGCCGTGCACTACTGCTGACCGCTGCCCTATACTGCAGCAGTCCTTCATTGGTATAGGGACTGACGTACAGTCTGCTAATCACTAACACACAACCTGCTTGGTCCACAAAAGTTTTTATAAGGACTGGTAACTTGGTATAGGGTGCTACGGTACATAGGCCTGAGTGCAGTACAGTCTGCTGTTCTGTAAGGACCGCTATCGGTCCACAATACATAGGGTTGACGTGCACTACTGCTGACCGCTGCCCTATACTGCAGCAGTCCTTCAGCGGTATAGGGACTGACGCACAGTCTGCTAATCACTAACACACAACCTGCTTGGTCCACAAAAGTTCTTATAAGGACTGGTAACTTGGTATAGGGTGCTACGGTACATAGGCCTGAGTGCGTTACAGTCTGCTGTTCTGTAAGGACCGCTATCGGTCCACAATACATAGGGTTGCCGTGCACTACTGCTGACCGCTGCCCTATACTGCAGCAGTCCTTCAGCGGTATAGGGACTGACGCACAGTCTGCTAAACACTAACACACAACCTGCTTGGTCCACAAAAGTTTTTATAAGGACTGGTAACTTGGTATAGGGTGCTACGGTACATAGGCCTGAGTGCAGTACAGTCTGCTGTTCTGTAAGGACCGCTATCGGTCCACAATACATAGGGTTGCCGTGCACTACTGCTGACCGCTGCCCTATACTGCAGCAGTCCTTCATTGGTATAGGGACTGACGTACAGTCTGCTAATCACTAACACACAACCTGCTTGGTCCACAAAAGTTCTTATAAGGACTGGTAACTTGGTATAGGGTGCTACGGTACATAGGCCTGAGTGCGTTACAGTCTGCTGTTCTGTAAGGACCGCTATCGGTCCACAATACATAGGGTTGCCGTGCACTACTGCTGACCGCTGCCCTATACTGCAGCAGTCCTTCATTGGTATAGGGACTGACGTACAGTCTGCTAATCACTAACACACAACCTGCTTGGTCCACAAAAGTTCTTATAAGGACTGGTAACTTGGTATAGGGTGCTACGGTACATAGGCCTGAGTGCGTTACAGTCTGCTGTTCTGTAAGGACCGCTATCGGTCCACAATACATAGGGTTGCCGTGCACTACTGCTGACCGCTGCCCTATACTGCAGCAGTCCTTCATTGGTATAGGGACTGACGTACAGTCTGCTAATCACTAACACACAACCTGCTTGGTCCACAAAAGTTCTTATAAGGACTGGTAACTTGGTATAGGGTGCTACGGTACATAGGCCTGAGTGCGTTACAGTCTGCTGTTCTGTAAGGACCGCTATCGGTCCACAATACATAGGGTTGCCGTGCACTACTGCTGACCGCTGCCCTATACTGCAGCAGTCCTTCATTGGTATAGGGACTGACGTACAGTCTGCTAATCACTAACACACAACCTGCTTGTTCCACAAAAGTTCTTATAAGGACTGGTAACTTGGTATAGGGTGCTACGGTACATAGGCTTGAGTGCGGTACAGTCTGCTGTTCTGTAAGGACCGCTATCGGTCCACAATAGATAGGGTTGACGTGCACCACTGCTGACCGCTGCCCTATACTGCAGCAGTCCTTCAGCGGTATAGGGACTGACGTACAGTCTGCTAAACACTAATACACAACCTGCTTGGTCCACAAAAGTTCTTATAAGGACTGGTAACTTGGTATAGGGTGCTACGGTACATAGGCTTGAGTGCGGTACAGTCTGCTGTTCTGTAAGGACCGCTATAGGTCCACAATAGATAGGGTTGACGTGCACCACTGCTGACCGCTCACCTATACTGCAGCAGTCCTTCAGCGGTATAGGGACTAAGAGTTTTGTCACAGGGTCATTTAAAAAATGACATGCAGAGGAAGAGGCAGGCCCTTCCGCAGGGGTGGTAGGGGTAGGGCAGGAGCAACAGGCTTGAGCCAAAGTGGGAAGTTGCAGAAGGTGCGTTCAATTACTTTAAAGGATGCACCAGACTTGGTTGAGTGGCTCGCTCAGCCTTACTCTTCTGCACCCTCCTCATCCTCTCGATCTGCACCCTCTTCTTCACTCTCTGCTATGTGCACCCCCAAAGACACTACCACCAACAACACGACCACCACCACCACCACCACATACCTTCCGCTTGAGTCACTGGAATTATTTTCCGATCCATATCAAGAGGACATTTCTGATGCGCAGCCACTCTTGGTATTGGATCAGGAAGAGGAGGTAGCAACAAGCGCTACTCAGCAGTCTGACGCCAGTACCCAGATCAGCCCAAGGAGGAGGTTGGTCCCCGGTGTTGCTGCCTACTCCGAGATCTCTACTTATAGCGGTGGGGAAGGTGACGTTGATGATGACGTGTCTAGTGATGTCACGTGGGTGCCCACAAGAGAGGAAGAGGAGGGGAGTTCAGAGGGAGATATGGACCAGCAGATAGGGAGGAGAAGCAGCAATGACTTACATTGCACAGCAGGGACAAAGCAGACTGCAAATGTATCAGGAGCGAGTCATCGACCATGTACGGTCACATCTGGCGCTCCCAGGACACCGGCACATGGCTCCGCAGTGTGGGCTTTTTTTAACGTGTCCGCTGCTGACAATAGCGTTGCCATCTGCAATCTTTGCAGTCAACGCGTTAGTCGCGGTAAGCCCAATACTCACCTAGGGACGACCGCCTTAAGAAGGCACATGAGCAGCCATCACCGAGCCCAGTGGGAGCAACGGAACACACAAAGCCACACTGCAGGCTCTCACCGTCCAGCCTCGTCTTCTACTTCTCCTTCTCCTCTCTCCTCACAATTGTCCTCCACTCCACCTTCCATCACGCCAAGCTCACATTTTTCTGCAAAAAGGCAGGCTTCCGTGGGCCTAATGTTTGAGCGTAAAAAAATGATGACGCCGGATAACCCTCTTGCCCAACGGTTGGCGGCTGGCTTGTCAGAACTCATAGCCCGCCAACTACTGCCATATAAACTGGTGGACTCGGAGGCCTTTCGCAAATTTGTGGCCATTGGAACACCACAATGGAAGGTCCCAGGAAGGAAGTATTTCTCAGAGAAGGGCATCCCAGAGCTATATGGCCATGTTCAGCGGCAAGTGAATGTATCTCTGGCACACAGTGTCGGTGCCAAGATACATCTGACCACAGACACGTGGTCTAGCAAACACGGGCAGGGAAGGTATATCAGTTTTACTGCCCACTGGGTGAACCTTCTGACGGCCGTCAAGCATGTAACCCGTGGCACCCGTGTAGATTTGGTTTTACCGCCACGGATTGCATGCAGGCCTGACTCTTCTTCTCCTCCTCCTACTCCATCCTCCTCCCTCTCCTCCTCAGCTGCCTCCTCCTTTTCCGCTGCTAGCGTCTCTTCCACTGCACCGCCCAAGCTCCCCAGAACCTATTCCACATGCCAGGTGAGACGTTGCCATGCCGTGCTGCGTCTGTTGTGCCTGGAAGCAAAGAGCCACACTGGCCCGGCACTCCTTTCAGCTTTGCGTTCACAGGCAGATGAGTGGCTAACACCGCTCAATTTGACAGTTGGTAAAGTGGTGTGTGACAACGGTGCCAATCTGCTTAGCGCATTGAAACAGGGCAAAATCACGCACGTGCCGTGCATGGCACACGTCTTAAACTTGGTCGTGCAGCGATTCCTTGTCAAATACCCTGGGGTCCAGGACATCTTGCGGCAGGCAAGGAAAATCTCGGCCCATTTCAGAAGATCTTACACGGCCATGGCTCGCCTTGCTGACATTCAGCGGCGACACCATCTGCCGGTCAGACGTCTTATTTGCGATTGCCCGACGCGATGGAACTCAACCTTCTATATGCTTGATAGGCTGCTCCAGCAGAAACGTGCAGTTAACGTCTACCTGTATGAACTCTGCGAAAGAAACGGTTCTGGGGAGCTGGGTTTTTTTTCACCGCGCCAGTGGCTGCTCATGCGCGACACATGCAGACTTCTGCGGCCATTTGAGGAGATCACCAAACTGGTCAGTCGCAGCCATGGCGCCATCAGTGACATGGTACCTTATGCCTTCTTTCTGGAGCGTGCATTGCGTCGTGTCATTGATCAGGCTGTGGAGGAGCAGGAGCGGGAAGATGAGGAAGTCGCAATGCTGGATGAATTCCCAGGGGGGGCTACTCTATCTGAGACAAGTCAACAACAGGAGTCTGATGAGGAGTCAGAGGAGGATGGTGCCGGGGCGGATGAGCAGGAGCAAGAAGAGCATGCTTTAAACCTTTCTGGGATCCCTGTTGTGCGAGGATGGGGAGAGGAGAATGAAGAGGACGACATTATCCTGGATGATGAGCAGGAGCCAGGCCACCACACCGCTTCCACTTTAGTGCAAATGGGGGCCTTCATGCTCCAGTGTTTTAATAGGGACCCCCGTATAAAAAGCATGAGGGTCAAGGACCAGTACTGGGTGGCAACGTACTTAGACCCCCGGTACAAACACAAAATGGCGGAAATGTTACCGCCGTCGCAGAGGGCTGTCAGAATGCAGCACTTCCAGGCCTTGCTTCGAGAAATGCTGCATTCTGCTTTTGCGTGCGCTGGCAGAGGAGCAATTCCCACTCCCAGAGAAGGATTTGCGGGTACCAATCCAACAGCGCCTGCAAGAAGAGGCCGGTTTGAAGATGTGTTGGTGACTTCGGATATGAGGTCATTCTTTCAGCCGACCCATCGACAGGTGTCATCCGGATCCAGCATCAGGGAACGCCTAGACCGTCAGGTGTCCGACTACATTGGGTTAACGGCCGATGTGGACGCTCTGAGGAGTGATGAACCCCTAGACTACTGGGTGGGCAGGCTTGACCTCTGGCCAGAGCTTGCCCAATTTGCAATCGAACTGTTGGCTTGCCCCTCATCCAGTGTCCTGTCCGAAAGGACGTTCAGCGCAGCAGGGGGGATTGTGACCGATAAGCGTACTCGCCTAGCTCACCACAGTGTTAACTACCTCACATTTCTAAAAATGAATGAGGCATGGATCTCGGAGGAATTCAACACATGTGATCAGTAGACCATGTATATGTCTATAAACAATTTTTGGAATCAAGCACACAGACCTTCTTAATTCATTTGGCTCACTTCCCTGACCCAAAAAAGCACACCGTACTATATGCCCCTACCCTCCTCTTTGAAGAGGTTGAGCGGTGTCATATTTCTACTGGGGCTGCTTATTATGAGGGGTTCCCACCATCCCTGTGCTGTGCTGACTTCCTCCTGGGTGTTCTTATTATGAGGGGCTCCCACCATCCCTGTGCTGTGCTGACTTCCTCCTGGGGGTTCTTATTATGAGGGGATCACACCATCCCTGTGCTGTGCTGACTTCCTCCTGGGGCTGCTTACGGTGCTGCTGTCAGCGCTGTATGTCACGGAGCTGCTGTCAGCGCTGTATGTCACGGAGCTGCTGTCAGCGCTGTATGTCACGGAGCTGCTGTCAGCGCTGTATGTCACGGAGCTGCTGTCAGCGCTGTATGTCACGGAGCTGCTGTCAGCGCTGTATGTCACGGAGCTGCTGTCAGCGCTGTATGTCACGGAGCTGCTGTCAGCGCTGTATGTCACGGTGCTGCTGTCAGCGCTGTATGTCACGGAGCTGCTGTCAGCGCTGTATGTCACGGAGCTGCTGTCAGTGCTGTATGTCACGGAGCTGCTGTCAGCGCTGTATGTCACGGAGCTGCTGTCAGCGCTGTATGTCACGGAGCTGCTGTCAGCGCTGTATGTCACGGTGCTGCTGTCAGCGCTGTATGTCACGGAGCTGCTGTCAGCGCTGTATGTCACGGAGCTGCTGTCAGTGCTGTATGTCACGGAGCTGCTGTCAGCGCTGTATGTCACGGAGCTGCTGTCAGCGCTGTATGTCACGGAGCTGCTGTCAGCGCTGTATGTCACGGTGCTGCTGTCAGCGCTGTATGTCACGGAGCTGCTGTCAGCGCTGTATGTCACGGAGCTGCTGTCAGCGCTGTATGTCACGGAGCTGCTGTCAGCGCTGTATGTCACGGAGCTGCTGTCAGCGCTGTATGTCACGGAGCTGCTGTCAGCGCTGTATGTCACGGTGCTGATGTCAGTGCTCTGTATTACGGTGCTGCTGTCAGTGCTCTGTATCTCCTGCACCCTCTTGTTTGCCTACCCTGGTCCCTGACCTTCCCTCTCCTCCATTGCCTTCATTAGCTCCATAGTCCTGAATTGTCAGAACAATTTCCCAAATAAAAAAAAAATGCTTGTAGTTATCGATCCCAAATTCACCTCATACATGTATTATGCTATTGTCCAGGTGGTGGGACTACGTGCTACCCCCTAATAATTACCCCGTGGCCGCAAATTCGACCTAAAGGTTTGCGAAATTCGCCTCCCATTGAAGTCAATGGAGCCCGCGGCGAACGGTCGTTTTCGCGAACGTTTGTGCCCGTTCGCGTTTCGCGTTCGCGAAACGTCCCGTCGGAAGTTCGTCCATCACTATTCGTGTACTCAAGCTGAAACGAACTTGGGTTCTGCAGCAGGACAATGATCCTAAACACACCAGCAAGTCCACCACCGAATGGCTGAAGAAAAACAAAATGAAGACTTTGGAGTGGCCTAGCCAAAGTCCTGACCTGAATCCTATTGAGATGTTGTGGTATGACCTTAAAAAGGCCGTTCATGCTCAAAAACTCTCTAATGTAACTGAATTAGGACAATTCTGCAAAGATGAGTGGGCCAAAATTCCTCCAGGATGCTGTAAAAGCCTCATTGCACGTTATCGCAAACGCTTGGTTGCAGTTGTTGCTGCTAAGGGTGGCCCAACCAGTTATTAGGTTTAGGGGGCAATCACTTTTTCACACAGGGCCATGATGGTTTGGATTTTTTTTCACCTTTAATAATAAACACCTTCATTTACAAATTGCATTTTGTGTTTACTTGTGTTGTCCTTGACTATTGTTTAAATTGGTTTGATGTTCCGAAACACTTAAGTGTGACAAACATGCAAAGGAACAGGAAATGAGGAAGGGGGCAAACACTTTTTCACACCACTGTATGTGAACCAGACCCATTGAAAAGAACATATTTTCAAATGTTCTGGGAATTGGATGGGGTGTAAGCCTCATCCAGTTTGCATATGTGTGAACCCAGCCTAAATGACAGCACAACATAGTTCACCCTCTTTTTTATATTTGTATTGGTCAATGGTTGTTAACCATAATCACTCCAAATTTAAAATCTGAAAATCAACATGCATCAAAATGCATAGCAACTCCCAATGGAAATGTATGTTGATGCATGTTGCATGATAATGCCCCTTCCTAAGAAAAAAAAAAAACCTCTGCGCACACGCATTAATCTAAATGGGCCCTTAAATTCGCCATCCCTTAAAATGTGACAGGTGAGGGATGGCAGCAAATATTGCCTTATGCATTAAGCCTAAGCCTGGGGCCACATTGGCAATCCTAATTGCTTGTTAGCAAGCGATGTAACCCTTGTTGACAACAGTTTACATCAATGAATTGCAAATAAAGCAAATGTCAGCAAGGAGTTAAATCTCTTGTTTGCAAGGGATAATAATTTCACACCTAGCCTCAGGCCACTAACAGACATCGGACAGCGTTCTGAAGAAACAAGGATTGCGAGTCATAGATGATCCCCACCAGAGAAATGAATCTGCAGAGCTGGAATATTTTGTGCTTTTTCCATTGATCCTTGTCCATGACTATTTTTTGCATCATTTGGGATACGGACACAACGCCTACCCAAATTTCCTGCATCAGCATGTTATGGGAATATTTCCAGGTTTGATGAGTATTGTCTAATCATGTTTGTGGCTGGCCTAAACTGGCTGTATATGGTTCTGCTCAGTGGGTGGCCCTGCTGGCTGCCTCCTGATGACATCCCTTGATTGAAAAATAGAAGGAGCCAGGCGGAAAATTTTTGGCCAAGCAGTACCTGCCTCCAGTCAGATGTAGCCTTGTTCCAGGTATTTTGACAGCTGTCAGGGCTGACTGTCAAAACACTATAGTTGCAGCAGGAGATTTCTGTTCAGCATACTTGTCTAGAATCTATACTTTATATATAATGGCCAGCTTAAAGTGGAACTAATCTACCAAGTATACAGTGCATCCGGAATATATTTACAGCACTTCACTTTTTCCACATTTTGTTATTACAGCCTTATTCCAAAATGGATTCAATTCATTATTTTCCTCAAAATTCTATAAATAATAACCCATAATGACAATGTGAAAGAAGTTTATTTGAAATCTTTCAAATTTATTAAAAATAATAAGCAAAAAAAAAAAATCACATGTACATAAGTATTCACAGCCTTTGTCAAATTTAGTTCAGGTGCATCCTGCTTTCATCATCCTTGAGATATTTCTACAACCTGTGGTAAATTCAGTTGATTTTACATAATTTTCGAAAGACACGCACCTGTCTATATAATAGGGATAAGCCAAACACCCCCCAGTTCGGTTCGCATCAGAACATGCGAACTGGCAATAAATTTGTTCGAACATCCAAACACCATTAAAGTCTATGGGACTCGAACATGAAAAATCTAAAGTGCTAATTCTAAAGGCTTATATGCAAGTTATTGTCATAAAAAGTGTTTGGGGACCTGGGTCCTGCCCCCCAAAAAATGGCAGTTTTCTCAGGAGCAGTGATTTTAATAATGCTTAAAGTGAAAGAATAAAAGTGAAATATTTATTTAAATTTCATACCTAGGGGGTGTGTATAGTATGCCTGTAAAGTAGCGCTTTTTTCCCGTGCTTAGAACTGTCCCTGCACAAAGTGTAATTTCTGAAGGAAAAAAAGTCATTTAAAAGCACTCACGGCTATAATGAATTGTCGGCTCCTGGTAATACAGAGAACAGTCATTGAAAGTCATTGACAAAAAAAAAAATTGTGGGAGTCCCCCCAAATTCAATTACCAGGCCCTTCAGGTCTGGTATGGATATTAAAAGGGGAATCTTGCGTCAAATAATGACGCGGGGTTCCCCCAAAAATCCATACCAGAACCTTCATGTCCAGTATGGATTTTAAGGGGAACTCCACGGCAAATGTAAAAAAAAATGGAGTGGAGTTCCCCCCAAAAATCCTTACCAGACCCTTTATCCGAGCATGCAACCTGGCAGGCCACAGGAAAAGAGGGGGGACGAGAGAGCCCCCCCGAACCGCACCAGGCCACATGCCCTCAACATTGGGAGAGTGCTTGGGTTGTTGTGGGGGTCTGTGGGCAGCTGGCTTATCGGAACCTGGAAGCCCCCTTTAACAAGGTGACCCTCATATCCCGGCCACCCCGTTTGAAATGGTAACAGTACATTGTAACCCTACCATTTCACAAAGAAAGTGTAAAAAATTGTAAAAAAAAACACACAGACACCGTTGGGATAAGTCCTTTATTAAAAAAATAAATAAAATTCCAGCGGTGTTAATCCACTCTCTGTATCCTGCGATGGGCGATCATCTCTCTGGGGTCCATCAATGGATGATCTCTCCTCTCCAGGTCCAGGGTCCAACAATGATGTCCAGCGAAGCGCATCCTGTCTCCACCGGAGACATCGCGGGAATCCCGGCAGAGTGACAGGCCTCTTAGCTGAGGACGGGGCCACCCGTCCGGTGACACCGTCCCCCTTTGACGCAAGGGGAAATCCGGGCTTCCCCAGTGACGTGCGGGTGACCCTGCCCCCCTCTGATGTAACGCAGGTTTCCGTTACAAAAAAATTGATCTCAGGCTTTCCAGCAAACCCCCCCCCCCCCAAAAACGGCAGTGTTTACATCTGTTGGCACCTGAAGTGACCTCATGAGGTCGCTTCCATCCTCTGAGGGTCATAGACAGGGCAGGACTTACCATTGGGCTTGACTGGGCTCAAGCCCATGGGCCCCACCGAGATACATAGCTGAGTGTACTCGGCTCCGCTCTGCTCACAGTCACGCCCAGTCCTGCCCTATGATGGACATAACACGGGGACTGGGCGTAACTGTGAGCCGAGCCAAGTACACTCAGCTACACTCAGCTCCGCTCGGGACTGTGAGAGACTGAGAGGACTCGAGAGCTGCCAAGAGGACCTGAGAGCCACAGAGAGGACCCGAGAGCCACCGAGAGGACCCGAGAGCCGCCGAGAGGACTCGAGAGCCGCCAAGAGCCTCCCAGAGGACCCTAGAGCCGCAGAGAGGACCCAATCGCCTCTGAGATACACAGGACTCTGTATCTCAGCGGCACCATTTTTAAACTTCAAGACTGCAATGACAAGGCTGCAAATGACAAGGCTGCAAATGACACTGGGGAAAGGCTGCAAATGACACTGACAAGGCTCCAGATGGATGGCAAGGCTGCAGATAGACACTGATAAGGCTGCATTGATGGACATTTAAATGTAAGTTTTTTTCCTTAAAATTCCCTCCTAAACTTGGGGTGCGTGTTATACACCGATAAATACGGTAATGTATAGAAGGTAGGGCCCGAAAGTGACTCAAGCCCAAGGGCCCTCACCACCCTAAGTCCTGCCCTGGTCATAGACAAGACTGCTGATAGAAATCAGGAGGCCCCATACAGCCTACCTGAGCCTACCCCTCCTCTGGAAATATCAAATTATATTTTTCGGAAAAATAACAGCCATGATGCTATGCTTTGAAGGCATGGAAGAAATCATATCCCCCATCGAACATACTCTAGTTGTGTGATCATCCAATGGCTTCCTGGCAGGGGCGGACTGACAACTCATAGGGCCCCCGGGTAATAGGAGATCATGGGCCCCCTGTGTCCCCCGAAAAACGCAAGCCACACCCACACCAAGCCCCCCTACATATTGCACTGCCCACATTACATGCGTTTGTGGCAGCCATCCTTCCCATATTGAAGCTCAGCTGCACAGAAGGGCCAATCAGTGGAAGCTGTTGAGCCCTCATGTTCAAGAATGGGACGATGCGTAATTCTTGCCTGCAGCTTAGGCTTATAGAGATTCCTGTTGGCATTGCTGGGAAGCAACCTGAATACCTGAGGGCTTCCAAACAATTGAGGTACTCTGGGGACATCAATGAAATATCTATCTCAGCAATAGTCTGCATAGAAGTTCCTAACTTCTTTCTGTAGAAGCTACTGGGCACTTCCAGGTTTACAGATCAGCAGCCATCTTCATGAGGCAACCAGGGGCATTTTCTGAAAGCAGTTGGCCTGTGGGCAAGATCATATTTAACCACTTTCCGACCGGTGCACATCGATGTACGTCTGCAGAATGACATGGACAGGCAAATGGGCATACAGGTACGTCCCTTTAAAATTGCCAACGTGCCATGGTGTGCGCGCCGCCGGCCAGGACCTCTGTGAGTCCGATCGTGGGTCTCGGACTCGATCGCAGCGGGGATACCCGCGATCGACTCACGGGGAGGAAGAACAGGGAGAAGCTAACGTAAACAAGTGACACTGTGATCACTTCCTGTGATTGGAGCAGAGATCAGTGATGTGTAAAACACAGCCACGCCCCCCACAGTTAGCAACATGCCCCTAGGACACACTTAACTCCTACACTGCCACCTAGTGGTTAACCCCTTCACTGCCAGTGTAATTTACACAGGAATCAGTGCATTTGTATAGCACTGATTGCTGTATAATTGACAATGGTCCCAAAAATGTGTCAAAAATATCCAATGTGTCTGCCATAATGTCGCAGTCACAATAAAAATTGCTGATCGCCGCCATTACTAGTAAAAAAATTTAAATATTAATAAAAATGCCAAAAAACTATCCCCTATTTTGTAAACGCTATAACTTTTGCGCAAACCAATCAATAATCGCTTATTGTGATTTTTTTTACCAAAAATATGTAGAAGAATACGTATCGGCCTAAACTGAGGGAAAAAATTTTTTTTTTAGACATTTTTGGGGGATATTTACTTATTATTTAGCACAAAAAATAAAAACTGCAGGGGTGATCAAATACCACCAAAAGAAAGCTCTATTTGTGGGAAAAAAAGGACATCAATTTTGTTTGGGAGCCATGTTGCACGACCGCGTAATTGTCAGTTAAAGCAACGCAGTGCCGAATCCCAAAAAGTGGTCTGGTCTTTGCCCAGAAAAATGATCTTATGTGGTTAGGCCCTAATGTCAGAGAAAGAAGTGTGGTGTGCTTAGCATGTCGTGGCAAAATGTTGGTGTGGTTTTCAGGGGCTGTAGGTAGCACGTGCTGGCTGCATAGTAAAGTAATGATGCCCAATGATTGAATGATTGAGGGGTTAGATGCCTTGTGCACTCAGTCCCTTCCTGCTAGAGTTGCAAACCCCCCCCACAACTTCATGTGAAATCTATTGGCAAAGCACATTTTTTTTACTGAGAACCTGAAATATGACAAAAACTCATATTAGAGACTAAAAGGGGAAGGGGTGGAAGGAAAGAGGCAGAAGATGGGAGAGGAAGGAGAGATAGGAATAGGAGGGAGAGAGAGAGATGGGAGAGAGAGAGATGGGGGAGACGGGGAAGTAGGAGAGAGATGGAGGAAGGGGAGAGAGGGAGGTGGAGGGTGAAAGTTGTTGTAAAAGAACAGCAGCGTGTAATGTAAAGTTGTTAATAAACTGACAATACTGTATGCCTTATGCCTATCTATGCAGCAAGTGGCGCTGTGGTATTATAGTGTATAGTTCTTATATTCTATGATATAACAGGATGTCTACGTTCATTGTGTACTTGTATGCATCTTGTTTTCTGTTTACATGATAAGGACATCCTTTGATATACTCCATGGAAATAAAGGTATACTCTACATACAACAAGCTTCCTGCCCATTATTCAATAACCTAATAGGTTATGGGTGCCAGGCACCCAGGCATTGGAGAGGGTACCCCAGGACACCCAGTGTACCCAGCAGAGAACCTAGCAGGCACCCAGGCACTGGAAAGAATTCTACAGTGAATCAGTGAGTACTGTATGCAAGCTACTGAAACATGGCAAGCAGTTCAGTTGTGAAGTTTGCAATAGCAAAGCTGAACAATGCCAATTATCAGCTATGTAAATTTAAAGTGGAAATGCTTTTTAGCATGGATGGCTTTTGGCAAGTGCTAAATACAGACAGACCCACAGACAGAGAGATGGAGGACTGGGATACGAAGGCAAAACAAGCAATAAGCTTACTAGTGGAAGATGACCAGCTTATCCACATAAGAACAGAAAAAACGTCCAAAGGTACGTGGACTTCATCACAAAAGCTTTATCAGAATTCAAGTCTAAACAGCAAACAGTTTTTGCTACAAAAGTTATACAAGATGAGACTAGAAGAAGGCCACCAAATATGTGACCATGTGAAAGCTATGCTAGAAATCATAAAGCAGCTGCGTACCATCGGAGAGGACATCAAAGATAACCATATTGTTGCCTTGCTCCTCTACAGCCTTCCAGAGACATATACTGCTCTTATTAACGCTTTAGAAACCAGACTTGAGTAAGGACTGACACTAGGATATGTCAACGGTAAATTAATTGATGAATATGATAGAAGGAAAGAAAACATGCACCGTGATGACAAAGCTCTTAGGATTTACAAAGGCACAAAGCACAACAAAGAAAGCAGAGCCTGTTATCGCTGTAAAAAGACCGGTCACTTAAAAAAAGATTGTTGTATCTGGAAAGCCGAGCAGCGAAAGCTAAAGCTATTAACAAAAGAAAGAGTCAAAGCAGCCACAAAGGAAACTGAAGACACATCATAGAGTGGTACCTTTAAAGCAACAAAGAGCTGCAAGCTACGAGGCTGGTGCATAGACTCAGGAGTGACAAGCCACATGACTAGCAATCAGACCTTCTTTACAAACATTGATTACAGTACAAATGACAAAGTTTACCTAGCAAACGGGAAAAGCAGCACATCAGAAGGTAAAGGCCAGGGCTTCTTGAACTGTATTACACCACAAGCCAAGCAGAGTATGCTTGTAAAGAAAGTGCTATATGTTCCAGAACTAGAAGGCAGCCTTCTATCAGTGAAAAGTCTTGCAAGCAACGGTCTCACAGTTAAGTTCCAGGGTGATGCACAACAACAAGCCATTCCTTGCAAAAGGAAAACTGGATGATCAGCAAGCCAAAAAAGTCGCAAATGACCTACACAGCAAATGTATTCACTTATGGCACAGGCGACTGGGACACAGAAGTCCAGAAGCTATACAGGACATTATAAAGAGAGGCTTATCAGAAGATTTAACAATAGCGCCTTGCAAAGTACTCATGGAATGCAAATGCTATATTAGAGAAAAAGCCATATGTGCTCCCCTTCCACAGACGTCTCAAAAGAAAAACTACCCATCCCTGCAGCTCATACACAGTGACGTATGTGGTCCAATGAAAACTTCCACGTCAGGCGGGAACAGATATCTACTTACCTTCATTGATGATTATTCCAGGTACAAAAACAACTTATCTGATGAGACACAAAAATGAAACAGAGAAACTTCAAGAGTTTGTTGCATGTCTAGCAACAAATTCCAACGCGAACCAGGAATAATACGCATTCACAATGGGGGAGAATGCATAAGCAAAGAAGTGGCCTCATACCTGAAGAGACAAGGAATACTACACCAGACAACCACACTGTACACTCCTGAACAAAACGGTGTAGCAGAAAGGAAAATGTGGATTCTTATAGAAGTGTCCAGATGCATGTTGTTGGATTCCAACCTACCTCACAAGTACTGGGGAGAAGCAGTTATGACTGCAACCTACACCCAGAACAGACTACCCTCAAGAGCCATTAAAAGTACTCCATTCGAAATGTGACATGGATCAAAGCCAAGCATAGGCCACATCAGATTGTTTGGATGTAAAGCATATGCCTATATTCCAAGTGAAAAGTGATACAAGCTGGAGAACAGAGCCATAGATGGCATTCTAGTAGATTATGGTGAACAAACTAAGGGTTACAAAATCCTATACCCAAAGACTGACAAAGCCGTAGTGTTTGTTTTAATGAGAGCCCATCATCAGAAACATTAATCCCCGAAAGCTCTGAAGTGTATATACCCAGCAAACCAGAAGAAAAGGTCGACTGGCTCTCTATGGAGCTGGTTCACATATCTCCATTGCGGCTGCGCAGAGACTTGCACAGGAGTGCTGTGCATCTTTGGCTCCATTTCAGGGCCATATTCAGGCAACAATTTGGTCCTGATTCACCCCTGAAATGGAGAACAGGGACGTACCAAACACCTGCTGTGAGCCGCATCCGTCAGAGATGTGAACCCAGCCTAAATCAAGTTCCCCACCAGATCCTGCTGAGCTGCTTGAAAGCAGAAGATCCACTCGGATTACAAAGGGGATACCACCCCGCAAGCTGTCATACACTGTCAAAACACACAGCATACTTGAACCAACATCCTGGGAAGAAAACTGCCAAAATGTGAAGCCAATAAATTGGAGAAAGGCAGCAGAAGAAGAATTAAAGTCACTTCAATAAAATAAAACCTGGACACTCACAGAGCTTCCTCGTAGCCACAAAACTATAGGAAGTAAGTGGACTTTCAAAGTAAAGTCAGATGCAGAAGGGAATATCCTCAAATACAAAGCCAGACTAGTTGCCAAGGGTTACTCCCAGAAATGTGAAGAAATGAAGATTATGATGAAACATTTGCTCCCGACGTAAAACACCATCAGAGCACTTCTTAGCCCCTGTACACACGGTCGGAGATTCTGCCAACCAAATCCGTCGGATTTTGTCCGTCAGATTTAGTTTGACGGATTGTGTCCGAAACTGTTGCATACACACGGTCGGACTAAGTTGTGGAAAAATCCGATCTTTCAGAACGTGATGACGTAATTTCGTTACGATGGGACTAGATTCAGGCTAGTAGCCAATAGCTCTGATGTAGGAATTTGATCTGAGCATGCGTGGCACTTGGTCCGATCAAAATTCACTACACATGATCAGATTACGTCCGACCGGCCCAGTTGGTCGGGAAATATTTCCAACATGTTGGAAAATTGGGTGGGACGGAGATTCGGACGGAATCAGTCCGATGCATACCACACACAGTCGGATTATCTGACGACACGGTCCGATAAGACGCATTCCGACGGATTCTCCGACCGTGTGTACAAGGCTTTAGTATTGCAGCCGAGAAGAGCATGCAAGTGAAACACCTAGATGTTAAAACTGCTTTCCTATATGGAGACATTAAGGAAGACCTCTACATGGAGCAACCACCAGAGTTTGAGCAAGGAGACAACCTTGTGTGTAAACTTCAGAAGAGCATCGACAGTCTTAAACAATCTGCAAGGATGTGGAATGAGAAAGTGAACAAAGTGCTTACTAGAGAGGGATTCTCAATAAGTAAAGCAGACCCCTGTTTCTACTCCAAGAATCAAGAAGACAGATGGATATACATTCTTATCTATGTTGATGACATTATAACATATTTTGAACAAGGAGGGGATTACAATCAGATTGTTCACAATTTGAAATCAAGGAGCTAGGGAACATTAGCTACTATCTGGGGATCCAAATAGAGAGAGAAAAAGATGGAAGTTACCTTCTCAACCAATGTCAGAAAATCTCTGAAATCTTGGAACAATTCCATATGCAAGATGCAAAAGAAGTGAAAACTCCTATGGAACCAGGCTATCAAAAGAGCAATGAAGCAGAAAACTTGCTACCCAACAATAACACGTATCGCAGAGCAATCAGTAAACCGCTATACGCTGCCACTGTGACAAGTCCAGACATAGCCGCAGCAGTGGGCATACTATGTAGGAAAGTCTCAACTCCCTGTCAGTGTGACTGGAACACAGTAAAAAGAGTGATACAGTACCTCAAAGGAATAAGTCAGATGAAGTTGGATATGTGGATGCTGATTGGGCCAGTGACTGCACAGACCGCAAGTGGATTCATCTTCCAGTATGGGGAAGTAACCATAAGTTGGTCTACAAAGCAAGCAACAGTCGCTCTATCTTCAACTGAAGTAGAGTAAATTTCAGCAGCACATGCATGTCAAGAAGCAATATGGATTTGTCAACTTTCTGTGGACATTGGAATAGACATGTCAAAACCAATTTCCATTTTTAAAGACAACCGGGGATGTATAAAGCTTACACAATCAGAAAGGGTCAATCCTAAGACCAAACACATTGACGTCAAGTATCACCTACTGAGGGACAATCAAGAGCAAGGTGTCATTTACATTCAATCAGTGGCGACTGGGGGGCGCAAACAAACTGAAAAAAATTTGAAAAAAAAACATCAATTGCAGTCACAGGGCCATCAAACGAAGCCACTGTGCCCTCAAATGAAATCACTGTGCCATGAAACAAAGCCACTGTGCCCATCAAATGCAGCCACTGTGCCATCAAACGCAGCCACTGTGCCATCAAACGCAGCCACTGTGCCATCAAATGTAGCCATTGTGCAATAAAACGCAGTCACTGAGCCATCAAATGCAGCTACTGTGCCAAACGCTGCCACTGTGTCCATCAAATGCTGCCACTGTGCCATCAAATGCAGCCACTATGCCCAACAAATGCTGCCAGTGTGCCCATAAAATGCTGCCAGCGTGACCCCTGTCCGGCGCTTACCCTGTGTCTGTGGGGCATCGGTTGATGATCCTTCGTGTGTCTCCTCTCCTGCCTCATCTCCTGTCCTCTCTTCCATAGGCATCCAATAGTGGCGCCTGTTGTTTCAGCCAATCAGGTGACAGGTAACAGACCCGAGCACCTGATTGACGGAGAGGCGGTTCAGTTTTAGGAAAGTGAATAGTCATTTGCTTTCCTAACACAGCTGAGTGCACTCAGTTCACCTATTTTGCAACCTTAGAGCCTTACTTACCAGCTCCGCTCGGGCCGCGTGTTCCACAGAGCTTCAGACACTTCTGGTTTCCCTCTGGAAAACCGGAAGTAACCTCTCAACTAGAACAACAAAGCACCAAAGTTGTTTGGCGCGATGGAATGCGCCACAGAGCAGGTAAAAATCCTTCAAATGAAGCGCTTTGTCTGCAATCTCCTGATTGCACTGACGTGGCGCTTCCCATAGTGCACTGTGTCCGGCACCTGAACACAGTACACTTTAAGGACATTTTTTTAATTTTTAATTTTTTTTCAAGGATATGGAATGAGAAAGTGAACAAAGTACTTACCAGAGAGGGATTCTCTCCAAGAATCAAGAAGACAGATGGATATACATCTCCGCAAATTTGAGAGCATGAAATGGTCCAAAATGTCTTGGTATGCTGACACTTTAAGAGTTCCCTTCACTGGAACTAAGGGGACAAGCCCAATCCCTGAAAAACAACCCCACACCATAATCTCCCCTCCACTAAATGATTTGGTCCAGTGCACAAAGCAAATTCCATAAAGATATGAATGAGTAAGTTTGGGGTGGAGGAACTTGACTGGCCTCCACAGAGTCCTGACTTCAACCCGATAGAACACCTTTGGGATGAAATAGAACGGAGACTGTAAACCAGGCCGTCTCATCCAACATCAGTGCTTGACCTCACAAATGCGCTTCTGGAAGAATGATCAAACATTCCCATAGATTCACTACTAATCCTTGTGGACAGCCTTCCCAGAAGAGTTGAAGCTGCAAAGGGGTGGGCCAACTCAATATTGAACCCTATGGAGTAAAGCCTCATACACACGATCTGACTTTCTGACAACAAAACCGTGGCCTTTTTTTTTCGAAGGGTGTTGGCTCCAACTTGTCTTGCATACACACAGTCACACAAATGTTGCCTAACAATTACGGACGTAGTGACATACAAGGCGTACATAATATCTCCATTATGAATGCTAGTTATACAAAACCGAGCACTTCTGGCTCGTCCTTGCTTCCGTCCATGCATATTTGTACTTCGGACTTTTGTCTGACGGACTTGAAAACATTTGTTGGCGGGAAATTTGAGAACACGCTAGCCAACATTTGTCCAACAAAAAATGTCCAATGGAGCATACACACGGTCGGACTTTCAGCCAACAAGCTCACATCCAACTTTTCCCATCGGAAAATCTGATCGTGGACGCGGCATCAGACTGGGATGACATTCAAGTTTATGTGTGTGTAAAGGCAGGTGTTCCAATACTTTTGACAATATAGTGTAGGTATACCGCTAAAGGTGAGTAACTCATCACAGCTCCCAGATGCTGGTCGACCTTGTTGTAAATTGGTCAGAAAAGGAACTAAAAACAAGTTAGAATGTCACATAAAATGTTCTTTCAACTAAACAGCAATAGTCATAAAAGAAAATGAATCAACACAATCCGAGCTGCGGCGATTTTTCTTCTTAATTGAATGGTACTAAGGGTCACCTCTGACATGCTATGTAGTTGAAAAACATTTTTTTTTTAAAACACATCAGTGTAAAACATGGCAAAGGTGAACTCTGCTACTATTCAATAAATGTACAAAGTTGCTGCAGCCCAGAGCGCGCTAATTCGTTTTCCATTCTGACTATTGTTGCGTTCAATTTAAAGTAATTTGTATATGACTTTTTATACAACCATTGTGTAGCTTTTCAAAGCAGGAAACTGATCCCAAGTATGTACTGAACAAATACATCTGCCTCCACAGTGTGCAAATATCAATACAACTTATACAATGAAACAAGGATTTCAAAACATTAACACATAGTTATAAGAAATATTTACATCACGCTGATCTCTTAAATAAATAAAAAAAAATAAAAAATTAAAAAGCCAGAAAAGACTATAAAAGACCATGCTTTCTACTTCACCCCAGTAGGAAATATAATATAGTAGACAAACAAGTACGTAAAGAATCTCCATAGATTTCATTGTTCTCTGACATGAAGTTACAGATTGAGGAGGCAGGGAACCCGCATGTGGCCTCCTACAGTAAGGGGGGAACTAGTAAGGGAGGAAAGATGATTTTTTTTTTTTTTTGGTGATATTTATTACAATTAGACTCAAAATGAATGTGCAATTTGTCCAAGTCAGAAAAACAGGTTAATTTTAATGCAGACTCTACATAAAAGTACACTGTACTTACCTGCATTTCACTTCAGCTGCTGGGATTGAAAGCAAAGCCCTGTGCAAGGTCTGTATCAATGATTAGACCGGTTGGTTGCCGATGAACCTGATGAAATTCACCCAGTGAGTGTCCCTTTCCGTGGATTGAAAAGTCAAAGCAGTCAGGTTGAAAATTGATGGCCATTTAGATGCAGCCTCTATTTGGGCATTTTGACAGTTGGGGGCAGCTGTTGAAAACACAAAAGCCACAGTGGGATATTTATCTATTCCTGCTGGTGCTGTAGCTTGGATGGGGGAATCTGTTTGTGTTTGGCCATCCTAAAGTGGTTATAAACATGAAATACACTATATTACCAAAAGTATTGGAGCGCCTTCCTTTACATGCACATGAACTTTAATGGCATCCCAGTCCTGTCTTGCAGTCTCCAGTCTAATTCATCGCAAAGGTGTTCTATCAAGTTGAGGTCAGGACTCTGTACAGGCCTGTCAAGTTCCTCCACCCCAAACTCACTCATCCACACTATATTGCCAAAAGTATTGGGCCATCCCTCCAAATCATTTGGTGGAAGGGGGATTATAGTGTGGGGTTGTTTTTCAGGGGTTGGGCTTGGCCCTTTAGTTCCAGTGAAGGGAACTCTTAAGATGTCAGCATACAAAGACATGTTGGACAATTTCATACTCCCATCTTTGTGGGAACAGTTTGGGATGGCCCCTTCCTGTTCCAACATGACTGCACACCAGTGCGCAAAGCAAGGTCCAAAAAAGACATGGATGAGCGAGTTTGGGGTGGAGGAACTTGGCTGGGCTGCACAGAGTCCTGACATGAACCCAATACCACACTTTTTGGATGAATTAGAGTGGAGACTGGGAGCCAGGCCTTCTTGTCCAACATCAGTGCCTGACCTTACAAATGTGCTTATTTAAGAATGGTCAAAAATTCTCATAGACACACTCCTAAATTTGTGAACAGCCTTCCCAGAAGAGTTGAAGCTGTTATAGCTGCAATGGGTGGGCCAACTCAAAATTGAACCCTACGGACTAAGACTGGGATGCCACAGTTCATGTGCGTGTAAGGGCAGGCATCCCAATACTTTTGACAATATAGTGTGTAACCAAAAAGAAGCATATAAAAGAAATATGTTGTTAGGGTTTACATCCCCTTTAATGGCATTCATTTTTGAATTGCAGACAAATATAAATTATTCAGTTTATTACCAACTCTTTATTTTTTTCTTCCATCCTGCTGGATGTATGTGAACACCCACAAAAAGTGCACATAGGATCTGTCATAGGGCCCCCTTCTGAAGAGGATGAACCTTTACATAACCATCTGGGGTGCAAGATGCCTGACGGGGGCAAGGTCCACCTAGCCAAAAGGCCCAGCAAACCTCAACCAAGTACTAGGTGAGGGGATCTCCTGAAGGGAAACCGCCGCAGGCAGGGAGGAAGGAACCTAAGGCTACATATGCTCCCATTAGACTTCAATGTAGACCTATACCCTACAATCCAAGTGAAAAAAAGCACACATATAAGTGCAGAGTGATTCATTGGTGTGTATTTATAGAACTAAAACTCCCTGTGCCTAGGGACTCAATTATTCACCCATTTGGGAAACAGCAGAGGACGCCAGATTGCAGTATATAGGAAAAAACTACACTTAGTTGACGCCCTCTGCGATTTCCTTTAAATATTGCAGAGATTACTTCATCTCAGAGATGTCACTGATATTTTTGGACCTATAGACTTTTTAGTATAACCCTACACCCCCAGAGCACATTCATGTGTATGATTATATTGTAGTTTAGCTGTATCGATACCTGCGCCATTTTTGATAATTCTTGGCGTTATATTCAATCATTGGACCCTGCCATGTTGCCTCTCATACAGCATAGAGAAGGTAAATCCGGGCTGAAAATCATAACCCCAAATGGTAGGTAGTAGGATTTTAAATACCCCTCCAGTGATCACACAAGTACACTTATGTAAGAAAAAATATGTACAAAATCTTTATTTTAACAATAATATATTTTAAAAAAAACATGTCAAATTGTGATGATTTGTATACTGATACCAGCAAAACATTATCCACTACAAACATATATACAGTAGCTATTTGTCAAAATGAGGAACTAAGGTCAATGCCTTTTGTGGAAATGACTGCTCCTTCAGGACCTCTTAAATGTTAATGATCACATAAGTGGATTCTTTTTCGGAAATTTCAATTTATATACTTTTCATGCATCATGTAACTAGACCACACAGTATACTGAGATGTACTGGTGGAATATCCAGTGAGGTACAGTCCTGGTCTATGGGAGAAAGACCCCAAAGTTTCCGCTAGGGTTGCCACCTGTCCAGGATTCACCCGAACAGTTCAGGTTTGGAATCATGCGTCCAGGTTTCAGACTGCCTGAAACCCGAACACATTATTTAGACTGGACTATGGCTTCCCAGCAGGGTTGCTGGCTGCAGTTGTCTAAGCTGGTAGTGTCTGTTACTCTTTCACAGCGCTTAAAGCCAGCACTAACAACCCCCCCCCCCCCCCCCCCAACACACACACACACAGATGGGAGAGGAGAGAGGGCTCAATCTGCACCTCATCCCCCCAACCCCTACTCCTCTGTGTTTGCCCACACTCCAAATTTCCAGCCCCAACTTTCCTTTTCTGAGGCATAGTGCCGGGGATTGAAGTCTAGCAGCCTCAGATACATCTGGATGAGAGGTGCTGGCTGCCAAGGGGTGAATGAGCTCACCATCTGAAGTCTCCCCCCTTCTCTCTTTTGCCTCTGAGTAAGTACACTAAGGCAAATCAAGGCTTTCAGAGTACCCTTATATCAGAGTTCCCCTTTACACCAGAGGCCAAAGTGTTCCCCCTTAGATCAGAGTTCTCAGTGTTCCCCCCTTAAATCAGGTTTCCCAGAGCATCCCTTATGTTAGAGGCCCCAGAGTTCTCCCTTATATCAGAGTCTGCAGAGTCCTGCCTTACAGTGTAAGGGAACTACAAATGTAAAAGGGGAACTCTGTGTACTCTGATGTAAAGGGGGATTCTTGTTATTAACTTTATATTATTAGAAATACTATTTAATAGCAAAATATATGTATAGTTTATACCAGTGATTCTCAACCAGGGTTCAGTGGAAACATAGGGTTCCTCCAAAGGTTGCTAGGGGTTCCTTCAGCATTGGGCAATTTCTGCCTCTCAGATAAGTTCCCACTGACACCATTGATCTTTTTAGCTATCTGTAAGGAGGTAATTCTTCCCAATGACCACAAGTGTAAGGCCCATTCTTCCCAATGACCATCACACTATTGTATCATGAGTTGTAGATCTCAAATTTTTAGCAGGGGTTCCCCGAGACTGGAGAACTATTTCAACGGTTCCTCTGTTGAAAAGGTTGAGAAAGGCTGGATTATACTATAAAAAGAAAAAAGGTGTGAGCCACTAAAGTGTTCGGGTTTCGCTTGAAGAAAAGGTGGCAACTAGGTATGAGCTCGGTGTTCGACTCGAATATCGGCCGTTTGTCTGTTCGGCGAATTCAGAACTTTGTAGACCGTTCGCACCAAATTCGTGTGGCACGAACGGCCCACAATGCACTACACCATCACTGTGCATTGCTAGCTCATGATTGGCCAAGAATGCACTGTAACCCCGCATGCTTGGCCAATCACAGCGCCGGCAGCGAGGAGAGCCATAATTGGCCACAGGCAGGATGCCTGTGGCCAATTATAGCTCAGGGGGTTTAGTACAGCATGGCGGCCTTGTGTAGTGTGTTCCGGCGTGCAGGGAAAGAGCAAGATAGGCAGGGACAGTGTTCTTTTCTCAGGCATCTGCAGGAGTTAGTGGGTGTTGTGTGCCTCCAGCACAGTATACACCTGCATCTACTCTTTTTTGCTGGTGTTCTCTAATACAGGCATCTGCAGGAGTTAGTGGGTGTTGTCTGCCTCCAGCACAGTATACACCTGTATCTACCCTTTTTTGCTGGTGTTCTCTAATACAGGCATCTGTAGCAGTTAGTGGGTGTTGTGCGCCTCCAGCACAGTATACACCTGTATCTACCCTTTTATGCTGGTGTTCTCTAATACAGGCATCTGTAGGAGTTTGTGGGTGTTGTGTGCCTCCAGCACAGCACAGTATACACCTGTATCTACCCTTTATTGCTGGTGTTCTCTAATATAGGCATCTGCAGGAGTTAAAGTGGGTGTTGTGTGCCTCCAGCACAGTATACACCTGAAGATACCCCTTATTGCTGGTGTTGTCTGTTGCATATCTTGCATATTAGCCTTTAAAATTAGCACTTTTGATTTTGAATGTTCGAGTCCCATAGACTTTAATAGGGTTCTAAAGTTCGTACGAATTTTTGGTTCCGTTCGAAGGTTCTGGTGCGAACCGAACCGCGGGATGTTCGGCTCATCCCTAGTGGCAACCCTAGTTTCCACATGGTGTGGTAGTATGAGGAGCAAGCCCCAACATCAAAGCCACCTCAGTCCTTCCTGTGAAAGTGTTGCCTATCTGATGTCGAGCCAAGGACATGGAAATGAAGGCCACTGAATCTTTTTTCAAAAAGCCAATATTCGTATAACAGTACAGGTTAGCTCAGGACTGCTCATTGCGGTAGAAGAAATGGGAATTAAATGGCCGCTGGAGCAAATTATGAAGGTACCACTGTGTTTGAACGATTGGACATTGAAAATGGTCACTTTAAACAAAAAATTGGAATGCAAATGTCCAACGGCGCAGAATGTGGATGGATTTGGCAGAGCACCTGCAGACTGCAGACAATTTGTTCATTTCTAATTGCGAGCTCATTTAGGAGTGTTTTGAGCAGTGCTGTGTTTTGGGGAAATCACAGCGAAACACGCCAACACATTGTATGAAAATAAAATCAAATGAATCTTTGCAGACAATTCTGGTCCTCCTTCCTCCACCTATATGAATATTACTATCTTCTGCTATGTCTCTCCCTCTGGCGTGTTTTGCTCCCCTCTCCTCGCTTATTTCGGCTCTCTCCTCCTCCTTTATCATGGTTTACATTAGGATACAGTTTCTTCTCTAGACCATCTGCATGAGGCTCACACAGGGGTACACTACCGTGTGTATACTGTTGGGGGGGGGGGGAGACAGATGTTCCTCTCCTGCGTCATATTAAAGCTACTAGCTCTGTGTTTGGGGATCTATCATCTATTTTTAGCCTGTCTATGGCAGCCCCCTGCAGAATCTACACAACCAGTAAACCCAGATTGGCCAGGCACGCTTTTAACCTTTATGTCCGCCCGTCTTTGAAATTCCACAGCAAGCAAGTTGGCCTTAGAGCAGAATCGGTACGGAGTTTTTAATTACTGATCCTGCCTAAGAGGATCGTCGTTTCATCTCCGCTTCGCTGTAATGGGAGGTGATGGAATGTATTGCAATTAATTCCATTTATACGAGCCCGGCCTGGGTGTTGGGCTGGCACAGGCACAGTTGTGCAGCAATAAATGAAGGTATAGACAGCATCCATTCCTGTCCTGCATATGTCATTAGTGATATGATAAGAGCTTTCGGTGGAGCTGGAGGAAAAAAGAGGGGGAGGTCTGTTTTTTTTTTTTCTAAAATTTAGCTAATTTTACTCAGGTCTGTTAAACTGCAAACAGTTCCATCTGCCAAATACAGCTTCCAGTCAAGTCAGGTTGGTACACGACTATTTATTCTTGTGATCCTGCTGAACTCTTAGTTCTTTGTTGCCTAGACTGGCTAAAAATAGGTGCAGGCTCAATACAGAGGTTTTAATAATCTATATAGGTTTGAGCAAGGTGGCTTATTGCAGATGCAGAGCCCTTCCTAGCAGCATGACAAATGTTGCCATCTTGTGGTAGAAACTACTAACTGACTTTTTTTTTTTTAATGTTTGTGAACAGCTCTGAAAAAGCGAAAATTCCACATTCATGGTAGCTTGTTTTTTTATGTTTATGAGGGACCCTGTGACAGACCCAACCACGACAGGGGCTTTTGGAGGGGACTAGGGGCAAGCATCCTACCCACTGATTTTGGCCCATGGAGTGAGCAGATCATTCTCTAATTACGGACAACAATGTGATGAGCGCTGAGAGTGAGCATTGGATTAATTCTCTGAAAAAGGGCAATAAAGCATCCCTCCTGGAGTGGCTTGAAAGACATATTATTAAAGTTGTTGTAAATGCATGAAGTTAAAAAAACCTTCTGTGTGCAGAAGTCCCCTAATACTTATCAGAGCCCCCTCTCGATCCAGCGATGTCCAGGAGAGCCTTGCCTCTCCAGGGACTTGCACTTCTGATTGTTTTTTGGCAGCAGTGGGAGCCATTGGCTCCTCCACTTTCTGTTTGAGGATCCCTTACAGATGCTCAATAGGGTTTAGGTCTGGAGACATGCTTGGACAGGCCATCACCTTTACCCTCAGCTTCTTTAGCAAGGCAGTGGTCGTCTTGGAGGTGTGTTTGGGGTCATTATCATGTTGGAATACTGCCCTGCGGCCCAGTCTTTGAAGGGAGGGGATCATGCTCTGCTTCAGTATGTCACAGTACATGTTGGCATCCATGGTTCCCCAGTGCCAGCAGCACTCATGCAGCCCCAGACCATGACACTCTCACCACCATGCTTGACTGTAGGCAAGACACACTTGTCTATGTACTCCTGACCCGGTTTCTGCCACACACGCTTGATTTGACTCGGTAACAGAGTCCGTTTGTTCTGGTAAGAGCCCATCTCTTATAGCGGTGACGGTTCACGTGGTGATCACGGAATTTCCCTCAACTATACATCTTTCATCACACAAGTGGTGCATCATTAATGGATTGGGACTGCAACTTTAATTATATTTTTATGAAGTGGACTTTGTTTTTATTCACATTCATAATAAGGGGGCTAGCTTAATCAAAAGCCCCTTGTAAGCCTTTGTTTGGCTGCTGACCTTAGTTCAAAGGTTATGTGGTGCATTATATTTGTTTTCAAAATTATTCTTTGCAAATCTGCACATAAATTCACTGGGACTGAGAATCCTGAATCTGTAGCATTGACCTTGAATCCATGCTAGCGTCAAACTGCAACTTCAATCCAGCCAATTTCTGCTGCTGGTATTATACCAGTTTCATTATTGTGCAATATATAAGCTCTTATTTACACTATATCATTTGGATTGTCATCAGTGGCGTCAAGGGGGGGGGGGGCTGATCAGGGCTGTAGCCCCTAGTGGGCCCCCCAAAAAAGCCTCGGGTCTTGTATTAACAATGACAATTATTAGCCCGGAGTCCCAAGGCCTTGTGTTGGCCGGGAACTTGGGGCTATTGGTCGCCTGCCCTGGGGCTGCTTTGCAGGGTGATCCTGGGTGGGTGGTGCATGCTGGGCTGCAAATCTAAAGGGAGGGAGGTGAGCACCATCGGTTTACACAGAGCGGGGATCTCCTCCATTTCCCACTTAACCGGTGTGGCCGAGTGACATATACGAAAACCCGCCTCCTGGAACGTCTCCTATGATGGACGTCACACTGGTCCAATGCCAGGATGTGTGATGTCCATCATAGGAGCCAGGCCAGGAGGCAGGACATTGTGTGACAAGACAACGGCCTCGCTGGGTAAGCAGGAGATGCCTGATCTGTTTAAACAGGTGGCTCTCCTCTCTCCCCATGCAAGGCTGCGCTGATGGGCACTTCTTTCTGATCAGGCTCCATAGATGGGCACTGGTAAGGCTGCATTTATGGGCATTGGTGATGTTGAGCTGATGGGCACTGATCAGGCTGCATTGATGGGCATAGGAAAGGCTACACTAATGGGCACTGATAAGGCTGCATTGATGGATATGGATGAGGCTGCATTGATGGGCATTGTTGAGGCTGCATTGATGGGCATTGATGAGGCTGAGCTGATGGGCACTGATGAGGCTGTATTGGTGGGCACTGGTGAGGCTGTATTGGTGGGCACTGGTGAGGCTGCATTGATGGGCACTGATGAGGCAACGTTGATGAGCATTGGTGAGGCTGTATTAATAAGAACTGATCAGGCTGCATTGATGGGCACTTGTGAGTCTGCATTGATGGGCACTTCTGAGGCCAGCAGGAAAAAACAATTGAGCCTAACCCCCCCTTCCCTCCCTCATGATGCTGAGCTTGGGCTGGACTTACATTAAAATGTGGAAGGGGCTATCAAACTAAACTTTGGGCTGAAGCCCCTGGGCTTTTTCCCACCTATAACACCTCTTGTTTATGCAGATTTATTTTCACACAAGGATTAGCACCTGCTAATTTAGGATACTATGTCCAGTGTCAATTTTGTTTTCCAGTAAAATCATTTTGACCTCAATTTGGCAGCAAACCTTTTCCTGCAGATTGTTCTTTACCATACAGCAACAATAGCATTTTAAATTACAGATAGGTACTGAACACACAGTTAAAAAAAATAAAAAACATATAGTATATGATATAAAAGCTAGTAGTAGTTAGTTATCTCCAACTGGACTAGTTCTGGAATGTTTCACCCCCTGTCCAGGTGGAATCCTCATTTTTGAGTGTCAGGAACATACCTCAGCATGAATTACATTACATTACAATTAATTACATTTACATGTCAAGGCTGGCATCACAGCTATGCACCGTAATAACATACTGTAAAACATGCTGTTTACTGCTCATTGCTACATGGCAGGTTAATTCATGGCAATTTGCACAGTGAATTGTGATGCTATTCATATAGAATGGCATTTAGAACAACACCCCAACACACAAGTACAGCAGCTGGCACTGTACCTTGACTGTAGAGCACCATGACGCACAAGCCATACAAAAGGGCCAGGTATGATTTTCATCCATTGTAGTGCATATTAAATGGGCTGCACTAATGCAAATGCATAATAATAGGCAAAATAAATGACTGCATATTCGGCAACACACTCAAATACAATGAAAACTGTGAAGGGACTCTAAATCTTATAGGTGGTTTAAAAAATATTTTTGCTATTGCTGTCAAATTGGGATAATATGTACAATACATTTGTTACATGTCCGCATTCATGTAGCAAAACGTAAAAAAAAAAAAATCAGCTTACTTTTTTCAGGTACTCTGTTCTGGAACTTTGAGCAACAAACATTAGACTTATGCCACGTACACACGATCGGAATTTCCGGCGGACCAGAGTCTGTCATACAATTCGATCGTGTGTGGGCTCCAGTGGACTTTTTCTTCCCAAAAGTCTGGCGGACCTAGAAATAAGACTGGCTTCAAATTTTCCACTGGACTCGGCTTTTAGCGGACAATCCATTCATCTATGTGCTAGTCCAACAGACTAAAACCAACGCTAGGGCAGCTATTGGCTACTGGCTATGAGCTTCCTTATTCTACATCATCACGTTCGAATCCATCGGACTTTTGGAGTGATCGTGTGTGGCCAAGTCCATTCATTTGAAAGTCCGGCGGACCTCAGCTGCAAAGTCCGTCGGATTGTCCGCCGGAAAGTCCGGTCATGTGTACACGGCATTAGTGCTCTTTGTTATGTGCGGGACTAGGACCCTGTCTGGAGGCAGTTATCTGGATTTTAACACTGCCTGCCTTAGGCTCCATTCACACTTGTGCAACTTGTCATGCAACTTTGGACATGTTTTCCAATGATAGCCATTCATATATGTGCAACTACAAGTTGCAGCGACTTCAAAGTAGTTCCTGCAGTACTTTGGGTCCAACTTTCATGCAACTTGAGGGCCATAGACCTCAATGTTAACCCTCAAAAGTTGCATGAAAGTAATTCCTGAATGTCATACAATACATACAACAGTTGTCCATTATCACTGGTCAAAGCCAAAGTTGTATCCAATTTGCACCCATGCAAAGTTGCATCAAAGTTGCACTCCAATGTCGGCACTACTTTTGAGTGGTACAAGTGTGAATGGAACTTTAATTAAAATGACTCAGCCAGTCCTGAGCCCAGCTATTGGGACAGATCACCATGGGCTACATGAGAAATGCTTGCCGTCAGCCATGACACCTTCCCCCCAGAAACATCAAAAAAGTGACTACAAAAGTAGAAATATATGTAGCAGACCCCTAGATGGACTGATAGGATGATAGGCAATTTTAATTATTTTTGGCTCCTCTGTAATCATTGCAGCAGGGCTGATTTATTGATTTCTTTGGGCTGTTCTGGAAGTCACAGGCTGCAGGGTTGATTGTTCCCCTCTGCATTCTAAAGGTTCCCAGAGTATAGAGGGCTGAAAAAGTCAAATGGGCAGCCTGGTACCTTAGCTCACTAGGTGGCTGGAGGGAAGCAGAAATAGTCTGAGGCCTGGAGCCACCCTGGTCTTGTCCTGCTGGAAAATCTTCCAGCCTTATGGGCTACTACCACTCTCCGGCAGTCCAGCCATAGCAGAGCTGGGGGGGGGGGGGGTGGTTATTTCTAAGTCTAAGAATCCATTGGCTATGCGATGTTGTACTTTGGGGGCCAGTGGTAGTTTTTTTTCCCCTGAGACTGCCCCTATAGAGTCTCAGTTCTGGTTTACCTCCTAATTATCAAGTCAAGGCCTGTCCAAAGAAGTTGCAATTAGTGAAGCATTGTCAGAAACCATGAATCAGACTGAGACAGAAGTACAATCAAATCACACTTGTTTATTAATAAAATTAAAAAGGTAAATAGAAAAAGCGTAGTCAAGAATAGCCAGAGTCCAGTAACCAGATCGGGTAGTCAGCCAGTCCGAAGTTCACTAACCAGATCAGGTAGTCAGCCAGTCCAAAGTTCATTAACCAGATCGGGTAATCAGCCAGGCCTGAAGTCAGGGATCCAAGAAAAGCAACTGCAAGCAGGATAAGGAGCCAGGAGGGGTGTCAGCAAGCCAGTCTTGAAACAAACAGCAGGAGATGGTTCCTTGTGATGTGACCAATGCGAAGGCAGAGGAGAAGTGAGCTGGAAAGCTTTAAATAGGCAGGTCAGACGAGCATCATTGGGAACAGCTTGTAACTGTGGAGAGAGAAGAGAGCTGGCAATTAGCCGACAGCTGAGCGGCCAGCCAAGAGGAGGAAGGGCTAAGCCAGCCCTGACAAGTATGTCCTTCTGCTTCAAGGCAGCTTCTCTGCAATATCACATATCACCCCAACCCCGTTCCTGTTACAAGTTCTACAAGTAATAAACTTTAAAAAGGCATCCGCTAGACTGTTTAAAGGAGTCAGAGCGAATGGACTTTTGCCTGTGTGAGTGTTGGACTCTGCACTATTTGGAAAAAGAATCAGTAAAATCCAGAAGCTCCTGCAGTGGTAGCACTACGTACTCGCAATTGCGCTCTTGTGCTGTTGGTCTGACACAGTGGTTTGTGATGGTGACCACAAATGCTACAGTATAGTCCTTACATTATTTAGAAATGAGAAAGCTGCTTAAGTGGAAAAACATCTTTAATATTTCAGAATATGTCCAGTTGAATGTGCTTAAAGATTAACCTTTTTTTGGGGGGGATAAAGTGAGGAAGGGTTAGCTCCTCTGTCAAGTTTGTATTGCTGTCTGTGTCACCACCCTCTCTATTTGTCCTGATGGCCCCTGCCACTGAGAAAGAAAGTGATGAGAAATACAACATTTTTGAGTTTTCACCAAAACAAAATATAAGGTAAAATCATCCAATACAGACCCCTGTTAAGGGGACATCCATCTAGATGAGAAAGTCTGATTACACTTTGTCGCATTTCTTCTACATTTATTGCATCTCTGTGACAGGACACAAAGGGAAGTTTCCCCAATGGTACAAAGGCAGCAAAAAAATAACATGGCAGGGAATTTAACCCTTACTCTGTCAAAAAACATGTGACTACACATACACTTTAAGTATTACTAGCAATACCATGATCAAGATTATTGAGAATCTTCACATGTGTCTATGAAAAATGTATTTTAATAATAAATGCTTTATTTTCTTATTTCATACCAATGTCCCTTTAAAATACTTTGGTAATTGAGGCCTAAAGTTAATTTGTTTACTGTCTGTTCAGTGTATAGCTATGTTGGCCTACTTTAAGATAAAAAAGTCCTTCTTTAAGACAGCTCATGGCTTTGTAAAAGTACAATCGACAAGATGTTTTCTCGCCTTTGTGCTGAAATGAACAATATTTGTACTAGGGCAGCATTAATACCGCCACTGTGCCTTTGTTATCTGGCTCACATTAATGAAAGCTGAAGGACAATTGAAGAAGGGATTATTGCAAAGCACACTGCGATTGTGAAGCCAGTAGATCTAAAGTGCATTTCTGGCAATTGAGTTGGAAATTGCAGTTACATTTTTTAAGTTCTGAAGGAAGGAGGGTGGTAGATGGGAGAGAGCACTCTTATGTCATCCTCTCGTTTCAAAGTCGAAGACTACCCATTGACAAAAGATTTGCTTGCCCCTGGCGTCACTGTGGAAGTTCCAGGCGTGCCAAGTTTTTTTTTTTTTTTTTTTTTGACAAAAGCCTGTAAAGGCCTCATGATTTAAAGGATACGTTCACTTTTTTTTCTAAATTCTAGCTCTCATATGTACCAATATACCATTAATGCACCTCAAAGGCCCTACATTAGCCCTTGCTGGATTGCTTAGAAAGCTTCAGAGACTTCCTGGTAGTGTCAGGGACTTGATTTGAACCCACAACCTCTGCTGTGTCAGGCAATGTCTCTTCTTGCTGAGCTACCTGCAATGCAGGACAGCACCCTGGACAATTTCTTGAATGCCCCTGTCTTGAAACTTGTTTGTCTTGAATCCTGAACTTTTTGTTCCTCCCACGAACTTTCTGATTTAAGCCATGTGTCTGCACTTCCTGTTTGCCAGATGGTTGTGCTCTCTCCAGCCAGTATCTTGCTCCTGTCTTCTCTGCTGCTGATTATTTTTTCCTATGTTATTGACCCTTGGCTTTTTCCTTGACTAAGCTTCTGCCTGATCCCAACCTGCAACTACTAATTATCGATCTTTGGCTTGTTTACTAATTACGCTTTTGTTTGATCCCTACCTGATTATCTGCTACTGGACCCCGGCTTGTTCACCTCTTGATGGGGTGAGCCTGAGGATTGCGACCAGGTACCAACATGCAGCAAATTCCATCTCCACCATCCGTAGTTCTGGTGAACACCAGTTAGTACATTAGACTCTGCAACTCAGGTGAGTCCACATCATTCACCAGGTTGACCGCCTGTGTACCTATCCTGCTGGTTGGTGGTAGTTCTGCTACTGCTATAGCAACTGGTCTTGGAACCTGACCCCTGACCACCATTGACGTTTGTTTTAGGAAGGATCAGGACCATCAATTTATCAATACCAATTATGATTTCAGAATAAGCGTCTGCAACACACACTGCCAACACAGACAGGTCTGCTCAGAGGCCTTTCTCTAAAACAGTAGTGCTCTTTTAAGAGGCAGGCTTGTTTATAGCTTGCATTAAGAGCTTTAGAGACAAGGTTAACGCTTTTCAACATAAGCATTATTATTATGAAAAGGTCAAGTTGGTACAAATGAAACATTTACAGAAAAAATATGTTTCAAAAGGATAAAGACAATATACAGCCACAAAGAAATAAGGTAGAATTGGGGAGGAAGAATACATACAATTAATGTCCGAGGGTTGATCAGCGTTCGATCGATGAGCTTGGTAATCGGGTCTCAAACTTGGCAGATGTTCCTGTTTGGATGGTGAAAGGAGAACCCAGTTCTCCTGTGGGCGGCACAGTGGTGTGGTGGTTAGCACTCTCGCCTAGCAGTAAAAAAAGGTCGCTGGCTCGAATCCCAACCACAACACTACCTGCCTGGAGTTTGCATGTTCTCCCTATGACTGCATGGGTTTTCTCTGGTTTCCTCCCACACTCCAAAGACATGGTGGTAGGTTAACTGGCTTCTGTCTAAATTGGGCCTAGTATATGAATGTGAGTTAGGGACATTAGATTGTAAAGCTCCTTGAGGTTAGAGACTTGAATGTACAATGTATATGTAAAGCACTGTGTAAAATTGATGGTGCTATATAAGTACCTTAAATAATAATAATTATGCCTTTGTATTGCAGTTTTTTCTTTCTTGGGTTTACAACCACTTTAACTAAAAGTAGATGTAAAGCATAACTAAATGATCATTTCAACTTTTTTATCCTTTCTAACTAGGAATGAGCTCCTGGTTCCTTTAGGTGGACCCAAACCCAAGCTTCAATTCACTGAACAGCGAACTAAATGTCAAGATTTCTCCAGTTTGCCAGCCCACCCATAATCCCTGCTGCTGCAGCTAGAATTGATGTCATTGATCAAATATAATCATGACCGGTTTATTGATATTTTGCAACCAGCCGGGGAGCTGTCATTTGTGGGGGAAGAAGATTTTCATGGCGTGGGTCTTCAGTTTGTGTTGGCTGGTCAGCAGACCATCGCTTATTCTGATCATGTGATTGACATTGTATTTACAATGTGCTGGCTTTTTTTTTTAAAACAGGAGACTTTTTCTACAGCGTCTGTGTTTATTTACTTTGTCAGTATTTTATTTTTGTGAATGAGTAAAGAGGGGTACTATGTAATCAGTAATCATTCATATAAAGAAAAGTGGGGCTGGATGTCAATAAGCCATTTTAAAGGAGAAGTTTGGCCAAAAGTCTTAAAAGCAGTGGGGGACAGATTATTAATATTATTATTATTATACAGGATTTATATATCACCAACAGTTTGCGCAGCGCTTTTCAACACAGTTACAATACAATTCAATACAGGAGGAATCAGAGGGCCCTGGTCCTTAGAATCTAGGAAGCATTGAACTAATGCTGAATCCACCTCTGTAAGTATAACTGTTTGTTTTTTAAAACCCCATACTTCTCTTTTAACCGCTTCCCGACCGTCTCACGCAGATATACTGCGTCAGAAGGGCACATACAGGCAGAATCACGTACCTGTACATTGCCCTTTAAGAAACGGCCTAAGGGCGTGCTCCGCGATCTCCGTGAGTGTGATTGCGGGTCCAGCGGACTCGATGTCTGCGGGGATACCCACGATTGTCTCACAGAGAGGAGGAACAGGGAAATGCTAATGTAAACAAGCATCTCCCCATTCTGCCTAGTGATACTGACACTGATCTCAGCTCCCTGTATTCGAGAGAGCTGATCAGTGTTGTGTCACACGCAGCCCCTCCCCCCCCGCAGTTAGAATCACTCCCTAGGACACACTTAATCCCTACAGTGCCACCTAGTGGTTAACCCCTTCACTGCCAGTCACATTTACACAGTAATCAATGCATTTTTAATTGCACTGATTGCTGTATAAATGTGAATGGTCCCAAAATCGTGCCAAAAGTGTCCAATGTGTCTGCCATAATGTTGCAGTCCCAATAAAAATCACTGATCGCCGCCATTACTGGTAAAAAAAAAAATATTAATAAAAATGTCATTAAACTATTCTCTATTTTGTAGACGCTATAACTTTTGCGCAAACCAATCAATAAACGCTTACTGCGATTTTTTTTGTACCAAAAATATGTAGAAGAATATGTATCGGCCTAAAGTGAGGAAAAAAATGTTTTTATATATTTTTGGGGGACATTTATTATAGCAAAAAGTAAAAAATATTGACTTTTTTTCAAAATTGTCGCTCTATATTTGTTTATAGCCCAAAAAAATAAAAACCGCAGGAGTGATCAAATACCACCAAAAGAAAGCTCTATCTGTGGGAAAAAAATGATGCCAATTTTGTTTGGGAGCCATGTCGCACAACCGCGCAATTGTGAGTTAAGGCGACACAGTGACGAATCGCAAAAAGGGGCCTGGTCCTTTAGATGCAAAATGGTCCGGGCGTAAGTGGTTAAAGCGACACAGTGCCGAAAAAAGTGCTCTGGTCTTTGGCCAGCCAAATGGTCCGGGCTTAAATGATTAAAGAGAGCATACAAATTCTGTAATGTTGAGGGCATGTGGTCTTATCTTTCAGGAAGGAAGAGTGGCATGCTTGTATTTCTTTTCTTTCTTGGTCAGCCAGGCTGCATGGCTGGATAAAAGTCTGGATTCTTAGGAAGGCTCCACATCGTGTTTTTTCTTTTAAAGTTTGTAGTCCCTCTTAAAATACACACCAGACCCCTATATGCAGTATGATGAGTGTCTGGGGCCTCACACCCTTTTTTATTTTAAAGTGAATGTTTCCTAAAATAGACATGGAGACTGACATTGCTACTCCTCATTCTGCAAATGCTAGTTTCCTGGCTGCCATTTTTATCCTATTTCTTCAATACTTTGAACCCTACCTGAAGCAATCATTCAAATAACTCTGACTTTACAGATATGGAAACCTGTTCCAGGCCAGTTAATCAAACCTTGTTAAACCCAGATGGTCAGTGTACTAGACAGGAAACTAGGATCTTCAGAAGGGGAGTGGCAACTGCAGACCCCGTGTGTCTCTCAGTAAGACCCCTTTCAAACTGGGTCACTTTGCAGGCGCTACAGCACTAAAAATAGCGCCTGCAAAGCGCCCTGAAACAGCTGCTGCTGTGTCTCCAGTGTGAAAGCCCCGAGGGCTTTCCCAGTGGAGTGGTGCGCTGGCAGGACGGTAAAAAAAGTCCTGCAAGCCGCATCTTTGGAGCGGTGAAGGAACAGTCTATACACTGCTCCTGCCCATTGAAATCAATGGGGCAGGCGGCAGCATAGCACTACATTTGGGAAGATTTCCTAGGAACTTACCTGCTGTTCACACCGGGTGCCAGGTTTACAGGCACCCTTACATGTGAGTTTAATTATTATGTTTTTTATATGAAATATATGTTTTAAAAAACGTTGCTGCGCACTGAGGCTTTTCCTGTCATTGGAATGAGGAACATCTACCCTAAACAATGCTAGTATATAGAGAAATGAGGCCCTCTTTATCATATCCAGTCATATGAGGAAGTATCGATCCCGAACCACATCAGTCCACAGAAAATCCATGGGGACTGCCCCACATGCGTGTTTGACCAAACTAGAAATAGTTGGTCCATTTGGAGGGGTGAGTTCACATCCATTTTGGGGCACTGTCCTGTGAGCACATATCAAGCACAGATTCATATCCACTTTGTAGAGCACGAGCACTTTAATTGGGATTTGGAACTTTTTATTGCTTCAAGTTTACTGATGTTTGCAACAAATCTTCTGTACTGGACTTTCTAGTGATTTTTTTAAAAAAACGCCCAAGGTTTCAAATGTGATATCAATCTTTGTGGCACTCAGCATAAATTATCTGCATGGGACTTTTTAGTGATTTTTCAAAGTCGCATCGGTTTTCAAATGTGATATTTATTTAACATTTGTGGCACTTAGCGCAGTATATTTATTTTTATTATTAGTATCATTTTGCACTTGCAAGGTCTTATTCACTGCAGCTGTTAATTTTAATGTTGAAACTTTTTATTGAAGTAATATCACTCACATGTACATAACAGAAAAGTAAAGTACAGGTACACTTTTAAAACAAAGAACAAAAGATCCACAATTCAAAGTAATGCAAGGACCGTCAAACCTAGTCCTATTATCTTCCCCATCCTGCAAGGCTCTGTCAAGTAATAATTGGACTTATTTGTATTGCTAACAACAACTGAATGTTAACTAAGTAGAGACTAAACTTAGATCTCCTTGGGCTGCTCTGCAAGAGCTCTGGAACTGGTGATTCTATCCCCAACCCTCCCACCCCCACGGGGATCTAACTGTGAGAGGGAAGGGGATCTCAAATTAACATTGGTTGCATAAGGCCACCTCGTTCCTATGTACGTTTATTATGCCTGCCCATCTTATGTCTTGGAGACATTGTGTGTGAAAGGTTAATACCGACCAGGCGGGGTCTGGGGGTCTAAAGATGAGTTGACCTTCTAGCCTTTGGATTGTGATACCTACTCTAATGGGTAAGGGAACAAATCAGAGTAGTGTACAGGGATAAGGATGGAAGAGTGGGATAGATACCAGTACATGTAGGTCAGTGTAATTAATTAGGCGGGGGTCATCCCTCAGGTCAAGCTATAGACTGCGTAAGAGTTTTTTATATTCCTCCGTTTGTTGAAACTGTAGCCAGCATGCCCAAGTTGTCTGAAATTTGTGTGAGGTTTCCTTAACCTGGTGTATGATAGCTTCCATCTCTGCAATCTTATTTACCCTCTGTAACCACTCAGCAATGCTGGGAGGGGTGGTGGATTTCCATCGTGTAGGTATGCATAATTTTGCTGCATTTATCAAATGGTGCATGAGGGATTTCCTGTATTGCCGTTGGGGCAATGCTGTGTGGTGGAGTAGAAATAGAAAAGGGGAAAACACTGCGCTATGGTTTGTAAAAAATGGCCACAACAGCCAAAACAGCCGCCAACACTAAAAACAAACAAAGTTCAACAGATGGAATAATAAAAACAGTGTAGCGCTTCAATAATAATAAGTGTAATCAACACAAATTAAAAAAATAACAGAACAAAAAATCGCACAGAACTAGATGCCTGAAAGTAAAAGTCCAACATAAGGCACTCATTCCACTATGTTGATGGCATAGGAGTGGCCAAACCGTCACATGGAAGGAGAATGGTGTGCTAGACGAATATGTTCATGCAGGTAGACTTGATTGTAACAATAGTAGATAAATACTTCTTACCGGAACAGTTGGACTCACGCAATCATATGACGGCTGAGTCTAGAAGGCTTGGGGTCACAGTCAAGGACCAAGGAGTGTGAAGAGAGAGGTCAGTTGAGCTGGTGATGGAGCTCCAGGCGGTTGTAGGCTCAAAGATGGGTCCTTTCAGATGGAACATCAAAGGTCGAAGTGGTCAAGCTCAAACGCAGCCCGTTGGACCAATACTCCAGCCTCCCCCGAATGGGGAGGGGGGTGTTTGTGAGGTTTTAAACCAAAACCATGGAAAGAAGGGAAAAGAAAAAAAGGCTCCACATGGTGCGGGTCAAACGATATAAAAACGTTGGTTTATTGAAGTCAAAAGGTAACAAATGACTTAGTGATCACATAAAAAAAACAAAATGAACTTAAAAGCAATGTGGGGTACCAACAGCTCGCCCGACGCGTTTCGACATATGTGTCTTCAACTGGGGCCCCAGTTGAAGACACATATGTCGAAACGCGTCGGGCGAGCTGTTGGTACCCCACATTGCTTTTAAGTTCATTTTGTTTTTTTTATGTGATCACTAAGTCATTTGTTACCTTTTGACTTCAATAAACCAACGTTTTTATATCGTTTGACCCGCACCATGTGGAGCCTTTTTTTCTTTTCCCTTCTTTCCATGGTTTTGGTTTAAAACCTCACAAACACCCCCCTCCCCATTCGGGGGAGGCTGGAGTATTGGTCCAACGGGCTGCGTTTGAGCTTGACCACTTCGACCTTTGATGTTCCATCTGAAAGGACCCATCTTTGAGCCTACAACCGCCTGGAGCTCCATCACCAGCTCAACTGACCTCTCTCTTCACACTCCTTGGTCCTTGACTGTGACCCCAAGCCTTCTAGACTCAGCCGTCATATGATTGCGTGAGTCCAACTGTTCCGGTAAGAAGTATTTATCTACTATTGTTACAATCAAGTCTACCTGCATGAACATATTCGTCTAGCACACCATTCTCCTTCCATGTGACGGTTTGGCCACTCCTATGCCATCAACATAGTGGAATGAGTGCCTTATGTTGGACTTTTACTTTCAGGCATCTAGTTCTGTGCGATTTTTTGTTCTGTTATTTTTTTAATTTGTGTTGATTACACTTATTATTATTGGAGTAGAAATAGGGCTGGGGTAAACTCAGGAGTATATGTAGTGATTTTCGAAATGAGGCGACCGATCTCTGCCCAGAAAGGTTGGATTCTATCACATTCCCACCATATGTGCATGATATTACCTGTGGCTTTCTCACACCTCCAACAGGTGGGAGGAATTTGTGGGTAACACTTGTGGAGACGTTCGGGTGTTTTGTACCAGCGTGAGAAAAGTTTGTAACCGTTTTCCTGAACTGATACGTTCAGGGAGCCCTTATGTATGTTTAGCCAAATATTGTCCCATTCCTCCTGCGTCAGAGAGATATTCAGATCATTTTCCCATCTGTGTATGCATGGGTTGTCTGACTTTGAAGGCTTGGGAGATAGGATGGTGTATAACTCTGATATGACATGTCTGATGGGTTCGTCACTAGAACACAGCATCTCAAAAGGTGTGAGATCTCTGCTCCATTGTTGTGGCGTGGCTGTCTTGAGTAGGAAATGTCGGATTTGGAGGAATTGAAAGAAAGGTACTATCCTATCTGGAAAGTGAATCGGAAGGTCATGGAAAGGGATCAACTCCCCCTTTTTGAAGAACGCCCCTGCTTTCCTAGCATTTATCGGATAGCTAGAAAGTGCTGGATGGTTTGGCATGCCCGGAGAGAAGTCCGGGTTCCCTTCCAGAGGGGTTAATGGACCTGGGACCGAAGCTATCTGAGTCTTTCGACAGGCGTTTCGGAAAATAGTTATGGTTGGGCCTATTAAAGGGTGTTGCAAAAGTGCTTGTGGCGTGGATTTTGTGCTGAGCCAAGGTAGGTGTTGTAATGGTAATGGGGAGAAAGCTCCCTCCAGCCGTACCCAAGCTTTGAATTCCCCGTGTACGTGCCAGTCTATGATCCTGGACAGGAGGCATGCCCAGTGGTATTTTTGTACATCCGGGAGTCCTATACCTCCCTGTCTGATAGATTTGGTCAGGATGGACCATTTGATGCGAGGAGGTTTATCGGCCCATAGGAATTTCAAACATAAACTTTTGTAAGTAGAAAAGAATGTTTGGGGAAGCTTTATTGGAATTGTCTGTAAAAGGTACAAAAGTCTGGGAAGAGTGTTCATTTTGAGAATCGCCGCTCTGCCAAACCAAGAGAACGACTGCTTATGCCAGTTCTCAAGATCCTGCCTAATGGTGTTGAGAAGCAGGAGAAAATTTCTGGGATATAGATCTTCTAATTTCGCTGGAAGTTGAATTCCCAAATATGTAATGGAACGCCTTTCCCAGCCAAATGGAAAATTCGCTTTGCATTGTTGGACAATGGCTTCCGGCAATGTGATGTTAAGGGCTTTAGATTTACCAAAGTTGATTTGTAGGTTTGAGAGTTCCTTAAATAGGGAAAAATCTTTTAGCAGGTTGGGTATCGTAGTGATTGGGTCAGACAAGAATAGAAGCACATCGTCGGCGTAAGCCGCCACCTTTTGTTGGACGCCGTTTATCTGCACCCCTTTAATGGATGGGTTTGCCCTGATTCTTTGAAGCATTGGTTCCATAGTGAGGACGAAAATTAGTGGTGAAAGGGGGCATCCCTGCCTGGTTCCGTTGGATAGGGAGAAGGCGTCCGACAGGTGACCATTGGTTTTGATTCTAGCTGTTGGGAACGAGTACAATGCCATAATATATTTGAGGAGTCGCTCTCCAAGGCCCACTTTGCGCAGTACTGCTATCATATAGTCCCAGGCCACTCTGTCGAACGCCTTCTCCGCATCCAAGGAAAGAAAAAACCCCGGGATATTGTGTGTGGTCATCCATTTGTGTATGTTAATTGCTTTTAGGGTATTGTCTCGGGCCTCTCGATTCGGGATGAAACCAACTTGGTCTAGGGTTATCAGGGAAGGTAATAGAGGGAGTATTCGGTTTGCCAGGATTTTAGCGTATAGCTTCATATCTACATTAATTAAAGAAATGGGTCTGTAATTGGGGATAAGGGCTGCCTCCTTTCCAGGTTTAGGGAGAACTGTGATATGAGCTTCAAGGATGTCGGTGTGTTTGGAAGGTTCAGTAGGCATGGTATTGAAAAACTTTAGGATGTAGGGCCTTAAGGTTTCCGAAAATGTTTTATAATAACTGGCGGATAGGCCGTCCGGTCCTGGGCTTTTGCCCGTTTTCAATTGCTTAAGGGCCATAATGAGCTCCTCCCCCGTGATAGGAGAGTCTAGGGTCGTCGCCGTTTCAGGGGTGATGGGTTTTGGGCTGTATTGCTCTAGGAAGTCCTGTATCTTCTGTCGTCTGTCTGTGGCCGTATCGGTTGTGGGGGGTGAGGGCAAGTTGTAGAGGTCCGTGTAAAAATGTCTAAATTGTTGAGCAATAGCTGTGGGGGTTATATGTTTATTACCCTTAGGGTCTGTAATATGGTGAATAACCGAAGACATTCTTTTCTTTTGTAGTGCCCTCGCTAAATATTTGCTTGACTTGTTGCCAAATTCGTAAAAAAGGCGTTGTGTAAGCGCAAATTTGCGTTTAGTGGTTTTCCCCAATTCCACCTTCAGGTCCTCCCGTGCCTGCTGGAGTTCAGCCAGCGTGGCTTCAGCAAGCGACTGTTTATGTAAGGCCTCAAGGGTATGAATGCGCTCCGATAAGCTGTTAATACGGGCCTGGCGGATTTTCCGTCGCCTAGCCGCTAATGCCATAAATTCACCACGGATCACACATTTATGCGCCGCCCACAATGTGATCGGGTGCGTCGTGGAAGGAGAATTCTCCTGAAAGTAGTGCTTGAGGCATTTGTCAATATTTTGGGTGTTGTCCATATCAGTTAACAAGGAATTGTCTAGTCACCATGTGAACGGTCTGGTTGGAGCAAGAGGGAATGAAATAATGATCGTGATCGGGTGATGGTCTGATAGTACCATGGGATCAATAGATGCTGTTGTGAGGGATTCTAGGTCTGTCTGGGACATGAAAAAATAGTCAATTCTTGTATATTTATGATGTGGGGGGGAATAGAACGTGTAGTCCTTGATTGTTGGGTGGAGTGTGCGCCAAGTATCATGTAGAGCTAGTGTCGCCAACTGTGTTTTGATAGCACGCAGTGCGCGGTAGGTAATGGATGATGTACCCGAAGACGAGTCTATTGCCGGTGAAAGAGCCACGTTAAAGTCTCCTCCAAGTATCAGCATACCCTGAGTGAAGGAGGTGAGCTGTTGGATTGTGTCACGAAAGAATGGGACCTGCATTTTGTTTGGGGTATATATATTTGCTAAAGTGACTGTCTTGTTGTATATCTTCCCTTTCAGAAATATATAGCGAGCATTCGGGTCGATGAGAGTATCCTGTACTTGTAGGGTGCAGTGCTTAGATACTAGAATTGAAACGCCTTTAGTTTTGGCATTCTCATTGGTTGCATGATACACTATTGGGAAGTATGAGGAATGTAACTTGGGTATGTGGTGTGTTTTGAAGTGAGTTTCCTGAAGGAATACTACGTCCGCTTTGGCTTTTTTAAGGAGGAGTAATAATTGTGACCTCTTCTCAGGGGTGTTTAGGCCCCTTGCATTAAGAGAATAGAGCTTGACCTGAGGGGGTCGAGTAGCAACGTCCCTACGTGACATGTTTTTAGGCTGTCACCTTGGAACTTAGTTGGGCCTGTGAGAACGTCGAAAGAAAAAAAAAAAAGAAAAAGGAGGAAAAAAAAAGGGGGGGGGGGGAGGATGGGAGTGGGTTGGGGGTTAGGAATAGAGTGAAAAAGATTCACTCTAAGGTTCAGTACCGGAAAGGAAAGGGACCAGCCCCCCCTTTGCAGAACTGTCAGTCCGGTCGGGTACAGTGCCCGGGGGAGGTGTGTCCCCTATTGATAGGGGCACTCTCCCCTAGACCTCTGTGTGGGGGTTGGAGAAGACCGAACGAAGGGAATGGATCTGTGACCAAATTAGGTGACAACGGCACACCGCCGCTGTCCATGCCAGGTGTGAACCTGCTTGACAGATGACATGGAGGCATGAAATCTTTGAACCAGTTAGAACCATATAGAAGAGGCGACAGAGTCATAGGACTTAAGACACCTATAAGTTGGACTCCAGCCACATAGTTAATGCTGCGTTGTGGATGTATGCATGCCTATCATGACAACGGACCATTAACTAAGTATATTGATCTTAGCCATTTAAATACTAGTTACAGATATAAAGCCGCAACTCACAAGCGTGCACTACATAAATGTACATTTCCATTTCAATGTAAATCCAAATTTATCCCCTGTGGACATGAGGATGGAGCCCACGGGCATCCCGAAACTTACAACCTCTCATTCATAGGTGTAACCGAACAGTTAGTAAGTGGGAAACTGAGAAAACTAAAACAGGCAAAAACATGCAAAAACACTTCGGTAGCAAACCAATGTAGCTTGTATGCTAAAAACACCTGTGGGGCTTGTCATCTTTCACTCTACTGCATCTATGTGCAGTTTCAGTTTATTGTACCCCCCAGAGCGTTATGGTAACTAGTGTCACCCTGCAGCTGTTAATTTATATTGTATCACTTATTCATACCAATAGTTAGATTCTTTTGGCGCTTTGGATTTTTTATTTGAACTTTTTATATTGCCCTGAATGGACAAAACACTGGGTTCACTCATTTCAGAATTGTAGAGACTTAGGCCCCATACACACTATTATGCTGCACACACGATCGGACTTTCCGGGAGACTAGGTCCGGCGGCCTGGAATCCGTCAGACAATTTGATCGTGTGTGTGGGCTCCAGCGGACTTTTTTTTCCCAAAAGTCCAACGGACCTAGAACTAAAACATGTCTCAAATCTGTCCGACGGACTGGGCTTTCTAGCGTGCAAACCGTTCGTCTGCGTGCTAGTCTGACGGACCAAATATGATGCAAGGGCGGCTATTGGCTACTGGCTATTGAACTTCCTTGTTTAGTACTGTTTATGTCATCACGTTCAAAGCGGACTTTTGAGTGGACTTAGTCCGGTCATGTGTGGCCAAGTCCGTTCAGTCAGAAAGTCAGTCAGACCTCAGCCGAAAGTCTGTTGGGAAGACCGTCGGACCTAGTCCGTCAAAAAATCCGGTCGTGTGCGCGCAGCATTAGAGTTTCTGCAGATTTTTGTCTTAAGATTTACCAAAATCAAATAATATGAGGTCCAACTTTAAAGCCTCATACACACTATCAGGGGCGTAACTAGAAATCACAGGGCCCCATAGCAAAATGTTGTATGGGGCCCCCCCTTCAAACAGCCCCCCCCCACAAAAAAATGGCGGGGCTTAAATTAAATAGTGGGCGTGGTTTAAAATGCGTGGCTCAAAGGGGGTGTGGTTCGAGTCTGAGATGAAGGAGGAAAGAAGGAAGGAAGCAAAGAAAAGGGATGGAGGGACAATAGGCCCAGATCCTACACCACAATAGCAATATACATATTCCAGAACGTTTAACAATCAACAGATAAAGATACTCCAAACAGCTGGTGTTAGCGCTTCAATAATCCTCACCTGTACCCAATGTGGCCTGCCTGTTCCCAATGCAGCGTGGCCTGCCCATGCCCAATACTGCCTCACCTGTGCCCACTTGTGCCCAATGCAGCCTGTCCAGTGCCCAATACAGCCTTACCTATGCCCAATGCAGTGTGGCCTGTGCCCAAAGCACCCTCCCCTGTGCCCAATGTAGCGTGACCTGTGCCCAATGTGGTCTCACCTGTGCCCAATGCAGCGTGGCCTGCCTGTGCCCAATACAGCCTCACCTGTGCCCAATGCAGCCTCCCCTATGCCCAATGCATCGTGACCCATGCCCAATACAGCCTCACCTGTGCCCAATGCAGCGTGACCCGAGCACAATGCAGCCTCACCTGTGCAGAGGGAGAGGCGAGCCAGTGGCGGAACTACCGGGGAGGATGAGGAATGCATACTGGAGCCCTCAAATGGCTGCTGGCAAGTGTGGGGCTGCCTCACAGTGGGGGGGCTCTGGCTCTACATCCAACTCCTGGCATGTCTCTTCCAGAGCTTTCCACTGTGATTTCCACTCACCGACACCTGGCCTGGATCCCTCCTGAATGACTTTACTCAGGACGTGCTGACCGCGCTGGTCGGGACCCCCGTGAGTCCGGTCGCGGGACCCGCGGACTCGATCGCCGCGGGCATCCCCGCGATCGTCTCACGGAGCGGCCGAATGGAGGAAATGCTGTATAAACAACATTTTCCCATTCTGCCTAGCAACTAGTGACGCTGATCTCTGCTCCATGTGATTGGAGCAGAGATCAGTGTACACTAAATGAAAGCCCAACCCCCCCACAGTTAGTAACACACCCCTAGGAACACTTAACCCCTACACTGCCACCCACTGGTTAACCCTTTTTACTGCCAGTGTCATTTACACAGGAATCACTGCATTTATATAGCAGTGATTACTGTATAAATGACAATGGTCCCAAAAATGTGTCAAAAATGTCCGATGGGTCCCCGACAATGTCGCAGTCACAATAAAAATCGCAGATCGCCGCCATTACTAGTAAAAAAAAAAATAATAAAAAATTAATAAAAATGCTATAAAACTATCCCTATTTTGTAAACGCTATAACTTTTGCGCAAACCAATCAATAATCGCTTATTGCGATTTTTTTTTTACCAAAAATATGTACAAGAATACGTATCGGCCTAAATTGAGGGAAAAAAATATATGTTTTTTTATATATTTTTGGGGGATATTTATTATAACAAAAAGTAAAAAATAATGCGTTTTTTTCAAAATTGTCGCTCTATTTTTGTTTATAGCGCAAAAAATAAAAACCACAGGGGTGATCAAATACCACCAAAAGAGAGCTCTATTTGTGGGAAAAAAAGGACGTCAATTTTGTTTGGGAGCCACGTCGCACGACCGCGCAATTGTCAGTTAAAGCGACGCAGTGCCGAATCGCAAAAAGTGGTCTGGTCTTTGACCAGCAAATTGGTCCGGTCTGAAAGTGGTTAAAAATGCAAACACTAATACTGTTAACTTTATAGCTGTAAAAAAAAAAAAAAATCAGAAATATGTAGTAAAGAAAATTCCTACAAGCAAAAATGCACTGTACATTACATGTTCTTTAGACATAAATTTTTTTTCAAACATTAGTTTCCTTTGCCAATTCAAGTTCAAAAAATTACCATATAACACGAATTAAAAGATCAGCATTTGTAATTTTCCTTTATGTAACCAATGACTAATGTTAGAATTAGAACAACTAGAGAAATGCTGAATGAATGTGCAGTCACAATTGCAGCCTCACCTGTGCAGAGGAAGAGGCGAGCCACTGGCAGAACTACCGGGGAGGATGTGGAGTGCATACTGGAGCCCTCAAATGGCTGCGGGCAAGTGTGGGGCTGACTCAGAGTGGGGGGGGGGGGGCGAGCACCGTCCGCACGGTCCCCCAGCCAGGGGAAGCGAGGAGAGGAAGAGGCAAGCTGTCTGTACGAGAGCTGTAATAGCTTTCATTTGAATGTCCTGTGTTCCCGGGGCTCACCGTCACATAGCCCCACCTCTTGGCCTGCAGCCTTTGATGATGTCACATGTCCCGCATTGGACCGGTGTTCTGTCTATCAAAGACGCCGGGCCAAGAGGTGGGGCTATGTGACGGTGAGCCCCGGGAACACAGGACATTCAAATGAAAGCTATTACAGCTCTCTGCTCGTACAGACAGCTTGCCTCTTCCTCTCCTCGCTTCCGCTGGCTGGGGGAACATGCGGGAGGTGATGCCCCCTCCACAGTATGCATTCCTCATCCTTCCCACGGGCCCCTCTCAGCTGCGGGCCCCATAGCGGCTGCATGTGCCGCTATGGCGGTAGTTCCGCCACTGCACACTATCAGATTTTCTTCAGATTTACCAAAATCATGTAGTGCAAGGGCCGGCCTGATTGCATACAAATTGAAACTCCTAAGGTTTGACCTCATATTATGTGGTTTTGGTAAATCTGAAGGAAAAATCATCAGAAAATCTGATAGTGTGTATGGGGCTTTAGAGTTTCAATTTGTTTGCAAAACCATGTAGTGCAATCAGGCAGGCCCTTACACTACATAGTTTTGGTAAATCTGAAGACAAAATCTGCAGAAAATCTAAGGCTCCATTCACACCTATGCATTTTTAGTGCTTTTTGTATTTTGCAGAAACACACTACAGTCCATTTAACATGATTTCCTATGGAACACAGTTCAAATCTGCAAAATGCAAAAAGCACTAAAAATGCATAGGTGTGAATCAGGCCTAATAGTGTGTATGGGGCCTAACTTAAGAATGATTTAAATTGGTACGTTTATTTAAGTGTATTTATTTAGAACATTTAGGAGCAAGTGCACACAACTTGAGATTATGGACACTTAATGGTGATTTGTATCCTGATTGGACCATTCCTTCAAAAGCTGCCTCTAGATATTTCATTGAGGATATCATGACAGATCTGCCTGTCCTTATCACAGCTGTCTCAGTGCTAAACCAACCGTGGCATTTCAGAGTAACTCAGGCGATATTTATGAAGAAAAGGCAACAATCCTGAATCAACTGCAGAAATTGTCCAACATACTCTGCAACAGGAAATCGAAATATTGAGGGGCCTAATGGTTCTCTTTATTGTAGCTCCAGACTGAGCAAAATCCCTTCGTTCCTTATTCTTCCTCCATTGTTCCTTCCTTGGTCTGATGTAAAGATGTCTATAAAGCAAAGTACTATGTAACTCCCAAAGGTTGTATACCAAGGTAAACTGTTTATCCAATCTTAACATAATTTTTTATTACCTATATACTAAAATTACAATTTTTCTAAATATAAATATCAATACATATATATATATATATATATATATATATATATATATATATATATATATATATATATATATATATATATGTTGAAATGAAATATCAATGTGTTATTTAGAAAAGTCAGTATAAAAGATAAGGTAGGGGTGATAAAAATCACTAGTGTAATTATTCTATATATTTTTTTCAAGTCTTCATGGTTTGCATACCTGGGGAGAGTGGCAGGTGGCAGGTGTGTATACACTATATTGCCAAAAAGTATTGGGACGCCTGCCTTTACACACACGTGAATTTCTAGATATTTAGAAAAAATTATAATTTTAATATATATGTAATAAAAAATAATTTTGAGGATGGATGAATGGTTTACCATGGTATACCACCTTTGGGAGTGACATAGTACTTTGCTTTATCTTTACATCAGACCAAGGAAGGAGCAATGGAGGAGGATTAAGGAACAAAGGGATTTTTCTTCAGTCTGCAGCTACAATAAGGAGAACCATTAGGCCCCTTCAACATTTAGATTTCCTGTTGCAGAGCATGTTGGACAATTTCTGCAGTTGATTCAAACTGTTGCCTTTTCTTCATAAATATCGCCTGAGTTACTCGGAAATGCCACGGTTGGTTTAGCACTGAGACAGCTGTGATAAGGACAGGCAGATCTGTCATGATATTCTCAATGAAATATCTAGAGGCAGCCTTTGAAGGAATGCTCTAATCAGGATACAAATTGATAGTAAATGTCCATAATCTCAAGTTGTGTGCACTTGCTCTTAATTTTTTTAAATAAATACATTTAAATAAATGTACCAATATAAATCATTCTTAAGTACGTCTCTACAATTCTGAAATTAGGGGACCCGGTGCTTTGTCCATTCAGGGCAATGTAAGACGTTCATCTAAATCCCTCCAACTCTGCTGCTGATATGTGCCCCATCCATGCTCAATTGCTTTTCTGTTTGTGTGATGGACTTTGGCTTTGTGTGGAGGTTGGTCCAAACTGAAGCTTTCACAGGGCTCGGGAAGTAATGTTTTCTTCTGTTAGTGCTCTTTTTAGAAGAGTTGAAGCTGTTATAGCTGCAAAGGGTGGGCCAACACAATATTTAAACCTACAGACTAAGACTAAGATGTCATTAAAGTTCATGTACATGTAATGGCGAAAGGTTGGTGTAAACTCTGCGCCAATTACTTATAATATAAAATTATTACGTTTCTATATAATTGTTAAATTAATATAGTGCTGCTCCCCTGGAAAGAGTGATAGGCTCCTAGTTGATGTGTAAATATTATATAAGGAGGCGCTATTGATTACAAATATCAATGTGATTAAGATACTTTTTCAACGCAAATATAATGTAGTACTAAATTCTACCACTAATATCATATTAAAATTATACAGTGATACATAATTAACTCAATTGTGATAATCAAAAATGATTGATAATTCAGAACAAGAGTCCATGTGAAACACCCTAGTGACAACAAATAATACAAAATGAGAAATAAAGTCCCATGAATTAAAATGTGTCCCAATATATAAATTCTTCAAACGTAATTTTGATTCCAACACAAAAAAACTACGATATGTTTTTTCAACAGGAAAGTGACTCCACCAACATTCTACCTGATCCTTCACCACAGCCTAGGTAATTGACACCCAAAAGTGACTGTATTTAAGTTCTGCTTACCAAATTTTCTTACCAAATGCTTACCAAATTTTCTGCTTTCAAATTTATCAACTACTTTAATTAATCAATAATCACCTATGCAGCTTTGTGCCTGCTCACATAGGGTGACCTGGAGATGAATAATACCTTCCTCCTCATTGATGTATATGGTATATGAAAAACAGATAGAGAGCCTCCATAGCGTAACACAATTTTATTAAAATTTGTAAAAGATTGTTAGCCAAATGGCTCCTTACTTCTAAAAGTGCCTTCTCCCAGCACTGGGGCTGCTGGTTTAATGGGAACGAGCACTGTGATAAAGAACACTCTCGCTCTCCTACACGGATGGCGTATGTTCCACACGCACGCGCATGGTGCCCCCTGAAGATGTTAAACAACAAAACGTATGTCGGAGGCAGTTCCTGGTCACGTTATCTCGTAGGATATCCGGTTCCTCTGGTTAGCGGCACGAGCATGTGGGACGCGCGCCATCCATGGAGGAGAGCACGAGGGTTCTTTATCACAGTGCCCGTTCCTGTAGCCCCAGTGCTGGGAGAAGGCACTTTTAGAAGTAAGGAGCCATTTGGCTAACAATCTTTTACAAATTTTAATAAAATTGTGTTACGCTATGGGGGCTCTCTATCTGTTTTTCATATCCCATATACATCAATGAGGAGATTCATTCATCTCCAGATCACTTTTTCATTAAAGTAGTCAATAAAATCTGGTAAGCAGAACTTAAATACAGTCACTTTTGGGTGTTGATTACCTATTGCTGTGGTGAAGGATCATGTAGAATGTTGGTGGAGTCACTTACCTGTTGAAAAAACATATCGTCGTTTTTTTGTGTTGGAATCACAATTACGTTTGAAGAATTTATATATTGGGACACATTTTAATTCATGGGACTTTATTTCTCATTTTGTATTATTGTCACTAGGGTGTTTCACATGGACTCTTGTTCTGAATTATCAATCATTTTTGATTATCACAATTGAGTTAATTATGTATAACTGTATAATTTTAATATGATATTAGTGGTAGAATTTAGTACTGCATTATATTTGCGTTGAAAAAGTATCTTAATCACGTTGATATTTGTAATCAATAGCGCCTCCTTATATAATATTTACACATGTAAAGGCGGCCCAATACTTTTGAAAATATAGCACACTTTCATTCATGCTTTTGCCTTAAAAATGTCCCTCGTTTTATCTCAGAAAGTTGGGTGGTATGCTGTTATTATTGAGTCAGTTCGCCAAGAAGTGTGAATCAGTGGTTTATGCTTTATATAAAATCACATCAGTTTGCTGCAAATCCAATCTTGGGCAAGTTGATTCACTTATCACTAAGAACTCATTTACATTAATGGGTCTATATAAAGACCCAATAGTGGCCATAATTGTCCTAATTAGCGTATTTCATGAAAATACTACCTTAAGGTCACTAGATGGAGCTAAAGATCATGGGGAAAACATATTAGGCAAATTACGAGGATTATTTGTGATGGCTGTGCAAATAATTGAGAAATATGTACAGCAATTTTGTTTAAAAATAGACTTCAATAGGTTGCAATCCTACAGCTCATACATCAAAATAATTTAATTAATGTATAAACATATTGCACATAATGAAGATTAATACAATTGATTTGTTTAAAACATTACAGAGTATATTACAACTGCATGATTGAATATGACTGTAGCATCTAAAGCTTGACGCGTTTCATGGCTATCTTGCCACTCATCAGGAGATGATGTATGATGAATATCTATAGGATGAGAAATGGTGTGCGAAAAAATTGGTCAGGTGGACATATTCAATGAAGGAAGGGAAAGAAAGGGATGTGTCGAAACCAAACGCCCATACTTACAGGTCAGGTGATGACATTAGGCACGGCAGTGGGTATGGGGGTGGCCGGGAGTGTCATCTGGTATGGGAGATGAGGCAGACAGAGCATGCGGTAATGCAGCAAAGCATGGTGCCATAGACCAAAAAATTATCCTTACCCTAGGATCAATAATCGTTAATGTCAACTTGAAACCTCTAGCATAAATGCAAATAATGATGGTGTCACCTCTACTTTTACAAAATAGTATCTTGGTTTGCAATGACATTTGGTGCACACAAAATGAACGGATGTCCTTGTTGGCTACTGAGGACTATATTTATATGAATGTTTTTGTTCAGCTTCAAACACCTTGAGATTGAATTGACCCCATTTGTTGTTAAAATTTATATTTTGCTATTTGTATTGACAGTGTTGTTTATTTAATTGTTATGGTTAATAAACCAGCCACTATGCATTTGCAGTGACTTTTAATATCACATTAAAGTGTTACTAAACCCAGGAGCCTGTTTTCACTATATCTGGTCTCCCACAATACACAGAACATGGAAATGCAATAGTTTTAATAAATGTAAACTGCTAAATACTTTTTTTCATCAGCACTATATAGCAGTCGTGTGATTTCTATCAGTGTCTGGTTAAAGCTTGTATGAGAAGTTTTCATTCTCCCCTGATTGTCCTATAAGGCTGCAAGACCCTAGACCCTCTGTTTGGACAGTGTTGATTGGCCCTGTGCTGATCACATGCATTCTTCCAAGAAAGCAATACACACTAAACTGAGCATGTGCAGCTTGTCCCCTAATGCTCTGTTCTATCAGGCGATGGATAGGAGTCAGTGGAAGAAGAGGAGGATCAGAGAAGACAGGATCACACAGCCTTTATACACAATGCAGAGGATTAACCCCTTAGGTTCCACAGTGAGTATAACAAGCATGCTCTACTGCATATACACACTGATTTTACTGTTGCAGGTTTAGTAACACTTTAATCTCAATTTGTCTATTATAAGATTTATTTGATGAGATGAATAGCAATGAGAACATATCAGTTAATCCTATAAACCAATCAGAAGCCATTTTTTGTTCTGACCCTTGGTGACAGGTGAAATGTGATTGGTTACTGCACTTTGCAAATCATCATTGCTCATTGTCCTTGAGCCAAATGTCATTTTCTTGACTGCCATCTCAGACAGATATGAGAGCTTTTCCAGGGCCCACATAGATCCTCATTGATTGAAACATTTATTGTAATCAGATCAATAGTTAATTAGAGCAAGATGTACAGCAGCTGGAAATACTTATGCGAAAAAAGCTAATAAAACCCTAGTCCAGCCATCAGGGGCTAATTAATCCACATTTATGCTGCGTCCAGGAGAAAATCATTAGATGGCGTCCCGTGCTTTGCATGTGAAGAATGAAATGCAGGGATGCAAATCTTTCAATGGGGTTTCCACACTGAAATAGAAGCATTCAATTTGTTTTTGACCTTCTCTACTTGGTAAGGCTTGGAGGGGTTGGGAAAGATTCTCACACTGCTTTTGCTTTCACAATTCACAGGCTAATGCCCTTCCCCCAACATTTATAAAATGTGATACCTGCATGGGGGGGTTGGGTTGCAGTATGAAATTGCATCAGCAGGTGGCGATGCAGGATAAATCTGGGAATGGAGCTCCTGGTAAAAAAACGAATGGAAAAAAACACTTTGCAGTGAAGCCCAATTGTGATATTGATTCACCTGGTGTTTTAGACCTATTTCACACTGAGACACTTTTCAGGCGTTTTAGCGCTAAAAATAGCTGTAAACGCCTGAAAAACGCCTCCCGTGCCACCCCAGTGTGAAAGCCGAGTCCTTTCACACTGGGGCGATGCGCTTGCGGGACCTTACAAAAAGTCCTGCCAGCCGCATCTTCGGGGCAGTTTGGGAGCTCTGTATACAACGCTCCTAAACCGCTCCTGCCCATTGGAATGCATGAGCAGCGTTTCTGAAATGCCTGAAAACTATTCAGAAGTGCCACAGCACAGACAGTTTTAACCCTTTCTTCGGGCGCTAGCGAGGGTTAAAAGTGCCCCGCTAGCGGCAGAAAAGTGCCGCTAAAAAGGCGGTAAGGTGCCGCTAAAACTAGCTTTGCTTTACCGCTGACGCAGGGCACAGCCCCAGTGTGAGAGTGCCCTTAGGGAACTAGTAAAAGGTGGTCCTCTTGCCTTTTCACTAGGTTGAGAGCGTACAGTAGGACACACCATGTGCCAAAAATCCCCACTCTTTATGACATTGTTGGCCTAATAAGAAAGTAATATACTTGCCTTAATATGCCTCACTAAGGGCCTGTGTTGGTGGGATTCTGATTACATGGAAGTTCACAATTGATGGGAGATCACCTAGTCACCACATCCCTAAGGCCCCTTTGACACTGGGGCGGGAGCGGCGTCGGTGGTAAAACGGCGCTATTTTTAGCGCCGCTTTATCCTCATTTTAGAGGCGTTATTCGGCCGCTAGCAGGGTGGTTTTCACCCCCACTAGAGGCCGAAAAAGGGTTAAAACCACCCACAAAGCGCCGCTACAGCAACGCTATGCCAGCGGTATAGCCGCATTGCCCCACTGATTTCAATGGGCAGGAGCGGTGTATACACAACTCCTTCATCGCTCCAAAGATGCTGCTAGCAGGACTTTTTTTTTCATCCTGCCACATTGGAGAGATAGCAGTGGCTGTTTCAGGGTGCTTTGCAGGCACTAGTTTTAGCGAAGTAGCACCTGCATAGCTCCCCAATTTGTAAGGGGTCCAAATTTTAGCAAATGAAGGCATAGAGAATGGGACTTTTAGGCCCCATTCGCACCTGAGAATTTTGTAGCTTGAAGCCTGAAGGTACAAAATGCTGGAGGGGAAAAAATCTATTATTCTCAATGGAGATGGTTCACATCTCCACTCCAAGTCGCCTGAAGCCAAACGCCTGAAGCTCAAACAAGTTCCGGACCCTTTTTTGTCACTCGAATTGGGCAGATTTTGGCGCTTTTCTTCTTTTTACATTGGTGACCTTTTGTCCTGCACAAAAGCGCATCAAAACACATCAAAAATGCCGCAAAATTCTGGTTAAATTGCACAATTTTCTCTCTGAAAACGCTATGCTCAGGTGTGGATGAGGCCTTAAGGTGTCAAAATTGAATTAAATGTCCGGTGGATGGGGTAGCACTTAAGGCACGATTACATAAGTGCTGCATTAGTTCCTTTGGATCACTTGCATGCTACTGTAGCCCAGTGTTCCTCAACTCCAGTCCTCAAGGCGCCCCGACAGGTCATGTTTTCAGGCTTTCCATTATACTGCACAGGTGATTTGATCAGTTTCACTGCCTTAGTAATTACCGCAGCTATTTCATCTGAGGGAAATTCTGAAAACATGACCTCCTGGGGCGCCTTGAGGACTGCTCTAGCCAATGATGTAGTCAACTATTTCCTTATATACTCACCGACCACTTTATTAGGTACACTTTGCTAGTACCGGGTTGGACCCCCATTTGTCTTCAGAACTGCCTTAATTCTTTCTGGCATAGTAGAAAGGGAAATGAGTTGCTAGGGGCCACTCCAAAAAATGAATGCCCTATAACGCCTGTGATGGTTGAGGACTAGCTCGGTACCCAATAAGTTAGGCAAATGTAAGTAAAAATTTACAAATTTAATAAAGACAACAAATAAAAATAACAATACAATAACAACAAAGCATAAATAGAATTGTTGTGTATAATTACATAAATTAACCAAGTAATTTATTTAATACTGATCTTATAAATGGGGACACAGTGATGTAATTGCAAAGTTGTCCTCTACATGTTTCGTGACGAAAGTCACTTCTTCAGGAGGGGTCAGAATATACATCTAAAGAAAAATAATCTCATAATTACAGGGTCAAACAAAAACAGAAATAATAAAATAGCAAAGCTATCAATAAATGAATTAAACATGGAGTGGTACATACAAATTAACAAGACTCACCACTGAAAGCCAAGGTGGGTATCAAATGGCATTGTAGACACCCTACTCTGGGTGTCTAACCTAGGGGCGGACACGGGAGGCTGTAGGTGTTGAACGGACTAAAATAAAAATGATATAGATTCAACAAGGTGTTGGAAACATTCCTTAGAAATTTTGGTCCATATTGACATGATATCATCACGCAGTTGCTGCAGATTTGTCGGTTGTATATCCATAATGCGAATCTCCCGTTCCACCAAATCGCAAAGGTGCTCTATTGGATTGAGATCTGTTGAGTGTGGAGGCCATTGGAGTACAGTGACCTCATTGTCATATTCAAGAAACCAGTGGTGAGATGATTTGAGCTTTGTGACATGGTGCATTATCCTGCTGGAAGTAGCCATCAGAATATGGGTACACTGTAGTCATAAAGGGATGGATATGGTCAGCAAAAATACTTGTGTTTAAATTATACTCAATTGGTACTAAGGGGCCCAAAGTGTGCCAAGAAAATATCCCCCACACCATTACACTACCACCACCAGTCTGAACTGCTTATACAAGTCAGGATGGATCTATGCTTTCATGTTATTACACTACATTTCCTCCACACAACTGCTGCTCACTGGATATTTTCTCTTTTTCGCACCATTCTCTGTAAACCCTAGAGATGGTTGTGTGTGAAAATCCCAGTAGATCTGTAGTTTTTGAAATACTCCGTGTGGCACCAACAACCATGCCACGTTCAAAGTCACTTAAATCCCCTTTCTTTCCCATTCTGATGCTCAGCTTGAACTTCAGCAAGTCGTCTTCTCCATGTCTAGATGCTTAAATGCATTGAGTTGCTGCCATGTGATTTAGCAATTTGTGTTACCAAGCAATTGAACACGTGTACCCAATAAAGTTACCGGTGAGTGTATATGACTCCTGTGTAGTGAATAGGTGCTCTTTATAGTCTCTGTTCATTTATGTCTATTTCTCTCCATTTGAAAGTTGGTATGTTACCCAGATTCCTCACCTTGCAGTCCCACCAATGGTCCTTTTGGTGTGTAGTCAGTGATGTCTGATATGATCCAAATCTGTAGTATATAGTACATGTTCCCCACAAAGCTCATATTTTTGTGTTGATGGTGACTACCACTTAATTCTTTTACACTGATGTATTTTATGTTGAGGACGGAGACAGTTCCCCAAGCTGGTCTCCAATAGAGAAATGGATTATCTCTGTACCAATAAGACAACAGACATATTTGAATAAAATTTTTTATTTTATTTATACACACAGATAAAAAAAACAGAGTATCAAAACACAAAAAAAAAAACAGTATAAAATATAGAGGGGTATCTATACAGGTATGCTGATATTTAGTGTGCTCCAAAGTGGAGACAAAGATATAGTAGGTCCTCACGGGACATATGGTCTTCTACATGTTTCGTGGCATGTTATCGCTTCATCAGGAGGATGATGTCTAAAATGAGAATAGCAAATTATAGAATCAAATCAACAATACAGAAAAAAACACACATACTTAAAAAGGAAGTAAAGGCACTGACATTTTTTCTTTAAAAATGCAACCTGCAAGGCAAAGGCATAATGAGCCAGTATGCATAGCATACTAGCTCATTATAAATAACTTACCTGAGAACGAAGCCCTGGAAGTGTTCCTCCTTCTTCATCGTCAGCGCCAGTGCCATGTATCCCTGCTCCAGCGCTGTGATTCGCCGGAGCTGCGATGACATCACTCCCGCGCATGCGCACGGGAGCCACCACGAGTGGCATAGCGGCGCTATCTGCGGAATGCTCAGTGCGCCTGTGCGCTTGTCTTTTTGTAAATATCTCCTAAACCGTGCAGGTTTAAGAGATATTTCTTGGACCTACAGGTAAGCATTAATCTAGGCTTCCCTGTAGGTCAAAGTGGTTTGTAAGGGTTTACAACCACTTTAATACAAGGTACATTTGGTAACAGGGGTGAGATGGGTGCAATGCTGAATACCCATAAGCCCATATACAGAGACACAGCCAAGACACCACCAACGTTCCTCTACGGTGGATATGGGGGATGTGTACAAGTGGATGGATTAGTCTTCCGCAATAAGAAGATAAGATATATGTATACTTGTATATAAGTATGCTGATATATAAATAGAGAACCATAAAGGGGGGGGGGGGGGGGGTTGGGAAAGGGATTAGGAAACAAGGATGGGAAAGGGTAAGAAAAAGACAGGAAGGGAAAGAGGGGCTGGAATAATGAAGGGTATATGGAGGTTTGGGAAAAGGGGTGGGGGGAAGGGGGGACAGAGGAAGAGGAGGAGAGGGAAAGTAGAAGGGGAGGGGGATAAAGGGGGTTGAGAGAAAGGAGGAAAGGGAGGAAGAGGGAGGTTTTCTGGTTCAAAATAAATCCATAGAGATCCAAACCAACCTCATATGGCGGAGTAAAACAATACAGAGCCAAGGGGGGAAAAGAGAAAAAAACTTGCAAAGATACTTAAGGGAATCCACTGGTAGTGATGGCCGAACGGTTCGCCCGGCGGTCGTTTCGCGGCGAATTTCCGACATTCGCGGTCCGCACGTTCGAACGCCTTTTTCCGTCGTTCGCCGCGGCGGACTTACGTGTTTAATGTATACAAGAACTTTAACCTTTGGTGACACGTTTATCATGTGATACAGGACAGCCAATTGAGACATGACAGCACATGGACACTTGTACATTCCCCCTAACCTATAAATACACCCGATCCGGTGGCCATTTTACATTCTTTCTTCTGTTAAGATAGGGACAGGTTCCTGTGTGGAGTAGGGAGAGATAAACCACTAGCTATTTGGTACACAAAAGTTCTTTTCAGGACTGGTATAGGTGTTAGGTGTTGATAGGTTTGCTGTGCTGCTGATTCTTGCAGCAGCCTGAGTGTCTTTTGTTAGTTTAGAGAAAGGGAAAGGACGGTGTATGCTACAGGGACAGCCAGATTAGTCTTTCATCATCATCATCATCATCATCATCATTAGCTGTTACTATCAAGGTCCACAAAAGAGCTGTTCCAGTAACCACTAATCGTTCTCTTTTTTTGCCAATTTGTATAGGGACAGGAAGGAAGCAGTGTTGTCAGGCAGTGAGGGTAATTTTAAAGACTTGCTGTTATTATTAGTTCCACAAAGGTTCTTTTCAGGACTGGTATCAGTGGTACAGTAATAGGCTTGTACATGTATAATATTCTTTCTTCCAAATATAGAAAGGATATTATACTTGACTGCTGCCCTTCTGCTGCAGTCTGCTAAACATTCACAACTCACTTGTTCCACAAAAGTTCTTATAAGGACTGGTAACTTGGTATAGGGTGCTACGGTACATAGGCTTGAGTGTGGTACAGTCTGCTGTTCTGTAAGGACCGCTATCGGTCCACAATAGATAGGGTTGACGTGCACCACTGCTGACCGCTGCCCTATACTGCAGCAGTCCTTCAGCGGTATAGGGACTGACGTACAGTCTGCTAATCACTAACACACAACCTGCTTGTTCCACAAAAGTTCTTATAAGGACTGGTAACTTGGTATAGGGTGCTACGGTACATAGGCTTGAGTGCGGTACAGTCTGCTGTTCTGTAAGGACCGCTATCGGTCCACAATAGATAGGGTTGACGTGCACCACTGCTGACCGCTGCCCTATACTGCAGCAGTCCTTCAGCGGTATAGGGACTGACGTACAGTCTGCTAAAAACTAATACACAACCTGCTTGGTCCACAAAAGTTCTTATAAGGACTGGTAACTTGGTATAGGGTGCTACGGTACATAGGCTTGAGTGCGGTACAGTCTGCTGTTCTGTAAGGACCGCTATCGGTCCACAATAGATAGGGTTGACGTGCACCACTGCTGACCGCTCACCTATACTGCAGCAGTCCTTCAGCGGTATAGGGACTGACGTACAGTCTGCTAAACACTAATACACAACCTGCTTGTTCCACAAAAGTTCTTATAAGGACTGGTAACTTGGTATAGGGTGCTACGGTACATAGGCTTGAGTGCGGTACAGTCTGCTGTTCTGTAAGGACCGCTATCGGTCCACAATAGATAGGGTTGACGTGCACCACTGCTGACCGCTCACCTATACTGCAGCAGTCCTTCAGCGGTATAGGGACTGACGTACAGTCTGCTAAAAACTAATACACAACCTGCTTGGTCCACAAAAGTTCTTATAAGGACTGGTAACTTGGTATAGGGTGCTACGGTACATAGGCTTGAGTGCGGTACAGTCTGCTGTTCTGTAAGGACCGCTATCGGTCCACAATAGATAGGGTTGACGTGCACCACTGCTGACCGCTCACCTATACTGCAGCAGTCCTTCAGCGGTATAGGGACTGACGTACAGTCTGCTAAACACTAATACACAACCTGCTTGTTCCACAAAAGTTCTTATAAGGACTGGTAACTTGGTATAGGGTGCTACGGTACATAGGCTTGAGTGCGGTACAGTCTGCTGTTCTGTAAGGACCGCTATCGGTCCACAATAGATAGGGTTGACGTGCACCACTGCTGACCGCTCACCTATACTGCAGCAGTCCTTCAGCGGTATAGGGACTGACGTACAGTCTGCTAATCACTAACACACAACCTGCTTGTTCCACAAAAGTTCTTATAAGGACTGGTAACTTGGTATAGGGTGCTACGGTACATAGGCTTGAGTGCGGTACAGTCTGCTGTTCTGTAAGGACCGCTATCGGTCCACAATAGATAGGGTTGACGTGCACCACTGCTGACCGCTCACCTATACTGCAGCAGTCCTTCAGCGGTATAGGGACTGACGTACAGTCTGCTAAACACTAATACACAACCTGCTTGTTCCACAAAAGTTCTTATAAGGACTGGTAACTTGGTATAGGGTGCTACGGTACATAGGCTTGAGTGCGGTACAGTCTGCTGTTCTGTAAGGACCGCTATCGGTCCACAATAGATAGGGTTGACGTGCACCACTGCTGACCGCTCACCTATACTGCAGCAGTCCTTCAGCGGTATAGGGACTAAGAGTTTTGTCACAGGGTCATTTAAAAAATGACATGCAGAGGAAGAGGCAGGCCCTTCCGCAGGGGTGGTAGGGGTAGGGCAGGAGCAACAGGCTTGAGCCAAAGTGGGAAGTTGCAGAAGGTGCGTTCAATTACTTTAAAGGATGCACCAGACTTGGTTGAGTGGCTCGCTCAGCCTTACTCTTCTGCACCCTCCTCATCCTCTCGATCTGCACCCTCTTCTTCACTCTCTGCTATGTGCACCCCCAAAGACACTACCACCAACAACACGACCACCACCACCACCACCACATACCTTCCGCTTGAGTCACTGGAATTATTTTCCGATCCATATCAAGAGGACATTTCTGATGCGCAGCCACTCTTGGTATTGGATCAGGAAGAGGAGGTAGCAACAAGCGCTACTCAGCAGTCTGACGCCAGTACCCAGATCAGCCCAAGGAGGAGGTTGGTCCCCGGTGTTGCTGCCTACTCCGAGATCTCTACTTATAGCGGTGGGGAAGGTGACGTTGATGATGACGTGTCTAGTGATGTCACGTGGGTGCCCACAAGAGAGGAAGAGGAGGGGAGTTCAGAGGGAGATATGGACCAGCAGATAGGGAGGAGAAGCAGCAATGACTTACATTGCACAGCAGGGACAAAGCAGACTGCAAATGTATCAGGAGCGAGTCATCGACCATGTACGGTCACATCTGGCGCTCCCAGGACACCGGCACATGGCTCCGCAGTGTGGGCTTTTTTTAACGTGTCCGCTGCTGACAATAGCGTTGCCATCTGCAATCTTTGCAGTCAACGCGTTAGTCGCGGTAAGCCCAATACTCACCTAGGGACGACCGCCTTAAGAAGGCACATGAGCAGCCATCACCGAGCCCAGTGGGAGCAACGGAACACACAAAGCCACACTGCAGGCTCTCACCGTCCAGCCTCGTCTTCTACTTCTCCTTCTCCTCTCTCCTCACAATTGTCCTCCACTCCACCTTCCATCACGCCAAGCTCACATTTTTCTGCAAAAAGGCAGGCTTCCGTGGGCCTAATGTTTGAGCGTAAAAAAATGATGATGCCGGATAACCCTCTTGCCCAACGGTTGGCGGCTGGCTTGTCAGAACTCATAGCCCGCCAACTACTGCCATATAAACTGGTGGACTCGGAGGCCTTTCGCAAATTTGTGGCCATTGGAACACCACAATGGAAGGTCCCAGGAAGGAAGTATTTCTCAGAGAAGGGCATCCCAGAGCTATATGGCCATGTTCAGCGGCAAGTGAATGTATCTCTGGCACACAGTGTCGGTGCCAAGATACATCTGACCACAGACACGTGGTCTAGCAAACACGGGCAGGGAAGGTATATCAGTTTTACTGCCCACTGGGTGAACCTTCTGACGGCCGTCAAGCATGTAACCCGTGGCACCCGTGTAGATTTGGTTTTACCGCCACGGATTGCATGCAGGCCTGACTCTTCTTCTCCTCCTCCTACTCCATCCTCCTCCCTCTCCTCCTCAGCTGCCTCCTCCTTTTCCGCTGCTAGCGTCTCTTCCACTGCACCGCCCAAGCTCCCCAGAACCTATTCCACATGCCAGGTGAGACGTTGCCATGCCGTGCTGCGTCTGTTGTGCCTGGAAGCAAAGAGCCACACTGGCCCGGCACTCCTTTCAGCTTTGCGTTCACAGGCAGATGAGTGGCTAACACCGCTCAATTTGACAGTTGGTAAAGTGGTGTGTGACAACGGTGCCAATCTGCTTAGCGCATTGAAACAGGGCAAAATCACGCACGTGCCGTGCATGGCACACGTCTTAAACTTGGTCGTGCAGCGATTCCTTGTCAAATACCCTGGGGTCCAGGACATCTTGCGGCAGGCAAGGAAAATCTCGGCCCATTTCAGAAGATCTTACACGGCCATGGCTCGCCTTGCTGACATTCAGCGGCGACACCATCTGCCGGTCAGACGTCTTATTTGCGATTGCCCGACGCGATGGAACTCAACCTTCTATATGCTTGATAGGCTGCTCCAGCAGAAACGTGCAGTTAACGTCTACCTGTATGAACTCTGCGAAAGAAACGGTTCTGGGGAGCTGGGTTTTTTTTCACCGCGCCAGTGGCTGCTCATGCGCGACACATGCAGACTTCTGCGGCCATTTGAGGAGATCACCAAACTGGTCAGTCGCAGCCATGGCGCCATCAGTGACATGGTACCTTATGCCTTCTTTCTGGAGCGTGCATTGCGTCGTGTCATTGATCAGGCTGTGGAGGAGCAGGAGCGGGAAGATGAGGAAGTCGCAATGCTGGATGAATTCCCAGGGGGGGCTACTCTATCTGAGACAAGTCAACAACAGGAGTCTGATGAGGAGTCAGAGGAGGATGGTGCCGGGGCGGATGAGCAGGAGCAAGAAGAGCATGCTTTAAACCTTTCTGGGATCCCTGTTGTGCGAGGATGGGGAGAGGAGAATGAAGAGGACGACATTATCCTGGATGATGAGCAGGAGCCAGGCCACCACACCGCTTCCACTTTAGTGCAAATGGGGGCCTTCATGCTCCAGTGTTTTAATAGGGACCCCCGTATAAAAAGCATGAGGGTCAAGGACCAGTACTGGGTGGCAACGTACTTAGACCCCCGGTACAAACACAAAATGGCGGAAATGTTACCGCCGTCGCAGAGGGCTGTCAGAATGCAGCACTTCCAGGCCTTGCTTCGAGAAATGCTGCATTCTGCTTTTGCGTGCGCTGGCAGAGGAGCAATTCCCACTCCCAGAGAAGGATTTGCGGGTACCAATCCAACAGCGCCTGCAAGAAGAGGCCGGTTTGAAGATGTGTTGGTGACTTCGGATATGAGGTCATTCTTTCAGCCGACCCATCGACAGGTGTCATCCGGATCCAGCATCAGGGAACGCCTAGACCGTCAGGTGTCCGACTACATTGGGTTAACGGCCGATGTGGACGCTCTGAGGAGTGATGAACCCCTAGACTACTGGGTGGGCAGGCTTGACCTCTGGCCAGAGCTTGCCCAATTTGCAATCGAACTGTTGGCTTGTCCCTCATCCAGTGTCCTGTCCGAAAGGACGTTCAGCGCAGCAGGGGGGATTGTGACCGATAAGCGTACTCGCCTAGCTCACCACAGTGTTAACTACCTCACATTTCTAAAAATGAATGAGGCATGGATCTCGGAGGAATTCAACACATGTGACCAGTAGACCATGTATATGTCTATAAACTATTTTTTTAATCAAGCACACAGACCTTCTTAATTCATTTGGCTCACTTCCTTGACCCAAAAAAGCACACCGTACTATATGCCCCTACCCTCCTCTTTGAAGAGGTTGAGCGGTGTCATATTTCTACTGGGGCTGCTTATGATATCCCTGTGCTGTGCTGACTTCCTCCTGGGGGTTCTTATTATGAAGGGATCACACTATCCCTGTGCTGTGCTGACTTCCTCCTGGGGGTTCTTATTATGAGGGGATCACACCATCCCTGTGCTGTGCTGACTTCCTCCTGGGGCTGCTTACGGTGCTGCTGTCAGTGCTGTATGTCACGGTGCTGCTGTCAGCGCTGTATGTCACGGTGCTGCTGTCAGCGCTGTATGTCACGGTGCTGCTGTCAGCGCTGTATGTCACGGTGCTGCTGTCAGCGCTGTATGTCACGGTGCTGCTGTCAGCGCTGTATGTCACGGTGCTGCTGTCAGCGCTGTATGTCACGGTGCTGCTGTCAGCGCTGTATGTCACGGTGCTGCTGTCAGCGCTGTATGTCACGGTGCTGCTGTCAGCGCTGTATGTCACGGTGCTGCTGTCAGCGCTGTATGTCACGGTGCTGCTGTCAGCGCTGTATGTCACGGTGCTGCTGTCAGCGCTGTATGTCACGGTGCTGCTGTCAGTGCTCTGTATTACGGTGCTGCTGTCAGATGCCTCTATCACGGTGCATGTGTCATTCCGGTATGTCACGCTGCTGGTGATCATCTCCTGCACCCTCTTCTTTGCCTACCCTGGTCCCTGACCTTCCCTCTCCTCCATTGCCTTCATTAGCTCCATAGTCCTGAATTGTTAGAACAATTTCCCAAATAAAATAAAAATGCTTGTAGTTATCGATCCCAAATTCACCTCATACATGTATTATGTCATTGTCCAGATGGTGGGACTACGTTTTACCCCCTAATAATTACCACGTGGCCGCAAATTCGACATGAAGGTTTGCAAAGTTCGCCTCCCATTGAAGTCAATGGGGCCCGCGGCGAACGGTCGGTTTCGCGAACGTTTGGGTCCGTTCGCATTTCGCGTTCGCGAAACGTCCCGTCGGAAGTTCGTCCATCACTATCCACTGGCCCCATCTATAGTCCAAAAAAGGAAGGACCTGGCTGGAAACAATACATAAATATATAGACACAGCCACTGAGCCATCAATAAGGATCTATAGATAAAAATGTAAAAGGATAGAATTGTAATCAGTGGAAATAGGCAGGGCCATCCAATGAAGTAGCAGTGTAATCGGTTATAAGAGGGCTATGTTTTTATCATGACTCACCCAAGGAATGGTAATCAAGATGTCCGGCGGTGGTGTCTGATATCACCGGGTCTGACTCCCCCACACTGCCCATGTTCGGAGAATCACATGCACGCCGAGCGCGGCCAAAGGGTGGGGAAGCCCAAAACATGGTCGACACTTGTGGAGGGTGGTCTCCAACAAGGATGTGGGACTACACCCCCACCAGGGAATTCACATTTCCACCAGAAGGAAACAACAAAGCTTCACCGGCAGTGCTGCCCGCACATGGATGGTCTTAAAGTGGCAGTGCCCCATCACTACTAGGAAATGTAAACTTTAAAAAGATTGGTGCATATAACATTTGGTTTCAAATAAATGATCACAAGATTTGGTCATAATGTAGTCAATTTGACTAAATCATCTAAACAATAATAAAGAGGGTAATCAAGAAACCCCTTAATACAATTGCAAAGAATGCTGTTTCAGCACAAGATTGGGCTAGGTCTAGGTCTACATGAAAAATAGCTGAAAATGAGCAGCCAATAAAGTCACATCCGTGTCTACCATGATCTATAAAAATGGTTTGTACGATAGTACTTCGTTGAGGCATGGTGGAGTGGTGGCATTAAGCCTTTCAATCCACAAGGTCTCATGTTGCAAAATGACCATATCCCAATCACTCCCTCTAGGGTTTTGAGGAACCCTCTCCAAGACCAAAAACGTAACCACCTGTGAGTCAAATTTATAGTGTAGTCCAATATGGTGACCAATGATGGTAAGTTTCCCATTGGTGTAGTAATATCCATTGGCGTCACCTATTCGTTGTCGGAGCTCCCGGATGGCATAGAAGGCATTACAGGTACATATCATTAAATATATGAACCCTGTCATGCCATAATTGGCAGGGGTACAGGTGAAAAAGTTTCAACATTGGGAAATGTATATGTAGTGCCCTCGAGTACCCAGGGGCAACATGAGTATTGTCCACACCGGGAGGGTCGTATAGTAAAGAGATTCTAGTACGGAACAAAGCCCAGTTGAATTCCTTCCTAAGGTTGATCCACGAGTAGCCCCTGATTAGGCGACGCTGGCGTAGCAATTCTGCCTGTGCCCGAAAGTCGCCCTCCCTTATACAGTTTCTGCGCAGTCGCTCATGTGATTTGTCTGCGGGGTTGAAGATATATAAGCAGGCTGACACCTGCTTGTCGGTGCAGTGGACTGCTCGAAGGGGGGATATCTTGATTACCATTCTTCAGGTAATGACGAAAACGTAGCCCTCTTATAACTGGTTACAGTACTACTTACTGTAGTTGGATGGCACTGTGCTATCACTGCCTATCTCCACTGATTAAAAATTCTAAACTTTTTACATTTGTATCTATCCTTATCGATGGCTCAGTGGCTGTGTCTATATGTATTGTTTGTTTCTAGCTAGCTCCTTCCTTTTTTGAACTAAGTGTATTCCTTGAATTATCTTTGAGTCACCTGAATTATCTTTTTCTCTCCCCCCCCTGTCTCTGTATTGGTTTACTCTGCTGTATCGGGCCCGTTTACATCTCTATCTAGTAGAACTTGGATTTCTTTATTTTGCATAAAAAAAACCTTCCTCTTCCTCCGTTTCCTCCTTTCTCTTCACCCCCCTTTTTCCCCTTCCCCCCTCCTCCACTTCCTCTTGCCCCCCCCCTTTTTCCCAACCCTCCCCATACCCTCCATTATTCCCACCCCTCTTCCCCTTCCCGTCTTTTTCTTACCCTTTCCCATCCTTGTTTCCTAATCCCATTTCCCAATCTCCCCCCCCCCCCCCCCTTTATGGTTCTATTTGTATATCAGCATACTTATACATGCATACATATCTTATCTACTTAGTTATTTTGCGGAAGACTAATCCATCCACTTGTACACACCCCCATGTCTGCCGTAGGGGAGGGTTGGTGGTGTCTTGGCTATGTCTCTGTATATGGGCTTATGGGTAAGCAGCGTTGCACCCGTCTCTCCCCTGTTATCAAATGTACCTTGTATTAAGTATGTGTGTTTTTTCTGTATCATTGAATTTTATGTATTTGCTATTCTCATTTTAGACATCATTGTCCTGATGAAGCGGTAACCCGTAATGTAACATCCCGTGAGGACCTACTATACCTTTGTCTCCACTTTGGAGCACACTAAGTATCAACATACCTGTATAGACACCCCTATATTTTATAATGTTTTGTCTTGAACATTGGAATACGATGTTCTTGTTTATGTTTTGATACCCAGTTTTTTAACTGTATGTATAAATAAAATTAAAATTTTTATTCAAATATGTCTGTTGTCCCATTGGTACCGAGATAGTCCATTTCTTTATTGGAGACCAGCTTGGGGAACTGTCTCCGCCTCCAACTCTTGATTTAATTAGAATGATTATACCTTCTATTTCCTGATTTTGCATTCCTTTTATCTAACTTTGAGGCTTCCTTGCTTTTTGATATATTTTATGCATGATGTATGTTGGAATTTAGTGTTTTTTAAATAAATTCTTAATTTGGTAAAAAGTCCCATTGTGTGTGTCAAAAGTGTATTTTTCCTTCTAATTGCATTTGAAATAAGTTTAAGATACTTCCATGGTCATTCACAGTTCATGGATAGGTGTCTTTGGTCTGCAGTTATACTCCTTTTGAGCTGAATCCGCCTGGCGTTTTTGGAATTCCTTTGACTTGTATTGGAAGAAAAGCAGTTCTGAAGCACACAGAGGCCCTTTGATACTGGCCCACTATCTAGCCTGTCCTCTCTGCCTAATCATAGGTTGATAACCATGCTGGCACTCCGTCTAAGGAGCAGGCTCCCAAAGTTGTAAAGTTCTGGGCCATTTTCTGCACAAATATCTTTAAAGTGGTATTAAAGGTTCTTCTTTAAAAAAACAACAAAAAAAAAAAAACATGTTATTATTACCTGCTGTGTACAATGCACAGAGCAGCCCTGATCCTCCTTTCCTCAGGTCCCCCGCTGGCTTTCCTGGCTCCTCAACCTTCACCAGTAACTCCATTAGCAATCTGCCTGCTATACGGGCACTGGTCTGTGCTTGCTCCTGAGTCGTGGCTTGTCCCTGCCCCCTGCTGTCTCCTCATTGGCTCACTGGTTCTTATTGACAGCAATGGGAGCCATAAAATCAGCCAATGAGGAGAGCAAGTCCTGAGACAGTTGAGGCTCTTGTGCACATCGTTGGATCGAAAGGGGGCTCAGGTGAGTATTAGGGGGGCTGTGTGGGGAGCAACACACAGAAGATTTATTACACACCTGTACAACCACTTTAACTTCAAAGCAGGCCCCAACACACTCTTTGCCTAGCTGTCAATTGGCAACAGCCAATGCATGCCCTGCCTTAAAGGAAAACTAAATCCAAAAGAAAAATATTTATTCTATTGCAGCTTACCAGTCCTTAAAGCGGTTCTGCACCTAAAAAAATAAAAAAAATAAAAGCCAGCAGCTACTAATATTGCAGCTGCTGACTTTTAATAAAATCACACTTACCTGTCCCAGGGTCCAGCGATGTCGGTGGCAGATAACGAGCGATCGCTCGTCTCGCTGCTGCCCCCGCCGCAATCCTCTGTCAGGGAATTGGGAAGTGAAGCATTACAGCTTCACTGCCCGGTTCCCTACTGCGCATGCGCGAGTCGCGCTGCGCGTCACTTATGGTCCCCCGCTGTGTCTCTGGGAACTGTGGGATTATCCAGGTAACTGCACCCCCCTGAAAGGTGCCGATTATGGCACCGGAGGGGGGAGGGATCAGATTAGCGGAACTTCCCCTTTAGGGTGAAGAACCGCTTTAAATGGTGGCTGCATTACTTTTCCAGAAGTTACAGTGTATAGTGATGGACGAACGTTTCGCCCGGCGGTCGTTTCGCGGCGAATTTCCGACATTCGCGGTCCGCACGTTCGAACGCCTTTTTCCGTCGTTCGCCGCGGCGGACTTACGTGTTTAATGTATACAAGAACTTTAACCTTTGGTGACACGTTTATCATGTGATACAGGACAGCCAATTGAGACATGACAGCACATGGACACTTGGACATTCCCCCTAACCTATAAATACACCCGATCCGGTGGCCATTTTACATTCTTTCTTCTGTTACGATAGGGACAGGTTCCTGTGTGGAGTAGGGAGAGATAAACCACTAGCTATTTGGTACACAAAAGTTCTTTTCAGGACTGGTATAGGTGTTAGGTGTTGATAGGTTTGCTGTGCTGCTGATTCTTGCAGCAGCCTGAGTGTCTTTTGTTAGTTTAGAGAAAGGGAAAGGACGGTGTATGCTACAGGGACAGCCAGATTAGTCTTTCATCATCATCATCATCATCATCATCATTAGCTGTTACTATCAAGGTCCACAAAAGAGCTGTTCCAGTAACCACTAATCGTTCTCTTTTTTTGCCAATTTGTATAGGGACAGGAAGGAAGCAGTGTTGTCAGGCAGTGAGGGTAATTTTAAAGACTTGCTGTTATTATTAGTTCCACAAAGGTTCTTTTCAGGACTGGTATCAGTGGTACAGTAATAGGCTTGTACATGTATAATATTCTTTCTTCCAAATATAGAAAGGATATTATACTTGACTGCTGCCCTTCTGCTGCAGTCTGCTAAACATTCACAACTCACTTGTTCCACAAAAGTTCTTATAAGGACTGGTAACTTGGTATAGGGTGCTACGGTACATAGGCTTGAGTGCGGTACAGTCTGCTGTTCTGTAAGGACCGCTATCGGTCCACAATAGATAGGGTTGACGTGCACCACTGCTGACCGCTGCCCTATACTGCAGCAGTCCTTCAGCGGTATAGGGACTGACGTACAGTCTGCTAAACACTAATACACAACCTGCTTGGTCCACAAAAGTTCTTATAAGGACTGGTAACTTGGTATAGGGTGCTACGGTACATAGGCTTGAGTGCGGTACAGTCTGCTGTTCTGTAAGGACCGCTATAGGTCCACAATAGATAGGGTTGACGTGCACCACTGCTGACCGCTCACCTATACTGCAGCAGTCCTTCAGCGGTATAGGGACTGACGTACAGTCTGCTAATCACTAACACACAACCTGCTTGTTCCACAAAAGTTCTTATAAGGACTGGTAACTTGGTATAGGGTGCTACGGTACATAGGCTTGAGTGCGGTACAGTCTGCTGTTCTGTAAGGACCGCTATCGGTCCACAATAGATAGGGTTGACGTGCACCACTGCTGACCGCTGCCCTATACTGCAGCAGTCCTTCAGCGGTATAGGGACTGACGTACAGTCTGCTAAACACTAATACACAACCTGCTTGGTCCACAAAAGTTCTTATAAGGACTGGTAACTTGGTATAGGGTGCTACGGTACATAGGCTTGAGTGTGGTACAGTCTGCTGTTCTGTAAGGACCGCTATAGGTCCACAATAGATAGGGTTGACGTGCACCACTGCTGACCGCTCACCTATACTGCAGCAGTCCTTCAGCGGTATAGGGACTGACGTACAGTCTGCTAATCACTAACACACAACCTGCTTGTTCCACAAAAGTTCTTATAAGGACTGGTAACTTGGTATAGGGTGCTACGGTACATAGGCTTGAGTGCGGTACAGTCTGCTGTTCTGTAAGGACCGCTATCGGTCCACAATAGATAGGGTTGACGTGCACCACTGCTGACCGCTGCCCTATACTGCAGCAGTCCTTCAGCGGTATAGGGACTGACGTACAGTCTGCTAAACACTAATACACAACCTGCTTGGTCCACAAAAGTTCTTATAAGGACTGGTAACTTGGTATAGGGTGCTACGGTACATAGGCTTGAGTGCGGTACAGTCTGCTGTTCTGTAAGGACCGCTATCGGTCCACAATAGATAGGGTTGACGTGCACCACTGCTGACCGCTGCCCTATACTGCAGCAGTCCTTCAGCGGTATAGGGACTGACGTACAGTCTGCTAAACACTAATACACAACCTGCTTGGTCCACAAAAGTTCTTATAAGGACTGGTAACTTGGTATAGGGTGCTACGGTACATAGGCTTGAGTGCGGTACAGTCTGCTGTTCTGTAAGGACCGCTATCGGTCCACAATAGATAGGGTTGACGTGCACCACTGCTGACCGCTGCCCTATACTGCAGCAGTCCTTCAGCGGTATAGGGACTGACGTACAGTCTGCTAAACACTAATACACAACCTGCTTGGTCCACAAAAGTTCTTATAAGGACTGGTAACTTGGTATAGGGTGCTACGGTACATAGGCTTGAGTGCGGTACAGTCTGCTGTTCTGTAAGGACCGCTATCGGTCCACAATAGATAGGGTTGACGTGCACCACTGCTGACCGCTGCCCTATACTGCAGCAGTCCTTCAGCGGTATAGGGACTGACGTACAGTCTGCTAAACACTAATACACAACCTGCTTGGTCCACAAAAGTTCTTATAAGGACTGGTAACTTGGTATAGGGTGCTACGGTACATAGGCTTGAGTGCGGTACAGTCTGCTGTTCTGTAAGGACCGCTATCGGTCCACAATAGATAGGGTTGACGTGCACCACTGCTGACCGCTCACCTATACTGCAGCAGTCCTTCAGCGGTATAGGGACTGACGTACAGTCTGCTAATCACTAACACACAACCTGCTTGTTCCACAAAAGTTCTTATAAGGACTGGTAACTTGGTATAGGGTGCTACGGTACATAGGCTTGAGTGCGGTACAGTCTGCTGTTCTGTAAGGACCGCTATCGGTCCACAATAGATAGGGTTGACGTGCACCACTGCTGACCGCTGCCCTATACTGCAGCAGTCCTTCAGCGGTATAGGGACTGACGTACAGTCTGCTAAACACTAATACACAACCTGCTTGGTCCACAAAAGTTCTTATAAGGACTGGTAACTTGGTATAGGGTGCTACGGTACATAGGCTTGAGTGCGGTACAGTCTGCTGTTCTGTAAGGACCGCTATCGGTCCACAATAGATAGGGTTGACGTGCACCACTGCTGACCGCTGCCCTATACTGCAGCAGTCCTTCAGCGGTATAGGGACTGACGTACAGTCTGCTAAACACTAATACACAACCTGCTTGGTCCACAAAAGTTCTTATAAGGACTGGTAACTTGGTATAGGGTGCTACGGTACATAGGCTTGAGTGCGGTACAGTCTGCTGTTCTGTAAGGACCGCTATAGGTCCACAATAGATAGGGTTGACGTGCACCACTGCTGACCGCTCACCTATACTGCAGCAGTCCTTCAGCGGTATAGGGACTGACGTACAGTCTGCTAATCACTAACACACAACCTGCTTGTTCCACAAAAGTTCTTATAAGGACTGGTAACTTGGTATAGGGTGCTACGGTACATAGGCTTGAGTGCGGTACAGTCTGCTGTTCTGTAAGGACCGCTATCGGTCCACAATAGATAGGGTTGACGTGCACCACTGCTGACCGCTGCCCTATACTGCAGCAGTCCTTCATCGGTATAGGGACTAAGAGTTTTGTCACAGGGTCATTTAAAAAATGACAGGCAGAGGAAGAGGCAGGCCCTTCCGCAGGGGTGGTAGGGGTAGGGCAGGAGCAACAGGCTTGAGCCAAAGTGGGAAGTTGCAGAAGGTGCGTTCAATTACTTTAAAGGATGCACCAGACTTGGTTGAGTGGCTCGCTCAGCCTTACTCTTCTGCACCCTCCTCATCCTCTCGATCTGCACCCTCTTCTTCACTCTCTGCTATGTGCACCCCCAAAGACACTACCACCAACAACACGACCACCACCACCACCACCACATACCTTCCGCTTGAGTCACTGGAATTATTTTCCGATCCATATCAAGAGGACATTTCTGATGCGCAGCCACTCTTGGTATTGGATCAGGAAGAGGAGGTAGCAACAAGCGCTACTCAGCAGTCTGACGCCAGTACCCAGATCAGCCCAAGGAGGAGGTTGGTCCCCGGTGTTGCTGCCTACTCCGAGATCTCTACTTATAGCGGTGGGGAAGGTGACGTTGATGATGACGTGTCTAGTGATGTCACGTGGGTGCCCACAAGAGAGGAAGAGGAGGGGAGTTCAGAGGGAGATATGGACCAGCAGATAGGGAGGAGAAGCAGCAATGACTTACATTGCACAGCAGGGACAAAGCAGACTGCAAATGTATCAGGAGCGAGTCATCGACCATGTACGGTCACATCTGGCGCTCCCAGGACACCGGCACATGGCTCCGCAGTGTGGGCTTTTTTTAACGTGTCCGCTGCTGACAATAGCGTTGCCATCTGCAATCTTTGCAGTCAACGCGTTAGTCGCGGTAAGCCCAATACTCACCTAGGGACGACCGCCTTAAGAAGGCACATGAGCAGCCATCACCGAGCCCAGTGGGAGCAACGGAACACACAAAGCCACACTGCAGGCTCTCACCGTCCAGCCTCGTCTTCTACTTCTCCTTCTCCTCTCTCCTCACAATTGTCCTCCACTCCACCTTCCATCACGCCAAGCTCACATTTTTCTGCAAAAAGGCAGGCTTCCGTGGGCCTAATGTTTGAGCGTAAAAAAATGATGACGCCGGATAACCCTCTTGCCCAACGGTTGGCGGCTGGCTTGTCAGAACTCATAGCCCGCCAACTACTGCCATATAAACTGGTGGACTCGGAGGCCTTTCGCAAATTTGTGGCCATTGGAACACCACAATGGAAGGTCCCAGGAAGGAAGTATTTCTCAGAGAAGGGCATCCCAGAGCTATATGGCCATGTTCAGCGGCAAGTGAATGTATCTCTGGCACACAGTGTCGGTGCCAAGATACATCTGACCACAGACACGTGGTCTAGCAAACACGGGCAGGGAAGGTATATCAGTTTTACTGCCCACTGGGTGAACCTTCTGACGGCCGTCAAGCATGTAACCCGTGGCACCCGTGTAGATTTGGTTTTACCGCCACGGATTGCATGCAGGCCTGACTCTTCTTCTCCTCCTCCTACTCCATCCTCCTCCCTCTCCTCCTCAGCTGCCTCCTCCTTTTCCGCTGCTAGCGTCTCTTCCACTGCACCGCCCAAGCTCCCCAGAACCTATTCCACATGCCAGGTGAGACGTTGCCATGCCGTGCTGCGTCTGTTGTGCCTGGAAGCAAAGAGCCACACTGGCCCGGCACTCCTTTCAGCTTTGCGTTCACAGGCAGATGAGTGGCTAACACCGCTCAATTTGACAGTTGGTAAAGTGGTGTGTGACAACGGTGCCAATCTGCTTAGCGCATTGAAACAGGGCAAAATCACGCACGTGCCGTGCATGGCACACGTCTTAAACTTGGTCGTGCAGCGATTCCTTGTCAAATACCCTGGGGTCCAGGACATCTTGCGGCAGGCAAGGAAAATCTCGGCCCATTTCAGAAGATCTTACACGGCCATGGCTCGCCTTGCTGACATTCAGCGGCGACACCATCTGCCGGTCAGACGTCTTATTTGCGATTGCCCGACGCGATGGAACTCAACCTTCTATATGCTTGATAGGCTGCTCCAGCAGAAACGTGCAGTTAACGTCTACCTGTATGAACTCTGCGAAAGAAACGGTTCTGGGGAGCTGGGTTTTTTTTCACCGCGCCAGTGGCTGCTCATGCGCGACACATGCAGACTTCTGCGGCCATTTGAGGAGATCACCAAACTGGTCAGTCGCAGCCATGGCGCCATCAGTGACATGGTACCTTATGCCTTCTTTCTGGAGCGTGCATTGCGTCGTGTCATTGATCAGGCTGTGGAGGAGCAGGAGCGGGAAGATGAGGAAGTCGCAATGCTGGATGAATTCCCAGGGGGGGGCTACTCTATCTGAGACAAGTCAACAACAGGAGTCTGATGAGGAGTCAGAGGAGGATGGTGCCGGGGCGGATGAGCAGGAGCAAGAAGAGCATGCTTTAAACCTTTCTGGGATCCCTGTTGTGCGAGGATGGGGAGAGGAGAATGAAGAGGACGACATTATCCTGGATGATGAGCAGGAGCCAGGCCACCACACCGCTTCCACTTTAGTGCAAATGGGGGCCTTCATGCTCCAGTGTTTTAATAGGGACCCCCGTATAAAAAGCATGAGGGTCAAGGACCAGTACTGGGTGGCAACGTACTTAGACCCCCGGTACAAACACAAAATGGCGGAAATGTTACCGCCGTCGCAGAGGGCTGTCAGAATGCAGCACTTCCAGGCCTTGCTTCGAGAAATGCTGCATTCTGCTTTTGCGTGCGCTGGCAGAGGAGCAATTCCCACTCCCAGAGAAGGATTTGCGGGTACCAATCCAACAGCGCCTGCAAGAAGAGGCCGGTTTGAAGATGTGTTGGTGACTTCGGATATGAGGTCATTCTTTCAGCCGACCCATCGACAGGTGTCATCCGGATCCAGCATCAGGGAACGCCTAGACCGTCAGGTGTCCGACTACATTGGGTTAACGGCCGATGTGGACGCTCTGAGGAGTGATGAACCCCTAGACTACTGGGTGGGCAGGCTTGACCTCTGGCCAGAGCTTGCCCAATTTGCAATCGAACTGTTGGCTTGCCCCTCATCCAGTGTCCTGTCCGAAAGGACGTTCAGCGCAGCAGGGGGGATTGTGACCGATAAGCGTACTCGCCTAGCTCACCACAGTGTTAACTACCTCACATTTCTAAAAATGAATGAGGCATGGATCTCGGAGGAATTCAACACATGTGACCAGTAGACCATGTATATGTCTATAAACTATTTTTTTAATCAAGCACACAGACCTTCTTAATTCATTTGGCTCACTTCCTTGACCCAAAAAAGCACACCGTACTATATGCCCCTACCCTCCTCTTTGAAGAGGTTGAGCGGTGTCATATTTCTACTGGGGCTGCTTATGATATCCCTGTGCTGTGCTGACTTCCTCCTGGGGGTTCTTATTATGAAGGGATCACACTATCCCTGTGCTGTGCTGACTTCCTCCTGGGGGTTCTTATTATGAGGGGATCACACCATCCCTGTGCTGTGCTGACTTCCTCCTGGGGCTGCTTACGGTGCTGCTGTCAGTGCTGTATGTCACGGTGCTGCTGTCAGCGCTGTATGTCACGGTGCTGCTGTCAGCGCTGTATGTCACGGTGCTGCTGTCAGCGCTGTATGTCACGGTGCTGCTGTCAGCGCTGTATGTCACGGTGCTGCTGTCAGCGCTGTATGTCACGGTGCTGCTGTCAGCGCTGTATGTCACGGTGCTGCTGTCAGCGCTGTATGTCACGGTGCTGCTGTCAGCGCTGTATGTCACGGTGCTGCTGTCAGCGCTGTATGTCACGGTGCTGCTGTCAGCGCTGTATGTCACGGTGCTGCTGTCAGCGCTGTATGTCACGGTGCTGCTGTCAGCGCTGTATGTCACGGTGCTGCTGTCAGCGCTGTATGTCACGGTGCTGCTGTCAGTGCTCTGTATTACGGTGCTGCTGTCAGATGCCTCTATCACGGTGCATGTGTCATTCCGGTATGTCACGCTGCTGGTGATCATCTCCTGCACCCTCTTCTTTGCCTACCCTGGTCCCTGACCTTCCCTCTCCTCCATTGCCTTCATTAGCTCCATAGTCCTGAATTGTTAGAACAATTTCCCAAATAAAATAAAAATGCTTGTAGTTATCGATCCCAAATTCACCTCATACATGTATTATGTCATTGTCCAGATGGTGGGACTACGTTTTACCCCCTAATAATTACCACGTGGCCGCAAATTCGACATGAAGGTTTGCAAAGTTCGCCTCCCATTGAAGTCAATGGGGCCCGCGGCGAACGTTCGGTTTCGCGAACGTTTGGGTCCGTTCGCATTTCGCTTTCGCGAAACGTCCCGTCGGAAGTTCGTCCATCACTAACAGTGTATGAGAGCTGATTGGAGGAAAGGCACACACCCCTCTCCACATAGCAGAAGAACTGTGTTCGGAATTGACAAGCTCATTGGTGTGTGCAGCCTATTGCATTATACACATGTGTGTGTACAAGCAGAACAGTGTCAATAGACAGTGTGGACAGTGTCAATAGAGCAGAGATTGGTGTCAGCAGGGCAGTGGATGGTGTCAGAGTTTTTTTTTTTTTTTTTTTTTTTACAATTTTATTTTTTAAATAATTGTTTGCAATATTATTTTTTATTATTTTTCTACAATTTTTTATGGCCCCTTTGGGGGCTTTGGTAAAATGTTAAGGGTGAAATATTTACCAGCCCCTTCCCCACTCTCCATCCTGAACCATCCCCTGCAGCAGCCAACAGGAAAGGAGAAGTGTCAGAAACTATGAATCAGACTGAGACAGAAGTACAGTTAAATCTCACTTATTTAATAATATTTAAAAAGAGTAAACATACTCAAAACATAGCCAGAGTTCATGAACCAGAATGGATAGTCAGACAAGCCAAATCGTCAGGGAGCCAGAGATAAGCATAGTAGAACAGCAAGCAGGATCTGGAGCCAGAAGGAATGTCAGCCAAGCAAGTCTTTAACAGGAACACGGGAGAGCATCTCTAGAGATGTGGCAGAAGCAGAGACTATTTGGGCTGGGCAGTTTCAGTAGGCAGGACTGACGAGCAGGATATCATTAACAGGTGAGTCACTGTCGAGAGATAGGAGCTGGCAATTAGCTGACAACTGAGTGGCCAGCTCAAAGAAGGAAGGGCTGAGCCCAGCCTTGAAAAGAAGGAGGGAAGCTGGCAGCATAGCAGGGGGGAGACAGGAGGCATAGGAAATTGTCACACCTGGCACACTCTGTGCGTACGCCTATGGACAAGCTTCATTCTGAGCTCTCCCTCCTGACACAAATTTATCTCTTGGTGTCAGGAAAACTTATCTGAAGGGACTCATGCTGATAACAGAGGAACAATCCACCAGAGAGAAATGACACTTAGAGCTTTGGCGAGAGATAAGTAAACACTACAGATTTATGTGCTTTGCTTAAATTCCATGACTGGGGTTTAAAACCACTTTAACTTTTTCAGCGATTTGAGTTATAGTGACTCTTCTATTGGATGGCATAGAGCAGCCTTCAGTACTAACGTATATCAATGAGCTTTGCCGTTCATGAGCCTGTTAGTTCTCCAATTTTCCTTCTCAGTCACCTAGCCATTACAATTTCAATACATCAACTTGCTGCCTAATATATGCCACCCACTTTCAGATGCCATTGTAATGAGATAAGCAATGTTATCCAGTTTACTTGACAGCGGCCATACTATTATAGCTGATTGGTGTCTATACTGTATATTTTATTTTTCGTTATTTGGTTCATATACGCTGCAATAAGATAAAACATACATTGTGATAGTTGGCAGAGATGAGCCCTACTAGCCAACCTGCTCATGCTCAGTACTTAGAGCGTGCACCACACAGATCACAGCTCCTCTAATAATCACTGACCATCACTGGAAGTACTAGTTTGCAAAAAGGTTCATTATGACCAGTCCTCTTTTTTTCTCTTCTTTCTTATGTTACATTCTTCTTCCCCCCCGAGTTTCTTCTTAGCTTAGAGACAAATAAGTGGCCCTTTACCATCCTGCGCCAGCAGCATATGCCTCCCCAAATTTCCAATGCCTTCCTTGCTTTACCTGCTTCTGGTTCTGTCCCTGGAATATTATTTAACTTGATATCACATGCTTTTTTTTTTTTTATTATTGATTCTAAATGTCATTTGACCTGAATTTGTAGAACAATCTTTGTACAATTAGTTCTAGGAGACCAATGGAAAAAATAGGCCTTAAATCTGTTTCATCTTCCCAATAAATACAGACAGTTCTTTTCACAGATGCTTTTAACTGATTATTTAGGCCACCATCTCCAGCCTTAATTTGTACCGGCCAGTTTATCGTGCATGCAGTCGTTTTCTCCCTAGCAAAGGATGTAGCAAAACACTATATACATCATTATCCTTCCACAAGTCAGGCCACTACAGAATGGCATAATTAACCCATAGGTTACACAACTGCTTTATTGGGCACCACTCCACTCTAATTATTTTAAGCAATTAAATTTGATGCAGTTTGCCAAACTACGACTCCACAGTCTCTATGGGAACCTACCCCGGGCCCGATTACAAAACACAAGGCATTCAAAAACAAATTTTCCCATCCCTTATCATCTGGGTCCAAGTCTTTCCAATGGCTGTATTCTGGATGCAAATGAGTTAACCTTTTAATTGCTAGAACATCTTGTACGAAGGGCTTGGCAGGTATTGCTGGCAGAAGACTTAACAAAATTACTGGAATTACCGCCTTTGTTCAGCAGATGGCAGTGTAAGGATGGCTGGATAGCGAGGAATACGAAAACCATGGAGAGGATAAAAGCGTTTTTTGAAGCCTATGGCTTATTAAAAAATAAAATAACTTCTAACTGTATGATGGCATTAAAAAGAAGCCATTTAATCCTTAAATATTGCACTGACAAATATTTAATTTTGAATGGTTTCAGTAAAGACATATGATAGCATGACTGGCATGTAATGCATAATGTATGCCCTTGTAAGCATAATGCGTTATGTTGGGAGAGAAGGAAAAGATAAACCTAATGCTTTAGAACAACAAGGTTCTATTCTTAAAGCCCACTCCAGGCACACAGCTAAATGCACAGATGAAATACATATATGGGAGCTGTTGTACCCGCTAAATGCTTTTCAATTTGTGTACATTTATTCCCTGGAAAATGTTACTGCCAGTCTGGTGACTTGACAGTTCTCTACCGTAGTTAGGAATTATAGCTAGGTCATTTACCTGCTCTCAGCCAGTGATTGAACAGTGAAGAACAGCATTTGACCGATAAGCTTAACTCTCTGCTCCCTCCTCCTATCAGCATGTTCATTGCCAGAATATTTTGAATGCAACACATCTGATTAGGGATCTATTGTAGGGACTATTTTATTTTTGGAATGTATTGCCTGGAGTTGGGTTTTAAAGGGCGACGGTAGCACTAGGATGCTAGATCATTGTAGATTTGTAGATGAGCTCAAGGTTAAAACGGTGTTCCGCCTGGGGAAAAAAAAAAATTCAGAAAAAAAAAAAAAAAGTCAGCATCTACAAATATGGTAGCTGCTGGCTTTTGATATATAGACACTTTCCTGCCCCGGGAGCCTGCGATGTCGGCATCCCAGCTGATTTTCTGTCTGGTGCTGCCGCTGCCATTTATCGTGAAGGAAGCCGGCAGTGGGTGCCTATTGCACATGCGCGAAGCTTGATGAGCTTTAGAATTGGCCCGGCGGAGGAAGGAGGAGGGGAGCCAAACTTCTGAGGGATGGCAACACAGCACAGTCTTCTGGAAGTGGGGAAGGGTTCCTATCAAAAACAGGTACCCATTCCCCCCTCCACTCTGAAAGGTGACAAATGTGGCACTGAATGGGGGGAGGAAGCAGATAAGCCTTAGGTTTATCTTTTCCTTCTCTCCCAACATAAAGCATTATGCTTACAAGGGCATACATTATGCATTACATGCCAATTATGCTATCATATGTCTTTACTGAAGCCATTCAAAATGAAATAATTCCACTTTTGGGTGGAACTCCACTTTAAACACAAGTTTGGAACAAGCTTTGGCTTTTCAGCATTCAGATAAATGCCTGAACACTTACCTGTTCAGTAGAAGAATATTACATTATTACTTCTGCTATTATACATGACAGCTTCCCATTGTTAATGGTTAAGGACAACAGCTGGTGCATGCATCAGTCCCATCCTCTTACCAGGAATACCCGAGCGTGTAAGCAAATGGATGGGGATATAATAAAAAGCCCATGGGGTTATGGTATGAATCCCCCCCCGAGATAAGGGCACTGCCACTGTACCCCCTCCTGTTTTGTGCCCTTATTTAGGTACAATCAGTCTCTCCATGGTCAGTGTTGGCTTTCTTTTCACCCTCATAGAGCAGCCTTTTTAAATCGTGTGCCTTGAGGTTTCTTCAGGGGTGCCTTGGCAAAATGTTTAAAAATTGCCCAAAATTGTATACAGGCGGGGGGGGGGGGGGGGGGGGGTGAAGCCTGCCTTTTAGTTACACAAAACCACAGATTTTTGATTTTATGCCATTACGACCTTCTAGCTGCCAAAACAAATGACATCATCAGTTGAGGAGGAGGATGTCAGTTACCTGTATAGCATCCTTGTTTGACCATCCCCTGCCCCTCTCCATCAGCACTGGGGTCATATTAGCTGAGTGATGGAGAAAAACTGGAGAAGAAGAGAAACGTTGGAATACTAGTCAGTACTAGTTTGCACCTCCAACGTTGGGTGTCTTACTTGTGTGGATGTTTCTGTATTATGTACTAGGGGTACTGAAACTAATCGCTGCATTGATGCATCACGATTCGGGTGTCCCCGATGCGGCATCGATGCATTTGACTGTAACAATCGATTGTCGGATGACGTCACCCCGACTTGCCCCGTCCCTTCCGGGAGAGAGCTCCGAGCGTATTGTTAAAATTACTGTTTTAATAAATCCCATGTTACAATCAATGAAGTGACCCGCTGTATGCACTTTTTAAAAAATATGCAGCTTCATACCTCATTTCTCATTGTGTGTGTGTACAATACACGATGCTCATGTGACTGCCCGGCCCGCCTCTCTGCTCTCATGTCTCACGTCTCTCCTGACATCAGCGGAGAATTCTCAGCCCAGCACACTGACTGTAGTTATCAGATCAGAAGAGAGGCAGGCGGGGCTAAGAATTCCCTGCTGACATCAAGAGACTGAGATGTGAAACGTGAGAGCAGAGAGGCGGGCCGGGCAGTCACATGAGTGGGATGTATTGTACACACAATGAGAAACAAGGTACGAAGCTGCATATTTTTTTAAAAGCACATATAGTGGGGCAATTCATTGATTGTAACACGGGATTTATTATTATTAACACAGTTATTTTAACAATACGCGCGGAGCACTCTCCCGGGAGGGGCGGGGCAAGTTGGGATCACGCCACAGTTATTTTAACAAAAGTAAGTAGAGTACCAATGTGTTTGTACTCTTACACCTCATACACGCTCCATGCTGACAGTTCCCTTGCTTCCCCGTTTGCACATTCCATTGTGTTAACTCCTAGTGTGCTGGAAGGTGCAAACGGGGAAGCCAGGGAGACAGTACAATTTCACAGTGCTGTTTGTCAGCTGTGGATTCCATCCCTCCCGATAGCAGCACTGTGTGTGAATTCCTGTACCCTGTAGAGCACCGGATTAGTGCACTTTTTAAGGGAGTGAGGTTACTTTTCATTCAAAGCGGAGTTCCAGTCAGTTTTTTGTTTATTAAAAGTCAGCAGCTACAAAAAACGTGCATCTTCTGACTGTTAATAAAAAGACCTGTCCCACAATCCAGCGATGTGGCCACCCAAACCCTTCCCTCTCTTCCCCGCCTGTCCACAGCGCTGGCAATACTACTGTGGGCATCTGGCTGTGACAGCTTGCAGCTTCACAGTCAGGTGTGCATATCTCACTACGCTGTCTTGAATGGCAGGGAAATCTTTTGGGACCTGTGATGTGGCTCAGAAGATTACAGGGAGGAAGGACCACCTAGGCAGCCTAAGCGGAAGTGGGAGCTCGTCGGTAATCGTGATGTGTCACGGAATCAAATCGAATCATTGACCAGATAATCATAATCAAATCGAATCGTGAGACCAGTGAAGATGTGCATCTCTATTATGTACAACTATTAGAATAGTTTTTACATTTTAGAATAGGGTGCCTTACAACCGTCCATAGTTTTAAAGGATGCCTCGAGACTGTCCATAATTTTGGGGGGTGCCTCATGATTGTCCCTAATTTTAAGGGGTGACTTAAATGAAAAAAGTTTAAGAAACATTGTCATAGAGTAAGGAGGCTTTTAGATACAGATGTCTTTCCATCTAAAAAACAAAATAAGAAAACAAAAAAAAAAACAACACATCATTTGTAATTTGCAAAGCGGAATAAACGACATTAGATTCTACTTTGAAATATTCTTGGTGAATTGACATTGTCTGTGGATTGTGTTGAGTCAGCAAGTTCCAAAACTGTCCATACAGACTGGATTTCAAGAGGTATGTCTTTTGCATTAGGTGATATTTGAGAAATACAGTTTGTCTATATCCATTTTCTATTACATCTAAAACATTATCTTTATACTGATGTGTATAGGTGACAGGAGAACATTTTTAGTGCATTAGAGATCTGTATAACTAAGGTGAGGATAATTCCGTTCATTAGAGATTAACACGCACCTTAGAGTGTCAGCTTAATGTTTATGAGAGACAAAAAAGCACTTACTGGAAATCCAGAAAATAAATTCCCGGGAGGAGTACAAGCTACTGAAGTAAAGATGCTAAGAGCAATATATCTGTTCAATAGCATAGCTATGCGCTGGTGAGTTGTGTAGCACAGCATCCTTTCAAAGTATGCAAAATTTTCAGGCACCCCATTCTGAAAGATAAAAAATTTAAGGAGACCAGAGCCTAGAAAAATGATAATTTAATTCTCAATTAAATTAAATTCACATCAGAAGTCCCCCTTTTACATCCAAGATCCTCCTATAACATCAGAGTCCCACCTATACACTATAGACCCCCTCCATGACATCAGAATCACCCCTATACATCGGAGGCCCCTATACACAAGTCCTCCCATCACATCAGAGTCCCTCATCACATCAGAGTATCCCATCACCTCAGACACCCCCTATCACATCAGAACCTCCCTAACACATGAGAACCGCCCTGTCACACCAAAGATCCCCTATCACAATGCTGATCCATGGCAAATTGGTTACCGTACTTGCTTGCTTGGGGAATCCAGATAGGCTACTGCAGCAACCTGGTTGAGAAATACTGGTGTACAGCCATGCAACTAATTGGATAGAACAGGATGGTAGCCTAGAAGTTTGCTCTGTTACCTTGCAGCAATGGGTTCTTTTCTGAAATGATATACTAAAGGCACTATCTGCCTTAGAATAAACAGTCTCTCCATGTATGTGTTTACTCTGTGCACGCAGTTATATTGCAACAATCAGATAAAGACGAGACAGTGTATGGTTTTACAAGGGATGATATGAAATTGCTCCAACCATTAGTATTGCTAGTTATCACACACACCACCTGTGCATATCTGTGCATGTATTTTTTTTTCTTTGATGAAAAGGAAGGGACTATCTGATTGTTTGTGCATGGTATCTAGCAATCAGCCAAAAAGAGAATTCAATGACAGGTCCTGGAGGCTCAGCTATGCTTTGAACAATTAATTGAGTTATCCATATGTAGCACCCTCTACCTAGGTGCTAGAGTGAGATTTTTTTTTATAGTACAGGTAGAGTTAAGCAGGCCTAGCAAGAAGCTAGGCCTGTTTGTTTTGATCTGTGGGCAGAGAGTGGCTTAGAGTAGGCTGGCGACTCATAGCTAGTTTCATCCTTTGGTAACCCCCCTTCTGTTTCTAGAAGGGAGGTGGGGAAGAGAGGTGGAGCTGTCTGGGTTATTCTAAGGAGCCCTGACCAATCCCCAACCTGGATTGGCAGGGGGAAGGCCTCTTTAAATACCTAGAGTCATCCCAGCTGGGGAGGAGTTGTTCGGGTGGAAGAATTGGAGATGGAGTATTAGGCTGCCTGGGCCTTGGAGGGAGCCCCCCCAGTCTAGGGGGGTGACCTAGGGCCATTGGCTTGGAGCTGAACAGGAATCCCATCCAACCCAAGGAGTGTCCTAAACAGGAGCAGGAGAGGACAGCGGGGAATACTGCTGGGCAAGTCTACAGGAGGGATCCAGCAGATGTCGTGAGTGGTAGGCACAATCGGGAGAGCTGGGAGAGGCATGCTGGAGAGGACAGGTGGGCCACAATCACTCAGCAGCCCCTAAGGGGGTACCGCTACACATAACTAATAGGCGTTAGCAATTGTAAAGCACAGAATGAACTGTGGTTATTCAGAAGTTTGGCTCCGATCCAAAGTTTTGGGATGTTTGGTGGGAATTGCTCTGCTGAATGTCCCATGATGCATTGCTAGAGTCATCATTGGCCACAGTCATGCACCAGACCTCTGGTCAGGTGCAAAACTTTGGCCAATGATGCTTACCATGTAAAGTGCAAGCCACACAGTATACGAGTGCGCTGGCATCTGTAAGTGAGGGGGAGTGCTTTTAGGGAGAGAGAGTTGGGTAGTGTAGTGTAGTGTGCTAATACGGCTTTTGCTATATATAGTACAATCGCTTTGTGCTATGAACAATACTGAGATCTATATACAGTACTATATTCTGTGCTGTATATTTGCTATTGATACTTTGCAGTTCATGTGGCTAGGGAGAGTGGAGTGTAAAAAATAGCAACAATGGGAGAAGCAACTATACTCAGATCAGGTGTCGGTTCAGTCCGTGAACTGGATAACTTGAAGAGATATGTAAAGAAGATGACCGCACTCCAAAATTCCGATTTTTTTTTTAGCTTTATTATATAAAATCCATATCAGACATTAGGTTAACACGGTACAAGAGCAGCATGGTTAATGCATTTCATGAACAAATTTGCTTAATCACAACCCTCAAAACTCATGTGAGATTAAGAGTGGAGTGTAAGCCAGCTTCAATTCACTACAATTTAAAAAGACCCAACAGTCCTATTGATGACTATTTTTTTTTTGTGCGCTGCTGTTTCCCTCTTTTTTGTTATTTTGGAACGTTTCTTTGCTTTTCTGTAATAGCAGTTACCTTTCTTTTAATAATTTACTTAACAAAAAAAACTGAATTAAAACAAAAAATTTAGCTTTAATTTTTGTTAGGATTCAACAGCAGTTTGAATCTCTTGGGGTCAACACAACAGCTGCTATTTCTTTGCAGCGTGGCCCCCAGGCACAGGCTAGCTCACAGTTCACTGCAGCTGCCAAGCGCCCATTGTGCCTCTTCATCCACTGTCCTTGAGGAATCCGCTGAATTATTTGAGTATAGCATCAGCAATTACTTGGTTCTAAGGGTGGAAGAAAGTAATGGGAGGCTAGAGGGATTGGACACAAAGTATGAAGAACCAATTGACAGTGATGTTTCTGCAGCCAAAACATACTGCCAAGTAGCTCCAGCGATTGGGGGTGATGATGTCACTGAACATATCTGGGTGCCTAGGAGAGCAGAAGAGCAGAGTGAGGGAGAGGCACAACCTTAGTGAGGCAGGACGTCACTCATGTGCAGCTCACAGAGACAAGCAAGTAGGGATCACCCTATTCCATCAGATGTGAGAGCTCCATGGGTGCATAGTCAGCTTTTGCAATTTCTGCCTCCAGCGTATTAAGCATGCCAATACCATTGGCTATTTGTTCACCAGTATGAAAATACATCTGACTTCTCACTACACAGCTTATTGTGTATAACACCAGAATGCTAATCATCAGGAAAATTGCCATACTTCATCTTCTAGCTAGTCCCTTTCCACTTGTACCCCCACTATATACAGTGTGTCACAAAACTGAGTACACCCATCACATTTTTGTAAATATTTTATTCTATCTTTTCATGTGACAACACTGAAGAAAAGTAACGAGTGTACAGCTTGGATAACAGTGTAAATTTGCTGTCCCCTCAAAATAATTCAACACACACCCAGTAATGTCTAAACTACTGGCAATAAAAGTGAGTACACCCCTAAGTGAAAATGTCCAAACTGGGCCCAATGTGTCAATATTTTGTGTTGCCACCATTATTTTCCAGCACTGCCTTAACCCTCTTGGGCATGGAGCTTCACAATTTGCCACTGGAATCCTCTTCCACTCCTCCATGATGACATCCCAAAGCTGGTGGATGTTAGAGACCTTGCACTCCTCCACCTTGCCTTTGAGCATGCCCCACAGATGCTCAATAGGGTTTTTGAGGGGACAGCAAATTTACACTGTTATACATGCTGTACACTCACTACTTTACATTGTAGCAAAGTGTCATTTCTTCAGTGTTGTCACATGAAAAGATAGAATAAAATATTTACAAAAATGGGAGGGGTGTACTCACTTTTGTGAGATACTGTACAATTCCCTCTCAGCAGCCACCAGCAGTAAATATGATGGTATATCTAGGGGTGTCTGAAGTCTACCTTCTGATTACTTCAGCAGGGAAGAGGGTATGCAACCCCACTGAACCAGTTGTAGAAGTAAGCAAGCAAGTTTTTCTACTAAAGCAAAAAAAAAAAAAAAAACCCCAGTCGTGCCAAGTCCAGCGTTTAAATGCCAGCTTGGTCAAATTATTGGCTTTACAAACGTACCTTTCCAGCTGATAGAGTCGGTCTGCCCCTTTTGTGAATTTTCAGCCTGGGGTGCAGTGGCAGGTTCCTGGCTGCCATTTTTTTCTCTATGAGGCCCATAAAGTAGAAGGCAATGTTTCCATGTCACTGAACCATGCAGTCAGCAGGAAGGTCCACATGACTACAGAAATGTGATCCAACAAGTCCCTGCATTTGTAAAACTAGTATTGACAATGCCAGAGATGTCCCCTCCACCTTCTCCTCCTCTTGAATGTGATTATTTGATCCACCAGTCCTCCTTAAGTGTTCAAGACATGATGCAATGGCTCAGGCTAAACTATGCTACACAGCTGGCATGCTTAGGGGACAGAAGTCACACTGGAGCAAAGATGCTTTTTTGCTCTGCAGAGGCAGGCCCAAAGGTGATTAATCCTGCAGCAGCTTGTGCTAAAAATAGTGGTGTGCAACAACATCACCAACCTGCTGTTTGCCCTCTCGTTGGGGAAGTTGACACATTAGCCTTATCTGGCATACCTCAATCTGGTGATGCAGTGATTCCTGGATAGGTACTGTGAAAGCCCTTTCAAGTCATCCAACAAGGACAGGCTCAGGGGAGTTGGGCTTCTTTTACCAATGTCAGTTGATGCTGCTGATAAAGGATGCATGCTCTGTCAACATTTCAGGAGGTGACAAGAACAGAGAGCTAAAAAAACAAAATGTAGGTGCTGCTTAGGTAGAGAGGTAAAGTCCAACTAGAGCGCTTTGATTGCAGGCAGCGACAGGGAGCTTGTCCTAGCTCCAAGCTGTAGCAATATCAAAAGAAAAGACCCATAAGCTTCACATCATGAAGTAGACCCATATGCATGGAGTGGGATGAATGGCAGCCTCAGCACGGACTGCAGCCAAGCCTTGCCTCCAAAGCGTTTCACTCTTCACTTTGGAGCTTAGTCATGGGGATTGGAGTTCTGAGCATAAAGGGGTGTTTATAAGAGCATCACTGGCTGTCATGTGATAGAAATGGATGACACACAGGCAGTGGCGTACTAAGTGGGGGGCGGGCCACCCTGGGTGCCACACACTGGGGGGGGTGTCAGGCCAGCGCCCCCCCTCCGCAACTGAAGAGAAGACAGTGCCGTACCTCGGGTTTGCAGCCCACACAGAGAGAGCCCGGGGCACTGGCAGTGGGCGGCATTGCAGGGGGGGGGGGGGGTGCGAGCAGCACCCGAGTGGAGTGACATCTGCCGGCTCAGTGATCCGGGACCCGGCGCAATAATCCCCTTCTCTCTGTGGTCGCGTCGTGCGGCCATTATGATCATTCTCAGCAGCGGCTGTCACTCACAGCCGAGCAGAGTGAAGCCGCCTCCCCCTCCTCCTGCATGCACAGCACTGTATAGACATAAAGGAGGAGAGGGAGGCGGCTTCACTCGGCTGTGAGTGACAGCCGCTGCCGAGACTGATCAGAATGGCGCAACGTGAGTCATGCGACCACAGAGAGAAGGGGATTATTGCGCCAGGTCCCGGATCACTGAGCCGGCAGATGTCACTCCACTCGGGTGCTGCTCGCACCTCCCCCCTGTAATGCCACTGCCTTGGGTTCGAGGTATATTATGGGTGCTTAGGGGGGCTCTGTGCACTGTAGGGGGGTCTGTGCACTGTAGGGGGGTCTGCACTGTGGGGGGGTCTACACTGTAGAGGGGGTCCTGCACTGTAGGGGCGGTCCTGCACTGTAGGGGGTCCTGCACTGTAGGGGAGTCTGCACTGTAGGGGAGTCTGGACTGTAGGAGGGGTCCTGCACTGTAGGGGGTCTGCACTGTAGGGGGGGTCTGCACTGTAGGAGGGGTCCTGCGCTGTAGGAGTGGTCCTGCACTGTAGGAGTGGTCCTGCACTGTAGGGGGGTCTGCACTGTAGGGGGAGGGGTATGTACTGTAGGGGAAGATTCGGCACTGTAGGGGGGTCTGCAGTGTAGGGGGGTATGCACTGTAGGGGGGGGGTCTGTACTGTAGGGGAGGATACTGTACTGTAGGGGGGGTCTGTACTGTAGGGGAGGATTCTGCACTGTAGGGGGTCTGCACTGTAGGGGAGGATTCTGCACTGTAGGGGGGGTCTGTACTGTAGGGGGGTCTATACTGTAGGGGAGTCTGTACTGTAGGGGAGTCTGTACTGTAGGGGGGTCTGTACTGTAGGGGGGTCTGCGCTGTAGGGTGGAGGGGTCTGTACTGTAGGAGGGTCTGCACTGTAGGGGAGGATTCTGTACTGTAGGAGGGTATGCACTGTAGGGGGGTCTGCGCTATAGGGTGGAGGGGTCTGTACTGTAGGAGGGTCTGCACTGTAGGGGAGGATTCTGTATTGTAGGGGGGTCTACACTGTAGATGGGGGGTCTGTACGGTAGGGAGGGGGGTCTGCACTGTAGGGGGTCTATGTAACATGCAGAGGGTCCAGAGCTGTGAGGGGATGTGTAATGTAAAAGGGTGCAGAGGTGCAGGGTGCTGTGTAATGTAAAGGGGTCCAGAGGTTCAAGGGCTGTGTAATGTAAAGGGGTCCAGAGGTTCAGGGTGCTGTGTAATGTAAAGGGGTCCAGAAGTACAAGGGCTGTGTAATGTAAAGGGGTCAGGAGGTTCAGGGTCCTGTGTAATGTAAAGGGGTCCAGAGGTGCAGGGCGCTGTGTAATGTAAAGAGGTCCTTAGGCACAAGGTCCTGTGTAATGTAAAGGGGTCCAGAGGTGCAGGGCGCTGTGTAATGTAAAGGGGTCCAGAGGTGCAGGGTGCTGTGTAATGTAAAGGGGTCCAGAGGTGCAGGGTACTGTGTAATTTAAAGGGGTCCAGAGGTGCAGTTGTGGAGAGGGGGGTACACGGTAGTGACAAAAAGATATTGAAGGATGCAGAGGTATGCAGGGGGTACAGTGAGGTGTTTTTATATTTTATGGTGGGGGGGGGGTGCCAGATATAGGATCCGCCCCGGGTGCCAAATGCTCTAGGTACGCCCCTGCACACAGGTGTTCAAGCAAGCAATCAAGCGGATAAAAAAAGCCACAGACACCAAAGCTGGTCACAAACATCAAGACTGCTATACAGCAGATATACAGTATATAAAAAGGAAAATGGAATAGCAAAACTGCAAAAAAACATAGCAAAACAATATTGTTGAGTCATTCATTTTAAGGTGACCGATGTAACTGTTATTAATAAGTTATTAATTTAAAGTGGCTGCTGTATTTATTCCCATAGAAAAAATGTAAGAGTAACTGCATGTGTCTAGTCAGCATGATTAAAACCAATAAAGTTTATTGAGGAAAAAAGTAAAAGCAATGAATGTACGGTATATGCTCTAGAACAGAATCAAAATGAATAAAAAGACAAGACACTCCAAACCACAGACATAGTGGCAGCTCATTAGCGATTGGTTTGTTACTGTGTATCATCAATGATTTAAAGCAGCATGTGCTATCTATATATGTATTAATCAATGTATATGATGAGAAATGCATAAATCGATCCTACCTTGATATGACCACCATAAAAATATGTTACATAAAAAGGTGTTATATATAGGAGAGAAAACAATAAAGCATAAAAAATAGATGGTGAAATGGAAAAAGAATGACAAGGGAATGGATTAAAACATTATAAAGAGGAAAGGACAAATTACTCATAATAATGGATAATGTCCCATTCAAAATTTAGACCTCTAGATACGAGTGTCCAGTTCAAAATCAAAAATACCTCTTTTCTACACAGGCTGGAGAATTGGTCACCACCCCACACAGGTCGATCTATTTTCTCAACAATTTGTTCTCTAAAAGATTTAGCATTCTGTTAAAATGTCTAGCCAGACTTGTATTTTTGTTGGTTCTGATATCTGAGAAATGGAATGGCCCCTCATTCTGTTACTTAAATGTTATGTATTGGATGTTGCATAGATTGCAGGTGACTTGGTATATAACAAATTTGGTGTGACAATTCACCAACTGTGGAATGCCAGTGGAAAAAAACATTGGAACGTGAAATAATGGTATGGGGGTCTCCCACATGTTTGCAGCAAGAACACCTGGCTGACCCACATCTGTATAGACCAGTGGTATTTATCCAAGTCTGTAGTAGAGGATTCGAAATAAAGAGACTGGGAGATATCGGCACATCACGGATCTGGTGGACAGACTACTGGGAGGGGCTGGGGAAGACCCAGCTGTCATGGTGCACGTTGGCACCAATGACAAAGTCAGAGGCAGATGGAGTGTCCTAAAGAACGATTGTAGGGACTTAGGAGCTAAATTGAGGAAAAGGACCTCCAAGGTAGTATTCTCAGGAATACTATCGGTACATCAAGCCACACCAGAAAGACTGAGGGAGATTAGGGAAGTAAACAAGTGGCTGAAGAGCTGGTATAGTAAGGAGGAGTTTGGGTTCCTGGGGGACTGGGCCGACTTCTCAGTCGATAACCGGTACTATAGAAGGGACAGACTGCACCTAAATGAGGGTGCAGATCAGCTGGGAATGAAGATGGCCAAAAAGTTGGGAGTTTTGAAACTAGGTGATGGGGGAGGGTCCAGAGGTAGAGATAGTCAGCGCGGAACATATTCCAGAGGGTAGTATTGGGGGCATTAGTGGAAGGTTGACCAAAGCACATAAACCCAAGGTAAGTATAGTAGCAAGTCCTAGTTGCAATCTCGGGACACCCAATAAAAGGATAATATAGTATAAACTACGTGGCATGTTCACCAATGCCAGGAGCCTGGCGGACAAGATGGGTGAAATAGAGATACTGTTGTACAAGGAGGATTTGGATTTTGTGGGAATTTCAGAGACATGGTTCAACAGCTCTCATGATTGGCTGGCAAACATTCAAGGGTATACCTATTATCACAAGGATAGAGAGGGTAGAAAGGGGGGAGGGTTATGCCTATATATCAAGAATAACATACAAATGAATGTGAGAGATGACATCACTAAAAGAGCAAGGAAGGAGGTGGAATCCTTATGGGTAGAGCTCCAAAGGGATGAAGCTAAGGGGAAAATAATACTGGGAGTATGCTATAGGTACCCTAACCTGAGGGAGGAAGGGGAGACAGCTCTCCTATCACAATTTGGATTAGCAGCAAGGATAGGAAGTGTTATCATAATGGGGGGAATTTAACTATCCTGAGACTGGGCGGAGGGAACCGCGCATTCATCTAAGGCTCGCCAGTTCCTAAATGTCTTGCAGGACAATTTTATGGATCAGATGGTAGACGCACCAACTAGAAATAAAGCGTTACTGGATCTACTGATTACCAACAATACAGACCTGATCACGAATGTGGAAATACAGGGTAATTTAGGTAACAGCGATCACAGGTCAATTGACTTCAGTATAAATCACACAAATAAGAAACATAAGGGGAATTCAAAGACATTGAATTTCAAAAGAGCCAACTTCCCTAAACTACAAACCTTGCTAGAAGGCACAAATTGGGATACAATCTTAGGAACAAACAACACGGATGAGAGATGGGTTTGTTTTAAGAGCATATTAAATAAATGCATTAGCCAAATCATCCCATTGGGTAATAAATTTAAAAGAGCGAACAAAAGTCCTAGACGGCTTAACTCCAATGTAAAAATGCATATAAAAGCAAAGGAGAAGGCCTTCAAAAAATACAAGGTTGAGGGATCATCATTAGCATTCAGACTTTGACTTTATAAAGAATGCAACAAGAAATGTAAGGGTGCAATAAGGATGGCTAAGATAGAACATGAAAGACACATAGCAGAGGAGAGCAAAAAAAATCCCAAGAAATTCTATATGTAAACAGTATGTAAACAGTAAAAAAAGGAGGACAGACCATATTGGCCCCATAAAGAATGAGGAAGGACATCTGGTTACAAAGCATGGAGAGATGGTGAAGGTATTGAATTTATTCTTCTCCTCAGTCTTCACAAGGGAACTGGGGGGCTTCAGTAACCAAAACTGCATTGTTTATCCTCATGACACATCACAGGATGCACCTCCATGGTTAACAGAGGACAGAATTAAAATTAGACTTGGGAAACGTAACATTAATAAATAGCCGGGACCAGATGGGTTGCACCCGAGGGTACTTAGAGAACTCAGTCAAGTAATTGCCAGACCATTGTTCCCAATTTTACGGACAGTCTACTGACTGGAATGGTACCAGCTGATTGGAGAAAAGCCAATGTAGCACCAATATTTAAAAAGGGCCCAAAATGCATCCCTGGAAATTACAGACCAGTTCGCCTAACATCAATAGTAAGGTAGATAGATAAGGGACTATATACAAAATTTTAGTAATTAGAACAGTATCATTAGCAGTAATCAGCATGGATTCATGAAGAATCGTTCTGGCCAAACCAATCTATTAACCTTCTATGGTTATTAAGCTATTAACCTTCTATGAGGAGGTGAGTTGCCATCTAGATAAAGGAAGGCCTATAGACGTGGTGTATCTGGATTTTGCAAAAGCATTTGACACAGTTCCCCATAAAGTTTACTGTACAAAATAAGGTCCGTTGACATGGACCATAGGGTGAGGATATGGATTGAAGACTGGCTACAAGGGCGAGTTCAAAGGGTGGTGATAAATGGGGAGTACTCGGAATGGCAAAGGTTGGGTAGTGGGGTCCCCCAGGGTTCTGTGCTGGGACCATTCCTATTTAATTTGTTCATAAACGACCTGGAGGATGGGATAAATAGTTCAATCTCTATATTTGCGGATGATACTAAGCTAAGCAGGGCAACAATTTCTGCACAGGATGTGGAAACCTTGCAAAAAAATCTGAACAGATTAATGGGGTGGGTTCAATGTAGAAAAATGTAAAATAATGCATTTGAGTGGCAAAAATATGAATGCAATCTATACACTGTGGGGGAGAACCTCTGGGGGAATCTAGGATGGAAAAGGACCTGGGCATCCTAGTAGATGATAGGCTCAACAATGATATGCAATGCCAAGCTGCTGCTAACAAAGCAAACAGAATATTGGCATGCATTAAAAAGGGGATCAACTCCAGAGACAAAACAATAATTCTCCCGCTCTACAAGACTCTGGTCCGGCCGCACCTAGAGTATGCTGTCCAGTTCTGGGTATCAGTCATCAGGAAATGAAGAGAGTACAGAGAAGGGCAACACATCTAATAAAGGGTCTGGAGGATATTAGTTATGAGGAAAGTTTGCGAGCACTTATTCTCTGTGGAGAAGAGAAGCTTGAGAGGGGATATGATTTCAATATACAAATACCATACTGGTGACTAGGGATGAGCTTTGTGTTCGAGTCGAACATAAGTTCGACTCGAACATCGGCTGTTCGCCCGTTTGGCGAATTTCGAACGTTGTGGGCCGTTCGCGCCAAATTCGTGTGGCGCTCACGGCCCACAATGCACTGCGCCATCGCAGTGCATTGCTGGCTCATGATTGGCCAAGCATGCACTGTGTCCCCGCATGCTTGGTCACTATATCCACCTATATAGCTAACTATCTTGCTCGTTTTAAATAGAGCTTGCAATCAGCGGTAGGAGATTGTGCGTGCTGTCCGCGTGCTCTGAACCCAGTATACACCGCTATATCCACTTATATAGCTAACCATCTTGCTTGTTTTAAATAGAGCTTGCAGTCAGCGGTAGGAGATTGTATGTGCTGTCTGCGTGCTCTGAACCCAGTATACACCGCTATATCCACCTATATAGCTAACTATCTTGCTCGTTTTAAATAGAGCTTGCAGTCAGTGTTAGGAGATTGTGCATGCTGTCTGCGTGCTCTGAACCCAGTATACACCGCTATATCTACCCATATAGCTCTTCTCTATTTGAGCCATCTGCCATCTGCAGGAGTTAGTGGAAGTTGTGTGTGCCTCCAGCACAATATACACTACCCAATTGCTGGTTTTCCCAACTCCCTTCAGGCCATTACCATGTCTGGAAGGCCAGTAAGGAGAGGCAGACAGGCACGAGCTGATAAAAGAGGGCAAGCAGGCTCTGTGTCTAGAGACAACAGTGCTGGTCGTGGATGCGGTGCAGCATCATCATCAGCACGTGGCCATGGGACACGCTTGTCCTTCTTTTCGGCAGCTGGACATGTTGAGCCGCAACATGCCAACGACTTGGTAGAGTGGATGACCAAGCCCTCTTCATCCTCCTCATCCTCTCTCACCCAGGCTCAGGGTACTAGCAAAGCAGCTGCCAACGCATCGTCTTCCCTCCTCTCAATGTCATCATCAGTGACTCCTTCCCTAGAACCACCACGTCCTCCTGAGGAGTCTCCTGAACTCTTTGAGCACAGTGTTGGGTACATGCTCCAGGAGGATGCCCAGTGTTTTGTAAGCTCTGATGATGATACTCAGCTAGAGGAAGGCAGTAGCGTGAATGCAGAGAGAGGGGATGCTCAAGAAGGACAGCAATCTGGCAGTCATGTTCCACAAGCTGCAGCATACTGAAGAGGGAGGGGATGATGAGGGCACTGACTCCACGTGGGTGCCTGGTAGGAGAGAGGAGGAGGAGGAGGCACATGTACAACGAGGCAGGGTGCCCTTCGGGGGCCAGCTTAGGGGCAGCACACCGACTGAATCACACCGCAGAGCTCCGCCTGTGCAGGGCGCTGCCACTGCGCGTTATTCTAAAAGTTCTTTGGTGTGGGCCTTTTTTGAGACGAGTGCATCAGATCGCACCGCTGCTATTTGCAACATATGTCTCAAGCGTATCTCGCGTGGCCAAAACATCAGCCGCTTGGGCACCACATGCTTGACCAGACATATGTTGACCTGCCATGCAGCTCGTTGGCAAGCGTACCTCAAAGACCCACACCAAAGAACAAAGCGGACCTCTCCTTGCTCCTCATCAGCTGGGATCTGCAACCCCACTAGACCTTCCGTCCTCTCAGAAACCTGCTCTGAGAGGAATGAAGGTGTAGAATTAGGTGTGTCACAGCCAAGTGCTTCCGGGCACTCTGCTAGCAGTACACCCACGTCTGATTATAGCAGGCAAATGTCCCTGCTCCAGCTGCTGGACCGGCGAAAGAAGTTCACTCCCAGCCATCCACATGCCCAGCGGTTGAATGCTAGCTTGGCTAAATTGCTAGCACTTCACTGCTGCCTTTTCAGTTGGTAGACTCGGCCCCCTTCTGTGAGTTTGTACAATGTGCGGTTCCTCAGTGGCAGGTCCCCAAACGCCACTTTTTCTCACGGAAGGCGATTCCGGCTCTCTACCGGCATGTTGTTCCGCCACCATGCCTCCAAAATGCTACTATTGGTTGTGACACACCTCTCTCCTCCACCCCCTCCTCTTCTTCTTCTTCCTCCATGGCCTCTTCCAGTGCTCTGTCCTCAGAACCAGCGGTGCTCCGTAGGCGTTCCAGGGGCTACGCAAGTAAGCAGGCAAAACGATGCCATGCCGTGCTTGTGCTGGTTTGTTTGGGGGACAGGAGCCACACTGGGGCGGATGTTTTGTCAGCTCTGCAGGGGCAGGCTGAGAGGTGGTTGACGCCACGCCAGCTTAAGCCAGGAATGGTGGTTTGCGACAATGGCACCAACCTCCGCTCCGCCCTCCGACAGGGACAACTGACCCATGTGCCCTGTGTGACTCACGTCCTTAACCTGGTGGTGCAGCGGTTCTTGGGCAGGTACCCGGGCTTACAGGATGTCCTGAAGCAGGCCAGGAAAGTCTGTGTGCATTTCCGCCGATCATTTAATGCCTGTGCACGGCTGGCTGAGCTCTAAAAGGAGTTGAACCTGCCCAAGAACCGCCTTATATGTGACATACCCACCAGGTGGAACTCAATGTTGGCCATGCTGCAGCAGCTGCACACGCAGCAGAGGGCCATCAATGAGTACCTGTGCGACTACGGCACCAGGACAGAGTCAGGGGAGCTTGTTTTTTTCTCACCACGCCAGTGGGGCATGATCAGGGATGCATGCACTGTCCTGTCACCATTTGAGGAGGCCACAAGGATGGTGAGCAGTGACAGTGCATGCATCAGTGACACTATACCTCTTGTCCACCTCTTGGAGCATACACTGCGTGGAATAATGGACAGGACACTTGAGGCAGAACAGAGGCAGGAAGAGGAGGACTTCCTTGCCTCTCAAGGCCCCCTTTATCCAGACAGTGTTCCTGCTGTGCCACCCATCACACAGGAAGAGGATGAGGATGAGGAGGAGGAGAAGGAGGATGATTGTGTCAGCATGTAGGTGGAGGCTTGCACTCAGCATCAGCAGCAGCAGCAGTCTTGTAGGGATGATTTACAGTCCCAAGAAACACGTGGACTTGTACGTGGCTGGGAGGAGGTAGCTGTGGATCATGTTGTCCTTAGTGACCAAGAGGACTCCGGACCGAATGCCTCAGCTAACCTATGCTGCATGGCCTCCCTGATCCTGCAAAGCCTGCGGAAGGATCCTCGTATTCTTCGGATCAAAGAGAGGGACCATTACTGGCTGGCCACTCTCCTTGATCCACGGTACAAGGGTAAGGTTGCCGACCTTATCTTGCCGTCGCAGAGGGAGCAGAGGATGAGACATCTCCGGGAGGCCTTGCAGAAAGGTCTGTGCAACGTGTTTCCAGAGACTGGGAGGTTACAAACTCCTGGTCCTGGACAACGTGTTGCTGAGGCATCGGTCAGAAGGAGTGGTGGAGAAGGTGGCCGTCTGACTGATGCTTTCAGACAATTTTTTAGTCCGCAGCCCCAAGGTATAATCGGTTCCAGCAACCATCGCCAGCGTCTGATTTACATGGTGCAGGAATACCTAGGGGCAAGGTCAGACTTGGACACCTTTCCCACCGAAAATCCTCTGGCTTACTGGGTCTTGAGGATGGATCACTGGCCAGAGCTTGCACAGTATGCAATTGAGCTACTGGCCTGTCCTGCATCCAGCGTTCTTTCGGAATGCACCTTCAGTGCTGCTGGTGGCTTTGTTACCGATCACAGGGTGCGCCTGTCCACCGAATCAACTGACCTTCATTAAGATGAATCAGTCTTGGATCACCCACAGCTACCAAGCACCTGAAGCTGATGTAACCGAATAATTTTTTTTGAAATATCACATCCCTTCAAGACTGCCTATGCTGATGCTGAGTGACTGTCCTGTTATGTTGATTGTCTATCCTCTTCCTCCTCCGCTGATATGTTGGAAGAACATTTTTGGTTCTGGGTGATGCCATCAGCCCAATTTTTCTGCCCCTGTTTAACAGGGGCGTTTAATTACAATTTTTGATGCAATGCTTTGCAGCAGGGCTAATTCCTGCACTAAAACTAGAGTACATGGGAGAGGTTTCAGTGTCGTGGCACCAGCACCAGTGCCTAAGGCACAATTTTTCTGCCCCTGTTTAACAGGGGCATTTAATTACAATTTTTGATGCAATGCTTTGCAGCAGGGCTAATTCCTGCACTAAAACTAGAGTATATGGGAGAGGTTGCAGTGTCGTGGCACCAGCACCTAAGGCACAATTTTTCTGCCCATATTTAATAGGGGCGTTTAATTACATATTTTGATGCAATGCTTTGCAGCAGGGCTAATTCCTGCACTAAAACTAGAGTATATGGGAGAGGTTGCAGTGTCGTGGCACCAGCACCAGTACCTAAGGCCCCATTTTTCTGCCCCTGTTTAACAGGGGCGTTTAATTACAATTTTTAATGCAATGCTTTGCGGCAGGGCTAATTCCTGCACTAAAACTAGAGTATATGGGAGAGGTTGTAGTGTCGTGGCACCAGCACCATTTTTCTGCCCCTGTTTAACAGGGACATGTAATTACAATTCTTGATATAATATTTCACAGGAGGGCCCGTTCCTGTGCCCACCCAGAGTAACTGTGAGGACTTATAGTGTTGTGGCACCAGCACCACAACCACCAAAGGTCAATTTTTCTACCACTGTTCAACAATGGCATGTTACAATTCTTGATATAATCGTTCACAGCAGGGCGCTCCAGCGCCCACCAAGAGTCACTTTGAGGGCTTACAATGTTGTGGCAAAACCAACACCTTGTTCCGCCATTTCTGCAGAGCATATAGGGCAGGCCCCTACTTTCAAACATCCAACTTACAAACATCTCCTACTTGCAAACGGAAGGAGACAACAGCAAGTGAGATGAAAAAAGACGGATGGCAAAACAAATTATACAGGGGTGATAACCCTTCCCTATGTTTTCCAAAAAGCTTAAAAATCGTTTTTTTGACTGGAGCTACACTTTAAAAATGTACCAGTTGAAAATTACAAACAGATTCAACTTAACACAACAAATCTACACAGTCCCTGTCTTGTTTGCACCGCCTGTATACTGCTGTTTTGAGTATATAGGGCCTGGGGGCCACACCTATTTCCTTTTTTATTCCCCTTCCTCTTAATATCCGTACAAGACCCAAAGGGGTTGGTAATGGGCAGGGAGGGCTACCCATGCCATTTTTCTCAATGATTTTCAACCATATTGCAGGAACCAGATATAACATTAAAACCGCAAGCAGTTTTAAATTACGTTATTTCCGTTAAATGTCATTTTGTGCAGGGACTGTCATAAACATGGGAAACACATGGCACTTCACAGGCATACTATAGACACCCCCCAGGCACGATATTTAAAGGAATATTTCACTTTTTTTTTTCACTTTAATCGTCATTAAAATCAGTGCTCCCGCCAAAATGGCCATTTTTAAAACTTTTTTTTGCATTGACCCATGTCCCCTGGGGCAGGAGCCAGGTCTCCAAACCCTTTTTAGGACAGTATCTTGCATATTAGCAGTTAAAATTAGCACTTTCAATTTCGAACGTTCGAGTCCCATAGACTTCAATGGGATTCTAACGTTCGTGCGAATTTGGGGTCTGTTCGAAAGTTCTGGTGCGAACCGAACCGGGGGGTGTTCGGCTCATCCCTACTGGTGACCCCACAATAGGGATAAAACAATAGGGATAAAACTTTTTTTGCAGAAGGGAGTTTAACAAGACTCATGGACACGCATTAAAATTTGAAGAAAAGAGGTTACTGTAAGAGGGGCAAGGATGTGGAATTCACTTCCACATGCGGTGGTCTAAGCGAGAAACTATTAGATAAGCACCTGAACTACTGCAACATACAGGGATATACAATGTAATACTGACATATAATCACACAGATGATGGACTTGTGTCTTTTTTCAACCTCACCTACTATGTAACTATATCATGTTTCCTATGGTGCATGCCCTCCCGGCTACAAATCTAACACCTCGGCAAAGGAAGGACAAATACCCAAAGGGTTGGAGAGCGCTGCTCACCCCCAGAATGTACAAAATGGGAAAAAATTCTCACTGGAGCTCATATTTTAACTACCATGTTATGAAGTGTTTTTCATCTTAATAAATACAGATTTTTCTATACATTGTTTATCATATATTCTTTTTGATTGCTGCCAAAAAAAAAAAAAAACATTCAGGGGAGTTTCTTATTTTCCCAAATCTAACACCTCAACCGAATATGTTGTGGTAGCTATTGTCCCCGTGTAAGAGAGGAAGGTGTTTAATATATGATATGATAAGTTTAACCACTTCAATATGAGGCACTTAAACACCCTCCTGCCCAGACCAATTTTGAGCTTTCAGCACTGTCGCACTTTGAGTGACAATTGCGCGGTCATGCTACACTGTACCCAAATGAAATTTTTATCATTTTTTTCCCACAAATAGAGCTTTCTTTTGGTGGTATTTGATCACCTCTGCGGTTTTTATTTTTTGCTAAACAAATAAAAAAATACTGATTTTTTTTTTTTTTTTAAATGTTTTTTTTTGTTTCAGTTTCAAAACTTTGTAAATAAGTAAGTTTTCTCCTTCACTGATGGGCACTGATGGGCACTGATGGGGTTACACTGATGGGCAATGATAAGGCAGCACTGATGGGCACCGATGAGGTGGCACCAATGAAGTGGCACTGATGAGGTGGCATTGATGGACACTGATATGTGGCACTGATAGGCGGCATTGATGGGTGGAACTGATGGGCGACACGGATGGGCACTGATAGGTGGCACAAATTGGCACTGATAGCTGGCACGGATTGGCATGGATGGGCGGCACGGATGGGCATGGGTAGGCGGCACAGATGGGTAGGCAGCGCAGATGGGCATGGGTAGGCAGCACAGATGGGCATGGATGGGCACTGATAGGTGGCACGGGTGGGCACTGATAGGCGGCACAGATGGGAACTGATAGGCGGCATTGCATTATAATATACTGTACTAATGGATGCCAATCAGTGCCAAACAATAATGCATGCCAATCAGTGATGCCCATTGTGGGCATTGATTGGCATCCATTATGGGCACTGATTGGCATCCATTGTGGCACTGACTGGAATCCCTGGTGGTCTAGGATGGCATACCTTGTCCTGGGCATCCCTGGTGGTCTGGTGGCGTACCTGGTGGTCCAATGTGGGCATCCTCAGAGAGGCTGCGCTGATAATCAATCAGCACAGACCCCCCCTGTCAGAGGAGCAGCCGATCGGCTCTCCTCTACTCGCGTCTGACAGATGCGAGTGAGGAAAAGCCAATCACCGGCTCTTCCTATTTACACTGTGATCAGCCGTGATTGGACACAGCTGATCACGTGGTAAAGAGTCTCCGTCGGAGACTCTTTACCGAGATCGTAGTTGCAGGGTGTCAGACTGACACCCCGCAACAACGATCGCCGTGATGCGCGCCCCCGGGGGTGCGCAGCGGCTCAAAGTCCTGATCACGTCATATGACGTCCAGTCAGGATTTTGAAACCACTTTGCCACCGTCATTTTGTTAAAGGGCGGGCGGCAAGTGGTTAATATCCTGAAATTGTAGGCTATAACGTGTGGAGAATACAAGTGGACTGGTGGATTCAGTTGCTTTAGGATGACATTGTGTGAATAAATCAGTCCTAGGTAATCTCCTGGCATACACATATTCGATTTTTTATAGCAGAGTTTGCAAAGTCTTGTTTCCAATGAGATAGCCTCCCTATCAAAATCAGTAGGACTGGAGCAATTGTGTCTGATCCTGATGATATGGGATTTTTTTTTTTTTTTTTTTTGATTGAACTATATGGACTTGTGTCTTTTTTCAACCTGACTAACTATGTAATTATGTAACTATGATAAGCTGACCACGTGGAATAGCTTTCATGGTGTGTGTGGGGTGACAACTGGATGCATGTAAGAGTGCGTTCTTGGAAGTGAGTTTTCTGTATGCTCGCACTGTGACTGTCCCAGTTTGGGAGGAGCCCCATGAGGTAAGATCAAGATAATTGACTGTAGAATGATGTTCTGCCAATGTGAAACACAGATTTAGGGGATTGTTGTTAAGGTATCTCAAAAATTCAGTTGTGGGGAGGGGGGGTCACATTTCTCAATGAAAATCAGGTCATCTCTGTAGTGAAAATAGGTGATGATGGAATCCCCAAATGGGTTAAAAACATATAGTTCCTCTCACCTCCCCATATACAAGTTAGCATAGGTGGGAGAGAAACGAGCACTCATAGATGCCCCCTGTTTTCGAATGTACCATTTCTTGTCAAAGAGAAAACAGTTGTGATGTAACAAAAAAAAGACACCCCTTCCTGAATTAACCATTTTAAAGACAAGAATGGAGAGCTGTGCTAATTCATCCAACAGCAAAACTGTAGCATGTATGTTCCTGCTGAAACACTGCAAGCATCATGGACAGAGCACTTGAGGCAGAGCAGTAGGAGGAAGAGGGTGCTTCCTTGCATCTCAGGCCCTGCTCTACTCAGACATCATCTGTGTAAGGCCACAGCAGGCACAGGAATAGGAGGAGTATAGTTGTGCCAGGGGCATTGAGAATGAAGATGACATGGAGCAGTCATTCAGCAGTGAGTTTCATGCCTCACAAATCCTGAATGACCTCAAGGATTAGAGTTCCACCGCCTCCAGTAAATTGCTGTGCATGAGCTTCTTCATGCTCCAGAGCCTGCAAAAGGACCCTAATATATGTGGCATCAGGGAGCGGTATCATTACCAGTTAGCAACCCTCCTTGATTCACGTTACAAGGCGAAAGCCACAGAATTCATTCTGTCCATGCAGAGGAAGCAGAGGTTGAAACATCTTCAGGAGTTCCCGTTTACATGGCAGATAGAAATAAAATATTTAGGGATAAAATTAACAATGTGTTTAAAAGATATGTATAAAACAAACTATATCCCATTATTAAATGAAATGAAAGAGGAAATTAATAAGACCAATCTCATGGGTAGGGCATATAAATATTGTCAAGATGGGAATTTTGCCAAAAATTCTTTATAAGTTCCAAATGAGAGTACTTTAGGACACTAAAGACGGTGATACTTAAGTACTTAATGGCAGAATAAAAAACCTTGAATACAGTATGCAGTTTTAAGCAAAGATAAAACACATGGGGATTGGCGGCACCAGATTTTAAAAGATCGTATAATGCAGTTTTGTTAACACGAATAGTAGATTGCACATTCAAGTCACGGGAAAAAAGTTGGGTAAAAATGAAAAACACATTAAATAGGTCACTTCTGGATAAGGGTATTTGGGTACCACAACAATATCGTAATTTTTCTAAGGACACAAGTTTATTAACGTTAAATGTAATAACTGTAGAATATGGGTTTCGATTCACAGACAAGTAAAATGGGAATATAATTCACTATTAATGCCTCTCATGGGAACAAATTCTTTTTTAGCAAGGAAAGAAACACTATTTGGAGAATGGATAAAAGATAAAAAAGCACAAAAGGATGTTATGAAAGGAGGAGAAATTTGCACAATTCAGGAATTAAGGCACAAAAGGGATCTTCTGTTGATTGATGAATGGTAATATTATCAGTTGAGACATTTCATAAGGACATTACCACAGCAAATAAGATTAGGGGAAAATGTATTACCATTTGAAAAATTGCTCAGTTTACAGGTGGTAACAAAGCACTGTTTTTCCCAGGTCTACAAGATCCCAACCATAATGACTGAGCTTGAGGCCCTGCCTTTTGTGGAAAAATGGAAGGGGGAACTGGGAGCTGCGTGGAGTGAGCAAGAGAAAATACTGAAAATGGCAGGTGGTATAACACAAACACAACAGAAACGAATGACAATAAATGCCTGGTATGATGGCATATAACACTTACCAAAGCACACAAATATCAACCGGAGAAATCCTTGTCTTGTTGGAGAAGTTGTGGGGAAGAGGAACTATGATCCATATAGTATGCTTAAAGACCCAGGAACTTCTTTACTTCACAATACTAAATTTACAATAAAGAAATATAAGAAATCAGTGATACCTCACCAATAAATGCAGCAAAATACCTGATTCCAAATATTGGCAATCACCAGAAAGCCCAAGGATAAGAGACTGGGTTAAAAGGGTCGAATTTATCTACAACATGGTAGAATTGTATCATTATGGGGAGGGTAAAATAGAAAAAACTTGTAAATATGTGCGGGAGGAGGAAAATGAAATAAATATATTATATGTTAAAGTAGAAAGAGGGATAATGGGGGGAAGGGGAAAAGGGAAGATTTTTGTAAAAGGGATTGTGAATAATGTATTTATATTTTGTATAATCGTAAAACGAATAAAAACTCCATAAAAACAAATGTGTGTGTGTGTGTATATATATATATATATATATATATATATATATATATATATATATATATATACATACCGGTATATACATATACACACACACACTATTTTGATGCTGTCATTAGAATTATTCCATTTATGGGACAGCTCTGTTTTTGTACTCTATTTTGATAACCCAATAAAAAAGAAGAAAAATTAAACATCTTGAGGATGAATTATGGAGGAACCCATGTGACTAATTTCCAGGGGTTGATATGATAATGCCTCATGAACAAGGTGACTCTGAGCCTTCTGATGGCAAAAGGAGTCTGGCTGCCTGGGCAATGCCTTTAAAACTTTTTTTGCATGCTTTTTAAAATCTTTAGTGTGCAAAAAAGCACTTATTTTTTTATTTAAGAATGCTAAATGCCTACTCAAATGCTTAGACATTGCAGCCTGTCCTAAGAGGCTTTCTAGCTGTGGTGCGAACTTGTATGCTATTTCCATAATCAGTATCCACAAAAGACACTATTTTTTATAAGGATGCTATATGCATGCTCAAATTCTCAGATATTGTAGCTCGTCTAGCTGTGGTGCAAGTCTGTATGCTATTTGCATTGTCAGTGTCCAAATAAGCCTGTTCAAAGAAGCTTTCTAGCTGTGGTGCATACCTGTATGGTATGTTATGTCTGTCATCAGTATACACATTTTTTTCTACAGATGCTAAATACTTGCTTGATAACTCATACACGTTGCACTGTCCAAACATGGAGCAAACTTGTAGGCTATTTCCATAGTCAGTGTCTAAAAAAATAGAAATGTCATCTGAATCCCAAAGAAACAGTGGCCTGTCAAAAAACAAAAAAAGTTTTACTGCTTGGGCTACAAAGTTGTATTATTTTTTTTATATCTTCATTGTCCAAAAAGATTTTTTTTTGGTTTCCAAATACAATTTGCATGCTTAGTCCCTCAGAAACGTCAGCCTCTCCTTACAGGTTTAATAACTGTGCTGCAAAACTGTTAATTTTTTTTCCATCTTAAGTCTTCAAAACAAAACATACATTTTAGATCTTAGGGTACAAAGTCATTCAAAGTGTCTCTATTTTCAGTCTTCAAACTTATAAAAAAGCTCTAAATTTTCTTTTTTTTTTGCATGTAATCTGCTGGCTCTCTTCCTCTGGAATAGTGGAGTATTGCAAAAAGGCTTTATAAAAGTCTGCATCACATTTTTTCATTTTTAGGTCTACCTCTGAGAAAAAAAGACATTGTGATTTATATATACCAGATCAGGTATGCCAGATCTCTCTCACATAGAATCTTAGAAAATAAGGAGTGCATACTGTTCAGTTTGTCTTTCTTGTGTCTCTGAAAAAAAATAAAATTTCAACATTTCACTGTCTAGTTTTTCTGTTTTTCATTGTGGCCTTGCAAAAACACTTAAACGGTGTTCTGCATGTCCGTGCAATATTTCTAGCTTTTAGATTTTGATTCTGAAACACAGCAAGTCATTTTTTTCTTGTTTGGCATAACAACTAACTCGGCTCTGTAATGTGGGTTTGTGCTTTGGAGTTTTTTTGATGCACTCTGAGTTGACATTTTGTTTAACTTTCTACTGAGCACAGGGGTTGCTTTACTAAAAATGGAGAGTGCAAAATCTGGTGCAGTTGAACATGATAGCCAATCAGCTTCTAACTTCAGCTTGTTCAATTAAGCTTTGACAAAAAAATACGGAAGCTGATTGGTTTCTATGCAGAGCTGCACCAGTCTATGCACTCTCTAGTTTTTGTAAATCAACGTTGTATGTGATACTGAATAGAAGATCACAACACGCTATGCTCTGTGACTTGTTTTGGCCTTGTTCAGCAATTTGATTTCAACACTCAATTAAAGTATGTTACTGCTACACCACAGACTAAAAAGTTATTTTGGGATAGAAATCAATCATATTGGGTTCCTGTCGCTGTATGTAAGCCAAGTAATTACCGTATGTAAAAGTAAAGTAAATGATTAAACATGTGATAATGTGCTGCCAAAATATGGTGTTGCTGGCGCGGTCTCTGAGAATTATAACATTCTGTAATCCCAGGAACAGCTTTAAGGCATCACCTAAGCATGTTATTTAACCTTTTTACTGCCACCGATATATGGCATATGTCAGCAACAGAAGGGGGGGGGGGGGGGGTTTACACACAGTAAATCCAACATCCCAACTGTTGGCTGTCAGATGGAAGAGATGGAGTGGCTATACAGCTGCCTGATTGCTTCTACACACCCCGGTAACATCCCCCCATTCTAAAAGACCCCAATGTCTCTTTGTAGAGAACCTGCCATGCAAACACATAGTATCACATAAAGGGCCTTTTTGCCCCGTTATAAAAAAAACAGGGTTTTGTTAAAGAAATAAATCGTAAACAAAAAAAATAGGTTACATCCAAGCACCTAACCCCCCCACACACACACACATTTTGAAGCCCCCCACCCGATATACTTTCACATACTAACAAACACATGCGTCAGAGGTGCAGACTAAAGGTTATTATTCTACAGCTTACATATCGCCTTGCATGCTGAAGTGAGAACAGTAATTCTAGGTCCATTAATAATGGTTAACTCCAAACTGATGACATGTAGAGGCTTTTAAAATGCCTCTAAGATTTAGGGTATCGATGTTTGTTACAGTTTCACAGGTGCATTGAAATTTAAACTTGACATGTTGAGTATCTATTTACTTGGTGAAGCCTCATCTTTTATATTCTACCAGAAATTGGGTAATATATTGCATTTGTGTGCCATAAAATGAACGTAAGTGTATTTTTTAATGAAACTTTAGGCATGATAAACCATTGCACTAATATCATGTGATATAAAAGTACCACATTTTATTTCCCAGAGTCTCTGTTTTCAGAGAATATATCATTTGGGGGTGATTTAACCACTTGCCTACTGGGCACTTTTGCCCCCTCCCTGCCCAGACCAATCATCAGCTTTCAGTGCTGTCACACTTTGAAGTATGCGGTCATGCAACACTATACCCATATGACATTTTTATATATTTTTTCACACAAATAGAGCTTTCTTTTGGTTGTATTTAATCACTGCTTGTTTTTTTATTCATTGCTAAATAAAAAAAAATAAAAAAATAAAACTTTTGATAGTTACAAAAGTTTGCAAACAGGTAATTTTTCTCCTTCACTGCTGTGTGCTGATGAGGCAGCACCGATGGGCACTAATAGGCACCGTAGGGACTGCACTGATAATCAGGACACTGATAAACAGTGCCCTGATTATAAGTGTAGATGTCCCTTTTACACAAGTCGGTTATCAAGAAAAGGAATGCAGATAACCGGCTTACATCATGATCAGCTGTGACTGGGCACAGCCAATCACTTGGTAAAGGGCTGCTGATTGGCTCTTTACCTCAATCTGTGATCAGCAGTTTCCAGAGGATACAGCAATAACAGAGCGCTCCGCCCATGTGCCGCAGTCGGCGCAATCAGCGGGCGCGATCACGGGAGGACGTCATGTGGTTAAGTAAATTTCAATCCTCAAATTATCTTTTAAACATGTGTGAAAATGGCACTGGGAGCTAAAGGGTTAAAAGAATTACATTTTTTTTAATGTTTTCCTGAAAATGGCCTCTCCATGAATGATAATATTACATTTTGTTTTTCTTTGGTAAATGTGCTCCATGTCAGTACCCTGCGCCCATGCTTTTTCTAGTCAACCTCTTGACTCTTAGTTTAGAAACGGAATGTTCAGCTCCCATTGATTTTAACAAGGTTTGGATGCTCTATACGAACTGCAATAACATTCCCAGAACTGAACCCAGGTACATTTATTGCATCACTGACACTAATCACCATCATTCTTCTTAATTATTCTTCACTTTGCTGGCCACTGTAAAGAATTTTGGCACACAGGCACCCCCCCTCTAACCAGCATCTGTTCGTCAGCAACCCAGCTAAGTCCTCTATACCAGGAGTCAGCAGTCTCATCCTTGTGTAACACCAGGCACTTTTACTGAGCTGCAGAACTTTATTCACAAGGTAGCAGGGACAATTAGTTTGCATAACTATAATTGGAATACAATGATGGGATATGTATCTGGGATATGTAGTCTGGGATGCGAATCTCACACACTGCTGAATTGGGGCAACAACTATAAGGCCCATAAGCATCAGGAGGGACAATATATAAATAAAATTCCAGGAAGCAGCCGGACAGTTTCGGAGAGAAGCACCAACTAGGAAGGAGTGTGGGAGCTGTGCTGCGCTGAAAGTGGGCAGGGCTGGATTACATAAGATGGGGCCGTGCCAGAGCCAACGGGCAGACTGCGGTGTTGAGCGCTGAGCTGGAGAGTTGATCTGGAGCATGAGCACCCATCATCCACAATAGCTGTTTGAGTTGCCCTAGTCTCAGCCACTGTTCTTTATGCACATCCTTAATACCTCAGTACTCCCCCCCCACCCCCCTTACTGATCTTTTTGGAACTTGCCTTATCTCTGCCTAACTGCCCTAAATAGGCTACCCACTTACTCAGCCTAATTCTACATTATCTGCTGTTGAACTCCACTCCTCAAGTCATCTTCACTGCTTTTGCGCACTAATATTAAAGGGCCCCAAAATTGCTACGAACTGCTACAAACCTGGGGGCAGGACTGGGTTGCTGTTAGTGTGTTAAACTCACAGGCTTAAGCCTAGTCTATTGTCTGAGAGCCCTCTTGCGACTTGGCCTGTTATACCTCTTACTAGTCCTCTACGGTTACTTGGGGCGTGACCTCTCAGTCGAAGAACTAGTGTTTACGCTCCCAGTACTGCAGTACACGCTGTATTTGACATTAGGGATATCTGGGTTTATTGCATTGTATTTGTATTGTACTGTTTTCATGCTTTGACACTGATTTACTGATCTGCTTTGTTGCCTCTTTTTGGTCTACCAGTACAGTCTGCTTAGTTTCTTAACTAAGCAGCCATTTTCAAGTGACTGCAGGGAGTTCCCGGCCAAGGTATTCTGGTGGTCTTAGATTCTGCCTAGGGCCAGAGAGAGCAGAGGATCCAATACTTTGTGGCTCTGCCCTGTGTTATTCTGTGTCAGTAGCTCCCAATAGGCCAGTCTCTCTCTCCTCTGCAGCTTTGCCCACACTGTCAGAAGTCTTTGAGCTTCATTCAGTACTGAAGCGGAACCCCTGTGCAACTCCTTCTCCTGCAGCTTAATCCACAGCAATCCTACAGTCCTCTGCCACCTGCAGACCACACTCGCTGCTGTGCAATTGCTGTCTCCCTCCCCTCTTGCAAGATAATTTTTTTCCTGCTCTCACAGTATTATCCCACACTGGGAGGCTGAAGAATAGGCTGCACTGTCCGCTGAATACTTGGGTCGCCGATCGTGCTAAATGTTCTAATGGTGGCATCTTACGCCATGCCCAAGTGAACTTTGAGTGAATAATTAGGGCTGAGAAAATAAACAGGGTCCTTCAAATTTCTCTAGATGCAATGATAATATGAAAAACAAATGAAAATTGAGTAATCATACCCATGCTCATGTGGCCAGTTTAAAGTGAACCTGCTTTCATTGTTCATGTTAATGCCACCCGCCCCATACATATACTTCCCTTCCATCTGCACCCCTGGTCGGCTGACAGGTGAGGATACTAAATTCCAGTACTTCTGGGAACGGAAAAGATTGAGTTTCTCTCTTTCTTCCCATCTGACACCACTGCTGTCATGTAGGGGAAACAAGAAAGTCCTAAAACCTATGTACACTCAGAGATTTAGTTGGAACTTATACAAAAATTCTTCTTCTTACTCCCATGGATGAAAAGAGCACCAGGGGAGTGTAAACATGGTAGGGGCAAAGCACAGAATTACTTTAAAAAAGAATTGGGGTCAGTCTATTAGCATTCAAATATTTACATATTCTTAGCATTTGGTAAATAAGCTTGAAAAGAAGCTGCAGACACTGTGGAGCAATTCATCTTCAAATTTCTTAAAAGAAGCAATGAAGTATATCAAGTTAAGCATTTCCACACCGCTCTCCCCTGCCTCCTGTGAGATTAAAGGCTGGCAAGCTGTCAAGTAGGGATGAGCCGAACACCCCCCTGTTCGGTTCGCACCAGAACCTGCGAACAGACCTAAACTTCGTGTGAACTTTAGAACCCTATTAAAGTCTATGGGACTCAAACGTTCACAATCTAAAGTGCTCATTTTAAAGGGTAATATGCAGGTTACTGTCCTAAAAAGTGTTTGGGGACCCGGGTCCTGCCCCAGGGGACATGGATCAATGCAAAAAAAAGTTTTAAAAACGGCCGTTTTTTCAGGAGCAGTGATTTTAATAATGATTAAAATGAAACAATAAAAGTGTAATATTCCTTTAAATTTCGTAGCTGGGGGGTATCTATAGTATGCCCGTGAAGGGGCGCATGTTTCTGGTGCTTAGAACTGTCGCTGCACAAAGTGTCATTTGTGCAGGAAAAAAAGTCTTTTAAAATCCCTTGCGGCTAAATTGTCGGGTCTGCGTAATACAGAGAACACACAATTCATTCATTCATTGATTAAAAAAAAAAAAAAAAAAAAAAAAAGAGTGGGGGTTCCCCTAAATTCAATTACCAGGCCCTTCAGGTCTGACATGGATATTAAGGGGAACCCCGTGTCAAATTTAAAAAAAAAATTGACGTGGGGGTCCCCCCAAATATCCATACCAGACCCTTCAGGTCTGATATGGATATTAAGGGGAACCCCGCATCAAATTTTAAAAAAAAATTGACGTGGGGGTCCCCCTAAAAATCCATATCAGACCCTTTATCCGAGCACGCAACCTGGCAGGCCGCAGGAAAAGAGGGGGGGACGAGAGAGCGCCCCCCCTCCCTCCTGAACCGTACCAGGCCACATACCCTCAACATTGGGAGGATGCTTTGGGGGTCTGTGACCCCTCAAAGCACCTTGTCCCCATGTTGATAAGGACAAGGGCCTCATCCTCACAACCCTGGCCGTTGGTTGTGAGGGTCTGCGGGCGGGGGGCTTATCAGAATCTGGAAGCCCCCTTTAACAAGGGGACCCCCAGATCCCGGCCCCCCCCTGTTTGAAATGGTAAGGGGGTACAAAAGTACCCCTACCATTTCACAAAGAAAGTGTCAAAATGGTTAAATAAGACAAACACACTTTTGAAAAATTCCTTTATTAAAAATGAAAAAAAAAAAAAAAAAAGATTCCAGCGGTGCTAATCCACTCTTGCTATCCAGCGACGGATCTCCGGGGTCCAGCGATGGATGATCATATCCAGCGACGGGTGAATCTCTCAGTCCAGCGCTGTCCATACATCCTTCTTCTGTCTCCTCTCCGGAGACACTGCAGAGAGCACAGCGCTGACGTTTCTTATATTGGGAGGGCGGGGCCACCCGTCACCTGACCCCGCCCCTCTGACGCTGCAGAGGGAAGCCAGGGGTTCCCCAGTGACGTGTGGGTGACCCCGCCCCCTCTGATGTAACGCAGGTTTCCGCCACTCTCTCGTCCCCCCCTCTTTTCCTGCGGCCTGCCAGGTTGCGTGCTCGGATAAAGGGTCTGATATGGATTTTTAGGGGTACCCCCACGTCAAATTTTTTTTTAATTTGATGCGGGGTTCCCCTTAATATCCATATCAGACCTGAAGGGTCTGGTATGGATATTTGGGGGGACCCCCACGTCAATTTTTTTTTTTAATTTGACACGGGGTTCCCCTTAATATCCATGTCAGACCTGAATGGCCTGGTAATTGAATTTAGGGGAACCCCCACGCTTTTTTTTTTTTTTTTTAATCAATGAATGAATGAATTGTCGGCTAATACAGAGAACACTCATTGAGTGTTCTCTGTATTACAGAGACCCGACAATTTAGCCGCAAGTGATTTTAAAGGACTTTTTTTCCTGCACAAATGACACTTTGTGCAGCGACAGTTCTAAGCAGCAGAAACATGCGCCCCTTCACAGGCATACTATAGATACCCCCCAGCTACGAAATTTAAAGGAATATTACACTTTTATTGTTTCACTTTAATCCTTATTAAAATCACTGCTCCTGAAAAAACGGCCGTTTTTAAAACTTTTTTTTGCATTGATCCATGTCCCCTGGGGCAGGACCCAGGTCCCCAAACACTTTTTAGGACAGTAATCTGCATATTACCCTTTAAAATGAGCACTTTAGATTTCTCCCATAGACTTGTATAGGGTGTTCCGGCTTTTCGAATTTGCTGCGAACAGCCCAAATTGTTCACTGTTCGCTGAACAGGCGAACAGGCAATGTTCGAGTCGAACATGAGTTCGACTCGAACTCGAAGCTCATCCCTACTGTCAAGGTTGCTGCAATTAAATTAAAAAGCACTTTCTGCTATAAATTTTAGGGATGCATTACTCTACAGTACCTGCAGCCACAGAGGTAAGAGTGGGCTTGTTTTAGAAAATATTTACTGTTTGGCTTTAATATTGTTGATTTAAATATCCTCTTGCCATTATTTTAACTGCTTCCCGTCCGGGTCATTGTAAGATGACGCCCGAGCAGGTGCCCTATTGTTCTGGGTGGAAGTCATATGATATCCTGCGCCCTGGTGCAATCTACACAGCCGGTGAAAGATCAGTGTACTGGCCTGTCGCCGGTACCATGTGATCGCTGTGACCAATCACACCAGATCACATGACAATTGTAAACAGGGATTGGCTTTGATTCATGCCATTCATTGTGTACTATTGTGTTGATCTCTGTGATTAACTGGTCACAGTGATCACATGGTACAGACAGGTCCAAACACAATCCATCTGTATCTTGTGATTAGCTGTCGCCAATCACAGCTAATCACAATAATACACACTGAATTAAGCTAAATGCTTGCTTATAACAGTAAAATTCACTGCTATAAGCAATCATAGTGTGTAATAAAAAAAAAGGAAAAACAATCACCTCTCCACAGTAGTACAGTGTTACACTGTATTGCTCTGTTCACAATATGTAAAAAAAAAATAATAATAGTTTTTAACATTTTGTTTTCAAATCTTGTAATTTTTTTCTTTTTTTACTTTTTTTTTTTTTACATAGTGACAGTATGTAAAAAAATAATAACTTTTAACTTTTTTTTCAAATCATGTAATTAATATATATATATATATATATATATATATATTTTTTTTTTTTTACATACTGTCACTAGTCAGTGTCCCTGCGTACCACCACACCAGTTATATGATGATGGTGTACTGCACTGGTGACAGTATATAAAAAAATAAAAAATTTTTTTTTTAAAAATGTTTTTTTTTATTATATTTCTGCATTTTCCAAAAAACTGTAACCAAAAATTACAACTTTAAAAAGTGCTTCATGTTTCTTACTAAAGACCTTTCTACCTGTCTACTTTGCAAAAAGTTGTCAGTTGGGGGAATATTTGTACTCACCTGGCATTTTTGGGCCTCAAGAAGATTGATTCATTTTCATATGGGTACAATGTTGCATGACCGAGCAATTGTCATTCAAAATGTGACAGCGCTGAAAGCTGAAAACTGGCCTGGGCAGGAAGAGGGTAAAAATGTCCATTATTGAAATGGTTAATATCCATAGCCTGGCCACAGTTCTATGTTAAGGCTGTGGCTACAGATGAAAATGTGAAACACAGTAAGTCAGTAAGACAAAAAAAAAAATTCTTAGTGTTAGGTGCTCTATTTTCCATACAATATTTTTGTAAAGGGAGTTGTTAACAGAGGGTTAAATCTTTTGCTATCAAGTCTCTAAATAACACATGTAGACATAGCCTTAAGATGGGGAACATTGCCCAACAAACACCATCTCTATGCTATTGATGAACAATTGATCTCCTTCTTACAGTCAAATCCATGTAGGAATTTAATCGGTAATACTTTCTGCTACAAAACTAAATGGTAAGATTGCACAGTTGTGGGAGATCAATTGCACAGCAAACTGACTTCAATTCTGCTGTGTTGCAGGTCACATAAAAAGCAATCTGAAGCAATATTGCATTGGATGGACAGAGATATTGGTCGCACAGTCAGGTGGTTAAAAATCCTGTGTAGACCCAGCATTAAGCTACCGTCAGATATTTTATAATCTAGCTGTTAGATCTTCCATGATCCTGTCTCGGAAGGTATTTTAAAAGAGGTATTGTTATATAAACGTGTGTTTGCACTGTGCAAACATACACTATATTACCAAACGTATTGGGGCGCCTGACTTTAAACGCTCATGAACTTTAATGGCATCCCTGTCTTAGTCCATAGGGTTCAATAATGAGTTGGTCCACCCTTTGTAGCTCTAACAGTTTTATCTCTTGGGAAGGCTGTCCACAAGGTTTAGGAGTGTCTCTATGGGGCTGTTTGACCAATCTTCCAGAAGTGCATTTGTGAGGTCAGGCACTGATGTGGACAAGAAGGCCTGACTCCCAGTCTCCGCTCTAATTCATCTCAAGGTGTTCTATCGATTGAGGTCAGGAATCTGTGCAGTTCAGTCAGTTCTTCCATCCCGAACTCGCTCATCCATGTCTTTATGGACATTGCTTTGTGCATTGGTCCAAATAATTTGGTGGAGGGGAGATAGGAGGTTGGTTGTTTTTCAGGGACTGGGTTTGGCCCCTTAGTTCCATTGAAGGGAACTCTTAAGGCGTCAGCATACCAAGACATTTTGGACAATTTCATGATCCTAACTTTATGGGAACAGTTTGGGGACGGCCCCTTCCCGACTGCGCACTAGTGCACAAAGCAAGGTCCATAAATACATGAATAAGCAAGTTTGGGGTGGAGGAACTTGATTGGCCTGCACAGAGTCCTGACCTCAACCCGATGGAACACCTTTGGGATAAATTAGAGCAGAGACTGAGAGCCAGGTTTTCTCGTCCAACATTAGTGCCCAACCTCACAAACGTGCTTCTGGAAGAATGGTCAAACATTCCCATAGACACACTCCTAAACCTTGTGGACAGCCTTTCCAGAAGAGTTAAAGCTGTTATAGCTGCAAAGGGTGGGCCAACTCAATATTGAACCCTATTGACTAAGACTGGGATGCCATTAAAGTTCATGTGCGTGTAAAGGCAGGTGTCCCAATACTTTTGTTATTATAGTGTATATGCTCATATCAGCACAAAGGGGAGGAGGAACACTAAACAGACAATACTGCAAGTTCCCTGTCTTGGGTAGTTACAGCAGAGGGGAAATCCAATGTCAATTGACCCCCCAAAAATGGGCAATAGATATCTGTCATGATCAGGTGAGGCATACACACATAAATATGAACATTTTCCAGGGTACAAAAAAAATGTAGTACAGTCCCAGACCACAACCTGGAAACTCTGTTAATGCTAACAACAACATACTAAAGTACTGGCAGCAAGATATTCAATTGTGGGTGCACAATACTAATAAATTTGTTCAGTGCAAATGGAGCAAAAAACAAATGTTTTTTAGGTTATTTCCTGTGCTGGACAAATGTTTTTCACGGATTTAAAATGGAAAATACCACATTTGGGCACTAGTTGATGAAAACATAGGAAATTCCTTTTTTTTGGGAAACAACTTTGGGGAAGGCCCTTTTCTGTTCCAACATGTGCTTGTGCACAAAGCCAGATACATGGCTTTTTTTTACCTTTATATTGGCTTTTAAAATGTACAAATACAGCAATTTAGAATTTGGATGAAAGGTTTAGCACCAGGAAACACTTTTTGAAAGATAAAAAGTGCATTTTATATACAACTATATGGATCAGACCAAAATGAGGAACAAATGAGTGGGAAGAGGGACAGAGGGACATTGCTCCAAATCAGGGACAGTCCCTCGAAATCAGGGACATTTGGGAGCTATGATAACTGTTTTTTTTTTTTTAATACCAAACATAACCTTTGCAATCACTTTATGTATCCGAAATGAACTCAAAGGCTGCCCGAACTTCAGAGTCAAAAGCAACACAAAAGCATATAATGTCCTGTTTGCTTCTGAGTCTGAAGCCAAAGTACATAAGGATATAAGGCTGATTATGTTCACAAGTGCAAAAAAAATAAAAAAAACAAAAAAATGTAAAACTAACATATTCCAATTTAAAATATGCACTCATTGAAAATTCCAATTAGTGTATCAGAAAGTAGTGTATCACACTTGGGAGTAATTTAGTAAAGAATGCCTATTGTATATTACACTATATAAGAACAATTAATACAATTGAGGGTAGGCAGTGCAAAAAAAAACTGGAAAGAGGATTATTCAGAGAACAGTTTAATCATTCTAAAAATACATGCACATGTTTCAACACCTACAAAATATACAAGCACACCAACAGACATTGATGAGACTGTATATTCCAATACCATTAAATGTTCATTCAATCTATCGCCATTCAGTCTATCACATTGCTGTATAATGCATAAGCAATAGAAATTATTAACAGTAACTTGCCAACACCACGGTTTATAATGCCCCTTTCACACAGACGTTCCAATCGGGTCCACCTGTCCGGTTTTCAGATGGACCCGATTTAAACCTCCGTTCTCCTCTATGGAGTGGCCAAAGAGACATATGGGGAACCGTTCCCTTTCCCTCTAGCGGATTAGATCGAATGGCAGTCAGGTGTAAATTGACAGGGACTCTGTTTACATCCAGCAGCCCATAGAGGAGAGCATCTGTGTCCATGTACGCTCAGCATAAGCGGAGCAGACATGGACCTGTCACTCTGTTGCTCAGCGGGGATCTGTCCGTTGATCCCCGCTGAGCAATGGGGTGACAGGTTCATGTCCCTGTTTGAAGGGGGCCTTAGAAGACTAGTTTGTTAGGCAACCAAAAACGCACAAGTTCCTGTCTGGCAGATATGATAGCTTCCATACTCTAATGCCACTTACACACGATCGGAATTCTCAAGGCTTTTCCGAACAAATTCCAACAGAATTCCGCTCAAGCTTGTGTTGCCTACACACAGTCACACCAAATTCCGACCGTCAAGAATGCGGTGATGTACAACACTACGACAAGCCATGAAAATTAAATTCAATGCTTCCAAGCATGCATTGAATTTTTTTCTCGCATGTTTCAGAAATTTGCGCGTCGGAATTGCCACAGATGATCGGAATTTCTGATAAAATTGAGAACATGCTCTCAATCTTTTGCTGGCCGAAATTCCGCCAGCAAAAGTCTGATAGAGCCTACACGTGGTCACATTTTCCGATGAAAAGCTCTCATCTGTCTTTTGCTGGCCAAATTTCTGATCATGTGTACACGGCATTACACTAATCAGAATGCGAACAGCAGCCACTATACAATTTCATACAGATGTAGCACCCTCCTAGCGTAGGATGCTAGGCAAATTTTTTTTTTGTGACTTTTGTAGTCAAGGGAGCAGTGATTGTTTGCTCCGATCTGTTCAGGGTTTCACAGGCTGAAGGCTTGACTGCTTCCCCTTACTTCTGGGAGAATATGGGGCTGGAGGAATTGAAAGACCAGTCTGAATATGTATCATGTTCTAGCTAATCCCTAAAGTGGAGTGCCCAGAAAGTGGCCGAGGAGGCGATACATAGATTGGAGCCCTGGAAAAAGGGTTTTTTCCTCGCCAGGGAGGCTGATAAGGACTCTGGGGCTGCTGCCCCCCCGTGACAGTCTGTAGCTGTTCCATTAGTCTCAATGGTGGCAGGACTAAGAACCTGAATAGGGATGAGCTTCGTGTTCGAGTCGAACGTACGTTCGACTCGAACATTGGCTGTTCGGCCGTTCGGCGAATTCCGAACGTTTGGGCCGTTCGCGTCAAAATTCGAGTGACGCGCGCGCGGACCACAATGCACTGCGGCGGCGCAGTGCATTGCTGCCCCATGATTGGCCAAGCATGCACTGTGACCCCGCATGCTTGGCCAATCGCAGCGCCGGCAGCGAGGAGAGCCATGATTGGCCACAGGCATCCTGCCTGTGGCCAATCATAGCTCAGGCTGTGTAGTGCACGCCCCACACTATATAAGGCCGCCTTTGAGGCGGCTTCGTGTAGTGTGTTACTTAGCATCTGAAGCAGTGGGTGTTCTGTGTACCTTCAACACAGTACACACCAATCGTTTTTGGCTGATTTCCTATCTTGCTGCTGTGTAGTGGTTGTTGTCTGTGCCCTGACTGCAGTATACACCACTATATTCACCTCACCTATATAGCTAGTGATCTAGCTTTAACCACTTAACAACTGCCCATTGCCGATTAACGGCTTCAGGGGGGTTGTTTAACTCTGAGAGGCCGTTAATTAACGGCCTCCCAGAATTCTGCTCTCGCGTGCCCCGAGGTGTGCGCACTCGAGAGCATCCGTGACCGCCGGGTCGCATCACGGATCACGGTAAACGGCCGCTCATAGCGGCCGTTTACCACGTGATTGCTCCGTCAAATGACGGAGTGATCACTTGGAAACAAACCGGCGTCATGTTATGACGCCTGTTCCTCCCTCCCCTCTCTGTACCAATCGGTACAGCGGAGGGGAAAGAGATCAGTGTCAGCAGCGATGTGGGCTGCATCTGCAGTGCCCACATCGCTGCTCACTGAATTTAACCCCTCAATTCCCTGCCAATACTCTGCAATACCAGTGCATACTCTGCTGTACCCTGCCATTACTCTGCAGTACCCCGCCATTACTCTGCAGTGCAGTACCCTGCCATTACTCTGCAGTGCAGTACCCTGCCATTACTCTGCAGTGCAGTACCCTGCCATTACTCTGCAGTACCCCCCATTACTCTGCAGTAACCCCCATTACTCTGCAGTAACCCCCATTACTCTGCAGTACCCGCCATTACTCTGCAGTACCCCCAATACTCTGCAGTACCCTGCCATTACTCTGCAGTGCAGTACCCTGCCATTACTCTGCAGTACCCCCCATTACTCTGCAGTAACCCCCAATACTCTGCAGTAACCCCCAATACTCTGCAGTAACCCCCAATACTCTGCAGTAACCCCCAATACTCTGCAGTACCCGCCATTACTCTGCAGTACCCGCCATTACTCTGCAGTACCCCCAATACTCTGCAGTACCCTGCCATTACTCTGTAGTACCCCCCCAATACTCTGCAGTACCCTGCTATTACTCTGTAGTACCCCGCCAATACCCCGCCAATACTCTGTAATACCCTGCCATAAATTGCCATACCCAGCCATACTCAGAGATACCCAGCCATACTCGGTGATACCCTGAAATACCCAGCCATAGACGCCCCCCACCCCTCACCGCCCTCCGGTGCTTCTACCAACTCGCCAGTACGATCAAAGCCAGAATCTTTTTTTTTTTTTTTATTTCAGGCTTCCCAGCCTAGAGGTGAGATGTGGGGTCATATTGACCCCCCAGATTTCACTGTAAAGAGGACCTGTCACCCCATATTCCTATTACAAGGGATGTTTACATTTCTTGTAATAGGAATAAAAGTGATCAAAAATATATTTTTGGGGAAAAAAATGTCAAACTAACATAAATAAAGTAAAATGAACAATAAAAAAATAAAAATAAAAATTAAAGCGCCCATGTCCCCATGTGCTCGCATGTGCCACACATGTGAGGTATCGCCGAGAATGTTAGAGCGAGAGCAATAATTCTAGTCCTAGACCTCCTCTGCAACTCAAAACATGTAACCAGTAAAAAAAAAAATAAAGCGTCGCCTATGGGGATTTTTTAAGTAGCGACGTTTGGCGCCATTCCACGGGCATGTGCAATTTTGAAGAGTGACATGTTTGATATCTATTTACTCAGCATAACTTCATCTTTCACTTTATGCAAACATTGGGCTAACAAGTGGTTAATAATAGAGCTTGCAGTCAGTAGTGTTAGGAGATAGTGCGTGCTGTCTGCGTGCTCTGTACCCAGTACATACCGCTATAATATAGGGCAGGCTCCAACTTACAAACATCTCCTACTTGCAAATGCAAGGAGACAGCAGCAAGTGAGATGAAAAAAGATGGACGACAAAACAAATTATACAGGGGTGATAACCCTTCCCTATGTTTTCCAAAAAGCTTAAAAATAGTTTTTTTGACTGGAGCTACACTTTAAAAATGTACCGGTTGAAAATGACAAACAGATTCAACTTAACACAACAAACCTACACAGTCCCTGTCTTGTTTGCACCGCCTGTATACTGCTGTTCTGAGTATATAGGGCCTGGGGGCCACACGCATTTCCTTTTTTTAATATGGGTACGGGGTTCCCCTTAATATGCGTACAAGACCCAAATAGGCTGGTAATGGGCAGGGAGGGCTACCCATGCCATGTTTCTCAATGATTTTCAACCATATTGCAGGAACCAGATATAACATTAAAACCGCAAGCAGTTTTAAATGGTGTTATTTCCGTTTAATGTCATTTTGTGCAGGGACTGTTCTAAACACGGGAAACACGTGGCACTTCACAGGCATACTACAGACACCCCCCAGGCACCATATTTAAAGGAATATTTCACTTTTTTTTTTCACTTTAATCGTCATTAAAATCAGTGCTCCCGCCAAAACGGCAGTTTTTAAAACTTTTTTTTGCAGTGACCCATGTCCCCTGAGGCAGGAGGCAGGTCCCCAAACCCTTTTTAGGACACTATCTTGCATATTAGCCGTTAAAATTAGCACTTTCCAATTCGAACGTTCGAGTCCCATAGACTTCAATGGGGTTCTAACGTTCGTACCGAACGCGGGGGTCGTTCGCAAGTTCTGGTGCGAACCGAACCGGGGGGTGTTCGGCTCATCCCTAAACCTGAATCAACTTTTCTGAAGGGCTGGCTGTGGGACTTCACCTTATGGAATTTGGTTTGGAGAAAAGTTGTCTTCACTACTGGGATGTGTCCAGAGGCAGGTAAAAGTTGCATGACTGTCCTGAGGATTTGTGAGTACTAACCCTGAGTTGTGATCCCTGGTGACTGTGTGCTTCTTTGGGATAGAAGGGCCAGAGAGAGATATGGACTGAGATGGTTCTCATAGGGTCTCAGAGTATTAGTCATTTCCCTGTGTCTTCAGCAGAATTTATGAATAGGAGTTTGGGGAAAAGTATTCTCCTGTTACTGTGCAGCATTTTGGAGTATCCCATGCCCTAACCCATCTCCTGTTTGAAGTTCTTCAAGCATTAAAAAAAATAAAAATATATCCCCTAGACTAAGGTATTGGATCTGGTCTACATGAACTGATGCTTGCAGGGATGGGCAGCCTCTATACTATTTAGGAAGAACCAGCTATTACCAGCGGCCCCTACGGGAGTAGCGCTACACAGATTAAAAGCAATGTTATGACCGAGCATACAGGTATCAGTAATATGTTGCAACAATCTCTTTAGAAGAACTGATTATTAGTCTGGTAAGCAGAAGGCCACTTCTTCATTTTGTATATGTACCATCCCCAAGCAGGAAAAGCATAGAAATATGTATGAAAGCAAAAATGACAAAAGACAAGAAATAAAATGACATAGAGAAATTTGGTTATTTCCTATTAAAATAAAAAGAGGTAAACATACCAATTAAAATGACTGTTTGGACAGTATTGTTTCATCTACTTGGTTGGACTTCCATAACTGTCAGCTCCCCCATGCTTAACTTACAGGACATTAAGGCACAGTAAGTGCTGAAACTGAAAAAAAAGTTTAAAAGTGTATCTGAGAGATGAAGATAGACAACTCCCACAGACATCTATAAATGTAAAAAAAAACAATGTAGGCTGCGTCAGTCGGATCTAAGTAAGTGTACATCTATGGAGGTCAAAAGGATGAATGCACTGTGCGTTAAAATGCATTTGCCATTAAGGCCTCATGCACAATACAACTCTTCTATTCACCTTTCTCCTGGAAGAAGAAAGCCACATTTTTTCAAACAATTGTAGGCAGGAGTGAGCCAGGTGGTTCATTAGAGGGAAGGAATGACACATGGGAGTCAGGTTTAAAAGGAAGTATATTGTCAAGAATGTTTCAACCACACTGTAACATATGGCCACTGTCCCCACCTAAAACTAGCATTCACAGTAAGGTGCACATGGAAGGATGCTGCATGAAAGACAAAACCAAAGAAAATTCCAAGCTCAACTCACCAGCCAGCCTGCAACCAACGAAATTATCCTGTCTAACAGTATGCTTTAAAAACAGGGGTTTCATTTGCACACTTTTGAAAATACATGCATAAGCTGCACTGGCTACTTCACGGCACCCCAGTATTATTTGCAGTCCTAACTCTATACATTTTTTGAGAGCCTCCGTAGTAGAAGCACATGCATTATAATCGATAGGCAGAAGGCAGCTGAGCCTGGAGGGAGCCCACTTCCCCTAAAAGGCACAGGGGTGGACTGGAGACCCAGCATAAAGTGCAATGGCAGCAAAGGTGTCAAGTACGTCCCCTCACCAGTATTCCAACAGTACAAACAAATAGCAACTGCCCCCACCCATAACTGGCCTTTGCAGTAAGAAGCACATGGAAGGGCAATGCATGCAAGACAAAACCAAAGAAAATTCCAAGCTCAACTCTCCAGTCAGACTGCAACCAACCAATATTTCCTGTCTGACAGGCTCTGCATCCTACGCATGTATTTGCAAATGTGTGAAAACTAAACCCCTGCTTTTAATGAAAACTGTTAGACAGGATAATTTGGTTGGTTGCAGGCAGGCTGGTGAGTTGAGCTGGGAATTTCCTTTGGTTTTAATTTATAAACGGTAACAGGGTTTATGCAGAGGCTTTAACTGTCAGAAATACTCACAGATAATATTACAGTACTTGCGGAGAGCGATGCTTGAGAACCGACAGCATCTGGCATAGAAGGCAGCTAACAGGCAGTATGCAACATGCCACTAATAACGGGAGGTTCCACATAGCAGTAATATAGAACATCCCCTATACTGTCTCTCCTCCTCTAGAAACTCTCCCTACATTATGCAAGTTCTCTCTATCCAGCAGGTTCCTGTTCTTAACCTAACAACATGCAAAATGCGTGCCAGCTGCAGTGAGTCAGTGCTTTCTATAAGCACAGCCCTCACTAAAAATGGCCATGGACTTCATCCAGGGCAGCTGCCTCTAATTGGACAGCTACTCACCTGATGACATATATGGGGACATGAGAGGAACATGAGTCACCCTTTCTGCATGGCAGTTGCAGACAGAGCAACTTGTGTAGGGAGGACAACCTACACCTTCCTAAACATGTTTAGGCACGTTCAGACGAGGCGCGTCAAGTATTTGGTGTTCATTCATTTCTTTGGCCAGAATATTAGTTTACAATGGGCATTGAAATAAATGAAGGCTTAAACATGCACGTTTAAATGCGTTTCACACTTACTGACCTTTAGGCATGTCAGACATTCTTCTCATGCCTCCTGAATGAACTGGCCTTGTTTTTTTTTTCCTGCCTCTAAACGCCTGCGTGCATGGACACATAGGCAACATAGAGGGTCAGAAAAAAAGGTCTAAGCCCTTGTACACACACGGTCGGACATTCCGACAACAAAATCAAAAAAAAAAAAAAGGATTTTGTCCGAAACTGGTGTTGCATTCAGACAAAGTTGTCGGAAAATCCGATCGTTCTGAACGTGATGATGCAATTTCGTTACGACGGGACGGGACTACGTTCAGGCTAGTAGCCAATAGCTTTGGTCTAGGAATTTGATCTGAGCATGTGTGGCACTTTCTCTGCAAACGATCGGACAAAGTCCGATTGGATCATGTTGTTGGAAAGTTTTATAGCCCAGCTCTAAAACTTTATCGGTCGGATAATCAGACGGAAACAGTCCAATGGAGCCCACACACGGTCGGATTATCTGACAACACGATCCGATCGGACATTTTCTGTCGGGATGTCCGACCGTGTGTACAAGGGCTTACACCCTTACAAGCAATGCTTTCAACACCTCACATGCATGAGGCCTTAAGGGCATGATAGCTAGGGAAAAAACAAATTGGTGCCCTCTTCTTTTGGTGTCCTAAGCACATGCTTATTGTAATTAATGATTTATCCAGCCCTGGGTGTTCATAAAGCCAGGACATACCATTTTTTTCATCTGCATGTAGCTCCTAATGCATACTATCAGAAGGAATAAGGAAGCATGAAGCAGAAATGTTGAAGGGAAGTAAACATGATGTGTCTTTCATCTGCTGCATTCAGTTTCCTTGATGGACTACTGCATCTATGGACCTCAACATTGCCTGTTTCTTTGTTCGTCTTCAAAAAAGCTTGAAAAGCGCATCTTGAAATCCCAGTCTGATTTAAAATCTTTGCCTGGGAGAGACCTTGTTGATGCAGTAAAACTACTTTGTGTTTTGTCACTGTGCTCAGTATTTCCATGGTGTGTGATTTTGGCTGTTCCTCACCCAGTTTAAAGCATCCTACACAGCTGTTTCTGTTTCATTTAATGGCTACTTCAACATTCATATGAAATTTATAATCATTAGCACCTGCTTGGTAATAATTACAGTACAGAATACATTTAGGATGGGACTCTGTATATACACCCAAACAGTGGCGGCCGGTACTTTTTGGGTAGGCATACAAACCACCCTCCCTCCCCCCTCCATTTGGTTCGGTCACTCGGTCGATCGCCGAACAAACCCCCCCATTGCTCATCCGTCCGCCCACCAGCCCTGCACTTACCCCATTCAGGTCAGTGGACAGCTTCAGTGGCTTCCCCCTGTGTTTCCTCCTCGGCACCTTACCCCCTGCTTCTGCTCCTGGCCAATATGGTCACTTCCTGGTTGGCCAGGAGGAGAAGCAGAAAGACAATAGCGAATATTAACTCACTATTGTCACACAACTGGGTTGGCTAGGGACGCAGTGCTCTGTGCCCCGACTCCACCCTTTTTGAAGCCAATTAGAGCCTCAGGCTCTAATCACGTGCTTCAAAAACAAAAAAAAAACATTGAAATTCAAGAGTCCGGCACCCTGCATGTATACTTGGGTGCATAGATTAGGTGGGGGCTGTCCCTGTGCCCCTAATGGAGTGGCCACCACTGCCACCAAAAGTAATAACACCTTATTTTTTTGGATTTGTCAGCTTGGGTTGGTTTGATTGGATTTGTGCATGTCAGCTATGGAGGGTTTCCTTCACCCCTTCCCCACAGGCTGCCCCAGACCCCACATTTGGGAAAGCAGCACTACCTCCTGGCCTTATGTGGATGCCATATAACGTATGTATTTTCTGAGATAATGTTACTTACCCCTTATCACATAGTTGGCTTATCGTTCCCATATTCCACTGAACCTATGTCTCTGATTATGACTGTATGAAATTATGTTTGTTTATGTTATTAATCTGAATATTTTATTTGTTTGCAGTTTTAACATTACATTTTGCTATATGTAAATACAAGAAAGGCCAAAGAGGTCCTGAGGAAGTGACATTCCTGTGAAACGTGTCGACCCTATTTCTATACCTCTTAGACACTTCAAGCAGGATGACCCAGAGATGTTTTCCAGATATTTATGTCTGAGTATATGCATGGGATAAGTCATTTTTTTTATGAGATATGAAATGATCATGAGCTTTTATGCCTTTTGATATATAAATAAAAAATTGGATTTGTTTAAAAATAAGGTGTTAGTACTTTTGGGGGTATATACAAAGTGCCGTCCTATATGTATTTTGTATTGTAGTATTTAATTAGGGATAATATCTTCTCAAGTAGTATCACCACTTTGCTTGTTTATATTGCTTGGTGTAATTGGTTAATCATACACCTGACTCTAATCCTACAAAATTCCTGATTGTGCAAGTGTAAAGTCCCGACGGGAAATGTTCGATGACAGGCTGTTGTCGGTAAATGCGACCATGTGTATGCTCCATCGGACAATTTTTGTTGGACTTTCCGCTAGCAAGTTTTCAAATTCTCCGCAGACAAATGTGTGTTGTCGGATTCTCTGAGTGTGTGTACACAAATCCGTCGTTACAAACACGTACACAAGTCCAAAGTACAAACACGCATGCTCGGAAACAAGGATGAGCCAGAAGCGGTCGGTCTTGTAATCTAGCATTTGTAATGGAGAATTAACATTCATGACGTGCCAAATTATTAAATCTCCAAATGCAGCGCTTAATTCTCTTCTTTAATGGGATAATAATGAAGCTGCTTTGTTGGTGATACAGATGGAGTTATTGCAAATACATTTTCAATGGCTTTTTATTAATATGCTTTTTTTTTTTTTTATTTGGGCAAGTTACCACAACACCATTATCCCGTAGTTTTGTAAGATCAAAGATACAACAACGTTGATGTCCCTTTTCAATTTTATATTGTATTTTTTAAAATTTAACTGCTACTCCCAAACTGTCGTTTGAAGTAAAACACATAGCCAAGTATTATTCTCCACTATTGTTTTATTGTGCATAAAAAAAAAAAAAAAAAAAAAATTAGACATGCTATCTGCAAATAGAACTTAACCAAAAAGTGCATTCTATGCATCCAAAAATATAGAAAATATAACAAATTAAATCATTATTCAACCAAAAAAATAATATCAAAGCAATAACTCCAAGGCCAATAATAAATAACATGTTATCTCCTCCGATTCAGCAACATGTCTGGTTGACGAACGGCTCTTCAGAAATAAACTGAAAAGCATGAAGTGCAAAGTGCGAAATGAAACCTGCGAAATGAAAAGCGCAAATCAACACTCACCAAACTTCTACTAACGCGAAATTAGCAGAAGGAGCCCAAAGGGTGGTGCAAAAGAGCTGAAAAACCACATAGTAAGTCTAGTACATCACTACGTTTATAAGACAAGACAAGTTTGGGCCAACGCCCTTTGGACAAAATTCCACATTGGCGGAAAGTCCGATCATGTGTACGAGGCATAAGAATTGATGCTGGTTTGACGCCAAAGGACAGTCACACCAAATATTGATTTTATTTAGATTTTTCTTCTGTTTGCTCACTTTACATTTTGTAAATCCATTATTTATCTTAAGCCGCGTACACACGGGCAGACTGTATGGCCTACTTAGTCCGTCATACAATCCGACGGACAGTCCGTCCTACTATCGAATGAACGCACTTGACGACACACGGATAGCCAAACAGTCCGTCGAAAGCTTGCGCGATGACGTGTACAGCACGTACGACGGGACTAGAAATAGGAAGTCGAATACACAGCAATGCAACCTTCCGCAGTGTAAATCCTTTCTGAGCATGCGCCATTCTTAGTCCGTCGAACTAGCCTACTGACGAGCGGATTGTCCGCTGAAACCAAAGTATGACGGACAGAATTTCGAAAAATCCGAAATACTTAGTACGCCAGACTGCACGCTGAAAAAGTCCACTGAAGCCCACACACGAGCGGACTGTCCGCTGAAATGTGTTTCGACTGACTAAGTAGGCCATACAGTCCGCCCGTGTGTACGCGGCTTTAGTCTCAGAGCTTTCCCTTTTTAAGACATCATCATATCTCAATTTTTTTGAGTCCCCAGGGAAAAAAACCCTATAGAAATATTTTTTTATTGTTGTTATTTTTATCATTGCTACATAATATTATCTATCTATCTATCTATCTATCTATCTATCTATCTATCTATCTATCTATCTATCTATCTATCTATCTATCTCTTTAGAGTTTTCTGTCTTAGAGACATTACATGAAGCAGTCTAATTCAGTAGAAGTCATTGTGGGTCATCGGAGAACATTCGTATTCATTGTATCACATCCTCAATGACTCCCGGATCAAAGGATGCCAATGAACAAGAAATGTATCTGTTTAGGATTCAGATCTGCCTGCATAACTGTTTACTTTCCCTTATGTATAAGCCCTGCAGCTGTCAGGAAGTGCGCAGCTACCAGGCGATGGGGGTGAGCAGTAATGAAGGTTCTTCCTATTCATCCCATCTTTCATCTGCTCTCCTCTTCCCATCCCCTCCACAGCCTCTCTTTATTTACCAACCTATCTGCCGGTTCATCTCTATTCTCTATTGTCCTACCTATTACTGTGTATGCACATTCTGAACACAGACATATTGCACTGTGAAACCCTTATCCACAGTCAAACACACAGCAATTATGCAGTGGCTGCAGAGCTGAATATTCTGGATCAGAAATGGAAATTGCTGAGAAGATGGGGGAGATTGGTCCCTGGTGATATCCCTGCCTTTCAGTGTTCCCTACTTTGGGCCTGAACACCTTTTTCCAGCAGAACTGTCATGGCGATATATAGCTGTGTAAGCACTAGAGTTACCTAAAATCATTGGAAATATTTTAAAAATGCTGACTCCTACAATACATTACTACAGACACCATTTCTTGGAATTTACATTATATGCAGAGGTACAGTGTAACCCAACAGAAATGATAGATGTATCCCCGAGCTATAAAGAGTCTTCCGACTCCTCTCATCCCCCTCTTCACCCTCTTATTCTTACAGATTTCTTGATATATTTAGCCACGCATGTCTATAGGAGGTCAATAGGAAAAACACGATATTACCAAAAGTATTGGGACTGCTTCCTTTACATGCACGTAATGTCATCCCAGTCTTGGTCCGTAGGGTTCAATATTGAGTGGGCCCACCCTTTGCAGCTATAACAGCTTCATCTCTTCTGGGAAGGCTGTCCACAAGGTTTAGAAGTGTGTCTATGGGAATGTTTGACGCGCGTCAGAAGCGTGTTTATAAGGTCAGGCACTGAAGTGGATGGGAAAGCCTGGCTTTCCGGCTCTGCTCTAATTCACACCAAAGGTGTTTTATTGGGTTAAAGGCTAAGTTCACCTTTACAGAAAAATCTGTAAGGTGAACTCACACAGGACCCCCTACTCAACCCCCCCAGTCCCGCTGACCTGCAGCGCAGTGATCTCCCATTATGAGCCAGCTATAGCTGCCTCACCAGTCCGGGGCTTAGAAATCCCCACAGCTTAATCTACTAAATGTACTCTGTCAGGAGGATGGCCTTCTGGAAAAGGCAGCAGTTTTCCCTTGATCATGTTGCTGGTTTGCTAACAGTTTCTTCACAACATCTATAAATTCCTCCGGCTGCTGTTGTTTGGTTCGTCTTTTAGATCTTTGAGGGTTCCCTAACAACTGAGGCTCGGGGCATGTTTCTGGGGTTCCAGGTTCAGTATCCTCAAATTAATTATACAATTTTATGAATCCTCATTAATAAGAGTCTCATCCTGGTCATCCTCATGCCGCGTACACACGAGCGGACTTTTCAACATCCAAAGTCCGAAGGACCGAGTCCGTCAGACTATCCGATCGTGTGTGGGCTGCAACGGACTTTTGATTCACCAAAGTCTGACGGACTTTAGAATATGGAACATGCTTCAAATTTTTCCGAGGGAACTCCGCCGGACCCGGTCCCCTTCGAAAACTCCGCTCGTGTGTATGCTACTCCGACGGACTAAAACCGACGCTAGGGCAGCTATTGGCTACTGGCTATGAACTTCCTTATTCGAGTCGGGTCGTACGTCATCACGTTCGAATCCGTCGGAGTTTAGTGTGATTGTGTGTGGCCAAGTCCGTTCGGCCGAAAAGTCTGTCAGAACTCCGTCGGAATTCCAGCAGAACTCCGACGGAACTCCTTTGGAAGTCTGTCGGACTTAAGTCCGCTCGTGTGTACGGGGCATCAGTGTCTGAGGAACTACAGTAAATATACAATTCTAAATAACTACTCCTTTGTCCCTAAGTGAATCTGTATGGGAGTGGTTTATAATTATCAGGCAGCTTCTGCACCTACAGAGTTCTAATAAGGAACGCAGTAGGGTCTGCATCCCTTTAGACATGATTTCCCTTTAAGAGTGTATCACCAAAAATGTAATTTAGCCACTAAAATGTAGTTGAATCTCCACATTGCTTCTGACAACCTCCCTCCTGGGGAGAGGACAGGCTTGTATGATCTTATGAATGACACCACCTTTCATGATCTGTAATGCTGAAAAAGGCGGTATGGTGGTAGTACAAAAAACGGTCATTGTCCCAATCTATAATTGGTCTTCATAGCAAGGAGCTAGGAGAGGAGGAGGGGCTGGAAGAGCAAACGCATGTCAAATAAAACCAAAGAATTTCCAAGCTCAACTTACCAACCAGCCTGCGACCAATCGTATTGACCTAATGGTATGCGTTAAAAACAGGGGTTTAGATGCACACATTTGCAAATACACACATAAGCTGCAGGCTCCGGCAAGGCACCCTGTATCCTGCAGACCCTACCTCTAACTTTTAAGAATCTCCAAAGTGGGAGCACATGTATTCTAATGGATAGATGAAGGGCAGATGACTGGAGTGAGCCCACCCCTACTTAAAGTGGTAGTAAATCCGCTGAAATGTTTTTTCTGTTTTTTTTTTCTTTACACCCGCAAGGCAAAAGGCATAATGAGCTAGTATGCACCAGTCAGCCGGCCACCTTCTCCACCGCTCTTCCTCTGACTGAATGAAGCCTCAGCAACACATTGTCCAGCACCAGGAAATTGTAACCTCCCGGGTCTGAAAATGCATTGCACAAGGTCTCCTGAAGATGTTACATCCTCTGCTCCCTCTGCGAAGGCTGGATAAATTCTGCAATCTTACCCTTGTAACATGGATCAAGAAGGGTTGCCAGCCAGTAATGATCCCTCTCCTTTATACCACGAATCCTAGGGTCCTTTTGCAGGCTTTGCAGAATCAGGGAGGCCATGCAGCGTAAGTTTGCAGAGGCATTCAATTCTGAGTCCTCTGGGTCACTAAGGATCCGTAACTACTTCTTCCCAGCCACGTACAACTCCTTGGGATTCTGCGTACTGAAAACCATCCCTTGAAGACTGCTGCTGAGTGTTATCCTCTACACCTATGCTGAAACAATCCTCCTCCTCCTCCTCTTCTTCCTGTGTGTTTGGCGTGCTAGCAGGAATGCTATCTGGATAAAGGGAGCCTTGAGTGGTAAGGAAGTCCTCCTCTTCCTCCCGCTATTCTGGCTCAAGTGCCCCGTCAAAGAATCCACAAAGCATGTGCTCCAACAGGAAGACTAGAGGGACAGTATCACTGATGCATGCATTGTCGCTCACCATCCTTGTGGCCTCCTCAAATGGTGACAGGACAGTGCATGCATCCTTGATCAGTAGCCACTGGCGCATCGTAAAGAAGCCAAGCTCCCTTGACCCTGCCCTGGTACCATTCTCACACATGTACTCATTGATGGCCCTCTGCTGTGTGTGCAGATGCTGCAGCAATGCCAACGTTGAGTTCCAGCCAGTGGGCAGGTCACAAATGAGGCAGTTGGTGGGCAGGTTGCATTCCCTTTCAATGTCAACCAGCCCAGCACTGGCATTGTATGACCAACGGAAATGACCACAGACTTTTCTGGCCTGCCTCAGGATCCTGTAAGCCTAGGTACCTGTTCAAGAACCACTGCACCACCAAATTCAGGATGTGTGCTAAACATGGAACATGGGCCAAGTGTCCCTGTTGGAGGGCAGAGAGAAGGTTGGTGCTATTGTCACATAAAACCGTTCCTGGCTGAAGCTGGCGTGGCATCAACCACCTCTGAGCCTGCCCCTACAGAGCTGACAGAATCTCTGCCCCAGTGTGGCTCCTGTCCCCTAAGCAGAAAAACTCAAGCTTCGCATGGCATCTTTTCGGACTGTAGTGCAAATCCGCAAAATGTAAAAAGCACTAAAAATGCATAGGTGTGAATCAGGCCTAAGTGTTTATACAGCATGTTAAGTTTTCAGCAATTTGCTATTGCCTGACACCAAGAGAAAAAATAAAAAGGTGATGGAGTGCGAGCTCCAGCTGATTGACAGCCTCAGCTCCTGTCCCCCTATATAAGGGTTTACAATCACTTTAATGTAGGATAAACCAAGGTGTTAGCTCTCTGTGCATTTTTTTATTCTTTAGATTTATGTGTCTATCACACAGTAATTATAGAGGATTTTATTTGGCACAATGACTTCAGACTGTGTAGAGCAGGTATGTTAAAAGTCCGGCCCGCGTTCCGGTTTAATGTGGCCCCCCTGGTAATTTGTGTATACATATACACACACACATATATATACACCTTTTGTGGCTCCCAGGGCCACAAAAGATATATACTGTATTAATCAGCGCTACCTCAGAGGGGACAGGGAGGGGGTGAAATGAACGCCGTCAGATTGCATACAGCAGTATCTCCTGTTTACTCAGCATCTGTAATAGGAAGTCCCGTCACCTGGGCTGCCATTGGAGGATTGTTCTGTCTATCATAGGAGGTGGGACTTTTTAATAAAGAGGCCACCATGTAAACAGGCGATTCTCCTGTATGAAATTTGTTGGCGCTCGTTTCGCCCCGTCCCTCTCTCCTCTGAGGCTGCAGATGGGCATCGATCAGGCTGCACTCATGGCAATGGTAAGGCTGCATTCATGGCACACGTGGAGCTGCATTCATGACAATGGTGAGGCTGCAGATGGGCACCAATTAGGCTGATTTGCTGGGCACCGACCCCTATTTTGCTTCACAGTTCTTTATTTAAAATGTAAGTTTTTTTCCTGAAACTTCCCTCTTAAAGTGAAGGGAGGTGTTATATGTCTGTGCGTGGTATACTCCAATAAATACGTTATATCCAAATAACACGACAAGCTCATCCTTAAGCCGCGTACACACGTAGCCGTCTGTCCGACGTACTTAGTCTGGCGGACTTCCGCCAGACTGTCCGTCGGAATTTCCGAACGGGCTACTTGCCCACACACGGCACTTTTTCAGCGGACTAATACGGCGTACTAAGTCCGCCGTACTATCCGCCGTACTTTCAAAATGAACGGACTCGCCCCCACACACGCGGAGGAAAGTCCGCTCATTTCGAGCGCGTCTCCAGGTAGGCGGGGCCCGCGAAGGAGACGACGCTGGCCCCGCCGCCTGGTATGGACTTAAAGGGGAACCCCAACGCCGAAAAAAATCCACAACAGACCCTTGTCCGAGCACGCTACCCGGCCGGCCAGGAAAGGGGGGTGTGTGAGCGCCCCCCCTCCTGAGCCGTACCAGGCCGCGTGCCCTCAACATGGGGGGTGCCTTGGGGAAGGGGGGGCCGCACCCCCCCACCCCAAAGCACCTTGTCCCCATGTTGATGAGGACAAGGGCCTCTTCCCGACAACCCTGGCCATTGGTTGTTGGGGTCTGCAGGCGGGGGGCTTATCGGAATCCGGGAGCCCCCTTTAATAAGGGGGCCCCCGGATACCGGCCCCCCACCCTATGTGAATGAGTATGGGGTACAATGTACCCCTACCCATTCACCTGTAAAATAAAAGTAAAAAAAAAAACACAACACACAAGATAAAATACTTTATTGCACAGCTCCGGGGGTCTTCCGTCTTCAGGGGTCTTCTCGCCGGACTCCTCCGCTATCTTCTTGTAGCTCTTTTGCTAGTGGAGGAGTCCGGCTTTCTTCCTCGCCGCCGGCCTCTTCTCCCGACTTCGGGGGTCTTGTCCCCCTCTTCGGTTCTTCTGCCGGGCCACCGCGCCTTCTTATAGCTCTTTTACAGGCGGTGGCCTGGTCTTCTGTCGCCGCCGCCGCCTTCCGTTCTTCTTCTTCTTCTCCAGGAGATGTTGACTTGACGATCTCTCCGGCCGCAATGCCAGGGACACCCTGCGCTGCCACTTATATAGGGACAAGGGGCGGTGTCACATGGCTTTATGTCACATGGGTTGGTCACATGGGTTGATGTCACATGGGGACTGTGACATCGTAAGGGGGAGGGGTCACCATGTGACACCAACCCATGTGACATAAAGCCATGTGACACCGCCCCTTGTCCCTATATAAGTGGCCGCGCAGCGCGTCCCTGGCATTGAGGCCGGAGAGAGCGTCGAGTCAACATCTCCAGGAGAAGAAGGAGAAGAAGAAGAAGAAGAAGAAGAAGACGAATGGAAGGCGGCGGCGACAGAAGAACCGAAGAGGGGGACAAGACCCTCGAAGTCGGGAGAAGAGGCCGGCGGTGAGGAAGAAAGCCGGACTCCTCCGCTAGCAAAAGAGCTACAAGAAGAAAGCGGAGGAGTCCGGCGAGAAGACCCCCGAAGACGGAAGACCCCCGGAGCTGTGCAATAAAGTATTTTATCTCGTGTGTTGTGTTTTTTTTGTGCTTTTATTTTACAAGTGAATGTGTAGGGGTACATTGTACCCCATACTCATTCACATAGGGTGGGGGGCCGGTATCCGGGGGCCTCCTTATTAAAGGGGGCTCCCGGATTCCGATAAGCCCCCCGCCCGCAGACCCCGACAACCAACAGCCAGGGTTGTCGGGAAGAGGCCCTTGTCCTCATCAACATGGGGACAAGGTGCTTTGGGGTGGGGGGGGCGAGCGGCCCCCCTTCCCCAAGGCACCCCCATGTTGAGGGCACGCGGCCTGGTACGGCTCAGGATAGGGGGGGCTCGCTTGCCCCCCTTTCCTGGCCGGCCGGGTAGCGTGCTCAGACAAGGGTCTGTTGTGGACTTTGGGGGACCCCCACGCCGATTTTTTTCGGCATTGGGGTTCCCCTTTAAGTCCATACCAGGCGGCGGGGCCAGCGACGTCTCCTTCGCGGGCCCCGCCTACCTGGAGACCCGCTCGAAATGAGCGAACTTTTCTCCGGGCGGGAAAAGTCCGCTCATTTCAAAAGTAGAGCGGACTGGCATACACACGGCCGGATTGTCCGCCGAAATGCGAGTACGGCGGGCAGATTGGTGTGCAACACGGCATTCTAAGTCCGCCGTACTTTCAGGTCAAAAAAGTATGCAGGAGGCTACACACGGGGGGATTGTTTGGCGGACTTGAGTTTGCCGGACTTTTCCACCCGATTGTTTGATCGTGTGTACGCGGCATTAGTCTCCCGAGTGGTGCTTGGGGATTTGTTGGGACCACAAAAGATATATATTATATTATATATATATATATATATATATATATATATATATATATATATATATATATATGTATATATATATATATATATATATATATATATGTACAGTGAAGGTATTGTCAAAGCTTGATATAAGCACACTCTAAACAACTGATGTATGCGGGCGCGTCTCTCAGTGGGACTAATTCTCAGGGTGGTAATGCCTTGACACTGAGCAACAGCCGTGCAGACACTCTAGAACACACAATACACTATACAATGCTAGCGAACCAATGTAACACAATGTAATTACTGTGATGAAATGCAATCATTTATATATAGCAGTGACACTGTAAGGCCTTACAATGAATGGTATAGTCTCTTATCTTCTTTCTTCAGCTAGCCATTATACTGCAGTATTTGTATTTCATAGAATTTGCAGATGATAATGTAACATAAAATAGTGAACAGCAACTTCAATTATGCAATGCACTTATAGCTTCCTTTCCTGAGAATGCACCCTGAACATCAGTCAGTTCCTAGTGAAGTATAGGCTTTGAGGCCTGACTAAGCACAATCTAATTGGAAAGAACTGTTCAGTGGGACTGCAGGTCTCAGCAGCACTGTAGTGACTAGTCTATAGTGTGTTAGTTGCTTTAGATAAATTTCTGGGCAACAGCCCTCTCACCACACCATGCCCAGACAATTGGGTGCCTCCTATCCGGTGATCTCAGTCCTGCCGCCAGCCAGCACCATCATGCTGCACACCATGCAAGACGACCGGACTGTTCTTTGTTCTTCCTAAGATTTTATCCCATTTAGTACCTTCTAGCAAGGATTGTAGTTTAGGGAAGTTGGTCCTTTTGAAATTCAGTGTCTTTGTATTCCCCTTATGTTTCCTATTTGTGTGATGTATACTGAAACTAATTGACCTGCGATTGCTGTTTCCTAAATTGCCCCATATTTCCACACCCGTAAACAGGTCTGTATTGTTGGTAATCAGTAGGTCGTGTTCCTTGAGGAAGTCACGTGACAAGTGACTCAACGTCAGCTCCAGTAAGACCTAGGGTTGCCACCTCATCCCTTTAAACCTGAACACATATTTACACAGGTTATGTGGCTGATTAAGTTGATAATTAAATGCAGTGCTTTATCTGCAATAAATTACCCTCAGAACCTGTGTAATTAATATGTGTTTGGGTTTAAAGGAATGAGGTGGCAACCCTAAAAGGTCATACATCTGCTCAATAAATTGGCCCCTAAATATGGTTAATTGTCCATAGCTAGGGTTGCCACCTGATCCCTTTAAACCTGAACACATATTACTTAGACAGGTTCTGTGGCTGATTATGGTTTTAATTAAACTCACTTAGTGCTTTATCTGCATTAAATTAGCCTCAGAACCTGTGTATTGCATATGTGTTCGGTTTTAACCACTTTCAGACCGGACCATTTTGCTGGTAAATGACCAGAGGTCTTTTTACTAGTGATGGCCGAACGGTTCGCCCGGCGGTCGTTTCGCGGCGAATTTCCGACATTCGCGGTCCGCACGTTCGAACGCCTTTTTCCGTCGTTCGCCGCGGCGGACTTACGTGTTTAATGTATACAAGAACTTTAACCTTTGGTGACACGTTTATCATGTGATACAGGACAGCCAATTGAGACATGACAGCACATGGACACTTGTACATTCCCCCTAACCTATAAATACACCCGATCCGGTGGCCATTTTACATTCTTTCTTCTGTTAAGATAGGGACAGGTTCCTGTGTGGAGTAGGGAGAGATAAACCACTAGCTATTTGGTACACAAAAGTTCTTTTCAGGACTGGTATAGGTGTTAGGTGTTGATAGGTTTGCTGTGCTGCTGATTCTTGCAGCAGCCTGAGTGTCTTTTGTTAGTTTAGAGAAAGGGAAAGGACGGTGTATGCTACAGGGACAGCCAGATTAGTCTTTCATCATCATCATCATCATCATCATCATTAGCTGTTACTATCAAGGTCCACAAAAGAGCTGTTCCAGTAACCACTAATCGTTCTCTTTTTTTGCCAATTTGTATAGGGACAGGAAGGAAGCAGTGTTGTCAGGCAGTGAGGGTAATTTTAAAGACTTGCTGTTATTATTAGTTCCACAAAGGTTCTTTTCAGGACTGGTATCAGTGGTACAGTAATAGGCTTGTACATGTATAATATTCTTTCTTCCAAATATAGAAAGGATATTATACTTGACTGCTGCCCTTCTGCTGCAGTCTGCTAAACATTCACAACTCACTTGTTCCACAAAAGTTCTTATAAGGACTGGTAACTTGGTATAGGGTGCTACGGTACATAGGCTTGAGTGCGGTACAGTCTGCTGTTCTGTAAGGACCGCTATCGGTCCACAATAGATAGGGTTGACGTGCACCACTGCTGACCGCTGCCCTATACTGCAGCAGTCCTTCAGCGGTATAGGGACTGACGTACAGTCTGCTAATCACTAACACACAACCTGCTTGTTCCACAAAAGTTCTTATAAGGACTGGTAACTTGGTATAGGGTGCTACGGTACATAGGCTTGAGTGCGGTACAGTCTGCTGTTCTGTAAGGACCGCTATCGGTCCACAATAGATAGGGTTGACGTGCACCACTGCTGACCGCTGCCCTATACTGCAGCAGTCCTTCAGCGGTATAGGGACTGACGTACAGTCTGCTAAACACTAATACACAACCTGCTTGGTCCACAAAAGTTCTTATAAGGACTGGTAACTTGGTATAGGGTGCTACGGTACATAGGCTTGAGTGCGGTACAGTCTGCTGTTCTGTAAGGACCGCTATCGGTCCACAATAGATAGGGTTGACGTGCACCACTGCTGACCGCTCACCTATACTGCAGCAGTCCTTCAGCGGTATAGGGACTGACGTACAGTCTGCTAATCACTAACACACAACCTGCTTGTTCCACAAAAGTTCTTATAAGGACTGGTAACTTGGTATAGGGTGCTACGGTACATAGGCTTGAGTGCGGTACAGTCTGCTGTTCTGTAAGGACCGCTATCGGTCCACAATAGATAGGGTTGACGTGCACCACTGCTGACCGCTGCCCTATACTGCAGCAGTCCTTCAGCGGTATAGGGACTGACGTACAGTCTGCTAAACACTAATACACAACCTGCTTGGTCCACAAAAGTTCTTATAAGGACTGGTAACTTGGTATAGGGTGCTACGGTACATAGGCTTGAGTGCGGTACAGTCTGCTGTTCTGTAAGGACCGCTATCGGTCCACAATAGATAGGGTTGACGTGCACCACTGCTGACCGCTCACCTATACTGCAGCAGTCCTTCAGCGGTATAGGGACTGACGTACAGTCTGCTAATCACTAACACACAACCTGCTTGTTCCACAAAAGTTCTTATAAGGACTGGTAACTTGGTATAGGGTGCTACGGTACATAGGCTTGAGTGCGGTACAGTCTGCTGTTCTGTAAGGACCGCTATCGGTCCACAATAGATAGGGTTGACGTGCACCACTGCTGACCGCTGCCCTATACTGCAGCAGTCCTTCAGCGGTATAGGGACTGACGTACAGTCTGCTAATCACTAACACACAACCTGCTTGTTCCACAAAAGTTCTTATAAGGACTGGTAACTTGGTATAGGGTGCTACGGTACATAGGCTTGAGTGCGGTACAGTCTGCTGTTCTGTAAGGACCGCTATCGGTCCACAATAGATAGGGTTGACGTGCACCACTGCTGACCGCTGCCCTATACTGCAGCAGTCCTTCAGCGGTATAGGGACTGACGTACAGTCTGCTAAACACTAATACACAACCTGCTTGGTCCACAAAAGTTCTTATAAGGACTGGTAACTTGGTATAGGGTGCTACGGTACATAGGCTTGAGTGCGGTACAGTCTGCTGTTCTGTAAGGACCGCTATCGGTCCACAATAGATAGGGTTGACGTGCACCACTGCTGACCGCTCACCTATACTGCAGCAGTCCTTCAGCGGTATAGGGACTGACGTACAGTCTGCTAATCACTAACACACAACCTGCTTGTTCCACAAAAGTTCTTATAAGGACTGGTAACTTGGTATAGGGTGCTACGGTACATAGGCTTGAGTGCGGTACAGTCTGCTGTTCTGTAAGGACCGCTATCGGTCCACAATAGATAGGGTTGACGTGCACCACTGCTGACCGCTCACCTATACTGCAGCAGTCCTTCAGCGGTATAGGGACTGACGTACAGTCTGCTAAACACTAATACACAACCTGCTTGGTCCACAAAAGTTCTTATAAGGACTGGTAACTTGGTATAGGGTGCTACGGTACATAGGCTTGAGTGCGGTACAGTCTGCTGTTCTGTAAGGACCGCTATCGGTCCACAATAGATAGGGTTGACGTGCACCACTGCTGACCGCTGCCCTATACTGCAGCAGTCCTTCAGCGGTATAGGGACTGACGTACAGTCTGCTAAACACTAATACACAACCTGCTTGGTCCACAAAAGTTCTTATAAGGACTGGTAACTTGGTATAGGGTGCTACGGTACATAGGCTTGAGTGCGGTACAGTCTGCTGTTCTGTAAGGACCGCTATAGGTCCACAATAGATAGGGTTGACGTGCACCACTGCTGACCGCTCACCTATACTGCAGCAGTCCTTCAGCGGTATAGGGACTAAGAGTTTTGTCACAGGGTCATTTAAAAAATGACATGCAGAGGAAGAGGCAGGCCCTTCCGCAGGGGTGGTAGGGGTAGGGCAGGAGCAACAGGCTTGAGCCAAAGTGGGAAGTTGCAGAAGGTGCGTTCAATTACTTTAAAGGATGCACCAGACTTGGTTGAGTGGCTCGCTCAGCCTTACTCTTCTGCACCCTCCTCATCCTCTCGATCTGCACCCTCTTCTTCACTCTCTGCTATGTGCACCCCCAAAGACACTACCACCAACAACACGACCACCACCACCACCACCACATACCTTCCGCTTGAGTCACTGGAATTATTTTCCGATCCATATCAAGAGGACATTTCTGATGCGCAGCCACTCTTGGTATTGGATCAGGAAGAGGAGGTAGCAACAAGCGCTACTCAGCAGTCTGACGCCAGTACCCAGATCAGCCCAAGGAGGAGGTTGGTCCCCGGTGTTGCTGCCTACTCCGAGATCTCTACTTATAGCGGTGGGGAAGGTGACGTTGATGATGACGTGTCTAGTGATGTCACGTGGGTGCCCACAAGAGAGGAAGAGGAGGGGAGTTCAGAGGGAGATATGGACCAGCAGATAGGGAGGAGAAGCAGCAATGACTTACATTGCACAGCAGGGACAAAGCAGACTGCAAATGTATCAGGAGCGAGTCATCGACCATGTACGGTCACATCTGGCGCTCCCAGGACACCGGCACATGGCTCCGCAGTGTGGGCTTTTTTTAACGTGTCCGCTGCTGACAATAGCGTTGCCATCTGCAATCTTTGCAGTCAACGCGTTAGTCGCGGTAAGCCCAATACTCACCTAGGGACGACCGCCTTAAGAAGGCACATGAGCAGCCATCACCGAGCCCAGTGGGAGCAACGGAACACACAAAGCCACACTGCAGGCTCTCACCGTCCAGCCTCGTCTTCTACTTCTCCTTCTCCTCTCTCCTCACAATTGTCCTCCACTCCACCTTCCATCACGCCAAGCTCACATTTTTCTGCAAAAAGGCAGGCTTCCGTGGGCCTAATGTTTGAGCGTAAAAAAATGATGATGCCGGATAACCCTCTTGCCCAACGGTTGGCGGCTGGCTTGTCAGAACTCATAGCCCGCCAACTACTGCCATATAAACTGGTGGACTCGGAGGCCTTTCGCAAATTTGTGGCCATTGGAACACCACAATGGAAGGTCCCAGGAAGGAAGTATTTCTCAGAGAAGGGCATCCCAGAGCTATATGGCCATGTTCAGCGGCAAGTGAATGTATCTCTGGCACACAGTGTCGGTGCCAAGATACATCTGACCACAGACACGTGGTCTAGCAAACACGGGCAGGGAAGGTATATCAGTTTTACTGCCCACTGGGTGAACCTTCTGACGGCCGTCAAGCATGTAACCCGTGGCACCCGTGTAGATTTGGTTTTACCGCCACGGATTGCATGCAGGCCTGACTCTTCTTCTCCTCCTCCTACTCCATCCTCCTCCCTCTCCTCCTCAGCTGCCTCCTCCTTTTCCGCTGCTAGCGTCTCTTCCACTGCACCGCCCAAGCTCCCCAGAACCTATTCCACATGCCAGGTGAGACGTTGCCATGCCGTGCTGCGTCTGTTGTGCCTGGAAGCAAAGAGCCACACTGGCCCGGCACTCCTTTCAGCTTTGCGTTCACAGGCAGATGAGTGGCTAACACCGCTCAATTTGACAGTTGGTAAAGTGGTGTGTGACAACGGTGCCAATCTGCTTAGCGCATTGAAACAGGGCAAAATCACGCACGTGCCGTGCATGGCACACGTCTTAAACTTGGTCGTGCAGCGATTCCTTGTCAAATACCCTGGGGTCCAGGACATCTTGCGGCAGGCAAGGAAAATCTCGGCCCATTTCAGAAGATCTTACACGGCCATGGCTCGCCTTGCTGACATTCAGCGGCGACACCATCTGCCGGTCAGACGTCTTATTTGCGATTGCCCGACGCGATGGAACTCAACCTTCTATATGCTTGATAGGCTGCTCCAGCAGAAACGTGCAGTTAACGTCTACCTGTATGAACTCTGCGAAAGAAACGGTTCTGGGGAGCTGGGTTTTTTTTCACCGCGCCAGTGGCTGCTCATGCGCGACACATGCAGACTTCTGCGGCCATTTGAGGAGATCACCAAACTGGTCAGTCGCAGCCATGGCGCCATCAGTGACATGGTACCTTATGCCTTCTTTCTGGAGCGTGCATTGCGTCGTGTCATTGATCAGGCTGTGGAGGAGCAGGAGCGGGAAGATGAGGAAGTCGCAATGCTGGATGAATTCCCAGGGGGGGCTACTCTATCTGAGACAAGTCAACAACAGGAGTCTGATGAGGAGTCAGAGGAGGATGGTGCCGGGGCGGATGAGCAGGAGCAAGAAGAGCATGCTTTAAACCTTTCTGGGATCCCTGTTGTGCGAGGATGGGGAGAGGAGAATGAAGAGGACGACATTATCCTGGATGATGAGCAGGAGCCAGGCCACCACACCGCTTCCACTTTAGTGCAAATGGGGGCCTTCATGCTCCAGTGTTTTAATAGGGACCCCCGTATAAAAAGCATGAGGGTCAAGGACCAGTACTGGGTGGCAACGTACTTAGACCCCCGGTACAAACACAAAATGGCGGAAATGTTACCGCCGTCGCAGAGGGCTGTCAGAATGCAGCACTTCCAGGCCTTGCTTCGAGAAATGCTGCATTCTGCTTTTGCGTGCGCTGGCAGAGGAGCAATTCCCACTCCCAGAGAAGGATTTGCGGGTACCAATCCAACAGCGCCTGCAAGAAGAGGCCGGTTTGAAGATGTGTTGGTGACTTCGGATATGAGGTCATTCTTTCAGCCGACCCATCGACAGGTGTCATCCGGATCCAGCATCAGGGAACGCCTAGACCGTCAGGTGTCCGACTACATTGGGTTAACGGCCGATGTGGACGCTCTGAGGAGTGATGAACCCCTAGACTACTGGGTGGGCAGGCTTGACCTCTGGCCAGAGCTTGCCCAATTTGCAATCGAACTGTTGGCTTGCCCCTCATCCAGTGTCCTGTCCGAAAGGACGTTCAGCGCAGCAGGGGGGATTGTGACCGATAAGCGTACTCGCCTAGCTCACCACAGTGTTAACTACCTCACATTTCTAAAAATGAATGAGGCATGGATCTCGGAGGAATTCAACACATGTGACCAGTAGACCATGTATATGTCTATAAACTATTTTTTTAATCAAGCACACAGACCTTCTTAATTCATTTGGCTCACTTCCTTGACCCAAAAAAGCACACCGTACTATATGCCCCTACCCTCCTCTTTGAAGAGGTTGAGCGGTGTCATATTTCTACTGGGGCTGCTTATGATATCCCTGTGCTGTGCTGACTTCCTCCTGGGGGTTCTTATTATGAAGGGATCACACTATCCCTGTGCTGTGCTGACTTCCTCCTGGGGGTTCTTATTATGAGGGGATCACACCATCCCTGTGCTGTGCTGACTTCCTCCTGGGGCTGCTTACGGTGCTGCTGTCAGTGCTGTATGTCACGGTGCTGCTGTCAGCGCTGTATGTCACGGTGCTGCTGTCAGCGCTGTATGTCACGGTGCTGCTGTCAGCGCTGTATGTCACGGTGCTGCTGTCAGCGCTGTATGTCACGGTGCTGCTGTCAGCGCTGTATGTCACGGTGCTGCTGTCAGCGCTGTATGTCACGGTGCTGCTGTCAGCGCTGTATGTCACGGTGCTGCTGTCAGCGCTGTATGTCACGGTGCTGCTGTCAGCGCTGTATGTCACGGTGCTGCTGTCAGCGCTGTATGTCACGGTGCTGCTGTCAGCGCTGTATGTCACGGTGCTGCTGTCAGCGCTGTATGTCACGGTGCTGCTGTCAGTGCTCTGTATTACGGTGCTGCTGTCAGATGCCTCTATCACGGTGCATGTGTCATTCCGGTATGTCACGCTGCTGGTGATCATCTCCTGCACCCTCTTCTTTGCCTACCCTGGTCCCTGACCTTCCCTCTCCTCCATTGCCTTCATTAGCTCCATAGTCCTGAATTGTTAGAACAATTTCCCAAATAAAATAAAAATGCTTGTAGTTATCGATCCCAAATTCACCTCATACATGTATTATGTCATTGTCCAGATGGTGGGACTACGTTTTACCCCCTAATAATTACCACGTGGCCGCAAATTCGACATGAAGGTTTGCAAAGTTCGCCTCCCATTGAAGTCAATGGGGCCCGCGGCGAACGGTCGGTTTCGCGAACGTTTGGGTCCGTTCGCATTTCGCGTTCGCGAAACGTCCCGTCGGAAGTTCGTCCATCACTACTTTTTACACTTTGGCACTGCGCTGCTTTAACTGGTAATTGCGCGGTCATGCAATGTTGTACCCAAACGAAATTTGCGTCCTTTTCTTCCCACAAATAGAGCTTTCTTTTAAAGGTATTTGACTGACTCTGCGATTTTTATTTTTTGCGATATAAACGTAAAAAGACCGCAAATTTTGAAAAAAAATGATATTTTCTACTTTTTGTTATTAGAAAAATCCAATAAACTCAATTTTAGTCATACATTTAGGCCAAAATGTATTCAGCCACATGTCTTTGGTAAAAAAAAAGTCAATAACTGTATATTTATTGGTTTGCGCAAAAGTTGTCACATCTACAAACTAAGGTACGTTTTCTGGAATTTACGCAGCTTTTAGTTTACGACTGCCTATCTCATTTCTTGAGGTGCTAAAATGGCAGGGCAGTACAAACCCCCCCCAAATGACCCCATTTTGGAAAGTAGACCCCCTAAGGAAATTGATAAGTGGTATGTTGAGCCCATTGAATATTTTATTTTTTTGCCTCAAGCGATTGAATAATGACAAAACATTTTTTTTTTTTTTTTACACAAAGTTGTCATTAAATGATATATTGCTCACACATGCTATGGGCATATGTGAAATGACACCCCCAAAATAAATTCTGCTGCTTCTCCTGAGTACGGGGATACCACATATGTGGTACTTTTTGGGAGCCTAGCCGCGTACGGGGCCCCGAAAACCAAGCACCGCCTTCAGGCTTTCTAAGGGCGTAAATTTTTGATTTAAAAAAACCCCAACAAATGACCCCATTTTAGAAAGTAGACACCCCAAGCTATTTGCTGAGAGGCATGTTGAGTCCATGGAATATTTTATATTTTGCCACAAGTTGCAGGAAAATTACAAACTTTTTTTTTTTTTTTTACACAAAGTTGTCACTAAATGATATATTGCTCACACATGCTATGGGCATATGTGAAATGACACCCCAAAATAAATTCTGCTGCTTCTCCTGAGTACGGGGATACCACATATGTGGGACTTTTTGGGAGCCTAGCCGTGTACGGGGCCCCGAAAACCAAGCACCGCCATCAGGCTTTCTAAGGGCGTAAATTTTTGATTTCACTTCTCACTACCTATTACAGTTTTGAAGGCCATAACATGTCAAGATGGCACAAAACCCCCACAAATGACCCCATTTTAGAAAGTAGACACCCCAAGTTATTTGCTGAGAGGCAAAGTTGCGGGAAAATTACAAACTTTTTTATTTTATTTTATTTTTTCACAAAGTTGTCACTAAATGATATATTGCTCACGCATGCCATGGGCATATGTGAAATGACACTCCAAAATAAATTCTGCTGCTTCTCCTGAGTATGGGGATACCACATATGTGGGACTTTTTGGGAGCCTAGCCGCGTACGGGGCCCCGAAAACCAAGCACCGCCTTCAGGCTTTCTAAGGGTGTTACAGTTTTGAAGGCCATAAAATGCCAAGATGGCACAAACCCCCCCAAATGACCCCATTTTGGAAAGTAGACACCCCTAAATTTAGGGGTACACTAGTGAGACTAGGTAATAAATGGCGGGTGCCCTGAAACTATAAAAAAATAACTAACCAACCAGCGTCACCTGTAACAGTTATATGGTGATCACTGGTGAAAGGGTTAACTAGGGGGCAATCAGGGGGCTTTATGCGGTAGTATATGGGGGTCCCTGGCGCTATAAAAAGCTGCGGCGAACCTAAATACCTACCTGCCTAACTAGCGTCACCTGTGACACTAATACAGCGATCAGAAAAACGATCGCTTATTAGGCTGGGTTCACACTGGAGCGATGCGGGAACACCACGAATGCGCGGCGGGTTCCCGCATCGCATGCCTCCCGGCGGCAGTTCACACTGCCCTATGCGAACTGCTGGGAGTGTCAGTGAAATGTTAATGACACCCCCAGATCAGTTCGCATATCGCAGTGCGATCTGCAAACTCGGATCGCATGGTGTGAACACCCATGCGATCCGATTCTGCTGCGGACCAAAAAAAGGGTCCCGTGCGAGTTTGCGGCGGGTGCGGCGGGTGCAACGCGAATTCAGCCATACTATCTGTATGGCTAAACTCGAATCGCACAGAGATCGGATGTGATTTGCACTGCAGTGCGGTGCGAATCACATTCGTTCTCATAAACCGCTGCAATGTGAACCCAGCCTTAGTGACACTGGCGACGGGGGGTGATCACGGGGTTAAACCTTTATTGGGGGGGTTAGGGGGGTACATTAGAACTAAAGGGGGCTAACCCTAACTGCCCTAACAGTTATTACAGTCACAAATGACACCAATGCAAAAAAAAAAAAAAAAATGCATTGGTGTCACTGTGACTGGGGGGGCAGGGGTAATTGGGGGGGTGATCGGGGGGTAAAGGGGGGGTGTGAGTGTGCCTGGCATGTTCTACTGTGAAGTGTCATGTTGGTGCAACTCACCGATCCTCTCTCCTCGGTGCCGGAACGAAAAATACAGACACGGAGGAGAGATTACATCACTTCCTCTCCTATGTTTACATTACAGGAGAGGAAGTGATGCAATGCTTCACTCCCATTCGTCAGGATCGATCGCGAGGGGGTGGCCATGAATGAATGGCCGCCCCCTCATCCCGGATCGCTCCTGCACGGATACCGACCGCCGCTGGCACCGGGGGGGGGCCCGATAGGGCCCCCCACCCGCGGGAAGGCAGGGACGTACAGGTACACCCATATGCCTGCCCGTGCCATTCTGTCGACGTACATCGTCGTGCGGCGGTCGGGAAGTGGTTAAAGGGATGAGATGGCAACCCTATCCTAGCAGTGATCCCTGCTAATAGTACTGGCGATTTTCACAGCTCTCCTCCTACCTGTCCTTGACTTTGACGTAATTTAATGTTAAAATTGATTAATGTATGGAGGCTACTGGGGGAGGAAGGGAAGGTTGGCCATAAACATTTTGCTATGGGGCCCAATGATCTGTAGTTACACATTTCATTTTTATTATATTAGCTTGCTTCTACTCCTTGTAATATAATTTGTTGATTTGGACTGGAGCTTGATGGGTAATTTCCAGAAGCTGAGTTGCACTAGTAAAAGCGTTGGCACATTGTTGTGCATAATCACGCAATACTTCAGTGTGAATGATGGTTACTACAGTCTTCAAAGGCCCCTTTCTTATGGGTGCCTCCGTGCAATGGATTCCACTTGCTCAGTGGGAGATCTCTCTACTGATCCCTACTGAGCAGGCGGATGACAGGTCTTTGTCCACTGACTGTGTAGATCGGACTTGGACACAGTCCTGCTCTCCTCTATGGGGAAAACGGGTGGAAACGGATCACCTTTCTGTTTTTATCCGATCCTATCCAATCCGTTTAGCCAGACAGATGGAAAATAGGGCCACAATCCGTCTGGATCAGATGGAGGCGGGTGTCAGGGGACATGTATCCGGTGACATCTGCAGGCTCCATAAAGGAGACTAGGGTTGCCATCTCATCCCTTTAAACCTGAATCCATGTTAATTACACAGATTCTGAGGCTAATTTAATGCAGGCAAGGCACCAAGTTAGTTTAATTACCACCTTAATCAGCCACAGAACCTGTGTAATTAATTTGTTACATTTTAAAGGGATGAGGTGGCAACCCTAGAGGAATCTGCAAGGTCCAATCAGGTCCACCTAAAAAACTGACAGGTGGACCTGATTGAAAAGCCCGTGCGAAAAGACCCTAATACAGCAAACTGCTCTTTGCAGTTAACTAAGCTTCTTTAATACGGAAATGCAAAGAGAAGTAATACTGTGTGCTGGCGTTAAATAAACCAACCAATCCTGTGTGTCAACAGTAATTGAAAACAACATCCATACAGCCCCAGGGAAGATGGAGGCAATGCCGGAAGTCAAAGTTGAACTCCAGGCATAAAATATAAAAGAATTTAATGCATTTATGTAAAAATATAATTAGATGTATTTTTACATACCTCTAGCAAAAATACCTGAATCTGTTCTGATATCAGTCATCTCTAAATACGTGTACACACAATCGAATTTTCAGGAGACAAAACCTCAGATTTTTGTCCAAAGGCGTGTGCCTGAATTTTGTCTTGCATATGAACGGCAAGGAATTGTCAGCCAACAAATGAATGTAGTGACGTACTATGTGGTTTTTCAACTCTTTAGGGTCACCCTTTGGGCTCCTTCTGCTAATTTTGTGTTAGTAGAAGTTTGGTGAGTGTTGATATGTGCTTTTCATTTCATGCTTTTCATTTAGCGCTTTTCAGTTCGTTTTTGAATGGCCGTTCATCAACCAGACATGTTGCGGAATCGGAGGAGATAACGTGTTATATATTATTGGCCTTGCAGCTATTGCTTTGACCCAAGTCCAGTCCAGGAACAGGAGGAGGAGGAAGAGGATTTCTTGGACCAAAAATTGGTTGCTTTATTAATCGTGACCAATTATGTCATATGCCTTTGCTGCGGGAGCTCAAGGAGAATAATACGGATGTTTTTCATAATTATCTCTGGATGAAGGACCCCTGCTTTCACCAACCCTTGGAATTGTTAACCCCCTATATTAAGAAGCAGGACACATGCATGAGACTTTTATTACATTTTTTGGTTGAATAAGGATTTGATTTGATATATTTTCCATATTTTTGGATGCATAGAATGCACTTTTTGGTTAATTTCTATTGGCAGATATCATGTCTAATTTTATTTGTTTTCATTTTTAATGCACAATAAAAAAATTGTGTAGAATAATACTTTGCTAATGACAAATGACAGTTTGGGAGTAGGCAGTTACATAAAAAAAAATACAATGTAAAACTGACAAGGGACACCAACATAGTTGTATCTTTGATCTTAAAAACTATGGGATAATGGTGTTGTGGTAACTTGGCCAAAAAAAAAAAAAAGAATAATATTATTCTTGATATCACTAGAAAATAAAAGCCTTGTAAAATAAGTTTGCTATAACTCCATCAGTATCACCAGCAAAGCAGCTCCATTATTATCCCATTAAAGAAGATGAGAATTGTGCGCTGCATTTCGCGATTTCAGAATTTGCCACGTCACGAAATGTTAATTCTCCATTACGAACGCTAGTTTACAAGACCGACTGATTCCAGCTCATCCTTGCTTCCGAGCATGCGTGTTTGTACTTTGGACTTTTGTCCGACGGACCTGTGTACACACACTCGGAAGTTCCGACAACACACATTTGTCCGCCAAAAATTGTAAAGCCTGCCATCCAACATTTGTCCACGGAAAAACAACCTGTCATCACACAATCCCCGTCGGAAAATCCGATCGTGTGCACATGGCTTCATCCTTTATAAAGTACTGCAAACAGACTGTGCAAGAGAGAGGCAATACTTTGAGCCAGTCAGGCTCTGCTGCATGCACATGGTTGGCAGTGACTACACTGATAGGAAAAAGACAAAAAGACTGTGGGTAGCAAAGTGACACCAATGGTTTTCTACTTCTTAAAGAGAAAGTGATATGAGAGGTAGGACAAAGGGATGCTCGGGTGTGCTGCAGTCCCAGTCCAGGTATTTATTTGAACTACAGAACGCCTCCCCTTTATGCAGTGGTAAAAAAGAGGGGTGTTCTGTAGTTATAACACTCTTGCTTTCCCAGGGTGACAATGCGACTTCTCCATATATACAGTACAGTGAGTGTTGTCACCTAAAGACTAGGAATAGGAATTTGTCCATGGTCCCTCTTGTTGATTTGAAAATTGCAATCCTATTTTTTTTTTTCCACCAGAATGCACCGTATTACCTTTAATGGGGTTAGTAGGAGCAATATTGGAGCTTTTGGCCAGCACACTCACTATAAAATCGGTGATGGGGCTAAGAGCATTCATCTCTCTGTGTATGATAAATAATGACAGGCAAATCTGGGTTTGATTTACCAACGGTTTGGCAAATCCTATTGAAAATATGGCAAACCCTAAGGCCCAGTGTACACAGGATGTTTTCTTTTCCTCCCCTAGATGCCTATGCTCCATGGGAGGAAATATAAGCATTAAAAACACACTTAACACCAAGTTTTTAGGTGCTTAGGTGCGTCAAGTGCTTGGGCATTCATTCATTCCACTGGCCAGAATATTCATTTATTTTGGCCATTGGAATGAAGTAATGCCCAAGTGCTAAACATGCCTAGTGCTAAAGCACATGTAAATGCATTTAGGCACGTCAGCTTTTTTTTCATTAAAATTCTTCTCTCCTGAACCCACTGGATCTGAGGGTTTTTTCTGCCTTAAAACAATTGTGAACACATATGTGTGCATGGACACATAGGCTAAAGGCTGGTACAACCTATAAGGAAAATCGAGCAAGAATCTTCTTCCAAAGAACTTTCGTAAGATTTCCGCACAGTGTGTACACAACTTTCTACATTCTGACCTTCTGAACAAACATTTCCGAAGGGACAAGCTCCAAAATTTTCTTGTACGAGGACAGAACCAATTATTTTCCCTTGGTGTATACCAATTTTGGTACGGGAAAAATCAGAAACTATTTTGTAGAGCTAAAAGGGCAACAAGGAGAGATGTGTACCACTGCAAAAAAATAAAAAATACAGGGGTAGAATGTCTTTTCATGTGGTTTGGGGGGCAAAATTGAAAATACACAAATGCTTTAAATTACATGTTTGGGGGATATCTTAAAGCTGTGCATGGTGTTACAGAAAAGTAAAATTTTCATGGACCAATGACAGATCACTGTGCTGGCCTGTTGCTAGTAACATGTTACTGCTGTGGTCATTCACAGCAGATCACATGATAGTTGTACACCTTGAAAGGCTTTGTTACATGCCTTTCATTGTGTACTATTGTGATGAGCTCTGTGACTGGTCATCACATGGTACAGACAGGACCAATCACAGTCCATCTGTATCATGTGATTAGCCTGTGACCAATCACAGATAAATACAATAGTAAACACTGAATGAGTAGTTTTCATTCGGTAAAAATGGTTGCTTATTAATGGTAAAATGCACAGTTTTGAGCAGTCATAACGTGTAAAAAAAAATATATATATATATATATCCTGATCCTTCCCTACTATTGTAACCCTGTCTCTTGGTTCTTGTCACTGTATGTAAAAAAATAAAAATAAAAAATAAATAAAAAAAAAATGCTTTTATAAAATGTTTTTTTTTTTAAACTGAGAAAAATAATTATAATTTTTTTTTACATACTATCAGTGTCCCTGATCACCGCCACACCAGTCGTATGATGAAACAGTACTGAGCTGGTGACCGTATGTAAAAAATTGCAAACTTCAAAAAACTTGCCATGCCTCTTTCAAAATACCTTGTACTATCTACTTTCCAAAAAGGGGTCATTTAGGGGATGTTTGTACTGACATTTTTTTGGCCTCAAGAAATGAGTGTTGTCAGAACATCAGGATTGATTCATTTTCAGATATACACTATGTTGTCAAAGGTATTGGCACTACAAGAAAAGTAAAAATAAAAGGCGCACACACCTAGTGCATTACCAAAGATAATGTATTGATAAAAAAATTGTATAAAAGTGGGTACTCACAGAATGCAACTGCCAATAAGCCATATAAACACGGTGTATGGACATGCACAGAACACGGGGTACAATGCAACGTGGCTATTTTGTCACATTTTCAATCATATCATTCCCTATGAAAGTGCTTGCCCATGGTGAATGTCATTAGCCTAGCTCTGAAGAAGGGGGGGGCACCCCTGAAATGTGTTAGCTGTACCCCGTGTTCTGTGCATGTCCATACACCGTGTTTACATGTCTTATTGACAGTTGCATTTTGTGAGTACTCACTTTTATTCAATGTTTTATCAATAAATTATCTTTGGTAATGCATTAGGTGTGCGCGCCTTCCATTTTTGTTTTTCTTTTGGTTGCTTTGGATTACCCCATTTGAGGAAGGCAGCATCCAACCAGTCTTGGGATACCATTTTTTACCACCATTACACCTGATACCTGTTACCCTTTACTTCAGAAGACCTAATAGTGCTGGAAGTGACTGTGTTAAAAGTATTGGGACGCCTGCCTTTACACACACATGAACTTTAATGGCTTCCCAGTCTTAGTCCGCAGGGTTCAGTAATGAGTTGGCCCACCAATTGCAGCTTCAACTCTTCTGGGCTTTACTACAAGAATTGCAATACTGCAGAGGATACAGCAGTGTCAAATTGGCTAACAGCAGATTGGTCTTAGTCAAGGATAATAGGCCTAACTGGTGTATTTTATATATGGAATTTTGATCATATAATGTGAGGTGGTTTAGGTGCACACTATTCTTGCATGTTTTCTTTTTATTTTCTTTGAAGCGATGCAGCAACTTGCTCCAAATGAAAGGTGGCTCCAAGAACAGATGGTAAATAATTTAGGAATGCTCTGCGTTGGACAGTAAACAAAGGCCAATTCAACATGAAATAAAAATGAAAATCCCAATAACCCACAAAAGCCTTGTTTGAAGGCTGTTTTCACACTGGCCTGTTGAAAATGTGTGTTTTTGATGCATTTCTGGCACCTGACTCTCAGCATGCACCTGTGAAACATGAACGTGTGACTCAAACATACCAAAAAACAAAAACCAAGTCTGTGTTTGCTGCGCTTTCTATTAATTCCAGTGGTTTTAAAAACAGCACCAAAGATGCTGCAAGCAGAACTTTTCAAAATGCACCACACCCGCATGCAATGGTGTAGGAATTAAAGGTAAATTAAAGGTAAAAATGTTCAAACGCATCAGTGTGAAAGGGGCCAAAAGTAACACCTTGCAAAAAAAAAAACATTCTTATGAACAGGACAGCATCTTTATATGATACGTGACTTTAGACCAAATACAAAATAAAAAATAAACTAAAAAAAAAAGTCTACAATAATATGAAAAAAAACAACAAAGAGCTAACAATCAATACCTCTCCCTCTGCAGTTTGTTGGCTTTCCCTATGTATTCCCTGCAATGGATTCCAATTCACTGATGTTATGGCTGCTTTCTGCCCCTCCCAACCCTTCCTTAAGGCCTCATGCACACTGGACGTTAAAATAACATTACAAAAACGCCAGTAGCTTTGCAGTGAATTTTCAACTTTTTTACTTTTTTTTTAGCTTTTTTTCAATGTTTTTGCAATAGCGTTTTTCCGCGTTAGCGTTTTTTTTTAGCAGTGTTAGAGTGTTTTTACAGTTGAAAAACGTCTCCCAGAACCCACTATTTTTTTTTTACCGCTCAAAAACGGCACTGCCCAAAACTGTTCATAACAGCCTATGTGTACATGGATAACAAGATGGAGAGTTTAATGACTGTAGAAAAGAAGTCTACTGCCAAAAACAGCTGCTGTAAAAACGTCCAGAGTGCCTTATAGTGAGAGGGTTAGTGTAACTAAAAGCCTTTTTATTGGACCGCATAAGTTAACATTCACCCCGCCGCAAAGCAGATGCCCAGGGTGGCAATCAATGAGAATAAGTAGTGTGGCACCCTCTAGTGTGCTTATGGTTGCCACCTCATCCCTTTAAACCTGAACACATACTAATTACACAGGTTCTGTGGCTGATTAAGGTGGTGATTAAACTCACTTGGTGCCTTATCTGCATTTAATTAGCCTCAGAATCTGTGTAATCCAAAAGTGATCGGGTTTAAAGGGTGTGCTACTAGTGGTAGTGTAGGTAAAATATAGTGTGGCTCAGGGCTAAGCCTGAGCCATGGAACCTGGATCAGGGTTCATTAAAGTTCAGTGCTGGATAACTCATCCAGGCAGCTCTCTGGTGCCTCCCCCTCATTCTAGTAGGTTGTAGAATGTTCTAGAAATTAGCGGGTATAGGCTAGGAGGCTTGTCCTACATATTTAGGCTGGATCACACCTATGCATTTTTAGTGCTTTTTCCATTTTGCAGATTGCACTACAGCCCATTAACTTGGTTTCCTATGGGACACATTCTGTAGAGCAAATCTGCAAAATGCAAAAAGCACTAAAAATGCATAGGTGTGAATCCAGCCTTAGAGGGCCAATCCCCAGGCAGTGGGGCTGTAAGGGGACTAAGTGAGCCCTTACATATGATTCAGTCATGCCAGCAAGGGAAGTTGGGGGGAAGATGGAGATGCAGTGCTGAGGGAGACTGTCGATGGCCCTTGAGAGACGCCTGCAGGGGGGGGCCTTGGGTGGCTGGCCTGGAAGGATCCTACCACAGAAGAAGTTGGAGGATGCTTTCCTGAGAGGCAGCAGGAGCAAGAGGGACAGTGTGAGTGCATCACCACAGTGCGGGGACAGACAGGGGAGAGAATGTTTTGATGTGGTGTTAGCACAGTATGTTGCTGCATCCAGAGGTGATGCTTAGTCACCTCTGAATGCAGCATCTGCACCATACAGCAGTGTCAATGTGGCCTAAGCCTGCTGGCCATCGTTCAAAGGCCATGCAGTGCATTATAGCTTAAAAACATCTCTTGGATAAACCTGTACATTAATTTGCTGGAACACTAATTTCTGAACCTGCAGGATTCCCCTCACACCCATGCAGTGGCGGCCCGTGCATTAAGAGCGCATGGGCACCACCCCCTCTCTCCTGCCGCCCCTCTATCACCAATAGATAGATGAATCTATGGCTGCTGCTGCCACCCCCTATTCAGGCGCATGGCCCCTTTTTGGGCGCAGGGCGTCTGAAATACAGAGGAGGGGGGGGGGGGGGGTTGCCCATAGGCTCTAATAGGCATCAAAAAAGGTAACCCGCGAGTGCCATGCTGTGTTAGAAAAGCAAATGAATCTTCGCTTTCCTAACACTAAACCGCCTCTCCGCTAATCTGTCCGTTACCTGTCACCTGATTAGCTGAAATGACAGCTGCCGCTATTGGACGCCTATCAGGAGGAGAGGATGGGAGATGAGGACAGCAGGAGACACATGGAGGACCCTGCTCGTCGCTGTCACCCACTGCCCCACCAAGACAGGGTAAGTGCCAGGCAGACGGTGAGCGGGTGAGGGGCACACTGGCAGAATGAATGGGCACGCTGGCAGCATTTGGTGGGCACGCTGGCAGTGTTTGGCACAGTGGCAGCGTTTGATGGCACAGTGGCAGTGTTTTGGTGCTTGGGTCTGTCACCTGATTAGCTGAAATGACAGCTGCCGCTATTGGAAGCCTATCAGGAGGAGAGGATGGGAGATGAGGACAGCAGGAGACGCATGGAGGACCCTGCTCGTCGCTGTCACTCACTGCCCCATCAAGACAGGGTAAGTGCCAGGCAGACGGCGAGGGGCACACTGGCAGAATGAATGGGCACGCTGGCAGCATTTGGTGGGCATACTGGCAGTGTTTGGCACAGTGGTAGCGTTTTATGGCACACTGGCTGCAATTGATAGCACAGTGGCAGCATTTGAGGGCACAGTGGCAGCGTTTGATGGGCACAGTGGCAAAGATTGATGGACATAGTGGCAGCGTTTGATGGGCACAGTGGCAGCATTTGATGGCACAGTGGCTGCAATTGAGGGCACAGTGGCAGTGTTTGATGGGCACAGTGGTAGCATTTGATGGGCACAGTGGCAGCGTTTGGCACACTGGCTGCAGTTGATGGTACAGTGGCAGCATTTGAGGAAACAGTGGCTGCAATTGATGGCCCAGTGACTGCAATTGAGGGCACAGTGACAGCGTTTGATTAGCATAGTGGCTGAAATTGATGGCACAGTGGCTGCATTTGATGATTTTTTTTCCAATTTTTTGTGCCCCCCCCCCCCCCCCCCAAAAAAAATAAAATAAAATTGAGCACCAGCCGCCACTGCACTATGGTAGTGAATACAAACCTCATCTCTAATTTATAAAGTGAATATAGGGAGAGGCTAAGAAAAGCTTACAAACTGTATATGGAGAAATTAGGGTTAAGCCCCATACACACTATTATACTTTCTGCAGATTTTTGTCTTCAGATTTACCAAAATCATGTAGTGCAAGGGCCTGCCTGATTGCATACAAATTGAAACGCTTAAAGTTTGACCTCACATTATATAATTTTGGTAAATCTAAAGACAAAAATCTGCAGAAATTCTAATACTGTGTATGGGGCTGTACTTTTTCTGAATGCTATTAGGGTAAGTATTCAGTCTGGACCTAATGCATTGCCAAAACCATCAGTGGTCAAAGGCTTGTACCTGAGCCCTACTCAGGTGCAAGATGTTGGGTGATGATGTTTTTGACCTGAGTAGCAGCCCACACACTATAAGGCTCGGTTCACACAGGGGCGACTCAGATCCGACTTCAGGTCGCCCCTAGTCGCCTCAGGTCGGACAACATTTAAAAATCAATGTAAGTGAATGAGAGCCATCTTAATGCACGCTACTGAAGTCGCTCCGACTTCAAAAAGAAGTTCCTGCACTACTTCAATCCGACTTGTAGGCGACTTGTACCCATTGATTTCAATGGAGGTCGCCTCCAAGTCGGTTCTCTGTATGTACAGAGGCGACTTTGACAAAATTATTAGCTCTGAAGGGGGAACTCCATGCCAAATTTCTGAAAAAAAATTGGCGTGGGTTCCCCCTCCGAGAGCATACCAGGCCCTTAGGTCTGGTATGGATTCCAAGGGGAACCCCCTACGCCGAAAAAACGGCGTGGGGGTCCCCTCCAGATCCATACCAGACCCTTATCCGAGCACGCTACCCGGCCGGCCAGGAAATGGGGTGGGGACGAGCGGGCGCCCCCCCTTACTGAGCCGTACCAGGCCGTGTGCCCTCAACATGGGGGGGGTGCCTTGGGGGAGGGGGGGTTTGCGGCCCCCCCACCCCAAAGCACCTTGTCCCCATGTTGATGAGGACAAGGGCCTCTTCCCGACAACCCTGGCCGTTGGTTGTCGGGGTCTGCGGGCGGGGGTCTTATCGGAATCCAGGAGCCCCCTTTAATAAGGGGGCCCCCGGATACCGGCCCCCCACCCTATGTGAATGAGTATGGGGTACAATGTACCCCTACTCATTCACCTGTAAAATAAAGTACAAAAAAAACACAACACACAAGATAAAATAGTTTATTGCACAGCTCCGGGAGTCTTCCGTCTTCGGGGGTCTTCTCGCCGGACTCCTCCGCTATCTTCTTCTAGCTCTTTTACTAGTGGAGGAGCCCGGCTTTCTTCCTCGCCGCCGCCCTCTTCTTCCGACTTCGGGGGTCTTGTCCCCCTCTTCGGTTCTTCTGCCGGGCCACCGCGCCTTCTTATAGCTCTTTTACAGGCGGTGGCCCGGTCTTCTGTCGCCGCCGCCGCCGCCTTCTGTTCTTCTTCTTCTTCTCCTGGAGATGTTGACTCGACGCTCTCTCCGGCCGCAATGCCAGGGGCGCGCTGCGCGGCGACTTATATAAGGACAAGGGGCGGGGTCATTGGTTGATGTCACATGGGTTGATGTCAAATGGCGACAGTCCCAGCATCCTCCGGGACTGTGACATTATAAGGGGGTGGAATCACCATGTGACATCAACCCATGTGACATCAACCGATGACCCCGCCCCTTGTCCCTATATAAGTCGCCGCGCAGCGCGCCCCTGGCATTGCGGCCGGAGAGAGCGTCGAGTCAACATCTCCAGGAGGAGAAGAAGAAGAAGAAGAACGGAAGGCGGTGACAGAAGACCAGGCCACCGCCTGTAAAAGAGCTATAAGAAGGCGCGGTGGCCCGGCAGAAGAACCGAAGAGGGGGACAAGACCCCCGAAGTCGGAAGAAGAGGGCGGCGGCGAGGAAGAAAGCCGGGCTCCTCTTCTAGTAAAAGAGCTAGAAGAAGATAGCGGAGGAGTCCGGCGAGAAGACCCCCGAAGACGGAAGACCCCCGGAGCTGTGCAATAAACTATTTTATCTTGTGTTTTTTTTTGTACTTTATTTTACAGGTGAATGGGTAGGGGTACATTGTACCCCATACTCATTTACATAGGGTGGGGGGCCCCCTTATTAAAGGGGGCTCCCGGATTCCGATAAGCCCCCCGCCCACAGACCCCGACAACCAACGGCCAGGGTTATCGGGAAGAGGCCCTTGTCCTCATCAACATGGGGACAAGGTGCTTTGGGGTGGAGGGGGGCGTGCACCCCCCCATGTTGAGGGCATGCGGCCTGGTACGGCTCAGGAGGGGGGGCGCCCACTCGTCCCCACCCCATTTCCTGGCCGGCCGGGTAGCGTGCTCGGATAAGGGTCTGGTATGGATCTGGGGGGGGGGCCATGCCGTTTTTTCAGCGTAGGGGGTTCCCCTTGGAATCCATACCAGACCTAAGGGCCTGGTATTCTCTCGGAGGGGGAACCCACGCCAAATTTTTTTCAGAAATTTGGCGTGGAGTTCCCCCTTCAGAGCTCATTCTCTGATTGGCCACGGCAAAAGTCGCCTGGCCTGGGGCGACTTGTAAGTCGCCCCAGGTCGTGTCTAAAAGTCGTGTTCAAGTCGTCTCCAAGTTGCCTCACAAAGTCGTCCTCAAGTCGTGTCGCCCCTGTGTGAACCGAGCCTAAAAGGTTCCTTAATTCCCAGCAGCCCATCAGTGTGTTGGGAGTTTAGTGAGGGGCAGCTGATGGGATTCAGGGGAGAGAGTGTAGTGTAGTGTAGTGTAGTGTAGTGTGGTGTGCTACTAGTGCTTTGTACTTTATATAGTAATCAGTGCTATCTAGTGCTGTATATTTCCAACTGATACATTGCAGTTTGTGTGGCTAATGAGAGTGGAGTAAAAGCCCACCTATATTTTTTAATAGTGGTTAGTATTATTTATTTTCCTTAACCAAAAACATTTTTTTTTTTTTAACATTCGTCTGCATTTGAACTTTAGTTCGTGTGTGTGTGTGTGTGTGTGTGGTGTACACAGGAGCTCCTGCCTTTTCAGCTGGTAGATTCTGCACCCTTTTGCGAATTTGTAGCCTATGCTGTAGTGCAGCTACAGGTTCCTAGTCATTGCTTCTTTGAACGTTCACCTCCCCCCCTTCCAGCTCCCATATGTACCATTAATGTACCTCTGTTGCAGAAAAATAAAAACTTTCTTTTATTTCTAGAACAAGTCCTTACTTTAACCCCTGCATTGTTCATAGAAAACTTCATGACTTCCTGGTATGTAGATTTGGGACGTGAGAGCCAGTAAAACACAGGAAGCAGTTTACCAGCTGACTTCATTAGCACACACCCTACATCCATCAAATAGGTTTGCGTGGCATCCCCCACATCCTCCAAGTGTGCATTTGCCTAACTTCTCAGTGTAAGCTAGCTGCCACAGCTGCTATGTTTTAACAACATACACCGTGTCTCTTCAAATGTGCTGGGGCCTCATGTGGTCCACTGGCTAGACACCCCTGATGTAGTGGAAGGGCCTGCCTGATTGTATACAGAGTGAATGGATAGATAGGTGGGTTCTCCTATTCCATAGTTTTGCCAACTCTAAGGGAAATGTACAGAGATATATATATATATTGTATAGTGTATGGCCACCTTCATACGTGTAGATAGGAGGGAGTGGAATGAGAGCATCAACTGTGAGGTCCCATTCACATCTCTGTATGTTAAAAAGCTTATAGTTTTTCTGCAACAAAGCTACATTCATGGTTTATTGGTACATAGGGGAGCTGTTTTTTTTTTTTTTTAAATATGGCGAACTTAAACTTTAAGGGCATCCCTGCTATTCATCATCACATGGAAGGCAATTTTTCCAAGTCGCTGGACTACATTGCCAGCAGTAAGATTCACAGGACCACAGACATGGTCCAGCAAGTATGATCAGGGATGCTAAACTGCCTGATCTGTGACATGCCCACCAGGTAGAACTTTGGTCGTGCTGCAGGGGCTTCACATGCAGTAGAGGGCCATCAGCAAGTACCTGTGTAAGTATGGCATGAGGGCAGGCTTGAAGGAGCTTGGCACTTTTCTCCATGCCAGTTGCTGCTGATACAGGATGCACACAAAGTATTGTCACCATTTGAGAAGACAACAAGAATGGTGAGCCATTTTATAGCAGTTGTGTTCCTACTGGAGCACACACTGAGTGAAGTCAATGACAAGACACTCCTTAGCAAGACAAAAAAATGTATCCTTAGCAAACACAAGAACTTGGGTTCCTCTGTCTCCAGTAATTTGCCACGCATGAGCTTTCATAAGAACCTAAGGATTTGGGGCATTAAGGAGTGGGACCATTATTGGTTGACAATGCTCCTTGATCCATGTCCTGCTCCACTCATCCTGTCCTGCAGAGGGAACAAAGGATGTACAATAGAAGAACCTTTGTTGCTCAGTTCAAGAGGCATGCAGGTTAACATCTCACACATAAGGTGTCTGGAGGGGGTGTCTGCCTTTAAAAAGTTTTTCACTTCTCAGCGCCCAAGGCTGTCTATCAGTAGCGGCTGCATCACATGGTGGCTAATTATCTGGAGGCAAGAGTAGATGTACAGACCATCCATTGGGAGCTATGCTATTGTAAGCCTGCTACCATTTCTGGGGCCATAGTTGCAACCTTAATTTCAATGGGGCACCCCAATTTTTTTTAGCAGCAGTAGCTGTTAATTTTGTTTTAAAAACTGTCAATCCCATGCTCTGCAGGTATTTATCTGTGGGGTAATGGTGTTTGGACACCAGCAACACCCAAAACCCAATTGTTTTGCAGCTGTGTGACAGCTGCAGATATGGTGAATGTTTATTAAAGCAGTATCCATTCTGTGCTCTGAAGGTTAAGTTGTGATATTTGAACACCATCAACACCCAAAACCCTTTTTTTTTTTTTTGTGGTTGTATAATGACAGCACAACATTTTGGCTTGTAAAAGGTGCTTTAAATGTGCACGATTCCTCAAAATATTTTTTTACTTTGTCCCAGGCAAAATCAAATCAAATTTTTGTATGTACGAATGGAGCCTGCCTGTTCTCTCCCACTCAAATTGCTTCTGATGAGAACTTTTTATGTTCTGTGTAGAAAACGGTATGATTTTCAGATTATGTGTCAGAAAGATTAACATTTTATTATTGCCGGTTGAAATATAACACCTCTGAGTGCTAAATTGCCTTCTTTTAAAAAGAAGCATTAACGTGCATCAAATCTGTGAACTAGTACAATATATTATCGGGTTGAATTACTAAAACTGGGGAGTGCAAAATCTGGTGCAGCTGTGCAGGGTAGCCAATTATCCTCTAACTTCAGCTTCTTCAATTAGGCTTTGACCAAAAAACCTGGAAGGTGATTGGTTTCTATGCACAGCTGCACCATATTTCACAGACTCTAGTTTTAGTAAATCAACCCCAGTGTGTCCTTAAAAATACAAGCTTTATTTGCTGACTGAAATAAGCCAACTTTCTGCTTCCATATTCGTCATGTTCATTATTGCCAAGCATTAAAGTATAATTTCCTTTAAAACTTCAGATTGAAATAAACTGACTCCAAATCAGACTCCCTTTAATAAGAGTGAGATTTTCTGCTTGAAATAAATTGTGGCCTGTCCATATAGACCTAATAAGGGCCCTTTCACACAGGCATTCTGATCAGGTTCCCCTGTCAGGTTTTCAAGCGAAGACCTGGTCGGAAGGTCCATGCAGCCCTATGGTCAGGCGGATATAAACAGACTTACAGACTTGTGTCTGTTTACACCCACCAACCTTTGAGTCCATCCAGTTCCATACAAAAAAAATGAAAAGGATTGCTTCCTTTTCCGAATTTGTGGACCGGGTTGGAGTTTCATTTACATCAGTCTGTCCATGTCCGCCAGACAGAACTTAAATGGACAAAGATGTCAAAATCTTTCAAATTTTTCTTTAAACAAAGACACAAAGTTTAGTATTCAAGGTGCAATGTGATTTCTCTCTTTCCTTTTAAACATAATGGACTATCCGATAAAGGTTTAAAAAGTGTCCTTCAAAACGTTTCAATTTTTCAGTCTTCAAAGTTCGAAAATAACTCAAAATGATCTTTTGTTTTGTTTTACACACAATCTGCCTGCCCTCTCCCTCTGGATTAGTGGAACAGCAAAAAAGCCTAAGCCCCCATTGACACTGGTGCACATGACAATTTGCACTCTATTTCTGGCTTTGGAACCATTCAAATTGGTGGGACGCTGACTTGCACGACTTGGGAAAAGGTTCCTGCACTATTTTTGGTGATTTCATGTGTGACCTGCATTGACATCTGTGCATGAATTTGTGGCTGGTTTTGAAATCCTGAAGTAGGGCTTAAGAAGTCTGCATCAAATGTTTACAATTGGTTAGGTCTACAGGCTGAGAAAAAAAAGACATTGTGATCCCAGATCTGGTCTGATGGATCTCCCACTGATCAGTTTATTTTTTTCTGAATAACACACTCAAATCTATATTTTAGAAAAAAAAATGTCTGTGTATGCTATTCATCTTGCAATGCAGCCTCATAAAAACACTTAGAGACAGTTCACACCATAGAAACGCGGTCCAGATGTGTTCCAGATGATTTTCTGCATGCTTATTTTTGACGTGTTTGTTGATGCGTTGTAGTGCGTATTTAATGTGTTCCAGTGCATTTTTTCCCACTCTTTTTTCTTAACCCTAAAGTGGATGTAATTATTAAAGAAAGATGGGGTGAGTGGCGCTAACCTAATAAGATGAGGGTGAAATTAAACTATACACACAGCAGTATACCACCCTCACCTTGCTTGCACATAGAGGTAATAAATATTGTAATGTGACATTTCTGTTACAAATATAACACATCAAAGGTGGTGAAAACCATAAGTGCCTTAAACTTAAAGTTCCAATTAATATCTACATCCCAAGTGTAAATTACAACACCACAGACGGTCGGACATTCCGACAACAAAATCCGTCGGATTTTGTCTGACAAAGTTGTCGGAAAATCTGATCGTTCGTAACGTGATGACGTAATTTAGTTACGACGGGACTACGTTCAGGCTAGTAGCCAATAGCTTTGGTCTAGGAATTTGATCTGAGCATGCGTGGCACTTGTCCGATCGGAATTCTCTACAAACAATCAGACAAAGTCCATGTTGTTGGAAAATTTTATAGCCCAGCTCTAAAACTTTGTCGGTCGGATATTCCGACGGAAACAGTCCGATGGAGCCCAATCACAGTCGGATTATCTGACAACACGGTCCGATCTGACATTTTCTGTCGGAATGTCCGACCGTGTGTACAAGGGCTTAAACTTAATAACACCACATCACACCAAATCATGTAACGTGTAATGCCACACATGAACGCCTGTTTTATGTTAGTGCAATAATGAAAATAGAGTTTTGGAGTTAATTATATCTCAATAAGCACAGATGCAGAAGAGAACATTGCCAAATTCAAGTTTTATTGAAATTCCAAATACATTGTCAGCTGCCAGCCTTTTTTTATTCTGAAATTCCTAGAAAACTAAAGAACATACATGAAAGCAGGAATCAAACATCTGAATCCGGCATGAGCACAGCTGTATCTATTCTTTGAGGGCTGGCATGCATTCTGAAGCAGAATTTGCCATTAGCTTGACATGTCTATGCGAGATTCAGAGCTTGCCATATGATTGATTTTCTTATGTAAGATCCCCGCATCTGTACAGAGCAAAGTAGAGGATGAGCAGCTAAATAAAGAAAAATAAAAAAGTGGGAGAGATGGATGTAAACTGATAAAAAAGGATGATGTGGGAGGCAGATAATGGAGGGCAACAGAGGCAGCTCTAGACTTTGTGAGGCCTTAGGCAAAACTTAGACCTGAGGCCCCATTCACGCCCATAATGGGAAAAATATTATAAAAACGATAAAAATGAACTGTATAAATGTGCATATATTAACTTAAATCCTATGAACTATGAATTCACAGTTTCTATAACCAATTATTCTTTAATCAAATATCATTAAACATATGGTGGGTTGGTATATATATATATGTTACACTCACACAGATATAGATCAAATTGTGCAGCTGCCGACTTATTATCCTCTGTGCTGTCTCGTAAATGTGAATTCATGCAGGAAATGGTCATAGACTGAGGAAAATTAAATAGGAGATGGTCAGAGACTGTGTGTGGACAATAATATAGGAGACGGTCAGAGACTGTGCGGACAATGATACAGGAGATGGTCAGAGACTGTGCGGACAATGATACAGGAGACGGTCAGAGACTGTGCAGACATGATACAGGAGACGGTCATAAACTGTGTGTGGACAATGATACAGGAGACGGTCAGAGACTGTGCGGACAATGATACAGGAGACGGTCAGAGACTGTGCAGACATGATACAGGAGACGGTCATAAACTGTGTGTGGACAATAATATAGGAGACGGTCAGAGACTGTGCGGCCATGATACAGGAGACGGTCAGAGACTGTGCGGCCATGATACAGGAGACGGTCAGAGACTGTGCCGACAGTGATACAGGAGACGGTTTTAGTATGGTAATGACAAGCAAACTCTTACCTGGCTAACACGGTTTGAAAAGTTGGAGACACAGACAGGGTGCTGAAAGACAATCACACCACAAAGATACAGGTGATGGTCAGAGACTGCGCGGAAAATGATACAGGATATGGTCAGAGACTTTGCAGCCAATGATACAGGAGACGGTCAGAGACTGTGCGGACAATGGTACAGGAGACGGTCATAAACTGTGTGGACAATGATACGGGGATGGTCAGAGACTCTGCGGCCATGATATAGCAGATGGTCAAAGACTGTGCAGACAATTATACAGGGGATGGTCAAAGACTGTGCAGACAATGATACAGGGGATGGTCAAAGACTGTGCAGACAATGATACAGGGGCTGGTCAGAGACTGTGCGGACAATGATACAGGAGGCGGTCAGAGACTGTGTGCAGACAATGATACAGGTAATGGTCAGAGACTGCGCAGTCATGATACCAACAGAATGAGCATAATTGATAACTTAACAGTGTAATGCTGCTTCATTGTCAGCAAGTTTAGGGAGAGGGTAAATAACACTGCTGTATTACTTAACTGTAATAGAGAAGGTGGTATTGGTACACCATTCTGGGTGTACTGTCTGGCAGAGGAATATGAATCACAAAAATAGCTGCACAGAATTATAAATCTTTTGGTAGAGGAAACATTTCACATATGTGTGTGAATAGATGTTTGCCTGGCGTTAATTTTGAAAGCAGAACTGCAGCAAGATAAATAATTAAAATAATTAAAATGAAAAATAAAATAAGCTCTCCAGTTTGAACGACAGCCAGCCTCATTAAATGGCATTCAACTGGAATGTACATGCCCTCAGCCTGTCATTCAACAAGTAAGGAGAAGGGCACAATGATGATCCCATCCAGTGGTGGCTGGTGCTCACAATTTTTGGGGGGGCGCAAACAAACTGAAAAAAAAAACATAAATTGCAACCTCACTGTGCCCATCAGTTGCAGCCACTGTGCCCATCAGTTGCAGCCACTGTGCCCATCAGTTGCAGCCACTGTGCCATCAAAAGCAGCCACTGTGCCCATCAATTGCAGCCACTGTGCCCATCAATTGCAGCCACTGTGCTATCAAATGCAGCCACTGTGCCCATCAAACGCAGCCACTGTGCCCATCAAACGCAGCCACTGTGTCCATCAAACGCAGCCACTGTGCCATCACTTGCTGCCACTGTGCCCATCAAACGAAGCCACTGTGCCATCAAACGCCGCCACTGTGCCCTCAAAAGCTACTAAGAGAATAAGAGAACCAACCTTCAGTATGGTGGAACTATTTTAATTCTATTGATCCAGGCAAACCAAAACCTCAGTAAAGCAGATGACAAGTTATTTTTACAATGTGGGAAAATAAACAGTACATGATACATGAACTATTTTTAATTTGAGAAAAGAAGCCATGAATGAAGAAACTCCTCCAAGAATTCATAATATGACCTAAAGCCCATGCAGAGATAATATGGTCTTTGACTTGGGGGTGCATTGTTCTAGTTTTATTTATATATATATATATATATATATATATATATATATATGTACAGTGCCTTCGAAAGTATTCGGCCCCCTTGAACTTTTCAACCTTTTGCCACATTTCAGGCTTCAAACATAAAGATATAAAATTGTAATTTTTTGTGAAGAATCACCAACAAGTGGGACACAATTGTGAAGGGGAACGAAATCTATTGGATATTTTAAACTTTTTTAGCAAATAAAAAACTGAAAAGTGGTGCGTGCAAAATTATTCAGCCCCTTTACTTTCAGTGCAGCAAACTCACTCCAGAAGTTCAGCGAGGATCTCTGAATGATCCAATGTTGTCCTAAATGACTGATGGTGATAAATAGAATCCACCCGTGTGTAATCAAGTCTCTGTATAAATGCACCTGCTCTGTGATAGTCTCAGGGTTCTGTTGAGAGAGCATCATGAAGAACAACGAACACACCAGGCATGTCCGTAATACTGTTGTGGAGAAGTTTAAAGCCGGTGTCTTGTCAAATAGGGTCCTCCATCAGATGCTGTCCCCTGCATACTGCGCATGCGCAGTACACAGGAACACAGATTGCGAAAATTGCCGAGGATGAACGGCGCCTGCGCCGTGAGTCCAGGTTCTATCCCCACTATCCAAGTGGACATAGAGTTAGAATAAAAAAGAGCCGAGCGCAGCGAGGCCGAGCCCGAAGCGTGGCGAGCGAAGCTCGCTCGCGAGGGGCCCTCTAAAATTCACAACCCTATGTCCGCTTGGATGGTGGGGCTACCACCTCCACTCACGGCGCAGGCGCCGTTCAGCTTCGGAGATTTTCCGAAGCTTCGTCTGTTCCGTACTGCGCATGCGCAGTACGGAGCGGACGCATATTTATGGCCGGACTCTATTAGGCAGAACACCGGATTTGGATACAAAAAGATTTCCCAAGCTTTAAACATCCCAAAGAGCACTGTGCAAGTGATCATTTTGAAATGGAAGGAGTATCAGACCACTGCAAATCTACCAAGACCTGGCCGTCCCTCTAAACTTTCAGCTCAGACAAGGAGAAGACTGATCAGAGATGCAGCCAACAGGCCCATGATCACTCTGGATGAACTGAAGAGAACTACAGCTGAGGTGGGAGAGTCTGTCCATAGGACAACAATCAGTCGTACACTGCACAAATCTGGCCTTTATGGAAGAGTGGCAAGAAGAAAGCCATTTCTCAAAGATATCCATAAAAAGTCTCGTCTAAAGTTTGCCACAAGCCACCTGGGAGACACACCAAACATGTGGAAGAAGGTGCTCTGGTCAGATGAAACCAAAATCGAACTTTTTGCTCACAATGCAAAACGATATGTTTGGCGTAAAAGCAACACAGCTCATCACCCTCAACACACCATCTCCACTGTCAAACATGGGGTTGGCAGCATCATTGTTTGGGCCTGCGTTTCTTCAGCAGGGACAGGGAAGATGGTTAAAATTGAGGGGAAGATGGATGCAGCCAAATACAGGACCATTCTGGATGAAAACCTGTTGGAGTCTGCAAAAGACCTGAAACTGGGACGGAGATTTATCTTCCAACAAGACAATGATCCCAAACATACAGCAAAATCTACAAAGGAATGGTTCACAAATAAACGTATCCAGGTGTTAGAATGGCCAAGTCAAAGTCCAGACCTGAATCCAATCGAGAATCTGTGGAAAGAGCTGAAAACTGCTGTTCACAAACGCTCTCCATCCAACCTCACTGAGCTCGAGCTGTTTTGCAAGGAAGAATGGGCAAGAATTTCAGTCTCTCGATGTGCAAAACTGATAGAGACATACCCCAAGCGACTTGCAGCTGTAATCGCAGCAAAAGGTGGCTCTACAAAGTATTAACGCAAGGGGGCCGAATAATTTTGCACACCCCACTTTTCATTTTTTTATTAGTTAAAAAAGTTTCAAAAATCCAATAGATTTCGTTCCACTTCACAATTGTGTCCCACTTGTTGGTGATTCTTCACAAAAAATAAAAATGTTATATCTTTATGTTTGAAGCCTGAAATGTGGCAAAAGGTTGAAAAGTTCAAGGGGGCCGAATATTTTCGCAAGGCACTGTATATCATAATGTGCTTTCGGCTAAGTCTATGCTGTATTCTAACTTGACATTACATTGGAGCAAGTACAATTTACATATATTATATATATATATATATATATATATATATAGACAGTTATAGACACTACCTGCTCCTGCTCCTCGCCTTGGTGACTAATTGGTGATTAAAGGTAGCAGGACTCAGAGAAGCAACACATGATGTTCTATCTCTGCCCTGCAGTGCAATCTGGGAGTTGTAGTCTCTGCAGAGCACAGGCACCAGATGGCCATGTTGAAGTCTGTGTGCCTGTGCTCTGTGGGAGAACTACAATTCCCATCATGCACTAGGGCCACCGTCGCCGACTTTAGGGGAAGGGCTAGGACTCGGAGGATGGCGCTGTAGCAGTGGAGCCTGCTATTGGACGCAGGCAGCCTGAGCCATGCCCACACCATCCACCACCATGACGAGTGACTGAACATTAGTGTTATCCCCCCCCCTCGTAGAACGGCAGTGGATCAGCTCACTCTGCACCACAGCTGTGTGCAGCGCGCCCGGCGCCAACTCACCCCGCCACTTGCGAGTCCCAGTCCCAGTGTCCCACACTGTACACAACAGCAGCACAACACCTGAAAGGCAAATTAGGCAATTGCGCGACGGCGAGGCCCTTTCTGTGGGCGAGGCCTAAGGCAATCGCCTAATTTGTCTAATTAAAGAGCCGCCTCTGGAGGGCAATGAGAGAGCATCAAATGCCCCTTGCTGCCACCCACTTGCAAACCCTTCAACATGACCCATTCTATAAAGCAGAGACTCAGACTACTCTACTCCTGGTCGTCGCTTTACTTTTCCGATTCAAAGAGACACTGAGCAGAGTGAAAGTACTTCCTAAGGCTAGGTTCACATCTATACATGTGGCTGTGAGTGCAGGAATAACATATGTTCCCGTCAGGGACGTGCAGTAAGGGTAGGCCGGGCCATGAACATAAAAACAAAAAACCGAGCTTCAAAGGTCATGGCTCAGCGACCTGGGGTCACAGAGAGCCCAAATTTGGGGGGCATGTAGCCTAAGTCCTACCCCACCACTGGTAAAAATGGGGCCCCTACAATCTATTCCAGAGATATGGGGCTCCTTGTACAGCCTATCAGAAGCTACATACAGAGCAGCCAGTTAAAATACAAGCTAGCACACTCTGTTTGCAGCAGACTGAGAGGATGAGCTCACAGTGCCTCTCCTCACTTCATTGAGCTCAGTGCCTCTGACAGAACAGCTTGGAGTGTTGGACCAATGGTAAAGTACCATTAGCCCCAGCTGTCCAATAAAAATTCTGCATCGGAGGCACGCCTCTCACTGCACTGTCATAGAAGGGGCATGTGTGTAAAAGACAAATGCTCCCTTGCAGCCCAGCCCTCTTAAATGGAAGGAAAAAACATGGGTTTATGTGTATAAGATTTACCCACAATCCCATGTTTTTCTCATACAGTTAAGAGGGAGAAACTGATTCTGTTGAAAAGGACAAAAGGTACTGTTATATTCAAGCTAAATCATATATTATTATGCCATATGTTATAACATAATAATATACTATTTATCTATTTACTGTGAAATTGCTTGTTGGAAGTTATAACTTCAAACTTCAGTTTTTTGATCCGTTGAGTACAGATTTCGAAAATATAGTACCGTATATACTCGAGTATAAGCCGAGATTTTCAGCCTCTTTTTTGAGGCTGAAAGTGCCCCCCTCGGCTTATACTCGAGTCATCGCTGTCTGCCTGCTCGATCAGCGTGTCGAGCAGACAGACAGCGGCCATTCTATAATTCAAAAGCCGCGCCTCCGGCTCCGCCTTCGCCTGTGATAGGCGGAACACTGAATTTCCCAGCAGCCTGTGTTCCGTCTATCACGGACATCGTCTCATCCTCGTACTACGGACGAGGATGAGACGATGTCCGTGATAGGCGGAACACAGGCTGCTGGGAAATTGTGTTCCGCCTATCACAGACAGGGAGGCGCGGCATTTGAACAGGGGAATGGGCGCCGACGAAGAGCGGTGATCCTGGGACGGGACCGGACGGAGGCTCGGCTCGGGACGGGACGGGACCGGACGGAGTCTCGGGACGGGACGGGACCGGACGGAGGCTCGGGACGGGACGGGACCGGACGGAGGCTCGGGACGGGACGGGACCGGACGGAGGCTCGGGACGGGACGGGACCGGACGGAGGCTCGGGACCGGACGGAGGCTCGGGACACAGGTAGGCTGGACACACAAGGCCACACACACACACACACACACACACACACACACACACAGGGATGGATGGATGGATGGACACACACACAGGGATGGATGGATGGATGGACACACACACAGGGATGGATGGATGGATGGACACACACACACACAGGGATGGATGGATGGATGGACACACACACAGGGATGGATGGATGGATGGACACACACACACACACAGGGATGGATGGACACACACACACACAGGGATGGATGGATGGATGGACACACACACAGGGATGGACAGGCATATCTCACCCTCGGCTTATACACGAGTCAATAGGTTTCCCAGTTTTTTGGGGGTAAATTGGGGGCCTCGGCTTATACTCGGGTCGGCCTATACTCGAGTATATACGGTATATATAGTAAATATATATAAACAATATATAATAATTATTTGTATATTACTTATGGTAATTAACCCCTTGCCACCCAGGCCAATTCTGACACTTCTCTCCTAAATGTAAAAATCATCATTTTTTTTTCTAGAAAATTACTCAGAACCGCCAAACATTATATATAGCTATATATATATTTTTTTTTTAGCAGACACCCTAGGTAATAAATGGTGGTCGTTGCAACTTTTTATGTCACAAGGTATTTGCGCAGCAATTTTTTGCGGAAAAAAACTATTTTATTAATCATTTAAGCCCTGGACCATTTTGTTGGCCAAAGACCAGAGCACGTTTTGCGATTTGGCACTGCGTCACTTTAACTGACAATTGTGTGATGTGGCTCCCAAACAAAATTAATGTGTTTTTTCTCCATAACTAGAGCTTTCTTTTGGTGGTATTTGATGACCCCTGCGGTTTTTATTTTTTGCGCTATAAACAAAAAAAGATATAAGAAATATTTTTTGCTTTTTGCTGTAATAAATATCCCCCAATATATATATATATATATATATATATATATATATATATATATATATATATATATATATATATATATATAAATTTCCTCAGTTTAGGCTGATACATATTTTTGGTAAAAAAAAATCGCAGTAAGTGTTTATTGATTGGTTTGCACAAAAGTTATAGCGTCTACAAAACAGGGGATAGTTTTATGGCATTTTTATTAATATATTTTTTTTACTAGTAGTGGCGGCGATTTTTATCATGACATTATGGCGGACACATCAGACAATTTTGACGTGATTTTGGGACCATTGACATCTATACAGGGATCAGTGCGATTAAAATTGCATTGATTACTGTGTAAATGTGACTGGCAGTGAAGGGGTTAAGTGTGTCCTAGGCATGTGTTCTAACTGTAGGGGGGGATGGGCTATGTGTGACACATCACTGATCATAGCTCCCGATCACAGGGAGCTATGATCAGTGACAGTGTCACTAGGCAGTACAGGGAGATGCTTGTTTACATTAGCATCTCCCCATTCTTCCTCTCCTTGAGACGATTGCGGGTATCCCCGCGGACATCGATTTGGTGGGACCCGCGATTCTACTCATGGAGCTCCCGGCCGGCGGCAAATTCAAAGGGACGTACAGGCACGCCCATGTGCGCAGCCGTGCCATTCTGCTGACGTACATCAGTGTGTGCCAGTCGGGAAATGGTTAATAAAAAAAAAAATAACGTTAGCCTGATTTTTTATTTTTTTGTATAATGTGAAAGATGATGTTACGCCAAGTAAATAGATACCTAACATGTCATGCTTTAAAATTGTGCACACTTGTGGAATGGCGCAAAACTTCAGTACTTATAAATCTCCCTAGGTGACACTTTATATTTTTTTACAGGTTACATGTTTAGAGTTACAGAGGAGGTCTAGTACTAGAATTATTGCTCTCGCTCTAACGTTTGCGGCGTATGTAATCTGTGTGTACCTGGCTCTGATACTAGTCAGTGCTTCACCAGCCACTCACCTCACTGCATGTCCCTGGTTCCTGTACCCGCAACCAAATCACGCTGCTCTTATGAGATGCACAGGACTGCCATTCATTCTGAATGGCACCTCCACACATCTCAGCAAGTAATGAGCTTGCGGTTGTGGGAACCGTAGGGAAATCAAATGGTTAAAAAGACCCTGCAATTGCGGCCGCATTCTTGAAAAGGTGCGTGCACTTTTTTTTTTTTGTGGAAACGCAGGCACAGCAGCCCATTCATTTGAATGTGGAAGTGTAAACCTAGGGTAATAATCCACCCTCCCAGAAAGTTCTACTCACAGATGCTCCTCTTGTCTTCTTTCTCCTTTGGAGCCCTTGCCCTATTGCACTAGTAGAGTGGGGCTTTCTGGTATGGGGAAGCATGTGATCTCCCTCATGGTACAGTGTTTGGGCCTGAGTGGCCACCTGCCAGACTAAAACCCTTTTCACATTACGCCACCTCTATTTTTAGCAGCGTTTTACCGTCGGATTTGCGGCACATTTCGGCCGCTAGCGGGGCGCTTTTACCCCCGCTAGCGGCCGAGAAAGGGTTAAGACCGCCGGCAATACACCGCAATAGCGCCGTTTTGCCGGCGGTAATACAGCACTGCCCCAATGATTTCAATGGGGAGCAGCAGTGGAGGAGCTGTAAACACAACGCTCCTTCACCGCTCCAAAGAAGCTGCTGGCAGGACTTTTCCCTGACGTCCTGCCAGCGCACCGCTGTAGTGTGAAAGCCCTCGGGGCTTTCACAATACAAACAATGGTGCAGCTGTTTTAGGGCGGATTGCAGGCGCGATTCCTAACGCTATAGCGCCTGCAAAACGCCCTGGTGTGAAAGGGGTCTAAAACACTTTCCTGTGAAAACATCTGACTCAGAATTTTACCCCAGGCAGACTTCTGTCTTGCCTGGAAGGTGGTAATAGAGAATTGAGGGTGAGTATAACTTGAAAAGGGTGGCAGAAGAGGAGGGGGGGGGGGGCTCTGTTAATTTGTCTTAAATGATCAGGGGACAGTGTCTCTTTAAATTAATTGACAGGTAAAGTAAACCTGCCTTGTCAGAAATGGGCTGCCTTAGCTTGCCTTTTGAACATGCTAGCTTCCTAGATGTTCTGACATATTGGTGCCAGTTATTACCTTGCCACTGAAATCATTCAACCCTTCAGTTGGGTTGAATACCTGTTAGCCCTGCTGCACACAGTGGTTCCTCCTGATGACTCAAATGCCCTGTAGTGTTGTATGAGCTTGTGGGAGGAACCACAGCATGTAGAGGGGAGCAGCTATTCTTACTTAAAGCGGAGTTCCACCCAACAGTGGAACTTCCGCTCATTTGTCTCCTCTCCCACTCCGATACCACAACTGGCACCTTTTGGCGGGGGGGAAACAGGATACCTGTTTTGGGCAGGCATCCTGTTTCCACTTCCGGCAGTCCAGGCCGCGGCCCGTGACATCACTGCGGGGCTCCCTCCTCCTCCCTGTCACCGGGCGAGTAGGAGAGAGGAACGGGGTCTCGCACATGAGCAGTAGGGTTCCCGGCCTGAAGCCATAAGGCTACACTGTTGGGTACTCTTACCCGCAATGGCGGTGGCAGCCCCCGACAGCAGATTGGAACATCAGCTGCGGTGCCGACATTGCTGGACTCCAGGACAGGTAAGTGTCCTATTGTTAAAGCCAGCAGCTGCAGTATGTGTAGCTGCTGGCTTTTCATTTATTTTATTTTTGGGCGGAACACCGCTTTTTCTTTTGGGCTGAACACTGCTTTAATACTTGCAGCAGTTGGGGAGCAGCTAAGGGTACTGGTTGTCATTTTAAACAAGCTGACAGAAGGGTCCAAGAAGATTTAGTCAAGTCTCAAGCATTGCAAAAGCCTGCCAGCAGCTTGTATGAAGTGACAATAAGCATGCCCTTTTTAGATCTGTTTTTATCATCCGCCTAAATTGAGCTGAAGGTTGCTTTAAGAACTCATTCACACAATCTTTGCTCTATGAAGAGTGATCTGCATTTGGATTACTCTTCAGAGAGCAATTGACAGACCATGAGAAGGTGATGTGTTGCCTCCTCCCTGCCTGATTTAATCCTGCAAACCCCACACTAGCGTGCTGCAACTGTATGCATTGCAGAGCAGCCTCATGCACTTGAAAGGGTTTCGCTTAGCGGGTGTTATGCCTGCCGAAAGTGACAGGTGGTATAACTTCTGCTGCAGCATGTGTGTATGTAGAACTATCCCTGTAAGGGCCGCTGAATTTTTGGGTCCTCCCTTACGCAAACAGCCAGGCAACAGGAATTTTTGCAGCTTTCATGCAGACTCAAGAATGAGTCCAGGGGATGTTTTTTGTTTATTTAGGAGTTAAACTTGGATAGGGAATGGGAAAAGCATGGGATACCCAGAACTGTAAAACCTGAAAACAAACCTAATCACCTCTTACTGTCTCTGGCAGCTAGAAATTCACATTAGTATACAGTCCTCCCGTAGGATTGATGGATCAGCTGATTGGATAACAAAAAGTCTTAAATGTTGAATGCAGGTGCTGACCCATAAGGAAATGCTAATGCACCTGGCCTTGGACCCATGCTAGAGGTGCAGGATGGCTTAAACTACTGTGACTTGTCTCTAAGCTGTATCCTGGTTACAGGCTAGCAAAGTATTGCACCTTGCTGCTCCTCCTCTGTCCAAGCTTGGCATATGAATGATAAAGGTTACTCAGTTCCTCTTGAGTTAATCCTCTTGAGAAGTCCAGATGGCTGCTGCACAGGCTTCCTGGTGAACAAGCCCAGTTCCTGACTGTCAGGGTGCTCCAGCTAAGCCTAGCTAAGCCTAGCTAAGCCCAGATATACCCAGATATTGGAGGACACTCCAAAAATATTCAAGCTTCGTCCCTGTTTCTCCAACTTCTAAGTTCCAGCAAGTTCTAGAAGCCAGGAGGAGATATCAGAGACCCAGCCTTAGGCTACTTTCACACTGGGGCATTGCGTGCACTGGTGGTAAAGCGGCGCTATATTTAGCAGCGATTTACCGTTTTTTTAGCGGCGTTATGCGGCCGCTAGCGGGGCAGTTTTAACCCCCTCTAGCGGCCAAAAAAGGGTTAAAACCACCCGGGTTTTTGGCAGCCGTGGGTGGATCACTTCCACCCCCAAATTTTGATCATCATCTCTTAGTACCATAGTCTAAATATTAGATCTTACCTAGGGATGTATCTTCTCCCCTAAAACCTCTGGGGACGCAGGGTCGCCCACTGTCCCATCCTTGTCCCTCTTCTTTCCTGTGCTCCTTCGCTTTCTTTCACTCTTTTCCTTTTCTGGTCTCTGCTCCCCGCTTCCTCTTCCCTCCTCCTTTTTTTTACTGGTTGACTTTAAAGTCCTTTCTATGGTTGCTCTTGTAACTATGCTATAGTAGGGTAAATACTCTTTAAGTGGTTTCTGCTCCCTAGATCCAGGGATGGTTCACCCTACTATGGGGTCTCCTGTTGTTAGGATTCCCCCCTTGGTTTATACCAGATCCAGTGTAGAAATATCATTACAGCGCTTTGGCAGAGCTATTGGATCCTGGACACTTTCATTTGTTCTACATTGTTCTTTTCTGTAATCTCGTACTATTGTCACTGGCTGTATACTTATGTTACGACTGTTCTCAATTGTACGATCTTGTTTGTTTGTATAATTCTACCTTTTATATCTTAATAAAAAAAATTGAAAAGAAAACCACCTGGGTTTGCAGCGCTGCCCCATTGTTTTCAATGGGAAGGGGTGCCTTTGGAGCGGTAAATACACTGCTCCTACAGCGCTCCAAAGATGCGGCTTGCAGGACTTTTTAACCGCCCTGCAAGTGCACCGCTCGGGCTTTCACACTGGAGACACAGCAGTGGCTGTTTCAGGGCGCTTTGCAGGCGCTAGTTTTAGCACTTTAGCGCCTGCAATGCGCCTCAGTGTGAAAGCAGCCTTAGAACTCTGCCCAGCTAACACAAACACATTAACCCCAGCTCCTGTGCCTACAAAAAAGCCCAGCTAAAGTTTCTTACTCTGTATACTGAGGGTGCTACATGTACAACCCTGACCACTGCCTCTTCAGCTAAAGTGGGCAGTTGGGGTGGAGTAAAAGCGCTGCTTAACCATGGGATTTTACTGCCCCTAAACCGCTAGTATGAACGACCCCTAAAGCTTAAACAGAGCTGCCTGCATGCTATGCAATTGCTTTGTAAAAGCTTGCCGTTACACACTGCTGTTATACAAGCTGAAGCCCATGTGGACAGGCCTTAAAACTGAACCACAGGAATTATTTCATTTATATACTTACTTTTGTCCAGCTTGGCATAATGCAAGAAAGCATTATTCCTACACCTGCCCTTTACTCTTACTACACCTTATGAACTGCTAGGAAAGCTGAAAATCACTGTAATAGTCAGGGTCAGAATGCCTTAAAATCCACATGGGAAGGAATAGGGAAAGTAAGGAACATTGTGATACCAACAAGATATCAAGTATTTATTGAGAAATTACTAAAAGTAACCCCAGGAAGAACAATCTAGGGGAAAATTCAAAAACCATCAAAACTCCATAAAAATCTCACACATCATATCAAAATAAATGGTGAACCATGAGACATGGTGTAATGATCCTGATTGCATAGGTCCAGAGCCCTGACGTGTTTCAACTAGGATACTTTAAATGTCATATTGCATCTCTTTTCTGTGTATACTCAATTTGTATTTACAGTATTTTAGAGATCCTTCTGATATGCTAACCACTGCCATCCCCCCGAGAAAGACATAATGAGCTGAAACGCGTCAGCGCTCTGGACCTATGCAATCAGGAGACACCATCGCTCATGGCTCACTGCTTTTTTTTATTATATGTGACATTTTTATGGAGTTTTGATGTTTCTTGATTTTTCCCCAGGACTGTTCCTCTTGGGGTTACTTTTAATAATATCTCAATAAATGCTTGATGTGTGTCTTATATCTTGTTGGAATCACAAAGTCCCTTCCTTTTCCCTATTTTTGTTTTCGTTGTGACAACAGTTCGATATAGATAGGAGATTCGACATGACGCTGATAATAGCAATCTGTGTCCATCGAATCTGTGGTCGAATGTGCCTAACCTTAGCGCTATTAGTCCAAGATTATTCTACATAGAGAGAAAAGATTCAACATTATGGAGACAATAGCAAAAAAAGGTCAAATGTTATTATTAATGTCATTATTCTACATTGAGAGAGAAGATTTGGCGAGCAGACATTTATGGTCAAATGCTCCGCCCATAGGCTATAGAAGAATTCTAATGTTGGTTGACTAGAAATAATAATTAATAAATATAATTATTACCAGTGTCATACAACATTAGAATTCTACTATAACTTGTAGGCGGAACATTTGACTGGAAATGTACAATTGCGGTGTTGTACAGTTTAGCTGCTACGTTGAATCTGCTTAGAACATTCGACATACACAATAAGCCTTCAATGACAAATTCAACCTAAATTATTTTGGATTTTTGGACGAATGCATTTTTTAAAGAAACTAAATAAAAACTAATTTTGGGAGTAACTAAATAAATGTATTTTTTGGACGAAAACGAAATTCCGAAAACTAAATATTTCAGTGTGCACATGACCAGGGTAGTCTAAAGGTCCCTCTTTTACCTGTTACCCATTCCACTCCAACCTCCACCCCTTTTACCACAACCATGAATGATGAGACCACACCTTGCTTTGGAGTAAAATGGCCATAACAGCCTTTATTACCATTACTCAAACACTCCAATCAAAATATATATCTCAATATATAAATAGCCAAATATATATGTATAACCATAACCAACATCAGGTATAACGAATAGCATATAAATAACATGCCCGGTCTGGTGATGTCTGACGGTGACCCATAACTTTACCAAACAACCAACTCACTGCGGTACCCACTTACACTTAACCAGGCCTCCAGCTGTGACCGCTCGGAGACAACTTCCGACAGTGATAACCATAAAGGTATTCCATCCAACGTTCAGGAATACACCGGAGGGACCCATAATAGCAATGGGCCCCCCACCCCTTATCAGATGACCTCTGATTTATCGCCAATCGTCAAAGACCACCAGACAAACACCGCCACAGCCCGAAGGGTGACTCCCTTACCCTTAAGGGCCACCCCACACCCGCAAGGCCTTAGAATACCGTCTTCCAAACCCAAGGACCACCCATCAATCCCTACCTTGGCTAAGTGCACCCCATTCCGTCCAACGCACATACCCCATTGCATGGCAGCTCCCGGTGCCGAACCACGAACCCGTTATGCTGTGCCACAAACCACCCCACCACCTTGTGTACCCTAATACGGGTCCAATTGATGCCCCCGACCAACGAGCCCAGCACCATACCGTCCTGGCTACAATGTCTGATCAGCCCACCACTGTACCCGCAACACATGACGCTCAACCTCCCCGAACAAACGTTCCCACTTCACCCCCGGGATCCCCAACCCTCGCAAGCAAGCCTCACTCCGAGAAACACCGAGTAGCCTGCCCCCAGGTCGTTGGTCTCCTCTCCTAGCCCCCAAACACACGTAGGAGCGCCCCACGATCCAGACAAGGCGAGCTGTACCTCCATCTGAAAAGAAACCAACAGCATAAAACCAGCCGTCAACTACCACCATTGCACCCACCTCAACAGGAAAACAGCCACACCACCCCGCACATATGTAAATAACTTCCACTTGCGTTGTGCATGTGTGTCCACTTATTTTTTATTTTTATTTTTATTTTATTTTTATTTTTTTAATTTATTTATTTATTTATTTATTTTTTAAATTGTATTATTTAATAGAAACCCACTCAAACCACCGCCAACTGAGGCCTAACATACGTACGAAACCACCGAGATTCCCATCTCCCAATCCGGCGAACCGCCGTCTCGTCCAGCCCACACCGGGCAGCCTCAGTGACCGCCCGATGCGGTAGGAGTGCGACGCAAAGCCTTTGCTATCCAAACCCACCTCCCGCAAACACTTCCGGAACACCGAAACAAATTGGTACCTGAACAAAAAAAGGACCCTTCCTCATACCGCCGGAAAGGCCCCCCGTCACACTTCTCAAAAGTCCCGAACCGCTGCCACGGGCAAACCCTGGAACCAGGTAACGCAAACCGGGACACCAGCACCCCCTTCCCCTGCTGGTCCGTTTTGGACCTGCGCAGCCAGAGCCCCACCCGGTCCCGTCCAAACGCACCATGCCTTCAAACAGACCCCCAGTCACCCTCTCGGTCGGGCTCACCAATTCCCCAATCCGAACGCCCCATAAAAGCCAAAGAAAACGCTGCTGTGAACAGCCGCGCCTCGTAACCTGAAGAGCAAACAAACCCCAGCCGATAACAGATCGCCGGCAGGTTCGTGAACGTGACCGGCCTCCGTGCATCCCTCGTCCTGTCCTGCTTGCGATAACCTTTCCACGCCCGTCGCACCCAGAAATCATATTGTTTTATTTTTTTTATTTTTTTTTCATTTTTTTATCATCCACCCACAACAAGCTAAACAAGAACGTCAAACACACCAGTTTCCGGCCACTCGAGGAAACCGACACCCCTTGCTCCCCATTTCTGGCCACAAAGTAGAGCACAAACAGCCGCCTACCGCGTCCCCGATCACAGACCCCTGCCCCCGAACCAGACCCAACCATTTGGCCCAAACCTTGAAGAAGGACCGCCAAGGGGACGCTCTCACCAACTGCCTGAGCCATCCCGCAGCCACCCAATCCACCCCGGGCAAGGGACCCCTCCCGCTTCCGCGCCCGGAGCAAGCTCCCTGAATCTTTCCCACTGAAAATGAGACAGGGAGTCAGCCAGCTCAATTGCCACGTCCGAGATGTGTACAGCGTAAAGAAAAACATGCAACTGTACACAACGACAAACGAACTGCCGCATCAGCCGTGTAACCGGAGGGGAAGTAGCTGACATGCGGTTAACCACCTGCCCAACACCCATGTCATCGTAATTAATGCGCAACTTCAAACCCCTACACCCCCCCCCCCACAGCTCCAACGCTAACACCACTGGAAATAGAGTCCACAGAACCAGATTCCCCAGGAAACAAGCCTTCTCCCATGTCTCCGGCCAAGGCCCCGCGCTCCACTTGCCCCTGAAAAACGCCCCGCACCCGGTAGAACCCGCCCCATCTGTGGCCAAGGCCATGTCAAAGTTGCTAACCGGGCCCGCCATCCAATTGTCCTACCATTGTAGGAAGCCAAGAACTCATGCCAAACCCGCAAGTCCTCCCTATGGCCCCTACCCAGGCGCACAAAGTGCGTCAGAACGCTGACCCCCACCGTAGCCGCCGACAGCCGCCCGCGGAAAATCCATCCCATGGGAATGATCCTACCAGCGAAGCGCAGCTTACCCAGGATTGACTGCAACATCCGCAACTGAACCTTATTTCCGCGCCAGTGGCACCCCAACAGCCAAAAGCTCTCATGAGGAACAGGGAGCAGCCGGAACGCCGATTCCACATCGGCCTTGGCCATCAGCTCCCCTTGACCATACCGCCGCACCTACCGGACTGCCGCGCTGAATGACGTGTAGGACACCGTGCACACCGCTGGGTCAATAAAACCGTTTACTGAGCCCCCTGTTCGGAAACGACAGGTGATGGATGAGTCAAAACTACCCCACTTGCGTCTTGGGGACCACCCCAATGGGAAAACCACCAAGTCGGGCCAAGGCCTTCCCCAAACGGCCCCCCGCGTCCGCCACCCCCCTTTGTAGCCTGTCAGCCACCACCCCCGGATGCTGCAATGCCCACTTCAACTTCTTCGCCACCAGCGGCACCGCTGGCAGCGACAGGTAAACCTGAAGCCATCCCGAAACCCCACCGGCAGCACCCGCGCCGCCGCCCTCTCCGGATACCTACGTAGAAAAAGGAAGCATCCACGCCCGTATCACCGGCGTCCTCCCGTTTCCGAGCAGCATCCCCGACTCGATCCCCTTTCCGGAAGCACCGAGACAGCATGTGTGCTCCACCGCAGCCGGAACACTCACGCCTGAACCCGCACGCTCCCCCGAACTGGCATGCTCCCTCGTCGAACTACCCCCAGACCCCCCATTCCTTTCCGGCCGGCAGTCCAGAGGTAGGCGCACACCCGGTCCCCCCTTGAAGAAACTGAGGCGGGGGCCACGCCTACGACATAAGCCTCATCCAGAAGCTGATGTCCTAGCGGTCCCAGCGCAACTCCGGTCGCACTGCTATGCGCTGCCGGAATTGCCCGTCATACCGGGGCCACCACCCCCCCCATACACCCTATGGGCCGTCCCAATCGCAGCCATAGAGCAGAACAGCGCCAAGCAATGCTCGGGGCTCCGCTCCCAAACGACGCTCGCCAGAATGGCAAATGCCCGTAACCAATTAGTAAATTGCGCGGTAGCAAACCACCGCTTGTCCTCATCCTCCTGCGGGGAATCATCGGGCCTGACCCCGTCCAATCTAAACTTCACCAAATGGGAGAAGCGAGAAAGTCTCCCCTTACTCCCCTTTCCCGAGCCTTACCTGCACCTCCTGCGTCCAGTGGGCCCCCAGCGGCCCCACGAAACACCCGTACACCACCCACCATGCCGCGTCGGCGACCCAAACGATATCCGACCGTACAGCCGCTGCCGTTTGTTCGTTTTATTCTATATTTTAATATTTTCGCGTCCACTACTGGCGCCCCCACCGCCCCTCCCCCACTGGAGGCGGCACAGAAGGTACCAATGGTGTCGTACACCCTATGCCCCCAGGAACCCTCCAAGCACCCCGGCCAGGGGAGCCCCCCACGGGGCCACCGGCGGCGGCTGCGCCAGCCCCCGGTCAAACCGCCCCACCAAGGCCCGCAGCCCATCCAGCAAATCCTGTATCCGTGCGGCAGGTGCAGCACCCTCGCTGCCCATTCCCGCCGCCTGAACCCCCCCCACGCTGAGGCCCGCCCAACATGCACCACTGGCCCCCCCGTGCCTGCCCGTACCACCCCCAACAGACCCCGCAATGCCGCAGACAATGAGAAAGCATCTTGTGACTCACCTGGCTGTCCAGGAACTCTCCCCACAGCCGGACTGGTGACATCCCCTGCTGGATCCGGTACCTCATCTTCCGGAATCTCTCCTTCGGACCGATCCTCCTGTCCCCAGGTAGGCGGGGGGTGTAAGCCCCCCGGGGGAAGAGACCCCGGAGGCCGATGCCACAACCCGCATTGGTGCCGCCACCCCTTCGGCCAAGACCTCCCCGGCAGACTGGCGATGCGGACCAGACCTGTCAGCCCCTGGGGAAGCGCCCCTGCTGGCCTTCTGTGTGGAGCAGCCTGCAGGTGGTCCCCGCTCCTGACCAGGCTGAAGTGCTGTCCCCCTGCCCCTGGCCGCCTGATCCCTGGTAGAGCCAGCCCGAGCAGCCATCCCTCCTGCTGAACTGGGCCCTGCTGCAGAGTCCCCCCTCCCCCCACCCTCATTCTACAAAGAAGCTCCCCCGCCTCGTGGCATGCCCGCCCCACCCCCCGACACAGGCCGGTGGCGTGATGACCGCCCGAGGCCCGGTAAGTCCACCAGAGTCCCCCTCGCCGGGGGTAGCGATCGGTCTTCCCCAGGGCTCCGCACTAAACGAGGTGGCCGAGTAGCAGGCCCATGTACCAAGTGCGCCGAAGGCCGCGACCTCCGCGTGCGCTGCAGACTCTCACCCCTCCTGTAGTCCGGTCCCACCGCAACCGCCAGCCACCCGAGATGCTCCTTCAGCCAGACCGGCCCTCGTTTCTCCGTCCGTCCGTCCGTCCGTCCGTCCGTCCGTCCGTCCGTCCGTCCGTCGCCTCAGCCCCGCCAGGAGTGTTGTAAGGTCCACCATCACAGAGAAGCAGTGGTGTAAAACTGCCTCCTCTCTCTGTCCCTTCCTTCGCACTGCCCGTTGCTCCGCCCCTTCCTCCTTTTAAAGCGCTCCTCCCCTTCCATTACATTTTCCACTTGCTCCTCCCCCACAGCCTCTCTCTCTGCACCTTAACCCCTTAGACCTTATACAACCCTGTCATGCCCGGCCCTTCCTTACTTCCCTTTCAGTCCATCCACTGCGGGCCTCCCTTGTCTAGTATTCATTGAAAAAAAAATAGGTGTTCTATGAATGGTGGTGGCGCCAAGCGAACAAAACCCCTGTGGTCAGTGTGCAGTGGGCCAGAAGCAGGACCCAGAATGTCTCAAATATCATTGTAGTAGCTCTGATGAGAAATGCATACATTGTTCACATTGTGTCAAATTCACAATACAAATAATTCCAGTTCAGCCTTAAAGAAAAAATCCAGTTCCAGTTTAGGGATTTGAAACACAGAATTTAATGGGGAATCTGTTTATTTAGCTGCATCAGGAATGAATTTAGCTTAGTTACCACTTCAGCCCCGGTCCCCTTCATGACCAGGCCATTTTTTGCGATACGCACTGTGTTATTTTAACTGACAATTGCGTGGTCGTGCAGCACTGTCCCCAAATAAAATTGATGTTCTTTTTTTCCCACAAATAGAGCTTTTTTTGGTGGCATTTGATCACCTCTGCAGTTTTATTTTTTATGCTATAAAAAAAGCTATATTATATATATTTAATATTTTTTACTTTCTGCTATAAAAAACATCCAATAAAAAAATGTAAATAATCTAATTTCTTCATCAATTTAGTCAATGTGTATTCTGCTACATATTTTTGTTAAAAAAATTAAATAAAAATCACAATAAGTGTCTATTGATTGGTTTGTGCACAAGTTATAGCCTCTACAAGCCATGGAATATTTTTTTATTGTTTTTGTATTTATTTTTACCAGTAATGACCATGATCAGTGATTTATAGCGGGACTGCGACATTGCTGCTGACAAATCAGACACTAAGTGACACTTTTTGGGGACCAGTGACACCAATACAGTGCTCAGTGCTAAAAAATATGCACTGTCACTGTACTAATGACGCTGACTAGGAAGGGATTAACAGCAGGGGCGACCAAAGGATTAAATGTGTCCCTAGGGCAGTGATGGCAAATCTTGGAACTCCAGATGTTTTGGAACTACATTTCCCATGATGCTCAACTACACTGCAGAGTGCAAGAGCATCATGGGAAATGTAGTTTCAAAACATCTGGGATGCCAAGGTTCGCCATCACTGCCCTAGGGAATGCTTTCTAACTGTGAGGGGGAGGTGCTTTAACTGTGGGAAGACAAAGATCCGTGTGTCTGCTTAGCAAAAGCATAAGATCTCTGTCTTCCCTTGTCACATAATGGCAATCTGCTTTGTTTACATAGGCAGGCTGCCATTCTGCCTCTCTTGGGAGCGATCGGTGGGTCCCAGCGGACATCGCTGATTGGCTCACGCTGTGTTTAATCACAACAGTAGCTGGTCATCAGTGTTGCTCCTGTGTGCCACAGACCAGGAAAAGAGCGAAATCATGTACAGGTATACGTGGGGCGGTCTGCAATTGGTAAACTGAAGATTCAAAAGCGGGATTGTCATGAATGTATGTTGTAGTGTGACTGTTTACAATAACTGTCATTTTTACTAAGGCATGACTGCATAAAAAGCCAGGAAATTATGCAAAGCAAAATCTCAGTCAAAGTAGCTGATGTAAAGGGGGGGTGGGGGGTGGGTAAGAGGCGCCACCTGTGTAACACACGGTCTGTGATTCTCAGCTAAGAACCAGGACAGATGGCACCTCTCAGTAAAGAATTATGGCACATGAAAGCAAAACCACAGGGGTAGTTTGTTGTTTATGCATCATTTTCTCACGTTTAACGGGCTTTACTTTTATGTTATCATGACATAAACGCGTAATTCACAACTTTCCCTGATTTTGAGGGTCCACCCTTGATTTGGAATAAAGTCCCTCTTTCCTCCTCATTTGTCCCTCATTTTTGTGTATATATATATATATAAGAGGTATGTTGTCAGCAAGACGTACAGGACACCCATAGATTATATGTTATATGTAAGACTATTTGTTATGCAATTTCTCCTTATGGCCACAAGATGGCAAAAGGGAGAGACTGACCTTTCCTTTCTGAACATGGAGAGACACATGACACTGAAAGGTTCAGGAAGTGTGTGAGGGGAGGTACCAGCCTGGAGACTGAGGGTTGAGGAGAGTGTGAGATATAGAGGAGAGAGGAAGGGAAGCTGAAGTGGCTAACAGAAGGACAGAGATACCAAGCCTCAAAAAGCCCTTTTTGCTGTGAGACAGTCTACACCCAACAGAGGGGACAGAGGACAGTAGTGGGGAGGTGACAGGACTGTGTGGTGAAACTCCACCTAAGAGAGAGAGACACACACACACTTTTCCTGAGACTATAAGGAGTATAGGAGACTGAGGGGAGCCACCCAGCCCAGCAGAGATGACCCATACCGCTTCAGGGATTGCAACATCCATCCAGGTCAATCCGCTGTCCGTTATCCTCAGTTTTGTTACCAGTCATCTTGATTAGCTGTCAGGATGGGATCCGGTGCCTTACTACATCGCTAGGAGCAACAGAAGCCTGAACCAGCATCTAGGATTACCGTTGTGTCATCGCACAGAGGATTGGTGAGCAGGTGCTAACCCAACATCCTTCTTGACACTGCATGCAGACACCAATTTACCTTTCTAGTGTCACGGGATGCTTGTTTGGAGCTGACATCTTTAGAAGTTTGTCCTTTAAATCTCTAACTAACAAATATTCTAAATGATTACTGCTCCACACGAGCTTGTTTAAACCTACTCGTAAAACAAGGGCCCCACAGTTTGCTAGCAGAAGACACTAGTATTCTTCACCCGTGGACCTGCAACATTCTGAACTATGTTTACTGCACCAGTTTAACCCATTTTTTGTTGTTGATCTCTCAGTAGTGTTCATGGCCCAGAAGGACTGAGAATGTGACAAACCTTCTCTCCTCCCTCTCAACGCCTGTATTATGGGCATTAGATTACTGTCTTTTCTATACCTAAAGTTGCTAAATATTGAAGGCTGTCATTTATACAGTAGTATGTTTTAACAGTGCTGTAAGTTTCCATGATAATATATTCAGTTTATCACTACCAAGCGTGTATCTGTTTTTGTCATAATCCACAGCCAGTATAACGGTATTTTCCACGTGTCTTTAAAGTCGTTGTAAACCCTTACAGACCACTTTTACCTACAGGTAAGCCTAGATTAAGGCTTACCTGTATGTGCAAGAAATATCTCCTAAACCTACACGGTTTATGAGATATTTGCAAAAGACAGGCACCTATGTCTACGTAGGCAGGTGCACTGAGCATGCCGTTTCTAACGGCGATCGTGCTGTTAGTGGTGGCTCCCGTGCGCCTGCCTGGGAGTGACGTCATCGCGGCTCCGGCCAGTCGCATCGCCAGAGCCCTGATACCTGGAAGTCACTCCGGGAGATATGGCGGCAACGGAGGAGGGGAATGAGGACCGCTGCAGGGGCTTCGATCTCAGGTAAGTAATTTATAATGAGCTAGTATGCCATGCATACTAGCTCATTATGCCTTTGTCTTGCAGGGTGTTTATTTATTTATTTTTTTCCAGAGGGTTTACTTCCTCTTTTAAATGTGTTTGCAGTAATTTTATTTAACTAAGTGTGCCAGAGGGGCTGAGGTTTCTTGGAGTTGAGGCGGAGATCAGAGAATCCAAATTCACCAACCTGCTCTTTTCGGGAGTGGCGCTACATACATAAAATGCACTTTTTTATCTTTCAAAAAAGTGTTTGCCAGTGGTAAAGGTTTCATCCAATTTCTAAATGGCTGCATTTGTAATTTTCAAAAGCCAGTATAGAGAGATATTGGTAAAAAAGCACTTGTGGGTTTAGCTAATCATTTTTGTTGTATACTTCTCCTTTAAGGGGGCGTAGCAGGGTATGTGTCCTACACCTACATACTTTTGCTAATAGGTGTCCTTCATTTTCCATCTCAAAAAGTTGGGAGATATGTAAATGACACGGCCTGGGAAAATGCTGACCCTCCACAGCTTGCAGGAATTCCAGATACAAGTCCATCTTTCTCAGGCTGTGGCCTGTTTTTACAGTATGGACACCATATTAACAGCAGGGTTTGCATCCAAGGGCCTACAATAGCAGGGGCTCTATAGAGGACTTGCCTGATTTTTCTTTGCTTTGAGGAGCCTCTGAGTCATTAGCCAGGAAATCCAAACTTAAAACACTGCAGAGTAGACATGTGCACAACAAAAAAATTGTTTTGTTTCATTTCGTTTCTTTATGTTTCCGTTGATTTGTAACAATTTGTAATTTTCGTAAGACGTGAGGTTTCATATTTGGACTTGTTTGTATTTTCGTAACAGTTTCGTATTCGTAATTTTGTTCGAAATTTGTAATTTTGTAAATTAAGTGGTAGATAATAATTTTCGTTTATTCGGTACACTGCTCGTAATTTAGTAATTCTTACTTTTGCGAGATTGCCTTTTTCGTTGATTCGTAGGAAATAAAGAATAATAATCCTATGCATGCTTTTCTAATAAGTCCTGTACTTACTCCAATCCACTCCCTCAGTCACGAGACCTGACTCAGTCTCCTCCTCAACTGAATCTAAAAAGATTCAGGAATGCAGTGTGACTCAAACACAAAAGGGATAAGCTGATTGGCTAAAGATATTAAGTAAGATACATCACTCACCAATACACTGTCCATTTGAAAGAATGATTCGAGAACACGAAATTATGAACATACATATTAAGATGAAAAGTGTGAAAGTGTGTAATAGTCTGTGCAGTGCTGTACCCCACGCTAATACTCCACTACTGTATGGTAGTGTTAAAAACATTCACCAATGCAAAGACCAGGATTGTCAGGACAGGAGGGACAAAAACAGTGGGTGTCAGACCTATATCTATGCTTTCTACAGGCACATTTTCTTTGGTGGGCTTGTTGGGTAGGGGTACTAGGGAGTAGTGATGGACGAACTTCCGACGGGACGTTTCGCGAACGCGAAACGCGAACGGACACAAACGTTCGCGAAAACGACCGTTCGCCGCGGGCTCCATTGACTTCAATGGGAGGCGAATTTCGCAAACCTTTAGGTCGAATTTGCGGCCACGGGGTAATTATTAGGGGGTAGCACGTAGTCCCACCACCTGGACAATAGCATAATACATGTATGAGGTGAATTTGGGATCGATAACTACAAGCATTTTTTTTTTATTTGGGAAATTGTTCTGACAATTCAGGACTATGGAGCTAATGAAGGCAATGGAGGAGAGGGAAGGTCAGGGACCAGGGTAGGCAAACAAGAGGGTGCAGGAGATACAGAGCACTGACAGCAGCACCGTAATACAGAGCACTGACATCAGCACCGTGACATACAGCGCTGACAGCAGCTCCGTGACATACAGCGCTGACAGCAGCTCCGTGACATACAGCGCTGACAGCAGCTCCGTGACATACAGCGCTGACAGCAGCTCCGTGACATACAGCGCTGACAGCAGCTCCGTGACATACAGCGCTGACAGCAGCACCGTGACATACAGCGCTGACAGCAGCTCCGTGACATACAGCGCTGACAGCAGCTCCGTGACATACAGCGCTGACAGCAGCTCCGTGACATACAGCACTGACAGCAGCTCCGTGACATACAGCGCTGACAGCAGCTCCGTGACATACAGCGCTGACAGCAGCACCGTGACATACAGCGCTGACAGCAGCTCCGTGACATACAGCGCTGACAGCAGCTCCGTGACATACAGCGCTGACAGCAGCTCCGTGACATACAGCGCTGACAGCAGCTCCGTGACATACAGCGCTGACAGCAGCTCCGTGACATACAGCGCTGACAGCAGCTCCGTGACATACAGCGCTGACAGCAGCTCCGTGACATACAGCGCTGACAGCAGCTCCGTGACATACAGCGCTGACAGCAGCTCCGTGACATACAGCGCTGACAGCAGCTCCGTGACATACAGCGCTGACAGCAGCACCGTAAGCAGCCCCAGGAGGAAGTCAGCACAGCACAGGGATGGTGTGATCCCCTCATAATAAGAACCCCCAGGAGGAAGTCAGCACAGCACAGGGATGGTGGGAGCCCCTCATAATAAGAACACCCAGGAGGAAGTCAGCACAGCACAGGGATGGTGGGAACCCCTCATAATAAGCAGCCCCAGTAGAAATATGACACCGCTCAACCTCTTCAAAGAGGAGGGTAGGGGCATATAGTACGGTGTGCTTTTTTGGGTCAGGGAAGTGAGCCAAATGAATTAAGAAGGTCTGTGTGCTTGATTCCAAAAATTGTTTATAGACATATACATGGTCTACTGATCACATGTGTTGAATTCCTCCGAGATCCATGCCTCATTCATTTTTAGAAATGTGAGGTAGTTAACACTGTGGTGAGCTAGGCGAGTACGCTTATCGGTCACAATCCCCCCTGCTGCGCTGAACGTCCTTTCGGACAGGACACTGGATGAGGGGCAAGCCAACAGTTCGATTGCAAATTGGGCAAGCTCTGGCCAGAGGTCAAGCCTGCCCACCCAGTAGTCTAGGGGTTCATCACTCCTCAGAGCGTCCACATCGGCCGTTAACCCAATGTAGTCGGACACCTGACGGTCTAGGCGTTCCCTGATGCTGGATCCGGATGACACCTGTCGATGGGTCGGCTGAAAGAATGACCTCATATCCGAAGTCACCAACACATCTTCAAACCGGCCTCTTCTTGCAGGCGCTGTTGGATTGGTACCCGCAAATCCTTCTCTGGGAGTGGGAATTGCTCCTCTGCCAGCGCACGCAAAAGCAGAATGCAGCATTTCTCGAAGCAAGGCCTGGAAGTGCTGCATTCTGACAGCCCTCTGCGACGGCGGTAACATTTCCGCCATTTTGTGTTTGTACCGGGGGTCTAAGTACGTTGCCACCCAGTACTGGTCCTTGACCCTCATGCTTTTTATACGGGGGTCCCTATTAAAACACTGGAGCATGAAGGCCCCCATTTGCACTAAAGTGGAAGCGGTGTGGTGGCCTGGCTCCTGCTCATCATCCAGGATAATGTCGTCCTCTTCATTCTCCTCTCCCCATCCTCGCACAACAGGGATCCCAGAAAGGTTTAAAGCATGCTCTTCTTGCTCCTGCTCATCCGCCCCGGCACCATCCTCCTCTGACTCCTCATCAGACTCCTGTTGTTGACTTGTCTCAGATAGAGTAGCCCCCCCTGGGAATTCATCCAGCATTGCGACTTCCTCATCTTCCCGCTCCTGCTCCTCCACAGCCTGATCAATGACACGACGCAATGCACGCTCCAGAAAGAAGGCATAAGGTACCATGTCACTGATGGCGCCATGGCTGCGACTGACCAGTTTGGTGATCTCCTCAAATGGCCGCAGAAGTCTGCATGTGTCGCGCATGAGCAGCCACTGGCGCGGTGAAAAAAAACCCAGCTCCCCAGAACCGTTTCTTTCGCAGAGTTCATACAGGTAGACGTTAACTGCACGTTTCTGCTGGAGCAGCCTATCAAGCATATAGAAGGTTGAGTTCCATCGCGTCGGGCAATCGCAAATAAGACGTCTGACCGGCAGATGGTGTCGCCGCTGAATGTCAGCAAGGCGAGCCATGGCCGTGTAAGATCTTCTGAAATGGGCCGAGATTTTCCTTGCCTGCCGCAAGATGTCCTGGACCCCAGGGTATTTGACAAGGAATCGCTGCACGACCAAGTTTAAGACGTGTGCCATGCACGGCACGTGCGTGATTTTGCCCTGTTTCAATGCGCTAAGCAGATTGGCACCGTTGTCACACACCACTTTACCAACTGTCAAATTGAGCGGTGTTAGCCACTCATCTGCCTGTGAACGCAAAGCTGAAAGGAGTGCCGGGCCAGTGTGGCTCTTTGCTTCCAGGCACAACAGACGCAGCACGGCATGGCAACGTCTCACCTGGCATGTGGAATAGGTTCTGGGGAGCTTGGGCGGTGCAGTGGAAGAGACGCTAGCAGCGGAAAAGGAGGAGGCAGCTGAGGAGGAGAGGGAGGAGGATGGAGTAGGAGGAGGAGAAGAAGAGTCAGGCCTGCATGCAATCCGTGGCGGTAAAACCAAATCTACACGGGTGCCACGGGTTACATGCTTGACGGCCGTCAGAAGGTTCACCCAGTGGGCAGTAAAACTGATATACCTTCCCTGCCCGTGTTTGCTAGACCACGTGTCTGTGGTCAGATGTATCTTGGCACCGACACTGTGTGCCAGAGATACATTCACTTGCCGCTGAACATGGCCATATAGCTCTGGGATGCCCTTCTCTGAGAAATACTTCCTTCCTGGGACCTTCCATTGTGGTGTTCCAATGGCCACAAATTTGCGAAAGGCCTCCGAGTCCACCAGTTTATATGGCAGTAGTTGGCGGGCTATGAGTTCTGACAAGCCAGCCGCCAACCGTTGGGCAAGAGGGTTATCCGGCGTCATCATTTTTTTACGCTCAAACATTAGGCCCACGGAAGCCTGCCTTTTTGCAGAAAAATGTGAGCTTGGCGTGATGGAAGGTGGAGTGGAGGACAATTGTGAGGAGAGAGGAGAAGGAGAAGTAGAAGACGAGGCTGGACGGTGAGAGCCTGCAGTGTGGCTTTGTGTGTTCCGTTGCTCCCACTGGGCTCGGTGATGGCTGCTCATGTGCCTTCTTAAGGCGGTCGTCCCTAGGTGAGTATTGGGCTTACCGCGACTAACGCGTTGACTGCAAAGATTGCAGATGGCAACGCTATTGTCAGCAGCGGACACGTTAAAAAAAGCCCACACTGCGGAGCCATGTGCCGGTGTCCTGGGAGCGCCAGATGTGACCGTACATGGTCGATGACTCGCTCCTGATACATTTGCAGTCTGCTTTGTCCCTGCTGTGCAATGTAAGTCATTGCTGCTTCTCCTCCCTATCTGCTGGTCCATATCTCCCTCTGAACTCCCCTCCTCTTCCTCTCTTGTGGGCACCCACGTGACATCACTAGACACGTCATCATCAACGTCACCTTCCCCACCGCTATAAGTAGAGTAGGCAGCAACACCGGGGACCAACCTCCTCCTTGGGCTGATCTGGGTACTGGCGTCAGACTGCTGAGTAGCGCTTGTTGCTACCTCCTCTTCCTGATCCAATACCAAGAGTGGCTGCGCATCAGAAATGTCCTCTTGATATGGATCGGAAAATAATTCCAGTGACTCAAGCGGAAGGTATGTGGTGGTGGTGGTGGTGGTCGTGTTGTTGGTGGTAGTGTCTTTGGGGGTGCACATAGCAGAGAGTGAAGAAGAGGGTGCAGATCGAGAGGATGAGGAGGGTGCAGAAGAGTAAGGCTGAGCGAGCCACTCAACCAAGTCTGGTGCATCCTTTAAAGTAATTGAACGCACCTTCTGCAACTTCCCACTTTGGCTCAAGCCTGTTGCTCCTGCCCTACCCCTACCACCCCTGCGGAAGGGCCTGCCTCTTCCTCTGCATGTCATTTTTTAAATGACCCTGTGACAAAACTCTTAGTCCCTATACCGCTGAAGGACTGCTGCAGTATAGGTGAGCGGTCAGCAGTGGTGCACGTCAACCCTATCTATTGTGGACCTATAGCGGTCCTTACAGAACAGCAGACTGTACCGCACTCAAGCCTATGTACCGTAGCACCCTATACCAAGTTACCAGTCCTTATAAGAACTTTTGTGGACCAAGCAGGTTGTGTATTAGTGTTTAGCAGACTGTACGTCAGTCCCTATACCGCTGAAGGACTGCTGCAGTATAGGGCAGCGGTCAGCAGTGGTGCACGTCAACCCTATCTATTGTGGACCGATAGCGGTCCTTACAGAACAGCAGACTGTACCGCACTCAAGCCTATGTACCGTAGCACCCTATACCAAGTTACCAGTCCTTATAAGAACTTTTGTGGACCAAGCAGGTTGTGTATTAGTGTTTAGCAGACTGTACGTCAGTCCCTATACCGCTGAAGGACTGCTGCAGTATAGGGCAGCGGTCAGCAGTGGTGCACGTCAACCCTATCTATTGTGGACCGATAGCGGTCCTTACAGAACAGCAGACTGTACCGCACTCAAGCCTATGTACCGTAGCACCCTATACCAAGTTACCAGTCCTTATAAGAACTTTTGTGGAACAAGCAGGTTGTGTGTTAGTGATTAGCAGACTGTACGTCAGTCCCTATACCGCTGAAGGACTGCTGCAGTATAGGTGAGCGGTCAGCAGTGGTGCACGTCAACCCTATCTATTGTGGACCGATAGCGGTCCTTACAGAACAGCAGACTGTACCGCACTCAAGCCTATGTACCGTAGCACCCTATACCAAGTTACCAGTCCTTATAAGAACTTTTGTGGACCAAGCAGGTTGTGTATTAGTGTTTAGCAGACTGTACGTCAGTCCCTATACCGCTGAAGGACTGCTGCAGTATAGGGCAGCGGTCAGCAGTGGTGCACGTCAACCCTATCTATTGTGGACCGATAGCGGTCCTTACAGAACAGCAGACTGTACCGCACTCAAGCCTATGTACCGTAGCACCCTATACCAAGTTACCAGTCCTTATAAGAACTTTTGTGGACCAAGCAGGTTGTGTATTAGTGTTTAGCAGACTGTACGTCAGTCCCTATACCGCTGAAGGACTGCTGCAGTATAGGGCAGCGGTCAGCAGTGGTGCACGTCAACCCTATCTATTGTGGACCGATAGCGGTCCTTACAGAACAGCAGACTGTACCGCACTCAAGCCTATGTACCGTAGCACCCTATACCAAGTTACCAGTCCTTATAAGAACTTTTGTGGACCAAGCAGGTTGTGTGTTAGTGATTAGCAGACTGTACGTCAGTCCCTATACCGCTGAAGGACTGCTGCAGTATAGGGCAGCGGTCAGCAGTGGTGCACGTCAACCCTATCTATTGTGGACCGATAGCGGTCCTTACAGAACAGCAGACTGTACCGCACTCAAGCCTATGTACCGTAGCACCCTATACCAAGTTACCAGTCCTTATAAGAACTTTTGTGGACCAAGCAGGTTGTGTATTAGTGTTTAGCAGACTGTACGTCAGTCCCTATACCGCTGAAGGACTGCTGCAGTATAGGGCAGCGGTCAGCAGTGGTGCACGTCAACCCTATCTATTGTGGACCGATAGCGGTCCTTACAGAACAGCAGACTGTACCGCACTCAAGCCTATGTACCGTAGCACCCTATACCAAGTTACCAGTCCTTATAAGAACTTTTGTGGAACAAGCAGGTTGTGTGTTAGTGATTAGCAGACTGTACGTCAGTCCCTATACCGCTGAAGGACTGCTGCAGTATAGGTGAGCGGTCAGCAGTGGTGCACGTCAACCCTATCTATTGTGGACCGATAGCGGTCCTTACAGAACAGCAGACTGTACCGCACTCAAGCCTATGTACCGTAGCACCCTATACCAAGTTACCAGTCCTTATAAGAACTTTTGTGGACCAAGCAGGTTGTGTATTAGTGTTTAGCAGACTGTACGTCAGTCCCTATACCGCTGAAGGACTGCTGCAGTATAGGGCAGCGGTCAGCAGTGGTGCACGTCAACCCTATCTATTGTGGACCGATAGCGGTCCTTACAGAACAGCAGACTGTACCGCACTCAAGCCTATGTACCGTAGCACCCTATACCAAGTTACCAGTCCTTATAAGAACTTTTGTGGAACAAGCAGGTTGTGTGTTAGTGATTAGCAGACTGTACGTCAGTCCCTATACCGCTGAAGGACTGCTGCAGTATAGGGCAGCGGTCAGCAGTGGTGCACGTCAACCCTATCTATTGTGGACCGATAGCGGTCCTTACAGAACAGCAGACTGTACCGCACTCAAGCCTATGTACCGTAGCACCCTATACCAAGTTACCAGTCCTTATAAGAACTTTTGTGGAACAAGTGAGTTGTGAATGTTTAGCAGACTGCAGCAGAAGGGCAGCAGTCAAGTATAATATCCTTTCTATATTTGGAAGAAAGAATATTATACATGTACAAGCCTATTACTGTACCACTGATACCAGTCCTGAAAAGAACCTTTGTGGAACTAATAATAACAGCAAGTCTTTAAAATTACCCTCACTGCCTGACAACACTGCTTCCTTCCTGTCCCTATACAAATTGGCAAAAAAAGAGAACGATTAGTGGTTACTGGAACAGCTCTTTTGTGGACCTTGATAGTAACAGCTAATGATGATGATGATGATGATGATGATGAAAGACTAATCTGGCTGTCCCTGTAGCATACACCGTCCTTTCCCTTTCTCTAAACTAACAAAAGACACTCAGGCTGCTGCAAGAATCAGCAGCACAGCAAACCTATCAACACCTAACACCTATACCAGTCCTGAAAAGAACTTTTGTGTACCAAATAGCTAGTGGTTTATCTCTCCCTACTCCACACAGGAACCTGTCCCTATCTTAACAGAAGAAAGAATGTAAAATGGCCACCGGATCGGGTGTATTTATAGGTTAGGGGGAATGTACAAGTGTCCATGTGCTGTCATGTCTCAATTGGCTGTCCTGTATCACATGATAAACGTGTCACCAAAGGTTAAAGTTCTTGTATACATTAAACACGTAAGTCCGCCGCGGCGAACGACGGAAAAAGGCGTTCGAACGTGCGGACCGCGAATGTCGGAAATTCGCCGCGAAACGACCGCCGGGCGAACCGTTCGGCCATCACTACTAGGGAGGACATACGGAAAATGCCTCTCATGCAGCCGGCTTACTGGATTTGGATTTTGAAGGTGAGGTGGAGCACCGTCTGGATACAGAAGGGCTCTGACGATCTCTTCCTGGAATTTAAGGAAGGATTCAGTCCATCCCGAAGCTCTGTATAGCACATGAGCGTTCAGCAAAGCCAATTGAAATAAGTATACAGACACTTTTTTGTACCAGCGTCTGGCCTTACAGGCAATTAGGTACGGTGCCAACAACTGGTCGTTGAGGTTCACCCCTCCCATATCTTGGTTATATTCATGGAAACAGAGGGGTTTCTCCACAATACCAGTCGCTGTAGGTAGAACCGATCTGCCCTATACGCTCACTACTCAAGCTGCGTAGGGCCCCGCCACTGTGGGCGCCCCCAAGGGCGGATCGGCTCTGCTCCCAGAGCTCTGCCGGGCTTTCAGGAGTTATACCGGGATGATGCCCGCAGCTGCAGGCATCATCCCTGTACCCTTGTTTAGAGCGGGCGATTGGCTTTCCAGGGATAACAACCGATGCGGCTAAAAGCCGCTCGGCTGTTATCCTGAAGGAGCGGGAGAGGACATCCCCCCTTCCGCCTCCCGCCACTCTGACCGGGCTTCCCATCCCACCGGGAGACCCGATGCTCAGTTCACCACTTCTGGCAGCTAGGGACAGACTGGCACGGAGCCGGAAATGGCTTTGTTCCAGTCTCCTGATTGTAAACACAAAACCAATGTCACGTCACTTCCTGTTTACTCGGCTGCCAATAGCGCTGGTTTAAAAAAAATATACAGCATTCAGAATCGCTGAAAATGGCAAACTGAATACTTTGAAGTGCAAAGGAGAGATCAGGGGTTCCATAAAGCGTACCTGTCACCACCTATTACTGTCACAAGAGATTTTTACATTCCTTGTGAGAGCAATAAATGTGATCATTTTTTTTTAAACAGAATTTAATTATATAAAAATAAATAAGACATTTTTTTTTAAAAGCGCCCCCGTTCCCGCGATCATCAGAGTGAGAGCAATAATTCTAGTACTAGACCTCCTTTGTAACCTGGTAACCGTAAAAAAAAAAAAAATGAAAGCATCATCTATGTAGATTTTTAGGTACCGTGGTTTGTCGCCATTCTATGAGTGTGTGCAATTATAAAGCGTGAAATCTTTCACATTATACAAAAAAATGGGGCTAACTTTACTGTTTCGTTTTTTTTTAATTAATGAAAGCGTCCCTTTTCCCAAAAGTTGCCTTTAAAACACTGCACTGCACAAATACCATGTGACATAAAATATTGAAACAATCCTCATTTTATTCTCTAGATTCTCTGCTAAAATATATATATATATATATATAAATAATGTTTGGGGGTTCTAAGTAATTTTCTAGCATAAAATAAGGATTTTAACTTGTAAACACCAAATGTCAGAAATAGGCTTAGTCATGAAAGTGTGACTGTGTGGCAATGGCAAATGGTTTACATAGCTCATGGCATCACGGGTCAGGTAGAGGGCCTCTTACATTGAAACCTCAAAAAATTGGGATTTTAAAGGCAATATCAACAAAAAAAAAAAAAAATTCTCAAAGAGAATAAATTCATCTAAAAAAGCATAGATACATTAGCATAGCAATAGAAGTGGCACAATCTCAACTACAGATACATCAAAGAGAACATGTAAAAACATCACTCAGTGTAGTAGGTAGTTGAGAAGTCCGATGCGTTTTGAAAAAAGTGCATATAAATTCTTCATCGGGGACAAAAATCCACTATCTGAAAATATAGAGCATGATAACAATGTTCTGTACACTAAGGGATGATGGCAATTACATGCCAGCCTACATGAGCCTACATGAACCTAATTATTAGGTAGAGGGCCCCTTAGCAGAATTTTGCTTAGGGCCCCAGGGAGGTCAGGATCACTGGCAATAGGAATTTAGACTGTCATGTCTGCGTGAAGGGAGGACAGAACGAAAACATTCTTATTATCCCTCTATTTCACAGTGAGCAAATTATTACACTTGAAGCAGGCTCTATTTCCCAGCCTAAGAACGGACAAGCCTCTGGGTAAGCCCCAGCGATTAGGTCGCACGGTGCCACATGTGCCAATCTGATGATCAAACAAGTGACTAAAAGTGGCATATGATAATTGTCCACATACAAATGGTACCCCTTTCCGAATGAGGGCGACACCAAGTGGCGTAAAATCAACTGTTTCCACCTGAATGCCGGGTTGGCCAGTGAATGGGGGAAGTACGGGTGATGCAAAAGTGGTCGTTTCCCAATTAGGATTGGTGAATTCTGCAGGAAGGACACTATGGGCACGACGGGCCTGTCTTTGTCTTCTTGGTAGCAGCGGGACACTACTTATGCTTTCCACCTTGCCAGCTTGAACTGCACTTATGGGACTCACCACATGACCACATGACACTTTTCTCTATAGCAACAGACTGTCTCCCAGGGGCAATCTCTCATCAGTTGAATGTATCTACTACCCCTTTGCAGGCATGATAACCCATGAGCATTCATGAGTTCCATCTGTGTTTTCCTCTATTGGACTATGAATCTCTGAACATGGTCTTTTTCTTTGTAAGACGGTTTATGCTCCTGTTTGTGTAGCATTCTACCTTTCCTGCCCATAGAATTAACGGCATTCTGGGGATTTTTCACAAACTTTTAGAAATAGTCCATATACTGGATATTATATACTAGATATTATTGGTGAAAATGTTCATGAGGCTCAATCAATCAACAAGAACGTGAGACTCGTTCTTTCTTTTTGAACCTCGATCGTGTCCTGAAGAAGCATAATGGCAAAACACGTAGACACACAAGGGCTCACTGTAAAAAATGTAGAATTTTATATGATTTTTAATGCCTGTGAATACTGTGTATTATTGTGTAATGTTTTTAATAAATAATATCAATAAATTTTTTCTACTTATCCATTGTTTCTATGCCTCTAAAGTCTGATCCATGGATACTCCCCGAGTACCATTTTTTGTTTCACCTTTATTGGGTAATAAACTGCGGGTATAAAAAACTAACTAACCAGCGTCACCCGTAACACTTATACGGTGATCACTGGTGAAAGGGTTAACTAGGGGCAATCAGGGAGTTAAAACCTTTATTAGGTAGTATATGGGGGTATCTGACACTATAAAAAGCTGACGGTGAACCTAAATAACTAACTGACTACCTGTGACACTTATACAGCGATCAGAAAAATGATCGATTAGTGACAATGACTCAAAAAGGAGGTGAAAGGGTTAACTGGGGGCGATCAAGGGGTTAAACTATTTTAGGGGGGTATCCTAGACCTAAAGGGGTTTACCACTAACTTTCTTAACACTTATAACAGTCACAAAATGACACCAATGCAGTGATCAGTAAAAAAATTAAAACCGCTATTGGTGTCACTGTGACAGGGGGTGTGGGGGGGGGGTGATTGGGGGATTTGTGTGCCTATGTGTACTAGTGTTAGTGTGTTGTTGGTGCAAACTCGCATTGATGTCTTCTCTCCTCAGGCGCCGGAACAAAAAGGTTGCCTCTGCTTCTGTTTACATTTCAGAAGCAGAGGATGCTTCTCATTTGTCAGGAGCGATCGCAAAGGGGGTGCCCTTGAATCAGTGGCCTCCCTCTCAGCACGGATTGCTCCTGCAGTGATGCTGACCATTGCATGCATGGGGGGGGGGGGGGGGCGATAGGGCTCCCCGCCCGCTAGGAGGCAGGGAAGTACAGGTACGCCCATATCCCTGTCCATGCCATTCTGTCGACATCCATCATCGTGCGGCGGTCAACAAGTTATTATTTCAGATTTTTGGATTTTCGCTCTTTTGAATTTTCATTCTTATTTTTGTATTTTAGAATTTTTCAAATTGCCGAATATTCAAATACTCGAATTTTCAAATTTACGAATATTCAGAAAAAATAATTAAGCAGGTTTTCGTTAATTTGGATATTTTCAAATTAACTAATTTGTCGAAATTCTTTAAATTAAACAAATTCAGAACCAAATGAATTGCACATGTCTGCTGCTGAGCACCCAAACAGAGCTCTCTGGTGACAGCAGAAGCAAGGAAAGAGGTTCAAAAACATTTGCTTGATTTGCTTGGATATTAAATAAGCTAAAGTGAATAAACTGAACTTACTAGTTATAAAAATTGTTATTACTTTACTGATCCAGCATTAGATATGCTAGCAGGGCTCAGCATAAGCAATTCTGTTGCTTTGTCCTATTGTTAATAAACCAAGCCCAGAGATCTCAGATCAGATATCGGTTTTGGATTGTTATGAGAGCAGATTTGACATATTGAAAAATCTGGAAAGATGGGAAACGGGGATGGCAGGACATGAGGTTGGAAGGAGCAGAGATAGATGCAGAAAAGAGCTGGGCGGAGATGAAGTCCCTGGTGGCAATCAGACAGCTGTTTGGTTGGAGAAGTGATTAGTATTAAGCACTCTGCTGGGCTCGGGACATATGGGATAGAAAAGAAGATTTGCTGCCAGTTCTTGCTGTAATTACTGGACTTGGGGAGGAATGATCACACGTAGTGATGCTGAATATAAAGAGAACTCATCTCCAGTCCATTCTTTTGTACTCTTATGATGTCGAAAGTCCTATCCAACTGGTTACACTTGTCAGCATTGTAAAACAATTGTCAGGGAACCTCTACTGCTAATCTGCTTTCTAGCACAGTACTGCCTTCATAAGTCTGCATAGCTACTGGCAGTTACAGTATTAAGAGATGGCAAAGCATTAGACTCTATTCCCATAAGAAACATACGCTGGCATTAATACACAATGTAATAAAAATAAGCGTAATGCTTAAGTGTTTGTAAACCCAATTACTAAAAAGTTATATATAAGCTTGTACATGTTTTGAAGTTGTTTGTGTTCATCATTGGTAAATCTGCAGATTTTTTAAAAAATACCTTTTTAAAGTGTTGCTAAACCCAGGAACCTGCATTCACTATATCTGGTCTCTCACAGTACACAGAACATGGAGATGCAATCATCCTGGGAGAGATCAGTCAATGCTATGCTTCCACTATACAAATTGAAGTACATAAATAGGAACTGCCCGAAAAACTTTAATACAATTTGGCAGCCATGGACGGAGTAAGGGAGGATAGGCCCTGGAACAAAGGATCTGGACATGTAGGACTGTAGTTCAGACACCAGCTCCTGATGTAGAAGGATAGAGTGTACCCTGTGATATGACTAAGCCCTTGTACACACGGTCGGACATTCCGACGGAAAATGTCCAACCGGACCGTGTTGTCGGATAATCCGACCATGTGTGGGCTCCATCGGACTGTTTCCGTTGGAATATCCGACGGACAAAGTTTTAGAGCTGGGCTATAAAACTTTTCGACAACGTGATCCGATCGGACTTTGTCCGATTGTGTGTAGAGAATTCTGATCGGACAAAGTGCCACGCATGCTCAGATCAAATTCCTAGACCAAAGCTATTGGCTACTAGCCTGAACGTAGTTCCGTCGTAATGAAATAACGTCATCACGTTCTGAACGATCGTATTTTCCGACAACTTTGTCCGACCGTGTGTATTCAACACAAGTTTCTGACAAAATCCGACGGATTTTGTTGTCGGAATGTCCGACCGTGTGTACAAGGGCTATGGGATGTCGCATACTTAACATATCGCATATCTCTTGTATAAAATCCACCTGTACTGTAACTCTATGATTTGGTCCATATTGGACAAATGTTGTATCATGCTTTGATTTATGCTTCAATAAAGGAACATTCTTGAAGTAAAAAAAAAATATATATATAAACTGCTAAATTCATTTTCTCATAAGCAGTATATAGCAGTCTTGTGACTCCTATCAGTGTCTGGTTATTAGGCTAGGTTCACACAATTGCTGCATGTGGCTCACAGCAGGGGTGCGGTGCATCCCCGTTCACCGTTTCAGGTCCGATTTCAACCCACATTTTTGGGCTGAATTTGGACCTGAAATGGACAAAAAGATGCACAGGTCCCCTGTGAAAATTCGTACCGGAGCCGCAGCGGAGATATGCAAACCAGCTCCATAGAGAGTTACAATCTCCTACCATGCAAATTGGTTTGGGGAAACCATCATCCAGTTCACATAGATGTGAACTCAGCCTAAAGCTTGTAGGAGGAGTTGTCATACTGCACTGGCTGATCTATCAGGATGCAGGACCCCAGATATTCTGTCTGGACAGTGCTGATTGGCCCTGTGCTGATCACATGCACTCTCCCAAAAAAAAAAAAAAACAACTCTCCAGCAATATACACCAAACTGAGCATGTGCTTGACTTCATTTACTCTGTCCTATCTTGACATGTTTTGGGGGTAATGCAAGAAGAGGAGGATCTGTGCATACAGGATCAAACAGCCTTTTTACACAATGCGGAGGATTAACCCCTTAGGTTCCACAGTGAGTATAACAAGCATGCACTTACTGTTGTGGGTTTAGTAACACTTTAACCACTTCAGCCCCGGAGCATTTGGCTGGCCAAAGACCAGAGCTTTTTTTGCGATTCGGCACTGCGTCCCTTTAACTGAAAATTGCACGGCCATGCGACGTGGCTCCCAAGCAAAATTGACGTCCTTTTTTTACCCACAGATAGAGCTTTCTTTTGGTGGTATTTGATCACCCCTGCGTTTTTTTGTTTTTTTTCACCTTCCTTCCCCATTTCCCCCACCCCCCCCTTTTCCCTCCTTTTCCCTCCTCCACATGTTCTAGCTTATGGCTTACCCATTCCATGTATTCTATGTCATCTAGATTCCAGACCTCTGATTTTTAGTCACCCCCGGTCACCACGGGAGACCCCCTGCTGGCGACACCTTGTGTATGCTGGGAAGTGGTCCTCCATCTATCCCCATATAATAATTGTAATTTGTTCAAATTGTTTTTGATCATGTGCTAATTAAATTGAAGATAGTTTCCTGACAAAGCAACTCAGTCCGCAAAACTAGTAGAAACACTGTCCATGACCATCTATCCCATTGTGATCTTCCCCATCGGGGGAGTATTATCTTGGTGATACACAGGGACCATCACCTATTTCTTATTCATCATTGATATTTGTCCTGTATTATGTATCAAAAAACGTCTCTATAACTTTTTACATGTTTGTTTCTATATCTGAATTTACCTTTATTGCATTGTACCGAGATAGTCCAATTGCCTTTTAGCCTTTTGGTGAGCACCTGGCTGGGGACCAGGCTCCGAATCCCCTTATTTCTATTCTCCAGGGCTGTGCTGCCCATGAGGACAATTGAGGCAGTGGCTTCATGTGGTACTCCTGGAGGCATAAAGAGCACGGCATTTTGGCCAGGTTGTCCATATTGGATGCTTCATCTTCAGTGTATGTTCAACCCTGTGTATGCTCAGCCTTTTGGCTGCATGGTGTCATTGGTTGTTATGGTGTAGCTGGACGCCTGCACCATAACAACCAATGGTGCTGTGCTCCTTGGCAACAAATGAAGCTGTGCTGCCTGGCCTTCTGTTCACCACCAGCATCATAGCAACCAAAGATACTGTGCGCATCTAGTGTCCTAACAACCAAGGCTGCTGTGTACCGCCAGCTTCCTAGCAACCAACAATAGAGTGGTGGTGGTGGTGGGGGTCTTTTTGTATGTCCCATAAGTTGCCTGTGATCCAAACTTCATTAGAGTAAAGCATTCAACCTCAAGTTATTGTATTTTTCTGCAGCTAACCAAATGTCATTCAGCTACAATTTACCGTACATCTACACATGAAATCGTGTTATTCACATAATGATCAACTTCTATATTTACGCACTTACCTGCTTCTTCTTTACCCACAGAACCAAGAAAGTGCATTTTTGATACCAGAGTTTTGCAGAAAACACGTTAACAAATTGTAAAAGCATTTAAACCTAAGTGATGCAAATTTTTTGTTAATACTATTAAAAGCGGCTAACCTGAAGTTAGAAGATAAAAATATATCTTACTTTAATTAAGTATCAATATGCTGAAATTAAAGAGGAAGTAAACCCTAATGGGTTTACTTCCTCTTTGATTCCCTGCAAAGGTAAAGCATAATGGAAATGGACTACTATGCATTGCATAGTAGTCCATTATGTGTCACTTACCTGACACAGGAGCCAGCGAAGTCACCGTTGTCCCCTTGTGTATGGAGCCTCCATCTTCTTGGTGGGTCTCGCTGCTCCGGCGCTGTCATTCGACGGAGCCGCGATGATGTCACTCCCGCGCATGCACACGGGAGCCGGCACTCGCGGCATATCGCGGTTAACAGCTGCGTGCTCAGTGCGCCTGCACGCCGCTGTCTACGGCGCATGCTCCGTAGACAGCGGTGCCTGTCTTTTGGCAAATATCTCCTAAACCGTGTAGGTTTTTCTTGGACCTCACATGTTAATGACTGAGGGAAACAGTGCATTTTCAGAATGATTACGATGTAATTCACATTTTTACTTTGCTGTGCCATATATCTATCATTGTGCTATGTATACAGAGTTGGAGATTTTAGTGATTTATCAGTGTTTTGCTGCAACCTTTCCCCACCCCCAAAAAAAGGGGGAAAAAATCCCTGTTATAAAAAATAAAAAACGGATGCTGGTCTAAAATGCAAAAGTGACTAGAGGTGCCTCCAAATGTCCGCAGAAGCTTCAAAATCATGCCTTATTGTCAGGCAAAGCTTCAGCATTTATTAATAGGGACGACGCTCATGCGCTCCTTTCTGCAGCATGCTTCTAAAGATAAGGGTGAAGAGGTGGCAGCAAGCTTCAACGCTATCCAATACACTGTTTTAGGCTTCTGCAGGTATGTCCAGGAACTAGGTGTCTGAACTTGAAATCCGTATGGGGCACTACTGGAGCTTCCATAAACAAATTTAGTTTTTGTTACAGCTAGGCTGTAATCAGCATGAGCTTTGTTATGTATTCTCTATTTGTTAAGTTATTTTTTTCCTAAACCCACTGCATTGACTGCCAGTCTGCCACTACCTGCTGCTGTTGAGAGCCTCCAGCAGTTAATGTGAGAAATAACAATGTATTGGGTTATGAATATTTATTCTGCCTTGAAAAGTTTTATTCCAGTGATACCGGCAGGAAAAGTTTAGTATTTCAAGGACCCTTCTAGAAGAGTCTTGTCTGCTGGATTCCTGCCTGGCCTGAGAGGGTCCTTCCCTCTCAGGCTGCTGCCTGAATAGTGTGCCAGACTGAGGGTTCCTGTCCTTGCTTCCTAAGCCTTCCGACTTGGGAAGGGGAGAAGCAAAAATGTGCAGAGAACAGTATGCAGCATGGGTATGGGGGGTTGGGGCAGATAACCATTTGAACTGGACTTTCCACTTTAAACCCTAGCGCCTGATGCCTGGTTATTGCTACTGGAGGGTCAGTATGTTGTTTGGTACAGCAACGGGATGAGTCACCAGTAGGAAGGCAGGAGGGCCCTTCTAAAGTCCAGCAGCTTCTAAGGGGGTCACTGCTTGTTTGAAAATTATTGTTTGGTGATATGTGGGAGGTTGGCTTTTCTAAAATATGAATTTGTTGAATTTGTTATGCAATAATGAAATCTTTATTCCAAGCTCAATGGTGAATGGTAGCATAACGTTAACTTGGGAACTAACCCAGATAGCAACAAGAACTTTCCACACATTCGTGGCAGTGTTGAATTGTAAGTCTGTTAACTTGCTGCACATGTTCACAGGCAAGTTGTGCACTTGAAGCACAAGCTCTAGTTGAAACTTTTCCAATTTGTAGCAAATTTGCATGGCAAGTCTCTAGGAAAAGCAAAGTTGCAATGGTGAGTCTACAGCAAGAGCTCGGAAAGTCTATAGCAGGGGTAGGCAACCTTGTGCTCCAGCTGTGGTGAAACTACAACTCAAGATTCATTTCAAGACTTTGAGAGCCACAGGCATGACTCTCAGAGGCATGATGAGAGTTATAGCTTCACCACATCTGGAGTGCTGAGGTTGACTACCTCTGGTCTACAGCATGATAAGTCAGCCATAGTGACCCCTGTGGTGGGATGACCATTGCGCAACATAACTTAACCAGAACTTTTGCAGCAGGCATGCAAAATATTTGCAAAGAAAGTTGATCTGGAGTCATATAATGCAGACTTCCTAAAATTGTGCAACAAACGTGTGAAGTCTGGTGAGTCTAGCAATAGCTTAGTAAGTTATTTTCAAACTTGCAGCACAATTGAAGCTGTAATAGTAAAATATGACCGCACAACATACCGGAAAGCAGCTGCATCTACTTTTGCTTGTCAGCAAAATTGGTGTGTCTGGAAAGCTCATTAACCAAGCACACGGTGTTGTATAATGTACTCATACTGTATTGAAGCTAAAAACGGTCAGACTGAGAGTCTCTCATCTATAGCCAAGGACCAGCTTTAGTTCTTTCCATTATCTAGAAGGCAATATTACAGATTTGTATCAATAGATGAAGTTGGAAGATTATTATTGGGAACGTTTTGGGCCATTTTTAATCTTGCGTTTTCAATTTTTAATTGGACTATTGTGACCAGTTCTAATTATGTAAACGTTTTGAACATTTATTTTCTTAAAGATTTGAACAGCATGTAAGGAGACCCAGTTTCTTGACCAATAATTTCAGCAAAAATATTCCTATAAGATATTATTATATGCATTTTATTTAGCAGTAAAATCTTCCCTTGTGTAGACATCACAGTCAGTGGATGTGATGTCAGCAGTCCATCAGACTCAAATTACACTCTGCAATATCCTTCCTCATTCCTTCCTCTTCAGTAACGTTTTGCCCCCCCCCCCCCCCCCAATACATCTCATTCTCACCCCCACAGTATGGTTCTGATCCCTCAATATAGCAGTCCCACTCGATATAACACACTTACCAGACCAGGTTGGTTCAGCTGGTACACACAAGCTGGTACACACTGGCTGAACATTGGATAGTATTGGCTGGTTCAGCAGAAACCAACCGACATTCGGCCATTGCGTACAGCAGCCTGTCCGACAGAAGCTGGCCTAACATCTGTTAAATGGGCATGCTAGAAAGCAAGCAGCTGATTGACAACAGATCAGTGATGGCTGCCATTGGCCATTGACCAGTGTGTTCTGGCTGGGGGGGGAGCAGTTTGCCTGTCAGAACACAATAACTCAGTGGGGAGATCACTGTATCAACATCACATAGTTAGTACAGCAAGCACCTCCTTTTTTTTCGTTAATGCCGATGGGTTTGACAAATGAAAAACTGCCTGTGTGTACCAGGCATAAAGGAAGTCCTCCCTTGAGTGGTGACTGGAGCTAGAGAGTAGCAGCCTCCCTCACTCTGCACAGACAGGCTGCAAGAGTGTTTCTTTTCTTGGGTGTCGCTGTCAGCACTAGCTGCTGTGCTGCAGAGACTCTGGAGGGGGTGGTTAGACCCCCTATCCCTCCCATTATCTAGACCTCTGCTATGTTAGGAAATTGCTCTACTGTATATGGCATGACCAACATTTTCTAGCAAGTTGAAGGGAACATTGGAAGTGTAGCACCCTCTAGTGTGCTAGAAATATAGATAGTTTTTTTTTCGTTTAGTGTAGGTCAATTTGTGCAGAGATTCAGGGAGAGCTGGATGCCTCAAAGGCTGCATCACTGAGAAGGTACTGGAACCTTCTAGAAGAGTGGGAGGGGAGGTAAGGTGCCTGGAGTATTCTGAGAGCCCTGACCAATCCCCAACATGGTTTGGCAGGGGGCAGGCCCCTTCAAATACACTGAGTCAGCCCAGCTGGGGAGGAGAGTTCAGGTAGAAGCTGCAGATGGAGTTTTTGGCTGTTGTGGCTTTGGATGAAGCTCCCCAGTCTGGGGGGGGTGACCTTGAGCCTGGGCTTGGGTGTGGACAGGAACTTCTCAAAACCAACTGAGGTGTCCTGAGTAAAAGGCATGGGAGCAAGGAGCGGACAGCCAGGCACGTCTCCAGGAGGAACAGTCAAGATGGCCGGTGAGTGACACACAGTCAGGAGGACTGGGGGGCACACCTGAGAGGATTGGGATGGGTGCAGAGCCAATCAGGAAGGCTGTGGTGGCACGGGTATTGGAAAGAGGCAGCTGCAGCCAGGAGGGTTGGCAGTGCCTGAAGAGGTGGTACTGAGAGCAGTAGCCACATATAGGACAGCTAGCACCAAAGACTTCCATTTTGCTACACTATAGGTGTAGCAAAGGGCATTCATCCAGACCCAGCTGAGATTGTGTCTGAAACTGGTCATAGCTTGTCCTGGGAGTGATGGTCTGCAAGTATGTGTGTGCTGGTGGTAGAGGAGTAGAGAATTTATATACTGGAGTGTATATAGTTCAAGTCCCTACAGAGTTTCATAGTTCAAATGGGCATCCCATATGCACCCCTCCACATCCATGATCAATTCCCCTAATAAAAAAACAAACAAAGCTGCAAGGACTGCTTCTTATATCTAAGTGACTGGAAATGTATGTGCCTGACTGTGTAGGGTGGGAGACGACCACATTCACCAGCGGCCCTTACAAGGGTAGCACTACACAAGTCAATAAAAGTTATATATGGAAAGAATAAACATTGCAAGTGGGCAAATTAAATTCTTGATTATCCTGTATTTACCTACAATTTTTAGCTGGTGACAGGGTCTCTTTAAGGCAGCCCACAGATTTGCTTAAAAGGGGTTGTAAAGCTTAGTTTTTTTATTTTCTAAATAGGTTCCTTTAAGCTAGTGCATTGTTGGTTCGCTTACCTTTTCCTTTGATTTCCCTTCTAAATTTTTGTTTTCTTTGTCTGAATTTCTCACTTCCTGTTTCTCCTCAGTAAACTTCACACCATCATCCGAGCGGTGTTTAGTCAGCCAGAACAGCTTACTGAACAGCTTACTGAGGAGGAACAGGAAATGAGAAATCCAGACAAAGAAAACAAAGAAAAAAAAAACATTTAGAAGGTAAATCGAAGGAAAAGGTAAATGAACCAAAAATGCACTAGCTTAAAGGAACCTATTTAGAAAATAAAAAATGAACCTTTACAACCCCTTTAAGGCATACTAAATTGGCCCCATTATTAAAACATGTCCTTTTAGCATGCCTCAACTGCTATTAACAGTAGCACACCAGAAGTGTTGTTTTAGCTTTAAAGAATCAGAAGTCAATCTACATTGCCTTAGAAACCATTCAATTCAGCCTTGAATTTCCTACCTGCATGAAGAATAAGACAAAGAATCTGATTTATTACAATGAGCGCTTCTCACTTCTTTCAGACACTTTCATGCAGTGCGCACATCATAACCATGTAAATACATATGAGAATGCAATTTAAAAAAAAAAAAACAGATCAGACACAGAGATCAGTAACAGAAAGGACTTTAATTCCCCACTGCACCCACCAGCATCTCTCTCTCTCTCTCCTCCATGCTATATGTACTGGGGAGAGGGAGGGTGACACACGTTTTTAATGTAAAAACTTGTGTGTAGACAATATTCTGGATGATCTCTCACTTCCTGCTCAAGTCCCAGAAAGGCTCCTGACTCGAGTGACTCAGAAAGAATCCAGACCAGCTAGATGTACAGATTGTATAAGTGGCGCTAAGTGTGATCACGACCAATAAAATCCTCTTTTACGCTTTCTGTCTCCTCCGTGCAGGAATGCTTTTGTACAGTAGGTTTTAGGTATCGTGTCGTTTGTGCATATGTCCTGTTTCCTAGATGAACCAGCATGTCCACCCCTCAAGTTACACCAAGGTTCACAGAAGGGTATCAGAAAGCCTGGGTGCTGGTTTCTCACTTGTTTTAAGGCACTGCTTCAGGGGCTCAGTAAAAATTCTACTATAACCCAAGCAGAACAACAGCCCTCTAGATCCACAAACCAGAGACGGGGGGAAGGGCTAAACGGTGGATCCATTTTTATAGGGGCAAGGCAGAGGGTCTCATCCATGAATTTCTTATATTCTTTAACAACCTGGTAACCATGGACACCAAGAACATGAATTGATTAGGTGTTTGTCTCATTATGCAGGTGAGAGCAGCACTGCTGTGCAGGATCTGTAGAAACACACAGCTTTTAAAACCTTTTGAGAAAGCAGTGCCAACGGCCATTCTGATGCAAAAGCATTACATAACGATGCAGAATAAATCTGTACACTTCTGGAAATCGATAAGGGCCCTCTCAGGGTAAATCACACAATATGAATGAAGGTTTTGGGTATATCGGAAAACCCAACATCAAAAATGGCAACAATTTTTTTTAAAAAAATGATTTATTTATTTATTTATTTACCTCTTACGAAGTGTACTGAAACATTAAGCATAGTTACGCAATGCTTCAGTCGCATATCAGAGTTGGATCAATCCCCAAACATTAATGCCGAGACCATGAGGTTTCAAAGGAAGTGCCCTTCCATGTCACTTAACCCCTCAGGCAATCCATTCCCTGAAAGATAATCACACGGTGCTCTCTAGCATCCATTCTGTGCTGCTAAACGTGACTCTCCGGTGTCCCAGGGCAGCATCTTGGTTGTGCAACTCCGAGGTGGACATGTGTCTCTTTGTCCGTGCCCTGCGAGGGTAACTGTGGCTCTGGAATAGAGTATAGTCCCCATCAAAGGAAAATCTATGTTGATAAGTCCTGGGAGGTGCTTTTGGGCCCACACGATTTTGACCGTCAGCAGTAACTAGACATAGAGAGGTGGTGGAGCCAAGAGCACTGGTCTCTGTGTGGTCTCCTTCTGCAGACAGAGAAGATAACAGAGCAACTGTCTGAAGATCACTGGAGGTCCTAGTTCTCCGCTTGTCCTTTTCAGTCAGTGGGACCAGAGGAGGTGAACGTGGTTGGCTCTCTCTTTTACCAGGGTCTTTGCCCTCCAGGGGGGACTCTTTGGAAGATGGAGGCAAAGGTTCATAGTTATTTTCTCCCAGTTTGGCACAGGAGTTGGCGCAGGCCATGCCTTGCTGCCCGTTGGTTTGGGAATAAACATTGCTGACTCTGGCTTTGCCTCCTTCCTCCTGGCCACTGTACACTTTATATCGGATCATCAGGATAATGATAAACACCAGAACAGAAGCCACAATGATTCCTCCAATTATGATAATCATAGTACCCCCCAAGAACTGGGTATGAAGTGGTCTGCACTGTCCGCTCTCTTCTTTAGTGGTGAACTGGACACATCCTACCACTCGTGTGGCCGTCAAGGAGGTCATTCCATCATCATAGACAGCTAAGACACAAAGGTCATACTCACGGCCTGGAGCCAAATCATTCACAAGGAAACTCCTGTTGCTTGGGGGGATCATTCTGTAAAAAAAAAAAAAAAGATAACACATAACTCTGAGGATGCAAAAATACATTTTTAACAATGAAAGGTTAAAAAACAAAAAAACAAAACAAAAGTGAAGCTATATTTAATTGAGACCCCCCCCCCCCCCCCTCTGCTGCTGTGTTTTCAAAATTCAGCAGCAGAGCCACCTGTAGGTGAAACCTGGTACTAACAGAAATCTGTTCACAAGGCTTGTGAGTGCTGTGGGGTAAAACTGAAGAAAGAGGGATGACAACAAAAGTATTGTTGCTTATAGTAACTGATCAGACATTTTGTTTTATAGTCCATAAAATTAGAGAAGAGCTGGTTAGTTGCTAAAGGCCCACAACATGTTTTCTTTTTTTCCAGTTTTAATTAATCATTTGCAAAGTGTCAGTCCTGACTCCTGGCACTCTAAACAAAAATAGAATTGGCCTTGTTGACTTAGTGTGCAGGAGAATCTGATAAATTGGTGACAAGAAAAAGGGGTAATTTTAATTATAGAAAACTCATTTATATCCACCATTTTTACACTAAAAATGTAGGGATGAATTCTCGAGACGTTCTATTGGGTTGATGTCAGGACTCAACTCTTAAGCAGGCCAGTCAAGTTCCTCCACCTAAACTTGCTCACCTGTGTCTTTATGGACTTTGCTTTGTGCACTGGTGTGCAGTAATGTTGGAACAGGAAGGGGCCATCCCCAAGCTGTTCCCACAAAGTTGGGAGCATGAAATTGTCCAAAATGTCTTGGTATGCTGATGCCTTAAGAGTTCCCTTGGGCCAAGCCCAACCCCTGAAAAACAACCTCACACCATAATCCCCCCTCCACCAAATGATTTGGACCAAGGCACAAAGCAAGGTCCATAAAGACCTGGATGAGCGAGTTTGGGATGAAGGAACTTGAGTGGCCTGCACGGAGTCCCGACCTCAACCCAATAGAACACCTTTGGGATGAATTAGAGCGGAGACTGCGAGCCAGGCCTTTTTGTCCACATCAGTTCCTGACCTCACAAATGTGCTTCTGAAAGAATGGTCAAACATTCCCATAGACACACTCCTAAACCTTGTGGACAGCCTTCCCTGAAAAGTTGAAGCAAAGGGTGGGCCAACTCAATATTGAACCCTACGGACTAAGACTAGGATGCCATTAAAGTTCATGTTATAGGCCTTCCCTGAAGAGTTGAAGCAAAGGGTGGGCCAACTCAATATTGAACCCTACGGACTAAGACTAGGATGCCATTAAAGTTCATGTTATAAGGCTAACATGCAGGGTCTTTTAGAACCAGAACAAAATAATGGCAAATGCCCCTAAAACAGCATAAAATGTCCAGTGTGTATGCGGCCTTATACAAATATAGGCTTAAAAAAATAAAAATGTATCAAAAACCACATCATGCTCATTTTAATGTAGGTGCTACAATGAAGCTAAATATTCACATTTGGGATAGGTGAGGACCAAAATTATGAAATTTTAGACAAGCATTGATGTAAATGATCCATGTCTGTTTCTCCAGGACAAGTACATTTTGGAGTTTTGAAAGTATTTATTTATCCATGTAATTCATTTAAGGAACATCAATATACAGTAAAACCTTGGTTTGAGAGTAACTTGGTTTGAGAGCGTTTTGCAAGACAAGCTACATTTTTTACAAAATTGTGACTTGATATACAAGCAATGTCTTGATATAAGAGTCATGTCACAACTGAGTAAAAGAGAGAGAGAACAGAGGCACCTCTAAGTGTAGCAATATGGTTACATTTAATGAAGGTACAGCATTTAGAAACTCACATTGTTAATGATTAAAAAAGGCACATCTAAGTATGCAGGCATCCGGGGTAAAGCTGTCCACAGACCATCCTCTGCACCGTCATCAATGTTGTCCCTTCCATTCTACGCTCCACAAGCACTTCAAGCCTCATTTTAGATTGCTCTACTGCAGGGTAGTCTTCCCGGTCACGATTGCAGACTGACAGCGGTGAGACCTGGTCTATGAACCACTTTATCCCAGATCCCTGCTTACTTAGAGGTGACTCTTTTAATCATTAACCATGTGAGTTGCTAAATGTTGTACATTAATTAAATGTAACCATATTGTTAGGCCGCGTACACACGGGCGGACTGTTCGCCCAACCTTGTCCGCTGAACAGTGTTTGGGCGGACAGTCCGCTCGTGTGTGGGCTTTCAGCGGACAGTTTCAGCGGACAGTTGGACGGACAAAGTCTTTCGGAAATTCCGAAAAACTGTCCGCTGAAACTGTGTTTGAGCGAACAGTCCGCCCGTGTGTGGGCCTGTCCGCTGTACTTTCGAAATGAGCGGACTGTTCCCGCTCGGAAAGTCCGCCCATTTCGAGCGCGTGTACAGGTAGGCGGGGCCCGCGAAGGAGACGTCGCGGGGCTCCGCCGCCTGGAATGGGCTTAAAGGGGAACCCCAACGCCGAAAAAAATCGGCGTGGGGGTTCCCCCCAAGTCCACACCAGACCCTTGTCCGAGCACGCTACCCGGCCGGCCAGGAAAGGGGGGCGAGCGAGCGCGCCCCCCCTCCTGAGCCGTACCGGGCCGCGTGCCCTCAACATGGGGGGTGCCTTGGGGAAGGGGGGGCCGCGCGCCCCCCCCCACCCCAAAGCACCTTGTCCCCATGTTGATGAGGACAAGGGCCTCTTCCCGACAACCCTGGCCGTTGGTTGTCGGGGTCTGCGGGCGGGGGGCTTATCGGAATCCGGGAGCCCCCTTTAAGAAGGGGGCCCCCGGATACCGGCCCCCCACCCTATGTGAATGAGTATGGGGTACAATGTACCCCTACCCATTCACCTGTGAAATAAAGTACCAAAAAAAACACAACACATGGAAAAAGTATTTTATTGCACAGCTCCGGGGGTCTTCCGTCTTCGGGGGTCTTCTCGCCGGACTCCTCCGCTATGTGTGTGTAGCTCTTTTACTAGCGGAGGAGTCCGGCTTTCTTCCTCCCCGCCGCCGGCCTCTTCTCCCGACTTCGGGGGTCTTGTCCCCCTCTTCGGTTCTTCTGCCGGGCCACCGCGCCTGGTCCGGTGGCCCGGTCTTCTGTCGCCGTCTTCCGTTCTTCTGTCGCCGCCTTCGGTTCTTCTGCCGGGCCACCGCGCCTTCTTGTAGCTCTTTTACAGGCGGTGGCCCGGTCTTCTGTCGCCGCTGTCGTCGTCGCCGCCGCCGCCGCCGCCGCCTTCCGTTCTTGTTCTTCTTCTTCTTCTCCTGGAGATGTTGACTCGACGAGCTCTCCGGCCGGAATGCCAGAGCCGCGCTGTGCGGTCACTTATATAGTGACAATGGGGCGGTGTCACATGGTATATGTCACATGGGTTGGTCACATGGTGACCCCGCCCCCTTACGATGTCATAGTCCCCATGTGACATCAACCCATGTGACCAACCCATGTGACATATACCATGTGACACCGCCCCATTGTCACTATATAAGTGGCAGCGGAGCGTGTCCCTGGCATTCCGGCCGGAGAGCTCGTCGAGTCAACATCTCCAGGAGAAGAAGAAGAAGAACAAGAAGAAGAACAAGAACGGAAGGCGGCGGCGGCGGCGGCGGCGGCGGCGACGACGACGACAGCGGCGACAGAAGACCGGGCCACCGCCTGTAAAAGAGCTACAAGAAGGCGCGGTGGCCCGGCAGAAGAACCGAAGGCGGCGACAGAAGAACGGAAGACGGCGACAGAAGACCGGGCCACCGGACCAGGCGCGGTGGCCCGGCAGAAGAACCGAAGAGGGGGACAAGACCCCCGAAGTCGGGAGAAGAGGCCGGCGGCGGGGAGGAAGAAAGCCGGACTCCTCCGCTAGTAAAAGAGCTACACACACATAGCGGAGGAGTCCGGCGAGAAGACCCCCGAAGACGGAAGACCCCCGGAGCTGTGCAATAAAATACTTTTTCCATGTGTTGTGTTTTTTTTTGTACTTTATTTCACAGGTGAATGGGTAGGGGTACATTGTACCCAATACTCATTCACATAGGGTGGGGGGCCGGTATCCGGGGGCCCCCTTCTTAAAGGGGGCTCCCGGATTCCGATAAGCCCCCCGCCCGCAGACCCCGACAACCAACGGCCAGGGTTGTCGGGAAGAGGCCCTTGTCCTCATCAACATGGGGACAAGGTGCTTTGGGGTGGGGGGGGGGGGCCGCGCGGCCCCCCCTTCCCCAAGGCACCCCCCATGTTGAGGGCACGCGGCCTGGTACGGCTCAGGAGGGGGGGCGCGCTCGCTCGCCCCCCTTTCCTGGCCGGCCGGGTAGCGTGCTCGGACAAGGGTCTGGTGTGGACTTGGGGGGAACCCCCACGCCGATTTTTTTCGGCGTTGGGGTTCCCCTTTAAGCCCATTCCAGGCGGCGGAGCCCGCGACGTCTCCTTCGCGGGCCCCGCCTACCTGGAGACGCGCTCGAAATGGGCGGATTTGCCTCCTCCTTACGTGGGCGAGTCCGTTCATTTCAAAAGTTGAGCGAACTGTTTGCCCAACCTTGTTCGTCAAACAGTCCGCTCGTGTGTGGGCAAGTCCGCTCATGCAAATTTTGAGCGGACTGTTTGCCGAAACTGTTTGACGAACAAGGTTGGGCAAACAGTCTGCGCGTGTGTACGCGGCCTTACACTTACAGGCACCTCTCTTCTCTTTTATACTCTGTAGATGATGGATTTTGCTTCTAATCCCCTTGTGGAGGCTTCCATTTGTGGATGGACATTTTATGGTTACACAACCTATTGCTATAATCTTTTTTTTATGGACTATAAACGGAAGGACTTATGAATAAATGGTTCTGGAGCTAATCATTTGAGTTTCCATTACTTCTTGTGGGGAAATTCACTTTGATATACAAGTGCTTTAGATTACAAGCATACTTCTGAAACAGATTATGCTCGCAATACAAGGTTTACTGTATTCCACATGTTCATTGCTGTCCCAGAGAAGCTTACAGTCTAACATGCCCACAGGCATACATGTTTTCTAAAGGCTGTTTGGAAGGAAGATAGATTAACCCACCAATACGTCTAGGTATTATGGACAGAGTCTAGAGCATCTGGTGAAGACCCATATAAACTCCATATAGACAGTGCCCCTGGGGGCCACTGAACTCAAAACCCCAGCACTGTAAATCCATCAAGCCCCCATAAAATTAATTTTAAATCTCAGTGATTTGTGTTTACTACAAGATATGTGTTGTTTATATCACAGACGCAATAAGTGGAATTGAATGGCTTTTTAAGTATCTTTCAAGGCTCATTAAGTATAAGTGATAAATATTTGTGACCAGCTGGGAAATTACAAAGAGTGTGCAATGGAGAGACATAAGAAAGAAAAGAACATGAGAGGTGAGTACAAAGATAGGAAGGTGTACTCTGCAGGAAATGTATGACTGGGGCTACTTACTGTCTACAAAGAATATGGAGTGTTTATGGAAGGTCTCTGTACTTATTTATTATTTTCTGCAGACAATGGGGGTTATTTACTAATGGAAAATCCACTTTGCACTGCAAGTGCACTTGAAAGTAAAGTCGCTGTAGATCCGAGGGGACATGCAAGGAAAGTATAAAACAGCATTTTAGCTTCCACATGATTGGATGATAAAATCAGCAGAGCTTCCACTCATTTTAGATCTACCCCTTAGATTTCGAGCGACTGCACTTCCAAGTGCACTTTCAGTGCAAAGTGGATTTGCTTTTCGTAAATAACCCCCAATATGTTTTCTCTTTCTCCATATGTAATATGATAATGTGTTGGTATGAGATGTGGGGGGCAAAAATCTAAATATAGTTAAGCTGGCATGGGCTAACCACTGGCTAAATGATGGAGCAGGAAATGTAAGGGGAGCAAGTAGAGGAACCAAGATAGGGACAGGTAGAATGAGGGGTAAGGTTATGGAATACTTATGGCTCAAAAAGGGTAAACCAATTGGAAAAGGCCAAGTACAGGATGGGTTGCAAAGAGCAGTCAGGGAAGATCAATGAATCAGGCCTCTTGAGAGGGTGAGTGAGGCGGGCAGGTAGAGATAGATGGAAGAGTTAAAGGGGTAAGTGAAGGAAGAAGGATGTCTGGAATGGAAATAGCAGGTATGGAAGGAGCATAATTACAAGATTCAATAAAATGGACAGGTAGAGCATCTGGGGTGGGATGAGGGGTACTGTAGATGGAAGAACTGGGATGAGTGGGATAGAAAAGGTAGGTGAATAGATTGGCAGCAAGTGATAAGGGCAAGGAGTGAATTTCAGGTATGGTGAAAAAGACAAAAATAAGTGAAAGTTGAAGCGGTAAGGAGAAATGAGACTGACTGAAAAATGAGAAAATCACATAAAAAAAGGGTGAGAGAAGTGAGAAGAGCAAACAGTAGAAGGGTAGGAGAAGTGAGAAGAGCATTTAGTAGAAGAGCAGACAGTAGGTTAGGAGAAGTGGGAAGGCATTAGAAAGGAAGATAACAGGAGGGCTGGAGAAGTGAGAAGGGCATATTGTGAAAGAGCAGGCAAAAGAATGGTAGAAGTGAGAAGAGCAGACACTAGAAGGGCAGATACTAGAAGGGCAGGGAAAGTGAAAAGGGCCTATTGTAGGAAAGTGAGAAGAGCAGCCAGTAGAGGAGCTGGGAAAGTTAGAAGAGCAAACTGACTGTAGAAGGGCAGATAATGGGCAGGAGAAGTGAGAAAGGCATTTTGTAGAAGAGCATACAGTAGAAGGGTAGGGGACGTGGAAAAAACAGTCAGTAGAAGGGCAGAGGAAGTGAGAAGAACATACACTAGAAGGGCAGGAGAAGTAGGGCATACCATTGAAAAACCGACATTAGAAGGTAGGAGAAGCGAGGAGAGCATATTATAGAAAGGCAGGGCTAGCTGGGAAAGAAGGCATTAGAAGGGCATACAGTAATTGATAAGGGCTGAAAGACTATGATGGAGGGGTAGAGAGTAGACGTGAAAAGTGCAAGCAGTCAGTTTTGTAAGTTAAGTAGAGAGAACAAATTTAATCAGAATGCAGTAAGAAGGGGCAGGTAGAATGCTCTAAAAGAGGACACATAGGCTGGAATAGTCAAGAAGAGTAGAAAGAGAGGGAAATGTCAAGTGAAGTACAACATGTAATTACAGTTATTAGGTGATAAAGGTTTCCAAAGAAAGATGGGCTAGCTGTGGAAATTGTTATATGTTGAAAAGGTTAGGTAGTATGTGAAGGGCAGGTAGTTTAATCAATTGCATAGTGAGAAGTGTAGATAAGAAAGCATCTGACAAAGACAGAGAACTGGATGAGTATTGAAAGTAAAGTAATCAGTTCTGGATTAGCAAGAGTCTACCATTAAAGTCGTTTATTTTGCCTTAGGTTTATTGATCCCTTTGGGGCGTTCTTTTCCTGCACACTTACTTGGTCCCTTCTGGAACCTCCTAACAATCAAAATAAATGCAACAGCATAAATCAATGCAAATGCATGTTTTCCTGCAACCAACACTGTACCGTATCCAATATTTATGTTCATTCTGCATGTTGGTTGGAGAACTGCCCAAAACATTGAGGCTTGTGTGCTTGTTTCTGATGTATTAGCAACAGAAACACTTTGATTATGTTGCTATCTCTCACACATCATCAATAAATCAGTATGCTGCTCACAAGCAACTCTAGAGCATCTTATACTGCTGGGGTGGAATAGGCTGTCTCAAAGGCTACACAAAATGCTAACAAATATTGCATATATTTCATTCTATGCCTTTTCACAGCGGCATGTACAGTATATTGTGGCAATTGTAGTTCTTTTTCATTGTTTAAAAGCAACATGGTATTTACCTGTGACTTGCCTTCAAATCACAGTTTCAAGAGTCCTTGTTTCTCTGTGTACAATATCCATCTTTAAACACTATACACTCTTCCCTAAGTGTTAAGCAGATCTTCTCCCTGTCTGTAATGTTTATCTACAGCAAATATTACCTCTCAGTTCCGTTCTGCTCAGAAATCCTGAATCGGCCCATTCTAAAGTGTTTGCCATGTCTGACATTCTCTTTCTTTACACAGCGAAGAAACTCATTACGAAGGCGATGGATAAGGTGCAGATCGTGTCAGTTCAGTGATTCCCATAACGGAAAAGCCTCCATGGACCACAGGTTTTAGAAATAATACTAGGGTAGATATCTTTTAGTGAAATGGGGGTGGTTGATTGGGACATAGCTAAAAGGTTTCTCTGTTCCACACCATTTTGCTTGTTCCCAGCTAAATTGCCTCTCGAGATTGGTGAAAGCTGCCCTTTGAGAACCAATTCCATAGTGCAATTGTCAAAGCCCATACTTCCTTGATTTTCAGCTGTCTGTCACTGCCACTGGCACGCAGCCGAGAAAGCCAGTCACAAGATGGTAAGGAAATAAGATTTCAAAGAACTGAAGCAAAATGATGGTTTTCAAATAAATATATCAAAGGAAAACTCTACTGTAGTAAAACAATTGATACAAGATATGTATCAGTTGTGCAAATCATTTTATAGTTTGGAACAACCCTATTGCTATGACAAACAAACTAAGCCTGGAGCATCCTGGCAAAGTATGGGGGTAACCAGTGCATGGGGAGGGAAAGGTAGCGGTGGAGAAGAAGAGGTTGAAGATGTGGGTTAGAGATTGTAGGATAGAGCAGGAAGGTGATTGCATAATTGTGAGGGGACAGGGTCAATGGGACAGGTGGTGAGGTGGGCCATGGAAAAGAGTTTGTCAATTCCTCAGCGGTAACAAGGCTAAAGGAGGAACCCTGCACTCTGTAAATAGCACATCCCTGCACTCTGTACCTAGCGTAGCCCTGAATGCTGCATTCAGTACATAGTGCACCCTTCAACTCTGTATGTAGCACACCTTTCAACTATGCATTTTGTATGTAGTGCACCCCTCAACCCCACACTCTGTACATAGTGAACACCTCAATCCTAGTGCAGGATGGCCACACCTGTAATTTGATGCAGAGGTCATGATGTGCAGTAACCTTTAGCAACCAATCAGTGAGCAATAATGATTTGCAGTAACCTCTAGAGACCAATAAGTGAGCAGTAATGATGTTTTGTAACCTCAAGCAACCAATCAGAAAGCGGAAATGATGTGCTATAAGCTCTAGCAGGCAATCACAATCGTGACCTGATCTTCTGCAGTAAACTAATTTTGAGTTTACTAGTCCAATAAAATATTTTCCCAGGGTCCAATCAATATTAAAGACAGCCCTGCATGCAGGTCAGGTGCATGCTTCGGCCAATCATCAGACATCAATGCACTGATCTCACAGTGCATTATGGGACATTCCGCAGCATGTGAATTTGCCGCGAATGTGGAATTCGGCAAACAGACAAACACCTGATGTTCAAGTCAAAGTTACATTTGTCTCGAACCGTGGGATCGTCCCTAGTGTTCTGTAATGCTGAACATGATTCGTAGCTTGTCCAGGTCAATTCAGTTCTGAATGTAAGGAATACTCCTCGGCATTGACAGTATATAAAATCAGGTAGCACCAATATACACCTTTATACATTTACCATAGGAAAACAGGTGTTATCGTCTAAGCATAGGATAGAAGATGTGAAAAATGTGTATCCACCCTGTAAGTAGTACTTTAATCTCACCATTGCTGTTGGCAAGGGTTCATAAATGTTAATCCTTTGATTTACAGAAAATCTTTTGCTGGATATTTGACACAACACCTATTTCAAGTACAAGGACAACTTCTACCCACTTGCTGACTGCAATACATATATATACATTGCGGTTTGCAAGTGGTTTACCAGGATTATGGCTGAAGCTATCAGTCATAATCCTGGTATTTTTTTTTTAGCCGGCACCTGCTGCGGGAGGTTTACTTCGTAAACACCTTTTGCTCCCCAAGCCTCGTTTTCGATCTGGATACACGGCCCTGTGTCTCTCTCCACACCATAGAGGTGGAACGAATGCTGTAGAGACACAGCGCGGCTCAGCCATCCGTACTGATATCCACCCTCCCCTCACTGGAACCCCTATCCTTATCTGATGGACTCTTATCACTTCACTGGACTGTGATAGGCATTTTAGCTGGGAACACTGAAGGAGACTGCACAGCGCTGTGCTCAGCCATTTCCACCCTTTCATGCCTGGATCTGATTTGGTGCCAGCTATACAGGATCTGCTGTGACCTGCAGTCCAACACTATCTCCTCCACCCAGATTATGGAACTGAATGCAACTCCTCTTTCTTTCATGTGAGTGGATATTGTTGTTTAATTCAATTGTTTTGTGATACACGCTTCCTTGTTCACAGTGTATTGAGAAATGCAGAGAGCTGTAAGCCAGGGAAGCTCAAAAATGGCCAAACATAGGAAAGCAAATTCTATGGGCCAAATCTCATCAGTATTCCTACACCTTAAAGGGTAACTCAACTTTGATGAAAAAAAAATCTAGCAATAAAAAAATAAAAATAAAATCTAGCATATACAGTTGCCACACAAGCCATATTGTATTTTAATGTGATTAAAAAAGTACCTCTCCTTTTTAATCTGCAACCATTGTAATTACATGTAAAGTTCAATGCAATATGGCAATTGTCATTTCCTGCTTGTATGATTAGCTCATCGATTTTCCCCAAATTTGCACTAAGATATTCAAATTTTAGGCATTCCCTGCAATCAAAATTTTAATTTTGGTGAGATACTCTACAAGGGTTAAATACTTCCAAAGGGATGCAGATACTGTAGCTTCTCTCATCAAAAGACCAGGAGTGTATCGGCTGATTATAACAAACCAATCTCTCCTATTCAGAATCAGTATTCAAAAAGCTTTTTATTCAGAGCTTTAAAAGGTAGGACTATGCAAATAGGTTTGTTAAAATCCCTGAAATGTACAGTGACTGCTTAGAGAGGATTGTTTTTTTTTTTTTTTTTCTTAACAAAAGGAAACGTGGCATTCTATTGAGAACAGTGATGTGTCTGGAGAATCACCATTGCACAGGGGTGGGGACCTTCAACACCAACTGTCTTTCACAAATAATGCTGTTTTAATATATCTACCCCAGCATTTTGACAACAATCTCTACAATTTCAGCCATTTAGTTGGAAGGGTTAACATTTATGAAGCCTTCCTGACACCAAGGATGAGAATATGTATCTACTACAGGGTGGTTCCGCAATTTTCACACCTTCCATCCTGTTATCAATCAATAACATCTGTCTTTACATGATAATTAGATCAAGGTGTTTGGTGCTACATATTTGGATATAATTGCTGGGGCATATTTCTGACACTCATTAGAACTGAAGAAGTAGCTTGGACAAGCTTCAAAACATCTCCAAAAATTACAGAGCAAGTCCAGTTGAATGTGACTAACTTGAAAGTACATTCTAAGGCCCCATTCACACCTGAACATAGCGTTTTCAGGCAGGAAATCACGCGATTTTACCGCAATTTTTCATCGGTTTTTACTATGATTTTGCAGTGTTTTTTCCCGTGTTTTGCTGCAATTTTGTGCAGGGCAAAGGGTCACCAATTTAAAAAGAAGAAAAACGCCCAAATCTGCCTGATTCGAGCGGAAAAAAAAAGAGTCCAGAACTTGTTTGAGCTTCAGGCGTTCGGCTTCAGGCGACTTGGAGTGGAGATGTGAACCATCTCCATTGAGAATAATAGATTTTTTTTCCCCTCCAGCTTTTTTTAACTTCAGGCTTCAAGCCACAAGACGCTCAGGTGTGAATGGGGCCTTTAGGTCATCTTATCTGAGGAAGCATTAGGGGGAATTTATCAAACCTGGAGCATGCAGAATCTGGAGAAGCTGCGCATGGCAACCAGTCTATCTTCTACCTTCAGCTCACTCAGTTAAGCTTTGCAAATGAAAGATAGAAGCTGATTGTTTGCCATGTACAACTGCTCCAGATTCTGCATGCTCCAGTTTTGATATATTCAGCTGACTGTATAACATAGCCTTGGGAATGGAGACATATAGGGGTTTTGAGGGCTCTGCATAGTAACCAATTAGCTTCCAGGTTGTATTGTCAAGGCTTAATTAAACAAGCTGATGTTAAAAGCTGATTGACTACTATGCGCAGGTGCACTAGAATTTGCAATCTCCAGTTTTAGAAAATCAACCCCATAGAGACCAGAATTTGCAATCTCCAGTTTTAGTAAATCAACCCCATAGAGACCAGAATTTGCAATCTCCAGTTTTAGTAAATCAACCCCATAGAGACCAGAATTTGCAATCTCCAGTTTTAGTAAATCAAACCCCATAGAGTTCCACTACATATGTGTATTTTTTATGCATACCTAAGACACAGTTTACTATTGAGGGACAAATACATTATCACTGGGAACATACAATTAAGGCAACTTACATTTTCCATAAACAACTGTCTTTTGTTATCAAAAGAATTGTCAGGTTGGATAACAATCATCCAAAGGCCATGGGCAACTTTAGAGAGTTTTGACTTCATATAGTTAGTGAAATGCAGATGAGACAGCCATGAGAAAAGGAAAGTGTTCCGGTGAATTGCGATATGAAGGTTCTGGATCAAAGTGATCTTTTTTACCTTAGCTGGGAGTCCATGATATGGGTGACTATATGGAGTAGTCCTTTAGGTTACTTTCATACTCATAGATCTGAAGAACTTCCTTAAAGCTAAGCCAGGCCCACCTGCAATTGTTCTATGGCACAACATGTTGTGCTGAAATTCCTTTTTCCACTTGACTGTAGCCTTTTTGTATTCCCTTTATTTAGACTAGACTTGTTAGTCACACTACCCCTGCTACATTTTCAAAAGCAAGAAGAAACCATCTTAAAGAATGACTACCATATTTGATCCTACAAAGTGCAGCATAAGTATATTAAGTAGAAGAATGATGGAAAATTTAAGGGAGGGAATCTGACCAAGGGAGTACCAGATAATAGAATATGTGGGGTATTTCAATTAGATTGTATCCACTAAATACTGCAAATGGTTTTACTGATTTATATATGCAAATCTACCCCAAAATTATAACATCTTACCTGTACACCAGAGAGTCATCTAAAGAACTGTTGTACTGAATCTGATACATGCGAATCCCAGGAATATGGCGCTCTGATGGCCATTGAATGACAACTGAGGTGGATTTCAACTTGTCCACAACTATTCTCCTGTCCTGTAGGCTTTTGGTGTCATTGAAGCCTGATTTGGTGGAGGTTGTGATGTCAGAAGAGCCAGGGTCAGGTTCTTTTATGTGAGCCGTGTTATTAACTAACAATGGAAGTGGTACTATTGCCACTTCTACTGGGGCAGTGGCCTCCCCAGCTGCATTGGATGCTATACAGGTGAAAGAACCACTGTCCTTCAGTGTTGTTATCACAATATCCAAAGTTCCATTGTCATGAGCCACAATCCTTGATGTATTGTGGATAAGCTTTCCATCTGGACCAATCCAGTGGATGGAAGGTTCAGGATCTCCTACTGCTTTGCACTTGAGGTTTACAGACTGTCCTTCCATGACAAATGTTTTGCTGGCATAGTGTCGAGTAATAAGAGGAGGTTCACAGATAAACTCCTCCTCTTGAATTGACCAGAAATACTTGTCCGTTAGCTGTTCTGGAGAAGCACATGTCTCCAGGTCATCTTCTCTTGTCAGTCGTCTCAGCCATAAGAGCTCACAGTTACAGTGTAAGGGGTTTCCACCAAAACTAATGGACAAGGATGAACTGGAGCCTCTTGTACTGGCCAACACTTGAGACCTGAGGAATAGGTTGTCTGGAGGCAGTTTGTGCAGCCGGTTAGAGGTCATGTCCAATCTTACTAGCTTATGCAACATAGTAAATGTTCCTTCAGCAATGTAGTCTATGAGGTTGTGATCCAGAGTTAATGTATTCAGGTTGGCCATTTGCCCAATGTCATCCCAGGGCAGCTCTATTAAGTTGTTATAGGATAAGTCAAGGTCTTCCACAGTGGGAAGGAACTCAATGAAGGCTCCATTCTGGATAGTATTAATCTGATTGTTTCCCAAAATCAGATGGCGCAAATTGCCCAAGCCACGGAAGTGTTCACATCTCAGAGCTGAAAGCCGGTTACTGTTCATGTGCAAGGCTCGTAAAGAACGCAAATCAGAGAATGCCAGGGGTACAATCTGGCTAATTGTGTTCCGTGATAGTGTCAAGTGCACCAAGTTGGTCATATTGACAAAGTCTTTGCGCCGGATGATGGTGATAAAATTGTCCGTCAGTCGTAGCTCCACTGTTCGACGGTCAATGGCTGGTGGAACAAACAGAAGTCCTGTCTTGGCACACAGCATCGTGAGGGTTGGAGAGTTAGTCTGGCAGATGCAGCGGCCAGGGCAATGTTGTGCTCTCCCAAAGTACCCCAGGGCTCCCATCAGCAACAGGCATAGCAGCTTCTCCATGGCCCCTTGGCCAAAAGAGTCTAAAATAAAGAAAAAAGAAAGTTTAAAATATAAATAATATATGTTGCAGACTGTACAAGAAAGGAAAGTAGAAACTGCCCTTATGTATTTACACTGAAGGTTCAATAGCATTTTGGAAGGGTGATTTTCCTTCCTTGTGTAGCAATTGAATTTATATGTCTCCCTGTTTAGGCTCCACTTTCCATGACATCAGGCTCTGTGCACTTTGCATATGGAGATAAGGTTACAAAGAGCTGTGTGTGTCTAAATGAAAATTCAGCTTGCCACACCATCCCCTACTTTTTAATGGGCTAACCTGCAAGCTCCAGTAAACAATCAGTAAATAGGCAAACAGTATATATGAGATGAGAGTAAGACTCAAAAAATACATTATCTTTTGGAAAAACAAAAATCATAGAAAAATATGAATTTTGTACTCACCTTAAAATCCTTTTTTTTGAAGCCCACTGAGGTACACAAAATGTTTTAAATTGTGTGTAACCCAATAACATATTATTCCAGATATGTGTCTGTGTTTCTGTTTTAATCTAAACATGTCAGGAACGGAAACACATCCATCCTAGTGAACATACACATGGTGAGCTTGTGTTCCCGTGGTCAGAATTCTGCTTCCACACCTTCCAACCCCCATCCTATTTGGCCAGCTCATCACAAGGAAGGACCAATGTGCAGAAGTGTGAAGTATTTACCTTCTACACAGGCATGACATTCCTGCACTCCAATAAGACTGCTTCTGCCATGCCCCAACCCTGCATTGAGTGACAACACCTGTGGTTTAGATTGTCGGCAGATGAGCAAATCATCAAAAAGAGTCTCCACCCCTCTAAGCCCATGATACAGCTAAGAACAGTAGCCACATTACTGCTTGTAAACAAAGAAAAAAACAGGTATTTATGGTTGGAGCCCTCCGCTGTAAGAGATATGAAAGAACACATAAACACGTCACAAGACTAACAACATAAAATAGACCTGAATTGTGCCCTTGGTCTGCTGTAAGGTAAGCCCTGGTGAGCTGGGCGGTGAGCCCTGCTCTGCTGGGCGATATGCCAAGAGAAGGCCGCATACCTTAAGAAAGTAAATGGATGTTTCTGTAGAGAAACGTGTTTTAAGTGAAGTACTCTAAGAAGGGAAATGGGTGGGTGGGTACCTTGCACTGGAACCGACACAGACCGTTGTGGGTGGTCTGATTATATACCCTCCGGGCTCCTCCCATAATTACGGGCCACCATACTGGCCCTCTTATTTATGGTTGGAGCCCTCCGCTGTAAGAGATATGAAAGAACACATAAACACGTCACAAGACTAACAACATAAAATAGACCTGAATTGTGCCCTTGGTCTGCTGTAAGGTAAGCCCTGGTGAGCTGGGCGGTGAGCCCTGCTCTGCTGGGCGATATGCCAAGAGAAGGCCGCAAAAGATTTGGTGTAGGGAGGTAATTATTAATTTATGTACAGCAAGACACTACGGGGCAAAGTTTCTGAAGGCTCAGGACATTTCCACTTGTGGATTGGAGATGTATCGAGTAAAGCAGGTGGATTCCCGCCTGCCCATCTTTGATCGCGTGGACTGGGACCCCGTTTCGTGAGGCTGCTGATGCTGCTCCAATGCGAAAGAATGTCCAAGAAAATGACCAAGGTCCTGGCCTAATGTGCTCAAAAGGAACCTGACGTGACTAATGAACTGGTTGCTGCCTGGGGTACTAATCGAGAACGGTAGTAATGGGCTGTCCTGCGAGGGATCAAACATATGGGCCAAAAATTGATCTAGGATGGACACGGGGCACCAGGCTTTGAGAGTTTGGAAAGGTTTTAGGTCAACCCCTGGACCGGACTATTGTGTTTTGGACACGCTGAGGAGCAAGATGAAGTCTGATGGCGTGTGAGGTGGTGTCTATGTAACACTTTACAACTGGGATGGTGACAGTATTCACTGGGGCGTAAGAAGCTGTAGAAAGCCAGGTAGATGGCTGCTTGAAGGACCAGGCTGAATTTAGCCAAAAGGGGAATGTGACAGGATGAAAGACATGTCTCGGAATATGGCGCTGGTGACGGGTAGCCGTTTGATACCGATTTGGGGTCATTGCCTGTGAATACCACACAACATGGTCTTGACCGTATGGGCGGCGAACAAGACGGTTTGTTAGGATCTCATAAGGGGATGAAATACTGGATGTCAGCTGAGTGGGATCTAAGGTATTGTGTGACAATGCCAACTGTGTGCGGTGGCATAATATGAAGACCGGGATGTGATGGAGAACTCTTGGTATTGCTCTGGGGTTTGAGGCTAGTAACCTGACATAGAACCTCTAGGCTGCCCGGTAGGCCTTCAGGGTGTTGTGAGATAGTGAAAGATTAATAAGGCAGGTAGCGTCGTGAAAGTGTTGTTTGAATCCGAGGTTAGCTACGACCAGTGTGGGATAAGAGACATGGTCGGGTCGGTTCCAGGTTCCTGCAAAAAATAACGAAGCAAAGTTAACGGGTAGTGCGTCGGCCAGATTATTGCATTTGTCTGGGATGTGGACGCATAGGACGTTAGATTGGTGCTGTGGGGATAGTGGCACCAGCCTGCACAGGAAGGCCACGATGGCCAGCTACTAGGACCTCCTTTATTGGTTTATTGGCTTGGTTGTCTGTGGCGAACGCCACTGTTTGTCCTGCCCAGTTGTTGCACCAGACTTGTGCTCCTGCGACAATGGGGTAGAGGTCAAACAAAGAGGAGGACTAACTGAACCCAGGAATCAAGAGGATTTCTGACGGCCATGGCCCTATAAACCCAATTTGACCAAAATTGAGGCAAGGACCTGTGGAGGCTGCGGTGACCATGACTACCTGAGATGAAGAGAGAGATGCTGAAGGAATACACATTGGCATGCCATTCCAATTTGTGAGAAATTCGACTCTCATGGGCAGATCTGCTATAGCTGGCACATCTTAATTTAAGGATTTAGTCAGGGTCTTTGCCTGGAAGAGAAACACTAAAAGATGGGAGGTAAAAGATCCCCTTGAGTCTGGCTGCTGCCTTGGCTGAAAATGAGCAGTGATAGTCAAAGGATGGGCACCCTGCGTACTTGTGACCTGCTGCGTGCAGATACGGGTCCAATTCTACCCTCCTGTTGGGGTTGCTCTGCCTAGCATGTCTCTGACTGTCCCCAAGGCCCGCACAAACTCTGTGACAGTGAGCTTGCGATTAAGTAAAGGGTCTCTGGTCTTCAGGATGACGGAGACATCTCCCTGCGAATATGATTTGTTCTAGGCCAAGTTGTGTACTGCTATGAGGAGGGATGCTAAGTTAACGTCGTTGTCATCCAAGATGTCCTCCTAGATGCCCTGCTAGGACAAGGTGTGCAGGGAAGACAATGGTGCATCTGTAAGTGAAGGTACGGGAATGACGGTGGTGACTGGAGCTGGTAGGGGCATGGCTGGGCGTACCTCCAGGGCTGTCACTCTGCTTGGACTTCAGGGACTGCTGCTGACAGTGTGGTTACCCAGGAGTGCAGCTGAGTAGTCGCAAAGAAGATAGACTGAAGTGGTGCCTGGAAGGGCTGCCACTGGTGGTGGAAACAGTAGCCTAAAGGCTTGGTTTCCTGGCTGCAGCAGGGTAGGATTTACTCCTGCGACACCGTTCTGTTATGAGTTTATATATTTTTTTTTTTGTTTGTTTTGTTTATTTGTTTTTTATTGGTCCAAGCTCTTGTGAGACTAAACCGCCGCTTGCTGAGCCCGTAAAGGGTGATGGCAGGGCTGAGGCAAAGTCCTCACTGTCTGCCTGCGACATGGCGTCAACTAAAAGCAAGGGGGGGTATGTTTGAGGTAAGTTGCAAAGGTAGGAGCGGATAGTTGCGTTGGGTAGATAAGATGAAAGGCGGAAGGAAACAAGAAGAATAGGACAAGGAACGACAGCCATAGTGACAGTTGGTTTGCGCTCGAGCGCTGTTGAGTGTGACTTTAGAAAACTCAAAAGAATGCGTAACAACCGAGGTGAGCCAGGAGGTGACTGGCTAGGTAACCGATAGCTCGGGTGTCAGTCTGTGCTCGGCACAGACTAATGAACCAGAGCGCCCCAGGGCGGACTGGGGTGGGTAGCTGAAGTCTGGTATACTAAGTAGGAATGTTGCGATCTGTAGTTAATTGACGTGGGTTCGGTCTACTAATGCTTGCACTGCCAGCAAGTATGGAGATTAGGCGACCTTGTCTGCGTATTGAAGGCTTGTGCTTCGAAAACAGAGTGAAGTGCACAGAAGTATGTGACAGTTGCTAACGCCTCAGGAGCAGGTCAAATTCTGTATGTGAAGTAAAAATATGTAGTGAAAGAGTGTTTAAGAGAAAGGGGGAATCCCATTGAACTACACACCTGACTTTATGCCCTAGTTGTGAAGTCGACTGGTTGGTGGTCGAGAACTGAGTTGACCGGGAGCCTGTAGTAAGGTGACATGAGAATTTCGTTTTGACGATGGGGATTGCAAAGAGCTGTTTGGGGCAAAGCTGGCCCCCTGGTGAAGATGCAAGCCCTCGACAATGGTTTTTTTTTTTTTTTTTTTTTTTTTTTTTTTGGGAGATACTGTCCAAACCTGGTGCAGGGTGGACTAACTGGTGTTCTAACTGGCCTAAAAGGGGAAAGCGACAGAGAAAACGATGAGCAGCCGTGTTGCTACTGGAGACGATGAGTGGCAGTTTGAGCCATTCGCTGAAATGCTTGCAGCGATTGCAAGGAAGCGGCCTTATTTGAATTATAAATTGAATTATGAGGTGAGAATGAATGAATGAATGAATGAATGAGGTGAACAGCTGTGTTGCTACTGGAGACGATGAGTGGCCGTATTAAGCTATTGCAGAGATGCTTGCAGCGATTTGCAAGAAAGCAGCTTTATTTGAATCTATAAATTTAATTATAAGTGTGTAGGAATGAGGAGAGCAGCCGTTTTTCTACTAGAGATGAGATTTGAAAGGTGAAAGCAATGTTTTGCGGATTTATAAGTGTGTAGGTATGAGGTGAACAGCAGTGTTGCTACTGGAAACGATTGGCAGTTTTGAGCCAAATGCAGAAAAGACTTGCAGCGATTGCAAGAACGCAGCTTTGTTGAAAGGCGAAAGAAAGGTTATAGAGGAAATGTGATTATGTAGGAATGACCGTGCGCAATACTGAGCAAATTGGTGGAGAGAATTGTGTACGATCATGTATGGATAGACTGAGAAGGTCAAATGTAAGTACTGCTGAATTCGTACAGCCGATGTGACTAGTTTGAACTGGGCTATAGCTATGGAATAGTCTGCGAAAGATTTGAGTCGGTGATGCAACAGGATTCGGCTTGGTTGTTAGAGTTGCGTTTGGCAAGGACTGGAATCGTTGCGCCGACGCTGCGACTAAACTCGAATCCTCCGTAGATGCGACTGAAAGGCTCGTATATGGGATCCGACCGTATCGCTGAGGATATGGCTGGGTTCGGATTGATTGAATTGTGATGGTGGTTGAAGGGGCTGGTGAAACATAGAAGCGAAGTTGCGACTAGATTCGAAACGGCCGTAGATGCGAGGTGACTACAGGGCTCGTATGACAGATCTGCCCGTGTTGCAGATGATATGGCTGGGTTTGAATCGACTAAATGGTGATGGCGGTTGAAGGGGCTTGTGACTGCCAAGGATCCGAAACATAGAAGCGAAGTTGCGACTAGATTTCAAATCGGCCGTAGATATGAGGTGACTACGGGGCTCGTATAACAGATCTGACCGTATTGCCGATGATATGGCTGGGTTCGAATCAACTAAATGGTGATGACGGTTGTAGGGGCTTGTGATTGCCGAGGATCCGAAAACATAGAAGCGAAGTTGCGACTAGATTTCGAATCGGCCGTAGATGCGAGGTGAGTAAGGGGCTTGAATGTCGGATTTGACCGCATCGACCGTGAAGTGATCGGCTCGAGTAAACCCGCGTTGGGTAGAAAGGATGAAATACATGAAAGATGACATAGACTTACGGTGGCGTAAGTGCGACTTTGCAAAACGAACATGATAAGGTAACTATTGGAGTTTAGAAGAGCGGTAACAACAAAGTCCTACCTGCGACAGCGAGTGTGTAGCGGTCCGAGCGTGGGACAATCAATGAAGATATACGACCGATCTCGAAGGTACAACTACGTGGACATGCAGTGAGTTGGCAGAGTCAGCCTCTGCAATGCATTTGACACGAATCAGCTCAAAAATGTATGAGATGAATCTGATATAAATTGGCAGTAAGGAGTATCTGATACGAATTGGTTGTAGAGTGTATGCCCTTCCTTACTGTGAAACCAAACACCTATCAACCACCCATCCCCCCAGGCTAGTCAAGTGCAGGTAAGACATCAGGTGGGTTTAATTACACCTCAATCAGCCACAGAAACCCATACAAACAATACCTGTTTATCTCAAAAAAGGATGAGAACAGTGAATTTTATAACCAGTGAAGCCTATGGCGAGTGATAACGAGGAAAAACTGATAGCGACTCGGCTGTGCCGAACAATGTCGGGACATGAGTGTCAACAACTCAGAGGTAGGTTTTGCAAAAGGGGTGCAGGATAGTAAGCATGATAAGCCGCAAGTTTGCACATGATATGAAAAGATTTGGATACTACTTATCTGCGACCATGAGCGGGAACCGCCGACGAAGACCACGAATGAAGAAGCCGAAGTGCACCTACGATTGGACACACAGATAGACGACCGTGAGGGAGCTGAGAAGAGTCAGCCCCTTGATGTGCAGTACCTTGCACTGGAACCGACACAGACCGTTGTGGGTGGTCTGATTATATACCCTCCGGGCTCCTCCCATAATTACGGGCCACCATACTGGCCCTCTTATTTATATATTTCTTTAATTTAAAAAAAGCCTTATTGCTCTCATTATTCTCTTAAACTGATTGGTGTGATGTAGAATGTAATGTCCACAACCACTTCATACATTTTGGTTATACTGCCACATATAGTGTGATCTGTCACTAGCACACAAAAAACTGTCTTTGTGGCTTTGGAAGTTTTAAATGACCAAGACTAGAAACAGTACTAGAAACAGGCTCAACCTCTAGGTTTAGAATGGTGAACAACTAATAACAGCCAAAATGGGTCCTTTAATTTGTAAGTAATCATAGTAGACTGTGACTCTTCAGGGCTAAGCTCATCAGTTAATGACTGGTAGGGCCACTGGTAAGATATAACATCTGCAGGGGAGGGCACAGGAGTGCACTAGTGACCTCTGCAATCAGAGTCAGCAAATAACTATAAGATCTGAGCCATAAAGTCTTGCATGACAGTGGTAAAAACCTCAGTCAAAAGATTGGAGGATCAAGCAACACCAACTGAAGCTAAAGAGGACTTTGAGGACAAGGATAGATTTAAAAAAAAGGGCATCATGACTCTAGGCTGCAGAAGTCAGTACAGTCAGTAGATGCACTGTCCTACAGCTATTAGTGAGGGTGGGCTTGGGGCATCTATAACAGCAGGACTGTCCTCCCAATGTACAGAGTTGAACACATGATGGTAATGCAATGTATAGGCTCAGGGTAGGAGGCAAGTCCTCAAGCACTTGTGAAACACAAACCGCTGGTAGGGGGTGAGGGTGGGATGATTGGAAGTGACCAATCACTTTAGACAGGCAGTAGGAACAGATCAAAGATTGAAGCTCCAGCCTGAAAATTTTCCCCACATGCAATCCAGTAAAAGAAAGACACTTCCAGGCCATTCCTGCAACATCCAGTGCAGTCCTGACATGGTGCTCCAAAATTCAGGCCGAGAATGACTACACCAGATAGCAACAATCAGAAAGACCAGGCTCCATGAGCGACATAAAAATCAAAGAATCCTCCTAGGACACGAGAGAAAAACTGAGGCATGTTGAAGTAGGAGGAGATATCCAGGGCTGCCCCACAACTTTTTTAGTTGGCAGCGTCCAATGTAGTTAGCAGTATAACCTGATGGTTTAAAGCCTCCTGTGCCCCTCGATGGATGAGAAATAAAGTATAGTTATAATATTTTGCAATTGCTGCTGGAACATTTTTGGACCCGCTCCCTCAGGTTTCCAGTGGCTCTCGGGCTTATCTGGATGATCAGTGAGTCTGGGAACTAACATGGCGGTTGTGGCAGCTGATCACAGAGATTAGCTGAGGAAAGATGGCCTCAGCTAAATTCTATGGTCTAGGAGGACCTGAAGGGACATCATGACATCACATCCGGTTCTGGTTCAATATAAACAATGCAATTTTTTTTTTTTTTTAAAGCTTTGGATCAATTATTTTAAAATTTTTTTATCTAATGCTTTGCATTGTAGAGGAGAGATGCAGGGTCTTAAAGACCTCCATGTCTCTCCATAAAGAGGACCTGTCATTGTGTACTGTTATATATTGTGTTGTGTTTTTTTTATTCCCCCCCAAAAAATTGCACTTGAAAAATCGCTGCGCAAATACAGTGTGACACAAAAAATTGCCACCATTTTATTCTCTATGGCTATATATATATATATATATATATATATAAGTATAAGAATTGGCCTGGTAGGCAAGTGGTTAAATATGAAAACCTCCATAAGATAAAACCTTTGTAATTGATGGGATCATAAGTTTACCTCCCCTACTTGCCTCTTTCATAACATTTGTTACTATAGTACAGGTTCCCTATCAGCATTAAAATTTGCAGACACTGCATTTTGAAGTAAAAATCTCTTCATTTTTTTTTTTTTTTACTATCGCGCCATGGATGAACTGGTAATAAAAATGTTCTTTCCTACCTCAGTTTTATCCTCCAGTTCAGTTTATTTAATAAAGCAGAAATCCACACCAAGCAGAAAACCCATATCAACCAATCCCCTGCTCTATCAGACTGTTAAAACACAGGTTCAATTACGCTATATCATCACATTCCATAGTAACCTGTTAGCTCATTCACTTTTCATTCTAATTCAAGATCCTGGCTACTGTGTTTATCTATACTCTACTTATACAATCACCCAATCATCCCTTATACATTATATTGGTGTATAACAGCCCACATGGCTGCAATGACATCTGGGGTTGGAAGGGGGCAGTTGGAGACTTCAGAATATCGCTAGTCACTGTTCCCCTTTGCAACCTGTACAGTAAGGAACATTTGTTTAAAGTGGGCGTAAACTCCTATCCCTGACTTGTACCTATAGGTAAGCCTATTATTAGGCTTACCTATAGGTACTGTAAACATGCACCGCTTAGGAGATATTTTTGGTTTTGATTCGTTATTTACATAAATGAATTTAGTTAAATTTGTTTAATTCATTTAATTTGTTTTCGGAATTCATTTATTTTATTCATTTTCAAATTGATTTGAAAAGTTTTCAAATCATTTTCAAATAGTTTTTGAATTCAAATAGTTTTCGAATTTCCAAAAAAAATAAAATAGAATAGAAAATAAAGGAATTAAATAGAAAAAAAATTCCATTCTATTCCTTTATTTTCTATTCTATTTTATTTTCTTTGGAAATTGGAAAACTATTCGAACTTGAAAAGTTTTTGAATTTGAAAACTATTCAAATTTGAAAATTATTTGAAAACTATTCAAATTTTTATTTCAGATTAATTTAAATTTGGCACTATTCAAATTCGGAAGTTTGGATACATCCGAATTTTCAAATAACGTAAATTTGTCCGAATTTTAATTGTGGACCGAAATGAACTGCACATGTCATATATATATATATATATATATATATATATATATATATATACATACACAGTGGTGTGAAAAAGTGTTTGCCCCCTTCCTCATTTCCTGTTCCTTTGCATGTTTGTCACACTTAAGTGTTTCGGAACATCAAACCAATTTAAACAATAGTCAAGGACAACACTAGTAAACACAAAATGCAATTTGTAAATGAAGGTGTTTATTATTAAAGGGGAAAAAAATCCAAACCATCATGGCCCTGTGTGAAAAAGTGATTGCCCCCTAAACCTAATAACTGGTTGGGCCACCCTTAGCAGCAACAACTGCAACCAAGCGTTTGCGATAACGTGCAATGAGGCTTTTACAGCATCCTGGAGGAATTTTGGCCCACTCATCTTTGCAGAATTGTCCTAATTCAGTTACATTAGAGGGTTTTCGAGCATGAACGGCCTTTTTAAGGTCATACCACAACATCTCAATAGGATTCAGGTCAGGACTTTGGCTAGGCCACTCCAAAGTCTTCATTTTGTTTTTCTTCAGCCATTCGGTGGTGGACTTGCTGGTGTGTTTAGGATCATTGTCCTGCTGCAGAACCCAAGTTCGTTTCAGCTTGAGTACACGAACAGATGGTCGGACATTCTCCTTCAGGATCTCTTGGTAGACAGCAGAATTCATAGTTCCTTTTATCACGGCAAGTCTTCCAGGTCCTGAAGCAGCAAAACAGCCCCAGACCATCACACTACCACCACCATATTTTACTGTTGGTATAATGTTCTTTTTATGAAATGCAGTGATCCTTCTACGCCAGATATACTTGGACACACACCTTCCAAAGAGTTCCACTTTTGTCTCATCGGTCCACAGAATGTTGTCCCAAAAGTCTTGGGGATCATCAAGATGTGTTGTGGAGAAATTGAGACGAGCTTTGATGTTCTTTTTGCTCAGCAGTGGTTTTCTCCTTGGAACTCTGCCATGCAGGCCATTTTTGCCCAGTCTTTTCCTGATGGTGGAGGCATGAACGCTGACCTTAACTGAGGCAAGTGAGGCCTGCAGTTCCTTGGACGTTGTTGTGGGGTCTTTTGTGACCTCTTGGATGAGTCGTCGCTGCGCTCTTGGGGTAATTTTGGGCGGCCGGCCACTCCTGGGAAGGTTCACCACTGTTCCATGTCTTCGCCATTTGTGGATAATGGCTCTCACTGTGGTTCGCTGGATTCCCAAAGCTTTGGAAATGGCTTTATAACCTTTTCCAGACTGATAGATCTCAATTACTTTCTTTCTCAATTGTTCCTGAATTTCTTTGGGTCTCGGCATGATGTGTAGCTTTTAAGGATCTTCTGGTGGACCTTACTGTGTCAAGCAGCTCCTATTTAAGTGATGCCTTGATTGTGAACAGGTGTGGCAATAATCAGGCCTGGGTGTGGCTAGAGAAATTGAACTCAGGTGTGCACAACCACAGTTATAGTATGTTTTAACAAGGGGGGCAATCACTTTTTCACACAGGGCCATGATGGTTTGGATTTTTTTTCACCTTTAATAATAAACACCTTCATTTACAAATTGCATTTTGTGTTTACTTGTGTTGTCCTTGACTATTGTTTAAATTGGTTTGATGTTCCGAAACACTTAAGTGTGACAAACATGCAAAGGAACAGGAAATGAGGAAGGGGGCAAACACTTTTTCACACCACTGTAATATATATATATATATATATATATATATATATATATATATATATATTACATTTGTATTAACATTGTAAGCCAAAACATCATGGTTTTGTTTAAATAGCAATAAACTTCAAGGCTCACTTACAGTTCTCTTTAAACAATTCCCCTTTCCTCTCCTTTGTTCTCATATTTATAGTGTAAGTGAAATCATTGGGAATCCAAGATGGCTTTCTTCTTGCTGTGTTCAAGCCTATTGACAGATATTGATCAGCGAGGCACCAATAAAACATATCACCTGTCACACTTGGGTTTACTAGCCAAGCACACACTCATCTCACTGTATCAGTATTCCGAGAGCTGACCCCGAGCTCAGACGAAGACTGATTACAGAACTAATAAGGCTCATTACACATATAGATTATTTACAGTAATTCAGTAATCACCAATTGTAAGTGATCAGCATGCGATGACCAGATATATGAATAAGTAACTGGCTTGAGAAATGCACTTTTAGCCCTTGTACACACAGTCGGACATTCCGACAACAAAATCCATTGGTGTTGCATACACACGGTCGGACAAAGTTGTCGGAAAATCCGATCGTTCAGAACGTGATGATGTTATTTAGTTACGATGGGACTACGTTCAGGGTAGTAGCCAATAGCTTTGGTCTAGGAATTTGATCTGAGCATGCGTGGCACTTTGTCCGATCAGAATTCTCTACAAATGATCGGACAAAGTCCGATTGGATCATGTTGTCGGAAAATTTTTATATTCAGCTCTCAAACTTTGTTGGTCGGACACTCCGACGAAAAAAGTCAGATGAAGCCCACACACAGTCGGATTATCCGACAACACGGTCCGATCAAACATTTTCCGTTGGAATGTCCGACCGTGTGTACAAGGGCTTAGAGGTAAAGTATACTATATTTTCAGTAAGCACATATTGTGTTTCCTTTTTTATAGTGAAAGTACATCTGGTCCTCAATAGGGATTACATCGGTCCCTTTTCCTCCATCAATTCTATGGATGATATCAATTCTATTCTGATCTGACTCAGCAAAGGATGGGTCCTGGATCCTCTGCTGTGATGCAACGGAGCATGCCTACGTGAAGGGGGCCTAATAGTGCTGAGAAAAGCCACACAGGGAATAGTCAGCTGACTCATTTATTTGCATTGTAGAAAAGAACAGCAAATCTGACCATACACTATGTTAATTCACTCTCTGGGTGCCCTGTCAACTTTCATTGTATTTTGTGGTTGATTTGAGGTCAGCTGTCACTTTTAGCTGCTGTCCCCATGGCAAACTGTTTTTGTGCAGGAAGGCTTCCCTTTAAAAAAAGAGAGCTATTGTTCCAACAGTTGACATTTTAGGGTTTTCATTTACTTTTGGGGTATTTTGGCTTTTATTTTATGCTTATCTGGCTTTTTTTTGTTGCTGAAAGTCTTCCTTTTAAAAAGAAAACTTTTGTTTCAGGGTGACATCTTATATTTTTAATTTCTATTGTTTTTATTTTTAACTAATGCTGACAGTTTGGAGTTCTTAAATCACTTGCTACTGTCCATCTTTACTTTTATGTGCCTTTTGTTCACAGGACATAGCTGTATTGTTTCAAAGGAAACAAAGTGCAAATAAAGGTGCTCCTAAAACCATCTCACACTATATCACTCACGTTTAACATAGTGCCCTATCCCCATAGATAAAATGAAAGTTAGGCATAGTTCAGTAGGGCCTATTATCCCTGATTTAAAATGTCCTGCTTCTGTCTAATCTTACATCGCTGCATCCTCAGCAGTATCTTAATTCTTGTAGTAAAACTCCACCTTGTGGACCTAACTTTTTATTAGTTTTATTATTAATAATTTGTTGTGTTTCATTTGTTTAGATGCAGCATTCATTATTTTGGATAATTCGTAACTCCAGATAAATTCATATATTTGTTTCGTTCACTAACAGCCAAATTTGAAAGGAAATTCCAATACCTGTAATTTAATAGTTAGTTGTTATTAGATAGATAGTTATTATTTTGGATTTTCAAATTTTTGGATTTTCAGATTTTCGAATTTACAGATTTTCAAATATTCTAATTGTCGGATTTCCGAATTTTCAAATTTCCGAATTTATTCGGAATAAAGAATTTCGGTCATAATGAATGACCCAAAAATTAAAAAAAAACAAATGAAATGAAATCTAACACATTTTTTGGCAGTGCACATGTCTAATATCTGCATATCAAAGCAACAAGCATTCAGGATAACTATCGTATTTTCAGATCAAAATGACACTGGGGTTCAGCACCCAAAAGTGACTTGAAATTGCTGACAGCGCTGGATATCTGTATTTTAGACTTGGCGGTCAGAGCCATTTGAAGCTGTTTATCTGTTGTGACAAAGAGTACCTTTTAATACCAGTTGTTAGAATTTTGCTTTGGACTAGATATTGATTGGTTAAGGCAGAAAACAACAGCAAGCTTGCTCTAGTTAGGATTAGAGAGAGCCTGCTTGCATAAAGGCCAGGGGCAATTTAGTGGTCACTAACAATTTCACCAATCTTGTCTCCAAATGTCACCCAAATTGTCCTCTTGGCTCTTCTCAAGACCTCCTACTCTCAAGCTCTCTTGTCTCCTCCTCCAATTCTCGTCTCCAGGATTTCTCCAGAGTCTCTCCCATCTTCTGGAACTCGCTACCTCAACCTGTCCGTCTATCCCCTACTCTTGCTACCTTCAGGCAATCCCTGAAAATTCATATCTTCAGGGAAGCTTATCACGTCTCCAACTAATCTTTTACCACTTCCATCAGCTCATTCCCCACGGCTACAACCTTTTGTACCACCTGACCCACCCTATTCGATTGTAAGCTCTTCTGAGCAGAGCCCTCTTAATCCTCTTGTATTTTATTGTATTATAACTATATTGTCTATCTTTTACATTGTAAAGCACTGCGTAAACTGTTGGTGCTATATAAATCCTGTATAATAATAATAATTATAATAATAGACTGCCATGAAATGAACTACAGGTAAGCCACCTATACAGAGTTTTGTATTCACTAAATTATTATATTGTCAAGGTGACCCAAAATGTTCTATGTAAGTATAGAGCAGAGAGAGGTAATTGTAGACCTTCTCTTCCAATCTTCCATGTATGGACTACTGGCAACTTTTGAGGGCTGGATACTAAACAACCAGGATGGAAGAGGGAGTCCTCATTGAATGTAATTGGCTCTCAAGGGAATAATCCTGCTGACTGATCAGACCTTGAATAGACATAAAGGGGGAGATTTACTAAAGCTGGTGGACACAGAATCTGGTGCAGCTGTGCATAGTTACCAATCAGGTTCTAGGTTTTATTGTTCGCCAAGCGGACAAGCCGCGTGAAAGGACCAAAACTGAACAAGTTGATTGATTACTATGCACAGCTGCGCCAGATTCTGTGTGCACCAGTTTTAGCAAATCTCTACCAATCTGTCCAATTTGGCCTTCTTCTGCCAGGGATCAGGATCACCCCTGCCAGTAAGACTAGTTTCACATTTGTGATTTGCTCCATGTTTATCTTACTGCAAGCCTACACTTACCTGTAAAAACTCAGTAGTAAAGTACAATCACTGTGGAGCATTAAGGCTGAACACCAGGCAAACAGCTAAATACACAAATTAAATACTGTATAAAAAAAGGCATTTTTTTCAAAAAAGTTGTGTATTGCCCTCTTAGGTAGGTGCTAGAGTGAGTGTACTATAGTTTTGGTTTCTCTGCCTAACAGAGACGGTATGTGAGAATTTAACTTAAAGCGGAGTTCCACCCTAAAGTGGAACGTCCGCTCATTGGAACCCTCCCCCTCCGGGTGCCACAATTGGCACCTTTCAGGGGGGAGGGGGGTGCAGATACCTGTATAATACAGGTATCTGCACCCACTTCTGGGCATAGATAGCCGCAGATTCTGCGGGTATTTACGCCACTTCCTGCGGGGCCCCCACTGCTGGGAAACACACGGATCCCAGAGACAGCAGGGACCATCCTTATTGCACAGCACGACTTGCGCATGCGCAGTAGGGAACCAGGAAGTGAAGCCGCAAGACTTCACTTCCTGATTCCCATACCGAAGATGGCGGCGGCAGCACCGAGAGCTGATCACTGGGCGGGTAAGTGTCCTCATTTTAAAAGTCAGCAGCTGCAGTATTTGTAGCTGCTGACTTTTTAAAACAATAAATGCTAGAACTCGCGCTTTAAATATAAGTGAGAATTTTCTCAGTGTGCTCTGATTCTGCTAATCTGTCTTGAAGGTTCACACTGGTCTAGCAGCTATGGAAAGTGCTGGATAGTGGGTGGAAACCTTGCAGCTGGGAGCATGAATATTCATACAGCCCTTGCCAATTACAAGTGGAGGTGCCCCAAGGCATGCTGGGTGCCTGTATTTCTGCTTGACAAGCACATTGGCTCTGGGTCTTCCTCCAAAGAGAGAAGTCCAGGGGGGAGGGGGTCTGCTGCCCCTCATCAGCACAGGTTGCCATGTGGCCTCAGGTGTGTGACTCGAAGGCCTGAATATTGAAGCTGAAACCTAAGGTTCTCCTGAGAGCTGACTGAGGAAGGATGTCCATGGATTCTGTCTGGTATCACTAAGGAAGGCTGCCATTGGTGCTTCCAGAGCCTTGCACAGACCTCCTCTAAAGGAATCTTAGAGACTGGTGCTGCTAAATCCCCCTCTGGGTGCTAGAAGTCAGCATACTGGGTGTAAGCTAAAGGGGACACTGACTAGTGTCTCGAAGAATAGGAGGGTCCACTAAATTCCTTCTACTAAAAAGGGACTTTGCTACACAGTTCTACTGAGAAAGCTGCCCTTGCTCGTGAATAGTTTAATTTGGAGTATCCTACTAAATCCCTTCTCCTATCCAAGTTTTCCTAATAACACAAAGAAAAAACAAATCCCATAGACTGGTCATTGGAGACAATGAATGGAAGAGTGTGTGCACCTGGCTGTGTGGGAAAATAATCTGTGACTGGGCTTCAGCTTAAACAGTAGGAGACTCAGGGAAAAATACCAATGGCTCCTGCTGAGGTAGCGCTACATTTCCATGCCTGTATATCCATTTCTATGATGAATACAGCCCTACCACATAGCACAACCTTGTCTGGAATGGAAAAAGAGCTGATCTTCTTTGCTAAAGTTAGGTTACACAGGTTTTGTTCCTCTGCCAGCCTTTGACTGGACATTGAAAGAAAAACAAAAGACTGATGTGCCAATATCTTTTTTGCTCTGTTCTTTCCTGTTCTTTGTTAGAACATGAACACTGCAGTCCAGCTGAATAGAATCGTGTGCTGCTTTTCCTTCTCCCAGTCTGAACTCTGATGTACAGTGTATTACAGGATGCTGATACCAACTCAAATTCAGATACTCACATGGCCTTGCATTAAGAAAAAAACAAACCCCGAGATGCTTTAATTTTGTCTTTTATAACTGTCTGATCTCATCATTACTAAGTAGGAAGCAGAGCTTGGCTGTGGCATAACTACATTTGGCAGATCTCCATGTACAAATATATTAACGAGCTATACACAAGTTTATTAACACACAAGCTTACGTTAATAGTATATATAAATACTTTTAAGATGTTTATGAATCTTTTTTTCCTTTACAGAACTTAAAGTTTCAAAATTAATAAAAACAATTGCATCATGGCCATATGGGCGTAGTAGGTGGACTATTTTTTTTTTTCAGTCTTGTTCTGTTGGTATGTGTTGTAAATTGTTTCCATCAGCCTCCCCTCCCTGCCTCCTCTTCTCTCTGTGTTCACTCTTCATGTATAGATCTCTTAGGTTACCATTGAACGGGAAATGTATTCCGTAGGGGAAGGAAGAAGCTTTTTACTATCTGAAAATCAATGGGATTAGACTGCTGAGGTTAAAAGCAGATCAGCACTGTAGATGGAAAGAAAACATGGTCGGGTCTTTGCTTGGATATACTATGACGCGACTCCTTAAGGTCACAGCTGGAATGGCAAAATACTTGCTTATAGCCATGCTGACCTGCCACAATACCACATTGATGTTGAAAAAACATTTAGGAAAATTTCCTTAGTGATAAGTGAGGCAGGTATACAGTCTGCCCTGCTGAGATTCTACCTTTACTTAAGTTCCTACCTCCACACATTTCGAACAAACTTTTCTAGGTGGCCTTTAGCTGACCATAAACATTCAAGTCTAATTGTAGTAACCCTGTACAATCCCCTTTCAATTTATTGAATAAATCATGTAACCAACATAGACATGTGCACCGGATGTGCCTGGGCACACCCTAATCACCCTGTGCGGTAGCGATTTCCCCCTGCTTTCTGGTGCCCCATCTCCCACCTGCAGTGCTGCCAGCTTCCATCCTTTCCTTTCCCTCTGGCTGCTGCAGGGAATGTTACAAGATGGAGAGCACAGTGAGTGATCTATAGTGATCATTTCTGTATTTATTTTTAACTAAACCATTTCTTTACCGTCCAGTGCGGCTGCGGAGAAGGGGAAGCTCTGTCCTTAGTCCCTTTTTCTTTCTCAAAAGTGAGACCTCAGGGGTCTGTTTAGACCCTTGATATTTCACCAAAACTTCCCAACGGGGCTCCAAAAAAATTGTAAACAAATAAAAAATAATTTAAAAAACAAAATTGTAAAAATAAATTTAAAAAATAATGAGAATAAAAAACTACTGACACTGTCCACTGCCCTACTGACACCAATCTCTGCTCTACTGACACCGTTCACCTACCGTCTACTGACACCTTCTGATATACACACACGTGTGCTTGTGCTCTGGGGTGCCCACCCTAATGTAATAGGCTGTGCACACTAATGTTAACCAAGCAATCCAGTCTGAAACTGTTCAGACAGACCTTTGCATCACATAGTTAATGATAGATTAAAGGACATTGTACAATCTGACTGTGCTATGTATGCTAAGGATATATGGACAATTAAATATTTTTTCCTACTGAGAAATGCTACAGCTTCGGTCATCGGTCATCTCATTTGCAGCATACTGAAATCAATTTAAAGCTAATGAAATAGCTGTCAAGAAGCTAAAGCAAAAATAAGGCTCCATGCACAGTAGTGTTTTTTTCAGCTTCTAGAAGCTTATAGTGTTATCCTATGTGTCCATGCACAACTTCAGCGTTTAGAAGCAGAAACAAAAATTTTTTGTAGAGATTTTGTGAGCGTTTTCCCGGCAGAAAAAAATGCTAAACGCTCATAAACACTTTTAAACGCTACTAAAATGCTCCTAATGGCTTTTTTGAGCATTTTTTTTCTTTGCGTACTGTAAAAACGCCAAAAAAAAAATGCTAAGGCTCCTAAAATCTTTTAAAACCCTACTACAAGCTGGCACAAAACGCTATTATTAGCATTTTTCATCTAGCTTTTTTCTAGTGTTTTTTGAGCTTATAAAAAAATGCTAGTTTGCATGGAGCGTAATGCCCCATACACACAGTTGAATTTTCCAACGGAAAATGTTTGATGGAAGCTCTTTGTTGGAAATTCTGACCGTGTGTAGGCTCCATCGGACATTTTCCATCAGAATTTCCGACACACAAAATTTGAGATCTGGATCTCAAATTTTCCGACAACAAAATCTGTTGTCGGAAATTCCGATCGTGTGTACACAATTCCGATGCACAAAGTTCTACGCATGCTCGGAATTAAGCAGAGGAGCCGCACTGGCTATTAAACTTCAATTTTCTCGGTTTGTTGCACGTCACCACGTTCTTGATGTTCGGAATTTCTGACAACATTGTGTGACCGTGTGTATGCAAGACAAGTTTGAGCCAACGTCCATCAGAAAAAAATCCATGGATTTTGTTGTCGGAATGTCAGATTGTGTGTAATCGGCATTAGAGTTTTATTTCTGCTCCTAGAAACTGAAGCTTTAAAAACATTTCTAGACTAAAATAGTATGGATGGACACAAAAAATAGATATAAACCCCAGGGCTAAGATTAGACTTGTGTCTAAACTGGTGTGCCTCCGAAAAGCTATCTGTGTTCAGATTGAATTTTTCAGAGGCTACTAAACACTCTTCATCACTTGTTATAACCCTGTAAATGCCACACCAAAGCAGCGTCAACTGCATGCATTGAACTCAGTTGTGGGCAGTTTTCAGCACTTTCATATTAACTTGAATGGGTTCCAACAATTGTGACAGATGAGATTTATTTACCGTCAGCATAAAGCAAAGAATTGCACCCCAGCATCATCCCCGTCCTCTGCCTTTACAGTCAACAGTGGCAATGGATCTCAACTGTACGTTTTAATACTCTCACAACTGCAAGTCTAAACAAGCTCTTACTGTATATCATAATAAATTGCTGCCCCTTGTAGTCTCCATCAGAAGCCATGTGACAGGGTGGCAATGCGGAAGCATAACTAAGAGACATGGACAGAATGTTGTCACTTAATAACTGCTAGTACCTGGGAAGGACCTTTAATGCAAGATCATCAGGTATTTTTTAATAAAAGATACACATTTAGAAAAAAAAACTTTTTAAATTGCATTAACATACTAAAGCTTAAATGAAATGATATTGATTTGATTTTCATACATCTTAAATTATTAAACCCACAACAGTAAAATCAGTCTGTATATGCAGTAAAGCATGCTTGTTATACACGCAGTGGAACCTAAGAGGTTAATCCTTTCATTGCGTAAAAAGGCTGTTTGATCCTGTCTTCTATGATCCTCCCCTACTTTTACTGTTACTAGAACAGAGCCCTAGGAGGCACTCTGCACATGCTCAGTTTGAGTTTCAGGAGAATGAAAACTCCTTCTACAAGCTTTAACCAGTGCGCGGATGGACACTGATAGAAGTCACAAGACTGCTATATACTGCAGTTTATAATTACTAAACTAATTGCATTTCCATGTTCTGTATACTGTGAGAAACCAGATATAGTGAATGCAAGGCCCTGGGTTACAACCATAAAAAATAATTGTTGGTTGACCTGGCTGCTGTACTTTGCTTTACCAAATACAGACCCCAGGCTCAGTTGGCTTGCCATGGATAAGCTCTGCCCCCTTGCACAGTACATCCTGTCTATCATTCTTCCTCATAGAAGAGTAAAGAATAAGCCCTGTAAGCTCCTCTGGCAGCACAGGGTACTTATTATCACCCTCTAGAACAGCCTTTCTTAACTTTCTTGCTCCAAAAGAACCCTTAAAAAGGGGTTTTAAAGCGGTGTTCCACCCTAAAGTGGAACCTCCGCTGATCGGAACCCCCCCCCCCTCCGGTGTCACAATTGGCACCTTTCAGGGGGGGTGGAGATTCCTGTCAAAGACAGGTATTTACACCCACTTCCGGGCATAGACTCCCGTGGGAGTCTACGTCATTTCCTGTCCTGCCGCGCTGTCTGCTGGGACACACACGGGTCTCAGAGACAGCGCGGAGAATTCCTATTGCGCTGCGCGACTCGCACATGCGCAGTAGGGAACCGGGAAGTGAAGCCGATTCGCTTCACTTCCTGATTCCCTCACCTAGAATGGTGGCGGCAGCAGCCGAGGGCCGAGCGATCGATCGGCCTCGGCTGCCGGCATCACTGGAACCCGGGACAGGTGAGTGTCCATTTATTAAAAGTCAGCAGCTGTAGTATTTATAGCTGCTGGCTTTTAATATTTTTTTTTTTGGTGGAATCCCTCTTTAAGTGTCTGGGAATCCTGCTGAACTCATCAGAGGTCAGTAGGGAGAATGCCCCCTTTCAGACAACTGGCAAGATCATTGGTATCATATGAATGGCTCTGCCAAGTGACATTAGACCTAGACAATGTAAGCACTATCAGATGGGAGGTGAATTAACCACCATTGAGGGAACCCCTGGCAACCTCTGGAGTAAACCCTAGGGTTCCATGGAATCCTGAGTATGGCTCCTCTCTCAATAACTACAATGTTTATACAAATTTTGAAGCCTTTGGTTAATCTCAGGCTGCAAAATTACATTGAGCTCCACAGACCAAGGACAAAACGTACTGCATGGTGCCTCAAACAGTGACCCCCTAATGCTCGCCTCTGAGGAAGTTGCATTTAGATTGATTCTTGAGCTAGAACCTTCATGGAGGGATCATCAGGTATTATTTTAAGGAATACAGCAGATTTCAAAATATAGAAAATGACTTTTAAATTACATTATCACAAAATCTTAGTAGCAACAAGCTTTAATTGCCCATGTAGTCCTCAGCTCGTGACCCCTCCTGAATTATTCATATAGTCTTGATTATATGGAATTCAGTAGAAGACACAAGCCTCCTCTGTAGGAGATGGCAGGTTGGACTGTCACCAATTCTTTTGTCACATGCTCTAGATCTCAGGACTATTACTACAGTCTGCAGTGTGTCCTTGCAATTAACACTGGTGCCAGTCACCAGGACTCACTAATTATGTCTAGAGGAAAAATGTTGTGGTAAACTTTCTCCTAGAGTGCCTCTAGCGTTAGGTGAGAACTAAATTTAAGCTTTATAAAAATCTTAATAAAAGAGGTCATACTGCACATTGGGAGGACAGCATTTAAAGACTGAAAGCATCTAAATCTGTGCTGTTTTATCCCTCCTCTCTCATAGGCATGAGCATTATTATTACTAAGCAGGATTTATATCGCGCCAACAGTTTACGTAGCATTTTACAATATAAAAGGGAGATAGTACAGTTACAATACTATAAAATGCAAGCGGGTTAAGAGTACCCTGCTCATAAGAGCTTACAATCTAAGTGATGAGCATTATATAAGTTGAAGAAAGAGGTATGACAAGAAGAAAGAGAGGAAAAAAATGAAGTGGGAAGAGAAATAAGAAAAAGACCACCTCTTTAGTCTGTGTGGGGGCTCCAGGCCTTTTACGTACATCTCTGGAGAGAAGGAATAATTTCTTTGGCAAAAAGGCCATGGCAGCTGTATGTTCCCAGATATTATTCAACATACTGGAAATTTTTTGTGCAATTAGGAACATTTCCAAAGCTTGAAAGTTATGTTATCAAGAAGGAGTTTACAAATTTGCATGACTTGATGCGTGAATCATCCACACCACTTGCAATCATCAGGCTGTATATGACCTTTCTGATACATAGTTTATGGTGTTATTTTTATCAAAAGGAGCTGACGCCCTTCAGACTCTAAAGAGGTTTTCTTCAGCAGTAGCAGCATTCGTACCCTTGAGTTTTCCTGCTCCCCTGAGGCTCGGTGACATATTTGTGATGGGTTACAGGAGGTGACACACTGTTTACTTCTGTTCCCGGGAGAGATCTGTCAGCTGCCTCGGGATAGGGAACGTGAGCCTGAATCAGAGTGACACACTTGGACAGAACAAGCGTGGACTTTTCACTTTGATTAGACCTCAAAAAGGACAAGCAGCCTGTTCCAGACTGTGCTGCTGTCATGGCCAGGAGTGGAGGGAGTAAGCTGAACAGCTAGATGTCAAAGCAATGCAGTGTCACTGCTACAATACACAATGCGACTATTATCTTCAAGATTCCGTCTGTGTATAGTGCAGTTCTATGGGTTCCGCTTTTAGTACTCAGTGTGATCCGCCCCTGATGGCGTCTGAGGACATGTTTATGTTACACTTCATATCATATGTCAAATCAATACGGTGAGACTGGTACAATGCAGAACTAAACTGTATCTGAGCACCACAAACTGAAAACACTATTTAACTCATTTTTAATATTCAAAGCAAACTCACCCATCCATAAATGTCTCTAAGCTTTATTTTGTTGTGAAATCATTTTGAAAAAAAAAAAAAACCCTAGCATTTCTAGCAGTGGCCATCTTGAGTAAGGGCAGAAAATTTATGTAGCATTTACTTCCAAGAATCCATCCTCTTAGTTCAGGCATGTAAGCAGGATGGTGTGTTTACCTAAAAATTGCCCTTGAAAATTCATCTGGGGAATTACATAATTTTGGTTTAGTCAACTGGTGTCTGGTGTAGTTTAACAAGTTTAACATATGCAAATATAATATACCTTCCCACCTATTTACTAAAATAGTTAATGTTGATTGAGAGAGTTCAGTTCTGCTTTAAAGTCTTTAGTCCTCAATAAGATCCATTAATAGCAAGGTTTAGGAAGGCATTAAGGAAGAACTCCTGGAACTCCTAGAACTGAAAACAAAGTACATGTTGTACTTTGTCCTATATTCCTACATGCCTTGTAAGCCTAGCTACAAGGTTAGAAAGAGTGCCTCCCCATCTCGGTTGTCCGACAGTGCATGCTGCATGGCTATTGTTTCCATCTTGGCTGCCTTGATGCTTGAACCCCTAGCACTTCCTGGATCCTCCTTTTTAGTATAGACTAGTCCTACATAATTGCAGACCACAGCTTGCTATGGTTCCAGCACTGTCACCTTTCTGAGCACATTGCAGCTGTGCCCACAATGCAACAGCATAAGAAGATGGGGCATAAAAGATTCATGTGAATGGTCACGCCCATATATGTAAACCCAATACTATCTTTAAAAAAAACAAAAAACTTTAAAACTAGTAATTTGAAATGTAATTTTTAAGTCTTTCAACTTTTATTAAATTAATACTGATCCTACTATGAAGTTTCTTATTCAGGTACTATCTGTGTGTCCAGGTGCTTGACTAAGAAGGGGGAATGAGAGAACCACTGGCTGCAGCTTCTCACTGTAGCTTCTGCCCTGTGGTGCTGAACTGGTGAGCTGCTGAGCAGGAGTTCAATAGACTGAGTCAGGCAGCACTGCACTCTGGGGACTGTGGTCCAGGGGAGAGAGAGCTTTTGAACTGCATTTCCCAAACAGAGATTCCCAGGAGAAGGGAAAATAGCTGCATTTTTTCACACTTGCCATGAGGGATTCCAGAGAGTGCACATCACTGTCTTGTTTGCACCACCACTGCTGCATATTGGTGGCCTGAGCAGGATCCAGAGTGCTGAGTCCAGGTGTGCCGACAACCATTGTCACCTGGCTGCAGAGCAGAGAGTGGACTAATTACTCACTGTGTGTGACCGGATGATGAGTTGCATCATTGCTAGGACTACTGATTTGCTTGAGGATTTAAAACATGCTGCTGAAGAGAAAAAAGACTGAGCACTTTAGGAACTGACCATACAGACATCTAATAGCCTTATTGTTGCCTGCAGGCTTCACTGGGACTATTCTCATGAGCAACAAAGGTACAACTGGGCCCCAACGCTATCCGGCTGAAGAGTTAGAACTAAAGACTTGTCTCTTTGCAGCTGTTAAACAGAGATCTTTACCCATTGCTTATGCTAAGGAGGTACCACTCAGGGGATATTACACCACATTCTAGCCATTCTCCCAGAGTGCACTCTAGACTAGTTATAGTATTGATATAACATTGCAGTTATGCTTACAGTGCCTTGAAAAAGTATTTATACCCCTTGACATTTTCCACATTTTGTCATGTTACAACCAAAAACGTAAATGTATCTTATTGAGATTTTATGTGATAGACCAACACAAAGTGGCGCATTATTGTGAAGTGGAAGGAGAATGATAAATGGTTTTCCAAATGTTTTACAAATAAATATGTGAAAAGTGTGGCGTACATTTGTATTCAGTCACCTTTACTCAGATAGCCCTAACTAAAATCTAGTGGAACCAATTGCCTTCAGAAGTCACCTTATTAGTAAATGGTCCATCTGTGTGTAATTCTCAGTATAAATACAGCGGGGCAAGAAGTAAAGCCATTGTTGAAAGAAATCCAGAGTCCTGTTGCAGTTTGCAAGAAGCCATGTGGAGGACACAGCAAACATTTTACATGTTTGTGGAAGAAGGTGCTCTGGTCAGATGAGATTAAAATTGAACTTTTTGGCTTAAAAGCAAAATGCTATGTGTGGTGGAAAACTAACACTGCACATCACCCTGAACACATGGTGGTGGCAGCATCATGTTGTGGGGATGCTTTTCTTCGGCAGAAACAAGAAAGCTGGCCAGAGTTGATGGGAAGATGGATGGCGCCAAATACAGGGCAATCTTATAAAAAAAACTGTTATGCTGTGTACACACGACCAGACTTCCCGGCACACTAGGTCCGACGGTCTTCCCAACGGACTTTCAGTGGAGTTCTGATGGACTTTGCCAATGTACGGACTTGGCCACACACAATCACACCAAAGTCCGATGGATTCAAGCGTGATAGCGTACGACTGGACTAGAATAAGGAAGTTCATAGCCAGTAGCCAATAGCTGTCGGTTTTCATCTGTCAGACTAGCATACAGATGAGCAGATTTATCCATAGGAACTGGGTCCGGTCGGAAAAATGGAAACGTTCTATTTCTAAAGTCCGTCAGATTTTTGGACAGCAAAGGTCCGATGAGGCCCACACACGCTCGAATTGTCTGACGGATTTGTTCTTTCGGACCTTTGCTGTCAAAAAGTTTGGTCGTGTATATGTGGCATTAGAGTCTGCAAAAGACTTGAGACTGGGGCAGAGGTTCACTTTCCAGCAGGACAACAACCTTAAACATACAGCCAGAGCTACAATGTAATGGTTTAGATTGAAGAGCATATTCATGTTTTAAAATGGCCCAGTCAAAGTCCATACCTAAATCCAATTGGGAATCTGTGGGAAGACTTTAAAATTGCTGTTCACAGACCCTCTCCATACAATCTGACTGAGATTAAGCTATTTTGCAAAGAAGAATGGGCAAAAATGTCACTCTCTAGATGTGCAAAGCTGGTAGAGACATCCCCAAAAAGACTTGCAGCTGTAATTGCAGCAAAAGGTGGTTCTAAAAGTATTGACCGAAATGTACGCCAAACTTTTCAGACATTTATTTGTAAAAAAAATTGAAAACCATTTATCATTTTCAATTTTCCTTCCACTTCACAATTATGTACCACTTTGTGTTGGTCTATCACATAAAATCTCAATACAATACATTTACATTTTTGATTGTAACATGACAAAATGTGGAAAATTTCAAGGGGTATGAATACTTTTTCAAGACACTGTATTTGCACTATTCATTGTTGACTTTGCTGATTGATGAGCTAATCCCAGTTCAGTGGTACTGAACTCTCTTCTAAGTATAGTGATTTTACTGTCTAGCGAACTGAGTCTGAACCTACCTTCTGTGTCTTCGTTTATGCTCAAACCAATTATTCTAACTTGTACACCAATACATTGAGTTAATTTAGCACTAAACAGTCTTGTGTCTATTTCCTGATACGAATTCACATATAGATATGTGCACACTGAAATATTTTGTTTCATAATTTCGTTTTCATCTGAAAAATAAATTTATTTAGTTACTCCCGAAATTAGTTTTTTATTTATTTTGTTTCGTTAAAAAATGCATTAGTCCGAAAATCTGAAATAAGAAAGGTCGAATCTGTCATTGAAGGCTGATGGTGTCTGTCAAATCTTTTCTCTCTATGTCGAATAATCTTGGACTGAGTTAGGTTAGGCACATTCAACCTTTTTTGCCATTGTCTCTATAATGTCAAATCTTTTCTCTATATGTCAAATCTTTTCTTTCTATGTAGAATAATCTTGGACTAATAGAGCTAAAGTTAGGCATATTCGACCACAAGTTAGATGGACACAGATTGCTATTGTCAGTGTCATGTCAAATCTCCTATCTATATCGAACTGTTGTCACAACGAAAAAGAAAATAAAGCATTTGTGTATTTCGGATAATTTTCGGTTTTCGGATTCTGCACGTTCGTTATCATTTGCTAAAATGATAATGAAAATACCCAAAATTTGGACTAAAAAGCATTCGGACGAAAATGAATGCACATGTCTAATTCACAACCAAATTAAAGGAATCTACATTTGTGCTCCTATAAGTGCTTGCAGTAAGTTTCACTCAATCAGGTGTGTCGGAGGGGCTGAGGTTGTTCTTGGAGTCAAACCAACTCCTTCGAGGGGGGGGGGGGGGGTAGCTCTACACTGGTTTAGGTTGACAGTACTGCCCCTTATACCTAATTTTAGTCCTGCATTACCACCTTGTCACTAAAACGGGAGAGCGAAAAATCTGATGCAACTCTTCATAGAAACCAATCAGCTTCCAGGTTTGCCAAAGCTTATTTGAACAAGCTCAATTTAGAAGCAGATTGGCTACCATGCACAGCTGCACACGATTCTGAGTGCAGCCATTTTAGTAAATATAACCCCATAAATGTCTAATTTAGAGTACAAGTGACCGTTTTGACACATATTATATAGGAATGGTCCATTGTTGTCAAAATCAGGAAATTAGCCTTGAGAAATCCCTTGCAGCCATCACAATACTGCATATAGATAGGAAGTGACTGCAAAAAGGCTGCAGGACAGCAACTGCACTGGGACGTAACAAATTATAGAAAAAGGTTAAAACAACATTACAAAGAAATACACATTTTGCAAGCAACTAAATGGTATTCAGTTGTGGTTTATATCTACATTAAAGTGGAACATTATGTGGAAATTAAATTAGTATGACCAAGCAGGTTATTTATTTCAGGAAAAGCATACTATGGCACTTCTACAATAAAGAATTCCTACCTACCTGTTCGTCCTCCTATTAACAATGTCAACTGAGCTGTACATGTACAGCTTATGCCCTGTACACACGAATGGACATTGATCGGACATTCCGACAACAAAATCCATGGATTTTTTCCGACGGAAGTTGGATCAAACGTGTCTTGCATACACACAGTCACACAAAGTTGGTCGCAAATTGCGAACGTCAAGAACGTGGTGACATACAACACGTACGACGAGCAGAGAAAAATTAAGTTCAATAGCCAGTGCGGCTCTTCTGCTTGATTCCGAGCATGCATGGAACTTTGTGTGTCGGACTTGTGTACACACGATCGGAATTTCTGACAATGGATTTTGTTGTCGGAAAATTTGAGATCCACATCTCAAATTTTGTGTGACGGAAATTCCGATGGAAAATGTCTGATGCAGCCTACACACAAAAAACTCCCTTCGAACATTTTCTGTCGGAAAATCTGACCGTGTGTATCGGGCAATAGTGTATAATTTTCATCATCCTTGGCCGGCATGTATGAAATGTGCATGTTGAGTTACTTCATTCTGCCATGGCCAATTAAGATGGCCAAAAATCCCAAACCTGGAAGAAGACTGGGCAAGATGGCACATCATCAGCAGGGAGGTTAGTATAGATGCTCTTAAATTTGGATTTTTTGTGAACTAGATTTTACACTTTTAAAAGTAAAAGATGTGCCTTAGAACTGACACCTTTTAATAAACAGACCTCTTTAGTGCCCCTTTCTGATTTAGTTTTACTTTCATTCTTTGCCCTGATTTCATAGCTTAGGCCTACCAGCTACACTTTCCTATCCAATATGATTAACTCGGTGTCCAGTAAGGACATTCTTATTGGCTAGGGGAACAGTAGTTGATGGGGCTTAGCCTTAAAGTGATACTAAAGTCTTGTTTGTTAAAATTAAAAATAACAAACATATTATACTTACCTGCTCTGTGCAGTGGTTTTGCACAGAGCAGCCCAGATCCTCCTCTTCTCTGATCCCCCACTGGCTCTCTTGGCCCCTTCCTCCTGCTATGGGGACACTCGAGCTAAGCCACAGCTCTGTGTGTCCATTCAGACACGGAGCTGCGGTTTGGCACTGCCCCTCACTCTGTTGATTGGCTAACTGACTTTGATTGACAGCAGTGGTAGCCAATGGCACCATTGCTGTGTCTCAGCCACCAGGAAGGAGTGTCCTGGGCAGCCCAGACACTCCTGCAACATAGCTGGATCAAGCTGGTGCTCATGTAAGTTACGTAGGCTGAGGGGGGCTGCTGCACACAGCAGCTTTTTTATCTTAAGGCTGTCTTCACACCATTGCAAATTGGATGCGGGTTCCTCTCATCCTTGCGTCCTGTGCGTCTTTTGGTCCATTTCTGGTCCTAATTCAGCCACAAATTCGGGCTTAAATCGGACCTGAAACAGGGAACCAGGACGCACCAGACCCCTGCTGGGAGCCGCATGTGGTGATGGTGTGAACCCAGCCTAATGCATAGAATGCAATAAGATAAAAAAAAACTTCTGCCTTTAGAATCACTTTAAGTTAGGAATAATCAGTGGAACAATGTGACACTATATTAGATACTGGCACAGAATGGACTAATAGTAGCATTAGCCAATTTTTAACATCTGTTCAGAGTGCAAGGAGTATACTGTACATTTAAAAGTTTAATATGGAGCACAAATTTATTTTAGGGTAAATTGATTGGACTTTCTGACTTTAGAAACGTTGCACTGTTTCCCGGACAGCTTTGTGAGTACATTGATTTATTTTCCTCGATTTCTCGAATTGTTTCTTGCAGAAGAACACCACTATTTGTATCCAAGACACATATCATATCCCCAATGCAGTTTCAGCAGCAAATACGTTAAAGTGGACATTAAAGAGAATCTGTCACTTTGCTTCTTTAGGAAAAAGTATCTGGTTTGTCCAAAGTCTAAAATGGTTAAACAAGCTCATGGCTTGTTTCTGCTTTTTACCAGCCAGCGAGTTCAGCTGAACTTGCACAATTTCAACTCATCAACACAGTCGGACTTCAGGGGCGATTTGACAGACATCTGTGCAGATGTCTATACAAATCGCCCCCCCCCCCCCCCCCGAAGTCACCAAGAGTAGTACAAGAACTACGCTTGGGACGGTGCCATTACCGGCAATAGCCGCCGATGTCATGTCAAATTGCATGCCAAATCGGACCAATGTGAACCTAGGTTAAAAGTGACCTGAATGCCTATAAAATAATTAAAAGCACCCCAGTTGTTCTCTGCACACACACACACAAACACAATCACGCAATTTAGAGCACACACCTGTATATAAATTATTTTTCCACACATACTACATCACCACCACCATGAGAGGAATAATTCTAGGTCTCTCATTTACTGTTAGTTCTAAAATGATGAGTTGCAATTGCAGTTAAAAGCATTTTTTAATAATTACAGTGCCTTTGAGAAAGTATTCACACCCCTTGACATTTTCCACATTTTGCCATGTAACAAGCAAAAATTTAAAATTTATTTTTTGGGGATTTTATGTGGTAGACCAACACAAAGTGGCACACAATTGTGAAGTGGAAGGAAATTGATAAATAGCTTTCAACATTTTTTACAAATAAATATCTGAAGAGTACTTTGTAGAACCACCTTTCGCTGCAATTACAGCTGCAAGTCTTTTTGGGGATGTCTCTACCAGCTTTGCACATCTTGTGTTGGTCTGTCATTTAAAATCACAATAAAATACATTTTTGATTGTAACATGACAAAATGTAGAAAATGTCAAGGGGTATGAATACTTTTTCAAGGCATTGTATAGGTACCATCATTTTTACAAATTAGATGGGTGCATATTTGTTATCTATCTCCTTGACACTACCTCATCTTTAAAGTGGTTCTAAAGGCTGAAGGTTTTTACCCTCATAACCTTCTGTGGCAGCAGTCTCCTCAGCCCCCCAATACTTACTTGATTTCCCTCTCGATTCAGCGATGTGCATGAGAGCATCGGCTCTTGGGGACTCTCCCTCCCCACTGACTGAAAGAGTAGAGGGAGCCATCAGCTCTAGCTGCTGTCAATCAGAGCGAGACAGCCAATGAGCAAAGAGAGGGGAGTGGGGCCGAGCAGTCACTCCATGTGTTAATGGGCATGCAGAGCAGTGGCTTGGGAGCATGCCTGCTTGGGTGTGCCCAATCTGCTTGCTCTGGGGGAGCTTGACAGGAAGGAGGGGCCAGGGGCACCGGGAGGGGACCCATGAAGAGGAGGATCAGGGCTGCTCTGTGCAAATCCACTGCACAAAGTGGTTAAGTATGACATGCTTGTTATTAAAACAAAATTGCCTTAAATATCACTTTCATTTTGTAAAAAAAAAATGGGGATTAAATTGTTTTTGTGAAAACAAAAATTCACTTTAGTGTATTTAAAAAAATAATAGACCTTATAAATAGTTGTTCAAATATGGTAAGACATAAAAAATTGTAACTGCCATAATTTTTTCTAGAGGGCTCCTGGATTTAGAAAATATATAATATTCTGGAGGGTTAAATAATTTTATAGCTAAAAATGCTGATTTTACCATGTGTAGAAAATAAAAAAATTGATCAAAAACGGAACTTCATGAATAAAAATGCTACCCGTAATATCCCCCATGTATAAAGCCTAGGCAAAAAGATAACATGCCACCAAAATGATTCTGCAGAAAGCCTACTGTTTTATCAGTTACACCATATCTGGTAGATATACATTAATTAAAAGTTAAATCATACCTAAACGCAAAACCAAAAATGTAATATGTTGCAGCTTACCAATCCTCTAATGCTGCGTACACACGACCGGAATTTCCGGTAGACTTGGTCCGACGGACTTTCCGAATGAACGGACTTGGCCACACACAATCACACCAAAGTCCGACGGATTCAAACGTGATGACGTGTGACCGGACTAGAATAAAAAGTTCATAGCCAGTAGCCAATAGCTGCCCTGTCGTCAGTTTTCGTCCGTCGGACTAGCATACAGACGAACGGATTTCTCCATAGGAACTGGATCCGGCAGAAAAAATTCTATTCTATTGTTCTATTTCTAAAGTCCATCAGATTTTTGGACAGCAAAGGTCCGATGGAGCCCACACACGATCGAATTGTCCGACAGATTCTTTCCGTCGGATCTTTGCTGTTGTCCGGTCGTGTGCACGCGGCATTAGTGGTTCTAAAGGCAGAATTTTTTTTTTTACGCTAATGCACAACGCTTTTTTCTATCTATCACTACATATAGTTACATTGTTAGTAAGGTTGAAGGTTGTAGTAAGGTTGAATAAAGACACCAGTCCATCCAGTTAAACCTGTGTGAGTGTCTACAATTGTCCCTATCCCTGTACATTGCACACAATTGCTGACAATGTTTTGTTTTGTATTTAGCTGTCAGTAGGGAAGCTCGTTGACAGCTGATTACTCATCTGTTGTCAAGAACGCCACGGCCAGCTTCACAGCCTGCTCCTTAACAACCAGCAATTCACTGTGCAGCACGCAGTGCATTGTGGAGGCGCCCGGCGGACAAATATCTCGCCGAGCGCCCTGCAAATTCGGGTGTTTGGCCAGCAGGTGATGTTCGGGCTGAACTTTTTTGCTCGGCTCAAACTGTTTGCCCAACTCTAAGGCCGCGTACACACGCGGGGACTGTTCGCCCAACTTTGTCCGCTGAACAGTGTTTCGGCGGACAGTCCGCCCGTGTGTGGGCTTTCAGCGGACAGTTTCAGCGAACAGTCTGAAATTCCGAAAAACTGTCCGCTGAAACTTGGTTTCAGCGAACAGTCCCCTCGTGTGTAGGCTTGTTCGTCAAACTAAGTTCCGCGCATGCTCAGAAAGGATTTACACGCCGAAAGTTGTAATGCAGTGTATAGGACGTTGTATTTTCCGTCCCGTCGTACGCGCCGTTCACGTCATCGCGCACGGTTTCAGCAAACTGTTCGTTCGTCGTGTGTGGGCAAGTCCGTCCATGCTAATTTTGAGCGGACTGTTCGCTGAAACTGTTTGACGGACAAAGTTGAGCGAACAGTCCCCGCGTGTGTACGCGGCCTAATAGTCACGGACCGGATACTTGACACACTTTGACAGTACACTGACTTTCACTTCTTGCTACTTTCTTGTTGATCCGAAAGAGCGGGGATAAGTGACTCTATGTGAGCTCCAAGTCACGACTGAGGCCTTTGTAGTACAAATAGCTAGCTAGACATAATGGTACCCAAAGCACGTAACATGGCTGCTCCCTCACTCAGAACCAAGTTGTATGAGACTTTTTTATCTAGGCACATTTTATTAAAGTGCATATTATTACATCTTCAGTACAGACATCATGAGAGAAAAGGGATTTAAAACGCAAGCAGAAATGTCTTCTCTCAGGGGCACTAACAAGATCTACAGTTATGAATTTTAAACAAGTGTGATGCCACTAGGAAATAATAGTCTATATTTAGCCTCGGCTGAACTAGTCACGTGTTCCTATAGATTTATTTCAGATTTTGACCTGTTTACCCTGTTGGGTTTTTGAGGTCTGCTCTCTGCTATAAATAGTCTGAGTATTTCTTCACAGCATGCCAGCAGAAGATAACCATACGATCCTTTTTGTGTTATGTGGTAATAATTTTGGCTCATTTACATTTGTGCAGTGCGTTAATGCGCGTTACGCTGCATAGTAACGTCTTTTTGCATTGAGGCAACTCACTGAAAACAGGGGGCTTTAGAATGGCCTAAACATTAGACATGTCAAAATATTTTGGCAGCAATACATGCGTCACAAAGAATTTGTGTTACCCTAGTGCTTTGCGTTTCTATTCATAATGAACAGCACCACAATGCATCGACGCGCATAAAAAGTATTGCGGCAAAGATGGCCTTTAAGCTGGAACACTTTGCAATTTGATTGTACAATCTCCTTTTTGGTGGCCATACAAGTAACGATCTGATGAATCGATTCTTCACAGAATTGGACAATATCACCGAATGCACTGTATTACCAAAAGTATTGGCACGCCTGCCTTTACACGCACAGAAACTTTAATGGCATCCCAGTATTAGTCTGTAGGGTTCAGTTCGTATTGAGTTGGCCCACTCTTTACAGTTATAACAGCTTCAACTCTTCTGGGAAGGCTGTCCACAAGGTTTAGGAGTGTGTCTATGTAAATGTTTGACCATTCTTTCAGAAGTGCATCTGTGAGGTCAGGCACTGATGTGGACAAGAATGTCTGTTTCGTAGTCTTCATTCAAATTCAACCCAAAGGTGTACTATTGGGTTGAAGTCAGGACAAGCTCCTCCACCCCAAACTCGCACATCCATGTCTTTGTGGACCTTGTTTGTGCACTGGTGCGCAGTACAGGAATGGCCCATCCCCAAACTGTTCCCACAAAGCTGGGAGCATGAAACTGTTCAAAATGTCTTGGTATGCTGACACCTTAAGTGTTCCCTTCGCTGGAACTAAGGGGCCAAGCCCAACCCCTGAAAAACAACCCCACGTCATAATCCAGGTCCAGTGCACAAAGCAAGGTCCATAAAGATATGGATGAGCGAGTTTGGGGTGGAGGAACTTGCCTGGTCTGCACCCAAGTACAGGCAGGCGTTCCGCTACCTTTTGTAATATAGTGTATCAGAATTATCGAAAAGACACATACTAAAGGTAAAAAGAGGTATTTAAATGTTTATTCCATTTTTCACAAGAAATAAGAAAGACTCACAATGGATAAATGGTTGTCATTCAAACTCAAAATCAGGTAAAAGCCCGCCCCACATGTGTAGGGACTTCAAACAATCAAATGAGAATGACCTTGACAATAGAGTGTTACGCATCTACAAGGGTGAGTACACCTCTCACATTTTTGTAAATATTTTATGTGACAACACTGAAGAATTTACACTTTGCTACAATGTAAAGTAGTGAGTGTACAGCTTATGTAACAGTGCAAATGTGCTGTCCCCTCAAAATAACTCAACACACAGCAATTAATGTCTAAACCGCTGGCAACAAAAGTGAGTACACCCCTAAGTGAAAATGTCCAAATTGGGCCCAATTATCCATTTTCCCTCCCCTGTATCATGTGAATCGTTAGTGTTACAAGGTCTCGGGTGTGAATGGGGAGCAGGTGTGTTAAATTTGGTGTTCTTGCTCTCGCTCTCTTACACTGGTCACTGGAAGTTCAACAAGGCACCTCATGGCAAAGAACTCTCTGAGGATCTGAGGAATTGTTGCACTACATAAAGAAGGCCTAGGCTATAAAAATATGATGCACAAGAAAGCCCACAAACAGTTTGCTAAAGACGAGCAAACTAAGGATGTGGATTACTGGAACATGTCCTGTGGTCTGATGAGACCAAGATAAACTAATTTGGTTCAGATGGTGACAAGTGTATGTGGTGCAACCAGGTCAGGAGTACAAAGACAAGTGTGTGTTGCCTACAGTCAAGCATGGTGGTGGGAGTCTCCTGGTCTGGGGCTGCATGAGTGCTGCCGGCACTGGAGAGCTACAGTTCATTGAGGAAATCCTAAATGTCAACATGTACTGTGACATACTGAAGCAGAGCATGATCCCCTCCCTTCAGATACTGGGCTGCAGGGCAGTATTCCAACATAACGACCCCAAACACACCTCCAAGGTTACCACTGCCTTGCTAAAGAAGCTGAGGGTAAAGGTGATGGACTGGCCAAGCATGTCTCTAGACCTAAACCCTATTGAACATCTGTGGGGCATCCTCAAACGGAAGGTGGAGGAGCGCAAGGTCTCTAACATCCACCAACTTTGTGATGTCTTCATGGAGGAGTGGAAGAGGACTCCAGTGGCAACCTGTGAAGTGTTGGTGAACTCCATGCCCAAGAGGGTTAAGGCAGTGCTGGAAAATAATGGTGGCCACATAAAATATTGACACTTTGGGCCCAATTTGGACATTTTCACTTAGGGGTGTACTCACTTTTGTTGCCAGAGGTTTAGACACTAATGGCTGTTTTGAGTTATTTTGAGGGGACAGTAAATTTACACTGTTATACAAGCTGTACACTCACTACTTTACATTGTAGCAAAGTGTAATTTCTTCAGTGTTGTCAATAGAAAAGATAGAAGAAAATATTTACAAAAATGTGAGGGGTGTACTCACTTTTGTGAGATACTGTATATTGTTCACAATGAGTAAAAGGTGAAAAAAGATTGCTGGCGATCCCAGATCTATAGCAACAAGTCCCAAGCAGATGTTAGAAAATGCCTGCTGAGATACAGAGGATGAGTGGGATCGGAATGCTGGCATCATATGAGAAAACATATATCTATATATAAATATATATATATATATATATATATATATATACATACTGTATATATAAATACATTATCAACATTATGGGAGAGAAAATAAATAAAGAAAAGGAAGAGAAGGAAATGAAGAGAAAGAAAGAAGCCAAATCCCGCCTGGATGTCCTTCCCTAACCACCACTTTGACAAGCGCACATCTAAAACTTATTTTGAGTTTTCATAGAGTAGAGAGGGCTTAGAACACCTTTCAGGTTTTTATTGCTGTCTTTATTTCCATGATTAAGATTCACCCTCTCTATTTTCACAGTGACCATTATCACTGAATCTGAAGGTGAAAGGAAATCCCAAACTTTGAGTGGTTAATGGAATAGGAATAAAGGGGCAATATTGCTATGGGGACACTAGGTCTGGTGGCTCTAGTGGCTACCAGGGACTTTCCTCACTTCCTGTTGTGGCTATGGGATATGAAAGAAGGGAAATCTCCCCAATGGGACACAGATGGCAAAAAAAAAAAAAAAAACTTGCCTGTGGTTTTAACCCTCATCCACATCACTGCTCTGGACAGACAACCTAAAAGCACAATTAGGACACAGTTGTCACCCCATAACAGGAAGTACCTGAGCAAAGACCTTTGTGACACCATCATCAGATATTCTTTTAATAAAAGCTGCAGATTTAAAAATCTTGAAAGTTACTTTTGACAACCTGAAACAGCTCACTTTTTCTCTATTCATATTTTCTTCTTTCCTTATGCCATTGTGTCTGCCAGATTTATCTTGCAAGATAAATTGTTCAGTCTTCACATGTATTCTCAAATATCTTTCTTGAGTCACCAGTAAAACAACATTTTATCTTTGCAATACAACGTTGCTTTGTACCAAAGAAGACACACATCATTCTATCTTTACTTTAAGGCTTCTCCGCAGTCACTGGATATTCATCATTCTTCATTCCATGTTCCTCCATAAACACCACACATAATTCTGTCACTGTAATCTGTGTAATATCTCTAAATACATATCAATATATCCTCCCATCATTTAAATTCCTGGAATTCTGAGAACATTCCAGGTTATATTTCTACTAAAGGAAATCTTAGAACCCTTTCACACTGGAGAGGTTCGGGCATAGGCGGTAAAGTGCTGCTATTTTAGTGGCGCTTTACCACTGTTATAGCGGTGCTTTTTGGCCGCTAGCGGGGCACTTTTAACCCCTGCTACTGGCTGAACAAAGGGTTAAAAGCGCCCATGTGGCATTGATTTCAATGGGCAGGTGCAGTGGAGGAGTGGTATACACAACGCTCCTGCACTGCCCCAAAGATGCTGCTTGCAGGACTTTTTTTCCCTGCAAACGCACCGCCCCAGTGTGAAAGCACTCAGGCTTTCATACTGAGGTGACTTGAGAGGCGCTTTTCAGGCACTTTACAGGTGCTATTTTTAGTGCTAAAATGCCTGAAAAGCGCCCCAGTGTGAAAGGGGTCTTGCTGTGAAAAATATGTTGACTACTAGTACTGTCCTATAAATGTGTATAAATGCTGCGCTAAACTAGTGCTCATTAATAAAACCCATATAGATGAGGGTTATAGAAAAAAAAACAATCCTAAAATCATAATAAAGTGCCAAAGTGCTTTGTGACAAAATGCAGTGGTAGCTCGCAAGACTCTTATGCCCCATACACACGATCGGACTTTCCGACAACAAAATTGTGTACTTTTGTTCGAAGGATGTTGGCTCCAACTTGTCTTGCATACACAAGGTCACACAAATGTTGGCCAACAATTACAAACATGGGAACGTGGTGATGTATAAGACGTATAACGAACTGAGAAAAAGGAAGTTCAATAGCCAGTGTGGCTCCTTCTGCTTGATTACGAGCATGCGTGAACTTTTGTGAGTCAGACTTGTGTATACACGATCGGAAATTCTAACAACAAAGTTTTGTTGGAGGAAAATTTTAGAACCTGCTAGCCAACATTTGTTGGCGGAAAGTCCGACAACAGATGTTCGATGGAGCATACACACGGTCAGACTTTCAGCCAACAAGCTCACATCCAACATTTGTTCTCGGAAAATCTGATCATGTGTAGGCATAAGTGGGGCATAAAATTACATATTGGTACTGTCCTCTCTTAAAAATGCTGCATGCCTGCCAGCCTCTCATGACCATCTAAGGCCTTGAATACTATGATTCACCGGACCAATACAAGTAACAAGATCTTTCTTGAGTTGCATGCGTGTCCCAGGTTGGTAACTCTGAGACTGAAACTAGGGTCAGCTTCGGAGTTCAGAAATGGCAACCTTCATATTTCTCAACACATTTTTCCTTTATTACATTTTTTTTTTACATGCATATGAAGCTTTACCTTGTGCTATTGATAAATGCATAATTTTATGTTGACTTAAGGGGGTGTCAGGGACATGGCGGTCACGGTACTGGCAATGCCACCCTGAACACTCATGGATGCCCACAGAGAGTCCCAAGACTTGCATGAGTGTGTGCGCATCAGCGCACATCGGTGCATACTGGTGCGCATCAGCGCACATCATAACATACTGGTGCGCATCAGCACACATCGGCGCATACTGGTGCGCATCAGCACACAACAGCGCATACTGGTGCGCATCAGCACACATCGGCGCATCAGCGCATATCATCGCATACTGGTGCGCATCACCACACATCGGTGCATACTGATGCGCATCAGCGCACATCATCGCATACTGGTGTGCATCAGCACACATCGGTGCATACTGGTGTGGATCAGCGCACATCGGCGCATATCGGTGCATCAACGCACATCGGCGCATATTGGTGCATCAGCACACATCATCGCATACTGGTGCGCATCAGCACACATTGGTGCATACTGGTGCGCATCAGCGCACATTGGCGCACACGTATGTACAATACTGCGCGTCCGCGATGGCGCACAACTGGCGTGACTAATGATGGCGCCAGTGGCCCTATTTAAGCCAGCTTGCAACTACAGGACCTTGCTGGATTATCTCGACGGCTGCCTTGTGTACCTTGACCTTGTTTCCTGATCTGAGGCACCCGTTGTGACCAGGCTTGCCTTCGACCTTGCTTCCTGATGTCCTAGTCTGACCTTTGGCCTGCTCCTGGACTCTGCTTCTATTTCCTGATCTCCCGGCTTGACCTTTGGCTTGAATCTGGACCCTGGCTGTGTTTGACCTTGGCTCGCCCCTGAGTATTCTTTGGACTGATCTATCTGTGCATGACTTCTGGCCTGGCTCCTGGTTTCCCTGTTCATCTGAACACAGCAAGTTCAGCTCCGCCTGCTCCATCCACCCCGCAGCAGCCAAGCTCATCTAACTACAAGCAAGCACCCGGTCACCCATGCTTCTTCGGGCGTCGCGCTTCCTGTTCTCAATTTCAGGAGTGCGATGCACCTAGCCACAAGGGGAGCCCTCTTAGCATCTCGATCTCCATATACGCTCCTGATAGAGGGCTAAGTATGCCTAGTAACCTTGGAAATGCCTAAAAATATAATAATTATGCTGGGAAAAAGCCTTGGGAAATGCTATTGATAAAAGGTAATTTTTCTATTGTTGTTCTCCATTATTTTGTGCTAAAATATTCATAATTTTATGTTGACTTTGTACGTTTTTTTTTATGGGGGCTAGGTATGCCTAGTAACCTTGGAAATGCCTAAAAATGTAATCATTATGCTGGAAAAAGCCTTGGGAAATTCTGAACTGTCAACAGAGAATGATGACATATGTTAAAAAAAAAACAATGAATCTGAAGAGACAGTAGTGTATGTTCATTGACTCTGGATGAACTATATATATATATATATATATATATATATATATATATATATATATAATGAGGTATGTCTTGTGACCTTGGGAAAGCCTAAAAAGTCAACGTAGAATGATGATGACTGAAAAGCCAAAAAAAAGGCCCTGGAAAAGCCTAAACAGGCAATATAGAATGATAAAATGTATTCAGAGACTATGAAAAACAATGAATATGAAGATACAGGAGTTTGTGTTCATTGACTCTAGACTATACAACGAGGTATGCCCAGTCATCTTGGAAAAGCCTATAAAATCAACATACAAAGATGATGAAGAGTTTTCAGTGATTCTATGAAGATAATATATGGATATGGAGATACAGAAGTGTGTGTTCATAGACTCTGGATAAACAGAGTATATGTATACAGAGCTATGCCTAGTTTAAAAGTCTAAAATGTCAACATAAAATAATGATGATGGAAAAGTAAAAATGTCAATATAGAATGATGAAGTGTTTTGGAGATGAACATAGAGTAGTGTGTGTTTACTGACCCTGGCTAAATGGCATATATAATGAGGCATGACTGGTCACTCTGGTAAAGGCTAAAAAGTAAATGTGACAATGAAGATAGTGTAGATAGACAGACTTAAAAAAAAAAAAAAAAAAATTGGAAAAGCCTAAAAAGTCAACATAACATAGTGATATAGTAATGAGGGTTTTTAGGACACTCCGTAAAAAAATACAATGACATTTAATGACAAAGTAGTGTGTATTCATTGATTCTGGATAAATAGGATATATAATGAGGTATGCCTTGGGAAAAGCTTAAATGGTTAATATAGAACAATGCTGATGGTAAAGCCTAAAAAGTATTGGAAAAGATTAAAAAAAATCAACAAAGAATGATGATGAGGTATTTTCAGAAACCATAAAAAAGTAAGGAATATGATGATACAATAGTGTGTGTTCCTTGACTCTGGATAAACATGATATATAATGAGGTATGTTTAGTTACCTTGGCACAAACAAGAAAAGATTCCTCTTAAGCCAGTGCTGTGGGGGTAATAGCTACAAATCACTTGAGACATACTTCAGCTGATTGTCGGTCAGCCATATTTTAACCCTTTCCATTTTGGAATCCTTTGACTTTGATTTCACAATAAATCTTTTAATCACAAACCGTGGCATAGACATTTTTATGCCTTTTCCGAGGTGTGACTCAAGTGGTTTGTAGACATCATCCCCCAGCACTGGATTAAGAAGAAACGTGTTGCTTGTTCTTTTGCACAACACCATCCCTGGTGTTTTGGTTCCCGTCTAGCTGCAGAGGGCTAACATTCATTACACAGACTGCAATATGGTGGTTCTCCAAACAGCGCCTGAACTTTTTAGGTGTACATTAATTACCTTGGGAAAGCCTAAAAAGTCCATTTAGAATGATGATGATGGAAAAACCTAAAAAAAAAGCCCTGGAAAAGCCTAAACAGGCAACATAGACTGATGAAGTATTTTCAGAGATTTTATGAAGAACAATGAAAATGATGTTACAGCAGTGTTTGCATTTAGTCTGGATAAACAGAATAATATATAATGAGGTATGACTAGTCACCTTGGAAAAGCTTATGAATTCAATACAGAACAATATTTATGGAAAAGCATAAGTGCCTTCAAAAAGCCCAAAAGGTCAACACAGAATGATGATAAAGTTTTTCCACAGACTTTTACTGAAAAGAATGGATATGAAAATACAGTAATGTGTTTTCACTGACTGGATAAACAGGACATTAAATGAGGTATACCTGGTCACCTTAAAACACCCCCAAAAGTCAACCTAGAACAAAAATCATTGGAAAAGCCTAAAAAGTCAATATAGAATGACGATGAAGTGTTTTCAGGGACCCTATGAAAAGCAAAGAATAAGAGTGTACAATAGTGTGTGCTCATTGATGCTGGATAAACAGGATATATAATGAGGTATGCTTAGTTACCTTGGAAAAGCCTAAAAAGTCAACATGGGGGGCACCTGGCGGCCCCACCCCCTTGTGACGTCACAGACTGTATGCATTGGTCGGTAATATCACAAGGGCGCACTGCCAAGAGGTGGCATTGCCAGGTGGCCCTGCCCTTACCTTTATAAGAACTGTCAAATGGCAAGCCAGGCTTTCAGCGATTTGCCTTACTGGACGGCGGGGCAATTTTTATTTTTCCTTTTTTGGGGCAGTAGTGCAGTGGGCTTCCTGATTGATTATTGATCTACATCAGGGGACACTTTTTTTTTCCTTTTTTTTTTTCTTTTCCTTTTTTCTTTCCTTCTTTTCTTTTCCCTTTCTTTTTTTTTTTTTTTTAAGTTTAAAAGAGTTTTATTGAAAAATAGTTGGCATTACAGGATTGAGGCTCCCACGCAGGGGAAAGCCATAAAAAAGATGAATAGATAACATAACAGGTTATACACATGAACAATAAGGAGTAAGTTCCTTACTCCGGCATCGGGTAGAAATCTACAGGGGTATCAGCAGGGAGGACCTAGTACCGGGGTGGATCAGGAGTATAGATTAACCTGCACAACCAAAGTGAACAATAAACTCCTGAAAAAAAAAAAAAAACCATGGTAGAGATATAAACAGGAAAAGGAACCAGGAGTACTAGGTGTGCTCAATAGGAAAGACAAAGTAAAAAGTAATAATCATAAATGAACCCCCTCTCCCGGCGGCCTAGTGCCCCGACACCCCGACGGGGATCTCACTGTGTCGGAGCCCCATGGCTCACCTGGGACCGAGGATAAGCTAGTGTCAGGTCCCATCATACCCCATTTAGCATAAACTGAAAATATGACTAACATAAGAACTAATAGGAAGAACCTGGGAAAGACCCCAAGGGGGTCCTGTTCAATGGCATAGCTCCCAGCTGGACATGAGGTCCGGCCCCTGGGAGAGCCTAGTAAACAAAGGATATTGTTAGAGATACATGCCTAAGTATAATTGTTAAACCAGAGCTTGTGAAGGAAAGCGTCCCCCACCCCCCCTCAGCCTGGCCCGACCAGGGGGAGGGGAGGGGGAGGGACAAGAGGGGGAAAGAGAGAAAAAGAAAAAAGAGAGGGGAAGAGGGGGAGGGAACAACGCTAAACTGACGGAGCCTGGGTCAAGGAGAGCCGGACGCTGTCAGAAGGGGGTGCAGCTCTCTAGATAGGGCAATCACTAGGCCAAGACACCGGGACCAAAAACTAAAGAAGGATCCCAATGTGACTGGCCCAGGGCTCCCAAACCCTTTTAAATTTACTCATTTTGTCCAGAATAGTGTAGGAAATTTTTTCTTGAAACATAATCCAGGTAATTTTTTGTTTCAGATTCGGGAAGGAAACCCTAGGGGATTTCCAGGACCTGGTTATAGTCAATTTAGCACCCAATAGGATGAAATGAATCAGAGATTGAGTATGTTTGGAGATGTGGGGGATTCCTTCATTTAAGAGGGCGAATGTTGGGGATTGGGGAGCTGCTTGGCCGGTCACCTTGCGGATTAGTGCAAAAGTCTTATTCCAGAAATTTCTAATCCTGGGACACTCCCACAAAATGTGAATGAGCGATCCCAGGTGCCCGCACCCTCTGAAACATAAGGGGGAGGATTGAGGGTAATACTTAGCAAGGCGTGTGGGCACAAGGTACCAACGGGTAAGGACCTTGACGTCCGCCTCCACCAGAGATGTGTTGAGGATCCCCTTGAATGCAGTATTGAAATGGGTGTGCCAGGAGTCCAGGTCCCACTCGATTCCTAGGTCGCGTTCCCAGCTCAGCATGTACTGCGCTTTATCCATTGGTTCAGCAAATGCCGAATAGATCAGCGAAATCCCTCCCCTCATGTCTATGGCTGAAGAACACCAAAGTTCGTAAGGCGAAACTGTGAGGGGAAGGGGGTATTGGGAAGTTAGGTTATGCAGAAAGTGGGATAATTGGTGGAACCGGAACCGTTCTGTAGGAGGCATCTCCAACTTAGAGATGCATTGTTTCAACTTAAGTGGTCCTGCCGGATTAAGATAATGTCCTATTCTGTAAAGACCTTTGTCTGTCCACCATTGGAACGCTTTGATATTCAGCCCCGGCTGAAATGAGGGGTTATTGAAGATATGTGCGAGAGGTTGCCACCTGGAGGTAAGGGTATTGGACTTGTAAATGTCACAAAGAGCAAGGGAGTGAGATAGGGTAGGAGACATGACTGGGGGTCTGGATTTTGGGGGGCGCCATAAAAGGAAATCAATGGTAAATTTAGGGATAGCCTGTCTTTCCATCTCTATCCATTCGGGTTTAGGCCCGCTTGAGTAAACATTAGATATCTGGCAGAGTTGTGCTGCTTGATAATACCACCAGAGATTGGGCAGACCTAGACCGCCTTTTCTTCTGGGTCTAAATAATGTTTTCTTGGGGATTCTGTGGTTGGATCTGCCCCAGGTAAATTTAATAATTGCCGATTGAAGGTTCTGTATAAGAGACTTAGGTACCGGAATGGGTAGAGAGCGGAAGAGGTATAGTAACCTAGGAAGAAGGGTCATTTTTACAGCGTTAATTTTCCCTATCCATGATATCTTATGGAGGGACCATTGTTCAAGATCATTTTTAAGTTTTTTGATCATGGGTGGGTAATTCTGGTGGAACAGCTGGCCAAAGTTAGATGTAAGGTGAACCCCTAGGTATGGGATAGAGGGAGAACTCCAGGCGAAGGGGAATTGTTCTTTTAGCCTATTTACTACTTCAGGGGTTAAGGAAACATTGAGGGCCGTTGACTTGGCCATATTAACTTGGAGTCCTGAGGCTTGTCCAAATTCTTGGAGGAGTTGAAGGACATGAGGGGTTGAGACTGTGGGGGAGGTAATAAAGAGGAGGACGTCGTCCGCGAACAGAGCGCATTTGTGAATCGTGTTGCCGCAACGTACTCCCTGAATGTCCGGATGATTCCTGATGGATATAGCTAACGTTTCAATACCAATGGCGAAGAGAAGGGGGGAGAGAGGGCATCCCTGTCTGGTTCCTTTACTGATTAGGAAGGGGTCTGAGAGGTGGCCCTGGAGTCTAACTTGTGCCCGAGGGTGAGAGTAAAGAGCCCCTAGGAGGTGAATGAAGTGGGGACCAAAACCCCATTTTCGTAGAACGCCAAATAAGTAAGGCCAGGTGATAGTGTCAAACGCTTTCTGCAAGTCTATAGAAAGGAGGAAGCCCTCCTGAGGAGGCCCTCCGTCCCAGGGGACACTTTTTAAAAATGTTTTAATAAAGGAATCGTCAAAAACTGTCTATGTTCTTATTACTTTTTGACTCTTTTTTTTTTGGTGAATGGGTAGGGGTACTATATTCATTCACATAAGGCGGGGGCTGGGATTTGGGGCCTCCTTTTTAAAGGAGGGTTCCAGATTCCAATAAGCCTTCTGCCAGCAGACCCTCACAACCACAGCCCAGGATTGTGGGGATGAGGCCCTTGCCCCCATCAACATGGGAACAAGGTGCTTTGGGGTGGGGGGGAGCCCCCTCCTGGGAGCCCCCTTCCGTTCCAAAGCACTTATCCCCCCATGTTGAGGGCATGTGGCCTGGTATGGTTTCCTGACCTGCCAGGCTGCGCGCTCGGTGTGGCATGGATTTGGGGGGGGGGGCCCACGCCATTTCTTTTTCAAATTTTTCTAATGCCAGGATTTAAATTGTATTGCCGCAATTTAAATGTCATTTAATGCATTTTTTTCTTTAGAAACTGAAGTTTTGCTGCAGCAAGTTCTATACATGCTACAGATGCGCCACTTTACAAGCAGACTAAGGGGATCTCCCACCCCCCTTCCCCCACTGACCATATTTAAAAGAATTTTTCCTTTTTATTGTTGCACTTTAAGCATCATTAAAATCACTGCTCCTATAACAACGATATTTAAAAAAAATATTCTATCCTTCGAGAATTTGTTCAAATCATATCCATCCCTTGCAGTGCTTGTTTATCATCATGGCTGCCTTTCCAGACTTGTCCAAAATAAATCTTTCCCCTGTCACATTTACTAGCTCCCTTGTTACACCTCAGCCTTTAACCATTCTCACTAGTTCCATTACCAGGGAAAATGTCAGCAACAATATCAGCACATATCTTTAAATATAAGATTTGTATTGATCACATTCTTTGTGTAATACCACTGCAAAACAATTATGTTACTCAATAAGATATTTTAAGGCTTATTGAATCCATAAATTTCTGACAAGAAGGAAGCTTGGTGAGTCTCTCTGGATGCAGGAGCTTGTACTTAGAGAGCTTGATGCCGTTTTAATACAATCTAACACTGACCTTTTCCATTTTTTTTTAACTTAGCTGAGGCTGCAAATCGCTAAGAATTATTAATGATTCCCATCTTTTCTCACAAAGGTTTTGCTAGACAGCAGAAATATGTGTGCACAGTAAAGTTTCTACAAGAGTATATGCTATCTCACACGTGTCTTTTCAGATAAGAGCATCATTTTACATAATGTCTTGCAGAACCTGAAAAACCGAAGATCTCTCATTTGATATTGACCACAGTATTACATATTGGACCAGCAGATGTCTCGTTATCAACCACCTATCACCCATAACACCCATAAATATATAAATTGTATAAAAAGTAAACTTGGCAGTTTAAAGCAGGGGTAGGCAACCTTGGCCCTCCAGCTGTGGTGAAACTACAAGTCCCATGAGGCATTGCAAGACTCTGACAATCACAGGCATGATTCCTAGAGGAAGAGGCATGATGGGATTTGTAGTTTCACAGCAGCTGGAGTGCTGAGGTTGTCTTCCCCTGGTTTAAAAGGACTCTGCACCTGTCAATTCAAGGCCACTCAACTGCCAACAAGATATCCTCACCATTTGTGATGTCTCCTATGCTGAAGTGTAGGAAGATGTTTACCAATGTGGATGAGGTCGCTCTCCACATTCCCCCTGCTTTGGTCCTATCACTGTTACATGGGGGGATTATATACTACCCCCCACCATAAGCCATGCTCCATCACAGCAAAGAAGAAAGCATTCCTGGGGGACAGAATCAACACAGAAGCACAGATAGGACTGTATATCTTGCAAAGGCAAGCAGACTGGGCTTCATTAATAATGGCAGCCCTACCTAGTTCACATACTTCCCTTTGTACCATTTTCCCATGGCAGCAAGGAGAGGAAGCCCACCCAGGGCCAGAGATACTACTAGGCAAACTAGGCAGCTGCCTAGGGTGCACTGCTGCCTACTGATGCCCGGCCACTGGTTTCCCTCCATGTCTGGAGGCTGCAGCATGTAACTAAAGCCTCATACACATGGTATGATTGTTGGCCAACCAAGCATCTGATTTTTGTCAAAAGAGTGTGTGCCAGGATCTTGTCTTGCATACTAACGGTACACAATTGTTGTGCCACAAACACGAACATAGTGATGTATTATGAGGAATTTCAGCTCTTGAGCGCCACCCTTTGGGCCCCTTCTGCTAATTTCATGTTTGGTGAGCATTGATTCTGAGCATGCGTGTTTGTACGTTCGATTTTTTGTGACTGATTTGTGTACTGACCATACGAAAATCTGACTTCAATCCGTTACCCGCCGAAAATTTACTAGCCTGCCATCCAACATTTGTTGGCTGAAAGTTGGAAAACAATTGTCAAAAGGAGCGTACTAATGGTAATATTTTAGGACAACAGGTTTTCAACAGACAATCCACTGTCAACAATCATACCATATGTACGAGGCTTTACTCAGGCAGCTGCTCCATCCAACCGGTAGCGTAATTAGAGGCGCAGGGCAGCCGATGCTTCCTGTATATCTGTCACATGGGCAGGGCAAAGGGGGTGAAGTCAGGTGTGAAGCCAATAAGGGTGGCAAAATTAGGTTTCTCCCAGGGTGTCAAAAATCTTTGCCCAAGCCCTGAGCTCACCTAAAGCACACGATCAGAATTTTGGTTGGAAAAAGCTCTGATGGTTCTCTCGACGGAATTCCGATGACATTTCGCTCAAGCTGTCTTGCATACACACGGTCACACCAAATTCCGACTGTCAAGAACGTGGTGACATACAACACGTACAATGGGAATAGAAAAAGGAAGTTCAATACCCAGTAGCCAATGGCTTCCATCTAGTAGTTGAATCTGAACAAGCGTGAGTTTTTGTGCATTGGAATTGCATGCACACGATCTGAATTTCCGATACAATCTTTTTCTGTTGGAAAAATTGAGAACCTGCTCTCAATCTTTTGCTGGCGGAAATTCGGCCAGCAAAATTCTGATGGAGTATACACACCACAATGTTATTAGGAATAACCCTGGGAAGTCAACTCCATATTAAATGTGGTGCTCAGTTCATTGAGTTATGCTGTATTAGTTATTTGCCATAGAAGTCATTGTACAGGACCATGTGACTCTTATGTTTGCCTCTGGTTGCTGAGTATAGCACTCCTTGTGGCAAATAATGGTTATCACTTAGTGAACTGAACTCTATGATGTAGTATGTATACTATCGCATTGATGTGACCTCTACACATTCTTTATGTTGACACGTTATTACTTATGATACACAATGCAATGCAATCTGACACTAAGAAAATGGCTTTTAGATCTTTTTAATGTCGTGTATTTAATTTTCACTGACAGTTATGAATTCCATCATGGAGCACCTTCAAAATGAGTTATGGCGAGCTTCACACTATTCTCAGACTACAGCGGAAAATAGTAAATTATATTTAGCAGGAGTGACACTGCTCCTCTACAAAATATGTTTTTTTGACAGGTGTAATGTCACTATTTTCCAAACACGAGTGGAGCAACTATGTCCAATGTTTTGTAAGACCGATAGAGAGATATCTCACCTGCCAATTTCAAATAGGTTGTCGTGAACCTTGGCTCGCAATCAATCAATGATCCGTTGGGGACCTGATGTTCATCACAAAATGGCGATTTGCTCTCCCCAGGTGAGCTGATTCTTTACAAAGGACCCATTACTAGTTCACTGTAGAGCATAAAGGGGAACCCTCTGTGCAAAAAGCCTGCATGAGAGTGGAGTGGAGTGTTGGCTTTCCGACTCACCACTGACTGAGTGGATCCTGCTTTTATTTAATTGCCGAGAGTGCAGAGGATTATCAGATAGAATTTCCCACTCCCTCTAATGTTACCTACTTAATAAGAAAAATCACAGTTGCCTTTTAGGCAGTATCTGTGAAATCACATCAGGCAGGGGGACATGCTCCATAATCCTCTTCACCCTCTGCAGAAATGGTTCATCTGCCCTCCTACAAGTCAGCCTTGTTGTCTGGTCAGCCAAATCATCAGCAAACTCAGGGACTTCTACAACCAGCACTACATAACCTTTATGGAAGCTATGTCCCAGATTCATTCATTCAAGTGATTCGATCACCTAGTAAAACAACCCATCCAGTTTGAAATAGAAATTAAAGCCAAAACATTTGTATATATATATATATATAAAATATTATAAAAACATATTTTTACTTTTTTTATAAGTGATCACATTCCCTCTGTTCTCAGCTGCATACGAGTTGGGGGAGGAGAAGCAGCAGTACAATGATCTACACAGAGAATGGCTGTGCAGTGGGGGGGGGGGGGTTGTCAGGACAGGTCTGATCACTGGAGGAGAGCACACTGAGTTCCCAGCAAAGCTAGAGAACTGACCATGGTGTGTTCACCTGCTTAGTGTGGTGAGTTTTTAAAGCGGTAGTAAACTGCTGCATGTGTTTTTTTTTGCAGCCTGCAAGGCAAAGCCATAATGTGCTATAATGCATCACATACTAGCACATTATGTGGTAAGCCATGATGACGTCACTAATCTCCTAAACAGTGCTGGTTTAGGAGATATTTACAGTACCTATAGGTAAGCCATATTAATTGCTTAACTATAGGTGAAAATCAGATATGGGTGTTTACTCCCACTTTATTAAGAAAGCAGAGGGCCTGGCAGGAACACCAGGGATTTCACACAAAGGAAGCAATACAAAGAGAACAGGATATTTTTTCATGCAGGCACATAGAAATATGAAATATTGGGTTTACATATTCTTTAAGCACAGATGGGGCTTAATCATGCTTCAACGACATACTAAAACACTGAATAGCATGCCTTAAAGTGATTGTAAAGGCAGAAGGTTTTTTTATCTTAACCACTTGCTGACCGAGCCATAGCCGAAAGACGGGTACAGCGCGTCGTATTTTTCTGGGTGGACATCCATGTTGCTCTCGTGCGCCCCCTGGGGCACGCTCCCGCAAACATCTGTGACGGGTGCATTACGGATCGCGGTAAACAGCCGCAGGTAGCAGCCGTTTGCCATGTGATCGCTCCGTCAAATGACGGAGCGATCACATGTAAACAAACTGGTGTCATTTCATGACGCCGGTTCCTCCCTCCCCTCTCTGTACCGATTGGTACAGTGTGAGGAGAGAGGCGGAGAGATGGCAGCAGCGCTGTGGGCTGGATGTGTAGTGCCAATACTCTCCCCATACTGTGCAATACTCTGCAACACTGTGCAATACTCTGCAATACTCTGCCAATACTCTGCCAATAGTCTGCCAATACTTTGCAATACATTTTAACAGAAACAAAGAATATTTTTTTTACCAAATTTTCTGTCTTTTTTGATTTATAGCGCAAAAAATAAAAAACCCAGCGGTGATTAAATATGACCAAAAGAAAGCTCTATTTGTGTGAAAAAAATGACAAACATTTCATGTAAGTACAGTGTTGCATAACTGAGTAATTGTCATTCAAAGTGTGAGATCCCCGAAAGCTGAAAATTGGTCTAGTTAGGAAGGGAGTTTAAGTGCCCAGTGGTCAAGTGGTTAATGCATTCTATGCATTAAGATAAAAAAAGCCTTCTGTGTGCAGGAGCCCCACTCTGCCCCTCTAATGCCACGTGCACACGATCGGAATTCTCGGCAGAAAAAGCTCTGGGTTTTCCTGACAGAATTCCGCTCAAACTGGCTTGCCTATACCCGGTCACACCAAATTCCCATCGCTTAGAATGTGGTGACATACAACATGTACGGGGGGACTAGAACAAGGAAGTTTAATAGCCAGTAGCCAATAGCTTCCCTCTCGTGGTTGAATCTGAGCATGCATGATTCTTGGCATGTCGGAATTGCATACACGCGATCAGAATTTCCAATAGAAAGTTTTTCTGTTGGGAAAATTGCTGGCGGAAATTCGAACAGCTAAATTCCGATGGAGTATACACATGGTCGCATTTTCCCATGAAAAGCTCGGTCTTTATTTAATAATTATATTTATTCATTATTATTACTAGTCAACCAACATTAGAATTGTTCTTCTATAGCCTATGGGCGGAGCATTCATTTGACTATAAATGTCCACTCGCGGCAACTGCTTCATAGAATCTTCATGTCGAATCTTTTCTCTCTATGTCGAATAATCTTGAACAAATACAGTTAGGTTAGGCACATTCAACCTTTTTTGCTATTGTCTCCATAATGTTGAATCTTTTCTCTCTATGTTGAATCTTTTCTCTCTATGTAGAATAATTTTGGACTAATAGAGCTAAGGTTAGGCACATTCGACCACAGGTTTGATGGACACAGATCGCTATTGTCAGCGTCATGTCGAATCTCCTATCTATATCGAACTGTTGCAACAAAATGAAAATAAAGCATTTGCTTATGTCGGATCTTTCGGTTTTCAGACTCTGCACATTCGTTATCGTTTGTTAATTAATGAAAATTCGAAAATTCGGACAAAAACGAATGCACATGTCTATAGGATACAATCTTCCCCACAACAGCCCATAAGCCATATAAGAAGCCAGAGGGGAAGTCAACCTACCATAACACATCCATAGCTGAGTTAATAGATCTGGGTGAATGATCCATTTAAATTCTTTCACATTTTCAACATCCAAAGCCATTCATAACCCTGCCCCGAGCTACATCACCAAACTTATCTCAAATTTCACTTGAGCGACATCCTGCACTCTAGCTCCAGTCCAGTGTTTCTCAACTCCAGTCCTCAAGGCATACCAACAGGTCAAGTTTTCAGGTTTTCCATTATTTTGCACAGGTGATTTAATCAGTTTTACTGCCTTAGCAATTACCACAGCCATTTCATCTGTGGGAAATCCTGAAAACATGAACTGTTGGGGCGCCTTGAGGACTGGAGTTGAGAAACACAGCTCTAGTCACCTCCTCTCATGTTCACCTTCAGGACTTCTCTATAGCCTCTCCTTACCTCTGGAACTGCCTACCAGTCCAGTGTTTCTCAACTCCAGTCCTCAAGGCACACCAACAGGTCAAGTTTTCAGGTTTTCCATTATTTTGCACAGGTGATTTAATCAGTTTTACTGCCTTAGCAATTACCACAGCCATTTCATCTGTGGGAAATCCTGAAAACATGAACTGTTGGGGCGCCTTGAGGACTGGAGTTGAGAAACACAGCTCTAGTCACCTCCTCTCATGTTCACCTTCAGGACTTCTCTATAGCCTCTCCTTACCTCTGGAACTGCCTACCACAATCTGTTCATCTGTTTCCTACTCTGTCAACCTTTAGGTGATCCCTGATAACTCATCTCTTTATGGACACCTGTCCCCACCCATAGACGCACAGTTACTATCTTTCATATCACTTAACCCTACCTTTAAGATTGAAAGTTCTCATGAGCAGTGTCCTCCTAACCCTCTTGTCCTGGATTTTATTGTAACCGTCTCCCTTTTATATTGTAAAGCATTGTGTAAACTGTTGGTCCTATACAAATCCTGTATAATAATAATAATATTAATAATAATATTTGTGATATATCCATTGTGTATCCATTGTGTCTGTTATATTTAATTATCATACTGTTCCTCTCCAATTTCAAATTTCACTGTTTGTAACGCGTGATCAAGCACACAAAACGACCACCATGTCTGCAATACTAATAACCTAATTCTAACTGTCAGCAGCTGTCAGTTATGTACAAGGCAGAAAAAACTAAAGACTGATATGTTTTTTTTTTTGTGCAGCCCCTAGTACATGACACTATACTCAAGAAAAACTGTACATATAGAATCAAAGAAGGAATTATGAGGATGACCTGATTTTTCCATGACTATACCATAAAATGGGAGTCCAGAGGAATCATCAAAACAGAAATATATAAATATATTTTTATATACTTATATAGTTATTATTTTCTAGGTTGTAAGGGTAGGGAATCACTTCACAGGCGAGTTCACACCGGAATCACGCAAGAATGTGGTCCACAATCCTGTGCGATTGAGTGCATTGTGATTTACTGCCTATTTATTTTGAATGGACTGAAGTCCCACCAAAAGTAGTGCTGCAACCAGAATGCATGGTACCATGTGATATGATGTAGGCAAACGCACTATGTTTGTGATCTGCATTTGAGGTGTTGTTAAAGTGTTACTAAACCCAGGACCCTGCATTCACTATATCTGGTCTCCCACACTACAGAGCACATGGAAATTCAATTATTTAGTAAATATAAACTGCTAAATACCTTTTCTCAAAAGCAGTATATAGCAGTCTTGTGACTTCTATCAGTGTCTGGCCAAGCACCGGTTAAAGCTTGTAGGAGGCGTTTTCATTCTACTCTGACTGTCCTATGAGGCTGCAGGACCCCTGATCTTCTGTCTGCACAGTGCTGATTTTCCCTGTGCCAATCACATGAATCCTTCCCTTCTCTAGCAAAACACACCAAACTGAGCATGTGCAGCATGCCCCCAACCCCCCCCCCCCCCCCCCCCCCGCCAGGCTTTGAGCTATAAGCACATGGATTAGGGGCTGTGGAAGAAGGGGATGATCAGAGAAGACAGCCTTTTTACACAATGCAGAGGATTGACCCCTTAGGTTCCACAGTGAAACAAGCATGCTTTACTGCATCTACAGACTGATTTTACTGTTGTAGGTTTAGTAACAATACTAGAAGCCTTGTGTTGTCTTCTAACACTTTTTTTAAAATCCTCTGGTTTCTATAAAGCAATGAACTGTCAAGATTCCAAGCATTCAATGTATACAGGTATTGACTTAGAGCTAATCTCTGCCCCTTCCAAAACACAGCTCATTCATGGTGCAATGTCAGAGTCTCAGTTGCCAATATTTCACATTGGACTTTCAAAGGATGGGAGAAGAGGCCTCAATCTGGTGGCCAGAATCATCCAGCCCACTTTCTCTGTGCCCAGGTTGTCCAAGACCTACCTCAGCTTGCGACTGGACAGTAAAAAGAGAAGCAGTACGGTGATAATCTGTTATGTTGTATCTCATACAGAGAGGGAGGGGGAAACCGTATAAAACATGTTTTTTCACAATGGTTCACACATTACACTTTTTTGTTTATGCACATTGTACTATAAAATGTGTCAGTTTTTTTTTTTGCTTATTTTAGAAAAAAGGCTCATTTACACTTGTATTTCCCTTTTAAAGCGGTAGTAAGGCCCGCTTTGTGATTTTTACCTACAGGTAAGCATATAATAAGGCTGTAGGTAAAATGAATATCTCCTTTACTTGCACCATTTAGGAGATATTCCCCCTGGATGCAGTCACTGACATCACGGCACATGCGCTCTGAAGGTCTGGCATACTGTGCCCGGACCTTCAGAGCTTCGTGCAACAATCGTGGGCGTGACAGCATTGTGGCTTTGGCCACCCACACCACCAGAGCCCGCGAACCCGGAAGACATATCGGTGGAAGATATCAACCCTCTCAGCGGTGACAGTGCGCCACTGTAGGACTTAATTCTAAGGTAAATATTTTTTTTCTACCATGGTTTACTACCTCTTTAAAAGCAATCGGCAGTCACCTTTGTCTCCCATATTGGGAAACCCTAATTTTCCTCCAGGCTTAGAGCCAAGAGCATTTTGGAACCTTAGGGAGAAGGGCTGTTCTAAGGCCGCGTACACACGGGCGGATTGTCTGCCCAACTTAGTCCGCTGAACCGTGTTTCAGCGGACAATCCGCTCGTGTGTGGGCTTCAGCTGACTTTTTCAGCGGACAGTCTGACGGACTTTGTCTTTCGGAATTTCCGTAATTTTGTCCGCTGAAACTTGGTTTTGTCCATCCAAACTTGGTTTCAGCGGACAGTCCGCTCGTGTGTAGGCAAGTTGGACGGACTAAGTATGGCGCATGCTCAGAAAGGATTTACACGGCCGAAGGTTGCATTGCAGTGTATTGGACGTCGTTTTTCTAGTCCCGTCGTACGTGCTGTACGCGTCATCGCGCAAGTTTTCAGCGGACTGTCTGTTCATCGTGTGTGGTCAAGTCAGTTCATTCAAAATTTGAACGGACTGTCTGTCGGATTGTCTGACGAACTTAGTTGGGCAGACAATCCGCCCGTGTGTACGCGGCCTCAGGCTTCACATTTTTTGACCTCCGATACATGGCCAACGATAGACTCTTTGGTGCAGCAGGGAGGACAGTTTGAAATACATTTTTTCCAGGCCTTACAGATACACCATTATTTTGAAATCCTGGGACCTCCAGAGGGCTACCAGCGATTGTGTACAAAATTTGAGATGTGCTGTGAGGAAAAGGAGCCTCTTCTCCATATGATCTCTAAGATGTACGCGTTGTTGATATCACCGCCAGAAGATTTTATAATGCCAGACCTGAGTAAATTGGAGAGAGATCTAGGCAAGATTTTCACCCCAGCTCAGTGTCAGAATATCATACATCCTTCGCTAAAATCATCCAGGTGCACGAAAACCCAGGGATCTAACTATAAGTTACTAACATGCTGGTATTATACTCCTATAACTCTTAACAAATTTTTCCCTTCAAATTGCTGCTGGAGATGCAGTGAGGGACACGGGACCTTACTACATGTTTTTTGGGCATGTTCAGAGATTAGACAGTATTGGCCGGAAGTACAAAGAATTACTCAAAAACGAATGCCCTGTACACATGACCAGTTTTGCTGTCGGAATAAACTCTGAAGGTTTTTCCGAAGGAATTCCGCTGAAGCTGTCTTGCATAAACACGATCACACCACATTCTGACCGTCAAGAACGCGGTGACGTACAACACATATGATGGGACTAGAAAAAGGAAGTTCACTAGCCAGTAGCCAATAGCTTCCATCTCGTACTTGCTTCAGAGCATGCATCGTTTTTGGTCCGTCGGAACAGCATACAGATGAGCCGTTTTCCCGATAGGAATTGGTTCCGTCGGAAAAATATAGAACATGTTCTCTTTCTAGGTCCATCAGAATTTTTGATTTAAAAAGTCTAATTGGGCATACACATGGTCGGAATATACAATGAAAAGCTCCCGTCTGACTTTTTCTGTCGAAAATTCCGCTTGTGTGTACGGGGCATTACAGATTTTCAGATCCCAGATGACCCGGCTTTCTTCTTGTTACTTGGCTCACAAATCCCGCTTCGTAATTACAAAAAAATCTGTGCTTTGCCACCTGGTGAATGCAGCAAAAGCCTTTATTACTTTGTGCTAGAAAGACCCACGACCACCTCTCATTGCCCTGTGGCTCAATAAAGTTAGAAGCATGGGGATAATGAAGGATCTAGTGCTTACGACACTAGACAGAAAATAACAAATTTACTGAAACATGGGCCCCATGGGAGGTATTTGTACACTCGGAAGAGGGAAGAGGTCTCTTCCGCTATACGTTGGGGGAGTGCAGATGGGTAGTCCATTGTCTCTGGGATTGGGGGGGGGGAATTCCTTTCTGAGGGTTTTTTGTTTTGTTTTGTTTTTTTCTCTCCTTTCCTTTTTTGGTGTGGTTTGGTTATGTTTGGTTTGAGTTTTTTATGATAAAAATAATAGGAGAGCTGAAATTACTGAGGTTCATTGATGTAGTAACAATAGGTCCAGTTTGAGTCTGTTTGTGAAGTATAATTAGGTTTTAAAGCCTGCATCTATTATGGTACACCTATTGTCTTGGAATATGTATGATGTAATGGTAATATGGCTGTTTTTTTTTCTCTGTAAAAATAAAGAATTAAAATAAATAAATAAATAAGCAGTGGATTGCGTTTTAAAGGGATTTTGACAGGTGCCCGGAAGGCAATATGTTGCCTCATTACCACCAGTTTTAACCTCATAAAGCCTGCCCCACTGCGTTGAAACTGCATACATTTGACTTGAGTGGGTCACGTTCCATAAAACGTGGGTCACGTTATAAAAGTAAAGTGGCTCAGCTGCCTGTTTTTTTTTGTTTTTTTTTATCATATTTTGAATGCAAATGTAAACTAGGCCAAATATATCATTGGGAAATTTTGAGGAGTAAATGGAAGGATAAGTAATTTTCACGCCTTTTTCTCGCTCTCTCGGTCCTCTCTCTCTCTCACCTCTTCTCCTTCCACCATATGAAACAGAATGAGAGATAGTTATAAAATTACCCAACTTGGCAATAGGAATAATGACAGCAAATGACAAGCTGACAGGAGATTTTGAAAATGTGTAAGCTAAAATGCGAGACAGAATTGCTAAGTTGGCTGTTGAGAAATATTTAAGTATAATTAAAGGCAAATCTTTTTTGCAAAAATGTAGATAGAATGTTACGGGGTTTAGAGAGTCTGGATTTTTTTTTATTGCTGTCTGTGTTCCCGTTAGGGAGATTTTCTCTAATTGTTCTGATCCTTTATGTCACTAGAAATAAAAGTGAGGGCAAATCCAACATCTAGTGGTTGGTTTACTAAAGCTGGAGAGTGCAAAATCTGGTGCAGCTCGGCATTGTAACCAATCAGCTTCCAGGTTTTTTTTTTTGGTCAAAGCTTACTTAGAGCTCGTTCACACAGGGGCAACTCAGGATCCAACTTCAGGTCGCCCCTAGTCGCCTCAAGTCGCGCTACATGTAAAAATCAATGTACTGTATTTTCCGGCGTAAAAGACGACCTTTTACATGTAAAAAAATTGGCCAAAAAGCAGGGGTCGTCTTATACGCCGGGTCAGCCCCTCGGATGCCGGCTGGGTGTTCGGTAATACTGTATGTAGCTTTGGCTACATACAGTATATACCGCTGAGCCAATCCTGGTGAGCAATGTATTCATCGGAATACAAAGCCTGCTCGGATTGGAGTAACGACCTCTGCCAATCCGAGCAGGCTACTCTGTAGCCTGCTCTGATTGGCTTGGAGAGTCAGAGCGGCGCGGGCTGATGATGTTACAGCCTCTGCCAATCCAAGCAGGCTTTGTATTCATTAATAGAATAAATCGCTCGCCGTGATTGGCTCCAGCAAATGCAGGAAGAAGGAAGAAATATGAAGCCTCGGAAGCCTCGAAAGCCGGGTCGTCTTATACGGTAAGTACAGTTTTAAAAGCGTTTTTGTCCTGTAAGATTAGGGGGTCGTCTTATATGCCGGGTCGCCTTATACACTGGGAAATACGGTAAGTGAATGAGAACCGTCTTAAAGTACACTACTGAAGTCGCTCCGACTTCAGAAAAGGTTCCTGTATTACTTCTATCCGACTTCTAGGCGACTGGTAAACATTGATTTCAATGGAAGTCACCTCCAACTCGGATCTCCATCTATATTGAGGCGACTCTCACAGAATAATCAGCTCTCGAGGGGGAACTCCAGGCCAAATTTATTTTAAAAATCCGGCGTGGGTTCCCCCTCGGCAGCATACCAGGCCCTAAGGTCCAAAGCACCAGTAATATACAAAATATGAAAGTTTAATTATAGCAGTACTAAACACATGAATTGTATTTAATTACAGATAGTATACTAATTGGTATCACTAAAACATACTAGAAAATTTATAAAGAAGGGCCACCTAAAAAAGCCGGTATAGCTGTTGTTAGTTCAAAAATTAAAGTTTGAACCCCACAGTTTCTGACATGGAAGGAATACAGATTACACACAAAGCAGTGCATATCACAAACATAAAACACATAGGTCCGGACGCCAGTGGGATACAGGACTGGTCCCGAATAACTGCCCGGTGATGCTACTAATTGCACCTAATAGGCAGTATGGGGCCAAAGCTGCATCCCCCCGGTAGCTCGAGCAATATAAATACAATATTTTGTATTTATTTGTAGTGATTGGCTACCATGCACAATTGCACTCCCCAGTTTTAGTAAAGAGTTGCCGCCAGAGCAGGAATAGAGGGGAAATCTTTCAATGGAACAATCTTTTTCTTGTGGCAACTGTCTAAAAGTGGATTTCCCTTACATTGGAAACATATCCTCTCATTTCCTGCTGAGTTTACAGGATATGATGTAAAGAAGGGAAATCTCCCTGATGAGACATAGGGGTCGATTTACTAAGAGCAAATATTTTGGCCTTAGAGTACTTTTGCAAGAGCATTTGCTCCAGAGCTTAGTAAATGAGGTAAAGCTTAATTTCACAAAGAATATCCAATCGCATGCAAGGAAAATAAGAAAAAGAAAACAGCATTTTTGTTTGCACTTGATCGGATGATGTGAGTCAGCGAAGCTCTCCTTCATTTACTAAGCTTTGAAGCAACTGCACTTCCAAAAAAAGCACAGTCTTTGCCTTTATTAAATCTCCCCCATAGATGGCAAAAAAATTACAGCTGTTTTAACCTTCCCTACTCTATCCAAAACGAAACAAAAAATAGTTTTGGCTTTAGATATACTTTGTTAGTCACTACTGTAAAGTGAAGTTGTCAAAATCAAAGCGCTCTTTTGGGTTATAATACAGGCATACCAAACTTTTTTTTTTACTTTTCAGCTTTAGTTAATAAACCCCATTGTGTACTTAAAAGTGGGGTATGCTTGTAACAGACTCAACGTTATTTTTTATTGGTTCAGGACCAACATGGCGCTTTAGTAAAAGTCCAGGAACTGACATACAAAATTATATGTCTTATTTGTGACAAAAAAATATTTTGTTTCCTCATAAGAGCATATCAGTACCTTCAGACGCATCTACATTGAGATTGTATGTTTTTCATGTTTTTTTTTTTTAAATAACAAACATACTTACAGTAGGTGACCGCGATATTGTGTCAATCTTGCCGCTTCTAGCGGCGAGATCGACACCCTACGAGCCCTGTCGCGGGAGCCAGCGCCGAGCTGGCTCGCATCGGGAAAGGAAAAATGTTTTTCCTTTCCCGATAAGCATCTCTGGCCGGGTTGACACTGGCACGGGGATCCAAATTGGATTCTTGCCAATACCAGGCACTGTGTTTGGTATGAATCCTAAGGAAGAACTCCACGCCAAATGTAAAAAAAAAAACGGCATGGGTTCCCCCTTGGGAGGCATACCAGGCCCTTAGGTCCGGCAGGGATTTTAAGGGGAATCCCCTTCACCGAAAAATGGCGTGGGGCCCCCCCAAAATCCATACCAGACCCCTATCCGAGCACGAAGCCCAGCTGGTAAAGAAAGGGGGTGCTCCAGGCTCCGTACCAGGCGCTCACTCGTCCCCACCCCCTTTCCTGACCGGCCGGGTTGCATGCTCGGATAGGGGCCTGGTATGGATTTTGGGGGGGACCCCACGCCGTTTTTTTCGGCGAAGGGGATTCCCCTTAAAATCCCTGCCGGACCTAAGGTCCTGGTATGCCCCCGAGAAGGCATGCAGGCTTCATGAGTGAGGCGAAATTGTCGCCTCGCTCTGGCTGCTATAGGAAAAATGTCATTTTCCTATTGCAGCCAGCGCAACGGGATTGCGCTGGTTAGAGAAGCCTGTCGCCGGGAACCAGCGTGATACTGTCGCGCTGGAAACACAATGTTGGTGGCACCTACTGTACCTGTATGGTGGAGTGGTTTTGCACAGAGAAGCCTAGATCCTCTTCTTCTCAGGCCTCCTGCTGGTGCTCCTAGCTCCTTCCTCCTGCCATGTACCATCACAGAAAACCGCCTGATGTAGGGGTACCCAAGCAAGATTGTTCCTGAGCCGCTGCTCTGCGTGTCCATTCACACACAGAACCACGCCTTGGCCTGGCCCCTCTTTCTTCTCATTGGCTCACTGGCTGTGATTAAACCTGCTGCTGTCTCAGCCAATGAGGAGGTTGAGTCCCTGGAGAGCTCAGACTTTCATGCACATCGCTGTATCACAATGGGGCTTAAGGGAAGTATTTGGTGGGCTGGGGGGGCTGCTGCACACAGAAAGTTGTTTACCTTCTTCCATAGAATGCTAGCAGATTAAAAAAAAAAACCTTGAACCATTTTAACTATGTGAACTGGCTTCTAACTAATATGGCCCTTGAATTTGTGTATCTGTGTGAATTTGGCAGGGATACTAGACTGTTAGCTCAATTGGGCCATGAACAGATGTGACTGCTTCTATGTAGCCTGTAAAGTGGTAATTTTAACCTAAGGCTTCAAATTCAGATCCCTGGCCTCAGCTATATTTCACAGACAACTCCTGTGCCTCAGCAACTTGTCACACCTACTTATCAGAGATGACTTCCAGCTCTCATCTACTTTTCACAGATGACTTTCAGATCTCACCTTCTTGTCACAGATGACTTCCAGGCCCCAACCTACTGGTCACAAGAGGTGACTTTTAGGCCTCGCCTACTTATCACAGATGACTCCCAGGCCTCAGCTGCTGTTTACAGATGACCCCTGGGCCTCACCTACTTCTGAAACATCATGCATCACCTACTGGTCACAGAGGATCCCTTAAATTCATCTTTTTGTCAAAGATTGGGCCTAAGTTACTTGCAACAGATGACCCTTAGACCCCGCCAGCTTGTCACAGATTGGACCTCACCAACCTTTTACAGATGCCCCCTTGGCCTCACCATCTTGTTGCATATTTGTCCTTACCTACTTGTTGCAGCTGACCCCAAGCCTCATCTATATGTTACAGATAACGATCAGGGCCCCTCTATTTGTCACAGATGAACCCTGGACCCAACTTACCACACCGTCTTTCACAAATTGAGCCTTACCCACCTGCCACAGATGACTGCTGGGACTTACGTTTCACCCCTGCTTGTCACAGGTGACCCCCAGGCCTTACCTACTAACAGTACATCGCTCATCACCTACTTATCAGATATGACCTCTGGTTCTTACGTACCTTAGGCTCTGAGCAAAAGGGGATCCCCTTGAAACGCGTTAGCCATTTGGAAGGTTCTCCGGCATGCTGGAGACAGTCCTGCTGACCTGGTTGCATTTTGTCCATTGTGGACTCTGATACGCTTTTACAATCCACTTGTTTGTAAGAATGTTTCCTTCTTTTTGATTTGAATATTACTTGGGTAATGCACAAGGTTGGTGCACCCTCTTTTCATTCTTTTACAGTATTTCCATTGGGTATCCCCTGACCCTTGGAGGGCAGCAAGGCCTGTGCATGCACTGGGAGCCATAGGAATGCCAGGCTTCTTCCATTGCCATCTCACTACTGTTGAGCACAGGAGATTGTGTTTGACAGTGATTCTTACCTACTTGTCACAGATTGGGCATTACCTACTAGTCACGGATGATCCCTGGGCTTCATTTACTTCCTAGAGCAGGGTTTCTCAACCATTGTTCCATGGAACCCTAGGGTTCCTTCAGAGGTTGACAGGGGTTCCTTGAGCAATTTCTGCCTCTTCGATAAGTTCCAACTGACACCATTGATCTTTTTAGCCATATGTAAGGGGGTAACTCTTCCCAATGACCACAAGTGTAAGCAGCATTCTTCCCACTGACATTACACTAATTTCTCATGAGTTGTAGATATAGTCATTTTTATCAGGGATTCCCTGAGACCGCAAAGTTAATTTAAGCATTCCTCTGTGTTGAAAAGGTTGAGAAAGCCTCACTTATTTGTCGTGAATGCCCCTCACTTGTTTCCAAAAGTAGACCCCTAGGCCTTACTTACCCTACATACTGTATTATCAATAAAAACAAAACTAATGCACATCCTTGACAAAATAAACTACAATACTTACAATATTATGTATTATTTTAGCAAAATGATGTGACAAAAAAAGAAGCACTGCGGGAAACCACAGAAGACTTTTTCAGCATTGTAATAATACAATAAATAATACCTACCTCTCACGAGAGTGGGGATGTTACATTTTGAAGTTAATAATTCACAGTTTCTGTCATGTTATGCATTGCAACAAGGGAGCTTTGCAGGATCTGAAATCAAAAATAATTTTATTAGAGTTGTAAACGTCCCTCTGTTTCAGTCACAAACATTATTTAACAATGCATACAGAAAAATATCTAATAAACTTTTTACATTTGTATTTCACTGTAGAAAAGACAACTTTATATTGTGAACACAAAACCAGCAGTAAAAAGAAACCACTACTTGCATATACCTGACAGTTTTCATGATGGTGCCTTAAACTATAGCGGCCTAAGTATTTTTGTAATTTGTAGAATAGTTTTATTTGGAGACATTATTAACACTGTTCTATAGTTTTAAATGAAAAGTACAGTGTACTTTTAGTAAGTGAACAGTATTTTTTTTAGCTTTTAAATCATTTTTGCCCCTTATTGACCTTTAATTTGTAAAGTGCATGGAAAAAAAACTGACTTAAAATGACTTCTGTATAGAAGTCAATGCAAGTCGCCTTGAAGTTGTCCCAAAGTAGTACAGGAACCTTTTTCTAATGCCGTGTACACACGATCAAACAATCGGGTGGAAAAGTCCGGCAAACTCAAGTCCGCTGGACAATCCCCCCGTGTGTAGCCTCCGGCATACTTTTTTGACCCGAAAGTACGGCGGACTTAGAAAGTAGTTTTGCTCTCCAATATTCCCGCCGGACTTGCATTTCGGCCGACAATCCGGCCGTGTGTATGCCAGTCCGCCGTACTTTTGAAATGAACGGACTTTTCCCGCCCGAAGAAAAGTCCGCTCATTTCGAGCGGGTCTCCATGTAGGCGGGAGCCCGCGAAGGAGACGTCGCTGGCCCCCGCCACCTGGTATGGACTTAAAGGGGAACCCCAAGGCCGAAAAAAATTGGCGTAGGGGTTCCCCCCAGGTCCACATCAGACCCTTGTCCAAGCACGCTACCCGGCCGGCCAGGAAAGGGGGGCCGCGCAGCCCCCCTACCCCAAAGCACCTTGTCCCCATGTTGATGAGGACAAAGGCCTCTTTCCGACAACCCTGGCCGTTGGTTGTCGGGGTCTGTGGGCAAGGGTCTTATCGGAATCCGGGAGCCCCCTTTAATAAGGGGGCCCCCGGATACCGGCCCCCCACCCTATTTGAATGAGTATGGGGTACAATGTACCCCTACCCATTCACCTGTGAAAAAAGTACAAAAAAAACACAACACAGGGTAAAAATAGTTTATTGCACAGCTCCGGGGGTCTTCCGTCTTCGGGGGGTCTTCTCGCCGGACTCCTCTGCTATCTTCTTCTAGCTCTTTTGCTAGCGGAGGAGCCAGGCTTTCTTCCTCGCCGCGGCCTCTTCTTCCGACTTCGGGGGTCTTGTTCCCCTCTTCGGTTCTTCTGCCGGGCCACCGCGCCTTCTTATAGCTCTTTTACAGGCGGTGGCCCGGTCTTCTGTCGCTGCTGTCGTCGCCGCCTTCTGTTCTGTTCTCTTCTTCTCTTCAGATCTTGACTCGTTGCTCTTTCCGCTCACAATGGCTCTGGCACGACGTGCAGCGACTTATATAGGGACATCACCGGATGATGTCCCCGCCTATTATGATGTCACAGTCCCAGCATCCTCTGGGACTGTGACACCATAATGGGCGGGGACAAGTCGCCGCACGCCCAGTCCCCGTCATTGTGAGTGGAGCGAGCGACGAGGCAACATCTGAAGAGAAGAACAGAAGGTGGCGGCGGCGACAGAAGACCACCGCCTGTAAAAGAGCTATAGGAAGGCACGGTGGCCCGGCAGAAGAACCGAAGAGGGGGAGAAGACCCCCGAAATCAGAAGAGGAGGCCGCGGCGAGGAAGAAATCCGGGCTTCTCTGCTAGCAAAAGAGCTAGAAGAAGATAGCGGAGGAGTCCGGCGAGAAGACCCCCGAAGACGGAAGACCCCCGGAGCTGTGCAATAAACTATTTTTACCCTGTGTTGTGTTTTTTTTGTACCTTTTTCACAGGTGAATGGGTAGGGGTACATTGTACCCCATATTCATTCACATAGGGTGGGGGGCCGGTATCCGGGGGCCCCCTTATTAAAGCCCCCCACCCGCAGACCCCGACAACCAACGGCCAGGGTTGTCAGAAAGAGGCCCTTGTCCTCATCAACATGGGGACAAGGTGCTTTGGGGTGGGGGGGCCACACGGCCCCCCTTTCCCCAAGGCACCCCCCATGTTAAGGGCACACGGCCTGGTATGGCTCGGAGGGGGGGGGGGGCGCTCGCTCATCCCCCCCTTTCCTGGCAGACCGGGTAGCATGCTCGGACAAGGGTCTGATGTGGACCTGGGGGGGACCCCCATGCCGATTTTTGCAGCGTTGGGGTTCCCCTTTAAGTCCATACCAGGTGGCGGGGCCAGTGGCGTCTCCTTTGCGGGCCCCGCCTACCTGGAGATGTACTCGAAACGAGCGGACTTTCCTCCGCGTGTGTGGGCGAGTCCGTTCATTTCAAAAGTATGGCGGATAGTATGGCGGACTTAGTACGCCGTATTAGTCCGCTGAAAAAGTGCCGTGTGTGGGCAAGTAGACCGTTCGGAAAGTCGGACGGACAGTCTGGTGAGAAGTCCGCCAGACTAAGGCTCGGTTCACACAGGGGCGACTTGTCCAGGCAACTTTGCCGCCTGACAAGTCGCGCTCCGTTCTGTACTATGGAACCGTTCTAATAGGAGCGACTCAAGTCGCTCCGACTTAGAAAAAAGGTTCCTGTACTATTTTTGGGGCGACTTCAGGCGACTTGCATTGACTTCTATACAGAAGTCGTTTTGCAAGTCGCCGCTGATCGTGTGCAGGTCGCGGCGCTGCAAGTCGCGCCACCCCTGTGTGAACTGAGCCTAAGTCCGTTGGATAGTCCGCTACGTGTGTACGCGGCATAAGTCGGTCACTCCTATTCGAATGGTTCCATAGTACAGAATGGAGCACGACTTGTCAGGTGGCTAAGTCTCCTGACAAGTCGCCCCTGTGTGAACAGGCGCTTTAAATGTATTTTTTTTGTTCTGAAGTGCAAATAGCCCCTAATACAGTTTACACAGCAGCAGTATTTTGATAGCTAGATAGATAGACAGAATGGCTTTTATAGCACCTCTGAACAGTAAGCAGCATAGAAGATGGGTGTCACAAGTTCTAGAGCCATAAACCAAGCAAATTACCCCAACCCAGAATGTTTCCTATGTTATGGACAGGCCAACACTAGAAGTGGGGCTAGTCAATGCTCGTATATACTGTCTCTCCAGTTTACAGACAGCAGATATTCACTCATTCTCCTCAGTGGGCTTTATGGTGAAAAATAATGATTCCCATCAAAAGTCACTGAATCTGGCCATTTTTTAGCCCATGTGACCTTCAATTCACTGCACTTCTTTAGAACTCAACAACTAGCACTCACTCTTTCTACTTTTTTAGAGCTGTGCCATTACCTTAGCCCTTGTACACACGGTCGGAGATTCCGATAACCAAATCCGTTGGAGTAATTCCGACTGATTAATTCTGGAAGAGGTCCGGAAGTGATATTGCATACACATGGTCAGACTAAGTTGTCGGAAAATCTGATTGTACATAACGTGATGACGTTATTTTGTTACAACGGGAGTACGTTCAGGCTAGTAGCCAATAGCTTTGGTCTAGGAATTTGATCTGAGCATGAGTGGCACTTTGTCCATTGGAGTAGGCTACACATGATCAGAGTATGTCCGATAGGAGCATTTTGTCTGAAAATTTTACCAGCAGGTTGGAAAACTTGGTCCGTCAGATATTCAGACGGAAACAGTCCGATGCAGACCACACACAGTCGGAATATCCGACAAAACGGTACAATAGGACACATTCCGTTGGAATCTCCAACCGTGTGTACAAGGGCTTAAGCTCCATACACACTATCAGTTTTTCTGCTGATTTTTTCCTTCAGATTTACCAAAACCATATAATAGGAGGTCAAACCTTAGGAGTTCCAATGTGTATGCAATCAGGCAGACCCTTGCACTACATGGTTTTGGTAAATCTGAAGACCAAAACCAGCAGAAAATATGATAGTGTGTATGGGGCTTAAGACAGGTCCCATCCATGGTATGATAGAAGTGATGGGAGTCCACATGACTAGGTATGTCGAAATTCTCTTCTGAAGAGGGCAAATTAGATATTGTGTCAAAGTGGTGGCAACCTAACCAATCATATGTCAAGTTGGTAGCATTTTCACATAAAACCCAAAATCCTATTTAGTAACCAGTAACTGGGAAACACTAATCAACAGAGAGAACATTTCACATAGATAGATAGATAGATAGATAGATAGATAGATAGATAGATAGATAGATAGATAGATAGATAGATAGATAGATAGATAGATAGACAGAGAGACACATACATGTTTGCTTAGTAGTAATCGTTATTATTTCCAAGCATCTGTTTTAAGATGGTTATTATTATTAAAGTAAAAACAAATGGATAAGGGTAACAGCCATTTCTAGGCTTTTCATAACGACAGATAAATTATACACTAAGCTACATAATCTTCCACATGCAGAAGAAATGGGCAGTTCTAAACCTTGGCGGAGGAAAATCAATACTTGAAACAAGACGATCAAGCTTCAGAATGAAAAAGATAAAAAAATGATATGAATAAACAGTAGAGCACAGAGAAGCCCTTCTAGAGGCACCCTGTCAATTGTCTGCACATCCAGCCGTGGATCTTATGGCATTTATCCACATCTGTCATAGGAGTCTTAGTGCTGCCCCATAGCAACCAATTAAAATCAAACCTGTATTAGAAAATGGATCTTGGAAAATGAGAAGGAGAGCCATAGAAGATGGAAGCCTTTCAGATACACAGGCACAATCTGACTATACCCTCAGGCAAGGGTGTCCACTGGTCAAACCAAAACAGCCTACATAGAGGAAAGGGGACCCACATGCTGCAGACATTTCCGCTACCAGCTGATGCCATGGTAACAGACAAACAAAATAGAGACAGACAGGAGTACAGTGCAGACTAAAGCCTCATAGACAGGATCGGATTTTCTGCAGACAAAACCTCTGAGGCCGCGTACACACGCGCGGACTGTTCGCCCAACTTTGTCCGCTGAACAGTGTTTGGGCGGACAGTCCGCTCGTGTGTGGGCTTTCAGCGGACAGTTTCAGCGGACAGTTTGACGAACAAGGTTTTTCGGAAATTCCGTAAAACTGTCCACTGAAACCTTGTTTGAGCGAACAGTCCGCCCGTGTGTAGGCTTGTTCGTCAAACTAAGTTCCGCGCATGCTCAGAAAGGATTTACACGCCGAAAGTTATAATGCAGTGTATAGGACGTCGTATTTTTCGTCCCGTCGTACGTGCCGTTCACGTCATCGTGCACGGTTTCAGCAAACTGTTCGTTCGTCGTGTGTGGGCATGTCCGTCCATGCTAATTTTGAGCGGACTGTTTGCCGAAACTGTTTGACGGACAAAGTTGGGCGAACAGTCCCCGCGTGTGTACGCGGCCTGACTTTTGTCCAAAAGTGTGTGCCTGGATTTTGTCTTGCATACAAATGGCAAAGAATTGTCGGCCAACAAACACGAGCGTAGTGACGAACTATGTGATTTTTTTCATCTCATTTGTGCCACCCTTTGGGCTCCTTCTGCTAATTTCATGTTAGAAGTTTGGTGAGTGTTGATTCGTGCTTTTCGTTTCGTGCTTTTTAGTTTCTGCTTTTCATTTCGGGCTTTACATGACCCAAGTCTAGTCCAGGAACAGGAGGAGGAGGAGTTCCACTTAGGACTCCACTCCATTGGCAAAGGGCCACCTGTTAGGTGGAGTAGGAACTACACTTGCCAACACATTCATCCTTCAATTGCCATGAAAATCCAATTGCTAAATCTAATGCCCTGTATACACTACCAGCCTTTTTGACGGACTTGGTCCAGTGGACTGAATCTGACGGACAATTAGATCGTGTGTGGGCTCCAGCTGACTTCTTCTTCCCCAAAGTCCGGCGGACCTAAAAATAAAACTTGCTTCAAATCTGTCCGCCGGACTCAGCTTTCTAGTGGACAATCGGTTCGTTTGTGTGCTAGTCCGACGGACTAAAACCGACGCTAGGGCAGCTATTGGCTACTGGCTATGAACTTCCTTATTCTACATCATCACGTTCGAATCCGCCAGACTTTTGGAGTGATCTTGTGTGGCCAAGTCCATTAGTTTGAAAGTCCGGCGGACCTCAGCTGCAAAGTCCGTCGGATTGTCCGCCGGACCATGTCCATCGAAAAGTCCGGTCGTGTGTACATGGCATAAGAGTGAGGTGTGAGAATGGGATGGGCAGGGCCAAGCTCAACTTTTAAAGCATCCCTTTGTTTTCCAAACAAAAGCAATCGCTTAAATAATCAGTTAAAATAGTGCTGTAGGGTTGGCAAGAAGAGCCACAACAGCCAGTGAGGGTCACACTATCCTAAATACCCAGACGTGGTATTTGGAGCTCTGCAAGTGAGCAAAGTTTCAACATACCACCTAAGATTTTTTTCTTTTTTTTGGGGGGGGGGGGGGGGGCTTTTAGTTTATTTCACTAAGGAAGGGTTGTGATTTGCTTATAACTTTAACTGTTTAAATCTGGAACTGCTGTTTATTTTTACAACATATTGATTACACTGCTTATGCATTTTCTCATCATATGCATAGACAAGGTTTGGAATTCATTAGAGGAATGTTCCTAGTTTTCATAATTCATGATCCACCTAATTTATCAAAAAAAAAAAACTGCATTGTTAATCAGAATCCACAGTAACCAAAGTAGACTTTGTATGGTTAATGAGTACCTTTGGTTGATTTACCTTTGATTTACTAAAACTGGAGAGTGTAAAATCTGGTGTAGCTGTGCATGGTGGCCAATCAGCTTTTAACTTCAGCTTGTTCAATTAAGCTTTGACAAAATAACCCTGGAAACTGCACGCTCTGGTTTTCGTAAATCAACCTCCTTGTGTTGTTCAGCCTGATCATTGATAAGAAAAACAATCTTCTTTTTACTATATTTTAGTGCAAACAAGCTAGTGAAATTACGGTCCTGGAGCTTTGTTATAGGAGCCTGGATTTCTGGGCTCATAGCAATAATTACCATGCCTTATTTTACTGGTGTGGTTCGTAGTTGCTTTTTGGAGGGATTATGGGCTAGATGGTCTTATTCTTTCCATTTTCTGTTTACCATGGTGTTGTAAAAACATTTTTGTTTAGAGAGTTTTTCTCCACTCACACCTAGGTGATTTGAATAGTGGGCGGAATCGCTGTGATTTGAATCACGGGTGGAATCGCCGCAATTCTGCCGCAATTACAAATCATGGCAAAACGTGGGACGCTGTTGCAATACCATTATTTCTTAATGGCACCCCAATTGTAGTGCGATTGTGCCATGATAAATTGTGGCAAAATAGCAACTTGCAAAGCTTGTTGCTCAAAAAGTCATGCATTGCGATTTACTGCAATTGCAGGAAGTTTTATCGCAGCAAAATAGCACCACGGTTGGGTCGCATTCAAAAATAATAGCATCGCAAATGTGTCCCATGTTTTGCCACGATTTAGAATTATTGCGGCAGATTTGCGGCAATTCTATACACTATTCTAATTGCCTAAGTATGAATGGAGCCTAAAGCTCCGTAAACAAAAATGTTTTTACAACAGGGTGGTAAACAGAAAATGGAAAGAATAAGAAAGGGGAAACTATATCGTAGCTCCATCTTCTGGCTAGATAAAAGACTACATAATAATCATGCATAAAGACTCTTATTTACCAGACTAAAATAAGGAAAACATATTTTATATGTATATATGGTTTAAATCCTGATCATTATACAAAAAAAAAAATACAAAAACTTGCGTTTATCTTAAACTAAAACTTTTTTTTATTCTGAATAGGGCAGGGCATGGTAATATTTTTTATTTTTTGCCACATGTGTCTCATTAGCGCTATTTTTCCTTAATTTCCTGTCCTGCAGACAAAACAGAGAGTAGGAAGATATCTCCCCAAAGTGCAGGGATATTTCCCCTTTGCCCTTGTACACACGGTCGGAAATTCTGATGGAAAAAATCGGACCGCGTTGTCAGATAATCCGACCGTGTGTGGGCTCCATCAGACTTTTTCCGTCGGAATGTCTGACCAACGAAGTTTGAGAGCTGGATATAAAATTTTCCGACAACATGGTCCGATTGGACTTTGTCCGATCGTTTGTAGAGAATTCCGATCGGACAAAGTGCCACGCATGCTCAGATCAAATTACGAGACCAAAGCTATTGGCTACTAGCCTGAACATAGTCCCGTCATAATGAACGAACGTCATCATGTTCCGAATGATCAGATTTTCCGACAATTTTGTGTGACCGTGTGTATGCAACACCAGTTTAAGACAAAATCCATCGGAAAAATCCGATGGATTTTGTGGTCGGAATGTCCGACCATGTGTACAAGGGCTAAGACAGTTGTCACCAGAATAAATGTATTCAGTGGCAGATTTCCCTTTTTTTATATATGTATATATATATGTGTGTATGTATATATATATTTATATATATATATATATATATATATATATATATATATATATATATATATATATACACTATAGAGTAAATATTCTCAGTAAGAAAACAGCAATCAAAATGTTTCATCCAATTTCTAAATTGCTCCATTTGTAAATTCCAAAAGCCAATATAAAGGAATAATAACAATAAAAACAAGTTCTTGTAAGTTTAACCAATTATTTTATTGCAAAAATCCCCTATAAGGGGTGCGTGGCAGGGGGTGTGTCCTATACCTACATACTTTTGCTAATAGGTGTCCCTCATTCCAATCTCAGAAAGTTGGGTGGTATGCTTTAAGGCTGAATTCCAGGAATGTGTTCTTTTTTCTAGCTTGGACGAATGTAAGTGTGCAGTCATATTCTATATCTGGCTAATCCATGGAGAACTGGAGAATTGCTGCTACTACAGCGCTATTTGTTGTCTTCTGGGTCCTGTGCTGAGAATCTGCCCTGCTCCATTGTAACTACAGGGTCACTCACTTTTCCTGCGCAGAAAAACATTCAGCAAAAGCTTTTCATTTTCTGAAAGAATGCAAAGTGATCTCTGATTGGATGAGGTGGAGAGCAAGGGCAGTGATGTCACAATCTCCACCTTGTCCAATCTGAGAAGGCCTTGTTACCACTGAGGACCTAAAAGACAGGTTACCAGTTTAGAGTTATAGAGGAGGTCTAGTGCAAAAAATATTTCTCTCACTAACGATCGCAGCAATACCTCACATGTGTGATTTGAATGTCATTTACATATGCAGGTGCTACCTATGCATGCGTTCACTTCTGCGTGCAAGCATGACGGGACAGGGGCATTTTTAAAATTCGATTTTTTAATTGTGTATTTTATTTATTTATTTATTTTTTTTACACTTTCCCTTTAACTTCTTATTTTTTTATCACTTTTTTACCTATTACAAGGAATGTAAACATCCCTTATAGGACTAGGGCATGACAAGTCCTCTTTATGGAGAGATCTGGTGTCTATAAGATCCCAAATCTCTTCTCTATCCTAGAAAACCTGAGATAAAAATAAAATCGATCTCAGGCTATCCAGTGAAAAAAAAAATAGCATGACGTCACTCCTGGCCTTCGAGGATAATAGAGATGGCCAGGGACCATTTGGTCCACGTCTAGCCCTATGGTAAATCGCCGGCGACGGCGGATTCATTGTCCTTCTCCCTGATCACACAAGACAGACAAAAGAAGCACTGGAGGACAGAGGGGGGCTAAACAACTGCTAGGATAACTTCTACATTGCAGAGAATCCCCTGTTGGAAAAAAAAAAAGATATCTGGATGATGCCTGTAGCTGCAGGTATCATTCATATCTCCACTTCAAGTCCCTGACGTCATATTATGTCAACCCGAGGAAAGTGGTTAAAGCACCCTCATCACCCCCTTTATAAAAACCACAGCATAAGGCGAGCACATGTATGTTCACATTAATTGTTCCACAAAGGTGAGGTATCATTGCAAATGGAATGAGAGCAATAATTCTATACCAATAGTTCACAGTTCACTCTAAACTGATGACCTGTAAAGTTTTTAAAGTGTCGCTTATGGAGAATTTTGGGTACCATCGTTTTTTACGATGTCATAGGCGTGTGCAGTTTTAAGACTTAGCATGTTTAGTATCTCTTTACTCAACACAACCCCATCTTTTATATTTTACAAAAAAAAATGGGTATAAAATTGTGTTTGTTTGCACTAAAATCAATTTTTGTGTATTATTTCTTGAAACATATGTGCTTGATAAATAACTGAGCAAATATCATACAACATAAAAAATTTAATTTACCTCATTTTATTCTCTAGGGTCTCTGCTTTAAGAAAATATTTATTTTATGTTGGGGTGTTCTAGCTAAAAATGCAGATTTTAACATGTGCGTAAAAAATTCAAAAGTGGTTAAAGCTGGATTCTGGAAAAAATTCAAAACTACTCTTGCAATGAGGTGCCCCCCTGCACTGCAAGTGTTAAAAGATCTTTGTCTAGGGTACCGTTAGAGCAGTGTTACCTACCTTATCCCTCATTCTTCTGGCAGCCAGTGCTCTCCTCTTCCCTCTGACGCTCTGGGTTGTGGGCAGGCCCTTGGCATCCTCACTTGCAATGCATGACTTCTTATCTTGCATCGTACATCACGATGTCACAGTGTGATTGACAGATGGCATGCCAAAAAGAAGCACCTTTGAGGGACTGGTCAGATGGAGAGGAGGAAGCCTATGGGAGTGAGGCCACTCCATTTAAGAGTACCCTAGATACAAATGAGCATTTGACTCTTGCAGTGCAGGGGCCACACAACAAGGGTACTTTGAATTTGCTTAAGTTTATCATGTTGATAATAATATACTTCTTTGATTGCACCATTGTATTATTTGCCACTGAGGAATTAATAACAGTTTTCCTATTGGACACATGCCCTATGAAGTTTGCTCACACTTCTTCACTTAGTGACTGGACTTTTATATGTCATGGTTGTTATGCATTATTGTTTTGTATATTGATTTGTGTTCATAGCACATCTAATCACTATTAATTTTCACACACCCATATGGTGTCTTCGTTAGCGCTACACTTTTGTATATTTTATTATGTTGATAGCCTTTTGGGTATTTAAAAGTCAAGTTGCTATGGGTAACAGACTTAATAAAATCAATTTTTATAAATGAGAGCCATGATCCCCTCCCTTGGTTATTCTGACCTATGTTTACTGCTACACACAAGACAAGGAAAATAAATTCTCTTCCGCCGACTCTCCGAGCTCCTAAATGAGCCTACTGAATAAATGAAATTCACCGAAGCATAATGGTAGCATGAAAAGAAGACATTATAGCTCTGAAATGGCTTCCTTTCTCTTCTATTCAGTGAAAAGTCTGCAAAGGAGTATTTACTGTAGCTGTATCCTGGCTGAAACAAGGAAACTGCAGGCGAGAGCAGAGACTGAGGCGTTTTTGTCAAACAGGCTTGCTCTGTGCTATTCTGAACAGCTGACTCCATTTGTCCGGTTCCTGGGCAATTCTAAGCGACGCGGTCATATGGTCAACAGCACAATGCTGTACACCAGTCACATCATGGATAACAGTAGCTATATTTTTCTACTTATCTTTTGAATGGGCAACTGTGGTTAGTTGCACAAAGACATTTTTTCTCCAATTTTACATGATTTTGCGTACAGGAAAAGATCTGAATGTGACCCTTTAAAAGCTGGACTGCAGGAAAATACCAAAGACATAAATTATTGTCTGTAATCATTATTACATTAATAAGTGCATTTTTTAAAACTGTACTCCACTTTTGTAAAAAAATAAAAATAAATCATTTAGCATAAAAAATTGCTACACAAACTATTTTAAACTATTCTGATTTAAAAAATATATCCATCTATGCTCCTCCCATATCTGTAGACCTTTCATTTTCGAGAAAAGCTTGCCCCCCATCCCACCCCAAAAGCTTCTGATATTTTTCACAAATCCATCCTATTCTCTAGGATGGACCATCCTATAGAAAGAAAGGTTCTTACTGGTATTGCAATCTTAAAGTGGTTGTAAACCCTTACAAACCACTTTGACCTACAGGTAAGCCTAGATTAAGGCTTACCTGTAGGTCCAAGAAATATCTCCTAAACCTACACGGTTTAGGAGATATTTGCAGAAAGACAGGCACCGCTGTCTACGGAGCATGCGCCGTAGACAGCGGCACGCAGGCACACTGAGTGCGCCGCAGTTAACGGCGATATGCCGCGAGTAGCGGCTCCCGTGCGCATGTGCGGGAGTGACGTCATCGCTGCTCCGACAAATGACAGCGCCGGAGCAGCGAGACCCACCAAGAAGATGGAGGTTCCGTACACAAGGGGACAGCTGTGACTTCGCTGGCTCCTGTGTCAGGTAAGTGACACATAATGGACTACAATGCGATGCATAGTAGTCCATTATGCTTTACCTTTGCAGGGAGACAAAGAGGAAGTAAACCCATCAGGGTTTACTTCCTCTTTAAAGTACTAATGTTGATACAAATATTCTGGCTCTTAGGCAGGCGGCTTCTAAACCCCAGAGGATCTCTGTGGTCTCCTTGGCTTGTAATGCAATGTAACAAAAATTTAAATTGAAGCACCACACCACTGCTAAGCAGACCAGATACAACTTGAATCCATGAAAAGTCAGAGGGACAACAACTGGCAGCTGGCACTCAAAATTTCGTTACAAACTAACATGCTTCTGCCCCGGAGAGATGAACGGCAGTGATCATTCTGCCACCCCCCCGGTGGGAGACAAATGGAAGCCACCCCCTGCCATTGGGAAAAAACAGTGACGACCACCTGCCACCCCCGGGGGGGGGGGGTGGGGGAGAGAGACACTATGAATGCTGCCTTACCCTTATGGAGTAGGGGAAAGGAAGAGCCGGGGCCACTCCGGTGTGCACACAGTGAGACATTCTCCTCCTGGCCACACAGGAATAGGACATTTTTCCTGAGACACTGGCCAATAGGGGCTTCCTGATAGGCTGGGAGGAGAATCAGTGTGGTAATAGTGAATTTCCATTCACTATTGTCACACAAGTGGGTGTGCCGACCCTTTTTTGAAGCCTAGTAGAGGCTCTGACTCCAATCATGTGCTTCAAAAAAGAACACTCCCCCACTGGAATCCATGCTTCTGGCACACTGCATGTAGATTAGGGGGTCAGACACATGGATGGAGGAGCTGCGCCCCTTATGGAATGGCTGCCACTTGGGGCAACCCAATCCAAAAATGTATCTAACGCAATTCAGGGGTCCAGAACCCCCCCTACTTCAGGGCTTGATTGAATACTATGTGAATGGACTAGAAATAATTTCTTCAGTGTGATTAAAAGCACAGGTATGTCAACAGTCATTTTGGCAGAAACCATGTAAGTTGCACCTTCTTCCTATTGGCTCCTTATCAGTCTGTAAAATAATGTTCATGGTCTAGGCATCTGGACCACCGTAAGGAGTTTTACATTTTGAAAAAGACCACACAAAATCAACAACATGGCACTGAATGTATACCTCCCAACCATTGAAACATAAACATCTGGACACCACATTGACTACTCCAGTCTGCCTCCATTCTTTTCTGTTGAGTGTTGCCTTAGTTTTGACCCAAATATTGTGAAATTAAATCTGGCAGGGGTCATGTAATGATTACTATCTCCAGGCAACATATGAAATTGATTGGTGTGTGGTTAATACTAATTAGGATCCACTGCAATAGTACTCAAAGCAATGCTGTCTTAGAAATCCTACTGGTATAAATTGCAGGCACCTAAAAGTGCCCGCATATATCGGCATCAGGTTCCAAACTCTCTGGGCTCTCGTACTTTATATTTTTAGTAACAGAATCACTTCAAGTGAGTTAATTTACCACTAAAGGAACTTTCTGGGTCAACTCTATCTACCTCTAGGGATTTCTATATTCACTGCTAATGTCAAGGCTTACATATTTTGTATGGTGCTGCACAGATATGCTCTGGAACTACATCTCCCAGATAATAGTAGAATCCAGTGCTCAGTAGATGCATGCAAGAATGTTTTTTAACTGGTTCCTATTAATGTTCAGCAGGATTTTCCCACATGATTTTGTGACATGCATCTTCCCTCTTATGCTTCTGTTCGAAGAAGATGAATACTTTGCAAAAAGATGAATATTTCTTTGCAAAAAGACTGCCAGATCACATGAACTCTAGCCGACATCACTGCTGGATTCAAATTTAGACTTCATTTATGTACTGCTTGTTCATCTTGCCTAACAAAATAGCCTGAATAATCTAATTTAGGTCACTCTATCTGTTTATAGGTAAATATATATATATATATAACGGGTCAGACTTATGTGGCACTGGCAGCAGTAAACTATGCACGAGTTAGGGCCACCCAGGGATCTTCCAAGTAGTTCTGTGTTCTGTACATTTATTCACTGTTTCAACACAGGATCATTTTGTACAGCAAGTCCATAGCATAAAACAAAAGATCTGATTGTCTGAGCTACTAACTAAACTCAGGTCAGCTCCAGACTAATGCCCTGTACACACGGTTGGACTTTCCAACGGAAAATGTCCGATCGGATATTGTTGTCGGAAAATCCAATCATGCGTGGGCTCCATCTGACTTTTTCCATCCGAATTTCCAACACACAAAGTTTGAGAGTAGGATCCAAAATTTTCCGACAACAAAGTCCGATAGTTTAAATTCTGATTGTGTGTAGACAATGCAGACGGACAAAGTGCCATGCATGCTTAGAATAAATTACGAGATGAAAGCAATTGGCTACTGGCCCATTTATAGTCCCGTCGTATGCGTTGTAAGTCACCTTGTTCTGAACAATCAGATTTTCTGACAACTTTGTGCGTATGCAGGACAAGTTTGGGTCAAAATACGTTGGAAAAAATCTGACGGATTTTGTAGTCGGAATGTCCGACCGTGTGTGGGGCATATCAGGTTGCCCTCATTTGGCTTCTCCAAAAGAGACAGTATGTGCACCTTTTAGTGATCTATCAGCAGTCAGCCTTTTCACACAGTAGCTGGTTCTCCCAGCACAGAGAAACAGTAACAGAATTAGGAACCAGACCATCAGACAGAATATAAATACAGTCCGCATACAAGATGTAACAAATGGGAAAATGTTGGTGGTTTGGAATTGTGAGGCAAGATTGTGGATGTTATATTCATGTTACCTAGGTTTCTCACTTACATATGATCAGGAACTCCAGGGATTGTGTCTTATATGGAAAAAAATTAACCTTGTTTACTTGATCCTGGAGCCCAGATAGTTTGTAGAGCTTTGGGTGAGAACATTTTCTATTCCTAGATCTACATTTTACCTAGTAATCAGATCTCATTAATTAGGCTCTTGACAGAACCTTTTATATAAGATTTTACTTGACTCATTAAAAAACTCCAAAAATTAATTGCTTTTAGGGAACTTCACCTTAGCCACTTCAAGGACAATTCCCCACTGGGCCATTACAAAAATAGGAGTCACCCTCTCCTACAATGAAGGGCATATATCAGTAACCTTAAGATAAAATGAATCCAACATAACAATATAGGACAGTTTATGCCACATAAAAGGAGAAATAGTTTGAGGGTGTTACAACCAAGTTCATACTTTATGAATTTTTCCACTGGAAACCTCTAATAAGATATTCTGTTTTGTAATGACAGGTTCATTGATGTCTTTCAAAAGGCCATACAAGGAGGATCAGAGGCTTTCTATTAGGACACTATTTTTGGCAACTAATATGTATTAGTTGTATTACTTCTGTTTTAACTTTATTTAAAGTATAACACAGTGACACTTCATTCCTGTCTCCGTGAGGCAGTGCAATGACATGGTTTCATCCATTGCACTGTAAAAAATGGGCTGCCATCGGGGGTGGGCAACCAATACACATGCAAGGGGCCAAGGCTTCCCCAGGGGCTCAAATGTCGAGCAGGGCCAGGAAGTACATGGCTGCCCCGTCTTTCTCTATCCATTCATTCACAACAAATGAGTCAGCAGCTGCTGCTCTCTGTTATTTTGCTCACACTGAGCTCTTTACTGCCACCTGTGGCTGCTTGCTGCATATGCACTCCCTGTGTGAGTGCTGCTTGTACTGTATTCTGGATTGTGATTGGCTGCAGTCTGAGTCTCAGGAACATGTGTCAGCTTTATGGAAACGAGCTGGGACTAGGAACATCTCCTTTACAAGTAGGGTCTATGTGTATAAGTGAACGGCTGTTGGGTGGGCATTATATGTGTGTGTGTTGTGTGCGTTTTATGTGTTTCTTATGTGTATCAGGGGACTGAGTATGTACAGGTGTGGGGGGCTGCCTGCAGGACTGTGGGATGGCCAGTGGGTAGATTTGGTGGGATGGCCAGTGGGTTGGCCCTGGGGAATAGACATGTGCACTGCCCAAAAATTCATTTATTTTGTTGCATTCGTTTTTTTTTTTTTTTTTTTTTTGGGTCATTCGTTATGATCCAAATTCTATATTTTTTCGAAAAAATTTGTAAATTAGAAAACTCAGAAATACAAAAATTCTAAAATTCGGAAATTCAAAATCTGAAAGTTCAAAAATCGGACATTCGGATATTCGGAAATCCGAAAATTCAAAAATTCTAATTTATAAATTCGGAAATTTGAAAATCCGAAAATATGAAAGAAAATTTGAAAATTCTAAAGAACGAAAATAAGAACGAAAATCCGAAAAGCAAAAATTCAAAACTCTGAAATAATTTCTAACTAACTAGGTACTGATAACTATTAAATTCTAGTTATTGGAATTTCTTTTCAAATTTGGCTGTTAGTGAACATAACAAATACGAATTTATCCAGGAGTTGCGAATTATCCAAAATGACGAATGTCTCATCTAAATGAATGGAACGACAAATTAATAATAATAAATAATAATAATAAAAAGTTTTTATTATTATTATTTATTTGTTACGCTCCATTCGTTTAGATGCCACATTCGTTATTTCGGATAATTTGTAATATGGATATATTCATATTCATTACGTTCAATAACGGCCAAATTTGAAAGAAAATTCCAATACCTATAATTTAATAGTTAGTTATTATTAGTTAGTTATTTCAGATTTTTAAATATTCGGGTTTTCTAGTTTTTGAATTTTCATTCTTAATTTAGGATTTTCGTTCCTTTGAATTTTTGGATTCTCGTCCTTATTTTTTGGATTTCTGAATTTTCCAATTTTCGGCTTTTCAAATTTCCAAATTTCCGAACTTCTGAATTTGTGATTTTTTGTATTTTCGAATTTCCGAATTTTAGAATTTTCTAATTTTCGAAAAAAAATTTGTTAAATGGGTTTTCGTTAAATTGGAATATTTCCCAATTAACAAATTTTTCAATTTTAGTTTGAAAACAAATTCGTAACAAAACTAATTGCACATTTCTACTGGGGAATATTGGTGGTTAGGCCTGATTGGGAGGAGCAGGCCTAAAGCTGTGTAAGGGGCACCAACATCTCTGATGGCTGCCCTGCATATCACACAAGAGTTTTCGTGTGAGTAGAAAATTGCAGTCACTGCACATAACCCTAAAGGGCTATAGATTTTCTATCATAATAAAACAGAAGTTTATGGGAAGTCCTCATGGCCACCAAAGGGAAGAAATCCTCTGCTAGACCAAGGACACAGATAAGCAAACAAGATGTTAAAGTGAAACTGTAGCCAAAACTTGTTTTTTACATTATGATTAGTATAGAGAACACTTAGAACATCTATCATGTTTTTCTTGCTGCTTAACCCCCATCCTCTTGACAATTGTCACAAAGACAGAAAGTGAGCGGGCATCCATAAAGTTACGGTTACCACTTGTTTTGGTGATAATAGTAAAAAGGTGGAATTTCCCCTTAATTATAGAGATTTCCTCTTACATTGTCCACTCTCCAGTGAACGCACAGACAAAACTATAAACCTACCAGAGGTGTTAACTCTTTTCCACTGTATTTTGTATTCAAACATCTTCAGCATCTTATCTATGACTTAAATGAACCATTCCCCATACCACAAACTTCAGCCTGTGGGAATGTGGGCAGCACCAGAGAGTATATTCATACAGTGCCTTGAATAACTATTCATAACCCTTGAAATTTTCCACATTTTGTCGTGTTACAACCAAAAACATTGGGATTTTATGTGATAGACCAACACAAAGTGGCACATAATTGTAAAGTGGAAGGAAAATGATAGTTTTCAAAATGTCTTATAAATAAATATGTGAAAAGTATGGCGTGCATTTGTATTCATGCATGCTTTGATCTAAACCATTCCATTGTAGCTCTGGCTGTATGTTTAGGGTTGTGGTCCTGCTATAAGTTAAACCTCCTGCCCGGTCTCAAGTCTTTTAAAGACTCTAATGCCGCGTACACACGACCAGACTTTTTGACAACAAAGATCCGACGGAACAAGTCCGTTGGACAATTCGATCTTGTATGGGCTCCATCGGACTTTTGCTTGCCAAAAATCCAGCGGATTTTAGAAATAGAACATGTTTTACATTTTTCCACCGGAACTCCGCCTGACCAAGAAATCCATTAGTGTGTATGCTAGTCCGACGGACAAAAAACGACGCTAGGGCAGCTAATGGCTACGGGCTATGAACTTCCTTATTCTAGTCCAGTCGTACGTCATCAAGCTCGAATCCATCGGACTTTGGTGTGATTGTGTGTGGCCAAGTCCATTCATTTGTAAAGTCCGTCGGAACTCCGCCGAAAGTCCGTCGGAAAGACCGTCGGACCTAGTCCCTCGAAAAGTCCGGTCGTGTGTGCGCGGCATTACAGTTTTTCTTCTACGATTGCCCTGAATTCGGCTCCATCCATCTTACCATCAACCAGCTTCCCTGTCCCTGCTGAAGAAAAGCATCCCCACAACATGATGCTGCCACCACCATGTTTCAAGGTTGGGATGATGTGTTCAGGGTGATGTGCAGTGTTAGTTTTCCACCACACATAGCATTTTACTTTTAGGCCAAAATGTTCAATTTGGGTCTCATCTGACCAGAGCACCTTCTTCCACATGTTCACTGTGTCGCCCACATGGCTTCTCGCAATCTGCAAACTGGACTTCTTATGACTTTCTTTCAACAATGGCTTTCTTCTTACCACTCTTCCATAAAGGCCAGATTTGTGGAGTGCATGACTGATAGTTGTCCGGTGGACAGATTCTACCACCTGAGCTGTGGATCTCTGCAGCTCCTCCAGATGTACCATGGGCATCTTTGCCGCTTCTCTGATTAATGATCTCTTTGCCCGGCCTGTCAGTTTAGGTGAATGGCCATGTCTTGGTAGGTTTTGGATGTTGGATTGAAGTGCTCCATGAGATATTCAAAGCTTAGGATATTTGTTTATAACCTTACCCTGCTTTAAACTTCTCCACAACTTTATCCCTGACCTGTCTGGTGTGTTCTTTGGCCTTCATGATGCTGCTTGTTTACTATGGTTCTCTAACAGACCTCTGAGGGCTTCACAGAACAGCTGTATTTATACTGAGATTAAATTATACACAGGTGGACTCTATTCAATAATTAGGTGACTGAATACAGTTGGTTCCACTAGATTTTAGTTAGGGGTATCAGAGTAGAGAGGGCTGAATACAAATGCACACCACACTCTTCACATATTTATTTGTAAAAAATGTAGAAAAACATTTTTCATTTTCCTTCCACTTCACAATTAAGTGCCACTTTGTGTTGGTCTATCACATAAAATCCCAATAAAATACATTTACGTTTTTGGTTGTAACATTGGAAAATTTAGGAAATTTCAGGGGGTATTAATACTTTTTCAAGGCACTGTACCTCCAAACTTTCAAAGATGAAATAGATGGACACCTTTTAGAATAAAAAATAAAGGATACGCCCCTGCCATACCCCTAGGTAATGCTTAACCACTTGAGGACCGCCGTATTGCCATTGTACGTCAGCACAATGGCACAGGCAGGCATAATCACGTACATCTACGTGATTGCCTTCCAGCGGGTGGGGGGTCCCGTCGGACCCCCTCCCGCTGGTTACGGCGGTCCGATTCGGTCCAGGAGCGCTCCGTGATGAGGGGATGGCCGTTCGTTTTCGGCCACCCCCTCTGGATCGCTCCTGGCCAATGAGAAGCTTCCTCCCCTGTGTATTGTTTACACAGGAAGGAGGAAGTGATGTCATTCTCCTCGGGGCGGTCTTTTTGACCGGACTACGAGGAGAAGAGTAAAAGTAAGTCTGCACGAACACTACACTGACATGTAGGTACACACAGGCACACAAACCCCCCCCGATCCCCCCCCCGATCGCCCCCCGATCCCCCCCCCGCCAACCCCTCCCCCCCCAGTCACAGTGTCACTGATTGCATTGATCATTTCTTTACTGATCAATGCATTCAGTGTCAGTTGTGACAGTAAAAACTGTCAGGACAGTTAGTGTTAGGTCCAGGGTAGCCCCCTATCACCCCCCAATAAAGATTTAACCCCCTGATTGCCCCTAGAGTTAACCCTTTCACCCCCTTTTGCCAGTGTCACTAAGCGATCATTTTTCTGATCGCTGCATGTGTCGCTAGTGTCGCTAGGTAGCTAGTTATTTTTTTAGGTTCACCGCCAGGTTTTTATATCGCTAGGTACCCCGATATACTACCCAATAATGTTTTTAACCCCCTGATTGCCGCTAGTTAACCCTTTCACCCCCTTTTGCCAGTGTCACTAAGCGATCGTTTTTCTGATCGCTGCATTAGTGTCGCTACAGTCGCTAGGTAGCTAGTTATTTTTTTAGGTTCACCGCCAGGTTTTTATAGCGCTAGGTACCCCGATATACTACCCAATAATGTTTTTAACCCCCTGATTGCCGCTAGTTAACCCTTTCACCCCCTTTTGCCAGTGTCACTAAGCGATCATTTTTCTGATCGCTGCATGTGTCGCTAGGTAGCTAGTTATTTTTTTAGGTTCACCGCCAGGTTTTTATATCGCTAGGTACCCCGATATACTACCCAATAATGTTTTTAACCCCCTGATTGCCGCTAGTTAACCCTTTCACCCCCTTTTGCCAGTGTCACTAAGCGATCGTTTTTCTGATCGCTGCATTAGTGTCGCTACAGTCGCTAGGTAGCTAGTTATTTTTTTAGGTTCACCGCCAGGTTTTTATAGCGCTAGGTACCCCGATATACTACCCAATAATGGTTTTAACCCCCTGATTTCCGCTAGTTAACCCTTTCACCCCCTTTTGCCAGTGTCACTAAGCGATATTTTTTCTGAACGCTGCATCAGTGTCGCTAGTGTCGCTAGGTAGCTAGTTAACTAGGCTCCCAAAAAGTCCCCCACATGTGGTATCCCCGTACTCGGGAGAAGCAGCAGAATTTATTTTGGGGTGTAATTTGACTTTTGCCCATAGCATGTGTGAGCAATATATCATTTAGTGACAACTTTGTGCAAAAAAAAAAAGTTTGTAATATTCCCGCAACTTTTGGCAAAATATAAAATATTCCATGGACTCAACATGCCTCTCAGTAAATAGCTTGGGGTGTCTACTTTCCAAAATGGGGTCATTTGGGGGGGTTTTGTGCTATTTTGGCATTTTATGGCCTTCGAAACTGTGATAGGTAGTGAGGAGTTAAATCAAAAATTTGCACCCTTAGAAATCCTGAAGGTGGTGATTGGTTTTCGGGGTGCCGTGCGCGACTAGACTCCCAAAAAGTCCCACACATGTGGTATCCCCGTACTCGGGAGAAGCAGCAGAATGTATTTTGGGGTGTCATTTCACATATAACCATGGCATGTGTGAGCAATATATCATTTAGTGACAACTTTTTGTAAAAAAAATTTTTTTTTTTTTTTTTTGTCATTATTCAATCCCTTAGGACAAAAAAAATAAATATTCAATGGGCTCAACATACCCATCAGCAATTTCCTTGGGGTGTCTACTTTCCAAAATGGGGTCATTTGGGGGGGATTTGTACTGCCCTGCCATTTTAGCACCTCAAGAAATGAGATCGGCAGTCATAAATTAAAAGCTGTGTAAATTCCAGAAAATGTACTCTAGTTTGTAGACGCTATAACTTTTGCGCAAACCAAAAAATATACGCTTATTGACATTTTTTTTACTAAAGACATGTGGCTGAATAAATTTTGCCCTCAATGTATGACTAAAATTTAGTTTATTCGATTTTTCTTATAACAAAAAGAAGAAAATATCTTTTTTTTTCAAAATTTTCGCTCTTTTTCCATTTATATCGCAAAAAAAAAAAATCGCAGAGGCAATCAAATACCATCAAAAGAAAGCTCTATTTGTGGGAAGAAAAGGACGCAAATTTCGTTTGGGTGCAATATTGCATGACCGCGCAATTACCAGTTAAAGCAGCGCAGTGCGAAATTGCAAAAAGACCTCTGGTCCTTAAGGTGTTTATTGGTCCGGAGCTGAAGTGGTTAAATACAGTAAAAGAAGAAATACACATCATTTCAGGCATTAAAAGTACCCACAGTGAGCCAAATAATTTTAAGGAACATAAAAAAAAATCCTCCATCTGAAGGTGAAAGCTTTTAAAATTGGCTTGGAGATCTTCCCTCCTTAGCTCAGCAATTTTCAGTTAGAGCAATGTGTGAATGTTTTATGTATTTTTTTTCCCTGATGGGAGCTCAGATTCTGGCAGATGGTTTAATTGTTTATCTTATGCCATGTACACACGATTGAATTGTCCGGCGTACTTAGTTCGGCAACAATCCGACGTATGACGTACAGCACGTACGACGGGACTAGAAAAAAGAAGTTCAATAGCCAGTAGCCAATAGCTTCCTTTTCGTACTTGCTTCTGAGCATGCGTCATTCTTAGTCCACCGGACTAGCATACTGACGAACGTATTGTCCGCTGAAACCCAAGTCCGCTGAGAAAGTCCGCTGAAGCCCACACACGATCGAATTGTCCGGTGAAATGTGTTTCAGCGGACTAAGTACGCTGGACAATTTGATCGTCTGTACGCGGCATTAGGGTGGTTTCTACTTAAGCAGCCAGCAACTTGAAGACAGATTTGGTAAGTTTGGATTTCGATATTTTTTCAGCATCAAGTTTACCTTTTGTGTTTCAGCTGGATTTGAGAACTAGACATGGACTGAGGGTACTGGCCGGGTTGGTGAACTCTGGGGCATGTTGACCACCAAGTAGGGAAAGTCCAAAAAATATTGGTATTAAAGTGGTTGTAAACCCTTACAAACCACTTTGACCTACAGGTAAGCCTAGATTAAGGCTTACCTGTAGGTCCAAGCAATATCTCCTAAACCTATATGGTTTAGGAGATATTTGCCCGAAAACGGGCACCGCTGTCTACGGCGCATGCGCCGTAGACAGCGGCGCGCAGGCGCACTGAGCGCGGCAGTTCCAAGAATGGAGCTGCCGCATTTGTCGACTCCCGTGCGCATGCGCGGGAGTGACGTCATCGCGGCTTCGCCGAATGACAGCGGCGGAGCTGCGAGACGCCACCAGCAAGATGGATGCGGCAGACTACAGGGGACAGCGGCGACTTCGCTGGCTCCTGTGTCAGGTAAGTGACACATAATGGGCTACTATGCGATGCATAGTAGTCCATTATGCTTTACCTTTGCAGGGAAAAAAAGAGGAAGTAAACTCATCAGGGTTTACTTCCTCTTTAAGCAAAGGCTGATCAGTGACAATCATTTATAATATCAGGCCATGATACTTTTTGAATGAATTTTCTATTCATTCATTCATTCCTCTATTTTCCTCCCACACCCCCAAGACACACCGATAGGTCATTCAACTCCTCTCTAAAAAATTGGCCCAAGATGACTGCCCCAATAGCTGATAAAGTGGTTTGAGCCTCCAAGGTGGAAAAAATTTTATAAATATAGGTTAAATTGAAAAAAATATCCACATGGTTAGCTGTCCTGTACAGAGTTTTTTAAGGCCATGGTTGATCTAAGCCTACTTCATTTTGAATATTCATCTTTTGATGGCTATCAATGGTTATTTGGGTGTTCTGGTGACCCGAAAAACCAAAGGCTGTGCAGAAGCTACAATACCCAAGGCCCATCACCTCACACAAATCACTGAAATATACTTTCCTGATTGGAAACTAATTTTGCTGCATGTAAGATTCAAATTCCATCATATACCGGCATTTTAAATTAAAGAAAAAAAAAAGTATTTGGCCAGTTTTCACTGGTACCATTGATATCTTTTTATATTACTGCTTGAAAATAATAAACACAGTTATTCACCAGCTTGTCTATAACACAACGAGAAAGATTCTTTTGAAAGATACAAAATGTACAAGTCATGTCAAAGGATATAGAAAAAAAAGACAGTTGCCTGAGAAACAGGGGTACAAAGAAGAAGAGTCAGTTGTGGAGGAAAGAGAAACAAAGAGATTCAGATATAGATGAGAAGGGATGGTTGGAGATGAAAGGGACTGAGGGTACAAACAAGGATGGATGATTATGGTAAAAAAGTTAAAGATGGATTGGGGTACACAGTAAGACCCCTTTCACACTGGGGCGTTTTTCATGCGTTTTTCAGGCGCTTTAGCTGTAAAAAAAAAGCCCCTGTAAAGTGCTTGAAAGAAGCCTCATCTGCAATCCTAACGTGAAAGCCCAAGTGCTTTAAGAGCTCTTTCACAATGTCAGCACCTGAAAAAGCTCATAAAGTGCCGCTTAAACTAGCAGCGCTTTACCAGCGTTTTTTGTGCGCTGTTGGGTCGCTTTTAACCCCTGCTAGTGGCCAAATAAAGGGTTAAAAGCGCCCACAAAACACTGCTGCCAAAAAAGTGCTTTTCAGGCGCTTTTCAGGCGTTTTGCAGGCGCTTCCCATTGATTTCAATTGGAAGGGGCGATTTAGGAGCGTTGTATTCACCGCTCCAAAAGTGCTGCAAAGAAGCTGCTTGCAGGACTTTTTTTGATGCCCTGCCAGCGCAGCGCCTCAGTGTGAAAGCACTCTGGCTTTTACATTGGGATTGCAGTTGCGGCTTCTTTCAGGCGCTTTACAGACACTTTTTTTTTAAAGCTAAATCACCTGAAAAATGCCCCATTGTGAAATGGATCTCGGTGTGAAAGCACTCAGGCTTTTACATTGGGATTGCAGTTGCAGCTTCTTTCAAGCGCTTTACAGGCGCTTTTTTTAACGCTAAAGCGCCTGAAAAATGCCCCAATGTGAAAGGAGTCTTAAAGGCATGGTTCTTCTGGATGAAATAGAGACAGAGGAAATTAAATACAAATGTGGAGGAATGGTTGTTGATGACAGAGGGTTTGGGGTACAAATGAAGAGGCAGAATGTTGATGAAAGAGTCACCAAGTAACTGGAGTAAAAATGAGAAGGGGTGGTTGTGGATGAAAGTAGGACAGAGGAATAAAGGCACAAACGAAGGGGGATAGTTGTTGATGAAAGAGAGATTGGGGTACACATGGAGAGGATCGAGTGTGGATGAAGGAGGCACTAAGGAACTAGGGTACAAATGAGTAGGGATGATGGTGTATGAAAGAATAGAGGATTGGGGTATATTGTAAATGGAGAGGGACAGTGGTGGAGAAAGGATGACGAGAGGAAGTGGGGAACAAATAAAGAAGGACAGTTGTGGATGAATTAGGAACAGGGGAAAAGAAGTACAAATGAGGAAAATTGGTTGTAAACAAAAGACAGACAGGGTGATTGTGGTACAAATGAGGAGTGATGGTTGTGCAAGAAAGAGAAGCCAAAGGATTGAAGTGCAAATAAGGATGGACAGTTGTGGGTAAAAGGGGGGAAGTGGGACCAGGTTATCAAGGAAAAGGGATGGTGGTGGTTGAAAAAGAGACAGAGGGACCAGTGAACAAACAAGGTGGGATGGTTATGGAGTAAATATGGACAGAGGGACCAGTGAACAAACAAGGCGGGATGGTTATGGAGGAAATATGGACAGAGGGACCAGTGAACAAACAAGGCGGGATGGTTATGGAGGAAATGGGGACAGAGTGATTGGAGTACAAATGAGGAAGAATGGTTGTGATTGAAATACAGACAGCGGGACTAGAGTACAAGTGAGGAAGGATGATTGTGGATGGAAGAGGGACAGAAGAACTGATGTATAAATGAGGAGGGATGGATGTGGGTGAAAGAAGAAAAGTTGTATTGGGGTACAGATGAGGAGGGGCAGGTGTGGCGGAAAGAGGGGCAGAGGGATTGAGGTACAAAATAATATTGACAGTTATGGCTAAAAGAGGAACAGTGGAAACAGAATACAAGCAAGGCGGTATTGAAGAACAAACAAGGGCAGAGGAACTGAAGTATAAATTGTTAAAGAAAGAGGGAGAGAACAATTGGGGTATAATTCAAGTGGGGCACATTTGGAATCTCCTTGTGTGCAGTGATTAAGTAGAATGTTTCTGTAACATATGCAAATGAATACAGTGTTTTTTTTTATTTTATTTTACTTTATGAAGAGTTTTCTTTTAACTGTAGAAGTAAGGGTGATGGGTGATCTTTTGAAAAAGTGCAAAAAAACATTATTAGTGATTCAACAACAAAGGGGAAAAAAATAACAACTTGCACACAAATTGCAATTCAACAGCTTATTATTCTAAGTACTGAGTATGTTAAATTTTTTATGTGTGGAATAAAGTCTGAGCATACTGTGCCTTCATCTCCATTTTCAGGGTATATCTGCAATAATAAAAGCACATTGCTTCAACAGGAAACGTTAAAGGTCATGTGTACGGCAAAACCTAATCTTTAGATTGGGCGTAGAAGCTAATGTTTTTCCAGCAGCTTATTGATATACATTTTAAGGGTGGCACATCCTCTACTTTCCCTTAGTAACTCAAACATGAAATCATTTAAAAAAAAAAAATGCTCTGTCTATGCGCCTCTTGCCCTCCACTCATCGCTAAACCCTGTAAACTTTTTTTTAAAGATCACTGACTGCTACTACAACTTTGATTAAAAATAACATAAAACGACACTCAGATCTGTGACTGTGCTAAAACTTGAACCGAAAAACGAATGCTCACTTCACCTTGCAGTATTCTAACAAAGATAATGATGTGTTAGGGTAAATGCACACCTATATGTTTTATATATTACCAATAATTGTCATGGGATTTTGCTAGAAACCTCACCAAAAAAGCATGCAATATGCAAGCTGAGAAAAGATATTACCACATTAAAAGAGTGATGGTATTAGATGCAATTCCATGTTATGGAAACTGTGGTGCTAGACACTGCAATATTACATAGACCGTTGTGTAATGCCGCGTACACACGATCGAACTGTATGACGTACTTAGTCCGTCATACAATCCGACGGACAATCCGGCGTACTTTCCACTGAACGGACTTGACCACACACGGATACACAAACAGTCCGACGAAAGCTTGCGCGATGACGTACAGCACGTACGACGGGACTAGAAATAGGAAGTCCAAGACACAGCAAAGCACCCTTTGGGCTCCTTCTGCTGACTTTGCGTTAGTGGAAGTTTGGTTAGAGACGATTCGCGCTTTTATTTTTATTTATTCTCGAATTGGAATATTAATCATAGGATGAGGATGAATAAAGACATTTGTGATAACTCTGTGTGAATATAAGCAGCAAAGCAACTTCACTTTTCTTGCATTATGAAGAAGAAAAGAATGTGCTATATTAAAAAAACACAAAATTAGCAGCATGACAAATATGCTAGCTTCAATACGAACACTAGTTTTTCAAGACAGAGCGCTTCTGCCCTGTAAATCCTTTCTGGGCATGCGCCATTCTTAGTCCGTCGGACTAGCATACTGACTACCATATTGTCCGCTGAAACCAAAGTACGACGGAAAGATTTTTGTGCAAACCGAAATTCTTAGTACTCCGGACTGCACGCTGAAAAAGTCAGCTGAAGCCCACACACGAGCGGATTGTCCGTTGAAATGTGTTTCAACGGACTAAGTACGTCATACAGTTCGACCGTGTGTACGCGGCATTAGACAAACTTCCATATAGCAAAGCATTTGGTGTTAGACACGCTGCCATCTTACACTGACTGCGGTGCTAGACACACTGCAATATTACAAAGCATTTGGAGTTGGACACATTGCTATGTTACATAGACTGTGGTGTTAGACACACTACCATGCTACATAGGCTGTAGTGTGAGCCACACTGCAATATAACATAGCATTTGGTGTTGGGCACATTGCCATGTTACATAGCCTGTGCTGTTATGCCGCGTACACACGATCAAACAATCGGGTGGAAAAGTCTGGCAAACTCAAGTCCGCCGGACAATCCCCCCTGTGTGTAGCCTCCGGCGGACTTTTTTTACCCGAAAGTACGGCGGACTTAGAAAGTATTTTTGCACTCCAATCTTCCTGCCGGACTCGCATTTCGGCGGACAATCCGGCCGTTGGTATGCCAGTCCGCCGTACTTTTGAAATGAGCGGACTTTTCCCGCGTGGAGAAAAGTCTGCTCATTTTGAGCGAGTCTCCAGATAGACGGGGCCAGCGAAGGAGGCGTCGCTGGCCCCGTCACCTGGTAAGGACTTAAAGGGGAACCCCAACGCTGAAAAAGTCGGCGTGGGGGTCCCCCCCCCAGGTCCACATCAGACCCTTGTCTGAGCACGCTACCCGGCCGGCCAGGAAAGGGGGGACGAGCGAGCGCCCCCCCCCCTCCTGAGCCGTACCAGGCTGCGTGCCCTCAACATGGGGAGGTGCCTTGTTGATGAGGACAAGGGCCTCTTCCCGACAACCCTGGCCGTTGGTTGTCTGGGTCTGCGGGTGGGGGGCTTTTCAGAATCCGGGAGCCCCCTTCAATAGATACAAGATACCGGCCCCCCACCCTATGTGAATGAGTATGGGGTACAATGTACCCCTACCCATTCACCTGTAAAAAAAAGTAAAAAAAACACAACACACAAGGGTTAAAATAGTTTATTGCACAGCTCCAGGGGTCTTCCGTCTTCGGGGGTCTTCTCGCCGGACTCCTCCACTATCTTCTGCTAGCTCTTTTGCTAGCGGAGGAGCCCGGCTTTCTTCCTCGCCGCCGCCCTCTTCTTCCGACTTCGGGGGTCTTGTCCCCCTCTTTGATTCTTCTTGCTGGGCCACCGCGCCTTCTTTTAGCTCTTTTACAGGCGGTGGCCCGGTCTTCTGTTGCTGCCGTCGCCGTCTTCTGTTCTTCTCTTCTTCTCTTCAGATGTTGCCTCGTCGCTCTCTCTGCTCACACTGAAGGGGACACGGCGCGCGGCGACTTATATAGGGACATCACTGGATGATGTCCCCGCCCAGTATGATGTCACAGCCCCAGCATCCTCTGGGACTGTGACATCATACTGGGCGGGGACATCATCCGGTGATGTCCCTATATAAGTCACCGCGTGCCGTGTCCCGGTCACTGTGAGCAGAGAGAGCGACGAGGCAACATCTGAAGAGAAGAAGAGAAGACGGCGACGACAGAAGACTGGGCCACTGCCTGTAAAAGAGCTAGAAGAAGGCCCGATGGCCCGGCAAGAAGAACCGAAGAGGGGGACTAGACCCCCGAAGTCGGAAGAAGATGGTGGCGGCGAAGAAGAAAGCCGGGCGCCTCCGCTAGCAAAAGAGCTAGCAGAAGATAGCGGACGAGTCCGCCGAGAAGACCCCCGAAGACGGAAAACCCCCGGAGCTATGCAATAAACTAGTTTAACCCTTGTGTGTTGTGTTTTTTTTTTACTTTTTTTAATGGGTAGGGGTACATTGTACCCCATACTCATTCACATAGGGTGCGGGGCCGGTATCCGGGGGCCCTCTTATTGAAGGGGGCTCCCAGATTCCGATAAGCCCCCCGCCCGCAGACCCCGACAACCAACGGCCAGGGTTGTCGGGAAGAGGCCCTTGTCCTCATCAACATGGGGACAAGGTGCTTTTGGGTGGGGGGGGCCGCGCAGCCCCCCTTCCCCAAGGCACCCCCCATGTTGAGGAGGGGGGCGCTCACTCGTCCCCCCCTTTCCTGGCCGGCCGGGTGGCGTGCTCGGACAAGGGTTTGACGTGGACCTGGGGGGACCCCCACGCCGATTTTTTCGGCGTTGGGGTTTCCCTTTAAGTCCATACCAGGTGACGGGGCCAGCGACGCCTCCTCCGCTGGCCCTGTCTACCTGGAGATGGGCTCAAAATGAGCGGACTTTCCTCCGCATGTGTGGGCGAGTCCGTTCATTTCAAAAGTACGGCGGATAGTCCGGCGGTCTTAGTACGCCATATTAGTCTGCTGAAAAAGTGCCGTGTGTGGGCAAGTAGCCCGTTCGGGAAGTCCGTTCGGGAAGTCCGCCGGATAGTCGGCTACGTGTGTATGCGGCATTAGACAGACTGCCATGCTACATAGACTGTGGTGTGAGCCACACTGCAATATTACAAAGAATTTGGCATTGGACACATTGCCATGTTACATAGACTTTGCTGTTAGACACTCTGCCATTTTACGTACATGGACTGTGGTGTTAGACATACTACTGTGCTACATAGACTGTGGTGTTAATTGCACTACCATGTTACATTGAGTGTGTTGTGAGCCACACTGCCATTTTACATAGACTGTGGTGTGAGCCACACAACAATATTACAAAGCATTTGGTGTTAGACACACTACCATGTTACATAGACTGTGCTGTTAGACACACTGCCATGTTACATACATGGACTGTGGTGTTAGACACACTACTGTGTTACAGACTGTGATGTCAGACTCACTGCCAAATATTACAAAGATTGTAGTATTAGACACACTCACATTGCCATGTTACCTAGATGGTGATGTTAAACACACTGCATATTACATATTAGACACACTGTTATGTTAGAAAGACTGTGCTGGTAGACTTCCTGCCAGGTTGTATAGACTGTTGTGTTAGACAAACTACCGGATTACAAAGCATATGGTGTTAAACACACTGCAATGTTACATAAACTGAGGAGTTAGACACTGCCATGCAACAAAGACTGTGATGTTAGACACACTGCTATATTACATAAACGGTTGTGTTAGCTACACTGCCATATTACATAGCATGTTAGACACACTGCCATATTACATAGCATGTGCTGTTAGACACACTGCCATTTTACATAGACTGTGGTGTTAGACATATTGCTGTGTTAAATGAACTGTGGTGCTGGACATTCTGCCGTATTGGAGAGTCTATAATGTCACACACACTGCCATGTTAGACACATAGAGGTTTCCACAGAAACCAATCAGCTTCTAACCTCAGCTTGCTCAATTAAACTTTGGCAATAAAACCTGGAAGCTGATTGGTTTCTATACAGAAGTGAACCTGATTTTCCAGCTTTAATAAATAAACCCTATAGTCATGTTACATAGACTGTGCTGTTAGACACACTGCCATGTTACACAGATTGTGGTGTTAGACATACGGCCATGTTAAATGGACTGTAGTGCTGGACATTCTGCCATATTGTGGTGTTAGACATACTGCCATGTTAAATGGACTGTAGTGCTGGACATTCTGCAATATTGTGGTGTTAGACATACTGCCATGTTAAATGGACTGTAGTGCTGGACATTCTGCCATATTGTGGTGTCGCACACACTGCCATGTTAAAGAAAAACTGCTGTTATAATGTTGCATATTGTGCCCTTAAAATAATATTCTTCGTATTTGTATTATCATTTTGAGGTGTTGCGTTTTTTATAGCAGCCCATTAACAAAATACCTTTCAACCCCATTTATCTTTTTTTACTTGATATATTTAAGTAAGATTAAATGTAAATTAAATATAAATAAAGACCATGCATTGGCTGATGGCACAGTAGTTATATAAAGAAGCTTGTGGCATATTTCCTCTATGCAGAGCTGCACAGGAAAGCTCCTTTCCTATCTCTGCCTCTTGGATTAGAGCACTTGGCACTATCTCATGTGTTCCCTGCGGCCTTCATGTGACCCGTCGTGCCACTTTCTAAGCCACAGGGATGGACTGGTAAAGTGTAAAGTGCTGGGCTGGGAGCCAACGATTGATAATGCCTCTCCCGACATCTGCTTCTGGAAGAGGTATGTGACCAGCACACTTTTTATTTTGTATTCACTGTGCCACTGACCTGCCCTATTCCAACTCACTCCTGACATTTTAAGAGATTCCCCTTATGAATAAGTGAATGCAAATTACGGGTGATGCCTGGGATTTCTGTGGTTGAGATTACATATCTAAAAGGGCTATGTATGTGGGCACTTTAGTATCTGCTGCCGAGTGTGGCCTTGCTGAATACATTTCAGGTTAATGTGTTTTTTTTTTTTTTTAACTCCCACATGCAGAGAGCACAAGCAGTACATTGTACAGTCTGCTGGGCCTAATTGTACTGCTGTATGTAGAAGCATGCAGAAACTGCTTAGCGACTATGTCCCACAATTCCCCTGGGTTCGTTCCACTCTTCGAGAGTCGAGAGCGTGTGCTTTGAAGGCAGAATTTAGAATACAATAATGCAGAGGCGAGCGCTGCCTCTTTCATCAATGCTTCTCATCTGGCAGATGCTTTCAGTTGCGCCCGTACTCGGAAGAAAGTGATGGCGGTGATGAGGAGGGTGACATCACAAAGGAAGAAAGTCTAATTAGTCGATGCCGAGCTGAAGCCATGTGACGTATGTGCCGCACTGCTTCCATATATCAAGCTGCTGATTACTGAAGTTAAACTGTTTATAACCATAGGTGATTATATTATCACCCTGCATTCATGGCTGCTGGTGGCTAGATATTTTTTAAACCAGCTATTCAAACTGAAAAAAACATCAGATACAAAATGTCATATTTCCTTGCTTGTCGGATATTAAATAGCATAACTTGACTAGGAAACGCAAATATATTTCCTTTTAAATCGTTTTGATAATAGTCAGCTCATGTTCACAAGGCAACTGAGTTTAACCACTTCCATACTGGGCACTTTTGCTCCCTTACTTGCCCAGGCCAATCTTTCCCTTTCAAGGATGTCACACTTTGAATGACAATTGCGCGACAATGCAACGTTGTACCCAAACAAAATTTTTATCATTTTGTTCACACAAATAGAATTTTCTGTTGGTGGTATTTCATCACCACTGGGTTTATTATTTTTTGCTAAACAAATGAAAAAGACCAAAAATTGTGAAAAAAAATCTTGGAAATAAGTAAGTTTTCTCTTCACCGATGTGCACTAATCAGGGGGCGCTGATGAGGCGGCACTGATAGGAGGCACTAATAGGTGACACTGATGGGCAGCCTTTAGGGGCACTGATAGGCAGCACTGATGGGCATTGATGGACACTGATAGACGGCACTGATAGGTGGCACTGACAGGCATCACTGAGGGGCACTGAAAGACATCACTGATCTACACTGATTGGCATCACTGATGGGTACTGATTTATACAAACACAATTTCAGAAACACCTCAGTATTCCTGAACCCAGCGCTAAATGGATTTTGTATGTCATATCCTATATTTTATGTATGGTTATGTAAAATTGAAAACTTCTCTTGCAATTAATATTTAGCACTGTTAATGTTTGGTTTTTAATCAGACAGTTGTTTGTGATGGGTACTGATTGGCATCACTGGTGGGCATCATTGGTGGGCACTATTGGGCATTACCGGTAGGTAGTGATTATCAGTGCAGACCCTCCCATGTCAGGAGAGCTGCTTATTGGCATGAATAGAGGAAGGCCAATAACCAGCACTTTTTAGTTACGCTGTGATCAGCTGTGATTGGACACAGCTGATTTTGTGGTAAAGAGCCTATATTAGACTCTTTACCGTGATCTAAAATGTGGTGTGTCGGAGTGACACACCGTACTACCGATCGCTACGCTACACCCCGGGGGAGCGCACGAGTGGCTTGTTCTGAAGGACGTCATATGACATCCAGTCAGCACGGGAAAGCCACCACCTGGCCATCATTTTGCTATAGGCCGGGCGGGATGTGGTTAAAGAAGAATGTCCTCCTTATCTTAATGTTTACAACAAAGGCACCTTTAAAAAAATGATATTTATGGATAGTTGCAGGCTTTTAATTCTTTGCATACATTATTTAATTTTTTTTTCTCCATTGTCCTAAGGGTGGACACTTCCACTAAGGTGATGAATCCATCTCCCTTTACTTTCTAGATCTCTAGGTCAGTCTCCAGGAACATGTGACAGTGCACATCATCTGTGGGGAAAGGCACTGGTGATGTAGCCTTCCCAGGATGCTTCTGTAAGGCCCTGGCTACATAAACAGTTCCTCACTCAATCAATGAAAGATGATCTCAAATCAGCATGCTGATGTTACTTTTTTAGTTAAAGGGGGGCCAGTTTGCTCTAAAATTTATCTCAAAGATATTTTCAAATACTCCCCACTCTTCTCCCACTGTCTTATACAGGCTGAATAAATGCCCCTCACTCACTGCCTCCCACAGATTTAATGACGCTCAGCATTTAACTTACTTTCCAGCCTAAGGAGTCATTGACACACCCTTTTGGAGTGCATCCTTTCATCACCTTGAGCTAAAAGTAAAGTGCTGCAGGGAATGGCATAGAGGTCACTATGTGAATACTAATAAGCAAGAGGACTCTGGGATGCAACGTGATTGTTCATTTCTAGGGATGGGCTCTATGTTCGGGTCGATATGAAAATTGGCTGTTCACCTGTTTGCTGAATAACGAACAATGTGGGGTCTATGGGAGGAATCAAAAGTGCTAATTTTAAAGGTTATTATGCAAGTTATTGTCATAAAATGTGTTTGGGGACCTGGGTCCTGCCCCAGGGGACATGTATCAATGCAGAAAAAAGTTTTAAAACGGCTGTTTTTTCGACTTTAATAATGCTTAAAGTGAAACAATAAAAGTGTAATATTTAAATTCCGTACCTGGGGGGGGGGGGGGGGGGGGGGGGCTATTGTATGCCTGTAAAGGGGTGTATGTTTCCCGTGTTTAGAACAGTCTGATAGCAAAATTATATTTCTAAAGTAAAAATAGTAATTTAAAACTACTCATGGCTATAATGAATTGTCAGTCCCGGCAATACACATAAAAGTTAATTGATAAAAACGCTCACAGGGGAACCCCGAACCAAAATTTTAACAAAAATGCGTGGGGGTCCCCGTAAATTCCATACCAGGCCCTTCAGGTCTGGTATGGATATTAAGGGGAATCCCACGCCAAAATAAAAAAAATGGCATGGGGTCCCCCTCAAAATCCATACCAGACCCTTCAGATCCCCCCAAAAATCCATACCAGACCCTTATCCGAGCACGCAACCTGGCAGGCCGCAGGAAAAGAGGGGGGACGAGAGAGTGCCCCCCTTCCTGAACCGTACCAGGCCACATGCCATCAACATTGGGAAGGTGCATTAACAAGGGGACCCCCAGATCCCACCCCCCGTGTAAATTGGTAATGAGGTACAAATGTACCCCTACCATTTCACAAAAAAAAGTGTCAAAAATGTTAAAAAAGACAATAGATGGTTTTTGACAATTCCTTTATTAATGTCTTCTTCTTTCCCTGCTTCTTCTTATGGTCTTCCTTCAGTGTTCTTCTTCTTCTGGTCTTCCTTCGGTGTTCTTCTTCTTCCTCCATCGTGTTATTCCCCCGCTCCTTGCTCTGGTCTTCTCATCTGGCTTCTTCCTCCGGCTACTTCTTCTTCTCCGCTTCGTCCTCCAGACGATCTGCCTCAATGGGAGTCTCTCACTGTGTGACGCTTCTGTTCAGGTGGCAGCTCATATATATATATATATATATATATGCCCCCCTCTGATGCACGGGGACTTCCCTATGGCTTTCTCCACTACTATGACCAGAGAGGATGATTTTATGTCTGGGAACTGATTTATATTACCTGTTATATCTGATATTGGGCACATAGCTCAAATATTTTTCTTGTTTGACCCCTTTGCTGCTTAGAGATGGCAATATGGGGAGGTATTGTGGTGCAAAGCCCCCAAAATTAACTGGCTTTCCTACGAATAGCATTCCCAATTGCTTCTACTTCTTTCATGGTAAGGGTGCCTAACCATTAGAGTAGCTGCAAAGTTTGTATCTGGGGGGGTGGGTGTGTATGTGTATATATATATATATATATATATATATATATATATATATATATATATATATATATATATATATATATATATATACTATGTTACCAAAAGTATTGGGCCACCTGCCTGTAAGCGTACATGAATTTTAATGGCATCCAAGTCTTGGTCCGTAGGGTTCAATATTGAGTTGGCCCACCCTTTGTAGTGGATAGAGTGGGGAACTATATTGTCACCAAAGGGAGGGTAATTTCTGTCCTAGGCAATTGTCACTGGAACACTTGTCCCCACTGGAATAATTTACCGTTTTGTTCTGGTGAAAACTCTATAATTTTTTGATTATAATTTTGATTAATTTTGTCTCAAATGACAGTGGAAAAAATACAGGGGTGAATCTCCGCATACAGATATCAGTTCAAACTTGACAGAGGGTCTAAACCTTCCTTACTTTATTAAAAAACGTACAAAAATAAAAAATTAAAACAATTCCAAACCATTCTCATTTCCCTTTAAAAAGAAGATATGGCTTTTTCCCCATAGACATATAAACATAAAACATCACACCGCATATTCCTGCCTTTAGTACTTAGGGAAAAAGACAACTCTAAGTGATATGCTAAAAACGCAATAGAACTTTCAAACACATTTTATTTTATTTTTTTACTTATGCTCCTGACAAGTCACCCATATTATACAAGTTCTGTCTAAGAACTTCAGAGGAGACCCCAGCAGCTGCCCTTTATGTGTAGGTACGCTCTGGAGATTGAGGAAAGATGACACTTCTGTCTATGAGTAACGTTTGCAGCTTGTTACATCCTAAAAAGCCTTTTTTTTTTCTCAACCCTGACCAGAGAACCTATGAGATAAGTAGATGTCACAGGATACAAGTCAGCTGGTTCCCCAGTGTGAGTCTAAGTCCTGTTACCTGTGGGAGGAGGAAGCCAATCCAGATGACTGCTTGGAATTCTTCACCCATAAAGCAAGTGCCAAGCTCTTAATTAACTAATTTCACAGGCAAACGTTACAGATTATAAAAGAGAGAGAAAAAAAAAAGATAAGATTTCGAGCAGAATTAACGAGAATGACATCAATCCGACAGGCTTGTTCCTGGAGCTTTTTTGGAGATCTTCCAAGCCTCTGTCCTTGCTTTCTCTCTTTTTCCATTCACTGTCCCTACGTCACCGCTCTCACCGCAGAGATCTATTACTGGGTGTGAGCGGGTGCCGGAACGGAACCATAACGGACACCAGAATGTCATTTTCAACAACAAAGCTATTAGTGTTTCGCTACAGGGCCTGACAACAGAATGAGATTGGCTAGAGGAAAGTGTACATCTTCACATTCAGCCTTGTTTATCAAAGTGCTTTCATTAAGAACTGCGTGTGACACAGCATGACTCCCAAATGTCCCTCTTTGAGAGGGACACTGTCACTTTATAAATGTTCCTGATCATTAAATCTTTTATGTTGCTTTTAGACAGAACATTTAGCAAATGTTCTGCTTAAATTAACACTTTTGAAAATGTTTTATTTTTAATCTGATTAAAGTGGTACTAAAGGCTGAAGGTTTTCTCTGCATTACCTTCTAAGCGCAACACCTCCCTTAAGTCCCATACACAGGATCGGACTGTTGGCCAACAAAATCGTGGACTTTTGTCCAAAGGGCATTGGCCCAAACTTGTCTTGCATACACACAATTGTTGGCCAATACCTAGTAACGTACTATGTGTTTTTTTAGCTCTTTAGCGCCGCCCTTTGGGCTCCTTTTGCTAATTTCGTGTTAGTAGAAGTTTGGTGAGTGTTGATTTACGCTTTTCATTTCATACTTTCCATTTCACACTTTTCAGTTTGTTTCTGAATGGCCTTTCGTCAACCAGACATGTTACGGAATCGAAGTAGATAACGTGTTATTCATTATTGGCCTTGGAGTTATTGCTTTGACATTATTTTTTTGGTTGAATAATGATTTGATTTGGTAAATTTTCTATATTTTTGGATGCATAGAATGCACTTTTTGGTTAAGTCCTATTCGCAGATAGCATGTCGAATTGTATTTGTTTTATTTTTTTAATGAACAATAAAAAAATTGTGGAGAATACTACTTGGCTATCTATGTGTTTTACTTCAAATGACAGTTTTTGAGTAGGCAGGCAGTTCCATTTAAAAAAAAAAATACAATGTAAAATTAACAAGGGACACAAGTTGTATCTTTGATCTTAAAAACTACGGGATGATGGTATTGTGTAAAAAACAAAAACAAAAAAAAAACATAATAATAATATTCTTGATATCACTAGAAAAAAAAGCCTTTGAAAATGTGTTTGCAAGAACTCAATCAGTATCACCAACAAAGCAGCTTCATTAATATCCCATTATAGAAGAAAAGAATTGTGCGCTGTATTTGGAGATTTCATAATTTGCCACGCCATGAATGTTAATTCTCCATTACGAACGCTAGTTTACAAGACCGACTGCTTCTGGCTCGACAAGACTGACATTTGTCTGCGGAAAATTTGAAAACCTGCTAGCCAACATTTGTTGGTGAAAAGTCCGACAACAATTGTCCAATGTAGCATACACTCGGTCGGATTTACCGACAACAGCCTGTCATCGAACATTTCCTGTCGGAAAGTATGATCGTATGTACAGGGTTTTATTCTTACCTGATCTCAAGCTCGAGCCAGCGATCCACAAGAACTGTGGCTTACACAGTTCTCCCCCTCTAAAAAGGCTTATAGATTTTCCTGCCAATCACAGCCAGAGAGGAGGGAGCTAGGGTAGGGCCGAGCCCCACTCTCTGTGTGTCTATGGACACACAAAGCCCCAAGAACAGTGGCTCTCACTGTTCTCCGCCTCTAAAAAGGCTCAGAAATGCTCTTGCTACTGCCTATCACAGTCAGAGGAGGAGGGACCTTGGGCAGGGCTGAGCCCCGCTCTGTGTGTCTATGAACACACAAAGCTGGCTCAGGAGCAAGCCCGCATGAGTGCCCCCGTAGCAAGCAACTTGCTATGGTGGGCATCTGGCTTGGGGGAGGAGCCAGAAGTGCTGGCGGTGGATCTGAGAGAAGGAAAATCGGGGCTGTCCTGTGCAAAACCATTGCACAGAGCAGGTAAGTATTACATGTTTGTTATTTAAAAAAATAAAGGTTTAAATGTTTATGTTAAATGTATGTTAAATGTTAAAACAAGCAGAGCACAGGGCTCATTTTCTAGGCTATTCAAATTAGCTTTGCTAAAAACAGCCTGTTTTTTTCCCAGTTTAGTAGCTTAAACCTCAACTTCAGTTGAACGACTTTAATCACTTGACCTCCAGAAGATTGACCCCTCCTTCATGACCAGACCATTTTTTTCAATAAGGCACTATGTCCCCACTATTGGAGTAGGCCAATTTGCATTATAAATATTCATGTCTATATAAGTAATTTCAGAAGTGGGGTTATTCTTTTTTTTTTTGTTGTCTTGTGCAATGTGTTTTATATGTTATGTCTGTATTTAAACTAAGATGGAAAATATTAAATTAAATAAAATCCACAAATAGAGCTTTCTTTTGGTGGTATTTGATAACCACTGCATTTTTTATTTTTTGCGCTATAGAAAAAAATAATTATTTTTACATTCTGCTATAAAACATACCGTATCCTAATAAAAAAAATTAAAAAAAATCTAATTGAGCTGAACTCCATATACAGTTTTAGCAGGCATGAGAGAGCTTGAAGGCAAAGAGTTTCTGCTGTGCACTCTCTATAGAAAAACAAAAGGGCTCTGGCATCCAAAAGTCCCAAAGGTGTCAGATACTGAAGATTCTGCTGTTACCACAGCTCTGTTACAGTACAAAGATCAGCAATGTGGGCAGAAGGACAGGTAGGGTATGTCTTTTTAACACATTTTTAAACTAGTGACAGAGTTGCTTAAAATTTCGGGAGTTTTCTGTGAACCGTGCATAATTTAGGGTTATTATTGTAAATTACACCACACAATTGTTAATGTGACTTTTTTTATTTTCCGCATGAATGTCAAGCTTCAATCTGTGGTCAGTGTAAATCCCTTGACTAGACTAGGGCAAACATTAGCTAACTGCCAATCAGTCCCATTCAATTTGAATTTTTATTTGAGTGAGTCAGCCTGTCAAACAGATTTCCTGATTACCATAATGCCACGTACACGCGATCGGACATTCCGACAACAAAATCCATAGGACGTCAAGAACGCGGTGACGTATGACGAGCCGAGAAAATTGAAGTTGAATAGCCAGTGTGGCTCTTCTTCTTGATTCCGAGCATGCGTAGAAATTTGTGCTTTGGAATTGTGTACACAGGATTGGAATTTCCAACAATGGATTTTGTTGTCTGAAAATTTGAGATCCAGATCTCAAATTTTGTGTGTCGGAAATTCCGATGGAAAATGTCCGATGGAGCCTACACACGGTCAGAATTTCCTACAAAACGCTCCCATTGAACATTTTCCGTTGGAAAATCCGACCATGTGTACGCGGCATAAGACTTTATTGGTCATCTTAAGGAAAGACTTACCCGAAACTGATATTTACATTTTTATTAGGGGATTTAAACAGGTTCTTAGATCTTTCTGAGACACTGTAAGCCCTTGTACACATGGTCGGAGATTCCAACAACCAAATCCGTCGGATTTTGTCTGTCGGATTTTGTCCGACGGATCTTGTCCGAAACTGTTGCATACACACGGTCGGACAAAGTTGTCGGAAAATCCGATCTTTCAGAACGTGATGACGTAATTTCGTTACGATGGGACTATGTTCAGGCTAGTAGCCAATAGCTTTGATGTAGGAATTTGATCTGAGCATGCGTGGCACTTTGTCTGATCGGAATTCTCTACACATGAACGGAGTATGTTGGAGCATTTTGTCAGAAAATATTTCCGGCAAGTTGGAAAATTTGGTCCGGCGGATATTCCGTTCCCAGGCCACCAGCTGTGACCATTATGAGGAGCTCCCATTCTCCCTCTTGTATTTTTTTTTTTTTTACATTATGAAAAAGAAATCAGCGTTTTTTTTATGTTATTTTTGGGTAATTTTAGAGGTGCACATGTGTAGATGCTCTATCTCCAACATGTGTGGATCATTTTATAGCAGGTGCTGGTGTCAATTGTATTTTAAGTGTATAATGTTGCCCTTAAGAATTCTATTATATTTTTATATTGCTAGCATCATTGTTGTTTTAATGCTTCCACAAGAATGTGGCTTGTTTTTTTGGCCACTCCCATTCTCACCCACCAATGGGAGTGGTCTCTAGATCATATGATGAGACCCTATGTGCATTTTCTAATGTGTCAGTGCAGCATCACAGATGGGCTCTGAGGAAGAGGGGATCCCCCCTTGAAATGAGTCAATATCTGAAAGGTTCTCCAGCGTGCTGGACACAGTCCCGGTGACCTGTCGATTTGCGCCCATTGTGGACTTTGATATGTTCCTATGAACCACTTGTTTATGTTTAAATTTTCTTCTTTTTTATACCAATAAACACCACTTAGGTAATGTGCAAGGTTGGTGCACCTTCTTTTTGTTTCTTTACAGGGTTTCCATTGGGTGTCCCCTGACCCTTAAAGGGCAGCAAAGTCTGTGCATTTACCGAGAGCCATAGTAATTCTAGGCAACATCTATTACCCTCACATCACTTTTGAGAGCAGGAGATTTTGTGTGATTTAAGAAATCAGCAGAGCTTGAACACACAAATGAGGCCAGTAACACCTGAACCTCCCAGTGGGCAGCAACAGAGTTGGTAATTATGACAGGGAGATCTCACTTTTAGAGTATCCAAGACATATAAGAAACCAGAGTCTGAATCACCTCTACCTAAAACGAAACTCTCATTCCCATGAGGCATTTTAATCCATGCCCCGTTCAATGCTGTGGTTTACCAGAATAGGGTTGTAGAAGTGTTGTATGCATCCCTATACTAGCTCTGTCTATTAGGACACAGAGGCTTCACAGACACAGTTGGTGCTCCCAATGTGGCATCTCTGCGGGTGCCCTCCCCACTCTCCTTTTGAGCTATAAGCAAGTGTTTCTGGGCACACATACATTGTCACCTTTGCCTAGCAGACCACTTTGGTTTAGACTCACACTGAACCCTGGCACTGGCACCACAAGTGAACCGTGCCTTGGAACACCTTTTCCAATTGGTCCCAAGCATGGTACACTTAACCGTTCCTGGGCATTGCTCAGAGCACTCACAATACACAAACGGACCAGACCATGAAGGTAAAATTATCAGTGTGAGTGCTCCTTAAAATATAACATTGGGATGGACTGACATTTAAATTGCCTAGAATCGTTGTTATGCTCATGTTCAGGATCTAGCCGTCTGCAGCCACCCTTAGTCACTCTTCTGTGATTGGACATCTAGCTATGTTATTCTCGATTCTCAGCGGAGTTGGTGAAAAGATCAGGACCGCCTCACCACCGGGGTCAGCCTCAGGCCATTAATTATAAGAAAATAACAAACTAACAATGCCTGTTCGCCTGTGTTTACACGGACACATTCGGTTCTGTTACATACTCCGTGACAGAAAAGCTGTTCTCTAATTAGATTTTTTTTTTTTTTTAAATAGTCGAGCTGCCCAGTCATGTGAAGAAATGGGGAAATAAATCTATTCTCCTTGGATTTATCAGCGAGGCATTCTATGTTCTCTGTCACATAAGCTGTGAAGGAATTAGCAAGGGACAGCAGTCTGCGGTCTGTGTTGACTGTGAACGTTAGCAAGTCTCGCAGCGGGAGCACCATTGCACCCCTCACTCAGCCTGTCTCTCATACAAGTCTACTCCAAGAAACAAAAAAACTGAAAGTGAGCTCTCGGCTGCTGTATAGAGATGCCAATAAATGGATGAGACCTCAGCGAAATGTGCCTGTAGAAATCGAATTAAGGACATAAAACATCTGTCAGTTGCAAGTCTGTTTTATTCGCCAGAATCTACCATTGCTCCCATTCTGCGCTATTTGTCAACAGTGAATGGAATCGATACAGTTAATATACTAAAAGTACCAACAGATACTAAACAGTATGCAGAAGATTCTTTCTTTGGAACCATCAGTGTGAATGAATGCACTATAGACACCCCTGGTTGCTGCCTAAGCTGGAGGAACTGTTGCAATTGACTGGGTAGAACCAATTGATTGTTCCTTGGAAATGAATCAGCTAGGAAGAGTTTGCCAAGGTTGCAAAGCCCACGGACAAACACACACTTTCTGATCAGAATACAATTGGCAGATTGTGCAACCAAGATATGTCTCTGGATATGTCTTCTGAAAATCAGCACAGGAGAAGGGGGCAAAACATGTAAGCATATTCATGTTCAGCAGCAATATTATTTAGTATTAATTAATAAATATAATAAATATATGAATTAATATATATTAATTAATATATTTAGAAATACCTCACCTACAATATATTTTGGCATTGGCAGCTATATGATGTTTTACCACTGCTATAATTATTCTTGTAAACATAAAATTCATTAATTTACCGGAGCTCCTTAACCATAGCCAAAACATTTATGTGTGTCTTAAATAGACCCTCTAACACAAGGCTTGACAAATTCCAGGGGTCTGGTAGCCAATGCTCCATAAAAATGTTCAGGCTTTCTCTAGTTTTTGTCAATGGAACTAGCTCCTACAAAAGACAATAAATGAAAATCTGATATAGTCCGTATAATTCTAAATATCTCTAGAGAGAGTAACAAAAGATTCCATCAAGCATCAATATCTCTGTGTAATGAATGGCATATTCAGAAACACCAAAGTGTATAGTCCCACTACTGAGACACACTGTGGCTACTCACCTCCAAATGATGATCTCTGAATGGACAGGGTGGTCACAACACACTTTTCCCCTTTATGGGATATACTCAGATGCAGGTACCAGACTTACGACAGTATACACATTTCCAGATGACATAACAAGGTAAAGAAGAGACTAATAATGCTCTCTACTTAATTATTAAAAGTCTTTACTAAAAGTATTAAAAAACACTCACAAACAGATATTTGGCTGTATGTATGTAACAAGCCACTCATATGAGCCGATCCAAGGATAGCCGCAGGTGATGCTACTAGTTTTGCTCCTCCTCCCATACGCATTGTGTCCAATAAGGGACTTTTGTAATACTTCCTTTAGTAAATATTTTTAATCATTAAGCAGGGAGCACTATTAGTCTCTTCTTTACCTTGCATATGTCATCTGGAAATGTGTATACTGTTGGAGTCCAGTACCTGTCATGGTTATGCAGTAATCTTCTTCTGTTTGCTTATCTCTCCTCATGTGTTCAGACTAAGAGGCCAGCCACTTCCACCTGGTGGTTTTTATAACCTCTCTTCTAAGCATGGCTCCACCCCAGGCCCTATCAGGGAACCCTATATTAACCTGTGCACTGCAAGACAGTGGTGCTGATCAACCATTGTGTATCCATTGTGTGTTTGGCTTCCTGTTTCCTGCTTGCCGTGTGCTCTGTTTGTCTCTGTTACCGACCTTGGCATGTTCTCAACGATTCCTGTCTGCTTGTGACCTTGACCTTTTGGCATGTCCTTAACCATCCCTGTCTGCCTGTGACCCTGAACCTTTGGCGTGTACTCTGTTGTTCCTGTCTGCTAGTTGCCCTGACATCTGCCTTATCCCCTTACTATCCTTGTTGTTCCAGCCTGCTGCTTCCTTCTCCTGTAGCCTACTGTGAGCGTGAGCTGTGAGACCCTAGGGGCCGCTACCTGGAGCCAGACTGCGGCGAAGTCCATCCTCACCACTGGAGGCTCTGGTGAACACCTGCTGGCTCTTAGACTCCGCGCCCTGGGGAATTCATGCTCTAGCTCCTACTGGGATCTGTGTTAGTGATCCAGCAGACCTGTGTCCTGATTCTCCCTGGGTACAATCTGCAGCAGTCAGTCCTAAGGTCCACTACCTAGCGGTGCACTTCCGACTCCTACGGAGTGCATCTGTCACCTGGTCTCAGGTGACCTGACAGTACCTGCATCTGAGCATAACCCCTGAAGGGGAAAAGCATATTGTGATCATCCTTTTCAGGAGATGAGCAGTCACAGTGTGTCTCGATGGTGGGAATGTACATCTTGGTGCTTCTGAATATTATGTAAACGGAGATCTTGATGGTTGATGGACTCTTTCGTTACATGATTTTTAGAATTATATTGGCAATATCAGATTTTTATTAAGTATTGCGCTGCATTTTTATTGTAATTTATTGTATGTTGGAGGTAAAGTGGAATATACCTTTGGTATTTAGCTGGTAATATTTGATTTTGATTTTATGTTGTTTTGTATAGGTGTTTGCACTGATCGTTTTTAAAATCCTACCAAAGAAAAACCTGCTGGCTCCTTGATTGGAAAGACTGGCTCCTGATTTCTGCATCAAGCTGTCCACCCCTGCTCCACCCATTAAGCGAACATTTAACACAATTTTAAACTGTAACTCAAAGCTTAAACTTTATTCAATGCTCCAACTCTAATCTCTAACAGGCTACAGTTATGTAAATAATATTATCTCTAGTCAAAAACTGTCACACTGTATTTTTTGTCTATGATCACTAGGACAGAACGTGATGGGAAATCTAAACTGTAGGTAATGGTGATGTAAATTGTATTTGAAGGTGATTGTAGCAATATTAATGTTCTGGCAACAACAAGGTTGAGTACCTCACACGATACTTTTTAATTTGCATGAATAATTACATTTTCAGGACAAGTATTTGCAGTATACCTCCTTCTTCTAAGGTCCGAGCAATGCTGATACACAAAGCATATCTGCGCTTCCTTTGTGATCAGGTTGGTTAATTGCTTCTTCATGTGGCTATATACAGTATCTATCATCATGCTCAGCATGACTGTATCCATATTCATGAAGTAACACAGTTCAGTACTATCCATGATGCTTGTCTTATTTGCAAGAACAATTATGTTTTCAGGATATACACCCCTCTGCTCACACGATCTGATGAACATCCCGTGACAAGAGAAAAACAGGGAATGACATCTGTAGATGGACACAGCCAGGGCTGGTGCAAGGATATTTGACACCCTAGGCGAAACCTAATTTTGCCGCCCCCCACCCCCCCCCCCCCGAATGTGGTGTGGAAAATGCACATGGATGGTGGTTTTCCTGCACCGCGTTCTATCTTGCGTACACACGATCACAACAAAGTCCAACTGCCAAGAACACGTTGATGTACAACACATACAATGGGACTAGAAAAAGGAAGTTCAATAACCAGTAGCCAATAGCTTCCGTCTCGTACTTGCTTCAGAGCATGTCTTGTTTTTGGTACGTCAGAACAGCATACAGACGAGCGGTTTTCCCGGTAGGAATTGGTTCCGTTGGAAATATTTAGAACATATTCTCTTTCTAGGTCTGTCAGAATTTTCAATGTAAAACATCAGATGAGGCATACACATGATCGCAATATACGATGAAAAGCTCCCGTCTGACTTTTTCTGTCGGACATTCCGCTCGTGTGTATGGGGTATAAAGGTAAATCATTTTTTTACCTTAATGCATTACCTGCATTAAGGTAAAAAAAAGTTTTGCCACTTGATGTACCTCATTCCTCCCCCAAATACTTACCTGAGTCCTGTATGGATCCAGTCAGGGCTGGTGCAAGGATATTTGACACCCTAGGCAAAACCTAATTTTGCCGCCCCCCCCGAATGTGGTGTGGAAAATGCACATGGATGGTGGTTTTCCTGCACCGCGTTCTAGTGTGGACTGGGGCTAAAAGTCTGGTGTGTGAGGGCCAGCTCTGTATATGCCAGCAATCACCAGGTGGTATTGACAGGACAGATCCCTGGACACCTCATCTTTGTGTACTCCAGGCCTGGGCAGTGATCAGGGATGATAGATCAGATCAGAGATTAGTGATGGCCGAACGGTTCGCCCGGCGGTCGTTTCGCGGCGAATTTCCGACATTCGCGGTCCGCACGTTCGAACGCCTTTTTCCGTCGTTCGCCGCGGCGGACTTACGTGTTTAATGTATACAAGAACTTTAACCTTTGGTGACACGTTTATCATGTGATACAGGACAGCCAATTGAGACATGACAGCACATGGACACTTGTACATTCCCCCTAACCTATAAATACACCCGATCCGGTGGCCATTTTACATTCTTTCTTCTGTTAAGATAGGGACAGGTTCCTGTGTGGAGTAGGGAGAGATAAACCACTAGCTATTTGGTACACAAAAGTTCTTTTCAGGACTGGTATAGGTGTTAGGTGTTGATAGGTTTGCTGTGCTGCTGATTCTTGCAGCAGCCTGAGTGTCTTTTGTTAGTTTAGAGAAAGGGAAAGGACGGTGTATGCTACAGGGACAGCCAGATTAGTCTTTCATCATCATCATCATCATCATCATCATTAGCTGTTACTATCAAGGTCCACAAAAGAGCTGTTCCAGTAACCACTAATCGTTCTCTTTTTTTGCCAATTTGTATAGGGACAGGAAGGAAGCAGTGTTGTCAGGCAGTGAGGGTAATTTTAAAGACTTGCTGTTATTATTAGTTCCACAAAGGTTCTTTTCAGGACTGGTATCAGTGGTACAGTAATAGGCTTGTACATGTATAATATTCTTTCTTCCAAATATAGAAAGGATATTATACTTGACTGCTGCCCTTCTGCTGCAGTCTGCTAAACATTCACAACTCACTTGTTCCACAAAAGTTCTTATAAGGACTGGTAACTTGGTATAGGGTGCTACGGTACATAGGCTTGAGTGCGGTACAGTCTGCTGTTCTGTAAGGACCGCTATCGGTCCACAATAGATAGGGTTGACGTGCACCACTGCTGACCGCTGCCCTATACTGCAGCAGTCCTTCAGCGGTATAGGGACTGACGTACAGTCTGCTAATCACTAACACACAACCTGCTTGTTCCACAAAAGTTCTTATAAGGACTGGTAACTTGGTATAGGGTGCTACGGTACATAGGCTTGAGTGCGGTACAGTCTGCTGTTCTGTAAGGACCGCTATCGGTCCACAATAGATAGGGTTGACGTGCACCACTGCTGACCGCTGCCCTATACTGCAGCAGTCCTTCAGCGGTATAGGGACTGACGTACAGTCTGCTAAAAACTAATACACAACCTGCTTGGTCCACAAAAGTTCTTATAAGGACTGGTAACTTGGTATAGGGTGCTACGGTACATAGGCTTGAGTGCGGTACAGTCTGCTGTTCTGTAAGGACCGCTATCGGTCCACAATAGATAGGGTTGACGTGCACCACTGCTGACCGCTCACCTATACTGCAGCAGTCCTTCAGCGGTATAGGGACTGACGTACAGTCTGCTAAACACTAATACACAACCTGCTTGTTCCACAAAAGTTCTTATAAGGACTGGTAACTTGGTATAGGGTGCTACGGTACATAGGCTTGAGTGCGGTACAGTCTGCTGTTCTGTAAGGACCGCTATCGGTCCACAATAGATAGGGTTGACGTGCACCACTGCTGACCGCTCACCTATACTGCAGCAGTCCTTCAGCGGTATAGGGACTGACGTACAGTCTGCTAATCACTAACACACAACCTGCTTGTTCCACAAAAGTTCTTATAAGGACTGGTAACTTGGTATAGGGTGCTACGGTACATAGGCTTGAGTGCGGTACAGTCTGCTGTTCTGTAAGGACCGCTATCGGTCCACAATAGATAGGGTTGACGTGCACCACTGCTGACCGCTCACCTATACTGCAGCAGTCCTTCAGCGGTATAGGGACTGACGTACAGTCTGCTAAACACTAATACACAACCTGCTTGTTCCACAAAAGTTCTTATAAGGACTGGTAACTTGGTATAGGGTGCTACGGTACATAGGCTTGAGTGCGGTACAGTCTGCTGTTCTGTAAGGACCGCTATCGGTCCACAATAGATAGGGTTGACGTGCACCACTGCTGACCGCTGCCCTATACTGCAGCAGTCCTTCAGCGGTATAGGGACTGACGTACAGTCTGCTAAACACTAATACACAACCTGCTTGGTCCACAAAAGTTCTTATAAGGACTGGTAACTTGGTATAGGGTGCTACGGTACATAGGCTTGAGTGCGGTACAGTCTGCTGTTCTGTAAGGACCGCTATCGGTCCACAATAGATAGGGTTGACGTGCACCACTGCTGACCGCTCACCTATACTGCAGCAGTCCTTCAGCGGTATAGGGACTGACGTACAGTCTGCTAATCACTAACACACAACCTGCTTGTTCCACAAAAGTTCTTATAAGGACTGGTAACTTGGTATAGGGTGCTACGGTACATAGGCTTGAGTGCGGTACAGTCTGCTGTTCTGTAAGGACCGCTATCGGTCCACAATAGATAGGGTTGACGTGCACCACTGCTGACCGCTGCCCTATACTGCAGCAGTCCTTCAGCGGTATAGGGACTGACGTACAGTCTGCTAAACACTAATACACAACCTGCTTGGTCCACAAAAGTTCTTATAAGGACTGGTAACTTGGTATAGGGTGCTACGGTACATAGGCTTGAGTGCGGTACAGTCTGCTGTTCTGTAAGGACCGCTATCGGTCCACAATAGATAGGGTTGACGTGCACCACTGCTGACCGCTGCCCTATACTGCAGCAGTCCTTCAGCGGTATAGGGACTGACGTACAGTCTGCTAAACACTAATACACAACCTGCTTGGTCCACAAAAGTTCTTATAAGGACTGGTAACTTGGTATAGGGTGCTACGGTACATAGGCTTGAGTGCGGTACAGTCTGCTGTTCTGTAAGGACCGCTATCGGTCCACAATAGATAGGGTTGACGTGCACCACTGCTGACCGCTGCCCTATACTGCAGCAGTCCTTCAGCGGTATAGGGACTGACGTACAGTCTGCTAAACACTAATACACAACCTGCTTGGTCCACAAAAGTTCTTATAAGGACTGGTAACTTGGTATAGGGTGCTACGGTACATAGGCTTGAGTGCGGTACAGTCTGCTGTTCTGTAAGGACCGCTATAGGTCCACAATAGATAGGGTTGACGTGCACCACTGCTGACCGCTCACCTATACTGCAGCAGTCCTTCAGCGGTATAGGGACTAAGAGTTTTGTCACAGGGTCATTTAAAAAATGACATGCAGAGGAAGAGGCAGGCCCTTCCGCAGGGGTGGTAGGGGTAGGGCAGGAGCAACAGGCTTGAGCCAAAGTGGGAAGTTGCAGAAGGTGCGTTCAATTACTTTAAAGGATGCACCAGACTTGGTTGAGTGGCTCGCTCAGCCTTACTCTTCTGCACCCTCCTCATCCTCTCGATCTGCACCCTCTTCTTCACTCTCTGCTATGTGCACCCCCAAAGACACTACCACCAACAACACGACCACCACCACCACCACCACATACCTTCCGCTTGAGTCACTGGAATTATTTTCCGATCCATATCAAGAGGACATTTCTGATGCGCAGCCACTCTTGGTATTGGATCAGGAAGAGGAGGTAGCAACAAGCGCTACTCAGCAGTCTGACGCCAGTACCCAGATCAGCCCAAGGAGGAGGTTGGTCCCCGGTGTTGCTGCCTACTCCGAGATCTCTACTTATAGCGGTGGGGAAGGTGACGTTGATGATGACGTGTCTAGTGATGTCACGTGGGTGCCCACAAGAGAGGAAGAGGAGGGGAGTTCAGAGGGAGATATGGACCAGCAGATAGGGAGGAGAAGCAGCAATGACTTACATTGCACAGCAGGGACAAAGCAGACTGCAAATGTATCAGGAGCGAGTCATCGACCATGTACGGTCACATCTGGCGCTCCCAGGACACCGGCACATGGCTCCGCAGTGTGGGCTTTTTTTAACGTGTCCGCTGCTGACAATAGCGTTGCCATCTGCAATCTTTGCAGTCAACGCGTTAGTCGCGGTAAGCCCAATACTCACCTAGGGACGACCGCCTTAAGAAGGCACATGAGCAGCCATCACCGAGCCCAGTGGGAGCAACGGAACACACAAAGCCACACTGCAGGCTCTCACCGTCCAGCCTCGTCTTCTACTTCTCCTTCTCCTCTCTCCTCACAATTGTCCTCCACTCCACCTTCCATCACGCCAAGCTCACATTTTTCTGCAAAAAGGCAGGCTTCCGTGGGCCTAATGTTTGAGCGTAAAAAAATGATGATGCCGGATAACCCTCTTGCCCAACGGTTGGCGGCTGGCTTGTCAGAACTCATAGCCCGCCAACTACTGCCATATAAACTGGTGGACTCGGAGGCCTTTCGCAAATTTGTGGCCATTGGAACACCACAATGGAAGGTCCCAGGAAGGAAGTATTTCTCAGAGAAGGGCATCCCAGAGCTATATGGCCATGTTCAGCGGCAAGTGAATGTATCTCTGGCACACAGTGTCGGTGCCAAGATACATCTGACCACAGACACGTGGTCTAGCAAACACGGGCAGGGAAGGTATATCAGTTTTACTGCCCACTGGGTGAACCTTCTGACGGCCGTCAAGCATGTAACCCGTGGCACCCGTGTAGATTTGGTTTTACCGCCACGGATTGCATGCAGGCCTGACTCTTCTTCTCCTCCTCCTACTCCATCCTCCTCCCTCTCCTCCTCAGCTGCCTCCTCCTTTTCCGCTGCTAGCGTCTCTTCCACTGCACCGCCCAAGCTCCCCAGAACCTATTCCACATGCCAGGTGAGACGTTGCCATGCCGTGCTGCGTCTGTTGTGCCTGGAAGCAAAGAGCCACACTGGCCCGGCACTCCTTTCAGCTTTGCGTTCACAGGCAGATGAGTGGCTAACACCGCTCAATTTGACAGTTGGTAAAGTGGTGTGTGACAACGGTGCCAATCTGCTTAGCGCATTGAAACAGGGCAAAATCACGCACGTGCCGTGCATGGCACACGTCTTAAACTTGGTCGTGCAGCGATTCCTTGTCAAATACCCTGGGGTCCAGGACATCTTGCGGCAGGCAAGGAAAATCTCGGCCCATTTCAGAAGATCTTACACGGCCATGGCTCGCCTTGCTGACATTCAGCGGCGACACCATCTGCCGGTCAGACGTCTTATTTGCGATTGCCCGACGCGATGGAACTCAACCTTCTATATGCTTGATAGGCTGCTCCAGCAGAAACGTGCAGTTAACGTCTACCTGTATGAACTCTGCGAAAGAAACGGTTCTGGGGAGCTGGGTTTTTTTTCACCGCGCCAGTGGCTGCTCATGCGCGACACATGCAGACTTCTGCGGCCATTTGAGGAGATCACCAAACTGGTCAGTCGCAGCCATGGCGCCATCAGTGACATGGTACCTTATGCCTTCTTTCTGGAGCGTGCATTGCGTCGTGTCATTGATCAGGCTGTGGAGGAGCAGGAGCGGGAAGATGAGGAAGTCGCAATGCTGGATGAATTCCCAGGGGGGGCTACTCTATCTGAGACAAGTCAACAACAGGAGTCTGATGAGGAGTCAGAGGAGGATGGTGCCGGGGCGGATGAGCAGGAGCAAGAAGAGCATGCTTTAAACCTTTCTGGGATCCCTGTTGTGCGAGGATGGGGAGAGGAGAATGAAGAGGACGACATTATCCTGGATGATGAGCAGGAGCCAGGCCACCACACCGCTTCCACTTTAGTGCAAATGGGGGCCTTCATGCTCCAGTGTTTTAATAGGGACCCCCGTATAAAAAGCATGAGGGTCAAGGACCAGTACTGGGTGGCAACGTACTTAGACCCCCGGTACAAACACAAAATGGCGGAAATGTTACCGCCGTCGCAGAGGGCTGTCAGAATGCAGCACTTCCAGGCCTTGCTTCGAGAAATGCTGCATTCTGCTTTTGCGTGCGCTGGCAGAGGAGCAATTCCCACTCCCAGAGAAGGATTTGCGGGTACCAATCCAACAGCGCCTGCAAGAAGAGGCCGGTTTGAAGATGTGTTGGTGACTTCGGATATGAGGTCATTCTTTCAGCCGACCCATCGACAGGTGTCATCCGGATCCAGCATCAGGGAACGCCTAGACCGTCAGGTGTCCGACTACATTGGGTTAACGGCCGATGTGGACGCTCTGAGGAGTGATGAACCCCTAGACTACTGGGTGGGCAGGCTTGACCTCTGGCCAGAGCTTGCCCAATTTGCAATCGAACTGTTGGCTTGCCCCTCATCCAGTGTCCTGTCCGAAAGGACGTTCAGCGCAGCAGGGGGGATTGTGACCGATAAGCGTACTCGCCTAGCTCACCACAGTGTTAACTACCTCACATTTCTAAAAATGAATGAGGCATGGATCTCGGAGGAATTCAACACATGTGACCAGTAGACCATGTATATGTCTATAAACTATTTTTTTAATCAAGCACACAGACCTTCTTAATTCATTTGGCTCACTTCCTTGACCCAAAAAAGCACACCGTACTATATGCCCCTACCCTCCTCTTTGAAGAGGTTGAGCGGTGTCATATTTCTACTGGGGCTGCTTATGATATCCCTGTGCTGTGCTGACTTCCTCCTGGGGGTTCTTATTATGAAGGGATCACACTATCCCTGTGCTGTGCTGACTTCCTCCTGGGGGTTCTTATTATGAGGGGATCACACCATCCCTGTGCTGTGCTGACTTCCTCCTGGGGCTGCTTACGGTGCTGCTGTCAGTGCTGTATGTCACGGTGCTGCTGTCAGCGCTGTATGTCACGGTGCTGCTGTCAGCGCTGTATGTCACGGTGCTGCTGTCAGCGCTGTATGTCACGGTGCTGCTGTCAGCGCTGTATGTCACGGTGCTGCTGTCAGCGCTGTATGTCACGGTGCTGCTGTCAGCGCTGTATGTCACGGTGCTGCTGTCAGCGCTGTATGTCACGGTGCTGCTGTCAGCGCTGTATGTCACGGTGCTGCTGTCAGCGCTGTATGTCACGGTGCTGCTGTCAGCGCTGTATGTCACGGTGCTGCTGTCAGTGCTCTGTATTACGGTGCTGCTGTCAGATGCCTCTATCACGGTGCATGTGTCATTCCGGTATGTCACGCTGCTGGTGATCATCTCCTGCACCCTCTTCTTTGCCTACCCTGGTCCCTGACCTTCCCTCTCCTCCATTGCCTTCATTAGCTCCATAGTCCTGAATTGTTAGAACAATTTCCCAAATAAAATAAAAATGCTTGTAGTTATCGATCCCAAATTCACCTCATACATGTATTATGTCATTGTCCAGATGGTGGGACTACGTTTTACCCCCTAATAATTACCACGTGGCCGCAAATTCGACATGAAGGTTTGCAAAGTTCGCCTCCCATTGAAGTCAATGGGGCCCGCGGCGAACGGTCGGTTTCGCGAACGTTTGGGTCCGTTCGCATTTCGCGTTCGCGAAACGTCCCGTCGGAAGTTCGTCCATCACTATCAGAGATGGCTGAACAGTGATTTGTACATTTATGGAGGATTTCCCCCTCCAAAATACAAAAAATTTTGCAGCAATAAAGAATAGCTGCTGCTAATAAAATAAGTTACCTTGTGAGATGTAGCATGAAATAAAATCCATCTAAAAAGCAATGTGGCACAATGACTAAAAAGAATAAATATTAAATATTAAATATTCTACACCGCCACTCAAGACAATGTTGTTTTAACACACAATCAGCCACTAAAAAACACACTTATTGTATGTAGGCTGGGGGAGTCACATCTGTATAGACTGCCCACCTAACCTTACAATCACTGGGATGTCCAATTTTATTTATACTTTCTGGAAGGAATTTTAAGTGGATGCAGTGGATCCATGATCTGTCTGTGTTTGGTAGCAAAACGGACAAAGCAAAGTTGAAAGCAGTGTAAGGCTGTGTTCACACTGGAGCGATGCGGGAACGCCGTGAATCTGCGGCGTTTTCCCGCATCGCATGCCTCCCGCCGGCAGTTCACACTGCCCTATGCGGACTGCTGGGAGTGTCAATGAAATCTTAATGACACCCCCAGATCAGTTCACATATCGCAGTGCGATCTGCAAACTCGGACAGGAATCGGATCGCATGGTGTGAACACCCATGCGATCCGATTCTGCTGCGGACCAAAAAAAGGGTCCTGTGCGAGTTTGGGGCGGGTGCGATGCGAATTCAGCCATACTATCTGTATACTATCTGTATACTATCTGTATGGCTGAACTCGCATCGCACAGAGATCGGATGTGATTTGCACTGCAGTGCGGTGCGAATCACATCCGGGTCTCCCACCCGTAGCGGTGTGAACCCAGCCTAAAGCACACATAAATACAAGAGGCAGCAAGCAGCATAGGTCTGTCAACCAGTGTAGGGCATAATACTATATTTGACACATGTGTAGAGTGCAGTTCAGTCAGTATTACATGATGTTATGAGCAATACTACCATCACTCTGGTTGTGTCTCACCCAACCTGTGTGCATCTGCATACCTGTTGGGGCGCTGAAGCAGTGACAGGACATCCTTCCCAAAGCTATAGTCTGCTGCTCAATCCCACTACACACTGTGAGGATTCTGTATGTGCAGTTCCCCAGCCACCCTGGTGTCCTGTTTCCTGGCTCAGACCCTGTACAGTACACATGGTTTGCCTGGTGACATATTTTTCAGCTACCTTCTTCTAACTGGGCTGCAGCATCATGCGGGACATGTGCCTGTTCTCCAGGCTCCACTACATGTGACCACAGCCTCACTGGGAGGAAAAAAGAGCTGAGAAGAAACAGCAGCAGAGATCATGAAGTCTCTTACCAGGAGAGGGGATGTTGGCAGTGTTGTGTCGGTGGGAGAGCGCTCTGATCCTGCAGAGTGCCCGCACAGTAGAGGCTAAAAGCATCGAGCCCTGGACAATAGACATTGCTGGAGAGGCTGAGGAGAGGGGAAGAGGCGGAGTTATGGGGGGAGAACGGACCGTGCAGCATATGGGAACTGGGCAGAGAGAGAGGCAGAGCTGGCTGTAGTGAAACACAGACAGGTTACTAGCATTCTGGCACTGTGATGATCAGAGGCGCAGGGGATGACACAGTTCTCCGCCGCCGCTGCGCCTCTGACACTGTACAGAGGGACTGGGGAGCGGCTGCCTGTTGTGTTGAGACTGACTTAGTTACTGGCTGCAGAGAGAGGGAAGAGAGTCACCAGTGGCCGGGCGCCCTAGGCGGCAGTGCGCCCTAGGCGGCTGCCTAGTCCGCCTAGTGGTAGCACCGGCCCTGGACACAGCACTGGATCCACTTAAAATTCCTTCCAGAAAGTATAAATAAAATTGGACATCCCAGTGATTGTAAGGTTAGGTGGGCAGTCTATACAGATGTGACTCCCCCAGCCTACATACAATAAGTGTGCTTTTTAGTGGCTGATTGTGTGTTAAAACAACATTGTCTTGAGTGGCGGTGTAGAATATTTGATATTTGATATTTATTCTTTTTAGTCATTGTGCCACATTGCTTTTTAGATGGATTTTATTTCATGCTACATCTCACAAGGTAACTTATTTTATTAGCAGCAGCTATTCTTTATTGCTGCTAAATTTTTTGTATTTTGGAGGGGGAAATCCTCCATAAATGTACAAATCACTGTTCAGCCATCTCTGATCTGATCTATCATCCCTGATCACTGCCCAGGCCTGGAGTACACAAAGATGAGGTGTCCAGGGATCTGTCCTGTCAATACCACCTGGTGATTGCTGGCATATACAGAGCTGGCCCTCACACACCAGACTTTTAGCCCCAGTCCACACTAGAACGCGGTGCAGGAAAACCACCATCCATGTGCATTTTCCACACCACATTCGGGGGGGGGGGGGCGGCAAAATTAGGTTTCGCCTAGGGTGTCAAATATCCTTGCACCAGCCCTGACTGGATCCATACAGGACTCAGGTAAGTATTTGGGGGAGGAATGAGGTACATCAAGTGGCAAAACTTTTTTTTACCTTAATGCAGGTAATGCATTAAGGTAAAAAAAATGATTTACCTTTATACCCCATACACACGAGCGGAATGTCCGACAGAAAAAGTCGTAGCTTTTCATCGTATATTGCGATCATGTGTATGCCTCATCTGATGTTTTACATTGAAAATTCTGACAGACCTAGAAAGAGAATATGTTCTAAATATTTCCAACGGAACCAATTCCTACCGGGAAAACCGCTCGTCTGTATGCTGTTCTGACGTACCAAAAACAAGACATGCTCTGAAGCAAGTACGAGACGGAAGCTATTGGCTACTGGTTATTGAACTTCCTTTTTCTAGTCCCATTGTATGTGTTGTACATCAACGTGTTCTTGGCAGTTGGACTTTGTTGTGATCGTGTGTACGCAAGACAGTTTCAGTGGAATTCCATCTGAACTCAGTCGGAAAAACCTTCAAAGTTTATTCTGCTGGGAAAACCGGTTGTGTGTACAGGGCATTAGAACCACTTTAAGCTTCTCTAGAACCACTTGGAGAAAAAGTTAACCAACCTGATCACAAAGGAGAAACAGATATGTTTTGTGTATCAGTACTGCTTGAATTGTAGAAGAATAGCGTATACCCCAAAAGCTTGTCCTAAACATTTAACGGTCAGAGATTTTCCCCTGAATACAGGAGAAATCTTCCAGTAGGAACACCTGTTTAGGTGGCAACTGTCTAAGATGGAATTTCCCCTCACTTTGGTGGGATTTCCTCCAACTCTCTGTTGTGTTTTTAAGACAGGAAGTTATAGGAAATCCAATTAATGGATTTTGGGTGTGACTGATGGTACACTTTAGTCATGAACCAAGTACAAACACTATGATGTCACCAAAAGAAACATGCCTAATACATCTATGCTGAAAATGTTGATGCCAAAAATCCTTATGATCTTGCTGCCCTAATAAGTACTAATATTTCAAATGAAGATAGCAGGAAATAAAGAAGTACATTATTAATTTGCATCATAAGGGACTAAAAATGCTCAGGATCTGAAGTATTAAAAGCTGTATCCCCATTAGCCCTTGTACGCACGGTCGGAGTTTCCGACGGAATGTGTCCAATCGGACTGTATTGTCAGATAATCCGACTTGTTTATACAATTTTCCAACATGCTCCGATCGGACATAGTCCGATCATGTGTAGCCTACTCCGACGGACAAAGTGCCACGCATGCTCAGATCAAATTCCTAGACCAAAGCTATTGGCTACTAGCCTGAACGTAGTCCCGTCGTAACAAAATAACGTCATCATGTTATGTACAATCGGATTTTCCTACAACTTTGTCCGATCGTGTGTATGCAACAGTTTCGGACAAAATCCGTCGGACAAAATCCAACGGATTTGGTTGTCAGAATGTCCAACCGTGTGTACAAGGGCTTAGAGTGCAGGTTTCTTAGTGGTTGAGAGTCCACATCAAACAAAATGGTAAACTGTTAAGTGGTCCTTTGAACTACTTTTTATTATTTTACTACCCCTACCATATAAAACAATGACCATGGAATTATTGTGATCCATAATTAATTCATCTCTACACTCTACTGCCCACATTACCTGTTCATTAAGTATGATTGTTCTAGAATTCTGTTATACTGCAGACATTTCAGTTACATTTACCTCCAATTAAGCCCAATGCATTTTCCCTAGACTAATGTCTCAAGTGAGAAAACTCATCCATAGAGGGATGAGCAAAATTGAGACTGAATTTTGGTAATATGCTCAGGAATTGATTAGAGATAACATTTCACAAATAATTAGTTGTTCATCTCTTCTCTCCATACCCATAATATTACAATTCCAACATCACTTGACTGCTAGATACTGTACAGTGCCTTCAAAAGTTTTTATACTCCTTGACATTTTCCACACTTCTACATGTTACATTAAAAACCTAAATGTATTTTATTGGGATTTTATGTGACTGACCAACACAAAGTGGCACATAATTGTGAAGTGGAAGGAAACTTCCACTTCAAACTTTTCCAAACTTTTTACAATTAAAATGTGAAAAGTGTGGCATGCATTTGTATTCAGCCCCCTTTACTCTGATACCTCTAACTAAAATCTAGTGGAACCAATTGCCTTCAAAAAGTCACCAAATTAGCCCACCTGTGTGTAATTTAATCTCAGTACAAATACAGCTGTTCTGTGAAGCCTTCAGAGGTTTGTTAGAGCACCTTGGTGAACAAACAGCATCGTGAAGGCCAAGAATCACACCAAACAGATCAGGGATACAATTGTAGAGAAGTTTAAAGCAGGGTTAGGTTATATTAACAAAAAAAAAATCCCAAGCTTTGAACATCTCTTGGAGCACTGTTCAATCCATCATCCAAAAATGGAAAGAGTATGGCACTGCAAACCTACCAAGACATGGCCGTCCACCTAAACTGACAGGCCGGGTAAGGAGGGCATTAATCAGAAAAGCAACCAAGAGAACATGACAAAATGTAGGAAAATTCAATGGGTATGACTACTTTTTCAAGGCAATGTATGATCAAAATATAACTCCATTTTACTCTTGACATACACAAAAACCTTGGCTTTGTTTTTTGTACTATATTCCAAAACACTCCCCCTCCCAACAGACTCCAACTACTCAATACCATTAAAATACAATTGCTTTTTTAAAGAATACTACATGGTCAACCTGCTTCAATGAAACATGTGCATAACTCTGTTATAGTACACTGGGATAAACACCGCACTGTATCATAACACAAGTCTACTAATCTCTATGCAGATACAGAGTACGGAAACAATTCCAAGCAATTTCCACTCCCTGCATACAAAGACAGAGATTTCTGTGTCCTTGGATCTTGCAGAAAAATATGTTATGATATATGGAGACAAAAAAAATGTTTTTGACCTTCACAATTTGAAAACATTAATGCATCTTTATCAAGGCAAAAGCAATCAAGTTCCATCAATAAATAAAGAAATGAATGCATATTCTAGGTGGTTGTTGTCAAAGCAGGGGGTTTGAGCTTTTTTTTTTTTTTTTATCTTTTTACTCAAATAGGATTTTCTGAATTGAATAATAAAAAAAAAAAAATTGTCAAAAGGTGATTTTATTAAAGTAAGCCTATCCACCAAAGTGTATAAACCAGCATTATTGGTATGACCCCTTTCACACTGGGGTGGTTTTCAGGCGCTTTATCGCTGGAAATAGCCTCTTCTAAGCGCCTGAAAACCACCTCTCACTCATTCAAGTGTGACTTTTCACACTATTACTATTGCGGGATGTTCCGAAAGGTCCTGCAAGCTGTATCTTTGGGGCGGTTTGGGGGCTCTGTATGTAGCGCTCCCAAAATGCCCTGCACATTGGAATGATTGGGCAGCGCTTCCAAAAAAGCGATTCAGAAGCACCACAACACTGGCACTATTAACCCTTTATTTGTGGTTTAAAGCTAATGTGGCTGCAGCCCCAATGTGAAAGGGGTCTAAGACCCCATACACACTATTAGATTTTCTGCAGATTTGTGTCTTCAGATTTACCAAAACATGTAGTGCGAGGGCCTGCCTGATAGCATACAAATTGTAACTCTTAAGGTTTGACCTCATATTATATGGTTTTGGTAAATCTGAAGACAAAAATCTGCAAAAAATCTAACAGTGTGTATGGGATCTTAGCCCTTGTACACATGGTCGGACATTCCGACGGAAAATGTCCGATCGGACCGTGTTGTCGGATAATCCGACTCTGTGTGGGCTCCATCGGACTGTTTCCGTCAGAATATCCGACGGACAAAGTTTTAGAGCTGGGCTATAAACTTTCCGACAACATGATCCGATCGTGTATAGAGAATTCCGATCAGACAAAGTGCCACGCATGCTCAGATCAAATTCCTACACCAAAGCTATTGGCTACTAGCCTGAATGTAGTCCCGTCGTAACAAAATAACGGCATCACGTTACGTACGATCGGATTTTCCGACAACTTTGTCCGACCGTGGGTATGCAACACAAGTTTCGGACAAAATCCAAATTTTGTTGTCGGAATGTCCGACCGTGTGTACAAGGGCTAAGATGCATGTACCTTGCAGTGCTAGTAGGGCTGTATTTAGACATCATTCCACTTTAGGCAAACCACCAGAATGATGACACCCTTTTTTCACAAGCTTCAAACCTTGTGTAAAGATTATGTTAGAGAAAATGTCTTTTAGTATGCACTATTCGAGGCTTATGCTTTCTAATGTATAGACACAGAAAATTGAGTACTTTCCGTGAAACTTTTTTTAATTTCACTAACATACAATTTTTCTGGACAAGCTTTCGGGGAATGTCTCCTTCTTCAAGGTCCAAGCAGTACCAACTACAATCAAATCAAGTATAATGTATAGACAGAACTATTTATCACCTGCACAAAAGAGAAAAGAGACATGGTTTTATGTTTCTTTAACTGTAAATAGTCTTCTAATATATCCCCTACAACCACGCTACCCATCAAATCAACAATTTATATAAAATTCTTATAATGTGAAAAACAGCTTTAATTAAAGCCTATCTCCAGGTTTCTTGTGAAATTGAATAGTTCAAAGGAACTATTTGCATCATTACCTGATGCACTCGCTGGAAGCACTTTAAAAAAAAAACAGTACTAGAGTACCATCATTTACGAGCATTTTGCAATACCACCCATTATTTAAAAAAAAAAAATCCTGACTCGGTTTGTGAGCGTTGTCTCGCAAAACTAGAAGGATTCAATCCTCTGGGGTGTGCAGTACCTCATTTGCCAGAGGGTTGGGGGTGCCAGTGACACTCGGAACCGCTCGGAGACACTCAGAAACGTTCCGTTCCGGAGTGTCTCTGAGGCTTTCCAAGTGTCTCTAAATGCATCAGAGCGGCTCAGAGTGTTTCCTAGTGTCTCCGGCGCCACCCCACCTCTAGCCACATGCAGTATTGCATACAATAGCAGTCATTGTGGAACGAATTATCTGAGTTTCCATTGACTCCTATGGGGAAACTCACTTTGATATACTAGTGCTTTGGATTACAAGAATTCTTCTTGAATGAAGTATGCTAATAAACTAATGTACCACTGTATGTAGTATTAGCTACCTGTCTTGCTCCAGGAGCAAAATTGAGTTTGGCTGTGCATTGCTCAGCCATTCACAGAAGGCCTTGTATTTTATCAATGAATACAGGGATTCCTCTGATTGGCTGAGGTGGAGAGACGGGCGAATGACATCAATTTGTGGAAGCCTTGCATTCATTGACCAGTCACAATAAACTTGAAGTTAGACTTGAAATACATTTATTGGAATATATCCGCATACACAATCAGTGCTAACCTTGAAATATTTTCAACTTTATATTTAAAAGTCCAAAGCCTTTCTATGTAACTGTGTTTTATTCTTCACACAAAGAGTGCCTTTGAAAATGGATTCGCCACCTTTTAACCAGATAAATTATCCCTGGCACTGCATGTGTTCTGAACTCAAATGTACTCCAGCTGTTTTATCCATCACCACCTTCTGAGAGGCTCACTCACTAGATGGGATTGTGGACTTTACAACATTGTATTTAATATTTGTAGACCAAAAGTGCTGGTTGTGCTTGTGAATATAATGTAAAGAGTCCTCCAACACCTTTCAACATTCTCTGCACTTGCTTCCTTATATAATACTCTTGCTGATTTTTGCCACAAATGTCCATAGGAGGCCAGAAGAGGGAAACAAAAGCAAAAGCTATCACCCTTATCTAGCACAACCAGCATATGCGTTATGGTATATTCAAGACAGCCTGTTAGTACCCATATTTCTGGTTCTTTTATTTCAGGGAGAATGTTAAAGTGATACTAAAGCCATGGTTGGGACTTTAGATGAGGCACATGAATGGAACCGGATCGGGGATTAAAAATAATATTTATTTGAACAAGTACATATGGCAAAACATATCCATTTGGCAAATAAATCAGTAAGGCCCCTTTCACACATGCGGATGGTATGTCCGTATTTCATCCATCTGTTTGCAGATGAAATGCAGGCATACATTCATCCCTATGGGATAGCGGGTGTCTGCGGATGAACATCCGCAGACACCCGCTATTGTCCGCCTCCGCAAATGTCCGATTCTGCAGACGGAGGAAAATCCTATTTTTCTGTCCGTCTGCAGAGCGGATCGGACGAACACGGACAGACGGTCCGTGCTCATCCGATCCCCATAGAGGAGAGCGGAGAGCTGACAGGGCGGTCCCTGCACAGTGTGCGGAGACCGCCCTGTCCGCCGCCGGCTCAGCAGGGACAACGGAGCGATCCCCGCTGAGCGAGCGGATCATCGCGGGGCGGATCATTACTGATCCGTCCTGTGTGAAAGGGGCCTAAGAGTGATTGGTAAAATATACACACCCATGACTCAAAGAAATACATCTACATACTGGAGTATCAACATGGCACTTATATAGTAAGAGGTAGTATGAACTGAATGCTCCATACAAAAGATCATTAAAACATGGCAAGACGTTGCATAAAACCCCATGATTAAGTCAAGTGAATGAAGAAACATGTCGGGGCGTGGCTACTAGGTAACTAAGAGTGAGAGGAACCATCGGATGGCTCATGTCTATCTTCACCAAGGTGCTGGCGAGGCCAAGTAGCGGTGAGAGATTTAAAAAGTGTGTCTCGCATACCCTGGGTCCACTAAAAATCACCAATGCTTTGGCAATCAGCTGTGTTAAAGTGTGCTGTGGCTTGACTTATTTGGCGTTGTTACAAGTTTTTAAATGTGAGTGTAACTTAAGATGATCTTAAGGTGATTAAAAGTTTTTTTTTTTTACGGTATCACGCTATTGGAGCATTTTCTTTTTTCTATTTCATGAGAGCACTGTCTATGAAAGTGTCAATTGGGTCAGCTTTTCTCCCGCTGAAGTGAAGGATTGCGCTTTTCTGCCAAAACACGTTGAGTGTGAGGCTGATTTAGTCGGGGAGTTAATTCACATAAGGGGGAGAGGATCACATTTCACAGCGGTGTGGGGAAGGACAGGCAGTTTGAGAGAAAAAACACTGATCAATATTGCTTGTTAAAGTGAAATATGTTTTGGAGACTCACAGACTTTTGCAACATTGTATGAACACTGCATATGCTCTGCAATACTCCCTAAGGAGTGTTTAAATGTATAGTGTGAACTATCACGTATTCACTGGGTTATTTATTTTTATTTCATGTTTATTTACTATTAATAATTTTTTAATTTTTTATATATTTTTTTATTTATGTATACAATTTTTTTTGAGCTATATCTGATGTACTTTGTAGTATAATATTTAGTGGTGTAACAGTCACTTGGTTTAGCGCCACATGTTTCAATTATTTATAATAGGAACAAATCCACAGAAATTACACATTATTTTAAGTGGCTGCTTAGTGGGGAAGGGTTCTTTTGCTGGAAGCGCAGTGGTAAATACACAGGTGAAAGGGCATTAGTGAGTGTATTATTAAATTGCATAAAATACATCATATATGAGAACATGGTTGCACCTAGAATAGCTTGACACGTTTTGGAGATTATACCACCTCATCAGGAGCAAATGCATAAACCGTATCTGTAGAAAAAATAAGGTCAATATGATCTAATGTTGTCTAGAAAGAAAGAGAGCAAAAGGAGCCAGGAGGAAGGAAAATGTCCACCCCCTACACACATGTAGGCTCGAAGTTTATATATGGTACTGAGTGGGGACCATCTCAAGTGTCCATCCCAGGAGCTGTGGTGGTGTGGACCCCCAGACAGGGCAAGGGGCCAAAACTCCCCTAAAAGGGAGAGAATGTCCATGCTGATGGTATGCAGCAAAAGCTCCAAGGTGTCTGTAAAATAATGTGATATATGTGTATAGCTATACTTGTAAACAGTGATGAATACCATATTAAAGTAAACCCATAGTAGAAAGTGACTAAACACAAGGAGCCCTGTGAATGAAAAATCAAGGGTGGGTAAAAGCTGCTAAAGGAAAGCAGAATAAAGAAAGAGTGGGCAGCAAGTGGAGTGTTTCCATAGAATCCACCATGCGATATCCAAGAAATTATACAAAAGAATGTTTTGCACAGAGCAGCCTGGCTCCTCCTCTTCTCAGGTCCCTCACCGACCCTCCTGACACCTCCCTCCTTCTGGGTGCCCCCACAGCAAATAGCTTGCTCTGAGTGCACCCAAGCAGGAGCGTTCCCGCTGCTCTGTGTGTCCATTCACACACGGAGTCGGGATTCGGCCCCACTCCCTTCCTCTCCTTTGACAGCCAATAGAGTGTGAGTTCCCAGAAAAGCAAGGCTCTCATGGACATCGCTGGATCGAGAGGGTGTCTCAGCTAAGTATTAGAGGGGTCTGGGGGGCTCCTGCACACAGAAGGTTTTTTACCTTCATGCATTCAGTCTTTACAACCACTTTAAGTCAAGGCTTTATACAACCACATCTTTCATTTTTCAGCCATGTTGAATAGCAATCTCATGTCTGTAGGGCCAGGTAGATACTCTTTAGCAACTCTAATGCCCTGTACACACGGTGGGACATTCCGAAGACAAAATCTTTCAGATTTTTTTGCCCCAAATTGTCTTGCCTACACGCGGAGGCACAAAGTTGTCAGAAAATCCGATCATTCAGAATGCAGTGGCATAGAACACGTACGACAAGACTATAAAGAGGGCAGTAGCCAATAGCTTTTGTCTCGCAATTCATTCTGAGCATGCGTGGCACTTTGTCCATCGGAATTGTCTATACATGATCGTAATTTAAACAATCGGATTTTGTTGTCGGAAAATTTTAGATCCAGCTCTCAAATTTTGTGTGTCGGAAATTCCGATGGAAAAAGTCTGATGGAGACCACACAGGATCATATTTTCTGACAACAAGATCCGATTGCACATTTTCCGTCGGAAAGTCCGACCGCGTGTACAGGGCATAATGCAGTGTAAACACAGTCAGACTTTCCAGCAGAAAAGGTTAGACGGAATCCCTTAATCGGATATACTGATTGTGTGTGGGCCTCATCTGACTTTTTTTTTCTCGAAAATTCTGACGGACCAAAAACAACGCAATGGCAGCTATTGGCTACTGAACTTCCTTTTTCTTGTCCCATCGTACGTGTTGTACATCACCACGTTCTAGATGATCGGACTTTAGTGTGATCGTGTGTAGGCAAGTCTGTTTTCTGACGGAAAAACCGGTCGTGTGTACATGGCATAAGGGAGAATATACTGTATTTATTGCCATATAACATGCACTTTTTCACCCTTGAAATCGGGTGCAAATAGCGTGTGCATGTTATACACCAATACTTCAAATTTATGTGCCTCGGAGGGAACAGTGAGGGGGGTGGGACGAGCACCATCAGATTACATACAGTTAGAATCTCCTGTTTACTTGGTGGCCTCTGTAATAGGAAGTCCCGTCTCCTGGGCCACCATTGGACCAGTGTTCTGTCTATCATAGGAGATTCTCACTGTATGTAATCTGACAACGGTCATCCCTGTCCCCTCTAGGCTGTAGATGGGCATCGATCAGGCTGCATTGATGGCAATGGTGAGGCTGCTGCATTGATGGCACTTGTGAGGCTACATAAATGTGGGCTGATGAGGCTGCATTGATGACACTTGTGAGGCTGCATTGATGGCACTTGTGAGGCTACATAAATGTGGGCTGATGAGGCTGCATTGATGACACTTGTGAGGCTGCATTGATGGCACTTGTGAGGCTGCATTGATGTGGACTGACGAGGCTGCTTGATGGCACTTGTGAGGCTGCACTGATGTGGACTGATGAGGCGGCATTGCTGGCACTTGTGAGGCTGAATTGGTGTGGACTGATGAGGCTGCATTGATGGCACTTGTGAAGCTGCATTGATGTGGACTGATGAGGCTGCATTGATGGCACTTGTGAGGCTGTATTGATGGCACTTGTGAGGCTGTATTGATGGCACTTGTGAGGCTGCATTGATGTGGACTGATGAGGCTGCATTGCTGGCACTTGTGAGGCTGCATTGATGGCACTTGTGAGGCTGCATTGGTGTGGACTGATGAGGCAGCATTGATGGCAATGATGAGGCTGCATTGATGGGGACTGATGAGGCTGCATTGATGGCAATGATAAGGCTGCACTGATGGCACTTGTGAGGCTGCATTGATGGCAATTGTGAGGCTGCATTGATGTGGACTGATGAGACTGCATTAATGGCAACGGTGAGGCTTCATTGATGTGAACTGATGCGGCTGCATTGATGGCACTTGTAAGGCTGCAGACTGGCATTGATCAGGCTGCATTGATGGTAATGGTGAGGCTGCAGATGGGCACTGACCCTTTTTTTTTTGCTCCTTATTTAAAATGGAAGTTATTTTCCTGAAACGTCCCTCTTAAAATGAATGTGTGTGTTATACGCCGATAAATACGGTAAATTTAGTTGTTTGCAAATATTTTTTTTCCATCATGATATAAACAGCACCAACAATACTTTCTTTCTACTCCATCCCAATGACATAATCATTGACTAAGCCAAATAGTGCTGTTTTTGGAGCAGTCAAGGGTGTCAGAATAGGGGGTTGAATCACTTTGAGGCCTGCCATCGGCAGGAATGGATAATAACAGGAACCATGTGACAATACTATATCTAAGATTGATTGCCCAGTTCTGAAAACATCCTATCTCTACCGTTTCCTCCAGACAAGCTGGTTCCGGAACAATGCCTTCACCTCCCTCTTCATCAATCAATTCAGGTATTATGCTGTACTACAAAAAATAGTGAATAAAAACCCCAAAAGCAAAAATGTAGAGTCCAATGGTATTCTCAGTTTAAACCAGATAAACACCGTGAGTTTAAAAGCCTTTCCCCTGCCAACACGCTGTTGAAAAGGACCGATTCAGGGGAAACTGCGATCTCTTTGAAGAGGTCTGAAATCCCCCCTATAACTCTGCATTCAGCAAAGCTCATGCGGATTAGAGAGTTCTGACTCTGCAGGGGGAGTGTAAGGAATATGCAAAGAAGCCACAGCTTTCTATAGAGAGCAATGGTACCACTCTACAACATACTGGCAGGACACAGGCTTTTCTACTCTGTGGCTGATTTTTAAAGAAAATATATTGGAAGACTTTGAACATCTTTTGTTTTGATGCACCTGGAATGTATTTAGCTAATTTAAATTGCGAGATCAATCAGTCTTTAATATACTATATTACCAAAAATATTGGGACACCTGAACTTTAATGGCATCCCAGTCTTAGTCTGTAGGGTTCAATATTGAGTTGGCCCACCCTTTGCAGCTATAACAGCTTCAACTCTTCTGGGAAGGTTGTCCACAAGGTTTAAGAGTGTGTCTATGGGAATGTTTGACCATTCTTCCAGAAGTGCATTTGTGAGGTCAGGCACTGATGTTGTATGAGAAGGCCTGGCTCACAGTCTCCGCTCAAATTCACACAGATGTTCTATTGGGTTGAGGTCAGGATTTTGTGCAGACAAGTCAAGTTCCTTCACCCCAAACTCACTCATCCATGTCTTTATGGACCTTGCTTTGTGCACTGGTGCACAGTCGTGTTGGAACAGGAAGGGGCCATCCCCAAACTGATCCCACAATGTTGGGACCATGAAATTGTCAAAAATGTCTTGGTATGCGGTTGCCTTAAGAGTTCCCTTTACAGGAACTAAGAGGCCAAGCCCACACCATAATCCCCCCTCCGCCAAAGGATTTGGACCAGCACACAAATCAATGTGCATAAAGACCTGAATGAGAAATTTTGGGGTGGAGGGACTTGACTGACTTGCAAAGAGTCCTGACCTCAACCTGATGGAACACCTTTGGAATGAATTAGAGCGGAGACTTTGAGCAGGCCTTCTCGTCCAACATCAGTGCCTGACCTCACAAAAGCGCTTCTGGAAGAATGGTCAACCATTCCCATAGACGCACTCCTAAACCTTGTGGACAGCCTTCCCAGAAGAATTGAAGCTGTTATAGCTGCAAAGGCTGGGCCAACTCAATATTGAACCCTACAAACTAAAGCTGGATACATACAATACAATTTTCTGTCAATTATTTCCCTTTAGATTTACCAAAAACATATAATATGAGGTCAAACCTTAAAAGAAGCCCTTGCACTACATGGTTTTGGTAAATCTAAAGGAAATCAGATAACAAAAGTCGTATAGTGTGTATGGGGTCTAATGCCACGTACAGGCGATCGGACATTCCGACAACAAAACCGTGAATTTTTTCCTTCAGATGTTGGCTCAAACTTGTCTTGCATACAAGTGGTCACACAAATGTCAGAAATTCCGAACGTCAAGAACGCAGTGACGTACAACACTTTCAATAGCCAGTGCGGCTCTTCTGCTTGATTCCGAGCCGTGCACACGCTCGGAATTTCCGACAAGTCTTCTTGTCGGAAAATTTGGGAACCTGCTCACAAACAGTTGTTGACGGAAATGGCAAATGTCCGATGGAGCATATACACGGTCAACATTTCAGACAAGCTCACATCGAACATTTGTTGTCGGAAATTCCGATCGTCTGTACGCGGTGTAAGACTGGGATGTCATTAAAGCGGGAGTCCGCCGGGACTCCGCGTTTTTTTTTTTTTTTTAAAAGCCAGCAGCTACAAATACTGCAGCTGCTGACTTTTAAAATAGAGACACTTACCTGTCCAGCGCGCCCGCGATGTCGGCACCCGAAGCCGATCTCTAGATCGACACTCGAGTGCTGCCGCCGCCATCTTGGGTATGGGAATCAGGAAATGGAGCCTTTCGGCTTCATTTCCCGGTTCCCTACTGCGCATGCGCGAGTCGCGCTGGGCAATAAGGACGGTCCCTGCTGCCTCTGGGATCTGTGTGTTTCCCAGCAGGCAGCAGGGCACTTGTGGAAAGGGACGGGCACTTGCGGAAAGGGGCGTAATCTATGCCCCTTTCCGCAGAGAGCTATCCCGGAAGTGGGTGCAGATACCTGTACTGTACAGGTATCTGCACCCCCCTCCCCCCTGAAAGGTGCCAATTGTGGCGCCGGAGGGGGGGAGGGTTCCGATGAGCGGAAGGTCCACTTTAGGGTGGACCTCCGCTTTAAAGTTCATGTGCGTGTAAAGCCAGGTGTCCCAATACTTTTGGTAATATAGTGTATATTGCAGTTTACCAGTCTTTTAAGATGCATTGTCTGCATTAATTTTCATGTTTCAGGTTAACAACATTTTTCAGCAAGTTCAGAAAATGCTTGTTCATCTTGCCTAAAATGCAGTGTCCTTGTCAAAAAGAATGTGATCTTTATTCTGTAAACTACTGATCTCTCCAACCTCTATATAATGGAGTTGAACAAAGGCAGACATATTTTAGGCCAGGCAGAGATTATCTGCAGGAATACCAGGTGACACACTATCTACATTTTTTGGTTTGGGGTTTAGATACTCTTTAAAAGGCTCTGCAAACATGGAGCTCCATTATCACCCACTGTCTAGTTTCCTGTGTGCTTTGACCACCCTCTCCAAGTTACCTACCTATCAACAGCTCCCCCCACAAAATGAGGCAACGAGAGGTATTGCGCTCTGGAGACAGCACTTTAACATTAATCATTTTACTTTTTTTCAGCAAAGGGGCTGCACTGCTGTAATTTATATTTTGCAGGAAGTCAACGCCTTCCTCAGAATTTTAATATAACAGCTTAATAATACATTTCAATTCAAAGTGTTATCAACCTGTCAAACCAATCATGTGCTCGAGGCACCCTGCTGCTTTAATTATATAAATATTATCCTGAGAAGGCTATGAGGAACAAGTCACTGACATAAATATTATACTCCACCAGCACATGCATATCTCAGCAGGATACCGGGCTGAAACTTTACATAGACACATTGGCAGAACCCGTGAATTAAAGAAGCAAGTAAACTACTATATCCCATGGACAATGTGCTGCTGGGTAACTATGCCTAATGCCGCGTAAACACGACCCGACTTTCCGGCAGACTAGGTCTGACGGACTTTTCAGCCGAGTTCCAAAGGACTTCAGAACTAATGGACTTGGCCACACACAAACTAAGTCCGTTCGAAAGTCCGTTCGTTTTGAGCGTAATGACGTAAGACGGGACTAAAAAAGGAAGTTCAATAGTAGCCAATAGCTTCCTTTGCGTCGTATTTGGTCCGTCGGACCAGCATACAGACGAACGATTTTCCCGATAGGAATTGAGTCTGTCGGATAGATTTGAAACATGTTCTATTTTTAGGTCCGTCAGATTTTTATAACGAAAAACGATCAGATTAGCCCACACACAAATGGCTTGTCCGATGGACTGATCCCATCGGACCTAGTCTGCTGAAAAGTCTGGTGGTGTGTATGCGGCATTAAGGACACATGGGACTGAGCGGTCTATTCACCTGTAAATTTGTTAACTGGCAATCATTGGAAAGAATGCAAAAATAGTATCCAGGGTGCTGCTTTATCCTTCTCAGGATAGTCATGGCTGTGCTCGTTTCCACTCTATAAGGGACTCTTTCAAATGAAAGAGGATCTTCACCCTCATTTGTAGCTTCCCTTCTCTGCACACCTCCTCTTTTTTATTTTTGGTTATTTGCTAACCCCTTCACCCCCCGAAAGGATTTACCCCCTTCCTGATCAGAGCATTTTTTGCAATTTGGCACTGCGTTGATTTAACTGACAATTGCGCGGTCATGCGATGTTGCACCCAAACAAAATTTACGTTCTTTTTTCCCTACAAATAGAGCTTTCTTTTGGTGGTATTTGATCACCCCTGTATTTTTTATTTTTTGCGCTATAAACAAAAAAAGAGCATCAATTTAAAAAAAAAAAAATATCCCCCAAAAATATATTTTCCTCAGTTTAGGCTGATATTTATTCTTCTACATATTTTTGGTAAAAAAAAAAAAGCAATTAGCATATATTGATTGGTTTGCGCAAAAGTTTTATGGCATTTTTGTTATCATTTTTTTTATTAGTAATGGCGGCGAACTGCGATTTATATCTTGACTGTGACATTATGGGGGATACATCAGACACTTTTGACACTATTTTGGACCATTGTCATTTATTCAGCAATCAGTGCTATAAAAATGCACTGATTACTGTGTAAATGACACTGGGAGGGAAGGGGTTAAACACTAGGGGGCGATCAAGGGGTTAAGTGTGTCCTAGGGAGTGATTCTAACTTTGGGGGGGATGGGCTACTACTCACATGACAGCAATCACTGCTCCCGATGACAGGGAGCAGTGATCTCTGTCATGTCACTAGGCAGAACGGGGAAATGTCTTGTTTACATAGTTAGTAAAGTTGAATAAAGACACCAGTCCATCCAGTTCAACCTGAGTGAGTGTGGTGCGTGTCTACAATTGTCCCTACCCCTATACATTGTGTCTCATGAAGATGCTCATCTATTAGTAATTTAAGGTACACATATAGCACCGTCAATTTACAATTTTAGTGCCCCACATATACATCACACACTCACATCGGTCCCTAACCTCAAGGAGCCCACAATCCAAGGTCCCCAACTCACATTCATATAATAGGGCCAATTTTTTGGACAGAAGCCAATTAATCTACCAGCATGTCTTTGGACATAGGCATCTCCCCGTTCTTCAGCTCTATGACACAATCGCGGGACACCAACGGACATGGAGTCCATGGGACCCACAGTCACCCATTTGCCCAGCCATGCCATTGTGCTGACGCATAGCATCTTGCGCTGGTCGGCATGTAGTTAGATTGAAATATTCCCTCCCTTGTCGCTGTATTTTTTATATGATTGGGTCACCATGGAATCCAGGGGGGACATATTTTCTTGAATAAATAAAGGTTCAGTAGCCCGTGTTCTAAAAACTGGGAAAAGGTTTGCTGTATATATTTGTTTTCTTTTGAATATTTGGGTGTTATATGTATGATTATGTTAAATCAATAAAATTTACCGCATCCAATTCTTTGCCAAAATATGGTATGTGTTTATTTAGTTACATGATGGTATCCAGGGAACTTAGGTGAAGGGCAATGTGTGGCCTGCTGTCCCATATTAGATACTTTGTCTATTACTCCAGGCAGCAGATGAATAATACAAAGTTATGATAAATTATACCGTATCCCAGAATACTTACTACGGCATATATCATTTTGTTTAGACTCTCATGATCAAGGAGCCCCCGACAGACAACACACTGTCAAGCAGCCAATGGTGAGGTCATTCCACTATTCATTCTGATGTCAATATGTTAAATCAGAACTCCAGCCAAAAAAATAACAAGATAAACATTTCTCCCATTTTTTTATGCCAAAAAATACATTGGTATTGCACTGGAAACATACTGAACCTCCAAGCTTGAAGGGGTAGTAGAAAAAAAAAAACTCGGTCCAAGTGGGCATCATCACCACACCAGCCACATTCACAGAGAGATACAGTATGTTGTCAAAAGTATTGGGATTCCCACCTTTACATGCACATGAACTTTAATGGCATCCCAGTCTTAGCCAGTAGGGGTCAATATTGAGTTGGCCTATCTCTTGCAGCCATAACTGCTTCAGCTCTTCTAGGAAGGCTGTCCACAGGGTTTAGGAGTGTGTCTATGGGAATATTTGACCATTCTTCCAGAAGTGCATTTATGAGGTCAGGCACTGATCTTGCATGAGAAGGTCACGAAAGGCGAGCACCCCCCCTCCTAAACCATACCAGGCCACATGCCCTCAACATTGAGGAGTGCTTTGGGGCAGAGGGCTCTGCCCCACCACCCCAAAGCACCTTGTTCCCGTGTTGATGGGGACAAGAGTCTCTTCTCCAAAACTCACGGCTGTGGTTGTGGGGGTCTGCGGGAAGGGGGCTTATCGGAATCTGGAAGCCCCCTTTATTAGGGGGCCCCCAGATCCCCGCCCCCCCATGTGAATATAGTACCCCTACCCATTCACCAAAAAAGTGTCAAAAAGTAATAAAAACACTTGACAATTCCTTTATTCCTTTATTAAAAAATAAAAAAAATAGTGTCCCCTGACGTTAATCGTCCTCAATCACGACGCCATCTGAAAAAGAAAAACGCTCCACCCACTGTGAAGGCAAACCGCTGAATGGCTGGCTTGCCATTTGACAGTTATTATATAGGTAATGGCGGGGCCACCTGGGGACTTCACCACTCCCTTGTGATGTCACCAACGGGTGCATGCTGGGGCAGCGGGTATCACAAGAGGGCAAGCCAGTGATTTTTTTGGGGGGGTTGCTGGTGCGGCAGGTGCCAGGATTGACATTGGAATTACATGGGAGGGACACCATTTCTTTATTTTTTTATTTTTTAATAAAGGAATTGTCAAAAACTGTGTGTGTGTGTTTGTTACATTTTGACACTTTTTTTGGTGAATGGGTAGTTTTACTCAGTCACATAGGAAGGGTGGAATCTGGGAGCCCCCTTGTTAGAAGTGGGCTTTCAGATTCCGATAAGCCCCTCTGCTGCAGACCCCTACAATCACCGGCCAGTGTTGTGGAGAAAAGACCCTTGTCCTCCCTGCCCCAAAGCACCTCCCTCATGTTGAGGGCATGTGGCTGGTATGGTTCAGGAAGGGGGAGGGGGGCGCTCGCCCCCCCTTTTCTGACCTACCAGGCTGCATGCTCGGATAAAGGTCTGGTATGGATTTTGGGGGTCCACACCATTTAAAAAAAATGTTGCAATGGGATTCCCCTTAAAATTCATACCAGACATTTGGGATTGGGGGGGGACCCCACGCTTTTTTTTCTTTCTTTTTTTTTAATTAGCCAGGTGCTGGCAATTGCAACTGCAAGTCAATTTAAATGTAATTTGTTATTTTTGCTGCAGCATGTTCTATACTCTTATTTTATTGTTGCACTTTAACCACTTTACGACCGGTGCACAACGATGTACGCCCATTATTTGAAGAGGGATACCTCGGTAATGGCAGCAGATACCACAACCGAGATATCCATCTCTTCAGGCGCCGGTCATGTGTACGATAATGGTGGACTCTGCGGCGGGTTCACCGTGAGAGCACCGTTATCAGCGGTGGGAGAGGTGCCATCCCCGCCACTCTCCTGCGCCCTCCGCCGCTTACCGGAGCCGTCGTAGCGATGGAGACGATCGGGTCCTTCACATTGCTGGGTATGGAGATGAGTGACCCATCTCTATACCATAGCAGGGAGCGGAAGCAACGTCACTTCCGCCCATACTGTAGCTCTTAAAGGCATATTTTTTCAAATTACATTTTTTTTTTTATTGCATTTAAGTCCAAATATGAGATCTGAGGACTTTTTGACCCCAGATCTCATATTTAAAAGGTCCTGTCATGCTTTTTTCTATTACAAGGGATGTTTACATTCCTTGTAATAGGAATAAAAGTAATCCGATTTTTTTTTTTTTTTAAACAGTGTAAAAATAAATAAAATCAAGTAAAATAAGAAAAATTTTTTTTTTTTTTTAAAAACACCCCATCCCAACGAGCTCGCGCGCAGAAGCCAACGCATATGTGAGTAGCGCCCGCATATGATAACAGTAGTCAAACCACACATGTGAGGTATTGCCATGATCGGTAGAGCGAAATAAATAATTCTAGCCCTAGATCTCCTCTGTAACGCAAAACATGCAACCTGTAGAATTTTTTAAATGTCTCTTATGGAGATTTTTGAGGGTAAAAGTTTGACGCCATTCCACGAGCGGGCGCAATTTTGAAGCATGACATGTTGGGTATCAATTTACTTGGTGTAACATTATCTTTCGCAATAAAAAAAAAATAGGCTAATTTTAATGGTGTCTTATTTTTTTTATTCAAGAAAGTGAATTTTTTCCAAAAAAAGTGTGCTTGTAAGACCGCTGCGCAAATACGGTGTGAAAAAAAGTATTGCAATGACCGCCATTTTATTCTCTAGGGTGTTAGAAAAAAAAAAACAATATATGATGTTTGGGGGTTCTAAGTAATTTTCTAGCAAAAAAAAAAATGTTTTAAACATGTAAACACCGAATCTGAAAAAGAGGCTCGGTCCTTAAGTGGTTAAGCATCATTAGAAATCACTGCTCCTGAAAAAACATTTGATTAAAAAAAAAAAAAAATTGCATTGACACATGTCCCCCAGTGCATTACCCGAAAACCCCATACTCCTTTTATGGCCGATTACTTGCACATGAACCTTCAAAATGGGCACTTTGGATTTCTCATTTTCATAGACTTTAATGGAGTTCGCTGTTTGGGGCAAAACGTTCCGCCCATCTCTGTATATTACATTTGTGGCTTTGGGTTTAATACTTTAATGCTCACCCTAGACACTGGCCCATAGACACCTCTATATTATAATGCAATCCTATCAACACCTATTATTCAGTCTGTAAGTGTGGCAATGTCTGCTTCCATCAGAGCCTTCTAACCCAGGTGTTGATTCCCTGCAGTAAAAATACTGATGCAGTTAAAACCTCAACATTATAACTGTTTTATTTATGTAATAATAACACGTTGTTCCTGCGAACAATATTTAGACCTTTTTCATTTAAAATGAATAGGGTTTCTTTATATATATATTTTTTTTACATTTTCTGCTCAGTTTTATAGACATGAGAATGTACTTTTGAATAGGAGCACCGAGAGGTCTGAAATCTTTTACACTTTGCTTTTAATGCATTGCATTGCCACAGTGCATTCCTATGGGAATATCGCATTGTCCACTGTTATTTTCATACAGATAACATTTTGCCCCTTTCTTCCTTATTAATGTGCACAGTACCTCTCACACGCAGACAGCAGAGCAGCCATTTTGTGACCTAAGCTACCACAATATGTGAGCAGGGACATTTTCTTTCCTGTTTTGATATGTTTAACGCAGTCTTTAAAAATGCCCTGCAGGATAACAGCTAATTACATATATTGGAACCAGCCAAAGGTTTTTAATGATTGTCCATCCAGTTTTCAGATTTATAAAGCTCTGCCATTCGGCTCTGCCTGTCTGGGTCTTCTCCTTCATCCAGCCTGTGACTGGACAATGAAGAAGCAGCAGACCGATGAGCCCAGGATAAAAAATAAAAAAAACCCCTGCAATAAAAGAGCTTTTATACTCATCATTTTGCATGCCGTTTCCATGCACTTTGCATTTTACGATTCTTTTCTCTCTGTTTAAATGCACTATAAAACACACTGTATATAACTGGTTGCTAAGGAGGGAGCCAGGAAGCCGGCTGCCGTGTCCTTAGCAACTGATGAGTTATCAGCTGTAAGTGGGGTTGTCACAAGGGGCGGGCTCTCCGGGTGATGTCATTGGATGCCCCCCCATTGCTATATACCGTATTTGCCGGTGTATAAGATGACCCGGCATATAAGACGACCCCCTAACTGTACAGGTTTTTTAAATGTTTTGCCCGTACTCACCGTTTAAGATGACCCCCCATTCCGAGGCTTCCGACGCTTCATATCCCTCTTCTTCGTTCTTGCTAGAGCCATTTCCTTCTTCCTTCTTGCTGGTGCTGGAGCCAATCACGGCGAGCGATGTATTCTATTAATGAATACAAAGCCTGCTTGGATTGGCAGAGGCTGTAACATCATCAGCCCGCGTCTCTCTCACTCTCAAAGCCAATCCGAGCAGGCTACTGTGTGTAGCCTGCTCGGATTGGTAGAGATTGTTACTCCAATCCGAGCAGGCTCTGTATTCATTTGAATACATCGCTCACTGGGATTGGCTCAGTGGTATATACTGTATGTAGCCGAAGCTACATACAGTATTACCGGACATCCAGAAGGCATCCCAGCAGCTGACCTGGCGTATAAGACGACCCCTCCTTTTTGCCCAGTTTTTTTAAGTGTAAAAGGTCGTCTTATACGCCGGAAAATACGATAAGAATCGGGAGAGAGTGGGTGACAAAAAAGCAGATGAAGACATCAACAAAATAAGAGTGGCTTTTTAGATTTCTTTAGTGGGTAAAAGAAAGAAGACAGCAGCGGAAAGACACTGCAGCGGCGGGAAGAGGCAACTTGAGGAGAAGACAGCGGGAAGAGACAGCTCAGGAAGGAGATGGCGGGAAGTAGAAGACGGTGGAAGAGACTGTGGGAAGGAGAAGACAGCGGGAAGAGACAGCTCGAGGAGGAGACGGCAGGAAGGAGAAGAAAGTGTACCCGATACCCATTCACATAGGGGGTGCAGGATGTGGGGGCCCCCTTCTAAAAGGCTACCTCCGGCTAGGGTTATCAAGAAGAGGCCCTTGTCCTCATCAACATGGGGGCAAGGTGCATTGGGGTGGGGCGGTAGAGCCCCCTGCCCCAAAGCACCCACCCCCCCTATGTTGAGGGCATGTAGTCTGGTATGGTTCAGGAGGTGGGGTGCTTTCTTGGTCTAAATGTGGACGAATCATGAAATGGAAACATTACAGTAGCCAAAGTCAGTGAGCCGCTGAGAAATGGTCAACTTTGGAGTCCTGCTTAGAAGGATAAATCCAGGCGTTTTAAAAAAAAATCTAACAGTCATGTTATAACGATATAACGGACATGTTTTTTGCACAAAATGCAATGTTTTTGCTGTTATGTTGGAATAAGTATGCCGTTTATTAAGTCAATGCAGCTGTGCTTGTGCCCGTTCCAACATAATCGGAATCAGAGTCTTTACTGGGCCATTCCCTTATTGAAGGATTCTGGTATGTTATTATTCATGCCTTTACTTCACAGCAGTCAGTATTTTTCTACCAACAACTGGACAACAAGGCGATATTACAATTTGAGTGTTCAATCTACTAAATCTGCAGTGAATGGTCCAAAAATAACTACTGTAATAGAAAGGCCAGCTCTCCTGCTTGGTAAATCCACACACTTCTCCGCAGGGTGCATGGTCCCTGCTGCTCCAGGAGTACATATAGGTAAAGATAGGCCAACACAACAAAAATAAAAGTAAGCTTTATTAAACCATATTCGGGTTTCTACATTATAAGCTGTTAATTCCACTCGACATCTCCTGCAGCCATTTCTCCCTACAGTCCTTTGCTTGAATGTAGCTATTAAAGCGGTATTAACCCTTTTACTGACATTTTTGCATTTTTTTGCACACATTTAAAAAAATTATTTTCGTTCTGAAGGTTAAAAAAAACATTATATGTTTTCTAAAAGCAGAAACACTAGAGAATAAAATAGCGCTAGTTCCAATTTTTTATGTTACTTAACGCATGCTTAAAAATATTATTTTAGGTCTGAAGAAAAAAAAAACATTATATATTTTCTGAAAGCAGATATCTTAGAGAATAAAATAGTGGCAGTTCCAATTCTTTACGTCACTTGATATTACCGAAAAGGTCTAGGAAACCCAACACTTCAGTAAAAAAAAAAAAAAACACGCTAAAGTGAATATTAGGGCAAACAAAAACAATAAACGACCCACATTTTTTGATAAAATATAAAGGACAAGGTTGCACCTTTAAATGTGCGTGCGCCCGTGAAATGACAAAAAAACATTAGTACCCTTTTTTTTCTATAGGTGACACTTCAAAAGCCCCCTATAGGTCATCAGTTTAGTGTTATGGAGGAGGTCTTGTGCTAGAATTATTGCTCTCATTCTGGTGTGCGCGCTAAGTGTATCTCAATCTGTAAGCACCCCCGACGAGTGCATTTACGTTCATATGTGCGTATATGTGGGTGTGAGGGGGCCTCTGTATTTTTTTGGGGGGGGGGGGATTTTATGTGCTTAGATGTAACTTTATGTTTTTGCAAAAATAAATGTAAAAAAAAAATTTTCCTTAACTTTTTTTTACATCACATAGGGGACAAAAAGACCCTTATGTGATGTTTTTTTAAGTGAGAGATTTTTTAGGGGCAGGGACACGTGCGTGAGGGGGGACAATGGATAGAGTATCCATTTAGTGGATACCCCATCCTCAGTGCATGTTCACCTAACAGTGTCCTAGCAAGCAATGACTAACTGTATATGCCCCATTCAGTTGCCAGCCAGGAGTTCGCCCAACCAACAGCTGAAAGTTAAGGGTCAGGAATTCAGTCTGACATCATTGTCCAAATATAACCACAACAGTAATTAAATAAAACAAGACAAGATGTCACCCGTCATGGAAGAATATGGTCCCAACTATCTCCCAGTGACTGGCGTATACACAGTGCAAGCTAGATGTAGGAGGGATGTTTGCTCAGCACCTGCAAATGCTAACATATGAGAATAGACCTCAGGAATAAAAGAAAACAATACCCTATTAGCCTGCCATGATCAGAACTTTAGAGCCCTTTCACACTGTGCCGCCCCGAGGTGGCAGCGGTAAAACTGCACTATTTTTAGCACTGCTTTATCATCGTTTTAGCAGCGCTATTCGGCCCCTAACGGGGTAGTTTTAACTCCCCGCTAGTGACCGAAAAGGGGTTAAATCCGCCTGCAAAACGCTGCCGGTATAGCAGCGCTGCCCCATTGATTTCAAAGAAGCTGCTGGCAGGACTTTTTCTGACGCCCTGCCAGTGCACCGCTCCTGTGTGAAAGCCCTCAGTCTTTCACACTGGAGTGAATGGAGCAGCTGTTTTAGGGCAGTTTGCAGGTGCTATTTTTAACGCTACAGCGCCTGCAAAACGCCCCAGTGTGAAAGGGGTCTTATGGCGAGAAAATATACACTACAATATATGGTCAAAAGTATTGGAACACCTGCCTTTATACAAACTTTGATTAAATACCACCAAACGAAAGCTCTATTTGCAGGAAAAAAAGAATGTCAATTTTGTTTGGGAGCCATGTCGCACGACCACGCAATTGTCAGTTAAAGCGATGAAATTCTGAACCGCAAAAAGGGATTTGGTCTTAGGCCAGCCAAATGGTTCGGGGCTTAAGCGGCTAATTGTCCCATGAGGAGGCAAAAGAAACTGCTGAGCCATTAGGCTTGGTTCACACCTATGCAGTTTGCTTTTCATCCATTTAGGCTGGATTTACACCTATGCAGTTTTAGTGCTTTTTGCATTTTGCAGATTTGCACTACAGTCCCTTTACCATGGTTCCCTATGGAACACATTCTGTAGTGCAAATCTGCAAAATGCAAAAAGCACTAAAAATGCATAGGTGTTAATCCAGCCTTATGCAGTGCTTTTTGCCTTTTTGCACGTGAATTTTTTATGTGTTTGGCACTTCTTGCTTTTTTTTTTTACCAATTTGTGGTTTGAGTGGAATACAAAAACGCAAATCACGGTGAAAACGCACTATAGACTTTTCTGCAGCTTCTCCGTTGAGGTCTTTTGAACCAAAAACACACTGCTTCGCTTTAAAAAAAAAAGTAGTTGAGCCTTTACTAAAAAGCATAGATGTCAACGTGTCCCACAGAAAACAATGTTAAACTGACTGTAGCGCGTTTCTGCAAGAAGCATTTAAAAGAAATGCATAAGTGTGAACTGAGCCTTGCAGGCTATGGCATAGATGTGATTCAGAAGCAATTACAACTCTTGCCAGGTAAATGCGGAACCGCGGCGGGTGCAGATCTTGGTGGTAGTAGCCAATATTCAAGCGAGAACTTTGAAGGCTGAAGTGGAGAAGGGTTCCATGTGAACAGCAGTTGATACATATGTATTTCAACCATTTATTTAGCTGTCTGGAATTCTACATGAAACATGACAGCAGTAGTAAAAAAAAAAAAATAATAATAATGAATCACATAAATTAGGCAATCTTTGCTTGCCAAAATACCTATGTGAAATGTATAATGTGCTGTGCGTTGGCATACACAGTTATCACCCATCTGCCAAAAGGTTGCACATTAAATGGTGCCACTGGCTACGGATAACTGTTCTATAGCACTATCCAAAATAATAGTCATTTCTAGTACAGTTTTCACTTGAACCTTCCTTCTAACTCTAAATAGAGGAGGAGTCAATAAAAGTGCTGTACCTGCAAGGTTTCCCGCAGGAAGAGCGCCGATTATTGCGGCAGGTGTGAATGGTAATTTGCCCTGGCTCAGAGCAATGCCATCCTCACATCAGTCTTCTCTGCAGGATTTATCCTGATGTCTGTATCAAACACTCTCCGGCTCCCCTGGGAGGGCGTGAGATCCGCAGCTGATAATGAACAGTGAGATGCGCTGCCAGAGTGTTCGCCTTGTATACTGTTGTTAACGTGCGTGCTGGATGGATTAGAGGATGTGTAATTACTGCATTGTGCTTCCATGTGTGCACTGCCATATGATGGCATTTTGTAGATGTGCACGACAGCGTGCATTAAGCGCGCATATTCATATATTACCATGCGCAGTATTCTGTGCACCCGTGCGTACACGCTCTTCTATGGAGACTGTTTATTTAGCAATAAGGGGTGGTCATATATTAAATCAGCTCCCGGAGTGGTTAGAGGATCTGTACTGTAAAGTGTATTTAAACTCAAGAACAAAAATGGAATGTATTGTAGCTTGCCTTGGTTAGTGAATTTTTTTTTTTTTTTTTTTCTTTGCACACCATTGTACTGTATCTAAGGCCTCTTGCACACCATGCTCCTGTTTGAGCATCTATTAGCCTTCATTTTGGTATTTATTTGCGTGTATTTTCACGCACATGCAATTTTCTGCATTTGCTCAAACGTATTCTCGCATTCACAATACGTTAATGGGGTCGTGCACAAATGTATTGCGCAGAAATATATGCATGTGCACGCATTTACACACATTAGGCCTAAATTACTGACCAAAAATGCAGATTTTTCTATTTTTTTTTTTTTACTGAAGAATACACAGTGCTTGTTTATGTGTCTGTGTGCATAGGCTAATTACAATATGGACTGTATTTTAGCTTAGTAAAACTGAGCTTTTTCAAGCTGCAGTGTGGAAAAGGCCTAATGCCGCGAATTCTCATCGGAAAAAGCTCTGATGGTTTTCCCGTCGGAATTCCGACAGAATTTTGCTCAATCTGTCTTGCCTACACGCGGTCACACCAAATTCAGATGGTCAATAACACCGCGACATACAACACGTTCAACGGCACTATAAAAGGGAAGTTTAATGCTTCCGAGCCTGTGTTGAATTCTTTCCGAGCATGCGTCGGAATTTTGCGTGTCGGAATTGCATACACACCATCGAAAAATCAGATAGAAAGGTTTTCCACAGGAAAAATTAAGAACTCGCTCTCAATCTAAAGACCAGAAATGCAGACAGAAAAAGAAAGATGGGCATACACACAGTCGGAAAATCCGATGAAAAACTCCCATCGAACTGTTTCCATCGGAAATTCCGGCCGTGTGTACGCGGCATAAGAGGAGCAGTGTTGTCACCCAGAGAAAGAGGTGTGCTAGGATTATAGGACAACTTCCCCTCTCCATAACATGGCCAGGGGGGTGTGTAGTCAATGGAGATAGCCGGGAACAATGCTGACAACTGTCCGCAAAGGAAGACAGCACAGGAAATGATCTGCTTGCAAGGTTTCCGGTTGGATGAACAGTTTTTTTTACTTGTTAAACAGATACTGTTTTTCCCTGAAAATAAGACCTAGCCTGATTTTCGGGGAAGGCTGCAATATAAGCCCTACCCCAAAAATAAACCCTAATAAAGTCCATGTAAAAATATACAATGCCCACTGTGTCACCTTTTGTAACTTTATTGTTGAAAATACCTTATTTACAGCGCTGCTGGGCACTCATGTGACCCGCTAGAGATCTCCTCTCCTCCCAGCAGACGTCAGCGGCCCCTCCCTTTGCAGTGCTCGGAGCGGGGCTGACATCAGCAAACATCTTGGCACTTCCCTTTGCAGTTCTCGGAGAAAGGCTGACATCAGCAGGCATCTGGGCCCTTCCCTCTACAGTGCTCAGAACTGGGCTGACGTCAGCATGCATCTCGGCTCTTCCCTTGGCAGTGCTCGGAGCGGGGAAGAAGAGCTCACGTGGGCACCTAGTGGCGCTCTACATAAGGTATTTTCGATTTGTGTCCCTGCTCTGTCCTGTGAGGTCAAAGCAAAGCAGTCACTCCCTTGCAGCTGTATTTGACTATTATTTAATAGTTTAATTGACATTATACAAAAATAATATAAATTTATTTAAAAATGATATAAAAAAAATCAAAATAAATAATAATAAAAAATGAATAATATTCAATAATAAAAATTACTTTTTTTTTATATTAAATGTATATTGAGAACTAAAATATGGGGAAGCCATCATTTATAAATGTTTTTACTCTGGACTGGTATGTTGTATCTTTTAAAAAAATTTATTTTGGCAACTCAAGCAAACCAAACATAGAGCACTATGACTGTGCGTTAAGCCTCATACACACGATTGGACTTTGTACAAACTTTCCTGTGGACTTGTGTACAAATGGAATTGACCGTAAATTTGTATTGCATACACACAATCAGACTTTTTAGGCAACAAACACGAATGTAGTGACGTTTCAACGTACTGACGACACTTCAAAAGAGGACGTTCAATTACTGTAGCGCCACCCTTTGGTCAACTTCTTTATTGTTGTCTGATCTTTTGCATTGGTTCTGAGCATGCGTGTTTGTACTTTGTACAAAAGTCTGATGGGTTTCTGCACACACAATCGGCCTTGGCTCCATCGGACTTATGTTGTCAAAAAGTTTGTCCGTTTGCACAGCCAACAAAAGTTAGATGAAAACCGAAAGAGTTTGTCCGATGGAGCGTACACACGGTTGGATGTTGCCTTAAAACAGCTCATTTGCATGTTTGTTGTCAAAAAGTCCAATCGTGTGTACGGGCCTTTAGGGTTGCCACCCCATCCCTTTAAACTCAAACATATAATAATTACACAGGTTCTGAGGTTAACTTAATGCAGATAAGGCACAAAGTGAGATTAATTACCATTAGGGATGAGCTCAGGCGTATTCGCATGGAACACGTGCAGAGCCCGCCAGGAAGTCGGTGCAGCGCTGCGCTAATCACAGGCAGTGAGACATTGCCGATCTCTGCAGCCACACATTGGAGCAATGTTTCACTGCCTGTGATTAGCGCAGCGCTGCTCCGACTTCCTGGCGGGCTCTGCACATGTTCCATGCGAACATGCCTGAGCTCATCCCTAATTACCACCTTAATCAGCCGCAGAACCTGTGCAATTCATACTGGTTTGAGCCCCCATTCCCATCAGGGTGATATGACATGTCAAATCGCTGTCTATTACCGACAATGGCACCATCCGAATTGGTGCGACATCAACTTTGCGACTCCAGATCCTGCACTACTTTTGGTGACTTTGGGGGCAATTTCAATAGACATATGTGCATGAACCTGCACAGATGTCTCTCAAATCGCTGTGATTTCAAACCCTCATTCAGTGTGAACCTACACTAAAGAGATGAGGTGGCAACCCTACTGCGCGCGCGTGTGTATGCATGACCTCAGAATGACATTGTTTCATGCATTTTAAAAACATGTGACTGTCATTGAGAAAACAAAATCTAAAGTGTCCTGGGCCCTCCAAGGTCTAAATGATTTTCACCAAAATGGTGCAGGACTAGGGTTGCCACCTCATCCCTTTAAAACTGAACACATGTAAATTACACAGGTTCTGTGGCTGATTAAGGTGGTAATTAAACTCACTTGGTGCCTTATCTGCATTAAATTAGCCTCAGAACCTGTGTAATTCATATGTGTTTGGTTTTAAAGGGATGAGGTAGAAAATCTGTCTTCATTTGTATGGTGTATGGGAAAACTACAATTGGACTTTAACCAATTGCTGCTAGTCAACTCATTAGGCTAAACCTACACAGTAGATTTTTAATATCTCAGTAATGCTGCTAAGCGTTACTGATTAATTGCTATGATATGCAGCTGATGATCAAACAGATGGAACAAATTGCTCCTAATAGAGTAAGCAAGTAGTATATAGTAGTGGTTGATTTTGAATAGTTGTACAATGGTCCAATCATGTGTGATTGATGACTTTAAGCTGCTGCTGCTGCAAGCAACTTGTGTAGTTTACTCCACCTGGAGCCATTTGTTCTATCCGTTTAGCAGCCAATTGGAAATCTTAGCAATTATTTGCTTTAGTAGCACAACTGAGGTACTAAAAGTCCTGTTTACCCCAAGCCTAATGAGTTGATTGCCAGCAAGTAGTTAAATCTCCCAAGTGGGAGTCTGCTAAAGCGATTTAACTTTTGATTCAATTTTTTCCCAAAACACAAATCAATTGAAGACATAAAATGGTAGCTTCAATTGGCTCCAAAGAAATTAGAAAAAGAAGGAAAATAAAATATATTGGAGCTCATCAGTTCTTAAATATGGTGGCTGCATTTTTTTTCTTTTACAGCCCTTTATTTTCATCTGGTGATCCTGCTAGTAAGGCTACTTTCACAACGTGGTGGACGGGCGCCGGCGGTAAAGAGGCGCTATTTTTAGTACCGCTTTACCTTCAATTTAGCATTGCTATTCGGCCCCACTAGCGGCCGAAAAAGGGTTAAAACTGCCCGCAAAGCACCGCTGCAGCAGCACTTTGCCGGCGGGTTTGTGGTGCTGCCCCATTGTTTTTAATCGGAAGAGGTGCTTTAGGAGTGGTGAATATACCGCTCCTATAATGCTGCAATAATTCGGCTTGCAGGACTTTTTTGACCGTCTTGCAAGCGCACTGCTCCAGTGTGAAAGCCCTCTGGGCTTTCACATTGGAGTGAATTGAGCGGCTCTTTCAGGGCACTTTGCAGGCACTATTTTTAGCACTATATCGCCTGCAAAGTGCCTCAGTGTGAAAGTAGCCTAACACAGACTTGGTTCACACCTACTGTCTGCAGTTTGCCTTTGATCCGTTTCTGCGGTGCTTTTTGCACATGTGTTTTTGAAAAAAATGTTGATGCATTTTGCATTTTTTGTGCTTATTTTTACCTATTTGTTATTGGGTGGATTAAAAAAATTCAAAATGCAAATTGTGGCAAAATTGCAGTACATTTGCAGCAAAAACGCACAACAAGCTTTTCTTCAGCTTCTCTATTGAAGTCTACTGAACCAAAAGTGCACCGTTTTACTTTAAAAAAAAAGTCCCTGACCCTTTCCAAAAATGCAGCGGCTGACAAAAGCATAAATGTGAACGTGTCTCCATAAGAAAACCATGCTGAATGGACTGTAGTGCATTTCTGCAAACAGCAAAAAGTATAGAAAAACGCATAGGTGTGAACCGAGTCCCTGTTTACACTTGAGCGAATTGTGTGTAGACAATTTTGAGGCATTATGTGTTCTTATGAGTGAAGTGCCATGCGGAAGCTTCTATAACCACTTAAGGACCGCCTCACGCAGATGTACGTCAGCAGAATGGCACGGCTGGGCACAAGCATGTACCTGTACATTGCTTTTCAAGTGCCCAGCCACGCTCCTGTGCTCCGTGACCGTGGGACCAGCGGACCCGATGGCAGCTGGTGTCCCGCAATCGGGTCACAGAGCTGAAGAAAGAGGAGAGGTCTGTGTAAACAAACCTCTCCCCGTGCTTCCCTGTGTGGCTGTCACCAATCGTCTCTTCCCTTTTATAGGGAAGGATTGTCAGTGACGTCACATGCCATGCCCCCTACAATAAAAAAAACACATAACATCATACATAACGCCTGCACTGCCCCCTAGTGGTTAACTCATTCACTGCTAGTGTCATTTACACAGGAATCAGTGCATTTAAATAGCATTAATTGCTGTATAAATGAGAATGGTTCCCAAAATGTATCAAAAATGTCCAATGTGTCTGCCATAATGTCGCAGTCACAATAAAAATCGCTTATCGCTGCCATTACTAGTAAAAAAAAAATATTAATAAAAATGCTATACAACTATCCCCTATTTCGTAAACGCTATAACTTTTGCGCAAACCAATCAATAATCGCTATTTGCGATTTTTTTTTTTTTTTTTTACCAAAAATATGTAGAAGAATACGTATCGGCCTAAACTGAGGAACAAAATATTTTTTTATATTTTTTGGGGGGATATTTATTATAGCAAAAAAAAAAAAATATTGAATTTTTTTCAAAATTGTTGCTCTATTTTTGTTTATAGCGCAAAAAATAATAACCGCAGAGGTGATCAAATACCACCAAAAGAAAGCTCTATTTGTGGGAAAAAAAGGACATCAATTTTGTTTGGGAGCCACGCCGCACGACCGCGCAATTGTCAGTTAAAGCGATGCAGTGCCGAATCGCAAAAAGGGGCTTGGTCCTTTGGTTGCAAATTGGTCCAGGGCTTAAGTGGTTAAGGCAGGATCATGCACTTTATGCCTCTTAGCCGTTTATTATGTGATCACCTACAAAAGTGCTTACAGCATTTGTGTGTTTTTTTTTTCTTCCCTTTACCAGTTAATGGGGTCAGAAGTAGTTCCTCTGGAGCTGCGTTGAACTACAAGCACTTGAATACTCAAATGTGAACAGGGACAATTTAAAAGCCTAGGTTTGGCTGGTGGAGCATTCTGGAGCTTTGAGTTTCATCCTATAAAATATTTGATGTGAATGGGGCTAAGCTCTAGATCAGTGGTTCTCAACTCCTGTCCTCAGAACCCACTAACAGGCCAGGTTTACAAGATAACTGAACTACATCACAGGTGATATCATTTGCTACTCAGTGATTGCAGTATTCTAGTCTGAATCTCCCCAAGGTAATACTTGAAATCTGGCCTGTTAGTGGGTCCTGAGGACAGGAGTTGAGTACCACTGCTTTAGATGGACAGAGCCAGGGGCGGACTGACCATTTGGCCACTCGGGCACTGCCCGAGGGCCCGGGCCACTAGGGGGCCCCATCAGGGTTGCCAGCCTCAGTAAAATCAGGGACATTATGTAAAAATCTGTGTTTTTTTTTTTACATCTGTCTCTGAAATGTCCCTTACCGACATCCTTTTGGGCTAAAAATCCTGGGATTATAGCTGCCCCACCTCTCCAGTACCTTCTCAGCCAATAGAAACATGTCTGTGTATACTGTGTGTACATGTATGTGTATACTGTGTGATTGTATACTGTGTGTGTATACTGTGTGGCCCCATAATCTCTGATTGCCTGGGGGCCCCATAATCTCCTAATGCCCGGGGGGCCCAAAGAGTTGTCAGTCCGCCCCTGGACAGAGCCCTGTCATCATATCTACTATATTTAGGTGAAAACGTGTCACCATTGAACAGAGCTACAAACAACACCCCCTACTCTTCTCCATAACATAGAGTGGAGTGGTTCTGTATTCCCCAGAGGTAGCTGCAAAGGATGCAGCACAGGTAAAAAGCACAGGAATGTTGCTCACAAGCTCTTTGCCAGAATCAACAGGATTTTTTTGCACATAAAGTATATGTGAATCCTTACCTTGTAAAACAGCCCAGCTTAAAATAGAAATGAAAGGCAAAACGATTGTGTATCCATATAAAAAACATTATAAATACCTTTATTTAAAGTGATCATATACCCCCTCTTCTCAGCTCCCTAAGGAGCTTAGAGAGCTGGGGGAGGAGAAACATCAGGTCACTGATCTTCCCAAATTTCTGTGATGGGGTGGGGGGTATATCAAGACAAGTCTGATCACTAGTCCTGAGCACAGCTAGAAAACTGACCACATCGTGTTCTGCCTAGTTTGGTCAGTTTTTCATAGTGAAGCAGGGGGACTGGCAGGAACACTAGGTATTTCACACAAAGGAAGCAATACAAAGAGAAAAGGATACAAGTGAATGGTACAGTAGGTACATATTAGGAATAAGAAATGTTGGGTTTACCCTTAGGAGGTATATTTAACAGACCAAAATGAGATCATGTTTGGGGTCTACATATACTTTAAGGCAATTTGAGTGAACCGTAGTACATTTTCAGCATTTACTGGGTAAGATTAGTTCGCAAAATTGCCCTTTAATACAAAAGTGTTATTTAGTAACAGTATAGAATATGAAATGCAACTGCTTTCCAATTAAGGAAGAAGTCCGAAGGTAAAAAAACACACAGGTATTGGGGACAAAGAACATCTCACTGAAACGAGGCTTGAACAAAGGAAAAGGGAACTTCCCATGAGAGAGCTGCCTAAAACCGAGAGGAGGACAGACAAGGAGACAGGAACTCTTAGCTGTGATAAAAAGAAACCCTCAGAAGTTATATTTTTTTCTCTTATTGTGTTGTTACTGCAAAGGCTGTCCCAGGAGATAAAAGCTTACAGATTAGTCAGTAGATGCCACCTCACAAGATATTGACTCATAACCGAGAGGAAAGAACAACCAAGCGTATAGTTATGGGGAGGAAGAAACCCTAAGGAAATCAGCCAATCCATCTTTTTTGGACTTGTACAGGCAGAACATAAAAAAACCTCTGTCAGTAGATCACTAAGGGTTAAAACGCTAGAGAGCTTTGTGTTTTCCTCAGCCTCATATTTCATGTATTATTTTCCATAAAGGAGAAGAGCAAATCACAAAGATCAATAAATAACAGTTAACGTGAAAAGCAATTTACATGTGTCTTTTTCCTGATTTTAGATGCAAGTTCTGAAAAAAAAAAAATCCCCAAAATCCGGGCTTCACTATAATCTGGATTCCAACCAACCATTACACAAAGTGCCTATAAAAATATTTATCCCCCTTGGAAGTTTTTATGTTTTATTATCATAGAAGATTTAATCACAATGGCCTTGATTTCCTTCTTTTTTTTTTTTTCTGCCGGTTTCAGAACAGTGATATTTTTGGTTTTAAAGCTGTATGAGACAAAATCTACCCTTGCAGTGGGGCACTCCACAATGCAAGAGTTAAATGTTTGTTTAGTCTAGGGGTGCAGGGGTAAGTTATATTACTTACCTCATTCCTGACTTTAGTAGGCTTCCCCAATCCATGCAACTGGCCAGCTACAGCGTCTCCTCTAGGCAACATCAGGCCACCCACAGGCTGGCTTTGAGGACAGCACCAGAGCTTGCCATATGGAGGGATAGCTTAAAAGAGAAGTATAGATTTTTTTTTCACAATCATGACTGTCAGTCATCGACTCTCTGATCTGGCTCCCCACACTCACTGGAGCACTGGGCTGTGGAGGGGGAGGGAGTGGTTAGCTCAGGCTCTCAGCAGATTTTTGAGAGGCTGAGCCAGGTGTCGGTCCCGGCAAATGGGCAGATCCCAACTTCATTGTCATGATTTTGCCTGAGCCTGGCTTCAGCCCGCTGTCTGCTGAAAACAGGTCACAGGAGTGCAAAGCAAATGTGCTTTGGCTGTACTTCTCCTTTAAATAATACACTTTATCACTTTACCACCCTAGACTAAACAGTTGTTTACCCCTTGCATGGTGGGGGGGTGCACTGCAAGAGTAGATTTTGTATAATTTCCGGGGGTTTAGCTTTGAGTTAGCTAGGTTCACATCTGTGCGGGTGTGGGAATGCACGTACATCGCACATGTTCCTACATCTAAAATGTGGTGCTTTAAAAAAAACATGCGGGGTGCCATTAAGACACTGAAAGATACGGTGCAGTTTCTTGCATGTGGAAATGCATGGTGCAAAACCATTATGCAATTTCTGTGCAGCTGCATGTTTAAAAAGGTGCAGAAAACGCAGGTACAGCAGCCCATTTCAATTAATGGGCTGGCATGTCCATGCAAACGCAGCACACAGAGTCGCATAGATATGAACTGAGCCTTAAGCCATTTATGTTTAAAGTCATTGTTGGAAGAGAAATATTGTCCTAGGGTTAAGGTTTCTTGAAGACTTCATCGGGTTTTCTCTAGGGCTTTCCTGTATATTTTTTGTTTCTATTCCACCTTCTCCCCTCTCAATTCTTTCAGGGCCTATTGCAGAGAAGCATTTCCAAAGCATGATGCTGCCACTGTCATGCTTCATGGTTAGGGTGGTGTATCTATGGGGATGTACAATTTTGGAAAACATAAAAGTTCAGGGTGACAGCCAACAAGCTAAATGTTGGTTTTCTCAGACCATAGGGTCTTTCTCCAGCTGACTTGTGCCTTCTAATAAACGTTGGGTGTTTTAGTTAACAGTGGCTTTCTTTTTGCCACTCTCCCATAAAAAATTGACCGTGATGATTGATGGTTTGTTCTTGGCAGATTCACAACTTGACACATTATTTACATGTCCTAATAATTGATTTAACTATGCTCCAGAGGATAGTTTTTTCTTTCCCTGACTTGCGATTTTGTATAAGGATAGAAGCCCTTTGAATTGGTAAACCCTCTTAGGTTGCTTTCACACCTTCCTCTATCATTCAATAGTGTTGCTGTAGGTATAAAAGGACAGGTGTGGATATGTAGAAGGACATCTGCCCAGCAGACAGTACCATGTAAGTTTTTTTTCAGTGTTGGGTGTACAAGTAGGGCCTGCTCCCTTAGAAGAAGCCAAGGACCAGACTAAATATGAACTGTAAAAATCATGCTTTGACCTTGTGTTAAATGTAGATATGGGCCTGTCTGGAGGGACTGGATGTTTGCAATTTTTATTGAAGTGTATGTACCTTTTAGATGTGCCTGTGAAGCAACATCTACCCCTGAGGTACATGTTGTTCACTTGAAGAGCTTTGAGTAAAGATGACCTTTTTTTTTGAACTGTCATTACTCCTTTGAGTGGGGTCACGCTCGAAGACCAATTGCTATAGCAGTAGTGAAACTATCACCAACCAGCACAATAGGTACACATGCAGCCCCACTGGTGACTGATGCAGGCTCATCTGAGGTGCTGAGTCTAAGCACTAACCTGTGTTCACCAGAGCTCCTGATTTTGGAGATGGATTTTGCTGTATGTTAGTACCAGGATACGGTCCTCAGGATTGTCCCACCAGGAGGGGAGCAAGCCGGGGTCCAGTAGTGGATACGCAGGTAGGGATCAGACAGAAGTGTAGTCAGTAAACAAGCCAAAGGTTGATACCAAGTAGTTGCAGGCTGGGATCAGGTAGAAGCATAGTCGAGGAAAACAAGCCAAGGGTTGATAACGAGTGGTAGCAAAATATGGACCGCAGCAGGGAATACGGGACTGACATAGTGGCTGGATAGAGCACAATAATCTGGCAAACAGGAAGTGCAGAGACATGACTTAAACCAGGAAGTTCATGGCTAGAGCAAAGATTTTAGTGTTCAAGACAAACAAGGTTCAAGACAGGATGATTCAAGGGATTTTCAAGGGAACTGTCCAGCATTTCAGCTAGCTTAGCAAGAAGAGACACAGCAGAAGTTCAAATCCAGACCCTGACACTAGCAGGTTGGGATTAAGCAGAAGCATATTCAAAGAACAAGCCAAAGGTCAGTAATGAATGGTAGCAAAGATACGGATGGCAGCGGGAGAGACAAAAGTGAGATATTGACTGGAGAGAGCACAATAATCTGGTAAATGGGAAGTGCAGAGACATAGCCTAAATTAGGAAGTGCAAGGGAGGAGCAAAGGGTTCAAGACAAACAAGGTTCAAGGCAGAATAATTCAAAGAATTGTCTAGGGAACTACCCAGTATTCCGGATGACTCAGCAAGAAGAGCCATTGTCAAACACAGCTGAGGCCCCAGGATCAAGTCCAGGCCCTGACACTTGCAGTATGCTGCCCTATAGTAGAGGCTTGATAATGGGACCCTACCCTAGTTAGGCCAGGCTGGGCCTTGCTTAGAGTTCCCAAGCCGGTCATGTCTCTTCTGTTTTTCCCTTAGAAATGTGAGAACTCTGGGGAGCCACATGTAAAAGGATTGCAGAGGTACATTTTCCCTCGCACCTCTCCTGCAGCTGCTACATTCCCCGCGCCTCCACCTCCACCTTGTCTCAGCAGTCAGCTCTAGAGGACAACAGAACTCCTCCACCAGATCCTGCACCAAATCCCTCTAGTCTACGCTTGCCCAGGTCTCAGCATTAATCAGACTCCCGCAGCTGACTAGCCCTCCTCTGGTCCTCCTCCAGACCCTGCACTTTCTGCTTCCCAACTCTGCCCCAGCTCTTGACAACTGATGTAAAGGGGTGGGGTTCTCTGGACATCTGTCTTACAGATAAAATTAGCCCTTTGAGAGCAACCATAATGCTTATGAAATTGAGTTTGACACACCAGCACTTGAGGTTGGAACTTCAACATACTGTACATGTGTATCTATACTACGATGACTTGAAACCTCACAGGCCATCTCCATTTTACTCACTATGTGACTTTGGGAAAAAACTGTCTGCATCAGTGATAGTTTAGGTGTGCAATATGAAAAGGGAGTGTATAGTTATGCAACTATTTAGTTTGTGTCTTTTTATTGTGATTATTTTAAATTACTTGGAGGAGGTCTGTTCTCAGTTTGAAATGTAGGAGTCTATTTTTGTTTAACTACAGTATGTAAAAATTAAAACCAGCTTGAATTCAATGTTTTGTGTCAATAGAACATGAGACACACAAGGGGTTAATAGTTTTTATTGGCACTATAATTAAATCCAAAAATAAAACCTTTAACTGGTCACAAAATGCCTTAAAGCTAAACTCCAGGCAAACACATGTGCATAGATTAAATGCATACAAAGACAATGGTTTTACCTGCCAATGGGGTTGCGTTTCTGTCAATCCAGTTCTGAAATGTACACAGCTCTGCTGTACAGCCCTGTTTAGCAGGGCAGGAGACTCAAGCAGGGCTGGTGCAAGGATTTTTGGCACACTAGGCAAAACCTCATTTTGCCGCCCCCATTGGCTCCACCTTTGACTCCACTCCCTTTACCCTGCCCATGTGAAAGAAGGTGCTGCTATACAGAAAGCATTGGCTCCAGTGATGTGCTGCACCTCTAATTACACTACTGGTTCGGATGGAGCATCTGCCTGAGACTGAGTTAGTTACATGTTGCAGCCTGCAGAGCATGCAGATGCGGAGGGAAACCAGCAGCCGGGTGCCCCTAGGCAGCAGTGCGCCCTAGGCGGCTGCCTAGTTTGCCTAGTGGTAGCACCGGCCCTGGACTCAAGTCTTTGCTACTGTAACACTTATGCCCCGTACACACGAGAGGACTTATGTCCGACAGACTTCCAAAGGAGTTCCGCCGGAGTTCCGCCGGAGTTCCGCCGGAGTTCCGCCGGAGTTCCGACGGAGTTCTGACAGACTTTTCGGCCGAACGGACTTGGCCACACACGATCACACTAAACTCCGACGGATTCGAACGTGATGACGTACGACCTGACTCGAATAAGGAAGTTCATAGCCAGTAGCCAATAGCTGCCCTAGCGTCGGTTTTAGTCCGTCGGAGTAGCATACACACGAGCGGAGTTTTCGAAGGGGACCGGGTCCGGCGGAGTTCCTTCGGGAAAATTTGAAGCATGCTTCATTTCTAAAGTCCGTCAGACTTTGGCGAATCAAAAGTCCGTTGCAGCCCACACACGATCGGATAGTCTGACGGACTCGGTCCTTCGGACTTTGGATGTTGAAAAGTCCGCTCGTGTGTACGGGGCATTACAGGTCTTTTTTCAACCAAATTCTATTATTGGACAAGCATCAAACTGATGAGCTCATCACACTGTCTCCTATTAACATGTTCTTTGCACTGCAGCACATCTGATTGGCTCCTTGTGCTGATTCTCTGTGTCCGAGTCTGAGCTGTACATAGACTGCAAGAGGCCCATACTATGTCAGATTTAGGTATTTACACTGCTTGTATTACATTAATAATTGTATTTTTTTTATTAGAGGATACAGGGCTGCATTAAATTGTGCCTGGAGTTCAGGTTTAAATATTAATTTCATGAAAAAAAAAGAAAAGAAAATGAAAAAAAAAAGTAAAGAAAATGAAAAAAAAAGAAAAGAAAATGATCATAATGAGGTAAAATAATAAACATGGTTTAAATAACTCATGCACCAAAATGATTTGATCCTGAGGCCTGGAAATATTTTGTTTGAATTCCCTTATATCCTCAGTAGGTTTTTGCGCATAAATACTGCAACATATAAATATCATTTTCACCTTTTATAACTGTTTATATTACTGTATTTTTACACTTTCGCTGTACATGATAGCTCTCCCAGCACATATCTTTATTTTCTGCAAAATATGTTTATTCTCAAGAGGAATACTGTTGACATATTCGAAAATAACCGCAGACATGTCCACCCACCCACTGTTTCACGTCTGTAATCTATGTGACCAAACATTTCCCTTCTTTCAGGACTGGAAAGTTTTTCTTCAACTGCGGCGGTGTGTGCAGATACCTGACAGTTTATGAAACATGATGCATGATGGGACTTTATAAAAGGAACTGCCGACCTGATGTCAAATTTGAAAGGTTCTAAAGCCAAGGGTAGCACAGAGCTTTGATGAATTATGCAACACAAAGCACAATCTTGGGTACCTGTCTGATTTTCTCCAGGACTGTTGAGGATATATGATAAGACTCTAGAAAATGATAAAGGTGAACTCTAGTCGAAATGAAAATCATTTTTTCAAGTGTTACAGACCACCCAATAATTGGCTCTAATTTCCTTCCTAGCATTTATCGTGTATACCTATCTGGCATGCTAACGTTCTTTGTCAGCATTATCTGCTGATGGATCTCAGCCTGTGAAAATAGAAGGCATGGTGCCCTCTGGCTTGCTGATAAATGCTGTAAAGAAGTTGTGAAGTACAGAGTCAAGTGAGAAGTGACTGAAGTGCCACCTAAAAGTACTCTGAGAACCATAAAAACCTTGCTGCAAGGGATAATGGATGGAATTGTATGAGATGGATGGATTGTATGTAGGGATGAGCTGTATGTTCGACTCGAACATCGGCTGTTCGCCCGTTCGGCGAATTATGAACGTTATGGGCCGTTGGCGCCAAATTCGTGTGGCGCTCACGGCCCACAATGCACTGTGATGGTGCAGTGCATTGCTGGCTCATGATTGGCCAAGCATGCACTGTGACCCCGCATGCTTGGCCAATCACAGCACCGGCAGCGAGGAGAGCCATGATTGGCCACAGGTAGACATGTGCAAAAGGAAAAAATTTTAGTTTAGTTTCGTTTTAATGCGTTAATTCATTAATTTCGTTTAGTTATATTCGTTAACTTCCTTAAATTCGTTTTCGGATTTCGTTTAGTTTTCTACCGAATTCGAAAAATCGGCCACATTCGAAAATATTTCAACGAAATTCAAAAATATTTCTACCGGATTCGAAATGATTTCAACATGATTCGACATTATTTCAACCACATTCGAAAATATTTTGTGACCCGAGTTTAGGGCCATGTATCTCGGGGTCACTTGGTGCTACACACTTCAAATTTGGATATGTTGTAGTGCTAGTACTATTGTGTTTGCATACCAAATTTGGGGTTTAAGTGACCCCGAGATATGTGGCCCCAAAATCGGGTCGCAAAATGTTATTAGTTAATAGAGCAGAGAATGACATTTTGCGACCCGATTTTGGGGCCACATATCTCGGGGTCACTTATAGCTAGAAACCCCAAATTTGCTATGCAAACACGATAATACTAGCTCTACAACATATCCAAATTTGAAGTGTCTAGCACCAAGTGACCCCGAGATACATGGCCCTAAAGTTGGATCACAAAATATTTTTAAATGCGGTTGAAATAATGTTGAATCATGTTGAAATCATTTCGAATGCATTCGAAATTATTTAAACATGATTCAACATTATTTCAACCGCATTCGAAAATATTTTGTGACCCGAGTTTAGGCCATGTATCTCGGGGTCACTTGGTGCTAGACACTTCAAATTTGTATATGTTGTAGTGCTAGTACCATTGTGTTTGCATACCAAATTTGGGGTTTCTAGCTATAAGTGACCCCGAGATATGTGGCCCCAAAATCGGGTCGCAAAATGTCATTCTCTGCTCTAATAACTAATAATATTTTGCGACCCGAATTTGGGGCCACATATCTCGGGGTCACTTATAGCTAGAAACCCCAAATTTGGTATGCAAACAAAATAATACTAGAAATACAACATATCCAAATTTGAAGTGTGTAGCACCAAGTGACCCCAAGATACATGGCCCTAAAGTCGGGTCACAAAATATTTTCGAATGCGGTTGAAATAATGTCGAATCATGTTGAAATCATTTCGAATGCAGTTGAAATAATGTCGAATCATGTTGAAATAATTTCGAATGCGGTTGAAATAATTTCGAATCATGTTGAATTCATTCGAATTCATTCGTTATATTTCTTTCGTATTCGTTGTAATTTGTTATTTTTTATTCGGACATTCGAATGCATCCGAATGTCCGAAAGATGCAAAATTCGGCCGAATTTCGATTCGTTACGAAACGAATTGCACAAGCCTAGCCACAGGCAGGATGCCTGTGGCCAATCATAGCTCAGGCTGTGTAGTACATGCCCCACACTATATAAGGTCGCCAGCGCGGCGGCCTTGTGTAGTGTGTTGGCATCTGAAGCAGTTAGTGGGTGTTCTGTGTACCTTCAACACAGTATACACCGATCGTTATCGGCCGATTTTTCGTTCTTGCTCTTCTGTAGTGGTTGTTGTCTGCGTGCCCTGACCGCAGTATACACCGCTATATCCACCTATATAGCTAGCGATATATCTATCTTTTATAATAGAGCTTGCAGTCAGTGGTAGGAGCTTGTGCGTGCTGTCTGCGTGCTCTGAACCCAGTATACACTGCTATATCCACCTATATAGCAAACTATCTTGCTCGTTTTAAATAGAGCTTGCAGTCAGCGGTAGGAGCTTGTGCGTGCTGTCTGCGTGCTCTGAACCCAGTATACACCGCTATATCCACCTATATAGCAAACTATCTTGCTCGTTTTAAATAGAGCTTGCAGTCAGCGGTAGGAGCTTGTGCGTGATGTCTGCGTGCTCTGAACCCAGTATACACCGCTATATCCACCTATATAGCAAACTATCTTGCTCGTTTTAAATAGAGCTTGCAGTCAGCGGTAGGAGCTTGTGCGTGCTGTCTGCGTGCTCTGAACCCAGTATACACCGCTATATCCACCTATATAGCAAACTATCTTGCTTGTTTTAAATAGAGCTTGCAGTCAGCGGTAGGAGCTTGTGCGTGCTGTCTGCGTGCCCTGAACCCAGTATACACCGCTATATCCACCTATATAGCAAACTATCTTGCTCGTTTTAAATAGAGCTTGCAGTCAGCGGTAGGAGCTTGTGCGTGCTGTCTGCTTTAGGGATGAGCTTCGTGTTCGAGTCGAACATACGTTCGACTCGAACATCGGCTGTTCGCCCATTCGGTGAATTCCGAACGTTATGGGCCGTTCGTGCCAAATTCGTGTGGCGCTCACGGCCCACAATGCACTGCGTCATCGCAGTGCATTGCTGGCTCATGATTGGCCAAGTATGCACTTTGACCCCGCATGCTTGGCCAATCACAGCGCCAGCAGCGAGGAGAGCCATGATTGGCTCCAGCAGGATGCCTGTGGCCAATCATAGCTCAGGCTGTGTAGTACACGCCCCACACTATATAAGGCCGCCAGCGCGGCGGCCTTGTGTAGTGTGTTGGCGTCTGAAGCAGTTAGTGGGTGTTCTGTGTACCTTCAACACAGTACACACCGATCGTTATCGGCCGATTTTCGATCTTGCTCTTCTGTAGTGGTTGTTGTCTGCTTGCCCTGACCGCAGTATACACCGCTATATTCACCTCACCTATATAGCTAGTGATCTATCTTTTATAATAGAGCTTGCAGTCAGTAGTGTTAGGAGCTTGTGCGTGCTGTCTGCGTGCTCTGTACCCAGTACACACCGCTATATCCACCTACATAGCTCTTCTCTATTTGAGCCCACTTGCCATCTGCAGGAGTTATTGGAAGTTGTGTGTGCCTCCAGCACAGCACAGTATACATCTCTATATACCCCTTTATCTCTGGTGTTCTATAATAAAGGCATCTGCAGGAGTTAGTGGGTGTTTTGTGCCTCCAGCACAATATACACCTGTATCTACCCTTTATTGCTGTTCTCTAATAGAGCCATCTGCAGGGCTTAGTGGGTGTTGTGTGATTCAATTACAGTATACCCCTTTATCTGTGGTGTTCTATAATAAAGGCATCTGCAGGAGTTAGTGGGTGTTGTGTGACTCCAGCACAATATACACCTGTATCTACCCTTTATTGCTGTTCTCTAATAGAGCCATCTACAGGGCTTAGTGGGTGTTGTGTGACTCCATTACAGTATACCCCTTTATCTCTGGTGTTCTATAATAAAGGCATCTGCAGGAGTTAGTGGGTGTTGTGTGCCTCCAGCACAATATACACTACCCAACTGCTGTTTTACCCAACTCCCTTCAGGCCATTACCATGTCTGGAAGGCCAGCAAGGAGAGGCAGACAAGCACAAGCCGATAAAAGAGGGAAAGCAGGCTCTGTGTCTAGAGACAACAGTGCTGGTCGTGGACGCGGTGCATTGTTATCAGCATGTGGCCATGGGACACGCTTGTCCTTCTTTTCGGCAGCTGGACATGTTGAACCGCAACATGCCAACGACTTGGTAGAGTGGATGACCAAGCCCTCTTCATCCTCCTCATCCTCTCTCACCCAGTCTCAGGGTACTAGCAAAGCAGCTGCCAACGCATCGTCTTCCCTCCTCTCAATGTCATCATCAGTGACTCCTTCCCTAGACCCACCACGTCCTCCTGAAGAGTCTCCTGAACTCTTTGAGCACAGTGTTGGGTACATGCTCCAGGAGAATGCCCAGTGTTTTGTAGGCTCTGATGATGACACTCAGCTAGAGGAAGGCAGTAGCGTGAGCGCAGAGAGAGGGGATGCTCAAGAAGGACAGCAATCTGGCAGTCATGTTCCACAAGCTGCAGCATACTGCCAGGTTTGCTACCGCGATGAAGAGGGAGGGGATGATGAGGGCACTGACTCCACGTGGGTGCCTGGTAGGAGAGAGGAGGAGGAGGAGGAAGAGGAGGCACATGTCCAACGAGGCAGGATGCCCTCCGGGGGCCAGCTTAGGGGCAGCACACCGACTGAATCACACCGCGCGTTATTCTAAAAGTTCTTTGGTGTGGGCCTTTTTTGAGACGAGTGCATCAGATCGCACCGCTGCTATTTGCAACATATGTCGCAAGCGTATCTCGCGTGGCCAAAACATCAGCCGCTTGGGCACCACATGCTTGACCAGACATATGTTGACCTGCCATGCAGCTCGTTGGCAAGCGTACCTCAAAGACCCACACCAAAGAACAAAGTGGTCCTCTCCTTGCTCCTCATCAGCTGGCATCACCAACCCCACTAGACCTTCAGTCCTCTCTGAAACCTGCTCTGAGAGGAATGAAGGTGTAGAATTAGGTGTGTCACAGCCAAGTGCTTCCGGGCACTCTGCTAGCAGTACACCCACATCCGATTATAGCAGGCAAATGTCCCTGCCCCAGCTGCTGGACCGGCGAAAGAAGTTCACTCCCAGCCATCCACATGCCCAGCTGTTGAATGCTAGCTTGGCTAAATTGCTAGCACTTCAACTGCTGCCTTTTCAGTTGGTAGACTCGGCCCCCTTCCGTGAGTTTGTACAATGTGCGGTTCCTCAGTGGCAGGTCCCCAAACGCCACTTTTTCTCACGGAAGGCGATTCCGGCTCTCTACCGGCATGTGGAAGGCAATGTCCTTGCCTCGCTGGACAGGGCGGTCAGCGGTAAGGTGCATATTACCGCTGACTCATGGTCCAGCAGGCATTGACAGGGACGTTACCTGTCTTTCACGGCCCAAAATGCTACTATTGGTTGTGACACACCTCTCTCCTCCACCCCCTCCTCTTCTTCTTCCTCCATGGCCTCTTCCAGTGCTCTGTCCTCAGAACCAGCGGTGCTCCGTAGGCGTTCCAGGGGCTACGCAAGTACGCAGGCAAAACTATGCCATGGCGTGCTTGCGCTTGTTTTTTTGGGGGACAGGAGCCACACTGGGGCGGATGTTTTGTCAGCTCTGCAGAAGCAGGCCGAGAGGTGGTTGACGCCACGCCAGCTTAAGCCAGGAATGGTGGTTTGTGACAATGGCACCAACCTCCTCTCCGCCCTCCGATAGGGACAACTGACCCATGTGCCCTGTGTAGCTCACGTCCTTAACCTGGTGGTGCAGCGGTTCTTGGGCAGGTACCCTGGCTTACAGGATGTCCTGAAGCAGGCCAGGAAAGTCTGTGTGCATTTCCGCCGATCATTTCATGCCAGTGCTCGGCTGGCTGAGCTTCAAAAGAAGTTGAACCTGCCCAAGAATCACCTTATATGTGATATGCCCACTAGGTGGAACTCAACGTTGGCCATGCTGCAGCGGCTGCACATGCAGCAGAGGGCCATCAATGAGTACCTGTGCAACTACGGCACCAGGACAGGGTCAGGGGAGCTCGGTTTTTTCTCACCACGCCAGTGGGGCATGATCAGGGATGCATGCACTGTCCTGTCACTGTTTGAGGAGGCCACAAGGATGGTGAGCAGTGACAGTGACAGTGCATGCATCAGTCCACCTCTTGGAGCATACGCTGCGTGGAATAATGGGCAGGGCACTTGAGGCAGAACATAGGCAGGAAGAGGAGGACTTCCTTGCCTCTCAAGGCCCCCTTTATCCAGACAGTGTTCCTGCTGTGCCACCCATCACACAGGAAGAGGATGAGGAGGAGGAAGAGGAGGAGGAGGATGATTGTGTCAGCATGGAGGTGGAGGCTGGCACTCAGCATCAGCAGCAGCAGTCTTGTAGGGATGATTTACAGTCCCAAGAAACACGTGGACTTGTACGTGGCTGGGAGGAGGTAGCTGCGGATCATGTTGTCCTTAGTGACCCAGAGGACTCTGGACCGAATGCCTCAGCTAACCTACGCTGCATGGCCTCCCTGATCCTGCAAAGCCTGCGGAAGGGTCCTCATATTATTCGGATCAAGGAGAGGCATCATTACTGGCTGGCCACTCTCCTTGATCCACGGTACAAGGGTAAGGTTGCCGACCTTATCTTGCCATCGCAGAGGGAGCAGAGGATGAGACATCTCCGGGAGGCCTTGCAGAAAGGTCTGTGCAACGAGTTCCCAGAGACTGGGAGGTTACAAACTCCTGGTCCTGGACAACGTGTTGCTGAGGCATTGGTCAGAAGGAGCGGTGGAGAAGGTGGCCGTCTGACTGGTGCTTTCAGAATTTTTTTTAGTCCGCAGCCCCAAGGTATGATCGGTTCCAGCAACCATCGCCAGCGTCTGATTTACATGGTACAGGAATACCTAGGGGCAAGGTCAGACTTGGACACCTTTCCCACCGAAAATCCTCTGGCTTACTGGGTCTTGAGGATGGATCACCGGCCAGAGCTTGCACAGTATGCAATTGAGCTACTGGCCTGTCCTGCATCCAGTGTTCTTTCGGAACGCACCTTCAGTGCTGCTGGTGGCTTTGTTACCGATCACAGGGTGCGTCTGTCCACCGAATCAGTTGATCGACTGACCTTCATCAAGATGAATCAGTCTTGGATCACCCACAGCTACCAAGCACCTGAAGCTGATGTAACAGAATAATTTTTTTGGAAATATCACATCCCTTCAAGACTGCCTATGCTGATGCTGAGTGACTGTCCTGTTATGTTGATTGTCTATCCTCTTCCTCCTCCGCTGATATGTTGGAAGAACATTTCTGGTTCTGGGTGATGCCCAAGGCCCCATTTTTCTGCCCCTGTTTAACAGGTGCGTTTAAGTACAATTTTTGATGCAATGCTTTGCAGCAGGGCTAATTCCTGCAATCAAACAAGAGTATATGGGAGAGGCTGCAGTGTGGTGGCACCAGCACCAGTGCCTAAGGCCCAATTTTTCTGCCCCTGTTTAACAGGGACATGTAATTACAATTCTTGATATAATATTTCACAGGAGGGCCCGCCCGTTCCTGTGCCCACCCAGAGTAACTGTGAGGACTTAGTGTTGTGGCACCAGCACCACAACCACCAAAGGTCAATTTTTCTACCACTGTTCAACAATGGCATGTAATTACAATTCTTGATATAATCGTTCACAGCAGGGCGCTCCAGCGCCCACCAAGAGTCACTTTGAGGGCTTACAATGTTGTGGCAAAACCAACACCTTGTTCCGCCATTCCTGCAGAGCATATAGGGCAGGCCCCTACTTTCAAACATCCAACTTACAAACATCTCCTACTTGCAAACGGAAGGAGACAACAGCAAGTGAGATGAAAAAAGACAGACGGCAAAACAAATTATACAGGGGTGATAACCCTTCCCTATGCTTTCCAAAAAGCTTAAAAATAGTTTTTTTGACTGGAGCTACACTTTAAAAATGTACCATTTGAAAATTACAAACAGATTCAACTTAACACATAGAACCTACACAGTCCCTGTCTTGTTTGCACCGCCTGTATACTGTTGTTCTGAGTATATAGGGCCTGGGGGGCGACACGCATTTCCTTTTTTTAATATGGGTACGGGGTTCCCCTTAATATGCGTACAAGACCCAAAGGGGCTGGTAATGGGCAGGGAGGGCTACCCATACCATTTTTCTCAATGATTTTCAACCATATTGCAGGAACCAGATATAACATTAAAACCGCCAGCAGTTTTAAATGATGTCATTTTGTGCAGGGACTGTTCTAAACACGTGGCACTTCACAGGCATACTACAGACACCCCCCAGGCACGATATTTAAAGGAATATTTCACTTTTTTTTCACTTTAATCGTCATTAAAATCAGTGCTCCCACCAAAACGGCCATTTTTAAAACTTTTTTTTGCATTGACCCATGTCCCCCTGGGGCAGGAGCCAGGTCCCCAAACCCTTTTTAGGACAGTATCTTGCATATTAGCTGTTAAAATTAGCACTTTTAATTTCGAACGTTCGAGTCCCATAGACTTCAATGGGGTTCTAACGTTCGTACAAATTTGGGGTCCGTTCGAAAGTTCTGGTGCAAACCGAACCGGGGGGGGGTGTTCGGCTCATCCCTAATTGTATGTGTTTTACCCATGTATAATAGGTCAAAGAGAGCACCAAATAATACATCTTTAGGCATCCAAAGTCTTTGTTGTTCGAATGGTTACAACAAACAGGGCAAAGAGGGGTCAACATGTTTTTAATGAAGCCACATAATCCCCCTTCATCAGGAAAACTTTTAAAATAACACACATAAAAATTACAAAAATATTCACACATCACCTTTTTTTGTATGGTATTTAAATCTTTTCATTCCGCCGTGATGAAGGGGGATTGTGTGGCCCCCGAAACGTGTTGTATTTTTTATTTATTTTTTGCCTTGTTGGTTGTAACCAGTTGAACAATAAAGATCTTGGATTCCTAAATATTTACAATGTGGTTCTAGTTCAAGGTCTTTATTGTTCAACTAGAAACAACCAACAGGGCAAAAGAAATTCAAAACATTTCAGGGGGCACATAATCCCTCTTTCATCTGAGCTGGATGAAAAGTTTTAAATACCATACATAAAATGGTGATGTGTGAATATTTGTGTCGTTTTTATGTGTGTTATTTTAAATGTTTCCCCAGCGCTGATGAAGGGGGATTGTGGGGCCCCATGAAACATATTGGCACATCTTTTCCCTGTTTGTTGTAATTAGTTGAATAACAAAGAGGAGCCAATGTGTTTCATGAGGCCACACAATCCCCCTTCATCAAGGCTGGAGGAAACTTTTAAAATAACACACATAACAATTACACAAATATTTACGCATCACCATTTTAGGTATGGTATTTAAAATTTAATTCAGCCCTGAAGAAGGGGGATTGAGTGGGTCCCAAAATATGTTCGATTTCTTTTGCCCTGTTGGTTGTAACCAGGTGGACGGTAAAGACCTTGGATTCCTAAAGATTTATGATCTGGCTCTAGTCCAAGGTATTTATTGTTCAACTAGTTAAAACAAACAGGGCAATAGAAATCCAACACGTTTTGGGGGCCACACAACCCCCCTTCATCAGGGTTTTTAAATACTGTACCATACATAAAATGGTGATGTGTAAATATCTGTGCAATTTTTATGTGTGATTTTTTAAAAGTTTCTTCCAGCCCTGATGAATGAGGATTGTGTGGCCCCATAAAACACATTGGCTCCTCTTTGCCCTGTTTGTTGTAACCAATTTAACAACAGAGACTTTGGATGCCTAAGGGTTTTTGATTTGGCGCTCTCTTTGACCTATTACACTTGGATTTCTCAACTCAGGTGACTGTCCTCTCCTGGTGGGTGGGTCTCTGTTTTTGTGGTGAGCTGTCGAATACAAGTCAATTGGGCTTAAGTAATGACTTTGTCCATTTTGTGAAAATCTGTGGCCAGTGCCCCTCTACCAATACCTATTGTATGGGATTTATGGCCATAGGAAAACAAATCAAGATTGAGCTTATACAAACATCTAAATATTCAATCATAATTGATCATGCACATGTAGGCTTACTTAGTAAAGTATTTGTATTTGCTCCTTTATTTGGTTTTACACGAGGGGGACTCAAGGGCTTAGGGAAAGATCTGAGAGGCCCCTGTGGTTGCCCTTCCAACTATTTGAACCCATGCTGATAACCAACACTGTCTCCCTTCTTTGCACAGTAAAAGTCGAGCTTGACCCCCACCCTCTTCTACTTCTTTAAAAAATAATATTGGTCATTGAGTCTATCCGTTACATAAAAAAATGACCTGGGAGGCCAGAAGGAGGGGTGCGGCCAAGTTGACTTTAACCAGAAAAGTTTAAAATGTGAATATAACTTCTGCTGTCTATAATTCTGGAACTATTGATCATTTTGACAAACAGTTTTAGCTACGAGTAACCACAGCTTGTGCATTTTTACATCATAAGCTCAGTATGACTTGCACATGTGTATGAAAGATTTGCTTTCAAGACAGAATTTTCCTTCAGTTTCAGATTCTGCTTTGTACCTTGTTAGTTTGATTGCCATTGTTACTGTACATTTCTCATGTGTAGGCCTGCTGATTTTGTACTGTGCTGCTAAATCCATATTTACAGATCCAGTCTCTTCATGAGGTTCCCTGTCTCTGTAGCTTGATTTGTTATCGTCCATTTAATAAAACATTCATAACTTTGTGCTATAGACTTAAGCAGCATGGGCAGTTGCTCTAAGGGATTCAGGGCAGCTAGAGGTCATGCAATATCCCGCAGTAATTGGTATGCAGCTATGCAGTGGTGGAACCAATGTGAATTTCATTATAGAAGAGATACTCCGACACAAGGCAAAGACTGCAATCAGTCTTAAGAAACAAATGCAGTGTAAACACCAACAAGATGGTGCTGTAGCCAATCAGATTTTAATTTACTGGAGTCAGATCAGGGAGAGATAACTTTTAATTGATTGTTATGAATAAATAATCGTATTGTAGTGCTATCCCCGAAGGAGCAGCTTAGTTTTTTGGCTCCTCTCTTCTGCCACGACTCCTTAAATTTCTTGGTCCCCACTGACACACCTGGTATAGATTAAAGGCCACTCAGCCCTGTGTAACTTAAGCATTAGTATGCCTCCTCTCTCTAACAGTACACAGAAAATAGACCACAAGCAACTGTTTGGCAGATGAAATGGATGAATTATGGTAAGTCGGTTAAACGATGCATGAATCGATAAATAGATATTTGAACAAGTTTAAAAATGCTGTACTAGATAATATGAACATTGACCCATAAGCTGGTAATCAACTAAAAGGTTGTGATGTTAAACCAAATTATAACTGGTGCAAACAGTGTTAAGATTATTGGCAATAACTAACACAATAATTAAGGTCCTTGTTGTGTACACACTAAGCATACAACCCCCATCGTAGGTTGGTGTATGGATTCCTGAGAGTGGTAACCCTGGGAATGGCTGCAGAGTAACTGGGGCCTTATTGTCTCAGTTCTCAAGACCTGGTCCTTGCAAGGCTCAGTCCCAGTGTAAGCCCTTGTACACACAATCGGAGATTCTGACGGAATGTGTCCGATCGGAGTGTTTTGTCTGATATACCGACTGTGTGTGGTCTGCATCGGACTGTTTCCGTCGGACCAAATTTTCCAACTTGCCGGAAATATTTTCCGACAAAATGCTCCGATCGGACACACTCCGATCATGTGTAGAGAATTCTGATCGGACAAAGTGCCACGCACGCTCAGATCAAATTCCTACATCAAAGCTATTGGCTACTAGCCTGAACGTAGTCCCATCGTAACTTAATTACGTCATCACGTTCTGAAAGATCGGATTTTTCCGACAACTTTGTCCGACCGTGTGTATGCAACAGTTTCGGACAAGATCCGTCGGACAAAATCCGACGGACCAAATCCCACGGATTTGGTTGTCGGAATCTCCGACCGTGTGTACAAGGGCTTAGACTCTCACTGGCTCTCTCAGTATCAGTTTCTCTGAAGGTAGGTACAGATAAATAAGAACAGTAGAAGATCTCAGTGGCTTAGTCCTCAGCCTCTGTAGACACCATACACATCTCTGGCTCTCACCAGGCTCCTTCCCAGTATAGTGAAATGGCTATGGTGACATATAATGAATAAATTTAAAGTGATTAGTATGATTAATTGTGCCAAGAAGCTGCTGCTATCGTGTAAAGTAAAACAAAACTAAAAGATAATGAAAAATGTTAAACTTAGCGCTGCTCCTATATACCAGATGTAAATAAATAAATGAACTATAATAAAGTGCTAGTGCAATCATAAAGTTCATAAAAGTGCAATCACATAAGTATCACACGTGTTCAATTCCTGCTTATGTGGGTTGCAGTGCCATTCTGTGCTCCCCTCCTGGGTCCCCACTCACCAACAATAAGCTTTAAAAACAAAGTCTTTGTCCTGTATCAATGGATGAGATGTCTCCTCCCTGCTTTCCAGAGGTCAAGTTTCCATTGTGATGATATGAGGTTTGTGGTATACCAATGAAGAGAGAGATATATAGCGTAATATTGCTAGGATTTATTGTAAAATTAAAAACGAATGCACTTCAGCAAAAAAAAGTTCATAAGGGCATATAAGTAAAATCGCAGCTATGGCGTGCGTTCCAGCTGTCACTAGGTCTTGAGTACCTGGTCTTTGCTTGATTTGATGCGCCCCTCCTACTAAGCGCCGTATCATTACAATGGAAACCTTACCGCTGGAGGAGTGAAAGGAGATATCTCATCCACTGATACAGAACAAAGATCTTACCTTTCTAAAATGTATTTTTGGTGAGTGGGGACCCAGGAGGGGAGCACAGAGTGGCACTGGAATCCACACAAGCAGGAATTGAATACGTTTGATACCTATGTGCACGGATAGACATTCACTTATGATTGCACTATTATGAACTTTATAGAAGCAGCACTAAGTTTAACATTTTTCATTATCCCTCCCAGTATATGTATGCACAGCTGCAGGTCCTCACACACTGGTTTCCCCACACTGTCTGCCCAGATCTCCATAGATTTGCCTGAGAAAAGTCCCTCTATCTCCTCCTGTGTATGCAAGGAATCCTGGGTATGAAAGTTCACAGCCCATTAGCCTTGATTTACTTGCATTGTACACTGCCCCTTTAAGGACTACAGATCCTATGATCCTTAGCAGCTGTTGTGTCTCCTTCTCCTGACAGGCTCTCCACTGCTGCCATGAGAAGGAAGGTGGGAAGGAGCGAGGGATGTTACACAGAGGCTCTACTCACTGCCAACAGTGCATCATGGAATGGAGAGAGAAAGGCCCACACAACTAGAGGTCGACCGATATATCGGCCGATATTTGCCGTTTTTTAATTAATCGGCATCGGCCGATTGTGCTGATAAAAAGCCGATTTAGAACTACAGCGGGACTTAGAAATGACTTCTGTAAGAAGTCAGTGTAAATTGCCTGAGTCCTCATAGAAACACTTTCCTCCTCTCTGGGCAGGCTGCCAAGAAAATAACTAAATGATACAATGTTTACACTTGAATGAATGAAGTCATCTCAGTGTGTAGAAGTTCTCAGTTTAACCATTTAAAGACTAAATCTTTTCTGACACTTGTTGCTTACAAGTAAAAATCCTGTATTTTCTGCCAGAAAATCACTTATACCCCCCCAAAAATTATATATCTTTTTTTAGCAGAGATCCTAGGGAATAAAATAGCGGTTGTTGCAATATTTTATGTCACACGGCATTTGCACAGAGGTCTTTCAAATGCATTTTTTTGGGAAAAAAATACACTATTTAAAAAATAAAAATAAAATAAAAACAGTAAAGTTAGCCCATTTTTTTTTTTTCGTCCAAAAGTTTTGACTACCTGTTTTTATTTAATATATATATATATTTTTTTTTATCTAAATCATACATACAAGTAAACTGATAGGAGGTTTGTTTTGTTTAATAAATGTTTAAATGTAAGAAATTTTCTGTATCACTTATGAAGACTGCTTTCACACTGGAGCGGGCAGGTGTTGATGGTAAAACGCAAGTTTTAGCGGCTCTTTACCATCATTTTAGCGGTGCTATTTGGCTGCTAGTGGGGCGCATAAAACCCAGCTAGCGGCCAAGGAAGAGGTTAAATGCGCCCATGAAGCATGCGCTTCGACAGTGGTGCCCATTCATATCAATGGGCAGGAGTGGTGGAGGAGCGGTATACACCACTCCAAACGTGCTGCTTGCAGGACTTTTTTTTTTTAAGATCCTGCCAGCGCATCGCCTCAGTGTGAAAGCACTCTGTCTTTCACACAGACTGCAGGGGAGCCATTTTGCAGGCACTTTACATGCGCTATTTTTAGCCCAAAAGCGCCTGAAAAACGCCCCAGTGGGAAAGGTGTGTTAGATCAAGGGGGATTAAAAAATAAAAAATAAATAAAAAAGGAAAAAAATAAATAAATAAAATAAAAATCGGCCTAACATATCGGCCCAAAAAAATCGGCATCATATATCGGCTATCGGCCGCCATGATTTCTAAATATCGGCATCGGCATCGGCCAAAGAAAAACCCATATCGGTCGACCTCTACACACAACCTACAGATGCATGCTCTGCAAATGTTTACAGCAGTGGCAGGGGGGGTGGATTAGAGGGGGCACCGGAGCACACAGCCCGCTCCTCCTTTAGCCAGCAAAGCCACATCTGGCTACAGTACTTAGCGCATTGATATTTACCTGTAAAGTGTAACTTTAGTCAGAAAATGAAGTCCTCATGGATCACTTTATGTTGGCCCCTTTTTCAGGTATAGCTATGTAAAACATTAAAAATAAGTAACTATACTGTTTAATATCTAGTAATACACTGTCTTTCCGTGCTCTACACAGTTGCTCTCTATTTTTTGGCACTGTGCCGAAAATGCAGAGGCCAATTTGCTGACAGCCTAAAGATTTTTCCTGCTGCTCAAGGGTTCTGAGCTTTAGCAAAATGGCAGCCTCCAGTAAGAACGTTGGAGGCAATTTACAGCCCACGCTAATGTTTTAAGAAAATTCAATACAAAATCGTGCTAAGGAGTATGCAATCAAATCAAACTAATAAAAATCGGGGAATAAAGCTGCTATCCTATTTTTTACATAATCAAAAAATGTTTGGGAGTAAAGAAATTAAGTGCACTACCCCTTATACGCTCCCCAATCAGTGTAATGTGTGTGATGCCACAATAGCTGCCATATGATACTCAAAAAAGTGCCCTGTGCATTATACGCAAACCAAATTCATTGATATAGAATCATATACAAAATGTAATCATGTGGAAAATAAATTAAAAATCTCTAATCAATATACAATAAATTACCCTGTGTGTTATACATCATTGTTGTAGTCTCCATATCATCAGTGTACCTCATTCTGCCAATCAGTCTTGCACACTCCCTTCACACTGCTAGCTTGATTGACAATGGCTGTGGGACGGTGTACTGTAGGTGTCATCTAGATGTGTCTCTGTGTTTCACACTGTTAAAGGTAAGGTGTGAAATGAGTATCAGTCTCCACACTCTGCCTCCAGGGCAGTTAGGGATGCTGGGACTTGAAGATGTTGACACGGCAGCAGCATCATTCAGTGAACCTGTCTGGTTTTACTGTTTCCTTGCTCCCTAAGGCCTGCTATATAGAAGCCATGGTTTCCATGCACTGCACTGATGATGGCCAAAAAGCCTGAAACAGCTGTATTCAGTTTTGGAATTCAGGGCCCTAAAATATTTGGCTGTATCTGCCATAAAAGCACAGCTGTCTCTGACGGCATAAAGGAATGATTTGCATGATTTTCCTAATGTTGGAAATAAATACTTATTTTTTTTAGATGTTATGAAAGTGAGATGTGTAGATACCTTTAGCTTTAAGAAGACTATACTGTAATTCTTCTTACTATACATTGTTTTGATTGCTGAAGGTAGAAATTAGAAAATTAATCATTTCATTGAAGGTGGGTTTTGGCAATTTGTCCCAGACTCTAGACTAAAGGTACAGCACCTATAGTCATTAGATAGTAGTGAGCCATTCATTCATGATCTGATAAAAAAAAAAAAAAAGTTTTACAAATGAGCATTCAATGAGAAAACACGCAAGGGAAGGAAAGGATCAGGACACTCTGTGTCTTAGGGGAAACATGAAGAATTACTTGCGAAAAGCTGTTTTGACCAGTTACCCCTTCCTGAGCCCTGGCTCAGCTAGGGGCATCATGGAGGACTAATATATACAATATACTGTATTGCGACTGACCTCCTGGCTTTCACCTTGGGTGCCTTTGTCAAGATATAGCTTCCTCTAGTCTGGAACCAGGTATTATTGCTGAATATTGCACCCATGAACTAGACGACACTAGCTTAGGTGCAAACTGAAACTAACTACTAACTATTGTAAACTCACACAGAATATATAACATGCAAGATCAGGTAATGGATTGATCAAATTAACATAAACAGTATGGTAATCAACCACTAGTCACTTAAACAAGCCTAGATGCCCAGACCATTCGGTACTAGTTCCCCAGTAAATAAGACCTAGGGCTGTCCAAATATCTAAAAGGATTAGCAGACAGACAGCAACTATAGATGACTCAATTAATAATGATAATTCGCACCTAGGTGGCACACATTGGGGCTGAGATACTTAACACAAAACACCTTAAACAAATAGCAGGAGACCCCAGCATCAGGTTGTTTTGAGCTGATTATAGTAACATCTGCTCTGTGTCTAGGAGGAGGATTGGAGAAATCAATGCTAAGTTGGGCATAGAGGCCCCACATCTATAACCAGGTCCTCCACTGCTGAGAGTCTGTGTGTTTTGGGGAGACATGGACTTGAATCCAAAGTAAAACTACTCCAGAGGTCCCACAGGCACACACCTTCCAAAGAATAGGACCCCCTCAAAAGCCAGGGCCCATAGTCAGTAAGCAGGAGGCCACCCTGCAGTCATCTACAAAAGCCCCATGTCCTGGTTGGGTCTGTTATATATATCTTAATCTGACCATGAACCGAACTTTTGTTGCAGCTTTTAGAATGGTGTATTGATTTAGTTGATTTAGACTATTATCCTATGTCTGGCAATCTGATTTTGGAATAGGAAGTAAAAGGAAAAAGAGAAGCCATAAAAGTTTAAGGTCACCATTATTGGAATTCTTTAGAGGCTTATAAATGTATAATTTTCCATTGTTTTACAATTAAATATACTTACAAATAAATATTTAATACAGGGTATATCCATGACATTCAGTGTAAAAAGGATGACAGGCTTTCCAATAAGAAAGCCTAGCACTGCTTTTTCTCTGACAACTTGTATGAAGTAAATAACAAAGACAAACTCTGCTAAATTAAAGGGAGGAGTGTGTCCCTCCTTTTTTAGCCGATGTGCAATCTGACCATTCCTGGCATGATATGACAGTTACCTGATATATATATATATATATATATATATATATATATATATATATATATATATATATATCATGTATATATTTATTTATTATGGGAAAAAAAAGAAATATACTATATATATAAAACACTAAAATATACAAAAAAACATGTTTCTTGTTTGAGACTCAACTTGAAGCTGCACTGAGCTCCCACATATTGCAATGTAAAGCAATCAGAAATGGCAGTCATTTACTAAATGCTACTCTATAATAATGTTTAATTTCCTGCCATGTACCAGAGGGAGTTGCCATCTCTTCACACCACAGGCCTGTTGTGTTGCTCTAAAATCTCACAGACTCAGCTGCCTGCGCTCACGGCTTTATTGATCTGTGGGTAGTGTTACCTGCACCTCAGCTTCTGGAACCAGCCGACATGAAACTGGCATTGAGAGCTAGCTTCCTGTCTAGGTAATCAGGCTGGAGCGTGTGCACAGTTCAGCACTGTATTCATCACAGACAGAAGCTGTCTGTGCCACCACATAGAGAATAGAAGAATTTATCTACCCATTCATGAGCCATGGATTTCCTGCAGACAGGTCAAACTGTTCCAGACCTATCCTTCCCTCTATTCAGTAATGTCTGGCTTTAGACATGGTGACTGTCTGGCCAATAGAAAGGCACACTGTGACATCTTTTTTAATCGCCGTGGTAGGGGACCTTGAAGTAGAGCCAGCAGGGCATAAAACAGTTTCTCAATGTTTCCAACTCTGTAAGAGTTTTAGAAAAGCTATTTCTGGAATAAAGTAAAATCACTAAAATGCAGATAGTACCCAGTAAAAATGCTAAAAACTTTATCAAAGTGACTTCTATAAAATAAAAATAAAACATGTCCAATGGAAAGAAAGACTATAATAAAACATGTCCAATGGAAAGAAAGACTATTAAGATCAGTGGGTAAGATTTTATAGCCATGATAGCTGCTGAAAAGAACAAACTCACCGGGGACGTAAATATTCAAAGGCTTCTTTGGCAGGGTCCATTTTTTTTATTATTCTTTTTTTTCAGCAGACAACATCACCCTAAAGCTGAACTCAACACAAAATGATCACATCAAAATGTCAGTCTTGTAGTCCATATATAAGCCCTCTTTGCAAATATCCTCCATATGCTTATTTCAACACACATCATCTAGAATGTTAGTAATGACTGGATGACTGACCAGAACAAGGGTGGGCAATTAAATTTCCCATGATAAACTGAGACGCTTGTGGAGGACCAAACTTAATTCTGCTCAATATTGATTTTGGACCTGGGAAAGTCCATAAGTACATAAACATATAGAAACTAAACATCTATACTACTTACTAGGAATAATAGGTACAACTGCTCATGCAATAGGTCTCTTTCAAATGGGTGGTTTGGGTTTTATTGCCCTGTGGTTGCCCGCCTTAACTGTAAAATGACAGGCTGTTTGCATGCTGCATGGTTTTTAGCTTGGGCTGCAGAGTTTGATGAGCAGCATCACTTTCAAACTCACCCATTGAGTTTAATAGGGCTGTGCTGCAACTGATTGGCAGCTACAAGCTTCAATGGCAAAGAAGACCTACATAAAAAAAATATCATAAAAAGAAATCTGCAAGCACTTTTTTTTAAAACAAAGATCAACAAATTTCCTCTTTAATTATTACTAAAATGACTCCTAAGACACAACACTTACTGTTCTCTGCGCTACCTGCATCAACTGTCATTTTGCACCTTTTGTAAAATGTCATATAGAATAAGTGAGGTGCACGATGGGACTAAAACTTTGCATCAAGCCTGAAATTAACGTGCAGTAGATTTTCTCTGAAATGAAGCTGTCTGCTCCCATTGTGTTCAAATTGCTTGCGCACCATGTATGTGTAAATGTCCCCCAGCATGAAATGTCCTATAATTACTAGGGCAGCACAATGTATTGAATGGCAGCAAAACATCCTTGAACAAGAAAGGAAGCAGCACTACAAAAAACAATAAACATCTTCAAGGTACAGACAGTACCTTTCCATCTAGGCAATATGGAACAATCAGCGCAAACAATATAGTATCAGAAATGTTGCAAGCTGAACACTTTAGGTTAATCACATTGCCTCATAGAATATACAAAATAGAAATAAGTGCAATGCAATAATGAAAAGTCCGTAAACACAGTGTTCACAAAGGAATTACAAGTCCCAGGCAAAAGGAGCTGAAGAAACCTTCTAATGAATATTAGATTTCTTTGTGACACCACCTTCATCAGCTGATATAAATTGGGCGCTTACCAGATCCTATGGACCTCTGAGCCTACAGAAGGTCAAACGAGCTTTGTATCCACAATGGGATAAAAGTAACCAGTACTCCAATGGACCAGATCAGCCGAAATTGGTATAAAAGGAAGAAACACAATCTACACGTCAAAAAAAAGAGTAATTTATTTAAATGTCCTATTGCCAGGCTCCATACATGCCGCTATCACACTACCGGATTTTTCATTATTACGCTGCACTTATTTCTATTTCGTATAGTACCTATCCATCATTGAGCCTTAAAATAAGCCACACAAAAAGAACAATACCACCAATTAAAGTGTATATTAACTCAATCTCGAAATGCTCAGATAAGCTTTAACCTATTAATGTAATTTAAAAAGTAATTTTCTGTATTTTTATATCTGAATTTTCCATTAACACTGAAGTCTGGGCATAGCAGCATTGAAATATATTTTTGTATACATCTTTGAAACTTTTAGAGGGTCTGTACTGGCTTCATCAATTGAGCCTTTTCCAACGTCCCTCCCTGTATATTGTCTCCGTCCACACAAGCTCCCAGTATAGATATTTACATATTAACAGATCAATAGGACTGTGGTGAGTACGGGTCACTCATTAGCATATGCTATGGATTTGTGCTCTCCCTTTTTTCCTTAAAGAATGAAAGTATAATATATCACTTAATATCTATTCCAGGTATTGTTATACTTGACTATAATAGTTAAGACATATAATATTACATCTCTCCCTATGGGAGATCCAGCATATTTTTGGACCAACATTTAATGTAGGCTATTGGGGCCCCTTGGAAATCCCCTCTTTGCCCTTATTCAAGACTCATTTTGGAGGTACGGACTTTGTGCCTTTTGGGATGTTTTGTTGGGGTGGGGTTTAAGGTGGGGTGTTGTGTTTTTTTGGGGGGGGGAGGGGGTTGGGATATGTGGGAAGGGTAGTATGATCTATTTGCGTTTTGTGGGCTATGTGTGGCTATGTTTGTGCATGATATATTGTATTGATCCATTGAAGAGTGATATATTAATTTGTGTTTTTTTTTTCTATTTTCTTTCTATAAACCTAAGGTTGAGAATATCATAACATGTCTTTTAAAATTTAATAAATCAAATACTCTCGTCCTTTTCCTGATGAAGCCATTCCGGCAAAACATGTAGAAATTTCTGGACACAGAATTATTTGTATGTGATTGCAGTACTCTCACTGTCTGGAATAGGGATTGTGTATATACCCATGACCTTGACCGTAATTGTATTCACTACTTTTATATTGGTTTTCTAAATAAAAGATTTGTATATTTTTACATAAAAATTGGTGTTGTTCTTTATACTATGTACCCATAAAGTCCCATTGCTCCATTTTGTATATTGAAATATATTCCTCAGTAGACACAAAGGATATAAATTCACCAAATACCTTTAGAAAGATAAGTATCCCCTTGTAAAAAGTAACAGAGACATCCTTATTGTGATGTGCATTGCCTGTATACACAGTACAGCTGTTGGAGGGACCCATCAGGCTCACCAACTATAGGTTTTTTTGGAAGAATTTACAGGAGAGTTAGAGATGAGATCAACCACTGTAAAAAAGGAGAGAGATCAGCAATGACCAGCCTTTTTTTACAGGAAGCTCCTACACAAAGGCAATGTTTCACACTGGGTTACTGCACAGATCTGGAGGAAATACACAAAGCACACCAAAATGCAAGTAGGACTGGCCATATATGGTTTGAATTGGCCGAGATCCGAACCATTAATGGGCAGGCTGAATGTACCAAGTTGATCGAACTATCGACTTGGGTACAACCAGCCTGCCGGATTTGCTTGTGATTTTCGCAAGCAGATGCTAAAACCACTAGGAATAATTACTGTCTTCTCCTGGCATGGACAGCATCCCCCGACCACTCCCACTCCCCCTGCCGGGAGGAGACCATAGCTCGGAAGGAGGGATTCCCCTGTCTTCCCATGGTTGCAGGAAAGAAATGTGCTCCGTTTGTGGCCTGCGTAAGATTACAAATGTCTCTTGTATTTAAACAATATTTGCTTATCTCTTATCAACTTCTAAATAATACCTTGTAGTCATTTCTTAAAGATCCTTGTTTAGACATTTCATGTTATGGGGTGGCAACTGTCTCCCAGTTGTGTTTCTGCATTGTCACCCTGGAACATGGGCATATGATGGAGACTACAAATGGCCTTTTATATACATAATATGTATGCATGGTTCACGGTTTTCACTATGGAGGAGATAAAACTTGTGTGCAAAGCATCTGGTGCAGCTTTGTATAATAACCAGCTTCCAACTTCAGACTGTTCAATTAAGTTTTGCCCATAAAACCTGGAAGCTGATTGGTTACTATGTGCAGCTGTATCAGATTCGGTGTGCACCAGTTTAGTAAATTTCCCCCATGATGAGGAATCTCCTGCAAGCAAGTGCTAGAGTATATTTATGTACACAGCAAGTGGCTTATATGTTGAAAGAGATCAACAGTGCTGAGATGCAAAAAGGATAAGAAAAAATATAAAAACTGTATTTTATGGTGGGAAAAAATGGCAGATGTTTAAGATCTTTAAAAAACAAAATGGTATTTAATTAGGGTTTACATCTACTTTAATTTTATTACATTTGGAACAGGCTTGTAGGGGTAAAAGTAGCCAGCTTATCTTCTTAATTACTGACACACGTGTTACCAATATTATAACTAGGAAACGGCCCTAGACCACTGCCCCCAACACCCCCCCCCCTCCATCTACAGGTTCCCCTTTGCTTGGTCCCCCCACTTTACTATCTCTATATGTACTTACATTAATGAAGAATACTGAGTGGATAAGCTGAATTATTCAGCTGAATGTGCCATTGGGTAGACACAAGGCAGAGATGCTTCTCCATGGATTCCTCATGTGACTTCAGGTGACTTGGGCAAGCACAATACACACAGGAGAATTGTTGCTGTTCCGTGCCAAACCTGTAACTAGCAGACTAGTCTAAATTTATCAAGCACATGAATCTTTCTGTGAATTTCCAGGCTATCTGAATGTCACCTGGGAAATATAAATTCTTTGACATATTCTAGCTAGTAGCAGTTAGTCACATTCAACTGAACTTGTTCTATAATGTTAAAGATACTGCCAAGCTTCTCCAAGGCATATCTTCAGTGGTTTGGATAAGCTCCAAAATTACGTCAACATTACAGTCCAGTTGAATGTGACTATCTACTATTAGATATACAAAAAAACATTATTTATCTACTAATTGAGCTTGTTACTCAGTACATACAGCCAAAATAAGTTATACAAATCACAAGAATTTTTTTTTAAAAACACATTTATTAACTATATATAACAAATAAAAAAAAAACAAGTCTAGAATTCACTATCCTGCAGAATACAACTAATGATCAAATTATGAGCTTATTTTGAATACATGTCATGAGCAATCATAACTATACATCAGATATATGATGAGCAACAAGATATTCCATGGATCCAATGATATACTATATGTTCCTCAGGCCTTACTCGCTTCTTCAGGAGAGGTGAAGCTCAAACAGAAGACCAAATTATTTCATACAATTCATCCTAGTGTCAGCAAGTGTACAGTAAGCACAACACTTAGAAGTCATTCCATTAAAAAATAGCTGCATACAGGGCCGTTTTTAAGGCAGGGCAAAAGAAGCAGATGCCCTGGGCCCTGTCATTATTGTGGGGCCCAAAGCAGCTGCTTCATACTTGCCAAATATCCTAGTTTAAATTCCCTTGCCCCTTGAGGTTTTAGTCCTGTGCTGTGTCCCAGATGACTCACCCGGAGAATCTGTGTTTACATGTAAATTACCGGCATCCATATGTAAATAGAGGCGGCCGGTGGCATTGATATGTATATCATGCCCGCTTGAGGTCATATCTACAGTAATCTCTAGCAACCAATCAACAAGCAGAAATCATGTGGTGTAACCTCTAGCAACTAACCAGTGAGCTGTAATGTGTTCTGTAACCTCTAGCAACCAGTCAGTGAGCGGTAATGATACACTGAAACCTCTGGCAACCAATCGCAATAGCTGCCTGAACTGATTCAGTAAACTGATTTCGAGTCTAGCTGCTATTTATTGTATGTCTCAGAGCAGGTATAGAGCGAAATTGCATGGGGCCCCCAAGAAAAGATTTTCCCAGGGTCCAATCAATATTAAAGATGGCCCTTGCTGCATATCATGTTATGTAAATAGAAAATGTCCCCATATTCACCGATCAGCCAAACAACAGGGAGGCCTGCCCCTCTGGAAAGATGGCCTCTACACAGCCATCTAAATATCTGTGTTCCCAGACCAATGGAAAGTGGGATAGTTAATCTGCTTCTATATATACCATGAGCTGAATGAGTGAGAACCTTAACAGGCGTATTCTAACATATTCTTATTTGATCATCTTTTCATTTAAAGGAAAACTCTACTTTCCCCCAACAAAAATGTTACAACATATATAAATTCTATAGAAACCATTTTGTAGTGATATTTAAATTGACCATTCCATTTAAACCCACCATCAGTTATGAGTTTCTAACACTGCCAAATAATGCAAATATTATCCGAATTACCGCTCAGCATTTTGGCATTACTTATGCAGAGAACGTTCAAAGAAGTAATGTTTCTTATTTATGTGACTGGCTTTATGACTGTGATTTTGACAGACTACTTTTCTCTGCAGACTTATGCTTTACAACAGGAGTGGACTGATCATGTGATCATAAAAAGTAATCCTGCTCATTTAGCACAGGAGGAGAAATTACTAAATGGTCTCTCTCAATCTACAAAACAGAAGCAAGAAAGAGTCAGCAATGAGGCTTGCTACAATCCTTGTAATGTGCATAGGTAACCAAGAGAGAATGAAAGACTGTACTGGGTACACACTGCTCCAAGGTGGCCTGCAGGGATCCTCTAGCTGCTTTATAGACCCGGGTGCCTGCTTGATCCTTGGCCAGATCAGCATATGAAGAAGAAATGTGTGGCAGCACAATCGGGGAATAAAAGCAAATGCTTTATTTCATGTCCATAATATAAGCAGCATGGCCACACGGTCCACAATGGTTCAGCAAACACGTTTCACACTCCTGTGACTAAGCATAGGATTGTGAAATGCATGTGCTGAACCATTGTGTACTGTGTGGTCATGCCGCTTATATTATGGACATGAAATAAAGTATTTGCTTTAATTCCTGGATTGTGCCGTCACTCTTTTCTTCTTCATATGACCTAGAGAGAATAACAAATTTGTCAATGGTTTTGGTTGACAGATAATGTGTGTGAGGACAGCAGCGGCAGACACTCATAACCAATCACCGTTGAATGAGTGATTAGATAAGGAAAATTGTATATCTGAGCATTACTAGTATCCCTTGGCTAAGACTGTTAATGGCAAAATGTGCATGCTTCAGTGTACATGCACATTATTGTAAAGGTAATTTAAAAACAATAATGTGGACCAGAAATTTATGTTTATGACTGGGACATGCCAATAATAGTTTTACTGGGACCCTGCCAGGTAGAATCAATGTAAGATACCAACTGACAGGGGCGGACTGACCATTGGGCCACTCAGGCACTGCCCGAGGGCCCCATACCACTAGGGGCCCCATCAGGGTTGCCAGCCTCAGTAAAAACAGGGACAGTATGTAAAAAATGTGTTTTTTTTTTACATCTGTTTCTGAAATGTCCCTTACCAACATCCTTTTGGTCTAAAAATCCAGAGATTATAGCTGCCCCACCTCTCCAGTACCTTCTCAGCCAATAGAAACATGTCTGTGTATATTGTGTGATTGTATACTGTGTGTGTTTGTGTCTGCTGTGTGGCCCCATAATCTCTGATTGCTTGGGGGCCCCATAATCTCCCATTGCCCGGGGGCCCCATGAGTTGTCAGTCCGCCCCTGCCAACTGATTTGTCTCAATCTGGAGACTAAATCACTAAACGCTGACTATGTGATGGAGGACTAACTCAGCAAACCTTAGAACTAGTTCTAACTTTCATGCTTGCTATCTTTGACCCTCCCCCATTTCAAATACTGTCCAAGTAAAGTACAGATGAAAAGTAGCCTTTGAGATCCCCTGAACTCTACCTTCACTTCCAGTCCTACTGGTGTGAACAGCAAATGGAAAAGCATTCTACATGCGTCAATTAAGGTAAGGAAAATGCTTGGGTATTATAGACTCATGCCAGAATATATGGGAATTTTTGTATTTTATTGCAGATATACACCACGTGCCTACTCCTGAAGAGTGGAATAAATCCACGAAACACGTTAAGCTATTTAGATGCTGTGTTAAAATCTATCATTTACAAGACTCCATATGCAATTCCTTATATATGAATCTTGTGTTTACAGGATCCCATATGAACTTTTTGCAACAATGCAATTTTTACTTAAATTGTTACTGATTTGGAGAGTTCAGAGAGTTTATGGGTTACATATTCATGACCATTCACAGCTGTATTGTGTTAATATGCAATATGTGTATGTATATATATATATATATATATATATATATATATATATATATATATATATATATATATATATATATATATATGAATTTTAATGGCATACCTACCATTACCATGTATTAATGTTTTGTAACTTGACATATACAGATATGTATGAATCAATAAAAATGACAATATACATTGTCCATTTCATCTATTTACAGCCACATGCTTCCTTTAAAGTCCTACTCCTTTTTATTTTTCTTCTATAGACAGGGGTGGAGGCATATGACCTCACTAAGTTATTGCTTCATTTAAAAAAAATAAAAAAAACTCCTCTTTTAGGGTTAGAATATAGTTAAGAAAAGCAGTGTTCAGCTGAATTGGACAACAGGAGAAGGTACCAGCACTAGTTAAACCTATACTAAATATAGATGGACCCCTAAGTTCCAAAGGGCCCTTTTACATCTGCACAGTCTTCACAAACTGTATGTCCGCACTGAATTTCAACTGCAATTCTCATCCGAAAATGAATTTCTCATTTTCCTGCCGCAGACTGGAATGATGTTTGTAAATCTGCAGCCTCTGACTAATAGTGACAATAATCATAACTAAAGATGGTTAAATCCGCTGCATCAGCTTATCTGCAGAGTTTTCATAGTTGCAGTGGCGTCCGTCTGTTCATTCCCCCAGAAGGCTGCAACAAAGCCAGAAATTGTGATTGTTAAACCCATCTGGTGGATCGGGTGATACAGGTGGTGTATTGGAAAGTGGGGGTGTGAATTTCCCCTGCTTAGTTTATCTCTACTAATAACCAATCCACCTAAAAATGTATTGTTAAGATTAACCACAGACATAGAGCAGAGCACAATCTGACTGCATGTCCTGTATGTGGCCACCATCAGACGTGTGTGTTTATGCCTGAGAAAAAGGGGAATAGGAGAGAAAAAACACAGGGCAAAAGACCGGTTTATAAGGAAAGGATATTCCATAAATAGTTTTGACTCATAGATCACTCACCAATCTTGGTGTTGTCACCATAACCAAACCATTAATGCAAAAAGATGAGAAAAACCCCTGGTATTGTATACCTGGAGAACAAAGGGGTTACTATTGGTAACACAAGGATCATAGCAGAGCATAAGTAGAGACATTTGTATAATTTATTAGTATCAGGCAGATTTAAAAAGGGCAAATAACAATACTGCTATTAAAGTACCGTATATACTCGAGTATAGGCCGACCCGAATATAAGCCGAGGCCCCCAATTTACCCCCAAAAAAACTGGCAAACTTATTGACTCGTGTATAAGCCGAGGGTAAGACATGCCTGTCCATCCCTGTGTGTGTGTCCGTCCATCCCTGTGTGTCCGTCCATCCCTGTGTGTCCGTCCATCCATCCCTGTGTGTGTGTGTGTCCATCCATCCATCCATCCCTGTGTGTGTGTGTCTCCGTCCATCCATCCATCCATCCCTGTGTGTGTGTGTCTCCATCCATCCATCCATCCCTGTGTGTGTGTGTATCCATCCGTGTGTGGTGTGTGTGTGTGTGTGTGTGTGTGTGTGTGTGTGTGTGTCCAGCCTACCTGTGTCCCGAGCCTTTGTCCCGAGCCTCCGTCCCGTGCCTTGCCTCCTTGCCTCCGTGCCTCGCCGCCGTGCCTTGCCTCCGTCCCGTCCCGTCCCGTCCCGTCCCGTGCCGTGCCTTGCCTTGCCTCCGTCCCGTGCCCTCTTCGTCGGCGCCTCGGCGCCCATTGTAAAATTCAAAAGCTGCGCCGCCGCCTTCGCCTGTGATAGGCGGAACACTGAATTTCCCAGCAGCCTGTGTTCCGCCTATCACGTACATCGTATCATCCTCGTCCGTAGTACGAGGATGATACGATGTCCGTGATAGGCGGAACACAGGCTGCTGGGAAATTCAGTGTTCCGCCTATCACAGGCGAAGGCGGAGCCGGAGGCGCGGCTTTTGAATTATAGAATGGCCGCTGTCTGTCTGCTCGACACGCTGATCGAGCGGGCAGACAGCGATGACTCGAGTATAAGCCGAGGGGGGCACTTTCAGACTCAAAAAAGAGGCTGAAAATCTCGGCTTATACTCGAGTATATACGGTAGATTAAACTCCACAGTCACATTGGATAGCTGGTTGGTATTATTTTAGTGCCTACATGGTGAAACATAGGAATTACTAGAGAGCCATGAGTTGAATTTTTTAAATATGTTTTTAAATTAACCTAAATTTGTCTTGGCATTGCCATCCTCTACATGGCATGCTTCAGATTGGGAGGTGGGGTGATGAGACGATGCTCAGAACCCATCAGGCTCTGCTGCAGTGCACATATTCAGGTAGGGAACAAACTGATAGGAGGAAGGCAAAGTAGACTGTGCACTTTGTAAAGTGCAGTTGCTCCAGAGCTTAGTAAATTAGGTAAATGTTCACTTTTCAAAGAATACCCAGTCACATGCAAGGAAAATTAAAATCATGCATTTTGCTTGCACATGATTAAATGATGGAAGTCAGCAGAGCTTCTGCTCATTTACTAAGCTCTGGAGTAATGGCTCTCGCAGAGTGCAAATGCACTTTGCAAAGTGCACAGTCTATTTTCCTTAGTAAATCAACCCCAGTGTGTAATCTGTCCAATCAGCAGGCCAGGGGTGTGTTCTTGACCTGATGCTGCTGTAGTTGAATTTAAGAACTTCATGAGTTACAAATCTTTTCGCAATGTATATATTTCAGTTATGTATTTACCTGCTTACCATTTCAAGACTGTAAAAACTCCATTAGTCAAAATCTGAATGCAAGTTTATCAAAATTTGTATTTATTACAACATTATAGCACAGACAAAATACAAACTAATAATCAGGGCAAATAAAATGGGAATGGCTTAGGATAGGAAAAGATAAAAAGCAAAACCCAAAATGCAGAGGATAATACACACCATGTTCTAGCAGTATCATTTTATGTGACTGTGGCTCCACAAGAAATGAGACATTACTAACAGCTTTACCCAACATAATCCATCCCACTACAGCGACTGATAATCATTCCCGTGGGCATGTATCCGTAGGTCTACCATCATAACTGTAATGGCATCAGTAACTATTAGAGTAGGTATCAGTCCCTGGAGATGGGATCGAGAATGAGGAAAATTCATTACATTTTTTTTTTCTGGAGGATGAAAGATGCAGCTAGGGAGTACCTACAACCAAAGAATCCTTTTTCCACTGTCGTGGAGTCCTGGCAACACAAAGGCTCTGCACACAGATATCAGCATATGGCCGCACAAATCTCAATGTATCAAAAGGAACCTGTACCAAGAGAAATATGATTGCCACTACAGACCACCTTATGCTAATGTAGCTGCCTGGCTATCCAAGAATTTAGAACTTGGAGACACAGACCTGTGACAAGCAAGCAGATCAGCAGAGTCAGACTGAGGCCGCGTACACACGGGCGGACTGTTCGCCCAACCTTGTTCGGCAAACAGTTTCATCAAACAGTCCGCTCAAAATTTGCATGAGCGGACTTGCCCACACACGAGCGGACTGTTTGACGAACAAGGTTGGGCAAACAGTTCGCTCAACTTTTGAAATGAACGGACTCGCCCACGTAAGGCGGAGGCAAATCCGCCCATTTCGAGCGCGTGTACAGGTAGGCGGGGCCCGCGAAGGAGACGTCGCGGGCTCCGCCGCCTGGAATGGGCTTAAAGGGGAACCCCAACGCCGAAAAAAAATCGGCGTGGGGGTTCCCCCCAAGTCCACACCAGACCCTTGTCCGAGCACGCTACCCGGCCGGCCAGGAAAGGGGGCGAGCGAGCGCGCCCCCCCCTCCTGAGCCGTACCAGGCCGCGTGCCCTCAACATGGGGGGTGCCTTGGGGAAGGGGGGGCCGCGCGGCCCCCCCACCCCAAAGCACCTTGTCCCCATGTTGATGAGGACAAGGGCCTCTTCCCGACAACCCTGGCCGTTGGTTGTCGGGGTCTGCGGGCGGGGGGCTTATCGGAATCCGGGAGCCCCCTTTAAGAAGGGGGCCCCCGGATACCGGCCCCCCACCCTATGTGAATGAGTATGGGGTACAATGTACCCCTACCCATTCACCTGTGAACTAAAGTACAATAAAAAACACAACACAGAGAAAAAATATTTTATTGCACAGCTCCGGGGGTCTTCCGTCTTCGGGGGTCTTCTCGCCGGACTCCTCCGCTATGTGTGTGTAGCTCTTTTGCTAGCGGAGGAGTCCGGCTTTCTTCCTCCCCGCCGCCGGCCTCTTCTCCCGACTTCGGGGGTCTTGTCCCCCTCTTCGGTTCTTCTGCCGGGCCACCGCGCCTGGTCCGGTGGCCCGGTCTTCTGTCGCCGTCTTCCGTTCTTCTGTCGCCGCCTTCGGTTCTTCTGCCGGGCCACCGCGCCTTCTTGTAGCTCTTTTACAGGCGGTGGCCCGGTCTTCTGTCGCCGCCGCCGCCTTCCGTTCTTGTTCTTCTTCTTGTTCTTCTTCTTCTCCTGGAGGTGTTGACTCGACGAGCTCTCCGGCCGGAATGCCAGGGACACGCTCCGCTGCCACTTATATAGTGACAATGGGGCGGTGTCACATGGTATATGTCACATGGGTTGGTCACATGGGTTGATGTCACATGGGGACTATGACATCGTAAGGGGGCGGGGTCACCATGTGACCAACCCATGTGACATATACCATGTGACACCGCCCCATTGTCACTATATAAGTGACCGCACAGCGCGGCTCTGGCATTCCGGCCGGAGAGCTCGTCGAGTCAACATCTCCAGGAGAAGAAGAAGAACAAGAAGAAGAACAAGAACGGAAGGCGGCGGCGGCGACAGAAGACCGGGCCACCGCCTGTAAAAGAGCTACAAGAAGGCGCGGTGGCCCGGCAGAAGAACCGAAGGCGGCGACAGAAGAACGGAAGACGGCGACAGAAGACCGGGCCACCGGACCAGGCGCGGTGGCCCGGCAGAAGAACCGAAGAGGGGGACAAGACCCCCGAAGTCGGGAGAAGAGGCCGGCGGCGGGGAGGAAGAAAGCCGGACTCCTCCGCTAGCAAAAGAGCTACACACACATAGCGGAGGAGTCCGGCGAGAAGACCCCCGGAGCTGTGCAATAAAATATTTTTTCTCTGTGTTGTGTTTTTTATTGTACTTTAGTTCACAGGTGAATGGGTAGGGGTACATTGTACCCCATACTCATTCACATAGGGTGGGGGGCCGGTATCCGGGGGCCCCCTTCTTAAAGGGGGCTCCCGGATTCCGATAAGCCCCCCGCCCGCAGACCCCGACAACCAACGGCCAGGGTTGTCGGGAAGAGGCCCTTGTCCTCATCAACATGGGGACAAGGTGCTTTGGGGTGGGGGGGCCGCGCGGCCCCCCCTTCCCCAAGGCACCCCCCATGTTGAGGGCACGCGGCCTGGTACGGCTCAGGAGGGGGGGGCGCGCTCGCTCGCCCCCCTTTCCTGGCCGGCCGGGTAGCGTGCTCGGACAAGGGTCTGGTGTGGACTTGGGGGGAATCCCCACGCCGATTTTTTTTCGGCGTTGGGGTTCCCCTTTAAGCCCATTCCAGGCGGCGGAGCCCGCGACGTCTCCTTCGCGGGCCCCGCCTACCTGTACACGCGCTCGAAATGGGCGGACTTTCCGAGCGGGAACAGTCCGCTCATTTCGAAAGTACAGCGGACAAGCCCACACACGGGCGGACTGTTCGCTCAAACACAGTTTCAGCGGACAGTTTTTCGGAATTTCCGAAAGACTTTGTCCGTCCAACTGTCCGCTGAAACTGTCCGCTGAAAGCCCACACACGAGCGGACTGTCCGCCCAAACACTGTTCAGCGGACAAGGTTGGGCGAACAGTCCGCCCGTGTGTACGCGGCCTGAGAGCAGAATTCCCAAACTGCACCCTTGTTCTGACTCATAGTACTGAAACCATTGGATATGCCTGACAGATAACTAGAATTTCAATAAGAGTTCAGCAAAGGAAGTCTCCATTCTTTAAAGCAGGTTCCCTTAAGCGACCCCATCATAAGATCACATAAAAAAAAAAGTCATAGGTGGAAAAGAAGCAATGTAATATTTACCTTTCATGCCAGAACTCTGCTCCCTTCAAAAGAAATGTCCAGCTAAAGTCTGAAGGGAAACTGACACTTCCAGGAGTTTTGGTTTCTCCTGGGTCTTCCACAGTGTTTAGTGGTTCCAACCTTCAACCTCCATGTTACTACTGTGTTCTAAAATAGGTGGGGGGGGGGGGGTAGAACCACTGAGGGGACCAAGAAGACGCTCTGGAAGGTGTCAGTTTTCCTACTGACTGTAGTCTGGGATTTCTTGCTAGTGGAACACAGTTCTGGCAGCATGGACAATGAAGAGGATTAGTATTAAACAACAGGGTCACTTTTAGCCTGGACTTATGCCGCGTACACACGATTGCAATTTTGGTCGGAAAAAAGCTCTGATGGTTTTTCCAGACAGAATTTAGATGGGATTCTGCTCAAGCTGTATTGCATACATACGGTCACACAAAAGTTCTCTGATCTTTTGACTGTCAAGAATGCGGTGACGTAGAATACTGCAACAAGCCGAGAAAATGAAATTCAATGCTTTTGAGCATGCGTCGAATTGTTTCCGAGCATGGGTAGGAATTTTGCGCGTCTGAATTTCTTTACAGATGATCGGAATTTCCGATCAGAAACTTTTTCCGACTGAAAAATTGAGAACATGCTCTCAATCTTTTGCTGGCTAAAATTCCACCAGCAAAAGTCCGATGGAGCATCCACACGATCACATTTTCCGACCAAAAGCTCTCATTGGACTTTTGCTGGCGGAATTTACGATCGTGTGTACGGGACATTTATCTTTTCTATGTGTGTTTCATGTATTGCAGGCATATTCATGTGCTGTCATTGTCATTCATAGAATCACTGAGCCCTTGTACACACGGTCGGACACTCTGACAACCAAATCCGTTGGATTTTGTCCGAAACTGTTGCATACACACGGTCAGACAAAGTTGTTGGAAAATCCGATTGTACATAACATGATAACGTTATTTAGTTACGATGGGACTACGTTCAGACTAGTAGCCAATAGCTTTGGTCTAGCAATTTGATGTGAGCATGTGTGGCACTTTGTCCGTCGGAGTAGGCTACACATGATCGGAGTATGTCCGATCTGAGCATTTTGTCTCAAATTTTACAGACAAGTTGGAAAACTTGGTCCGTCGGATACTCCGACAGAAACAGTCCGATGGAGACCACACACAGTCGGATTATCCGACAAAACAGTCCAATTGGACACATTTCGTCGGAATCTCCGACCGTGTATACAAGGGCTTACACATTATGATCCATCAATACATGGGCAAAGCATCGCACAGATGTGAACTAGAATGATTGAAAACAATGGCTAATCTGTGTCCAAGCATTGTGCTTGCTAAAACAAATGCTCAACTTAAAGCTGCATGTTAATGCATAACATGCGGTATGTGTACTGTACATTGAGGTGCATGTCATTCATTCTGACTGTTACCTCAAAACACATACTGTATACGGTAAGACAAAGCCAACATGTGTTATAACACATGACAATTCACAACTGTGAGGTCTTGTTCACACTTAGCGAATTGGAATCACGGTGCAATTCTCCCCGTGACTCTAAATCATGCTTTAAGAGAATCAAACTGGGGGCATCAACATGGGCAACAAATGACAGCGTACAAAACATGTGAATGCCACAGATATATGTGGCCTTAAGGAGTATGATAAATTAGTAGCACACCAATCATTCTTTACAGGCTGTATGCAGTGTTTTTTCGCACAACAGACTTGTTATTCCCGTGACACATCTCTGTGTTATAGGCCTCTGGTAATGACAGCAAAATGGTGGGAAAAGGTTATGATTCTGTGCACCCGGATGAAGGATACTATTAGCAGAGCTCATTTAAATATGAACTGTTTTATATAAACACACGAGGGCTAATGAGATTCCAGCCTGAACCAGAACAGGATATTTAGAGAGCAAAAGTATCCTGTGCCCAGGAGGAAAATGCAGGACCTTGTAGACATTAATATTGGCTCCTCACATAGCTGTACATACATCATCTCCTCTCGTCAACAGCTATATATACAATAACCTCCCAGTATTCTGTCATATACCCAGTTCTCATTTCCTCAGCAGCCAAATATATCCCCCATCCACCATTGCAGAAGGTTGGTTCAAATATAGACTTCTCTTCCCGCAAACAGTGGCTATATACACAGTGCTCTCAACTTACAGTAGCCATATATAAATTCTCTACTACTGTACCTTCCTGGACATAAATAAAGTTATCTTTTCTTCAGAAGCCATAGATAAGCTGCTTTCACACTGCTTGATTGTAAAAACACTGTAAATATGCTAATGCATTTTTGCCACTTTTTTGGTGCATTTCCAGTGCCTTTTGTGGTTGCCTGGCATCGGCCTGCACCTGTGATTCTACAAACGCACCAGAAAAGCAACTGTGGGTGCATTTTTGATACATTTTTGATGTGTTTTCCATTTATTTCATTGGGAACAAGGTTCGCTTTTGGCGCATTTTTTTTTTTTTACCATACCTAACATGCACCAAAAATTCAGCATGCAGGACTTTTAAAAACGCTACCGACCCACAACTGACTGATGTAAAGAGTTCCAAAGGGTTTAATGGTTATGCATTTTTCTTCTACTTTTTGTAATGCAAAAATGGAAGAAAAACTGATTATTGTGAAAGGGCCCTTATGTTACATTCTTACCCACCCCCCTTCCTGCAGGTGGTGGTTCATATATAGGATTCTCCTCTCACCCAGAACAGCTATATATACAGTGTAGAGTACAAGGGTTTAGTTGAGCACTCGGGCTTAATTGGACTTAATCATACAATTATTGGCGTAAGGGCGGGGGAAACACGTCAGAGGGGCGTGACCAATCAGTGGGCATTTGAGCTGAAGCCTGTCTTCACACGGTAGGTAGTTGAATACAGTGTGCAGTGATACTTGTATGATATATTGTATCTGGGAGCAAGATGTGCCCTGTTTCCGCCAGCACCTGAATACCGAGTACAAACTTGATAGACTGATACTGCAGGATTGGAGAAGCACCAGCCTGTTATGGTATTAGTAATCTCAGACAGTTACTACAGATGCCTAAGCATCTTCCAGACAAAAACTGGTAAGTATTTGCTATGAAGTTTCTAACATCCCTACTATGTACATGATTAGCCTTGAGAGAATGGTCTCCCTTTAATTGCAAATTATTTCCTATCATAGCTTCATATGGGTTAATATATCATACCTTTTAAATATACAAAAATACAGGATAATACCCTATGGATCATAGATCTAAGCAGTTATATCCTCTTTTATTGAAGATAAATAAAGGCAAAAGACCCTTTAAATTCCACTTTACAAGTGATTCTCCCTCCCTTTACCAAGATCACTAGTCAAGCTTCTTGCTGCTTCTCCATCCCTTTCATCATCAGACAAAATCCACCATCAAAGTGGCAACCGCAAACTCACCACATGCTGCCTAGTCCCAAGAAGAAGCATGCAGATACATCATACAACAGATTAGAGAAAATCCTATTGACAACACGCAGTCTCTTAACATTCAACACAATTCTGACATTCCAACAACCCAGAGAGGCTACTGGGGAGCTGCAAGAGCCCTGCAACCTTGTATAACCTATAGAGTAAATAGCTATTGCTAAAACACACACACACACACACACACACACACACACACACACATATATATATATATATATATATATATATATATATATATATATACAGTATTTCACAAAAGTGAGTACACCCCCACATTTTTGTAAATATTTTATTACACCTTTTCATGTGACAACACTGAGGAAACGACACTTTGATACAATGTAAAGTAGTGAGTGTACAGCTTGTATAACAGTGTAAATTTGTTGTCCCCTCAAAATGATTTAACACACAGCCATTCATGTCTAAACCGCTGGCAACAAAAGTGAGTACACCCCTAAGTGAAAATGTACAAATTGGCCCCAATTAGCCATTTTCCCTCCCCAGTGTCATGTGAATCGTTAGTGTTACAAGGTCTCAGGTGTGTGTGGGGAGCAGGTGTGTTAAATCTGGTGTTATCGCTCTCACTCTCTCATACCAGTCTCTGGAAGTTCAACAAGGCACCTCATGGCAAAGAACTCTTTGGGGATTTGAAAAAAAGAATTGTTGCTCTACATAAAGATGGCCTAGGCTATAAGAAGATTGCCAAGACCCTGAAACTGAGCTGCAGCACGGTGCCCAAGACCATAGAGCGGTTTAACAGGACAGGTTCCACTCAGAACAGGCCTTGCCATGGTTGACCAAAGAAGTTGAGTGCATGTGCTCAGCATCATATCCAGAGGTTGTCTTTGGTAAATAGACGCATGAGTGCTGCCAGCATTGCTGCAGAGGTTGAAGGGATGGGGGGTCAGCCTGTCAGTGCTCAGACCATATGCTGCCCACTGCATCAAATTGGTCTGCATGGCTATTGTACCAGAAGGAAGCCTCTTCTAAAGATGATGCACAAGAAAGCTAGCAAACAGCTTAAGACAAGCAGGCTAAGAACATTGATTACTGGAACCATGTCCTGTGGTCTGATGGGACCAAGATAAACGTATTTGGGTCAGATGGTGTCAAGCAAGAGTAGCGGCAACCAGGTGAGGAGTACAAAGACAAGTGTGTCTCACTTACAGTCAAGCATGGTGGTGGGAGTGTCATGGTCTGGGGCTGCATGAGTGCTGCCGACACTGGGGAGCTACAGTTCATTGAGGGAACCATGAATGCCAACATGTACTGTGACATACTTATATTCCTAAACACCCCTTCAAGACAACCACTGCCTTGCTAAAGCAACTAATGGGAAAGGTGATGGACTGGCCAATAATATCTCCCAACCTAAACCCTATTGAGCATCTGCGGGGCATCCTCAAATGGAAGGTGGAGGAGCGCAAGATCTGTAACATCCACTAGCTCCATGATGTCATCATGGAGGAGTGGAAGAGGACTCCAGTGGCAACCTGTGGCGCTCTGGTGAACTCCATGCCCAAGAGGGTTAAGGGAATGGTGAAAAATAATGGTGGCCACACAAAATATTGACTCTTTGGGCCAAATTTGGAAAATTTTACTTAGGGGTGTACTCAATTTTGTTGCCAGCAGTTTAGACATCAATGGCTGTGTGTTGAGTTATTTTATAGGGGACAGCATTTACACTGTTATACAAGCTGTACACTCACTACTTTACATTGTAGCAAGGGGTGATTTCTTCTTTGTCACATGAAAAGATATAATACAATATTTACAAAAATGGGAGGGGTATACTCACTTTTGTGAGATAAGGTGTATATATATATATATATATATATATATATATATATATATATATATAAACACACAAAATATGCAATATACTGATATACTGTATGTAAAAAAGCATGATTTAAAGAGTCCCTGTTGCCAGACCACTAATTTCAATAAAATACATCCCATAAAAATCATATGTACAGTACATTGAACATGTTATTTACCAGTAAAAGCCTGTGTGAGCATCTAAAAGCCTTGAGACTCCTGCTGGGTGCCACCATCTTGGATGTGATATCAGCAGCCCTAGCAAACTTACAGCTGTCACTCAAGTGACAAGGAGGTGAAGGGAGGGATGAGGAGCTGGGCCAGCCAGGCAGTAACAGTAATTAGACACTCCCATAAGAAGATAGCACTATGCCATGCAAGAAGGGAGGTGGCTGTGCCAGGGAATTGACTCTCCCCGGAATAGTCACATTTTCTAACACGTTCAATAACACATTGCAAGTGGCCAATTTTTATGCCACACTGTTGCCTGATAGAGGGCTTGATGGTATTGTGCCCTGTAAGCTCCTTCACTTGGGGGTTGATTTACTAAAACTGGAAAGTGCAAAATCCGGTGCAGCTCTGCATAGAAACCAATCAGCTTCCAGTTTTTGTTTTTTTGCCAAAGCTTAAAGTGATTGTAAAGCTTTGTTTTTTAAATATAACATGTCATACTTACCTCCACTGTGCAGTTCATTTTGCACAGGGTGGCCCCAATCCTCCTCTTCTGGGGTCCCATGGCGGCGCTATCAGCTCCTCCCTGCATCATATAACCTCCTAGGAGAAGCACTCTCCTGGGGGGTTACCTTTGCGGGCGCGCTCCTGAGTCCAGCATTTGTGTCCATAGAAGCAGAATGTAGGACTCGGCCCCACCCACATAATTGGATTTGATTGACAGCAGCGGGAGCCAATGGCTGCGTTGCTATCAATCTATCCAATCAAGAGCCGAGAACCCCCGGGCAGAGAGGAAGAGCGCGTCGCCACAATGTGAATTACAGGCTCAGGTAAGTAAGCCGGGGGAGGGGCTAGGGGGCCTGTCACTGTGGGAAGTTTTTTCACCTTAATGCATAGGATGCATTAAAGTGAAAAAACATGAGGGTTTACAACCCCTTTAATTGAACAAGCTAAAGTTAGTTAATTGGCTACCATGCACTGCTGCACCAGATTTTGCACGCTCCAGTTTTAGTAAATTTACTCTCTTGGTATTATGCTCCCACTGCAACCAAAAAAAAGTGCAGTGCGTTGGCTTTAAAACGGTATTAAAACTGATTTCAGATAAGTAAATAGACTTCACACAGCCCTGCATCAATGAAATTTGAATGAGGTAATGGTCATATATCATTAAAGGGCTGGTTCACACCAGGAATCGCACAGGAACGTGCTGTGTGCTCCTGCGTAATTCACATGCAGTTCTGTGCTGAGCAAATTTTGGCTGAAATTGCACCACACCAAAAGTAGTGCATTCCCTACCTTTGGAAACTCACTGCAAATGTATTGCATGGTACATCTGTAGCATTTGCAACCTGCATTTGAGGTGTCATTAAAGTGGTTGTAAACCCTAGCAAAAAAACAAACAAACCTGCAAGACAAAGGCATAATGAGCTAGTATGCATAGCATAGCATAGCATGCATAGCATACTAGCACATTATGTATTACTTATCATAGATCAAAGCCCGCTCAGCGGTCCTTGTTCACCGCTCTGGCCGGAGCCATCGATCCTGGAGTTACTTCCGGGTATCGTTGGTTCTGGTGCTGTGATTGGCTGGAGCCACCGGCAATGGCACAGTCTAAGGAGATATCTATGGTATCCTTATTATAAGCTTACCTGTAGCAAAAAGTGTGTTGTAAGGGTTTACAACCACTTTAACTGCAGTGCATTTTGATCTTGGTTTGGGAAATGAACATGAAACATGGGTTTCCCGCAGCGCGCTCTGATGTGAACCAGCCGAAAGAGTACATCTTTGTAATTGAAAGAGGGTTTAATATTTTACAGAAAAATCTCCCTAATTTATGGTCGTATTCCCATCTGAACACCTAATGGTGTGGTCATATAAGATGCTTTTTCAAATGCATTTTTTTTGTAGTGTTAGATCCAGTGCTGAGATGGAACATGGAACCTCTCTCCAATTACAATTAAACACCTCCTCACTTGAAACTAAGCTCCTCTCTCAGCATTCAACTGTCTAATGCCAGAACCTCTGTGAGCACAAGAATGAAAATGAAAGGTTGCCTTGGGCAACATGACAATTTTTAGGCATATGCAATGCAACAATATAACTTTAAGGTACACTGTCACACATTTTAAGTGGACCTATACACAAATGTTAAAGTTTTATTGGCAGCCTGGCTGAGATACATTAATAGAGAGTAATAGAATGGTTGAAATACTTATTAATGGAAAAAAATGCTGCTCCATGCTCCTTCCAGTTCTCCAGAGGCAGTTCTGGCCAGCTCAGTAGATACGTAAGCATGTCACTTCTCCTAGCTTATCCACACTCTTGTGCCCCTTTGTTGATTAGAAGCAGCATCTGCAACCACCTTTCAATCATTGTCTCACTGAGACATTAAATTGAATGCCCTTACACCAAGCACTAGGTCATTAGTGCTACATCTGTAAGCAAATTTTCATTAAAAAAAATGCATTAAACCATACAGAGAGCACTATGCTCTTTTAATTGATTTTACATGGTGCAACAATCTTATCTGGTCCCCATTGATTGTGAGATCTGGTTGGCGATTTGCAGCGGTGTAGTCCTGTTACTGTTGGATCCATGCAGAGGTACCAATCATCTCTTACACCCTTTATACACATGTGCATTTGTTTTCGTCCGAATGCATTTTCGTCCAAATTTCAGGTATTTTCGTTATGACAACAGAGAGAAAATATTTGACATAGAGAGAAAAGATTTGACATTATAGAGACAATAGCTAAAAAGGTCGAATGTGCCTAACCTAACTCTATTAGTCCAAGATTATTCAACATAGAGAGAAAAGATTCAACATGAAAATTCAACGAAGCAGTCGCCGCGAGCGGACATTCATGATCAAATGCTCCGCCCATAGGCTATAGAAGACTTCTAATGTTGGTAAACTAGTAATAATAATTAATAAATATAATTATTACCAGTGTCATACAACATTAGAATTCTACTATAGCTTGTAAGCGGAACATTCGACCAGAAATGTACGATTGGGGCGTCGTACAGTTTAACTGCTCCGTCGAATCTTCTTAGAACATTTGACAGACACCATAAGCCTTCAATGACAGATTCGACCTTAATTATTTCGGATTTTCAGACGAATGCATTTTTTAACGAAGCAAAATAAATAAAAACGAATTTCAGCAGTAACTAAATAAATGTATTTTTCGGACGAAAACGAAATTCCGGAAAAAAAATATTTCAGTGTACACATGTCTAACCCTTTATAGGAAGGCTCATTTAACCTATCTGTTGATTCAGTGGGTCCACATAGTGAGGTGAGCGGCTTGTATTGATTGTGGTGGAGGCATTAACACGGATACACACAGCTGAGATGTTTTTATGAGCACAGTGAGCACAGCCGAGGATTCTACTCTATCCATTCTCCTTTTCTACTGCCCTTTTCTCACTTTATTAAAGATGTATGGACTAAACTTCTGACTGCATTTTATGAATTTAATATATGATTTTCAGTTTTATTTTATATTAGCAATGCACATCTATTTGTGACTTTTCATGCAGGATTTGATATATTGAGCTTGAGTGTTTCAGCTGCTTTGTGGTTAGGGATTTTATTTGCGCTGATTTTCAACTCAGTAGATTGCTTTAAAAAAAAAAAAGGCCTGGATTCTTTCCTAGGTGTACATAATATAATTGGGTAATAACATTCATAGGTCAAGTTGATCCAGGGAATATCCGATTGCCTCTCAGGGGAGCAAGAAGGAATTTTTCCCCCTGCTGTAGCAAATTGGGTCTTGCTTTGCTGGGGTTTTTTCGCCTTCCTCTTAGTCAACTGTGGGTATAGGATTGTGTATATGGGATTTATGTTTAGTTTTTTTTGGGCTGAACTAGATGAACTTGTGTCTTTTTTCAACCTTACTAACTATCTCAGAAAAACTCTGCTGAAGATTATATGATGATACTTCTAGGCATTTGGTTATATGAGCAGCCCAGGGAAGATCTTGGAACAACGGTTTGTCCAATAGTAGCTATTACTTTACTTTTTTTTTTTCAATAAATGCCTTATTTCTAAAAACATAAAAAAATCATATATACAGCATTATGGACAAAAAAAGATGGACAGTTGTGAAAGAAAGAGGGATTTGGGCCAAAGAAAGGGCAATTTGCAGCATGGATATTACCACATAAAGAGAGGTTTGCAATATGATATAACGTTGCGGTATGTACCATAATGGAACTCATAGGTCAGTACTTAGGACAGCAGGGAAATGAGGGCAACACCACCCCCCAAAGTTTACAAACTGTGATACTTTATTACTTATTGTGTTTTCTACTCTGGCCAAGCCTTGTGTCAAAATCTAAATTCAGCACATGATCTAAAGGGGTAAGTGTGTGCAAGGAACTTTGAAAGGAGCCATAAGACTCGCAATACTTCAATAAATATGAAACTGCTCCTTTTTCTTTTCGGTTGGTCTGTACAGTTAAAAAAAAAGTTGGCAATATAAAAGCAGATAGCAATGCATTCCTTTAATAAAATAATCACATAACACAAGGGTCAGAGTTTGCAAGAAAGGATGTCATTATATATGAATGGTTAGGCCAACATGAAGTTTAAATGTAGCCCTGTCTAAATGCAGTCAAGCCGCATTTCAGTGGCACAGCAGGCTCCGTGCCGTCATTCTTACTCAGTGATCTGCCAGTAAATTCCCAGCTAAACACCTCAGTTGGCTCTTGCCTTGTCTGTAATTGTAAACCAGTACACCCTCTATCTTTGTCTCTCCGTGCTGGTTGTTATACAGCCAGGCTGATTTGTCTCGTAAATAAATAATATAAATAATCACAAAAATTAATGAGCAAAGCAGTCAAACTGAATCTGTGTTACAGCTCATATTACCTTGGAAATAAGAAGCTTTATGAACCTGCCAAAATAACTGGCTGACTGCTTCAAATACAATGAATAGAGAGACAGGTTGTACGCGGCAGCAGGAAGAGTAAGCGCAATGGTGAATAAGAGAGACAAGTTCTTTACACGTAATGAAGAAGACGGATAAGCTCATAATGGTGCGGACCATGGGAATGAGTGATATGGGTTTTTAGCACATTCTTTGTGGTTAAATAGGGACTTCAAGCCACAAGTGAAATCAAACTATGACCTGAAAATGCCTTCCAGGAAGCACTGTAGCTGTTCTTTAGTCTCTAAAGTTGAATCACACTTCAATGTACACTTGTGTTCAGACTAAAAACTGTAATATTTACATATTCAAAACAAGTAATAAAAAAAATTTAAAACACGTGATCCCTGAACTGTTTAGCTGCTTGTAATGTGAAGTAATTTCTTCTCAAAGATCCCTCTTGCCCCTTGAAGCTTGTATCTAGTTTTTGCTACTTGGGAATCATAAAACTACAACTTCTTTTCCTATACTTTAGGAATAATCTAAACTCTCTAAGTTCTGGCCAACCTTCCCCTGACCCTTTTAGAAAGGGTAAACATACAGTATTTAAAATTATGTTGCTGCCCCGCTTCCTCCATCTATAGCTTAAGTAATTCTCCAGTGTATATCCCCAAAAGTCGCTTTCAAGAGATTGACTCTATTCTCATATCCTTTATCTGGGGAGGTAAGGCTGCTCAAATAGTAAACGACACCCTGCAATTACCAGTTCTAGAGGGGGCCTAGCAATTCCCAAACTTCTAATTTATTATGTAGCTCCTTAGTTGGCTCATGCTCACTGATGGTTTCATCTGGAGGCTAATAATGCTGCTTCGGCACTGGAAGCAGCTATTCTCACCTCATATAAATCTTTATAAAACTTAATTCACTGAGAATCTACTCTGGGTCGGGCAAGTACAAGAATCTTATCCATGATGCTGAGGCTTTTCTAACTTTCTAAACTGCTTGCTCCTGGCTCAGCAAATGTATATTCCCCTAACACCCCTTTATGGCAAAATCCACGTCCATTCGACTGATGGGCCTTTTTGGTCTAGACAGGGGGTAAAACTGATCTCTCATTTATTACTATTGGGGGTTTTACATTTGTTTTTGGATTTTCAACTAGCCTTTCATCTACTCTCGGCATACTGTGGTGGCACAACTTTGATTAACCAATGTATCTATAAAGCCATCTGCCTTGAAGAACTTATTAACCACTTGCCGCCCACCATATAGCAAAATGACGGTGGCAAAGTGGTTGTAATATCCTGACTGGACGTCATATGACGTGATCAGGATATTAGGCCACTGCACGCCCCGGGGGCGCGCATCGCGGCGATCGTTGTTGCGGGGTGTCAGTCTGACACCCTGCAATTACGATCTGTCAGAGACTCTTTACCATGTGATCAGCCGTGTCCAATCACGGCTGATCACAGTGTAAATAGGTAGAGCCGGTGATCAGCTTTTCCTCACTCTCGTCTGTCAGACGCGAGTAGAAGAGAGCCGATCGGCTGCTCCTCTGACAGGGGGGGTCTGTGCTGATCGATTATCAGCACAGCCCCCCCGAGGATGCCCTCACTGGATCACCAGGGGTGCCACCAGACCACCAGGGACGCCCAGCAACCGATATGCCCCCCTAGACCACCAGGGATGCCAGTCAGTGCCCACAATGGATGCCAATCAATGCCCATAATGGATGCCAATCAGTGCCCACAATGGGCATCACTGATTGGCATGCATTATTGTTTGGCACTCATTTGGATCCATCCCTATACAGTACTGTACACTACAATGCCCAACCATGCCGCCTATCAGTGCCCATCCATGCCACCTATCAATGCCCATCTATGCCGCCTATCAGTGCCCATCCATGCCGCCTATCAGTGCCCATCCATGCCGCCTATCAGTGCCCATCCATGCCCATCTGTGCCGCCTATCCATGCCCATCCATGCCACCTATCCATGCCACCCATCCTTGCCACCTATCAGTGCCTATTTGTGCCACCTATCAGTGTCTATCTGTGTTGCATATCAGTGCCATCTATCAGTGCTGCCTATCAGTGTCACTTCATTGATGCCACATTATTGGTGCCCATCAGTGCCCCCTTCAGTGCCAGTCACTGCGGCCCTGTCAGTGCCCATCAGTGAAGGAGAAAACTTACTTATTTACAAAGTTTTGTAACTGAAACAAAAAAAATGTTTTTTTCAAAATTTTCGGTCTTTTTTTATTTGTTTAGCAGAAAATAAAAGTCCCAGAGGCGATCAAATACCACCAAAAGAAAGCTCTATTTGTGGGAACAAAATGATTAAAATTAAGCTTGGGTACGGTGTAGCATGACCGCGCAATTCAAAGTGCGACAGCACTGAAAGCTCAAAATTCGTCTGGGCAGGAAGGTGTATAAGTGCCCGGTATTGAAGTGGTTAAGTAATCCTTCTCATTCTAAACTTATCTCTACATGCTATTCTACTTTACTTCATTCTAGAACAGATAGACTCCATCTTACTGAATCTCCCTGGCATGTGGACATTACACAGCTTGCGGAGGAAGTTTGGCAGGAAATTCTTCCCCTACAAGTACCCATGGTCATTTCATCCAGGAATAAGGTTGTGCAAACCAAATTTCTTTAAAGATCATATTACACCCCCTGTCTCTTTTTTCGATTGGGTAAACTGTCTTCTCCAGCTTGTTTTAAATGCTCTTCAGTGGATGGCACATTCTATCATCTGGTCTGGGAATGCCTCTGAATTAGCGCTTTCTGGTCCACAGTTACTGCTTTTATTAGGTCAATTACATAATTGCCTAATATATATGTAATCCTTTACAATGTCTCTTTAGATATATAGATGTTGATACTCTTCCTAACTGTACCAAACTCTTTTTGCATTCAGTTTTGTACTGTGCTAAGAAATCCATAGTTATTCAGCAGCTCCTCCCTCCATAGCATCCTGGTTTATCTTAGTTAATTGGACCATTCCCTTATATAAACTATTGTTTGAAGCCAGAGGTTTCCCTAAGAAGTTTAATAATATCTGAGACCCATGGTTTTCTTCTGAAAGTACTGTTCCACCTGCTAATCCAGACTAGGTATAGGGTCAGAACATATGTGTTTCATTTGCTCATTATGACAGTATTCAAGGTTTATGGGAATCTAGTCTAGCCCACACTTTTCCTACATCTGTTTTTTTTTTTTTTGCTTTTGTTTTTTTACAGACTACTGATTTTAGCTTTAACAATGTTTTATACATGTATCCTTTGTGCTTGTTAAAAGTGCATTGTATGGGCACTTTTCTGTTATAGTTTATTTTTCTTTTCTCTTTTTATTTTGACATAATGTGAGCAAGGTTCACTCTTCTTGTGGTAACTTTATTCCTGTACTTAATAATAAAGTTATTAAAAAAAAAAAAAATGATCCTTGAAGATTGCAACAAAGGTTAAGGGTTCATGCACATGAGTGTAAACTAAGTTATACAGATCTGACCATTTAAACAGATATTTAAACAATTGTGCTAATCTTTGCATGTGTACAGTGTAACTGGACCCTTCCCCATCACAGCTGCCTAGGGAATTTAGTACTAACATGTGAACATCAACAATGTGTAGGCACGGATGTAAGCAGATGTATGTTTGTACGAGTTCACATGCAATACTGGCAGCTTTCTATGCAGAGTCTTGAAAAATCTAAGCTGTTAGTTTTTATAACAGCTTAAAAACATCTGCTAGTTGTTTACATTAGAGGATTGACAGTCTGCAAAAAATGAGTTATAATAGCAACTAACCTTTAAAGCTGATTATATTTACAATGCTTATAGCTACAGAGCTAAATGAGGGTTTGTTTTAAAGTGTTTTACTGCTTTTTTGGAATGTATACATACTTTGGTCAGCATAGTATGGGCATAGGTTCACTTTGAACTGTGACTAAAACACCACTTCTACAGGGGGTGGTCTTGTGTCATATCATGCAATTACAGTATGCACAAAATACTTACCACACATTATGACACACTTACCTTCTTGAGTGCCCTCCTCCAGCAATGTAACATCCACGTTCCTCCTCATGACTCCATCACTGGTGATAACATCTTCTGCTGGTCTTCTTCTGGGACTTGTCTCACCACCTGCACCTTTGATTTTTGATTTCTTGATGAACTAAGGTGGCTGAAGAATCTTCAGCACTCATATATAACAAAACAGAGAATCAGGGACACTATACAGTCCTTTAACTGAGATAAACAGTCTTTAAGCTGGCAAAACCACACCCAAGTGGGATTTCAAATCCAAAGGTCTAAGGGTTCTGGAAAACCACCAATTAGTTAGGGTATTCTCCACCAGAACATTAACGAAGCAGATTACCAAAATTTGAAACCTCTAGATCATAGGGTATCTGAAAAAGCTTGTTAACGGTTTAAACCAACTGGACCACTGAATTCATACTCCTAATCAGTTGCTCCTGGAGATCGGGAATATATTACTAAAGATTTGCAAGTAGGGTGGTCTCTTTCTTCAAATCTTAATTACTTGTTGCAGTAAAGTACTGTAGACCTAGGGGTTGATGGATGTAAGTACAGCACACAAGTGTGTCAATGGAAGTGTATAACACAACATGAGAAAAAGATCCTTCAGCAATATTTTTAGATTTTATTTTTTTAAACTGGTGCATTCATTTGAGTTTTACATTCAGTCAGTTTTGATTCCATAAACTCTTGCATATGCTTCCACTACAGCCACTTGTTATATGATTCTACACTGTTCATTGTTTCTTTCTGCTCATTCACATGGCTAAGCAGTCAGTCAATTTCAACTTGACTTTGTCCAGCTTTTGAAAAAAAAAGCTTTTTTTATTTTTTTTTTCGTTTTACTGGCTTGATCCAGTTGCTAACAAGCCTTCTTGAAAATTCACTCTGCCTATAGGACAGAGGTTGCATGACATTTATCACAGAGAACATCACAATAGTGTGAACCCGGCCTGCAAAGTGACTTTCTACTACATTCACTAAGCTAAGGAAAAAAATCCTCTGCATTGTGAAAATTTCCTTGCAAATAAGCAGCCTATTTGTCCTAAAACAACCGTTGTCTAAGCTTGTAAAGATAATTATCTTTCTCGGAGGCATTTTAAATGCAAAAAGAAAAACTATTTTATTATATTATGATAGAAGCAGACAATGATTTAGTAGAAAATTATCGGAAGAGTACTAAGCCAAGATTTGTCAGAGCTAGAAGTGAGTACAGGTAAAGGGAGCCGAGGGACACTCTCTTTAATGCAACTATTCCTGTGTTGCTGGCCTTTTTGTCAGATATTCAGGATTTTTAAACTGGTTGACAGGTATGGAAGGCTCTCAGTAGGCAGAAATAGAAAGGAAAAAGACAAAATCATGTAACTGCAAAATACTTTTATTTGACTGGGTATTTTAATAACCTAATGCCACGGACACACGATTGGAATTCTCGTCGGAAGAAGTTCTGATCCGACGGAATTACGCTCAAGCTGTCTTGCCTACACACGGTCACACCAAATTCCGATCGTTTAGAACGCGGTGATGTATAACACGTACGACAGGACTAGAAAAAGGAAGTTCAATAGCCAGTAGCCAATAGCTTCTGTCTTGTAGTTTAATCTGAGCATGCATGATTTTTGGTGTGTCGGAATTGCATACACACGATCGGAATTACCGATAGAAAGTTATTCGGTCGGGAAAATTGAGAACATGCTATTAATTTTTAGCTGGCAGAAATTTGGACAGCTAAATTCTGATGGAGCATACACACGGTCGCATTTTCCGATGAAAAGCTTTCATCTGTCTTTTCTGGCTAGAATTCTGATTGTGTGTATGTGGCATTAGATGTGTTAAAAAATATGCCTATTATATGATTAGTAGCAAGTCTTGCAAAAAAATTACTGGTCTGCTTGTTGAAGCCTAACTGAGTGGAGAAATCTTTGTGCAGAAAACCACCGAATCAACATATATATATATATATATATATATATATATATATATATATATATATTACATATTATATATTTATATTATATTAAATCACAAGATATACAGTGAGGGGGAAAAAAGTATTTGATCCCCTGCTGATTTTGTACGTTTGCCCACTGACAAAGGAATGGTCAGTCTATAATTTTAATGGTAGGTTTACTTTAACAATGAGAGACAGAACAACAACAAAAAATATCCAGAAAAACGCATTACAAAAAAGTAATAAATTGATTTGCATTTTAATGAGTGAAGTATGTATTTGATCCCTTATCAATCAGCAAGATTTCTGGCTCCCAGGTGTCTTCTATATATATATATATATAACGAGTTGAGATTAGGAGCACTCTCTTAAAGGGACTGCTCCTAATCTCAGCTTGTTACCTGTATGAAAAACACCTGTCCACAGAAGCAATCAATCAGATTCCAATCTATCCACCATGGCCATAGTACACAGAGATTAAAGAGGAAGTAAACTTTCCCACTCTGATTCTTCTCTTCATTTAGTCCATTATAATAAGTAACTATCAAACTATAGCCACTGTAATCCAGACCAAATTGCATATTACTTACTGTTTAAAGAAACTTTAAAAAACTTGTTTCCAGGGGTTAGGCAGCACCATCTTAAGTATTGTTTTCTGAGTCCAAAGTGGAGTGTATTTCCGCCCTCACATTGAGCATTTCCTGTACTGTTAACCAAGCCTCCTTCCCAATCCAACGTTTCTAAGGCAACCCTGCTTCCCTGTTCATATCTGACTTGTTTTATTTCATAGTATTTACTTGTGCCGGTTATCTAATGTGTGCCTGTGTCAGTCTTATCAGCTTCAGTTGATAAGACTGAAGTAATGCTGTCCGATGGCCAGGTTTACACTGCATGTGATGTCACATGGTCACATGGGGTTTAGGTGGAAGCTCTGAGTAATTATGCAGCCTCCTGGGATTTCAGTGGTGTGCCGTAGGAAGTCCTGATAACAGATAGACAAGCACATAGAGAGTGTGCCGTAAATCAGGGGAGATCTGGGCATGCTCAGTGATGTCATTCTAAAGAACAAACAGTATTACAATAATACTAAGCAAGTAAGGAGATATCTACAAGAAGTGTTCATTAGGGTTTTTTATGCTGATTTACATGGCACAAAGTTGTGGGGGAGAGTTTACAACCGCTTTAAACAAATCCTCCTACATAAGTTATACTTGTGTATCTGCAGCCCTCTTTTCTCTACAGCCTCCTAAAACACAGTTTACACAGCATCTCTCAGCAGTAGAAACAAGGAGATAGGGGTCTAAGATAATATACACTGCAGAGGTAGAACAACCCTTTTCAACCAGGGTGCTGTTTAGGCTCCTCAGGGGTACCATGGGAAAAATTCTAAGTCTAACGTGTGGCTCTGTATAATAAAAAGCTTGGATCAAGCTCCTTGTCTTTACAGATGATATGGGGGTACAGGTCAGAAAGGGAGGATGGGGCTGTCTGTGGCGCTCTCTACTCCCGGGAGAAATAGATTGCATTTCTCGTACCCCAACTTCTTCCCTGGCAGCCGGATGTGTGGCCACCTCCTTCCTTCCTCACACAGGTGGTTGCTTTCGCTGATCCAGCAGCTGAAGATAGAAGAGGAGAAGACATAGCAGGCCCCGTAATGGCGTGCACACACGGTCGGACTTTCCAGCAGAAAAGGTCTGATGGAATCATTTCATCGTATATTCCGATCGAGTGTGGGCTTCATCAGACCTTTTTTATCGAAAATTCTGATGGACCTAGAAATAGAACATGTTTTAAATCTTTCCAACAGAATCAATTCCTATCGGGAAAACCATTCGTCTGTATGCTATTCCAACGGACCAAAATGACGCAAGGGCAGCTATTGGCTACTGGCTATTTAACTCCCTTTTTCTACTCTCATCATACGTGTTGTACATCACCGCATTCTAAATGATCAGAGTTTGGTGTGATCGTGTGTACGCAAGTCCGTTTCAGCAGACCTCCATCAGAAAACCGTCAGAATTTATTCAGACGGAAAAACCGGTCATGTGTACGCGGCATAATTCTTTCATCTCCAGTGGTGTGGTAAGTGGCTAATGGAGAGAGGCATCTCCAGCAGGAATTCCATGTTTCCCCTCACTAACTGCCACTACATACTGCTCACTGACTGATAACACATGCTGTTACTAATTACCACTACATTCTACTCAACGACTGCCACTACATTCTGCTCGCTGACTGCCACTACATTCTGCTCGCTGACTGCCACTACATTCTGCTCGCTGACTGCCACTACATACTGCTCACTGACCACCTCACTACTGCATACTGCCCTATCCTGTCACTACATACTTCTCACAAATTTCTACAGATACAAGATAACTCTGTGCCACAACCTACTGACCATTGAACTCTGCCTTACAAACTACACTTTAGGGCTGGTTCACACCAGGTGAGGTGCAGGAACATGTGTGAAATTGCATGTTTTTCTACACCGCACAAAAACATACTGCCTTTTGCAGATTAATTCTTAATGGCACCCCCACACATCTAGCAAATTCACATGCATTTGAGTCTGGTAAAACACATGGGGGTTATTTACTAAAGGAAGATCCACTTTGCACTGCAAGTGCACTTGAAAGTAAAGTTGCTGTAGATCCAAGGAGGACATGCAAGGAAAATAAAAAAAAACAGCATTTTAGCTTGCACATGATTGGATGATAAAATCAGCAGAGCTTCCACTCATTTCAGATCTATCCCTTAGATTTAGAGCAACTGCACTTCCAAGTGCACTTGCAGCACAAAGTGGATTTGCCTTTCGTAAATAACCTCCATGGTATTGTAGTATTATGTATTTTTGGTGCGGCACAATTTTAAAAATCATGCTGCCACCTTTTTTGCATGTTTCACGTACATAGGGCAGCCTATTGCAAAACGCAATGTTGCTGAAATTCTAAAGGATGCCTTTACTGTAAAAAGGTTGAGAAACACTATAGAGCACACAGCTCCATGACATCTGATGGTTAATTGGAGTGAAGGGGCACATTCCACGCAGGCTTAGGGCTCTTTCACACCTACGGACCTGTCAGTTTTTCAGGCGGACCTGAACGGATGCCCAATGTACTACTATGGAGCGATGGATATCAGTGGTGACATGTCTGCTGACATCTGATCCACTCCACTAAATCCAGACGGATGTAAACCCTATTTTCCATCTGTCCGGTGGATCGGATGAAAACGGACAGGTGGATCCATTTTCATCTGATCCCCCACAGCGGAGAGCGGAGATCTGACAGGTTCGTCTGTGCATAGTGTGCAGAAGTGGACCTGTCACCCGCTGGAAGATCAATGAAGCAATCCCTGTTGAGCAAGTGGAGTCCATGAAAATGGACATTAAAGTGTGAAAGGGGCCTTAGAGGTTAAGTCTAAAGTGTTGGCTAAGGCTTGGTTAACACTTCTGCATGTGGCTGTGGGAATCGCAGCAGTTTCTGCACCCACAACTACCCGCAGTGAAAACGCACTACTCTGTGAAAACGTGCAGGACTGCCATTCATTGTGAATGGCACCCCCACACATGTAAAATTGCAGTGCATGTTTGGGTTTGAGTACCGTAGATAAATCGCATGGTCAAAAAGACCATGCAATTTCCCTGCACCCGCCTTTTTGAAAAGGTGCATGAACCTTTTTTATTTGCAGAAATGCAGGCACTGCAGCTTATTGATTTGAATGGCCCGTTGTGTCCATGCAAACGCAGCCCACAAAAACGCATAGATGTGAACCTAGTGTTAAAGTATTTTCAGTTACTCATGCAGACAGCAGAGGGTTTAGAGATCAGAGATGAACAACGCTTGGTGCTTTGGATTCAGACAAAAACCCAATATAAAGGGATATGGTTTGTTTATTTTACATGTCTGAGGTTTACAACCACTTTAAGGAGGATAGGGTTGCCTTCAAGTAAACATGATATGCATGTATTGATTTCTTATATTTGTCCCAGTTTGGTAACTCACATAGTTAAGGGCCTATTCACAAATATGCATTATGGTAACACTACCACAATGCATGTTAACTCAAGAACCGTGTGCTCCAATACATCCTACAGTAGTGGGCAATGTACTGAAGCACAGCTGAAAGCACATGCTTTACTCTTCTGTTGACCCTTATCCCTTGAAAATAAGAGTCTTTTCGTGCCTCTATGCATCCCTCTGTGTTACCTTTTGTGCCCATGCACACATAGGCATTTACAGGCAATTAGAGGCAAGCACATTTAGAGGCAGAAAAAAACCCCAAGGCCAGCGTGTTCAGGAGAGGAGTGCTTTGCCACAAATAATACCCGGTGTGCATAAATGCATGCAAACTTGAGCATTCATTAATTTCAATGGCCACAATAAATTAAAATGCTGGCCAATTGAGAGTTGCAGTGTGCATGAAGCCTTTGAGATACTTTCTATAACTTTATCCTTTGCCTTCTGGACACACGCCCTCCTCATTCCACCTCGAGTGGCTTTATCTGCCCACCCTTCGGGTGGGCAGATGCTTATTCCACAATCTTTGTGAGTCTATTATTGGCTGACCCGCTTTTGTAAGTACATCTAATCCATTTCTTTGCTCTTATTAGTTCAGGTCTAGCATGCAAAATTACAGTTTCAGTATAATTCTAATGGCCAAAAAACTTTTTTCATTACATTACTGTTGTACTAATCTTTAACTATATCTACATTGTAGAAAGACCAAACGTCTGCTATAAGTGACACTAAGCCTCTGAAGAAGGACGTTTTTGTCCGAAACATGTCAGGCGTCATTTCCGGCATCGATCTGTGCTAGTCCAAAATGTCTGTACAGGGCAGCTAAGTTTCATGTTTATCATGTTTTTAATGCATAATACCTTTTGAATAATCTTTTGATACTTGTATGTTATTGAATCTTGCATCACACTAAATAATAAATATCTATATTTTTTACTACACATTTGGTCCATCATTTAAAATCCTGAGGGGTTATACCGTGCTTTGTGCACTAGGTTCTTTTTCTATTGCCTTCTGGAAATGTCATGTTTAGAACTAACTCTAGTCCTGGATTCATCTTCCTCTCTACTGCCTGTACATATATTATATCGCAGAACAGGAAATCAGGTAGTTTGGGATACGACTGGCACATAAATCAAAATGTACAACAAACACCTGTGTGTCGGAAATAAGTAAGACATCCTCCATCTGTAAGGATGTCTCAAGGCTGCAGATTTGCATATTAGCTGCTGCTTGGCCCATTGCAAAGGAAAGAGATGTTAAGTGTTAATTGTTTATATTCAGTGATTTAGCAGCTTCCTAATATTCTTTTTTTTAATTAAACAACAGTTTTTCAAAGAAGGTTAGAAGCTGCTGTGATCAATGAATGTCTTAAATTATCATCTTTACTTCTATTTGTTTAAACATCAATTATCATGGTTAGTAAAAGGCTTATGGTAGGCATCAGTACTAGACAAGTTATTTCTTGAACAGGTTTACTGGCATACCTATCTGTACACCTGTACATAGAGCTTTCTTTGCCCACATGGGATACACATGTTTTTCATGCATATACATGCAAGCTTTCTCATTCATGTCTACTGGGATGTAAGTGGTTGCAGGGACACAGCCGCTGGTCACAGAATGCACACCAGCACTGGTATGGCCCTCAAATTGGAACCAGTGACTGTGTCCATGCAGATGATACATCCCAATAGACATAAATTAAAGTGCCTACATGCAGATGCATGGATTAGCTGTGCATCTCATGTGAGGAATGATGGCCCTTTGTATGGGTGTACACCCAATTGAGATAGTCACCTTATACACCATATAAACCTGCCCCAACCTACAGTGCTGGGTTATACAATTGAAGCTATTAGAAGATTAATCATGATTGGCACATCTAATATTGAGATCTGCTGTGTTCCATGCATTCACTACAATGTAAAAAAAGAACCAAAAGCTATATGTCATTCAGAGTGCAGCATTATAATGAATTACTTTTTCCTCCTACTAAGTTCCACAAAGCGTACAAAATAGGCATTGGTTTACTTGAAGCACATCTAAAGTCAAATGCTTTTTTTTTTTTTTAATAAAACCCTTGCTTTTTGCCATCTACATACCATTTGTATCCTTGCCAACATTTTTACCCCAGTCCTTAGAAACTGTAACCCCCCTCCCACACATATCAAGCAGTCATGCACAGATTAAGCTTACTTTCCAGAGAGTGCCACCTGGATCAAGCCAACTTTTTGGCTGTCCCGCCCTAATTATATGGGAACAGCCCACTCACAGCTTTGACTGTCTCTGTAAAACCCTTTGGTGAGTTTCTGCACATATTCAGTAACTCAAAGCCCTTGTACACACAGTCGGTCATTCTGACAACAAAATCCATCGGATTTTGCCCGAAACTGGTTTTGCATACACACGGTTGGACAAAGTTGTCGGAAAATCCGATCGTTCAGAACGTGATGATGCTTAGTTGTTGTGACAGGACTACGTTGCGGCTAGTAGGCAATAGCTTTGGCCTAGGAATTTGATCTGAGCATGTGTGGCACTTTGTCCGATTGGAATTCTCTACAAACGATTGAACAAAGTCTAATCGGATCATGTTGTTGGAAAATTTTATAGCCCTGCTCTAAAACTTTGTCGGTCGGAAACAGTCCGATGGAGCCCACACACGGTCGGATTATCCGACAACGCGGTCCGATCGGACATTTTCCGTCGGAATGTCCGACCATGTGTACAAGGGAAAATATGGATGATCCTGTGTTCTCTGGATACAGCACCATCGGGACAGAGCACAGAGATGTTGGCCTGTCTTGGCAAATCTCGGACTGTTGGTATCTATCCATTGGGAAGATTTTCTTTTAATTTTATGCCTTTTGTGTCCAATATGGGAGAATTCTTTCCATACATAGTTGTTACCCCAAATGTCCCCACTGGAAGACTTCTCCTTTATTGCTGTTCTGATGGCAACTCAAAAATTGGTTTTTCCCTCACTCCAGTAGCAATGGTTACCAGCACAAATGTAGAGGGCAAATCTCCCCAACCAGAATCTCACAGCATTTCTAACCCCTCACCACTCTATTCAAAACTATTGAGCTGTTATCAACATCAGGAAACCTGCCCTGAGGAATGCCATTCATTATGCAGTCATCGCAGAAAGTGGCAGCAAAAAGGATGTAGTAAATCAACAGCACTAACAAGCAAAGCATGAAAGATGGCAAAAAAAAACACTATCTTACTTGTAAAAAATGCAAATGCTTTATAAAACTAATGTCATTCAGTCAGAGTTTACATTAGGGAACATTATTTAGGTATTATATGTATTTATGTAGTGTTGAGAATTTACACAGCACTTTACATATATATCAGTCCCGCAAGGAGCTTACAGTCTCTGGCATCTAAAAAAAATGTACCCTATTATGTATATGTATACATGTGGGAACCAATTAGAATTTGAGAAATATTTTAAAGCCAAAATGTATTTTTAGATTTGGATATTATTTTTAAATTTGTTTTGTTAAGAGACACAGCAAAAGCATTTCCTTTCAATTCTCCTATAGACACAATAGAAAGTGGGGGGAAATTTCTCCAAAGTGACAGTAAATCCTCTCCTACGCTGTTGTCACTGAAAAAGGTGGAGAAGATGGAAGATTTCCTCTCTATTCCTGTTCTAGTGACAACATGAAATGTTCGATTTGTCCTAATTTTTTTTCTGCCCAAAACAAAAGTTTTGCCTTTAGGTACACTCTAAAGTGGTAGTAAAGTCTCGTTTTTTTTTTTTTCTAAAAAACAAACAAACATGTTATGCTTCCCTGCTCTGTGAAATGGATTTGCACAAAGCAGCCCGAATCCTCCTCTACTCGGTTCCCTCTTTGGTGCCCCCACAGTAAGCAGCTTGCTTTGGGGGCACTCGATCCGAGTCACTGCTCCTTTTGACCATTCAGACACGGAAGCCCCAGTTTGGCCCCACCCCCTCTTTCTCCTGATTGGCTAACTGATTTTGATTGACCACAATGGGAACCAATGGCGCCACTGCTATGTCTCAGCAAATCAGGAGTAGAGTCCCAGAAGGCCGAGGCACTTGTGGACATCGCTGGAAAGAGATGGGGCTCATGGGGCGACTGCTGCACACAGAAGGTTTTTTTATCTTTATGCATAGAATTCATTAAGATAAGAAAACCTTCTGACTTTACAACCACTTTAACTATCAATATGCTCACAAAGAGACTGAATAATGCTACAGACAATAACGTACAAACCCCCTTTCATTTCATTTAGACACCCATATATTTCAAACTGAATTTTGTGCAAATACACTGTAATTTAAATATATTCTCCAGCAGCCACAAGAGATATGAATATACTTCATGTGTACCAAATGCCTTTGCAATCCTCAATTTCCTTTTTTTGTTGTAAAGTTAGCAGTAACATCATCACTGTGCTGCAAATTGCATGTGCAGAGGTCACAGCTGTGGGAGGGACCCTGCAGATTTCACCCACTACAACAGAAACAGGTGGAGACTAGGGATGCGCCGAACACCTGTTCGGTTTGCAGCAGAACATGTGAACAGGCAAAAAATTTGTCAGAACACACGAATGCCATTAAAGTCTATGGGGCACGAACATGAATAATAAAAAGTGCTAATTTTAAAGGCTTATATGCAAGTTATTGCCATAAAAAGTGTTTGGGGACTTGGGTCGTGCCCCAGGGGACATGTATCAGTGCAATTTTTTCCCCATTTTTCCGGGAGCAGTGATTTTCTTAATGCTTAAAGTGAAACAATAAAAATGAAATATTCCTTTAAATATTATTCCTGGGGGGTATTTATAGTATGCCTGTAAAGTGGCACATTTTTCCTGTGTTTAGAACAGTACCACAGCAAAATTACATTTCTAAAGGAAAAATTGTCATTTAAAACTGATCGCGGCTGTAATGAATTGTCAGGTCTCGGCAATATAGATAAAACTCATTGAAAAAAAAGAGCATGGGATCCCCCCCCAGTCGATTACCAGGCCCTTTGGGTCTGGTATGAATATTAAACTGAACCCCGGACCAAAATTAAAAAAAAAATGCATGGGGGTCCCCCTAAAATCCATACCAGGCCCTTTGGGACTGATATGGAACTTAAGGGGAACCCTGCGCCAAATGTAAAAAAAATGGCGTTGAGGTCACCTCCAAAATCCATACCAGACCTGAAGGGTCTGGTATGGATTTTAAGGGGAACCCTGTGCCAAAATGTAAAAAAAATGGCGTAGGGGTCCTCCCCAAAATCCATACCAGACCTGATGGGTCTGGTATGGATTTGGGGGGACCCCTACCCAATTTTTTTTTACATTTTGGTTCGGGGTTCCACTTAATATTCATACCAGACCCAAAGGGCCTGGTAATGGACGGGGGGGGGGGTGATCCCATGCTCTTTTCAATTAGTTTTATCTATATTGCTAAGACCCGACAATTCATTACAGCTGTGATCTGTTTTAATGACATTTTTTCCTTTAGAAATTTCTAAATGTTAAATTATAGTGTAGCGCTATATAAAATATGATTAAACCACTAAGTGATGTGACAATAATATATAAGTATCAAAATTGCATGACATACAAAAGTGCTTGCCCAAACTGCCCAGCAATTGCATAAATAATGAAAAAATTATAATGAACCCAAAAAAAATGTGAAAACAGTCCAAAAAATCTGTTATTCGATTAAATCCAATCCACACGTGAGAGGGAAAGAGCCATCCACCTTCGTCCTATGAAGACCACATGCAGGCACCCTGTGGCATATCCATCACCAAATAAGATGTAGGCTTACCAGATAGAATGGATCCAAACGAATATACATTCGAAGGATCAATCAAACTTCAGAATATTCTCATATAGAGTTGTCCAACATAAAAAAGGCTCTCCTGGGAATTCTCAATCAAGTATTCAAACGATGGGAAAATCTTCCACTTTAAACCTCAACGCCCATTGTAGAACTCATACAGGAGGAAAAATGAGGGCCACAATAGTGTAAATCCGTTTTAAAAAATTTAATGAAATAAGTAATGAACTTACATGAATCCAAATGAATAAAGCGCTTTTATCATAAAAACAGAGCTGCAGTAGGAGTCCCGACGCGTTTCGTCCTCAAAAGACGTCATCTGAGGACGAAACGCGTCGGGACTCCTACTGCAGCTCTGTTTTTATGATAAAAGCGCTTTATTCATTTGGATTCATGTAAGTTCATTACTTATTTCATTAAATTTTTTAAAACGGATTTACACTATTGTGGCCCTCATTTTTCCTCCTGTATGAGTTCTACAATGGGCGTTGAGGTTTAAAGTGGAAGATTTTCCCATCGTTTGAATACTTGATTGAGAATTCCCAGGAGAGCCTTTTTTATGTTGGACAACTCTATATGAGAATATTCTGAAGTTTGATTGATCCTTCGAATGTATATTCGTTTGGATCCATTCTATCTGGTAAGCCTACATCTTATTTGGTGATGGATATGCCACAGGGTGCCTGCATGTGGTCTTCATAGGACGAAGGTGGATGGCTCTTTCCCTCTCACGTGTGGATTGGATTTAATCGAATAACAGATTTTTTGGACTGTTTTCACATTTTTTTTGGGTTCATTATAATTTTTTCATTATTTATGCAATTGCTGGGCAGTTTGGGCAAGCACTTTTGTATGTCATGCAATTTTGATACTTATATATTATTGTCACATCACTTAGTGGTTTAATCATATTTTATATAGCGCTACACTATAATTTAACATTTGGAATTTTCTTCACTACTGTATATCCTTGTGATTGTGTTAGCAGCTTTTTTGTATGTAATTTTTGGGGTTAGCGCAGTGTTGATTGTCATTGACAGTTTTTTTGGATACACATTCTTTAGAAATTTCTAAACATGGGAAAGATGTGCTACTTTACAGGCATACTATAGACACCCCCAGGCACAATATTTAAAGGAATATTTAATTTTTATTGTTTCACTTTCTCCAGAAAAAACATCAGTTTTAAAAATAAAAGCATTGATACATGTCCCCCGGGACATGTTGAGGGCATGTGGCCGGGAACAGTTCAGGAAGGGGGTGCTCTCTCATCCCCCCCTCTTTTTCTGTGGCCTGCCAGGTTGCATGCTCAGATAAGGATCTGGTATGGATTTTGGGGAGGACCCCTACGCCATTTGTTTTTTACATTTTGGCACAGGGTTCCCCTTAAAATCCATACCAGACCCTTCAGATCTGGTATGGATTTTGGAGGTGACCTCAACGCCATTTTTTTTTACACTTTTTATGACAATAACTTGCATATAAGCCTTTAAAATTAGCACTTTTGATTTTTCATGTTAGTGTCCCATAGACTTTAACGGTGTACTGGCAGCTTTCAAATTTGCCGCAAATTCTGCATATTGTTCGCTGTTCGGCATTTACATTCGACATGCACATCGGGCTCATCCCTAGTGGACACAAAAACAGTCATCCTGCACAAGAACAGAGAGAGAGAGGAGCGACAACTGGTAACTATACAGTACAGGTTTCATGCTACATAGCTCTAGGACAGGGATATGCAATTAGCGGACCTCCAGCTGTTGCAAAACTACAAGTCCCATCATGCCTCTGCCTCTGGCTGTCATGCTTGTGGCTGTCAGAATCTTGCTATGCCTCATGGAACTTGTAGTTCTGCAACAGCTGGAGGTCCGCTAATTGCATATCCCTGCTCTAGAAGCAATACACTAAAGACATCAAAGTGTAAATAAGAATACAATTAACTTTTGTATTTAGATAATATTTAATTAGCCTTGATATCAGCTTTTGGTAAAACTATTCATAACATTGGACAATTTTTTTCTCATAAATGACCTTCAGATACTTCAGTTTATCCACGACAAGTGAATTTTCTGTATTTTACAAAGTGGCAGAGCTGGGCAGTCAGGACAGATGTTGTGGGAGTTGACAGAAGATGGTATTCAGCAGATGGCTGTGAGTATGTTTGGGATATTCATGTGCCACTCATTCTATGGATAGGATACAAACGCCATGTTCATGGGACATATGCCACAAGCCCGCCAGAGAAAACCCCCACCTCCTCTAGATTCCCTTATTTGTCACTGCAAATTCACAATGATTCATAATCCGTAAATTCTGTCGGAAAGTGTCAGCGGTCTCTGTTTTCTGTTCATCCTCGAATAAACGTCAACACGGATTTTTGGCTGTTAATACACTCACGCAAAACAGTTTTGTTTTAACTTGTTTCTGCCTGTGAATCTAATTTGTAATTGGAAATCAAAATAAATACATGTAGTTCTTCTAAGTTCAGATACAGAAAGCAGGAAGGAATCTTTCAGAAAAGACAGGTTCCTTTCAGGATGGTTGTGTGTTTCAATCTGCCACTGAGACAAAGTGACATTAGCATAGTTGAGAGTTCTGTATGAGGTGTAATACTCTCGAGGTACCACTATGTTAAAGCATACCTGTGCCAAATGAATTATGTAAGCTATCATGGATTGCCTCTGCTTTCTAAAATGCTTATTGCCTGGATGCCATGATAATCCAATGGCTCAATATGTTCCAAGTCACTGATTACTATGAAGATTGGGAGTTTCAACTTCCCATGTTACATTTTGACAATTGCACGGTCATACAACACTGTACCCAAACTAATTTATTTTTAATTTTCTAAGAATTTTTAATTCTTCCCACAAATAGAGCTTTCTTTTGGTGGTATTTGATCACCTCTGTGGTTTTTATTTTTTGCTAAACAGACTAAAAAACACAGACATTTAAAAAAAATAGTTTTTCTTCATTTCTGTTATAAAATTTTATTTTCTCCTTCACTGACGGGCACTGATGAGGCGGCACTGATGAGGTGGCACCGATGGGTACTGATGAGTTGGCACTGATAAGGTGGCACTGATGGGCACTGATGAGGAAGCACTGATATGTAGAATTGATGGGTACTGATAGGCAGCACTGATTGGCACCGATAGGTAGCACTGATATGCAGCACTGATGGACACTGACAGACAGCAGGGATGGGCACTAACAGGCAGAATTGATGGGCACTAACAGGCAGAACTGATGGGCACTGACAGGTGGCATTGATGGGCACTGACCGGCGGCACTGATGAGCACTGACAGGTGGCGCTGATAGGTGGCATTGATGAACACTAATAGATGATACTGATGGGCAGCACTGATTGGGCAGGTACTGACAGGTATTAATGCTGGGCACTGATTGGCACTGTGATGGACACTACATGGCACTGTGGTGGGCTCTGCCACTGTAATAGGCATTGATTGGCACTGTGGTGGGCACTGGCAGACTATATTATTGGAGCACTGCTGGGCACTGATTGGCAGCTGATTTGCACATCTGATGGGGCTTTGCTGATTATCAGCACAGACCCCCCTCTCTGACAGGGAGAGTCAGCGTGAACCAAGGAATGCCTCACAAAGATCAGCTGTGATTGGTAACAGCTGATCACATAGTAAGAAGCCTCTGTCAGAGGCTTCTTATCATGATTAAAGATGCGGCATGTCAGACTGACATGCCGCATTCGTGATCGCCGCAATGCTCGCCCCCAGCATGTTATCCTGCTGGACGTCATATTCCAGTCAGGAAAACAGAACCACTTTCTTGCCATCATTCTGTTATAGGCCGGGCGGGAAGTGGTTAAGCACAGTTAAAATTCTTAAGCTCTGATAAAAGGGGAGTGTCCTTGGCCTCTGAAATGCATTGGTTTTATTCTGCTTTGAATCAATTTTATAATTAAATCACCTTGTACTGTGTTCCTGAGGGTCGTTTCTGTTTTGCGGAGTGCCAGAGAACCGGAGCCAGTGTGCCCAATGACAACTTCAGTTACCCTTAGAAAATCTGAATCTAGCACCCTGTTTGTTCTTGTGTTCAGAAAATATTAATGTCAGACACGGTCAGGCAACTAGCAGTTTCAGGGGGAGGTGAACAGATGTATTATCTGAACAACAGGAAGATGAAAAGAAACACATTGGGGGTTGATTCACAAAAGACCAAGGATGAGTTTTATGTTCAAGTCGAACTCATGTTTGACTTGAACATTGTCTGTTCGCCAGTTCCACCGAACAGCAAACAATTTTGGGTGTTTGTGGTAAATTTGAAAGCTGCGGAACGCCCTTTAAAAGTCTATGGAGAAATCAAAAGTGCTAATTTTAAAGGCTTATATGCATGGTATTGTCATAAAAAGTGTTTGGGGACCTGGGTCCTGCCCCAGGTGACATGTATCAATGCAAAAAAAAGTTTTAAAAACAGGAGCAGTGATTTTAATAATGCTTAAAGTGAAACAATAAAAGTGTAATATTCCTTTAAATTTCATACCTGGGGGGTGTCTATAGTACCCCAATACCAATTCACACAAGGGTTGGTGGGATCTGGGGGTCCCCTTGTTAAAGGGGGCTTCCAGATTCCGATAAGCCCCCCGCCCGCAGACCCCCACAACCACCGGGCAAGGGCTGTGGGGATGAGTCCCTTCTCCCCATCAACATGGGGACAAGGTACTTTGAGGGGCTACCTCAAAGCACCCTCCCAATGTTGAGGGCATGTGGCCTGGTACGGTTCAGGGGGGAGCTCTCTCGTCCCCCCTCTTTTCCTGCGGCCTGCCAGGTTGCATGCTCAGATAAGGGTCTGGTATGAATTTTTGGGGGACCCCACGCCATTTTGTTTTTACATTTTGGTGCGGGGTTCCCCTTAAAATCCATACCCGACTTGGGGCTTGGCAGGGCCTGGTATGGAATTTAGGGGGACCCCCAAGAATTTTCTTTTAAATTTTGGTTTGGGGTTCCACCGTGGGCAAATCCCCATGCCGTTTTTATCGATGAACTTTTATGTGTATTGCGGACCGACAATTCATTATAGCCGCAAATAGTTTTAAATGACTTTTTTTTCCTTTAGACATGTCATTTTGCTGTCAGACTGTTCTAAACACGGGAAACATGTTCCCCTTTACAGGCATACTATAGACACCCCCCAGGTATGAAATTTAAAGGAATATTACACTTTTTTTGTTTCACTTTAAGCATTATTAAAATTACTGCTCCCGAAAAAACTTTTTTTTGCATTGATACATTTCCCCAGGGGCAGGACCCAGGTCCCCAAACACTTTTTATGGCAATACCATGCATATAAGCCTTTAAAATTAGCACTTTTGATTATTCATGTTTGTGTCCCATAGACTAACGGTGTTCGCGTGTTCAAACAAATTTTTTTCCTGATTGCATGTTCTGGTGCAAACAGAATGGGGGGGGGGGGCTGTTTGGCTCATCCCTACTAAAGACAAATAAACTGTGCATTTTTGCAAGTGCAGTTGCTCAGAGCTTAGTAAATGAGGTAAAGCTTCAATTTACACAGAATACCGAATCACGTACAAGAAAAATGAAAAAAAAACAGCATTTTCGCTTGCACATGACCAGATGATGTAAATCAGCAGAGCTCTCTCTCATTTACTAAGCTCTAGACAGCTGCACTTGCAGGGTGTAACTGCACTTTCAAAAATGCACAGTCTTTTTGACTTTAGTAAATCAACCCCAACAGACCTCAGTACTCAATTTCCACCTGATAATGCCTGCTGGGTGGGTATTTAGGTCCTCCCCTACTAAGTGCCTCTTGTGTTTTGCTTGCTGCCAGAAACTGCTAGCTGTTATCCTGGTCCTGCCCTGTACACTGTAACCTGCTGCCTTGCACCTACTCCCCCTTATTCCTGGTCCCAGTTTTGTTTCCCCCTTCCCATCTGCTCCCTGCACCTCAAGTTTTCCCCTTTTTGGTGTTCCGCATTTCGTATACATTGTACATAATTAATTGTTAGTTATTAGTCAAGTACTCTGTCACTGGATTTTTTGGTTCACTTATATTGTCATGTTTGCTTTGTGCTGGTGTTTGGAAGGATTTTGTTTCACTGTAAATAAACCTCACTTAATGCATACATAGTCTGGTCCCAGTTTTCTGAGTGTAGCCACGCAGATCTGGCCATCTCTGTTGCTGATTCCTGGCACAATAATGAAGGTCTGTATTTTTTTGTTTTTATGCAAACAGATTCACAAATCACACAAATCATTTTACCAAGCACTAGCCTCTTGCAGTCCATGTACAGCAAGCACCGAGTTGGAAGGGAAACAGTAAAAGGAGCCAATCAGCTCATCGCTCATCCGGTGTGTCTCCATTCACTGTATCAGGTCCAATTCAGCCCGAATTGTGGGCTGAATTCATATCTGAAATGGACCAAAAGACACATAGGACTCCTGTACAATTTGCACCAGAGCCGCCGCGGAGATGTGTCAATCGGCTCCATAGAGAGCTGGTCACAATCTCCTGCTATGCAAATTGGATGTGGAAATCCACATCCAATTCACAACAGTGTGAACCCAGCCTGACTGTCCATTCACAGGCTGTGGGTGGGCCCATGACAGCCTTGACTCAGAAGAAGTGGTTGTTATTAGACCCTGGGGCCTGAGACTAGTAGCAGAAAAGAAGCATTGTTGGAGACAGCCTCAGTTTTGTTTCTTTTTTTTTTCCGTAAAAAGGTTATTAAAGATTTTAACAGACAATACAGAAATGTCAATATAAAAGGACACATCAACATTACTAACCTGAAAATACATAAAGTGCTCTTCGAGATGTCATTGCATTGCCATGTTTGTGTAAGGTAATTCAGGTGTTTATAGAAAGAAGTATAAGGTTTCCCTGAACATTGAGGCATAAAGCACTGAGATCACAGTGACTCCCCAAGATAAGCTAGAGCACAGCGAATCAAAGACAGTAGGGGCTTTTGTGAAGCTTTCTCTGTTCGCTGGGTTATCAAGATAGTGTTTCAATTGTAGATAGGCCCAAAAAGGAAAGGACTAAGAGATAGTGTTGTGAGCTCTCTCTGGTTTAGCTTGCATCTCTGCATAGGACCACTCAGCTGATAAGTAGGCCTTAGCGATACCTGGAAGAAAGTCTGGGTTACCCTTAATAGGAGTGATCGCAAAGTCTTTGGCTGAGAGCACATGGACTTTACAAGTCCTTTCAAAGGCATGAAGATTTGCCCAAATAAGAGGGTGTGACTGGGTGTTGTGTGTTATGTGCTTTTTAGAGAACCAGGGGACTGAGTTCAACTCCTGCGATCAATTGCTCCAAGAGTACCCATCCCTTACATCAGGTATGTATCCTCCAATCCACTACCTGAGCCAAATGAACAGCCCAATAATATTTATGCAGGTCAGGGAGTTCAATGCCACAACCAGACTTTGGTAACACCAGCTTTGCCCATTCAATTTGTGCTGCCTTGGTTCCCCATAGGAAAGCTCTGCACATTCTCTTGTATGCCGCAAAGAAGGAAGGTGGCAAATGGATCGGGATAGTCTGCAGTTTATACAGAATGTGGGGAAGCACTATCATTTTTAGAATTGGGGCTCATCCAAACCAGGAGACGGTGGGCACATCCCCCCCAAGGAGGCCCTGCTGTATAATTTTCAGTTCTGTTAGCTTACCAGGTAGTTGGATACCTAAATAGGTGATGGCATCTGACTTTCAGTGGAAGAGGAATTTTTTCTGACATAGATGTACTAGTTTAGGGGGTAAAGAGACGTTCAGTGCAAACAATTTTGAATAATTAATTTTTACGTTTGAAATGAGTTGGAACTGTTCTAGGACTTGCATTTGATTGGGTAAAGACTTCAATGGGGATGAGAAAAAAAGCAGGATATCATCCACAAAGACAGCAAACCGAACTCTAGCTCTTGGATTGGTCTATAATGCCCCAATGAAGGACTGCATAAAGCTACCCTGTCCTGGGGCTTCTAAAACTGCATCCATATAGTAGTGGTGTAGGTTTAGAGCTTTAATGGTATTGTCCCTGGCTTCTCTGCCAGGGACAAAGCCAACTTGGTCGAGACCCACCCAGACAGGCACATGGTAAGACATTCGGTTGCAAGGATCTTGGAGAATAATTTGACGTCCACGTTCAGAAGCGAGATCGGTCGGTAGTTGGCTACATTAGTGGGATCTTTATACTCTTTTGGGATCACTGAGATATATGCCTTTAATAGGCTTCCTGAAGAACTAGGGGTATCTAATAGAGTATTGAAGGCCTTGAGGAAATCTGGAGCCAAAAGATCTGGAAAGCTTTTGTAGAGATGTGCCGTGAAGTAATCCGGCCCTGGACTCTCACCAGGCTTCATGGCTTTTAAGGCTTCCTCCCATTCCTCTGATGACAGCAGGGCTTCAAGAGCCTGCCAGTCATTAACTGGCAGGCTCTTATAAGATTCAAATGTGTATTTGCTGCTACCAGGCTATGTTCATTTGATTTAATATCATACAGTTTGCTATAAAAGGCATTGTTTCTTTTTTATCTTTCATTAAGGTTTTCATTAAAAACATTTAACTGTATGGGTTGTAAGGTGCAGTCACTTGTACCCCGGTCACCATGATATCACTTGATTTCCTCTGTCACCTGCTCAGGAAATGCCTTGTACTTCCAAGTATGAGAGAGCACATGACACATCCCTTGTCTCCCACAAAAGTTTAGTGCCTGGCTAACAGATCACAAAGCATGGTTTCTGTATACATTTCAACTTGCTCAGCAGTGGAAGATAAGTACACATACCTTATGCTCTATACAATAGTGGTGCAGATTTTCCTTAAGTACTCCCACTTACTGGTGTAAGTTTAAATAGCCGCATAGCTACTTAGATTATGAAAGACCAAAGCCTTCTTCAATGCATGAATTTTTAAAACCACAGCTGATCTAAAGGTGAAAAAAATAACTTTATAACATGGTCCAAGTTGCCTCAAAGGCCACCTCCGCCCACAACTGATATTTCCATTAATTGTAGTTCAATATCCATGCTAGCCTGTTAGTTCAAAGTTTACTAATGGTGTCATGCTACTTGAATAGAGATAGACATCTATTTTTTGGCCCAATGCGAGAAAGAGAATATTTATAGTTACATCTTCCCACTGAATTCTTCAATATAAAAGAAAACAGCTAGTAATTCAATCTATTGGTGCCTAATAAAAGTACTGAAATATAATGACCTTTAACACAAACCATTAACATATAACAGCTCAATACAACATATAATTTGGGTGTGGCTATTTTATATAATTATCTGCAAATGTCCAGGTGCAAAACAGTTTTGGGAACTCCCATATCTTTTATTCTGCACAATGAGAGAGAGAAAGAAATTGTCATATTACTATCTCTAATTTTGCCTATGCTCTAAGAGCTGTTGTCACAGGCCCAAGTCAGTGCAATCATTGTTCTGTTCAGTGCCTTCACCGTATCTACAAACATAAAGAAGGAGCAAGGGTGATATTTACTCCATATACCTTTTGATTCAGTGTTTCTACCAGGAGTTTAAAAAAAATACTTTTATGTTGCAATGCATACATGCAGGCACAGTAGATCACAAAGTGCAAAAAAATCAGGCACATTTTGCAAATACATATACAGTACATATAGCAAATATCTCCAGACTAGGATGGAGAATAAACAATGGATTAGGTATCCCTCTTGATGTGCATTCTACTTTTCACAGTATTGTGTAATGGGGGGATATTCATGATTTACTTGAACAATGTAAGGGCTGCCCTTTTCTAGCAGTTTGTGATCTTCTGTGATTACATTAGTGGCACACAGCACATTAAACATAATTTAAGGCTCCGTGCACTGAAGGCATTAAATAAAAGGTATGTCCCAGAAAAGGCATGCTGATCTCAGTCCTATGGACAAGCTAAGGCTCCATGCACAGTGGGTGTGGCAGAAAAAGAGTTCACACAGAGCATTTCTGTATATGTTTAAGCTCTTGTACACACGGTCGGAGATTCCGATGGAATGTGTCCTATCGGACCGTATTGTCGATTAATCCGACTGTGTGTGGTCTCCATCGGACTGTTTCCGTCAGAATATCCGACGGACCAAGTTTTCCAACTTGTCTATAAAATTTTCCGACAAAATGCTCCGAACGGACATACTCCGATCATGTGTAGCCTACTCCGACGGACAAAGTGCCACGCATGCTCAGATCAAATTCCTAGACCAAAGCTATTGGCTACTAGCCTGAATGTAGTCCCGTCATAACGAAATAACGTCATCACGTTATATACAATCGGATTTTCCAACAACTTTTTCCGCCCGTGTGTATGCAACAAAATCCGTCGGACAAAATCCAATGGATTTGGTTGTCAGAATGTCTGACCGTGTGTAGAAGGGCTTAGGCATGTTTAGGAGTGTTTAGCATTTTTTATGCCAGAAAACTGCAAAATGCAAACTAGAAATAGTTTTTCTGCCTTCTAAACATTGAACGTGAACGCATAGAATAACATTGAGCTTCTACCACACTCAGAAAAAAAAAAATTCCTGTAGAAGCAGCGCTTTTTTTTTTTAAGCCAGTGTGCTTGAACCATAAATATACAGGATGAAAGTAGCATGGAGCTGAGATGAGAGCTTTCAAAGCAATGGGAGAGAAAGGGTAGAGGTGGGGGGATCTACTTGCAAAGTTACTTATGTTAAAAATACAGTTATCCTTTAAGAGATAAAAAAAAAAAAGTCACATGCATTAGATATGGTTGCCTTAGGTCTCCCAATCTTTGCAAGCACTGTACTCAGTTAAAGTTAACGTGTAAATGTTAGGCAAAGCAGGGCTTTCCAGTTGCAGGATACAGGCCACCCTCAACCCCTTACAAATCACAAAAAGTGTTTCCAGCTTGTTGGATAGTTCCTGTGGGTGCCAATTGATCTCTCTTTTTTTTTTAAAGGGAAATAATAGTTCATCTTTAACATCCACCTTTATCCTCATGATAGAGCTTTGAGGCAGATGCCCTCGGCACAATGATGCTTTTACAGTTTCTGATGAGCCAGTGAAGGATCCACTGTATATGGCCTACATGGCAGCTGCAATCACTCTGTGTAAATGTAATATACTGTAGTAACCATAATGTGATATGAAGGGTCAAAAGCAAGCATTGGTATGAAGATAACTTGTGGCTATGGTTGCATTAGTCCTATTAAAAACAATGCATTATTCCATTATCCAATGTACACAAAGCTTACAATGGCTGGAGCACTTACATAAAAAAAGCACTTCACCCTTGATTGTATATGATGGAGCTGCTGGCGGAGCTGAAGGCTTCACATAAGAAAAAAGAGAAACAAGTTTCTCTGGATGACAAAAGCACCAGCCATGCCTGTATAAATGATACTGAGCCCATTTAAATTGTGAATTCTCATGCCAGCAGTACATTGTAGATTATGTTAATACTTTACTCCAGTCCAGTGGGAAGATCTATCATGGGAAATGCTGGCATTGCTTGATTTAATCTGCTAGCTGTTGGTAACCTGATATTCCAAGGAAACCTAATCCTGTGATATTGCAGGACATCGTTAGATGTCAGTTCCCTAGACCTTGTCAACAAATTCCTCCTTTCTGGCTCCCTAAGGACTACCCTCAAGCCTTACCTTAGTTTCCTTCTCAATAACATGCTATTTGAAGCTGAAGCTGGTCATGCATATTACAATCTGATTGCACATTTTTCCCATTTTATTAGATAGTGTGAGAGCCTACCTGATTGGATATAAATTGAATAGATTGTTTAGGTAGACCCTCATACTATACAGTGATGCTTGTTTCTCCCCCCAAGTGGCTACATCATTAGAGTATCCCTGTAGAGATGCAGGGACACCCCTGGAAGTGCTGAATGCCAAAGATCCTAGTGGTGCCTTTCAATCTGGAAAAGAGTAAAGACTCCATATAATGAATGTGTTGATGAACATTTAAAGCTATATTTTAAGGAGACAACAAGGGGAATTCATCAAGAGCATTGCATGCATGCATTCCCTTGCTCCTCTGCACATAAAATGTTGGTCTACACAAATCTGGTACATGGAGGTGGGGAGGCACTGAGGCTGAAGTGTCTTTATAGTCTTCAATGCATGCTTAGCCCCTTGCTAACTAGGACAGCATTGGCTGTGTAGCCACAAGGGTCAACACAGTGGTTGACTTATCTCATGCTCAGTTGGTGGTAATTCTTTTTGGATCCTTTACATCCGCACTGACGATCCTAACTGTGGGAACTACCTAAATCTAGCATGTGTTGGTACTGGTACCATAACTGGTGCAAATATTTTATAAATTTTGGCACAGGCCATGTTAAAAGGGGCCAGACTTTGAGAAAAAAAAGTAGTTAGTGCTGTACTGAATTCACCCAATGTTGTTAGGATTCTAATAGCAGTATCTTATTTAGAGAAACATTGCTGAGTAATTTTCCTGCAACCTCCAAACTGCCCTGGAGCTCATAGAGACAGACACATTCACTTTCCATTAATATAAGACTTTAATGAGTGTGAAGACAGTATTGCTAATTAAAATGCAGTGGCTGGGCTATCCCTGTATCCCAGTTTTTTTTGGTTTATTTTTTATTTTTATAAATATAAAAGTAAAAAAAAAGAATCTATCTTCTCATTCATGAGAATATAAACCAAAGTCGATGTTAGGTTTTATGAACAGCTTTCCAAAAAATCACTCCACCTAAGAATTGTTTCTCACACTCGATAATTTTTACTGTGTGATAGTATTAGTGTTTCTATTATCATTACCAGTAATTGCATTACATATTACAGGGACTGTCTACTCAAAATTGGGTAGGAGTCTGGTGGGTTCTTGTCGCAAATTAGGTCAATTCAAACTGAATATATGATGAATACATACATAGGTTACCTTCAATAAATAATTCATGTCTAAATGATAAGAAAAATGAAAGATACAAGAAACTGTAGTTATACTGTATGTGAGAATCTTAACTTCTGTAACAGTCTGGCCAATTCTCTCTCAAGCATCTCTGAAGGTCAGTGAGGCTGTCAATCAAATTTAAGCAGTTGTAAAGGCATTTTAAAATGAAAATATTAAACATGTTATACTTAACTGCTCTGGGCAATGGCATTGCACAGAACAATTCCTTTACCTCCTCTTATCAGGTTCCCCACTAATGTTGTCTACTCCTCCTCTTTCCTTAAGTGCCCCCATAGCAAGCTCTGTGCTGTGGGGTCACTTGTGTGGTCACACTCCCAAACCAGGCTGTGTGCATCCATAGACACACACAGTGTGGCTCGGCCCCTCCCCCAGCTCCCTCCCCATGGGATTTGATTGACAGCAGCAGGAGCCAATGGCTCCAGCTGCTGCCTCTGTGAATTCAGGAAAAGAAAGCAGTGCTCCTGTAGATGGGCACAGCACTGGTTTAATAGAGGAGCCAGGTAAGTATTTAAGGGAGGGCGGAGTGGATCATGGAAGTTTTTTTTGTATTTTTAAGGTTTTTTACCTTAATGCAATCTCTGTGTTATATCTTTAGAACCAGTTTAAAGCCCAACTGAACCATCTGTATTTATTATTATAATGCAATCAGACAGCATATACAGTAACTCTTGGAGAGTTGGACTGGTGCCCTCAAACACAGGGCCACAGCCCAGTTCTCCAGCAGTCAGACACGCCCCCTTGCAAGCTGCTCCAATCAACAGTGTTCTTGCTACCTGAGCAGCACTGTTGATTAGAGCAGACAATGATATATACTTACTAGTAGAAAATAGTATAAAAACCTAGAAAAATTATGGTATAACACCATGACATACCAAATTTATATTTCTATACTCTCAAGAATAGCATAACATCAATAATGCTGTGAGAACAATACAGACACACTATTTTAATCTTAACACTAATTACTATTACTAGAGACACACAACTACCAGACACAGGGAAATGCTATTTTGCAACATAGCTAGATAATAATTATTGATAATTAGACATTCACTATTATCTGATATAAAATAGTCAGCCAACCACTGTTATTAGTTTTAGTTAGGACAGCTACATACCTATTCGTTGTAACCTATTCACCAATTAACTACTGCCATATGGTGTGTTGGTAGCCCATTCAAAATAAACAGGTTGCCCAAATATAACACACACTAACAAGTTGATGTACAATACAAAACACTTTGGCACACATGATAACACAATGCAAAGCTAAGGTGTGAAGAGGGCCTTCAATTGGGCCAGGGTCAGGAGGATCTTTGTTTAGATTTTATTGCTGTCTGTGATCTCATTGGGAAGGTTTGACAGAGGTTACAAGGGCAGAGCGTGATGACAAATCTCTTCAATGAGGACACAGACAACAATGAAAACCTGACAGTGACTCTAACACTGGCAGTGACCCTACTACATGCAAAAAAAAGTGGTTTGGCTGGAGCTTCGCTTTAGTAGTAAAATTTAAATGGAAAATGCACTGCAGGATAAAAGAGAATGAACACAAAATGGAGATATTAGCAAATCAGAATTCTTGTTTAGCTTGCTATAAATCTGAAAAGCAAAACTTGATTTTTGGCCATACACCACATTTCCTATTTTGCACTCACTTCCTTTTCTGGGGTCAAAGTTCAATGCATTGAGCTGCTCTGTTCCTGTATCTACAGGTCACAGAAGCAGTAGTGGGAGCCATTGGCTCCTACTACTGTTAATTAAATCCTGTAACCAGGGAGCTGGGGGCAGGGCAGAACTCCAATACAAGTGTCTATGGATGCACATAGCACAGCTTGTGTGCGTTCCCACGAGTGCCCTCACAGCACACAGCTTGCCATGGAGGCACTCAGAGAAGATAGGGAGCAGACAGGAGGTAAGGGACCACTCTGAGGTGGAGTGGACAGTGTTGGTGAGGAACATGATAAGAGGGGGTAAAGGAACCGTTCTGTGCAATACTATTGCACAGAGCAGGTACGTACTGTATAATATGTTTACTATTTTAATTAAAACATGTCTTTACAACCACCAACAATCAGGGGGAAAGGCATTTCCCTCACGTTGTACAGATTTCCATATACTTCCTGTTGTGTCTCTGTGGAAGAAAGGGAAGATTAAGCTCTTCTCTCTATCAATTATAAGATATTACAAGTGTTACTATATTACTTTTTGACTTTGCTTGAGTTGCGGCTACTTAGATTGTCCCAGTATTCAAATTCAGTTGGCTTTTTAGTGCTAAATGGTGAAATCTGATTGGTGGTTACAGGCAATGTCATGCTCATTTTACTATGAGAAATTGTTTTTATAATGGCCCTTCCTAACCTTTTTAACATGGAGGAACCCTTAAAATATCTTTCTAGTTTTAGCTAAGTTCATGCTAATTACATTAGTGTGATTGTCACTGGGAAGAATAGTTCTTCCATTTTTGATCAGAAGGAAGAATTCCCTCCTTGCAGATAGCTAAAAAGAGCATTGTTGTCAGTGGTTACTTATCTGAGAGGCAGACATTGCTTAGAGAAACCCTAGCAACCCCTGTAGGAACCCTAGTTGAGAAAGGCTGTTCTAGACTAATAAGCAATGTTAGTTTACTTTAATGTACTGCTTCTAGGTCTAGGTTTCCTCTAACCTAAATGACTAAAAACCTTCTTAGATAAGATGTGAATAAACTACAAGAAGCTCTTTGCTCCCTTCCAAAATATGACTTTAATGAGCACCTGTCACCTAAGCATAATGGAAACAGCTGCTCCTTGCCTTGTGCTTTAGAAGATAGATACATTATTTGTCTTTAGCGACACTGTCAGCTGTTTTGCTTCATGATATGGCAAACAGGTCATACTAGTCACAAAATGGATGAGAGAGGCACTTCTAGCCATGGCTAAGCTCAGCCAATGGATACAAGCAATGTTTTAATGGTCAGCCATGCCCAAAGACTATATTTTTGAGGGTTGTGCAGATGTTGGCATACTAAATTGCATGCTGGCTACTAGAGATTTTAAGAGCTCCATAATTGAGCTATTCCCACCAAATCTGCCACAAAATCAAATTATGGTATCACACTCCCCCAATGGACTCTCCATTATAAACAAATAACATGAGGATTCATCTCTGAGACAGTGGCACCTTCAAAATGGCTTCATGGTTAAAACAGAATTTACCACAGAAAAATCATCTTGTTTTTGAAGATGTCAAGGTAGGTAAAAACCAGGGGTTGGTTCAATTTAACAGTTCCCTCTTGAGACTAAAATGCTTGCTTTGGGTGAAGAGAGCCTTTAAGCCATTTCTAATTATTCTTTACATATGGTACTACTTTAAAGAAAACGTATGGTTCACCACTGGAACACTTTTACGACTCCAAGCTTGTAATTGCACTTAGTCAACACTTGGGAGCTCACTACCATCACATCATTAAAGCATATTCTGGTACATATGCTTGCAACTCTAATCATTATAACTCTCTTTTGATATTTAGTAGTGTGAAAACACAAGGGACAAACCTAAGATATGTCCATGCACCATTTTAATTGCGAGATGCAGAAACAAGTACACAGATTTGTAAGGGGGAGGGGGGGAATACACCAACAGAGAACTAGGGCCATCTATTTTAAAGCACGTTGCTGTTGTCGATTGCTGTCAGGACACGTAAACAGATGCAAAAGACCCCATTTATTTTGTGTACACATATGTAATGACGTTCAACACCTAATGACTATTGTAGAACAATGTCAAATTAACTGCTCGCCCTTTCAGGCAGTTTGCCACTAATTTGCAAGCTCGTGACCACAACAAACCATTAATGAGCTGAAGACAATATAAAGATATGTCATATTCTGAGCAATACATTCACATTATCTACTACAGAGACAAACAGAGCAGGCATAGGCTTATAATCTTGTGATATATACCTGGAGGACGATGTGATGCATATATATATATATATATATATATATATATATATATATATATATATATATATATTGAGTGACAGAAGCTCTATTAGAGCAGGATAACTACAGAATATATGGAGCTGGCCAGATTTAGCTATGGCTGATCTTTTGATAAGAATTCCTGGCTTAGCTGTTGGTATGCCAGTGACATATGTCAAGGCTGTGAGATTTATGCTGGTGTCATGTGTCAGGGATGCAAGAGGCATCTTAGTGGGATGCTGTTTGGTATAGGATGCTGACTCGTGAAAAGACTGCTGTATGCATTTGTTAGCAGAAATTCATTATGCATTGCTACATCCAGCGATATTTTACTCTTGTCTTGTATCTTTTCAGCAGATTAGTATGTATCATACTGTATAAGGAGCTGACATTTCTAATGGTGATCATACATGCATCGATACATTATTACTTTTTTTCCCTATCATTATCTTGTGAACAGAATAATCAATCGATAACTATAACAAAATTACAGGTTTCAATCAATAGGAGGAAGATATAATCTTGAGTAATCAATTACATCTGCATTTTAATATCAAAATCTCCTAATCAGCTCTATCTCATTGCAGCTGATAGATGCAAAACAATAATATTCCACCCTGACCAATCGCATCTGATCTCTATTGAGTTTTGGTTGATGAGAAGGCAAGTTACAGCTGCTTAATCATTTATCGATCTAATTGAATGATAAAATTGAGGCATGTATGTCTGCCATAAGGAGGACCTTGCTGAATTATTTCAAGGATGCATCATGTGTGGTTCAGCTCCAGTGCCATATATGCCACTGCTGTGTCGCTCAAGGTGCATGTTGTTTACCTGTCTGGCTGAACCATGTATGTTGCTGATGCCCCTTGTCATGCTTAGAATAGCATGATCTGACGTCACAGGGCTGTGAAATATATGGAGGTGACATTGCTCTCTCATCCTGGTGGAAGTCATTATCATTTTGGAAAAGGTAGTCAACATCTAGATGAGTGCTGAGTTCTATGATGTAGCTGAGCCTGTCTGGGTTCATGGTGCTGACCAGTTGGTGTTGCCCTTGACCATGGTGCTGAATTGCTGGCACTGTCTATGGGTACCCCTGTCCTGAAATACCAGTACTGAATATGGGTCCCCTGTCCATTGTGCTGAATTACCAGTACTATATATAGGTGACTCTGTCCATGGTGCTGAATTACCTGTACTGTACATGGGTGCCTCTGTCCATGGTGCTGAACCGCAGGCATTATTTATATGTGACTCTGTCCATGGCGGTGAATTGTCGGTATTGTATATAGGTGACTCTGTCCATGGTGCTGAATTGTCGGTACTATAGATAGGGGACTCTGTCCGTGGTGCTGAATTGTCGGTCCTATTGATAAGGGACTCTGTCCATGGTGCTGAAATGTCGGTACTATAGATAGGGGACTCTGTCCATGGTGCTGAATTGTCGGTACTGCATTATAGGTGCCTCTGTCCATGGTGCTGAATATATATATATATATATATATATATATATATATATATATATATATATATCTATAGCCTCTTCGTGGTTCTGAATTTCTGGCACTGTCTATGACTGTTCCTGGTGCTGATCAGTGGACTCTGTCAGTTCAGCACCATGGACAGGGACAGCCAGAGACAGGCTCAGCCACAACATGGAGTCAGCAATCATCTGCGTGCAGGGAATGTCAGAGACAGCCAGAGGAAAGAGACAGAGACCGCCTAGACAACCCAATGCAGAACACTCTAAGAAAGGCTGAAAACTCCCAGGACACAGGAGACAGCAGCATAGAAGAGACCAAGAGACAACCTGACCACAGTCAATCCAGAGAAAAAAAAAACACTGCCAAAGCATAATCCCACAGATGTTATGTTCTAACAGGGCACAACCCTGACAGCAAGACATGCACAATCCAGAAAGACATGGCCATCCTGAGCAAAAATAGACAACTTAGCCTCGAAAAGAGGTATAAAGAGGCAACCTGGCCGTGCTTAGAGCCAAAGAAGAGACATGAAGGTGGGCACTGCGGTGTGTGGCACAGAGCTGCACCTACCTTCATCTGGGCTCTCTCTGCGCCATGCCATCCAACCTGGTGCCAGCGCCGGCCGCCCCTCCTGCATCAGCAGCAGCGCCCCTCCAGCCTTAGGAAAGCAGCTGGCACGGAGGGGGCATTCAAAGGGCAAAAGCGGCTCCATCCATAGCTCCAGCGCCCGGCTCCGTGATTCCATCCAGTGGCATCCTGCTGCCCCCCCCAACCGCACCCCACGCTGCCTCGCAGCTCCCCGAGAGGCAGGAGATGGGCGCACATCCGACCCCCGGGAGGAGTCCTGTGCCGGAGCCAACCTCGTCCAATCCTCCGATCGGTGAGTCTGGGTGGAGGGGCCGGGGAGGATGGAGGTGACGGGGAGGGAGGAGGAGGATGGGGATGGAAGGGAGGAGAGGAGGAGGAGCACTGACACTCTTCAGCACTGCACCACATACATACATGTGCGGAGAAGAGCACACTGGTCAGCTGTCTATCTAGCTGTATATCTATTTATCTAGCTACCCAGCTATCTATCTATACACAAACACAACTAGGTACAAAGAGACTATATATAGATCTCTCTCTCTCTCTCTCTCTCTATATATATATATAGATAGATATATATTGTATATATTGTGTCTCTTTGTACATAGCTGTATATCTATCTATCTATAAATCTATATATATATATATATATATATATATATATATATATATATATATATATATATATATATATATATATATATATATATATATATATATATATATATATATATATGCAATATCTCACAAAATTCTGGGCACCCCTCATATTTTTGCAAATATTTTATTATATCTTTTCATGTGACAACACTGAAGAAATTACACTTACACAGTTGCTGTCCCCTCAAAATAAATAAACACCACACAGCTATTAATGTCTAAACCACTGGCAACAAAAGTGAGTACACCCCTAAGTGAAAATGTACAAATTGGACCCAATATTTTCCAGCACTGCCTTAACCCTCTTGGGCATGGAGTTCACCAGAGGTTCACAGGTTGCCATTGAAGTCCTCAGAGCTGGTGGATGTTACAAGCCTTGTGCTCCTCCACCTTCCCTTTGAAGATGCCCCAGAGATGCTCAATAGGGTTTAGGTCTGGAGACATGCTTGGCCAGTCCATAACCTCTAGCAAGGCAGTGGTCATCTTGGAGGTGTGTTTGGGGTCGTTATCATGTTGAAACATTGCCCTACGGCCCAGTCTCCAAAGGGAGGGGATCATGCTCTGCTTAATTATGTCATAGCAATAAAAATAGATAAGATTGCGCTATGGACAAATTCCACCCGTCCGCCACACAGGCAAGGGAAAAAACAAAATGAAATAAAGATGAATTAAAATGAACTCAAGGGGTTAAAGCTGCCTGTGCTTGAAACCTGTCCCTAAAAATAGGAATAGGTTAGAAATCTGAGATATAAATTAAGCTTTGGCGCTAAAACCTTTTTGTGCACTGTGGATACCAAAATCATGTATGAGTGTGAAATGATCTATTATCTCTGCTAGTGCTCTGGAGAATTTAATACAAATTAAGGTGGAAATCTCCCAAAAACCACTATATACGTGATATTAAAATGCGTGAAAAAAGAGAAAAGGATGTGTGTCTGTTGACTTACACCTCAAAAATGCACATATGTATTAAAAAAATGGTGAATCAATCACATAGAAATAAACAATTAAAAATATTAACGTGCTCAATAGAAAAACATACGCAAACCAATATCTGAAAAATCATATGCAAACCAATATCCAAAAATTATGCTCTATGTTCAAAGTGACAATCAAAAAGCGTTTTGTGAAAGTACCAAGAAAAAATAATAATAACAAAAATCTTATAATGTCCAACAAAAAAATTTTTTTTTTTTTCAAAGTCGCATCATCTGGTTGCTGGAAAAACGTATGGAACTTTCATCAAATGAGGAAAGTAGAGCAAAGTGACTAGTGCAGAAGGGTTAAATGCATTCCTCTCCGGTGCGCCACTCTGTGTTAGGAAAAAGGTATATATATGTGCTCACCAGACCAAAAACCCTCAATGGGTTAACCGAGCAGCCACAGTATGAGCCACTGTGCAGCTTTCTTTGGGCTCTGCTTCTGCTATGCTGGGGGGATGCTTTACACTTTTCCTTCCGCAGATAGTCCGTTTAGCAATTATACATAAAGGGAAACAGAAGTACAAACATAGTGCAATACTGTTGTTTGAACGTTTTTGTTTATTAAGAAGTCAGGTTACTCACAATATCCAAAGAGACAAATCGCTTTAAAATTAACTGCGCCGGCATTGCTGCTTGTATACCAGTGTAAGGTGCACGTCCTAGGCCACGCCCTACGCGTTTCGTCAGAGCGACGTCATCTGGAGCGGCCATGTTGGTGCACCCTCACGTTTATGTAGGGTGCAGTGCTCTTCTGCGCCTGCGCGAGTGTATTAGCGCCATAATATACCGGAATGTAATATGTAGGTTGCGGTGCCCTATAGCTTAATAATTTGTCATGCCCTGAGTCCGCAACAATAAGCAAAAAGAAAGGTTTTCATTGGGATTGACATAAGTGAATACACTGCAGAATATAGCATATCCCGTGTCCACAATAATGAAATAGTTTTTCCATGTTCGTGCTGTCACAAGAGAGCACACAGTATGTAATAGACACACAGCGGCTCGTATAGGGCATTCCCACAGTAAAGATGGCGCTAATACACTCGCGCAGGCGCAGAAGAGCACTGCACCCTACATAAACGTGAGGGTGCACCAACATGGCCGCTCCAGATGACGTCGCTCTGACGAAACGCGTAGGGCGTGGCCTAGGACGTGCACCTTACACTGGTATACAAGCAGCAACGCCGGCGCAGTTAATTTTAAAGCGATTTGTCTCTTTGGATATTGTGAGTAACCTGACTTCTTAATAAACAAAAACGTTCAAACAACAGTATTGCACTATGTTTGTACTTCTGTTTCCCTTTATGTATAATTGCTAAACGGACTATCTGCGGAAGGAAAAGTGTAAAGCATCCCCCCAGCATAGCAGAAGCAGAGCCCAAAGAAAGCTGCACAGTGGCTCATACTGTGGCTGCTCGGTTAACCCATTGAGGGTTTTTGGTCTGGTGAGCACATACATATACCTTTTTCCTAACACAGAGTGGCGCACCGGAGAGGAATGCATTTAACCCTTCTGCACTAGTCACTTTGCTCTACTTTCCTCATTTGATGAAAGTTCCATACGTTTTTCCAGCAACCAGATGATGCGACTTTGAAAAAAAAAAAAAAAAAAAAAAAAATAAAATTTTTGTTGGACATTATAAGATTTTTGTTATTATTATTTTTTCTTGGTACTTTCACAAAACGCTTTTTGATTGTCACTTTGAACATAGAGCATAATTTTTGGATATTGGTTTGCATATGATTTTTCAGATATTGGTTTGCGTATGTTTTTCTATTGAGCACGTTAATATTTTTAATTGTTTATTTCTATGTGATTGATTCACCATTTTTTTAATACATATGTGCATTTTTGAGGTGTAAGTCAACAGACACACATCCTTTTCTCTTTTTTCACGCATTTTAATATCACGTATATAGTGGTTTTTGGGAGATTTCCACCTTAATTTGTATTAAATTCTCCAGAGCACTAGCAGAGATAATAGATCATTTCACACTCATACATGATTTTGGTATCCACAGTGCACAAAAAGGTTTTAGCGCCAAAGCTTAATTTATATCTCTTAATTATGTCATAGTACACATTGGCATTCATGGTTCCCTCAATGAACTGTAGCTCCCCAGTGCTGGCAGCACTAATACAGCCCCAGACCATGACACTCCCACCACCATGCTTGACTGTAGGTAAAACACATTTGTCTTTGTACTCTTCACCTGGTTGTCGCCACACAAGCTTGACACCATCTGAACCAAATAAGTTTATCTTGGTCTCATCAGACCACAAGACATGGTTCCAGTACTCCATGCCCTTAGTCTGCTTGTCTTCAGCAAACTGTTTGTGGCCTTTCTTGTGCATCATCAGACCAATTTGATGCAGTGTGCGCCATATGGTCTGAGCACTGACAGGCTGACCCCCCACCCCTTCAACCTCTGCAGGAATGCTGGCAGCACTCATACATCTATTTCTCAAAGACAACCTCTGGATATGACGCTGAGCATGTGCACTCAGCTTCTTTAGTCACCCATGGTGAGGCCTATTCTGAGTGGAACCTGTCCTGTTAAAACTGCTGTATGGTCTTGGCCACCGTGCTGCAGCTCAGTTTCAGGGTCTTGACATTCTTCATATAGCCTAGGCCATCTTTATGTACAACATCAATTCTTTTTTTCGGATCTTTGGAGTTATTTGCCACGAGGTGCCATGTTGAACTTCTGTGACCAGTATGAGAGAGTGAGAGTGATAACACCAAATTTAACAAACCTGCTCTCCATTCACACCTGAGACCTTGTAACACTAAAGAGTCACATGCCACCAGGGAGGGAAAATGGCTAATTGGGCCCAACTTTACATTGTAGCAAAGTGTAATTTCTTCAATGTTGTTCCATGAAAAGATATAATAAAATATTTACAAAAATGTGAGGGGTGTACTCACTTTTGTGAGATACTGTGTGTGTGTGTGTATATATATATATATATATATATATATATATATATATATATATATATATATATACAGCAGGCAAGATACGTATTGAAGAGGTCACCATTTTTTTTTTTTTTTAGGTAACTATACACTCACTGGCCACTTTATTCGGTACACCTTGCTAGTACCCACTTTTGCTTTCAGAACGGCCTTCATTCTTCATGGCACAGATTCAACAAGGTGTTGGAAACATTCCTCAGAGATTTTGCTCCATATTGACATGATAGCATCATGCAGTTGCTGCAGATTAGTCGGCTGCACATCCATGATGCGAATCTCCCATTCCACCAGATCCCAAAATCGCTCTATTGAAACGCTCTATTGGAATCGCTCTATTGGATTGGGACTGGTGACTGCGGAGGCCTATGTAGTGAACTCATTGTCATGTTCAAGAAACCAGTGGTGAGAAGATTTGAGCTTTGTGACAGGGTGCATTATCCTGCTGGTACTTGGTACTAAGGTACAATTGATACTAAAGGGACCAAAGTGTGACAAGAAAATATCCCCACACCATTGCACCACCACCACCAGCCTGAACCTTTGATACAAGGTAGGATGAATCCATGCTTTAATGTTGTTTACACAAAATTCTGACCCTACCATCTAAATGTCGCTGCTGAAATTTTTTTAAATCTTCTATTGTCCAATTTTGGTGACCTTGTTTGAATTTTAGCATCAGTTTCCTGTTCTTAGCTGACATGAGTGGCACCCAGATTGGTTTTCTGCTGCTGTGGTCCATCCGCTTCAAGGTTTCATGTGTTCTCTATTCAGAGATGGTACTCTGCATACCTTAGTTGTAACAAATGGTTATGTAAGTTACTGTTGCCTTTCAATCATCTCAAACCATTCTCCTCTGACATCAACAAGGCATTTTCATCCACACAACTGCTGCTCACTGTATATTTTCTCTTTTTTGGACTATTTTCTGTATGCCCTAGAGATGGTTGTGTGTGAAAAGGCCAGTAGATCAACAGTTTCTGAAATACTCAGACCAGCCCATCTCACACCAACAACCATGCCATGTCTGAAGTCACTTAAATCCCCATTGTGATGTTCAGTTTGAGCTACAGCGTGTCATCTTCACCATGTTTAGTTGCCTTAATGCATTGAGTTGCTGCCATGTAAATGGCTGATTAGCAATTTGTATTACCAAGCGATTGAACTGGTGGACCAATACGCCAAACGCTACGACATTTGGAGCTCATGTCACATGACATGTGAAAATTAACGTTTCCCTATGGCAGCCGTTTTAACTGGTCTGACACAATTCAGTCCGACTTTGAAAATGCTCCCTGTACTACTTTGGTACGACTTTGATCCTACTTCAGCCCATTGACTGTCATTGAAGTAGGATCAAAGTTGGATCCTTGTCCTAACCATCTGACTTTGGCATCCGACATTGTGTTATTTCCTGCCCCCCGCTGTAGCCCCCCCCCCCCCATTGTGTGTTAGCTTTGATTGGCCAAAGGACAAGTCGTACTATCTGAAAAGTTGGATCAAAGTTGTATCCTGTTCATGAAAGTTGGATGGATGTAATGTAGGACTAATGTCGCAGAGCAAAGTAGGATGAAAGTCATGTAGTATAATGTGAACCCGGCCTTAGTTCTTTCTATAGATTTTCTACTGGATTCAAGTCAGGTGATTGACTGGGCCATTCTAACAGCTTTATTCTTTTTGTTTAACCAAATAAGAGTTTTCTTGGCTTTGTGTCTGGGATCATTGTCTTGCTGAAATGTCCACTCTTGTTTCATCTTCATCATCCTGGTAGATGGCAGCAGCTTTTTATCAAGAATGTCTTGGTACATATTTGCAGTCATCCTTCCTTCAATGATATGAAGTTTGCTAGTACCATATATACCACTCCCAAACCGCCACAGAGATGCTTCCTGCAAGCTCTCCCTCACAGTGTGAAAGCACTCAGGCTGTCAGAGGATCACCAGACTTCAATGTTGGAGCTTTCCTGTGTGCCTGCGGGGAAGAGCGGCAAAACGGCGCACACGGGTGCACAATGTGGAGGGTTTGCGCATACGGGTGTGCGAATTAGCGGGTCCACGCGCACACAGTACCACGGGTTGGCGAACACATATGTGCGATACAGTACAACGACATGCGTGCATGCGCACGCCTATGCACACCACCTGATTGCCCTGACAGACCTATAAAAGGCATCAATGGGCTCTGTGTCTTTGCTGGTTTGTCTCCTCTGCTCCTGTGTTCCTGTGTTCCTGTGCCTTGTTTCCTGAGCCTACCCATTGTGACCCGGATTGTACCTGACTACTCTTGGACCTCTCCTGCGATTGACCTTTGGCTTGCTTCTCGGATCTCCTTCTCTGTTGTTTCTGTGTTTGACCCTCGGCTTGCCTCCTGGACTTGTCTCTGCCTATTCCCTGTGTTTGATGCTTGGATCCACGGACTGACTTCCCGTGTATGACCTGGCTTGCTCTCGGACTCTCATCTCTCTTCCTGGTGTTTGACCCTCGGCCTTCCGCTTCTCTACTCCAGGTGTTAAAAAATTGAAAAACGTGCTACAAGTCACAGATAAAAGGGGCTAGACTCAGCCTCATCCCAAAGAAATAGAAATTTGAAAAAAGTTTTTCCTCTGTAGAGGAGACTTTCAAGTAGGATGAGTCGCCAATAAATTATAAAGCATATATTAAAAAATATAATTTTTAATAATAGTATTAAAAAACATGAGCACATACAAGATGAAAGGACAATCCTATACACAGATCTTTATAGGAAGCTGGAAAATACATCATACATGTTAAATTGTACATCAAATGAAAATCACATTTATTCCACTGCACTATGAAATAATGCAGCAGCTATACCCAACTCATTTCAAGACTTTGCTTATGTCGCTTCCTCTTCCTCAGGGATGTGTGCGATTAACGCAAAACATATACGTCTGCAATCAAACAAGAGTAAGTTACATACATATAATGATCTAACAGGAACACTTTTTAGTCATTATGCATTATCTAATTCCATTAACTATAGTCTGAGAGCATATGCACTGAACATACAAATTGTAGGTGTTCCAGCATCCAAATAATTTTTTTATATTTTTAAAAACCAACATATGTATAATGCAGACAATGGCTCCTCTCTGGTCTCTAGTTCACTGGACAATTCAAGAACGCCCTCCAAGAGCAGCAAATTCCAACGCAGGTGAGATCCCCCACAAAGGACGTCCAAATATATCCGTATGAGGATGAATCCTCTAGGTACCCCAAATAAGGAAAGAAAAGAAAAGGAAATAGTGTAAAAATACTTATAAGATATAAAATATAATCAATATAAATAAATAAACATCCCTATAACTATTGCAGCAAGTACAACACCAGCAAATTATACATATAGTCAAATTAAATCATATAAAGCATTCATTGCTATCTCAGTATATAAATAAACCAATCAGTATATATATAGAGCTACCTTGAGCCTGAGGGGATGCCGACTACTGGGAGGATCTATTGATGTATATAGACACAGAACGCAATCACCACTTGTCTACACAGCTGATTCAGAGTGCTGGGCATGGTCAGATGCACTACCCTGGAATAAACAGGGAGACAGAGGGAGAAAAACCCCCACAACAGAAACCCTGGGTTAGAGCTGTATATGTAGCTTACAAAACAAAGTGATCAGACAGACCGTTGTATGCAGAACAATTGTGTGCCTCCCCGGGCTGTCAGCCACACTGGTGCCATAAATAAAGACATTTCAACATAATATAAAGTATAGAACCCCGTGCTACCTGCTGCATGTGTCCATGGAATAAAGCCGATCTGTGTGTGATCCTCACCATCCACATCACAGGCGGCTAGATGCAGGGAAGATTTTAAGGTGGTTGGTTGGAAGCAATCAACCAATCATGTCCAGTCTTTCCTATAGAGAGGGCAGGGCCATCCAGGACGTCCCCCGGGAGGACAGCGCGCGGACGGCGCCTCCACCGCTACCATAGTTACCCAGCAGGCATCATGCGTGGATGGAAAAATGCAATGCCGTGGGAACCACCACCCCGATCAATAACGACAGGGGTGGCGTGTAGGCTGCGCCGTCTCACGCCGCCGCCCCGCAACGCACGCACAGAAGTCACATGACCCAAGCATATGGGTCACGTGACCGAATGTAAACGACAAAAACAACACCTGTGGCCCCCATGCGCTGAGTGAGGGGACACAAAGCGGCAGATGCCGCAATGGTGGCAAAGAAGAGGCCATATGAGACCCAGAGCCAGAGAGAGGGTGCCAGTGTTGATGGGGACAAGGGCCTCTTCCCAACAACTCTGGCCTGTGGTTGACAGGATCAGCGGGCAGAGGGCTTATTGGAATCTGGAAGATTCCACCCCCCACTCATGAAGGGCCTGGTATGGACTAGGGGGGACCCTATACTGTTTTTTTCTTTATTTCTTCAATAGCCGGGTGTCGGCAATTGTAACTGTGAGTAATTTTAAATGGGATCTGACTCTTTTTTTTTATTTAGCAATGTCATTTTTAGGTTGAATATATTTTTATTTGCAAGATCAATGAAAGTTCAGTGATACAAAAATACAAAAATACAAAAGTACAAAAGTACATAAGTGTGTCAGAACCTTATGTGTAACATTACATTTTAACTTCTATCTTTTATCCCAGATAGAGGAAGAGGTAGGCTGACAGGGAGGGCGGGGAAGGGGGGGGGTGGGGGAAGGGGAATAGTAAAGGTAGATAGAAACCCTAAAGAAGGTAAGTGTTTGAGAGCAAGGTAGGAGTCCCATGGTTCTGTGGCATGTGTGATTACTGACGGTAACATTATCAGTAGTCTTAGGACCCACAACCCTTTAACAGTTATCAGCTTAATCCTCTAGATTATATCCAATTCAACAGCCCAACATATTTCGCCTCAAGGGCGCATATCACCCAGGAAGTTTTCCGAGGCTGAGTGGTGGCGCCATATGGACCACAGTGTGACGAATTTGTCATACCTGTCGCCAACCTTCGCCTGTAGCTCCTCCATGACCATCATATCATTAAAGGATGTCGACCCATCCAACTATAGACGGGGTACAATCCTTTTTCCAGTAAAGGGTGATATTATGGCGGGCAGCAGAGAGAAGAAATCTGAGGAGGCAATTTTTGTGCGACTTAATGGAGCCCAGTATGATGGACAGGAGAGCGACCAAGTGCGAAGGGGACAAGGCAGTCTGATACATAGCATTATACATTTCAAAGACTTTATCCCAGAAAGGACGGACATTAACACATTCCCACCATGTGTGAAGAAATGTTCCCTTTCCTCCGTGGCATCTCCAGCACATATCTGTTGATCCGGGGAACATCTTGTGCACCGAGACTGGAACTCTGTACCACCGTGAAATCAGTTTGTAATTCTTCTCCTGAGTGAATCCTGATCTGGAGGATTGGTGGGTAAGTATAAAGGCTGTTTGCCATTGCGTTGGGGTAATCTCCGCGCCAACGTCACTGGACCATTTGTGAGTGTATAGTGAATATCTTTATAGAGGAGAGATAAGGTATGTTTAGGAGTGTGCGGGAGGGTGCAGAGTTCCTCAAACAGGGTAAGCGGCCTATGGATATTACCTGGAGTGTGTAACGACCTACAAAATTGGTTTAGGGATTGCCTGGAAAGCCAGTCCAAACAGGTCGAGGGCAATGGCGTTGACAGCTCTCTCAGTTGTCCGGCGGAAGGGTGAACGAATTGATTAACCATAGGCCAGTCCTCTCTGCAGTATGCCCCAACATGTGTTCCTGAGAGGTAAGTGGGTAAGTGTGCATTATCAAAGAGGGGGGAGAGAGGACCGGGGTCCGTAGGCAGGCCGAGTTTACAAGACGTCTCATACCATTTGGTCAGGACCACCACCTTTAGTGGGGAAATCTTTCGGAGCGAGTGATATTTGACATGGTATCCCCATTGGAGGGCTCTGAGGTCAACTGGGGCCATATCTTGTTCAATAGCAACTGAGGGTTTAAACAAGGGTCTCAGGAACCATTCCAGAAGTCTGGACAATAAGGACGCCGTGTGATACAGTTGGAAGTCGGGTAAGCCGGTACCACCTCTGAGTTTGGGGGCACAGAGGACTTTATGCTTTAATCTGGAAGGGTGATTTAGCCATATAAATTTAATTATCGTGGAGCGGAGGGAGAGGAAGAAAGCTCTGGGGAGGAGTATGGGTAATGTTTGAAACAAATATAAAGCTTTAGGTAATATATCCATTTTAATGGCGTTCATCCTCCCCCACCAGGTGAGCTTCAATTTGTGCCATGATTCGAGAGAACGCCTAATGTTGGTCAGCAGCAGCAATGTCATTTTTGATGTAGCATGTCTTATGCATGCTACAGATGTGCCACTGTACAGGCACATTAAGGGACCCCCCCCCCCCCAACACTATATTTAGAGGAATTTTTCATTTTTATTGTTGCACTTTAGGCATAATTAAAATCACTGCTCCTGAAAAAATTATTGTTTAAAAAAAATATATATATTGATACAAGTCCCCTACAGCAGTACCTAGACCCCATACCCCTTTAATGGCCAATTACTTGCATATAAGCCTTTAAAATGGGCAATAGGAGTGCTGCTGCTAACCAAACAGGGGGATGTTCGGCCCATCCCTAGTCAGGACCTACCAAAAGTGGTTCAAGGAAGGAAAACCAGTGAACCTGTGACAAGGTCATGGGTGGTCACGACTCTTTAATGCATGTGGGAGTGAAGGCTGGCTCATGTAGTCAGATCCAAAGAAATAGTTATTGTGGCTCAAATTTCTGAAAGCGTTAAAGCTGGTTCCAATAGTAAGTTGTCAAAATGCTAAATGCATCATATTTTGTTGTGTATGGGGCTGTGTAACTTCAGACAGGTCAGGGTGCCTATATGGTTCACAGCCAAAAGTGCCCACAATGGGCATGCGAACATCAGAACTGGACCATGGAGCAATGTAAGAAGATAGCCTGGTCTGATGCATTCAAAAATTATTTAAAGAAGACAAGTTTGAGGTATTGACTTTGCCTCCTAATTCTCTAGATGTCAATTGAGTTGAACATCTCTGGGATGTGCAGGAAAAACAATTTCAATCCATGAAGGTCCTACCTCACAACTTAAAGGATCTGCTACTAATGACTTGGTGTCAGATACCACAGCATACCTATGGAACCCAAAAAGAGTAAGGGCGAGTGGTCAGCTTTAAATACTCTCCGGGCTCCCACCATAAACTCAGGCCACTATACTGGCCTTCTAATTTATGGTTGTGGCCCTATGACTGAGAGAGATGTGGATCACATAAACACGCAACAAGACTTACAACATAAATAGACCTGAGGTGTTGGTTTGGTCATCTGGTAGGTATGCCAAAAAAGGCTGCAAAAATAATCAGGTAGGAAAGTATTTCTTTATTGGCTCTATCCTCATTAAGCAAATGTGGAGAAGGCATGAGCCATCTCCACCTGAGGGTTTGGAATGTATCTGGTGAAGTGGGTGGACTTCCATCTGCCCTGTTTCTTGATCACAGGGTCTGGAGAGTCAGCCGGACAATCAGCCCGTGTGTGGGCTCTGGCGGACTTTTTTTTCCCAAAAGTCCGGCGGACTTAGAAAGTATTTTTGACTCAAAAATTGTCCGCCGGACTGCGAGTCCGCCGGACAATCCGGCCATCTGTGTGCTAGTCTGCCGGACTTTTGAAATGAACGGACTTTCCTGCACACGGAGGAAAGTCCGTTAATTTTAAACCTGGCTCCAGGTAGACGGACTAGCGCAGGTCAATGTCATCGCCTCCATGGGCAGGGGGCTTATCGGAACCCAGGAGCCCCTTTAATAAGGGGGCCTCCAGATACCGGCCCCCCACCCTATGTGAATGAGTATGGGGTACAATGTACCCCTACCCATTCACCTGGTGAAAAAAATAAAAACACCACAATAATTTATTGCACAGCTTCGGGGGGTCTTCTTCCGTCTCGGGGTGTCTTCTCGCCGGACTCCTCCGCTATCTTCTGCTAGCTCTTTTTATAGTGGAGGAGCCCAGCTTTCTTCTTCATCGCCGCCCGGGGGTCTTCTTCTGACTTCGGGGTCTTGTCCCCCTCTTCGGGGGTCTTGTCCCCCTCTTCGTTTTTTCTTGCCGGGCCTCCTCTTTCTTCCTTTAGCTCTTTTACTAGCGGTGGCCCGGTCTTCTGTCGCTGCCGCCTCTTCTTCCGACTTCGGGGGTCTTGTCCCCCTCTTCGGTTCTTCTTGCCGCGCCTCCGCTCCTTCTTCCAGCTCTTTTACTAGCGGTGGCCCGGTCTTCTGTCGCCACTGTCGCTGTCGTCGTCATCACTACCGCCTTCTCTTCTTCTTCCTTGAGATGTTGACTCGACGCTCTCTCTTGCTGCAATGACAGGAACGTGTTGCGCGGCGACTTATATAGGGACAATGGGCGGGGTGATGCCCCTGCCGATTATGATGTCACAGTCCCAGAGGATGATCGTGTGTACGTGGCATTTGACTCACAAGAAGGGTTTAGATGAAGCTTGGTGTCAATCAAACCCAGAAGAATGACAGCAGAAGCAGGGCAGGGTCGGGTATCCTCAGGGACTAGCCCTGGAAAATAGGTGAGTAGTCCAGCAAAAAGTGTATTTTAATATCTTAACAACTGCTGGGCTTTTTATTATTATTTTTTTTAAATTGGAGTTGGACTGTATGTACTATAGTCATAAGAGTGGTAGAGTTTCTTCTGTTTTTTTAAATCAGCTTTAAAGCCAAAAATATTTAACTAAAAACGCTAAACAAAATCCCTTAATGCCTTGTATGAATCCATGGTCATGTGACACTCTGTGTCCCAGGTCTTCTTTCCTCAGAGCGATAGAGCCCTTCTTCGAGCGACCTCTTTTTTCCTCTATTGATGTATATAAAAAAGTTCAAACTATGAAACATTGCATAGGCCATAGGTTAGGCTTGTGTGCACAGCATGTGTTACAAGCAAAGTCTTTATCTTTTGCAGACTATTTGGAGTACTGACGTCTGTCCTCCCTGGTAAAGAGGATGCTGCTCATTGGCTAATAGAAGAGTGCTTCAACAGGGTCTTGAAGATTCGTATGACAGCTTGAGGGATTGCAGCAATACTGGCTGACAGCAAGAAGAGACTGTAGAGGTGGACCATCAATGTAGAGGAGTATCAAGTGATGGGGGACTTAAGTGAATGAAAAAATGTCATAAAGTTTTGTTTTTTATTTTTTGACTGGCTGGGAGTGAAGTGAGTTGGAGGGTTCAAGAGGGTATTGTTTTTGCCTGATATGGGGTTTACGTTTATGCTCCCACATAAGAGTGCTGGTGTTTGGTGATGGCTTCTGAGAATTCCAGTGCTGTTACTTGGGGATGAGGAGAGAGTCCTACTACTTAGCAATAACTTCCATTAAAATGAACCTTTTGATTTGTTCTGTGTAAAGCAAGGACAGGTTCGCTTTAACATTTGCATCACTTAAAAGGCATGCCAAGCTTCCCCTTTTGATGGCTGTGTTTTCAAAGCCTTACACCTGGCATATCTGATAGGTGTCTTTGGGATTCAGTCATTTGTTGCTGAATCAATATTGAAACTCAGCTCTCATAAACTCAAGCCTTGCAACTGGTTTATGAAATGTTATTACACTTCTAGGAAAGACTTGTGTAGGGAATGAGTCAGAGGCTAAAATCAACTAAAAAGAGCCTCTTAAATGTTGGAAAACCTTTTAATATTTCACTGAAATAGCATTTGATACTTGGACATATTTCCAGCAGGTGCAATCTTCAAGAGAATGATAAAAAGAGGGGAAAACAGTCTATTTCCAAAAAAAGTCTTGCAACTGTATCAATAAAGAGTTCTTAGCCTTAAAGTGTAGCTAAAACCAAAACAGATTTTTTTTTCATGTTGGAAAAAATGTAGAATGATTAAAAACTCTGTCAGTTCTTTTGCTGCCTGTGTCTGATTCAGATTTTTCATCTAGTTATAAAGCTAGAAGGAATATCCCCTCCTACACAGTTGTCACCAGAGCCAGTGTCTCCATCGGAAGATTTTCCCTCTATTACTTTCCTGGTGACAACTAAGAATTTTGTTTTCTCCATCACTTCTCCCCCGGGACAATAGTCACCAGGGCAGATAGAGAGGGTGAATCTCTCAATAGAAAGACATAAAAACATGCTTTGGGGAAAAGGTGTATGGCCCTGGATCACTCTAACTAGACTTGTACACAACGGAAAATTTTGTTTAGTTTCAGTTCGTTGTCATTCGTAAAATACATCATTTCGTTCTGTTATATTCATTATGTTACGTTAATATGTTTTCGGATAATTCGTTATTATTCGTAGAGTGTCGAATTCGTTCGTATTCGTTGAAATTCGCTATTTATGTATGTATAGACATTCGTGATAATGATTCGTAGTTTGGAAAGTCGTTTGTTTATTGAATCTTTTAACACACAATGACAACGTCTCTTCTCCTCGGCTCAAATACAATACAACACCCTTCTAACTCAGTTCTCAGGAATGCACTTTGCCAGTAATCCATCTTCCGGCACAAAATTAATTAGCTGATTGGACTATAAGATTTACTTTGAGCTGACCTTTTGTTTCATTAGATCTTTAAAGAATTACCAAATCATGTCGAATTCATTCGAATTCATTCGTTATATTTCTTTCGAATTCGTTGTTATTCGTTATTTTTTTATTCGGACATTCGGATGCAAGATGTAAAATTCTGACAAATTTCGATTCATTACGAAACAAATTGCACAAGCCTAACTCTAACACTTCTTGTTAACGCCTAATAGTGTGGAGATGGTGTTGATAACTGGGCTAGCAGTTTTCTGTACACCAAAGGACTTTTATGGTCACCATGGGCTGTGGGTGGAATAATTATGGCTAGATTTGAAGCATCACACCATGTCTCAGTTTGCCACAATTAGCTGCTGATGAACACTGTGCCATTTGATTCAACAGTCATGATGAAGGGAGCACATAGCCCCTGAAATATTAGAAAAGTGGTCTCTGATAAAAGATAATTTACATTAAGGCATGTAAGGGTACCATCATCCTATGAACAGAGCATTTTAAGGGCAGGAGATAATTCCTCCATTTGTCCCCAAATAGTTAGAATAAATTGACTTTCTCTGTACCTAATAATTACAAGTTAAACATAAAAAATAAATTTTATTAATAAAAAAATATGTAAAAAGGCAAAACAGATTTACAAGTATGGATTTAAAAAACATGAGTCTCATTGTGGGACCCAGTATTATAAAACAGACAGTTATATGTTACACTGATGCTTGGTACCCTCCAAGGTAGCAGGTGGAGGGATAATTAATTGTCAGTGAATGGTAAGTCCTCTACATGTTTCATGGATATCTCTGCTTCTTCAAGAGAAGTAGCATATATAGATAAATATAGCAACATGATAACATGAAAATATTGTGACTAGTACACCAAAGAATGTGAAGGAATATGGTAACAACACTGTCGCTTACCAATGAGGGCCGAGAGCATCATTGAAACTCCCCCACTGCGAGCATACAGGGGGTTACACATTGGTCGAGAGTGAGCATACACAAGTGCCCCAAGAGTACTCTGCTTGCTCTGGGGGCACTTAGCAGGGGAGAGTGGTCGGTAGCACTGGCAGCAGACCAGAGAAAATCAGATTCTGGGCTACTCTGTGCAGGTGACATGCTTGCTATTTAAGAAAAAAATCTGAACCTTTAGTAACACTTTAAGTGGAGGCATTAAGTTATTAGTCACTTACATAATGTTCACCTAAATCTGCTAGTCCATCTAACATTACTCTCTTCAGACAATGTTGATGTCCAAGAGTGTCTCTGTTGCTGTTCCATAGAGAGGAATTGTGTTCAAAGGAAGGAGGGTAGCCCCTGGAAGCTGCACATCTATAGTGTCCTGCAGAGATGAGCAGAGTGGCAACCTCAGCCTGGACTTGACCAGGCAATGCTCCCAATGCGTTTCACCTCCCAGAGCTTAGTCATGAGGATGGGGAACTCATGCATGTGGGGAGTATTTAAGCAGCATCGGTAGTCACTCATAATGTGTAAAGTAGTAGCAGGTGTGTGATTGATTGTAACAAGTGTTTATTTAAAGGGATAGGACTATCACCACAGTCTGACCTAAAGTGCTACTCTCTATAAAATGCATAGTGTTTATGAGTGCAAAGGAAAAGTACAGTTACTATCCAGAACACCAGGTGAAAACAAAGGAGAAAACTAAAATGCAAAATGAATGCAGAGACAACATCTAAGAACAGATAATATTTAATATATTACATTTTTATTTTTGGGTTTGATCTTTTTTGGCACTGCAAAAATTGACAGAGTTTCTAACCCTTTAATACCACTTCTCACCCTTCCATTAATAAAAATGTGGCTTTAGATATACTCTAAGAAAGTAATCTGTTGGAACTCCAAGGCTTATTAGCATCCTCTGTTCAGTTCTTAAAAAACCTTCTACTCTCTATGGAGATCAGCACCATCCAACCCTGTACTGCTGATGTCTGAACTAGCGATGCTGAGTACTTTCAGCTTCCCCTCCCTGTGATTCTTTTCAGCACAGCTCATTATTTCAGTCCAACTTACAAGGTTTCCTAAAACCTGAGCAGAAAGTATCAGGATGCTGCTGGGGCACTAGGCGCTGCAATATCGGCTTCTAACACCATGCTGACAGATTCATTTTAAATCAAATAAAGTGCAAACAAAAATAAATGAATTCAATGTGCGTATGTATGAACACATAAACAAACAAACAAATTAAATATGGTTCTAAAATTTGCAGGTTGCATTATAAACAGGGGAAAAAGCTGATTCTGGGTATCCTGTGAACACAACGAACCATAGCAAATTGCCTTTCTCCACCACAATGCTAAAAGCTGCTCTGAAATGGAAACGAAATGCACATTTTTAAACTGGTTTCTTGCTGTTTTATGCCTCCCAAATCTGTCTGTGCCTCAGGCTAACTCACTATTGACCCTGAATAGTGTATTTATTTCTGAAGCCTCTCCAAATCACTTTACAAGTCTGCGCTTTTTTCTTGCATATTATTGGTTTCATCCTTAGCGTTTTAAGTATCTACAATTTAAAATCTAAGCTCAATTTTGCAGAAAATATCCTGTACAGTCAAGGTGCCCCAGTGGATATTAAAAAACTGTGCAGTTTTTAAAACTTTCATTTATTTCTTTTTGTCATACCTGTAGGGCATTTGGGCCCCCCTGAAGCCTGGCTGGAAAAACTCCCAGTTAGCAATCCCTGCATCCTGTCTCTGTTGCCAGGACAAGGATAAGTGTATTTTTTGTTACTGCTAGACCAGTTTCCAATTATGTCCAACAGCAAAAAAAGTTCTATGTTTAGGGAGTGGGAGGGAAAGGGCTCCCACTGGCTCCTTGTATTTAGAAGGCACCCAAATTCAGATTTCTCTGTGTTATTTTGTATTCCCCCAAACCCCATGCTCCCACCAGGCCATTTTGAAGAAACCACTCTCTTGCAGTTGGGTTCCACAGTCAATGTTGTTTATCAGTTGTACATTGTGGGGCGTCTGTAAGTACTGAAACATACAGCCTTGAAATAAAGGACATCTACGAAGTAGCATTCGTCTTAGGCCGCGTACACACGAGAGGATTGTCCATCCAACTAAGTCCGTCAGACAATCCGACAGACAGTCCGTCCTACTTTTGAATGAACGGACTTGACCACACACGATGAACAGACAGTCCGCTGAAAGCTTGCGCGATGACGTGTACAGCACGTACGACGGGACTAGAAATATGACGTCCAATACACTGCAATGCAACCTTCGGCCGTGTAAATCCTTTCTGAGCATGCGCCATACTTAGTCCGTCCAACTAGCCTACTCACGAGCGGACTGTCCGCTGAAACCAAAGTTGGACGGACTGTATTACGGAAATTCCGAAAGACTTAGTCCGCCAGACTGTCCGCTGAAAAAGTCAGCTGAAGCCCACACACGAGCGGACTGTCCGCTGAAACACGTTTCAGCGGACTAAGTTGGATGGACAATCCTCTCGTGTGTACGCGGCCTTAATGTATGTTTACTTAGAAATCTGCTCCGTACAGAGGATCACACCTTCCAAGGGGTTGTGATACAGAATACAAACTGTTATGCCCCGTACACACGAGCAGACTTTTCGACATCAAAGGTCAGACGGAACGATTCCGGCGGACTATTCGATCGTGTGTGGGCTGCAGCGGACTTTTGATTTGCAAAAATCCGACAGACTTTAGAAATGGAACATGTTTCAAATTTTTTACGTCGGAACTCCGCCGGATCCAGTTCCTATCGAAAAATCCGCTCGTCTGTATACTAGTCCAACGGACAAACAGCGACGCTAGGGCAGCTATTGGCTACTGGCTATGAACTTCCTTATTCTAGTCCGGTCGTGTGATTGTGTGTGGCCAAGTCCGTTCATTCGGAAAGTCCGTCAGAACTCTGTCAGAACTCCGTCGAACCTAGTCCCTCGAAAAGACCGGTCGTGTGTACACGGCATTATAGCTTTTTATAAGAAAATGATAACATGACAGTATATGGCGGGCACAAGCCCAAATTACAAAATACGCAATACATTCCAGGATAATCTATTTCATATTTCATCTGGACATACTGAACCAAACACAAGTGGGTGAAGCTTGGAATTTTGGAGAATGGCACTGACTAGATCAGATTCCTGCTGTGCTGTTTTTTTTTCACTCCTACTAAAAAAAAGAAATCTTTATCTTGCAATTTTTTTTCACTTACTCTTCATGGATGGGTCAAGATATATATGCGACATACAGATGATACTATTCATTGCCTCATGGGTGCACCAGTACCACCACATTACCACAATGTGAATGCCTTCTTTTCATTTCAAATAAATGCAAGGTCTTCTGTTAGGTCTGGGCACCCTCCCCTTGCAGCAAGCTAAACAAAAATGTCGACCACCCCAAGCTATAACTAGCCTTTAAAGGAAGGTGTACATGGAAGGGCTTTGAACAGCATAAACAAATCAAGATTTGTTCCAGCAAACGTTGCACAAAACAAGAGGCTAGCTAGTAGGTGTGCTGGGATAACACTAGTTTTGGGCTGGGAAAACTCATGTTTTGTGCAGAGCACTTTCATGTGCATCTTGCTTTAAAGGCTAGTTATAAATTGGGTCAGATATCATGTTTGTTCAGCTTGCTGGAATTGGTATAGACCTACTGGTCTCCTTCATCTGCTCTTGCACTTTGCTAGGCTTCTGGTATATCCCTATGCCTTTAAGGAAGAATAGCCTGCTTTCTGGCATACCTGTCCTTAATTTATCAACTGCTATATGTGCTCCAAAATGGATACTTTCATTCAAATATTAGATTTAGGACCACACTTTAACCACTTTAGGTCCATCCTATAGCAGTTAATTAGAAAAATTGCACACAGGGGCCTATAGGCAGCTAGAAAAAAATTGGACTGAATAGAATATATCAAAAAAGTTCTTTATTACGTACAAATATATGAAAAAACACATGAATTAAAAACTGCATGAGCCCTGGTATGCATGGTATCCAAGCATGAGATGTCAATATTGCAAATAGCAAAAAATTGTTTCTTAGCACTAAATGCTATTGCTCACAGAAGAAGGCCAACAGGTTTCTATAATATATTGTTCTGATCTTCCTCGGGGGATGAAGACATCTTCAAATTAAAATATTGTGTATGACCAGAGTTGATTAAAAACATATACGTGGGGTAGTTATCTGGTGGTAATCTGTCCAAGGAGAATGGAACGGGCCCACACAAAGCCACAGAAAGTCACACAGGCTAAATGTGAGACAGAGGGAAAGGGAGCACAGACTTACCCATAAGTGGCCTTAGATGGTAAATAACATTCAATTCCCACTGATGGGAATCCTTTCAACAGTATATATGTATGCATGTATGTATATATCCCACTTAATGACATGCAGGTAGGTTAATTGGCTTCTGTCTAAAATTGGCCCTAGTATATGAATGGGGGCCTTGGATTGTGGGCTCCTTGATGGTAGGGACCGATGTGTGCATAGGGACAATTGTAGACACTCACTTAGGTTGAACTGGATGGACTGGTGTCTTTATTCAACCTTACTAACTATGCAACTATGTTGATATTTTTTTGTTTATAGCGCCAAAAAAAATGCAGATGTGATCAAATACCACCAAAACAAAGCTCTATTTGTGGGAAAAAGGACATACATTTTATTTGGGTACAGTATTGCATGACCACGCAATTGTCAGTTAAAGTAATGTAGTCCTATATTGCAAAAAATTGCCTGGTCATGAAGGGGAGGGGTAAATCTTCTGAAGGTCAAGTGGTTAACGAGGGGGCCTTGATGAGGTAGTGTGGTTTCCACATATATTTGCAAATGTTGTGCAACTAAAACTTCTGCTTTTAACATAAATTCTTATTTTGCTTGCTTCCCATTACAGGGTGTGATGTCACTATCCTTCTGGCGAGATTCAGTAAGTACCCCAAATAACAGTGGAAGACACTCCAGTCCATGGCAAGAGCTTCCTCTCATGAGATTCAGGTTGTCCTACATTCCCTAGGATCATACTGGACTAGGACTTCAACCTCACATAGGTGCCATGGGTGGAAGATGGTGGTAATATAAGTATGTAACCTAACTTTTTTCATTACTATCATTTTTAAATTACTTTTAGGCCTCTTGCATACAATACTCCTGTTTGAGCATCTACTCTTTCAGACAGTTTTTTTGTATGTATTTACACATATATGCGTCTGCGCACTTTCCGCGCAAATTCGCGCACACACACAGAAACTTATGCAAGAGGCCTTAGACTGCAGGTGGCCTGGACCTAATAAACAGATATTATATTTTACTGCAAAGTTTGCTATAAATTTCACGATCATCTTGATCAGCGTTTTGAAAGGTAACACTAGCATTTTTAGATAGAGGTTAGCAATGACCATATTTTCCTCAGTGACACAACACCACCTCTTTCACCTCACCCAAAAAGAAATAAATAAAATATTTTAATACTCCAGGGTACTGTAACACAGGTGACAGTGATATATAGCATTTTTTTGTGACTTACATCTGTTGTCCAATCTCAGATTTTGCTGACTGGTTATGCTGCATGGATTGCATCGTGCCCAGAGACTTAAGAAAATCCAAAACAGCAGGGTAACTGTGTATCTGTTATTTTAATAGGTGAAAAGAGGTCAAAGAAAAGTCTAATGGTGCATAATTTGCTGTCAGGGCTGCAGTTTGCAAATCAATCATGGCCAGACATTAGATGTAAAATGGACATCCTCAGTAAAATGGCAATGGTTGCAAAGAAACCTTTTTACTACCCATTTAAACACAAGCTGTTTTTTTTTTTTTTGTTCTTTGTTTTTAGAAAAGAGCAGGTTTTTTTTTTGTTTTTTTGTTTTTTTTTTTTAGAAAAGAGCAGTTCTGCTAGTAACCTACCCTAACCATATACCCTATGTTTGTATTTCTTTACCTATTTACCTTTAATTTTTGTAAGTTCAGCTATTACAAATCCGTTGTTTCTTTTTCTTTTTTTTCTTTTACTGTAGCTCTAGATACAGTAGAGTTAGAGCCCCTAATGTCCTGTACACACAGTCGTAAATTCTGATGGAAAAGGTCCGATCGGATTATCTTGGAAAATGCAATTGTGTGTGGGCACTATCTGACTTTTTCCGTCAGAAATTCCGACGGAAAAAAATTGAGAGCAGGATCTAAAATTTTCTGACAAAAAAATCAGATCTGACTTTTTCCAATCATTTGTAGAGAATTTCCGACAGAAAAAATGGCACACATGCTCAGATCAAATTACAAGACCAAAGCTATCGGCTACTAGCCTCTACAAAGTCCCGTTGTACGCAATGAACGTCACCACGTTGCGAACGATCGGATTGTCCGACAACTTTGTCCTACTGTGTGTATGCAACACCAGTTTTGGACAAAATCCGTCAGAAAAAATCTACAGGGCATTCGAGTTTTTTCTCTGTGCCCCAGACATGTAAAATGGACATCCTCGGAAAAATGGCAATGGTTGCAAAGAAGCCTTTTTCATTTTCAATCATTTTTATATGCACGTAAACAAAGTACGTTTGAAAAAGGGAACGTTTGGTACATATGACTCCAAAAAGTATATAAATTGGCCAACGTGGCCTAACAAACAGTGTGATAACATGTGACTTATTCATAGGATACAGCATATGTTAAACATGTGTAATTGCTAAAGAACATTTTGTCAGCAAACAACATGAACTCTGTTATGTTCCCAAGTCAGAATGGTAAGCATGTTAGTGGGTTGGTGATGAGTATGGGTTTGTCACTCACGAGCTCCTAGCTAGTAATGGAGAGGAGGGTGAGAGGAAGCTCCCCCAGCCACCCCTAAAGGGATCATGCTGTGGGTGAGGGATCCCCCTTGATTCCTTTAATTTTGACCCAAATCTCCGCTCGGGAGAGTAATGTGCTAGGAAGTATTGTTTAAATATATTAGTATATCAAAACAGGTAAAATAACTACTGATATATCCAGAACTGAAACTTGGTTGCTAGGAACGGAGCGGAAGTGAGCTCAGATAGCCTAAAGAGTAAGAGATCCAGAGAAACTTAAGCCGCGTACACACGGGCGGACTGTATGGCCTACTTAGTCCGTCATACAATCCGACGGACAGTCCGTCATACTTTCGAATGAACGGACTTGACCACACACGGATGCACAAACAGTCCGTCGAAAGCTTGCGCGATGACGTGTACAGCACGTACGACGGGACTAGAAATAGGAAGTCGAATACACAGCAATGCAACCTTCCGCCGTGTAAATCCTTTCTGAGCATGCGCCATTCTTAGTCCGTCAAACTAGCCTACTCACGAGCGGATTGTCCGCTGAAACCAAAGTATGACGGACAGAATTTTGAAAAATCCGAAATACTTTTTTTACGCCAGACTGCACGCTGAAAAAGTCCGCTGAAGCCCACACACGAGCGGACTGTCCGCTGAAATGTGTTTCGACGGACTAAGTAGGCCATACAGTCCGCCCGTGTGTACGTGGCCTTAGTTCTAGTGTTGCTGTTCCATGCTCTTCTAATGCGTAAAAATCCAATCTGACTATTTCTGGTCATTTGTAGAGAATTCCGTTGCTGTCCCATGCTCTTCTTGAGTATGTTTGTCTCCTTTATTCACTTTAAGGTTAAGGAGTGCTATGTCTGGTGTTTGGGGGACCTGTACAGTCATCACTCTGTGTATCAAAGAAAATACTTTGTTCCAGAGACCCCTTATGCGTGGGCATGACCACCATATATGAAACATTGTTCCTATGTGGTTGCTTTTTCGAAAACACAGCGGGGAAGCATCTGGATAGCTCCTAGCAAGGAGGGAGGGAACCCTGTACCATCAGGTCAGTATTTTAAGGCTTGCTTCAATCAGAGAGATATTTAATATACCCTTGAAGGATCATTGAAAACAGATAAACCATTTATCCTGGTCCCAGGATATATTGAGGTAATTTTCCCAAGAGAGAGTGTAGGAAGGTTTGGACATAGCTGAGGCTAGGGAGGAGTAGATCATGGATATTCCACCTCTCTGATCCGTGCTGCCCGAGCACCATGATTCATAGGCCGTGACCCTGGGTGGGTTCTGGTTTATTAGGCCAGATCGAATGGAGGAAGTGTAGTAATTGTATCTGAACCATTCAGAGAAGGGCATCTCTAGTTTGCTATTGCAGAATATGACAGAGACGGGGCATGTCGAAGTGAAAAGTTCACTATTCTAAGCAGTCCTTTATTGAGCCACCAACTAAATGCTAAAATGTTCATTCCCAGAGGAAAGGCGGGATTATGGAACATGTGTGTTAGGGGGAGAAGGGCTGAGATGAGGGATGGGTTTTTTGTATTTTATTGCACAGAGCTAATGAGTGGGAGAGAGTGGGAGCTAAAATAGGGAGTCTGGGTTTAGCAGGTGACCATAATAAGAAGTGTGGATGGGGAACTGCGTGTCTCTCCATGTAGACCCAATCAGGTTTTGGGCCCCGTGAATAGATGCGATAGAGATCTGGGCCAGCTGTGCGGCTTGGTAGTACCACCAGATGTTGGGTAGGGCAACCCCCCCCCCCTGAGATTTGGGTCTAAACAGAATATTTTTAGAGAATCTTCTGCTTTTTGGTCCTCAAATAAATTATAGAATTTTAGATTGAAATGTATGCAGTTGCGATTTCCGGATTGGGATAGGTAGAGATCTGAATAAGTAAAGGAGGTGAGGGAGGAGGGTCATTTTGATTGCGATTATGAGGCCTAGCTAAGATAGGTTATGCTAAGCCCAATTTACAAGGTCTGATGTCAGTTTATGGAAAGCGGCTGGGTAATTAGAAGGGTATAGGGAATCTATTTTAGGGGGGAGATTTACCCCTCGGTATGGAATGGAAGTTGAGCACTAGTGATGGCCGAACGGTTCGCCCGGCGGTCGTTTCGCGGCGAATTTCCGACTTTCGCCGTCCGCGGGTTCGAACGCCTTTTTCCGTCGTTCGCCCCGGCGGACTTACGTGTTTAATGTATACAAGAACTTTAACCTTTCGTGACACGTTTATCATGTGTTACAGGACAACCAATTGAGACATGACAGCTCATGGACACTTGGACATTCCCCCTAACCTATAAATACACCCGATCCGGTGGCCATTTTACATTCTTTCTTCTGTCACTGTAGGGAAAGGATCCTGTGTGGAGTAGGGACAGAGAAAACGCTAGCTATTTGGTACACAAAAGTTCTTTTCAGGACTGGTATAGGTGTTAGGTCAGCAGCCTGAGTTTCTTTTGTCAGTTTAGATAAAGGGACAGAGCGCTGTATGCTGCTATTTTAGGGACAGCTCAGCCAGATTAGTCTTTCTTCATCATCATCATCATCATCATCATTAGCTGTTACTATCAGGTCCACAAAAGAGCTGTTCCAGCTAATCGTTCCAGCCTACTCTTTTTTGCCAATTTGTATAGGGACAGGCAGGAAGCAGTGTGTCAGGCAGTGAGGATAATTTTAAAGACTTGCTGTTACTATTAGTTCCACAAAGGTTCTTTTCAGGACTGGTATCAGTGGTACGGTAATAGGCTTGTACACGTATAATATTCTTTCTTCCAAATATAGAAAGAATATTATACTTGACTGCTGCCCTTCTGCTGCAGTCTGCTAATCATTCACAACTCACTTGTTCCACAAAAGTTCTTATAAGGACTGGTAACTTGGTCTGTCTAGGGTGCTACGGTACATAGGCTTGGGTGCGGTACAGTCTGCTGTTCTGTAAGGACCGCTATCGGTCCACAATAGATAGGGTTGCCGTGCACTACTGCTGACCGCTGCCCTATACTGCAGCAGTCCTTCAGCGGTATAGGGACTGACGCACAGTCTGCTAAACACTAACACACAACCTGCTTGGTCCACAAAAGTTCTTATAAGGACTGGTAACTTGGTATAGGGTGCTACGGTACATAGGCCTGAGTGCGTTACAGTCTGCTGTTCTGTAAGGACCGCTATCGGTCCACAATACATAGGGTTGCCGTGCACTACTGCTGACCGCTGCCCTATACTGCAGCAGTCCTTCATTGGTATAGGGACTGACGTACAGTCTGCTAATCACTAACACACAACCTGCTTGGTCCACAAAAGTTCTTATAAGGACTGGTAACTTGGTATAGGGTGCTACGGTACATAGGCCTGAGTGCGTTACAGTCTGCTGTTCTGTAAGGACCGCTATCGGTCCACAATACATAGGGTTGCCGTGCACTACTGCTGACCGCTGCCCTATACTGCAGCAGTCCTTCAGCGGTATAGGGACTGACGCACAGTCTGCTAAACACTAACACACAACCTGCTTGGTCCACAAAAGTTCTTATAAGGACTGGTAACTTGGTATAGGGTGCTACGGTACATAGGCCTGAGTGCAGTACAGTCTGCTGTTCTGTAAGGACCGCTATCGGTCCACAATACATAGGGTTGCCGTGCACTACTGCTGACCGCTGCCCTATACTGCAGCAGTCCTTCATTGGTATAGGGACTGACGTACAGTCTGCTAATCACTAACACACAACCTGCTTGGTCCACAAAAGTTCTTATAAGGACTGGTAACTTGGTATAGGGTGCTACGGTACATAGGCCTGAGTGCGTTACAGTCTGCTGTTCTGTAAGGACCGCTATCGGTCCACAATACATAGGGTTGCCGTGCACTACTGCTGACCGCTGCCCTATACTGCAGCAGTCCTTCATTGGTATAGGGACTGACGTACAGTCTGCTAATCACTAACACACAACCTGCTTGGTCCACAAAAGTTCTTATAAGGACTGGTAACTTGGTATAGGGTGCTACGGTACATAGGCCTGAGTGCGTTACAGTCTGCTGTTCTGTAAGGACCGCTATCGGTCCACAATACATAGGGTTGCCGTGCACTACTGCTGACCGCTGCCCTATACTGCAGCAGTCCTTCAGCGGTATAGGGACTGACGCACAGTCTGCTAAACACTAACACACAACCTGCTTGGTCCACAAAAGTTCTTATAAGGACTGGTAACTTGGTATAGGGTGCTACGGTACATAGGCCTGAGTGCGTTACAGTCTGCTGTTCTGTAAGGACCGCTATCGGTCCACAATACATAGGGTTGCCGTGCACTACTGCTGACCGCTGCCCTATACTGCAGCAGTCCTTCATTGGTATAGGGACTGACGTACAGTCTGCTAATCACTAACACACAACCTGCTTGGTCCACAAAAGTTCTTATAAGGACTGGTAACTTGGTATAGGGTGCTACGGTACATAGGCCTGAGTGCGTTACAGTCTGCTGTTCTGTAAGGACCGCTATCGGTCCACAATACATAGGGTTGCCGTGCACTACTGCTGACCGCTGCCCTATACTGCAGCAGTCCTTCATTGGTATAGGGACTGACGTACAGTCTGCTAATCACTAACACACAACCTGCTTGGTCCACAAAAGTTCTTATAAGGACTGGTAACTTGGTATAGGGTGCTACGGTACATAGGCCTGAGTGCGTTACAGTCTGCTGTTCTGTAAGGACCGCTATCGGTCCACAATACATAGGGTTGCCGTGCACTACTGCTGACCGCTGCCCTATACTGCAGCAGTCCTTCATTGGTATAGGGACTGACGTACAGTCTGCTAATCACTAACACACAACCTGCTTGGTCCACAAAAGTTCTTATAAGGACTGGTAACTTGGTATAGGGTGCTACGGTACATAGGCCTGAGTGCGTTACAGTCTGCTGTTCTGTAAGGACCGCTATCGGTCCACAATACATAGGGTTGCCGTGCACTACTGCTGACCGCTGCCCTATACTGCAGCAGTCCTTCATTGGTATAGGGACTGACGTACAGTCTGCTAATCACTAACACACAACCTGCTTGGTCCACAAAAGTTCTTATAAGGACTGGTAACTTGGTATAGGGTGCTACGGTACATAGGCCTGAGTGCGTTACAGTCTGCTGTTCTGTAAGGACCGCTATCGGTCCACAATACATAGGGTTGCCGTGCACTACTGCTGACCGCTGCCCTATACTGCAGCAGTCCTTCAGCGGTATAGGGACTGACGCACAGTCTGCTAAACACTAACACACAACCTGCTTGGTCCACAAAAGTTCTTATAAGGACTGGTAACTTGGTATAGGGTGCTACGGTACATAGGCCTGAGTGCAGTACAGTCTGCTGTTCTGTAAGGACCGCTATCGGTCCACAATACATAGGGTTGCCGTGCACTACTGCTGACCGCTGCCCTATACTGCAGCAGTCCTTCATTGGTATAGGGACTGACGTACAGTCTGCTAATCACTAACACACAACCTGCTTGGTCCACAAAAGTTCTTATAAGGACTGGTAACTTGGTATAGGGTGCTACGGTACATAGGCCTGAGTGCGTTACAGTCTGCTGTTCTGTAAGGACCGCTATCGGTCCACAATACATAGGGTTGCCGTGCACTACTGCTGACCGCTGCCCTATACTGCAGCAGTCCTTCAGCGGTATAGGGACTGACGCACAGTCTGCTAAACACTAACACACAACCTGCTTGGTCCACAAAAGTTCTTATAAGGACTGGTAACTTGGTATAGGGTGCTACGGTACATAGGCCTGAGTGCAGTACAGTCTGCTGTTCTGTAAGGACCGCTATCGGTCCACAATACATAGGGTTGCCGTGCACTACTGCTGACCGCTGCCCTATACTGCAGCAGTCCTTCATTGGTATAGGGACTGACGTACAGTCTGCTAATCACTAACACACAACCTGCTTGGTCCACAAAAGTTCTTATAAGGACTGGTAACTTGGTATAGGGTGCTACGGTACATAGGCCTGAGTGCGTTACAGTCTGCTGTTCTGTAAGGACCGCTATCGGTCCACAATACATAGGGTTGCCGTGCACTACTGCTGACCGCTGCCCTATACTGCAGCAGTCCTTCATTGGTATAGGGACTGACGTACAGTCTGCTAATCACTAACACACAACCTGCTTGGTCCACAAAAGTTCTTATAAGGACTGGTAACTTGGTATAGGGTGCTACGGTACATAGGCCTGAGTGCGTTACAGTCTGCTGTTCTGTAAGGACCGCTATCGGTCCACAATACATAGGGTTGCCGTGCACTACTGCTGACCGCTGCCCTATACTGCAGCAGTCCTTCATTGGTATAGGGACTGACGTACAGTCTGCTAATCACTAACACACAACCTGCTTGGTCCACAAAAGTTCTTATAAGGACTGGTAACTTGGTATAGGGTGCTACGGTACATAGGCCTGAGTGCGTTACAGTCTGCTGTTCTGTAAGGACCGCTATCGGTCCACAATACATAGGGTTGCCGTGCACTACTGCTGACCGCTGCCCTATACTGCAGCAGTCCTTCATTGGTATAGGGACTGACGTACAGTCTGCTAATCACTAACACACAACCTGCTTGGTCCACAAAAGTTCTTATAAGGACTGGTAACTTGGTATAGGGTGCTACGGTACATAGGCCTGAGTGCGTTACAGTCTGCTGTTCTGTAAGGACCGCTATCGGTCCACAATACATAGGGTTGCCGTGCACTACTGCTGACCGCTGCCCTATACTGCAGCAGTCCTTCAGCGGTATAGGGACTGACGCACAGTCTGCTAAACACTAACACACAACCTGCTTGGTCCACAAAAGTTCTTATAAGGACTGGTAACTTGGTATAGGGTGCTACGGTACATAGGCCTGAGTGCAGTACAGTCTGCTGTTCTGTAAGGACCGCTATCGGTCCACAATACATAGGGTTGCCGTGCACTACTGCTGACCGCTGCCCTATACTGCAGCAGTCCTTCATTGGTATAGGGACTGACGTACAGTCTGCTAATCACTAACACACAACCTGCTTGGTCCACAAAAGTTCTTATAAGGACTGGTAACTTGGTATAGGGTGCTACGGTACATAGGCCTGAGTGCGTTACAGTCTGCTGTTCTGTAAGGACCGCTATCGGTCCACAATACATAGGGTTGCCGTGCACTACTGCTGACCGCTGCCCTATACTGCAGCAGTCCTTCATTGGTATAGGGACTGACGTACAGTCTGCTAATCACTAACACACAACCTGCTTGGTCCACAAAAGTTCTTATAAGGACTGGTAACTTGGTATAGGGTGCTACGGTACATAGGCCTGAGTGCGTTACAGTCTGCTGTTCTGTAAGGACCGCTATCGGTCCACAATACATAGGGTTGCCGTGCACTACTGCTGACCGCTGCCCTATACTGCAGCAGTCCTTCATTGGTATAGGGACTGACGTACAGTCTGCTAATCACTAACACACAACCTGCTTGGTCCACAAAAGTTCTTATAAGGACTGGTAACTTGGTATAGGGTGCTACGGTACATAGGCCTGAGTGCGTTACAGTCTGCTGTTCTGTAAGGACCGCTATCGGTCCACAATACATAGGGTTGCCGTGCACTACTGCTGACCGCTGCCCTATACTGCAGCAGTCCTTCATTGGTATAGGGACTGACGTACAGTCTGCTAATCACTAACACACAACCTGCTTGGTCCACAAAAGTTCTTATAAGGACTGGTAACTTGGTATAGGGTGCTACGGTACATAGGCCTGAGTGCGTTACAGTCTGCTGTTCTGTAAGGACCGCTATCGGTCCACAATACATAGGGTTGCCGTGCACTACTGCTGACCGCTGCCCTATACTGCAGCAGTCCTTCATTGGTATAGGGACTGACGTACAGTCTGCTAATCACTAACACACAACCTGCTTGGTCCACAAAAGTTCTTATAAGGACTGGTAACTTGGTATAGGGTGCTACGGTACATAGGCCTGAGTGCGTTACAGTCTGCTGTTCTGTAAGGACCGCTATCGGTCCACAATACATAGGGTTGCCGTGCACTACTGCTGACCGCTGCCCTATACTGCAGCAGTCCTTCATTGGTATAGGGACTGACGTACAGTCTGCTAATCACTAACACACAACCTGCTTGGTCCACAAAAGTTCTTATAAGGACTGGTAACTTGGTATAGGGTGCTACGGTACATAGGCCTGAGTGCGTTACAGTCTGCTGTTCTGTAAGGACCGCTATCGGTCCACAATACATAGGGTTGCCGTGCACTACTGCTGACCGCTGCCCTATACTGCAGCAGTCCTTCATTGGTATAGGGACTGACGTACAGTCTGCTAATCACTAACACACAACCTGCTTGGTCCACAAAAGTTCTTATAAGGACTGGTAACTTGGTATAGGGTGCTACGGTACATAGGCCTGAGTGCGTTACAGTCTGCTGTTCTGTAAGGACCGCTATCGGTCCACAATACATAGGGTTGCCGTGCACTACTGCTGACCGCTGCCCTATACTGCAGCAGTCCTTCAGCGGTATAGGGACTGACGCACAGTCTGCTAAACACTAACACACAACCTGCTTGGTCCACAAAAGTTCTTATAAGGACTGGTAACTTGGTATAGGGTGCTACGGTACATAGGCCTGAGTGCGTTACAGTCTGCTGTTCTGTAAGGACCGCTATCGGTCCACAATACATAGGGTTGCCGTGCACTACTGCTGACCGCTGCCCTATACTGCAGCAGTCCTTCATTGGTATAGGGACTGACGTACAGTCTGCTAATCACTAACACACAACCTGCTTGGTCCACAAAAGTTCTTATAAGGACTGGTAACTTGGTATAGGGTGCTACGGTACATAGGCCTGAGTGCGTTACAGTCTGCTGTTCTGTAAGGACCGCTATCGGTCCACAATACATAGGGTTGCCGTGCACTACTGCTGACCGCTGCCCTATACTGCAGCAGTCCTTCAGCGGTATAGGGACTGACGCACAGTCTGCTAAACACTAACACACAACCTGCTTGGTCCACAAAAGTTCTTATAAGGACTGGTAACTTGGTATAGGGTGCTACGGTACATAGGCCTGAGTGCAGTACAGTCTGCTGTTCTGTAAGGACCGCTATCGGTCCACAATACATAGGGTTGCCGTGCACTACTGCTGACCGCTGCCCTATACTGCAGCAGTCCTTCATTGGTATAGGGACTGACGTACAGTCTGCTAATCACTAACACACAACCTGCTTGGTCCACAAAAGTTCTTATAAGGACTGGTAACTTGGTATAGGGTGCTACGGTACATAGGCCTGAGTGCGTTACAGTCTGCTGTTCTGTAAGGACCGCTATCGGTCCACAATACATAGGGTTGCCGTGCACTACTGCTGACCGCTGCCCTATACTGCAGCAGTCCTTCATTGGTATAGGGACTGACGTACAGTCTGCTAATCACTAACACACAACCTGCTTGGTCCACAAAAGTTCTTATAAGGACTGGTAACTTGGTATAGGGTGCTACGGTACATAGGCCTGAGTGCGTTACAGTCTGCTGTTCTGTAAGGACCGCTATCGGTCCACAATACATAGGGTTGCCGTGCACTACTGCTGACCGCTGCCCTATACTGCAGCAGTCCTTCATTGGTATAGGGACTGACGTACAGTCTGCTAATCACTAACACACAACCTGCTTGGTCCACAAAAGTTCTTATAAGGACTGGTAACTTGGTATAGGGTGCTACGGTACATAGGCCTGAGTGCGTTACAGTCTGCTGTTCTGTAAGGACCGCTATCGGTCCACAATACATAGGGTTGCCGTGCACTACTGCTGACCGCTGCCCTATACTGCAGCAGTCCTTCATTGGTATAGGGACTGACGTACAGTCTGCTAATCACTAACACACAACCTGCTTGGTCCACAAAAGTTCTTATAAGGACTGGTAACTTGGTATAGGGTGCTACGGTACATAGGCCTGAGTGCAGTACAGTCTGCTGTTCTGTAAGGACCGCTATCGGTCCACAATACATAGGGTTGACGTGCACTACTGCTGACCGCTGCCCTATACTGCAGCAGTCCTTCAGCGGTATAGGGACTAAGAGTTTTGTCACAGGGTGATTTAAAAAATGACAGGCAGAGGAAGAGGCAGGCCCTTCCGCAGGGGTGGTAGGGGTAGGGCAGGAGCAACAGCCTTGAGCCAAAGTGGGAAGTTGCAGAAGGTGCGTTCAATTACTTTAAAGGACGCACCAGACTTGGTTGAGTGGCTCACTCAGCCTTATTCTTCTGCACCCTCCTCATCCTCTCGATCTGCACCCTCTTCTTCACTCTCTGCTATGTGCACCCCCAAAGACACTACCACCAACAACACGACCACCACCACCACCACCACATACCTTCCGCTTGAGTCACTGGAATTATTTTCCGATCCATATCAAGAGGACATTTCTGATGCGCAGCCACTCTTGGTATTGGATCAGGAAGAGGAGGTAGCAACAAGCGCTACTCAGCAGTCTGACGCCAGTACCCAGATCAGCCCAAGGAGGAGGTTGGTCCCCGGTGTTGCTGCCTACTCTACTTATAGCGGTGGGGAAGGTGACGTTGATGATGACGTGTCTAGTGATGTCACGTGGGTGCCCACAAGAGAGGAAGAGGAGGGGAGTTCAGAGGGAGATATGGACCAGCAGATAGGGAGGAGAAGCAGCAATGACTTACATTGCACAGCAGGGACAAAGCAGACTGCAAATGTATCAGGAGCGAGTCATCGACCATGTACGGTCACATCTGGCGCTCCCAGGACACCGGCACATGGCTCCGCAGTGTGGGCTTTTTTTAACGTGTCCGCTGCTGACAATAGCGTTGCCATCTGCAATCTTTGCAGTCAACGCGTTAGTCGCGGTAAGCCCAATACTCACCTAGGGACGACCGCCTTAAGAAGGCACATGAGCAGCCATCACCGAGCCCAGTGGGAGCAACGGAACACACAAAGCCACACTGCAGGCTCTCACCGTCCAGCCTCGTCTTCTACTTCTCCTTCTCCTCTCTCCTCACAATTGTCCTCCACTCCACCTTCCATCACGCCAAGCTCACATTTTTCTGCAAAAAGGCAGGCTTCCGTGGGCCTAATGTTTGAGCGTAAAAAAATGATGACGCCGGATAACCCTCTTGCCCAACGGTTGGCGGCTGGCTTGTCAGAACTCATAGCCCGCCAACTACTGCCATATAAACTGGTGGACTCGGAGGCCTTTCGCAAATTTGTGGCCATTGGAACACCACAATGGAAGGTCCCAGGAAGGAAGTATTTCTCAGAGAAGGGCATCCCAGAGCTATATGGCCATGTTCAGCGGCAAGTGAATGTATCTCTGGCACACAGTGTCGGTGCCAAGATACATCTGACCACAGACACGTGGTCTAGCAAACACGGGCAGGGAAGGTATATCAGTTTTACTGCCCACTGGGTGAACCTTCTGACGGCCGTCAAGCATGTAACCCGTGGCACCCGTGTAGATTTGGTTTTACCGCCACGGATTGCATGCAGGCCTGACTCTTCTTCTCCTCCTCCTACTCCATCCTCCTCCCTCTCCTCCTCAGCTGCCTCCTCCTTTTCCGCTGCTAGCGTCTCTTCCACTGCACCGCCCAAGCTCCCCAGAACCTATTCCACATGCCAGGTGAGACGTTGCCATGCCGTGCTGCGTCTGTTGTGCCTGGAAGCAAAGAGCCACACTGGCCCGGCACTCCTTTCAGCTTTGCGTTCACAGGCAGATGAGTGGCTAACACCGCTCAATTTGACAGTTGGTAAAGTGGTGTGTGACAACGGTGCCAATCTGCTTAGCGCATTGAAACAGGGCAAAATCACGCACGTGCCGTGCATGGCACACGTCTTAAACTTGGTCGTGCAGCGATTCCTTGTCAAATACCCTGGGGTCCAGGACATCTTGCGGCAGGCAAGGAAAATCTCGGCCCATTTCAGAAGATCTTACACGGCCATGGCTCGCCTTGCTGACATTCAGCGGCGACACCATCTGCCGGTCAGACGTCTTATTTGCGATTGCCCGACGCGATGGAACTCAACCTTCTATATGCTTGATAGGCTGCTCCAGCAGAAACGTGCAGTTAACGTCTACCTGTATGAACTCTGCGAAAGAAACGGTTCTGGGGAGCTGGGTTTTTTTTCACCGCGCCAGTGGCTGCTCATGCGCGACACATGCAGACTTCTGCGGCCATTTGAGGAGATCACCAAACTGGTCAGTCGCAGCCATGGCGCCATCAGTGACATGGTACCTTATGCCTTCTTTCTGGAGCGTGCATTGCGTCGTGTCATTGATCAGGCTGTGGAGGAGCAGGAGCGGGAAGATGAGGAAGTCGCAATGCTGGATGAATTCCCAGGGGGGGCTACTCTATCTGAGACAAGTCAACAACAGGAGTCTGATGAGGAGTCAGAGGAGGATGGTGCCGGGGCGGATGAGCAGGAGCAAGAAGAGCATGCTTTAAACCTTTCTGGGATCCCTGTTGTGCGAGGATGGGGAGAGGAGAATGAAGAGGACGACATTATCCTGGATGATGAGCAGGAGCCAGGCCACCACACCGCTTCCACTTTAGTGCAAATGGGGGCCTTCATGCTCCAGTGTTTTAATAGGGACCCCCGTATAAAAAGCATGAGGGTCAAGGACCAGTACTGGGTGGCAACGTACTTAGACCCCCGGTACAAACACAAAATGGCGGAAATGTTACCGCCGTCGCAGAGGGCTGTCAGAATGCAGCACTTCCAGGCCTTGCTTCGAGAAATGCTGCATTCTGCTTTTGCGTGCGCTGGCAGAGGAGCAATTCCCACTCCCAGAGAAGGATTTGCGGGTACCAATCCAACAGCGCCTGCAAGAAGAGGCCGGTTTGAAGATGTGTTGGTGACTTCGGATATGAGGTCATTCTTTCAGCCGACCCATCGACAGGTGTCATCCGGATCCAGCATCAGGGAACGCCTAGACCGTCAGGTGTCCGACTACATTGGGTTAACGGCCGATGTGGACGCTCTGAGGAGTGATGAACCCCTAGACTACTGGGTGGGCAGGCTTGACCTCTGGCCAGAGCTTGCCCAATTTGCAATCGAACTGTTGGCTTGCCCCTCATCCAGTGTCCTGTCCGAAAGGACGTTCAGCGCAGCAGGGGGGATTGTGACCGATAAGCGTACTCGCCTAGCTCACCACAGTGTTAACTACCTCACATTTCTAAAAATGAATGAGGCATGGATCTCGGAGGAATTCAACACATGTGATCAGTAGACCATGTATATGTCTATAAACAATTTTTGGAATCAAGCACACAGACCTTCTTAATTCATTTGGCTCACTTCCCTGACCCAAAAAAGCACACCGTACTATATGCCCCTACCCTCCTCTTTGAAGAGGTTGAGCGGTGTCATATTTCTACTGGGGCTGCTTATTATGAGGGGTTCCCACCATCCCTGTGCTGTGCTGACTTCCTCCTGGGTGTTCTTATTATGAGGGGCTCCCACCATCCCTGTGCTGTGCTGACTTCCTCCTGGGGGTTCTTATTATGAGGGGATCACACCATCCCTGTGCTGTGCTGACTTCCTCCTGGGGGTTCTTATTATGAGGGGATCACACCATCCCTGTGCTGTGCTGACTTCCTCCTGGGGGTTCTTATTATGAGGGGATCACACCATCCCTGTGCTGTGCTGACTTCCTCCTGGGGCTGCTTACGGTGCTGCTGTCAGCGCTGTATGTCACGGAGCTGCTGTCAGCGCTGTATGTCACGGAGCTGCTGTCAGCGCTGTATGTCACGGAGCTGCTGTCAGCGCTGTATGTCACGGAGCTGCTGTCAGCGCTGTATGTCACGGAGCTGCTGTCAGCGCTGTATGTCACGGAGCTGCTGTCAGCGCTGTATGTCACGGAGCTGCTGTCAGCGCTGTATGTCACGGTGCTGCTGTCAGCGCTGTATGTCACGGAGCTGCTGTCAGCGCTGTATGTCACGGAGCTGCTGTCAGTGCTGTATGTCACGGAGCTGCTGTCAGCGCTGTATGTCACGGAGCTGCTGTCAGCGCTGTATGTCACGGAGCTGCTGTCAGCGCTGTATGTCACGGTGCTGCTGTCAGCGCTGTATGTCACGGAGCTGCTGTCAGCGCTGTATGTCACGGAGCTGCTGTCAGTGCTGTATGTCACGGAGCTGCTGTCAGCGCTGTATGTCACGGAGCTGCTGTCAGCGCTGTATGTCACGGAGCTGCTGTCAGCGCTGTATGTCACGGTGCTGCTGTCAGCGCTGTATGTCACGGAGCTGCTGTCAGCGCTGTATGTCACGGAGCTGCTGTCAGCGCTGTATGTCACGGTGCTGCTGTCAGCGCTGTATGTCACGGAGCTGCTGTCAGCGCTGTATGTCACGGAGCTGCTGTCAGCGCTGTATGTCACGGAGCTGCTGTCAGCGCTGTATGTCACGGAGCTGCTGTCAGCGCTGTATGTCACGGAGCTGCTGTCAGCGCTGTATGTCACGGTGCTGATGTCAGTGCTCTGTATTACGGTGCTGCTGTCAGTGCTCTGTATCTCCAGCACCCTCTTGTTTGCCTACCCTGGTCCCTGACCTTCCCTCTCCTCCATTGCCTTCATTAGCTCCATAGTCCTGAATTGTCAGAACAATTTCCCAAATAAAAAAAAAATGCTTGTAGTTATCGATCCCAAATTCACCTCATACATGTATTATGCTATTGTCCAGGTGGTGGGACTACGTGCTACCCCCTAATAATTACCCCGTGGCCGCAAATTCGACCTAAAGGTTTGCGAAATTCGCCTCCCATTGAAGTCAATGGAGCCCGCGGCGAACGGTCGTTTTCGCGAACGTTTGTGCCCGTTCGCGTTTCGCGTTCGCGAAACGTCCCGTCGGAAGTTCGTCCATCACTATTGAGCACCAGGAGAATGGGAAATGGCTTTGTAAATTATCAAGTAAATTGGGGGGACAGTAATGTTTAGTGCTAATGATTGAGATTTGAGATATTTACGCGGAGGCCAGAGATTTTGCCAAATTATCAAGCAGGGAGAAAATGTTAGGCGTTGATATCAGCGGAGAGGTGACAAATACTAACAGATTGTCAGCAAACAATGCACACCTATGCTCTTGGTTTCCGCAGAAGATTCCCTTAATGTCAGGGTGAGACCTGATTGCTATGGCCAGGGTCTTGATAGCTATGGCAAAAAGGAGAGGGGAGAGTGAGCAGCCTTGTCTGGTGCCTTTTTCTATGCTGAGGGGGACAGAATAGCAGCTGAAACCCCATCTCTCTAGGACATTAAATAGATAAGGCCAAAAAGCCTTTTGTAGGTTGATCGACAGTAAGAATCCTTCCTGGTGGGGACCTCCATCCCAATGACAGTTGAGGAGGGATATGATGTCACCTGCTCTCCTTATCTGGTCAGGTCCTTGTCTCCCCGGGATAAAGCCCACCTGGTCCTTATGGACATAGAGAGTGATACAGGATGAGAGTCTACTGGACAATACTTTTGTTAAGATTTTGTGATCATTGTTAATTAGGGCGATAGGGCGATAATTATACAGCATATTGTATCTTTACCAGGCTTAGGTATAACTTATATATAAGCCAACTTTAGGGCTTTATCCAGGGGAGAACCAGACATGAGAGAATTAAAGTATCTAACCATATATGGGCAAGGGTAATGGCAATTTTTTTGTAATAGCGACTGAAAAGCCATCCAGTCCCGGGGCTGAGTTCTGTTTAAGCTCTTTTATTACCTCCATGACTCCCGATTCCAATATTGGCTCGTCCAGGAGCTCAGAGAGTTCCGCAGATGTTTTGGGAGAGGGACATTATTAAGGAATTCGTCTATGGGAGGTTGAGTACTTAATTGCTAATTTTTATATAAATTGGTGTAGAATTCATGGAATGTTTCCATGATGGGTTTTGTGTCAATTCCCCCGTCTGAGCTTGTATCTTGGGAAAGGCATGGGATCGGGTTTAAGGGATAATTTTATCTTGTCTTTCTGGGAATAGAATCGTACTCCTGACCATCTTAGATTTTGTTCGGCTTTGGTGGTTAGGACGAGATTTACGGACATTCGGGTTGATTCAAGGGATTCCAGAGACCCTCTAGTGGGGCTATGCTTATGGGCCTTACTTAAGGATTGGAATTCCCTGGTGGGATTGTTGATATCTGCCTTGCATTCCTTTTTAAGTCATGAGGTAGTTTGGATAATCTTCCCCCTTATCACTGCCTGTTTCTGGGGAGATGGAGTCGCTATTGTTCAGTAGGAAGTATTCTTGGATTTCTCATGTGAGGATCGTGCATTGAACTGGGTCGCTTAAAAGTCTCTCTCTCGCCATATGAATTTCGTACGGGGTTGTGGGTGTGCTGTAAGTATAAAGGAACCATAGAATGGTATGAAATGGTGGTATCTCTGATGACCGCTTTTGAAGCAGATGGAATGTTGTGGGACTGAATAAAGATTTGATCTATTCTGGTGTAAACTTGATGTGGTGCAGATTAATGAGTATAATCTTTGGATCTAGAGTTTAGTTACCTCCTGATGTCCGCAAGGCCCAGAGAGCACAATGTGGAGGCTATCTTAGTGCTCTGTTTCAGGGGTTTCCTTGACTGATAAGGGTCTGACCCCAATTTGTCAAGGGATTGATTGAAAGGAAGATTTGTGTCGCCTCTCATAATTATTTTCCCTTCCAGCTGCAGGCTAAGTGTGGACATCATGGAGGAAAAGAATGTCACCTGGCCTTTATTTGGGGCATAATAAGAGACAAATGAATACTGTGTGCCATCAATAGTGCCTTTTACTAATAAGTATCTGCCTGCTTGGTTTCTTATAGTGTCAGTTGGGGAGAATTTCAGATTTTTAGAAAAGCATATTGCCACACCTTTGGTTTTGGTACCTGCATTGGAGAGGTAAAACTGGGAGTAGTTACTATGTAGGAAGGAGGGGTTGTACGATGATGGGAAATTAGTTTCCTGTAATAAGAGGACTTCAATCTTTGGAGACTGTTAGTGTTTAAAAAGTTTTTATCTCTTAACTGGGGAGTTTATCTCTTGAACATTGTGGATGGCAATACATAAGGGTGTTGGTGTCAGAGTACATGGATCAGAGGGGGGGATGTGTGCATAAACCTTTGGGTTCTTACCCTGACCTCCTGATGTGGGTTATCGTTCACAGCCTCTGATGTCCGAGGGCCTTGATGATACAGTCATGGACATTGTGATGAGCCTCTGGGTGACCCAGGGGAAGAGAGGGAAGGGTTAGAAGGGGAGGGGGGGGTAAAGAAAGCCGATCTTGAGGAAGAGAGACAAGGCATGTCAAAAACAATATAACGGGCAAAAAAATGCAGCTTAAATAGAACCAAAGTCCCCTTGCAGGAAGAGGGGGCTGAGACCCTCCCCCGGCAAGTTTTCCCCAAAAAAGTAACCTCAAACATGGTGGTTGTTTTGCAGTCTCCGAGTGGAGGGAAAATGCCACTCCGAGACAGGTGGAGGTGAAGTGAGGCCGCTCCGGCCATTCTGCCAGAAGAAAAAAAACAAGAACTGTGGAAGCAAATATTATAGGTGAATAAAGTGTCACAGTGCAGATAATGGATGACCTACCAGTATGTAAAGTGACAGTACAAACAATAAAATATGTCAAAAAATTGTCTCCATCAAATATAGTAAAAAAAAATAAAAAAAAAAATAATAAAAGGATAAGAAATAAAAATGGAGTGCTCAACTAGTCCAAATATTATATGTGATGGATAAAAAGTCTATAACAGGAATACATAAGCCGTCCAAATCAAAATAATACATTTGCAAAAAATTCCAAAATATGTGACTTTGTTAAAATTGGTGAATGATAATGTCCATATAAACTTCCATAAATTTTCTCCTAGACTACGGTCTCACAGAACTCTCACCTGGTAACCATGTGGTATCTTGCATCAACAAATAATAGGTATTATCCAAATTCTTCTATCAGGATCCTATTAAGTTGATGTGTAGTGTAAATAGAGTCATAGGCACTTTTCTCTTTCAGAATCCTCCACAGATCCCGGATTGCTCAGATTAACAACACATTAACAACTCATTAACAACAACACCAAGTCACATATTTTGGAATTGTTTGCAAATTTATTATTTTGATTTGGAGGACTTATATATTCTTGATATAGACTTTTCATAAATCACATGTATATTTTTGGACAAGTTGAGCACTCCATTTTTATTCCTTATCCTTTTATTATTTTTATTTTAATATTTGTTTTTTCACTATATTTGATGGAGATACTTTTTTTACATATTTTATGTCATTGCACAAGACAGTACTGCACTAGTATTGATTTATTAGAGGATTATATTTCATCTTTTTAGGTGATTTTTATTATATTGTGCAAGATCACTTCATGCTTTTATTACCTGTTTTTGTATTATTGTGAACACTATTCGATTTTGCTGCAATCACTTGAATTTATCACTATATGATATTTTGCAGATAGGCACTTTAACTATTTACTCTTAGTAGCGCAAGGCACACGTATATTTCCAAGATTATAGGTGGTGACCTAGATCTTATATGTAATGAGTATAAGAAAAGAGGGCGAGATCAAAAAGAACAAAAAACCTGTGAGTGTGGGTTGTCCACACATCTGTGGTCTGAGATTTCTGTCTCCATCCCCCGGTCAATTAGTGAGGGGAGAGAGAGGGAAATCTGCTTTAGAGTAACCAAGAGGTTGATTAAACAGCAAGCTGTCTTTAGGGAGTCTTTTTTTTCCTGTAAAGGAGAAAATTACTAGTTCACAGCAAAATATAGTAGGTGTGGATAATGTCACTCAGGGGTCTGAAGATTCAGGTAGGAAGAGAATGGCAAAGTGTCCAGATCAATGTAGTAGAGATTTGGACTGGTTGCCATTATTGTACTATAGGACATGGAACAGACTCAGTCTGTGCAAGGTGGGCAGGCATGACTTATGGAGTCATTTGACCAGAGTTTAGTCAGTGAAGTCCCGGAAGGAAGATAAAAGGTTAATTGCAGGATTCTCATTAAGGTGGATATCCATCTTTAGATCTCATTGTTTGTGCCACAGAGGTTTGATGAGGTTTGTGGGGGGAGGCCTTTTCGTGGAGATTGGAGTCCTGGGATCCAATGCAAGGGCAGGAGAATGGGAGATGAGGCCCAGTTGAAGTAGCAAGCATTCTCTGTCTACGAAGTTTGTGAAGCTGTACGATTTGTTTAGAAAAGAAAAATTTAAGTGAAAAGGAAAAGACCATCTCTAAGTGATCGATTTTTGTGACAGGATTTGTAGAAGAAGTTTTAAGGATCTTCTTTTTTGTATCGTATAAGGAGAGAGGTCAGCAAATATTTGAATGGGGTGTCCCTGTATAGTAAGGTTTTTTGTTTCCTGGGCCTTATGCATGACCTCCTCTTTAACTCTGGGTAGGCCGTCTTGGCATGGTGGTTGGAGGGCTCTGTGGGCACGGTCCATTTCCAGGCGGTTGTCCTTCTTCAAGCTCTTTTACTAGCGGTGGCCCAGTCTTCTGTCACCGTCGTTGTTGTCGCTCTCTCTGGCCACAATGACAGGGACATGTTGCACGGCGACTTATATAGGGACAATGGGCGGCGTCACCAGGTGATGTCCCCACCCATTATGATGTCACAGTCCGTTGCGGCCAGAGACAGTGTCGAGTCAACATCTCAAGGAAGAAGAAGAGAAGGCGACGATGGTGACGACGATAGAAGACCGGGCCACCGCTAGTAAAAGAGCTGGAAGAAGGAGCGGAGGCCCGGCAAGAAGAACGAAGAGGGGGACCAGACCCCCGAAGTCAGAAGAAGATCCCCGGGCAGCAACGAAAAAGAAAGCCGGGCTCCTCCGCTAATAAAAGAGCTAGCAGAAGATAGCGGAGGAATCCGGCGGGAAGACCCCCAAGACGGAAGAAGACCCCCGGAGCTGTGGATTAAATGATTTTAAAACCTTGTGTTGTGTTTTATTTAATTTTTTTTCACCAGGTGAATGGGTAGGGGTACATTGTACCCCATACTCATTGACATAGGGTGGGGGGCCGGTATCTGGGGGCCCCCTTATTAAAGGGGGCTCCCAGATTCCGATAAGCCCCCCGCCCGCAGACCCCAACAACCAACAGCCAGGGTTGTCGGGAAGAGGCCCTTGTCCTCATCAGCATGGGGACAAGGTGCTTTGGGGTGGGGGGCTGCACGCCCCCCTTCCCCAAAGCACCCCCCCATGTTGAGGGCACGTGGCCTGGTACGGCTCGGGGGGGTGCTCGCTCGTCCCCACCCCCTTTCCTGACTGGCAGGGTTGCATGCTCTGATAAGGGTCTTATATGGACCTTGGTGGGACCCCCACACCGTTTTTTTGGCATAGGGCTTCCCCTTTAACTCCATACCAGGTGATGGGGCCAGCCAGGTTTCAATCTCGCCGCCGAAGGCAGCGACCTTGACTTCCTTCGCTAGTCCCGTCTACCTGGAGCAGCGTTCAAAATGAACAGACTTTCCTCCATGTGTGGGCAAGTCCGTTCATTTCAAAAGTCCCGCGGACTCCCGCCATAGTCCGGCGGTTTGTCCGCAGCACCTAGTCCGCTGGAAAAGTCTGGTCATGTGTGGGCAGGTCTGCTCGAAAGTCCGGTGTTTTGAACTCCTCGTAACAGCTATGTTTAAAGCTTATATGAGAATAAAGACAGGATAAATCCCCAGCTTAGGCTTGCGTCCCTCTAAATGAAATTTCTAATATGCAGTAAACGAAACAATTTGGCAAGGACCTACAGTATATAGCCAAAATATGTGTCTGTATAGGCAAGATACTGACTGGATCCCATCCTACACAACATTTTTCTTTAGAAATCTCCAGTCAAGCAGATAAATACACTTTACTAGGTACTGTGGAAGCCGTAGTCCAGATCTGCCTTCCATACTTCAGGACCCCAGCTGCACTACTGCCTAATACCACATACCAGTGTCTTATGACTTAAGGTGAACTTCAGTGAACTAAAAAAATTAGTCATGTGCAATTTTTTTTTCGGTCTGAATATAAATTCAGACCCATTTCTGGTTATTCTGAGATTTGGATGTGTCCGAATCTCAGAATAAATAGTAATGCATTTCATTAAAAAAAATTTCGTTTTCAGATATTCATTTTCTGATTAAGTCTACATTTTCAAAACATTTTAGTGACAACTTTGTGCAAAAAAAAAAGATGATCTTAGGTCGAGTACATGGATACCAAACACGACATGTTTTAAAATTGCGCACACACGTGCAGTGACGACAAACTATATACATTTTTAAAAGCCTTTAAAAGCCTTTACAGGTTACCACTTTAGATTTAACACAGGAGGCCTACTGCTAAAATTACTGCCCTCGATCTGACCTTCATGGTGATACCTCACATGCATGGTTCAATTGCTGTTTACATTTGGCGCCAGACCGAGGCTTGCATTTGCCTTTGCGCAAGAGCGGGGGGTGGCAGGGGTGTTTTTTTTTTGTTTTTTGCTTTTTTATCTTATTTTTAAACTGTTCCTTTCATTTTTTTAATCATTTTTTTTGATATCTCAGGGAATGTAAATATCCCCTATGATAGCAATAGGTAGTAACAGGTACTCTTTTTTTGAAATAAATTGGGGTCTATTAGACCCTAGATCTCTCCTCTGCCCTCAAAGCATTTGACCACACCAAGATCGGTGTGATAAAAGGCTTTCTCAATTTCTAGTCTCTGATCAGCTCTATGGTCAGCTGGCCGAATCACTGTCTGCATTCTCAGGTTTCTTGTTGGGACCAGAGAGCCAGAGAAAAACATGGAAGATTGTGGGGGGGGGGGGGGGGGACATTCCATCCCACTGCTTGTAAAAGCAGTCTAGAGGCTAATTAGCCCCTAGGATTGCTTTTATAGGAAAGCCGACCGCTGGTTGAAAAGAATGATACCAAGATGATACCTAAACCTGCAGGCATCATTCTGGTATAACCATTCAAAGTCCAGCAACATACTAGTACGTTGCTGGTTCTTATTGGCCATATATTGTAAACTTTTTTTTCATGCAGCCTGTGGGCTGAACGAAAAAAAATTGATCGGTGGGTATGCCCACCATTAGAATACCTCCCTTCATCCACCCACTTCTAATGATGGGCATACATGCACCATTTATATATGCCGAAGCATGGGGGCACCCACCCCAAAAGGTAGGAGCAAATCGCTCCTCCACCCCTGCTACCCCCATGCTTCGGCATATATGCTCTTTTTTTAACTGCGGTGGAGAAATCACCACCTACAGTGCTGGAGTCACGGCTTTATGTATCGTGGGAGCAAATGCTTTTGCTGTCAACATAAATAAATCCAGGCTGCAACTGAATGGCATACCTGCTAAGCAAATTATGGTTAACAATAAAACAAAGCAACATTACAATATAACAGTAAGGCCGCGTACACACGAGAGGATTGTCCGTCCAACTAAGTCCGTCAGACAATCCGACAGACAGTCCGTCCTACTTTTGAATGAATGGACTTGACCACACACGATGAACAGACAGTCCGCTGAAAGCTTGCGCGATGACGTGTACAGCACGTACGACGGGACTAGAAATACGACGTCCAATACACTGCAATGCAACCTTTGGCCGTGTAAATCCTTTCTGAGCATGCGCCATACTTAGTCCGTCCAACTAGCCTACTCACGAGCAGACTGTCCGCTGAAACCAAAGTTGGACGGACTGTATTACGAAAATTCCGAAAGACTTAGTCCGCCAGACTGTCCGCTGAAAAAGTCCGCTGAAGCCCACACACGAGCGGACTATCCGCTGAAACACGTTTCAGCGGACCAAGTCCGTCAGACAGTCCGCCCGTGTGTACGCGGCCTAAGACTTACCATACCCGCAAAGCAAAAAAAAATAAAAAATTTGTAAAAAATAACAAATTTATTTTTTAATGCAATCTGTGCCTAAAATATATATATGCCAAAGCATGGGGGCATTCTCCCGCAAAAGGTAGGAGAAAATCGCTCCTCCACCCCTGCTGCCCCATGCTTCAGCATATATGCTATTTTTTTTAACTGTGGTGGTGAAATCACCTCCTACAGCGCTGGAGTCACGGCTTTATGTATCATGGGAGCAAACACTGTTGCTGTCAAGATAAATAAATCTTCTCTGCAGCTGAATGGTGTACCTGAAAATAAAAAATTGTTTAACAATAAAACACAGTAAACAGTAAAGTATAAAAAAAAATTGCATACCTGAAAAGCAAACATGATAAAACATAATAACAACAAAACATTGCAAAATAGAATACAGTAAAAAAGAGCAGAAGAATAGAGAGAGAGAGAGAGAGAGAGAGAAATGTTTTATATATTTATATATATATATATATATATATATATATATATATATTTTTTTTTTTTTTTTTTACTTTATTTACACTTTTTTTGTAGCTGTAACGGTTCTAACGGTTGTAACTGTTGTAACGGTTCCAGCGGTTTAGGTCTCTCAAAATGCGTTGGTTGGAGAAGGTGAGGTGGAGCACTGTCTGGAAAAAGAAGGGCTCTGACGATCTTTTCCTGGAATTTAAGGAAGGATCCAGTCTGTCCTGAAGCTCTGCATAGCACATGAATGTTCAGCAAAGCCAATTGAAATAAACAGACACTTTCTTGTACCAGCGTCTGGCCTTACGGGCAACTAGGTTCGGCGCCAACAACTGGTTGTTGAGGTCCACCCGTCCCATATTTTGGTTATATTCGTGGACACAGAGGGGTTTCTCCACAACACCAGGCGCCGTAGTAATTTTGACCGTCGTGTCTGCATGAAGGGAGGTAAGAACGAAAACATTCTTATTATCCCACCACTTCATAGTGAACAAGTTATTACACTTGAAGAAGGCTCTCTCCCCCAGCCTAAGACGGGAATCTACAAGCCGCTGGGGAAGTCCCGGCGATTAGGTCGCACGGTGCCACGTGATCCTATCTGATGATCAAACAAGTGACTAAACAGTGGCACGCTCGTGTAATAATTGTCCACGTACAAGTGGTACCCCTTTCCGAATAATGGTGACACCAAGTCCCACACAATCTTGCCAGCGCTTCCTATGTAGTCAGGGCAGTTTGTCGGCTGTACGTGACTACCTTTGCCCTCATAAACCATAAAACTACATGTATAGCCTCTGACAGGGCCACAGGCTATACATGTAGTTTTATGGTTTATGAGGGCAAAGGTAGTCAAGAAGGTACTGTTTGAATGACAAGCGGCCAGAAAACATAATCAGAAAACTTGGTGGGGAGTAAACAAGTCTGCAAAATTATGGTTGAAGTGGTTTACAAGGGGCCAGATTTTGTGGAGCTGATCATATCCAGGGTCTCCATGAGGTTGACAGAGTTCATTGTCATTGAAATGCATGAACCCCAAGATCTGCTCGTATCGTGCCCTGGTCATGGAAGCAGAGAACAAGGGCATATGGTGAATTGGGTCAGTGAACCAATATGACCACAACTCACTCTTTTTGGTTATGCCCATGTTGAGGGAAAGGCCCAGAAAGAGCTTAAATTCAGAAACCATAATTGGTTTCCAATCTCTGGCAAGGGAAGACCTGAGGAATAGTGGTGATGTGTTTACCAGTGTACAAATTGCTTTGGTCCACAATAGATCTATAGAGATCTTCGTTGAAAAAACAGCGAATAAAAATCAAGTGACGTAAAATCAACTGTTTCCACCTGAATGCCAGGTTGGCCAGTGAATGGGGGAAGTACGGGTGCTGCAGAAGTGGTGGGTTCCCAATTAGGATTGGCGAATGCAGCAGGAAGCGCACTATGGGCATGACGGGCCTGTGTTCATCTTCTTGGTGGCAGTGGGACACTACTTGTCCTTGCCACCTCACCAGCTTGAACGGCACTTATGGGACTCACTAGGTCACCACGTGATACTGCAGTGCTGGTTTGACTATGACCGGGGTGTACTAGGCCGCTGGTGCTTGCCAGTTCACCAGAAGGATGAGCGGCACTAGTACTGCTCTGCTCCATATGAGGGACCTGAGGTTCTTGCACCTCAATGACTGCAAGATTGGGGTCTGGTACACCTGACCTTGGCAGGGGCCACAACGCCGTCGTCAGAGCTATCTGTCATGGAACCGCTGTCGTCTACAGGATCGTATTCTAAGCCTGAATCTGACAGATGAGTGACTTCCTCTTCACTATCTGTCATGCTCAGAAAAGTGTAGGCCTCTTCACTAGTGTACCTTCAATTTGCCATTTTGGGGTCTAAATTTAGTGGTACACTAGTGAGACTCACAGGTAAAAAAGCTCCTAGACTGTCAGCAACTGTATCAAAACGCTACCAAAAAACTATTAGCGATCGCAGGGATCAGGCCTGACTCTAACGCTGCAGTTATGTGTTCAGTGTTTTGTAAGGGACAGTGATCGATAGATACTGCACTTGGGTGGGCTGGGCTGGGCGGAGGGGCAAAACACAGGTGCTAGCAGGTTTTTGTGCTGTTCCCGCTAACACTGCATTTTTGGGAACCCTAAACTGCTGGGGATGCTAGTATAGATCTGATCAAATATCAATCCGTTAAGATACTATACCACTAAGGGAGGTGTATGCTGCGTGCGTGGGTGTTAGTGGTACTGGCACTAATCTGACGCTGCCTGGGGGGACACAAACCCTAAAACCTAACTTATATCCCCTGCTGGGTGATCAGGGGGTTAAACCTTTATTAGGTAATAAACGGCAGGTGCCCTGACACTATAAAAAAACAAACTAACCAGCCCCACTCGTAACAGTTATACAGTGATCACTGGTGAAAGGGTTAACTAGGGGGCAATCAGGGGGATAAAACCTCTATTAGGTAGTATATGGGGATACCTGATGCTATAAAAAGCTGACGGCGAACCTAAATACTTACCCGCCTAACTAGCGTCACCTGTGACACTAATATAGCGATCAGAAAAACTATCGCTTAGTGACACTGGTGACTGTGGGTGATCATGGGGTTAAACCTTTATTAGGGGGTACCCTAGACCTAAAGGGGGCTAACCCTAACTGCCTTACCCCTAATAAGAGTCACAATGCACCAATGCAGTAATCAGTAAAAGAAAAAAAAACTGATACTGGTGTCACTGTGACAGGGGGTGCAGGGGGGTGATTGGCGGGTGAAATATGTGCCTGTGTGTTCTACTGTTAGTGTAGTGTTTGGTGCAACTCACTTGGATGTCTTCTCTCCACGGGAGCCGGAACGAAAAGGCTCCACGAGGAGAGATGACATCACTTCCTCTACTGCTGTTTACATCACAGCAGCAGAGGAAGCTTTTCATTCGCCGGGAGCGATCTCAAGGGGATGGCCATGAATCAGTGGCCTCCCCCTCAGCACGGATCGCTCCTGCAATGATGCCGACCACCTCAGGGGGCGATGCCTGCCCGTGGCCATTCTGCCGACGTATATCACCGTGAGGCAGTCGGCAAGTGGTTAAAAACTGATGACTTACCAGTTTCCCTGCTGACAGCTGATTATAAACAAACAATTTCCAGAAATTAAAAAATTTGTAAAAAAAAAGTGTGTGGGGAATCCCCAAGTCAATACTAGGCCCTTCAGATCTGGTATGGATTTTAAGGGAGATCTCACTCTCAAAATGTAAAAAAAAATGGCATGGGGGGTCATTGTCCCCCCACCAAAAGCCATATCAGACCCTTATCTGAGCATTCAGCCCTGGCAGACCAAGAAAGGGGGGATGAGTGAGCACTGGGCCAGGGTTGTGGGTAAGAGGTCCTTGTCCTCATTAACATGCAGACAAGGTGCTTTGGGGGAATCCCCTCTACCACAAAGCACCCCCCCACGTTGAGAGCATGTGGCCTGGTATGATTCAGGAGGATTCCTTTCTTGGCCTGCTGGGCTGCATGCTTGGATAAAGGACTTGTATGGATTTTTCATTTCAGCGTGGGGTTCCCCTTAAAATTCATACCAGACCTGCATTTTTTTCAGAATTTGAATGCTGGAAACAAAAACCGAAAAGCTTTATTAACTAATATACCCAAAAAGAAACTAAACAAACTTTTCCATTCTGTACATGTTTAAAAAAGATACCCTTGCAGTGGGGCTCCCCCTATACTACAAGGTTTAAATGTTAGTTTTTGTGCAGGGCACCAGGAAAAATTACTTTTACTTACCTTGCTTTGCCTCCTCCCGCAGCCAGTGCTCACCTCTAGTGATGGACGAACTTCCGACGGGACGTTTCGGGAACGCGAACTGCGAATGCCGCCAAAAGATTGCGAACTATAAAGTTTGCGGTGGGCCCCATTGACTTTAATGGCAGGTGAACCTTAAAAACCTCAAGGTCAAATTTTCAGCCACAAAATACTTACTAGCTGTGCGCACATAGTCCCACAACATGGACACTGACATAAAAAAAGAATGCTTGTCATTGTCGATCCCAGATTCACATAATACTTTTGTTATCTGTGAAATTTTGACAATTCAGGAGCGCATGAAGGCCATGGAGGAGAGGCAAGGTCAGGGCAGGCTATGAAGGGGGTGCAGGAGATGATCAGTGCCACAGTCAGGGCAGCGCAGTCCTGTGCCAGTGTCCAAGTGTGCCAACCTGTGCTTGAGCCCCTCCCTCTGCCCGGCCCTTGCCCCCACCTATGCAGGTCTCCTCAGCCATGGTGCTGGCACTGCCTGCTGATTGGCTTCTCTGCTGCTATCTCCCTCACTGACACCAGCACTGAGATAGAGACTGAGCACTGACACCAGCACTGAGATAGAGAGCACCCACACCAGCACCGAGATAGAGAGCACCCACAACAGCACCGAGATAGAGAGCACTGACACCAGCACCGTGATAGAGAGCACTGGGACCACACCAGTACCCAGAGAGAGCACTGACACCACACCAGCACCGTGATAGAGAGCACTGACACCAGCACCGAGATAGAGAGCACTGACACCAGCACTGAGATAGAGAGCACCCACACCAGCACCGAGATAGAGAGCACCCACACCAGCACCGAGATAGAGAGCACTGACACCAGCACCATGATAGAGAGCACTGAGACCACACCAGTAACCAGAGAGAGCACTGACACCACACCAGCACCGTGATAGAGAGCACTGACACCAGCACCATGATAGAGAGCACTGACACCACACCAGCACCGAGCTAGAGGGCACTGAGACCACACCAACACCGTGATAGAGAGCACTGACACCAGCACCGTGATAGAGAGCACTGACACCACACCAGCACTGTGATAGAGAGCACTGAGACCACACCAGCACCGAGATAGAGAGCACTGACACCAGCACCGAGATAGAGAGCACTGACAGCAGCATTGATACCAGCAACTCGCTGCAGGACCCAAAAATATGACATTGCTCAACCTCTTCAAACAGGAGTGTACGGGCATATAGTACGGTGTGCTTTTTTTGTACAAGGAAGTGAGCCAAAGGTAGAAAAAAGGTCCATGTGCTCGATTAAATAAATTGTTTATAGAGTTATGCATATACATGGTCTACTGGTCACATGTGTTGAATTCCTCCGAGATCCATGCCTCATTCATTTTTATAAATGTCAGGTAGTCAACACTGTCGTGAGCTAGGCGAGTGCGCTCGGTCATGACCCCCCCTGCTGCGCTGAACGTCCTTTTGGACAGGACACTGAACGAGGGGCAAGCCAACAGTGCCATTGCAAATTGAGCAAGCTCTGGCCAGAGGTCAAGCCTGTCCACCCAGTAGTCCAGGGGTTCATCACTCCTCAGAGCGTCCACATCGGCCATTAACCCGATGTAGTCGGACACCTGTCCGTCTAGGCGTTCCCTGATGCTGGATCCGGATGAGACCTGTCGATGGGTCGGCTGAAAGAATGACCTCATATCAGAAGTCACCAACACATCTTCAAACCGTCCTCTTTTTGCAGGCGCTGTTGGATTGGTACCCACAACTCTTTCTCTGGGAGTGGGAATTCCTCCTCTGCCAGCGCACGCAAAAGCAGAATGCAGCAGTTGTTGAAGCAAGGTCTGTAAGTGCTCCATTCTGACAGCCCTCTGTGACGGCGGTAACATTTCCACCATTTTGTGTTTGTACCGGTGGTCTAAGTATGTTCCCACCCAGTACTGGTCCTTGACCCTTATGCTTTTTATACAGGGGTTCCTGTTAAAACACTGGAGCAGGAAGGCCCCCATTTGCACTAAACTGGAAGTGGTGTGGTGGCCTGGCTCCTGCTCATCATCCAGGATAATGTCGTTCTCTTCATTCTCCTCTCCCCATCCACGCACAACAGGGATCCCAGAAAGGTTTAAAGCATGCTCTTCTTGTTCCTCCTCATTCGCCCCGGCACCATCCTCCTCTGACTCCTCTTCAGACTCCTGTTGTTGACTTGTCTCAGATACAGTAGCCCCCCCTGTGAATTCATCCAGCATTGCGACTTCCTCATCTTCCCGCTCCTGCTCCTCCACAGCTTGATCAATGACACGACGCAATGCACGCTCCATAAAGAAGGCATAAGGTACCATGCCACTGATGGCGCCATGGCTGCGACTGACCAGTTTGGTGATCTCCTCAAATGGCCGCAGAAGTCTGCATGCGTCGCACATGAGCAGCCACTGGCGCAGTGAAAAAAAACCCAGCTCCCCAGAACCTGTTCTGCTGCAGAGTTCATACAGGTAGACGTTAACTGCACGTTTCTGCTGGAGCAGCCTATCAAGCATATAGAAGGTTGAGTTCCATCGCATCGGGCAATCGCAAATAAGACGTCTGACCGGCAGATTGTGTTGCCGCTGAATGTCAGCAAGGCGAGCCATGGCCGTGTAAGATCTTCTGAAATGGGCCGAGATTTTCCTTGCCTGCCGCAAGATGTCCTGAACCCCAGGGTATTTGACAACGAATCGCTGCACGACCAAGTTTAAGACATGTGCTATGCATGGCATGTGTGTAATTTTGCTCTGTTTCAATGGGCTAAGCAGATTGGCACCGTTGTCACACACCACTTTACCAACTGTTAAATTGAGCGGTGTTAACCACAGATCTGCCTGTGAACGCAAAGCTGAAAGGAGTGCAGGGCCAGTGTGGCTCTTGGCTTCCAGGCACAACAGACGCAGCACAGCATGGCAACGTCTCACCTGGCATGTCAAATAGGTTCTGGGGAGCTTGGGCGGAGCAGTGGAAGAGACGCTAGTAGCGGAAAAGGGGGAGTCAGCTGAGGAGGAAAGGGAGGAGGATGGAGGAGGAGAAGAAGAGGCAGGCCTGCATGCAATCCATGGCGGTAAAACCAAATCTACATGGGTGCCACAGGTTACATGCTTGATGGCCGTCAGAAGGTTCACCCAGTGGGCAGTAAAAGTGATATACCTTCCCTGCCCGTGTTTGCTAGACCACGTGTCTGTGGTCAGATGTATCTTGGCACCGACACTGTGTGCCAGAGATACATTCACTTGCCGCTGAACATGGCCATATAGCTCTGGGATGCCCTTCTGTGAGAAATACTTCCTTCCTGGGACCTTCCATTGTGGTGTTCCAATGGCCACAAATTTTTGAAAGGCCTCCGAGTCCACCAGTTGATATGGCAGTAGTTGGCGGGCTATCATTTCTTACAAGCCAGCTGTCAACCGCTGGGCAAGAGGGTTATCCGGCGTCATCATTTTTTTACGCTCGAATATTTGGCTCACGGAAGCCTGCCTTTTTCCAGAAAAACATGAGGATGGCATGATGGAAGGTGGAGTGGAGGACAATTGTGAGGAGAGAGGAGAAGGAGAAGCAGAAGACGAGGCTGGACGGTGAGAGCCTGGAGCGTGGCTTTGTGTGTTCCGTTGCTCCCACTGGGCTCGGTGATGGCAACTCATGTGCCTTCTTAAGGCAGTCATCCCTAGGTGAGTGTTGGGCTTACCGCGACTTATGTGTTGACTGCAAAGGCTGCAGATGGAAACACTATTGTCAAAAACGTTAAAAAAAGCCCACACTGCGGAGCCATATGCCGACGTCCTGGGAGCGCCACATGGTTGATGCCTCGCTCCTGATACATTAGCAGTCTGCTTTGTCCCTCCTGTGCAATCTAAGTTCTGCTTGCTTCTCCTCCCTATCTGCTGGTCCATATCTCCCTCTGAACTCCCCTCCTCTTCCTCTCTTGTGGGCACCCACGTAACATCACTAGACACGTCATCAACAAGGTCACCTTCCCCACCGCTATAATTAGAGATCTTGGAGTAGACAGCAACACCGTGGACCAACCTCCTCCTTGGGCTGATCTGGGTACTGTTGTCAGACTGCTGAGTGGCGGTTGTTGCTACCTCCTCTTCCTGATCCTCTTCCTGATCCAGTGCCAAGAGTGGCTGCGCATCGGCAATGTCGTGTGATGGATCGGAAAATAATTCCTGTGACTCAAGCGGAAGGTATATGGTGGTGGTGGTGTTGGTGGTAGTGTCTTTGAGGGTGCACACAGTAGAGAGTGAAGAAGAGGGTGCAGATTGAGAGGATGAGGAGGGTGCAGAAGAGTAAGGTTGAGTGAGCCACTCAACCAAGTCTGATGCGTCCTTTGACGTAATTGCACGCACCTTCTGCATTTTGCACTTTGGCTCAATTCTGTTGCTCCTGCCCTACCCCTACCACCCCTGCGGAAGGGCCTGCCTCTTCCTCTGCCTGTCATTTTTGACCCTGTGACAAAAGTGTCTAGAGAAGTGCAGTATGTATGTGGAAAGTACAGTGCCTTGCGAAAGTATTCGGCCCCCTTGAACTTTTCAACCTTTTGCCACATTTCAGGCTTCAAACATAAAGATATAAAGCTTTAATTTTTTGTGAAGAATCACCAGCAAGTGGGACACAATTGTGAAGTGGAACAAAATCTATTGGATATTTTAAACTTTTTTAGCAAATAAAAAACTGAAAAGTGGTGCGTGCAAAATTATTCGGCCCCTTTACTTTCAGTGCAGCAAACTCACTCCAGAAGTTCAGCGAGGATCTCTGAATGATCCAATGTTGTCCTAAATGACTGATGGTGATAAATAGAATCCACCTGTGTGTAATCAAGTCTCTGTATAAATGCACCGGCTCTGTGATAGTCTCAGGGTTCTGTTGAAAGCGCAGAGAGCATTAAGAAAGACCAAGGAACACACCAGGCAGGTCCGTAATACTGTTGTGGAGAAGTTGAAAGCCGGATTTGGATACAAAAAGATTTCCCAAGCTTTAAACATCCCAAGGAGCACTGTGCAAGCGATCATTTTGAAATGGAAGGAGTATCAGACCACTGCAAATCTACCAAGACCTGGCCGTCCCTCTAAACTTTCAGCTCAGACAAGGAGAAGACTGATCAGAGATGCAGCCAAGAGGCCCATGATCACTCTGGATGAACTGCAGAGAACTACTGCTGAGGTGGGAGAGTCTGTCCATAGGACAACAATCAGTCGTACACTGCACAAATCTGGCCTTTATGGAAGAGTGGCAAGAAGAAAGCCATTTCTCAAAGATATCCATAAAAAGTCTCATCTAAAGTTTGCCACAAGCCTCCTGGGAGACACACCAAACATGTGGAAGAAGGTGCTCTGGTCAGATGAAACCAAAATCGAACTTTTTGCCCACAATGCAAAACGATATGTTTGGTGTAAAAGCAACACAGCTCATCACCCTCAACACACCATCCCCACTGTCAAACATGGTGGTGGCAGCATCATGGTTTGGGCCTGCTTTTCTTCAGCAGGGACAGGGAAGATGGTTAAAATTGAGGGGAAGATGGATGCAGCCAAATACAGGACCATTCTGGATGAAAACCTGTTGGAGTCTGCAAAAGACCTAAAACTGGGATGGAGATTTATCTTCCAACAAGACAATGATCCCAAACATACAGCAAAATCTACAAAGGAATGGTTCACAAATAAACGTATCCAGGTGTTAGAATGGCCAAGTCAAAGTCCAGACCTGAATCCAATCCAGAATCTGTGAAAAGAGCTGAAAACTGCTGTTCACAAACTCTCTCCATCCAACCTCACTGAGCTTGATCTGTTTTGCAAGAAGAATGGGCAAGAATTTCAGTCTTTCGATGTGCAAAACTGATAGAGACATACCCCAAGCAACTTGCAGCTGTAATCGCAGCAAAAGGTGGCTCTACAAAGTATTAACGCAAGGGGGCGGAATAATTTTGCACGCCCCACTTTTTTTTAATTTTTTTATTAGTTAAAAAAGTTTCAAAAATCCAATAGATTTCGTTCTACTTCACAATTGTGTCCCACTTGTTGGTGATTCTTCACAAAAAATACAATTTTTATATCTTTATGTTTGAAACCTGAAATGTGGCAAAAGGTTGAAAAGTTCAAGGGGGCTGAATACTTTTGCAAGGCACTGTATATTATATGTGTTGTGAGGGGTTAGCTCGGCAGCGGGTGTGTGTGACCCCCTGGATGGGTTCACAACACAAAATCAGGCACAGCAGACAGCGTTGTAGGTAAAAAAAAACAAAAGATGCGGTTTATTCATGCTACATGCAGTAAAAAATATAACAGCCAAAACAAAAGAAAAACATGAAAATAAATCCTGGTCAGCTTGACCTCTAAATACACACATAGATTCCCTGTCTAACAACTGAATGCAGCCTTGTGCTGCACCAGTCCCTGTCTCTGTTGTAGAGGTTTGCCACACAGGCGTTAACTCACCGCACAGAACAGGTGTCACACTCCCCAGTCTATACAACACAAAACTGGTTCCAGGATGGAGCATCTCCCTAAGCATGCTGGGGTTTTTTGTAGAGATCTTAATGAGCCCACTTACTTCAGCTGGGCTCATTAACTCTTCTCTAGTTGTACAAGTCTGCATAAAGCCTGAATCTAGGGCACACATATTTCCCATCCTGGATACAACCAGGTGACTTTACCTGCCTGCTGCCACATACCCCCCCCCCCCTCTTGTTTCAACCTTGGGGTTGTAACACAAGCAGTCAGACACGCATGTATCCGAGACAAAGCATCCACATTCCCCATTTTAACACCAGGGCGATGCTTAACTGTAAAGTTAAATTCCTGTATGGCCAGGAACCACCTATTTACCCTTCTATTGGTCTCCTTGTTTTGAGCCATCCACTTTAAAGGAGTGTGATCAGTCACCAGGTCAAAGTGCCTACCTAGCAGATAGTACCCAAGGGAATCTAGAGCCCACTTCACTGCTAAACATTCCTTCTCAATCGTGGCGTAATTTACCTCATGGGACTTCAACTTCCTGCTGAGGTAAATGACTGGGTGCTCTTCCCCGTTCCAGACCTGGGATAACACTGCCCCTAACCCAACGTCTGATGCATCAGTTTGTACCACAAAGTCCTTAGAGAAGTCTGGTGAGTACAACACTGGCTGGCTACATAAGGCTGTTTTTAAGGACTGAAATGCTTCTTCAGCCTCTGGGGACCATTTAACCATGACCGACTCTTTCCCTTTTGTCAGGTTGGTGAGGGGCACAGCCTGAGAAGCAAAATGGGGAATGAATCGTCGATAATAGCCAGCGATTCCCAGAAAGACTCGTACCTGTTTCTTGCTGTTGGGACGTGGCCAACTCTGTATGGCCTCGACTTTATTGACTTGGGGTTTTATCACCCCCCTCCCAATAGTGTACCCAAGATATTTGGCCTCCTCCTGTCCAATGGTACACTTCTTTGGATTGGCCGTAAACCCAGCTTCCCGGATAGAGTCTAGGACTGCTTGTACTTTCGGCAAATGTGAGACCCAGTCTGTGCTATGGATAATCACATCATCCAGGTAAGCTGCAGCATATTTCTGATGGGGCTTCAGAACCTTATCCATTTTCCGCTGGAATGTTGCCGGTGCATTCTGTAACCCAAACGGCATTCTCTTATATTGGAATGCCCCATCTGGGGTTACAAACGCAGTTTTCTCCTTGGCCGACTCGGCCAGGGGAATTTGCCAATACCCTTTGGTGAGATCAAGAGTTGTCATATATCGGGCTGTTCCCAGCCGGTCAATCAACTCATCTATACGCGGCATGGGGTAGGTGTCAAATTTTGTAACTTTATTCAATTGTCGAAAATCGTTACAAAACCGTCAGCTCCCATCAGGTTTGGGCACTAGTACGATAGGACTGGACCAGTCACTCTGGGACTCCTCTATCACACCCAATTCCAGCATCCTTTGAACCTCCCCACGTATTGCCTCCCGTCGGGCCTCTGGTATTCTATAAGGTTTTAGTTTTACCCTTTCTCCTGGCGGGGTGATAATGTCTTGCTCTACGCCAGATGTTTGTCCCGGCAGCTCAGAAAAAATCTCTTTGTTACGAAGTACAAACTCTTTAACCTCCTGTTGTTGGGCTTTCGATAAGGTGTCTGCTATTACAACCTCAGGAACTAAGCAATCAGGCTGTGCTTGTAACAAAGTCTCTGCGACTAGGGATTCCCTATCCCTCCAGGCTTTCAGCAGATTGACGTGATAGATCTGCTCTGGCTTTCGCCTTCCTGGCTGTCTAACCCTGTAGTTCACCTCACAAATTTTTTCAATTACTTCGTATGGACCTTGCCATTTGGCCAGAAATTTGCTTTCAACCGTAGGGACTAGCGCCAAGACCCTATCCCCCGGGGAAAAAGTACGGGTCTTGGCCCCACGGTTGTACACTCTCTGCTGTGCTAACTGCGCTTGGGTCAAATGTTCCTTTACGATTGGCATTACCTGTGCAATTCTATCTTGCATCAGGGCGACATGCTCAATCACGCTCCTGTGAGGAGAACTCCCATTTTCCCAAGTTTCCTTGGCGATATCCAGCAGCCCTCTTGGGTGTCTCCCATAGAGCAACTCGAAGGGTGAGAAACCCGTAGAGGATTGGGGTACCTCCCTAATGGCAAACATCAGATAGGGTATTAGACAGTCCCAATTCTTTCCATCTCTATCCACCACCTTCTTTAACATTTGTTTTAGGGTGTTGTTGAATCTTTCAACCAACCCATCTGTTTGGGGGTGATACACAGATGTACGCAATTGTGTCACTTTGTACAACTTGCATAGTTCTTTCATAACCCTGGACATAAAGGGTGTACCTTGGTCCGTAAGCAGTTCCTTACAAATACCCACGCGGCTAAAAACAAGAGATAGCTCTTTGGCTATGGTTTTGGCCGAGGTATTTCGAAGAGGAATTGCTTCCGGATAACGGGTGGCATAGTCCAATATAACCAAAATGTACTGATGCCCCCTAGCAGACTTCATTATCGGACCTACCAAATCCATTGCGATCCTCTCAAAGGGGACCTCAATGATAGGAAGAGGTACCAGCGGGTTACGGAAATGTGGCATAGGTGCCGACTTCTGACACACAGGGCAGGAGGAACAATAATTTTCTATTTCCTTCATGACCCCAGGCCAATAGAATCTCTGCAGTACCCTCTCTCTGGTTTTCTCGGCCCCCAGATGACCTCCCAGAATGTGCCCATGGGCCAATTCTAACACCAACTTCCTGTAAGGTTTGGGCACTACAAGTTGCTCAATGGTTTCTTCTGCCCTTTGAGCCACTCGATATAGCAGGTCCCTTTCCATAGTGAAGTAAGGATAAGTGCAAGTCTTATCTGGGTTCACTAACTCGCCATCTATTTTCACCACATTTTCCCGTGCCTTTATTAGGGTGGGGTCTTTTAACTGTTCTGTGGCAAAATTTTCCCTGTGAACCTCAAGATCCGAAAACTCCACAGATGGCATGTTTTCATCTGAGGATGTTGGCTCCTCCCCAGTTTCTCGAGTTTCCCCCGCCAATACCGACAAGGGAAATTCAGGAGAGTCCTCACCACTCCCAGAGGAATTCTGGTCATCTTCCTGGTTTATAGGGGCACCAATGGGGGGCTCAGGACAATCCCAGAGTTCCCAGAATTTTGGAAAATCCCTTCCCACAATAGCATCATGTGGTAAGTGAGACAATAACCCCACCTGATGAGAGAGGTTACCTTTGGGGGTCTCAAAAAACACCGAAGTTACAGGATACTCTCGGGTGTCCCCATGCACACAAAAAACAGCCACCCTGTTCTTCCCAGAGACCTCTGTAGTAACTAATTCAGCTTTTATCAATGTTACCAGGCTACCTGAATCCAGCAACACATCAACATTTCTACCATTAATACACATTTTACATAAATGTTTCTCAGGTCCCCGAATGGCAGTGCACGCAACTGTCGCAAACAGCGACTGACGTCTCTCCCTTATAAAGTCACATTGCATAGGCTCATCCACAACTGGGCAATTGGCTGCAATATGTCCCTCTTGGCGGCAGCGGTAGCAAATAATCTTTTTCGCTGCCTCTTGCAGCCTGGGCTTCCCGGGCTGCTCCCGCCAGACCTTAGGTAGAACTCCCACTCTCTCACTCTCTCCACCCTCACCCATTGGAGTCATCTTACCCGCCACTGGGGATGATCTGGTCTTAGGATGGAAAGTCCGTGAGTCCCTGGAAGAGTGGGTCAAGTTCTCTGTAGCCAAGTACCTCTCAACCAGATCCACAAGTTTATCTGCATTTTCTGGGTCTCCATGGCTTACTCATTTTTGGATGGCAGTAGGAAGAGCTCTCAGGAAACGATCCATAACCACACGTTCCACAATGTTTGGTGCGGTCAAAGTCTCTGGTTGCAGCCACTTCCTGCTCAGGTGAATGAGATCATACATTTGAGACCTGGGGGGTTTTCCAACCTGAAAAGTCCAATTATGCACACGCTGAGCCCGGACGGCCAGGGTGACACCCAGCCGTGCCAATATTTCTGTTTTTAGCACCACATAGTCTTTTGCTTGGTCAGGCTCTAGGTCATAATAAGCTTTCTGCGATTCCCCAGTTAACAGAGGGGCCACCAGTCCAGCCCATTGCTCCTTAGGCCACTTTTCCCTTTCAGCAGTCCTTTCAAATGTGGTCAAAAACACCTCCGGATCATCCTCTCCAGTCATTTTTGTCAGTAATCGGCTCACACCAAAGGATGCGGTATTATTGTAACCACTTGCTTCATTGGTCTGCGGACGTTGCTGTATTAATGTCTCTATTTGCTGTTGAAAACTCTGCTCTTGCTTCTGCAACAGGTCTATGAAGCGGGCTTCAGATTGCTGCTGGGCTTGTTGTTGAGCTTCCAAACTCTGCAGGTGAGCTTTCTGCTGAGCTTCCAGACTCTGCTGGTGAGCTTTCTGCTGAGCTTCCAGACTCTGCTGCAACGTTGCATTTGTCTGCTGCTGGGCTGCAAGGCACCTTTGTAAACCCGCATTTGTTTGCTGCTGATTTGCATTTGTTTGCTGCTGATTTGCATTTGCTAGAGCCAGCTGTCTCAGTATCTCCTCCATGCTGGCCTTAAAAAAAAACTGCCAAAATTCTCCACCAACTGTGAGGGGTTAGCTCGGCAGCGGGTGTGTGTGACCCCCTGGATGGGTTCACAACACAAAATCAGGCACAGCAGACAGCGTTGTAGGTAAAAAAAAACAAAAGATGTGGTTTATTCATGCTACATGCAGTAAAAAATATAACAGCCAAAACAAAAGAAAAACATGAAAATAAATCCTGGTCAGCTTGACCTCTAAATACACACATAGATTCCCTGTCTAACAACTGAATGCAGCCTTGTGCTGCACCAGTCCCTGTCTCTGTTGTAGAGGTTTGCCACACAGGCGTTAACTCACCGCACAGAACAGGTGTCACACTCCCCAGTCTATACAACACAAAACTGGTTCCAGGATGGAGCATCTCCCTAAGCATGCTGGGGTTTTTTGTAGAGATCTTAATGAGCCCACTTACTTCAGCTGGGCTCATTAACTCTTCTCTAGTTGTACAAGTCTGCATAAAGCCTGAATCTAGGGCACACATATTTCCCATCCTGGATACAACCAGGTGACTTTACCTGCCTGCTGCCACAGTGTACAAGCCTATATACTGTACACCTATAAAAGGACCTTTGTGGACCTAGTAGCTAGTGATTTGCAGACTGTCCCTGCTCAGAACACCAAGCTGTTGCTCAGTCCCTACACTGATAAAAGACAGCTTCAGAATCGGGCAGCAATCAGCTCAGCAGCACAGCAGTCAAGTATAATATGCTGTCTATATTTGAAAGAAAGTATATTATACGTGTACAACCCTATATACTGTACACCTATAAAAGGACCTTTGTGGACGTAGTAGCAAGTGATTTGCAGACTGTCCCTGCTCAGAACACCAAACTGTCCCTCAGTCCCTACACTGATAAAAGACAGCTGCAGAATCAGGCAGCAATCAGCTCAGCAGCACAGCAGTCAAGTATAATATGCTGTCTATATTTGAAAGAAAGTATATTATACGTGTACAACCCTATATACTGTACACCTATAAAAGGACCTTTGTGGACCTAGTAGCAAGTGATTTGCAGACAGTCCCTGTTCTAAACACCAAATTGTCTCTCAGTCCCTACCCTAATAAAAGACAGCTGCAGAATCGGGCAGCACTCAGCAGCACAGCAGTCAGCAGTGCACCATAATATACTTTCTATATTTGAAAGAAAGTATATTATACGTGTACAACCCTATATACTGTACACCTATACCAGTCCTTAAAAGGACCTTTGTGGACCTAATAGTAATAGCTAGTGATTAAACTCACTGTCCCTGCTCCACACAGCGTCCTGTCCCTACACTGACAAAATACAGCTGCAGAATCGGTCAGCAGTGCACTCAGCAATCACCAGCACAGCAGTGCACCAGAACCCTATATACTGTACACCTATACCAGTCCTAAAAGGACTTTTGTGGACCTAATAGCTAGCGATTTGTCTCACTACAGTCTGTCCCTGCTCCACACAGCAACCTCTCCCTACACTGACAAAAGACAGAATGTAAAATGGCCGCCAGATCAGGTCTATTTATAAGGTAGGGGGAATGTCCAATTGTCCATGTGCTGAAATGTCTCAATTGGCTGTCCTGTACCCCATGATGGATGTGTCATGGGTCAAAGTTCTGCAAAATGTAAACAAATATGGCCACCGCGAACAGCGCCAGAAGTCCGCCGGTTTGGCGAATCACGTACAAGGCCATCTCTTATTTTACACTTGCAGTTTGGGGGTAAAAACAGATTGCTGATGAGCCACACCTTTACCACCTCCAACTGCTCTCCCTTAATCCATGAAGGTAGCATCTGGGGTTGTTCACACCATCGGCAGCCAGTGCCCATCTCTTCACTTTAATGCTCCCGGTTGTAGGCAGGCCCTCAGTGTCCTCACTTTGGGCTCATTTACCCTTGTAGTTGGGGGCAATAAAAATAGGTGACTTTTAGCACCACAACCACACTCCCACTTAGGCTAAAAGGCAGCAGCTGGGGGCATTTACATGTCATGGGCATGATGTTTTGCTTCACGGCTATGGTAGGAATTAGACCCTCTGTCAGGAACTACTGCCCACCAAACCTGAGCAGAACATTCGGCAGAACACAGGGACACCGGACACCGTTAAAGTCTATGGGACACGAACATGAATAATCAAAAGTGCTCATTTTAAAGGCTTATATGCAAGTTATCGTTATCGTCATAAAAAGTGTTTGGGGACCTGGGTCCTGCCCCAGGGGACATCATATATCAATGCAAAAAAGTAATTTTAAAGTACTCGCTATAATGAATTGTTGGTCCCGGAAATACAGATAAAAGTCATTGAAAAAAATGGCATGGGATTGCCCCAGTCTGTTACCAGGCCCTTCAGGACATGTTCTCAACACCATCACAACTTACTTAGAAAATTACCTTCAAAGACCCTAGTTGTTATGACATAATCATCTCCCAAAGTGACCAATGATCTCAAAGTTGAGTGGGTGAGCGTCTGCATTTGGCATCAATAAACATCTGGCAGACCCTTGGATTCACCACCCTATCAAATGACCCTTGGGACTTCCTCCCTTCCTGGATCTCATCACTAATCAGGTAAGTGCCCCCCCCCCCCCAAATGCCTTTCCTAATACCATAACTGCAATAACTTTTTCCTGCCCAAAATACCCCACTAACCCAGTAATGTAGGTCTTACACATAAGTCTATAGTTCTGAATGAATGATTGACTTATATAGGGCTACCTATGAAAACTGAACCGCCTCAGGGCACTTTCTTGCCACTGGTGTCCATCTGCAGCTTTGACGCGATCCTTTAACCTGTAGGGTCTTGAAACACTCACGACACATACAACATTGACATACACATATTATGGCCGATTATTTTTTTTTTGGACAGGGTCTAATTAACCTACCAGCATGTCTTTGGAGTGTGGGAGGAAACCGGAGTACCCGGAGGAAACCCACGCAGGCACAGGGAGAACATGCAAACAGATAGTGTCGTGGTCGGGATTTGAACCAGCAACCCTATTGTTGCTAGGTGAAAGTGCTAACCACTACACCACTGTGCTGCCCATCAGTTCTGTCCAAGGTCTGTCCAAGGTCTGTCCAAGGTCTGTCCAAGGTCTGTCCAAGGTCTAACTGTTGTTACATATTCCCACATATTCTGGAAAACTGTGTGTAGCCAGATGCTGGGCTAAAACAACATGGAGAAGGAGACATTGCCCTTATAATTTTAAAGTCTACTGTGATGCTGGATGTCATGCCACACTATTCCCTCCAGACAGCAGGGGGAGAGCTATGACAAGAAATCCTCCTATGCAGGGCACTGGTAATCATGGGAGTTGTAGTTTGAGACATCAGCCATAAAGTAGGGCCAATTGACCCTTTACATTACAGTTCCCAGAGAATGCTAAGGAAAAGGGGGAGTGACGAAAGGGCTTTTACCAGACTGCATAAGAAACACCTTCCTCTTGGTGCCAAAGGAGCTGATGAGAGCACATCTACCTGCATGCTGACCACAATGTTGTGAGGCCAGACCACCGAGGACTAAGTTTGAGGCCTGGGAGCAAAGACACCAAGCACAGAGCACAGCATCACACCTGCAGCATTGCTGTAGCAAGACCGGAGTTTGGTCTCATCCTCTTCCCACTACTGGCCACCAGAGACAGTCTGTGAAGAAAGACAGAGGGGGCCCCCTCTAACAGTGAGAGTTCACAGCCACACCACAGGGACAGGTGAGAGGGCTTACTCCTATTGTTCACACTGATTGCAGGGGCTGAGCCACTAGAGCAGGCATATTCAATTAGCGGACCTCCAGCTGTTGCAGAACTACAAGTCCCATGAGGCATAGCAAGACTCTGACAGTCACAAACATAACACCCAGAGGCAGAGGCATGATGGGACTTGTAGTTTTGCAACAGCTGGTGGCCCACTAATTGCATATCCCCGCACTAGAGGCAGAACATTGACTATACAGCACCTCTACCACACCCATATCTCACTTATACCGCACCTATATTGCCTCTGTATTTCCCTAGACTGCATCTATTATACAACCTTACTACATCTATCTAGTACATATACTGGATCCTTACTGCATGCTGGTTTACTAAGAGTGTCAATAAGTGCACCAATGCTTCTTCAAGGGCCCTAACAATAGCCAGCAGATAAACAACCCAAAGGACTGCCCCTTCTTCCAAGCATTCTTCTAGCCCTTACTCATTATTAATTAACCATGTAACCCCACCCAGTGAACCTAGGCCTAGTGTAATCATCAGTAAGACACCTTAGCAGTATAGCCTCCTGAACACAGTTGATTACTACTTTTTTTACTACCGTACTGTCTGTTGCTCTTCGGTGATTTTGTTCCTCCTTATGCTGATCTGGCACAAAGTCTCATCTCATGCCTAATGTTTGCTATTAGTTCCATTTGATGTCAAATTGTGTTATTACAATTGCCAACCCATCTTTATGCCTTCTTTCATTACTATCCATACTGTGTGGCAATATACCAAGTTTGTCATTACTTTGAGTGATTTTCTGTGATATTACATGCTTAAACACTTGACCTAGTAAGTCACAGGGGTTGAAGTTCTTGAGGAGGTCACGGCAGAGAACAGAGGGCCCATCCTGACCAGTGGCTCCTATAGGAATAGCACTACATGTGGTCTGGGATTGAGGTGCTAATATCCACCTTGAAGAAAAGTAATTATTTGCATTCGGAATCTGGAGTTCTCAGGGGTAAGCTAAGAATACAGTTTTAAAATGAGTATGTACTGGAATCCTCAGTATAAGCACCAAGCCAGTGGAGGTTTTACTATATAAAGATTTGAAACCTCTCAATTGAAGCTGCATGCCCTTAGCAGCTCTGCAGTGACAGCTCATATCAATAAGACATGATTAATGGACAATTAGTAACAGCTGTTTGGGATTCCCCTTTGATATAAAGGTCTGTGCGCAGTGCGAAATTCTGCTGGTACTCAACACCTACAGACACCAGTCGATTTGTTCCTCACTGAAACTGAGACAAGCTCAGCTGAAAACTGCTTTCTTTCAGTTTGCAAACAAGTCAAATCTGTGAAACGCAAATTAAAGGGCAGCAGCATCCAAACAGCAGATCTGTAGAAACTGTATTACAAAGACTGCAGAATCAATGCTACTCTTGCTTGTTCACTAGAGAACATCATACTGGGGATGGCCACTATGAGTTTTATCCTTCCTGTAAGTCCACCACCTATTATGACAATCCTTTATCCAGCTGAAGTATGAGATTGATTTGATTTTTAAAGTAGATGTACCTTATCTGAATGCCATTTTGTTTGCTAAAGCACTACGTACTGATGGATTCTTGCATCCACTAATGGTCTGCATATGTGGACTTTGGTGATGGTTGCATGACCAAAGTCCATGACCATACATATATATATACATGCATATATATATATATATATATATATATATATATATATATATATATATATATATACAAGTTGTCGGAAAATCCGATTGTACATAATGTGATGACGTTATTTCGTTACGACGGGACTACGTTCAGGCTAGTAGCCAATAGCTTTGGTCTAGGAATTTGATCTGAGCATGCGTGGCACTTTGTCCGTCGGAGTAGGCTACACATGATCGGAGTATGTCCGATCGGAGCATTTTGTCTGAAAATTTTTATGGACAAGTTGGAAAACTTGGTCCGTCGGATACTCCGATGGAAACAGTCCGATGGAGACCACACACAGTCGGATTATCCAACAAAACGGTCCGATAGGACACATTCCGTCGGAATCTCCGACCGTGTGTACAAGGGCTTATACTGTGAGACATGTAAAAAATATATGTGATAAATGATCAGTACATGTGATGTAATAAATATCCAATGAAAAACCATAAAGGGAAATCAAAGTCCGTCCAACGTGTACTTTATACGTAAATACATTGTATACCTACAGATAAATGTCTCTAAAAAAATTCAGTGTTTTTTCTTCCAAATGTCAATATATGCTCTCTTGGTGCTCACAGTCAAACTGTGCAAACCCCCATGACCCTTTTAACTTAATAAGTGGGTCCACAGTAGCTTAGATTTACATTTTCCTTCCAGGCATCCTTTCATCCTTCTAAGTCACCCCCTTCAAGCTTCTGATTGTTGCAGTACTCCAAATAAATTTTGGCCATCATGAATAAACAATAAAAAAGAAAGCCATATTTCAGTAATTGTTATTAAAATAGTAAAAATAAATAAGAATATATAAGAAAAAAGTGCAGCGTTTGGCCAATAATTATGAAAGTGACCAAAGAAAAGTTGCAAAAAATATATATGTAAAAGAAACTGTGAAGCCAACTACTCAAATGCTATTGAAAAATAAAAAATAAAAAATAAACTCAAGTGTCCATAAAAAATAATCAAATGTCCATACATAAATGAATACACAAAAAAGAAATATGTATATAATGTCCAGTGTGTATATAAAAATAACTGTGGAAATAACTGGAAATTGATTATTCAATCAAATTATATTTGACCACGTGGACCCGTCACCTCTAAACACAGCTATTAGATGGAGAATTAGCAGATCCCCAGTGACCCCCCTGTTAGGGGAGGTCAAACTGCGCGAATTCGATCACAGGTCACATAGACGTCCAGATATCCAGATCCCGGAGATTATCCCGATCTGTCTGACCTTTCGGATGTCTTGCAATCTTCAGATTTGCACGATAGCTCTCGGCACGCCTCCAAATGAAGTATCACCATAAAAAAACGTCTTGATGTCAGGTAGCCATTGTACCCTTAGCCCACGTACACACGGTCGGAGATTTTGGCAACCAAATCCGTCGGATCTGGATTTTGTGTCCGAAACTGTTGCATACACACGGTCGGGCCAAGTTGGCGAAAAATCCGATCTTTCAGAACGTGATGACGTAATTTCGTTACGATGGGACTACATTCAGGCTAGTAGCCAATAGCTTTGATGTAGGAATTTGATCTGAGCATGCGTGGCACTTGGTGCGATCAAAATGTTCTACACATGATCGGATTAGGTCCGTCCGACCCAGTTGGTCGGAAAATATTTCCAACATGTTGGAAAATTGGGTCGGACGGAGATTCGGACGGAATCAGTCCGATGCATACCACACACAGTCGGATTATCTGACGACACGGTCCAATAAGACTCATTCCGACAGATTCTCTGACCGTGTGTACAAGGGCTTAGACAAACTGAATGTGAGGATCCACCTTCTCCAACACAATAGTAAAAATAACAATACAATGAGTTTCAAGCTTCGGTTAAGCATAGATTCAAAGAGACATGTATACAAGTACCATCATCCTAATCAATAATTTTTAAGAAGAAACAAGAGATTATGAGGCCACATAGACAGTTGCTGCAACTGTAACTAATGTGACCAAACCTACAAGATTATAGAAATCTCTGGACTATCTCTGTACTTATTAGCATAAATAAATCGACAGATACAATCGGACATGGTTTCCCCATGAAGTTTATGTTGAGGGGTGGCGTAGCGAAATTCCTCTACCGGTTTCGTGGTCAAAAACCGCTTATTCAGGAGGGAGATCTACATGGTAAACAAATATAATAGGATAGAATAGAAAAACAGCAATGTATATAACAATCACACAGAGTGCTGAAATAAATACCTCATCATTATCAAAAATTGATGACCATCTCATAGAAAATAAATAAATACATAAGTGAAAGTAAACTAAATTCAATTGATGCACAAATCCATAATAATATAAATATTATAAATAAATAATTAAAAATGAAATGAAATACCAGATAAATGTGAATAAATTAAATTAATAATAATACATAGTGTCCATATGTGAATAAATTAAATTAATAATAGTATATAGTGTCCATATGGTTGACCAATCACCCGTGATGAAGTTGAATAAATGACTGAACTCCAATCAAAAATTCTCCAAGTGCAAACGTGCTCTCGCCATCACCACACATATAAGTTGGCTCCTTACCGACTCAATATGATCCAACCCCCCCCCCCCCCCCCCCCCCGTTACAGAGGGTCACAGCAGGTGAAAAAAAGTATTTATAATATTTATATTATTATTGATTTGTGCATCAATTGAATTTAGTTTATCACTTATGTATTTATTTATTTATTTATTTTCTATGAGATGGTCATCAATTTTTGTCACCTGTGATGGGTATTTATTTCAGCACTCTGTGTGATTTATATTTGGTGTAACAACTGGAGATATTCAGTTGCATATTTGATTGCCATTGGTTGGGTCTGCATATATATGCATATATATTTTTACATATTTTTATAGGTGATTTATTTTTGATGCGACAACTGGAGATATTCAGTTGTAATTTACACTTGCGTGTTATTTTTTGGGTTCACACTTATATTCACATATAGTTTGCACAGGTTAGCGCAATTCCCTACTTTCTTATCTGATTTTGTGTATATTTGGTGTACATTAGAGTTGCAGCTTCCCAGATACACTGTGTTTTGGGTTGTTGGGTATTTTGTTTTATCCGGTAGCGCAGTTTGTCCCCCTTTTTTCATGTATATAACAAGAAAGCAACATAATTTTACATTGATTAAAATTAGAACGGCTCACCAATACAGCTAGTAGCAACAGGTCACAGGGCCCGCCAAATTCCTCCAGCAGCGAATGCGGGGGAATATATAGGACCGGCTATAGTGTCAAAAAAATTGTGAATTAAAGATAATAATTGATTATCACAATCAAAGCACAATCAAACAGCACAATATAGAAAGGATTATAATCCGATAGGTTCAGAATGTAAAAGTACCAACCTGTGTAAACGATCGCCTAAAACAAACGCCCAGCATCACGGTCCCAAGTTGCTCAACAGAGGGCTGCCAAGCAGCCTCTATTTGAGCTCCTCAACCCACGTGGCGTACTGCGCCGCCGCCGATGGCAGATCACTAATCCCATGCAGGTCCCCTGCAGATCTGTCAGTTTATTGGCCTGCTCATACCTTGTATGAGAAAGATGGTACATTTTGACAGGAAGACTCAGTGAACTACCATGGTGCTCACAGCACCGTGGTAGTTCATTGAAAACTACAAGCCAACAGCTACAAAGACAACAAAGACAAATGTTGTTGGTTGATTGTTATTCAAGATCATGTGGATCACATCAATGAAGCTAATAGACTATTGGCTGACTCGTCCACTTACACCAAGTTGAAGAAAGATCCAATACCAGAGTATAGAGAGGAGCTAAATAGTTTAATTAGTCATGCGAGACACCATAATATAATAGATAAAATCTAGGCTTTGTATCTTTATAGGGATTTTTCGCATTTTGTAATTTTATCATATCCCCAAACTCCACAAGAGTCCAACACCCCCCACCCCCCAGATGCATCATTGGAACTGTGGATAGTATCACTTCTGGTCTATCTATATATATTGACCAATATTTAAATCCTTTGATCCAGGGTTTGCAATGTTATATTAGGAACGGGGTCCATTTTTCAGAACAACTGCCACCATATAAATGGAAGAGCAATTATATCTGGATGTCTCTTGATATTAACTCATTATATATGTCCATCCCACACCAATTTGGACTTACAGCGTTAGATTATTTCTTATTTAATGATTCATATATGAGTTAAGGTTAAGCAGAATTTATTATAGAATGTTCTGTTTCACACATAACTAGTTCAGCTTTGATGATCAATTATATCTGCAGGTCCGGGGGACAGCCATGGGTGCAAATTTTGCACCTCCTATGCTAACTTAGCAATGGGTCTTTGGGAGTCCCAGCATATATGGTGTAACAATCCCTTTTCAAACATCTAATATTTTATGCGAGAGATATAGATGATATTTTGATTATCTGGGATGGCCCTAGCAAAAGATTTAGTCACACGTAGTAACAATACACATTAATTGTCTTTTACTTATGCTTTCCTGGACCTTGAACTGTATCACATCATTGAGGAGATTCATGCCAAAAATGATTACAAACCTACAGCAGGTAATTCCTTATTGCATTACAAAAGTTGTCATTATCATAAGTGGACAACACAACATACCCAAAGGACAGTTCTGTCGACTTAGACAAAATTGTACCAGTACCACTGACTATATGTAACAAAGCAACTGCCTAAAAAATAAATAATCTATAATAAACCAAGCTTAGGCAAATTATCTCGATAATATGCCTCCTAAAAAAGAAAAATAGGCATTAGATCAATCTGCTCGTTTCACCACTGAGAACCACTGAGAACTTAAAAGGAGGGAACTCATCCTTAAAAAAAAATGGCAAATACTATTAGAGGACCCACACCTCAAGCTCCTTCTGCCCAACAAACCACTAGTGACATACTAAAAAGCATGTAATCTAAAAAATAAAGTTGCACCCATCAAGCTCAAGCCCCATCTGGGGACCCTATCTCCCCGGATCTGCCTTATATCTCTGCAGGAGATGTTTCAATGTAAAAAGCCCCTATGTAAAACTTGTGATTTTGTACAACACAGCAAAAAACAATTTTCCACAAAAGGCAAAATGTACAGGTTTGTGGAATTTTATAATTGTTTCTCAGACCATCTAGTATACTGTCTAAGCTGCCAGTGTAACTTTCAATATATAGGATGCACCATTCACCCACTCTGACAAAGGTTTGATGAGCATCGCAGATGGGTAGAAGAAGGGAAGGACAAACACAGTGTCCCCCATCATTTCGCCCAACATCATAACCAATCCACCAAAGGTCTAGAAGCATGAATCATAGTACAAATGCCTAGGAACCTCTCTGAAGTGAAAAAATTCCATAGGCTTTGTGAATGTGAAACTTTTTGGATTTATTCTTTTGATACTCTCTCACCTGGCAGGTTGAATGAGTAGTTAGATATATATATAACATCTTATGGTTTCCACACGATAATACTGTAATTTTTTCTCTTTTTTCTAGGTTTGATCAGTGTTTATTATCCTGTTGAGGTGGTATATTTGAAAATGTATGATGGCTGGGGAGGTGGGTGGCAATCACAAGGAGTAAGTAACCATTACACGTTATCTGTAATAAATTGCATTTACATATAAGTGTTACTTCTCTCTTAGATATACCCCAACTTGACCCAACGTCAAGGTGTGTTGGCATTATAAATACTGAACCATGGAATACCCCTAATGGTGGACTTTTAAGGCACTTATGCCGCGTACACACGACCAGACTTATGTCCGACAGACTTTCGAAGGAGTTCTGACGGAGTTCCAGCAGAGTTCTGACGGACTTTCCGAATGAGCGGACTTGGCCACACACAATCACACCAAACTCCGACGGATTCGAACGTGATGACGTACGACTCGACTCGAATAAGGAAGTTCATAGCCAGTAGCCAATAGCTGCACTAGCGTCGGTTTTAGTCCGTCGGAATAGCATACACACGAGCGAATTTCTCGGTAGGAACTGGGTCCGGCAGAGTTCTTGCGGAAAAATTTGAAGCATGTTCCATTTCTAAAGTCTGTCAGACTTTTGTGAATCAAAAGTCCGTTGCAGCCCACACATGATCGAAAAGTCTGCCGGAATCATTCCGTCAGACTTTTGATGTTGAAAAGTCCGGTCGTGTGTACGGGGCTTTAGAGTCAATATCACATTTTGAAAGTACAAAGAAAAAGTTTTTTTATTATTGAAAAGGTTAAAAGATTACATAAAATATGGAATGCATAGATGCACCGATAATCTGTACATATACAAATTATTCTAAACACTCTACGCATTTGGAGAAACTAGATCTCCTTCTTCAGGGGGTATGTACATTGGTAATGGATAATCTATTGAAACAGGAAGTAAAATATATATTAGAGAAAAATTCCCATCTTCAGAAGTACATACATGTGATGTATTTACTAATACTTTACTTACCATTAGGGGTATTCCAAGATTCTGATCTAACTTTGGATGTGGCACACAAAATTGTAGAATTATTGCCTCCCGCACACATTGTTGCATAATAAATACTAGGCCCCTTACATTATTTAAAATAATATAATCTAGATAGATCACCATAACCAAAAAACACTTATAGGGACCATATATCTGGCTAGGCATACAAGATAGCATCTGCAAAATAGCCAAGACGGAGCATCCTATGACACATTCCCAATCTATGGAGGGTGACATGTGTTCATGATAGGTGGACCGGTCACGTGTCAGTCAAGCTTGGAATTTGCCCCCCCTCCAATCTTTTATTTTTATTTTTTATTTATAACTGGAAAAGAGGACCAACCAGGCCACAACAAGTATACAGATAAATTGACCACAGTGCAGGTACAGCCAAGAACAATACAAAAAAAAAGAATAAATCACAAAATAAAACTTCAGCATAAGTATGCGCTGGTACCTATATTCTATGACCAGTTGCCATGGCTCAGCGGGGCCTCCCCCCGTTTATTCAGATGTGTAGAAATCAGTAAGAGCTTGGATAAAGCCCTGGAGTGCTAAGGGAAGCCAGACTAGAAAAAGGGTAGGAAACGGGGGGAATAGGTGGGTACAGAAGAGAGAAGGTTTGGGAAAGGGTAAGGGGAAGGGGGAACTCACGAACATGGGTGGTATGGTTTTACCTGCAAGTCTTGGTGACTGTACCCCCCTCCAATCTTTACCATTATTATTCCTAATAAAAACAGGGGGTCTGCCAGCATGTGGTAGACACTTCTAACAATTCATCCATGAACAGAATATGCAACATGATATAAAACTAACATTCATCCATTTTTAATTGATTAAAAAATATTTACAATGAATATTTATTAATACCCCCCCCCCTTTTTTTTTCTTCAATCCACAAAATGTGCACAGGCCATTATCACTCTTCAATTTAGTTTGACTACGCTTATGCACAGGACTAGATTTTAAACCAGGTCTTTCACTTTCTTTTAAATACATTCAGATGCTGTTATTTAATACATTGTTCATTAGAAAAGTATGCTTTTTTTATTATATTTTATTATTCTACAAAAAATCATATACCTTTATAATCTGTATGTTTAACTTCTATATCATGAATTGTATGTACTGCATTTATTTTATATAGTTGGTTTTACTATTAAGGCAGAGAGATTTTCACTCTCCCCACTAGATGGCAGCACATCAAGGCACATATAAGGCTCCCCTAGCCCCAATAATCACAGTTTGAGAAAGGAGTGCTTTGTTGGTATTTTCCCTAGTGCGCATGCTCCAAAATGCGTTGCGAGCACACCGGTGACGTCAACACATGAGGCGCTGCATTCCAGCCTGACTTCCAGTCCTCAGCTCAACTCCATCAACATCCAGCTGGCCAGGACAGCCCCATGAGTAGCAGAGATGGCATCCCATGGCTCCTTACCCAGACTTGTGCAGGCCTCATCCCCTGGACGTTTTTACAGATGTGTCAGTATTTATCGTTTACCATGTGAGTTTTATACTCTTTATACTTGCAAATAATGCTTTACAGTCTACACTCAAAGATGCTTGTATGTCTGTTTTTTTCTCGACAGCCACAAAGGCTGCCTGGCCTTGTAATTTTCCATTGACAGAGGACTGTGAATGAGTGATGTGACCAGGTGGGTGGAGCACCGCACGGCTGTGCCTTTTTTTAATTCTGGCAGCAGGCACAGGGAGAAGATCCCTGGTCTTCTATCATAGCAGGGATCGGGGGGTGGGGGGGTACAGTACATTCAAAACATGTTACATCCTGAATATGGGTATAAGATGCAACATGTTATGAAAGGTGAACTTATCCTTTAAAAGTGTGACCAGGCCTGCTGTACATGGTGTTTGGAGTGGGCTCCTGGTTGTGTGGGAATCTGTTCCTTCATTTGCTAGGTTCCCTCTGGGTAGAGCTATGTCTTTTATTCAAGAGCAAAAGAGCAAACATGCCTGACGCAAGGCAGAAATCTTTTAAACTGAGCTTGTTGGCTCTTTGTAAGAGAAGATCTTAGTACCTGGAAGAGAACAGGCAGGGTGTGACTACACCACACTGGTGTGCTAAACTACATATATGTACATACACTGGGCCCCTTGTGACAAGGGGGGCATATGCAAGCTTCTGAATATTTGCAGGATTCTCGAAGGAGGCAAGCAGCTACCCATGAAAAGTTTTAGCATGAATATATTTTCTGACATAAGGACAGTCATAAGAGAATGCAGCATAATTTTATGTTACAGCATTTATTTAGTGAAGACAGTGAGGTGGAGCGCCTCACTAAGTTCCAGTTACCTTGAAATATTAAGCAGACTATTTACTCAATGCTGATTTTCCTACCAAGGAATACAGCTTTCTGGAATGCTCAGTTCTCTTGCGTGAGATGCCAGGGAGTGGCATTAGAGATAGAGATTAAAACTACAAAAAAGTTCCAATAATTTAGGTTTAAACCATTGCAATTTCATTGAAGTTCCACTTAAGTGTCAGGGCTGGCTTAGCCTTTCCTCCTCTGGGCTGGTCACTCAGCTGTCAGCTAATTGCCAGCTCTCTTCTCTGTCTACAGTTACCAGCTGTTCCCGATGATGCTCGTCTGACCTGCCTATTTAAAGCTTTCCAGCTCACTTTTTCCTTTGCCTTCGTGTTGGTCACATTACAAGGAACCATCTCCTGCTGTTTGTTTCAAGACTGGCTTGCTGACATCGCTCCTGGCTTCTTATCAAGCTTGCAGTTGCTCTCCTTGGATCCCTGACTTCTGGCCTGGCTGATTACCTGATCTGGTTAATGAACTTTGGACTGGCTGACTACCCGATCTGGCTACTGGACTCTGGCTATGCTTGACTATGCTTTTTTCTATTTACCTTTTTATTTTTATTAATAAACAAGTGTGATTTGATTGTACTTCTGTCTCAGTCTGTTTCAGTAACAGTAAGTCAATATTAAAGCAAATGTGTTATTGTCTCAAAGCTGTAAGTTGACTTTAATCCTTAAGCCTAGTACACGCAGGCTGAGTGTCAGGTAGCATCGGCTGGTTCAATAGAAGCTGGCCGAAATTCGGCCCGTGTGTATGGCAGCCGGTCCGACAGAAGTCACCCTTCCGCCAGCTTCTGTCAACAAGTCGTGCCTGAAAAAGGTCTGTCAACTGGCTCCTGGTCAACACTCTCAGTCAATGGCTGAGAGCGCTGACGAGAGTGTTCTGACAGGGGGCCATTCCCCTGTCAGAACACAATAGCACAGCAGGGGGTATCGCTGTACTAACATTGACTTGTTAGTACAGTGGCTCCAACCTGAGCTGTCAGATTTATTTCCTTCATTCCCAAATTCGTACAATCACAGGTGATTTCATTTTGATATGGAAGCCGATTGGATCCCTCTGCCATCATTTTATGATAGTGTATTGAAGTTTGCCTTTAATATTGATAATGACATCATGTATGTGTGGTCAGCATGGAACATGACATCACAATGGCATGTGTGAATTCGCTAAACATTTACCCTTGTTGGTGGGAGATGTTAGATGATGAGAAGACCTTATGAGGGTAGGATGTAAAAACAGGAAGTGATAGATGCTGGAGAGTCTCAAAGTCTATATGTTAATGGATAGCTATGTTGTATTTGTTGGAGCAGTGGAAAATTCTGTATAAGAGAGCAGTGGGTGATGGATATGTGAGTTTAATGGGGTGGCTTTTTGAAGATGGAGGAATCTTGAAGTAATGGGGATCTGAGAGGTTGGCTGTTTCATTTGGTTGATATTATGGATATGGGGATCTTTTAGGTGAAGGTAATAGATGTGGTGAAAGAGGTGGGTGAGCTATTGGAAAGGGGTAATGAATGCAGAGGAGAGTGTTATCTTTGCTTCAAAAAAGGAGAACTATTAAAGCTATTGGGGGCCCTAGGAGGTGAAGGATGTGGTAAGAGATGTGGAAAAGCTATTGGTGCAGAAGGATTGTGTGCAGAAGAGTGTGTTTTTTGTGTTTTATACAGTGGCAAATTTAAGATTGGGAGTTGAAAATAAATGTCATGAAAGGCACAGGGGAACTAATTGTGTGAGGGGTTAGATGCAAAGGAGTGTGTTTGTGTTTCATATGGGCAATATTTAGGATATAGAGGCGTGGAAGATGGAGTTGGTAAATTTGGTACGAGAGGTGGGGGGGGGCTTTGGGCATGGAGGGTCAAATCCAGAGGAATGTGTTGTCTTTGCTTCACATAGGGAAAGTTATTAAGGCTATGGGGGCCAGAATTTGAAGTTGATGGATGTGATAAGAGATGTAGGGGAGCTATTGGTGCAAGAGAGCTGGTTACAGAAGAGTGTTTTGTTTGTTTTATACACAATGGGAAATGTTAGGCTTGGGAGGTGAAGATCATAACTGTTATAAGAGGTGCAGAGGAGCTATTGGTGTGAGGGTTTAGATGCAAAGCACTATGTTGTCTTCTTTTCATATGGTTAGATGGGGGGGGGGGGGGGGGGTGTAGAAGGGTAGGATAAAAGAGAGTGTGTGGTCTGCATTCAATATGGGGGATATTTAGGATATGGAGGTCTAGGAGATGAAGGCGATGGATATACTGAAATGGATGGGGGAGCTATCAGTGTAGAAGTTAGGAAGCAGAAAAAATTCATGGTCTGTGTTTCATATGGAGGGATGTTGCAAGAGTGTTATAGAAGTGGTGAGATGAAGTCACCAAAGAACAGGATTCTTATATCATCTCTTATATCAGGGCCATGGAGTTCTACTAAGATATTCACCTGAGAGGACAGTCAATTTTCCTTCATCACACACTGCATTCGGTAACATAAACCCCATATTTCAGTTGAAACAAAAATGTTGGTTTGTTTAACTCTTGCCAGGCTTATGTGGGAGGCGAGAGATGAAACCTGTGATCTAAGCCTGATGTGTTTGTGGAATGCTGTAAATAAGCACTTCTCATAATTGCTTTTCCTTGTCACACATGATATTAAAAATAGCTGTTTCAGGACAAGGCTGTGGTTGACCTGGCAGTGTGGTTTTGTACACAGCTCAGCGTCAGGCCTCGGAAGTGGGATTGATGTATTCAGACTTGGCTGAGCCTGTGCTTGGCTGCCAGCTGCACTTGTGGAAGCTGCAATTCCAGATTTTGTATTTCCTATCAGCATGACTTAATGTGACTCTCTTATCCCCATAGTTAGCAGGCTGGGAGGAACATCTGCTCCTGTTTTCATGCTGATTTCTGTATTCTGTGCATCGTTCGATCCAAGAGGTACGGAGGTGTCAGCGCTGAGTCTAGTGGTAGAGTGGGTGGTTTGCTAGTGGAAGGATGAAAATCCAGAGATGACCTTGAGATATATACTGTATATATATGTATATATATATATATATATATATATATATATATATATATATATATATATATATATATATATATATATATATATATATATATATATATATATATATATATATATATATACATACATATACATATATATATATATATATATATATATATATATATATATATATATATACACACACATACAGTATGTAGGCATGAGTTGCCATTCTTATATCAGTTAGCATCAGCAGAATGCACTGAAAGGCCAGAGCCTGTATCTACTGATGGAGCTACCACTTTTTTAGTGGCTGCATTTTCAGACATATGAATCTAGTCAGGGCCTCGACTGCATCCCATTACCTGCAGTAGGGAATAGGCAAACCTGCTGTATTTGGCACAGATGTTTTGCCACTTGTTTCTTAATGCCAATTTCTTGGTAAATCCTATATGCCAGTCCAAAAACGTTTGTCACTTATATTTTATAGCATGACTTCTAATCCTTTTACAAGAAAATGTAGCAAAAATAATATGGCAGTTAGAATTGTTTTTTTTTTTTATTTTTTTTGCTTAGGATTGATGCTTACCACTAAAACAGATCTAAACTCAACCACTCAAATCTCATAAAAATTAGAATGCTGTTAATGAAATTTCAAATGTTGTGAAGAAACCCTTCCTGAGTTAATTGATTATTTCTCTTGAGTTGTCTCTTGTAGTACGCATGAGAGTTAACAATGTCTGAGTTATGAATATTTATCCACCTCTGCCGGTGCTGGACAAGGTCATCCAGTGTCCAGTGTGAAGATGCCAAACTGCCCCCCCCTCTGGGCAGAGCAGGGGGCAGGGCCAAAAGCAGCGAGCACAGCATGTCATGACTTGTGTAATTGTTGCAACATGTGATGAAATAATGCACATTACAGTGAACTGAGTTTAATAGCCATGCACATACTGTGACATATAAAATATGGGCATAGCAGAGGCAAAGGAAGTAATCCACTGCATGTGGAAACAAATCTCCTGCGTTGGTGATGAGAAAAACCATGCACTTATGGAAGGAACACCAGATCAATGAATAAACAAGTGCAAATACATTTTTTAGTTTGAAATGAAAAAACAGCCAACACTCACCCTTCATCGGGGCTTTAGTTAAAAAAAAACATGGAATAGACTCAAAATAAAGATTTCCTATGTGAATCTTTGAAGGGAAGCTCATTGCTGGATCAGGAGAGTTACTGGCCTTATAAGCTTGCCTGGATGAAGCATCTTTGGAGAGCTCTGTCTAGGGAGCAGAAGCTGCTGTCATTGGATATTTCAATAAAAACTTAAAAATGTAAAGTACCTATGGCTGCTTTCAAAGGGACAAGATCCTAATATTTCTTAGAGAAAGTAAAAGATCTATTGAACCTAAGGGACCAACAACAGCATAGACTGCCTCTAGAAAACCTTAGGTATCTTGTTTTTTGGGATATACTGTATCCTTAGCCCCCTACCCCAGAAGTTTATTCAGCAATACATTTTTGAAAAAAATGTAACCCAGACTAAAGCTGATAACTGGTATTTAACAAGTACAGCCCTCACACACCCAAAACTAAAATAATAATATAAATACTAAACAGTCATAAATAGTCCTATGAATCACCAATATCTAATCCTCAATGTGTATTGTTAACAGCAATATATGTAATCAAAATGCTTATGTAAACAGTAATATAATAATAATAATATACAAAAACATAAATTAACAAAGTGGTTAAATCCAGAAATTAAAATAGAGGCATATACACTGTAAAATACGATAGGATAGAAGAAAAAAGTCCCACAAGCCGCCATGAGAAAGTAGGATGCGCTCCTCAGGCCATCACAATCAAACATTTGTAAGGCCTTGTAGGTGTCATTGGTCACACACAAGGCTTACCAAATAATGCAACCCTCCATGTAAGAGTGGTCATATGCACATTGTGAGATTCTCCCAGGGAAAGGGAGCTCTCTCCAGCTTCCCCTCATTCACAGAGTCACCAGGAATATTGCTGTCAGTTGTCACCATATACATCCACAACTTGCAGGGAGCCACTGCACCAACTATCTGTTATTTATTATATTATTTTAGTTTTGGGTTTGTGAGCACTGCACTTATAATATCCCTATATGACATATCTGACACAATGTCAGGGATGCCCCATAGTGGTATAGAGTCTGTAACCTCGAGGGTAGGAAAGTATATTGATTTTTTATTACAACCTCTGATTAAAACACCAGCCTAGCTTAACCTCCCTAGCAGTATTCTCGACTGTGACTCGGGGGGGAATTTTCAGTACCAAAAGCGGTGACCCCCCCGGACCAGACTCAGGATCGCATCACAGGATACAGGCAAAGTTACTTTCCTTGTCCCCAGGATCCTGCGATGTCTCCCTGCTGTGTGTGTGAGCTGTGTCCTCCGCCGGATCTATCACAGTGCCAGGCTTGATTACATTATTGTATAATTTTTATTATTATTATATTATTATTTGTGTAGCACTAACCCCCGAAGGAGCTGCTGGTTAGATTGGGCTTACCGTTACCTTCTTTTCTCGTATAGGGGTGTCCCGTGGTAGATGGCCCAGTAACTCGAGAGACCGACAACAGATCCACTTGAATGGATTTTATTTTCAAAAACATAGACAATGAACAGTCTCTTAAATTGGGATCAGTGGGTTGGAAAGGAAGTTCTGGTACTCTTAGTGTCAAAGTCAAATATTAAAGAACTTGCTTTGACTGCATCCAGAGAATAGCCATTCACAACTGGATATTCACTCAAGTTGGACAGTCCTTCTCTCACAAGGCCTAGCAGCCAACAAGGTGCTTAACTCAGGAACAAGTCTCTGCCACAAACGTTGTAGAACATACAAGATATGTCTCTGCCACAGACATTGTAGTAAAACACATAGGAAACTAAATGAAGAACACTCATGGGATACCTGGATCTTTCAGCCAGCTTGGCGATATCCACGAAACCGGATTCTCTTGGGTACTTCAGCCCTTCCAGGCCCTTACTAAGAAACCAACTCCTACGTGGTCATCTTCTGAAGAGTCCTCCCCTGGAATGCTTGAAGTCACTGGGTCTCTCCCAAACCGGAGACGGCACTCAACCACCTCAGAATTCTCCTTTAGTTTCCCTGCCTCGGGCTAGCCAGAGCTAAGAAAACAAGATCGGGTGGAGCCGCACCCCAGGCCATGGCCTTCCGGGGGGGTGGTCAGGAGGACCAGGACCATGAAGTGAGTACATCCTTCTGGACCGGAACACCGAACCACATGACGTCTACATCTTAAATACCCTCTCCCAGAAATTACAGCAAGAGCACCACTCCCACTGGGCGGGCTCCGAGAGAGAGTAAATTAAGCACCCAACCAGACCATATCTGCCAGAAGAGACAGTGCCCCCTGTGGCCAGGCTGAACATCTCATAGTCCAGTCAGACTGATGCTGAAGTCCAAATTTAGACAATTGTACCCAAACCAAACTGCAGTTTAGGTATAACCTTAACTTTGAAAAACGCATCGCGCGTGCTCTTCAGGAGCCAGCGCTACATTTGTTATAATTATTTATAGTTATTATAATTTATGATTTTGTGTTTCAAACTTTATCATACCCAGGTTGTCTTTTAGACTTTTGTTTGGACAGATTTAAGTGTGTTATTCCTAAGCCCTTGTGCATACGGTCGGACATTCTGATAACCTAAATTCCGAAGGATTTAGTCCAGAAGTGGTCTGGAAGTGGTGTTGCATACACACGGTCGGACTAAGTTGTCGGAATTTCCGACCGCCAAAATGGGGTGACGTAAGCCACGTACGACGGGACTAGAAAAGGGAAGTTCAGCATCACATCCGGCACCCTTTGGGCTCCTTCTGCTGATCTCGTGTTTATCGCGTGTTAGTAGAAGTTTGGGTAGAGACGATTTGCACTTTTCAGATTTGTGTTTCAGGTCGTTACTGCTCTTCAGTTTGTGCTTGTCGATTCGTATCTGCTTATCAGTGCGTGTAGTCAGTTAGCATTTGTTGGTCATCGTGGACTATATCTTGGTATATAGTACACTTTGATTTTCATTGCTTATTGTCTACTCGTTTCTGGTTTTCAGTTCGTTCTTTCAGGCCTTGCTGTTTATCGGTGCCTTCTGTTGTCCGTTCTGACCAGCCGACCATTTTGAAGCCATGTTTCGTGTACGTACTCATCGTAGAGTTCATGCTATGCAGGGGCTTGGTGTTGGGCTTTTAGCTTTGACACAAGCCCGGTCCATGAACAGGGCGAAGAAGGAGTTTGTGGACCATGAATTTGTTGCTCCAGTGTGACCAGTTCTCGCACATGCCTTTCCTTCGTGAGATACGGGAGAATAATCCTGATGATTTCAGGAATTATCTCCAGATGACGAACCCCGTTTCTCACCATCTGCTGGCTTTGCTGTCCCCTTGTATTAGCAGAACCTGCATGCGGCAAGCCATCACTCCAGAGCAGAGGCTCATCGCCACATTGTGCTACTTGGCGACAGGGAGAAGTCTTCAGGACCAGAAGTTTTCGACAGGCATCTCCCCCCAGGCTCTGGGAATCATTATTCCAGAGACCTGTTCTGCCATCATACAGGCCCTGCAGAAGGACTATATTAAGGTAAGTTTTATCCTTTAACATCACATTCTATGTATTTAATGTTTGCTAATGTATTGTATTTCTTTCCTCATTCCCTAATTACCATGTTTGCAATATGCTGTAATTGATATGCTGTGCCCCTTTGTCCTCATGCATGCTGGAAGCTTTTCAAGTTCCTTTTTTGTCCTTCATGCATATTTGCCTTCACTAACTTCCCCAGCATGCTCTTCTGGGGCCATAAACCTATAGCCTAGTCACTTAGCAATGTATTTTGTCAGCTCCATAGTATTGCTTTCCCCTAAAATGAGTACAAATGTTATGTGTGTGCTTAAATTCACGCAGAGGGCCAGATTATTTTTTTTGTTGGGCCAAACTCATTAGAAACCCCCCTCCCCCAACTGCTAGGTCAGCTGATAGCAATCCTCTATCTGCTGACATTGCCAAACCCAATACACACTATACCTACCTTTTCCTGGTCAGATTTATGGATGAATTCACCAAAGCATGTAGTACAAGGGCCTTCCTCAATACTTTCAAATGCTACAGTTTAAAGTTTTTTTTCTCCTATTATTATCTTGATAGGTAATAGCAGAATGTCAAAATGTGCTTCCATTTGTTCCTTTTTTCTGTATTATGACACTTCTTACCTGTCCGGTGGGCTGCCAATAGTGTAAGTAAGGAGAGGCTGGCCAAAGTATCACACATTATTTATGCATTCAGCTTTCAATGAAGTGGAGAGGGTTACCTGTCCAAAACATCCCCCCCCCCTAATTTTTTGCAATGGACCATCAGATGGGGGGGGGGGGGGGGGCGAGGAATCTGATAAGGGGATCTTATGCTCTAGGCTTTAAATACTCATTTCCAAAAATGTTATACTGATATTGGCCAAACATTTTTTGTGTCTAATCTGCTTGCAATGTTGATGTGCAAAATGACTAATTTTTTTTATTGTTTGACTCCACAGTTTCCTTTTAACACCACAGGAATGGCAGACTGTGGCCTCCCACTTTGCCAGCCATTGGGACTTTCCCAATTGTGGAGGTGCAATTGATGGGAAACACGCCTACATCATCCCACCCCCCAACTCGGGGTCCTACTATTATAATTACAAGGGGTATAATAGTATCGTGATGTTGGCGGTGGTATCAGCGACGTATGACTTCCTGAGTGGCAGTCTGGGCTTGCCACCTCCAGAGGAGAATGTAGAAGGACTCCCCTTCGTTTTCGTCACGGATGAGGCGTTTGCTCTGGCAAACCACCTGATGCAGCCTTTCCCGATGAGGACCCTCACCTCGGATCAGAGGATCTTTAATGTGCGGCTGGCCAGAGCCATAAGAGTAGTGGAGAACACTTTCGGGATAATGGCCAGCCGGTTCCGCCTATTTTTGACTCCAATACACATGGCGGAATATAAACTAAATCATATTGTGCTTGCCTGCTGCGTTCTGGACAATTTTTTGAAAAAACATTCAATAAACTATGTGGCCTCAGTTGGCCCTGATGCAGACTTGATGGAAAATGTGAACCTCACGGCCCTTGAAGCTGTTCGTCCTGGCTTGACCCCCCCCCCCAAAGCGCCCATGAGGTCCGATCCAGAAATGTGGAGTACTTTGTGGGTAGGGGGGCCATTGATATGCCAGACAATGTCTGAGAGAAATGTTTTTAATACATTTTTCTTTGAAACTCCAATAATCTTTGTTTTCATTTACTGCTTGGCTTTGTTTTAGGTGTCTCCTAGGTTTTTTGTGTTTTTTTTTTGCCTTTTTCTACAACAGTGCAAACCCAAGTTCAGAGCCAAATGAGGTGACAGTCTCTTCTTCAGATAATCTTATTGTGTTGTGGGTCTGCTACACACACACCTTGTTTTTGTTGATAATGTATGTAGTGCATTACTGACAAAAATATTGCTCATTTTCAGCACCATGGCAGAAATATGTGGGGTCATGAAAATGGCGTGATTGGGGACATTTTAACATCACTGTGGGTGTTATTTACTAAAGGTAAATCCACTATGCACTGCAAAAGTGTACCTGAAACTGCACTTGGAGTGCAAAGTGGATTTGCTTTTAGTAAATAACACCCATTGCCACAGAAAACAACAACTTTACTACAAATACTGCTTTTGCACATTGAAAAAGGAAACCACACATTGTTGACAATTTAACTTTTTACTCAAAGCACATTCACATGTGCGTTTAGAAAAGGGTTTTACAACAAACCAACATATTTGGTGGATATAAAACATTATTTTGGGTAACATTTTAAAACTTGCCGTTTTTGTGTAAACAGGCACGTATCAAAGCATAACATACAGAACACAGGAACTTACAAAGTTCAACTTTGAAAAGTGAAGACAATATCAGACACGAGTATGTACAAACTGTGCTGATATTGCCTTCATCAGATGGGGTGTCACCCCTGGAAAAGCCAAATTTGGAAGATGCACACAAATTGAGAATCATAAAGTGTCCAGTTTCCTCCTGATCCCATACCTAATGTCAACATGTGCTATCTCCCATCATGGGGTATCAATGTACGTGTTTTGGGAGTGCAACCCCTTCATCTCAGCCACTTTAGTAGCAAGGAAGGGGTTGCACCCACAAAACACGTACATTGATCCCTCATGATGGGAGATAGCACATGTTGACACACTGTGTGCATCTTCCAAATTTGGCTTTTCTAAAAATAAAAAAGTGTTTTTTTAATTTAAAATGGATGCTAGCTAGTTTTGGGTGGTTCAGATTCTCCCTAAAACATCAATGATGTTCTTCATTTTTTGTTGAACATCATTGATGTTTTTTCTGTATATTCTCTAAATCGCGATTGCACCCCATTATCTCCCCAATGAGGATCTGGGCACTTTCATTTGTAAAATGTGATTCTTCTTCCACAACATCCACATCGCCTAAAAAAATAAAAAAATAAAACACACCATGTACTATAAATATGCAGATATACATTGATTAGCTTACCTGAAGCTGTGGTCTTCGACACTCACCTGTTGTGGTGCCAATTTCGCCAATTTCGACAATCTCTCCTTCCTCCTCCTCCTTTGCTTGTGCTTTTGGTAATTTCCCCTTCTTTGGGAGGTGTGGGTCCCTGGTGTCCTCAGACGTCCCGAGTTTTCTCTCCCCTATGAGAATGTAAAAAAGGAATACTTAGCACACAGATATTTAAGGGCATAAATAGGAATATGAAACATTGCTTGGAAGTGTCCTACAATTGTGTTTTTTGGCAGAGTTCAAAGGTGAAAACATTATTTTTGACACTTTCTAAAGCTGGAATACTTACCTGTTGTGTGAACAAATGTAGTCAAGTGCAACTTGGCAAAACATTGTTTTGGAGTGGGCTAACAAACAATGTTTATTACGAATGATTGAACCCATGAACATGAAAGTGGCCATTTTAAACTGTACAACATTAAATCAAAGCACATGGAGAAGTATACAAGCAATAATAATAATACGAACACACAACAACTACTTACTTTTTTGAAGAACTTGCTTCATCCTTCTGTACTGATCGTGCTCCCTCAGTTTCAGGTCTGACCAGCGTTTTCTTAGTTGATCCTTGGATCATCGTACCCCAAAAGTCTTCTGAAGACTCTTCACAACTTTAGTCATGATCTTGGCCTTTCTGATATTTGGGTTTGGGTAAGCTCCCTACTTCCCATCACAGTCGTTCCTCTTCAATATGTCCACAATCTCCAACATCTCAACAAAAGACATATTTGAGGCCTTAAATCTTCTCTTCCAGGATCTGGACGTTTCAGGCTCCGGGCTTTCCTCGTCCTCCTCCTCGTTAGTGGAATTAGCATGCCCCTGCTGTGTCTCCTCCATGTGCTCTCCCCACTGTGCCGAAAGAGAAGGGGCGGGGAATAGTCTAGAATGAACATCAGGGATGGAAGGAGTTTCATGCATGCACACTGTATATAAAACGCAACGCGCATGTGTCGTACGTACGATCTGTGAGCAGAGGGAGAAGCTGACATGCCGATCGTGCAAACAAAGGTACAATTTTTAACTTGGTACATCACTAGCCTATACTGCTTCTAGATTGAGGCCTGTATTGGGACAATATTTAGTAGCGTTTAGCCTGACATTAGTGTTTGTCTTGTGTTGTGTCTTGCAGAGAATATGGATGGGTTTAACGACCATAGTTCCCTCCCTCTGTTCATTGATAAGTACAGGGAGCTGCCCTGTCTGTGGCAAGCTACACATCCACATTACAGTAACAAATTAAAGAGGCAGGCAGCAATGGAGAAACTGCTAGAGTTTGTGAAGCCGGTGGTCCCCAGGGCAGACACCACCTATTTAAAAAATAAAATTGGTGGCCTGAGGAGTACATATCTGAGGGAGCGCAAGAAGGTGCTGAAGTACATGCAAACTGGAGCTGCAGCAGATTAAGTTTATGTCCCTAAGCTGTGGTATTATGAGAGACTGCATTTTCTGTCAGACCAGGCTGATGTCAGGGAATCCCTCTCTACCCTTCCTTCCACATGTCCTTCCACACTTCATTCCACTCCTGCTGAGTCTTCCGACACCCAACCTGGGCCTTCCAGACAGGAAGAAATGGAGGAGCCCAGCTTGAGCCAGGTATAGTATTGTTCTACATATTTTGGGAGTAAAAATTAATGATGTTAACTTGATTTTTGCTCACTGATTTTAGCTGATTTTAGAAAGTGTTTCACATATCAATAGACCATAGTGACTAAAACATTTGGGCCAAGAATGAAAAATGCTGGGCTCAGAATGATAGTCTTTTCTATTTGTTAACAATTTGCAACAGTCATGAGCTGAAAATTGTGTGTGTTTGATGAACCAAAAACCAAAACTATGTCCCTTTTTCATACACAGCAAGACCTCAGCCAGGAGGAGTGTGTGGAATGCAGCAGCCAGGAGGTGGCTGTGGAAAGTGGCAGCCAGGAGAAGGCAGGGGTAAGCGGCAACCAAGAGGTGGGCAGGCCTAGGAGCCTGACTGAATCACAAGTCCCTCCCTTCTGCCTTCCACCCAAAAGGGCCAGAAAGGGGGGGGGAATGTGGAGGAGTCGGCTCTGCTCATCGGGGAGCCTTCAGCGGCCCTCAAAGCCACCCCCACATTCCAAGAGGCCTTTGCCGCCTTGGCTGCCTGCAAACTCCAGTAAATGGAGGAGGGGCAACACCTCTTGTGTGAGGAGCTCATCATCCACACCCTCAACAAGGGGTTATTGGGCCAAATCACACAAACAACACACTTGTGCGATTTGGACCATGCTCCTCCTCCTCCTTCTGCCACACCTCCAGCACCACAGCCACAGCCTGGAAGGAAGCGTGGAAGGAAGACCAGAGAGCGATGGCCTGGGTTCAGTCAGGTCTGACAGAAGATGCAGCCTCTTGTAGGACCACAGCCTGGGGGATGTCATCTGCTGCTGTTCCAGGTTTCTTGTACTTCAGGACCAGACTGCTCTCCCTCAGATATGTACTCCTCAGGCCACCAATTTTTGCATTTAAATAGTGCATGTGTGCCCTGGGGGGCCAAAGGCTTTGCTAACCTCCCCAGTTTCTCCAGCGCTGCTTCCCTCTTTATTTGTTACTGACACCTAAATAAAGGTTTTTTTTTTGGTTCAAGAAATACTTGCCTATGTGTTTTACTTCAAAAAGAACAGTTTATTTATGAGTAGGCAGGTACATTTCAAAAATACAAAGTCAAATTAATAACAAGGGGTACCAACACCAAACAACCTTCTAGAGATTAAAAAAGAAAACAATAAGATCAAAAGATAATAATGGTGTTGTGGTAAATTGGCACACAAAACACACCAAAAAAATTCCGAAGATGAGCAAACTGTCAAAAAAGGAGATCTTGATAAAAAAAAAAAACACAAAATGTAAAACAAAAAAAAATAAAAAAAAAAATGATTATGGAGATGTGACGAATTAAAATATTGTATTCATGAAATGAGGAAAAAGAATAAAGAAATAAGTTTTGGAGAAGTGTGTGTGAATATGAGCAGCAAAACAAATTCATTCTTCTTGTAGCATTGTAAAGAAAAAGAGAATGCACTGCATTAAATAATTTTTAACATTGCAGCATGATGAATGTGCTATATCAATTAGGAGTGATAGTTTTACCTGACCGAGAGTTTCCGTCTCAGAATTTATTCTGAGCATGCGTGGCACCTTGTCTGTCGGACTAGGCTACACACGATCGGAACTGACGTGCATCAGATCATGTTGTCGGAAAAATTTATAGCCAAGCTCTCCAACTTTGTCCGTCTTATTCCGATGGAAACAGTCTGATGGAGCCAACACACTGTCGGATTATCCGACAACACGGTCCGATCAGACATTTTCCATCGGAGGGCTAAGAATTACAGGCCTACAATATAAAACGCTAAATTTCCATGCAAAACAATGTACCGCTTTGAGCATCAAAAATCTGACATAATCTTACTACCAGGGAGGTTAAGGCCTAGGGATGAGCTTGATGTTCGGGTCAAACATACGTTTGATTCGAACATCGGGTGTTTGCCCGTTCACTGAAGAGCGAACATTATGGGGCGTTCGTGGCAAATTCAAGCACAGCGGAACACCCCATAATGCACTGCGAGATCACAGTGCATTGCTGTATGATAATTGGCCAAAGCATGCACCTGGCAAATCCCAGCGCCCTCTGCTAAGAGAGCCATAATTGGCCAAAGGAAGGGATTTTTGCTTGCATATGATCTTCTGCTCATTTACTAAGCTCTGGAGCAACTACTTTTGCAGAGTGCAACTGCACTTTGAAAAGTGTACAGTCTATTTGCCTTTAGTAAATCAACTCCACAATGTCAATGGCATGGCCTGCAAATAGTCTGGACCTCAATCCAATTGAAAATCTATGGTGGAAACTAAAGAAAATGGTCCATGACAAAGATCCAAACTGCAAAGCTGATCTGGCAACCTGAATAAGAGAAAGTTGGAGCTGGATTGACGAAGAATACTGCTTGTTGATAGTTAAATCCATGCCTCAGAGAATTCAAGCTGTTATAAAAGCCAGAGGTGGTGCAAAAAGGTAAGTACTAGTGGTGTACTACAATGTTTTTTTTTATGATTCCATAATATTTTCCTCAGCATTTAGTAATTCCATTTTTTTCTTTTGCTTGATCTGCAAAAACAATTGCAATTGACTACAGCTTTCTTTACTTTTTTTAATTGTTTCTTACAGCCAGAAGGTTGGATTGTTAAATTAATATAGTTTAGATGCATGTCTGTGATTAGTTTTTTTTTCTACACAATTAAACACCTGAATGAACATTTTCCAAGAGTGGCAATTCCATATTTTTTGCCAGGGTTTGTATAACCGGAGTGCTTGTAGGTGGATACAAAAAGCACTGAGATGCAACAAAGTAAATGTAAAAGTAAGTATTTTATTTAAGAAAAATGGCACAGTGCTTTAGCAAATATAATGCCATTCACTTAGGGCTTACATATACTTGGAGTTGAGGCTTGAGGTTTATAAGCGTTTATGAGCGGTTATCGGCGTTTGTCGTTTTTTGGCGGTGAAAAACGGCACTTTGAACACGAATTTCTGGCATTCAGAAAAAAGCCCATAAATTCCACTGCTCATTAAACCTAAAAAATGTCCATGTGTGCATGGACACATAGGCTAACATAGAGTGGAGTTTATGGGCTTTTTAAAAAAAATGCCCAAACTCCAATAAACTGCAGTTTATGAGCTCCAGTGTGCATGGAGCCTTAGGGATTAGCTTTTCTGAACTCAGCTAAATAGACGAGTGTGAACTGTTTTATCCACCAAAGGATTAATATTTCTGTTCAACCATATTTGTGTCTCATACACCACATCACATATTTTGTTAGATCTGGAAAGCTGATTGATGGTGTGTGTTTTTTGCTTTGTGCTCTCCATATCTTTTATTAATTGTGCAAGCATAGATGGGCTTTTTTATATCTGACTCCAATTCCTGGAAATTGACCAACAAAGAGCCCTCAGAATTTCTAACCATTTAGCTATCTAAAACATGTTGGGGGCTTCAACTATTTTCTATTCTATCTATTCAAAACTTATAAAAATGCCTTTAGGCATATCTGACTGAGGGATCAATCAAATAACGGCACCTTTTTTACCCAGCAGAACATTGTCCCCAATAAAACATTGTTTATTTAAACCATTCTATTAATTAATTAAATGATACATGTAAATGAAAATAACATAGCAAATCACATTTTAATTGAACATAGCCAACTAGTTAAAACTGAAGTAACCAGCAAGGTGGTCCTCAGTCTCAGTAGGTTTTTAATAAACCATATTTCCTTTTATCAGCCACAACCAGAACTGAACTGATAACTACCAACCGCAGAATGCTAGCTTCTGGGACCATCTCCTGCCCCTCTGCTGAAACTTGTAGCCACACTGGCTAGGACTTTCTTTTGAGGCTTTGGGTGGCAATCTATGTTTACTCTGATGGGAAATTTTGTTGGTATCTAGGTGTCAGAAAGCTAGCTGCGTACAATTAGACCCCCACCCCCACCTTTCATACTACATCTGCCATAAATAGTAAATTCAAGAGGGATGGTTGGGGGGGAAATTTCTTTTTAGTGCAACCCTTGTGTAACATAAACGTGAACGGAGATGTAACATAAATGTAAGAGTAGGATAGTTTTGTCTTAGAGAGATGTGATGTGATCTGTAGAAGTAGTATAATTGAAGATGTAGTTTAATTCTGAGTTATTAACAATATAGTATTCTCAGTAATCAGTCATACACATATGTTATTTCATTAGCATTTGAAAAGACATGACCAGCTTCTAGGCAGAGTTGACACCTAGATACCAACAAAATTTCCCATCAGAGTAAGCATAGATTGCCACCTTTCTGAAGCCTCAAAAGAAAGTCCCAGTCAGTGTGGCTACAGAAGGTCCCAGAAGCTTTGATTGGTATCAACAGATCTAAGGAATACATTTTGTCTCTCATAACAGCTAAAATATTAGCAGAAGAGTGATGAAAATAATTCCTTGTGATGTTATTATGTAAGCGTTATTATGTATTCTTTGCAAAAGTGAAGCTTTACCTAATTTCCTAAACTCTGAAGCAATTGCACTTTGCAAAGTGCACCGTCCGTTTGCCTTTAGTAAGTCAACCCCAGTGTGTGTTCCACCCAGAGTGAAAATGATGTCACCAGTCATACGTTCCATTCTAGCAAAGAAAGCAACATTGACTATTAAACACAAGGAAAATGTATAAAAATCAAACAAGTCAAAGCATGATGACTTCTTATTTATCAAAAACTTCAAACATTATATCCAACAGATGACTAAATCCCAAAGAAATAGCCCCTCCATCATGCTCTATGCACTCCTGGACTATTTTGCATCTTGTGTCTGTCTCCGATTTTTATATACAACAGCGCAGGAGTAGAGATTGTAAGAGGTAATGCAGCCAACATGAGGTTTTAACCCAGTAAGTCCCAGACAGGTAAAGGTTTCAGATGAAATTGCAGATACAAGGGTTGTCTTGCAAAAAGAGCCACAGAAGAGATAAGTACTCTCCAACATCTTATGCCCTGTACAAACGGTTGGACATTCCGACAACACAATTCCTCAGATAGATTTTGGCCGAAACTTGTGTTGCGTATACACGGTACACGGTCACATAAAGTTGTCGTAAAATCCAATCGTTCTGAACGAGGTGACGTCAAACACGTAGGTCGAGACTATAAACAGCACAGTAGCCAATAGCTTTCATCTCTTAGTTTATTCTGAGCATGCGTGTCACTTTGTCCATTGGAATAGTCTACACACGATCGGAATTTATGTGATCGGATTTTGTTGTCGGAAAATTTTAGATCCTGCTCTCAAACTTTGTGCGTTGGAAAATAAGACGGAAAATGTCCGATGGAGCCCCCACGTGGTCGGAATTTCTGGCAAGATGATCCGATCACACATTTTCAGTCAGAAAATCCGACCGTGTGTACAGGGCATTACTTAACTGGGTGGCTGCACTGTTGTAGCAAGTATATGTGCTGTTTCAGGATGGGCAATATGGACCAACAGAAAATGTCACCATCAAAGCCAACCAGGGGCTTCCTCTGTCATCTGTATTACATTACTAACTGTGAGCATGGGGAAGAGACATGAAAACCATTTTTTATCACTGTATTTTACCTCCTCTTTTACAATGACCATGTAAGTAATTTTAAGCCTTCTGTCCAAATACATCTAAACAGCCTTGTACAGACATTTCATAATTCTTCATGTTCTACTGAATAAGGCATTACATGATCTTTCATGTCAAATCTTTTCTACTAAGGTCACAATGCAATAACAGGATACGTTATATACGCTATTATTCTGGTGCTGGCCCAGGGCCTTTTGTGACCTTACCAAGAACAACAGCAGTATTGGTGATGACCATGTAGAGTGATGTACTGCAAACTAGTCACACACATGTTACATGTCTGTCATATATTTAACATTATCTTGGCCAGGTACAAACATGTGTCCCATAAACATACAGGAAAATCAGGGATATCAAAATGTGTTTAAATGTATTTATGAAACAACAGTTAAATAATTAACATTCAGTGGAAAGTAATTGTTTATTTTAACTCCTTCATGCAGACCATACACAAATATGCAACCTCGGCTTGAAGGGGATGTACCGGGGTGAAGCATGCAGCTGCACACATAACCCCGGAATAATTTTTAGAGCAACCGCTTGGCTTTCTTGGGATAACAGCCAGCTAAAAGCCGGTCGGCTGTTATCCCAAGGAGCAGGGGGGCATGTCCCCCACTCCCACCACCTTCCGTGGCTCGCCTGGGCTTGCTCGTTCTCTCCTGTTCCACCAGCACGTCTGCTGGCTGGTCGGAGACTCAAACGAAGCCAGATTCGGCTTAGATTGGTTCTCGGATCTAGTAACCCATAAGCGATGTCATGACATCCCCTCCGGTTTACTAAAGGCTTAAAGGTGCCAAGGAGGGAATTAGAGTCTTATAGGCCCCCCAATCTCTCCATGAAGAGTACCTGTCACTTACTATTACTCTCACAAGGGATGTTTATATTCTATGTGACAGCAATAAAAATATCAGATTTTTTTTTAAAGAGACAGTGTAAAATAATTAAATAAATAAATACATAAAATAAATAAGAAAAAAAATGTAAAGGCCCCTGTCCCCATGTGTTCAGGCGCAGAAATGAATGCATATGTAAGTTGCAGTTGCAGATCTCCAGTAACGGTCCTTCAGAGTTATAACTTTCATCCATACGCTCTCTTGACTCTCTGCTGCTGACAGCAGAGTCCACAGTCTCTGGTAAGAGTATATACCCTCTCCCCTGGGTGACAGATGCACAATCCTGGGTGACCCCTTAGCAGATGGTGGTTCACTCCTGTCTCTACTGAACACACTTTCATTTTCAATCTTCTGCTCATTCAAACTATTTCATGTGAATGGTGGTGATTTTTCACCCTAGCCCAGCAGAGCCTTATTTACGGTCTGCTTCTAATATTTGAACTGTCTGAACCCATGGCGGCTACTTGTACCATAATTGTATTTGAGTTACACTTATGATATGATTGCTTCAGCACATTTGCACTTTATTATTGGTGTATGCCAGTATTATTAGTCACTCAGTTTATAATTTATATGCATTCATTTTGCACAATTATTGTTGGAATTGTATATTTGCACCATTGTTTATATGTTGGTTTATACCTACAATATGGTTCACTTATAGTGCTGCACTTTTTTTATTACATGTACATGTAAAGGCAGGCACCCCACTACTTTTGGTAATATAGTGTATGTAACAATGACACAGTACAGCAATAATGTAAGTGTATTTGGGTTAGAAGCGGGTAAAAAGAAACCTTCTACCTGTGCATTTTAATGCTTGTGGATAAGACAATAACAAATCCTGTGAAATCTAATTGGAAGATAAAATCAGTTGGATTGCTTTTGAGATAAATGGCGACGACATCTGATCATATGCTGAAATGCACACATAAAAAAAGGATTCGTTTTTTTAAGTGTATGAGTAGCAGTGAAAAACCTTTCCCAGCACATGGTGCTATCATTATTAGAAACTTGTTTAAATTACATAACAAATAATTATTTTTCTTTGAAGATACTTTTACATTCCTGCATCGCTTGCCTGGTATTAATTCCATCTCCTGTCCTTTAAACTAGCCATGTCTCTATGTCTCATTATGATAAAAAAAAATTTGATCATTATTATATCCAGTGTTTGTGTGCCATAACATAACAAGCATAGAAAGGCTGTGACCTTTATTCAAGGACACAAAGTGTCATCCCTTTGCCATCAAGGGAATGTCTGCAGATACTCATTGTGTACGCGTGTTAGAGACCTGGGAGGTGACCAACATGTGTCATCCTGCTCTTCCTGCTGAAATGCAGAATGACAAAGCTCAGTGTCAACATTTCTTTTAAGAAAATCCCTTCTGAGTCGGGGGGACAAGAACTGCCAGTCCCAGTGACACAAGGGGAATGTCTGTGGCGTTTGAAGGGCATTTAGGGGTGGCTTTGTATGAAATGTTCCAGACATACTGTATATCATTCAAATCAGCCTGGCAAGAATATTTTGCAAAGATATCAGACTTAAACGGGAAGCCTGGAGATTGTAGCAAGGCCAGATGTCTGCCTGTATCGCCGGAGAAGGGGGACAGAACCAGGGAGAGAAATGTTTGAACAAGGAAAATAATTCTCCAGCTTTGATTCCGAATGCATACCTTTCCCGAAATAGCCTTAAGATATCTAAATAAATCAGACTTGCCTCTACTGGGGGAGCTGGGAACTTCACACTGTATATTGAGCTGACTGACACTTGGGAGGGGAGTCTAATGATTATTTTCAGAACTTTCTTGAGGTGCTTTAAGGTGAGCAGACATCTCACAAAAAAATGGTCTGTGTTGGGACACTTGCTAGTGCTGGAACTGTCCATGATCCTCTGTCAATGCTCTCTGTGATAAGGAACTGCATAATTAACACTCCCTTGATTAACAATTGGCAATTAAGGTGAAGACATCAGTACATCAGAAATGCTTGTCACTCTCCTGTGGAATCTTTGCAAGGAATGAAAGTAATCTAACTTTAGCATTAAAAAGTAGTGCTGAAATTGGGAAGCGAGTGGACCGTGGGGGAGGGGGCAAACTTTTACCACTATGTCTCATCCACCAGGATTAAAGGAGCAGTGAACTCAAGCGCTGGAAAATGCATGGGTCAGCTCTTGTGAATTTTTAAAGGTAATGTATAGCCATATTAATTTTTTTTACATGCACATATAAAAGAGGTTAGCTTATAGCAAATCTAAACACTTTGTTTTTCCAAGGATTGTGTATCATAAACCAGGCTCATTTTTTTTATTATTGAAAATAACTGTTTCACATTTTTCCACCCTTTGTTTGCATTTTAGTGCTGCTGATCCCCATCTGTCTTTTTCTAACACTTATGCCCTGTACACACGTTCCGATTATCGGACCACAAAAGTCACTTTCAGACAGATCATTTGATAATCTGATCGTTAGTACGCAGCTTTCGACAGCCGATCACGACAGTCTGTCCAACCAAATCCGAAAACAGGAAAACTTTGGTCGGATGACAGCCATCGTACGACAATCGTGTAGCCAGTACAGTATGCGTCCGATAAAAGTCATTCGACAAACACCACGCATGATTGGAAACACGAAAATAAACCAGAAAGAACCCACAGGTCACACATATTTGACATCATTTAAAATACGTAGCTATGCACGACAAAAGATTTTTCCAGAATCGTACGACAAAAATCTTACACACATTTTGCACTGTTGTATTCGATCTTAGTTGTATACAACACAATGTGAACGATCTGTCTTACGATAATCGGAACGTGTGTACGGGGCATAACTTCCACTTGCACTTGCTTTAGTATTGGCTGCACACCATTATCCTATATCAATTTCCCTATAGTGATAGTATTGAACCATGTCTACACAATTTATGTTGGTACAGCAGATTGTAGCCCTGTCAAGGGTGACAACACAAGAGCACAGTTAGAAGATAGTTGTCTCACGATAATTAGAAGTATCTGAACAAAGATCTTTGTGGTAGGATCACCGGGTATTTTTTAAAAGAGTTGTGTATTGAACATGATTTGGACCAACTTCTGAAATTAAATTACCCACTAAAATATCATACAAGCTCAAACACAGTAGATATTCTTTACTATAAAATAAGAAACAAACAGAAGGTGCCTCTAAGTGCAGCAAACAAAAGACTTTAATTGCCAGAGGATAAAAATACACTTACTAGCATTAAAATAAAACAAGGCTCATCATATGGATGTGAGAGGGAGTCGACAAGTGGTCCCAGAAGTGGTCTGAAGTGCAGCTTGATGGAATAAGTCCTAACTGACCCAACCCTCTGACCAGCGGGGGGGGGAGGGGGGAACGCAGGAGAAAGGACCCTATCGCATTATGCTTGTTTCTTTTTTACCAGAGTATTGCTTCCCTCTTAGCCCTTGTACACACGGTCGCAGATTCCGACAACCAAATCCATCGGAGTAATTCCGACGGATATTAATTCTGGAAGAGGTTCGGAAGTGATGTTGCATACACACGATCTGACTAAGTTGTCGGAAAATCCGAGTGATGACGTTATTTCGTTAGGATGGGACTACGTTCAGGCTAGTAGCCAATAGCTTTGGTCTAGGAATTTGGTCTGAGCATGCGTGGCACTTTATCCGTCGGAGTAGGCTACACATGATCGGAGTATGTCCAATAGGAGCATTTTGTCGGAATATTTTACTGGCAAGTTGGAAAACTTGATCCGTCAGATATTCCAACAGAAACAGTCCGATGCAGACCACACACAGTCGGAATATCCAACAAAATGGTCCGATAGGAAACATTCCGTCGGAATCTCCGACCGTGTATACAAGGGCTTAGAGTGCTGCCCAAGTACTATTTAAAACACCTGTTTGCCTGATCTGCATCCATCACAAATTGCTGACATGTTCTCTGGCCAGATTCTGTCATCCATAGTGTGCTTCATTCTCTTACCCTTTACTATAAATAATCTTATTGTTATGTAATATGTAGTAAACATTTAAAACTATATATGTGCAGGTGGACAGCCATATGTATCCATTGGATATGCACATTCTCCTTCTTTTTTTGCAGTGCTACATAATATTATGCTAACCAATTAAGTCGTAATGACCAAATACATTGATATGAGATGTGCGCCAGGATGCTGAGAGCAGCAGATCTTGGTTAAAGAAATTGTTTGCACACATTCCTATAGTGCTGTGATTTGAATTTCTTTATAACAAACAAGATTACACTATGATGGTTGTTGCATGTCCTCATCTCTAAATGATCAAACACAATAAAACAACAGAGGTATAAGATGGAAGAATAACGTTGATCCAGGAATTATATTTTTCTCTTGGGAGACTTGCTAAGCTAAGTGTACTGGCTTTTTTCTTAACCAAGCGTGACCTTCTCTACATGTGAGAGATGTGTTAAAAAAATAATATTACTGATAATGCGCACGTATATTATAGGGTTTTTTCAATAATTAAATTTTTGCTGTAAGCTCACAAAAGGTAATTGCCTACCAAAAACAGACATACATGATTGTTTAGTAAAAAAAAGTAATCCTGTAGCCAGAGACATACTGTACATTCCTGAAAAACATACAATTCCACTATAATACAAATTGCAAGTAATGAATCATATAACCATCTACATTAGATAGACATTATAATATGCATTATAGTTACCGCCTGTTCCAAGTTTGCTTCAAAACCCAAAAATTGTATTAAACCTTCACCTGTTCAGTCCCTCCTATTCTTTTGGTCAAGTTCAAGCCTGTTGTTTCAATTCATTATTATAGTAAACATTTCTGGGGAAATCTGAATCCATGCATACATATTATGATACTATTTGTCATATAACAAAAATTTACAAAATCTGAGTTTGTGCACTACATATCCAATCTAGTGAATAGTTTGAAGAATTACTGGAGGATTTGATGCACTACAGTATTTGGGCATTATTTATATACTTTTTATATTTTTTGTACATAATTTGGTATTTCTTTCTGATTATATGAATTGATTGTTCTTCACTTTCATTTTAATGTATTTATGTGGAATAAAAATGATGTATAGTAATTAATTGTAAAGGGTTTGTTGCTGCATTATGTACATATTTTAATATTTAGTGCAACACAATGATTTTGTTTTACAAATGCTAATCTATAAATTGACCAACTCATTATAAAACAATGCTCTCCCTGTGTATATCTGATATCTTAATAGTTTCTAGGCAGAGTAATTTCAGTAGTGAAGTTATTCTAGTGACTAATCTAAAAACCTATGATACAAGTCTGCAAATGCAGTTCTGTAGTTATTAATGTATCATTAAATGTTTTCATTAAATAAATGTTCATTAAGTACCTGAATTTGACCTGGTATCAGCCTCTTGCAATTCCTCTAAAGCATGGTTGGAGTATGAAAGGAATAAGCAGTACAACGAGCCAATCAGTTTATGTGCTGACAAGAAGCATGCTGATAGAAGGAGAAATAAGCTTATCTCCATGCTGCTTCTCTTTTCACTGCCCAGTCACAGGCTGGGGGTGGGTTCAGGACAACCTTGGTCAGAGGAAGTGGGTTTAATGATGCTATCCATCAGACAGGGGCGGACTGAGCATTGAGCCACTCGGGCAATTGCCGAGGGCCCCGGGCCACTAGGGGGCCCCATCAGGGTTGCCAGCCTCAGTAAAACCAGGGGCAGTATGTAAAAATCTGTGCTTTTTTTTACATCTGCCTCTAAAATGTCCCTTACTGACGTCCTTTTGGTCTATCTGTGTATACTGTGTGTACATGTATGTGTAACCTGTGTGATTGTATACTGTGTGTGTGTTTGTGTATAGTGTGTGGCCCCATAATCTCTAATTGCCTGGGGGCCCGATAATCTATTGCCCGGGTGCCCCATGAGTTGTCAGTCTGCCCCTGCCATCAGACTGAGTACATCTAGCTGCAGAAAAAAGGCAACTGTGGGGAAATCTGTGAATTGAAGTTCAATAGTGTGGTAAAAGTTGGTTTTGTTATTTTATCTTTAACAGGCTGTTGTTTTTAATCTGGGTATGTTTAACTAGAAGTTTTCTTTAAATTAGAAAATGCAAAAATAAATTTAAATATATGCTCATTGATCATATCACTGACCATATTCTTCCATTGTGGCAGGCATTAATAGAACTGAAGGAGCTTTGACAGGGCAGGTGGGTGATTGAAAGGTTTGCTTCCTCCATTCATAGATTACGTTGCATTCATAGAAGCTTTGCTATAGTATGAAGTAGCTTCTATGAATTGAGGAGCTAGATGGAAAGGGCAAGCATAGTCCTGCACTCTTGATGAGATCAGTTCTATTAACCTCTACTGCATTAGTATAATATGGCGGCTGGTGTGTGTGTGTGTGTGTGTGTGTGTGTGTGTGTGTGTGTGTGTGTGTGTGTGTGTGTGTGGGGGGGGGTCTGAGGAAAAGGATTTCTACCCTATGAGGAGACCGCAGCACAGGGGACGCATGGCATCAATTGTAAGTATTGTGCATTGTGCTCACTTTTTTCTATTTAATAAACTTAGGCTTTAATACATTTTTTAATTGATTGAGTGCCACATTCAACTGGCCTGAACAGAACATACAGAGAAGAGAAAAGCGCCTCTAGGTGTAGTATGAAAAGTAACATTTATTAAACCCCTAATTGTGGCTACTGCCACAAATAATAAAAACATTGGCTCGTCTGTCATTGGAAGGGATCCATGTGTCTAGGGTGTCTATTGCCGGTAATGTTCGAGAGTTGTGCCTCTGAAGTCCCGGAGTTGGTTTCGGAAGTCTGCTGATGCGGGTTCAGATACGGTGGAATGCACTGTGGAGCGCACTGTGGATGAGACGGTATTGGGCATTGGAGTCCAATGCCTAAGTTTAGACATCCAAAATAGACACCCCCAGATGCATTGATCCCTTCCAGATGAGTCAATATTTTTATTATTTGTCTGAGTAGCCCCAATTAGGGGTTTAATAAATATTACTGGTCATACTACACTTAGAGGCAATTTTCCTCTTCTCTGTTTCTCCCCTATCCATAGAGGCTACAGCTCTTGGATTAGCATGCCCTAATGCCGCGTACACACGAGCGGACTGTATGGCGTACTTAGTCCGTCTAAACACATTTCAGCGGACAAGGATTTACACAGCGGAAGGGTGCTTTGCTGTGTCTTGGACTTCCTATTTCTAGTCCCGTCGTACGTGCTGTACATGTCATCGCGCAAGCTTTAGACGGACTGTTTGTGCATCCGTGTGTGGTCAAGTCCGTTCAGTCAAAAGTACGACGGACTGTCCGTCGGATTGTATGACGAACTAAGTACGCCATACAGTCCGCTCGTGTGTACGCGGCATAAGTGTTATTGGACTTTCTTATCTACTCATCTTAACAATTCATTTTTATACACCAACTTATTTGCACTGGACTGTTGCCTTTACACTTATCTCTCCCTATGTTCTGTGCAGTATGGGGAATAGTGTTACTTGCACTATTTTAACAACTTTTAAGCCAAAAGTGCAGATTTAAACTGATCTAAGTTTTTTTGTAATGAGTTCTGACATGAGTTAATCTTGAAGAGAAAGTGTCACAGAGAAAAACATTTGTATTAGATTGCCCTGATGGAAGCAGTCCCGAGAGGCACATAAATTGTCTGTGAATACAGAATAGCTCCGGGGTATACATGTCTGGAAGGTGGGAGACTGTAAAGTGCTGTCAGGGATCCGCTCGTCCTGCGCGATCGGCTCTCCGTGCGCGCGTGCACGTTCGTGCAGCGGGTCGTCGTAGGTACGAGCGTCTTCCAACGCGCGCGGGTGCACGCCGTTCGTGTGTGCGCGCGGTACACGCACGCACGGGCGAGCGTTAGCACGATTGGCGCCAGTAGCCCTTTTTAAAGGCACAGTTGCAGCAGCTCTGTGCTGTCTCGTCTGCAGCTTGTGCCTGTGTATACCTGCTTGTCTACCTGCTACCTACCTGATATCCGACCCGGCTCCGTCTGACCTTGTTGACCTCTCCTGCTCCGACCCCGGCTTGTTTGACCCTTCTTGAACTGATCTCCTGTTGCCGAACTCTGCTCGTACCTGACACCTCTGCTTGTTCCTGCATCGCTACCCTGTATCCTGAGGACCCATCCAACCTGATCCAGTGGCCTGCAGTCCTCAGCCTTCCTACTACAGAGAGTCCCTGCTTCTGAGAACCCTCATCTCCGGATACCTGCTACTGCTCCTGGCTGGACTCTCCTACCCCACTGCGCTCCGGTCTCCCTGTTCCCATTCCAGTGAGACCAGAACCAGAGCCGTAAGAGAGGTCCCCTTCTACTAAGACAGACTCAATACCTGAAGTTCCTAACAAGTGCAAATGTGTAAATGGCCAGAAAGTGAGTGAGTCACAGCAGACTCGAGCACAACACTCACAGCAGATGTAGGTGAGAAATTCATAGCAGATGTGGGCAAGAAAGTCACAGAAGATATGGTCGAGAGTCAAGTCACAGAAGACATAAATGAGAGAATTGCAACAGATCTTAGAGAAAAATTCACAGCAGCTATGGATGAGAGGAACACGGAAAATAAGTGCAAGAAATTTGACACAGATGTGGTTAAGAGAGCCATAGCAAATTATACCATGAGATTCAAAGCAGACTTGGGTGAGAGAATCACAGCATACATGACCAAGATATTTACAGCAGACATGGGTAAAAGAATCAAAGCATATGTGACCAAGAGATTCACAGCAGACATGTGTAAGAAAGCCATAGCAAATTATACCATGAGATTCACAGGAGACATGAGTAAGAGAGTCATAGCAAATCATACAATGGGATTCACAGCAGACAGGGGTAAGTGAGCCATAGCATACTATAAATAAAATACTAGTGCGCACAACCCCTAACAAATACTAATTATTCCTAAAAAGTGCCTACTCAATATCAAAGGAAGCTGCCAACATAAATAATGTCCTCAACACTATTTAATCAGTCAGAGCCATAGCATACGTGATCACGAGATTCACAGCAGACATTGGTAAGGGAGCCATAGCAAATTATATCATGAGATTCACAGCAGACATGGGTAAGAGAGTAATAGCATATGCAACCAAGAGATTCACATCAGGCATGGGTAAGAGAGTCCTAGCAAATTATCCAATGAGGTTCACAGCAGACATGGGTGAGAGAGTCATAGCAAGCTATATCATGAGATTCAAAGGAGACATGGGTAAGAGAGTCATAGTATATGTGACCAAGAGCTTCACAACAACTACTGGTATATGCAAGTGATTCACAGCAGACATGGGTAAGAGAGTCATAGACCCCATACACACTATTAGATTTTCCGCAGTTTTTTTATTCCGATTTACCAAAACCATGTAGTGCAATGGCCTGCCTGATTACATACAAATTGAAACTCTTAGCCCTTGTACACACGGTCGAACATTCCGACGGAAAATGTCCGATCGGACCGTGTTGTCGGATAATACGACTGTGTGTGGGCTCCATCGGACTGTTTCCATCGGAATATCCGACGGACAAAGTTTTAAAGCTGGGCTCTAAAACTTTCCGATCGGACTTTGTCTGATTGTGTGTAGAGAATTCCGATCAGACAAAGTGCCATGCATGCTCAGATCAAATTCCTAGACCAAAGCTATTGGCTACTAGCCTGAACGTAGTCCCGTCGTAATGAAATAACGTCATCACGTTACGTACGATCGGATTTTCCGACAACCGTGTCCAACCGTGTGTATACAAACACAAGTTTCGGACAAAATCCGACGGATTTTGTTATCGGAATGTTCGACCGTGTGTACAAGGGCTTAGGGTTTGACTTCATATTATATGGTTTTGGTAAATCTGAAGACAAAAATATGCAAAAAATCTAATAGTATGTATGGGGTCTATGACTCTCTTACCCATGTCTGCTGTGAATCACTTGCATATAGTTGTTGGGAAGCTCTTGGTCATATATGCCAAAGCTATCTTATGTGTGTATGGGGCTTTAGTATAAGTGAACAAGACATTTGCAGCAGACATGGGTAAGAGTGTTAAAGCAGGTATGAGTGACTAAGTCACGGTAGCCATGGATGAGAGAATCACAGCAGATGTAAGCAGGAGATTTACAGCAGATCTGGGCAACAGCGTCAGAGCAGATTTGGGCAACAGAGTCACAGTGAATGTGAGCAAGAGATTCACAGCTGATGGGGGTTAGAGACCATGTATCGATTCCTCACCATTGTATTGCCTCCTCACTACCCGTTTTAAACCATTGAACCCTGCACTTAGGCATTGCATGCAGTTGCCAGGTGAATATGGGACACATTCAATTAGGTGATATTTAGCAGGCAATACTGCCTGCTGAACATGACAATGTGATGATGAAGCTATGGATCACGGCCACAGCATGTATACACCCCCGTCTGCTGCCACATAAAAGGAAGTGCTGCCAATTAATCATATTGTTAAAATCAACTGCTAGTGTAAACAAGGCCTAAAGCCCCGTACACACGAGAGGACTTATGTCCGACAGACTTCCGAAGGAGTTCCGTCGGAGTTCTGCCGGAGTTCCGACGGAGTTCTGACGGACTTTTCGGCTGAGCGGACTTGGCCACACACAATCACACTAAACTCCGACGGATTCGAACGTGATGACGTACGACTGGATTCGAATAAGGAAGTTCATAGCCAGTAGCCAATAGCTGCCCTAGCGTCGGTTTTAGTCCATCGGAATAGCATACACACGAGCGAATTTTTCGAAGGGACCGGGTCCGGCGGAGTTCCTTCGGAAAAATTTGAAGCATGTTCCATATTCTAAAGTCCTTCGGACTTTGGCGAGTCAAAAGTCCGTTGCAGCCCACACACGATCGAATAGTCTGACGGACTCAGTCCGTCGGACTTTGGATGTTGAAAAGTCCGCTCGTGTGTACGGGGCTTAAATGTTTTGTATGAGCTCTGTTTTGGTACTATGAACCGCTGAGTTGCATGGAATGAAGACATTTTGGTATTTAACGTCCATTTCCAAAGTGACTCGGTAGCTTCTAAATGAGATCTCCGCTGACAACAAACTAGCTTAACTAGCAAAGCTTTGCAAATTGAGACACATTGGCTTTATGCAGTATACGGGATCACTTGATTGTTAATAAATAAACTCTGTTGATTATGTATGGACTCCAGCGTTGATTTTTTTGACTTATAGGGGAAAGAAAAGACATTTATATACAATATTATGCCCATGTGAAGACCTTAGTATGAATATTTAGACCATTAAAGGCCTAAGGCCTCGTACTCACAGTTTGATTGTTTGATGACCGAGCGTCTGATTTTTGTCAAAATTGCGTGTGCAGGATTTTGTCTAGCATACTAACTATCCACAAATTGTCATTTGACAAACACAAACGTAGTGATGTACTATGAGAGTATAAAGAGGACGTTAATTTTTTCAAGCGCCACCCTTTGGGCCCCTTCTGCTAATTTCATGTTAGTAGAATTTTGGTGAGCGTTGATTTGTGATTTTCAAATCGTACAAAACAAATGCCTTTTAAAATATGTTTGGCATAACTAAATCAGTATCACCAGCAAAGCAGCTTATCTATTATCCCATTAAAGAAGATGAGAATTTTGACATTTCATCAATTGCTGCATCATGAATGTTAATTTTAAATTACGAACAGTAGTTTACCAGACCGTTCCTTGATTCAGAGCATACGTGTTTGTACTTTCGACTTTTGTGTGACAATTATTGACCATCCGAAAGTCAGACGTTGAGTTCACATTTGATAAAAATTTTATAGCCTTCACATCCAGCTTTTGTCTGACGAAAAAGTCAAATCAGCTGTCGAAAGCACCATACTAATGATCCGAAAATCCGCAGACAGCTCATCTTGCGAATTTTCCCTTCGTATCGTGTGTACAAAGCTTAAAGGGGTTACATAGTCAGGTTGAAAAAAGTCCATCCATTGTAAAGGTTTGTTTTTTATTTTCTAAATAGCTTCCTTTAAGCTAGTGCATTGTTAGTTCACTTACCTGTTCCTTCAATTTCCCTTCTAAATGTTATTTTTCTTTGTCTGAATAACTTCCTGTCCCTCCTCATGAAGCTTGCCCCCATCATTCGAGCCATTCTGCCTGGGGGTTAGTCAGTGTGCTCGCCCCCTCCCTTGGCACAACATCCCTGCGTGGAGATGCTCTGTTAGTTCACAGGCACGGAGGCAGGGGATACGTGGGCGTGTCTATGATGCTGTAGCTCCACCTCCTGTGTCTTGTTATTGTGCTGAATGAACATCTAAGCAGCACTGCCCGCCTTAACTCCACCCCCTTACTTAATGATTGGTAGGTAGGAAATACAATGAAACCATTATTCATAAAGAATTAAATATATTTATTATTTTTTTCAAAATGTACTACTATTTGGTTCTCTATGTTATGGGCGTGCTGGGGAGGCAGGAATGGGCGCCTTAAATGGGCGGCATTTGAACATGCAAGCCTGAAACAGAAATGAGAACTATGCTCGTTAGATGACATGGCGAAAAAGCGGCAATGTGCATGCGTGGTGCTGCTAAGCCTCAAGAGAAAAGTAGTTGCTTTGATGTCGTTGCTTTAGTGAATGCGCTTCGAAACGCGGAAGTAGAGGAGAGAAAGTATAGAGGAAACAACGAGGACAAGAAATAGCATACTAAAAATAGCATACTAATTTAACAGGTTAACCCCCCTGACGGTATTCCCGAGTCTGACTCGGGGTGGATTTTTCATACCAAAAGCGGTATCCCCGAGCCAGACTCGGGACTGCATTGCTGGATCCATGAGGAGGATTACTTACCTTCTCCCTTGGATCCAGCGTTGTCTCCCCGCTGTACGAGCGAGCCGTGTCTCGCTCGATGCATTACATCGCCGATCTCCGTGCCCTGCGAGCGTTGCGACGCACGGGGACGGAGATCGGCGCCAAATTCAAAAAGTGAAACAAACAGTAAACATACAGTATAATGTAATCTTACAGATTACATTGCTGTATGTAAATATTTCACATCCCCGTTGTCCCTAGTGGTCTGCCCAGTGTCCTGCATGCACTTTTATATAATAAAAACTGTTCTTTATGCCTGGAAACTGGAGATTGCCCATAGCAACCAAAACTGTCACTGTACATCAAAAATGATTTTAGACCAGCTAGAAAACAGCGATAATAAATTAGAATCACTCGCAGAATTGAGCGATAGCGATTTGTGGGGAGATCCGTCATCAAATACTGAAAAGTAATGACAGTGACAATTCTGCAACTGAGCAAATTTCAGTGTTTTTGATTTGATTACATTATTGAATAATTTTTATTATTGTTATATTATTATTTGGTACAATTATTTATAATTATTTATTATATTATAATTTATGATTTCATTTTTCAAACTTTATCATACCCGGGATGTCTGCTAGACTCTGGTTTGGACAGATTTAAGAGAGTTATTCCTAAGAATTGCAGGACTACAATATAAAACGCCAAATTTTCATGCAAAATAATGGTACCGCTTTTAGCACCTAAAATCCGAAATAATCGTACCGCCAGGGAGGTTAATACATATTTTAAACAGAAATAACAAATATATTCAATATCTGTAAAGCAAAGAGATCACTTATAGGCTAAAAATGTTTAACCTTTACAACCCCTTTAAGTGCTTGTTCTGATTAACCACTTCGGCTCTCACACCTGTTTACCCCTATGGGCAAGACCATATTTTCACATTTTTGCCATGTGTGTTCATAAGTGTATAACTTTGTAATTACTTATGATAAAGAATTGATACATATTTTGTTTTTTGGTGGACAAGTGGAGCTTTTTTGTAACCCTAAAGTCAGAGAATTTTTTTTTAATTTACAGTGGGGAAAATAATTATTTTATCCCCTGCAGATTTTGTAAGTTTGCCTACTTACAAAGAAATGAAGAGCCTAAAATTTTTATCATAGATGTATTTTAAATGATAGAGACAGAATATCAACCACAAATGCAGAAAAAAAAAACACATAAAACAAATGCTATAAATTAAGTTAGAGTTCAGTGAGTAAAATAAGAATTTGACCCCCAAGCAAACCATGACTTAGTACTTGGTGGAGAAACCCTTGTTGGCAAGCACAGAGGTCAGACATTTCTTGTAGTTGGTGACCAGGTTTGCATACATCTCAGGAGATATTTTAGTCCACTTTTCTTTACAGATCTACTCTAAATTCTCTAAACTCTAAATAAAGTGGAAGTCCATGCTAAAACTAAAATTCTTGCCTCTATAGCCCCCAGGATTCTAACACTAACCTCTCTAACTCCAAAAAATAAATAAATGTATACATACCTTTTCTGCAGGTGATCCGACCTGATCTCCAGTAGTGGAAGCTCTTCAGAGGACATGGCCGACAACGGCAGTGAAATTAATGGGATGTGACATCACCCATAGAGTTACTATGGGTCTTCCATGGTGAAGCCTCGGCTGACAGCTCAGCGATGGATTGGGTTGAATCACCTGCAGAAAAGGTATATATACTAGTTTTTTTCTTTACAGGGCTAGAGAGGTCAGTGTTAGAACGCTGGTGGCTATAGATGCAGGGATTGTAGTTTTAGCATGGATTTCCACTTTAAGGTTCTTGGCTGTCTCTTGGCAACTCGAAGTTTCAGCTATGTCCATGAATTTTTTTTATAGGATTAAGGTCTGGAGACTGACTGGGCCACTCGATGACCTTAATGTGCTTCTTCTTGAGACACTTCTTTGTTGCCTTGGTGTTATGTTTTGGGTCATTGTCATGCTGAAAGACCCATCCATAACCCATCTCCAATGTTCTGGCTGAGGGAAGAATGTTCTCATCCAGTTCTCTATACAATACATAGCCCCATCCATAGTCAGTCTCAAGATCTTAATTCTATATAAAATTTACGGAGATAGCTGAAACTTTGAGTTGCTAAGCTACAGCCAAGAAACCTTAAGGATTTAGAGAAGATCTGTAAAGAAGAGTGGACCAAAATCCCTCCTGAGATGTGTGCAAACCTGGTATTTAACCACAAGAAATGTCTTACCTCTGTGATTGCCAACAAGGGTTTCCCTACCAAGTACTAAGTCATGTTTTGCTTGAGGATCAAATACTGGACTGCAACTCAATTTATATTTGTATCATGTGTTTTTTTCTAGATTTTTGGTTGATATTCTGTCTGATAAAAATTATAGGCACTTCATTTCTTTGTAAGTGGAGAAACAAAATCTGCAGGGGATCAAATAATTATTTTCCCCACGGTATTTGAATTTTAAAGGGAGTAAAAGGTAAAAATAAAAAGTACAAGAATATTTTTTCAAGTTTGATCAGTAATATTTTGAACACAAGTACTATTACTGCGGGGGAAACTTCTGTTTTATTCTGCTGCTTGTTTTATTTACTGCAACATTAAAATTAAATTTTTGGTTATTTTGGCATATGCCGGGAATGTAACTGTCACATTGGTTGTGATCTCTACCAAACTGTCAAACCATTCATTGGCTGGTGTCAGAGCTGATCACATGTGCAGCATCATGGCAGTTGAAGATTAAAAAGAGGCCAAGATGGCACCTTCCTTGGCTGAAAACTATAGAAGAATTGGAATTTTCTTATTGTTTCTCTGGATCTACAGTGTGGGGGCTATATATATATATATATATATATATATATATATATATATATATATATATATATATATATATATATATATATATATATATATATATATATATATATATATACAATATATATATACAATATATATATATATATATATATATATATATATTTCCCACAGGATCTAGGCCAAATTCTCCCATTTCTCGTATTGTTCTCAATTGGAAATATGTGAATCCTGGAAAAAAGTTGTGTGAAAACATTTATAAAACAGTTTCTATGTCCCTGTCTACCTCATATGTTTCACCATAGGTATTCTTTGTCAATGTGTTTTCTCATAAAATACTGTTAGATGTTTTGCATTGCCAAAAACGGTGACAGTTTTACTTTAACCATAAGAGGAGCTTGCCAAAACCCAATTATCAAAAAAAAATGTATTATGAATATTATAAGTTACAAAATGTACTTAGCTTTGCAATGTTCTGAATATTGAAGAATTAACACAGAACTCGTAATATGTGGTTTTGTGAAGGTGGCGGGATCAAAGCCACCTTTTCATATTACCAATACCTATTAATACAAAGCGTACTGGCAGCACTTTTCATTAACCGACCTGCAGTGATAGTTTCAATATGGAAGATTGAAGACCCAATATCTTGTCTTTTAATTAAATTTATCCTGCTCTGGAATATGATCAAATTTAATTAGTCCAGGCCTATGATTGGCAGTAGAAACCATTGAGCACAAATTAACAAAACTGCAATGCTGAGCTTTAATTAGAAAGACTCTGGCTTATATATTATTTCTACAGTCCTCTCCTTCAATCTGACGTTGAGCCCAGGGGTTTAATACAGAGTGATGTGCAATGCTCTTTCCACGGCCAGATGATTTATGTCCCTTTTGGCCTCCAGATTGTGATAGCAGCATCTGGAATTTACTATTGTCTTTTTTTAGGACCCTTTGGCCAAATCAGGACCTTGTGGAGAGAAACCCCATTACGTTCTTGGAGAAAGTAAAACATGTTACAGTGTAAGCTTTCAGTACAGCATATCTAACTCTAGCACAACCTAAACACCTAGAGCAGCAATGATAACAATGGTAACAAGCAGATATTAATCGAAACGTATAATTAAATATAGGGGCTGTCATTCTGGCTCTCTTAATCAGCATTACCAAATGTTATTATTATTATTTTTTTCAATAAAATTTTTATTAAAACTGAAAACAGTACAACGTTGCATAGTATATGTAATAACAGCATATACATATTGGAGATGAATTAGTTAATTATATTATATACTTTAGATTAACATTTAATGTGTGGCAGGATTTTTATACAAAAACTGTGTAAAAATGTTAGAAAGTAGTAAATAATTAAACATATCGATGGGGTGTTAATCATAGTAGTAATCATAATGCAAAAAAAAAAGAAAAAATGTAATTAATTATACATATGTGTATTAAAGAAAAAAGAAAGTAGAGTTCTGGACTGAAGATTGTGATGATTATAAAGTTAAGTGTGAGAATAAATGGAATAAATATTCCAGACTGTCCGTAGTTTATAAACCTACTTTGTACTTAACGAGGAGATCGAGCCCCACCCCCCTCCCCCAAGAAAAATTAACTAGTACATGATTAAAACTTTTACATGCATTAAGATTGTAAATAAGGTGGAGGACAGTATTTTATATATGAGGCTAAGGTCAAGAACACAGGGACAAGACTTCAAAATAACAAGAGGAAAGATCTAAGATAATTAAGGAAAATATAATATACCAAAAGAGTCATTGATGTTTGGAAAATACTTCCCGCAGAGATAGTGAGCCCATTAACAGTAAATAAATGTAAACATGGGACAAACCTGAATCTATACCCAGATAAAAAGGTTTAAAGTTACACAAACCTAAATAAATAAATAAATGGCACAGATTCAATGGAACTGGTCTTTTTCTACCATCATTCTTCTATGCCCTATGGTTTATATAACCATAGGCATGTCACTCACATGTCCTTATTTCTTTGTGCTTATGCTGCGAATTATGCCGCGTAAACACAACTGGATTTTTAAGCAGGCTAGGTCTGACGGTCTTCCCGACGAACTTTCAGTGGAGTTCCGAACGAACGGACTTGCCCACACATGAACAGACTAAGTCCGTTTAAAAGTCCATTCATTTTGAACGTGATGACGTAAGATGGGACTAAAAAAGGAAGTTCAATAGCCAGTAGCCAATAGCTTCCCTTATGTCGTATTTGGTCCGTCGGACCAGCATCCAGATGAATGGTTTTCCTGATAGGAATTGAGTCCGTCGGACAGATTTGAAACATGTTCTATTTCTAGGTCCATCAGATTTTTTAAATGAAAAATGATTGGATTAGCCCACACACGATCATAATGTCAGACGGACTGATTCCGTCAGACCTAGTCTGCCGGAAAGTCCGCTCGTGTGTAGGCGGCATCAGGAAGAAGGGCAGTGCTGTAATGCCCTGCACACATGACCAGTTTTCCCTTCAGAATAAACTCTGAAGGTTTGTCTGATGGAATTCCGCTCAAGCTGTCTTGCATACATGCGGTCAAGTCTGACCATCAAGAACGCGGTAACGTACAACACGTACGATGGGACTAGAAAACAGAAGTTCAATAGCCAGTAGCCAATAGCTTCCATCTCGTACTTGCTTCAGAGCATCTGTCATTTTTGGTACGTCGGAACAGCATACAGAGGAACAGATTTCCCGATAGGAATTGGTTCCATCGGAAAAATATAGAACATGTTCTATTTCTGGGTCTGTCAGAATTTTCGATGTAAAAAGTCAGATGAGGCATACACATGGTCGGAATATACAATAAAAACCTGTTGTCTGACTTTTTCTGTCGGAAATTCCGCTCGTGTCTATGGGGCATCAGGGTAGGTTGTAGCACCTTGGGATACTAGATGTCAAGTTTCAAGTTAGGTTGTAATTAGGGATGAGCTCCTAGCTTGCTTGTTCAGATATTTGTCTGAATACTGGACTTTTAGCCTGTTCTGCAGGAGCCAGATGTCATATATTGTAGATGTTTTTCTACCATTACTACAGTATATAGGACAACTTTGTTCTTTTGCTGTCAGGGAAAGTGGTGTGTGGATAGTGGCTGACATCATTGGCCAAACATAGCCTTGGACATATTTGTTCAATTACATCCATGGGTACACCCCACCACTTTGTTTACATTACTTACAACGGCTTGGTAGCTGTCATTTGTAGTGAATGTATGAGAATATGAGACGTGTCAACTGGTAGGGTTGTTTTCTCTTTCAGCGAGTCAGCAGTCTTTCTTCTTCATGCTTGATAAGGATCTGCATTGCCAGGTGAGATGATTGATAATTTATTTACATTGTTGGAATTTTCTTTTTTTTATAAATTATTTTTAAATATCTGTATTTACATTTTCTTCTCATGAATGAGCAGGGATACTATGTATCCCTTACTTATTTACACAGAGGGAGGGGCAGTAAGGGGATTAAGGGAATCTCTAGCTGCTTTATTTACAAACAAAAGTAATTCACCAAAACTGTCAATTACCGGTATTAAATGGCATTTTTGTTAATATAAATGTTGCTATGGTAGAATGTATTCTTCGTACAGTTGTGCAACTTGACAGGTAGGTTTAAGTAGAGAATTTATGTAAGAGAATTTTGCTTTTTTAATGTTGCCCTTTAACCATTATTAAAAATTTCATGCCATTTGTTTGACAATCGCTTGCCCATTAGCCTAGAAAATGGCCATTACTGGCCATCATGTTTAGTAATGTTCTACTAACCCACGTATGTTCGGCTCATCAGCTAGTTGTAATGAATAATTATTTATTTTAGTTTTTTTTTTTCTGGTCATTGTATAGCAATATTATTGTTGTAAAACATAATAATATAATACATTTTCCAAACTAGAAATAAATGAATGTACGAAGTATCACAATAGAAATCTAGGTTGGCAAAGCTTCACCAGCACTTCAAATCAAGATTCCTAATTAAATTATCAGCTGAGATACAAGATAGCACCTTCATATAATCCTGTATCACTGCTTCTTAGCTAACTGAAATGGTTTGGACAAAATGTTTTTTTTTCTTCTTCTGAGATAAAAAATGTAATCAAATTTGCAGTGGTAATATAATTAAGCTTCAAAAACACATTACATTGAGTCATTTTAAATGCCCTTTATTAAGCATTTAGAAAATACTTTAAAATGTCAAACCTTCTTTATTTAAAGTACTAAGAAAAATGCATACCTTCATTACCCTTCTTTCTTTACAGTTTAAGGTCCAATATTAAATTACAGAACAAATCACAGATGTACTATGATATTATAATCAGAGCTGTGTGTGTGTGTGTGTGTGTGTGTGTGTGTGTGTGTGTGTGTGTGTGTGTTTTTCTTTCAGCAGCATCTTCATAAACCTTGTTTGCATTGCCCTTACTGCCTGGTACTTTCCAGAGTTTCTCAGCCAGTGTTCCCTGAATCCCTACTGTTCCTTTAAAGCAGGGGTCTCAAACTGGTGGCCCTCCAGCTGTTGCAAAACTACAAGTCCCATGAGGCATTTTGAGGCTGACAGTTACAAGCATGATTCCCTTAGGCAGAGGCATGATGGGACTTGTAGTTTAGCAACAGCTGGAGGGCCACCAGTTTGAGACCCCTGCTCTAAATTTTGTTAGGCAATCCTTGTCAGTTGAGTAGTGGCAGACTGAGCTGCATAGTTGTGGCACCAATGTCACTCATCAGAGCTTGCAGTGTGGGACCGGAGACAAAAAATGTGAGGGAGCGCTACACTGACCACCAATGTAACAGGGCATTGTAACCCTACCCTTCTCCTGCTGACCACTAATGTAAGGGAGTCCTTATTCCACTGACCACTACTCTAGGGGCTCACTTCTCCAACTTACCAGCAACATAGAGTGGTTCTTCTCCCACGTATGTAAAAGGTGCCTTCTCCCACTGACCACCAAAGTAATGGGATCCTTCTCCACTGACCAGCAGTGTAGGGGTACCTTTAATCCATGACCACAAATGAAAAGGGTCCCCTCTCTACTGACCCCTAACGTAAAAGACCATTCTTTACCGATGTAAAATATAAGTAAGCATTTCTACACTGACAAACAAGAGGAGACCATTCTTCCACTGCCCACCATAAGGGTAAGTTCTTACCTTTCTCATTTACCATCTAGATAAAGGTATCCTTCTCCCAATGATACCGAATTTAAAGCCTTGCCCTTCCCAATTACTAAAAATGTAAAGTGATCCTTTTCCCATTGGCACCAGTCTAAGCCCTTGTACACATGGTCGGACATCCCGACAACAAAATCCGTCTGATTTTTTCAGACGGATTTTGTCCGAAAGTGGTGTTGCATACACACGGTCGGACAAAGTTGACGGAAAATCCGATCGTTCAGAACGTGATGACGTTCGTGCCTTGTGACGGGAATACATTGCGGCTAGTAGCCAATAGCTTTGGTGTCGTAATTTGATCTGAGCATGCGTGGCACTTTGTCCAATCGGAATTCTCTACAAACAATCGGACAAAGTCCAATCGGATCATGTTGTCGGAAAATTTTATAGCCCAGCTCTAAAACTTTGTCATTTGGATATTCCGATGGAAACAGTCTGACGGAGCCAACATACGGTCGGATTATCCGACAACACGGTTCGATCGGACATTTTCCGTTGGACTATCCGACCGTGTGTACAAGGGCTAAGGGCTCACCTTTTTCAACAGGCCACCATTATTATGTAGCCCTTCACCACCCTGTACCAGTGTTAATTTTGATGTCAAATTTTGATTTCATTTTAGATATAGTCTTTAAACTAAAATGCAATTTTAGTTTTAGTCGTATTGTAGTCATCTGAATGGTTTTAGTTTTAGTTGTATTTTATTCCACTAAATTCTCCAGTACATTTTAGTTGACTAAAATCTAAATGGGTTTAGTTAAATTGAAATCCATTATTTAAGCATTTCTTTAGAATTGCTAAACTCATTATATACTCCTGGAGTAAAAATCTAATAACATATTAATATTTGTGGTATTAAGGTTTGAACATGCACTACAGACATAGTCGCTGCGCTATATAATATCTTTATAAATAAAACCAAGTTTCATAGGAAAACAAAAATAATGTTTTTTGACAAGCAGAAGTATAATTTGAAAATATAAAAAATAAAAAAATGTAAACTCTATTAGCTGTAATGCTATTGCACATATTACCTGAATATAATAACAACAATAAATATCAAGAAAAAAAATAAGAAAAGTATTTTTCTTTTTTTTTTTTCTTTTAACAGCTTAGTAGATTCCCCCTATACGTTCTTGTGCAGGGTTCATTTTGATGTTAAATTTCAATTTAGTTTTAGTCATTGTTCTTTGACTAAAATGCCATTTTAGTAGAAATAGAACCAGTTCCCCCACAAACGGGGTTTTTAGGCAGCAAGAGACAGTGATAGAAGCAAATAGAAGTAGTATAAAAGGTATTTTAATATTCTTTGATAAAAACAAACATGAGCTTCACCTGGACACTTATATAACAGACAGAATCATGTGTAAAAAGTGCATATAATGTCACATGGAAGTATACTAACAGACACAGCTATATGTTACACTGTATGGGTTAGTAACAGTGAAAGCATAAATCTAACGCGTTTCAACCCTTGAGAGGGTCTTCTTCAGAGATGGTAGTCTGTTAAAGAAAACACAAGGTTACACTGAATAAATAAATCCGGTGTTATGCATGTTGGGAATACCCAATATTAATTTAATATGGTTTACCCGATGATGTACTTCCAGGTGGATAAGGTGGATTATAGTACTTTGGATAGAGTTCCCCCAGAGGGCAATGTCTCAATTTCCTTTACGCATCTGGAGTGGTACCTGGTCCATATGTGTCGCCAGAATGCCAGAGGGAAGGGGAGGCAGCGTCACAAGCCCACTGACGTGACTCGCGGGAGGTCACACTAATGCCTTGCCCCCCAGAAAAGAGAAGAATCCGGGGGGTAGGTGCGAGTAAGGGTACCCAGATGATGTGGTGAGTCACACCTGCAGCAAAATCCCAACAACAGGCAAAAATTAAAAGCAAGGATTGTTTGATATTGGAAACATGGGGTGCATATGTGGTATGAGGTTAATAATGTCATATCCTCATTATGTATACCAAAAAATATATATGTATATGTGCACCCCAAGTTATCCAAATATCCATATAGGGTGCTTTCTAACAAAAAGCGGAGAAAGAAAAAAGGAGACCATGCCTGGAGGTATCTAAGGTGCCTGGGAAAAAGAGGAAAGGGGGAGGGAAAGCCAAAAAAATGGGTGAATGTGTTGATGAGTGCTGCTGTGTGGACCATAATGACAAGAAGGGGGGGGGGGAAGGGGGAAGGAGTGATGAATGGTGGACTGGTGAAAAAGGTGGAAGTGTAGGCACTCAAGCAGAGAAAGAAAAAATGCGCTAAAATAGTGGGAAAAGTGAAGAAAATGTAAATCGTGAAACAAGAGAGACCACATGTGAAAATGTGCAAAATAAAATACATTAAAATAAGGTGACGGCAGCAAGAGACATAACCGATAAAGGTATCGAGTGCATAAATGAATGTGCATGCATAAGAAGTGTATATGTGTGATAATGGTGTGAGAGAGTGCCGAGCAGATATATTGGCCACATTAGAACAGCCAGGCCAATGGTGAGATTATTACCTGGATTGTAAGACCTGGTGGGAGATTAGTCCAGATGGTAATGAGGAAAGGACGGCGACTTAAGCGTTAGTCCACAAGGGGTAACTGGCGCAGTCCCTGACTCGTGTTTTCTAGAGTCATCCGATCTGTAAGTTAGTTAGATCAGTCCACATACCTGTCAGCTAGTACAAAGGCTATTTTGGTGCAATACATCACCAAATGCAGGTCAAATGAAGAGGAAAAATCATACTCACCAAACGACAGGTAAAGGTTTCTTTCCCCCTGAGTGAATGTACACTTCCTATGAAGGAGGGTTTGTATTTAAAGCCTGAAAATTGGCTGCAGGTGCATACCGCCCACCCATCAGCCGGTATACGCCCAAACGCATTGGCCGCCTGAACAGGATCAGCCTCGTGTGGCTGCCCCGGCGTCCTGGAAGGCCGGAAACCGGCCCCGAAATGACGTCACTTCCGTCGCAAACGCGTGGCGTCACCGCATCATGCACGTCCGCTGGAACGTGCGGACGTGCGTGAGGTGTGCGTCCGGAAGTGTCCGAGGATGCCGCAGGGAAGGGACTATGTGTCCCCATCCCTGGGCGGGACCAGCCCGCCCATTCAACGGGGGGGAGGGACCAGCGGAGAGGTTTGTCCGTATTGACCAGACAGGAGCCACTCCTACCCTTGCCGGGGAGTCATGGCAGGGGGCAGACCCAATCCTCTCCTCCTCACCTTTGGGCTGTAATTTGGCGAAGGACCATTTTAGATTACGGGGAAAGGAGACATATGCTCGGTGGAAGGAAAAAATTGTTATATTATAAAAATTAGGCGATGTCTAATGCCGAGACTAGCCAGATCCATCCCGAGCACCTACCGAGGATCTTCAGGGCTGATGATGGGATGGGGAGTGTGAAAGTGAGGAACATGGGGGAGGGGGGGAAAAAAAAAAAAGGGAAGATCCAAAGGTAGGCGAAAAGGGAAGGCAGGTGGCAGGTCGGGGCATAGCATCACAAGAAGCTAAATAGAATTCACCAATCAAATTATGTAATTGTATAATACTTCACATGATTTAATGTGAGTCTATTATCATGCAAATGCATGTCTCTATCAGGAGCTTGAACAAAGCAGATATGCAAACTATAGCAAGATATACATCAATTGGAACACATGACAGTTAGACACATGGCTTTTCTGGGTAACTGGTAATGTAAAGATACATTTCATTACAGAACAGCCCTGACTGGCCTATTGGCGGACGCGAGAAGAGACTTTGAGATGTGGTAATGAGAAGAAAGGCCTAGGTAGGGGAGAGGAGAAGACCCCATTGCAGGGCAGAGGGAACTCTATTGTGTCCTTCCAGAGGAAAACCCCTTAAGGAAGGGAGCAAAAGAGATCGATTCATTCAAACCTGGGGCAGAGGTGGCATCCAATTTGTGTATCCACCTCTGTTCCCGTTGCAATAAGATCTTGTTCCAATCCCCACCCCGGGCCGGTATGTGTATGCGATCTAGGGCAACAAATGTGAATTTCGGCATTCTATAATTGTGTACTGTTACAACATGTCGACCAATTGGCAAATAATAATTGCCAATTTCCATACTGTACACATGTTTGGATATGCGACGGTGGAATTCCTGTTTCGTTTTACCCACATAGTATGCCCCACATTCACATTCCATGAGATATACTATTCCACGTGTTTGACAGTTTACAAAATGAATGGGTCGAAAAGTACCACCGTTCGGTAGACAAAAAGTCTTATCCCGTCTGATATGCTTGCAGCATGAGCAGTGATTGCAAGGAAAAGAGCCAAAAACTGAGCAGTGTTTGGATCCCTTTGCCGCACTCATATACTCACTTTGCACTAATTTATCATGTAACGATGAGGCCCTTTTGAAGGAAATGGAGGGACGTATGGGGACAAAACGTCCAATTCTGGGGTCATCTCTTAAAATAGGCCAATATTTCTGAATAATATTATAAATGATGTTATGTTGTTTAGTAAAACGCATCGTGATCCTGGGTAAGTCCCCCGTGGGGTCATCACGTATCTTTTTAGAGAACAGGAGATCCTTGCGGGGTAGAGTTACCACCTTATTAAACGCCCTGCGTAGGCATGAGCGGCTATACCCGCGTGCTAGGAATCTAGTCTGGAGTTTATAGGCTTTTTGCCATTTTAGTTTTAGTTGTATTTTAATCATCTCAATTGTTTTAGTTTTAGTCGTATTTTAGTCGACTAAACTAGTACTAATTTAGTCAATGAAAATATTTAAGTCGACAAAATTAACACTGCCCTCTAGCAGAGATATTTCTTCACCAACCACCCTTGTAAAGGGACATCACAGTTTTCAATGATGTGTTTATTTTGTGGCTATTATTATTATTTGTATCTAAGATTAATGATGAACATACTGTAGTTTTTCATATAAAACAGTGAGGAAGATAAAAATAATCCACCCAGGGTGCCAAATTCTTTGTATTATTATATTATTTGTAAAACTGACAAGGCTTATGTACCATGGATTGTAGATTTCATAATTTTTTAGAAGGTGGTCTCAGCGGGGAGCATCGATAGTTTAAAAAAACTATTAGATAAGCATCTGAATGACTGCAACATACAGGGATATACAATGTAATACTGACATATAATCACACACATAGGTTGGACTTGATGGACTTGTGTCTTTTTTCGACCTCACCTACTATGTAACTATGTAATATATAACCTTAAAGTGATAATTAAACCCAAAAGCAAACATTTAATATATTGCAGCTTACCAATTCTTAGATGTAATGGCTGTGTTAGCTTTCTTTTTTAGGCTTTCTTTCCTTTATTTTCACCTGGTGATCCGACCATTGAGTATGTTATTTTTTAACAGAACAAGCTGTCCTGCAGATGTAGCAGTTAGAAGGTTTAGATAAAGCTGATTATTGTAAGCAACCCTCTCAGTGGTAAATGGTTTAATTTATGTACCGTATTTAATCGGCGTATAACATGCACTTTTCCCCCTTAAAAGCAGGCGAAAATCATGGGTGCGTGTTATACGGTGATCCCCCGCCGTTTCTAACCTTTTCTGCGGCTCTTGGTGGCTTTCAGGTATTTTCGGCCACACTCGGCCATTCTCGGCTGCACTCGGACATTCTCGGTGGCTTTCGGAAAGTTCAGTTCTCAGGAATGCACTTTGTCAGTAATCCATCCTCCGACACAAAATTAATTAGTTGATTTGACTATAATATTTACTTTGAGCTGACCTTTTGTTTCATTATATCTTTAAAGAATTACCGAATCATGTCGAATTCATTCGAATTCATTCGTTATATTTCTTTCGTATTGGTTGTTATTCGTTATTTTTTTATTCGGATACATCCGAATGTCCGAAAGATGCAAAATTCGGCCAAATTTTGGTTCGTTATGTAACCCCAAGCCACATCGGGATTGCATTGCAGGATCCTAGTGCAGGTTACTTACCTTGTCCCCAGGATCCTACAATGTCCCCCAATGTGTCTGCGGGCTCTGTCCTCCGCCCGATGCCTCTGTGCCGGGCTCCGTTCCCTGAGAGTGTTGTGACGCATGGGGCAGAGCCCAGCGGCAAACTAAAAAAATAGAAAATTCATAACACATACAGTACACTGTAATCTTACAGATTACATTACTGTATGAAATAATTTCACATTCCTTTTGTCCCCAGTGCTTTGTCCAGAGCCCTGCATGCAGTTTTATATTATATATACTTTTCTTTCTGCCTGGAAACTTGAGATTGTCCATGGCAACCAAAAAGTGTCCCTTTATGTCAAAAGTCGTTTTAGACCAGCTGGAAAACAGCGATGGTGAATTAGAACATTTGCAAAATTGAGCGAATCATGGGGAAATTAATTTTTATTATTATTTTTTTTATATAATTATTTATTATATTATAATTTATGATTTTGGGTTTCAAGCTTTATCATACCCAGGATATCTACTAGACTCTTGTTTTAAGTGTGTTGTTGCTAAGAATTACATGCCTACAATATAAAACGCCAAATTTCTATGCAAAACAATTGTACTGCTTTGAGACGCAAAAATCTGCCATAATCATACCGCCAGGGTGGTTACACTCCACTTTTGAAAAAACTGCTAACATAGCTGCTACACAAGCCATCTTGTAATATAATGCTATTAAAAATGACCTTTCCGCGCTAGCTTTGGTTTGATAAAACTGCCAAAAACTCAAATGTTGATTCTTTGTAACATGGCAGATGAGGGGCATTGTATACAGTGTATATGTACAGAATGCCACCAGGAATGTTATTTTGCAGACTCTTACTGCCCTGCTAATGACCCTTTATAGATACTGGGGATAACAGAGAACATGTATTAAAGTGATTGCAAACATTTTTAAAATAACAAACATGTTATACTAACTTGCTCTGTGCAATAGAACTGCACACAGCACCCTGAATCTCCTCTTCTCATGGTCCCCTGTTGGCACTTCTAACTCCTACTCATTGTGTGCCACCATAGGAAGGTACTTCCTATGGTGGCACACCAGTGGGGTCTTTCCTAAGCCATTCTGCCTGCATCTATAGACACAGACAGTGTGGCTCAGCCCCACGCTCCACTCTTCTGTCAGAGAATTTGATTGACAGAGGGGGGAGCCAATGGTGCCTGTTATCAATCTACCCTGTAAGGAGGGAGAGAGAGGAGAGCTTCATTGCTCTAAGGCCCAGCTCTGGTTCAAGATTGGGCTCAGGTAAGTTTAAGACTGCTTTCACAATGAAAGCATCAGCCATTAGCGCTAAAGCGCCACTCAATTTAATGGCGCTTTAGTGCTGTTTAAACTGCACTTTTGCATCACTTTATGCTGCTAGCAGGGCACTCTTAACCCCAAAAAGTGTTAAAAACTCCCATTTTGCTGCGGTTTCAAAGTACTTTTTAGGCTCAACTGATATGACCTGTCTTTTACTGGCACCTGTTCTGGGAGTGAAGACCAGTGATCCAATTCGGGTCTTGTTGTCACCCCTCTTTGTGACATCATCACGACTCTAAAGTCCTCAATAGCCTTAGAAGTCTCAAGAGTTGGATAGCACTGGAAATGTCCAGGTCACCCATGCAGTGTTGTGGGCCCCAAAGAGGGACCCACTTACTCTACAGTCCATGAAATAGAAGACTCAGGAACCATTGGGTTGATTTACTAACACTGAAGAGTGCACAATCTCGTGCTGCTCTGCATATGAACCAATCAGCTTCCAGGTTTGTTTGTCAAAGCCTAATTGAACAAATTGTAGTTATAAGCTGACTGGCTAGTGGATACCATGCAGAGCTGCACCAGATTATGTACTCTCCAGTTTTAGTAAATCAACCCCATTGCCTTACGTGACCATGTTTTTTTTTGGGGGGGGGTTGCTTCAGTAATCAGCTAAAGAGGGATGGGGTATTGTTTATGCTGGAGGGAACGGGGAGTGAGTGTCTGTGTCCAGAGTTTTAACAAAATGATCTGTACTTATGTAACCCAACAACTGTGCACCTTTGCTTAGGATAACCTCCGCCCGTTAACCATGCAAATGAAAGGCGCTTAGCATCAAAGAATATGCTTTCTACCTGGGAACTGTGGAATTTGAGCAGCTGTTCTAAAAGGTATTAAATCAATAAAACCACTAGAAAATATTAAACAAAAATCTGCGAGGTGAATGGATCAATCAATTCACCCGTAGAAAAAACAGCGCATAATACTTCATAAAACAAAGAAAAAATTATATGTGATTTGTGCTAATACGAACTATGGAGAAAACATTTATTTCTTCCCAAATGCAGTCATACACACTAAGTATTGTCCATGAATACTGTCCATATATCCAAATTAGGCTGAGTAATTGGGATAGTTTCAGCAAAAAAGTTACAGCAAAAAAGTTAAAACGAAATATCTATTTCAGTCCATCAACAGACAATAGAATTAAAGATCAAAACTGAAACAAAGTGTCCTGGTACAAATCACAGGCAGTGTACGCTGCAATCCTTCCTTAACATGATTATACTTCCACTAGTATGATGCAGTAATCCCGAATTTACTGGGGTGCAGTCTCAAGGATGAGGTGACCCCCCTTAGTAATATTCTTACCAGATATGCCTGGTTACATAGGCTCTCAGAAATTACTCCTCATCGGTTCGATCTCATCAGCTTCATAAGCGCAGTCTTAGTCTGAAGACATGAGGGAAGATCTTGAATTACCCGACACTTATGCAGTGGATGAGATCCAGCCGATGAGTAACATCTGAGATCCCGTGTAACCAAGCACATCCGATCGTGTATTACCTGCGCTTATGAAGCTGATGAGATCGAACCGATGAGGAGTAATTTCTGAGAGCCTATGTAACCAGGCATATCTGGTAAGAATATTACTAAGGGGGGTCACCTCATCCTTGAGACTGCACCCCAGTAAATTCGGGATTACTGCATCATACTAGTGTAAGTATAATCATGTTAAGGAAGGATTGCAGCGTACACTGCCTGTGATTTGTACCAGGACACTTTGTTTCAGTTTTGATCTTTAATTCTATTGTCTGTTGATGGACTGAAATAGATATTTCGTTTTAACTTTTTTGCTGTAACTTTTTTGCTGAAACTATCCCAATTACTCAGCCTAATTTGGATATATGGACAGTATTCATGGACAATACTTAGTGTGTATGACTGCATTTGGGAAGATATAAATGTTTTCTCCATAGTTCGTATTAGCACAAATCACATATAATTTTTTCTTTGTTTTATGAAGTATTATGCGCTGTTTTTTCTACGGGTGAATTGATTGATCCATTCACCTCGCAGATTTTTGTTTAATACTTATGTAACCCAATAGCTACTAAATATCAGCTGACTGTTGATCAGGTATTGCTATTCTAAACAGAACTACTCTACATTACAACTTTGTTTATTAATAGCTTGTGCTGTTAAAAGAAATGACGCAGAATTAGGATTGAGGGGTCTCATGTTCAAGATGAGGGGTCTAATCAAAATGTGTGCATTACATAAACAGAGAGCGGAATCAATTTCAGAAGGAGCATGGATTAGAATAATTTCTCTCCTAAATTATGATTGATTAAATTTGTGCAGAACAAGATAGCTTCTGCTATGTTACCTCTAATTAAGTTGATTTTGGAGAGCTTGAGTGGTGAAGGCTTGTTGATTGACTAGTGAGAGAAAAAACAGACACGTGTATTATAGGAAATAACATTAGTGTATATTGGAATGTCAGACGGTGGAGCCACCAAAAAAGACCATAGGACAGAAAAAAATAACCATATTTTGTTTTACAGTTTTGATTTTTTTTTCCAATCTCTGATAAATTTTCATTCTTTATAGATTCCCCCCTGTAATTGTTCCCACCCCAGCTATCCCCCTGCTATTAGCTAAAGACTGGTACACATGTACCAAAGTTTTCCGGTTCGGCAGGTTCAGAGTATTTTGGTGGGGGAGGGACAGTGAGAAAACAATATCGCAGCTGGCAAAATCCCTGCATCAAACATCGTTGTGTTAAGTTTATTTTTATATTTTATATTATATATATATTTTTTTTTTATTATTATTTATTTATGTCTGTCAGTTTATTTTTGTGTTGTGTGAGCCCATGCAGCAGGCTTCTGGCTATTTCAGTAATCATCCCAAAAATGTGGCACACTATATATGTTTATTTGGTCAGACTATTCATACTGTAGTTCCCGCTTATGGCCGTGCACCTTCAAAGTGTTTCACTACAATTGCATTTAGAGGCTTCTGACTTTATCTGCACAGTCCTCTCCGAGCCACCAGCAAGCAGCTCCACAGATACACTCAGCAATTTGTGCCTAATGCCTGTTACTACCTTACTCTTGTGAGTAACTATGCCCATTTGTGAATTAAATTTACTTTTATACTGCACTTAGAGTGGTATCTGTGTTTTATCCTGTGCATTGGTCTTTAGGAGAGTGAAAAGTATTGGTGCTATTATCAGGTTTGTGGCCAGGCTCACATAAGTTAAGAGCTATAAAAGTTATGTCCAAAAAAGTTATGCGTACACCCCCAAACTAGTGAGTTCATGGGGTTTCTATTGAAGAGTTCTGTTAATGCTACAGCATGCAAAGACATTTTAGACAATAGCACGGTTCCAACATTGTGACATCGATTTCAGGAAGGATATTTTCTGTTCCAGCATGACCATGCACAAAGCCAGTTCTAAAAACTTAGTTTGATGAGATTTGTGTGGAGGAACTTTAAATCCTGACCTTAACCTTAACACCCCCTGGCGGTATTCCCGAGTCCGCCTCGGGGTGCAATTTCAGTACCATAAGCAGTAACCCCAAGCCTCGGGATCGCATTGCAGGATACAGGGAGAGTTACTTACCTTGCCCCCTGGATCCTGCGATGTCCTCCCCGCTGTGTGTGCTCTGTCTCCTCGCTCAATTCACACAGTGCCCGAGTGCAGCTGAGCTCCGTTCCCTGCGACGTTGCAACTCACAGGAGCGGAGATCGGTGCCAAATTCAAAAAAGTAAAAACACACAATACACATACAGTACTGTAATCTTACAGATTACAGTACTGTATAAAAAAAAATACACATCCCCTTTGTCCCTGGTGGTCTGTGCAGTGCCCTGCATGTAGTTTTATATTGTAAATACATTTTTTTCTGCCTGGAATTTGGAGATTGATCATAGCAACCAAAAACTGTCCCTTTATGTCAAAAGTGGTTTTAGACCAACTAGAAAACAGCAATAATAAATTATAATCACTTGCAGAATTGAGCGATAGCGATTTCTGGTGAAATTCGTCATAAAACACTAAATCTAATGACAGCGACAATTCTGCAACTGAGCAAATTTCAGTGTTTTTGATTTGATTACATTATTGAATATTTTTTTATTAATATATATATATATATATATATATATATATATATATATATATATATATATATATATATATATATATATATATATTATTTGTAATAATTATTTATAGTTATTTATTATATTATAATTTATGATTTTGTGTTTCAAACTTTATCATACACTGGATGAGTTATTCCTAAGAATTGCAGTGCTACAATATAAAATGCCAAATGTCCATGCAAAATAATGGTACCTGTAAAAATGGGGTATCTAGCGTTACCTGACATTGAAGAAGTGAACCCCTGTGTTTCTAACAATCCAGGTGTCACATCAATTTAGTAAAATTTGTGTACGTTAACCTTTCTGTATCAATTTTGGGTATTTTAGTTACCGTATCCCTAAAATATAAAGACAATAAATTGTGACAAAAGGCTATAAATGCCCATAGAAAGTGCTTAGTGCAAGGATAAGTTCAAAGTAATAATATAATACTCAATGCGATTTATGTTTAAAATCGCATAAGTACTATTATGTGTTGAATTATCTCCAAAACACTAATAGACTACATACAGTAAATTCATCAAGTTGTAAAGTGCAAATTAGTGGAAAATAAATCAAATACAGTATAACTGTAAAATCTGTAAACATATACTTCAAATCTCATGTATATAATAGTGCAAAATCACAAAGTGAAAAAGGAAAAACAAACCCTATATAGATATATGTACGTAGGATATATATCAAAATTTCTATATATCATAAACAGAAAATATATCGAAAGAAATATATATATATCAAAACTTAAGTGTATATAAAAAATAAAATATAAATCAAAAATAAAGCAAAATAAATTAAAGGAAAAAAAAGGAGAAAAAAAGGGGGAAAAAAGTCTTTAGTGTCCACAATTGAAAAAAATCCTCAGTTGTGCAAATCCAGCAAAAAAGGTGTATTCATAAGGTGACTTTAGTGCTTGGTATATATCCTTCAGATGACTTGCATGCTCCCCCACAAGGTTCCCCACTCACCAGAAGAATACACCCCTGCAGGGGTACTGCGCCTTTAAATCAGCCTTATGCAGTTCCAACTCTCAGGCCCATATACGATATAGTTCTTTGTAGCCAGAAAAAATCCAGTTTATTCTGCAGCCAAAAATGGAGTCAGCGAGAGGACGTTGTCTTCCCTCCAGCCACGGTCAGGGGTGATCAGCACCCGGTGCACTCACTGCTGGATGACTCAGGTCTGCTGAGTCATCCAGGAGGGATGGAGGGATGGCTGGAGGGAAGACAACGTCCTCTCGCTGACTCCATTTCTGGCTGCAGAATAAAATGGATTTTTTCTGGATACGAAGAACTACTGTATATAGTATATATCGTTTATTGTCTTTATATTTTAGGGATACGGTAACTAGAATACCCAAAATTGATACAGAAAGGTTAACGTACACTAATTTTACTAAATTGATGTGACGCCTGGATTGTTAGAAACACCGGGGTTCACTTCTTCAATATCAGGTAGCGCCAGCCACCCCATTTTTACAGATTATTAATTACTTGTGAAAACCCCTTGTGGGGATTTCTTGGCTGGGGGCTGCAACCTATTTTTTCTATTTTTTTATTTCTTGTATTACATAAGCGCGGCTTTGTCCAATATTTATAAAAATAATGGTACCGCTTTCAGCACCTAAAATCAGAAATAATTATACCACCAGGGATGTTAATGAACACATTTGGGATAAATTGGAATGATAATTTCAGGTCAGATCTACCCATCCAACATCAGCATCTGACCCCACAAATGCTTTTTTATGGCTGAATGGGCACACATTCCCAAACACAACTCCAAAATGTTATGGAAACTCTTCCCAGAGGAGTGTAGGCTGTTATAGCTACAAAGGGGGGCCAACTTGATATTAGTACCTATGGTATTGGCATGGGATGTCCAAAAAATTCATATAGGCGTGATGGTCAGGTGTCCACTAATATTTGGTCATATTGTTTGCATTTATTTGCAAATGCAGCTACAAAAGCCAGAAGAATATTACCATACATAAAAAAGAGGATATACTCCAGAGATAGAATGATAATCCTGCCACTTTATAAAACTCTGGTTAGACCACATCTGGAGTATTCTGTCCAGCTCTGGTCACCAGTCCTCAGAAGGGATGTGCTGGAACTGGATAGAGTCCAAAGAAGAGCAACAAAACTAATAAGGGGACTGGAGGACCTTGATTACGAGGAACGACTGCAAACACTAAATCTATTCTTGCTGGAGAAACAACGCTTGAGAGGAGATTATGATATCAATTTACAAATAGCTCAATGGTGATCCCAGCATAGGAAAAAAATGATTCAGTCTCAAGTAGTGTGGGAAGACACAGACACACACTATGAGATTGGAGGAGAAGTGGTTTAACCCTAAACTGCGCAGGGGGTTTTCACTGTCAGGGTAATAAGGATGTGAAACTCTCTTCCACAATTGGTGGTGGGTTGCAGGGAGTATGGATATTTTTAAGTGACTCTTGCATGTGCATCTTAAAGAACACAACATACAGGGATATGGGAAATAATTATACACACTGACATGTGCACCTACACAGGTTGACCTGGATGGACTATTGTCTTTATTTACCCTTGCCTACTATGTAACTATGTAACCATGTATGTATTTACGTTCTAGATATATCAGACTTAAAATGGCACTTGAACAGCTATTTTTCTCTTTAATAAAACCACTGCAATGTCCACCTTCTGGTGATTAATTTACAGATTAATGAGCTAGTGTTCGAGTGGTGACAGAGCAGTCTGCATTGCCTCCTCTTCACAGCCACTAGAGCCAGTGAGTAATAATGTGCACTGTATCTAATCATCCAGCAACCTCTCCTCCCAGGATCCTGAAATGGTGCCTAGGTCATCAATTAATTGACAAAATGATTGATGGCTCCCTCCATATTGCAGTACTACTCACTTAGCCAGGACATCAGCTAGCGGCTATCCTTTTATTACTTTCTGAAAAGAGACCTTTTGCTGCAAAATTAATTTTGGAAAGGGGACACCATTTAATTATATGTCATTTTTAGTTATCCTTGAAAAAAAAACCTTGAATGATATCTTGGCTTAGAAAGCATGCATCTTGTACCACGATACACTTGTTTCATCAATCTGAGAATCATGGCAGAAAAAGGAGGAATTTCATTTTCATTGCAGGATGTCCTTGATCATAAAAGCCCCAAACAGGCACCTCCCACTGATGATTTTCCCTCTATGAGAGGCTTCATCATCGAGCATGTGTGCATGAACTTTGAAAGACATTACCACATGAGGCAATATAACTTGATCAAAAAAGGAAAACTCAATTAAAACATCTCATATACTTTTACATATGCTTTTGTGATTTTAAAAGTCATTTTAGTTCATTTAAATCTGCATCAATCATTAAAATAATACCTGGTGATGCTGCCATGAAGGTCTTTGTTTGAGTATTATCTCTTCTGGAACATAGAAAAAGAAAAAGAGTTTTGGTACTTTTCAGGCGCTACTTAGAATCATAAATGCACATTATCTACAAAAAATAAAAAATAACTTTATTCATTGACATAAAAATATTTTTTTTTAATAAAAGACCAACAACACCTTGCATTTAGACATATGTACAGTATGACTATTTTGCATGATAACATTGCAAATATATTGTCAAACTGTAAGGGAAGTCTGGTCAACAGAAGTGCATTGGTGCGCAGGTGCAGGCACACCAGCGTGTGCACAAAGAATAACTTGTATTGGTGCATGTGTGAGTGTGCATGGGCATGAGCAGGCACACACGTGCACAAACATGCCCATACTGGCACCAGACAGCCTATTTAAACTGAGCAATGACACATACATACTTTCAGCTTGTTCCTGTTAACCTGTGTCTTGATCTGTTCCAGTTACCTGTGTTTGACCCAGCTTCATTCTTGTACATTCCTTTAATCTTCTGCTTGCCTACCTGTGACCTTGGCTGATGTTTGACTCTGCTCCTTTCTCATGTTCCTGTACCTCGCTGCCCGGCTGTTGATGACCCCCTGGCTTATGTTCACGCAATGTTTCCACCTGCTGATCCAGCGACACAGAGTTCCAGTTCTCAGTGCCTCTCCGGTGATCTGCAGCCATCGGGTTCCTGCCAAGGCCTAGCTGGTGCCACCTACTATATCGACGCTCGTGCTACTCTGTGTCCTTCACTCCCTGTCATCTCTACCAGGGGCGTTGGACAAGAGGTGCAAGACACAGCTCGATCTCCACCAGTTACGTCACACAAACTTAGTCCAAGGCTGACAACTCCAAACCCTCCATCTAACTTCACTCCTGCATTGTCACCTGGTCACATGGACTTCTGATGGAGACCATAGCCAGTCCTGCTGATGCTCATGGTACAAGCATGTCCCATCACTGTCACCATCAGGTAACCCATGTAGACAGTAGGTGGCTGCAGAAGATTGACAGCACTGACACGGAACAACACAAAAAAAGTGAAAACATAACAGTTGTTTATAATATGTTAGAAAACTTATGTCATCCAGTTATGGTTTACATCTAATGTAGGTACACCTGTTGTTATAAAAGCATAACTGGTGCATGTAAACCTTATGTCATGAGCCTGTATGCAGAACCTGAGTTGACGAGGGTGGCCTTTGCACAGTTTCCATCCAAGCAACCCAGGATAGTAAGACAAGGACTTCAGAGGCTAAAGAAAGGCATAAGTGCCAAGGTGTAGCCACTGTGAACAGGAACTTGAGAGTGCAGGTATATGATGAGCAGAGGTGCAACTGTTGATGTGCTGAGGTGGCACCAAGTTTAGTAGATGGCATACGCCGGGATGTGCACAGAACCAGAGTCAGAGTCAGGGACAGGCAGAGGTCGGCAATGGTCAATCAGTGAGACACACTGTGAGACACTAGGCAGAAGCATGACCAGTAGTCCAGGCCGGGGTCAGTAACCGTGGCAGATAGCAGACATGAGCAGGTAAGGATCATCCAAGAGTAAGGTCAGAACAGAAGCCGGGTCAGTAACAGGATCATGGATGCACATAGAGACTGGATCACAGGGGAAAGGCTGAAGACCATACAGAAAAGGACCAGTGCAGGATTCTAGGTTAAACAGGCTACCTGTTAGCGGTATGGGCAAATGAGCAATCTGTCTTCTATGCTTATGCCCATGCACACTCGCATTAGCCAAACAGCAAAGTCCTGGTCCGATGACTGGTACTACATTCCTGACACCCTAACAATGCCGGTAGTCTTTTAAATATACTATTAAAGCCCCTTTCACACTGGGGTGTTTTTCAGGCTACAGCACTAAAAATAGCGCCTGAAAAAATCTGGCCCCTTTCAGGGCTTTCACACTGGAGTGGTGCGCTAGCAGGACGGTGAAAAAAGTCCTGCTAGTCACATCTTTGGAGCGCTAAAGGAGCTGTGTTTTCACCGCTCCTAAACCGTTCCTACCCATTGAAATCAATGGGGCAGCGAGCGCTAGCGGCCGCATACCGCTGCTAAAACAACGGTAAAGCGGCGCTAAAAATAGCGCCACTTTAACGCCGACGCCGCTCCCGCCCCAGTGTGAAAGGGGCCTAAAAGAGTGTTGTTATATCTGTTTAAGTGCAACAAAATACTCATTGATCTTGCATATGAGAAGGTTCTTATTTGCCCTGGTCATGGTATATCTAGTAGAAGTTAGTAGTTAAGCTTGCCAGACATCTTCCTATGCTCTCTGCCTTTGCTGCACCTTTATCAGTTAGCATCGTTCCCTGGTCTCTATCTACCCTTCAGATCACCCCCTCCCTGTCATGTTAAGAGAATACAAAGAGGTGTTCTGTAAATCTAACATATTTCATGTTCCAAGGTGACAACACTGCTCTTCCATAGAGACAGTACAGTAAGTAAGCGTTGTCACTCTAGGACATGAAGCCTACCAAATATAGACTGTCAAGCAGCAAAATATTATTTTATTAGATTTGGGTATATTTATCAGAGCTAGGACAAGCATGAAGCAAATGAGCATCAACAAAAAGCCTGAATTCTATATACAGTTAGTCAGAAAGTACTGACAACTAATAATTTCAGAAGTAGAGGTCAGCATAACCTTCTCCACATCCTCTTAAAGGTGTACTTCAATACTCATCAGGCACACCGCGATTCTTATGAAATTTCAACCATTTAAAACGCTTTCGGTCCAAAAAAAAACAAAAAAGGCAAATGTAATTTAAAGTGTTTTTATACCCAACAACAAAAATGTAATGAAAACAAACAAATAAACTCGCTCTTCATGTACAACAACAAACACGAGATTTCAGCATCCTAAAATGTTACTGAAAGTGAATACTGAACATACTGTAAAGACAAATCTATATAAAAAATCAAGTGTGCATATCTCTTTAAATGTGAAATGAATAAATAAAAACATTAAATTAAACAGTTAATAATATTCCAATAAAGTGAAGTAACTAAAATAAAATAAACAGATCATGTATTCAGTACAACATATCAAAAATGAATTAACCACTTGCTGACCGCCCTGTAGCAGTTTTACAGCTCTGCGCTGGATCATGTGTATATACAGTATACAGCACATAATCCTGCACTCTTGCCTGCAGGGGGGTGCACAAGTGCCGCCGGCGGACTGATTCTACTGTGATTATTTACAGAAGAAGCTGATCTGCGGGTGTCTGCCGCCACCCACCTATCGACAAACAGATCTTTGTTCTAAAGGGGGGTGGATGGATTTTGTGTTCCTGCAAAGCTCTTCCCCTAGTAAAAGCAACCCCTTCCCAGGCAGTGTCATTAGTACAGTGACAGTGCATATTTGTTAGCACTGATCACAGTATTAGTGTCACTGGTTCCGGCAAAGTGTCAAAAGTGTCAGTTATGCCACATACACACGATTTAACTATCCGGCAGACCAGGGTCCACCAGACAATTTGCCCGTGTGTGGGCTCCGGTGGACTTTTTCTTCCCAAAAGTCCAACAGACTTAGAAAGAAATTTTGACTCAAAATTGTCCACCGGACTCGGCAGTCCGGCAGGCAATCTCCGCTGGACATTTCAAATGAACAGACTTGCCCACACACGGAGTAAAGTCCGTTCATTTTGAACATGACTCCAGGTAGACGGGACTAGCGATGGAAGTCAATGTCGCTGCCTCCATCAGTGATATTGACACCTCGCAAGCCCTGTCGCCTGGTATGGATTTAAAGGGGAACTCATACGCTGAAAAAAAACTACGTAGGGGCCCCCCTCAAAGTCCATACCAGACGCTTATCTGAGCACGCAGCCTGGCCGGTCAGGAAAGGGGGTGGGGATGAGCGTACCCAGCCCTGTGCCCTCAAAATGGGGGGTGCTTTGGGGAAGGGGGGCCCTGCAGCCCTCCCACCTCAAAGCACCTTGTCCCCATGTTGATGAAGACAAGGGCCTCTTCCCAACAACCCTGGCCATTGGTTGTCGGAGTCTGCGGTCGGGGGGCTTATCGGAATCTGGGAGCCCCTTTAATAAGGAGCCCCCCAGATTCCGGCCCCCTACCCTATGTGAATGAGTATGGGGTACGATGTACACCTACCCATTCACCTGGGGGAAAAAGTGTCAATAAAAAAAAAACACAACACAGGGCCAACGCTAGTAAAAGAGCTGGAAGAAGAACCGAAGAGCGGGATGAGACCCCCGAAGTCAGAAGAAGACCCCCGGAGTTGGAAGAAGACCCCCGGACGGCGGCAATGACAAAGAAGAAAGCTAGGCTCCTCCACTAGCAAAAGAGCGGCAAAAGAGCACAAGATAGCGGCAAGAAGACCCCCGAAGTTGGAAGAAGACCCCTGGAGCTGTCTAATAAACTACTGTTTTTTTATTTACACTTTTTTCCCCCAGGTGAATGGGTAGGGGTACATCGTACCCCATACTCATTAACATAGTGTGGGGGGCCGGAATCTGGGGGCCCTTTATTAAAGGGGGCTCCCGAATTCCGATAAGTCCCCTGCCCGCAGACCCCGACAACCAACAGCCAGGGTTGTCAGAAAGAGGCCCTTGTCCTCATCACCATGGGGACAAGGTGCTTTGGGGTAGGGGGACTGCAGGGTCCCCCTTCCCCAAAGCACCCCCCCATGTTGAGGGCACGCAGCCTGGTACGGCTCACGAGATGTCAATCTCGCTGATGGAGGCAGCGACATTCTCTTCCTTTGCTAGTCCCGTCGTACCTCAAAGCACGTTCATGTGTGGGCGTGTGTGGGTAGGTCCGCTCATTCAGAAAGTCCAGCGGACCTCCGCTGGAAAGTCTGGCGGATTGTCCACCGGATAGTCTGATCGTGTGTATGCGGCATTAGTTTCCGACTGTCTGCTGCAATATTGCAGTTCTGCTATAAGTGGCTGATCCCCGCGATTACTAGTAAAACATAAATAAATAAAAATTTGATAAATATATACTATAGTGTGTAGACACTAAACCATTTATGTAAAAAAATCAATATATGCATATTGGGATTTTTTTTTTTACCAAAAATATGTAGCAGAATACATATTGGCCAGAGTTAGATGTTTTTAAATTTTTTATTGGACATGTTTTATAGCATTAAAAAAATATTTTTTTTCAAAATTGTCAGCCTTTTTATTGTTTATAGCACAAAAAAATAAAAAACCCAATGGCGATCAAATACCACCAAAAGAAAGCGCTATTTGTGGGGAAAAAAGGACATAAATTGCATTTGGGTACAGTGTTGAATGACCGTGCAATTGCCAGTTAAATTAACGCAGTGCCATATCACAAAAAATGGCCTGGTCATGAAGGGGGAGAGGTAAATCTTCTGGAGGTCAAGTGGTTAAAAAATCCACTATGTTGCTGAACTCGCACAATTTCATTTCTGCATGTAAGTCCCGACTTCTGGGGTGATTTTAGAGACATCTGCGCAGGTTTCCACACAGATGGCAATGGAAATCGCACCCCAAAATCTACTATTGGGAATTGGTGCAGCAACATACCAATTCGGACGCTGTCAAATTGCATGCCAATTCGCATCAATGTGAACCACGGTTCAGTGACATTCAAATGCAAATAAAGTGCTTCCAGTGTTCAGGTGTTGCTCCCCCATGTACAGCTTTTTACCAAAGGGTAAGCTCTCAACAAAGGGAGATCTACTGTATCTGCTTTTTGTTGAAACACTGCTGAAGGTCCCAACAACTGGCTCCAGGTCAGTATCATCTGAGGATGTCACACACGAGCACTCAATATTCCCCTCACATCAACATTTTTAATGTCATGGTACAAAATAAAAAGAAGTTTACTGCTAGGGTCTTTACCAACAATAACAGTTTTTTTGACACTGTGAATTATTCCTAATTGCTGAAAAAATGTTGCCTTGATCTGATAGTTGTCTTAGTGATTGAAAGCCACTTGACTGGTTTGAAACTGCTGGAAAATTGCCATGTTTGCAGGTAGTATTAATCATTAAAATTTTCATTGTGATTCACCTTATTCACAAAGCTCTTTGCCTCAGTAAAGATTGTGTAACATTGGTGCGTGAAGGATTTGCTGAATTTTTAGGGGGCCCTCTCAACCTTGCCAATGGTGAGCTTTTTCAGGGTTACCAGTTTAGAGTTACAGAGGAGGTCTAGCACTATAAATATTACTCTTGCTCGAACGATCACAGCAATGCCTCACATGTGTCATTTGAACGCAGTTTACATATGTGGGCATGACCTAGGTATGCATTCACTTCTGCGTGCGAGCACGAGGATCGCTTTTGTTTTTTTCTATTGTTTATTTTTTACATTTTTATTTTTACACTTTCCCTTTATTTGTTTACTTTTGTATCACTTTTATTCCTATTACAAGGAATGTAAACATCCCTTGTAATATGAATGGGACATGAAAGATCCTCTTTACAGAGAGATCTGGGGTTTATAAGTCCCTATATCTCTCTTCTATACTGGAAAACTTAAGATCAAAAAAAAAAAAAAAACAATCTCAGGTTTCCCAGCAAAAAAATATTAGTGTTTACAAAGCCAGCAGAGCCCCCTTGCCCCAAAGCACTCACCCCCCCAATGTTGAGAGTATGTGGCCTGGTATGAGGGGGGACACTCACTGGCCCCCCCTTCCTGACTTGCCAGGCTGCATGCCCGGATAAGCATCTGGTATGGATTTTAGGGGGGCCCACCCCATTTTCTTTTTAAATTTTGTTGTGGGGTTCCCCTAAAAATCTATACCAGACCCAAAGGGCCTGGTATAGACTGGGGGGGCTCTTATAGACTGGTTGGCCACCCACCCCATTTTTTTTTTTTACCCGCCAATTATTTTTACTCAGCTGTCCACTGGGAAGCCCATTGGCAGCTAATGATGACTTACATTACCCAAATACTGCATGTAATAGCCTTTCCTGAATTGAGTCCAATGTCTTTGAACCCAGATAACATAAACAACACTTGGTCTGGCTACACCCTAGCTGCAAACACTACATTTAGATTAAAGACATGCCAGCTTAAAGTAAGATCTCTGTACTTGCATCAGCCTTTCACCTGCTGAAAAAACGTTGATATGTTCTATATTGCAAACCTGGCAGTTCTTTTATAAAATAACTACTATAATATTTATGAATCCTACTGTTATATAATACACTGAGCAAAATGATAAAAGCAACACTTTTGTGTTTGCCCCTATTTATCATGAGCTGAATGCAAAGATCTACAACTTTTTGTATGTACACAAAATATTGTTTACAAATATTACAACCCCCACCCCCCCCCCCCCCCCCCCAAAAAAAAGTAAAACTGAACATTTTTGAGTGGCCTTTTATTGTGGCCAGCCTAAGGCACACCTGTGCAATAATCATGCTGTCTAATCAGCATCTGGATATGCCACACCAGTGAATTGGATGGATTATCTCGGCAAAGGAGAAGTGCTCACTAACACTGTGAGCAATATTTGAGAGAAATAGGCCTTTTGTGTACATAGAAAAAGTCATAGATCTTTGAGTTCCGCTCATCATCAATAGGGACAAACACAAAAGTATTGCGTTTATAATTTTGCTCAGTGTGTATGGCTGCACAACATCACTGAATTACTTTTCATTTTACACCTAGGTTTTGGTTAGATTTGTAGCATTTATAAACATTCAATATTGGCATTCAACTGGTCCAGCTTCATTCGTCATTGTCAACTTGATTTGCCATTCTTCAAGGTGAAAATAGTAAAACTCCAAACCTTTTGGTTAGTAAGGAATTAAACATAGGATGGTACTTACGGCTTCAGAATGTTAGATTGAATTCAAATGTTTTGTATGTTTTTTGCTCATGTGGTTTTATTCAATTGAAATCAATTGAAACACATCAAAATGCATTAGAATGCCTGTCAATGTGCATCATAAAGCTTGCCGACTTGTGTTGATACACATCAATGTATGTTGGCATGCATTTTTATACACTACAAAAAGCCTTTCAAATTGCACAGCATTATGTTCAGTTTACATTCTTTCTTTCCAATAATTTGTAGCTGTAGTAGCTTTTTTTAAAAGTATTAACCAGTTCCCGACCAGCTCGTGTATATATATGGGGCAGAGTGGCTCCCCTTGTACAGGTACGGGGTTCCTTTAAGAGCCGTGGGGCAGGAGGTCGCGATTTCCACCGGCCACGCACGATCGCATGCACAAATGCCAGCACAGGGATTTGTGTGTGTAAACAGGAGAGGAGACATGTTGTTTGTTCCTACTATGTAGGAACAGCAAAATGTCTCCTCTCCTACTCAGTCCTATCCCCATACAGTTAGAAACACTCACGAGGGAACACATTTAACACCTTGATCGCCCCCTAGTGTTAGTCCCTTCCCTACCAGTATAATTTACACAGTAATCAGGGCATTTTCATAGCACTGATTGCTGTATAAATGTCAGTGGTACCAAAAATTTATCAAAAGGTTCCGATCTGTCCACCTCAATGTTGCAATAACGCTAAAAAGTGCAGATCACTGCCATTACTGTTAAAAAATAAATTAATTAAAAAATGCCACAAAAATGCCATAAATCTTTCCCATAGTTTGTAGACACTATAACTTTTGCGCAAACCAATCAATATACGCTTAATGTGTTTTTTGTAGAAAAATATATATATTGGCCTAAACTGATGAAGAAAGTTGTTTTTTAAAAACATTTTTGGGATAGCAAAAAGTAAAAAATATATATTTTTTTTCAAAATCGCCGCCCTTTTTTGTGTATAGCGCAAGAAAATAAAAAATGCAGAGGTTATCAAATAGCACCAAAAGAAATCACTATTTGTGGAAAAAAACTACGCAAATTTTGTTTGTGTACAGCATTGCATGACTGCTCAATTACCAGTTAAAGTGCCAAATTGTAAAAAGTGCTCTGGTCAGGAAGGGAGTAAAACCTTTCCGGGGCTGAAGTGTTTAATGTGTGGTTTTACCAATGTTTGTAAGATGTGAAATGGACAGTACTATTCCAGAGTAGGGTAGCTGACTGTAATTCATGCCACCTTCCTAATCACTGCTGTAACACTCAACTCTAAGCCCCCGTACACACGGTTGGAAATTCCAACCACAAAATCCGTCTGATTTTTTCCGACTGATTTTGTTCGAAACTGGTGTTGCATACACATGGTCGGACAAAGTTGTCAGAAAATCCGATCGTTCGGAATGTGATGACGTTCTTTCGGTCCGACGGGACTACGTTCAGCCTAGTAGCCAATAGCTTTGCTCTCGTACTTTGATCTGAGCATGCGTAGCACTTTGTCCGATCGGATTTCTCTATAAACGATCAGAAAAAGTCTGATCGGATTTTGTTATCGGAAAATTTGAGATCCTGCTCTCAAATTTTTTTCCGTCAGAATTACAGACGGAAAAAGTCCAATAGAGCCCACACACGATCGGATTTTCCAACAATATAATCCGATCGGACCGTTTCCATCGTAATTTCCGACTGCGAGTACAAGGGCTTAGGCCTCATGTACACTGCTGCTGGTAAACGCACGTTTTGGAGCAGTTGGTCATTTTTTTCAATTGCTCCTGAATGCTCCTCTATGTTATCTTATCTGTCCATGTATGCTGAGTCATTTACAGTCGTTTCTAGGAGGTTGAGTTTGCAGGCTTTTTTTGGAACACACAAAAAAATTGTTCAGAAGTTGAGTTTAGAGGCATTTCAAGCGTCAAACATTTCTAAACATGGCTAAATGTGGTAACTCGCGTTTAGCCGTTTTTCGTTTACAGGCATTTTTCATTTTTGGCTATTTTGAAAAAAAGAATTTTTAAAACACTACTAAACATGGCTTAACACGGCAAAACTGATGTTTTAAATGTGGGTTACCAACTGTTATGTTAAATCGTTCAGGAGAGGTTGTAAAAATGTCCTGTGTACATAAGTCCGGCGAACATAGAAAGTAGTTTTGACTCAAAATTTGTCCGCCGGACTTGGCATTCAGCGGACAATCCGGTCGTCAGTGTGCTAGTCCGGCGGACTAAGAATGACGCATGCTCTGACGCAAGTACGAGAAGGAAGCTATTGGCTACTGGCTATTGAACTTCCTTTTTCTAGTCCCGTCGTATGTGCTGTACGTCATCGCATTCGAAATCTCCGGACTTTCGGAACGTCCGTGTGTGGCCAAGTCCGTTCATTATAAAGTCCGCAGATTATTTGCCGGATTGTTTGCCAGACCAATTCTGCCAGACAATTTGATCGTGTGTATGTGGCAGTACTGGAAATTGGAGTCAAATTTAGAAGCATTACTGCCAAATTGTCAGAAGGGGAAACATCTGTAAGATCGTAGACGATCTGCAGGACCTGTTTGCCAGAATGAGGTCAGTTTTGGACAATTCTAGAAAATGTGGAGTAGTGTGCCAGTCTGGGTACCACATCTTTAGCATAACGGGCTATGTCCTGGGAATAATGACACTTGTACCCATGGAGTCCTGTACCAATGCGTCCAGATTTTAAATGCGATCTACTGATAATTGCTGTACAGGGAAGACTTATGAACACAGAAAAGTATATGATTCTTTTGGTCTTCTGAAAACATAATGTTAAGATCTGTTTTGAAGACATGTGCAGTTTGTTTAATTACAAAATTAAATTCGGATGAATTTTTTTTTTCTGGAAATTTGGATTTATTCGAAATTCCGACTTACAATCGTACCGAATTTCAATGAATCCGAATTAACAAAAAAAATGTGGATGGAATTCAAATTTGAAGTGATTCAAATAGTTTTTGAAAAAGAAAAGAATAGAATTAGAAAAACAATAGAATAGAACAGAATAGAATAATAACCATTTCCCAAAATTCAAATAGAGTTAATTTGAATTTGAATAGAATATAAAAAAATTGATTAGAATAGAAAATAACAGAATAGTATAAAAAACAGAATAGAATGGAATAAAAGGAATATAACTATCTTCTGAAATTCCAATTTACGAAATAGAATAAATTTGAATATAAAAGAATAGAATAGAATAGAATAGAAAATAAAATAATACAATATAAAAGAATAGAATAAACAGAAAAATAATAGAATAAAAAAAAATAGAATAGAATATAAAGAATATAACCATTTCCCAGAATTCAAATAGACTCAATTCATTTGAATAGATTAGAAAAGAATAAACTTCCTTCCTTCCAAGGTTTCCTTGTTGAATGTTGAAAATTTGAAAATATTAAATAAAGAATAAAAAAAAAAGAAAAGAAAAGAAAAGAAAAGAATAGACTATTCTATTTAAATTAGAATTTTTATTCTTTTCTATTCTTTTTTAATTATATTATTCTCTATTCTATTATTTTTTATTTGAATTTCAGAAGATGGTTATATTATATCTATTTTATTCTAGTCTTTTTTATTCTATTATATTCTATTTGTTTCTATTCTATTATATTATGTTCTTTTATTTACTATTCTATGTTGTTCTGTTTTATTCTATTCTTTTATTTTCTGTTATATTATCTTCTATTCTATTATATTTTTTTATTCCATTCCTTTATTTTTTATTGTATTTTATTCTCTTTGGAAATTGTAAAACTATTGGAAAACTATTTGAATTTGAATATTATTCAAATTCCAAAAACGATTCAAATTCGAAAAGCTTTTGAATTCGAAAACTATTCAAAATTGATTCAAAAACTATTTGAATCGATTCAAATTCCGAAAATTCTAATTGATTTGACTACAAATAAACAAAATGAATTCCGAAAACAAATGAAACGGGTTAAACAAATTTAACTAAACACATTTATGTAAATAACAATATATACTGTAAGAGCGCAATAGCAATTTCCATAAGGGCTCATCACCCAGGTAGAGGTCTTCAAATAAAGTGGGTGGTCTACAGGAACAAGCATGAAAAATCTTTCACTTGCCTAAAGTAGAGGAATTAAGGGTGGAATGTACGAAAGATGGCATGATCCACTCGGAGGGGCCAAGAAAGGTAGAAGCTCTAACCACACTCAGGTCTGACTGGAGCTGAAAAGATTTGTCAGAAAAACCCGGCACAAAGTCCAGCTGGCCTTGTATATGCTTTAAGTAAGATTTACTTATGGTGAAACAAAACCATCCAAACACCAGCACAAACACCAGCACACAGCAAAAATAAAAGTAACGTGAAGAAAAATCCCAGTGACAGAATGACTAACAACTAAATATATACAAAATGGGGAAAACAGAGAATCAGGGAAAACTGGAGGTGCAGGAAGCAGATGAGTAGGGGGAATTGAGACTTGGATCAGAAATAAGGGAGAGCAGGTACAAGGCAGCTGATCACAGGGTACAAAGAACAGGGCAGGAACAGGAACAATGGAAACATAGTTTTTGATCCTGTTCCCTGTACCTGTTTGCCTGTTGTAACCCGGATTGATCTTTACTACTCTGCTCTTCTCCTGGACCTGACCCTTGGCTCACTTAAATGGATTTCCACCTTGTCTCCTGTGTTTGACCCTCTGCCTGTGACCCGGACCCACTTCCTGTCTCCTCGTCTTGACCCTCTGCTTGTGACCTGGACTTACCTTGTGTCTCCCAGACACCATACCCCAGTCAGTGATTGGGAATACCGATTCTCTGTGTTTGACCCTCAGCCTGGTTCTGGACTTTCTGTTTGTTTATCTTCAGCAAGTCATCCCATCTGCCTGACTCTTCACAGCTGCTCAAACCTACAAGGACTACTCCTGCCAGCTGGGTAGCCTCTTTGTTCCATTCACTCCCTGTATCACCTCCAGGGGGCAGACTGCGCTTAGTCGTAAGGGTGAACTGCTCTCGGCATCTCAGCCTTGGTAAGTACTTTTCTGACATCAGGTGAGTGCAGGCAAAAGCATAACAGATTTTTGTTGGAAAATGTTACCCTTTAAAGTTAGGGTTGCCACCTCATTCCTTTAAACCCGAACACATATTACTTACATAGTTGTGTGGCTGATTGAGGTGGTAATGAAACTCACTTGGTGCCTTATCTGCTTTAAATTAGCCTCAGAACCTGTGTAATGGGATAGAAGGCAGCAAGCATTTTACATTGTATAGATAATAAATACAAAACTAGACAAGCGATTAATTTAAAAAAAATATTTTATTGGTAAATATTTTGGCTGCGGTTGTTTTCTAAAATGTTTACATTATTTATTATCACTTATTATTATTATCACATTTATTATCACATCACTTAAAAGTATAGATAAATAAATAAATAAACCCAGCCACTATGGCTCATGCTTAATAATATTCTCTCTTCTGAGTAATCAAAACAAACTTATCCCAAAGACAAAGCTCTGAACCACATAAAAAATCAGCGACAATGGAGAGAGGGGTGGGGAGCTGTCCTCTTCACTTTCTTCTGGCAACTGTCAACGGTCCATAACCCCTATTTATAGGGGTATTTTGCAGTATTGGTGAGTTAACTGATTTTAAACTGATCTATCCTATATTAAATTTTAAATGTATATAATTTTATTGGATAACTAATGCTAGCCTATGAATTTACCCCATTTTCAAAACTATTGGGATATATTTAAGACAATTACTGCTTTCTTAAGCAGTATCAAAACACACTTACCCCAACAGACAGGAAGTTTGATAAGCATACTGCCCATCACCTAACCAAGGCTTTTTCTATGCAACTCTGGAAATCATTGTTTAAAATATCAAGCCCAATGTCTGATAAATGAATACCGTCCTCACGGTATAAACCACAATGACCACCCTCCAATTCTAAGTGCCGAAAAATTAAACCCAAAAGGATGCTTTAAAAACATATTAATAGATCTATTTACCCACTTTAATTTTTTTTCGAAAGGACGTAAGTAGAAAGAATCAATCCATCAAAGTCGAGGAATAATTTCAGAAAATACAATTCTTAAATGAGGAAAAGCCAAGCTAATGAAATTAATTGTTTGTTGAATTTCAAAAGCTAAGTCTAAAGTCTTCATCTTGCCTATGTCATTACCCCCTAAATGAATAAGTAGAATATCAGGTTGTGGCCAACAGTCAAACAATCTATAAAACTCTGACTGTACGTCATCCCATTGCATACCTCTCCAGCCACTCCAGTATACTTTAAAAAAAGAATCAAGACTCAAATTAGAAGAATAGGATCTTGCTGACCCTCTCTTCTGAGCCCAATACACAAAGGAGTGGCCGAGAATCTAAACAAAATTCAATCGACCTGTTAGAAAATTAAACCAAGGAGTTAGGATGGAAATATAACTTGTAAGAATCAGATCTCCATCTACCCAATTTATTCAGCTTCAGTGGCTGCACCTATTCTAAAAGAATGAGAAGTTAAGCAAATATGATTCAAATGTAGATAATCCAAACAGCTGTGAAAAACACAATTAAACTGGTATCTAGTTAATGGAGAACCATCAACATGCACAAACAAATTATCATTACTAGAAAATATTTTCTTAAAAGCCAAAAAGGACAAATGTCAAGGAAAGGACACCGATTTAAATAAATCCGGTGTCCCTTGTCATATTCATCAGTCTTACTGTAAGGAAGAAAAATCCTCAATTGGTTATCCTCAATAATTACATTCTCAATTTTCATTGGAGAGGGCCTACTTTTTGCAGCAGAGACAACCTTCGATATGCAAAAAGCTCCAAAGAAAAGGAAAGAAAAAATGATTTAAAAAGAAGATCTTCATAAACAGAAAAACAAACCTTCACAGAAATAGAACACAAACCGCTCAATAGATCAATATCAATAGGAAAGCGTTCATCTCTGTGAAACATAGATTTCTTATATCCTTTTAATGCTTTTTTGACAGAAAAATAACTCAAACAATACGGCCATGATTTTAGCTTTAGAAAAAATGAAATGCCAGCTAACGTTTTATGCAGATGAGACCATAAATATTGTTTATCCATTAAAGAACTAAGAAATAATAGTATAACTTCTTCAAAAGAAAATTGTACAAAATGATTCGTTTGTAAAATGGACATCCATAACTTCCAAGACCAAGTAGATTTAGCTGAGTTTTGAATATGGTTGAAAATTATATTAGATCCCATAAATGATTTGGGCATGGAAAACCTTGAAGATCCGCTTCCAGCATCAGATGATAAAAATGATACATCTGGAATCGAGAAAGCGAGTCTGCCAAACTGTTTTCTCTACCAGGAAAAAAATTAGCTCAATTGAAACATTTAATGACAGACATTTAAAAACCAAATACCTTAACAATTTATTAACCTGTGGCAATTTGGATGAAAGGCAATTAATAGCATAAATCACCCCTTTATTGTCAGTATTGACAAGTAATCTCCTGTTCTGGAAAGAGTGTCCCCATAATTCTATCGTCACAATGATTGGGAATAATTCTAGCAACACTACCTTCTTGCAAAAACCTTGCACAGTCCATGATTTTGAAGGCCAGCGGGAAGCACACCAGTGCGTCATCCAAATAGTGGAAAAACCGACAGATCCAGCCGCATCAGTGAAAAGAGAAAAAGCCTCACTGAAAATAAAGTCAAATTGACAAATGGCTTTACCATTAAAATGTTGTAAAAATTGCAACCAAATCAACATAGCAGCTTTAATTTCTCCAGACAAGCACACATGAGATGAAGGATTTTTTAACCCTGAAATAAAGAATAAAGACATCTAGAAAAAAATTCTACCAATCAGAAGAATTCTAGTCACAAAGGATAACATCCCAAGCAGAGACTGCATTTCTTTTAAAGGTTTTTTTTTTTTATGTCTAATCAATATGATCAATGCATAAGAAATGTTATCTAATTTATCTAAAGGAAGTCTAAATTCCATATTTAAAGAATAAATAGTCACACCCAAAAATTCTAAACAAGCAACAGGGCCAACAGTCTTTACTTCAGCTAAAGGAATATTAAAATACCTACAAATTCTAAAAATGGAATCCAACAAATAATTGCATTCTTCCAAATCATGTTTACCAAAAATATAAAATCGTCCAAATAGTATTATTAAATCTGAACCACATACAGTTTTAACTACCCATTTCAAAAAGGTTGAAAATGCCTCGAAATAATAATAAGCCAAAGAGCACCCCATGGATAGGCATTTATCAACATAATATTCCCTTTTAAAATAAATACCCAAACGAGCAAAAGAAATCAAGGTATATTGAAAGAAGTCTAAAAGCAGATTTAACATCCATTTTAGCCAATAAAGCGCCCTCACCTAACAAACAAAGATGTGAAATTTCAAATTCAAAAGATACATAAGTAACTGAAGACAAAGACGGATCAATTTGATAATTTAAAAAATCACCGTAAGGATATGACAAATGATGGATTAGCCAAAATAAATGGGGTTCTTTTTGGATAATCCCCAAAGGAGAAATTCTCAAATTAGCAAAAGGAGGCTGCGAAAAAAGGGCCCACCATTCTCCCCTCATTAACTTCTCTTAACAATTTATCCCTAACAACAGAAGATAATGCAGCAACAGAAGGTAAATTACGCACAACCAACTCCATTAAATGTAGGAAGCTGAAAAACCCTCAATTAATAGCAATGCTTGCTGCCGATCAGGGAAAATTAGTAGCCAAGGTAACATGTTTTCCATGTTCACTGGTGATCTGGCTTTTACCTGTAATTCTCTAGGTTGTTGTTGAGACTGTGACGATAATTTACGAAAACATTTTACTACAGGGTGAGCACCAGAGCAAAATGCACATTCATGCTTGTACCTACAGGAATGAAGCCATTTACATTGGCTATCATTATACGCAAAACAAAACCCCTTTTTATAAGGCGGAGTAGAGTAAACACTAAAAGAAACATTGGTTGGACGAGGTGGAAAAGGTTGAGGAGGGAGGAATAAATTCAACCAAAGTCCCACCACCTTTGCACCACATTTTAAAGTAGGATGAATACTCAATTTATGTCTGAATGCTACATCATACGTAAACAAGGAATATGCACCGAAGTTACAATAAGCTTCAAGAACAATGTCCATATGTTGAAAAAGTTCTGGACTCTTATTTGATAACAACGCTATATAAAATTGAAAAAGCCTGAAGCCAATTACAAATTGACTTGGCAATAGGCTTTTTACGATCATCCTCAAGCCTAGCATCCTTCTTATCCAGCTTAGACAGGTAGTTTTTTTTTTTATAATTGTAATTTTTATTAATTTTCAAATCAAGTACAAAATAATCGAGCATTGGAATAATCAATAAACAGAAGTGAATATAGATTATAACACAAACATTAACTACAGAAGATAAAGAATAATGTCCACATATGCAGGCACAAGGGTGGTCTGCATAATCATATCATGTATAATGAATAATAAACAGTTTATGAAAACCAAAACAAAAATGCAGTTTGACAAAAGGCCGTAGGCCAGAGAGAGACAGAGCAACAAAACATTCACATGGTCATCATGGTGAATCTGGGGGGGGGGGGGGGTGGGTTACCTGGAATAGTACATAGAGAAGGTGAATAGGAGGGGGAGAGATGGGAATAGATGCCAGAAAGGGGGTGTTACAACTGGCAGTTATGATCATGAAGGGTGTACAGGCAGGGGAGCCCCATAGCCTGACCGATCCCAGGGCCCCCATACCTTATCAAATTGGGGAACCAAGTCGTGCACCGAGGCCGTCAGGTATTCCATTCTCCGAATCTCGGACAACAATTGAAGAAATCTAGGCCATGGGGGAGCTGCGCCCGACAGCCAGCACAACGGGATAAGCCTCTTAGCAGACAATAGAATATAGGAGACCAGCCTGTTTGTATTTTTAGGTAGGCCATGGACAGGAAGACCCAACAAACAGTGTAAGGGGTCGATTGGAAGGGACACCCCCATCACCTCCGCCACCAATGACCCCACCGTTATCCAAAAGGGACGTATCAGGGGGCATTTCCAGAAAATATGGAACAGTGACCCAATGTCAAGCCCACATCGCCAGGGGTCATATTTGTGGATGACATTGGGGGTCCTATACCTGAACATGAGGATTTTAATTGCCGTTTCCCTTTGTGTGACACACTTAGAGGATTTAAAGGTAGAGGACCAAATCCTACCCCGTGTCTGTAGGGTGATAGGTTTGTCTAACAACCGAGACCACCTACCCATATACAGAAGTGTAAGTTCATTTAAGGGGGTCAACTCATGGAGGATTCGGTGGATAGAGGTAATTAAATGTAGTTGGTGGGGTCCCTGAGCGCAAAGGTGCTAAAAGGCCATGGGGTTATCAAGGATTAAAGTCGTAGATTTGGAGCTAAAGAGGTGCCTAACCTGTAGGTAAAAGTAAAACGAATGCTTGGGGATGTCATATTTTTCACGTAGAGTCTCGTAGGCATGAAGTCTACATGAAACAGGGTGTACCAGGTTCCTAAGTTGGAAAAGGGGGGGATCTAGCCACGGGGAAATCCTACCCAAAGACAATCCATTGGGAATAATAGGGTTAAACAGTACATTCGTGAGGGGGGAGCAGGGTGAGGAAAGGGAGTACTTTTTGTTGCACTTTTGCCACAGGTCCAGGGTGAAGGTCATTGGGGCCGTACATAGACATCTAAAGTTTGGGTGTAGAGGGGATGGAGCGCCCCAGATCAAGGAGCATGGGTGAACCGGATATAGGACCCCCTTCTCGAAAGCAGCCCACTGACTCGTGGCATTAACAGAGGACCAAGTGGTAATAATTCGTAAATGGGTAGCATAGTAATATTTCACGATATCTGGAGCCCCCAAACCTCCCCGATCCCTAGGCGCAAACACCACAGACAGGTAGTTTTTTGAAGACGTTAATACAGTTAACAACTCAATGTATTCACCACTCCAAATCTTTTCCTTTACACCCTAGGCCAAATGAAAACCCAACAGTAAAAGTATACAAAGCATCACTTCTTTACTATATAATTCAGACCTGTTGGAAGAAGCATTTGTAAATGAAACAGTAGAATTAGAACAATTAAGTAAACTGTGATCCACACCCTTATTAATAAACACATTAGCAGCATTGATTCAATGCGAAGTTTGTTGAGGATTATCAATAGCAGACCATACAGACGCTGCAGGATCAGAAATATCATTACTATGAGAAGCAGTTGAATTGGTGGACACAATAATGCTAGCAATAATATTAGTTAAAGAAGAACACAAATTGTTCATTGAATGCAAAGTATGAGACCCAACTCACAGAGGAGATTGAGGAGTCTCAGCCGGTGTAAACTGTTGTTCTGTTAATAGAACAAGAATACTCTGAAAAGACGATGCAGGTGCTGAATTTGATAGAACAGAGCCTTCAGAGCCTTCAGGAACTTTTGCTAGAGTTTTAGAGTATACCTTTAAGAGAACTTGTCAACTCCCCAGAAGTAACATCTATGCTATCAATAAATGTTTCAAAAGCCAAAAATAGGGATTTCTGCAATAGTGCCTGATGGCAGTAATATCATAAACCTCTCAACTTCAGAAATCGCAAGAGCTTCCTACCCTTAAGGAAATGGTTAGCTCTCTTAATAATATCATAAGAAAAGAAGAGTTAGTGACATGTGACCATAATAAATTAAAACTATTTAATCATGGCTGGCTCTGTCTGTTTTTTTCATGACACAGACACAGTTAAATCATCACTGTAATATTTTTATTAAATGTGCTGTGTGTCGGCCTCCAATCATATGTATTTCACTTAAACCAACTTCATAGCATTAGATCAATCTTTCTCAACTTTATTTCTATGTAGGTTTCAGTGACAACTGTAAATTTTATATTTTTCCTCACTTTGAACCTTGGTAATGGTGGTTAAATAGAGAGTTTGAGTCCTTTAACTGTAGACAAAGACAGCAATAAAAAACTGATTAATTACTCTTCCCTACATCATTTAAAACTAAAAAAAGTTTTGAATTTAGATACCGACTTACTGTATCTAATTAAAATGATCCTTGGTAATAAATGTTAAAAAAAAAATTAACAGGTAATATATATATAAAAAAACATAATACGATATTTTATTTGATAATGGATAGTAATATCGTTCACTAATTACCCACCTGAAATTTTTTACACCGATGATGACAATAATGCACAAGTATTTTTGCCATTAGTTCGTTATAATTTTTATTTATTTTTTTAAATACAAGAAGTGGTGGTAATCTGTTCTGAACCTAAAGCCTGAAAATGTAAATTATATATTTTCTGAAAGTAGAGGGCATATACAATAAAAACATGCCGATTGCAATTTTTTTATGTTGCACATTCAAATTAATTTTAATGCACACAAACACTAAAAACTCCACATTGTCTATAAAATATTAAAGATGAGACAGAGCTGATACCAAATATTGCAAGACTTAAAACTGTATGCTCCCGCAAAAGGGCGACAATCTATGATATCCAAAACTATACTGTACTGTCTATAGGTACAGTAAAAGATCATCAACTCTGAGTTAACCATAAGGCCTCATGCACATGGGACATCTGTAAAAGCCCCTCCGAACACCAGAACTGCTGGCAGGAACATGTTGCTTAAAAATGTACTGTGTATTGCACACGTGTTTAGAAGCATCTAGCGCTTGAGTATTAATGTGTTCTATTGGCCAGAATATTTACTTAGTCTGGCCATTGGTAAGCATTAATGATCAAATGCTAGATGCGTCTAGCGCTTACATGCATTTGTGTGCGTTTAGATGCCTTTGGGTACATTCTGTGTTGTCATGGAGACCACAGTGACTTGGGCTCTTGGAGGTGCCTACTTCCCACTGACTATGGACCTAGGATTAAGGAGACCACCCTCTTGGGGTTACATGGAACCTTTTCCCCAAGAGGGTTATATCTCTTCCCTGGTACCTGGCGGGGTGTGAATTATACCAGCTACGATTCCATGCAATTAGGGCTGGAGAGACAGTTTCTAGGACCCCTTGCCGTAATGTGCATAGTGGAACTATTATCCTAGAGCAATGTGCTATGTGCAGGGGGTGGATTCAAGCATATGTGGGGTTAAGAAACTTTATTTTCTGTTACATGTTTCCTGGCATCAATTATCGTTTGTTGTAATTAGGTTTAGGTGATAAGCTCTCACTTTGGTTAATCACCTCCAGAGTCCAGACTGCTAGGTACCGGGAAGGAATCCATTATTTTCTTGTGTTTGATTGCTTATTTGTTTATGTAATGTAATTTTCTCCTGGGACTTGTAATGTGTGCCATACCTGTCTAGGGGCATAAATGCTGTGCTGTTTGTTAATAAATTCAGTCCTGTTATACTCTAACATTGGTTCTGAATTCAGTTTGTTCATTAAGCTTTGACAAAAAAAAACCTCAATGCTGTTTGGTTTCTTTGCAGAGCTGTAACAGATTTTGCACTCTCCAGTTATAGTAAGGCTGGGTTCACACTTATGCGAATTGGATGTGGGTTTGTCCCAATCCAATTTGCATTATAGGAGAATGTGATCCACATTGGAAAAGGATCCTGTGCATTTTTGGCTTCATTTCAGGTGTGAATTAATGCAAAAAAATCTGACCTGATTTTCACCTTAATTGGTGTACTGAGACACATTGGACCCCCTGCTGGGACCTGCGGCTGCAGCAGTGTGAACCCAGCCTGAACCAACCCTATGGGCTTATATAGAGATGCTTTTAATGGCTGAATAAAAAACCCAATGGCTGTAAGGCTTGATTCACACCTATGCAGTTTTAGTGCTTTTTGCATTTTGCAGATTTACACTGCAGTCCATTTAACATGGTTTCCTATGGAACACATTCTGTAGTGCAAATCTGCAAAATGCAAAAAGCACTAAAACTGCATAGGTGTGAATCCAGCCTAAAATGGTGTTTTTTAAAGTGCAACTAAAGGCAAAACTTTGGATAGAGTAGAGAGGAATTAGAACACCTGTCAGCTTTTATTGCTGTCTGTGCCCTGTTAGGGAGATTTAGCTTCTCTTTTGGTCCTGTTTACCATTATCATTGAAAGTGAAAGTAAAAGAAAATCCCCGATTTTGGATTGTTCCTAGAAAAGTAATAGAGGAGAAATCTTCCAATAAGGTCATTAGTTCTGGTGACCTGGGGGTCCCCAAGGAATACCCTTAATTTGCAGGGATTTCATATCACTTTTTATTTGGCTATGGAACAGGAAGTGAAGGGAAATCTCTGCAATGGGACACAGATGGGGAAAAAAATAATCTGACAGGGATTATAACCCTCCCTTCCTTATGGGGTTTGCCCATAGTTCTACTTTAAAGTGATTGTAAAGTCTATTTTTTTGTTTTGTTTTTAGGTAAAAACAACAAACGTCTTATTCTTACCTGCTCTGTTACAGTGGATTTCCACAGAGCTGGCCAGATCCTCCTCTTCTCGGGCACCTCTTCTGTGCTCCTGGCCCCTCATTTCTGTTCAGTGCCCCCACAGCAAGCAGCTTGCTATGGGGGCACCCAAGCTGAACCACAGCTTCCTGTGTCCATTCAGACAAGGAGCCACAGCCCGGTCCTGCCCCCTTCCTCTCCTCATTGGCTGACTGACTTTGATTGACAGCAGTGGAAGCCAATGGTGCCACACTGCTGTCTCAGCCAAGAATCATGGACAGCTGAGTGTTTCTCGTGCAACGTCGCTGGATCTAGAGGGTGGCTCAGGTAAGTATTAGGGGGTCTGAGGGGGGCTGCAGCACACAGAAGGCTTTTTACCTTAATGCATAGAATGCATTAAGATAAAAAAAAAACTTCTGAGTTTACAATCACTTTAAGATTGGTGTGAATGAGGCCTAAATGATGGCCCTAAAATGAATTATCTTCTTCAGGCACGCACAGCAATACCCAACCTGTTTTGCGTATTGTTTTTTTTTTTTTTTATCACAATAAAGTTTATTAGAAAGAATAAAATGAATACAGAGAATAGGTTGTATCAAATAAAAAACAAGAAAAAATAGTATGAGAATTATGGACATAGCTTTAAGACTTATAGTTATAAGGATAATATCTGAAATCTGTAAACACATGAATAAGGTTGATACATTAATTATGCCTGAAAAAAGAAAAGTGTAATAATGAGATTAATCATGTCATTTCAGAATGGTTCTCATGTTAATGTTATAGTGAAATTAAATTAACTAGACTCATGTTATAAGGTGGATATAGTTTTAGTAGAAAAGTGTCTATGGAATCAAGAACAAGTTCTCAGGTTCAGTCTCCAGGTAAGAAATTGGGATCCCCGGGATTATATCTCACATCGTGAGAGTGTTGAAAGTCTTTGTTTTGGCGAAATTCCGCCGAGGTTCCCAGATTTGTGCGGATTGAGTAGTAGATCCTTGTTTTATGGCAATGATTTCTTCCATATCGCAAATGTGTTGGATTTTACGAAGCCAGTCCCCAATGGAAGGGATGGATCGTGTATTCCAATGAAGTGGGATCAGGTGTTTAGCTGCATTGAGAAAGTGTCTGATCAAGGATTTTTTATATGTTTTGTAGGAAAGATCATTTAAGTGTAGCAAACACCAAGCCGCGTCAAGAGTTGCCCGAGAGCCTGAAATAGAATTGGTCCAATGTCGGACTTGATTCCAGAAAGGTTTCAGTCTCTCACAGCTCCACCAGACGTGAAGGAAAGTGCCAATCTCAGATCCACATCTCCAACAGGCCCTAGAAAACTGGTGAGACCAGTAGTGTTTGGTAAGTGGTGTAATATACCACTGTGTAGTGTACGAAGTTTATATGAAGTTTCTTGCATACGTGTGCTGAGTGCACATTTGTGGGTGAAGATGTTTGCTTTTTCCCATTGACTGGTGTACTTGTGTGCACCATATGCAGACAACAATTAAAAACCCTACACAGAGCAATCATATAAAATATAAGTGTACATATGGGTAATTAATTATCACTGGAACCTGCGTGCTAAACAGAAGTATATAGAAGTTATTGAATGTCTACGCATGTGCACAAAGACCAATGCATTAGCAGCACAAAACCCTCCATTAACAATTCACTGCTGCATTTTACAAATCAGTTTTTTTTTTTTTTACAGCTTTTTAATGGTAGCAATAGGCAATGACATTTTTTTTCTTAAATGTTTTGCACATTTTAAAATGTTAACAGCGGTTAGATGGACTCAAAACCAATTTAGAAAATCACATTTTTATTTTAGGCACGCAGCGACTTGTATGTTGGAGTGTATATTACATTACAAAACACCCTCATTTGTACATTTCACATGTATAGATGTACACAGCAGGCCCCTAGTGAAGTCTGTGAGCATACAGCTTGCTTTTTGCCGCAGGATCCATGCTACCTCTATGTGTAAATGATTACATTGTCATAAAAAGAAAAAAAAAAAAAGTGTTGGTTTGTACTGACATCTTATGTGTGTTTAAAAGGGCCAAAATCCTTTTTTTTTTTATAAAGCTGTTGGTGATGAATTGGTTAATGTATTATCTGTACTCTGCTCAGAATTGCACCTTTCTTTCTCCTATTCTACTTCCTCTCGTCTTTTTGTCAGCCATGGTCTAATGAGCTGCCATTTAACTCTGCATTGAGGCAAATGACTGCTATGTGTCTGATTAATTTCCCCCCCGAGGTAAGTTCAAATGAGAATTACAGAAAACATAGCCATTTCTTAGAGCGTGCTTCATTGCGGAGTCCTGCGTAATGTGGAAATAAAACAGGCTGGGAGTATTATACAATTGGCATTTCTTGTTAATTATAAAGAAGAACTCCGATTTAATGGAATGCAGGGTATTTCTTTTTAAATGAGAAACAGCTGTAATCACTAAACTATGGGAAATACTAATATGCAGTCCAGTCTGTACCACCCTGAAAGGTAGTGTGTCAATGTCCTCTCACTGTAAGTAATGCTGCATACCATTTAGCAAAAGACCTGCAAGAAAGAACCCATTGCTATCATTAAAAAACTGTCAACTTTAATAAAACATTTTTTTTTAAATCAATAACTACTTAAAGCGGAATTCCAGCTGATTTTTTTAAACACCCCCATGATGATTGGACATAATGCAATACAAAATTGTATTATTATTAAATGCAAGTTTTCTAAATGTTAATTTTTTTTTGCAAACTGACTTTGTTGTCCCCTCCGACCATGCTCCCATCTTCAGTGTGGGCATGTTAAGCCCACTGGTATCTCCTTCCAGGATGCGGTGCTGCTGGATACCCAGCATGCACATCTTGATCTCAGTACGGCACACTCATTGTTTGCCTTGCATTGTGCCATTTCCTGTTTGGAAATAACGTGATGCTACCAGTGGTGGATGCCCATTGTCTCCTGGGATTGAGAAAACTCATATCCCAGGAGCCAATACGTGGCTGGAAATGATGTACCATGCTGCAACACTGAAAGAGGATATAACCCAAAATTGCAGCGCTAAAATAGCAAGTGATAAAACCAAAATGCAAATGAAATAAACAGTGATAAGTCCATGAGAACATTAATGTTCAAATCCGTGAGGAAATCAAACATAAATGAAGTTCTTAAAGGGGTTGTAAAGGTAATTTTTTTATTTTCTACATAGGTTCCTTTAAGCTAGCGCATTGTTGGTTCACTTACCTTTTCCTTTGATTTCCCTTCTAAATGTTTTTTTTCTTTGTCTGAATATCTCACTTCCTGTTTCTCCTCAGTAAACTTCTCACCATCATCCGAGCTGGTGGTTAGTCAGCCAGAACAGCTTACTGAACAGCTTACTGGGGTGAAACAGGAAGTGAGAAATTTAGACAAAGAAACTAAAGAAAAAAAACATTTAGAAGGGAAATCGAAGGAAAAGATAAGTGAACCAACAATGCACTAGCTTAAAGGAATCTATGTAGAAAATAAAAAAATTACCTTTACAACCCCTTTAAATATTCATGTCTCAGTGATGATAAAAGATTGAACAGCAAAAGTGTACCTTTCACCGTGAAAAAAAGAAAGGATGTGCCCTTACAAGATGACTAGACTCCACGTTATAGGAGCCTAGTAAAGCGTAGATCAAAAAGAAAAATAAATACCGCTCTAAACATAAATCTACACTAGCACAACTAAAAATTGCTGCAGCTCAGTTTTACAAGATACACGTAAACACAGTAAGATAAAAGAAAAAAGATGCGCACATACATAAATACTGTAAATAAAATTAAATATAAACACCTATGAGTGATTAATTGATTGCAATAGTAGCGAAAAAAGTTGATCTACCCCTCTAATAAATCAAACATACCATAATTTATAAAAATAATTATAAATAACAAGTGTTAATAATGACATTTTCGAAAAATCCCAGTTAATTGATAAAAAGTCCAATAAATGAAAAATATTCCAGTGAAAATTTTATAAATATCTAAATTTTATAAGAATTCATGGAAAAATAAAAAATATTAGATTAATAGTAGCAATAAAAATGAAATGTAAAAAATATATGTTAGTGATAACAATAAAAAATTTAAGATAATATGAGTGTAATAATAATGTAAAAATAAAAAAACAAAATTAAAAATAAAAAGTGTTCAATCTTCTGTGCAACCAAAACACACCAAGGATCGTGACCACCACCACACAAAATATGCGCTTACCAAAAGGCAAGAGATTTCATGCCCATAGTCAATCTCCAAAACACCTCCTCAGAGCATGGTCACAGTAGGCTCCCTTATTGAATGAAACAGGCCGGGACCATCAACAGCAGCACGTGAAGCAGAAAAGCAGTACTATAGAAAGCAGTAAAAATGCCCATAAAAAATGCCGGCCGGCATGCAATCGCCCGTCCAACCTTACGCTGTATGGCAATGACGTCAGCACATCTGCCACCCGATGTACGTTTTGTCGTTAAAAGACTTATTCGTCGGGACAGACCTAGTAAACCTACCTAGTAAAGCGTAGATGAGTGTAATACATATAATCCGTCCTTTAGATGGGAGGATGGAAGTATCAACACAGGTGGCTGCTCTCTCAGTTTCTCACTTCCAACACCGGAAGAGAAGCATTCCCCTGTGCAAAAAAGATAACTAGAAAAAAAAATCCAATGCGGCATTGTAAAGTGATAAGGAACAGGGGGGCATAAAGTTTAAAATGTGGGTGAAACTTCGCTTTAAAGCGGAACTCCAGGCATACATATTTCCATTCAAATATACTGTATTCCTCAATAGCAACAAAGGATACAAATCAACATTCCGTTCACCAAATTGCCTTTGCAAACCTTGATAAATAAAATATAAAAGTAGCATGACATAACCATTATGCTGTGCATAACCTGTGGGAGGGGCCCATCAGCTCCACTCTCTACAGGCTGCCTGCAAAAAACTACAGGAGGGGCGGAGACAAGACCACTTATTCTGCACAAGGAGAGAGAGCAGCAGTGACTGGTCTTTATTACGGGACGCTTGTGCAGTGTGGAAAAGTCTCACTCTGGAAGACTGCACAGATCTGGAAGAAATACACAAATTACACCAAGATGCAAGTAAGAATATGGCACCTGTATTTAAATGATATTTGCTTATCTCAGAGTTCAGCTTTAAAGAAGATTTATAAAGTATATAAATAAAAAAATAAAAACATCCATATCTACCTCTAATGCCGCATACACACGACCGGACTTTTCGAGGGACTAGGTCCAACAGACTTTCGACGGAGTTCTGACAGAGTTCTGACAGACTTTCCGAATGAACGGACTTGGCCACACACAATCACACCAAAGTCTGATGGATTCGAACGTGATGATGTACGACTGGACAAGAATAAGGAAGTTCATAGCCAGTAGCCAATAGCTGCCCTAGTGTCGGTTTTTGTCCGTCGGACTAGCATACACACGAGCGGATTTCTCGGTAGGAACTGGGTCCGGCGGAGTTCCGGCGGAAAAATTTGAAACATGTTCCATTTCTAAAGTCTGTCAGATTTTTACAAATCTAAAGTCCGCTGCAGCCCACACACGATCAAATGGTCTGCCAGAATTGTTCCGTCAGACCTTTGATGTCGAAAAGTCCGCTCGTGTGTACGGGGCATTAGATGCAGCATTGGTCTGATGCTACAGCTGTCCCCCGTCAGCTTTAAGTCTGGAAACTAAGCGATCACATGACCACTGATCGATCAGTTTTTGGTCTTTTTGGAGCTGTGGACATCAGTCACCCCTTTCTGCTTTGCCACCCAGCTCTCACTCAAGTTCCGGGCTGGGGAGGAGTTGGGCACAGCTGGTTTCAGCTATGAGAGCAGGAGGTGGCTGTTAATTAGGCAGCTGGATAGATCCTGACAATATAGTTAGGATCCTTCCAGAGTCTGGAGTGGCTCTGTGACTTGAACTGACAGTGGGCATTAACACACTATTACCTGACTCAGAAGAGAAGTATGGCCAAAAAAGTTTAAAAGAAGCTAGAAGCGATAAGTACAGAGGCTACCATTGTTGAACTCCTTTTGAAAATGCAAATTTTCTGGCTATTATGTGTTTCTTTTGACTTTTTCAGTGGCTTGCAACAAACATGTAGCCAAGGAAATGTGTTTAAACACATGATAAGCCTTAAATGGTGGGGTTACCATGGCAATTCATATCCCTCAAAATAACCAACACCCAGCTGAGGCTAGGTTCACACCTGTGTGGGTGATGCCACTGTGGGAACCCCACATATTCCAGCAGCTGCAACCACCTGTACAGCGAAATGCAGGATTCGCGGACGGGTGCCATTATTCCTAATTCAAATGAATGGGCTATCTTGCCCATGCAAAACGCTACCCGCATAGCCGTGTAGATGGGAACCTAGCCTTAGGCTAAATTTGGCAGCCACAGTGGCCAAATATAGAGTCAAATAACATCCTTGTAAACCATAAAAAGAAATAATAAACAGTACAGAAAGGATTTAAAAATGGCATTGGGATTAAGATCTTTGAAGGTCAAACAAATCAACTATCTTTTAACTTTTAGCTGCATGATACCGCATCAGGGACTTTACTTTCACCATCGTAGATACTAAATTAATCTTAATTACCTGTTGCCACAGGGATGCCATACCTGAAACTGGTCCCCAATCTCAGTTGAACATTAAAGTGTAACTCCACTTTGTTAAAAAAAATGGTTATATATACATTGCAGGGATTAAAAAAAAAATTGTTTGTTTCTAGCTCTGACTGCGAACGTTAGAGTGAGTGCAATAATTTTCATCATGTACTTGCAATTTCTGAATGAGGGGGTCTGGTTCATTATAACCGCTTAGTGCACATTCAGTGTTCTAATTAGGAATGTTGCAGTGTGTCTGCATTCCTGTAGAAGTATTTAACCTTAAGGCTTTATGTACACTGGGAGTTCTCCTCTAAATGCCTTTTGTCCTAGCAGGAGAAACCCAATTTAAAGTGTTTGTTAACCCCCCAAAAAATGTAGATTTTGGTCCCTTAAGGCAGATTACACAGCACAGCGCTTGTGCTGTGCAATCTGCCCCACTCTAAATTGTAAAAAAAAAACCCTGCTTGTTGCACTTCCTGTATGGCCTCTTTAAATAGACCAGGATAATCAGGGTAGCTCCACCCTGATCGCTGTGGTCTAAGTGTGTTCCTCCGTCATATGCTGTCACCTCTGCTCTCCTCTCTCCCGCTCACCCCCTTCCTTCCTCCCTGTCATCTGCCTCTGTGTCTGTCTCCACCCCGGCCCCGCCCCTTTGTTTTTGCTTGTAAATTAACCACTTAGCAATCGGCCCATAGCCAAATGACAGCTACAGGGCAGTTTCTTAACTCTAGGAGGGCATACAATGACGTCCTCCCAGAATTCCGCTCTCGCGCGCCCCCTGGGATGCGCACCCGAGAACATCCGACCATAGATCATGGTAAATGCTGCTAATTGTGGCCATTTACCACGTGATCCCTCCGTCAAATGATGGAGCAATGACGTGACATGCTCCATCAAATGACGGAACATGTCATTCTTTTTTTTTTTTGTTCGCAGAACATCCGAAAAACCAAAGTTATGCTGGGGCTGAACCATTCGCCCATCCCTAGTCACAGGCAATAGTGATTTGCATTTCTGCATCATGTATTGTGAAAGGTCTGCATATAGTTGGATATGTGAGAATCTTTCCAGAGGTTGTTGGTTTTTGCAGAAGGCTATAATGAGTTGCTCCTTAGTTTGATAAAAATGTACTCGCATCAGAACATCCTTAGGTATGTTGTCAGGAAGATGGGACAGTTGGATAGGCGGTGACGCCGGTGAGTGATTAGTTCGGACTCAGATATGGAGGGCAGGAACTCTTTGATGCAGTCTCGGGCGTATTGCTGCAGCTGTGCATATCCCCTGGAACCCCCCGAATCTTAACGTTGCTCCTTCTTGACCTGTCTTTGAGGTCAAAATTTTTTTGCATTGATACATGGGGCAGGACCCGGGTCCCCAAACTCTTTTTATGACAATAACTTGCATATAAGCCTTTAAAATTAGCACTTTTGATTATTCATGTTCGTGTCCCATAGACTTTAATGGTGTGCGAGTGTTCTGCCAAATTTTTTGCCTGTTCGGTATGCTATGGTGCGAACCGAACCGGTGGGTGTTCAGCTCATCCCTACCTGTGACCAAGGCCCTACGGAATCACAACATCCCATAACTCTGGGGATACTTCATCAAACAGTCACTCATGATGGCAATACCACAGTGATTACCTGTGTGGAAGATGGGCTAACACTACTATGCTCCTTAGACATAATTCCTGACCAAACCACCGAAAACTCATCTCCCTCAGCAAGGTTGCACACCCAGTCTGACTGGCAAACAGCGTCATGAAAGAAAAGCAACAAAAAACACAATACCTAATTACCCTATTTATAAAATGATCTAAATTTAACATGATTCCTGAAGGACTCTGGAGTACTCAGTGCGCAATTCTCCCCTCCTGAGTTATGGGCAGCTGTTCTGCCTCCAGATTCATGTTCAAATCCACTATTTACTTTTATATGGCTTGACTTTGTTTTTCTGTTTATTTTCCCCACCCACCGGTCTGACCTGCATGAGTTGTGCCTCACTATCACCAAACTTGAACTGAAAATTCTACCTTCAACTGTCTATCACCTGGAATCTACTGCAAAAGGACCCATTGAAACCCGTATAAGATACTGTCAGCGCCCTCACTTACCCTACACATATGGCTATTAAAATAGTATCCTTTAACGTACATGGCCTTAACCACCCAGCCAAAAGATCCTTGGTTTGGAAAGAGGCGCTTAAGCTCCAGGCCGATGTTCTCTGCATCAAGAAGACCCATTTCTCAGCCTGCAATACTCCCCACTTCCAACACAAAAAATTCCCTCATACCTTTTTGGCCTCAGCTCCTATGAAACAAAAGGGAGTTCTCATTGCCATCAAGGACTCTGTGGCCTTTACCCTGCAAGAAACCCAAATCAATCCAGCAGGACAATATTTAATCTTGTAGGGGAACTTAACAATAAACCCTACACTATTGTAAACCTGTATGCACCCAACTCCCATCAAATCCTCTTTCTGAAGAGAATGTTCTGCATAATTGCTACCATCCAAAAGGGCTCCCTGGTAATGTCTGGAGCCTAACTGAATTTTTTTCGCTGAACATCCATTCTGTGTCTGACCCTGCAATGCTGTGGTGTGCACATAATTCCTTTATTAAAGGGATTATCCTAAAAATCTGTTCATGGGAGAAGAGGCAGAGGATGCAGAAACTAGACCAACTCCTTAGTGAAATTAAAACTCTAGAGTTCCTAAACAAAACAATGCTAATGCACATTTAGCACATAAACTCTCCCAGCATTGCTCTGATCTCAGGCTCCTGATCATTCAGCAATATGATAAACACATCCATTCACTCAAATTATCCCACTACTCATCCAAAAAAAAAAATCGCGCTGGTAAATTTCTTGCCCAAAGACTCAAAATATGTAGCACTAAATCAAAAATCCCATACCTAACCCACCCATCAGACAACAAAAAATATTCAACCCCAGAGAAATAGCATGTTTTTGATCTCTTTTGAGAAATACTATTCTTCATTGTACAATCTTAAGAAAGACCCCAATACTCCGCAACTAACTGATGAAAGTATACAAGCTTTCTTGATAAAAATTACCTCCCCTCCCTCTCGCAAGCACAACTAATTTCTCTTAATGCCCCCATTACGGAACCTGAGATCAAAAAAGAGATAAGAACCCTACCATCGGGCAAATTACCAGGTCCTGATGGGCTGCCAAATGATTACTATAAAATCTTTCAAAACAACTTATCTCCAACATTACAGTCGGTCTATGCTGATGCAATGTCCTCTGTTTCATTTCCCTCTGAGATGCTTAAGGCCTATGTGGTTACCATTCCCAAACCAGGTAAAGAACCCACTACCCGTTCCAACTTCAGACCTATCTCGTTACTTAATACAGATGTCCAATTATATGCCAAGATCTTGGCTCACAGACTGCTCCCTATCCTTCCTTCCCTTCAAACCTGACCAAACAGGTTTCACCCCTGGCAGACAAGCCTCTGATGCTACAAGGAGAGTCCTCAACATTATGCAATATACTAGGACTTGTTGAATGCCTTCTCTGTTCCTCTCTTTGGAATGCAGAGAAGGCATTTGACAGAATACAGTGGAGCTATATGAAACACAATTTGCAAAAGTTTGGCTTCACAGGACCCATTCTCCCCACTATCTTGGCCCTTTACATGTCCCCCTGTGCTCGTCCCCAGCCAAGCCTCCCAAAGGGACAGGGGCAATTGGACTGTCTCGGTATAATATAAGAAGGGGGGGGCAATAGAAAAAGAAGAAAAGAAAGGGAGGGGAAAGGGGAGGGAAAGGTATTGGAGGAAAGAAGGGAAGGGAGGTGGGAGAGGGGAGGAAAAGAAAAGGGGGAGGATGGGGAAGCAGCGGAGGAAAGTAGATGGTGAGGGGAATATTGGGTGTAATGTACACCCGATGTATAGATATAATAAATCGGGGGTCCTGGAGGTGAAGTAAATCCCAATAGGGATAAGGATAACAAGCTTCAGTAGAGGTTTGACACCACTAGAAAGAACAAGTAGAAGGTGGGGATGCGTTAACATTAACATAGTACTGCCCAGTAAAAGTAACCTGGAGAGGAAAATCAGGGAATAATGGACGTAAATGAAAAAGCTAGCACTTCGTGATGAGAGACTATGAAGGGGCTGCTAATGATCATGCTGCCAGTGAGGTGTATTTACGGTAGAGTTACTGAATCGGACAAATCCCGGGCCTGACATCCAGAGTATTCACAAGCAGACAACAATCAGCTTTTTACAACCCCCAACCCAGCAGTGTTGTACACGTGCTGGCTATCACTGGTGCGTGACGTCACTGGGTCAGAGCTCCTGCAAGGCAAACACGCAGTCCTAAAGCCCAAGGGCAGAAGCCCTTGCCAGGACATGTGCAAGTGGGGAAGGCCGTCCCACCTGTCTGGAGATCCGCCTATCCACCAGGGAGATCACCAAGCCACTGCATAAGGAACGATTGGCAAGCCATCAGTGTACCAATGCAAGTCACCAGGGGGAGCAAGCAACAAGGCTCTGAAAATACGACAAAATATACAAACAGCATTATATACTGGTTGACATATATTAAACAAAAGAATTATAGAAGGCAATACAATGCAATAGAGACTAATAAGCCAGCAATTATATACAAGGATTGAGTAAATACCCTATACAGCCAAAGCAACTCTTAATGGTTCATATTGGGGGCTCATGGATAAATAAGACCTAAGACCAAGACCAAAGAATAATGAAAATAGGCAAGAAAAATGCATACAAAGGGAAAGATTGAAACGGTAAACAGTAGTGAGGACCAAGGATAGAGAAGATAATACATGTAAATATATGTACATGTATACAGAGATCCGCAGATAGACAGGACATTAATGAGGGGTGAGGAACAACGTCAGGAGACAAGATCTATAAAAATAGTTTAAAGGAGTTAACGTCGTTAAGGCCAGGCGGGATAGTGCCATTCAGCCTCTCAATCCAGTGGGTCTCACGCTGCAGGAGTACCTTTCCATGGTCACCCCCTCTGGAATCAGGAGGTACCACCTCCAAGGCCATCACAGTCCCTCACTTGCTTCACTGTTCTTCCTTTTCCCCATCCCCATCACAGTCCCTCACTACTTTATCTCCCAGCACACCTACATCACTTTACCCAGCACATTCGCTTCACACAACATTTTGCACCCCCAGTGGCCTTCTTTCAAGTATATAATTTACTTATACCACTTGCCTTATTCCATTTGTTTAGATATTAGTCCAGTGTTTCACTAATCCCCCTAGTTGCCGCGGGGGACCCTCTTGGTTACGCCCCATTTTCTGTACACGCCAGGTCTCGAGTAAGCAACTCTGCTCTGTTCCCACCATACCTCTGATAATTTTTTTATTGTTATTGACTTTTTGGTATCAAATGTTACTATTATTATAGTGCAATATATTGTCAGTGATCAATTGTTAATCAGATTACAGATATTCTCCTGACGAAGCTGCATCAGTCCGCAAAACTAATAGAGATGCAATCCATGATCAACTATCCCACTGTGATCTCCCCTGTTTGGGGATTACTATTTTGGTGATATACATGGATTATTACCAAGCTTTTAACCTGTATTTGACCATTTAGTGTGTGTCATTCATCTTGTTTTAATACATTTCATTTCAATGAACTTTCTTTATACCTGTGTATACATTTGAATTTACTTTCTTATATTGTACCGAGATAGTCCAATTGCCCCTGTCCCTTTGGGAGGCTTGGCTGGGGACCAAGCATCCAATCTATTTATCTCTAAGTTTCTGGATGATGGTACAACCCTCTACTTAATTTCCATTAACATTATTACTATAGAGGCTACCCACATTTCTCTATACGAATTAGGTGTATACACACCTGGCTTGCTGTAGGACACGGTAGGACACGGTGGTGGTGAGCTTATAGGAGGACTTTTTTGTTCCCCTTTTTTTCTTTGCTCTCACCTACACTGCCATATCGCCACAAAAAAAAATCCCTTTTGGGGGGGGGGGGGGGGACGGTGAAGGGCGGCTCTCATTGTATATTCCATTATCATAAGCGTTTTTCTCTTGTAATTAGCCTTCAAGCAACTCTTTGTTGTAATTAGCCTTCAAGCAGCTCTTTTATTATGGATGTTTCGGGTATGGCCTGGACAGGCTTTATGACCAAAATACAGGTGAATTGTTAACACGGCCTCAAAGTGTAGGTATCATTCCATATGATACATCCCACTCCATGATTACATTCCAAGGGAGCTCAAATAAGATGGTGTTAATAATGTGTTTTAGCACTTTACACATTACACGCACATCAAGGATCTGTGAAGCTAGTTAGTCACAGCTGTTGACATTCTGTTATAATCAAATGATCACTTTTGATAAACCTGAAGGAAACATTGATAGATACAGTGTTTGAAACCATATAATGGAAAGTAAACTTAGTGGTGTCATAATCCCATGTAAGGAATTTAAATCATCTGACCTCAAGGTGGCTTTGTAGATTTTGACATGTATGTGAATGCAAATTTCAGATCTTCATTAGAAAATGGTTAGACAACCAAGGTAATGCAGGGGGAGTCTTGGATTTCAAGATAGAACAGACCACAACCATGACTAGGGATGGCTATAAGGATTTTGGCAGAATTTTGCTAAAGCAGCAAATACATTTTGCTCATTTTGATGGTTAGGTGAACATTTCTTGGAATTTTTGAAAGATATATTTATAAATACTTTTGTGTTGTGGGAAAATGTGTGTGTGTGTGTGTGGGGGGGGGGGGGGGGGGGGCGGTGTGGGTGGGAGTTTGTGAAAGTTTAGTTTATTTCATTCAGTGTTCTTTGTATTTGTGGGGTTTTTTCCTTTACTTTGTGCATTTGATTGTTATTGTTCATTTTTATTTTTGTATTTTGATTATTTATACATTTCCTTAGCATGGCGGAGTGTCCGGGGAACCAAGTTTCCCTAGGGATTGGGGTACTTGGAGGTGGAGAATTTATTAGAGTAAGAGTAGACTAGAGTGTCTATGAAGAAAAGGAAAAAGAGAAGGGGGAAGGTCTTCCCCACAGATCAGACATTGTGTTAAAATTGTTCTAGACTAAAAAGGAGCAAGGAGGGAAAGGCATAATTAAGCCAGGGTTCCCAAGTCTTTAGAAATTTTGAGTGGGTTTCAATTATAATGCTGGACATTTTTTTCATGAAGCATTATCATAGTCATATAGTCTTTTATTTCCTGAAAGGGGGTGGGTTTTTTTTTTCCAGGCCTTGGCTATGTTCTATTCTGTGACCAAAAATAAGCATTTTTTATTTTGTTTCTTTCATTCATTTTTATTGAAATATAAGTATAGAATTACATAGTACAACAAGTACTTGAGTATGTAGTACCCCAATGGGTTGATCACAACATGTAACGTCATGGAACCAGGAATTGTCATTATGCTTTGGCATGTGGCACATTTGCACAGGGCACATAAACTAACAAAGGAAACCCAGGTGAAAGGCACATTTCATACTATGTACATTGAACAGTTAAAAAATGTGCCCATAGGACCCATAGACTCCATTGACGATCAAAGAGTTTTTGTTTCCATGTTTATATGGCAAGAGGCTTTCAAAAGCAAAAATTTGTTTCACTCTTTTAACCACTTCCACTTAGCAGTAAAAAACATTCTGCCAGCTAGCAAAATATGACTAACAATTCTACGACAGTCGGGGGGATAGATATATACCTTTTAATAAGCAGGTTTTTAATTGATGGCGTAAAAGATATGCAATTGGACAGTGCAACAAAACTAACTTAGTGTCTCTGGATCGTCAAATGGAATAGGGTTTGGTGTAAGCCAAAAACCCCAACCAGAGGTGACATTTTTTAACAAGAACAAGTTTAGAGCAGTTAAAAAAAAAAAAACCTGCTACCTTGCCCTCGGCCCCATTCTAAAGCTTTTGTAGCGAAGGCTATTCCAGTGGTTTTAATGTTGAGCCACTGAGCTAAAACAAGAAAGTCAGGCCTGGAGCAGTAGACAGAGGCATATGTACAAGGCCTGCATAACTGCATAGGCCCCTGTTTTCATTATACTCCCAAACTCTGCACTGTATACTCTGTCATACATTTGTTATACTCCTGAACTGTGCACTGCATTCATTATGTTGTACATTATACTTCTGTCCCCTGTACTGTATGTGCTACATTGTATGTTTTACTCTTAAAGTGATTGTAAAGTCTTGGTTTAAAAAAAAATGTATACTTACCTCCTCTATGCAGTTGGTTTTGCACAAAGCAGCTGGCATCCTCCTCTTCTAGTGTCCCTCTTTGCTGCTCCTGGCCCCTCCCTCCTCAAGTGCCCCATAGCCAACAGCTTCCTATAGGGGCACTGGAGCAGAGTCACAGCTCACTATGTCCATTCAGACCCAGAGCCCCGACCCGGCTCCGCCCCCTCTCTCCCCTGATTGACTGACTGACTTTGATTGACCATAGCACTGCTGCTCTGTCTCAGCCAATCAGGAGGCATGCCCTGGATGGCTTAGATATATTCGTGGACATCGCTGAGGAGAGATGGTGTTCAGGTAAGTAATTAAGGGGGCTAGGGTGGCTGCTACACACAAAAGGTTTTTTATCTTAACGTATAGAATGCATTAAGATAGAAAACCTTGTACCTTTACAACTCTTTTAAAGCGGAAGTAAACCTCATCCATAAAACAGTTTCATTTATGGCTCGTGCCGGAAATGTAACACTTCCATTGGTTGTGCTCTCAACCAAACTTTCAAACCATCCAATAGCTGGTGTCATAACTGATCACATGTGCAGCATCATTAGATTAAACCGAGGCAAAGATGGCAGCTTGCATGGCTGAAAATACACTTTAAACCCTGCATTCATTATGTTGTACACTGTATAGGTTACGTTTTCCATTATACCCCCAGGCTCTTGCACTGTATGCACTATGTTGTATGTTATATTAAGTATACATATAATTCCCTAATAAAAATTTTTTAAAAAGGGTTTTAAAAATACAAATTCAAAGCACTATATAAAATCAAGCTTTATTTTTACTATTAAAAATGTTCATGCTAAAATGTGTATTTCTTGCTGTCCCTTATAAGCAACATTTCATGTTCAGTAGTTTGCCTCAGACATCTCAATGCATGGAGTATTATTACACAGAATTTCAAAATTCATGATTCCATTGTTAGTTCAAGTGGGTATCGGGTTATCAGAAAATTTCAAAGCGTTTCTCGGGTCAGTGCCTGCTGCTTCGTAAAAGAGATAGCTGGCTGGGTGCTGGTTTTTTGAATATCTAACTCTGCCAACATCCCTATGAATACATACATATGTAAAGTGTAAAAAGATACCCTCTGGATTGAGAGGCTGAATGCCACTATCCCGCCTGGCCTTAACAAGTGTAACTCCTTTAAACCATTTTAATAGATCTTGTCTCCTGGCATTGTTCCTCACCCCTCATGAATGTCCTGTCTATCTGTGGATCTCTGGATACATGTACATATATTTACATTTATTATCTTCTCTCTCCTTGGATGGTCCTCACTACTGTTTACTGTTTCAATCTTTCCCCTTTGTATGCATTTTTCTCGCCTATTATCATTATTCTTTGGTCTTGGTCTTAGGTCTTTATTAGCCATAATCCCCCAATATGAACCATTAAGAGTTGCTTTGGCTGTATAGGGTATTTACTCAATCCCTGTATATAATTGCCTGCTTATTATTCTCTATTACATTGTATTGCCTTGTATAATTCTTTTGTTTACTGTATGTTAACCAGTATATAATGCTGTTTGTATATTTTGTTGCATTTTCAGAGCCTTGTTGCTTGCTCCCCCTGGTGACGTGCATCGGCACTCTGGTGGCTTGCCAATCGTCTGTTACGTGGCAGCTTGGTGATCTTCCTGGTGTGCACATTGGTGCGCGTGTACAGCGCTTGGCGCCAATCGGTCTATTTAAACTGTCTGTGCACCTTGCTCTGTGCTGTCTGATCTGCAGCTCCCTGTGTCCTTGCTCCCGTTACTTTGTCTGAAACGTCTGATCTCCTGACTACCCGGCTTGCCCATTGGATTATTCTCTGTCTTCTGTCTGCATCTGATCCCGGCCTGTCTTTGAACTTGAACCTGCCTGCTCCACTGTACTACGCTGCCCGCCTGTTGCCGACCCTGCCTGTGACCTGAACTCTGAACCCGCCTGCTCCTCTGTACTGTGCTGCCCGCCTGTTGCCAACTCTGCTTGTGACCTGACTTGCCTGCTCTGTTCCTGCTCTGCATCTGCTGCCTGTGTTCCAGCTGTCTAATGATCACCAATCCACTTGCACCAGGATCCTGGGCCTTTCCTTCTTCACCCACCCTACAGGCTCTCATACCACTCTGTGCTCCCATGCCTCCTGTTCACACTTTCAGGGGCAATGAACCAGACATGTAAGGGAGACCTTCCCCTGCTATATTGGGCTCACCGGTCAGGTACGTGGAAGTCTGACATGTCCATTGTTTCCTGTTTTTCCTCTCTAGGTTACTTTTACTGGTTAGTACTGTGTGTATGTTAACACATCCCCATCTTCTACTTGTCCTCTCTAGTAGTGTCAAACCTTTACGGAATCTTGTTATCCTTATCCCCATTGGGATTGACTTTACCTCCTGGACCCCCAGATTTATTGTATCTATAAATCAGGTATACTGTCACGTACCTGGTGGTTGAGCCCACGGATGCTGGGAGCGGCTACTCGTATTCCTCCGGCTCAGGAACTCCTGGTAGAGGAGACAGAGATTCAAGAGCGCGGAAGGGGCACAAGTGCCAAGCAGGACACAGGTGTCAGGACTGATCCGGCTCCGGGTACTGGAGAGGAGCAGATTCAGCAGGAACAGCGACCAGCAGGAGGTGAGAGCAGTGGAAGATGCACACGCTGAAGCAGCGGGGAAGGTGTTCTGTAGTACGGCTTCTCTCAGCAGACCCGCAAGCAGGTAAGGCAGGATACTGAAAGGCTGGCACCGTGGAGGGATGGCAGACTGGACGAGGTCGTGGACAAGCCGGGTCAGGAACAGGCAGGCATATAGGTACCGAATCAGCAGGCAGAAGAATCGTCAGACAAGCCGGGGTCGTGGGCAGGCAGCAAACAAGTAGTCGTCAGGGTAAGCTGGGTCACAGGAGTAATAAGTATCAAGCAGGAGCAAAGGGATCACGACAGGAACGCTGTAGACCGGACAGCAAGGAGGCAAGGCAACAGGTCCCTTTAAGTAACCCCTTTGGCGCCAAGAGCCGTCACGGGCGCTCCTCACCAACACCAGCGTGCACCCGCGTGCGCCCATCTGCGTCAACGCGCACCCGCGTGCGCCCATCTGCGTTAACGCGCACCCGCGTGCGCCCACCAGGACATCTGCGCACCCGCGTGCGCCCACCTACGTTAGCGCACACCCGCGTGCGTCCACCTGCGCTAGCGCGCACCTGCGTGCGCCGACAGACGCTCACAACAGGGGCTTTGCGGCCCGAACCTTCAGGAGCAGTCGGATGACTGGGCTGACCTTCTTGACATTGCCCCCCCAAGGGGGAGCCCCCGGATGCCCAACTGGGCCAGCTTAGCTGGGTGCGCTCTCTTGAAGGCCAGAATCAGCTTTTCAGCATGAATGTTACTTTCCAGCTCCCAAGAATTATCTTCAGGACCGTATCCCTTCCATTTCACCAGGTACTGAACCTGTCCCCCTCTCCTCCTGCAGTCCAGAATCGATTCTACTTCAAATTCAACTTCTCCGTTGATCAGGACAGGTTCAGGTGGACCAACATCTCTGCCAACGAAGGGATCTGGGACAGCGGGTTTGAGAAGATCCACATGGAAGACCGGGTGGATTCGGAAAGACTCTGGTAGTTGCAACTCGTACGCCACACTGTTGATCTTCCTCTTAACCGGAAAAGGACCAATGAACTTTGGACCCAGTTTCCTGGAGGGACATGCCGGTTTTAAATTCAGGGTTGACAGCCAAACTTGATCCCCAGGCTCCAGGCTAAGTTCCCCTCTCCTCTTCCTATCAAAGATCCATTTATAATACTCCTGAGCTCTGGACATTGTTTCCTGAAGAAGCTTGTTGTTGTTGCTGAAGAAGGTCAAAGTTTCCTGAGCGGCAGGTACCGAGCATTCCGGAAGATTATTTGTTAGAATCAGGGGGTGAAATCCGTAATTCGCAAAGAAAGGGGTTTGCTTGGTGGCAGAGTGGACAGAATTGTTGTAGGCAAACTTAGCGAGAGGTAAGAGGGAGACCCAATCATCTTGAGAGAAAGAGGAGAAGCAACGTAAGTACTGTTCCAGAGTTTGATTTGTTCTTTCCGTCTGGCCATTAGTCTGCGGATGATAAGCAGAGGAAAAGGAAAGGTTGATCTCCAGGGAACCACATACTGCCCTCCAGAACCTTGAAGTAAACTGTACCCCCCCGATCAGAGACAATGTCCACAGGAATCCCATGAAGCTTCACAATTTCTCTAACAAATACCTTAGCAGTTTCAGCAGCGGAGGGGGTACCTTTCATGGGAAGGAAGTGCGCCATCTTTGAGAGCCTGTCCACAACTATGAAGATGGTAGAATGGTCTTCAGAAAGAGGCAGCTCAACAATAAAATCCATGGAAATCATCCTCCATGGTCTTTCAGGGACAGGCAGAGGTTTCAGCAGACCCCAGACCTTGGATCTGCTGCCCTTGTTCCTCGAGCAGACCGTGCAGGATTCCACATAGTTCTTGCAGTCCTTCACCAGTTGTGGCCACCAAAAGGTCAGCTGAAGGAGTTCAAGTGATTTGAGCACCCCGAAATGACCGGCCAACCTATGTTTATGGCAGGCACTGAGAACAGCTACCCGTACCCCCTGGGGTACAAAGATCTTGTTCAGATGCCACAAAAGATTGTCTCTTGCCTGCAGAGTGACACCAGGAGGAGAGACATGGAGTGAGGCCCGTTTGATTTGATCCAGCAGGTTTTCCTGAAGTAAAAGGAGGTTCCCGGAAGATAGGATGGTATCCGGGGGAGAAAAGGCCTCAGATCCACAAAACATCCTCGAGAGGGCATCCGGCTTGGTGTTCTTCGACCCAGGTCTGTAGGTTATGTGAAAAGAAAATCGAGTAAAAAAGAGTGCCCACCTGGCCTGACGTAGTTTTAGCCTCTTAGCGACCTTCAGATACTCGAGATTCTTGTGATCAGTAAAAATGAGGATGGGGTGTGCTGCTCCCTCCAGAAGGTACCTCCATTCCTCGAGTGCCGATTTGATGGCCAACAGTTCCCGATCTCCCACATCATAGTTCCTTTCAGCTTCCGAAAGCTTACGGGAGAAGAACGCCACCGGATGCAGAAGGGCCTTGGAACCTTGCCTCTGTGAAAGAACAGCCCCAACCGCAATTTCAGAAGCGTTGACCTCTAAGATGTAAGGCAGAGCCGGATCAGGGTGCTTCAGGATTGATGCCGAGGTGAACAGCTTCTTGAGGGCCACAAAAGCTTCCTGGGCTTCGGAAGTCCAGTGGAAACGACAGCCCTGCTTCGTGAGCTTCGTAATGGGGGAGATGATGGTAGAGAACCCCCTGATGAATTTCCGGTAAAAGTTGGCGAAGCCCACGAAACACTGAACGCCCTTCTTATCGGAGGGAGCAGGCCAGTCCAGAATGGCGGAAACTTTCTGTGAGTCCATTTGAATGCCTTCCACAGAGATGATCAAGCCCAGAAACGGAATACTCTGCTGCTCAAACACACATTTCTCTGGTTTCGCAAACAGGCCATGACAACGTAGTCTGGTTAACACCTTTTTGACGTGCTCACGGTGCTCGGACAGAGAAGGGAAAAAGATTAAGATGTCATCAAGGTAAATTATAACAAACAGGTAAAGATAGTCCCTGAAGATGTCATTCACGAAGTGCTGGAATGTAGCAGGTGCATTGCATAGTCCAAAGGGCATGACCAGGTACTCGAAATGCCCGAACCGGGTGCGAAAGGCAGTCTTCCACTCGTCGCCGCTTAAGATGCGAACCAAGTTATAGGCCCCGCGAAGATCCAGCTTAGTAAATACCGCTGCCGTCCCTAGTCGCTGGAACAGTTCGGGTACCAGAGGTAGAGGGTACCGGTTCTTGATAGTTATTTTATTCAGTTCCTGATAATCAACACAGGGGCGCAGCGAGTGGTCTTTCTTCTCCACAAAAAAGATTACGGCTCCCGCAGGGGAGGTAGAAGGTCGGATGAATCCCCTTTCCAAGTTCTCATCAATATACGTCTTCAAGGTGCCCAACTCCAGCTCAGTTAGAGGAAAGATCCTTCCGAAGGGGATTTCGGCTCCAGGAAGGAGCTCGATCGGACAATCGTAAGGCCTATGAGGCGGGAGAGTTTCGACACCTTTCTTGTTAAAAATGTCCAAGAACTCATGATAGGCCTCAGGGACAGATTGGTGAAACTCCTTGTCAGCTTCCAGGCACAACAAAGAAGGGGAAATATTGGTAGACTTAATTAAGTAATGCTGGTTACAATAGGAAGAGGAGAAGTTAATCTTCCTGGTGCACCAGTCCACCTGAGGGTTATGGGCCTTCAGCCAGGGCATGCCAAGGATGATGGGGAATAAGGGAGAATCAATAATGTCCAGGCATAAAAATTATTGATGATTCTCAGAGATGGTGGTCAACAGGGGTCTTGTTTCCTGTGTAACTGGCCCGGACTTAAGAACAGATCCGTCAGCCAAGTGTACCGAGAGTCCCTTCGCAGGGGAACGTGATTTTTGATGGCAAAGGTCAAGTCCATGAAGCCACTGCAAGCTCCAGAATCAATAATTGTGGTCGCCCGGATACTCCTTCCTGGAAGCTGTAAAGCCCCGTACACACGAGCGGACTTTTCGACATCCAAACTCCGCTCGTGTGTGGGCTGCAACGGACTTTAGCTTCGCAAAAGTCTGACGGACTTTAGAAATGAAGCATGCTTCAAATTTTCCCGACGGAACTCCGCCGGACCCAGGTCCGATGTAGAAGTCCGCTCGTCTGTATGCTGTTCCGACAGTCCTAAAACGACGCATGCTCTGAAGCAAGTACGAGACGGAAGTGCTCGGTCTTGTAAAACTCCAGTTCGTATTGGAAGTAGCACATTCGTCATGCTGCAAATTCTGTGCTCGTTTAAATGTATAGCGCATCTTCTTTATAATGCTAGAAGAACGAAGCCTTTTTATTTATAATGCTAGAAGAACGAAGTTGCTTTGCTGCTCATATTCACTCACAGAGTTCTCACCAAACACATTTCTGTTTTATTTCTCCTCATCTCATGAATGATCTTGTTTTTATTTTAAAGCCCCATCTCAATATTTTTTTTTTTTTATGTTTTTTTTAATAATTTTTTTTACTCCATATTTTTGGTACAATTCTTTACCATGTTTTTCTTGTGATCTCCATATTTAATTATTCTGTCAATTAAAACCCAAAAAAAAAAAAAAAGTTGTTAACTTGACCGAATAATTAAATATGGAGATCACAAGAATAAAAATGTTCATGATTTCACCCAAAAATATTGATGAAAAAATTACTCCAAAAAAATAAAAAAAAACAAGAAAAAATGTTGGTGACTAATTTTTGGCCTACATATTTTTGGTACAATTCTTGACCATTTATTTTTTATTGTGATCTCCATATTTAATTATTCTGTCAATTAAAACCCAAAAAAAAAAAAAAAGTTGTTAACTTGACCGAATAATTAAATATGGAGATCACAAGAATAAAAATGTTCATGATTTCACCCAAAAATATTGATGAAAAAATTACTCCAAAAAAATAAAAAAAAACAAGAAAAAATGTTGGTGACTAATTTTTGGCCTACATATTTTTGGTACAATTCTTGACCATTTATTTTTTCTTGTGATCTCCATATTTAATTATTCGGTCAATTAAAACCCCAAAAAAAAAAAAAAGTTGTTAACTTGACCGAATAATTAAATATGGAGATCACAAGAATAAAAATGTTCATGATTTCACCCAAAAATATTGATGAAAAAATTACTCCAAAAAAATAAAAAAAAACAAGAAAAAATGTTGGTGACTAATTTTTGGCCTACATATTTTTGGTACAATTCTTGACCATTTATTTTTTCTTGTGATCTCCATATTTAATTATTCTGTCAATTAAAACCCAAAAAAAAAAAAAAAGTTGTTAACTTGACCGAATAATTAAATATGGAGATCACAAGAATAAAAATGTTCATGATTTCACCCAAAAATATTGATGAAAAAATTACTCCAAAAAAATAAAAAAAAACAAGAAAAAATGTTGGTGACTAATTTTTGGCCTACATATTTTTGGTACAATTCTTGACCATTTATTTTTTCTTGTGATCTCCATATTTAATTATTCTGTCAATTAAAACCCAAAAAAAAAAAAAAAGTTGTTAACTTGACCGAATAATTAAATATGGAGATCACAAGAATAAAAATGTTCATGATTTCACCCAAAAATATTGATGAAAAAATTACTCCAAAAAAATAAAAAAAAACAAGAAAAAATGTTGGTGACTAATTTTTGGCCTACATATTTTTGGTACAATTCTTGACCATTTATTTTTTCTTGTGATCTCCATATTTAATTATTCTGTCAATTAAAACCCCAAAAAAAAAAAAAGTTGTTAACTTGACCGAATAATTAAATATGGAGATCACAAGAATAAAAATGTTCATGATTTCACCCAAAAATATTGATGAAAAAATTACTCCAAAAAAATAAAAAAAAACAAGAAAAAATGTTGGTGACTAATTTTTGGCCTACATATTTTTGGTACAATTCTTGACCATTTATTTTTTCTTGTGATCTCCATATTTAATTGTTCCGTCAAGTTAAAACCAAAAACTTTATTTTATTTTATTTTTTTTTCATTACCACAATAACCTTTTTATTTTTATTCTGGTGACAAGTTACCACAATAACATTTTTATTTTGTTTATAACCTCAAGGAGGTTAGTGTCCCTTGTTAATTTCACATTGTCTTTTATAGAAAGGTATTTGACCAAAAAACACATAGGCAATTATATTTTCAAACAAAAATATCCATTTATTCTGGTTCTACAAACAAAAAAATGAAGGCAACACTGGAGAAAATTGTGACATTTCTGTAGCCTTTTGGCCCCAGGGCAAACGTGAAACTATGTGGACAAGAAAATTCAAATATTACAAAATCAAATATGGTCCCAGAATCCCAGACATCAAGAGCAGCATCAGATGGTATATATGTCCCCAGGCTGTGGTTGGTCGGACCAGAGTGAAGCCAGGTCATCACCTTCTTCTCTTCGCTCCACCCTTCACTGCACCCTTCCCTGCAGACTTCCCTGTAGCCTTCCTGGGAGGCTGTGTCTCCGGTGGTGGACTCGTGGCAGGAGGAGGAGGAGGAGGAGGAACAGGAGGAACTTGCTCCACAATAGTACTGTTGGCCGATAAATCTCCACTGAGCCCCTTCTGTAAGGACAGGAAAATGAGCCTTTCGCAGTGGAGACGTTGGCCCATCTCTAGTTGCTGGAGCCGGCTGGCAATGTAGCAGCCGTAGGCCTCTTCTGCGTCAGGGGGGCTGTTTAAAACATTAGTCGCCTCTCTAATTAGTCGCAGGGATTCCTCCTGTGCCTGTGTATTTTTTTTGGCCCTTTTGGATGGAAGACGGAGGGGAGGCACTTGAGAAGTCGTCATGCTTCTACTAGGCCCGGCCACCTCCTGCCTGACAGAGGGCATGGACTCCTCCTGGCTGAGAGTGGGCATAGCCTCCTCCTGCCTGCCACTTTCACCACCTTCCTCCTGGCTGAGCTCCTCCTGTGTATAAAAAAGGGACATTGTTTTAGTTTTTTGTTCATCAATCCTAAACATTTTTCAGCTCCTGACTTCAAAATTCGGTTAATACATATAAAAGAGTATCATTATGACACCACTATTTCTTGTTTCTGCTGGTGACAAACATTTGTGGCCACTACTGTAAATTGATATGTCCAAATTTTCACTATTTTTTAACATCAATAATAGCGTACAAATTCGAATAACATCTAGTTAACATCATTAATATTCTGAATATCACTATTTTTGGGAAAAAAATACCTGGCTCCAGCTGGGTGCATCCGCTTCCTCCAGGATGGAAGGCTCATCAGCCTCTGCTGAGGTGGAGGGAATGCTGCAGGGAAGGGTGGAGGGAAGGGTGGAGGGAAGAGTAGAAAGCGACTCCCTGGGTCTACACCGGTCGTCCAGGAACCGTAGCTTTTCAAAGTACCACAGCCTGGGTACATACACATCACCTGGTGCTGCTCCTGATGTTTGGGATTTAGCGATTTTCCTCTTTTCCTTTCGGAACATATTTTGCAATATTTGAATTTTCTTATCCACAAAGTCCACGTCTGCCTCTGGGATCCAAGTCTGCACAAATGTCACAAATCTCTCCAGTGTTGCCCTCCTTACTTGTTTATTAACCACTTCAGATCCGCGCTATTGCCAAATGACGGCATTAGCGCGGACCTACATTTTCAGGACTACGTCTATTGACGTCGTCCTGGTTACGAGCGGCCTGCGCGCCCCCTGAGGGGCGCGCGCGGCGCGCTCTGTGATCGGCGAGTCCGTGAGACTCGCCTGATCACCGATCCGTGTAAGGGGTCGATCCCGACCCCTTATCACGTGATCAGCTGTCAGCCAATGACAGCTGATCATGTGATAGAACGGAGCCGGTAATCGGCTATTATTCCTCCTCGCGCTGACAGCGCGAGGAGAAAAAAAAAAAGCCGATCACCGGCGGCCGTGATCGGGACATCAGTCCCGATCACGGCCATCAATACAAGGGACCACCTGCCACCTGCCTGTGCCCACCTGCCTCCCGCAGTGCCATCCTGAAGTAAAATAAAAGAAAAAGTAAGTGCCCCCCGTCAGTGCCCCCTGTCAGTGCCCATAGTGCCCACAGTGCCACCCACAGTGCCACCCACAGTGCCACCCACAGTGCCACCCCACAGTGCCACCCACAGTGCCACCCAATCTGCCTCAAAGGTGCTGCACCCCAGTGCCGCCCATCAGTGCCCAGCAGTGCCGCCCATCAGTGCCCAGCAGTGCCGCCCATCAGTGCCCAGCAGTGCCACCTATCAGAGCCACCTATCAGTGCCACCTATCAGTGCCCATCAGTCCCATCTATCTGTGGTACCTATCAGTGCCCATCCGTGCCACCCATCCGTGCCACTTATCCGTGCCACCCATCCGTGCCATCTTATCTGTGCCCATCTTTGCCCATCAGTGCCGCCTTATCTGTGCCCATCGGTGCCGCCTTATCTGTGCCTATTAGTGCCGCCTTAACTATGCCTATCAGTGCCCACCAGTGCAGCCCATCAGTGCCCACCAATGCAGCCCATCAGTGCCCACCAATGCAGCCCATCAGTGCCCACCAATGCAGCCTATCAGTGCCGCCTAATCAGCGCACTTCAATGAAGGAGAAAAATGACCCGTTTGCAAAATTTTATAACAAACTATTAAAACATGATTTTTTTTTTTTTTTTTTGCATCTTTTTTTGTTTGTTTAGCAAAAAATAAAACTCCGAGCTGTAACTAAATACCACCAAAAGAAAGCTCTATTTGTGGGAAAAAAATGATAAAAATTTCATTTGGGTACAGTGTTGTATGCCCGCGCAATTGTCACTCAAAGTGCATCAGCGCTGAAAGCTGAAAATTGGTCTGGGACTGAGGGGGGTTTAAGTGCCCAGTAAGCAAGTGGTTAAAATAATCCTTGTTCTTGGTATGCCACAGATTAGACATTTCTTTATACTTGTCGATAAACAGACTTAAAAATTCTGGATCCTTGAATTTTTTATTCATTTTTCTGCAAGACAATACACAAGCCAAAAAACATAATGTTAGCTCAGACTCTCCTAATCTTAGCCCAAGATAGACTCCAGGATCTGCCACTTATTTGGGGAAATGGTTTAAACTTACCTTCGTTTTTCTTGCTCCCAACTTCTGTTCCTATTTTCGCAAACGAACATACGACATGTGATTTTTGTCGTTATATACAGTGCGTACGCGTAGAACTACGCCTGCGTTGCCCGCCCCTGACGTTCTTTTAGTCAAGTTCATGGTTTCCCGCCCCTTTCTGCGCACTTAACGTCCGTACGACATGTGCATTTTGTCGTAAGACCCAGTGCGTACGCGTAGAACTACGCCTGCGTTGCCCGCCCCTGACGTTCTTTTAGTCAAGTTCATGGTTTCCCGCCCTTTCTGCGCACTTAACGTACGTACGACGTGTGATTTTGGCGTAAGACCCAGTGCGTACGCGTAGAACTACGCCTGCTTTGCCCGCCCATGACGTTCTTTTACAAGAATATTTCCCGCCCCCTTTTCTCTACGGTGCGCAGTAGGAGAAACATGGCGGAAACACAACAGGTGCTTGATATGAACGACTCCAGTAGTCAGGAATCCCCGGAGCCACAAACGTCCCGATCCGGAAAGAGGAGATTTAAGGCCTCAAATATGGCATTTCAAGAGATGGTGGAGATGGTGGGAATCTTGCGAAGTAGGGATTATGATGGCAAGCATGGACCATACACCCATCCGAACTTGCGCAAGGCCAGAATCATGGCCAAAGTAGTTAAGACCCTGCATAATCGTTTTGGGGTACGACGGTCAAAAGACCAATTGAGGAAACGGTGGTCCGACCTGAAATTGAGGGAGCCGGATCAATACAGAAGGATCAAGAAAGTTCTGAAAAAAAGTAAGTACTTGTCGTGTGTTCCTATTTTATGATTATTGCATACAGATCCATATGCTTTACCTTTGTACAATGTAAAAAATTGCTGCTTTCATGTTGTATACAGTAAAAGAATCGTATCGTTTTAACAAACCCTCGTAAATTGTTCGTGGCAAACCTCGTTTATGATACAGGGTTTGAACAGCATTTTTTGGGTGTGTAATTTTTAGGACACAACAAATGATTAGGACATTGTGGTTTAGATGTGTTTCAAAATACAATGACTAGAAAAGAACATTCAGTGTAATTGAAGGAGAGGACACTTGGCAGCTGGGTAAAAACACATCTGCACTCATGAGCAAAGGTGTGGGACACCAGAGAACATTTATTAGGGTAAACCACACGCCACACGGGGTTCCCTGGTATACTTGGGGGGGGGGGGGGTTGGGCATGTGTGAACCTTGGCACAAAGGTTTCATCTTCCTAGTTCTGGCCTTAAATATCTGTGTGCTAAAGTATACCTTTTGGTTTGTTAATTTCTCATAGGGGAGAAAAGCCTCACAAAGCAGGATCCCAGGGACCGCCATCCTTGCCAGCAGGAATGTGAGGTTAGCCCCATCCCCCCCGTGGATGTGCATGTGGAGGAAGGAGAGGTGGAAGAAGGAGAGGAGATGGGCACCCCACCAGGTGAGTGTCTGACACCACAGCTTCAGGTAATCGATGTATACCTGCATATTTCCAAACACATGTTTTTACATCTATTTTAGGTGATGTTGTGGTTGTGGAAAGCGACACATTTCCAAGCACCAGTGCCCCCCCCGAGGATGTCGAGGAAGGAGAGGTGGAGGAAGTAGGGGAGCTGGGCACCCCACCAGGTGAGTGTCTGACACCCCAGCTTGTTGAAATCCATGTATGACTGCCTAATTTTTGACCCAATTTTTCCCATCTATTGTAGGTGATGTTCTGTTTGTGGAAAGGGCCCCATTTTCCAGTGACAGCGCACAAAGGCTGATTGGCCAGATAATGGGCTGGAATGGGGAACTAGATGACATGCGAACTAGCCTGGATCTCATGAAGACTCAGATTGACAATATGCAGCTGGAAATGAAGAACATGATCGATATTTTGGGGAGAATATAATCCGTTTCTCCATAATATCGATCATGTTCTTCATTTCCCTTGTTTTAGTTCAAAGATTGTTTTACTTCACCAATTTTTACGATTGTGGCTGATTGTTGTTTTATACATTTTTCATATTTTTTCTAGAAAAATAAAAACCACAAAAAAAAAAAAAAAAAAAAAAGTTTATAAAAAATTGAAAAAAAAGGAAACAAAAAAATGTTTGGCAAAGAAAGTTAAATAAACCCCCCAAAAATTTTAGATCACTAAATATTCAATGGCACATGTGAATGTGGCCAAATTAAAATTTTGAAGAATCAAGAATGTGTGGCGTATTCTTTCAATGCTTAATACCAGTTTGGGAAAAGGGATTTTGTGTATCCAGTGACAATGGGCCTTATTGAATTTAATGAAAATACACTTGGCACTACAAGTACACTAGGATAACATAGGAGACAGCACAAACCAAAAGCAAGCAAGAAAACACATTTCAGATTTGAGGTTATTTTATTATTTTCCTCTTTTTTAAAATTAAATATTGGGTGGCATTGCAATGGCCCCCCTACCATTAAAATAAGTGACATATCTCTCACGCACTTCCCGTGCACTTTGGGGGGCCAAGCCAGTACGGCCAGTATCCAGGCCTGTCATGGATTCTGGCCCAACTCCAGCCTCCGGCATTATTCCTGAGAAATATGTAGTGGAATATTTGTGCAAAAAGTTGTGCAAAATGCAGCACGTAAGGATGACATGGTTCAGTTTGTATTCCGCTAGGTTGAGATCCGTCAGAAATACACGGAACCGGCTGGCCATTATGCCAAAAGCATTTTCCACCACTCTTCTCGCTCTGGCCAGCCGGTAGTTGTAAACCCTCCTCTCCGGGGTGAGGGCTCTTTGGGGGAATGGCCGCATTATGTGGTTGTCCAGAGCAAAAGCCTCATCCGCAATGAATACAAAGGGTAGTTCCTCCACATTCTCCGAATCAGGTGGCAAGCCCAGGCCACCTGTCTGTAGACGGCGGTAGAACTCCGTCTCGGCGAAGACTCCTCCATCCGACATGCGGCCATTCTTCCCCACGTCCACATAGAGAAATTCATACTGTGCCGACACCACCGCCATTAACACAATACTGTGAAACCCCTTGTAATTAAAAAAGTATGACCCCGAATGGGGTGGTGGCACAATGTGGACGTGCTTCCCATCTATGGCACCACCGCAGTTAGGAAAGTCCCACCGGGTGGCAAAATGGGATGCCATAGTCTGCCATTCCTGTGGCGATGAAGGAAACTGGGGAGGCAAAAAGCAGAAAAAAAACAAAATAAGTACTTTGGCACATTAAACATTGTACATTACAACACAAACTTTATTTCACGCTTCTGCCTAGTCACATGACACCGATCGTCTGCTCCCTGTCATTGGGAGCAGTGATCAGGGTCATGTCACTGCTAGCCCATCCCCCAGACAGTTAAGAAAAACACTCACCCAGAACACACTTTAAACCATTCCTTGGCCCCCTTGTGCTTAATAAAACACCTTCACTGCATGTGACATTTTTACAGTAATCAAGACAATTTTGGACAGCATTGATCACTGTATTAATGACAATGGTCACAAAAATGTATGGAAATTGGCCAATGTGTTTCCGCCATAATGTGGCAGTCACCAGAAAAAAAAATAAAAAAAAATTAAAAAAAACGGTTAGCAACGCCATTACTATTTTCAAAAATGGCAAGATTTTAAAAATGCCAGCAAAATAGACCATATTTACTAAACGATAGAACTTTAAAAAAAAACAATCAAGAAACGCTTAAATTGTGATTCATTTTAACACATTTTTGTTTACTAAAAGACTACGTATCAGCATCAAATGAGGTCCCAAAAAATCATGGTGATATATTTTTGTGACTATCTTTCTTTAGAGCGAAAAGAGAGAAAAAAAAGCAGATTTAGAAAAATGCATTTTGGGTTTGTTGGTGGTTAATCACCAAAACTAAAAAAGCAGAGGTGATCAAAGACAACCAAATACAAAATCGCTTTGTGCTAATAAAATGAAGATAATTTACTAGGAGGAGCCATGTTACAAGGACGCACAATTGTCAATTCAAACAACGCACTGCCAAATCACCCAAAAAAGTGATGAAGGTCAGGAAGGGGGGGAAAATCATTCCAGGGTTGAAGTGTGTTAAAAATACAAGATATAATTCAACATTAATTTAAGGACACACAGACTCGTTGGAATTATATTAAGTGTGTGTGGGGGGGATCCAGTTAAAGGACACACAGACCATTTGGGATACTATTAAGGGGGGGGGGGATTCAGTTAAGGGGACACAGACCATTTGGAATAAGCTTTAAAATGTTTGGTTTTAGGATAAAGCAATAGAATGGAGCTGACAAAAGACATTTTAAGTGACTAGACTAGGTGGATATGGGCCTACCATAGCATGTTGGTGAGGTTTAATGAAGGCAAATATGCATGAAAAAGAAAAAAGGAGCATTAAAAGATTGCAGCATGCATGAGGACAAAGGGGACATTCACAGCATATTGCAATCATGGTAATTAGAGATTGAGGAAAGAAATACAAGGCATTAGCAAACATTAAAGACAATAAAATGTGATGTTAAATGCTAAATCTTACCTTAATATAGTCCTCCTGCAGGACCTGTATAATGGCAGAACAGGTCTCTGGGATAATGATCCCCAGAGCCTGGGGGGAGATGCCTGTCGAGAACTTCAAGTCCTGAAGGCTTCTCCCTGTCGCCAAGTAGCGCAACGTGGCGACGAGCCTCTGCTCCGGAGTGATGGCTTGCCGCATGCAGGTATCCTGCCTGCTGATATAAGGGGTCAGCAAAGCCAGCAGACGGTGAAAAACGGGGTCCGTCATCCGGAGATAATTCCTGAAATCATCAGGATTATTCTCCCGGATCTCACGAAGCAAAGGCATGTGCGAGAACTGGTCACGCTGGAGCAACCAATTCTTCGTCCATGAACTCCTCAACACCCCGTCCAAGGACTGTTCTTGGGTTGCAGAATGAACTACAACACCAAGCGCAAGCAAAGCACGAACTCGACGACGAGTACGTACACGCAACATGGCTTCAAAACGGTCGGATTGTCAGAGCGAACTTAACAGACGTCACTGAAGAACAGCAGGGCCTGTGAAGAGCGACCTGAAAGTCAGCGAGCGCAGTTAGATCGCACTGCAAAATACAGACACGAACTGACTACACGCACTAAAAAACAGATACAAACCTCACAAGCACAAACTGAAAAGCAGTGAAAAACGTTCTGAAAAATACGAGTCTGAAAAACGCGAATCGTCTCTCACCAAACTTCTACTAACACGAGATAAACACGAAATTAGCAGAAGGAGCCCAAAGGGTGGCGCACTTGGTATTGAACTTCCGTTTTATAGTCTCGTCGGACCTGGTGTACGTCACCGCGGACCAGACGGGCGGACTTTAGTGTGATCGTGTGTAGGCAAGTCCGTTGCGTCGGAACTCCGTCGGAACTCCGGCGGAACTCCGGCGGAACTCCGTTGGGAACTCCTTCGGAATTAAGTCCTCTCGTGTGTACGGGGCATAAGAGAGCGGAAACAGCCAGATGAGAAGCGTAATCAGGTAAGGTGGATACAGGAACAGTAGCAGCGGCTTGGCACTTACGGAGCTTGGCTGGGCAGGTCCTTACATAATGTCCAGGTTCCCCGCAGTACAAGCACAGATTATTAGTCCTCCTACGCAGACGTTCTTCTGATGTGAGAGAGGGTCGCAGGAGACCAAGTTGCATGGGTTCGGAAGAATCGGAGGAAGAAGACACCGGAGCAGAAGAAGCTGGCTGAGGGTAGCTGGTGACTCGTGGAAGCATCCAAACTGGACGGGAAGGATCGGCAGAGCGTTCTGATCTCCGTTCTCTTAACCTCCTGTCGATCTGTATGGAGAGGTTAATGAGAGCTTCTAAAGTCTCTGGGATACCCACTCGGGCCAGCTCGTCCTTCAAGTTTTCAGAGAGACCTGCACGAAATTGGTAGCGCAGGGCGGCGTCGTTCCAGTTGGTATCGGAACTCCACCACCTGAACTCAGTTACATAGTCCTCTACAGGTCTGCGGCCCTGCTGTAAGGAGTGCAAGGCCGCCTCCGCGGTAGCTGTCAGTTGAGGGTCCTCATAAAGCTGGGACATCGCCTGGAAGAAGGAGTCCAAATTGTCAAGGGAGGCATGCTTCTGCTCAAGAAGACAGTGGGCCCAAGACTGTGGTTCCCCCAGTAACAGGGAAATGACGAATCCCACCTTAGTGGATTCAAGCGAAAAAGTCTGAGGTTGCAGGGCAAAGAATAAACTGCAGGCATTACGGAACGCCCTGAATTTGCTTTGATCCCCTGAGAACCTCTCAGGCGTGGGGACCCTTGGTTCGGGTGGCATCATTACCACGGACGGAGTGGGAGCTGGACCTGATGAAGGAGGTGAAGATGCCGACAGAGCTTGAACTTGACCCTCCAGACGGTTGTACCCTTCTTGTAGGTTCTTCACAGCCTGAGTGAGACCAGCAAGATGGCGGCAGAGTTCATCCATCGGGGAGGCTCCCGACGTGGGCTCGGACATGGCTGTCCGGTACTGTCACGTACCTGGTGGTTGAGCCCACGGATGCTGGGAGCGGTTACTCGTATTCCTCTGGCTCAGGAACTCCTGGTAGAGGAGACAGAGGTTCAAGAGCGCAGAAGGGGCACAAGTGCCAAGCAGGACACAGGTGTCAGGACTGATCCGGCTCCGGGTACTGGAGAGGAGCAGATGCAGCAGGAACAGCGACCAGCAGGAGTGAGAGCAGTGGAAGATGCACACGCCGAAGCAGCGGGGAAGGTGTTCTGTAGTACAGCTTCTCTCAGCAGACCCACAAGCAGGTAAGGCAGGATACTGGAAGGCTGGCACCGTGGAGGGACGGCAGACTGGACGAGGTCGTGGACAAGCCGGGTCAGGAACAGGCAGGCAGATAGGTACCGAATCAGCAGGCAGAAGAATCGTCAGACAAGCCGGGGTCGTGGGCAGGCAGCAAACAAGTAGTCGTCAGGGTAAGCCGGGTCACAGGAGTAATAAGTATCAAGCAGGAGCAAAGGGATCACGACAGGAACGCTGTAGACCGGACAGCAAGGAGGCAAGGCAACAGGTCCCTTTAAGTAACCCCTTTGGCGCCAAGAGCCATCACGACGCGCACCCGCTCAACAACACCAGCGCGCACACGCGTGCGCCCATCTGCATCAACGCGCACCGCATGCGCCCATCTGCGTTAACGCGCACCCGCGTGCGCCCACCAGGACATCTGCGCACCCGCGTGCGCCCACCTACGTTAGCGCGCACCCGCGTGCGTCCACCTGCGTTAGCGCGCACCCGCGTGCGCCCACCTGCGTTAACGCGCACCCGCATGCGCCAACAGACACTCACAACAGGGGCTTTGCGGCCCGAACCTTCAGGAGCAGTCGGATGACTGGGCTGACCTTCTTGACATATACATTACGCCCAATATTCCCCTCACCATCTACTTTCCTCCACTGCTTCCCCATCCTCCCACTTTCCTCCCTCCTTTCCCCCCTCTCCCTTCCCTTCTTTCCTCCCCTCCCTTTCCCTCCCCTTTCTTTTCTTTTTTGTCCCCCTCCCCCTCCCCCATCCTTTCTTCCCTATTTCCCCTCCCTTCTTTCCCTTTTTTCCCTCCCTTTTGCCCCCTTCCCACCCTTTTTTCATTTGAACATTTTTCTCCTGCCTTTTCTTTCCTCCTTTGCCCTATCCCCATCACAGTCACTCATTGCTTTATCCCCCAGCACACCTACCTCACTCCACTTTTTGTTTCTTCCTTTGCCCCATCCACATCACAGTCCCTCACTACTTTATCCCCCAGCACACCTATGTCACTTTACCCAGCACACTCACTCCACACATCATTTTGCCCCAGTTACCTTATTTTAAGTATATCATTTACTTATACCACTTGCCTTAATCCATTTGTTCAAATATTAGTCCAGTGTTTCAGTAATCCCCCTAGTCACCACAGGGGACCCTCTTGGCGATGCCCCGTGGCCTGTGCATGCAACATCTCGGATAAGCAGCTCTGCTCTGTTCCCCTCATACCTCTAATAAAATCATTGCTCCAAAAAAAACTGACGTTTTTAAAACTTTTTTTTGCATTGATACATGTCCCCTGGGGCAGGACCCAGGTCCCCAAACACTTTTTATGACAATACCATGCATATAAGCCTTTAAAATTAGCACTTTTGATTTCTCCCATAGACTTTTAAAGGGTGTTCCGAGGCTTTAGAATTTGCCGCAAACACCCAAAATTGTTCGCTGTTCGGAGAACTGGCGAACAGCCAATGTTTGAGTCAAACGTGAGTTTGACTCAAACATAAAGCTCATCCCTGGTGAAGAACAACCTCAGGAGACAAGATCTATAAAAATGGTTTAAAGGAGTTAAACTCATTAAAGCCAGGCGGGATAGTGGCATTCAGCCTCTCAATCCAGAGGGTATCTTTTTACACTTTGCATATGTATGTATTCATAAGGATGTTGGCAGATTTAGATATTTAAAAAAACAGTACCCAGCCAGCTATCTCTTTTATGAAGCAGCAGGCACTGACCTGAGAAATGATTTGAAATTTTCTGATAACCTGATACCCATCTGAACTAACAATGGAATCATGAATTTTGAAATTCTATGTAAGCATACTCTATGCATTGAGATGTCTGTGGCGAACTACTGAACATGAAATGTTGGTTCTAAGGGACAGCAAGAAATACACATTTTATTTATTATATTATAATTAGGGATGAGCTCGGTGTTCGACTCGAACATTAGCCGTTTGGCTGTTCGGCAAATTCAGAACTTTGTGGACCGTTCGCACCAAATTCGTGTGGCACAAACGGCCCACAATGCACTATGCCATCGCAGTGCATTGCTGGCTCATGATTGTCCAATCACAGCGCTGGCAGCGAGGAGAACCATAATTGGCCACAGGCAGGTTTAGTACACACCCCACACTATATAAGACCACCAGCGCGGCGGCCTTGTGTAGTGCGTTCCGGCGTGCAGGGAAAGAGCAAGATAGGCAGGGACAGTGTTCTTTTCTCAAGCATCTGCAGGAGTTAAAGTGGGTGTTGTGTGCCTCCAGCACAGTATACAACTATATCTACCCTTTTTTGCTGGTGTTCTCCAATACAGGCATCTGCAGGAGTTAGTGGGTGTTGTGTGCCTCCAGCACAGCACAGTATACACCTGTATCTACCCTTTATTGCTGGTGTTCTCTAATACAGGCATCTGCAGGAGTTAAAAGTGGGTGTTGTGTGCCTCCAGCACAGTATGCACCTGAAGATACCCCTTATTGCTGGTGTTGTCTGTTGCATATCTTGTATATTAGCCTTTAAAATGAGCACTTTTGATTTTGAACGTTCAAGTCCCATAGACTTTAATAGGGTTCTAAAGTTCATATGAATTTTTGATCCGTTCGAAGGTTCTGGTGCGAACAGTACCGGGGGGTGTTTGGCTCATCCCTAATTATAATTTCTTATTTTGTGTTTCAAACTTTATCATACCTGGGATGTCTACTAGACTCTGGTTTGGGCAGATTTAAGTGAGTTATTCCTAAGCATTACAGGTCTACAATATAAAACGCCAAATTTACTTGCAAAATAATTTTACCGTTTTCAGCACCTAATATCCGACATAATCATACCGCCAGGGAGGTTAATAGTAAAACTAAAGCTTGATTTTATATAGTGTGCTTTAAATTGGTATTTTTAAAACCCTCTATTTTATTTTTTATTAGGGAATTATATATATACTTAATATAACATAAAACATAGCGCATACAGTGCAAAGGCCTGGGGGTATAATGGACAACATAGCTTATACAGTGTACAACATAGTGAATGCAGGATTTAAAGTGTACGTAAACCCCCTTATCATTTTCAGCCAAGGAAGCTGCCATCTTTGCCTCGGTTTAATCTATAACTGCCATGATGCTGCACATGTGATCAGTTATGACACCAGCCATTGGATGGTTTGAAAGTTTGGTTGAGAGCACAACCAATGGGAGTGTAACATTTTCATCACATGCAGTAAATTAAACAGTTTTATGGATGGGGTTTACTTCCACTTTAAAGGAGTTGTAAAGGTACAAGATTATTTATCTCAATGCATTATGCGCGTTAAGATAAAAAATCTCTTGTGTGTAGCAGCAACCCCAGCCTTGCTAATTACTAAACCTGCACCATCTCTCCTCAGCGATGTCCACAAAGGTCTAAGCCATCCGACACATGCCTCTATAAATACAAGGACACTGAATGAAATAAACAAAACTTTCACAACCCAAGCAAAATTCTGTCAAAATCCTTATAGCCATCCCTAGTCATGGTTGTGGTCTGTTCTATCTTGAACTCTAAAGCCCCGTACATACGAGAGGACTTATGTCTGACAGACTTCCGAAGGAGTTCCGTCGGAGTTCTGCTGGAATTCCGACTGAGTTCTGACAGACTTTTCGGCTGAGCGGACTTGGCCACACACGATCACACTAAATTCCGACGGATTCGAACGTGATGACGTACGACTGGATTCGAATAAGGAAGTTCATAGCCAGTAGCCAATAGCTGCCCTAGTGTCGGTTTTAGTCCGTCGGAGTAGCATACACACGAGCGGATTTTTCGAAGGGACCGGGTCCGGCGGAGTTCCTTCGGAAAAATTTGAAGCATGTTCCATATTCTAAAGTCCTTCGGACTTTGGCGAGTCAAAAGTCCGTTGCAGCCCACACACGATCGGATAGTCTGACGGACTCAGTCCTTCGGACTTTGGATGTTGAAAAGTCCGCTCGTGTGTACGCGGCATAAGACTGCCCCTGCATTACCTTGGTTGTCTAACCATTTTCTAATGAAGATCTGAAATTTGCATCTCCACAAAGCATTCACATACATGTCAAAATCTACAAAGCCAACTTGAGGTCAGATGATTTAAATTCCTTATATATATATGGGTCTATGACACCACTAAGTTTACTTTCCATTGTATGGTTGCATCCACTGTATCTATCAATGTTTCCTTCAAGTTTATCAAAAGTGATCATTTGATCATAACAGAATATCAACAGCTGTGACTAACTAGCTTCACAGATCCTTGATGTGCATGTAATGTATAAAGTGGTAAAACACATTATTAACACCATCTTATTTGAGCTCCCTTGGAATGTAATCATGGAGTGGGATGTATCATATGGAATGATACCTACACGTGGAGGCCCTTTTCTTATAAGGCATGACTAATATGATATTTTCTAAAGCCATATAGAAGTAAAATTCAGATGTATTATGTGCATTTTGTTCATCCAACATTTGAGCTAAGCTTCAAAAAATGAGTCCAAGGCATGAAGCGCCAATCTACCAAACCTGGCGTTTTGTAAAGGGCCACCAGTATTTCCCAATGGATAACTGATAAGAGTATTTGATTGCGTTATCCGAGTTTTCTATGAACTGGAACTCAAAGGGACTGATTTACTAAAGAAACAGAAAGACTATTCTAGGATAAAGTGATGATCACTTCAATCAATCATGTGCTAGCATTTTTTTCTTCTTGCAGAGAATTGAATATTCCATATCAAACCATTTGTTTTAATTGCAGAAGCTGCTGAAATTTGGTATTAAGGGTGTATCTTTTGGACAATTACACACAATTTGGTGAATTTATAAAAACATTCTTATAGAAATTTATGATCATAAATTAGAATGTTATTAACGTAGTTGTGAATGTAGATAAATGAATGCTGCATTTACAAAAATCTGCCTTTATTTCTTTATCTGACCTCAGATGTGCAGGTCACATGATCTCTATAACTTCAGCAGCAATGCACGGACCCTCCAACGGGGGTATCCAGTGTGGGAGCATGTACACCATTACAGGAAATGATGTTGCTGCTGAGTTTCTGCGTTTCCATGACAATGCAACTCAATGCGAGCAGGTATAAAACATAACTTCCCCCATCCCCTGGTCAGCCAAGGCAGGAAGAATGTGCGGGGAGTAGTGATGGACGAACTTCCGACGGGACGTTTCGCGAACGCGAAACGCGAACGGACACAAACGTTCGCGAAAACGACCGTTCGCCGCGGGCTCCATTGACTTCAATGGGAGGCGAATTTCGCAAACCTTTAGGTCGAATTTGCGGCCACGGGGTAATTATTAGGGGGTAGCACGTAGTCCCACCACCTGGACAATAGCATAATACATGTATGAGGTGAATTTGGGATCGATAACTACAAGCATTTTTTTTTTATTTGGGAAATTGTTCTGACAATTCAGGACTATGGAGCTAATGAAGGCAATGGAGGAGAGGGAAGGTCAGGGACCAGGGTAGGCAAACAAGAGGGTGCAGGAGATACAGAGCACTGACAGCAGCACCGTAATACAGAGCACTGACATCAGCACCGTGACATACAGCGCTGACAGCAGCTCCGTGACATACAGCGCTGACAGCAGCTCCGTGACATACAGCGCTGACAGCAGCTCCGTGACATACAGCGCTGACAGCAGCTCCGTGACATACAGCGCTGACAGCAGCTCCGTGACATACAGCGCTGACAGCAGCACCGTGACATACAGCGCTGACAGCAGCTCCGTGACATACAGCGCTGACAGCAGCTCCGTGACATACAGCGCTGACAGCAGCTCCGTGACATACAGCACTGACAGCAGCTCCGTGACATACAGCGCTGACAGCAGCTCCGTGACATACAGCGCTGACAGCAGCACCGTGACATACAGCGCTGACAGCAGCTCCGTGACATACAGCGCTGACAGCAGCTCCGTGACATACAGCGCTGACAGCAGCTCCGTGACATACAGCGCTGACAGCAGCTCCGTGACATACAGCGCTGACAGCAGCTCCGTGACATACAGCGCTGACAGCAGCTCCGTGACATACAGCGCTGACAGCAGCTCCGTGACATACAGCGCTGACAGCAGCTCCGTGACATACAGCGCTGACAGCAGCTCCGTGACATACAGCGCTGACAGCAGCTCCGTGACATACAGCGCTGACAGCAGCACCGTAAGCAGCCCCAGGAGGAAGTCAGCACAGCACAGGGATGGTGTGATCCCCTCATAATAAGAACCCCCAGGAGGAAGTCAGCACAGCACAGGGATGGTGGGAGCCCCTCATAATAAGAACACCCAGGAGGAAGTCAGCACAGCACAGGGATGGTGGGAACCCCTCATAATAAGCAGCCCCAGTAGAAATATGACACCGCTCAACCTCTTCAAAGAGGAGGGTAGGGGCATATAGTACGGTGTGCTTTTTTGGGTCAGGGAAGTGAGCCAAATGAATTAAGAAGGTCTGTGTGCTTGATTCCAAAAATTGTTTATAGACATATACATGGTCTACTGATCACATGTGTTGAATTCCTCCGAGATCCATGCCTCATTCATTTTTAGAAATGTGAGGTAGTTAACACTGTGGTGAGCTAGGCGAGTACGCTTATCGGTCACAATCCCCCCTGCTGCGCTGAACGTCCTTTCGGACAGGACACTGGATGAGGGGCAAGCCAACAGTTCGATTGCAAATTGGGCAAGCTCTGGCCAGAGGTCAAGCCTGCCCACCCAGTAGTCTAGGGGTTCATCACTCCTCAGAGCGTCCACATCGGCCGTTAACCCAATGTAGTCGGACACCTGACGGTCTAGGCGTTCCCTGATGCTGGATCCGGATGACACCTGTCGATGGGTCGGCTGAAAGAATGACCTCATATCCGAAGTCACCAACACATCTTCAAACCGGCCTCTTCTTGCAGGCGCTGTTGGATTGGTACCCGCAAATCCTTCTCTGGGAGTGGGAATTGCTCCTCTGCCAGCGCACGCAAAAGCAGAATGCAGCATTTCTCGAAGCAAGGCCTGGAAGTGCTGCATTCTGACAGCCCTCTGCGACGGCGGTAACATTTCCGCCATTTTGTGTTTGTACCGGGGGTCTAAGTACGTTGCCACCCAGTACTGGTCCTTGACCCTCATGCTTTTTATACGGGGGTCCCTATTAAAACACTGGAGCATGAAGGCCCCCATTTGCACTAAAGTGGAAGCGGTGTGGTGGCCTGGCTCCTGCTCATCATCCAGGATAATGTCGTCCTCTTCATTCTCCTCTCCCCATCCTCGCACAACAGGGATCCCAGAAAGGTTTAAAGCATGCTCTTCTTGCTCCTGCTCATCCGCCCCGGCACCATCCTCCTCTGACTCCTCATCAGACTCCTGTTGTTGACTTGTCTCAGATAGAGTAGCCCCCCCTGGGAATTCATCCAGCATTGCGACTTCCTCATCTTCCCGCTCCTGCTCCTCCACAGCCTGATCAATGACACGACGCAATGCACGCTCCAGAAAGAAGGCATAAGGTACCATGTCACTGATGGCGCCATGGCTGCGACTGACCAGTTTGGTGATCTCCTCAAATGGCCGCAGAAGTCTGCATGTGTCGCGCATGAGCAGCCACTGGCGCGGTGAAAAAAAACCCAGCTCCCCAGAACCGTTTCTTTCGCAGAGTTCATACAGGTAGACGTTAACTGCACGTTTCTGCTGGAGCAGCCTATCAAGCATATAGAAGGTTGAGTTCCATCGCGTCGGGCAATCGCAAATAAGACGTCTGACCGGCAGATGGTGTCGCCGCTGAATGTCAGCAAGGCGAGCCATGGCCGTGTAAGATCTTCTGAAATGGGCCGAGATTTTCCTTGCCTGCCGCAAGATGTCCTGGACCCCAGGGTATTTGACAAGGAATCGCTGCACGACCAAGTTTAAGACGTGTGCCATGCACGGCACGTGCGTGATTTTGCCCTGTTTCAATGCGCTAAGCAGATTGGCACCGTTGTCACACACCACTTTACCAACTGTCAAATTGAGCGGTGTTAGCCACTCATCTGCCTGTGAACGCAAAGCTGAAAGGAGTGCCGGGCCAGTGTGGCTCTTTGCTTCCAGGCACAACAGACGCAGCACGGCATGGCAACGTCTCACCTGGCATGTGGAATAGGTTCTGGGGAGCTTGGGCGGTGCAGTGGAAGAGACGCTAGCAGCGGAAAAGGAGGAGGCAGCTGAGGAGGAGAGGGAGGAGGATGGAGTAGGAGGAGGAGAAGAAGAGTCAGGCCTGCATGCAATCCGTGGCGGTAAAACCAAATCTACACGGGTGCCACGGGTTACATGCTTGACGGCCGTCAGAAGGTTCACCCAGTGGGCAGTAAAACTGATATACCTTCCCTGCCCGTGTTTGCTAGACCACGTGTCTGTGGTCAGATGTATCTTGGCACCGACACTGTGTGCCAGAGATACATTCACTTGCCGCTGAACATGGCCATATAGCTCTGGGATGCCCTTCTCTGAGAAATACTTCCTTCCTGGGACCTTCCATTGTGGTGTTCCAATGGCCACAAATTTGCGAAAGGCCTCCGAGTCCACCAGTTTATATGGCAGTAGTTGGCGGGCTATGAGTTCTGACAAGCCAGCCGCCAACCGTTGGGCAAGAGGGTTATCCGGCGTCATCATTTTTTTACGCTCAAACATTAGGCCCACGGAAGCCTGCCTTTTTGCAGAAAAATGTGAGCTTGGCGTGATGGAAGGTGGAGTGGAGGACAATTGTGAGGAGAGAGGAGAAGGAGAAGTAGAAGACGAGGCTGGACGGTGAGAGCCTGCAGTGTGGCTTTGTGTGTTCCGTTGCTCCCACTGGGCTCGGTGATGGCTGCTCATGTGCCTTCTTAAGGCGGTCGTCCCTAGGTGAGTATTGGGCTTACCGCGACTAACGCGTTGACTGCAAAGATTGCAGATGGCAACGCTATTGTCAGCAGCGGACACGTTAAAAAAAGCCCACACTGCGGAGCCATGTGCCGGTGTCCTGGGAGCGCCAGATGTGACCGTACATGGTCGATGACTCGCTCCTGATACATTTGCAGTCTGCTTTGTCCCTGCTGTGCAATGTAAGTCATTGCTGCTTCTCCTCCCTATCTGCTGGTCCATATCTCCCTCTGAACTCCCCTCCTCTTCCTCTCTTGTGGGCACCCACGTGACATCACTAGACACGTCATCATCAACGTCACCTTCCCCACCGCTATAAGTAGAGTAGGCAGCAACACCGGGGACCAACCTCCTCCTTGGGCTGATCTGGGTACTGGCGTCAGACTGCTGAGTAGCGCTTGTTGCTACCTCCTCTTCCTGATCCAATACCAAGAGTGGCTGCGCATCAGAAATGTCCTCTTGATATGGATCGGAAAATAATTCCAGTGACTCAAGCGGAAGGTATGTGGTGGTGGTGGTGGTGGTCGTGTTGTTGGTGGTAGTGTCTTTGGGGGTGCACATAGCAGAGAGTGAAGAAGAGGGTGCAGATCGAGAGGATGAGGAGGGTGCAGAAGAGTAAGGCTGAGCGAGCCACTCAACCAAGTCTGGTGCATCCTTTAAAGTAATTGAACGCACCTTCTGCAACTTCCCACTTTGGCTCAAGCCTGTTGCTCCTGCCCTACCCCTACCACCCCTGCGGAAGGGCCTGCCTCTTCCTCTGCATGTCATTTTTTAAATGACCCTGTGACAAAACTCTTAGTCCCTATACCGCTGAAGGACTGCTGCAGTATAGGTGAGCGGTCAGCAGTGGTGCACGTCAACCCTATCTATTGTGGACCGATAGCGGTCCTTACAGAACAGCAGACTGTACCGCACTCAAGCCTATGTACCGTAGCACCCTATACCAAGTTACCAGTCCTTATAAGAACTTTTGTGGACCAAGCAGGTTGTGTATTAGTGTTTAGCAGACTGTACGTCAGTCCCTATACCGCTGAAGGACTGCTGCAGTATAGGGCAGCGGTCAGCAGTGGTGCACGTCAACCCTATCTATTGTGGACCGATAGCGGTCCTTACAGAACAGCAGACTGTACCGCACTCAAGCCTATGTACCGTAGCACCCTATACCAAGTTACCAGTCCTTATAAGAACTTTTGTGGACCAAGCAGGTTGTGTATTAGTGTTTAGCAGACTGTACGTCAGTCCCTATACCGCTGAAGGACTGCTGCAGTATAGGGCAGCGGTCAGCAGTGGTGCACGTCAACCCTATCTATTGTGGACCGATAGCGGTCCTTACAGAACAGCAGACTGTACCGCACTCAAGCCTATGTACCGTAGCACCCTATACCAAGTTACCAGTCCTTATAAGAACTTTTGTGGAACAAGCAGGTTGTGTGTTAGTGATTAGCAGACTGTACGTCAGTCCCTATACCGCTGAAGGACTGCTGCAGTATAGGTGAGCGGTCAGCAGTGGTGCACGTCAACCCTATCTATTGTGGACCGATAGCGGTCCTCACAGAACAGCAGACTGTACCGCACTCAAGCCTATGTACCGTAGCACCCTATACCAAGTTACCAGTCCTTATAAGAACTTTTGTGGACCAAGCAGGTTGTGTATTAGTGTTTAGCAGACTGTACGTCAGTCCCTATACCGCTGAAGGACTGCTGCAGTATAGGGCAGCGGTCAGCAGTGGTGCACGTCAACCCTATCTATTGTGGACCGATAGCGGTCCTTACAGAACAGCAGACTGTACCGCACTCAAGCCTATGTACCGTAGCACCCTATACCAAGTTACCAGTCCTTATAAGAACTTTTGTGGACCAAGCAGGTTGTGTATTAGTGTTTAGCAGACTGTACGTCAGTCCCTATACCGCTGAAGGACTGCTGCAGTATAGGGCAGCGGTCAGCAGTGGTGCACGTCAACCCTATCTATTGTGGACCGATAGCGGTCCTTACAGAACAGCAGACTGTACCGCACTCAAGCCTATGTACCGTAGCACCCTATACCAAGTTACCAGTCCTTATAAGAACTTTTGTGGACCAAGCAGGTTGTGTATTAGTGTTTAGCAGACTGTACGTCAGTCCCTATACCGCTGAAGGACTGCTGCAGTATAGGGCAGCGGTCAGCAGTGGTGCACGTCAACCCTATCTATTGTGGACCGATAGCGGTCCTTACAGAACAGCAGACTGTACCGCACTCAAGCCTATGTACCGTAGCACCCTATACCAAGTTACCAGTCCTTATAAGAACTTTTGTGGAACAAGCAGGTTGTGTGTTAGTGATTAGCAGACTGTACGTCAGTCCCTATACCAATGAAGGACTGCTGCAGTATAGGGCAGCGGTCAGCAGTAGTGCACGGCAACCCTATGTATTGTGGACCGATAGCGGTCCTTACAGAACAGCAGACTGTAACGCACTCAGGCCTATGTACCGTAGCACCCTATACCAAGTTACCAGTCCTTATAAGAACTTTTGTGGACCAAGCAGGTTGTGTGTTAGTGATTAGCAGACTGTACGTCAGTCCCTATACCAATGAAGGACTGCTGCAGTATAGGGCAGCGGTCAGCAGTAGTGCACGGCAACCCTATGTATTGTGGACCGATAGCGGTCCTTACAGAACAGCAGACTGTAACGCACTCAGGCCTATGTACCGTAGCACCCTATACCAAGTTACCAGTCCTTATAAGAACTTTTGTGGACCAAGCAGGTTGTGTGTTAGTGATTAGCAGACTGTACGTCAGTCCCTATACCAATGAAGGACTGCTGCAGTATAGGGCAGCGGTCAGCAGTAGTGCACGGCAACCCTATGTATTGTGGACCGATAGCGGTCCTTACAGAACAGCAGACTGTACTGCACTCAGGCCTATGTACCGTAGCACCCTATACCAAGTTACCAGTCCTTATAAAAACTTTTGTGGACCAAGCAGGTTGTGTGTTAGTGTTTAGCAGACTGTGCGTCAGTCCCTATACCGCTGAAGGACTGCTGCAGTATAGGGCAGCGGTCAGCAGTAGTGCACGGCAACCCTATGTATTGTGGACCGATAGCGGTCCTTACAGAACAGCAGACTGTAACGCACTCAGGCCTATGTACCGTAGCACCCTATACCAAGTTACCAGTCCTTATAAGAACTTTTGTGGACCAAGCAGGTTGTGTGTTAGTGATTAGCAGACTGTACGTCAGTCCCTATACCAATGAAGGACTGCTGCAGTATAGGGCAGCGGTCAGCAGTAGTGCACGGCAACCCTATGTATTGTGGACCGATAGCGGTCCTTACAGAACAGCAGACTGTAACGCACTCAGGCCTATGTACCGTAGCACCCTATACCAAGTTACCAGTCCTTATAAAAACTTTTGTGGACCAAGCAGGTTGTGTGTTAGTGTTTAGCAGACTGTGCGTCAGTCCCTATACCGCTGAAGGACTGCTGCAGTATAGGGCAGCGGTCAGCAGTAGTGCACGGCAACCCTATGTATTGTGGACCGATAGCGGTCCTTACAGAACAGCAGACTGTAACGCACTCAGGCCTATGTACCGTAGCACCCTATACCAAGTTACCAGTCCTTATAAGAACTTTTGTGGACCAAGCAGGTTGTGTGTTAGTGATTAGCAGACTGTACGTCAGTCCCTATACCAATGAAGGACTGCTGCAGTATAGGGCAGCGGTCAGCAGTAGTGCACGGCAACCCTATGTATTGTGGACCGATAGCGGTCCTTACAGAACAGCAGACTGTAACGCACTCAGGCCTATGTACCGTAGCACCCTATACCAAGTTACCAGTCCTTATAAGAACTTTTGTGGACCAAGCAGGTTGTGTGTTAGTGATTAGCAGACTGTACGTCAGTCCCTATACCAATGAAGGACTGCTGCAGTATAGGGCAGCGGTCAGCAGTAGTGCACGGCAACCCTATGTATTGTGGACCGATAGCGGTCCTTACAGAACAGCAGACTGTAACGCACTCAGGCCTATGTACCGTAGCACCCTATACCAAGTTACCAGTCCTTATAAGAACTTTTGTGGACCAAGCAGGTTGTGTGTTAGTGATTAGCAGACTGTACGTCAGTCCCTATACCAATGAAGGACTGCTGCAGTATAGGGCAGCGGTCAGCAGTAGTGCACGGCAACCCTATGTATTGTGGACCGATAGCGGTCCTTACAGAACAGCAGACTGTACTGCACTCAGGCCTATGTACCGTAGCACCCTATACCAAGTTACCAGTCCTTATAAAAACTTTTGTGGACCAAGCAGGTTGTGTGTTAGTGTTTAGCAGACTGTGCGTCAGTCCCTATACCGCTGAAGGACTGCTGCAGTATAGGGCAGCGGTCAGCAGTAGTGCACGGCAACCCTATGTATTGTGGACCGATAGCGGTCCTTACAGAACAGCAGACTGTAACGCACTCAGGCCTATGTACCGTAGCACCCTATACCAAGTTACCAGTCCTTATAAGAACTTTTGTGGACCAAGCAGGTTGTGTGTTAGTGATTAGCAGACTGTACGTCAGTCCCTATACCAATGAAGGACTGCTGCAGTATAGGGCAGCGGTCAGCAGTAGTGCACGGCAACCCTATGTATTGTGGACCGATAGCGGTCCTTACAGAACAGCAGACTGTACTGCACTCAGGCCTATGTACCGTAGCACCCTATACCAAGTTACCAGTCCTTATAAGAACTTTTGTGGACCAAGCAGGTTGTGTGTTAGTGATTAGCAGACTGTACGTCAGTCCCTATACCAATGAAGGACTGCTGCAGTATAGGGCAGCGGTCAGCAGTAGTGCACGGCAACCCTATGTATTGTGGACCGATAGCGGTCCTTACAGAACAGCAGACTGTACTGCACTCAGGCCTATGTACCGTAGCACCCTATACCAAGTTACCAGTCCTTATAAGAACTTTTGTGGACCAAGCAGGTTGTGTATTAGTGTTTAGCAGACTGTGCGTCAGTCCCTATACCGCTGAAGGACTGCTGCAGTATAGGGCAGCGGTCAGCAGTAGTGCACGGCAACCCTATGTATTGTGGACCGATAGCGGTCCTTACAGAACAGCAGACTGTACCGCACCCAAGCCTATGTACCGTAGCACCCTAGACAGACCAAGTTACCAGTCCTGATAAAGAGCTTTGTGGAACAAGTGAGTTGTGAATGATTAGCAGACTGCAGCAGAAGGGCAGCAGTCAAGTATAATATTCTTTCTATATTTGGAAGAAAGAATATTATACGTGTACAAGCCTATTACCGTACCACTGATACCAGTCCTGAAAAGAACCTTTGTGGAACTAATAGTAACAGCAAGTCTTTAAAATTATCCTCACTGCCTGACACACTGCTTCCTGCCTGTCCCTATACAAATTGGCAAAAAAGAGTAGGCTGGAACGATTAGCTGGAACAGCTCTTTTGTGGACCTGATAGTAACAGCTAATGATGATGATGATGATGATGATGAAGAAAGACTAATCTGGCTGAGCTGTCCCTAAAATAGCAGCATACAGCGCTCTGTCCCTTTATCTAAACTGACAAAAGAAACTCAGGCTGCTGACCTAACACCTATACCAGTCCTGAAAAGAACTTTTGTGTACCAAATAGCTAGCGTTTTCTCTGTCCCTACTCCACACAGGATCCTTTCCCTACAGTGACAGAAGAAAGAATGTAAAATGGCCACCGGATCGGGTGTATTTATAGGTTAGGGGGAATGTCCAAGTGTCCATGAGCTGTCATGTCTCAATTGGTTGTCCTGTAACACATGATAAACGTGTCACGAAAGGTTAAAGTTCTTGTATACATTAAACACGTAAGTCCGCCGGGGCGAACGACGGAAAAAGGCGTTCGAACCCGCGGACGGCGAAAGTCGGAAATTCGCCGCGAAACGACCGCCGGGCGAACCGTTCGGCCATCACTAGCGGGGAGCACAGCTGTGTACTGAATACGCTACATACTGGCATGGTGTGCTCTTGCTCAGTGCGCCTGTATCTCCAGAGGGATGACACAAGACAAAAACTGAACACGGTAGCATGGACCAGTTGGTCAGTTTACTTGTAGGAGGAGATGCGCAGGCAGGATCAAGAAAGTAAAATAGAACATCAGCAGGAAGTAAAATAAAAGTAACAGATGACAAATCACATTTAACTAAATTAAAGCGCCAGTGTAAGTTTTATTTGTTTTTAGCTTTACAAATACTTTAAGCCATTTCCTGTACTGGATAAATATGTTTTATTGATTTAAGAAGGAAAATACCACATTTGGTCACTAGATGGCTCTAAGTATTCTATGAAATTACAGTTACACTTATCGCCATCTTGTGGCCAATTACAGTATTTTCTGTTTTATATTAGTGAAATAATATTACATTAGAACAGGATAAAGCCTCATAGCATTCTTTCTTTTTTTTGTTGGCCCCATTCGCATAGAACAAATGTACATGCACTTTCAGTGGTAACATTTTTATGTAAATGTAATATAAATACACCTCAGAGCAAACTAATTATAACTGTTTTCACTCAAGATTTGCACAGCTTTCACTCAAGACTACAAATTGAATTCCTATAGAAAAATGTGTCTTAGGTGGGAATTGTGTGAATCTTATGCGAAAACATTTATAAATAAACCCCTTAGGCCTTGTTTACACTTGAAGTAAGGAAAGGTGGGGGTAAAAACAGGTGATTGCACCATGTTTTTACTACCCCTGACTGCCACCCTTAAGCTGCAAAGGAAACAGGATGGGGTTGTACATATGCCACGGCTGTGATGCTATGTCTCTATACCACAACAAAAATAACCCCCCCCCCCCCCCATCACGTTAGGCAGACAGTATCACTGCCAAGCACAACTTATTCAAGTACATAGGGCTGCACCACAATTGCCCTGCAGCTGACTGAAAAGCATGCAGGTGCTGCACAGTAGTTCAGCATTCACAGAGTTAAAACATGCAGTAAGGAGGCAACATGTTTCATCCCCACCACCTGTCAAATCTACCGTGAAGATCGTTGTTCATCGAAGTGACAAAGTCTGCCACATGTGTAAACTTAGTCTAGGGGCTTGTTTACACTTACAGTTGAGGAATGGTAAAAACACGCAGCTGAGCCTCCAACTATTTCTACTTAGGCTGCAAAGGCAACACTTACAATGCAACTCCAGGAAAAGACGGGAGCAACTGTTGACCACCCCTTCTAAAAAGAGCACACGGTAGAAGTGCTAGGTGAATACTGGGTAAAGTGGTTTGTATTCATTTTTGACATTTTAAGTTTCAACCAGGTGCTGTTCACTTATGTAAATTTTATTATTTGTATTCATTACACTACGTTATATAATAAGAACATCGGAGGGAAGGCCGATATTATAGCACATATACAGCGTATGAGGTTATGTTGAATAGGCTGTTTAAGCTCTGCCATTGATTTTTTGTCAAGCTTGAAAAATTTTATACACTAAGAAGAATTGACTTTAACACAGGTGTCACATATCTAGAGATTGGAAAATGCAGGTTTGTTTGGGGTTTTAAATCCCTTTAATCCCCTGTAATTCTCAAGTGAATTAATGGCTATCCTTCAACCTGGAAAAAAGTTAAAACTGCACTCTAGGCAGATATGATGGTCAAAAATGAATGCAGCTCAGTAATAATTAAAGCTGAATTCCAGGTATGGATTTTGTTGCATAGTTAACGTGCGTTGGTCCAGCTTGAGCTATATATATGTTAGTATGTATATGTTATACCTATGGGGTCTCTGTGGGAAGCAGAACATTTCTGTAGTATTCACCTCTACCACAGTGATCACCACTGTCTTATGGGTTGAGGGGTTGCCCTGCTGCCTTGTAACCACAGGAAGTTGAACACACGGGCACAATTTACCGAACATCTTGCATTTTTTTTAACAAATGCAAGGCATTCTCTGAATGGACAAGGTGGGAGGCAGAACAATGCAATCACAATCTCAAGCTCTTTTTATTAATAGATTTATAGAGGATAATGCATGAGGCCGGTGCGCCCTCTTTTCTTTATTTCTCTTATGACTTTCTCTTATGACTGCTAGGATGCTCCATCCTGGAGGGCACCAAGGCCTGATAAGTTATCCCTTGAACATTAGATCACCGGGACACCACACTTGTGTGCAAGAGTATTTGTTTGCTGCACTTAGAAGGCGCTCCTTCTTCTGCTTTTTTTTCTACATGTGGTACTGCTTCCCCCAAGAAGTTGTGGACTATCATCTCATCCTGTTGGATATCATTATCCATTTCACCCATTTTGTGCTTTATTCCTGAACCCTACACCCATACATTTACACAGACTATGGTTTCCGGCATTTCTGATTGCAGTTTGCGCCATTACCTACCCTACCTACCCATTACCTACCCTCCTTTGGACCTAAGACAGCCCTGTGTGAAAGGAGCCTAATGGGAAAAATTTACTAAAACTGAAGCACACAGATTCTGGTGAACCTGTGCATAGTAACCAATTAGTTTCTAATTTCAGCCTTTTCAATTAAGCTTTAACAATATGGTACGGTTCATACTGGTGCAATATGCGCTCCGATTTTGAGAGCACATGTCACATGACATGTAAGAAACAATGATTCCCTATGAAAGCCGCCTTAACCATCTTAGAAATGGGTTCTACACTACTTTGGTCCGACTTGTGATTTCAGCCCATAGAATTGAATGGAAGTTGCAGCCCAGTCAGATCACCATGTTAACTGATCCAACTTGTGGCATGCGACATGCGCTCCGAGGTGTGTGCAATGTTAGCAATGCAAAATCCATACTAGGCCCTTTGACGAAAAGGTCTGTGATGTCACAAGCTGGTGAGGTCTCCGGGTGATGTCACCTGATGGCCACGCCCCATAGTTATATAAGATGTGTCAGATACTGAAGCTGACACATTGGTTGGAGCCAGTGTCGGTGGAGGAGCGTTATTTTTTTCAACTGGACATTGTGATTCACGTTGGCGCCACCGCAGGGGACATTATTCATTTTCAATGAAGAACTTGTTAAAAACTGTCTCTTTTTTAACATTTCACTGCTTTTTTGGGGGTGAATGGGTAGGGGTACAATGTACCCCATAACCATTCACCTAGTGGAGGGGGCTTGGATCCAAGGGCCCTCTTTCTTAAAGGGGCTTCCAGATTCCGATAAGCCTCCTGCCTGAAGACCCCAGCAACCACCAGCCAGGGTTGTTAGGGACAAGGTAATTTGGGTGGGGGCAGGACCCCACCAGACCCCCCTTCCCAAAAGCACCAACTCTCCCATGTTGAGGACATGTGGCCTGGTATGGTTGAGGAGGCGGGGCGCTCACTTGTGCCCTCCCCTTGCTGACATGGTGGGCTGCATGCTCTGATAAGGGTCTGGTATAGATTTTAGGGGGGCACACTGTTTTTTTTGGTGTGGGGTTTCCCCTCAAAATCCATATCGGACTGAAGGGTCTGGTATGGTCTTAGAGGGGGCATGCCATTTTGTTTGTGATTTTGCATTGCTAACATTGCACAGACTTGACCTCGGAATGTGATGTGAGGTATCATCCATACCAGAACCAAAGGAATTGTTTTGATTGGTCAAAAGAAAAGTCACACTCATCTCAAAGCCCAATCCGATTAGTTAAAGTCACATGGAAGTTGAACTGATGTCGCAGGGCAAAGCCGGAGTGAAAGTTGCGCAACTTTTGTGTCACACCAGTGTGAACTGGGCCTAAAACCTAGGAGCTGATTCGTTTTAGTAAATCTCCCCGCAATTTACACAGTCTGGAGGAAAGAAGTCAGAGGGGAGACATTATTGAAATGTTTTAACCTCCCTGGCGGTATGATTATGTCAGATATTTGAATCTCAAAGCAGTCGATTGTTTTGCATGGAAATTTTGCGTTTTATATTGTAGACCTGTAATTCTTAGTAATAACACACTTAAATCTGTCCAAACAAGAGTTTAGTAGACATCCCGGGTATGATAAAGTTTGAAACACAAAATTCTAAATTATAATATAATAAATGACAATAAATAATTATAACAAATAATGATATAAAAAGAATACATTTTATTCAATAATGTAATCAAGTCAAAAACACTGAAATTTGCTCAGTATTGTCCCTGTCGTCACTTTCAGTGTCTGATGGCAAATTACCCCACAAATCACTATCGCTCAATTCTGCAAATTATTCTAAAATACTATCGCTATTTTCTAGCTGGTCTAAAACTACTTTTGATGTAAAGGGATACATTTCAGTTGCCGTGGACATTTTCAAGTTTTCAGGCAGAAAGAATAGTATATATAATATAAAACTGTAGGCAGGGCACTGGACAAAGCACTGGGGACAAAAGGGAAGTGAAATGATTTGATACAGTAATGTAATCGGTAAGATTACGGTGTGTTATGTATTTTTCACTTTTTGAATTTGCCGCCGGGCTCTGCCCCTGTGCGTTGCTCCGCTCGCAGGGAACAGATCCCGGAACAGTAATATATTGGGCGGATGATCTGATGGGGTACACCGCGATGGTACATCACAGGATCCTGGAGACAAGGTAAATAAGCTGTATATGGATCCTGCGATGCAATCCCGAGTGTGGCTTGGGGTAACGGCTTTTGGTAGTGCAAATTCACCCTGAGCCACACTCGGGAATCCTGCGAGGATGGTTACTACATCAAGAAGGGCAAGTACAGTTCAGGAGGGCAGCATTTTCAATATGAAGCCAAGATCAAGAACAAGAGGCCATGACCTCAAACTAACAGGAGGAAAGTTCAAAACTAAACATAGAAAGTTTTATTTTACCAAAAGTGGTCAATGCTTGGAATAGACTCCCAGCAGAGATAGAGAATCAGTCAACAGTAAGTGGATTCAAAAATGCTTGGATCAAACATAGATCTATACTGATTAAAAAAAACTTAATAGGCCCCTTGGTTTTTTTTCTGCCATCAATCCTACGTTTTTTTTCTCAGTGACAATGGTTACCAGTACAGTGTAGAGATGCATCTTGCCGACAGTGACACAGATGGCAATAAAAACTTCACAAAGGGTCTCACTCTTCTCCATGCAATTTAAAACTTAAAAAAAAAAACAAAAAAAAAAAAGGTTTTGCCTAGAGATACACATTAATGATGTATTCACAAATACAGAGCTGCATTAATTTATGTCTTTCATATCTGCTTTAAATTCTTTGCAAAGCTCTATGAGCTGATTTTTACACAATTGAACATTTCACTTTAGGATTACTGCTCCTTTGGAACCTGCTAGGTTTGTACAAGAGGCAGCCCCTCTCTGGTAACAAACTGTTCCGAGACGCTTCCATCCCGCAGCATGGAGCTTTCGCTGTGGGAGATGAGGTATCATATAATCGCCCCTTCCTTTAATTATTCTTCAGGAGTAAAAATGTGCCAGCAGCGTGTTAATGACACAGCAAGGGAGATAAGGTGGAACGCTATCCGCTGGCACAGGAACTTGTCAGCCTCCTTTCTGACTCATTTAGTACGTGGTTAATTAGCAGTCTTTTCATTGCCCACTTCTCTGTTCTGCAGGTAAATGCAAGGGTTTGGTGCCTTCCAGTGTCGAGACTCGATGCCAGGATTTGAATGCCCTCAGTCTATTTCCAGGCACTTTGAAAATGTTTACGTCCTGCTTCAGCAGCAAGTGTACTGGGCCATCTGGAGAGGAGCCCATGCCACCTGGAGGGAGGGCCTGCTACAAAATGTATTTATCAAACAACATCTCCTAGGCTTTAGCAAACATGCGAGTGTGAATATGAATTTTTTGAACGTTGCTTTCGGAATGAGAACGCACCGCAGTAGACAGGTTAGACCTGCCTTCTAATTATCGGTACATCTGTTCCCCCCTGAGATTGATCTGTGAGAAGAAAGGACCAGAATGACGACAGGAGTAGACCACCCTTAAACATGCTTGTATTATATGGTTGCCCAGCATAAGGAAGATGACAGCAATTTCAGAGCTTGTAGTTCTGTGGACATTGATGCAATGAGCTAGAGTGCCTCTTACCTGCTGCTGGCTGCTATTGTGTGCATATCTCTACCCTTGTGATGTCGACAACTCATGCATGTTTTACTATCTCTGTTCCTTAACCTCCTCCTGCCCACCCTGACATCCTTTCAAAAACCTCTAAATGCACAGGGACGGGGGAGGGGGGGTGGCGATCATATGATCATTGTGATTGGCTGTCACAGCAGTCATTTGATCAGGAGCTGGTCATAGTGGCTTCCAAACATTACTCTGGACCGAAAGCTATCCTTGGTCTCTGTGCTGGGAGTGCACAGTGAGCACACTCTCGGCATGCAAATATTGGTCACCCAGAGATGCATTTATGCAGTATCTGGGCATTATAGCCCACACTTCTGCTGTTGCATTAATGTGTTTCGTGGGTAGCAACAGGTTAAACTTTAAGAGAAAATACAGTGGATTTAGGTCAATTGTATTTTTATCTAAAGCTAAACTCCAAGCATAAAAACATAGAAGCATGAATGGAGAAAAATACCAAGTGATCCATAGAGTCTGCCCCAATTTTTATGTAACCTTTTTGTCTCAGTATAGATCTACAGTTTGTTTGTCCCAAGCATGTTTAAATTTGTAAACCATTGACTGACCTACTATTTCCTCTGGAAGTCAGTTCCAAACTGTGTATATATATATATATATATATATATATATATATATATATATATATATATATATATATATACAGTATCTCACAAAGAGTAAACCCCTCACATTTTTGTAATTATATTATTATATCTTTTCATGTGACAACACTGAAGAAATTACACTTTGCTACAATGTAAAATAGTGAGTGTACAGCTTGTATAACAGTGCTGCTGTCCCCTCAAAATAACTCAACACACAGCCATTAATGTCTAAAATGCTGGCAACACAAGTGAGTACACCCCTAAGTGAAAATGTCCAAATTCGGCCAAAAGTGTAATTTTGTGTGGCCACCAATATTTTCCAGCACTGCTTTAACCCTCTTGGGCATGAACTTCACCAGAGCTTCACAGGTTGCCACTGGAGTCCTATTCCACTCCTCCATGACAACATCACTGAGCTGGTGGATGTTAGAGACCTTGCGCTCCTCCACCTTCCGTTTGAGGCTGCCCCACAGATCAATAGGGTTTAGGTCTGGAGACATGCTTGGCCAGTCCATCACCTTTACCCTCAGCTTCTTTAGCAAGGCAGCAGTTGTCTTGGAGATGTGTTTGGGGTCATTGTCACATTGGAATACTGCCCTGCGGCCCAGTCTCCAAAGGGAGGGGATCATGCTTTGCTACAGTATGTCACAGTACATGTTGGCATTGATGGCTCCCTCAATGGAATGTAGCTCCCCAGTGCCGGCAGCACTCATGCAATATATATATATTTATTTGTAGCAGAGACCCTATAAAATGGCAATTGCTGCAATATTTTATGTCATACTGTATTTGTGCAGCGGTCTTTCAAACGCAATTTTTGGGGAAAAAAATACACTTGGATGAATGAATGAAAAATAAACAGTAAAGTTAGCCCAATTTTTTTGCATAATAGGAAAGATCTCATGCCTCAAGAATCGTGTGAAAATCATGATCTTTATTCTAAGCAAAAAAATTGATTCTCGTTTTGGCCAGAATTGTGCAGTAGTGATGGACGAACTTCCGACGGGACGTTTCGCGAACGCGAAACGCGAACGGGCACAAACGTTCGCGAAAACGACCGTTCGCCGCGGGCTCCATTGACTTCAATGGGAGGCGAATTTCGCAAACCTTTAGGTCGAATTTGCGGCCACGGGGTAATTATTAGGGGGTAGCACGTAGTCCCACCACCTGGACAATAGCATAATACATGTATGAGGTGAATTTGGGATCGATAACTACAAGCATTTTTTTTTTATTTGGGAAATTGTTCTGACAATTCAGGACTATGGAGCTAATGAAGGCAATGGAGGAGAGGGAAGGTCAGGGACCAGGGTAGGCAAACAAGAGGGTGCAGGAGATACAGAGCACTGACAGCAGCACCGTAATACAGAGCACTGACATCAGCACCGTGACATACAGCGCTGACAGCAGCTCCGTGACATACAGCGCTGACAGCAGCTCCGTGACATACAGCGCTGACAGCAGCTCCGTGACATACAGCGCTGACAGCAGCTCCGTGACATACAGCGCTGACAGCAGCTCCGTGACATACAGCGCTGACAGCAGCACCGTGACATACAGCGCTGACAGCAGCTCCGTGACATACAGCGCTGACAGCAGCTTGACAGCAGCTCCGTGACATACAGCGCTGACAGCAGCTCCGTGACATACAGCACTGACAGCAGCTCCGTGACATACAGCGCTGACAGCAGCTCCGTGACATACAGCGCTGACAGCAGCACCGTGACATACAGCGCTGACAGCAGCTCCGTGACATACAGCGCTGACAGCAGCTCCGTGACATACAGCGCTGACAGCAGCTCCGTGACATACAGCACTGACAGCAGCTCCGTGACATACAGCGCTGACAGCAGCTCCGTGACATACAGCGCTGACAGCAGCACCGTGACATACAGCGCTGACAGCAGCTCCGTGACATACAGCGCTGACAGCAGCTCCGTGACATACAGCGCTGACAGCAGCTCCGTGACATACAGCGCTGACAGCAGCTCCGTGACATACAGCGCTGACAGCAGCTCCGTGACATACAGCGCTGACAGCAGCTCCGTGACATACAGCGCTGACAGCAGCTCCGTGACATACAGCGCTGACAGCAGCACCGTAAGCAGCCCCAGGAGGAAGTCAGCACAGCACAGGGATGGTGTGATCCCCTCATAATAAGAACCCCCAGGAGGAAGTCAGCACAGCACAGGGATGGTGGGAGCCCCTCATAATAAGAACCCCCAGGAGGAAGTCAGCACAGCACAGGGATGGTGGGAGCCCCTCATAATAAGAACACCCAGGAGGAAGTCAGCACAGCACAGGGATGGTGGGAACCCCTCATAATAAGCAGCCCCAGTAGAAATATGACACCGCTCAACCTCTTCAAAGAGGAGGGTAGGGGCATATAGTACGGTGTGCTTTTTTGGGTCAGGGAAGTGAGCCAAATGAATTAAGAAGGTCTGTGTGCTTGATTCCAAAAATTGTTTATAGACATATACATGGTCTACTGATCACATGTGTTGAATTCCTCCGAGATCCATGCCTCATTCATTTTTAGAAATGTGAGGTAGTTAACACTGTCGTGAGCTAGGCGAGTACGCTTATCGGTCACAATCCCCCCTGCTGCGCTGAACGTCCTTTCGGACAGGACACTGGATGAGGGGCAAGCCAACAGTTCGATTGCAAATTGGGCAAGCTCTGGCCAGAGGTCAAGCCTGCCCACCCAGTAGTCTAGGGGTTCATCACTCCTCAGAGCGTCCACATCGGCCGTTAACCCAATGTAGTCGGACACCTGACGGTCTAGGCGTTCCCTGATGCTGGATCCGGATGACACCTGTCGATGGGTCGGCTGAAAGAATGACCTCATATCCGAAGTCACCAACACATCTTCAAACCGGCCTCTTCTTGCAGGCGCTGTTGGATTGGTACCCGCAAATCCTTCTCTGGGAGTGGGAATTGCTCCTCTGCCAGCGCACGCAAAAGCAGAATGCAGCATTTCTCGAAGCAAGGCCTGGAAGTGCTGCATTCTGACAGCCCTCTGCGACGGCGGTAACATTTCCGCCATTTTGTGTTTGTACCGGGGATCTAAGTACGTTGCCACCCAGTACTGGTCCTTGACCCTCATGCTTTTTATACGGGGGTCCCTATTAAAACACTGGAGCATGAAGGCCCCCATTTGCACTCAAGCGGAAGGTATGTGGTGGTGGTGGTGTTGTTGGTGGTAGTGTCTTTGGGGGTGCACATAGCAGAGAGTGAAGAAGAGGGTGCAGATCGAGAGGATGAGGAGGGTGCAGAAGAATAAGGCTGAGTGAGCCACTCAACCAAGTCTGGTGCGTCCTTTAAAGTAATTGAACGCACCTTCTGCAACTTCCCACTTTGGCTCAAGGCTGTTGCTCCTGCCCTACCCCTACCACCCCTGCGGAAGGGCCTGCCTCTTCCTCTGCCTGTCATTTTTTAAATCACCCTGTGACAAAACTCTTAGTCCCTATACCGCTGAAGGACTGCTGCAGTATAGGGCAGCGGTCAGCAGTAGTGCACGTCAACCCTATGTATTGTGGACCGATAGCGGTCCTTACAGAACAGCAGACTGTACTGCACTCAGGCCTATGTACCGTAGCACCCTATACCAAGTTACCAGTCCTTATAAAAACTTTTGTGGACCAAGCAGGTTGTGTGTTAGTGATTAGCAGACTGTACGTCAGTCCCTATACCAATGAAGGACTGCTGCAGTATAGGGCAGCGGTCAGCAGTAGTGCACGGCAACCCTATGTATTGTGGACCGATAGCGGTCCTTACAGAACAGCAGACTGTACTGCACTCAGGCCTATGTACCGTAGCACCCTATACCAAGTTACCAGTCCTTATAAGAACTTTTGTGGACCAAGCAGGTTGTGTGTTAGTGATTAGCAGACTGTACGTCAGTCCCTATACCAATGAAGGACTGCTGCAGTATAGGGCAGCGGTCAGCAGTAGTGCACGTCAACCCTATGTATTGTGGACCGATAGCGGTCCTTACAGAACAGCAGACTGTACTGCACTCAGGCCTATGTACCGTAGCACCCTATACCAAGTTACCAGTCCTTATAAAAACTTTTGTGGACCAAGCAGGTTGTGTGTTAGTGATTAGCAGACTGTACGTCAGTCCCTATACCAATGAAGGACTGCTGCAGTATAGGGCAGCGGTCAGCAGTAGTGCACGGCAACCCTATGTATTGTGGACCGATAGCGGTCCTTACAGAACAGCAGACTGTAACGCACTCAGGCCTATGTACCGTAGCACCCTATACCAAGTTACCAGTCCTTATAAGAACTTTTGTGGACCAAGCAGGTTGTGTGTTAGTGATTAGCAGACTGTACGTCAGTCCCTATACCAATGAAGGACTGCTGCAGTATAGGGCAGCGGTCAGCAGTAGTGCACGTCAACCCTATGTATTGTGGACCGATAGCGGTCCTTACAGAACAGCAGACTGTACTGCACTCAGGCCTATGTACCGTAGCACCCTATACCAAGTTACCAGTCCTTATAAAAACTTTTGTGGACCAAGCAGGTTGTGTGTTAGTGATTAGCAGACTGTACGTCAGTCCCTATACCAATGAAGGACTGCTGCAGTATAGGGCAGCGGTCAGCAGTAGTGCACGGCAACCCTATGTATTGTGGACCGATAGCGGTCCTTACAGAACAGCAGACTGTAACGCACTCAGGCCTATGTACCGTAGCACCCTATACCAAGTTACCAGTCCTTATAAGAACTTTTGTGGACCAAGCAGGTTGTGTGTTAGTGATTAGCAGACTGTACGTCAGTCCCTATACCAATGAAGGACTGCTGCAGTATAGGGCAGCGGTCAGCAGTAGTGCACGGCAACCCTATGTATTGTGGACCGATAGCGGTCCTTACAGAACAGCAGACTGTAACGCACTCAGGCCTATGTACCGTAGCACCCTATACCAAGTTACCAGTCCTTATAAGAACTTTTGTGGACCAAGCAGGTTGTGTGTTAGTGTTTAGCAGACTGTGCGTCAGTCCCTATACCGCTGAAGGACTGCTGCAGTATAGGGCAGCGGTCAGCAGTAGTGCACGGCAACCCTATGTATTGTGGACCGATAGCGGTCCTTACAGAACAGCAGACTGTAACGCACTCAGGCCTATGTACCGTAGCACCCTATACCAAGTTACCAGTCCTTATAAGAACTTTTGTGGACCAAGCAGGTTGTGTGTTAGTGTTTAGCAGACTGTGCGTCAGTCCCTATACCGCTGAAGGACTGCTGCAGTATAGGGCAGCGGTCAGCAGTAGTGCACGGCAACCCTATGTATTGTGGACTGATAGCGGTCCTTACAGAACAGCAGACTGTAACGCACTCAGGCCTATGTACCGTAGCACCCTATACCAAGTTACCAGTCCTTATAAGAACTTTTGTGGACCAAGCAGGTTGTGTGTTAGTGTTTAGCAGACTGTGCGTCAGTCCCTATACCGCTGAAGGACTGCTGCAGTATAGGGCAGCGGTCAGCAGTAGTGCACGGCAACCCTATGTATTGTGGACCGATAGCGGTCCTTACAGAACAGCAGACTGTAACGCACTCAGGCCTATGTACCGTAGCACCCTATACCAAGTTACCAGTCCTTATAAGAACTTTTGTGGACCAAGCAGGTTGTGTGTTAGTGATTAGCAGACTGTACGTCAGTCCCTATACCAATGAAGGACTGCTGCAGTATAGGGCAGCGGTCAGCAGTAGTGCACGGCAACCCTATGTATTGTGGACCGATAGCGGTCCTTACAGAACAGCAGACTGTAACGCACTCAGGCCTATGTACCGTAGCACCCTATACCAAGTTACCAGTCCTTATAAGAACTTTTGTGGACCAAGCAGGTTGTGTGTTAGTGATTAGCAGACTGTACGTCAGTCCCTATACCAATGAAGGACTGCTGCAGTATAGGGCAGCGGTCAGCAGTAGTGCACGGCAACCCTATGTATTGTGGACCGATAGCGGTCCTTACAGAACAGCAGACTGTAACGCACTCAGGCCTATGTACCGTAGCACCCTATACCAAGTTACCAGTCCTTATAAGAACTTTTGTGGACCAAGCAGGTTGTGTATTAGTGTTTAGCAGACTGTGCGTCAGTCCCTATACCGCTGAAGGACTGCTGCAGTATAGGGCAGCGGTCAGCAGTAGTGCACGGCAACCCTATGTATTGTGGACCGATAGCAGTCCTTACAGAACAGCAGACTGTACTGCACTCAGGCCTATGTACCGTAGCACCCTATACCAAGTTACCAGTCCTTATAAGAACTTTTGTGGACCAAGCAGGTTGTGTGTTAGTGTTTAGCAGACTGTGCGTCAGTCCCTATACCGCTGAAGGACTGCTGCAGTATAGGGCAGCGGTCAGCAGTAGTGCACGTCAACCCTATGTATTGTGGACCGATAGCGGTCCTTACAGAACAGCAGACTGTAACGCACTCAGGCCTATGTACCGTAGCACCCTATACCAAGTTACCAGTCCTTATAAGAACTTTTGTGGACCAAGCAGGTTGTGTATTAGTGTTTAGCAGACTGTGCGTCAGTCCCTATACCGCTGAAGGACTGCTGCAGTATAGGGCAGCGGTCAGCAGTAGTGCACGGCAACCCTATCTATTGTGGACCGATAGCGGTCCTTACAGAACAGCAGACTGTACCGCACCCAAGCCTATGTACCGTAGCACCCTAGACAGACCAAGTTACCAGTCCTGATAAAGAGCTTTGTGGAACAAGTGAGTTGTGAATGATTAGCAGACTGCAGCAGAAGGGCAGCAGTCAAGTATAATATTCTTTCTATATTTGGAAGAAAGAATATTATACGTGTACAAGCCTATTACCGTACCACTGATACCAGTCCTGAAAAGAACCTTTGTGGAACTAATAGTAACAGCAAGTCTTTAAAATTATCCTCACTGCCTGACACACTGCTTCCTGCCTGTCCCTATACAAATTGGCAAAAAAGAGTAGGCTGGAACGATTAGCTGGAACAGCTCTTTTGTGGACCTGATAGTAACAGCTAATGATGATGATGATGATGATGATGAAGAAAGACTAATCTGGCTGAGCTGTCCCTAAAATAGCAGCATACAGCGCTCTGTCCCTTTATCTAAACTGACAAAAGAAACTCAGGCTGCTGACCTAACACCTATACCAGTCCTGAAAAGAACTTTTGTGTACCAAATAGCTAGCGTTTTCTCTGTCCCTACTCCACACAGGATCCTTTCCCTACAGTGACAGAAGAAAGAATGTAAAATGGCCACCGGATCGGGTGTATTTATAGGTTAGGGGGAATGTCCAAGTGTCCATGAGCTGTCATGTCTCAATTGGTTGTCCTGTAACACATGATAAACGTGTCACGAAAGGTTAAAGTTCTTGTATACATTAAACACGTAAGTCCGCCGGGGCGAACGACGGAAAAAGGCGTTCGAACCCGCGGACGGCGAAAGTCGGAAATTCGCCGCGAAACGACCGCCGGGCGAACCGTTCGGCCATCACTATTGTGCAGCTCTAGGGTTGATACAAAGACGGATCATCCACAAGACAAGAGCATGAGCCAAAAGCCTGGTGGAGGTTTAGAGCAGTGTTTCTCAACTCCAGTCCTCAAGGCGCCCCAACAGGTAATGTTTTTAGGTTTTCCATTATTTTACACAGGTGATTTGATTAGTTTCACTGCCTTAGTAATTACCACAGCTGTTTCATTAGAGGGAAATCCTGAAAACATGACCTGTTGGGGCACCTTGAGGGCTGGAGTTAAGAAACACTGGTCTAGAGGTCCCAATGACAACCTTCATATCCCTGCTTAAACCAGGGTAATAGTGCAATCAGTCAAAGCACTTTACAAAGCGAAGATACTCTAGGTAATAGGTGTCTTATGAGATGGGGTACAGCAGTACAGACAGTGCCAACTGGGCAGCTTCTCTGTTAAGTCCATAGCAATATGCTGGATCCTCATGGGGTAGCTCAAAGGGGGGATGCACGGATGCTGCTCCTCCTTTATCCACAGGTTGCCATTGGCTGCAATCGACGGTTTCCCTGCACAGCAACAGGTAACAGATTAGTCGCTTGCCCTTCACAGCGACAAGCAGCAGATTGGACAGAATTGGCGGATAGCCAAAGCCCGTGCTACTGGAGCACATAAAAGGGGATTCCGGCCACTGAGCTTCTGGACCAGACAGTGACTCTCACCCACACTCCCTATAGTTCTTATATAGTCATGGTGTTATTTAGTAGGGGAGTAGTCATCCATTGTCTGGATGGACATCGTGTAATTTCGTGTTGATGTATTTTAGCCAGGATGGCTTCATACTTCATTAAAATTTTATTGTAATTATTATCAGGTTACCCTTTTAATAACACACCGTGGCTAATGTTTAAATTTTGCAAAGCAAATAAATATTTGGAAATAGTTAATGGTGTATGGTCTCATTATTGGTTACAACAATCCCTTTGTGCTAATCCACGTGCCAATTGCATTCCTGATCCATGTCAGTTGTAGGAATAATTGTGTGCAAAATTGCTATTATGCCTAGATCTGTATTCTGTCCATCTCTAAGGTCTTAGGGTGTGAGACTCAAAAAGCAAAGAACCAGGAAACTAGTATTTTCAGATGTCAGCCCCTCTATTCTCCAATCTCTAATGACAGGTTTCCTTTAAAGTAGAAACCTTTTTGAAATAAACATCCTTTAATGTGCTGTGATGAAGAATTAACAAGCAGAACCATTAGTCAGATTTAATAATAGTAGAAAGGAATTCTGTATATTTTGTCACAATGCTTTTTCCCTTAGTTCCAATTTCCATGAGTAATAAGTCATGAAATGCATTAGTAAAATAGCATTATAATCTTTTTAATTCTACGTACACAATTGATCTAGAGGAGCGTAAAACATGGGTGACAAAATTCCTCACATCTAATGTGAAGAAATACCTCAGAGGCAGAGAAAATGATGATCATTTCTATGGAAAGGAAAATAAAGGGCTTTTTTTTTTCAATCACCTGTACAGGCATTTATGGTGAGCTGCAGGCAAGCAGCTAAATACATTGTTTAAATATATATATGGGAGCTGTTTTACACGTGAAAGGATTTGCATTTTTGTCTATTAAGTTGTAAGGTTTACACAACTTGGCCACAGAGGCAGGTGGATGACACTACTTTCTCTGTTACAGTTGAAGGATAAGGGCATTTAAAAAATAAATTAAAAAAATAAATGCACATTTATCATTTATTTGCAGGTAAAAGTTATTCATTTTTTTATTTTTAGGAGCCTGCACAGCATTGCACCTGCGATCAGCATTTCGCAGGTGCTTTGTCAGGCTTCTACAGGCATTCAGTACAGCTGTCTGCCCGTACCTCCCATATAGAAGTGCAGGAGGAGTAATGAACTAAGAAAGTGCTCATCAGCACCCACACAGTTCATTGAGGACTACAAGCTGTTTGCCACAGCGGCTTACAGGATTTGTAGTTTATTAATTAACAGATAAGTGCGAATGAGTGACACATCTGCGTACCCAAGCCCCACACAGCCATACTGTTTTAACCACTTTGATACAGGGTATTTTCACCCCCTTCCTGCCCAGGCCAATTTTCAGCTTTAATTTCTGACATGCTTTGAATGGCAATTGCGCGGTCATACAGCACTGTACCTATATGACATTTTGATAAATTTTTTTCCCCACAAATAGAGCTTTCTTTTGGTGGTAATTTATCACCACTGCGGGGTTTTTTTTTACGCTATAAAAAAAAAATACACAATATTTTTTACTTTTTACTATAATAAATATCCCAATAAAAAAAAAACATATTTCTTCCTCAGTTTAGGCCGATATGTATTCTTCTACATTTTTTTGGTAAAAAAAATCGCAATAAGCGTATATTAATTGCTTTGCGCAAAAGTTATACCACCTATAAAATAGAGGATAGATGTATGGCATTTTTTTTACTAGTAATGGCTCTGCGATTTTTTTCAGGACTGTGATATTGTGGCAGACAGATCGGATAGTTTTGACATTATACAGCAAACATTGCTATAAAAATGCACTGATTACGGGAGGGGACTGACTGGGGGAGGTAACTGATCGGTGTTCCTCTGTGCTGGGAGCACATGATCGGTCTCCTCTCCCCTGACAGGATGTGGATCTGTGTGTTTACAAACACAAATCCACGTCTCTGCTCTGTGACTGACAAGCAGGTAGAAGGCGGACATCGCGGCCGCCAGGCATGCTCATTGGCTCCTGAGTGACGGGGCGGGCGCATGCGTGTGCCGCCTAGTGGCCGGGAAACCGAAGATGTCATATGACGGCCGCCAAGGATGAGAGAGACACCTTTCAGTTGTCATTTGTCTATACGCCGGATGGGAAGAGATTCAATTGTGACAGCAGGTTTGGGAGAGGATCCCCTGCCTGCTGTCACAGGGCATGTTGGAGGCGTGGGAAGAGAGGTTCACCGTAACATGCAACATGTTATACCCTAAATATGGGTGTAACATCTTAGTAAATGTGAACTTATGCTTTAATAAATGCAGTGATGTCATATCCCCCCCCCCCCCAACTGGCTAATTGGACCATAAAGAGTTGATGAGATAATTCTTTTGCTCGCTCAATTTACTGCTACAAGCAACATGCAGCACACTTGATTAGCTCCCAGTCCTGCACTTCCTCTAGCTCCTGTAGTAGAGATTACAAGAGACTAATTCAAATTGTTTCTTGCACTGGTTGCATTTAAAATACATTTTATCATGTAATAATGAATGCAGATATTTATTGATGTGTGTCTTTTATATATGCACAGTTGTGTTGGTACAGGAAGGGGCCATTCCCAAACTGTTCCCACAAAGTTGGGAGCATGAAATTGTCCAAAATGTCTTGGTATGTTGAAGCGCTAAGAATTCCCTTCACTGGAACTAAGGGGAAAAGTCCAACGCCTGAAAAATAACTCCACATCATAAACCCCCCTCCGCCAAATGATTTGGACCAGTGCACAAAGCAAGGTCCATAAAGACATGGATGAGCGAGTTTGGGGTGGAGGAACCTGACTGGCCTGCATAGAGTCCTGATCTCAACCCGATAAAACACCTTTGGGATGAATTAGAGTGGAGACTGCGAGCCAGGCCTTCTTGTCCAACATCAATGCCTGACCTCACAAATGTGCTTCTGGAAGAATGGTCAAACATTCCCATAGACACAGTCCTAAACCAGGAGAGGAGCACAGCTGGTTGATCTGGGCATGGAGAAAGATCTTTTGCACACATAATTCAGTCCAGCTGCGGGATATCCTTGGCAAGTCCATAGGAGCTGGATACTGGTTAGAAAGGTTGGAGCTTGGCTGCATGATCTATCTTGGGAAACAGTATCGGTACATCAAGCCTATATGCTATGCGAGATAACCCTGTAGGGGTTATTGGAGCTGGTGAGTGGGAACCCAAGATAGGGAGCACTCAAAAGTCACCTGGATTTTGTTGCTGTGTTTATTGTCACCAAGCACTTAATTATCACATAAGACTTTGGTTGGATGTATTTTTTGGACTTGGCGTGCTAATTTTTTGCGTTCGTTTATATCATTTCAACAATTTTTTTTATTTCAATAGATTTTTATTGAAAGAATAAACATAAAGACAATAAAAAAAAAACACTATGCACCTTACACAAAAGTATTACATAGTATATTAGAGTACCGCTTAGTCAGAACATGAACCCAGAGAAATATTGAGCTTGAACAAACAGTTTAAGCTATCTGGTGGATAACATGTCGATTTTTAGTTAAGAATAACCAACGAAAAAGCCTCTCCATAGATGTACGACCTATGGTTCCGAGGAACCCGTCTATTGACTGTGAGGTTGAGCCTCTTGGGCCTAGCACCCCAAAAGGGATCTTGCTGTGCCAGAGCCCCTAAGACCCAACCTAGCCCACTAACTGGGACCTATGCTACATCTTCTTATGATACATCTTCTTAAAAAAGAAAACAAGAAAAAAAAAAAATGAAAAAAAAAAAAAAAACACTTCAGCAAACAGAACTGAGTATAGAGGTTTATGATCTTAATGGGGGTTTAAGCCTCCCGGTGTACCCTAAATACACTAGATAAGAAGCACTAAATCAGAGAAAGATGAGAAAAAGAAAAGAAGGAATGAAAAGAAAAAGAAAAGGAAATAGAGAAAAGATAGCTAAGATGGAAGCGGGCCTCTCTTGCCCCTCAACAAACTGGAGTCCCTGAACAAGGTAAACATTTAGAGGTATAATTGATCCACGGATCCCATATCGCTGTATGTTTGTCTAGCTTATCAAGGAAAATGCTTACAGTTTTTTCCTGAACCATGATCAAAGAAATTTTCCTTTTAACCATTCTTAGGGAGACCGTCTGTGTTTTCCAGGCCCTGGTTATAGTGAGTTTAGTTCCCACCAGAATAAATCTAATGAGTTGTTGCGTCAATTTCGGGATTCCTTGTAAGGGAAAGTTGAGTAAAGCTATTTGAGGTGTTTTTTGAATGGGGGAGGTAGTGATCTTCCGAATAATGTGAAAAACCTTATTCCATAAAGACCTAATTTTCGGACAATCCCACCAGATGTGTAACATAGACCCTATATGGCCACAATCACGGAAACAAAGGGGAGAGGCATTCGGATAAATTTTTGCTAATCTCAGAGGTACCATGTACCATCTCATAAGAATCTTTAGGTTAGCTTCTATGAGAGTTGCATTTAGAAAGCCTTTGAAGGCCTTGAGAGACGCCTTATGCCACTCCTCTAAGGACCATTGTTGTTGTAGATCTGTTTCCCATTCTCGCATAAACAGTGTTTTACTTTCCACCCTTGTAAGAGCGCGATAGATCACAGATATCCCTCCCTTCTGCTCCATGGCTTGACCACACCAAATTTCGTATTCAGTGATGAAAAGAGGGGGGTCAGTAGGATGCCTCAAAGACTGTAGAAAATGGTTAATTTGATTAAAGCGGAATATTTCAGTATCTGGCAGGTGATGCTTTTTAATATAGTGTTTCAAAGAGAAAGGACCAGAGGGCGATAGAAAGTGGCCAATCCTATACAATCCTTTATCTAGCCACCAACGGAAGGCCTTAATATCCTGCCCAGGAAGGAAGAGGGGATTCCTGAACATGTGGGAGAGCGGTTTCCAATGTGAAATAAGAAATTGATTATTTTTCAACGAGTCCCAAAGGGCGATGGAATGGGAGAGAGTAGGCGCCATAACTGCTGGTCTGGACTTCGGAACGTACCATAGGAGATAATCCAGGGTGTAGTTAGGGACCGCCTGCCTCTCCATATGAACCCAATCTGGCTGGGATGTTTTAAAGTAGAGAGTAGACAATTGGGAAATTTGCGCTGCCTGATAATACGAAAGGATGTTCGGGACCCCCAGACCCCCTTGATTTCTATGACGAAAAAGCGTGTCTTTAGAGATTCTGTGACCCTTGGAACCCCAAATAAATTTTAGGATCCTGGACTGGAAACTACGTATGCGGTCCTTCGGGACAGGGATAGGTAATGACCTGAAGAGATACAGTATTCGTGGGAGGAGTGTCATTTTGACCGAGTTTATCCTGCCCAACCAGGATAACTTAAGGGTATCCCAGAAGGCCAGATCTTCCTCCAGTTTGCGGAATGTCGGGGGGAAATTAGTTGAGTACAGTTTGTCAATTGAAGCGGTAAGGTGAATCCCTAGATAAGGAATGTTTGAATCTGACCATTCGAAACGGAAGTTATGTTTAAGTTGGGAGACCAATGTGGGTGAAAGGTTGATATTAAGCACTAAAGACTTGGTATAATTGACCCTTAACCCAGAGATATCGCCAAAATCATTAAGGAGTTTGCAAATTACTGGGAGCGAGGTAGTCGGTGAGGAGATGAAAAGCAAAACATCATCAGCAAATAGAGCACACTTGTGAATTTTCGGTCCACATCTAATACCCTTAATGTCAGGGTTCGCTCTAATTGATATAGCAAGTGTTTCAATGACCATGGCGAAAATCAATGGAGACAAGGGGCAGCCCTGCCTTGTGCCCCTACGTATAGAGAAGGGGCTCGAGAAATAACCCTGCATCTTTATTCGAGCTTCTGGGGTCGAATAAAGAGCGTGAATGATGTTCATGAAGGATTGTCCAAATCCCCACCTTTCAAGAGTGGGGAACAGGAATGGGGACCAGGACACCGAGTCAAACGCCTTCATTAGATCTAATGAGAGGAGGCATCCCTGTTGAGGGGGACCCCCATCCCACTGGGACTGCAACATTGAGATTATGTCTATTGCCCTACTAATTTGATCCGGGCCTTGTCTCCCCGGGATAAAACCCACTTGGTCAGCATGCACGTATTGGTTAATGAATTTAGAAAGACCATTAGCCAAGAGTTTAGTTAAGATTTTAAGATCGTTGTTGTTCAAAGATATGGGTCTATAATTAGACACGCTACTAGGGTCTTTACCAGGTTTTGGGATAACCGTAACAAAAGCTGAATTGAGGGCCTTATCCAGAGGAGAGCCAGATCTAAGGTGATTAAAAAACCGAGCAAGATACGGGGCTAGAGTTTGCGAGAAGTGCTTATAATAAGGCACAGAAAATCCGTCGGGTCCTGGTGCCGAATTTGACTTAAGGTCCTTAATTACCCCTTCTATTTCCTCTGCAGAAATAGGGGCCTCTAAATCGTCCCTATGGTGATCCTTCAGTGTGGGGATCTGAATCGATTGTAAAAATGAATGAATGGCATCGGAACGTGTGCAACTATCTGTATTACCGTAAAGGGAGAGATAAAAATCCTGAAATGCATCTAAAATTTTAGGGGGATTCTGGGATAGTGAACCATCAGCCATTCTGATTTTTGGGAGTGAAAATAATTTGGTTTTAGGGGTAAGACGTCTAGCGAGTCGGGTACCAAAACTATTAGTATGTTGATAATGGCGTCCTCCCTCCCATCTGAGTTATTTTTCTGCTACCGCTGTAAGAGCAAGGTTTAATGCATTACGGGCTACGTCCAGTTTGTCTGCAGAGAGTTGTGTGGGGTTAGCTTTATGACTTTTACTCAGGGAAGAAAATTCCCTTTCCAGTTTGAGTATTTCTAACTTACGAGATCTGGTAGAAATTTGGATAAGGACGCCCCTTATGGTGGCCTTATGAGCTGCCCATAGCGTTGACGGGGAAATGTCTTCCACATCGTTGCGGAGGAAGTAATCTTGTATATGTTGTGCTATTTCCGTGACATGTACAGGATTGCTGAGAATGGAGGCATTTAAACGCCAATGAAACTCGGATGGGGGGGTCGAACCCCCCTGAATGGAAAGCAGGACCATGGAATGGTCCGAGTAAGCAGAGTCCCTAATGGAGGACCGACGTACTAATGGGATATGTTGTTGGAGGATAAAGAAGTGATCAATTCTTGCAAAGGTTTGGTGAGGACTAGAATAATGAGTATAGTCCCGAACCCTGGGATTAAGTTCCCTCCAGGCATCGATCAGACCATAGTGACATAATTGTCTGGCTACCTTTAGGCTCTGCTTAGTCGGACGAACCCTGTCCCTTCCGGGAGGGCGTGTTTTGTCTACCCCAGAGTCGAAGGCTAAATTAGAATCACCCCCATAAATGACTATTCCTTCCGTCAGTGGAGACAAGGTGTTAAGCATGGATTGGAAAAACTGTGCCTGCCCCTTGTTGGGAGCATAGTATGAGATAAGAGAGTAAATTTGTTCTTCAATAATAATTTTAAGAAGAATAAATCTGCCGCCCGGGTCCTTACATTCAGAAACCAAAGAAAATTTAACTCTGCCCGAAAAAAACAGACCAACCCCCTTGGTCTTGTTGTCAGAATTGGCTAAATAAAACTTGGGGAATTTTGCGTGGATGAAAGAGGGTTGATAAGATTTTGGGAAATGTGTTTCTTGTAAAAAGAGGATGTCAATTTTTTGGGAGTGACAATGTTGGAAAATTTTCTTACGTTTGATGGGGGAATTCAGACCTTGCACATTATGGGATGCTAGGCGCAGTACAGGTTTGTGGTGTGGGATGTCAGCCATGGAGCAGAAAGGAACAGAAGGCAGGGATACCCTTGTGACCTACCCTCTCGCTGGTGACCAGTTGTATACATCGAGGATCCAAGAGAGACTCCCAAACATCCAGATGAGACGCTAGGGAAAGAGAGACCGCTTCATAAGCTATCTCAGGGAGAGAAAAGAAGAGAAAGAAGAAAATGAAATAGAGAAAAGAAAAAAAACAAAAAAGACATAAGTTTCCCAGGTGGGGGATAATAGCAATTCCGCCCACCGAAGGAAACCAACATTTCTATCCTCACAACGGAGGAGACGTCCAGACTGGATGACACAGACCCCTCAGGAACTGTCCCACCCAGAAAGGAAAGAGTGCTCAGGGAGAACGTCCCGGACCCCCCTGCTCTCACCTAAAGGCAAGATATATGAAAATTCCACAGATAAAACTGAACACCTAAAACAAGACATAGCTAATGGATGTGATATAAAACTTGCACACATCACAAGTATTGGAATGGGGGCAAGATGAGTGAATGCAATTAACCAAAAGTTTTGAAACAATAGAACCTGGTAAGGTTCGGACTCCAAAATAGAAGGAAAAGGAGTCCCACAGAAAAATAAATTTTCGGAACCCAAAATAGGACTACGTCATCATCATGGAGGAAGTCCGTCTTTAGCTTTCTTGTGTTTGGGGGAGATCCAGAGTGAAGTAAGAGGGCTGGAAGGCGGAGGGCGTTTGGCCAACCCAGAGGAAGTGGTCTGCATGGGGGATGGTGGATCCGATGGGATAAGGCCGAGCTTGCGGAGCAGTAGTTCTCCTTCATGGAGTGAGTTGAAGCGGAAAGGTTTACCATTAAAGTCAAATTTTAAGCCGAACGGGAATAGCCACCAGTACTTAATGTTCTTCTGAGACAGGATCGTCAATAAAGGTTTCAGGGATCGCCTTTTTTGGATGGTAAAGGGAGAAATATCAGCGTATAGTTGAATTGGGTGACCCATAATTTGAAGCTGGGGCGATAACCGGGCTTTCTTCATCACCTCTTCTTTAACACTATAGTTGTGCGGCTTAACCACTATATCGCGTGGGAGTCCATCTTGGCGGGGGGGACCCAGGGCTCTGTGAGCGCGATCCAATTCCATTCTGTGAGATCTGATATCAGGAATGAGGGATTTTATGAGTGAATGGACAGCGTCATTTACATCTGTTACCGATTCAGGGAGCCCCCTGATGCGGAAATTAAGTCTGCGGGATCTATTTTCCAAATCGTCGATTTTGGCGTAAGCCCCCTCAAGTTGTTCGTGTAGTTCCTGATAACGATCGGAATTCTGGTTCACTCGATCGATCGTGGCATCCATTTTATTTTCAATACTTTCAATGCGGGAGCCCAGCATATGGAGATCAGATTTTATGTCAGAAGTAATTCTAGACGCTGTCTGCGCTAGCCCCTTATCAAGCAGCTCTGCAAATTTGGAGAACATAGAGGACATATCCTGAGACTGAGGGGACTGGGGTGAGTGAGGGATGAGCTGTGCTGCTTCCGTGAAGGCCTCTGCAAGTTGTGGTCTGTGGGCTCCCTCAGGAGATAAGCAATGGATGTCCTCCAAAGTCTGCTGAATCAGCGATATGGTGGATGCAGGGGATTGTGGACCTCCCTTGATGGGAAGGGTGAGATCCCCTCCACATACCTCGTCGTGGAGTCTGTCCCGCCAGGGCGACAATCCCCTCGTGTCTGTGAGGGCCTCGTGAGGCGATCGCTCCGCCGCCATCTTAGGTGAGCCGTCCGCTCCGGGGAGGCTAGCGAGACGGGTGTTCAGCCCTCTCCTCGCCTTTCCTTTTGGCATCCGTTCGAGCCCCTACGATGTTGGATACCTTCGCTATCCTTTTCGCTCGGATTTACGGCGGTGTTCAGCCACTAAGAGAGCGATGAGGCCGGGACGTTGCGGAGCCCTGTGTTCAGGCGGCCATCACAGGGCGCCGCGCATGCGCACTGTTCAACAATTTTTTATTATTTAATATAATAAATATTTAATTTGTCTTACACTTTTGAGACTATTTTTATATATACATTTATTTTTATTTATTTATTTATTTTTTATATACTTGCGTTTTGGATATTGGAGTATTATGGTTTATGTATCACTTTTAAACATTTATTTATATCAAGTTCATATATATTTGGTAACCTAGTGAGTTTTGCACCACTGGTATATGCACATTGGTAATTTGGTAGCGCCATTTACCCTTATACTTGCACTACAGTCCTAAACCTTGTGGACAGCCTTCCCAGAAGAGTTGAAGCTGTTGTAGCTGCAAAAGGTGGGCCAACTCAATATTGAACCCTATGGACTTAGACAGATTAAAGTTTGGACTTAGACATATTAAAGTTCATGTGCATGTAAAAGAAAAAAAATCCCAAATAGTGTACATGTATTATATTTTAAGTAGAATTTCACTGGAATAAACTGCTGTGTCTTATAAGCCCTTGTACACATGGTCGGACATTCCGATGGACAATGTCCGATAGGACCGTGTTGTCGGATAATCCGACAGTGTGTGGGCTTCATCGGACTGTTTCCGTCGGAGTATACGACAGACCAAGTTTTCCAGCTGGACTATAAAATTTTCCGACAACATGATCCGATCGGACTTTGTCCGATCATGTGTAGAGAATTCAGATCGGACAAAGTGCCACGCATGCTCAGATCAAATTCCTAGACCAAAGCTATTGGCTACTAGCCTGAACGTAGTCCCGTCCTAACGAAATAACGTCATCACGTTAAGTATGATCGGATTTTCTGACATCTTTGTCTGACTGTGTGTATGCAACAGTTTCGGACAAAATCCGTCGGACAAAATCCGACGGATTTGGTTGTGTGTACAAGGGCTTAGAAAGTGGAGCTGTCTGTGGAGGCTGGATTTTCAGCAGGTGAAAATACTGATTATATGGACCAAGCGGTCTAAAGGAGGTTTGCCAATGCATAAAGCGGTGCTTGAAATGAAACACAGAACAGAACTGTTTCCCAAGATTCACACATTTACACATATGATTCAATTAGAAAAATTTTAGTAATGTTGGTTAAATTTGTGAACCTTGGGAGTGCAACTAAGGTTAATATGAGGGAGGGTCTCTGGGGCTCTTTCCAGAAAAATTGTCACCTTCTGCCTGAGCAAGGTGATATTGTCTTTTTAAAGAGACAAAACATTAAAAATGCACATTTATTTCAGGGATATATTAAGTTGTTTTTTTTTCTTTTACCAAGACACACATATTAAGTAGCAAGTGTGAGCGTGCCAAAGTTTTAAAAAGTGATATGCTATAGGTGTGACCACTAATAATACATATCTTCTTTTTATACAGTATGTGGTCTGCTAGGATTCAAGCAATATTTATTTTTTCTGAATTCTCAGAGTGCAACCATTGACTGCTTGCTGCTCTTCATCATGTTAAGTAGTCTAAGCTGACTACTGCAGAAGATATGATTGACAGGTAAGCACGCTGCCATGCGATGTAGCCATGTCTCTGATTGACAGCTGTGCTTCAGATCAGCATGCTGCAGAGTGGGGATACATAATCGGATGGTGACACACCAGCTCCAGGAACAGAGAGCGGTCACAAAGTGCAGCAGGCTACAATAGCAAAGTGCAGTCAAGTGTGATCAGATCAGTAAAAACCAAATTAGTGTGACCTCTTCCATGACCACTGCCTGTGTGGCTGCAATGTATATAATAGCCGGCACCTCTTTTATTTGTTACAAATGCGCCTTAAGCCAAAGGTTTCAGCAAATTCATGCATTTGAGATTCTTTAAAAGGTGGGAAATAATTTTGTTTTCAAAAACGTTACAGGAAAAAAAAAAGATAATATTAAATAGGATAATATATGTCACTTAAATCTGTTGTCTAGACAGGCAGCTATATACACAAATAAAATAGACATATTCTATGTGAACCGTTTGCCAAAGATTTTGCAATTCTGTTCAAACAGTCTTGCAATTTCTATTAGGTCCCAAGCTTACTGTATTTCCCTGGTATTACACTGATTTCCAAGGCATTGGTCATGTGATCTATGATCAAGCGATTTAGGGGACTGATGTTCAGGTGGAGCTGGCCAATCAGTGACTCTGCCTACACAGTGATCCTCCTCCCAAGCAGGTTGCAGATCACTAGCCATTGGAGAAAGGCAAAATTCATTTATTACAACTGCTGGCACTTTGCTCACAAATTTTACAATCTTATAGATCATTCATGTTTTATATTTTGTGTGACTATTGCCAAATGTTTTATAATGTTACAGTGAACACATGAAGATTGCATATGTTTCCATAATTCTCCCTTGTGCAGCAATGTGTAACACATCAATGATGACCTGCATTACCATATAGTTGCCTTCTCATAGACTGGTCTATATGGCAGTTGGTACACTGGGTGAATGAAAGCCAGGCCTTAAAGTGGAACTAGAGGCAAAAAAGGAAAAAATTGTGAACAGGCAGGCTCCCTAATAAAAATAAACGGACCTGCGTGTTCGCATTTTGCAGCTCTGGTTACATTTCTGGCGCAGTGCCAATGTGCCCGGATGAATAACTCCCATACATTTGTAGGAGTTATATCATTATCCATGGTCAATCAAGACACTCAATGACAGCCATCCAGAAGAAGCTTCTGCAAACGAGGAACCTTATGGGTGTCAGCATAAGTGAGTACTCAGGTGTCACCTTTGGAGCGTAAGTGTGTATTCTTGCCTAGTTCCGCTTTTACAATGATGAAGGGGTTTAAAATATATGGAAATATTAAAGGTTACATTCAATAAAAAGCCAGCATGTTTCTTTCTTTGCTTTCAAAGGGTTACCTTTATCAAGGCTGAAAGAAAGATAACATGAAAGGATCCACTTACTATATCATATATTGTATCTAGATAGACTAAAATGTTATAAAGTATAACCAACATTTTTTTTTTATACTTTGTTGTATAGAGAAGTGTTAGAAATTATGTATTTAGCCATACAGAGCAGACAATGCACAGTCCACATGGGCTTTGCTGCTTAACTGCAGACAGGGCACAGGAACTTTATTATCAGAGAAAATGCAATATAGTATACAGTACCATAGATGCAGCTACAAACTTATAAATGCTACCATCTACGGGCTGAAGTAGTTGTTGCACAAACCACTTTTCTGTGTTCCAATACCCCCACTAAACAACTACTACTTATATTAGTCCATTTTGAAATCTCATTTCTATAAATCTGTTTCTTATAAGCAGTTTTGTCAGCGCTTCTGATCCACTTTTGTTCTCATGGGTTGGAAGTCTTTGCATCTCATCCCATGAATCTGGCTCTGGTTTTAATATTATGAGAGCAACACAGGACAGATGTTTGGATGGGGTGCCTTTATTGCTTCTGGTAGATTTCCTGATTGAAGCCTCTAGTGGCTTGGTTTCTTCTTTTACAGTATTTGGATTGTCTGAGTTCATTTTTATTTCTGTGCCACTTTGTTTCTTTTCATCTTTAAAGCAGACTCTGTGATAGAGGCACTGTCACTATTAATGTGTTCTTGTCAGGGACCGTGAATCACACTGAGAAGAAATTGCAGTAAAAATCACACTTTTTAATAAAATGGTACAAACAGAGCAAATGTAATCAAAACATAGCCAGGGTTCGGTAACCAGAGTAGAGGTCGACCGATATGGGTTTTTCTCTGGCCGATGCCGATACCGATATTTAGAAATCATGGCGGCCGATAGCCGATATATGATGCCGATTTTTTTGGGCCGATATGTTAGGCCGATTTTATTTTATTTATTTATTTTTTCCCTTTTTTATTTATTATTATTATTTTTTTAATCCCCCTTGATCTAACACACCTTTCCCATTGGGGCGTTTTTCAGGCGCTTTTGGGCTAAAAATAGCGCCTGTAAAGTGCCTGCAAAATGGTTCCCCTGCAGTCTGTGTGAAAGACAGAGTGCTTTCACACTGAGGCGATGTGCTGGCAGGATCTTAAAAAAAAGTCCTGCAAGCAGCACGTTCCTCCACCACTCCTGCCCATTGATATGAATGGGCACCACTGCCGAAGCGCATGCAATGCGATTTGGCAGCAGTGCTTCATGGGCGCATTTAACCTCTTCCTTGGCCGCTAGCTGGGTTATATGTGCCCCACTAGCAGCCAAATAGCACCGCTAAAATGATGGTAACGAGCCGCTAAAACTTGCGTTTTACCATCAACGCTCCAGTGTGAAAGCAGTCTTCATAAGTGATACAGAAAATTTCTTACATTTAAACATTTATTAAACAAAACAAACCTCCAATCAGTTTACTTGTATGTATGATTTAGATTTAAAAAAAAACCTATATATTAAATAAAAACAGGTAGTCAAAACTTTTGGACGAAAAAAAAAAATGGGCTAACTTTACTGTTTTTATTTTATTTTTAAATAGTGTATTTTTTTTCCCAAAAAAATGCATTTGAAAGACCTCTGTGCAAATGCCGTGTGACATAAAATATTGCAACAACCGCTATTTTATTCCCTAGGATCTCTGCTAAAAAAATATATATAATTTTTGGGGGGTCTAAGTGATTTTCTGGCAAAAAATACAGGATTTTTACTTGTAAGCAACAAGTGTCAGAAAAGATTTAGTCTTTAAATGGTTAAACTGAGAACTTCTACACACAGAGATGACTTCATTCATTCAAGTGTAAACATTGTATCATTTAGTTCTTTTCTTGGCAGGCTGCCCAGAGAGGAGGAAAGTGTTGCTATGAAGACTCAGGCAACTCACACTGACTTCTATACAGAAGTCATTTCAAAGTCCCGCTGTAGTTCTAAATCGTCTTTTTATCAGCACAATTGGCCGATGCCGATTATTTAAAAAATGGCAAATATCGGCCGATATATTGGCCGGCCGATATATCGGTCGACCTCTAAACCAGAGCCAGTGAAACAGGAATCCAGAGATCAGCATAGTAGAGAAAGTAAACAGGATCAGAAACCAGAAGGGAAGTCAGTCAGGCAAAAATCTTTAACAGGAAAACACAGCAGAGAGTATCCGGATATGTTGACCAGACGAAGGCACAAGAGATCTGATCCAGGCAATTTAAATAGCCAGCATGGCTAGCTGACAAGCAGGAAATGAAAACCAGATGATTCACTGTGGAATGAAGAGTACTGGCAATTAACTGACAGCTGAGCACAGAGCTCTGAGAATGAAGGGCTGGGCCCAGCCCTGACAGTTATGTTTTACACTTATATTCATCCACACGCTTTCCCTTAACATATTCCAATGTCAGTTCATCATCTGGATGTGCATTAAGTGCTGTGACAAGCATTTCATAAAATTTCTGGTAGGCCACTTAGTAATAGCGCTCCGACATGAAAATCTTTTATTTCCTCTCCTATACCTCTCAGGCGTTCAACCATTTCCAAGGTGAGCCTTATGTAATCCTGTATATCCTAGCCTTTCATTAGCTTGGTTTGGTATAGATTTCTAATCAAAAGCAGTTTATTACTGAGTTCAGCGTTTTCATGCATGCTTTGTAATCCTTCCCACATTTCGAGCAGTTTCACACTTATGTAAATTGTATGACTGGATTTTCTTCCATGCTAAGAGAGATTGTGCTCAGAGCTTTTTGGTTTTTCTCTATCCGCTCATCTGAAGGGTGTTCTGACCTGACTTCATTTATACATTTTTGCATATATTCTCTTATTAGCAGTCCATTACCTGTTACAAATTTTGCATATAGCCCCACAGAACAGACAGTGCACAGTCCACATGGGCTTTGCTGCTTAGCTATAGACAGGAAACAGAAACTTTAATTTAGAGTATACAGTACCATAGATGCAGCTACAAACTTAAAAACACTGCCATCTACTGACTGATGCAGTTGTTGCTCAAAATACATTTCTGTATTCCATCAAGAAGGGGAAGTTTTCAATGCTAAAAAACAAACAATGCAATCCCAGTGGGTAATAGTAATAATGCATACATAAACCTGTGACTAAAGTGAGAACCTTTCAATAATCTATCAAAGATAGACTGAGAAAGGAATTACAGAGCCATCTACACATTCCATACTATATAGTAACAGATCTACTGTATATACATTAATGCATATTTTTCTTAGTACAAAATATCACAGACCAATAACAATATGCTGTGTCCTCAAACTCATAAAAACAAACATTAACAACATTCTGCACTCGGTTACTACATACTAACTGACAGAAATGGTGGATCCCTATCCAATTGTAGACATCATATAATGTAATGTAGCTGTAAACCCAAAAATTAAGTTGTTTAGAATTTGCATTTAAAGTGATTGTAAACCATTACCTATACCCAGTAGAGTGACTAGCCTTAGTTGATATGTACAGCGAAAATCAAATCATTATTCATAAGTTGGATATGTTTATCTACAGCGTTCTCTTCTCTGTAGTCTTCTAAAACACACTGATCAAAGTTTATTTCTCAGCTCCAGCAGGCAAGGGACAGGGATCTGACATCAGGCATTGCACAGCACAGAAAGGATAGCTGAGTGTATTCTGAGACCTGAATGGAGGGAAAGGACACACCCTCTCAACACAGTCTTATAGAGAAACATGCACAGCTGAGGCTGTCAATCGCCTTGTGTGCTGGAGTGGAAGGCGGGGCTTTCTCCCAAGATTCTGTGATGTCAGGATAACCTGTCAGATAACCTGATAGCAGAAGGAAGAGAGAGGAAACAGAAATCACACCTTGTGCTTTGTGGCTAGTATACACTGTAGAGGGGATATGCTCCCTTAATTTTTTATCTCAGCTGTTTACAATCACTTTAACATCCTGTGTGCTGGAAATGAATTGATGCTGTCACTCATTAAAAACCAGATTATTACTAAAGTTGCTTCTCCCACCATAAATTAAGGCACACTTGGGATACAAGTTCCTTGCTTACAGACTTATCAGTCATATACATCCATGTTTCATAATCAGCATGATCAAAATATTTTGTTTATAAGGGTTAATGCACATCGAGGGGAGCTATTGGAGTGATTCAACATCTGACGGTAAACCACATTAAAATAAAGGCAATTGTACTGGTTTAGTCATGGATATAAATAAAAAGCCATGTGGATATAACCAAAAAAGGCACTGCAGTGGTATATTTGATAGCTAAAAACTAGTATCTTCAAATGGTATAATACCCTTCTTGCATTTATTTTGTAATTTCATAACACCACAACTGTAGTAATTTAATCCAATGTGCAATGTTCTTATAAACATGGTTCAGTGACCCCACACAAGCAATTATGCTGGTTGTGTCACAGCACGCTTCTGTTGTTTGCAACAGAACCAATTCCATACAATGCTTAAAACAATGATTTTCACTGCCTGAAATCCACTCTATCACAATATCCACAAAGAGAATTTGTAGATATTTACTCCACTGTCAGGGCCATGGTCAGTGTCCAATTAACATGGAAAAGGAAAGTAATGAATGTAGGACTTTACTGGTCCCCAATTATAATCCCGAATAAGAAGAGAGAGTATTCTTCTTATTTTGGCCAGATGGAGGAATCAATGTACCATCACCAATAAAGATCAGTACGCATTTTGCCAAAGGTTCCTTCAGGGGATCCTAGTGGTACTAAACCAAAATGAAAACCATGGAGTGCCTGGTCCACAGGATAATGGGGAGGAGGGTCACGTACAACCAGTTCAGGTAGAAACATGCATTGGAAACAATGCAGCTAGAGAGGATAAGGGATAAGCCTATACTTGCAAAGGAAAGCAGGAGATACGCTCCAATTTTTTTTTTTCTTTCAAAATATTTTTTATTGAAAATATGATCAAAAACTACAATCAAGGATGATACATATAAAAGGTTAACCGCAGATGCCTCGTGAATTGCCTCAAGGCCAGCAAGGAAAGATAGGTCCTAAGGCGCTATTGCAACATCAACCCTCAATAGAGATAGATTAAATGTAGCAGTTAAACATAGTCAATCGGCTCTAGATTATAACATCATTGAGCCTTACTTGTATGTAATGAGTTCCATATAAGAGAGACCTCTGTATAATTGGTCCTTGATCTTATGGTCTAAAGCGGAGTCTAAAATGCACTACTAGAAAGTGCACAAGAAAATTTTATAAGTAAAGAAAGGACAGAAAGAAGTAAGAAAAGAAGAAAGTATTCAGGAAAGCACTGCAAATGTTATAGTTGAGGTAAGACTGTGCAGTCAGAGTGGACAGATAGTCCATATACAGTTAACCTCTCATATGTTTAACACATAAATGCACCTGTGCCGATCCTGGCTGCGGCCTCCATTTCCTCACAGGGCATAGGTGAGACTTCTGATTTTCATTTTGGTTTAGTACCAATAGGATCCCCTTAAAGAGAAACCTCTGGCAAAACGCATAGTGATCTTTATTGGTTCAGGTACATTGATTCCTCCATTTGGCCCTGCACATGTAAAATTATCGTGTATCCAACTCTCCAGATAACTAAATATTGAACTGTAACGGGACATCGAAACAAGTTTTTCTGTACATGTATACACCTAGCCATTTAACATAAGGTAGAATGTTGCACCAATTTGTTTGTATATATTTTTGATATGCTTTTATAAGATTTTAATCATGTTGTTATAATACATTTTGGATTTTACACCAATATGAGTACTCTCTATTCCTATTTGGAATTATAATTGGCAACCAGTAAAATCATACATTTTTGCTTTGTTTTTTCATTGTTCTTTAAATAAGGTGCCATATGAAATGTGTTATGTCTCTAAAAGTTCTTACAATTAACATTAGAGCCCTTTTCTTGTAGCCAACCATCAAAAATCCAAAGTAGACCCAAATACAAAATAGGGAACAAATTGGCTGTGTGCAAGTCCACTAGTGTTATAGTTCAACATTTCTTAGAGAATGTTGAGCTAGGAAAACAGACTCACCCAGTTTTAAAAAGTCTTATCCCATATTATATAACTTTATAATCCCAGATGAAAGGAAGAGATGTCCAGTCAGAAAATCAAAAAATCAATAATGTCATCCAGCAGAAATATTGCATATTATTTATGTCTATGATGTTTATATTTTATTGTATAGAATGAAATATGTGGATAGCTGTGTTATCCTTTCTTGAGTTTATCTTTGATATTAAAATGTTATTGCTATCTGTGTCCCCACTGGATAATTTCACCATTTGTGTTTGCCATGGTGAAGACTGGCACAGAAAGAAAATATCTCATATTTTGCAGTTGACCTAAGAACAAGAGGTATGTGTAAAACCATTTTGATTGTTTTGAATTATTTAAGACAGGTAGTTCCCTCACCTTTCTTTACATCAAAATGACCCCAACATGATAAAGACTTAAATAATTTGACAGGGGTTATAACCCCCTTATTCTTTCCAAAACAAACAAAAAAAGAGAGACATTTACCCTTCCCTCTCCTCCGTATCTCGGCGGTCACTGCTTTTCCTTTCTGGCCAATCATGTCTTTGGACTCCCGGCTGACCGGACCTTAGGACTCCCGGCAAATCGGGTCTAAGGAACCATTTCCTGATTGGCCAGGAGGATAAACAGGAAGACATTAGGGAATATTAATTTGCTAAAGTCACACAACTTGGTGTGCTCATGGCTTAGTGCTCTATGCCCCGAGCCCACCCTTTTTTTTTAAGTCAATTAAAGCCTCAGGCTCTTATCATGTGCTCCAAAAAGAAAACAAGAATTGAAATCCGTGCCCCCATGCCCTGCACGTAGATTAGGGACCAGACGCATAGATTAAGGGGGCGGCACTTATGGAGCAGCCACCACTGGGTATGATATTACATTTATATTTTATTAAATATATACATACAGTACAAAGGGAAATGGCCTCTTTAAATATAATCCATCTTCACGTTAAAGTTTCTAAACTATTGCTAAAGCTGACAATCACACACCTAGAATTATCATAATTAATGGCAATGATAATGCATAACAAAAAATAGTGTGCAATTAATTAGAGCAATAGACTTGTACCATATAATTCATGTCCCTTATGTCTTATAAAATACATCTAACACCAACCAATTGTGTTTAACTAAAGGCAATGTTGTGCACACACATATGCTTCAAATGAAGTGAATTTGCTCCATGGTGTACTACAACCCCACTCCTCCACTATATTTTCAACAAATGAAAAATCCAAATATCAAATATATATATATATATATATATATATATATATATATATATATATATATATATATATATATATATATATATATAATATATATCAATAAAAGAGTTCAATAATGGTGCTGAATTAAATTTTTTCACTCTATGCTGTGTTTACACATGTGCTCTCCACCATCTGTGTGTCGAAAAAATCACCAGAAGTTTAGACCCCTTCAATTAATAAGTGATTCAACCAGCGCTTATTCTCATTATTCAGCACGAGCCTTGCTGCTCCTGTTTACTTGATGAAACGCGGTGATCGTGACTTTCCTATTTCATGTCTTTTGTGTTATTTCTTTGTGTTAGCGAGCAGTGCATTCCAAAGGCCACAATATATGGAGGGAGAGACCTTCCTATTACTCTGGTTAACATTGGTTTACTGCACAATGCAGGTGCAATTGAATTGTTTTATTTCACTAATAAATAAATAAATAAATCAGGATTTTCTAGGTCTGGCATATTGGAGAGGAGAAGGAGAGGAGAATGGTGATCAGATGCTACTGAGAGAGGGATATTGTCTGATTTATCTATGGTTAAAGTGATAACTGCAAAGGAGTATCTGAATAAAAATACGTTTAAAAAGTGCTGTTTGACCCACTTATTAACAGAAGGTGGAAGATTGCTTGTTCATTGGAAGTGGCTGAGAAATGCATGATAGGGAAATCCCATTCTTTGGCAATCCCATTTTTGTACTTTCTAAGGTGGCTTGCAAAGAATATGACTGTTCAGTTAAAATCCACTTGATGTTTGCTTGTCGGATATGGTGGCAGGTTAACTTAAAGTGGTAGTAAACGACACAATTCGTTTTTTTTTTTTTTTAAACCCTGCAAGGTACAGGCATAATGTGCTAGTATGCATTGCACACAATATGAAATACTTGCCTTAGAATGAAGCCCACCTGAGGCACGCTGTTACAGCTGAGAGGGCTTCCATCTTCACCCGGTCTTCCTTCCAGGTTTGAGGGCAGCTGCCATTTGATTGGCATTGGCTCGAAGACTTCACTCCTGGGCATGCACCTGGGAATCATGAACTGTGACACAAAGCTCTGAAGTGCCTGCATGAGTATGCCAACCCTTCAGAGTATATGCTCCGGTGACATCATGTGAATTTCTCCTAAACAGTGCAGATTTAGGAGATACTGTATTCATGGTACTTACAGGCAAGCCTTATTATACTCTTACCTGTAGGTACAAGTGCACAAATAGACTTTACTTCCACTTTAAAGGCATTGTACACATGTTATGGCTGCAGTTTATAGTATCATGAATGTTAGATCCCCTTACATCCAGGTATTGAGTATTGTTTCAGTTTGCTTCTCTTGTTTGCCAAAGGGATAGGCACCTTCTTGTTCCGGGTCACACAGCGTCTAATCCATTCCTCACCTCTGTGTTGCATCATGATAATGGGAGTGCTAATGTGATGAAACACTGCATGGTGAGCTTTCTGTTATTGCTCTGCCTGTTTTGTCTGTTTCAGATACCGAGGTTACAGCTGCTCAAATCACTTCCACCAGAAAGTGACAGCAGTAGACACACTGCGGGAGATTTACTCAAACTCGAGCACTTAGAATCTAGTGCAGTTGTGCATGGTAGTCAAGCAGCTCCTAACTTAAGCTTGTTCAATTAAGGTTTGACAATAAGACCTCATTCACACGAGGCAGATCCGCTTAGCGGAATCTACCAGCTCAGTAGGAGATCTTGCCGTTGATCTCCGCTGAGCCAGTGGATGACGAGTCAGTTTCTGCTCACTTAGCAGGGAGGGGCCTGTCAGAGCACTGCTGATTCCTATGGAGGGATGGGACGAAAACGGCATGTTTGTTTTCATGAGATCTCATCTGATCCGATCTGTCAAGATGGATGGCGAACGTATCACAGATGGGTGTCAGTGGACAGATATTTGCTGATATCCGTCTCCCCATAGGAGTCAGTGTAAGGCCTGCTTGGATCTGCCTGCAAAATGGACAAGTGGATCCAAGCGGGCTTGCCACGTGAAAGGGGCATAACGCCTGGAAGCTGATTGGTTTCTATGCACATCTGCATCAGATTTTACACTCTTCAGTTTTATTTAGGTTGATGCATAGCATGGAGAGGTAAGAACCTCTGCGTCATGAATCAGGTGTTACCAGAACTGCGTGGACAGCAACAGAGGCCAAACGCATGTAAAGTGAAAATAGAGTAATTTATTAAAGTAAGTGAAATATAAATACAAACACCTCCAATAAAACACAGTGCACAACAAACCAACTACCAGACAGAGACCCACAATTAACAACAGTCAGACAGGTATATGCAATAAATGGGGAATATCAGAATCACAAACGTAGCCAGGTCAGGGTCATCAACGGGAGATCAGCAGATGGGGGCAGGGAGCAAGCAGGACAGGGAGACGATGGATAGATCAGGCTCAGGGCAAAGGTAAAGGTAACAGGGACACAGGAGGGAAAGGTTCAGGTACAAGGTACAGGGTACAGTTACCAGGTTCAGAGTCAGGGTAAGGTTTAGAGATCACAGGTTCAGGTCAGGGCGCAAGGAAGATACCAAGGCAAGTGTGTGTTTGCGGGTATTAATACACATCTCCTGCAATCAGGCTCAGGTGATGCCTGATTGCAGGAGATAATGCCAGCTCCACACTGCGGGAAAACACCCGCTGGTGGACACCAGTACTGTGACCCGAAAATAGTGCCACCAGCAGGTGAAACCTTTCCTGACAGTTCCAGACTGCCAGGAGACACCCACTGGTGGACATTAGTACTGCAAGCCAAATGTCTGATAGCGCCACAAGCAGGTGGAACCTTTCCTGACACTCTGTTAATTGCTGCCTATGTCATCATTGAGGAGATACACTCTCATATTCATGTCTTAGTGACATGGTGTAATAGGACATAAATGGATGTTTTGTCTATTCAACAACGGCAACAAAACCAAAGTTATTTGGTAGGGTAAGAGAACTTAGAGCCCTTGTCAGATTTTAGGATTTCTGGATCTTCTTGTTGAGGTGACCAACCTTTCCGCTTCATTGTCCTAGTATCACAATGACAGGAAAAGAGGGGCAAGCCTACCAAAATAGAATTTAGACACAAAAAAAAAGGTATAATGACATTCTGACTCTTCTCCACTCTATTAAAATCCCCAAAAATAAGTTTAAATGCAATTTTGGGTAGGAAGTGAACATATGCCTAATTTGAGTTCTTTGTCAACACAATGGTGTTAAGAGGCCAGATTACATTTCTGACATAGCGTTCTCAACTCTGTGCTATTGCAGGTGTAATTCGATGGAAGCAATGCCTGCACCATGTAATTGTTCGCATAACATTTTGGTGCTAATAAACCAACATAAACCAGTCTTCATGGAGAAAGGTTTAGGTTCAGTTTAAATAGAAACATAAATATTTAGCACAATGTAGTGTGTAGGATATAAAACACAGATAGATGTTCCAATTATAGGGAGATTATAATAATAATCAGCTTTTATCAGCGTGTGAGGACAGGATTCACTACATGTGCTTCCCTTGTTATCACATCTCTAGAGTCGATAACGAGAAACTTACTGATTGAGGCGAGCACTTAAGGAGGTCATAAACTAATTAGTGGTTTCTCTTTGTCATGTCAGAACACTGGTTAACTGGTTATTAAACTATTTACATAATTTTCTATTAAACTACAGGGCTTGGCAGCTCTTTGTGTGTTATTTATTCACATTCTGTAACAATAACTGATACAGGATTTGCAACGTTTGACTGTTTTGTACATACTGTTCATTGGGAACTAGGGATGAGCTGAACACCCCCCCGGTTCGGTTCGCACCAGAACTTTCGAACTGACCCCAAATTCGTACGAACTTTAGAACCCCATTGAAGTCTAGGGGACTCGAACGTTCGAAATTAAAACTGCTAATTTTAATGGCTAATATGCAAGATACTGTCCTAAAAAGGGTTTGGGGACCTGGCTCCTGCCCCAGGGGACATGGGTCAATGCCTAAAATGTTTTTAAAAATGGCCGTTTTTGGCGGGAGCACTGATTTTAATGACGATTAAAGTGAAATATTCCTTTAAATATGGTGCCTGGGGGGTGTCTGTAGTATGCCTGTGAAGTGCCACGTGTTTCCCGTGTTTAGAACAGTCCCTGCACAAAATGACATTAAACGGAAATAACATAATTTAAAACTGCTTGCGGTTTTAATGTTATATCTGGTTCCTGCAATATGGTTGAAAATCATTGAGAAAAATGGCATGGGTAGCCCTCCCTGCCCATTACCAGCCCCTTTGGGTCTTGTACGCATATTAAGGGGAACCCCGTACCCATATTAGAAAAAGGAAATACGTGTGGCCCCCAGGCCCTATATACTCAGAAAAGCAGTATACAGGCGGTGCAAACAAGACAGGGACTGTGTAGGTTTGTTTTGTTAAGTTGAATCTGTTTGTAATTTTCAACTGGTACATTTTTAAAGTGTAGCTCCAGTCAAAAAAACAATTTTTAAGCTTTTTGGAAAACATAGGGAAGGGTTATCACCCCTGTATAATTTGTTTTGTCGTCCATCTTTTTTCATCTCACTTGCTGTTGTCTCCTTCCGTTTGCAAGTAGGAGATGTTTGTAAGTTGGATGTTTGAAAGTAGGGGCCTGCCCTATATGCTCTGCAGAAATGGCGGAACAAGGTGTTGGTTTTGCCACAACATTGTAAGCCTGCTGTGAACAATTATATCAAGAATTGTAATTACATGCCATTGTTGAACAGTGGTAGAAAAATTGACCTTTGGTGGTTGTGGTGCTGGTGCCACAACACTATAAGTCCTCACAGTTACTCTGGGTGAAATATTATATCAAGAATTGTAATTACATGTCCCTGTTGAACAGGGGCAGAAAAATTGGGCCTTAGGCACTGGTGCTGGTGCCACCACACTGCAACCTCTCCCATATACTCTAGTTTTATTGCAGGAATTAGCCCTGCTGCAAAGCATTGCATCAAAAATTGTAATTAAACGCTCCTGTTAAACAGGGGCAGTAAAATTGGGCTGATGGCATCACACAGAACCAGAAATGTTCTTCCAACATATCAGCGGAGGAGGAAGAGGATAGAGAATCAACATAACAGGACAGTCACTCAGCATCAGCATAGGCAGTCTTGAAGGGATGTGATATTTCAAAAAAAATTATTCGGTTACATCAGCTTCAGGTGCTTGGTAGCTGTGGGTGATCCAAGACTGATTCATCTTGATGAAGGTCAGTCGATCAACTGATTCGGTGGACAGGCGCACCCTGTGATCGGTAACAAAGCCACCAGCAGCACTGAAAGTGCGTTCCGAAAGAACGCTGGATGCAGGACAGGCCAGTAGCTCAATTGCATACTGTGCAAGCTCTGGCCAGTGATCCATCCTCAAGGCCCAGTAAGCTAGAGGATTTTTGGTGGGAAAGGTGTCCAAGTCTGACCTTGCCCCTAGGTATTCCTGCACCATGTAAATCAGATGCTGGCGATGGTTGCTGGAACCGATCATACCTTGGGGCTGCGGACTAAAAAATTGTCTGAAAGCATCAGTCAGACGGCCACCTTCTCTACCGCTCCTTCTGACCGATGCCTCAGCAACACGTTGTCCAGGACCAGGAGTTTGTAACCTCCCAGTCTCTGGGAACGCGTTGCACAGACCTTTCTGCAAGGCCTCCCGGAGATGTCTCATCCTCTGCTCCCTCTGCGATGGCAAGATAAGGTCGGCAACCTTACCCTTGTACCGTGGATCAAGGAGAGTGGCCAGCCAGTAATGGTCCCTCTCCTTGATCTGAAGAGTACGAGGATCCTTCCGCAGGATTTGCAGGATCAGGGAAGCCATGCAGCGTAGGTTAGCTGAGGCATTCGGTCCGGAGTCCTCTGGGTCACTAAGGGCAACATGATCCGCAGCTACCTCCTCCCAGCCATGTACAAGTCCACGTGTTTCTTGGGACTGTAAATCATCCCTACAAGACTGCTGCTGCTGATGCTGAGTGCCAGCCTCCACCTCCATGCTGACACAATCATCCTCCTCCTCCTCTTCCTCCTCCTCATCCTCTTCCTGTGTGATGGGTGGCACAGCAGGAACACTGTCTGGATAAAGGGGGCCTTGAGAGGCAAGGAAGTCCTCCTCTTCCTGCCTCTGTTCTGCCTCAAGTGCCCTGTCCATTATTCCATGCAGCGTATGCTCCAAGAGGTGGACAAGAGGTACAGTGTCACTGATGCATGCACTGTCACTGCTCACCATCCTTGTGGCCTCCTCAAACGGTGACAGGACAGTGCATGCATCCCTGATCATGCCCCACTGGCGTGGTGAGAAAAAACCGAGCTCCCCTGACCCTGTCCTGGTGCCGTAGTCGCACAGGTACTCATTGATGGCCCTCTGCTGCGTGTGCAGCCGCTGCAGCATGGCCAACGTGGAGTTCCACCTGGTGGGCATGTCACATATAAGGCGGTTCTTGGGCAGGTTCAACTCGTTTTGGAGCTCAGCCAGCCGAGCACAGGCATTAAATGATCGGCGGAAATGCACACAGACTTTCCTGGCCTGCTTCAGGACATCCTGTAAGCCGGGGTACCTGCCCAAGAACCGCTGCACCACCAGGTTAAGGACGTGAGCTACACAGGGCACATGGGTCAGTTGTCCCTGTCGGAGGGCGGAGAGGAGGTTGGTGCCATAGTCGCAAACCACCATTCCTGGCTTAAGCTGGCGTGGCGTCAACCACGTCTCAGCCTGCCCCTGCAGAGCTGACAAAACATCCGCCCCAGTGTGGGTCCTGTCCCCCAAACAAACCAGCGCAAGCACGGCATGGCATCGTTTTGCCTGCGTACTTGCGTAGCCCCTGGAACGCCTACGGAGCACCGCTGGTTCTGAGGACAGAGCACTGGAAGAGGCCATGGAGGAAGAAGAAGAGGAGGGGGTGGAGGAGAGAGGTGTGTCACAACCAATAGTAGCATTTTGGAGGCGTGGTGGCGGAACAACCTCCAACACTACTGCACCTTGTCCTGCATCCTTCCCAGCTGCCAGAAGAGTGATCCAATGGGCCGTGAAAGACAGGTAACGTCCCTGTCCATGCCATGAGTCAGCGGTAATATGCACCTTATGCACGGCCCTGTCCAGCGAGGCAAGGACATTGCCTTCCACATGCCGGTAGAGAGCCGGAATCGCCTTCCGTGAGAAAAAGTGGCGTTTGGGGACCTGCCACTGAGGAACCACACATTGTACAAACTCACGGAAGGGGGCCGAGTTTACCAACTGAAAAGGCAGCAGTTGAAGTGCTAGCAATTTAGCCAAGCTAGCATTCAACCGCTGGGCATGTGGATGGCTGGGAGTGAACTTCTTTCGCCGGTCCAGCAGCTGGGGCAGGGACATTTGCCTGCTATAATCGGACGTGGGTGTACTGCTAGCAGAGTGCCCGGAAACACTTGGCTGTGACACACCTAATTCTACACCTTCATTCCTCTAAGAGCAGGTTTCAGAGAGGACTGAAGGTCTAGTGGGGTTGGAGATGCCAGCTGATGAGGAGCAAGGAGAGGTCCGCTTTGTTCTTTGGTGTGGGTCTTTGAGGTACGCTTGCCAACGAGCTGCATGGCAGGTCAACATATGTCTGGTCAAGCATGTGGTGCCCAAGCGGCTGATGTTTTGGCCACGCGAGATACGCTTGAGACATATGTTGCAAATAGCAGCGGTGCGATCAGCACTTGTCTCAAAAAAGGCCCACACCAAAGAACTTTTAGAATAACTCGCAGAGGCAGCGCCCTGCACAGGCGGAGCTCTGCGGTGTGATTCAGTCAGTGTGCTGCCCCTAAGCTGGCCCCCGGAGGGCATCCTGCCTCATTGGACATGTGCCTCCTCCTCCTCCTCCTCCTCTCTCCTACCAGGCACCCACATGGAGTCAGTGCCCTCATCATCCCCTCCCTCTTCATCACTGTAGCAAACCTGGCAATATACTGCAGCTTGTGGAACATGACTGCCAGATTGCTGTCCTTCTTGAGCATCCCCTCTCTCTGCATTCACGCTACTGCCTTCCTCTAGCTGAGTGTCATCATCAGAGCCTACAAAACACTTGGCATCCTCCTGGAGCATGTACCCAACACTGTGCTCAAAGAGTTCTGGAGACTCCTCAGGAGGACGTGGTGGGTCTACGGAAGGAGTCACTGATGATGACATTGAGACGAGGGAAGACGATGCGTTGGCAGCTGCTTTGCTAGTACCCTGAGACTGGGTGAGAGAGGATGAGGAGGATGAAGAGGGCTTGGTCATCCACTCTACCAAGTCGTTGGCATGTTGCGGTTCAACATGTCCAGCTGCCGAAAAGAAGGACAAGCGTGTCCAATGGCCACGTGCTGATGACAATGCACTGCGTCCACGACCAGCACTGTTGTCTCTAGACACAGAGCCTGCTTGCCCTCTTTTTTTTTTTTTTTTTTTTTTCATAGAATTTACATTTATTATCTGTGTCTGTGGTAAGTTTTAATGATGATTCTGACAGAATACAGGTACTTTAAAACTTTCACGTTGTCAGCTTTACAAGATATCTCTTTATTTTCAAATGCTTGCCCTCTTTTCTCTGCTCGCGCCTGTCTGCCTCTCCTTGCTGGCCTTCCAGACATGGTAATGGCCTGATGGGAGTTGGGTAAAACAGCAGTTGGGTAGTGTATATTGTGCTGGAGGCACACAACACCCACTAACTCCTGCAGATGCCTTTAGTATAGAACACCAGAGATAAAGGGGTATACTGTAATGGAGTCACACAAGACCCACTAAGCCCTGCAGATGGCTCTATTAGAGAACAGCAAGAAAGGGTAGATACAGGTGTATATTGTGCTGGAGGCACAAAACACCCACTAACTCCTGCAGATGCCTTTATTATAGAACACCAGAGATAAAGGGGTATATACAGATGTATACTGTGCTGTGCTGGAGGCACACACAACTTCCAATAACTCCTGCAGATGGCAAGTGGGCTCATTCTGTACAATGTATGGCCTGCCTAAGTAAATGTATTTGAAGAAGAAAATCTATCTATCTATCTATCTAGCCAGGACAAGATTTCCCTCACTAAAACAACCTGTAGAAACACTACTTTAACACCTAATATGACATCCTTCACTGTGCTTGTTTTACTGGTCCTAAACTGGCATAGATTATTTTGACAATGTGTAAATAAGCCAGCTTTATCTATCTATGGTTACCAGCAGTTAGTCACATTCAGTTAGACTTGTTCTGTAATGTTAAAGATGCTTTACTTCTGAAGTAGCTTCCTCAGTTCTAATGAGTGTCTGTAACATACCCCAATATTTATAGCCACACATGTATTTCAGTTACCATGATCTAATTGCCATGAAATATTTCAAGGAAAATGCTGGTTGATCAAGAACTCGATTGGAGAGGGGGCGTGGCTACCGAGCTACTGCATGGACGCATGAAACAGTAGCTCCATGCCGCCAAGAGGATATATCATATACCGAGGTGCTCCCGCACATAGATAGCGCTACCGCTGAGCATCAGAACAACTAGCCAACTCACCGTGATGGCCCGCAAATGGAAAGGTTTGTCCCAACTGCAGAAACTACCGCAGTTCTTCCCGTGGACACCCGAGGCCTAAACCAAGATGGCGCCGGCGGCGCCTTACCCTCGGCTTCTAGCGGCTTTGGATCGGAGACTCCTAGCCCGGGACAGCAGAGACGATCGCCGTGCCGATCTCCAGCAGCATCCACACCACTCTCCCTCAGCCCGGCGAAATCCAGGCCGCGTATGGCAGAGAATCTCAGCACGGAGAAGGTGAGTGAAGAGGGAGATCAGCTAAATGACACCAGAGAACTGTCGGACACTATAGATACATTCCCCACATCTAATCAGCCAGTGTCGGACACTAAACTTAAAGACATGATGGTCTCACTGCGCAGTACTTTATATGCTGACATACTGGAGTGCATGAGGGGGTTTAAGTTGGACATGAATGAGTAGGGCTCTCGGGTTGACCACGTGGAGCACAAAATGGGGGAGTTCGCGGCCACTTTCAACTCCATGGTCGATGCCCACGATGACCAGTCAGATGAGGTGGCTTGGCTAAAAGCAAAAGTCGCGGACTTAGAAGACAGGTCCAGAAGAAATAACGTTAAGCTCAGGGGCATTTCTGAATTGGTACTGCCGGCGCAACTAATGCAATATGCCCAGGAACTTATGGGAGCCTTTTTACCGGACTTAACTGCTTCTGACCTGGGGATAGATAAAATACACCGCCTGCCAAAACCACCTCATCTCCCGGACAACATTCCGAGAGATGTGCTGATGAGGGTGCAGTTTTTTCATGTTAAGGAGAAGTTCACTTCGGCCTTCAGATCCAATAAACAACCCCCAGAATGATATGCCAACCTGCAAGTATTTGCAGACCTATCGCAACATACAATGCAGCAAAGGAAAACACTGTTGCCCATCACAAAAGCCCTCCGCAATCATGCTATCCTTTATAGATGGGGCTATCCGTGCAAGCTTACCATATCCAAAGATGGTCAAACAACAACAATTGATAATATGGAGGATGGCCTAAATCTGCTCAGAAATTGGGATATAATCCCTACTCTGAATGCTGACACTTCAGCTTCATTGACCAAGATAGCGCCACAAGACACCTGGCAAGTGGTATCACACAAAAAGAAAACCACGAAGCGCAATAATTGAGCACCCTGTTTACATTCTCGCCTGACAATGTTTAATCTCTCTTATGTTACTCTCAGAACAACGGAACCTTGTGAGTTCTTATTTTTCCCCCCGATTACATGAAAGGCAGGGAAGCTGTCAACAGATTCCAAGTTGAATCGCCCTTTTCACATATATGGCGAGAGCCATGGTTTCTAAACTGTTTTTTGTTTGTATTTGAGTTGCTTTTTTTTCATTATTTTTGTTCTCCATGTTTTTCTAATCCCTCCTATATCCCTAAGAGATGGGCTCTGTTACAAGAAGTCTTCGTCGACCAGAGAAGTAGAATAATCTCAATCTATGGACCTGCGCTCCTGTGGGAAGAATCTAATTTTGCTGAAGGTATGCCGACTATCCTACTTTCTTTAACCAAAAATGCTGAATATAGTCTCATTTAATGCTCATGGGTTAAATCACCCGGCGAAAAGAGCGTCAGTGTGGAAGGAGGCTCAGAAGCTTTGTGCGGATGTACTTTGTTTGCAAAAATCACACTTTCTTGCTTCTGACCCTCCATCTTTTCAAAACAAGAATTTTCTGCATCTTTTTTATGCTTCTGCCACACAAAAACGCAAAGGTGTAATAATCGCCATCAAAGACTCTGTCACATTCTCGCACAAACTAACGGTAACGGACCCAGAGGGCAGATACGTCATTGTGGTGGGCTCCTTTAATAACAGGATTTACACGATTGTGAGTCGGTATGCTCCTAATTCTCACCAGACGAGATTCCTTAAACGACTGCTCAAAAAGGTTAACAAAGTGCGGCAAGGTGCCTTAATTCTATGTGGAGATTACAACATCACTGCAGATTTCACAATGGACACTACCACTAAATCTCGTAGGCCTCTACCATCTCTACAGCGCTTGCTGCACGAAGAAGGACTGTACGACATTTGGAGATGTCAGCATTCTAATGAGAGGGACTATTCTTTTCATTCCTCCAGGCATAATACTTATTTAAGAATTAATATGATAATTGTTGATAGATTTTTGTTGCAGGCGGTGTCCTCCTCCACCATCCACAGCATCTCATGGTCTGATCACGCCCCTGTTTCGGCTGTGGTGGTGGATGGGAACACGCACACTGTGTCTGGTGTTTGGAGGGCAAATACTAGTCTGTTTGGTTCCCACACACAGATGACAGCTGTGACCAATAATCTCAAGGAATTCTTCTTAACTAATACTAATTCAGTGGCTGACCCCATGACCCTATAGTGTGCGCACAAAGCATTCATGCGGGGAATTCTACTGCAAGCTAGTGCAAGACTCAAGAAACAGGGATCCCAAAAACTATGAGATATAAATCTATTAGAAACACAAAATAAGGCCTCCCCTAGCCCCACGTTAGCACATAAATTGGGTGTTCTTCGCTCCGAACTCAGACTCATGCTACTGGAGGAACACAAAAAAATTGTTAACTTTCTAAAATGAATGCACTACTCAGCAGGAAATAGAGCAGGTAAACATTTGGCCCAACACTTGAGAGAACATAGAATCCATACTAAAATTCCCTACTTAATTAAAACGTCCGATAAGAGTAAAATTTATAACCCTAAAGATATAGCAGATACCTTCGCCCAGTACTATTCCTTCTTGTATAACATTAAACTGGATACGGAAACCCCACAACCGACAGAGGAAGAAATCCAAAATTCTGGGGAGTGTTGCTCTCCCAAAATTATCCAAAGAACAACTTTTCACTCTCAACGCCCCTATTTCGCAAGAAGAAATACAAAAGATCATCAGGTCCCTACCACTAGGCAAGACCCCAGGACCTGATGGCCTCCCTAGTGAATATTATAAAAAATTTAGTGAACTACTGTCCCCCACACTACAGGTAATTTACTCTCAAGCGATTGCTTCTTCTTCATTTCCTCCTGAGATGCTTAATGCATATGTTGTCACCATCCCCAAACCGGGTAAACCTCCGGATACACCGTCTAACTTCCGTCCCATCTCACTTCTGAATACAGACGTCAAGATCTATGCTAAGATCTTGGCCCACTGACTTCTCCACATATTACCCTCACTTATAGATCCCGATCAATCAGGATTTACAATAGGACGGCAGGTGTCAGATGCGACCAGAAGAGTGGTTGACATTGTATGCCATGCGAGAGTCCGTTGAACGCCTTCTCTGCTCCTCTCTTTGGATGCGGAGAAGGCGTTCGACAGGATACATTGGGGCTATATGAACTCTGTCCTTAGTAAATTCGGCTTTGAAGGACCTATCCTTTCTGCAATACTAGCCCTTTACTCTACCCCTTCCGCACAGGTCTACACCTCCAGTATGTTATCTAACCCCTTTACTATTACAAATGGTACGCGACAGGGGTGTCCCTTATCCCCTTCGATTTTTAATTTATTGATTGAGCCTTTAGCTGAAAAAATCAGGTCGCACCCAGATATCAAAGGATTCACCTTCCAAGGCAAGGAGCATAGGGTAAATCTCTTTGCTGATGACATCATACTTTTTATAACGTCCCCATCTACATCCTTACTTCACGCCCATAATATCTTAGATGAATTTAGTAAAGTTTTGTATTATAAAGTCAATAACACTAAGTCCCTTTTCCTACCTCTAGAAATCCAACCAGTGCTTCAGCATAATTTGCAAAAGTCTTTTCCTTGCTCATAGAAAGGAGATAGTATAACATACCTGGGCCTTCAAATAACGGCTGATGGAATACCAGGTCCATCTCAACCCCCCCCTAGCCTTTCCCCTTTTTTCCTATCCCTTCCCAAATCTCTTAGTTGTATTATTTTGGTGTCAACTATCCTTTTTCAGTTTTATTTTTCCTTGCCTATTTCTGGTTTATGCCTACTACCTAAGCGAATAGCAAATTTACGGACAATGCATATGTTCTACTTGCAGTATAAGTAATGGCATGTAAATGTTATATCTGCCAGCTGTAGACGTGAGTTGGTACAATTATCTGTCTGTATCTGTTGATTTGTCTAAACTGAACTTGGCTGATTCTTCTGTTAATGTCTATTCTGTAAAATCCTTACTCTGGAAGTTTGTATGTTTTTTTTTTCTTTTCTTGAAAAACTTTAATAAAAAATAATATATATATAAAAAAAAGAACTTGATTGGAGTGGAAAACATGTATGATACCACCCTGTTCTAATTACAAAAGACAATCATCATATATCCATGAAGCCTGGGATGGTTTACATGACTGATGGTATAAAATATTGTCTCCAGAGTAGAGATGCTAAAATGGAATTATATGTGGGTGACATATGGTGTTGAAGGCCCCCCAAAATGAGTTTAGGGATTGCTTTTCCAGTTTGATGTAGATGACCTCTCTAGTAAACCATCTGTCCTCTCTGTTCAACTTGCTGTCCTCCATAGGGTAATATGTGCATTTTAAACTCTATAAGTAACAATTTAAAATACTTGATTGGTGACAGGGTATCTTTAGTGTTGAAAGACTGATACACTGTGGTCTGCAGAGTTGTCCTACATTGGGTCATCCATTTGTTGAGCTGTTGCTTTGTCTCCCAATGTACAGATCTTTGCATTCCTTACCACAATGGACTGCATATACCAGAAAACATTTCCTGTGCTTTGTTATAGGGGTATAGGGTTATTCAGATGTATAAGCTTTTTAGTGTAGTGCCGGGCTTGAAAGATACAGGGTGATTTTTTTTTTAAACAATTATTTTTAGCCTTTCTGATACTCCAACCATATATATAGGATGAATACAGTTATTTTCTACTTGTTCCCTTTATTTAATGGCCTTGTGTTTTTGCTTGACCTTGTGGACCTATCTACTGTATCTATTGATCTATCTGTCTACTCTAAATAATGGTGTAGCTAGTAAAAAAAGATAGGTAAATGTGGTGCTTTTGCCTCCATGGTGTAAAACATTTCTACACTCAATAGACACACCACTTTTAAAATAACAAGTCCATATGAAACCATATAATTTGGACTTTGGGTCTACAATAAATAAGGCATAAACTTATAGATCTTTTAAGATATCTTGATACTTAAGTGAAACACTATTTGGTACCTTTAGGCTCTGTCGAATATGCCTCCTATGTAATTCTTTGCCAGGCAAAGGAGGCACAAAAGTTGCCACACCACCATTTCTCCTATTACAGATAGGATTGATCGATCTATCTATCTATCTATCTATCTATCTATCTATCTATCTATCTATCTATCTATCTATCTATCTATCTATCTATCTATCTATCTATCTATCTATCTCTCTGAAAGGCTATGTACGAGATTCAGTAGTCTATAACAAGCAATCAGATTTCAATTTCCTGCACTCTACAGCCCAATGTGTTTTGGCACTTGGTCCCTATAGATTACTGCACTTTACATTCTGCTCTGTAATTTTGTTTCCCCATAACATAAAGCCGAAGACTCCACAAAATCAAACAAAGTTTGCTGGGTATAGAGGGAATTTTAGTTAACCCAGCATGTTTTAGCACATCGCGTACGACAGCAGTAAGACCTGCAATGACCCTATTTGTGTCACTGGGATTTAATGTCTCCAATTATAAGGTTAGCAGGCATGCATCAAGAAAAAGCAAGGAGATGGGGGAAGTGTGATACAGACTAAAATATCTCACAGTCGACTGAGTTAAAGTCAGACTACGGAGACCGCAAAAATGAAAGTGGTAACATCTACTCAACCACATGGTATTTGGCAGGTCCTAATAGCGCCCTCTGTGCAGGGTCTGCTTTCTGTCTATGCTATTTTTATCTCTCAGGGTCCCAGAAGGGGCTTAACAAAGAGAAAAAAAATGCAATCTGAAGCTTAAAACCTGACACTGCCCTTGTGTATCAAGAAGCGATTCTATGCCCTTTGTCATATTGTGCTCTCTGGACTAACCACACGGCCCTGAATGTCTCATTATCCAACTCCTGACTCTGAAGTCTCCAGATTGAAATATCTGTCATTGTTTTTGCAAAAGCCATCTTTCTATTTTCTGTTTATTAAAAGGGGTCAGGCTAAAGGGTTATTTTCTCAGGCTAAATTGACAGCAATGGGAATTACCAGGAGAAAATGTCAACATCTGCGTGGCTCCTCAGATGGAATAATTTTCAAGGTGTTTGTCATCAGGCAAAAAGAGCACTGATTTCTGATATTTGTGGAACATTGGACCCTGTGACCCCAGCCTTGTAAGTGACAATACTCTGTAACAAGTGATTTCTAGATGTCTTTGGGTACTGCTGTCACCTTAGGAACATACCTGAATTAATATGTTTACAATGAATGCAAGACTTTTAGAATGAAGCAGCTTCCCTAAAGCCAGCTTTATTCTCTTGTAAAGCTCTTGCTGTAGTCTTTAGACTGAGTCACTGGGTCTAGAACAGATGTTTGGTGAGTAACCTACAGATGACACAATGGACATTCTATAGATTAAGACTGAACTCCAAGCAAACGTTTAAAAACACAGGTGAAATGTATATACTGTATGGGAGCTGTTTTACCAGCCAAAGGATTTGTATTTTGTAATCCATCCAGTTCTGAGATTTACACAGCTCTGCCCACAGATCAGTCCCATCTGGCAGATTAAGTGACCTGATGTCTTCTCTGCTGCAGTTGTATTCGGATGCCTGCCTTTACATGCACATGGACTTTAATGGCATCCCGGTCTTAGTCTGTAGGGCTCAATATTGAGTTGGCCACCCTTTGCAGCTCTAACTGCTTAAACTCTTCTGGGAAGGCTGACCACATGGTTTAGGAGTGTGTCCATGGGAATGTTTGACCGAGAACTATACTATATATATATAGCCTTTTTTTTATTTTGTATAGAATAAGGAATGCTTAGGACCATTATCATGTTTTACTGTTATCCGGGGCTCAATTAGATAGACGTATCCCCACTTTGTGTTCTCAGGACAACTTTTTACGAGCCAGGAAGTGAGGGAGAATCTTCAACAAAAAAAGCTGTTAGAATTTAATTTTAATTTCTAGTTAGAGTATTCAGAGATTCAGCTTCCGCTTCAATTTTTAAAACATATTAACAAAAAGAAAAAGAAAAAAGCAGTGCAGGAAATATTTCTGAAACAGTATTAAAAAGCAGACATAAGCAATAGTAAAATAAAAGGGTTTAAAACTGAAAAGTAGTTCTGCAGTTTGGATAGCTTGCACAGTAAGTCTTGTCTAATATAGCAGAATCACTGGCCCTCAGACCTTGACCCTCTCAATACTCTTTGTAGTTTTGAAGTCAAACTAGAGTTAAAAGCTCTGAATTAGAGATGTGCTATTTGTAAACAAGAGAACAGGAATAACACTGACACCGTTGTCTGTTATGGTCATATTTCGATAATGACATTGACCAAATATGTCCAATTTATTTTCAAGTGTGTATCCGCCTTGACATCCATACCGGATCTTCATCAAAGATAAGTGTCTGGCATGTATTTTAGGGGGAACCCCATGCATTTTTTTTTGAGGAATCCTCAAAAACACTGATGTAAGAAAGGTTTGGTACATATTAAAGGAATCCCCAGCAGCTTTGTCTACACACAGATGTGGCCAGGAGCTGTGATATACAAGCAATTGAAACAGTATTTTATTTTATTCGCTTGGTAAATGCCAGTTTTGCTGCAGTAGGTTGTATACATCGTACAGATGCCCCCACTTTACAGGCAGGTTAATAGTAGTCCCCAGGTTATTTAAAAAAAATATATAATTTTTATTATTTCACTTTAAATATTAATAAAATGGCTGCTTCCCACTAAATGGAATTTTAAAACATTTTTTTTCTTTGGTAACTGTTCTCCAGGGCAATTCCAACCCCCACCGTGACATTTGTTTGACAATCCCTTGGCTATTACCCTCGACAATGGGCATTACTGTTTTTTAACCTTCAGGTACTATTGAAGTCAATGGAATTTGAATCTGCCACCCTATTAGCTGAACCCATCTTGAACAGACCCAGGTACAATCAGCTCATCTATACTACCAATGCTGCAGCTTTTTCTAGACCCTCTAGAGGGTGTTGCAGAGTTAACTTCCAACCAATCAAAGGGTCAGTGGGGTGTGTTGAAGGAATAGCTGGAGTATTTTATTATGCTCAGCGGGCACTCTCACTGTCAACTATACTGAATGCATTTATATTTCCAACCAACAAAGTTTTTTGCAGATGTTTATTGACAACTAGACTGTTTATGACAGGGTCATAATTGACAGGACCTCATTAGGGGTGTTTTGTCAACTGTCTCTTAAAGTGTTACAAAACCCACAACAGTAAAATCTGTCTGCATATGCAGAATAGTATTCTTGTTATACTCACTTTGGAAATTAAGGGGTTAATCCTCTGTATTGTGTAAAAAGGCACTTTGATCCTGTATGGACAGATCATCTCCTCCTGTAGAGTCTCTCTTGGCAAGGCCAGATAAGACACAGTGAAGGTAGTAAAGCTGCACATGCTCAGTTTGGACGCTATTGTTGGAGAGAACAGTTACTTGTCAAGCTGAACTTTTCAGGTCACATGATATTGACATCACACATGTGGGCGTGTATACAGATCCTAAATGACAGCCCAGTCCCTCCCTCCTCCTCAATGCCCTCCATGCCCAGTAACTAAATAACACAGTGGGGTGGATGTCACATCTTTATTCATGAATGATCTGCCTCCCATAACAGCATGAGGAGGACACAGGCTGTAGTGGAAATCTCCTTCTAACACTAAGAACTTGGGCAAACTCTACAGTTTAGCACATGATCATGGTATTTAGATCAATATAGATATTTAGAGAATATTGGGTTATACTATCTATTGGGCCGGTGGGATTATTTAGGGAGACCTACCTATTTTTGGTTTTCTCCACAGTGATGTACATCAGGTTATGCAAATTGTATATTAGTATAAATATGTGTATGCTCTTTTTCTTATTGCTGTTTTATATTGTAGAGCTATTTATCCATTTTGTCGGTCCATCTTGAGGAAGCCAATGACTTGGCGAAACTTGTAGGGAAGACCCGACTTGACTAGTTTATTAAAGGCTGATTACCACACTGGGGCCTTCATCACTTGGATTCCGCTCCCTAATATTATTTGGTTTTTATTACTGTTTGTTGTTTATAATTAATTTGTGATGTAATAAAATTAACAAATATTTTATAAATCATGGCGTACACATGTTTTTTGGCACCGCAATAATCCCTCCTTTTCTTCTCGATTTTTAGATTTTTCTTATTGGGATGAGGTGCCTTATCTAAATATGGACCATATTGCCACTATCTTTCCATTATCCACCAAAAAGGTATATAGTGGCAGTATTTGACTGTAAAAGGAGATTTAAAAGCTGTTGTTTCCAAATTGTAGAACATGAGTGAAACTCTATTGTAACAGCAGCAGTAATAAGAAACACAAAATTCATAGTGCCTTTTTCTAACATACTAAATATTACAAACTATGACTGTACACTATCACTGACAATACCTAAACAGAGTACTGTCCCCAGTGCAGTAATACTGTATACATCAGTATACATCTAAATATATAGTTGAAATACATATATGGAAATTCTTCTAACTGTCAAAACTGGGCATTTATATTTTTGTCAGTCCAGTCCTGGAATTTACACAGCCCAGTCAGACAGTAGAACTGGATTGATAACATGACTAAGGAAAAGTGAAAATAAGAGAATTCTCTTATTTCCCTAAAATTTTGGCGATTTTTTTTTCTGTTAAATTGCAGTAAACCTATCCTATTTTGGTGAAATGCATTTACCGTAATTTCCACACCATAAGACACACATTTTTTCCCAAATAAATATGGGGGAAAATGTCACGTCCCCACCGCTGGCAACACCCCCCGCTGCCACCACCAGAAGAGAGGCAGAAGAGTGGAGGACAGACATCCAAAGCCCCTGTGAGCGCCGGGCTATCTCCTGGCTGGGCTTGACATTGCAAGGCAGAGCATTCAGGCTGCTTTGTCTTCTGTCAGGAGGATGGAATGACATCAGGTAAGACTGTCTAATGCCACTGGTAAGGCTGTGTTTATGGCAGTGGTCAAGCTGTGTTTATGGCAGGGATCTCCAACTGGTGGCCCTCCAGCTGTTGCAAAACTACAAGTCCCATGAGGCATTGTAAGGCTGACAGTTACAATCATGGTTGCCACAGGCAGAGGCATGATGGGACTTGTAGTTTTGCAACAGCTGGAGGGCCGCCAGTTTGAGACCCCTGGTTTATGGCAATGGTCAGGCTGCATTTATGGCAATGATCAGGCTGCATTTATGGCAATGGTCAGGCTGCATTTATGGCAATGGTCAGGCTGCATTTATGGTAATGGTCAGGATATGTTTATGGCAATGGTCAGGCTCCATTTTTGGCAATAGTAGGGCTGCACTGGTAAATATTTTAGGACACTATTTGGTTCAGAAAATTATTTATATTTTTTTTCCTCCTCTAAAACCTACGTGCGTCTTATGGTCAGGTACGTCGGAGCGAAAAATACGGTAAATCAATGAATAAGTAAAGTAAAGATGGTGTAGGTGTATTTTTAGGGTCAAATGAACTTTAAATAGCTCCTGCAGGTTTTGGAAGCTCCTTATAATTAGCCTGGACCTGTTCTTGTGGCAAATATGGATCCTTATTAGCCTCAATATGTTATGTTTAATACAGAACATAAATCAAATTGTGAAAGAATAGTGAAAAAAATTAAAGTACCAAACCAGCAAAAAACTACGATTACTTGACTGCCATGGAAATTATAGAAAAAAGTATGTAACACATAAAATATATATATATTTTTAAATAGGATAGGTATGCCTATGTCTTTTTAATTTTGTATGATTTTTTTTTTGAGGGGAATTTGGCTGCTGGATGTTGGATTTGTATTTTTTATGTGTTGTTATACAATGCTCACAAAAATTAAAGGAACGCTTTGAAAACACAGCAGATCTCAAAGGGGAAAAATATGCTGCATATGCAAATGCCAATCGAGCTCCACGGTGACAGACAGTGAGCACAGGGCCAACTAGAGGATGTTGGGCCCTCATGAAGTCGGTTTATGATTCTTTGGTCAGAGACATTCATACCAGTGGCCTGCCGGAGGTCATTTTGTAGGGCTCTGGCAGTGCTCATCCTGTTTCTCCTTGCACAAAGGAGCAGATACTGGTCCTGCTAATGGATTAAGGACCTTCTACGGCCCTGTCCAGTTCTCAAAGAGTAACTGCTTGTCTCCTGGAATCTCCTCCATGCTCTTAAGTCTGGGCTGAGAGACACAGCAAACCTTCTGGCAATGGCACATATTCATGGGCCATCCTGGAGGAGTTGGACTGCCTGTGCACTCTCTTTAGGGTCCAGATACCGCCTCAAGCTATCATTAGTCACATTGACCCTAGCCAAATTCAAAACTAGTGAAAAACAGTCAGAGAAGATGAGTGAGGGAAAACAAATGCCAGTGGCCTCCACCTGTAAAAGCATTCCTGTTTTGGAGATCTCTCATTGTTGCCCATCTAGTGCACCCATTGTTAATTTCATTACACCAAAGCTGCTGAAACTGATTAACATCCCCCTCTGCTACCTAACTGATCAGATCAATATCCCAGGAGTTGCATTGACTTGATGCTATATTCTGATTAAAAAGTGTTCCTTTAATTTTTTTGAGCAGTGTATACAGTATATCATACTTTGTCCTATGATCTCCATAGCAATCCATTGGGGACTCTAAATCAGGAGGTGAATTGAAAGACCTTTTTTTTAGTAATGAATGAAATTAAAATACAACAACCATAATCAAATACACTTAAAAATGGAATAAAACCCAATTATAAAAGAAACTAAATGATAATACAACCCTGCTGCAAAAAAACAAATTGTCTGGATAGAAAGAAAAAAAAAGTAGATTTTAGTTTTGCCTAAGCAGCTCAATGAGCGAGTTTCTGCTCATTCCAACCTTATTCAATAGGAAATTCTGTATTTCATGGTAGATCGGTTTCATTTAAATCAGCTCATTCCTAGACCTTATCTTTATCTTATCTTATCTTCCTTATCTTTGCTGTAGTTAAAGTGAATGTAAAATCTTGTTTTTGCTTCTATAAAAATAATAAACATGTTATACTTACCTGCTCTGTTGCAGTTGATTTGCACAGATTAGCCTGGACCCCCCTCATCTTGGGCCCCCCTTCTGTGATCCTGACCCCTTCCTCCTGCTCAGTGCCTCCACAACTAGCAGCTTGCTATGGGGGCACCCAAGCTGAGTCACAGATCCCTGGGTTCATTCAGACACGGAGCCCGGACCCAGCCCCTCCCCCTGTCTCCCCTGATTGGCTAGCTGACTTTGATTGACAGCAGTGAGAGCCAGCGGCACTGCTACTGTGTCTCAACCAATCAGTAAGGAGAATCTCAGATAGCTGAGACACTCGTGGACATCACTGGACAGAGAGGGACCTCAGTTAATTGTTAGGGGGGCTGCTGCAGGCAGAAGACTTTTTATCTTAATGCATAGAATATGTTAAGACAAAAAAAAACATTGTGCCTTTACAACCACTTTAAGCATTACAGCTTGGGCTCCTCCCCACCCCTAGCTTGTGTTTAGGACAATGAAGAAGCTTCAGCAGACTTATCACTTCTCTCTCCTGTCAGATAGTCAAAACACATTTAATGTGGAAAATAAGGTTGCCAACTGTTCTGGAAAAAAACCCAGGTATATGAACTCTTTGTTACTAACAACGTTAGCAACAAGTCTAATTTTAGTGCAAAAAAATTTTAGTTAAAAAAATAAAACCAATATGGAGCATGGCATGTCTATATCACACCTACAGTAAATACCTAATGTTGAACAAAAATACTGATATCATGTTTTCTTGCACCTTTTTTTGTGGCAGATGTGCCATGAAAACGTTGTTTTCTCCAGAGTTCTTCTCCCACTTTGTAGAATGTATTAGTAACGAGTAATGAGTTCAGATGTTTGTACCAATGTATGAACATCAGATTAGTGGCAGAACATTTCTCCACAAATCATGAGTATGCGCATTTATGAACGTATGTGTACACGTGCATAGAAATTCTTCTAGCTTTTCTTGGATTGTGTTGGACTTATCTACGGTATGCATGTACAGTATATGTGTGTATTTGTGTATGTATAACGCTGTCCAGCAAAGCATATGTTTTTTTTAATATACTTTTTTATCTATACGCAGTGGTTCGATTAGTAAAAAAATAAAAAATAAAAAGCGTCAATATCTAAAAGCGTGGCGTTTTTAGGTGTCTGTGTGCAAAAGGCCTTAGTATGCAATAAAACACACATTAACATACTTTTTAAGGCTTTCCATAATGTGAGCTGGCACAAGAAAAAACATGTAACATGAGTTACTGTATAAATGCACATTATTGCATGATCAAAGTTTTAGAAAAATGGTAACCCACCAGTCAGGTTACACGTGGAGAAGACCCTTTGCTCTGGATGTGGCACAGAGTAATATTAATAATAGCAAGAGGAGCATTGCTAGAGCTCATGGTTGCTGGTTGTACAGTGCAGGAAAAGAAGGCAAAGGGACAGGAAGGACATATATATGAGGCAAAAGTGATGTGTGCTAAATCCAAATGAGTGAGTTTTTTTAAAAAAATGTGGATATTTCATCATTTCAATGAATGCTGTTGAGTCCATATGAAGTCTACATCGAGGAGATTTTTGGTGAGTTCGTAATGGTGCAGTGAGCTTTAAATGATTCTTAAAATTTCTGGAGTCACCTTTCAACTAACCTAGCCCTTCTCTTAAGCCACAAAATGGCCTCACATTAGCTGGATGCATGACATTAGATATTGGGGACCAATGATTGACTATACCCATAATTGTAAGGCTAACTTTAATTCCCCATGCACGCGGTTGGAAATTCCAACGGAAAAAAAAAAATCAGATCGGATTATGTTGTCAGAAAATCCGATGTGTGAGCTCTATCAGACTTTTTCTATTGGAATTTCCGACGGAAAACGTTTGAGAGCTGGATTTCAAATTTTCCGATAACAAAATCTGATCAGACCTTTTCTGATCGTGTGTAGAGAATTCATATGCGCAAAGTGCCACGCATGCTCAGAAAAAAATTGGATACGCAGCCAAGTTATGTATCCCGGCCAAATGGCGTGTAGCCGACCCACCATCTACCAGAGACTGGTTGGATAGGATTAGTAAAACAGCGGAAATGGAAGATCTTATCCATCAAGCATATGATTGCCCCGCTAAATTCACCTCGACTTGGGTGTGCTGGTTTCACTTCCTTTCTACCCCAGAATATAAAAATATTTACCACCCAGCGAGACTTGGGGAACGGAGCTGAAAAGAGATCCCCGCCTTAATCCCCGACTTCCCTCTCTCCTTATCCGTACCTAAAGTCATGTGGATCCCCTCTCCTCCACATTCCACCAACAGCCACCCATAACCTCTTAGGTGGAGATCTAGATGATTCCTAGAATGATTTCTCGAGATCGTCAGTTATTTGTGTTTCTTATTACTTGGAAAAGGTCACCCGGAAGCCCTGCAGGCGAGAATCTCCCTGAACACTCTTACTCTGTCCACAAACAAAATACTGCCTGAACCCCATAAGGGCAATCAGAATCCTCATCCTAAGGGCCATAGCTTATCCTCTCTGACTTCCCTCAGACACATGAGAATACGGGAGTCTAGGGACTACTTATACCAGGGAACGCTAGAGTTGCAAAAATGTAAGTTTTAAAAAAATGTGGACCTTACCAGTACATTGCATGTATACTTCCCCAATGCCTTTTGTAACCTGGCATAGAGTCATAGAAAAGCATTGTTGTATACTGTTTATGCTTCCAAACTCTGCTATATCTTACGATCCTGTTTTGAAGATGTTCAATATTTGTATGTTGTAAATTACCAATAAAAATAAAAAATAAAAAAAATAAAATAATTGGAGACGAAAGCTATTGGCTACTGGCCTCTACATAGTCCCGTCGTACGTTACGAACGTCACTTTGTTACAAAGTATTGGATTTTCCGACAACTTTGTGCAACCATGTGTATGCAAGACTAGTTTCGGCCAAAATCCATCGGAAAAAATCAGACGGATTTTGTGGTTGGAATGTCCGACCGTGTGTATGGGGCATTATATTGATCTAATCCTATATCTAACACTAATGCCGCGTACACACGTTCGGAGTCTGTCGGACAATTCGATTGTGTGTGGGCTCCAGCGGACTTTTTCTTCCCAAAGGTCCGGCTGACCTAGAAATAAGACTGGCTTCAAATTTGTCCACCGGACTCGGCTTTTAGTAGACAATCCGTGCGTCTGTGTGCTAGTCCGATGGATTAAAACCGACGCTAGGGCAGCTATTGGCTACTGGCTATGAACTTCCTTATTCTACGTCATCACGTTCGTATACGTCAGACTTTTGGAGTGATCGTGTGTGGCCAAATCCGTTTGAAAGTCCGGCGGACCTCAGCTGCAAAGTCCATCGTATTGTCCGCCAGACCAAGTCCATCAAAAAGTCTGATCGTGTGTATGTGGCATAAGTCTAACCTTGATTTTAATCTGTCTTTTTAGCCCTAATAAACAAAGCCATGACAAAGCAATTACAAGGTCTTGTTTAAAACAAAGCCATTTGATTTTTTTTTTTAAGAAATTTTATCCAAAACACTCTGCATGGCAAAATGTAAGGCCAATTCTGATGACATTTTGGTGAAATCGGTGGAAATCGCTCTACCTGTTCCTATTGCTGAATAAGAACCAAACCACACTGCCCTTTCTGCCTTTATTTTTATTTGTCCCATGAATGATTGCTGCCAGAGACACCGGATCACTTAAATCCACCAGTAAGACCTTTGGTTGGCTTTAGAAAAAAATCTGTCCATAACTTTTCCATCAATTCTCTTGATGAAGAGTAGAATGTAATTTAATGCAACATCAAGCTTTCTGCTATTTTCCTGAAATTTTGATTCATATCAGTCCACATCTAGGTCTGAAAGAGCCTTTATCAGTGATTTTACTCAAATAGATCAAGATGGAGGATGAGATCAGAGGGAACATGATATGGGATAAAAGCATAGAAGAGGAGACAATCATATACGAATAGCTGTTAACATTCCATTAACACAAAGACAAAGTATGTTTCACCTGCAGTTTTCTGAGCATCATCTGCTAAAAGCTTTGCAAGTTGTCTTTTCCTCTTACTCTCCCCCATAGGAATACCTCGTTGACCACATTCTGTCATTTGTCTTGTTATCTCACATGTGCCCACTAAATGCTGCTTTCCAGCAGGGATAGCAGTGTGTTTTCATTTTCATACTCCATAGGTAATTTGTTTGCCATCAATATATGCTTTAGGTTATAGGTTAGTCAAAATGCATTACAAACTAGAACATCACCTAAAAGCTACTAAGAGCACTTCTATTTCTAAAATGCAGCAACATTTAGAGTGTATTTATCTGTACCGTGCTCTAGTAGCCCAAAGATGCTCCACCATCTTCCCTATCTACTGACTTACTATGATTTGGTTAATTACCATTCCTTGTTTCACACCATGTCTCTGTATGGAGGTGGTAGAGACAGCATTTGCTTCTTCCTATTAAAGCTACCAACCTGGTGATTGACGATGTGATGACTATTGGAGTAATGATTAAGAAACAGCAAAGATATAGAAAGATCCACAGAATAGATAAAGTGAAAACAGGGAGATTCATGCATGGCAAGTCCTCAGGAACAATCCCCCCCCCCTGCATAAATCTATCTATGGTCGCTGCTGACACCCCCTATTCAGGTGCCCGCCCAATTTCGGGCGCTGGGCAACTGAATTACTGATGGGGCACAGTAGTGTCAATTGATGGGCACACTGGCAGAAATTGATGGGCATAGTGTCAACAATTGATGGGCACAGTGGCTGCGTTTGATGTGCACAGTGGCTGCATTTGATGGCACAGTGGCTGCGCTTGATGGGCACAGTGGCTGCATTTGATGGCACAGTGGCTGCGTTTCATGGCACAGTGGCTGCGTTTGATGGGCACAGCGGCTGTGTTTGATGGCACAGAGGCTGGGTTTGATGGCACAGCGGCTGGGTTTGATGGCACAGCGGCTGCGTTTGATGGCACAGCGGCTGCGTTTGATGAGCACAGTGGCTGCGTTTGATGGCACAGCGGCTGCGTTTGATGGCACAGTGGATGCATTTGATGGACACAGTGGCTGCGTTTTATGGCACAGGGGCTGTGTTTATGGCACAGCGGCTGCGTTTGATGGGCACAGTGGCTGCGTTTGATGGCACAGTGGCTGCGCTTGATGGCACAGCGGCTGCGTTTGATGGCACAGTGACTGCGTTTGATGGGCACAGTAGCTGCGTTTGATGGGCACAGTGGCTATGTTTGATGGGCACAGTGGCTGCGTTTGATGGGCACAGTGGCTGCGTTTTATGGCACAGTGGCTGCGTTTGGTGGCACAGTAGCTGCAGTTTATGTTTTTTTTCAGTTTGTTTGTGCCTCCATAACACCACGCACAGCTTAAAGGCATGTTCTAAGTATGCAATTGAAAGGATTGGTGTTTTTCTGGAGTTGCCCTGGAAGTTACCATAAAAGAAGAACCTTCTTCCTTCTTAATGGTATTTTTTACATTTTCCTTTTTTTTTTTTGCATTGATACTTGATACATATCACCCTGGGCAGTGTCCAGCAAACATAAAAAAAAGACAAATTTCATTTTGCAATCTTTGCAATTCAGGATGGGTTTGACTAACGCTCCCCAAATCAAACCCAAACATACTGGCTCATTCCAATTCCTAAACATGACCATTCCCTCCCAACAAGTATTACAAATTATCCATGAAAAAAAAAAAAACAGGTTTACTTTACACTGGAAATTTCCTTTCAGGTGAAGGTCATGTAAAAGGGCACAATACAAATAAATGTAGCTTAAGAATCACAATCATTTTGCAGCTGTATTTTTCCACTTGCCATACCCTCCTCCCCTGGCACGATAATAAAAATCTAGTTTACTTCTATATATAATTAACATGCAGCTTCAATAATATTATTTAGTTATAAAACAGACCCTGTGAGAATCGATGGGTAGTCTGTGTCTGGTTTAGCAATTGTATAATATTTCTAATAGGCAAGTATTAACTTTCAACATCTGTTGTTAATTGCTCTATTGGTGGTGAATTCCGCAGGCTAACTACCATGCACAGTGGAAAATCCCTTCCTCTGCTGGCAATGAAATACTATTCATACGGTTTCAATGGTCCCGCGATTTGTTATCTGTACAGTTTTATTGCAGGTTTTGTTGGACAAATTGGTAATATCGTGGTTTGGAATCCTAAATAATTTCAGGATCGTGTACAGCATGAATATGAGAAGAGATTAAATCAGGTTTCACCTCTGTACATGATGATAAAATTGTTATGCTAATGTATCATGTTAATTCAGTAATACAGGGCAAAAAGCACTGATGATGCGCTCAGTGTGGTAACCTATAGCAACCACTGGGATTTCAAGTTACAGAAGTCCGATTTGTTGAGATGAATTATAATAGGTTCTTGTTGGTGACTGTTCTTGTTTCTCCATTAGTTCTATGTGTATGAAGCAATGGGGGGAATTTACAAAAGCTGGAGAATGCAAAACCTGGTGCAGAACTGCACAGAAACCAATCAGCTTCCAGGTTTTATTGTCAAAACTTGAGCTCTGGAAGGTTTTACCTCCTTCCTGACTAGGCCATTTTTTGTGATATGGCACTGTTACTTTAAATGACAATTGCACGGTCGTGCGACACTGTACCCAAATAAAATTTCTGTACTTTTTTCCCACCAAAGACCTTTCTTTTGGTAGTATTTACAGGCATACCCCACTTTTAGGTACACAATGGGGTTTACTTATTAAGGCCTCTTTCACATGACCGATCCGTTCAGGTCCGCCTATCAGTTTTTCAGCCGGACCTGAACGGATGCTCCATAGAGGTCTATGAAGCGTCGGATGTCAGCGGGGACATGTCCGCTGATATTCAACCAGCTCCGATTCGAAAAAGTGTGATGGAGGAAACACCTACTTTTCCATCCGTCTGCGGATCGGATTGGGTAACGACGGACTCTGCAGTCCATCGTCATCCGATCTCCCATAGGGAAGAGTGGCGCTCTGACAGGTCCATCCCTGAGCAGTGTGCAGAGATAGACCTGTCATCTTCCTGCTCAGCGGGGATCGACGGAGCGATCCTCGCTGAGCAAGTGGATATCCACGGGGCAGATCATCACGGATCCATCCCATGTGAAAGAGCGATAAAGCTGGAAAGTGCCAAATCAGGCTCACTTCTGCATAAAAACCAATGAGCTTCCAGGTTTTATTACCAAAGTTTAATTGAACCGAATTGAATAGAAGCTCATTGGTTTCTATGCAGAAGTGAGCCTGATTTTGCCCTTTCAAGCTTTAGTAAATAAACCTCATTGTGTACTTAAAAGTGGGGTATGCCTGTAATTACCTCTATGGTTTAATTTTTTGCACTACACACAAAAAAAGACTGACAATTTTTGAAAAAACAATATTTTTTACTTTCAGCTATAAAACATATCCAATAAAAAAAGTAAAAAAAAAATCAAATTACTTCATTAATTTAGGCCAATTTGTATTCTGCTACATATTTTTGGTTAAAAAAAATTCCAATAAGTGTATATTGATTGGTTTGTGCAAAACGTATAGAGTCTACAAATTATGGTATTTTTTTATTTTTTTTACTAGTAATGGCAGTGATCAGAAATTTATAGTGGGACTGCGGTGGACAAATCAGACACCTAATTGACAATTTTGACACTTTTTGAGGACCAGTGACACTAATACAGTGATCAGTGCTAGAAGAATATGCACTGCGACTGTACTAATGACACTTGCAAGGAAGGGGTTAATATATCCCAATTAGTCTTCGGGTCTCCCGAGATTTAGATATTTGTAGGGGTTCTACTAAATATTATTTTTGCATGTTCATGTGGTTAAATAGCAGTGTTCTTTGATGCAGCCATCACTAATTAATAGAGGTTTTTTTAACTATTTACTAGACATCACACCGCCACTTTGTATTTGTGCTCCTATGCCTTAGTGGCAACCCGTGAACTGAAGTTCCTACACATAAACATGGATACGTTCCAACATGTTTTGGTTGATTTGTAGATATTATTTATACACACAGTTTTACTATTAAAGGTAGCTACACAACAATTTGCACATGTACTTTCGTTTATAAATGTATTTAGTTTTTATTGTTACGATTTCATGTTTTCATGCGTTTCCTGTGTATTATACATAGTGATGGTTTACTATGTCTTTATTATGTTTTTACTTGACTATTTTGAGATATTGGATTTTCTTATCTATGTTTATCTTTGATATGTACATGTATACATAGCAATCCCTTTTTCTTACTTTGTTTTTGTTAACCATCTCGTTTTGTGGTCTATTTCCATGTTTTCTCAGGGGCCTTGCATGTATGTATGTAGCTCTTCTCCCCCCCCCCCCCCACCTTTTTTTTGGTCACGTGTTTGCAATTTTAAATCACTGAATGCATCATGTTTCAATATGATATCTATTTGTCAAACAATTTGTGGTCATTTGACTAAGCAACAATGATGTTGCGAAACGCGTCAACTATTTGTCCTGCTTCTGTTGTCACATGAACGTTGACTATTCATTACAATAAAGGCTTTTATTGGAGTGCGGCTGTCCAGAATGCATTTCTTTGATAGGTTGTGCTTACTCACTGTGTGGGAGGTATTTTGACTAGGGGAAGGCAAAGATCCGTGTTCCTGCTTTGCAGAAACAGAGGATTAAAGCCTTCAGAGTTGACAGAACGACAATCTGCCTTGTTTACATAGGTAGACTGCCATTCAGTTTGTGTCCCGAACGATCGTCGGGTCCCGGTGGACATCGAGCTTGCCGGACCTACTGATTGGTTCCCGCTGTGTCCAGTGGGAGCGGGTCGCCGGCAGCCCCAGACAGGGAAATGCCAGATCACAGTTCAATGAACCACTTAGCTACTGCCCCGTGTGCAGTTACTGCGGCAGGGCAGTCACTAAGTGGTTAATTGAACAAGCTGAAGTCAGAAGCTGATTGGCTACCACGAACAGTTACACCGGATTCTGAGTGCTCTAGTTTTTTCATACTCACCCCCATCCCATATTTAAAAGGTGTAGAGTGACTAAGGCCATTTTCCTTTTGGTTTTTATGAAATGATATGATATGAGTGACAGTGATTCTGTCACACACACACACAAAAAAAAAAAAAAATAGCTGAAATGTATAAGGTGTGGGTATTAATGTGCAGGTTCACCTCCATTGTCCCCAATCTCACAGCAGCACAAACTCACTTTGTTCAACTGGTAGGTTTGGGTAAAAAAAAGCCCTGTGTAAGCTTCGAGTCTTGCCAGTCAGAGCTTACACAGGACTGAGGACCTGCCCCATGTGACAACACTGAACCACTGACCAACCACAAGTGCTGTCACATGAAAGGGACAATAGGAGTGACTCACATTCCTCTCCATACCTGTAAATACTAGATGTGTTTTTTTCCTCCTGGCAATTGAACAGAGCGACAGGATAGCGAAGGAAAGATGACTGTGTGTTTCTGGGAAGGGTGGGATTGCCATTGTGTTTATGCAGGGCAAAGCCACAATGGCTCTTTAAAGGGGCCCACATGACATTAGACATGTACGATTAGCTTCGTGTGAAACGAAAATTTGTTTTCCGAAAATTCGTACACTTGTACGAATCCGAAATACAAATTTTTATGCGTACGAATTTTCAAACGAATTACGAAATTTCGTTTACGAATTTTCGGATCCAAATTCATACCGAAAATTCGTAATTAACGAAAAGTTAACTAACCTAAAAGTTAAAAACCCAGGAAGTCAGCACAGGGATGGTGGGAACCCCTCATAAATGATAAATTCATCATCACGAAAATTCGTAATTGTTACGAAAAGTTAATGAACCTAAAAGTTAAAACTCCAGGAAGTCAGCAGAGGGATAGTGGGAACCCTATGGAAAATGTCTATGCTTACGAATTTCACACAAAATACGAAATTTCGTTAACGGATTTTGGAATTTCGAATCCCAATTAACAGAAACATGACTGGTGTTTTGTTCACCAATCAGAGGAAGTCAACACAGCACAGAGACGGTGGGAACCCCTCATAATGGGCACAGCGGGTGTACACTCTGAAATGGGAACTCAGCACAGGGATGGTGGGAACCCCTCATAGTGGGCACAGTGGGTGTACAGACCCGGGAACTCAGCACAGGGATGGTGGGAACCCCTCATAGTGGGCACAGCGGGTGTACAGACCCGGGAACTCAGCACAGGGATGGTGGGAACCCCTCATAATGGACATACAGTAGGTGTACAGACCTGGGAAGTCAGCACAGGGATGGTGGGAACCCTATGGGAATTTCTATGCTTACGTATTTCATACAAAATATGAAATTTCGTTAACGAATTTCGGATCCAAATTAACAGAAACGTGACTGGTGTTTTGTTCACCAATCAGAGGAAGTCAGCACAGCACAGGGATGGTGGGAACCCTTCATAATGATAAATTCATCATAAAGAACTATTGTTTAAAGAAAAGTCAACGTAAATAAAGTTTAAAAACTCAGGAAGTCAGCACAGCACAGGGATGGTGGGAATCCTTCATAATAGGCACAGCCGGTGTACACTCAGACCCGGGAACTCAGCACATGGATGGTGGGAACCACTCATAATGGACACACAGCAGGTGTACAGACCTGGGAACTCAGCACAGGTATGGTGGGAACCCTATGGGAATTTCTATACTTACGAATTTCATACAAAATCCGAAATTTCGCTTTGTTTTCGGATCCAAATTAACAGAAACGTGACAGGTATTGTTCACCAATCAGAGGAAGTCAGCACAGCACAGGGATGGTGGGAACCCATCATATTGATAAATTCATCATAACAAACTTTCGTAAATTTTACTAAAAGTTAACAAAACTAAAGGTTAAAAACCCAGGAAGTCAGCACATCACAGGGATGGTGGGAGCCCCTCATAATGATAAATTCATCATAACAAACTTTAGTTATTTAGCAAAAAGTTTACCAATCTAGCGAAAATTCGTATTTAGTATGAATCTGAATTGAAATTCGTACTCAAATTACGAAATACAAATTATTTTTTTCGTACGGAACAAAACAAATTTTTTGACGGCGCCCATGACATCCTTTACCTTTCCAGTGCTCCCTCATGGTTTTTTCCTCTGTCATATCCCCCACTGGAATCAGTGAAATTGAGGGAGTAGTGACATCATCACTTCAGTCATGTGACACAGGGGAGGTGAGCCCATATTTCCATTGGTGCGCTGTAGTGCATTGTGGATTTGCCTTTAGTAAATAAGCCCCCAATGTCTCTTTTTAACATGAACCTGCTGCTTTGCCCTCCAAGGTTTGATTTTTACTTTACGATTCTGATTTTTCACAATGTACTGTGCTTTATTGTAACTGCCAAGCTTTTATATTCAAACTATTTATTGAACAATAAATGTTAATTTACTTTCAGATCAGCTTTGGTGCCCCATTTCATTGCCAAACACAATAATATTTTACCAGCAGTTCTCCTTTCAAGCTTCCTATTCATGGGCAAGCATATATAGATTTTTTTTAGGATGAGTAGATCATTTACAACACATTCACAATCACAAAGACTGGGCTAATACCTGAGGAAATTGCACATTTCTGTTCTTTCTAAAAAAAATAAAAAATAACTGCATGTAGCTAAAGCTTAACATGGACTAAAGAGGTGAGATTGAATGCAGAGCAGAATACAGGGATTTATTACTGACCTGGCCACATGGGAACAAGAGTACTAAGCTTATTGCTGCTATGGGTTATTGTACTTTGCTATTTTCACTGTTCTGTGCTCTTAGACACAGTTGAAATACATACACTATAATGCCAAAAGTTTTGGGCCACGCACATGAACCAAAGCCCCCAAAAGGTTTTACCCCCAGGCCATTTTTTGCGATATGGCACTGCGATGCTTTGACTGACAATTGCACGTGCAAGGCTGTACCCACATTTCATGTCCTTTTTTTCCCCCCACAAATAGAGCTTTCTTTTGGTGGTATTTGATCATCTCTGCGGTTTTTATTTTTTGCGCTATAAACAAAAAAAGGAGGAGCAGTTTTAAATACAAAATAATATTCCTTACTTTCTGCTATAAAACACATTCAATAAAAAAATAAAAAAATAAAAATCGGATTTCTTTATTGGTTTAGGACAATTTGTATTCTGCTACAAATTTTGGGTAAAAAATCCCAATAAGCATTTGTTGATTGGTTTGCGCAAAAGTTAACGCATTTAAAAAATATGGGTTTGATTTATGGCATTTTTATTTTATTTTTATTTTTTTTACTAGTAATAGCATGGCCGGGTCTTGGCACTGAGTGGCCACATATTTGCCTGCAATAGCACCGACAGTGCTGTGCTGTGGTGAGAGCATGTACCTTGCCAGCACAGTGACCAGTGGCTCACAGAAAGTTCCTGATTTGGACCCTTTGCGATCAGGACTTTTCCAATCATGTGACCTGCCATGGCAGCCAATCACGGCGTTCATGTGGATGACATAAGCCCCACCTCCCACCACAGCAACCCCCTTGATGGGTCAGCGGCAGCCAACACCAAGGGGTTAATGGAGTTCATTTCATTTAGAGGGATATGTAAAAGCATTGATTGTGACATTTCCCAAACATTCACTGCAGTTGAATGTTTCATGAAATGAATACGCAGCCTTTTTTTGACAGATAAAAAGGCCCATAACCCTTACGAGTCATTAAAATCCCAATACATAACCACCCACAACCCATCAAACACCTTGTTAAAGTATTACTAAAGACGATTGTTTTTTTTTTTTCATTTTAGGTATAGTAAGGGAATGGTAAAAACCATAGTTAGCTTGTTTTATATACCTGTGTCCCATTGGCAAGATTACTCTTTGCTTCCCGTCTTGTAGAAATAACAGGAAGTAAGAGAACATCTCTGAAATGTGCAGGAAATCCATGTTACCAAAACATAGGTTCATGTTGAAAGATTTCCCCTTTCCTTCTGTTCTGGAATTACGGAGAGGTTTGGGACTTTAAATGAGGCACGGGTTAGCGCCTCTATCCCTGTATCAGATACATTAAAGGGAGATTGGGACTTTAAGGCCTGATTCACACCTATGCATTTTTTGTGCTTTTTGCATTTTGCAGATTTGCACTGCAGTCCATTTAACATGGTTTCCTATGGAACTCATTCTGTAGTGCAATTCTGCAAAATGCAAACAGCACTAAAAATGCATAGGTGTGAATCCAGCCTAAATGAAGCAGTTGAAATGAAAAGGTAAGAGTAGAAAAAATATTGTATTAAGTTCATAATAATGTATGATAAAAGGTAATTTCATATATATGTATAAAGGCCAGTATGGTGGCCTGTATTTATGGGAGGAGCCCGGAGGGGTATTTAATCAGCTCGTTCGGCTGTGTTCCTTGTCGGGTCCTGTGCGCAATATCTGTTACGTCAGAGATCTAGGGCCGACTATTCGAGACCAAGCGTTGTGAGTTCAGTGTTCGTGAGTTCCCGTGTTCGTTCCGATCGTGTGTCCATGTTGTCAGTCGTCCTGTCTTCGTAAGCACTGTGTCTTTTCCTTGTCCGAGTATCGCAATACTTGCCGTTGTCGCACAACGCATCTGGGCCGGCTGTCGCAGGTAGGGCCTAGGCTCCCGTTTTTTAGTTTCACGTTTACTATGTCACTAAACACGATATCCTGAACTCATGAACCACTCACTTTACATTTCACAAACGTATTTTTAATCATGTCACCCGTACTCGTTACCTCAAATGTCACTACTCCTTTTCTTCCCGAGAGAAGTTGTTGTCACTCGTTCGTGACATTTCGGTCATGCCACATCAGGCACCTCATTTCGTAGACATTTCATTTCAATCGGACGACTGCCTAATCATTTAAAAATATATATATATATTCGAATCGATCGAATCATTTCTAAAGTCACAGGCGGCTGCTCGTCATGTCAAACTCTAAGCAGTCCGAGTCATTTAAATTCATTTTGAATCATTTAGAATTATTACGAGTCATTTCGAGTCATTTCAAATCATTCGAATCATTTCAGGTCATTTCGAATCATTTCAAATCATTACAAGTCATTTCAAATCATTCGAATCATTTCAGGTCATTCCGAATCATTTCAAATCATTACGAGTCATTTCGAGTCATTTCAAATCATTCGAATCATTTCAAAATCATTTTGAATCCTTTCAAATCATTTCATATCATTTCATGTCATTTCGAATCATTTCAAATCATTTCAAATCATTTCATATCATTTCGAATCATTTCATTCATTTCTGTCACTTACCGCGCTCCGATTCGAATCTAGTCGCATCCCCGATGCACCGATTCGCTTCGGTGTGCCCCAAGGTTTCGCCCTCATTTCAGTACATGCTCCAGAGACGGAGTCACTCGCAGGTTCAGGCGCAATCCCTGATTCTCGTCTTTGTCATGGCATTTCATTTTTTGTCACGTATTACGCTCCGATACGAATCCAGTTGCATTTCAGGTATGCACCGATTCGCTCCGGTGCGCCCAGTTGTTTGGCCTAATTTCGGTACATGCTCCAGAGACAGAGTCACTCGCAGGTTCAGGCGCAGTCCCTGATTCTTGTCTTTGTCATGGCATATCATTTCTTGTCACGTATTACGCTCCGTTACGAATCCAGTCGCATTTCAGGAATGCACTGATTCGCCCCGGTGCGCCCAGTTGTTTGGCCTCATTTCTGTACATGCTCCAGAGACGGATTCTTGGTCAAATCATCGGTCCAGTCGTGGATTCTTGTCTCTGTCATGGCGTATCATTTCGGTCACTTATTATGCTCCGTTTCGAATCCTGTTGCATTTTTCAGATGCAACGATTCGTTCCGGTGTGCCCAGCTGTTTGGCCTCATTTTGGTACATGCTCCAGAGACATTATTCATTTGTCAATCATGGGCTCACCCTCTGATTTTTGTCTTTGTCATGGGTATCATTTCGTTTCACCTATCATGCCCCGATATGAATAGTCACACCTGTGCACTAAATTCATCTCGGCGTGCCCAAGGACAGGCCTTATTTCAGTACATGCTCCAGAGTCCGTTTCGTGCTCAGTCGTAAGATTAGGGCATGGCGATCTGGGCCTCTGCCATGGCGGACTCACTCATTTCACTATCATGTACTGCTCCCCGGTTCGGATCCAGTTGTTCTACAATGTTCCGATCCCTGCCAGGGGCCTCGCTCATTGGCCTCATTTCACTAATTGCCTCATTTCAGTACATGCTCCAGAGTCCGGTTCGCTGTCAGTTGCGTCTGCGACACGACCGAGTCGCGCCTCTGTCATGGCAGATGTTTCATTTCAAGGCAACGTTTCATTGTGTTTGTTTGTCTCATTTCATTTCATTTCAAACTCACCACTCCCATTAAGTCACCATTTAGCCAGTTGTCTGTGACAGGTATGGAACTCTCAGCTGGTTTTGCCTTCATATTTGCAGGTCAGTCGAGTCCAGTAACATCCGCCATGCACTGATTCATCCAGGCATGCCCCAGTTGTCTTGACCTCATTTCGTTCTGTGCTTCACAGTCTAAATTCGTCGTTAATCACAGCATACCAATTCTTGCCTATATTACGGCAAACATTTCATTATTTAATTTCACATACTCATCGCTTTATCAACTCGAATCCACTCAAACCAGCAACGCATTGATCCGCACCCATCATTTCAGCCTTACGGGTATAACTCAACAATTCATATCAGATTCATTTCATACACTCCACGATCGCTTGTGTCAGATTTATTGCATACGACCATTCATAGGGTTCATTTCATACCTACATCCGATTCATATCGGACTCATTTTGGACACATCCAAGTACAACTTCGTGCAATGATTGCTAGCATGCATCCAATCACAAACGTCCCCCAGGCATAAACTCCCTGCAATCGTGGCAGACTCACACCCAAGCATAACTTCTTGCAATTGTTGAAAGCACGCATCCAAGCATAGACTTCTTGCAATAGTTGCTAGCACACATCCTAGCATAAACTTTGCAGTTGTCGCTAGCAAGCCCCTGGCACAAACTTGTTGCTATCCTTGCTGGCAAACAGTTCTGGCTGGCTCAGTGCATTGCTGGGTAAGGCCTGATACTTCCCAACGTACGTAATATAACGGGGTACTATATTGTAGGTAGGTTGATCCAGGGATAAATTTGATTGCCTCTTGGGGGATCAGGAAGGAATTTTTTCCCCTGCTGTAGCTAATTGGAGCATGCTCTGCGGGTTTTTTTTGCCTTCCTCTGGATCAGCTGTGGGTATAGCATTGGGTGTGTCGGGTTGTGCTATGTTGGTTGTTTAATTGTTGATTTTGTCATGGGCTGGGTGGACTTTTGTCTTTTTCGACCTAGCTAACTATGCATCCTAGCATAACTTCTTGCAATCGTTGCAAGCATGCATCCGGGCATAACTTCTTTAGTCTTCGCAAGCACATGCAGTCATACTGCTCACAGTCACTACAAACACATCTCCAGTGACATAAACTCCCTTGATATCGTTGTAAGCACACATTTAAGTGCAACACTTGCTATCATGACTAGGCGCGCAACTTAGCATTTCGGTGGCACTCAGCCACACATCATTTCAGCGGTACTCATTTGGCCACTTGGCCCCAGTGGTATTTTCATACGAGCCACTCGCCGTTCCTGACGGTCATTTCTCCCTTGGGACAGTTGAGTTCAGCTTCCGTTCTACACCAGATGACAAGTTGCCACACGCAGCTGGCTTCTTCTGGTAACACTATCAGGCTATATCTAGCCAGCATCCAGCATTTCTATCCTTACAGGACCCCGGTGAGCCGTCTCAGTTTACGGCCCATACAGTAAGATCCCCTCTACCTGGAGTCCAGAAACATCAGCCCATAGCTAACGCCAAACGCTTGCCCATCACAACTGCCATCTTCAGGGACATCTTAAATATCCTCGCACGCCAGCTTCCCCCTTGACAAGCTGACCCTATTAGGTCCGTTTTTCAACACTACACCCATACACAGGGGTATACCTAGAAGCAGCTTCAGTCTGTTTTGAGAATGCTCAGTTCTGCAATATGGTCATTCCCCAGGGTTGATCTTTATCTCATGCTTCCGGTCTTCCCTTCCCAGATTCAGGACCCCTGTCAGATCCTTAATCTGGACGTTGCAGATCTTTCAATGTCAGAGGTTCCATACCACGTAGATCGGTATATCAATGTTCATACCGTCTATCTCGCCCCTATCACCCCATTGGCATACAGGACCATGGCCTCCAGAAATATTCCTAAAACCCGTGTTTACCAGGATTTCCTCCCTCTCTAGCTACACCCCGTCATGGCAGCTCTGTCCCATGGTGACAGCCGCACAGCTCTGGGGTCATTACTGGACAGGGCAAACTATGGCCTTCACCACCGACAGCCAGCAGAGATTATTGCAAAGATAGGTCTAAATCCCTAGCAGTCATCTCCTTCCTGTGTAGGCTGGTACAGCTGTCATTATAATTCAGTCTAAAGTTGACTATACATTGCTCCCGGGCAAGAGCAATCTCGCAGCAGATGCGCTGTCGTGTTTAACTACACCTTCTTTGCACAGGGGCCAGGAGCTGATCCTGTATCAGCCATTATCCTTGGTTGGTCTCAGCTAAACCCCTGTTTAGCACAACATCTGCAAACAGCGACCAAGCCCGTCAACGTCTTACTTTCTCGCAACACCCTCAACCTACCAGACGGCCTGGAGGGCCTTCAAAAAAATCGTCAAGCCCTTGAGTACTGGTCAGGTTATGAAACACATGAGGGTACTTCTACGCAACTTTCACCTGAACCCTATCCGGTACTCCTGTCACTCCTTCCGCATTGGAGCGGCCTCAGCAGCATCCCGTCACGGGGTCCCAGACCATGTCATTGAAAGGCTAGGCAGGTGGGAGTCTGCCTGCTTTGTTCGGTACAGCCATAATCCGCAAGTGGAAATGGCTCAGGCATTCATTAAACTCACTCAACGATCAAACTCAATTAATAAAGAACTATCCCCTACCAGAATGTTTTTGCCCCCTTATTTTGGCATACCGTACGTTAGACCAAGGCACACTTTCAGGTCCATTTCAAGTGGTAAGTTTGTGTTAACCCTGTTTGTCATCCTTATCCGTACCGGACATAGGGCTCTGAACCATAAGTATAAAGGCCAGTATGGTGGCCTGTATTTATGGGAGGAGCCCAGAGGGGTATTTAATCATCACGTTCGGCTGTGTTCCTTGTCGGGTCCTGTGTGCGATACCCACCCTCCCATCCCCTTTTTAGGGCATTTCTCAAGGCATCATACTCCTCACGAGAGTACTCATTTCACTTCATTTCATTTTCATTTCATTTAATCCTCATTTCTTATCTAGGGTATGCCCCCTTATTTTGGTATACCGTACGTTAGACCAAGGCACACTTTCAGGTCCATTTCAAGTGGTAAGCTTGTGTTAACCCTGTTTGTCATCCTTATCCGTACTGGACATAGGGCTCTGAACCATATATAAATATATATATATATATATATATATATATATATATATATATATATATATATATATATATATATATATACAGGTACATGTAAAGACACATTAGTCAAAATAAATACATGAACTATTGATGGTAAGTAAAGCAGTAATATGGCCTGTGAGTGCCAAAGACGGCATACCCGGTACCTGTGTCTGTAATCACATTGTATAAGCATAATGTACTAAATGGATAAATGCGAACATCTCATAATGTTGGCTTTTCTCTCACTAGCATTCCTGGTGATGGTAGACACCAGGACAAACAGACAAATTGAGATAATGTAACTTCCTCATGGTAACATAAACTGCAAAGAAACCTGACAGGGGTAGTAATCCCTAGCCATTCTATCCAATACTAAAAGAAATGCTTTAACTACACTTTAATTTAGCTCACCCAATGCATTTTGTCTTCCAATGTTCCCTAAAATTTCAGGGAAATTAAAAAAGTCAGTTTCAGTTTTCATTATCTGTGAGCTGTAAGTATGTACAGTATATATATATATACTGTACATACTTACAGCTCACAGATAATGAAAACTGAAACTGACTATTTTAATTTCCCTGAAATTTTAGGGAACATTGGAAGACAAAATGCATTGTATACATATATTGAGCAGGGATCCCTGAAACCTGAACATTATTTCAAGGATTTTTCTGTGGTAAAAGGTTTAGAAAAGTTGCCCTTAACCATTATAGCTTTCTTTTAGCAATGAGTGCAGCTATGGAGTAGTCACTGCTCGGGGAACGCATGGCGCAGTAATTAGACTGCTGCATCTGTGTGTGTAACCTTGCAGGTCAGGGAAAGATGGCTGTTAGTGTCTTCAGCCATAAGATGGGTTTCTGTACTGTGAGATAAATCTACTATATTCAAGAGAATATTTGCAATTCCAAGCAATTACTTTGCAGGATATTAATAACAATTACAGAATAATGATCGTCACTGTCTTTGCAGCTTCGCCTTTGTAAAGCATCAGGGAAGTATGTGTATTGCATGCAAAGTATGGCACAGGGCTACAAAACGTAATATGCAACACAATGCTATCAGTAACAACAACGCATACCATGTTGTTTTCAATATGGAAGTGCCACGAATACTGCATTGTAATGGTTATGTTGTTAAATAAATGAAGCTTTAAATGGATATTAGATTCATTACCCTAGGAGGCTAGTTTACCGTTATCTGCAGCCTTGAAGCTGTCCTTTTCCACCCTGCAGAATCAGATTTGCTGATTAAATGCTGATTTGCATAAGATAACACCATAATCATTGAGGTGTTTCTGCTGTTTAATGGTGGTCAAACAGTAAAGGAACATTGCTTTCTGTTACGCTGGGGGGCTATAAAATCTTTTTTAAAGCATAAGGTTGGCCATACACAGAGCAAATTTCTTTCTATTGCAGGAAAGAAAATCGCTAAATTCCCCCATTAACACAGACAGTGCTGACAGGGTAATCCCTCCTGCCGGGCCCATGTCTTCTCCCAGCAGAATGGAGGAGGCAGACCTTTCAATCATACACCTGTCTTCTATTCATAGATCATGTTTCATTCATAGAAGCGATTGTATGGCTTCTATGAATGGCAGAGCTGTACAGAAAAAGGCAGGCACTCTTGATGAGAGGCTGTGCCAGCACCCAAAGTTCTTTTAACCCCTACTGCACCAGAAGATAAAGTCATTTTTTTTGGTGGGGAAGGGCGACAATGAGATTTTTAGCTAACAGAAAAGGCATGAGCACAAGTGACAAATTGTACTAAAGATAACTGTAAGGCTGGATTCACACCTATGCAGTTTTAGTGCTTTTTGCATTTTGCAAATTTGCACTACAGAACGTGTTCCATAGGAAACCATGGTAAATGGACTGCAGTGCAAAATGCAAAAAGCACTAAAAATGCATATGTGTGAATCAGGCCTTGGACTGGATTCGCACCTATGCAGTTTTAGTGCTTTTTGCATTTTGCAGATTTGCCCTACAACCCATTTAACATGGTTTCCTATGGAACACGTTCTGTAGCGCAAACCTGCAAAATGCAAAAAGCACTAAAAATACATAGGTGTGAATCAGGCCTTATGCCGTGTAAACACGATCGTAATTCTCTTCGGAAAAAGCTCTCATGGTTTTCCCGATGGAATTCCAACAGAATTCGGCTCAAGCTGTCTTGCCTACACATGGTCACATCAAATTCTGATCATTTATAACGTGGTGACGTACAACACATACAATGTGACTAGAAAAAGGAAGTTCAATAGCCAGTAGCCAATAGCTTCTGTCTTGTAGTTGAATATGAGCATGCGTGATTTTTGGCGTGTCGGAATTGCATACACACGATCGGAATTACAGATAGAAAGTTTTTCCATCTGGAAAATTGAGAACATGGTATCAATTTTTGGCTGCCGGAAATTTGGACGGCTAAATTCCGATGGAGCATACACACGGTCGCATTTTCCGATGAAAAGCTCTCATCTGTCTTTTTCTGGCTGGAATTCCGATCGTGTGTACGCGGCATTAGAGCTGCCTCGCCAGTGCATCTATTCTTTAACATATATATAATACTTTAGGATCTTGGGTTCCTAACCTACATCAGATAACAACCTTGTCATGCCTATACTTTTCTGGATGCACACCACCACTAATCATAGTGCAATAAATTGTCTTTAACACAGAAGGGGATTAGGGGATTGCTGCTGGTTCAGTCACAGGCTTCACAGAACTATCAGCGTAGGTATAAATAAAAACAAGGACCGGGTGACTCAATAGCCCGACAAAACTCTTGCCTCCAAGGGCATCTTTCATCTTGCAGCCCATCAGTATCAGATAATTGCAACTCTGCAAATTATCGGAGACCATTAGAAACAAAAGGCCTTGTGCCCTAACCCATAGGGTCCCTCATTACCTGGTGCAGTGATCTTCATTGTGTGCTTTGTACACACAGGGGCTGCTGTGCTTACAGATCCTCTATAGTAGCAAGTGGATTGAAAAATAAATGGAAAAAAAGATAAGATGAACTAAAAGGTGTTAGAAAAGCAATTCAACATAACTGAGAAAATAAAACATGTACAGTAAACATGTCAGATGTGCACGTAAAGATGAAGGTGAACATTAAAAAAAAGGCAAGCGTGTACTTTACCGACTGCTGTAATCCAAATCATAAATCCTCAAGGTCCCTTTGCTTCACTTTTCCAAAATAACCAACAAGTCCCTTTACCTCTAGGCATCTTTTTTTTCTTTACGCTCTTGCAACTGTTAAACGGAGATCACAGCTCCCTGCCGGAGAACATACAGAATTCTGTAGTTTTTTAACAACTTTACTATCTGACTTACTTTCCAATCTTCTTCTCTAGTGTTATCTCAAGCAGACAATTGCGTGCCTGGGGCGCTGATTCCCGAGGTTTACCTGTCACGGACGTTCACTGCGTAGTGCAGTTAAATCCATGCGGAAGACTGAACCTCTGCCTGGAGGGAAGCATAAGACGCTGTTTTCTGCAGAGAGATTTAAAACTTCGCCCCAAACTGCAACGTTATATAACTAACCTCTACTTCAGAGCATGCAAGACGTCCTCAGGTTTCAACATTGACGCTGGGCAATGTCGGTGATGGGGCTGCAAGCGAAACTTGTGAAAAGGGCGGGTGTGATATGGGAATGAGCTGTCACCATTGGCTATGGCTGGGCCATTGCGCTGCTCTCTTAGTCAAAGGCAAAGTGATACATGAAGGAACCCAGCGGCAGAACGTTACAAAGCCTTTTGGTCGTTGAGGCTACTTCCTAAAGGCAATGTCATCGTTATGACCTGTGCTGCTTTGTAGTAGAAGAATAAACTGCAAGATGCTCAATAATTTTGTAACAAACTGGCAATAGTGGGTCAACTCTGTAAAGGTTTATTTAGCTCTATGTACGGTACATGTTATTTTGTGTGTATGCAATACATTAAGGCAGAATCCTAGCCAGAACATCATTTTTTTTTTTTTTTGCTTTAGATGGAACAGAAAGGGTCAATGATAAAAACATTTTTTTGGTAGAGCAGTGAAGGGTAAATATATTTGTTTCATTGTTAGAACATTTCCTTCACTTTGTTTAGGAAATGGTGATTACTGAAACAGGAATTATGAAAAAATCCTTCCTGTATGAACTTTGACTCTTTTAACATAGAGCACATTCCAGAAGAGTCCCAATAGCTAATGTATTAGTCAGAACTTTATTCATACAAAATATACAGTGCCTTGAAAAAGTATTCACACCCCTTGAAATTTTCAACATTTTGTCATGTTACAACCAAAAATGAAAATGTATTTTATTGAGATTTTATGTGATAGACCAACACAGAGTGGCACATACTGTAATTGTGAACTGGATGGAAAATGATAAATGTTTTTCAAAATGTTGGCTATATACAGAATTTCTAACATTCACAAACACCATTTCTAATTTCCAAAGATACTAAGTAGACATGTTTTAGGATGGGATATATTAGGTAGGCCCAGGGCTGAGGATATCAAGATGTTTACCTCGGTCCAGAGGCAGTGGAGGAAATCAGCCATGCCTCTACATCCTATAAAGCAGGTAGCATCTGGGTGTAAGCCCATTTTCTTTTTCATTTTTTATAAATTCAACTTTATTAAACATTTTCTTTTAAGTTACATGCAATCGCCTGTTCTCCTCTAATATATGTCAATCTGGAGATTGGCTCCCTCAACTCCTCTCATCCCCCACCGACATCTTTCCCCCAAAAAAAAAAAAAAAATTTTGTCCTTCCCTTTCACTCCTTCTCCCCCTTACCTCCCTTCTCCCTCCCTGCTGGGTGTAAGCCCATTTTATGTAGTCCCACAGCTATGAAGTGGTTATGGTGGAACAACTTAAGTTGTATGACTCTATCTTTAGAGGAGATGTTTTAGAATTTGTATGTTCTTTCAAAGTCAGATCAGTCTGAGTCAGTTATATACTGGTCCAAAGACAACCATTTTTGTTGGGCCACAGAGTATCTGGCATTAGAGTCAGTGGTAAATGCAGAATAGTATTGTAGCACTGACCCCCGAAGGAGCTGCTGGTTTTATTGGGCTTACCGTTACCTCCTTGTTTGTTTCTCCGTCTAGGGATTCCCGTGGTAGATGGCCCAAAGAATGTTGAAACTGACACTGAATCTTCTTTTGGGTTGTTTATTTGGAACAGAAACAGAGTCTTTCAATAGAGAGTAGAGGGTTAGGAGTAAGTTCAGGTACTGTAGACTGAAAACCCCTACAACCCATGGATAGACCTCCTCTCACTAGGCCTAGCAGCCGGTAGTTTCTTTGACAAAGTCTCTGCCACAGACTTGTGATGTATACTTGAGCGTTACTGAGGGACGTAGATAAATTTAAAGAGCTATCATATTGTACCAGGTTCTCTCAGTCGATCCGGCGATACTGTATGAGTGTGAATCCAGGTTGTGTCCTTCAGCTAAGCCTCCAGGCTCCTTCAGAGAAGCCAGCCTTGTGCACGGCCTTCTCCTGAAGAGTCCTCCCCTGGGGTCATTCAGTTGCTGAGCTTCTCCCTTCAGATAAGATGGCACCGAACCACCCTTGGATCAATAGGCCCTGAAATCCTCTAGAGCCCATCCCTGCAGTTGCGTTGCCTCGGGCAAGCTGGCCCTGAGACTCGAATGCATGGTTCCATGCCCCAGGCCAGGAGGGCCATGGGGCTGGGTCAGGAGGACCACCAGAACTGAACAGACAGAAAATCAAAGATGGAACCCCGAACCATGTGGTGTCTGTACCTTAAATACTACCGCCCAGAATTCACAGCAGGAGAACACTCCTACTGGGCTGGTTCAGAGAGAACAGTGGCATTCAATACACCCAGCTAAACTGCGTTACTACTCTTGCCAGCGGTGACAACGAACCTGGGGTCAAGGAGAACCCAGTGCAACCCAGCTGGACTGGTAATGAAACCAGAAATTTAGAGAATAGTCCTGAAACCCAAATTAACTTTAGAAAAAAACATAGCGCCTGCTCGTCAGGAGCCAGCGCTAGAGTATAAAGAGATCAATCCAGTGGTTATGAGTCTAGGTAATAGCTTCTCAAGGGGGGTAACCTCTATTGTGCTGAAGACGGAACCAAATTGGGCCCAATAGCATGGTAGAGAGTTTACAACGGCATCTCCCCGTTCAGCCGCCCCTTGAGACGATTGCGCGTATCCACCCGGCGATCGAGTCTGCGGGACCCGCTACCGGACTCACGGGGGTCCCGACCGGCACGTGAGTGCGCCGCTGGTGGCGCGCACGTGATGACAGGGCGGCATATAGAAATGGACGTACCTGTACGCCATATGCCTGCCCGTGCCATTCTGCCGTCGTACATCAATGGCCTTCTCATGAAGGGGGTAAATATTCCAGAGGTCAAGTGGTTAAGGGCTTTCAAGCTAATAAACACATGTACGTATGGTGACTTAGATTATAAGCTCTCTTAAACAGGGCCCTAAAAACCCTCTTGTATTGATTTGAAATATAACCCTGCACAACTGCAACACATATAAATACTGTATAAGAATAATAGTTTGAATCCCTCTATAGAAGTTGTCACTATTATCCAGCTGGTGCTTTCTCTGGCTTGCTGACTGAACTCTCTGTGGTGGGAGGGGTGCCTACCCACTTGTTACCCATAGTAGATAAACACGGTGTGTTGGCATTGAGGAAGAGTTCTATTGTCATTCAAGGACAGCTAGTTTTATTCATGTAGTAATCCTATAAATACCACAATCAACTGATCCAGCATTTGTTCTAAATGTGAAACGTGACATTCCTTATGAAGTGACCTAAGAGTCCAACTATTTAACAGCCAAACCATTAGGTAAAGCTGCATTGCCTTATACTACTTTTATAAAAAGCAGCACAAGCTATACACAAGCTGGCAAGGCCATACTTGTAAGACTGTATATTGATTCAGCATCAGATTCCTAAACGACCAATAAGCAGAAAACACACAAAAAAATACACATTTCTTTCATTTACATCAAGGCTACGCTTTGCATACTTAGTAACAACTAGTGAATAAACAGTGCTCCCACCAAATCAGTAGGTACAAGGGCGACACCCACCTCTCCGAATGTTATTGTTAGTGCACAGCTGAGCACATGGGTAATAAAGGGTTTGTTTTTCAGCTCTCTCTCCCACTCTTCCTTTGTGTTACAGATTATTTTTGCTATTGTGTTGCACCGTGTTGTCACCTCCTTTCTATATCCAGTAGAGTTTGTATGAGAATAATTTAAAAATTTCAAAGGGACTCACATTCATACATTTATTTTCCCATAAATATAAGAGCGCAAATGTTTGTTGAATTAAAATCCTAGAAATATATATTTGTTCAGACTTTGTACCAACAGCCCCCATTTTCAAATCGGCAAATCGGCCAAATAGGCATCAGAAAAGACCCACCTGCTCTCAGTAATGGCACAGATCTGATCAGACATGCACCCCTCTGTGTGTGAGGAAGCCAATGCTGAGAGGTGCGGCTGTTACTTAGCTCTTCCAGCACAAAGCACTGCAGTGTGAGGGCAGGGAGCAGCAAGGGTATTTTTTTTTAAAGCCCAGCACCTGGTTGGGAACCAACAGATCAACAGATGGATGCCAATAACCATAGTCCTTGTCCCCCAATGCATTTAAAAATGAATATACATATTAAATTGACACTAAAGTATTTTTTAAAAAGAAATAACAAACATATCATATTTACCTCCACTGAGCAGCTCATTTTGCACAGAGTGGCCCCAAACCTCATCTTCTGGGATCCCTCGGCGGCTCTCTCGGCTCCTCCCTACCCAGAAGCGCTCTCCCGGGGGGGTTACCTTGCGGGCGCACTCCTGAGTCCATCATTCGGCGTACATAGACGCCGAATGCAGGACTCGGCCCCACCCCCCAGCGGCCACGTCAATGGATTTGATTGACAGCAGCAGGAGCCAATGGCTGTTCCTTTCAATCTATCCAATCAACAGCCAAGAACCCCAGCCAGAGAGACGTCACATCCCTGTGGGACAAGTTTGAGGATTCAGGTAAGTAAAATGGGGACCGACAACCCCTTTACACTTACCTTTTCAACCCCTTTAACAGAAGTGTATTTGTTGGATGTGTATGGGGGGGGGGTTTGACTAAATGCCTGTGGAGGGTATCATACTTGTTAAAAGTATATACCACAAAAGAGTAAATGGTAGGACTTTCTTTAAATACCCCTCCGGTGAACACGCAAATACATATATCTAGAAAATATCTAAAAACTTGGATCAAATTTCATATTGATACCAACAAACATTATCCACTGCAAATATGCATAGGTTGACGTGTTTTGCAGAAAACACTGCTTCCTCAGGAAGTCTTTCACATAAGTGCACATGACCAAAGAAATATATTCTAAAGATAAAGGAAACATATCTATACGTTACAAATTATCAAAAAACATAATTGAGTTTGTCTATAATGAGCATTACGACGTTAGAAAGGTACATTATATCAATCCCCAAAAGAAGCTTGGGGTGGAGAGGAAAATAAATTTTTTATATATATATATATATATATATATATATATATATATATATATATATATATATATATATATATATAGAATATTCATATACCGTATATACTCGAGTATAAGCCGAGATTTTCAGCCTCTTTTTTGAGGCTGAAAGTGCCCCCCTCGGCTTATACTCGAGTCATCGCTGTCTGCCTGCTCGATCAGCGTGTCGAGCAGACAGACAGCGGACATTCTACCATTCAAACGCCGCGCCTCCGCCTCCGCCTTCGCCTGTGATAGGCGGAACACTGAATTTCCCAGCAGCCTGTGTTCCGCCTATCACGGAGATCGTCTCATCCTCGTACTACGGACGAGGATGAGACGATGTCCGTGATAGGCGGAACACAGGCTGCTGGGAAATTCAGTGTTCCGCCTATCACAGGCGAAGGCGGAGGCGGAGGCGCGGCGTTTGAATGGTAGAATGTCCGCCGAGGCGCCGACGAAGAGCGGCGATCCTGGCAAGGCACGGGACGGAGGCAAGGCACGACACGGGACGGAGGCAAGGCACGGCACGGGACAGAGGCAAGGAGGCAAGGCACGGGACGGAGGCAAGGAGGCAAGGCACGGGACACAGGCTCGGGACACAGGTAGGCTGGACACACACACACACACACACACACACACACACACACACACACACACACACACACACACACGGACACACACACACAGGGATGGATGGATACACACACACACAGGGATGGATGGATGGATGGAGACACACACACACAGGGATGGATGGATGGAGACACACACACACAGGGATGGATGGATGGATGGAGACACACACACACAGGGATGGATGGATGGATGGACACACACACACACAGGGATGGATGGATGGATGGACACACACACACACACAGGGATGGATGGACGGACACACAGGGATGGACGGACACACAGGGATGGACGGACACACACACAGGGATGGACGGACACACAGGGATGGACGGACACACAGGGATGGACGGACACACAGGGATGGACGGACACACACACAGGGATGGACAGGCATGTCTCACCCTCGGCTTATACACGAGTCAATAAGTTTGCCAGTTTTTTTGGGGGTAAATTGGGGGCCTCGGCTTATATTCGGGTCGGCCTATACTCGAGTATATACGGTACACATTTTCTACCTTTTTCTGGAATGATTTAAAACTTGTATAATATATATATATATTTTTCAGCTGACAAATTGTATACTGAGATATAATAGTGGGAAACCATTTGGGGTTGGTAAAGGTCTCGCTGGCCCGTGGGAAAGTAATGAGTGCTGGCCCCCGTGGGAGGGTGATCAATCCTACCATTTAATCTTTTGTGCTGTATAAAAAAATGAATATACCATTTTCCCACTTTCATCTGTCTAGTCACATGTTACCCAAGGTTCTTGTCCTCCTCTAGCAGTGGACAGCCTGGAATGCTTCAGAGAACTGCAATAACATCTAACCCAGAAGTGAAACCTAAAGGACTGAGTGGACTATTTTTGGGGACAAGTGCAGGAGAGGAGTGTTGCACTGAAAGTGCCTTTTTTTTTTTAAACTTGACCAATTTTTTTTCTATTTTTTTTTTAAAGTTATGGTTGGGCTTTCCTAACAGTCACAAATCATGACATGGTTACGGGACTGTAAAGAGATAAAAAAAAAAGTGTGAGACTTCAGTTGGGCTTCAAATAATTTTTTCTAATTTCCTTTTCCATTTTCAAATTTCTGAAAAAAGATAGCACATTGTTTCTGAAGTGCAAAACTGGTGGCAGAAATTTCAGCACACAAATGTAATAACATTGAAAAACAACTTCTTTCAAATAAAACAGTATTTAAGTAACTTTAAAGGGCAGCTTCACTTTTATGAAGTTGTCCTTAACAACCCAGTGCTTCCCCCATCCAGTAAAACCCATACACGTATAGAGATTTTTATGGTGCAGTCCTTGCCTTCACCAAACAGCCTGTCTTTAAATCCCTTCTCTACATGCGCTCCCTGATATCATTTATTTCTGTAGCTGGGCCCATGTTTATGAAGGACGGAACATTTGCTTGAACATTATCTGACCATAGGCTGATCCTACTTTGTATATTCCTATGGCTGATATATACCTCTCTAATAATTTCATGCAAAATATTTTTTTATGTCACCACTATAACTATGATTGATCCTATACAAAATGTGTTATCTCACGCAGTGCCTCCATTTATATATGTTGGTCTTTTTAAGGACAGTTTTCCTGGACAGTATTTATTATTAAGTAATTTTTAAGGAGGATATTTTTAAGATACAAAATCAATCTATATGACACAATCTATACATATGAAACGTACAGAGACAAGTGATCATAAAAAATAGTTACATTTATTGGTTGACAAAGAAAAACAAATATTTACATGAAATTAAAATATTGATTGCATCACATGGACACAAGGGCGGATCCGGGGGGGCAACGGGGCAATTGCCCCCTCTGAGAATGTGAGTGAGTGGGCGGGCAGGTGTCGTTGCAGGTGAGAGCCGGTGGGCGGCTCCACGGCTGAGAGCCCTGGCGGCTTTGTCGGTGAGAGACAGCGGGTGGCTCCGTGGGCAGCCAAGCTCAGTGACAGTGTGAGCGGCTGCTGGCCAATCAGGGAGCTGGCGGGAGTCGGAGCAGAGAGATTACATCATCTCTCACCGCCCCGGCGCCTGCCCTGCATCCCTGCAGTTCCGCCCTCACTGTGCAGTGTGCAGGCAGCTGCGGCAGCAGAGAGATTACATCATCTCTCTGCTGCTTGACTGGTAATCTCCTGCCTGGGACAGAGCAAGAGACAATTATAGCAGGCAAGTGACAATCTGGATCATGTGGAATGGGACGTGGCAAGTGACAATCTGCATCGTGTGGCATGGGACGTGGCAAGTGACAATCTGCATCTGGTGACAGGTAACATGGCAAGTGACAATCTGCAACGTGTGGCATGGGACGTGGCAAGTGACAATCTGCAACGTGTGGCATGGGATGTGGTAAGTGACAATCTGCATCTGGTGACGTGACAAGTGACAATCTGCATCTGGTGACAGGCGACGTGGCAAGTGACAATCTGCAACGTGTGGCAGGTGACAGTGGCAGGTGACACGCTCGGGTCTCCCACTGATTCTGCATTATGGTGAGTTGAACCATTTAATTTTTTTCTAACAATGTAATAATAGTAATGCGCTTCAATTATCCTGACACCATAACAACCATGGCGCCGTGATGATTGAAGCGCTAACACCAGTCTTTTCCCTGATAAATTTACCCCCAAAAAACATATTTTCTGGCAGTGCCCCTCCCGAGACTAGGCTCTGGATCTGCCCCTGCATGAACATCTTGAAAATTAATGGAAACACCCGCAAAATGGGCGAAGTACCTTGGACATAATACCACCATGATAACTTCTCGGTAGAATCAATAACCTTGTGAAAATTACAATTAAACAGAACGTCTGTATTTCACACGTCCAACCATTACTATACTGCAGGTAAGTAAGTGGTTAACAATGTGAAATAAATTAGACATTTCTTTGGTCAATAAAAGTGGCAATGAATATGTATAATGAAAAATAAAAATAAATGTATAATGAAAAATTTAATCTTTAGAGAAAAATCTAAAAGGTGGTTATTGATTTGGGAGAACGATCATCAATAGTAAAACATTCAATACATCAATATTTGAGAGAACATACATACGTGATAAAATCAACATGACATAATTGCCCATTCCAAGAGGGCTATTGTTCCTAATGGCTGGTTACCAGAGTTAAGATGGCTGCTGTAGCTTTCAAAAATGGATACTCTTAAAGAGGATTTACTTCCTGCGACCTCCTAGTTCCAAGGATTAGGGTTCAGGAATCTTCATGAATGTCAAAATATGTATTCATGCATGGTGCATGGATGTCAGTCTGTCTGGGAGTGTGTGTATCTCCCAGTGTCCCCCTCAGGGTGTGTCCCTGAGCCTTCATCCCTTCATGGCATCTTTCTTGCTTCTAAATACCCTCTCAGACAATAAGATCATAAAACTTATTATATGCTCAGCCCAAAAGGTATGGCTTCTTTTCTATTAGTTAAGCAAAAACAAATGATTTACTTTGTGAATTTTCAGGTAATATCACCTTCAACCACTAGGCATGTCTGAGAGCAGAAAATGTGTTCTGAACTATCTTTTAAATAATATGTTCTATTTTTCATACTGTGTGTCAGTTTTTATATTTGTTCTAACGAATACATATATATGCATTTACTGTGGAAAGACAGATCAGTGTTCTTAGCAGAAACACAACATCTCTGTCTTTCCTTATCAAAGAATGGCAATCTGCCTTATTTACACAGGCAGACCACCATTCTACTAATCTCCAGAACGATCGGCGGGTCCCGGCAGACATTGAGACTGCCAGCCCTGCCGCAGTAACTGTATGTGGGGTGGTCACTAAGTGGTTAATTGAACAAGCTGAAGTTAGAAGCTGATTGGCTACTATGAACAGTTACACACCAGATTCTGAGTGCTCCAGTTTTACCATACCCCCCCCCCCACACACACACACACACACACATGTTTAAAAAGTGTAGAGTGACTAAGCCCATTTTCATGCACCCCAGCCCTGGAAGTGTCAGATCACTTACTAGGTATGTGATCTGGCATGGAGCAGCCATCCTGCTGCAGTATATGTACGTGGGGCGGTCGCTAAGCGGTTAAAGTTAATGTGCGTGCAGAGGCAGGTGTCTCAATACTTTTGGTAATATAGTGTATGTATAAGGCTTGAAAATTGTATTTATTGCACTTAAAAATAGATTGACAGCTGATCTTCAGACTGCAGAATAAGTAAATCTGAGCCCCTAAATTCACCTCTGAAACCAACCAATTGTGTAGTAAACCCCCTTAGTGTATTTCAGTTAAAAACTTTAATATTTTTTATTTTTGGATAAAGAGATTCGATACTTTGTTTTTACTGGTAATTATTGCCGCTGGGAAAGAAAGATACATACTTTACCATTGTACACGCAAAGGTCAGAACAGACATAATAAAATGACACAAAGTTATATGAATTAGAGAATCAAATACCAGCGTAAAAGCTTTAACGATTAAAACAGATATGGTTTTGCCTAAGGGAATCACACAATAAATGATGTTGTTAGAAAACACTTGGAAGGCCGATGAAGTGTCCAGTATAATGTTCTCTTGTAAATGCTTCATTTACAAGATACAGTATGATATGTTTAAGCCCACGTACACACGGTCGGAGATTTTGCCAATCAAATCCGTCGGATTTTGCCCGTCGGATTTAGTCCGACGGATTGTGTCCGAAACTGTTGCATACACACGGTCGGGCCAAGTTGGCGAAAAATCCAATCTTTTAGAACGTCATGACGTAATTTAGTTACGATGGGACTACATTCAGGCTAGTAGCCAATAGCTTTGATGTAGGAATTTGATCTGAGCATGCTTGGCACTTGGTCCGATGAAAATGCTCTACACATGATCGGATTAGGTCCGTCCGGCCCAGTTAGTCGGGAAATATTTCCAACATGTTGGAAAATTGGGTCGGACGGAGATTCGGACAGAATCAGTCCGATGCATACCACACACAGTCGGATTAGCTGACGACACGGTCCGATAAGACTCATTCCGACAGATTCTCCGACCGTGTGTACAAGGGCTTAGGGAGAGGTAGTTTAAAGCGATGGGGGGAGGAGGAGGGATTGAGGAGAAAAAGGGTGGACAAAATAGGGGCTTGGGGAGAAGAAAAAGAGAGAGAGGGGAAATGCATCAAAAGTGAATCCACCTGAAGTAAAGTGCAAAACTGGGGATAGAGATAGTGTGGTGGGTAATAGGCCACATCACATCAGTGTACCCAGCTGTTGCATATCTCACCAATGCTTGTAGTAAATGAGCCAGCAACACCCTGTAACAAAGGTGAATAAGCAAAGCCAACCTAGGGGAATCATGTACAGTATGACATAATTTTACTTCTTTGTTGGCAAGGGAAGCTGTACGGTCTTATATCTAAATGACCTTGTTCATTTTAGCAAACCAAAGCTTGCTTTGTGGTGAATCTGAATTATAGCTCTTGGTGTTGACCTCAAGGGCCTGGTATGGACTTGGGGGGCCCTATGCTGTTTTTTTCCTTGATTTTTTATCTATATTGCTGGGAGCTGGCAATACATTACAGCCGCGAGCAAGTTCAGATTAAATTTTTCCTTTAGAAATGTAATTACCGCTGTTCCAGATGCACCGCTTTACATGCAGCCTAAGGGGACCCCCCAAGCATGATATTTAAAGGAATATTTGATTTGTTTGTTTCACTTTAAGCATCATTAAAATTACTGCTCCTAAAAAAGAAACAATTGTTTTTAAAACTTTATTTTTACTTTGATACATGTTCCCCAGGGCAGTACCTGGGTCCCCATATACTTTTTATGGCAATAACTTACATATAAGCCTTTAACCACTTCCCAACTGGCACACGTCGATGTACGTCGGCAGAATGGCATGGACAGGCAAATGGACATACAGGTATGTCCCTTTAAATTTGCCGCCATGCCATCGTGCGCGCTGCTGGTGGCATGCATGTGCACCGGTCGGGTCCTCCGTGAGTCCGATCATGGTTCCCGCAGACTCGATCGCCGCGGGGATACCTGCGATCATCTCACGGGGAGGAAGAACGGGGAGATGCTAAAGTAAACAAGCATTTCCCCATTCCTGCCTAGCAACAGTGTCACTGATCTCTGCTTCCTGTGATTGGAGCAGAGATCAGTGACATGTAAAACACAGCCACGCCCCCCACAGTTAGCAACACGCCCTAGGACACACTTAACCCCTACACTGCCACCTAATGGTTAACCCCTTCACTGCCAGTGTCATTTACACAGGAACCAGTGCATTTGTATAGCACTGATTGCTGTATGAATGACAATGGTCCCAAAAATGTGTAAAAAATGTCCGATGTGTCTTCCATAATGTCGAAGTCACAATAAAAATCAATCGCCACCATTACTAGTAAAAAAAAATTATTAATAAAAATGCCATAAAACTATCCCCTATTTTATAAACGCTATAATTTTTGCGGAAACCAATCAATAATCGCTTATTGCAATTTTTTTTACCAAAATATGTAGAAGAATACATATTGACCTAAACTGAGGAAAAAAACATATTTTTAGACATTTTTGGGAGATATTTATTATAGCAAAAAATAAAAAATAATGTTTTTTTCTAAATTGTCTCTCTTTTTTTGCTTATAGTGCAATAAAAAAAAAAAGAGGTGATCAAATACCATCAAAAAAAAAATCTCTGTTTGTGGGAAAAAAATGACTTCAATTTTGTTTGGGAGCCACGTCACATGACTGCACAATTTTCAGTTAAAGCGATGCAGTGCTGAATTGCAAAAAGTGGTCTGGTCTTTGCCCAGCAAAATGGTCCGGTCTGAAAGTGGTTAAAATAAGAACTTTTGCTTTTTCAAGTACATGTCCCATAGACTTTAATAGGGTTTGCATGTTTGATAGAACTTTTTGCCTGTTCGAGGTGTTCTGGTGGGAACTGAACCGGGGGGTGTGTGGCCCATCCCTAATCCACACTGTGAAACATTTTGGTGGCAGCATCATGTTGTGGTGATGCTTTTCTTCAGCAAGGACAGGGAAGCTGGTCAGGTGTTGATGGGAAGATGGATGAAGCCAAATACAGGGCAATGTTAGAAGAAAACCTGTTAAGCCCCATATACACTATCAGTTTTTCTGCTGAGTTTTTCCTTCAGATTTACAAAAACCATATAATATGAGGTCAAACCTTAGGAGTTTCAATTTGTATGCAGTCAGGCAGGCCCTCGCACTACATGGTTTTGGTAAACCTGAAGGAAAAAGTCAGCAGAAAAAACGATAGTGTGTATGGGGCTTAAGAGTCTGTGAAAGACTTGAGACTGGGGTGGAGGTTCACCTTCCAGCAGGACAACGACCCTAAATGTACAGCCAGAGCTTCAATGGAATGGTTTAGATCAAAGCATATTCATGTGTTATGCCATGTACATGCGATCTGAATTCTCGTTGATAAAAGCTCTGATGGTTTTCCCGACAGAATTCGGCTCAAGCTGTCTTGCCTACACACGGTCACATCAAATTCTGATCGTTTATAATGCGGTGACGTACAACACGTACAACGGGACTAGAAAAAGGAAGTTCAATAGCCAGTAGCCAATAGCTTCTGTCTCGTAGTTGAATCTGAGCATGCGTGATTTTTGGCGTATCGGAATTGCATACACATGATCAGAATTAGTGATAGAAAGTTTTTCCATCTGGAAAATTGAGAACATGCTATCAATTTTTGGCTGGCGGAAATTCAGACAGCTACATTCCGATGGAGCATACACACGGTCGTATTTTCTGATGAAAAGCTCTCATCTGTCTTTCTCTGGCCGGAATTCCGATCGTGTGTACACGGCATTAGAATGGCCCAGTCAAAGTCCAGACCTAAATCCAATTGAAAATCTGGCAAAACTTGAAAATTGCTGTTCACAGATACACTCCATCCAATCTGACAGAGCTTGAGCTATTTTTCAAAGGAGAATGGGCAAAAATGTCACTGTCTAGATGTGCAAAGCTGGTAGTGACATACCTAAAACGACCTGCAGTGGTAATTGCAGTGAAAGGTGGTTCTACAAAGTATTGACTCAGGGGGGCTAAATACAAATGCATGCCACACTATTCACACATTTATTTGTAAAAAAAATTGAAAACCATTTATCATTTTCCTTCCATTTCACATGTGCCAGTTTGTGTTGGTCTATCACATAAAATTCCCCAAAAAATAAATGTATGTGTTTGGTTGTAACATGACAAAATGTGGAAAATGTCAAGGGGTATGAATACTTTTCCAAGGCACTGTAGATTTTTTGTAGCCATTAAGGGATATATATAATTGAATATTTTTGTGCTCAGAGTTCAACTTTAAGTTGGATAAGTAGGCGGGGCCTTAGAAATGAGGTTTAACCTTATGTTTTAATGCCCTTCAACTGCAAGTCTAAATAAGCCCATATACAAAACTTTGAATTCAAGCTGCCATTCAGAAATACTCAGTTGCAAAAGAGAATTAGAATTTCTATAGTGCTTTTTGTAGTCCAGATTTCTGCCCCATTGCTTGCATACATAAAACATAAGCCCCCAAGTATGAAGCCTGCAGTCTGTCACAAATGAGCAGAAGAACAAAAAAGAACGTGTACTGTTTACTCAGACTTAGACCTGAGAGAGACAAGAAAAATCATTTGGCTTGAAGAACAAGTGGACGAAGAGCCAGCGAAAGAAGAAAAAAATACATATTAATGGGCTGACAGAATGGGTAGAATACACTGCTTTGTTTATCACTCAGTAACAGATTACAGTTAACTAGTCAGTGGCATTGAAGAGTGTACAGCATGATGTATTGGACATTAATTAGAGAAAGACAGATTATTAAGTTGGGAGACATTGCAATTCTTTCCTGCTTGGTTTCCATAGAACTAAAATAGCAAAACAACCATTGCAATAGACGGATCTCACCTTAAAAAAATGATATTTGAAGTACACATTTTTGTAGTTTTTTATCATATGCACAAAAACACAACTTCACTTTTAGCGAAGATGTCCTTTAGCCCTTTTGCTGTCAGAGCAGTTTTTTACATTTCGCGCACACATACTAAAATTAACTTTTTTACAAGAAAAGGTACTTAAAACACCAAAGCATTCATTTTTTCAGAAAGAAGAGCATTGTACAATAAAATGGTGGTAGTTGCAATTTTTTTATATCACATAGTATTTACGCAATAGTTTATTAAACCTACATTGTTAGTAAAACTCTAATTATTTTAGTGCACACAATCATCATTTTATACATATATTTTGCAAATTTAAACTTAATGTGATTGTAGCCGTAATTTAAAAAAATTAAGTTGTGTTGAGTAAATAGATATTTCAAGTCCCAAAATTGCTAATGCAAAAATCGACAGTACCACAATGAGTCCAGCATAGGAAATGCTTTAAAAGCCTTTGCAGGTCATCACTTTACCGTTAAAGTGATTGTAAAGTCTTGTTTTAAAAAAAAAACAAAAAAAACAAACGTTATACTTAATTGCTCTTTGCAGTTGGTTTTGCACAGAGCAACCACGATTCTCCTCTTCTCACGTCTCTCTCCTCTGCTCCTGGCCCCTCCATCCTGTTGAGTGCCCCCACAACAAGCAGCTTGCTGTGAGGTCACCTGAGCAGAATCACAGCTCCCCGTGTCAATTCAGAGATGGAGCCATGAACCGGCCCCGCCCCCACTTTTAATTGGCTGACTGACTTTTATTGACAGCAGCAGGAGCTAAGTGCTGCTGTCTTAGCCAATGAGAAGGGCAGCTGAGACACTCCTGTAAGATCACTGGATAAAGATGGGCTCAGTTAAGTATAAGGGGAGCTGAAGGGGGCTACTGCACACAGAAGGTTTTTATATATTAATGCACTGAATGCATTAAGGTAAAAAAAACTTCTGCCTACAATCACTTTAACCATAAATGATAGCCCTAGAATTGTGCCATGCACAGAAATATCTAAAATTACCCTTAATGTCACCTCTGCACAGATTCTTTGTTGGCAGCTTGACAGCTCTGAACCCATTCCAGAGCTGAGATTGATACAGGGTTTGTGTGGGAAGGGGTGTGGGGGGGGGGGGGGGTTAAGTGTGGGGAAGGCACATTTGTAGAAATTGTAAAAGTGTAGAAATGATCAGATTTAATTTTCCCCCCATCTACCAAAATACACATCTTCCACGATGTCTGGATTTCATTGCGTGGCCTTTTTTGCAACAGCAAACCCTAAGCACATAAGGACATGGCTGCATTCAGCTGTTACTGCAAAAATGCCATTTGCCTCAATTACTTCTATGGCTGCTTGCTTGCTTTCAAATTCCAGCGCATGAAGACTGTGCTTGAAAGGCATGAGTGAGCCCCAGCATTGACATTCTGAGCCCACTGGCCTTCCAAGAGCTGCCTGCACTTTAACCACTTGACGCCTGCCCTATAACAGATACATGGCGGCAAAGTGGTTTCAAAATCCTGACTGGACGTCATATGACATGATCAGGATTTTGAGCTGTTCGTGGCGATCGTTGTTGCGGGGTGTCAGTCTGACACCCCACAACTACGATCTCGGTAAAGAGACTCTTTACCATGTGATCAGCCGTGTCCAATCACGGCTGATCACAGTGTAAATAGGAAGAGCCGGTGATCAGCTTTTCCTCACTCGCGTCTGTCAGACACGAGTAGAGGAGAGCCAATCGGCTGTTCCTCTGACGGGGGGTCTGTGCTGATCGATTATCAGCACAGCCCCCTTGAGGATGCCCACACTGGACCGCCAGGGACGCCACCAGACCACCAGGAATGCCCAGCACAAGGTATGCCACCCTAGACCACCAGTGATTCCAGTCAGTGCCCACAATGGATGCCAATCAGTGCCCATAATGTATGCCAATCAGTATCCACAATGGGCATCACTGATTGGCATGCATTATTGTTTGGCACTGATTGGTATCCATTAGTACAGTATAATATAATACAATGCCGCCTATCAGTGCCCATCTGTGCTGCCTATCAGTGCCCATCTGTGCCGCCTATCAGTGCCGACCCGTGCCACCTATCACTGCCCATCCATGCCGCCTATCCATGCCCATCTGTGCTGCCTATCCATGCCCATCTGTGCCACCTATCCATGCCCATCTGTACCGCTTATCCATACCCATCAATGCCGCCCATCCATGCCAATCCGTGGCAGCTATCAGTGCCAATGTGTGCCACCTATCAGTGCCCATCCGTGTCACCCATCAGTGCCGCCTACCAGTGCCACATATCAGTGTCCATCAATGCCACCTCATCAGTGCCACTTCATTGGTGCCACCTCATCGGTGCCCATCAGTGTAGCCCCATCAGTGAAGGAGAAAACTTACTTATTTACAAAGTTTTTAAACTGAAACAAAAAATTTTTCAGTATTTTTTATTTGTTTAGCAAAAAATAAAAACCATAGAGGTGATCAAATACCACCAAAAGAAAGCTCTATTTGTGGTAAAAAAATGATAAAAATGTCATTTGGGTACAGTGTAGTATGACCGCACAATTGTCATTCAAAGTGCGACAGAGCTGAAAGCTCAAAATTGGTCTGGGCAGGAAGCTGTTTAAGTGCCTGGTATTGAAGTGGTTAAAATTGAGTATTCTCCCAGCCCTTCACCAACATTTTTCTTTGGGTGTCTCTGTATCAGGAAGAGAAAACGGAAACAAAATCCCGCCAATGGTACAAAGACAAGAGAATAGAGGTTTTAATCATTCCATCCTCTATCCAAAAAGGTTTTTGATAGAGATGAACTTTAAATGAGACCTTGCACTATGCTTTATTTTTATTCTCTAATCAAAAGTGTAAATTAAAGCCCACATCCAGCCAAAATCTTTTGTGTATTTTAAAAGCGGACCTTGCACTACAAAAAAAATACAATTAATGATATAATAACCCTCAGTTTCTAGTGAAATCCTAGGGAATGCCAAGTAGCCTACATCTTGTGAGTAGATCCTTATACACTGTGCTGGAGTGTCAATTCAAGATTTGGCCTACTCAGCATTCCCTGGGACCTCTTCAGAAGGGGTGTGTCATCACTCCCTGCGATACAGCAGCCAGGGGAAAGATAAATATACTGTATTTAATAACTTTTGTTTCCCTACATTTTTTTAAAGTGATTGCAGTGTTGGTGGCAAATAAGCAGAGTTTGCTTGTGGTGAAAGGTTGGGCTCTAACTTTTATTGTTGACTGAAAAATAACTTTTAAGCATATGCAGTAGTGTTGATGAAAATACACCTGTTTTTGTAACAGCCCTTACCAAGTCTGCTGTTTGCAACAATTCATTATTTTTTATCTGTTTCAGATAAAGAAAATGAGCTTAAATAAAGAAATGGGTACTCCTGGCACACTTAATAGTTTCATGATAACATTTGTTGGCTGTTTTAGTGTGTGCGTTTTACTAACAATCTTAGTAGGCTCATTTGTGGGTTGAAGTTCTAGAAAAATGTATTCGTATGGATCATATTCGTTTATGAGGAACTTTTTACTGAACTATATTATTAAATAATGGAACTGTGAAATGTTCAGTGCACATTACTGACAATTATAATATATATATATTTTTTTAGCATGGCAATTCATTTTACACATGAGCTTTGTATGGAAAAATATGGGCACATTTGCCTTTCGAAACAAATTTACTAATTCATTTTGATGCCGGGACTAACAGCATTAACGTGACATGAGTTTGAATTCACATGGAATTGCAGCTCAAGTTGTTTTTTATGTCCTTACCCAATGACCATTTCTGGATACTGTAAATGTCTAAATAATGCAGCATAGGTATCCAGCAAATTGATGAAGATGCACCATGATAAGTGTTAATTGTTTGGTTCCCTAATATAAGAATTGTCTCAAAGGTAGACTCCAATTTACAGTGGTGTGAAAAAGTGTTTGCTGTCCCTTTGCATGTTTGTCACACTTAAGTGTTTCGGAACATCAAACCAATTTAAACAATAGTCAAGGATAACACAAGTAAACACAAAATGCAATTTGTAAATGAAGGTGTTTATTATTAAAGGTGAAAAAAAATCCAAACCATCATGGCCCTGTGTGAAAAAGTGATTGCCCCCCTTGTTAAAACATACTATAACTGTGGTTGTCCACACCTGAGTTCAATTTCTCTAGCCACACTCAGGCCTGATTATTGCCACACCTGTTCACAATCAAGGCATCACTTAAATAGGAGCTGCTTGACACAGTAAGGTCCACCAGAAGATCCTTAAAAGCTACACATCATGCCGAGACACAAAGAAATTCAGGAACAATTGAGAAAGAAAGTAATTGAGATCTATCAGTCTGGAAAGGGTTATAAAGCCATTTCCAAAGCTTTGGGAATCCAGCGAACCACAGTGAGAGCCATTATCCACAAATGGCGAAGACATGGAACAGTGGTGAACCTTCCCAGGAGTGGCCGGCCGCCCAAAATTACCCCAAGAGCGCAGCGACGACTCATCCAAGAGGTCACAAAAGACCCCACAACAACGTCCAAGGAACTGCAGGCCTCACTTGCCTCAGTTAAGGTCAGCGTTCATGCCTCCACCATCAGGAAAAGACTGGGCAAAAATGGCCTGCATGGCAGAGTTCCAAGGAGAAAACCACTGCTGAGCAAAAAGAACATCAAAGCTCGTCTCAATTTCTCCACAACACATCTTGATGATCCCCAAGACTTTTGGGACAACATTCTGTGGACCGATGAGACAAAAGTGGAACTCTTTGGAAGGTGTGTGTCCAAGTATATCTGGCGTAGAAGGAACACTGCATTTCATAAAAAGAACATTATACCAACAGTAAAATATGGTGGTGGTAGTGTGATGGTCTGGGGCTGTTTTGCTGCTTCAGGACCTGGAAGACTTGCCGTGATAAAAGGAACTATGAATTCTGCTGTCTACCAAGAGATCCTGAAGGAGAATGTCCGACCATCTGTTCGTGTACTCAAGCTGAAACGAACTTGGGTTCTGCAGCAGGACAATGATCCTAAACACACCAGCAAGTCCACCACCGAATGGCTGAAGAAAAACAAAATGAAGACTTTGGAGTGGCCTAGCCAAAGTCCTGACCTGAATCCTATTGAGATGTTGTGGTATGACCTTAAAAAGGCCGTTCATGCTCGAAAACCCTCTAATGTAACTGAATTAGGACAATTCTGCAAAGATGAGTGGGCCAAAATTCCTCCAGGACGCTGTAAAAGCCTCATTGCACGTTATCGCAAACGCTTGGTTGCAGTTGTTGCTGCTAAGGGTGGCCCAACCAGTTATTAGGTTTAGGGGCAATCACTTTTTCACACAGGGCCATGATGGTTTGGATTTTTTTTCACCTTTAATAATAAACACCTTCATTTACAAATTGCATTTTGTGTTTACTTGTGTTTTCCTTGACTATTGTTTAAATTGGTTTGATGTTCCGAAACACTTAAGTGTGACAAACATGCAAAGGAACAGGAAATGAGGAAGGGGGCAAACACTTTTTCACACCACTGTACCTTACCAGAAATACTATATTCCTTTATTCTAGTGTGGTGCTACTCACAAAGGAGCCTCTGAATTGTGTTGTGATTTCTCTGCACACCTGAAGATGACACACGTCTTTCACCCAACATTTACCGACAACAATTTTATAATCCAAGAATAGTCTAAAAGAAGAGAAACTTGGCAAATGTACTTATACAATTAATTAGACAATAATGTTACTCTGAAAGATATGGTTAAACACCTGTAGTATTCTGTTTAGCAATAATTAACAGAGTTGAATAGCATTTACCTAACAACAGTATCTAAAGACAATGCTAACTTGCTATAATAGTCCCAGTTATATCGCATGGGCAAGTTATTGATGTAAAAAAGAAAACTCATTGGCTGGCAAAGTTTGGGCCCCTGCAAAAAAATTCTCAGCAGGCAACAGAATACCTCCATTAATGTTATTCTCATACCAGACCAAGGTGTCCTCCTCTAGGTCTCCAGATGTGCTCAGGTTCAGTTCAAGTCCTCAGACAGTGATAGAAATTGCTGGGATGTCTCTCTTTTAATCTTGTTGAGACAGTCCCTCCTTTCCGTCCACATAAATGGTAGGCACACTCTCCAGTAAAGTCTGATCTCACCAGGCATCCAAATCATACCTCACGCCATCCCAAGGAGAAGGTTCTCAGTCTCTTTGCTTCTCTCCCAACTGTAATCAGTAATGGCAGGGACGCATTCTGTCAGCAGCAGAAGCTCAATCATTTCCCCACACACCTTCTTGCTTCAAGGCAGTCCTCTTCTTTTTCCTCAGCAACCTGCAGGCCCTCTTATTCTTGCTTTGTTGCATAATCCAATCACCATTCTCTAGGATGGAATCAGACCCAGCCAAATTGACTGACCCTTGCACTGGAGACACTCCATAGATGAGCATTGAAAAGGGGTCTCCTTAAAGATGGCTGCTGCACCTCTTCATTAAAGTATAACTAAAGCCAAAACTTTTTTTGTAGTTTTGGATAGCATGGAGAGGAATCAAACCCTGTGTGGGCCCCCATTAAGGAGAATCACCCTCTCTATTTGTCCTGTTTTCCACTATCATTGAACGTGAAAGCAAAAAAGGCGCTACTAGGATGCCCAGTGGAGGGCATGCCGGGACACATGAGTAAACTTATATCATTCATCTTCACAGCAGCCAGGATAGCGGTAGCTAGATCTTGGAAGGTGACCATGATCCCCTTCGATTTGGTGAGAAGTAAGTTGTCATGGATCATGACCAATGAATGTCTTTCCGTGATATTACTCAATAAGCAGCCCATCTTTGATAGAGTCTGGGAACCTTGGATTAAATATCTGTCCGAAGGCTTATGAGGCATTCGTACAGTTATGTCTGGAATGACAGGAGTGCAGAGCCCCCCTTTTATCTTTCCCTCCCTTCTTCTCTCCTCTTTCTTCCTTCATTTGCAAGCTTGCATGCGCACGGGAGCTGACACGTGTGGCAGCTCCGTCGTTGAGAATGCCTCGCTCAGTGCGCCTGCGCGCCGCTGTCTACGGCGCATGCGCCGTAGACAGCGGTGCCTGTTTTCGGGCAAATATCTCCTAAACCATATGTACTGCAGTCATGCAAAAAATGGCCTGGTCATGAATAGGGTAAAACCTTTCGGAGCTCAAGTGGTTAAGGACAAAGGGAATCCCTGCATGTCTTGGCTAGTCACTAAGGAGTTCCCTAGGGAGAGCGGTGAGAGGGTCTTGTTATGCTGGATACTTACATTCTTCATATTGTTTCTCTTTCAAGGAATTTGTAGCTCATATTCAGTACATACAACTGCCCTAGCTTTCTGTTGTTCTGCTGAACTAGGTCTAAACTGGCCTCACCCCTCTGCTTCATGATCCAACCTGTTGAAACTGTGTCATATAGATTCCAACCATCTCCCAGCCCATCCCACTGGGTACAGGATTATAACTACTTACACCAAGAACATATCTTATTCACACACGCCATCACCTTTAAGGGCCCCAACTTAGCCATCAGAAGAGTAGAGCTAAGAACTGCATTTAGGCTATTTGATCTCAAGGGCAGATCTGCATTTGAACTTAAGTCTTCAGAACAGGCTTATGCTTTGCCCCTCATTGTGAGGGCTCACAAAGGATTTAGTCCATATCCAAAATTAATATTCATTCTTGTCACTTGCTGCATCTCATCCAATGAGGAGAGCTATAGTTTACACTGTTGAAATTACAGTATTTTCTGTCATTTAAAATCACAGCAAGGAATCCTGTATACAATGTGTACCTGTTTGGGTTTTTCATTGTTATACCATATATTGACTGACCTTAACTTATTTTTATTTTTTTTTTGATTTAAAGATATTTATTGAAACAAAGACGATACATGTATCAAATTGCTCTCACGCAGGAGAGTCAGCAGTAAGGCACATGGTAAGCAACAAAAGACAGTATGCCAAGGGACAATAAAAAGGGAGATAATGGCACCCGCGAACAGAAACCGCAAGGATAATGGCCATGAATGCGGGGCACATGTGAACTGGGGGGGAGCGAATGATGCACATGGGAGTCCACTGCTAAAAAAGGAAGTCCAGGGGAGGGGGAGAGGGGAACGTTTTCAGTGGTAAAGGGAGAATTCAATTTCCTTTGGGGAGCCCGGCTTCCAGACACCCCACATGGGCTCAGACTGTGTCAGGAGCTCTGAGCCCCCCAAACCCCTAACCCCCTAGGACTACCGAGTGCATCAAGCCTGACATAGGACAACTTAAAAAGAATAATGTCAACCAAACAAACTCAGTGACTGATAACGTAATAAATAGTGCGATCCGACTCTGGACCCTCCAAACAAGAAAGGGAGGGGCCAGAGTGGGGTAGGCCCTATGGGCCACAAGACAACAGTGCCTATGCAGGCCGAAAGGTAGGAGCGATTAATCTTGCTCAGTCCAGGCTCTGAACTTGTGCCAAATATCCATCACCTCCCGACGAAAGATTTCGAGGGGAGGGACGGAGTAAAGAGAAGAAGAAAGACAGGACAGAAACAGAGGGGACAGAAGAGGGAAAAGGGGAAGGGAAAGGAGTGGGTTGGGGAGGTACCCATGCCAGGGGGAGCTCCTAGGGGAAGACGGGGATCTCGCTGTGATACTGGGTGTCAAAATTATGTCCTGTTCTAGGGCTAGAGGAGAACCCCCACGTAGCGAGCCCAGGGATCCCAGATTTTCTTGAATTTTTTAGATTTATCAATGATGAGACTGGAGGTCCTTTCTTGGAACATAATCCAGGAGATTTTTTGTTTAGCTGCTGGGTACGAGACCCTTGGGGACTTCCAAGCCCGAGCTATGGTCATCTTGGCACTAATCAGAATGTAATGGATCAAACATTGCTGGTATTTAGAAATTTTGGGGATTGTCTGGTTCAGGAGCGCTATAGCTGGGGTTTGGGGGGCCTTGCGGATCAGGGAGAAGATCTTGTTCCAGTAGCTTCTGACCCGGGGACACTCCCACAGGATATGGAGAAGGGAGCCCATGTGACCACAGCCTCAAAAACATAGAGGCGAGGTCTGAGGGTAGAATTTAGCCAGGCGGGTTGGGACCAAATACCACCTAGTGAGGACCTTAATGTCTGCCTCAATGAGGGAGACATTAAGGATCCCTGCGAAGGCTCTCGTAAAATAGGAGTGCCAAGTGTCCATGTCCCACTCCAAGTCAAGGTCTCGTTCCCAGCTTAGCATATAACTGGATTTCTCCGAGGGGGTAGACAGAGCTGTGTAGATCAGGGAGATTCCCCCCTTCATGTCCATGGCCGAGACACACCACTGTTCATAAGGAGTGACCTCGAGGCGATCTGAATTGGTGGGTAGGAGAGTGCGTAAGAAATGAGCTATCTGGTAAAAGCGGAACTGCTCCGTGGGGGGCATGGCAAGTTGGGAGATGCATTGCTTCAAGGTGACGGGACCATTCATATTAAAGAAGTGACAAATCCTATATAGGCCTTTGTCCAGCCACCATTGAAAAGCTTTAACATTAAGACCGGGGGGGAAGGCGGGGTTATTAAAGATGTGGGCCAGGGGGTGCCAGCTGGAAGTAACATTATTCATCTTATGTAGGGTGTCGCAAATCGCGAAGGAATGGGAGAGAGTAGGGGACATGATCGGGGGTCTGCTTTTTGAGGGGCGCCAAAGAAGAAAGTCAATGGTGAAGTTGAGGATTGCCTGTCTCTCCATCTCGATCCAATCCGGTTTGGGTCCTCTCGAGTATACAGTCGAAATTTGGTTCAGGTGAGCAGCGTGATAGTACCAGCGGAGGTTGGGCAAGCCCAAGCCTCCTTTCCGTCTGGGACGGAATAGAGTGTTCTTGGGGAGTCTATGGGTGGAGGACCCCCAAATAAATCGGTTAATGGACAATTGGAGTGATCGGATGTGAGATTGGGGAACAAGAATAGAGAGCGAGCGGAATAGGTAAAGAATCCGAGGGAGAAGGGTCATCTTGACCGCGTTCACCCTACCGATCCATGATAATTTGTGGAGGGACCAGTGATCTAAATCCGTCTTGAGCTTCTTAAACATAGGGGGGTAATTATGTTTGTAGAGTTGGTCGAATTTTGGGGTAAGGTGAACTCCAAGGTAGGGAATGGAGGAGGTGCTCCAGGAGAAGGGGAAACGTTCCGTTAGCCGGTCTACTGTAGCTTGGGGGGAGGAGATATTAAGGGCTAAGGATTTGGACATGTTAACCTGTAACCCTGAGGCTTGCCCGAAGTGGAGAAGAAGTTGGAGGATATTGGGAGTAGATTTAAGAGGGTTGGTAACGAAAAGGAGGACATCATCGGCGAATAACGCACACTTATGTACGGATTGGCCGCATCGAACTCCATGGATGTCTGGGTGGTTCCTGATGGCGATCGCAAGCGATTCCACGCCTATGGCAAAGAGAAGGGGGGATAGGGGACAACCCTGTCTGGTGCCTTTGGAGATCGGGAACGGGTCAGAGAGGTGTCCCTGGAGCCTGACTTGAGCCCTGGGCTGTGAGTATAAGGAACTCAGGAGAGTCCTGAAAGGAGAACCGAAGCCCCAGTGCTCAATGGTGCAGAATAAAAAGGGCCAAGTGATAGTGTCAAATGCTTTCTGTAAGTCAAGCGAAAGGAGGAAGCCCTCCTGTGGGGGGCTCCCGTCCCACGGAGCCTGGAGGACAGAGATAATGTCTACAGCTCTCCTTATCTGGTCGGGGCCCTGTCTCCCCGGGATAAAGCCTACCTGATCTTTGTGGACATAGGAACTTATAAAAGAGCCCAACCTGTTAGAGAGAATTTTTGTCATTATTTTGAGGTCGTTGTTGATCAAGGAAATGGGTCTGTAGTTGCTCACTAGGCTCTGATCTTTGCCAGGTTTAGGTATGACAGATATGTATGCGAGATTGGAAGCTGGGTCAACGGGTGAGTTTTGGCCTAGGGAGTTAAAGAATCGGGTCAGGAAGGGGGAGAGGATTTCCGAAAAGGATTTATAATAACAATTGGAGAATCCGTCTGGGCCGGGGGCAGAATTTTTTTTCAGGGACTTGATCACCTCACTGACCTCCTCCTCAGTAAAAGGGGCATCCATGATGGATCGGTGAGCAGCAGAGATTTTGGGGAGGGGGATGCTGTTAAAAAATTAGTCGATCGTTTGATCGTTACCTGGGTTAGGGCCAGAGTAGAGGTCGGAATAAAATTTGTGGAAGGCCTCCAGTATTTGTTTGGGAAGTTGGGTCAGAGAGCCAGACAGGGATCTGATTTTTGGTAAGGCTCTTACTCTATATTTCGGGGAAAGTTTAGCCGCGAGATGGGGGCCGAATTTGTCAGAATTAAGGTAGAATCTACCGCTTACCCACCGCAGATGCTGTTCCACGTTGGAGGTGAGAGCTGTATTAAGTGCAAGCCTAGCCGCGTCGAGACGTGCGAGAGATGGGAGGGAAGGGTTAGCTTTGTGGGCCTGGCTAATGGAGCGGAATTCTTTCTCAAGTTTTACGATGTCTATTCGTTTCTCTCGCTTTAGGCGTGAAGAAAGTTGTATGATTTTACCCCTCATGACCGCCTTGTGGGCTTCCCAAAGAGTACCAGGAGAGGTATCATCGGTGTCATTGTGACGGAAATAATCCTTCAGTTCATGTTCAAGCATAGTGCGGTGAGCTGTATTGGATAGGAGAGAGTCCCCAAGGCGCAATTGAGGGGTGCTTGCTTTGTTCAACAGACCTGAAAGCGTAATGGAAACTAGGGAATGATCAGACCAGGGGACCTCGCATATGGTAGCCTGAGAGGCCAGTGATATGTCTGACGAATGTAGGAAGATATGGTCGATGCGGGCATACGTGTTGTGTGGGGCAGAAAAGTGAGTGTAATCCCTAGTTGTGGGGTGAAGCTCTCTCCAGGCATCAATCATGCCCATCGAGTGGAGGAGTCGTGCGATAGTGAGGCTCTGCTTGGGCGGCCTTTTGAGGATGGTTTTGTGGAGGGATGATTTATCAGAAAGGAGGTCGAAGGCGACGTTTGAGTCGCCTCCTAGGACCACCTTACCTTCTATGTGAGGAGAGAGGGAAGTTAACATTGAGGAAAAGAAGCGGGTCTGGCCCTTGTTAGGAGCATAGTATGAGATGAAGGTGAACAAGGTCCCATTCACATGGCCTTTGACAAGAAGGTACCTCCCCTCACTGTCTCTTATTATATTGGAAAGGGTGAACGGGATATGTTTAGAAATGAGAATGGCCACACCTCGCTTCTTATCCTCAGCGCTAGCAAGATAAAAGGTGGGGTAATTACGATGTAAGAAAGTAGGGTTAAAGCTTTTTGGGAAGTGGGTCTCTTGTAGTAGCATAATGTCAAGTTTTCTCGAGTGGTAGCTATGAAAGGCTTTGCGTCTCTTCATTGGGGAATTCAGGCCCTGCGTATTGTGTGTCCCTATCCGGAGGGATTGGAGCGTGGGGGGATCATCAGCCATGGACACGAGGGTGGAGGAGCAAAAAAAAAGCAGAAGGGTCTCACCTGATCCAGTAGAGAGGAGTTCATTGGAGTCATCAGGCGGGATCGATCCCGGTACCGCTTGGAAGACGGGTGGGGAGCTCCCCTTGGAGGTACCTGAGGGAAGAGGGAGAAGGGGGCAAAAAAAAGGAGGGAAAGCCAGAAAGGGGGGAGAGAGAGAGAAGGGTGAGAAGAGAGCAGGTCCAGGAAAGAAACTATCCTGGGCTGCATGTTAGCAGGGCTGGGTGGCCAGCACCTGCTCCGGTTCCCTAAACAAAATAGGGAACGGTATGAAGGCATCCCTACAGTGGGATGAAAGCCTGGTGGTGTCCCGAGGGAAAATAAGGAGCCCTCGAGACTACAACAGGGGGAGCGGCAAAGAGTACCGCTCCGGCCGTTAGGCATTACACATTTCAAAATAACGGTGGGACCTCCAGGGGTCCGATCCATTTAGGTGAACCATCAAAATAATGGGGTCATACAGACAGGCTCAAACAGACAATATATAATGATAAGAGAGATAATGACATAATAAAAAAAAAAAAAAAAAAAAAGGTAAAAAATGTTCAAAAAAAGCAAAATAGTTCAAAAAAAAAAATAAAAAAAAAAAGACCTGTCTGGGTGTATAGGTGGATCATTCTTAAAGAAAAGAGAAAAAGCCGGCCTAGGCAGAGGATTAGGGCCATTCCCAGCAGGGAACGCAGGCCGAGGGATTCATCTTGGGGGGATGGAGTCACGGTGTCTCTTCGAATTTTGTTTCATCCACATCGGGGGAAGCGGGCTGGTCGGAGGGGGCCTCTTAGAGGAGCTGGAACGGGTTTCCATCTGGTCATGGTCAACCTCCTGGGAGATGAGACCAAGCTGGAGAAGTAGGCGTTCACCATTTTGGAAGTTTGTGAAGTTGTAGGATTTCTCCTTATACTGGAATTGCAGGCGAAAGGGGAAGGCCCATCTGTATTTAATCAATTTCTGGGAGAGGACTTCCAGGAGCGGTTTGAGGGATCTCCTCTTCTGGATAGTAGCCGGAGAGATGTCAGCAAAAATCTGGATTTTATTGCCGTTCAGAAGTATGTCCTCTCTATTACGCGATCGCTTCATGATTTCCTCTTTGACCCCATAAAAGTGGGGTTTGACAACAATATCCCTGGGGAGGCCATCTTGACGAGGGGCTTGAAGGGCTCCGTGCGCCCTATCCAATTCCAGCCTGTGGTCAGGAATATCAGGGATAAGATCTTTAATCAAGGCTTTGACTGAGTCCTGCACATCTAAAGTGGATTCGGGGATGCCTCTGATACGGAAATTGTATCGTCTGCTTCTGTTTTCCAAATCTTCTAATTTGGAATGGGCAGTTTCAAGTTGATCCTGAAGCGATTGTATACACAAAGTGTTCTGGTTTGTGCGTGCATTAGAGTCATCAACCGCCTGTTCAATCGCGTCTATCCTGGCCCCAAGGCTCTGTATATCTGCTTTAATGAATGTAGTAATCTGTGCAGCATTTTGAGCAAGGCCTGCTGCCAGCATGTCAGAAAAGCTATTGAGAAGCTGGGCCATGTCAGGGGAGTGAATAGCCTGCATGACAGGGGCCTGTGGGGAAGCTAGCATACTGCCCGGTGTATTACTGAGGGGGAAAAAAGGCATCCCGTTCTGCAGTCTGCTTAGGAGAGATTCGGTGGATGCTGGGGATGAGAAGGGATGTTGGCCACTACTCACAAGAGGAAGAGGAGTCAGCGGAGGTTCTGCTTCGATGGGGCCTGTAGCGGTGCTGCTGCCTGGGTTCAATGCAGCCGCCATCTTGGAAGGCTCAGGGGGAACCAGGCCAAAGTTAAGATGCCGGTTAACGTCCCTCTTGGGAAGCCCCTGCGACATATGGGAGGTGTCTCTGCCGTGTCCGGAGTGCGTGGATGGTCTCGCTGAAAATATTCGCTGTCGATTGCGCGGTCTGGATGCCTTAGACGGCCGGAGCGGAGCGGAGCTCCCGGTTAGCGCGGCGATCCGGAAGTCCCGCGCATGCGCACTCCCTGACCTTAACTTATTAATACACTCTGCTATTAATCAAAGAGTTGCAAGTTTAATTCGTGCATACCCCATTAACTGCATAAAATGTATTACTCTGCATCAGTTGTTAAGGTGCATTGGTTGTTAAGGTGCAATGGGGGTGTCAGCAAGGTTAGGGCCTCAAATAGGGTTGAAACAGGAGCAGAGGACATGTATGTAAGCAACATGTCCTAGCAGGAGTGAGCATTTACATTGGTGTTGCTTTACTGTAATCAGCTGAGGTTGAGATTGATTGTTCTGCATTCAGTTGGTTGTCCCTAAGCCCAGTGTTATTGTTTGCCTTTGTCTGTTGGTGGGTGACAGATCCTCATGAGGTCCTCTCTATGTGCATAGTGGGACCCCATTCTGTTACTGGGAGTGAGGTAACACAGGTATGGTCGATGGGTGCAGAGGGTGGAGTCTCAGCAGCGTCCCTCTTAATGCAAACATACTTCAAGTTACAGTGTGTAGTGACACAAGACAGCACTTCCAAAAGAACTCTGTACATTTTACTACAGCACACAGCATCACAGCTCATCTCTAAGTTGAGGAACTACTTTAATGTTAGACTTTCACATGACTGCATTCCCCGTCTGATCCCTGGTATTGGTGAACGCATGCACAGCAAAAGTTATCCCCATATGCAGGGTGATAGGGCCCTGCCCAACACACAGTCACTCACTATTCAGAAAACGGTGTTCCAGTTATAGCCATCAAGAAGAAAAATAGTCTAAAGACATCCCGGTAACTAGCATTTTTAGAAGGGCAGCAATTCAGCATCCATATTTCTTTACAGCCTCCACCGTGGGCCAAGATGTAAACATTTTAGTCAGGTCAAGTCTTTAAACAAATCAGTTCTTTGTAAAGAAAAAGGTGGTATACTGCCTCTATGGTGGCACATGTGTTCTACCTCCCTCCATTTCAGCACTGCAGCCTTCATTAGTCTTTTAGAATTCAACATTTCTGAGAGCGTCAGATGCCTGAACGTCCCACCAAGGCGTGCTTCAGGTTCTTTGTTAAACTCCTACATCACTGCTGAGTCTTGTAGTGACATAAGGGTCAGAGGAATATAGACATCCGACATTCTGGGAAGTGTTGAAGGCCAAAAAATTGGCTGCTGTGCTTAAACAGAGAAAAGGTAGGAGACACAAGCCTCTGGAGAGGTGAGAATTTTATCTCTTCTACTGCAGATAATTGGGGAATTAATTTGTTTAGAGATCTGACTGGATTTCTTTAAAGTTTTAAAAAAGGTACATAGATTCACAAAATTATAATATTGCAAGCAGTTGTTTTCCTGTACAATCAACCTGGTTTTACATGCTCACATCTATAGAGAATATAAATCGAGGTACATGTGTTACAGCAAGTAGCACAGAGATAAATCAGAAATTGTTAAGGTTTTATATTTTTCATCCTTATTAACTCCTCAGCCATAGCCTCCAGTTTTTCATTTGCAAAATCTCCTATTCTCATGTGGGACTTCTGCCTTGATCATGTCCACCATCCATTGTCCAATTCTGTCCTGCTAGAGGACACTTGCTGTCCCCTGACTCCAGACTAGAGATGATTGGGTTAGTAGCTGTAAAATGATCATTATGGGAAATAGATCATTCTGGGTATAAGTAATCATGAAAAAAGGCCTAGAAGATGTTTGCACTAAAACCTAACCAGGGGGGAAGATCCCACCATCAGTAACTGACTCCTTTGCTATCTTCAGCATCTTTTCACTGTCATTTGCCCTGCATGGCTCAAAGGAAGCTTAGGTTGCCTTGGTGATTTGATTGTTAATGAAACATAGCTCACAGAAGTGAGGTAAGTATAATTTGCTGTCCCTCTCCCAAATGTCCTGCGATGACTCTTATTAGATAATACTAGTCTACCCCTGTCATATTTCTTGACCTGCTTGGGGCACTAGCAATATGAACTTCTCACTCCACTGGGAAGGGAAGAATTGGCAACAGTTTCAGGAACTCAGAGTTCAAACAAACAATGATACTGTTTCAGGCTCTTATCACATCCCTCTGGGTAGGCAGTGGGATGTATATTATATATATATATATATATATATATATATATATATATATGAATTTGTTTTCTGTCTCACAAGATGATCTTTAGTCTCTGGTTACTTATATAGGCTACCAATAGTAAAATTATTCCCAGAAGGCTGCTGTGAAGTTTGTAAGTCTTCAAGGAAAATGTAGAAAATTCAAAAATGTTTAATTTAAGCTGGAGTTTAGCCATAAAAAAACATTGTCTATAGCTTATCTGTTGTCTATTGTCTTACCTGTAATGAAGGGCATCTGACTGTAAGCAGATACGTACATAAATGTACACAAAAGTTCGGGGAAACATTCGAACACCGTTGTTCTATGGGACCCCGAATGTGAAAAATCAAAAGTGTGAATTTTAAAGGCTATTATGCAAGTTACTGTCCTAAAAAGTGTTTGGGGACCCGGGTCCTGCCCCAGGGGACATGTATCAATGCAAAAAAAGTTTTAAAAACTGCAATTTTTTTGGGGAGCAGTGATTTTAATTATGCTTAAAGTGAAGCAATAAAAGTGAAATATTCCTTTAAATATCGTACCTGGGGAGTGTCTATAGTATGCCTATAAAGTGGCGCATGTTTCCCATTTTTAGAACAGTCCCTGCACAAAATTACATTTCTAAAGGAATAAAAATAATTTAAAACTGCTTGCGGCTGTACTGTAATGTCAGGTCCCGGCAGTATGGATGAAAATTATTGAGAAAATCGATATGGGTACCCCCCCACCCCTCGCCTATTACCAGGTCCTTTGGGCCTTGTATGGATATTAAGGGAAGCCTTGCACCCAAATTAAAAAAAGAAAAGGTGTGGGACCCCCAGGCCCTATATACTCTGAACAGCAGTATACAGGCGGTCCAAACAAGACAGGGACTGTAGGTTTGTTCTTAAGTTGGATCTGTTTGTAAATTGAAACAGGTACATTTTGTGTAGCTCCAGCCAAAAAAACTATTTTTAAGCTTTTTGGATAACATAGGAAAGGGTTATCACCCCTGTAACATTTGTTTTGCTGTCTGTGCCCCTGTTCAGAAGATTTCACCTTACTTTCTGTCCCAGTGACAGTTGGATTTTGAAAATGTGGGGTTATTAGGGAAACAAGGATTGACATCAGTGGAGACACCTTTTTCCCATATTAACTCTTCCCATATTAACTCAGGAGAGAATTTCCCTTCCTAGGGGTAGATTTCCTCTCACTTCCTGTTGTCTCCCTCCGTTTGTAAGTAGGAGTCATTTGTAAGTCAGATGTTTGAAAGTAGGGGACCGCCTGTATATACTATACGGCCTGCTCTATATACTCTGCAGAAAATTGGGCCTTAGGTGTTGGTGGTGCCACAACACTGTAAGCACTCATAGTTACTCTTGGCGGGTGCAGGAACGGGCCCTGCTGTGAAATATTAGATCAAAAATTTTAATTACATGCCCCTGTTGAACAGGGGCAGAAAAATTGGGTCTTAGGTTGGGTCTTAGGTGGTGGTGGTGGCACAACACTGTAAAGCTTCACAATACTTTTGTCGATCACAGGGATGGGCTCTGCTGTGAAATATTAGAGCAAATATTTTTATTACATGCCCCTCTTAAACAGGGGCAGAAAAATTGGGCCTTAGGCACTGGTGGTGATGCCACAACACTGCAATCCCTCACAGATACTCTAGTTGAGCGCAGGAATGAGCACTGCTGTTAAATATTTGATCAAATGTTGTGATTACACAACCTTTTGTTAAACAGGGGCAAAAAAACTGGGCCTTAGGCCCTTGTGGTGGTGCCAGGACACTGCAACCTTTCACAGATACTCTAGCTGAGAGCAAGAACGAGCCCTGCTGTGAAATATTGCAGCAAAAATTATAATTCTATGACCCTGTTAAACAGGGGCAGAAAATTTGGGCCTTATGCACTAGTGGTGGTGCCTTGAAACAAAAATGTTCTTACAAGCTATCAACATGAACATTGAGGAGGAATAGGATAGTCATCCAGCATAACAGGATAGTCACTCAGCATAGGCAGTCTTCAAGGGATCTCACATTCATAGAAAAATTAATCGGTTACATCAGCATCAGGTGCATGGTAGCTGGTGATCCAAGACTGATTCATTTTAAGGTGAGCCGATCAAGTGAGTCTGTGGACAGGTGCACTCTGTGATCGGATACAAAGCCTACAGCAGCACTGAATATGAAAAAGAACGCTGGATGCAGGACAGGCCAGTAGCTCAATTGCATATTGTGGAAGCTCTGGCCAGTGATCCATCCTCAAGACCCATTAATCCAGTGGATTTTCAGTTGGAAAGGTCTCCAAGTCTGATCTTACCCCTAGGTATTCCTGCACCATGTAAATCAGATGCTTGCAATGGTTGCTAGAACTGATCAGACCTTGAGGCTGCGGACTAAAGAATTGTCTGAATGCATTGGTCAGACAGCCACCTTCTCCACCGCTCCTTCTGTGACTGATCAAAGACTCAGCAACACGTTGTCCAGGAGGACCAGGAAATTGTAAGCTCCCAGGCTCTGGAAACGCATTGCACAAACCTTTCTGCAAGGCCTCCCGAAGATGTTTCATCCTCTGCTTCCTCTGCGAAGGCTGGATAAGTTTCGCAACCTTAACCTTGTAACGTGGATCAAGAAGGGTTGCCAGCCAGTAATGAAGGTTGGCTGAGGCATTCAATCCGGACTCCTCTGGGTCACTAAGGATGACATCATCCACAGCCACCTCCTCCCAGCCACATACAAGTCCATGGGTTTCTGGGGACTGAAAACGATCCCCTGAATACTGCTGCTGATGCTGAGTGCTAGGCTCCACCTCCATGCTGACACAATCCTCATCCTCCTGCTCTTCTTCTTCCTGTGTGATTGGCGGGCCCACAGGAATAATGTCTGGATAAGGGGGGCCTTGAGAGGTAAGGAATTTCTCCTCTTCCTCCCTCTGTTCTGCCTTAAGTGCCCTGTCCATCATTCCACGAAGCGTGTGCTCAAACAGGAAGACAAGAGGGAGAGCATCATTGATGCATGCACTGTTACTGCTCACCATCCTCGTGGCCTCCTCAAATGGGGACAGGACAGTGCATGCATCCTTGATTAGTAGCCACAGGCGTGGCGGAAAAAAGCCAAGCTTCCCTGGTCCTGTCCTGGTGCCATACTCACACAGGTAGTCATTGTTGGCCCTCTGCTGGATGTGAAGCCGCTGCAGCATTGCCAACGCTGAGTTCCACCTGCTGGGCATGTCACAAATGAGGCGGTTCTTTGGCAGGTTGCATTCCTTTTGAAGGTCAGACAGCCAAGCACTGGCATTATATGACTGGCGGAAATGCCCACAGACTTTCCTGGCCTGCCTCAGGAGATCCTATGAGCCTGGGTACCTGCAAACAGGGAACATGTTTATATATATGCACAAGACTGACTGTATATATATATATATATATATATATATATAATTTTTTTTTTTAATACACTGTAGCTAACTGAATCACCTCCCTGCTCAATCTAAATGAAATCACACTCTGTCTCGGTCAACGCCAGCAACACACTACACAGGGCCGACCTGCAGGTGGCCTTATATAGTGTGGGGTGTGGACTTAACCCCCTGAGCCATAATTGGCCAAAGACATCCTGCCTTTGGCAATTATGGCTCTCTTTGCTGACAGCACTGTGATTGGCCAAAGCATGCCAGTCATAGTGCATGCTTGGCCAATCATAGAGAGCGATGCACTTTGATGTCACAGTGCATTATGGGGCGTGATGCCCCACTCGAATTTGGTGCGAACGCCCCATAATGTTCTATTTCGATGAACGCTTGAACAGCCAATGTTCAAGTCAAACTCATGTTCGACCTGAACATAAAGCTCATCCCTATTCATTAGCACATACATCAGTATTAATATTTACGTTCGGGTACATTTTATGTGGGACGTGTACAGTAAGCCAGGGATTAGTATTAGAAGGGAGATTGTCCACATTATTTGAGTTGTGGTACCTTTAAAGGAGACAATATGAGTATTCAGGGGTTCTTACCTTTGTAGGGAGAGGGGTTCTGGGGTAGTCTGGTTAGAGAGGAGGGGACTGATTTATAGTGCTCTCATGTTTGTTAAGTCCTCATTTGGGACTGAAAATTTGAAGGCTTGGATACATTTTTGGTGGGAAAGAGCCTTAAACCCTGATTACAGAGACTTCTGATCTGCAAGGATTAATCTACCTGCAGTAGAGGCCAGAAAAGAAACAGGAATCAGCCAGCAGCTGTCTGTGGGATCGAGTGTGAGGCAGAACACACTTGGGAGACAGAGTAGTGGACTGCTGTAAATAAGACACTGCAAAGCAGCTGAAGACCTGGCCTTGGAATGCCTGAAGCAGACAGGGACAAGTTTTACAGGTAGTGAGCCAGAACTTTGTTTTTTCTAACAAAAATATGGACTGTTTGCATTTGCTTTGCTTCAGAAAAGCAGTTTTGTTTAATTGTTTAGACAAAGGAATGACGGTTTATTTTTACAAGCAGCTGGCTAGTGATCCCGGGCTCCCCGTGTTGTTGGGAATTCATTTTGCATTTGAGGATGGGCTAAGTTAGCACAGAGTCAAGTAACTGTGCCTTTGGTACAATTACAGTTGAACAATATTTCCCCCATCACAATGCGGGCAGGGCTTGACACGTTCAGTGGGGACACTGTGAAACGCACTTGCTAAGGCCTGCATGGCAGACGGAAGCCACGGTCATATTAATTTAGCATTCTAAACGTAGAAGTGAGCCTGTCAGCCTGCACAGGTAACACCTCGCAAACCATGCCCATATTACTTACACTGTTGACACTACTGCACTACAGACCCAACTTTGGCTAGGGAGTACCTCTCTCCAGGTGTGCAGCATTTTTGAGCCAGTACCGCAAGCTTGTACAGGTCTTCACCAACCCAGAAGTCTTGTCATTTCAACCCCAGTGACAATATTCTTTTGTTACTATTGTATACAGGAAACACACTGCTCCATAGCCAGTGGCGGCTGGTGAAGTTTTAAGATGGGGGGGCGCTAGACCACACCCACCCTTTTGACCCATCCCACTTCTCATAAGCCCCACCCATTATAGAATCCACCAACTCCGTCCCCTGTAGTACATCATATACAAGGCTCTACATTATACACAGGGCTCTATACTTCATATACCAGGCTCTACATTATAGACAGGGCTCTGTACATCATATACCAGGCTCTACATTATACACAGGGCTCTGTACATCATATACCAGGCTCTACATTATACACAGGGCTCTGTACATCATATACCAGGCTCTACATTATACACCAGGTTCTAATGACACATCAATATGTCTGACAGCCCAGCCACACTCCTCGTTCACCAGAGAAAAAAAAACAGGAAACACAAAAAAGGTGCTCGGGAAACAGCAATAGGCAGAGGTCACCGCAGACAATGAAGTACAAGAAAGCCTTATAAAATAAAACAAATACAGTCATCACATTTAGTGACTGCAATAATGCAATATCTTACATGTTGGCCTTTGGTGGTGGGATCAGAGGGATGGTGATGATCAGAGACAGAAGGATGGAGGTGGGGTGGGGAGTTGGATCAGTGGTGGGTGGGATGGGATCAGGGACAGAGAGATGGTGGGTGGGATAGATCAGGGACAGAGATATGGTTGGTGGGATGGATCAGGGACAGAAGGACGGTGGGTGGGATGGACCAGGGACAGAGAGATGGTAGGTGGGATGGATCAGGGACAGAAGGACGGTGGGATGGATCAGGGACAGAGAGATGGTGGGTGGGATGGACCAGGGACAGAGAGATGATAGGTGGGATGGATCAGGGACAGAAGGATGGTGGGATGGATCAGGGACAGAGAGATGGTGGGTGGGATGGATCAGGGACAGAGAGATGGTGGGTGGGATGGACCAGGGACAGAGAGATGGTGGGTGGGATGGACCAGGGACAGAGAGATGGTAGGTGGGATGGATCAGGGACAGAAGGGCGGTGGGATGGATCAGGGACAGAGAGATGGTGGGTGGGATGGACCAGGGACAGAGAGATGGTGGGTGGGATGGATCAGGGAGAGAAGGACAGTGGGATGGATCAGGGACAGAGAGATGGTGGGTGGGAGGGATCAGGGACAGAGATATGGTTGGTGGGATGGATCAGGGACAGAGAGATGGTGGGTGGGATGGATCAGGGACAGAGAGATGGTGGTTGGGATGAATCAGGGACAGAGGGATGGGTGGGTGGGGGGAGGCTTCATATGGGCTGTGTGTTTCACAAGAGCCTCCACTGCCTGAAACCATGGATCAAGTAAAAACCTGAGCTACATCACAACTGATTTGATGTAAATTTTATAATAACTTTAAATGTGTACTCGCTGAAAACACATTTTAGTTTCCTAAAAGCAATTATAAGTAAAATGTGACAAAATAATTCGTTTTTTAAAACGTACGTTTTTACATATAAATTTAGAGTTTTGGCATTGCTCATTTAAACAAGAACATTGTTCAATGCTAATGCCAGTAAATATTAGAAATGACAAGATTCTAAAATAAGAGTTTTACATGCAGCTTTGTATCTGCCAGAACAAACAGGAAACATTAGCTTGGATGACAAATAAAAAGTTAAGTTATTCCATTGCAGAGTAAATGTCCATTTAACCCTTCTAGAGTATAACTAGAATGAGATTTTTTCTAAAACTGCCCTCCTTATGCATATAGAGCAGGAAGGGGAGTACTACCAGACGTCACCGGATCCTGTGTATGTTATCAAATCTGGCTGAACACTCCTGACTAGAGAGTAATTGGTAAAGTTTTAGAATGCCCACAGGAAAATCATCAATTCATAGTCTGACAGTAGGCTGCCAAACCGAGACACAGCAACATCAGTGGAGATAAACAGAAGCACTGACGATCAGCACTTGACAAAACACACAGCCCGTGTGAAGCCTCCCCCTCCATCCATCCTGTAGCTCTGCCCCCCTCCTGTGGATTTCCAGCAATACATCTACGGTCTACCTTGTTTCATAGTGTACTCACTGCACTGGCACTGCAGTTCTCTCCTCTGCTCCTCCGCTCGGCGCACTGATCTGACGAAGACCGGAAGTGACTAACTAGTTTGTCACTCAAGCCCATAGCATAGCAGGCGCCGGGCGGATGCAGATCGGCATTTTTAGTTGCGCCGCAAGGCGGGTTAAAACCCCGCAAATGAAGCGCCGCGTCTGCAATCTTGTGATTGCGTTGACGTGGCGCTTCGCATAGTGCACTGTGTCCGGCGCTGCACTGTGTTCAGCGCTCGTACACAGTGCACTTAAGGACTTTTTTTCATTTTTTTTTTTTTAAAGGGCCATTTCAAAAAAAAACAATTTTTTTTTTTTCAATTTTTTTTTTTTTTTGTGACTGCCTGGAGGGGGGGGGCGGCGCCCGGGCGCCCCCTATGGACGGGCCGCCACTGTCCATAGCTCAATGCTTCTTCTCCTCCCAGGGCCCCTTCTGCATCTCTCTCTCTGCAACTTCAGGATAGGTTCCTAGGTGCTGTGTCAAGAGACCAGTCCCAGTATGCATACATCCCAAGTCTCCCGTGAGCCCATTTGGCTGCGGCTCCTGGACACCTGCAAGTGCCCTGCAATATGCCCTGCAATATCCCGGCTGTCAGCCTAGGACAAGAAGTCCTACGGGAACGCATGGGAATGGCCAGGGATGGTACAAGGGCTGGGCGAAGTGTTGCCATGCAGGAGAGGGGTGTGATGCACATGATACAGCCTATTCCCTGAACTCCCGCACAGTGAGGCTGCAGATGGGCACTGATGAGGATACAGATGGGCACAGTGAGGCTGCAGATGGGCACTGATGAGGATACAGATGGGAACAGTGAGGCTGCAGATGGGCACAGTGAGGCTGCAAATGGGCACTGATGAGGATACAGATGGGAACAGTGAGACTGCATTGTTGACACTAATGAAGCTGCAGATGAGCACAGTGAATCTGCATTGATGGGCAATGATGAGGCTGCATTGTTGGCACAGCGAGGCTGCAGATGGGCACAGTGAGGCTGCAGTGTTGGAACTGATGAGGCTGCAAATGGGAACAGTAAGGCTGCATTGTTGGCACTGAGGAGGCTGCAGATGGACACAGTGAGACTGCATTGATGGCTCAGTGAGGCTGCATTGATAGGCACTGATGAGGCTGCAAATGGGCACAGTGAAGGTGCATTTTTGGTGAGTATGACGCAACATTATCTTTTAAAGTATTATCTTATTATGGCATTATATTATTAATTATCTTTAAAGTGTTATTTTATTATAGTATTTTATTATGGGGGGGGAGGGGGGGGGGGGTTGTCAGCACGGAGCTTTACCTCCCTGAAATGAGCTTGCCACCTCCCTGAAATTAGATTTTGCAGGTTGGGATGAGTATGTGGTGAACTGGTCACCAGTCATGGGGCCAAGCATAACACCCCTTCACTACTAGGTTATCTGTACCCCCTGTTTCTTGGCTGGTTGGTTGGTTTAGTATGTGACACAAATATGAAAGCCTTCTTAGGACAGCTTGTCTGCTTGTTAGACCCATGTACTATATCTAACTCCTTTCATTGCCTTGAATAAGCCCTGTACTTTTGATATGCCTAGCATGCACCCTTTTAATAACTTCAGACCAGGCAGTTAAACTGAACAACAAGTTCCTTTACTAAAGTAGTTAGTACAGAAGCAGTTTTCCAAGGCATCTCCAACACACACTCCTGATAAAGTACTCTAGGTGACTATGTTGAAGTGCCCCATTAAGTAGGTATATGTGATCTAGGCAGTAAATCCATATGAGGTAGCAATAATCCACAAAGGGCAGTAAATCCGACTGGCAGCACAAGTCTATACAAGTCCATACCCCATGGAGCTTTGACTAGGCTCCCACAAGTGCAGTGTGACAGAATAACAGCTACATCTTGACTGTTACCCTTCTCCCTTTCTTTTGGGTCACATATGAGACCCTTTTTATATGATGTGACCTGCAGAGGGTGGTAACATTCTACAAAAAGTTTGAAAACTGGTCCAGTGTTAACCCTTCCTTCTCAGGGTACATCAGCTCAACAGGTCAAGCCAGGACACTTTGTAGCAAATGGTCCTTACACAAATTCAGTAGAAATAAATGCACTTGGGGATGGGGTTATAGAACACATGGTTGAGCCACATTTTTACCACCCCTACAATCGCTCTGCCTTAAGATACAAAGGCAGAGGGTTCAACAATATGAAGCTAAGATGAAGAACATGACCTCAAACTAGCAGGAGGAAAGTTCAAAATTAACCTTAGAAAATATTATTTTATCAAAGGAGCAGTTGATGGTTGGAATAAACTTCCAATAGTGGTAATGAGTCAGTAAATAGTAAGCACATTTTAAAATACTCGGCACAAATATCTGTACTCAGATGAAGAGGTAAAAATTCAACAAAAAAGTGATAGACTTGAGGGGCCACTTGGTCTTTTCCTGTCACCACCCTTGTTTCTTGCATCATGCTGAAATGTTCTGCTCCAAACTTTCCATTAAAATATGAATGTAGGCCAAAGAGTTATGTTTGTTTTTTCTCCTTTTCTGTTTGCCATTCCCACTTGTATGCATTTTTCCGAGATCTTGTCTCCATCTTGTTCCATTTTACCTTTAGTTGTCACAAGGACAAAAGGGGTGAAGTACGGTACATCTATTATTTCTTTTTATAGAGCTGAAACCAATATCCTGCACTGTTTGTGTGCAAAAGCCTGGTTTGAAAAGATAAAAAGGTAGACTGGTTGTTGAAATATAGCACACAAAAACTGGTAAAATGTAGAAAAAAATATATATTATGTTACCTTCTCTTACAGTTGTTCTAAAGGCTACACTTTTGCTTTTTCTTTTGCATTTACATCATTAAAGTTAAAAATAAAAAGTCCCAGTACTTTTACACACCCTCCCCCAGTCCCCAAGCACTTACCTATTGTCCTTGTCACACCTGTTGGGATCCATTAACGCTGCTCCCAAGAGCTTTCTGACTCCTTAGCATATACTGAGGTCAGCAAAGCAGTACGTTCCTATTGCCACCTGTTGAACTGCTGCTGGGAGGAGGGAGCAAGGGCGTGACTTGCTGGCGGCGTATGTCTAAAGACACACACAGCTCATCTCAGAGAGGGAGACATCTGCAAATGGGGAGCCAGGGACAATGGCCTTGGGACCCATGGTTACAGGACAAAAGGGACTTTTCAGAAGAAGAGGACTACCCATAATAGATATGTGTGTAACTCTTTTTCTGAAATAAAAAAAAGAGGGTTTAGTATGTTTTCCCTGTAACAGTCACATTGTGGGCCAAAAACAAATTGATAAGTATTTAGAAAATAATTTCAATATTAGACATGTGCAGAAAGAAAACGTTTGGTTTAATTTTGTTTAGATTAGTATGAAAGATACATAGATTGGTTATGTTACTCATTGCATTTCATTGTATTTGTTACATTCAGGTGATTGATTTTCTGAATTTTTGTTGCCCTCTCCTTTGTTATTTACACTGGGGAGGGGGGGGGGGGGTGGTTTACACTGTCATACACTGCGGGGGGGGGGGATTGAGGGGTGCGGACCTCTTATTTTTTTGGGGGGGTGGGGTGGATCAGTGGCAGCAGCGTTCATTGTGATTGATGTTAGATTTACTTTGGGCGACATTGTTTTATTTTTTTTATTTTTTAATAAAGGTCTTGACGGTGTTTGTGTTTCTATTTTATGACACTTTTTCGTACAATGTGCCCCTACTCATTCACATGGGGGGTGGGATATGGGGGCTCCCTTGTTAAAGGGGCATTCAGATTCCGATAAGCCCCCTGCCTGCAGATGCCCAAAACCAATACCCAGGATTGTGGGGGAGAGGCCCTAGTCCCCATCAACATGAGGACAAGGTGCTTTGGAGGTAATCCCCCCTGCCCCAAAGCACCCCCATGTTGATGACATGTGGCCTGGTATGGTTTGGGGGGGTGATCAATCCCCTCCTTTTCTGACTTGCCGGGCTCCATGCTTGGATAAAAGTCTGGTATTGATTTTTGGGGGGATCCCATGCCATTTAAAAAAAAAAATTGGCATAAGGCTCCCTTTAAAAAGACAAAAAGGGCTTGGTATGGACTGGGGGGCACACTGTTTTTTAAAATTATTTTTTAATGCCAGCAATTATTTTGTTTACATTCTGCTGTCAGCAGGGAATTCCACTGATAGCAGATGACTCATGGTTGTTAAGGACGTGGCAGCCTGCTCCTTAACAACCAGCTATTATCAAATAAATTTGAATAATATGTTTAATTCAGATGCTTTAAACATCCAAATTAAACAAATTAAGTTCTTTATTTGTTATTATTGATTTCGGATTTAATTAAATCCATTACTGTTGTATTCAGAAATTTGGATACATCTAAATTTCCAAATAATGCTAATTTCGTCCGAATTTTCATTCAGAAGTAAGCAAACTGCACATGTGTATTTATTATTGTTTTTGCCCTTGTCTAGATATAGTCAAGAATTAACAGAGCTGATGCAGCCCAGTAAATAGGGAAAACTGTTCAGCTAAACATCAGTTTTGACCTTTTTCTCAGTAAAAATGGTTGATATAACCCCCAACATAAAGTACAGGACTATAAAAATAAAAAAAGGTGTGAGGCTTTAATACAGCTTTGCAGTATATGTAAAGCTACCTACTAAAATCTTTTATAAGATTGAATTTAAAAAGCAATTTTCAATATTTTTAAATTAGAAGTAAATATTCACAAAAATAGTTTTATTGTAAATTAAAACAAATTACTTTTTGGTCCAAACAATGCAGCCCCCACTTTGCTCATGCTGTTTCTTCCTGTGCTGTGCATATTCTGTAGACTGATTTACAATTACTCTATAAAAAAACAGGAGAAAAAAGTAAAAACTCTTTCATGTGTAGCAATGGATTACAAGGTGTAAACAAGTTGTTATGTTTCAAATGCCACTTGAGGCTTCATTCACACCTGTGGATTGCCGGAGTGTAATTTTCCACAATGCACAAAAACATGCTGCCCTTTTGCAGACACACAACGGTGTAATTATTTCTTAATGGCACCCCCAAGCAGTCCCATGCGTTTTTGTATGTTGGGATTATTAAAATGGGTCAGGCATTCCTTTGGCATATTTCTTGTACCTGGGGCAGCCCATTGCAATTAATTGGCTGCCCTAAATGCAATGCATATGAAAATGAAGCCTTATGCACTGACATACATCTTTAGAGTAGTATGTCTTGTACAGTATGGTCACCTATGGTCACCAGTCTGACATCACCAGGATTCTTCTACTGGGTAGGAACTACCCTGTTTCCCCTAAAATAAGACCTAGTGTGATTGTCGGTGATAGCTGCAATAAAAGCCCTACCCCCCCAATTAAGCCCTAGTTAAAGTCCTTGTAGGTCTTCTTTTCAGGGTAGGGCTTATTTTTGAGGAAACAGAGTAGGGCTTATTTGGGTGGTAGGGCTTATATTGCAGCCAACACCGACAATCACGCTAGGTCTTATTTTAGGGGAAACAGGGTACTTTTTGATGACTCAACAATGTGATCTTGTAATCAGCCCCTCAGGTAAGAGTTTTTGACTTTCCAGTCTGGCTGCTTAACATCTGAGTTCCAGCCTCAAGGTTACCTGCACGATTCCCTGGATTCATTCTTGGAACTCTTTGGATTCCCTGGATAGTTTTGCAAATCTGCTGATTGGGCTATCCTCGCTTGATTCACTCATTGTCGCTGACATTCAAATCCACTATTTCTGGTAAGAGTGTATACCCCTTATCTCAGATGGAGGACACACTATCCCTGATGCTCTACATACCTGCTGAGGCCTTTGTACCCCACTTTTAAGCAACAACTTTTCGTGGTGGACTCCATATATGTTTACCATAGGATTGTTTCACGTTTGGGACTTTCTCACCTGTGTTTCTACTCATTATATACATGTTCTGTTTTATATTCATTATATTTGAGATTGATTTTTAACACAAAGTTTTTTATTATTTACACACAATACTTGATATATTGTTCAATGTTTATTGTTTTATATTTTTAGCGCTACATTTTTCACTGATCTTTTGCATTGAACTTTTGTCACATTCTTATGTAGCAGCTGTTCATTTTTCTTCACTAATTGAGTTAACGCAGTAATATCCCCTATCCACGTTGGACAGTATAGTTACCTGCTGACTTGACACCATCCATAGGAGGTTCACAGTATTTGAATTCAATGCAATTTTAATTCAGATAATTGCAGTACAGCAGATGTTTTTTTCCAGTCTTTTGAAATATAAGAAGACAATGACTTCCCTAAAACGCTGTCCCTGTGAAGTGGAAACACTGACTGAGGGAACATGGAAGAAACATAGAAGAAACAGGGAGGGTCTAAATAGGATTGAGCTAACTGGTACAAAAGAGGAGGGGAGGACAGACATACCAAATAAGTAAATAAGTGAACAGTTGTAGTGGCTTTAAACTGCCATTAGACATTAACATACCAGAACAATATTGACCTGATTCAGTTCAATACAGCTTAGAAAGTAGAAACATGTAAGCAGGACAACACAAACATTTAGGGGTTGCATCTCCTGTATACAGGTGTAGCACCCTCTAGTGTGCTAATAGTGAAAGAGTAGGTAAAACCCAGTCTGACTCGTGGTTAAGCATGAGTCATGGAATTTGGGTCAGGGTTTACTTGAGTTTAGGCTGGATGACTCATGCAAGTAGGTTTATGGTGCCTCCCTCTAAGTTTTGAGTAAACTTCTAGAGGTTAGTGGATGGAGGCCAAGAGGATTTATCTGCATACTCAGGGGAGCTTGGCTAATCCCCAGGCAATGGGCCTGGCAGGGTGGTTGAGCCAACCCTTAAGCAGGGATGGGTCATGTTGGCAGGGGGAGATGGGTGGAAGATGGGGATGGAGTGCTGAGGGGACTGTCGGTGGCTCTTGAGGAGAACCCCTCTGCCATGGGCCAGGGCCAGGGCTTGGGCTGGCTTGGGAGGATCCTGACAACAGAAGCAGTTTGGAGGGAGTCTTTCCTGAGAGGCAGCATGAGCAAGGAGGACAGTGTGATGTGCTTAAATCTTCTTTAACCTTGCCCTGAGAGATCTCAGGAGCAGTCAGGTAGGCTGGTGGGGAGACAGCTAGGTGGAATGGTGAAGAAGCAGCCAGGTGGGCTGGCATTTCCTGCAGCAGTAGAACTGAGACCAGTGTCTGAAAGGGTGTTGGAGGTACTCCAGAATGCATTTTACAACACGTTGTGCTACTTTTAAAGTTACTGATAGTTCCTAGTTCATAAGGGACTTCTGCATTTTCTTTTTACCCGAGACTGTTGGTACTCGAAAGCAGTGGTGTATTTTGGTTTTGTGCTGCCCTAGGCAGAACTGAAATCAGGCAATGCTCCCACCCATGTAAATTTGCCTTAACTTTTTTGGGGGGTCACATCACCCAAAAGTGAAGGACTACAAGTTCCAGCATGAAGACCTTAGATATAAGGATGTGACTCCCTCCAAAACTGAAGGTCTTCAAGTCCAAGGATGAACCCCGAGATCTCCTGGGTTCATACTGGGACTTGTAGTCCTTCACTTTTGGGGGGTAACATCCTCCAAAAGTGAAGGACTACAAGTCCCAGAATGAACCCCTCTTTGTATGGTTCTCTGCAGACTGCACATGATGACAAAGTCTTAAACTGGCCTGCGCTGGGCCTCAACTTTCAGGCTTCACATAGACAACTCTTTTATTCCCTCATATCATAGAGGAGGTGGGAGGACCATAGAGAGCACTGGCATGGAGGAGGAGAAAGTAAAACCCTCCTCTGCTTTGAATTCTGGGGCTTCCAGGCTCCTTCTCCAGGGTGGGGAGTCGCGGTCGTGACATCACTGTTTGCTAGACGCTAATCTGCTCTAGCAACCAGTGACCAGTAATAACATCAGTCATCGGTGGAGGTGGGGGCAGAGACGGAGCCAGCGATATGGCAGCTCTCCTTCAGGTAAATCTGCGACTTTGCTGCGGGCTAGATTCGGGGAAGGGGAATGCCTGATCAGTGGCCCAGTCTAAGTCAGACTGTTTGACCACTAGTATTACTTCTGCGCGAGCGTGTGGGCAAGCTGACGGACAGGTGGGGGGGGGGGGGGGCGGCCTCAGGCAAACGCCTTGTTTGCCTCATGGCAAATACACCACTGCTTGAAAGGAAGACAGTTCTGAAGCATTTTCATAGGGAAAAAGTTGTCTTTAGTTTTGTGCAAGTCAAGTTGGGCATCCCTTTATACCTATCCCCATCCAAGTCATCACTCCTAATTTCATAACAAAACAAAAAAAAAACAAGTTCAAAGACTGATCCTTGAGTCTGGACAAAGTGTGAGAAAAAATTCTTATTGCCTGGCTGTGCAGGAGTGTGGAACCCAATCATCTGCAACACCTAAGGGGGTAGTGATACACGTGTACTCATATTTTTGGGAATGCTAGATACCCGAACAAGTGTCAAGCAACATATTGATGAGTCTATAGAGAATATAACTGTCTTCATACTAAATATAGTGGATGGCTATGCTCTATAGTTTTTGAACTTTTCTGGATGATCCTATACTGCACAAATTATGGGTTCTGTTAGGGGAGATAGAGGGTAGCCCCCCAAAAAGAGACCAAACTTGGAGTCAGCAGTGGCAGTGGAAATAAAGCTAATTCAATTGGTATCTTCATTAACATACGTATTTATTGATCTATTGATGAATGCAGTGAAGAAGAATCAACACGTTTTGTGGCTCTCTGGTGGACACCTCATCATCATAATTTTACTGCACACAATAAATGGCAGTAGCTTACATTTGTTCAGCCATAAATGTACACTACTCCTGCCCATTTAAAATGTGCAGTACACCTACAGTATGTCTTGATTTGTTTTGTTTTTTTTCTTTCACAACCAAAAAGTAACTATTTTTGGATTTACTTCCTTTCCACAAGGACATCTCTACTGACCACAGTACCACAGTTTAGACCCCCCCCCCCCCTTATCTATGCCCCTGACTTATAGTAGCTTATGGGCATAGTCAATTTGTCAGTATTTCCTGCATTTGTGATTGTGACCTCCTTTGGAGTCAACCACCCCAAACAGAGAAGAATGGCGCAAGAGGAATTACCATAGACAGTCGGGGATCTAATGATAACAGCAAGGTACTATACAGACTGAGCAAGAACAAAATCCATATACAAAGTTAATAATGTCCTAGAGGAAAAAAACTATACTTGTGGCAGCTCCCCTGTGAGTGACGCAATTCTTTGAAATGAAAACAAAGGAAGAGCAAGGTGCGCCAAACTAAGTGTAGGAGTTAAGCCATAGGTAAATTGAATAGGCAAACAGCCAAGTGGGTAATCGCATAACATGAGGGCTAAAAATACATGGTTATAAAAGTCATGTGTCACTGCACCATGATAAATCCTTGGAGATTGGCAGGATAGATGTGACAGCTGGCCAGGTGTCTGCCCCGCGGTGGATGGAACCAATGTGGAATGTACTCGGAGCTGGACCGGATGTAACATTAAGGCGATTCAGGGGATGCATTTCAAAGCATGCACTTTTTGCTCCAACCTGAGTGGCTGTAGGACATGTCAATCTTATATAGACCGGTCCGTGGGCAGGCCAGGACATCACAGAGGAAAGTAATAGCCCACAATTAGAGGGACCATAAATTCATGGATTGGGCCACACAGCGTTCCAATTAAAGGTAATATATAAGTATGGGGGGGCTGTACAATAATCAGATAAACAATTCTTGGTAAATTGTTAATAAAAAATGTTAAACTAGCAGGAAATACACATATAATAATAGCAAATTTATAATAGCAATAAAAACCATTTATAAAACATTGAGGATTGAAGAATAGATCAATTAAGAATAATAATAAAAATTATGACGAAATAAAAATGAAAATAAAAATTAAGGTGCAAATGCGTGAGACTTCCGGGAAGGCAGCATGATCTGGGAGCTCTGCTCTGCCCTGGCCTGCAAGAACACATGATCGCGGGACACATACTCCTAAAGTGTCCCACTCTGCAGCCCCTCACAGAGAAAGGCATCTGGAGAACCCCCATGCCCGGCGGCTCTGCTTGGCGTGACCTGAGACAGCAATTTGAGGCTGAAGAAGAGCAGGCCAATTCCAAGATGGCGTCTGCGACCATTCAGAATGATCTAGATCCAGCAAAACAGCTCGACCCCAGCTACACTCTCCTTTACCCCCCAGCCACACACACTGGGCCCCATACCAGTGACCTCTTCTGACACATTCCACTGAATCTCTCCTGGGACGGGCTATGGGGGAGGCCTCACTGTCTCCTATGGGTGTTACACCACTCAACAGCTCCTACATCCCTGAATCTGAACCAACTCACCCCCCTCTAACCCTCGGGAGGTATTCTACAGAATCTGCTGAAAAAGGGCTTGGCCCAGACCGCAGCTAAAATCACAGGGGATATTAAGGCAGACTTCCATAACCTGGGATGTAGGATGGAGGCCATAGAACATAAACTTGACATCACTGTTTCCAGAGCAAATCAGAACTCTGAGCATATCCAGGTTCTACAAGAGCAGCTGGACACAGCTCTCTCCCATATTAATGACCTGGAAAATAGGGCCAGAAGATACAACTTCAGGATCAGGGGCTTGCCTGAGTCTGTCACAGATGTCATTCCAGCTGATCAAACATCTTATCCCTGATATTCCAACCCACAGAATGGAACTGAATCGAGCACACAGATCCCTGGAACTACCTAGGAAGAATAGTAACTATAGAGACATAATCATCAAACCCCATTTTTATGAGGTGAAGGAGGAAATTATGAGACAGTCACATCAACATTCCACACTGACCTGCCTCGGAACCCCCATACAAATCTTTGCTGACATTTCAGCTTCCGCTATTCAAAGAAGAAGATACCTGAAGCCGCTCCTCACAATTCTTTCACAAAATGAAGTAAAATACTGGTGAGCCTTCCTTTTTGTCCTTTCATATATAAGAATAAAACCCATTTCTTTATTACTCTTGCAGAGGGAGAACGCCTTCTTCTACAACTCAAATTCATCTCGCAAGAATCTTCAATGGACTATGAAGAGACCTACCCCCACCAGTCCCATCACTCTTGTCTGGAGCAAGAACAAACCCAAACGATCTAAGGACAACAAACCTCCATAACCTCTCCAAATTCCGGGGAGCCCTACTCCCAACCTAGGTCTCATTTTTCTGGTACAAGGATTCCGGATCATTCCTTTCTCAGGACTGAACGTTTAAGATTGGGAAGTATTTCCCATTCCTTTTTTTTTCTACAGGCATATGTTTCAGGTTTTTCCTCTATAGTTTAGTTTGCAATCATCAGCCCACTCTTCCCTTGTGTCCTCTACACTTGAACAGACAGAAGGGTGCAAGCTACGTGATCTCATCTCAAGAGGTCTTTTTTGGACTCTTAGTGGTTACAAAAACACTTTCCTGATGCTTTCTCAAGTAAGTCAGGCTACTTCTATCTACCTGACCTCCCTCTTGTGAGTCCAGGTAGATCAAAGACAGGGGCCACAAGTTGATTACCTTTGCAGCAGGGCTCATTAATGCACTCCAACTAGAGTATCTGGGAGAGGTTGCAGTGTCGTGGCACCAGCAAGCAGTGCCTAAGGCCCAATTTTGCATCCCCTGTTTAACAGGGGCATGTAATTACAATTCTTGGTATAATCGTTCACAGCAGGGCGCTCCAGCGCCCACCAAGAGTCACTTTGATTGCTTACAGTTTTGTGGCAACACCAACACCTTAGGCCCCCATTTCTGCAGAGCATATAGGGCAGGCCCCTACTTTCAAACATCCAACTTACAAATGTCTCCTACTTGCAAATGGACGGAGACAACAGGAAGTGAGATGAAAAAAAGAGGACGGCCAAAAAAAGTATACAGGGGTGATAACCCTTCCCTATGTTTTCCAAAAAGCTTAAAAATAGCTTTTTTGACTGGAGCCACACTTTAAAAATGTACCAGTTCAAAATTACTAACAGATTCTACTTAACACAACAAACCTACACAGTCCCTGTCTTGTTTGCACCGCCTGTATACTGCTGTTCTGAGTATATACAGTGGTGTGAAAAAGTGTTTGCCCCCTTCCTCATTTCCTGTTCCTTTGCATGTTTGTCACACTTAAGTGTTTCGGAACATCAAACCAATTTAAACAATAGTCAAGGACAACACAAGTAAACACAAAATGCAATTTGTAAATGAAGGTGTTTATTATTAAAGGTGAAAAAAAATCCAAACCATCATGGCCCTGTGTGAAAAAGTGATTGCCCCCCTTGTTAAAACATACTATAACTGTGGTTGTCCACACCTGAGTTCAATTTCTCTAGCCACACCCAGGCCTGATTATTGCCACACCTGTTCACAATCAAGGCATCACTTAAATAGGAGCTGCTTGACACAGTAAGGTCCACCAGAAGATCCTTAAAAGCTACACATCATGCCGAGACCCAAAGAAATTCAGGAACCATTGAGAAAGAAAGTAATTGAGATCTATCAGTCTGGAAAGGGTTATAAAGCCATTTCCAAAGCTTTGGGAATCCAGCGAACCACAGTGAGAGCCATTATCCACAAATGGCGAAGACATGGAACAGTGGTGAACCTTCCCAGGAGTGGCCGGCCGCCCAAAATTACCCCAAGAGCGCAGCGACGACTCATCCAAGAGGTCACAAAAGACCCCACAACAACGTCCAAGGAACTGCAGGCCTCACTTGCCTCAGTTAAGGTCAGCGTTCATGCCTCCACCATCAGGAAAAGACTGGGCAAAAATGGCCTGCATGGCATTGTTCCAAGGAGAAAACCACTGCTGAGCAAAAAGAACATCAAAGCTCGTCTCAATTTCTCCACAACACATCTTGATGATCCCCAAGACTTTTGGGACAACATTCTGTGGACCGATGAGACAAAAGTGGAACTCTTTGGAAGGTGTGTGTCCAAGTATATCTGGCGTAGAAGGAACACTGCATTTCAGAAAAAGAACATTATACCAACTGTAAAATATGGTGGTGGTAGTGTGATGGTCTGGGGCTGTTTTGCTGCTTCAGGACCTGGAAGACTTGCCGTGATAAAAGGAACTATGAATTCTGCTGTCTACCAAGAGATCCTGAAGGAGAATGTCCGACCATCTGTTCGTGTACTCAAGCTGAAACGAACTTGGGTTCTGCAGCAGGACAATGATCCTAAACACACCAGCAAGTCCACCACCGAATGCCTGAAGAAAAACAAAATGAAGACTTTGGAGTGGCCTAGCCAAAGTCCTGACCTGAATCCTATTGAGATGTTGTGGTATGACCTTAAAAAGGCCGTTCATGCTCGAAAACCCTCTAATGTAACTGAATTAGGACAATTCTGCAAAGATGAGTGGGCCAAAATTCCTCCAGGACGCTGTAAAAGCCTCATTGCACGTTATCGCAAACGCTTGGTTGCAGTTGTTGCTGCTAAGGGTGGCCCAACCAGTTATTAGGTTTAGGGGGCAATCACTTTTTCACACAGGGCCATGATGGTTTGGATTTTTTTTCACCTTTAATAATAAACACCTTCATTTACAAATTGCATTTTGTGTTTACTTGTGTTGTCCTTGACTATTGTTTAAATTGGTTTGATGTTCCGAAACACTTAAGTGTGACAAACATGCAAAGGAACAGGAAATGAGGAAGGGGGCAAACACTTTTTCACACCACTGTAGGGCCTGGGGGCCCAACGCCTTTCCTTTTTAAAATTTAGGTACGGGGTTCCCCTTAATATCCATACAAGACCATTTTTTTCTCAATGATTTTTATCCGTATTGCCGGAACCAGACATGACATTAAAACCGCAAGCAGTTTTAAATGACTTTTTTCCATTAAATGTCATTTTGTGCAGGGGCTGTTCTAAACACGGGAAACACGTGCCACATCACAGACATACTATAGACGCCCCCCAGGCACGATATTTGAAGGAATATTTCACTTTTTTCCCCACTTTAATGCCATTAAAATCAGTGCTCCCGAAAAAACTTCAGTTTTTAAAAAGAATTGGCATTGACCCACGTCCCCTGGGGCAGGAGCCAGGTCCCCAAACCCGTTATAGGACAATATCTTGTCTCATATCTTGTATCATATTAGCCATTAAAATTAGCACTTTTTATTTCAAACGTTCGAGTCCCATAGACTTCAATGTTTTAAAGTTTGCATACATTTTCGGTCCGTTCGAAAGTTCTGGTGCGAACCAAACTGGGGGGGGGGGGGGGGTGTTTGGCTCATCCCTTGTGAACAGTGACATCTGGGAGTCTATAAGCAATGTCCTAGCAACAAGGCAGGATGTGGTGCTGATATTTCTGGGAGTTTTGGCGTCTGGGAGAAAGGGTTCTGGAAGTACGAAAATGGCCTACACCTACAGAAAAGGTGTTTATCAACTGTGGTCATCACTGCACAGTTTGTTTTTATCTACAGGCCCCCCTTAACTACATAGGCAGTTTTTTGTTTTGTTTTTTTGTAAAAGGGAACTATGCCTTTAATCATGGTGTAATCTCTAACTAACCACGTATACTAAATCAACCAATATGATCCTGCACTTACCTTATCAAGCACCAAAACTATTAGCAATGAAGAGTTCTCTCATGCACCATGGCCTTCCCTATTTTGGCCATATAAACCACCAAGTGACCAATATTAAAATCATTATTTTATGGTCCTAGGTCCCTCAGGTACATATATAAAGTACAGAAGCTGGAAATCAGACTGATGAAAGGTAAAGCTAGATATGTTTTTTCTTAATCTATTAATTTATTTTAATCTATAGAAAGGAAAAAAAATGCAGATTTCACCAATAGCAAGCATTTACAAGTAAACATTCCTTTTCTAAGGTACTGAAAAGCAACAGATGAAATCTGGCTGTTATTTTCTGGTTTGCCAGCTATCCTCACAATTCTGATGAAAAATGGAAACTTGTGGGTCTAGGAATACATGAGCTGCCCTTGCTGATTTTCTTGTTGGCTTTAAAGTGGTCATCCTGATTATGTCATCTGCTTTCTGCTTTACAGTGCTGTATATTGGTTGTGCTTTACTGATCTGTCTCACATTGTACTCTCTATGGCAGATATTTACAAAATAGGGTAACCGCACTCCTACATAAAATGCAACAAAGCAGTGTTACACCACCTTCTAAATAAATAAAGTGCAAACTTATTGATCAAGAGTGCAACAAATCGGTGTATAAGCTTCAATAAATAAAGTGCAGGCTTATTGCTCAATAAAGTACAATACTCTGTGTAGACTAGTGTTCTATGCTCTATTCCTATTTAATAAAAAAACATATGAAACCAGTCTTTTTCTCTTTCTTGGTTATGTGTAAAATCAGTATCTTAGTTTCTCATAAATTAAGTCCATACATTAAAGTGAATAAGTTGATGACACAAATCACACATCAGTGCAAAATCTTTATTGATCAATGAGTTTTCCCTTTATTTATTTATAAGATGTGTTTGCACTGATTTGTTGTACCTTATGTAGGAACACTGTTACCTTATTTTGTAAATATCTGCAATATAGTATCATAAGTCTTGGTTCACACTGGAGCGGCACCCGACTCTGAAGCCGCCCCACACAACGCAACTTCAGCATGGCTTCCAAGGAACTTCTTTAATAGAAGTCAATGCAAGTCACACTGAAGTCACCCCCAAGAAGTACAGGAACCTTTTTCTTAATCAGAGTGGCTTGAGTCGCTCCAATTAGAACGGTTCCATTGCACTGAATGCAGCCCGACTTGTCAGGCATCTAAGTCAGCTGACAGGTCACCACAGTGTGAACTGAGCCTAATGCCGCGTACACACGTATCAGACTATCCGGCGGACTTAGTCTGGCGGACTGTCCGCCGGACTTTCCGAACGAGCTTAAAGGGGAATCCCTACACTGAAAAAAACGGCGTGGGGGTCCCCCTCTAGGTCCATATAAGACCCTTATCCGAGCACGCTACCCGGCCAGCCAGGAAAGGCGGTGGGGACGAGCCGTACCAGGCCACGTGCCCTCAACATGGGGGGGTGCCTTGGGGAAGGGGGGCCGTGCGGCGACTTATATAGGGGCATCACCGGATGATGTCCCCGTCCATTATGATGTCACAGTTCCAGAGGAAAAGAACAGAAGAGAAGAACAGAAGACGGCGATAGCGGCGACAGAAGATAGGGCCACCGCTTGTAAAAGAGCTAGAAGAAGGCGCGGTGGCCCGGCAAGAAGAACCGAAGAGGGGGACAAGACCCCTGAAGTCGGAAGAAGAGGGCGGCGGTGAAGAAGAAAGCCGGGCTCCTCCGCTAGTAAAAGAGCTAGCAGAAGATAGCGGAGGAGTCCGGCAAGAAGACGGAAGAAGACCCCCAGAGCTGTGCAATAAACTATTTTAACCTTTGTGTGTTGTGTTTTTTTTTTACATTTTTTTCACAGGTGAATGGGTAGGGGTACATTGTACCCCATACTTATTCACATAGGGTGGGGGGCCAGGATCCGGGGGCCCCTTATTAAAGGGGGCTCCCAGATTCCAATAAGCCACCCACCCGCAGACCCCGACAACCAACAGCCAGGGTTGTCAGGAAGAGGCCCTTGTCCTCATCAACATGGGGACAAGGTGCTTTGGGGTGGGGGGACCGCGTGGCCCCCCCTTCCCCAAGGCACCCCCCATGTTGAGGGCACGTGACCTGGTACGGTTCAGTAGGGGGGCGCTCGCTCGCCCCCCCCTTTCCTGGCCGGCTGGGTAGGATAAGGGTCTGATATGGACCTAGGGGGGACCCCCACGCCGTTTTTTCGGCGTAGGGATTCCCCTTTAAGTTAATACCAGGTGACGGGGCCAGCGACGCCTCCTTCGCTGGTCCCGGCTACTTGGAGCCGCGCTCAAAATGAGCAGACTTTTCTCCGGGCGGGAAAAGTCTGTTCATTGCAAAAGTACAGCGGACTAGCACACACATGGCCATACTGTCCGCTGAAATGCGAGTTTTGATGTGCAAAACTCCAATCTTAGTCCGCCAGAGCCTACACACAGCAGATTGACCCGGCGGATCATGTGTACACGGCATTAGGGAATACTCTTTTGACAGCAGCTAGGGTATAATTGATTTTTGGTTCCACTGACAGTGAGGCTAGGTTCACACTAGTGCAATGCCAGACATCGCATGTGATTCGCACCACATTACTGTGCACATCACATGCCATGTCTGTGCAATGCAAAATCCACTATATCAGGTATCAGGAAATACCAACAATATCAATTTGACATTGTGTTGTCTGTCAGCAGAAGAACTCTCTTTACTAGTAGCAAACTTTGTTTTATAATACCGGCAATGGCTTCAAGGTAAATCCATGCTTCTTGCTGCACTATTTACACTACTAGTACATATATATATAAAAAAGCTGATCACCGTAATCACCCTTGCCATTATTGAATGGTTTGTCTCATATCTGTAACTGATATATTCTGCAGGAGAGCTTGGAACATCAGGTGAACATAGAAGAAAAAAATGAAAAAAGAAAATGGATACAACCACCACATCTAAGAAATGGTGAGCTGCAATATAATAAATGTTTGATTTGAGTTTAATACTGCTTTAAGCGCTTGTAGGGTACTATATAAAATGCCATAACTGTAAAACATTTTTGATTTACTGAATAAGGCAGAGAATCCTGAACTTCTGTGCTCCGTTCTGTCTGACATTAAAGGGTTTGTGTATTGTGTGATGACTGAGCTGTACAATTGCTGGTGACTGTCTTCTGTATTTTCTCTCATGACCATTCTCTGTCAGCCTTCTTCCTACATTATCTCAGCATCCTTTATCTGCCATCCATTTATTTCAGCTAAAGCCAATGGCGTCTCTTGCATCTTTCCAGCTGGTTTTATGTAGGCTCTGAATTCCCAGCTGTGCATGTCATTTGGGTTGGGGTCTGTTTCCTTTTCTTCATAGTATATATTGTTATCACTCTTTGTTTACGTACTGCGGCAATGTACTTAAAGCGAACCTGGACAAAAAAAACACAAGTCAGCATTAAAGCGTTTTTAAACCCAAAAGAAAAAATGTGATATATTGCAGCCTACCAGCTCTTAGGTATGGTGGCTGCATTTGTTTTGTTTTTTTCTTTTTAGGTTGTTTTTGCCTTTTTTTTTTTTCATCTTGTAAACTGACCAGTAAGTCTGTTATTTGTCAAGCAAAAGTGGCCCTTAGGGGGTTTAGACAAACCATTAACCCCCGACATGGGTGCTTACAATAGTCAGCTTTTTATTCATTTAGGTAAAAACTTTCAAATGCCCAAAAGGAAAGATAAAACTGTTGCTGTAACATCTTAAAGCCCAGCTCCACCCAAAAGGGGAATCTCTGCTGGTTTGCACCCCCCTTCACTGGCACATTTGTTGGCACTTTTTCGGGGGGGGGGAGGGGGTAGCGGGTACTGGTTTTGACAGGTACACACTGCCAGTACCTGTGTGTACGGCAATCTGCCATGTGTACGGCCCATCCTCCTTCCCCCCACTGCCTTCTGGGACCTGTGTGTGCCCCAGAAGATGGTGCAACCATTCATAAAGCACAGCACGGCTCGCGTATGCACAGTAGGAAACTGGCTGTGAAGGCTTCACTGCCGGTTTCCCTTACTTTTGTAGCGCTATCCCTCCCCCCCCCCCCCCCCGAGCCACTGGTATTTTTATTGGATCCCTCCTGCCCTGCACCTGTGATGGCGTGCCCTTTTCCTAGACCCAAGAACACTGACACACCTTGAAGGTTTAAATAGGCTTTATTTCCAACCAAGGTGTGTCGGGTGGAGGACAGGGGGTGTCACTCACTGATACAAAGGCTTTGGGCACTTTGGCAGTGATGACTTCTGCAGAACTACTCTCTCTATATTCATTCATTGATTCCATGGTAGGAAGCATCTTTTGCCTAACCCACTGATCTCTGGGCTCTAAACAGTGATGGCTGGTGCTCAAATTATTTTATTTTTTTTGGGGGGGGGACGGGGACGCAAACAAACTAAAATATTCTGAAAAAAAAAACATCAAAAGCAGCCACTGTACCATTAAATGCAGCCACTGTGTCATCAATTGCAGACACTGTGCCCATCATATGCAGCCACTGTGCCTATCATATGCAGACACTGTGCCCATGAAATGAAGCCACTGTGCCCATCAAACGCAGCCACTGTGCCATCAAATGCAGCCATTGTGCTCATCAAATGCAGCCACTGTGCCATTAAATGCAGCTACTGTGCCATTAAATGCAGCCAATTGCAGCCTCACTGTACCCATTATGAGGGGTTCACTTCCCACCATCATCCCTGTGCTGAGTTTCTTGTGATTGTATTGATATGGTGCTTCCTATAGTGCACTGTGTCCGGTGTCCAAACACAGTGCACTTAAAGGACAATTTCTTTATTTATTTTTTGACTGCTGGGTGGGGGGTGGTGCCCATGCACCCCCTATGGACGGGCCACCACTGGCCCTAACATTTCTCTAATAGAGGGTTCCACTGTGACTTCAGAAAGCTGAGGAGAGAATCTGTCTTCAGGACCCTGAATTTCCATCTTTTCCTCATGTCCACAGGATACCTCTTCTGACTGAGACACATTCAGTGTTGAGGCCTTTTCCTCTTGAATTAGTCTGTGGTACATTGGCTGCAACTGGGGGTGCACACTTTGGCAAGGAATCACATCTGGAGGCAACAGGAACCAACAGTCATATCACCAGATCTGTGTTTGTTCCCACGATCAACGAACTTCCTATGGACCATGGTGACTCACTAATAAGGCTAGGATGAATATGATTGGGGTCTAATGAACCCCCAACTGAGTGAGAAGAAATGGGTGGATTGGAGGATGTGTACGGCCCATCCTCCTTCCCCCCACTGCCTTCTGGGACCTGTGTGTGCCCCAGAAGATGGTGCAACCATTCATAAAGCACAGCACGGCTCGCGTATGCACAGTAGGAAACTGGCTGTGAAGGCTTCACTGCCGGTTTCCCTTACTTTTGTAGCGCTATCCCTCCCCCCCCCCCCCCCCCCGAGCCACTGGTATTTTTATTGGATCCCTCCTGCCCTGCACCTGTGATGGCGTGCCCTTTTCCTAGACCCAAGAACACTGACACACCTTGAAGGTTTAAATAGGCTTTATTTCCAACCAAGGTGTGTCGGGTGGAGGACAGGGGGTGTCACTCACTGATACAAAGGCTTTGGGCACTTTGGCAGTGATGACTTCTGCAGAACTACTCTCTCTATATTCATTCATTGATTCCATGGTAGGAAGCATCTTTTGCCTAACCCACTGATCTCTGGGCTCTAAACAGTGATGGCTGGTGCTCAAATTATTTTATTTTTTTTGGGGGGGGGACGGGGACGCAAACAAACTAAAATATTCTGAAAAAAAAAACATCAAAAGCAGCCACTGTACCATTAAATGCAGCCACTGTGTCATCAATTGCAGACACTGTGCCCATCATATGCAGCCACTGTGCCTATCATATGCAGACACTGTGCCCATGAAATGAAGCCACTGTGCCCATCAAACGCAGCCACTGTGCCATCAAATGCAGCCATTGTGCTCATCAAATGCAGCCACTGTGCCATTAAATGCAGCTACTGTGCCATTAAATGCAGCCAATTGCAGCCTCACTGTACCCATTATGAGGGGTTCACTTCCCACCATCATCCCTGTGCTGAGTTTCTTGTGATTGTATTGATATGGTGCTTCCTATAGTGCACTGTGTCCGGTGTCCAAACACAGTGCACTTAAAGGACAATTTCTTTATTTATTTTTTGACTGCTGGGTGGGGGGTGGTGCCCATGCACCCCCTATGGACGGGCCACCACTGGCCCTAACATTTCTCTAATAGAGGGTTCCACTGTGACTTCAGAAAGCTGAGGAGAGAATCTGTCTTCAGGACCCTGAATTTCCATCTTTTCCTCATGTCCACAGGATACCTCTTCTGACTGAGACACATTCAGTGTTGAGGCCTTTTCCTCTTGAATTAGTCTGTGGTACATTGGCTGCAACTGGGGGTGCACACTTTGGCAAGGAATCACATCTGGAGGCAACAGGAACCAACAGTCATATCACCAGATCTGTGTTTGTTCCCACGATCAACGAACTTCCTATGGACCATGGTGACTCACTAATAAGGCTAGGATGAATATGATTGGGGTCTAATGAACCCCCAACTGAGTGAGAAGAAATGGGTGGATTGGAGGATGTGGAGGATTGTCTCTGAGCCTGTGAGGAGGGAGAGGGCCTAGAGAACAACTGCTCTCATGCACAGTGCTGGGTCAAGATGGGGGGGGGGGGGGGGTAGAGCTGCACTCAGTAGGTTTTTTACCTTAATGCAGAGAATGCTTACAGCTTAAAAAAATAGCCTTTACAACCCCTTTAAGCCCCAAAGTAAACCATATTTAGCAGAAATCTGACAAGCCAGAGCACTAAAAGCAGTTGCAAGCTTCCAATAAGCCAGATACTCATAATTGACTGTTGTAAAACTATCTAGAAGCAATACCCAATTAAAATCTAGCTCTACTTGACCCATAGGTGTGCGCCCACCCTCACCCCATGCAGAACAGATCCCCCTACTGACCTGACTCCCCCTCCTTCCCTCACAGCACTGCTGCCTTCCCTCCTCGCCCGCTGGCTGTTGTTGCTAGACATGTGCACTGACAATTTGTTCATTTTCGTTTCATTCCTTTTTTTCCCGGGTCATTCGTTATGATCAAAATTCATTATTTCGAATAAATTCGGAAATTCAGAATTTTCAAAATTTGAAATCCCAAAATCGGGAAATTCGGAAATGGGAACATTTGGAAATTCGGATATTTGAAAATCCGAAAATTCAAAAGAACGAAAATGAGAACGAAAAACTGGAAATCCGAAAATTTTAAAATCCGAAGTAATAACTAACTAATAATAACTAACTGTCAAATTATAGGTATTGGAATTTCAAATTTGGCTGTTAGTGAATGTAACAAATACGAATTTATCCGAAGTTACGAATTATCATAAATAACGAATGCCTCATCTACTGTAAATGAATGCAATGTAACAAATAAAAAATTATAAATAATAATAATAAAGCATTTTTATTATTATTATTTATTACGAATTTGTTATGTTCTATTTGTTTAGATGCACAATTCATTCTTTTGGATAATTTGTAACTTCAGAAAAATTTGTATTCGTTGTATTTGTTACGTTCACTAAAGCCCCATATACACTATCAGTTTTTCTGCTGAGTTTTTCCTTCAGATTCACCAAAACCATATAATATGAGGTCATACCTTAGGAGTCTCAATTTGTATGAAATCAGGCAGGCCCTTGCACTACATGGTTTTGGTAAACTTGAAGGAATAAATCAGCAGAAAATCTGATAGTGTGTATGGGGCATTACAGACAAATTTGAAAGGAAATTCCAATACTTATACTTTAATAGTTAGTAATAGTTATTACTAGTTAGTTATTTATTATTTTCAGATTTTCAGGCTTTCTAATTCTCAGATTTTTGTTATTTTCGAATTTCTAAATCTTATACATTTTTGAATTTCCGAGTTTTAGATTTTTGGATTTTAGAATTTTAGAATTTCCGAATTTACAAATCTTTGAATTTCCACATTTCAGAATTTTTGAATCTTAGACTTTCAGGAATTTGTTAACCAGTTGCCACCCGCCCACCGTCAAATGACAGTTGCTAGGACACAGCGCGACCCCGATCTCTGTAGCCATGTAACCCGGCTCTTTAACCATGTGATCGGCTGTGTCCAATCACAGCCGGTCACATGTAAACACGGAGATGTCAGTAATCGGCGCTCCTCGCCTCACACTGACAGAGTGTGTGGCAAGGAGAGCCGATCAGCGGCATCTTCTCACAGGGGGCATCAAAATATGTATATAGAGCACTGATCATCAGTGCCCTGATTACCGTATATACTCGAGTATAGGCCGACCCGAGTATAAGCCGAGGCCCCCAATTTACCCCCAAAAAACTGGGAAACCTATTGACTCGTGTATAAGCCGAGGGTGAGATATGCCTGTCCATCCCTGTGTGTGTGTCCATCCATCCATCCATCCCTGTGTGTGTGTGTGTCCATCCATCCCTGTGTGTGTGTGTGTCCATCCATCCATCCATCCCTGTGTGTGTGTCCATCCATCCATCCATCCCTGTGTGTGTGTGTGTCCATCCATCCATCCATCCCTGTGTGTGTGTCCATCCATCCATCCATCCCTGTGTGTGTGTCCATCCATCCATCCATCCCTGTGTGTGTGTGTGTGTGTGTGTGTGTGTGTGTGTGTGTGTGGCCTTGTGTGTCCAGCCTACCTGTGTCCCGAGCCTCCGTCCGGTCCCGAGCCTCCGTCCGGTCCCGTCCCGTCCCGAGCCTCCGTCCGGTCCCGTCCCGTCCCGAGCCTCCGTCCGGTCCCGTCCCGTCCCGAGCCTCCGTCCGGTCCCGTCCCGTCCCGAGACTCCGTCCGGTCCCGTCCCGTCCCGAGCCGAGCCTCCGTCCGGTCCCGTCCCAGGATCACCGCTCTTCGTCGGCGCCCATTCCCCTGTTCAAATGCCGCGCCTCCCTGTCTGTGATAGGCGGAACACAATTTCCCAGCAGCCTGTGTTCCGCCTATCACGGACATCGTCTCATCCTCGTCCGTAGTACGAGGATGAGACGATGTCCGTGATAGGCGGAACACAGGCTGCTGGGAAATTCAGTGTTCCGCCTATCACAGGCGAAGGCGGAGCCGGAGGCGCGGCTTTTGAATTATAGAATGGCCGCTGTCTGTCTGCTCGACACGCTGATCGAGCAGGCAGACAGCGATGACTCGAGTATAAGCCGAGGGGGGCACTTTCAGCCTCAAAAAAGAGGCTGAAAATCTCGGCTTATACTCGAGTATATACGGTACATTATAGTGCCAACAGTGTCACCAATCAGTGCCCACCATTGCCCACCAGTGCCAGGAATCAGTGCACAACCAGTGCCAGCAAACAGTGCCCACCACTGCCCACAAGTGTCACCAATCAGTGACCATTAGTGATGCCAGTCAGTGCTGGCTATGAATCCCTTGCTGCCCATCAATGTCCATCACTGCTGTCCATCAATGCCCATCAGTGCCACCCATAAATGCCTATCAGTACCGCTTATCTGTGCTGTCAATCAGTGCCCACCAGTGCCACCTATCAGTGCCAATCAGTGCCACCTAACAGTGCGCATCAGTGCCACCATCAGTGTCACCTAACAGTGCCCATCAGTGCAACCTAACAGTGCCCATCAATGCCGCCTCTCAGTGCTCATTAGTGCCACATATCAGTGCCACCTATCAGTGCCCAAAAGTGCAGCATATTAGTGCTTCCTCATCAGTGCCACCTAAGTGTCTCCTCATCAGTGCCCATAAGTGCTGCCTCATCAGTGCCCATAAATGCCACCTCATCAATGCCCACCAGTTCGGCCTATCAGTGCTCATGAGTGCCACTTCATCAGCGCGCATCAGTGAAGGAGAAAAATTACTTAATTAAAAAATTTACTGAGAGAAACGAAGTAAAAAAAAAACATTTCACATTTTTTGGCCTTTTTTTTTTTTTTGCAAAAAATAAAAAACCCAGCAGTGATTAAATACCTACCAAAAAGAAAGTTCTATTTGTGTGAATAAAATGATAAAAATTTCATTTGGGTACAGTATAGCATGACCACACAATTGTCATTCAAAGTGTGACAGTGCTGAAAGCTGAAAAATGGCCTGGGCAGGAAGGTGCCATGTAGGCAATTGGTTAAATGGGTTTTTGTTAATTCTAATATTTCCACATTTCTAAATCAAATTTATTTGAAAAACGAATTCAGAATGAAACAAATTACACGTCTCTAGTTGCTGCTGCCCCCTACCCCCAATAAAGGTTTAACCCCCTGATTGCCCCTAGAGTTAACCCTTTCACCCCCTTTTGCCAGTATCACTAAGTGATCGTTTTTCTGATCGCTGCATTAGTGTCCTCGGTGCCGCTAGGTAGCTAGTTATTTTTTTAGGTTCACCGTCAGGTTTTTATAGCACTAGGTACCCCGATATACTACCCAATAATGGTTTTAACCCCCTGATTGCCCCTAGTTAACCCTTTCACCCCCTTTTGCCAGTGTCACTAAGCAATTGTTTTTCTGATCGCTGCATTAGTGTCACTGGTGCCGCTAGGTAGCTAGTTATTTTTTTTAGGTTCACCGCCAGGTTTTTATAGCGCTAGGTACCCCCATATACTACCCAATAACGGTTGTAACCCCCTGGTTGCCCCTAGTTAACCCTTTCACCCCCTTTTGCCAGTGTCACTAAGCAATTGTTTTTCTGATCGCTGCATTAGTGTCACTGGTGCCGCTAGGTAGTTAGTTATTTTTTTAGGTTCACCGTCAGGTTTTTATAGCACTATGTACCCCGATATACTACCCAATAATGGTTTTAATCCCCTGATTGCCCCTAGTTAACCCTTTCACCCCCTTTTGCCAGTGTCACTAAGCGATCGTTTTTCTGATCGCTGCATTAGTGTCACTGGTGCCGCTAGGTAGCTAGTTATTTTTTTTAGGTTCACCGCCAGGTTTTTATAGCGCTATGTACCCCCATATACTACCCAATAATGCCTGATTGCCCCTAGTTAACCCTTTCACCAGCGATCACTGTATAAGTGCCACTGGTGACGCTGGTTAGCCAGTTAGTTATTTAGGTTCCCCGTCAGGTTTTTATATAGCGTCAGGGACCCCCATATACTACCTAATAAAGATTTTAACCCCCTGATTGCCCCTAGTTAACCCTTTCACCAGTGATCACTGTATAAGTGTTACGGGTGACTCTGGTTAGTTAGTTTGCTTTTTATAGCATCAGGGCACCCACCATTTATTACCCAATAAAGGCTTAACCCCCCTGATCACCCGGCGGGTGATATCAATTAGGTTTTAGGGTCAGGGTCTGCGTCGCCCCAGGCAGCGCTAGGTTAGTGCCAGTACCGCTAACACCCACGTGCAAAGCATAAACCTCCCGTAGTGGTATAGAATCTGAACAGATCAATATCTGATCTGATCAGATCTATACTAGCGTCCCCAGCAGTTTAGGGTTCCAAAAAAACGCATTGTTAGCGGGATCAGCCCAGATACCTGCTAGCACCTGCATTTTGCCCCCCCCCACCCAGCCCACCCAAGTGCAGTATCGATCGATCACTGTCACTTACAAAACACTAAACGCATAACTGCAGCATTCGCAGAGTCAGGCCTGATCCCTGCGATCGCTAACAGGTTTTTTTGGTAGCGTTTTATATTTAAATCCTGAAGGCAGTGCTTGGTTTTTGGGGTCCCGTACGTGGCTAGGCTCCCAAAAAGTCCCCCACATGTGGTACCCCCGTACTCAGGAGAAGCAGCAGAATTTATTTTGGGGTGTATGCCCATAGCATGTGTGAGCAATATATCATTTAGTGACAACTTTGACTCAACATGCCTCTCAGTAAATAGCTTGGGGTGTCTACTTTCCAAAATGGGGTCATTTGGGGGGATTTTGTGCTATTTTGGCATTTTATGGCCTTCAAAACTGTGATAGGTAGTGAGGAGTGAAATCAAAAATGTGCACCCTTAGAAATCCTGAAGGCAGTAATTGGTTTTCGGGGTCTCGTACGTGGCTAGACTCCCAAAAAGTCCCACATATGTGGTATCCCCGTACTCAGGAGAAGCAGCAGAATATATTTTGGGGGTGCAATTCCACATATAACTATGGCATGTGTGAGCAATATATCATTTAGTGACAATTTTTGTAAACTTTTTTTTTTGTGTCATTATTCAATCACTTGGGACGAAAAAAAAATATTCAATGGGCTCAACATGACCCTCAGCAATTTCCTTGGGGTGTCTACTTTCCAAAATGGGGTCATTTGAGGGGGGGGGGGGGGGTTGTACTGCCCTGCCATTTTAGCACCTCAAGAAATGAGATAGGCAGTCATAAATTAAAAGCTGTGTAAATTCCAGAAAATGTACTCTATTTTGTAGACGCTATAACTTTTGCGAAAACCAATAAATATACGCTTATTGACATTTTTTTTACTAAAGACATGTGGCTGAATACATTTTGGCCTAAATGTATGACTAAAATTTAGTTCATTCGATTTTTCTTATAACAAAAAGTAGAAAATATCATTTTTTTTTAATTTTTCAGTATTTTTCCTTTTATATCGTAAAAAAATAAATATCGCAGAGGCAATCAAATACCATCAAAAGAAAGCTCTATTTGTGGGAAGAAAAGGATGCAAATTTCGTTTGGGTACAACATTGCATGACCGCGCAATTACCAGTTAAAGCAGTGCAGTGCGAAATTGTAAAAAGACCTCTGGTCTTTAGGCTGACAATTGGTCCGGGGCTGAAGTGGTTAAGCAACCAATTTTTGGTCCAAGAACTCCTCCTCCTCCTGTTCCTGGACTGGACTTGGGGCAAAGCAATAACTCTTAGTCCAATAATCGCACGTTCTGTTCTCCGATTACGCAACATGGCTGGTTGATGAACGGCTGTTCAGAAATAAACTGAAAAGCGCAAATCAAAAATCACCAAACTTCTACTAACATGAAATTAGCATTTCTCAAGTGCCAAAGGATGGCACTTGAGAAATGAATGTCCTCTTTATGGTCTCATACGATATCTAGTATGTCACTAAATTCGTGTTGGCGACTGACAATTTGTGTACCGGTAGTACAAGACAAGATCCTGGCACACGCCCTTAAGACAAAAATCAGATGCCAGGTTGGCCAATAATCGTACCATACAACTAAGGCTTTTGCCGAAACGCGTCAGTTTATTGTTTTACTGTCACTCTGATGTACCAATAAACGACACTTCAAGGATTACAGTGTTGCCGGCTCTTCTTACTACTGTTGCATTGGAGTGTGTTGGGACACATTGAGCCTTGGCACCTGTGAGTGGACCTGGTGTATGGATTGAGTTGTCCCTGCAGAGAGCGCTGTTACTTTTCTTCTTTTCCAATCGTACCGTGTGTACAAGGCTTTAGAGAGCCATCGTCACATTCTGAGGGTAGTAAAGGGATTTGCCCTGTGACAATGACGCCATTGGAACTTGCGTATGGAAAATGTAGGAAAAGATTTAGAGATAGAGATAAGGTGAAGCAGGGTATAAACTATTATAAATTGTCAGGTAGTTTAACCATTTTCTGTCTGGATACATTTTTTTATTTTTCGTACACATTAAAATCAAAAAAAATTTTGCTAGAAAATGACGTAGAATCCTCAAACATTATACATTTTCTGAACACAGAGGCCCTGGGGAATAAAATGGTGATTGTTGCATATTTTTATGTCACAAGATACTTGTACAGTCATTTATCAAATGCAATTTTTTAGGAGAATACATTAAAATGAATTCCCATGCATGCAAACACAAAATAGCTATTTTTTTGATAACATATAAAAGATGATGTTGTGTCAAGTAAATAGATATCAAACATGTTAATATTTAAAATTGAACATGTGTGACAAAATACGGTACCTAAAATTGTTCACAGTTGATGCTTTAAAAGCCTTTACAGGTTATCAGTGTAGAATTAATCGTGAATTATGGTCCTAGAATTATTGCTGTCTCCAACATTTACAGCAATACCTCACATGTGCGGTGCAATCGCTGTTTACATATGCTCACTGCAGCATTTGCATTTATGTGTATGCGTGGGGATAAATGAGTACTTTTTGTAACCACTAGACGACCAGCGATGTACCGGTACATCACTGGACATTAAGTGGTTATGCAGGGATGATGCCTGCAGTTGCATTGTTTTTTACAGTCATAAGCTGGCTTTCTTGTAAAAGCAATCCTAGCAGCTTATTTAGAAAAAAAAAAACATTGACGGCAATAAACAAAAAAATGCCATGGGGTTCCCCAAATCATATCAGGCTCTGTTGAATCTGGTACAGATTTTGAGGGGAACCGCAGTGGCAAAATGTTTTAAAAAATGGCGTGGGGTTCCCTCAAAATCCATACCAGACCCTTATCTAAGCATGCAGCCAGGAAAGGGGGGAACGAGCAAGTACTGAACCATACTGGGCCACATATCCTCAACATGGGGGGTGCTGTGGGAGCATGCTGAGTCAGTGGCATCACAATGGTGCCACCAGTATATGTCACCGAGTGGCCCCACCCCTTAGCTCTTTAAGAAATGGTGGAACAGGCAGACGTCGGGAGCCTTCGGCGCGAGCGGAGCTTTTTTTTTTTGGGGTCGGCAGTAGCAGTGGGTGTTGTGATTGACAATGGATCTACACCAAGGGACATTATGTTTATTTCTTTTAATAAAGGATTTTTCGAAAGCTGTCTCTGTGTTTTTATTTCTTTTTGACACTTCTTTGGTGAATTTGTACCCCATACTCATTCACATGGGGGGGGGGGGGCAGGATCTGCGGATCCCCTTGTTAAAAGGGGATTTCAGGTTCCGATAAGCCCCATGCCCGCAGACCCCCACAACCACCAATCAACATGGGAACAAGGTGCTCTGGGGGGGGGGGCAGAGCCACCTCCCCACCCATTCTCTCATTCCCCCTTTCCTGGCCTGCCAGGCTGCATGCTTGGATAAGGTTCTGGTATGAATTTGGGGGGGACCCCACGCCATTTTTAAAAAGATTTTGCAGTGGGAGTTCCCCTTAAAATCCATACCAGACCTGAAAGGGCCTGGTATGGATTAGGGGTGACCCCCATGCTGTTTTTTTTTTCAACTCAAATGTGTGTTTAAAATTGATCAGATGTGTGATTCAGATGTGTTCCCATAGAAGGCATAGAGCCTGGAGTTTGCATCTGAACTACACCAGAGTGCTCAGAAAATGCACCAGACTCTTTTTAAATTTACCAACATGCATGGATCACGGAAACAAGCAGCTTAGTAGGTGAGAACTTGATAAGGGACACTGAGGTCCTGCTATAGAGTTCGATTTCTGTATCGGGTTTGCAAGTTCTCACGGTATTAAACTGTTGCAATTTCAATCACCAGAGACACCTCAAACTCACCCTATTCAGTTCCCCACTGTGAGTCTATTTGTTTCCATCTTGACTCTACATCCACCTGCACATGCATATGTGATTATGCAATTATCTCTGGATAGCATGTATCTGCTCCTTCAATATAGCTGAATACAATTGTGGTTGTTCTTCTGGACTGATATCCCCACTTTCTAATGTTTGACACCGTTGCTTATCATTGCATTCAAGGGATTCTTGAACTATACACTTTTTACAATCCAGTGCCACTGGATGCCTAATCTCAGGCTTTTTAGCACTAGTTATCCCCATGTGTATGTGGAGCGATTGTGAGTGTGCTGTTGAACTGGGGCTGATTTTTATTGTGACAACGTTGTGATAAAGTTTTAATCATTCTATCGGTGAAGGTTCTAATTAAATTCTTGTTTTGGCTATTTTGCCATCTGATATAATTGATTTTTGTATCAATAAAATGTTGTACTTACCCCGCAGTGTGTGTTTCATTTGAAGCCCCTCATTAAACCTCTTTGGTTTAATTTTTCTGTATGCATTCTATTATGGCTTCAGGAACCCCAGCTATAATCAAGCTGAGTCAGTAATGTACTTAATCATTATTTTGTTTTTTGCTTTTTGTTTTTCTCTCAGAGTTGAATTTCCCCTTTTAACATTTTATTTATTGGCATTCACTTAGAAGGCAATGAGCCTGGAATTCACATCTGAACTGCACCACAGTGCTCAGAAAATGCACCGCACTCTTTTTAAATTTGCAGTGAATTTGCACTGCCACTGTACAGCATATATGTGAACGGCTCCATAGAAAAGGCTGCTGGTTCACATGTCATGCGAATGCATTTAATTCACATATATGGAAATGGAGCCATTCTGGGTGGATTGACCTTGCTACTTTTTAGTACAGCAGCAGTGGCAAAAATATTCTGCTGAAGTCAGACCAGTATGAGATGAGTTCTGATTGGTTGCTATGGGTTAATGCTCTTAGAAAAAAATAACCCTTTTTATATATGGGTGTAGGTAAGCTCTGGAGCTCTGCATGCAGCTGATGATAGCAGCTGTTTAGTTGGCTGTGACACCAGGAAATCCCATCAGAGTTTAGGCCAAATCTCTTCATCCAATGCCAGATTTGTTCCCTGCTCTTCCAGAGCAGATAATGCCTATCAGGCAAAATTTTGTGTGTTAAGCCTGGTACACACAGTTCGATTGTTATATGACTGAGCGCCTGATTTTTTTAAAGGCGCGTGTGCAGGATTTTGTATAGCATACTAACTATCCGCCAATTGTCGTTCCACAAACACGAACGTAACTAATTTCATGTTAGTAGAAGTTTGGTGAACATTGATTCACACTTTTTTCTTAAGTTATTTTTATTCGGATGGCAGATAGCATCTCTAATTTAATTTGTGTGTGTGTTTTTTTTTTCTGCACAATAAAACCATAACAACCATTATATTAACCACCTCAATACAGTGCACTTACACCGCATTCCTGACCAGACCAATTTTCAGCTTTCAGCGCTCTCATAGTTTGAATGACAATTACTCAGTCATCCAACACTGTATCCATATGAAACTCGGGTCCTTTTTCCACACAAATAGGTCTTTCTTTTAGTGGTATTTAATCACTACTGGGTTTTTTTATTTTTTGTGCTATAAATAAAATAAAACGTAAATTTTGTGAAAAAAATGCCTTTTTCTTTGTTTCTGTCATAAATGTTTGCTAATTAGTAATTTTTCTTCATAAATTTTGGCCAAAATTTATACTGCTACCTATCTTTGGTAAAAATAACCCACATTAGTATATATTATTTGGTCTTTGTGAAAGTTATAGAGTCTACAAACTATGGTGCCAATCACTGAAAATTAATCACTTCTGATCAGGCCTTCAGTACATCAGGTGTACCTCATTTCTTGAGATACTAACAAGTCAGGAAAGTACAAATACCCCCCAAATGACCCCTTTTTACAAAGTAGACATTCCAAGGTATTAAGTAAGTAGCATGGTGAGTTTTTTTAAGTTGTCATTTTTTCCCACAATTCTTTGCAAAATTAAGATTTTTTTTATTATTATTTTTTTTACAAAATTTTCATATTATCAGGTTATTTCTCACACACAGCATATGCATACAACAAATTATACCCCAAAATACATTCTGCTACTCTTCCCGAGTACGGTGATACCACATGTGTGAGACTTTTACACAGCCTGGCCACATACAGAGCACCAACATTGATGTAGTACCTTCAGACGTTCTACGAGCAAAATCTCGTTTCTCAACCACCTATTACACTTTTGAAGGCCCTGGAGTACCAGGACAATGGAATACATTCTGCTACTCTTCCCGAGTATGGTGATACCACATGTGTAGGACTTTTACACAGCCTGGCCACATAGAGAGGCCGAACATTGAAGTAGTACGTTCAGGCATTCTAGGAGCATAAATGACATATCTCATTTCATTCCTACCTATCACACTTTTGAAGGTCCTGGACCACCAGGACAGTGAAATTACCCACAAAATGACCCCATTTTGGAAAGCAAACACCCTAACGTATATTCTATGAGACATTGGCTGCAAATAGGTACTCGGGTACTCTGATGGGCTGGAGATAGGTACTTGGGTACTCTGATGGCCTGGTGACAGGTACTCGGGTACTCTGATGGCCTGGTGACAGGTACTTGGGTACTCTGATGGCCTGGTGACAGGTACTCGGGTACTCTGATGGCTTGGTGACAGATACTCGGGTACACTGATGGCCTGGTGACTGGTATTTGGGAACTCTGAAGGGCGGTGACAGGTACTCATATGGACTGTGACAGGTACTCAGATGCACTGTGACAGGTACTCAGGTACTCAGATGAACTGTGACAGGTACTCGGGTACTCAGATGGACTGGGATAGGTACTCGGGTACTCAGATGGACTGGGACAGGTACTCGGGTACTCAGATGGACTGGGACAGGTATTCGGGTACTCAGATGGGCTGTGACAGGTACTCGGGTACTCAGATAGGCTGTGACAGGTACTCGGATGAACCGTGACAGGTACTCGGGTACTTTGATGGGCTGTGACAGCTACTCGGGTACTCGGATGAACCGTGACAGGTACTCGGGTACTTTGATGGGCTGTGACAGGTACTCGGGTACTCTGATGGACCGTCACAGATACTCGGGGACCATGATGGACTGTGACAGGTACTCGGGTACCATGATGGACTGTGACAGGTACTCGGGTACCCTGATGAACTGTGACAGGTACTCGGTACTCTAATGGACTGTGACAGGTACTCGGGTACCCTGATGGACTGTGACAGGTACTCGGGTACCCTGATGGACTGTGACAGGTACTCGGGGACCATGATGGACTGTGACAGATACTCGGGTACCCTGATGGACTGTGACAGGTACTCGGGTACCCTGGTGGGCCGTGACAGGTACTCAGGTACCCTGGTGGGCCGTGACAGGTACTCGGGTACTCTGATGGGCCGTGACAGGTACTCGGGTACTCTGATGGGCTGTGACAGGTACTCGGGTACTCTGATGGGCCGTGACAGGTACTCGGGTACTCTGATGGGCCGTGACAGGTACTCGGGTACTCTGATGGGCCGTGACAAGTACTCGGGTACTCTGATGTGGCGGGACAGGTACTCGGGTACTCAGATGAACTGTGACAGGTACTCGGGTACTCAGATGAACTGTGACAGGTACTCGGGTACTCAGATGAACTGTGACAGGTACTCGGGTACTCAGATGGGCTGGGACAGGTACTCGGGTACTCTGATGGGCTGTGACAGGTACTCAAATACTCTGATGGACTGTGACAGGTACTCTGATGGACTGTGATTGACAGGTACTATGAGGGGTGGTGACAGGTCCTCTTTATTGGGGGGGGAATCAGTGTGCTTGATGTGTACTGTAGGCGGTAACGAGATGTTACCGCAATCTCCTCCTCACACACGATTGGTGTGTGAGGAGGAGAACCCGGTAACATCTCGTTACCGCGGTTTGTTTACATTTTAGTGATCGGCTGTGAAAGGATCACAGCCGATCACGTGGGTGTGCAGCTATCACAATAGCTGCGCCGCCTGGCGGTCATTTGACAGCCGGCAGTCAGCAACTAGTTAATATTATTTATATCACTACAAAAAAAATGCCTTAACTTGCCAATATTATCCCATTAAAGAAGATGAGAATGTGTGCTGCATTTCGGCATTTCATCATTTGCCGCATCACAAATGTTAATTCTCAATTACAAATGGTAGTTTACAAGACCGAAAATCTTCTGGCTCGTTCCTTGGTTCTGATCATGCGTGTTTATACTTTCGACTTTTGTGTGAGGGATTTCTGTGCTGACCATCCGAAAATGTAAACGTTGAGCTGTCCTTTGTCAAAACTGTACTAGTCTGCTCATATAGGTTTTGTCTGACGAAAAAGTCAAATCGGCTGTCGAAAACACCATACTAACGATACGAAAATCTGCAGACAGCTTGTCTTACTGATTTTCGTGTCGTGTGTATGAGGCCTGAGCCCCTGTACACACGGTCGGACATTCTGCCAACCAAATCCGTTGGATTTTGTCCGAATTATTTTGTCCGAAACTGTTGCATACACACGGTCGGACCAAGTTGTCGGAAAATCCGATCGTTCAGAACGTGATGGCGTTATTTCGTTACGACGGGACTATGTTCAGGCTAGTAGCCAATAGCTTTGGTGTAGGAATTTGATCTGAGCATGCGTGGCACTTTGTCCGATCGGAATTCTCTACACATGATCGGAGTATGTCCGATCGGACCAGTTTGTCGGAAAATATTTCCAACAAGTTGGAAAATTGGGTCCGACGGATATTCCGACGGAATCAGTCCGATGCATACCACACACAGTTGGATTATCCGACAACACGGTCCGATAGAACACATTCCGACGGATTCTCCGACCGTGTGTACCAGGGCTAAGAGGAGATAATGTGCGCAATTAAGCCCTCTGTTCTGAAACCTAAAACAGATTGGACAGATCCTCTTTTAATTTCTAGGACATGGGCTGGGGACTTTTTGTATCATTTGTGCGCTTTTCATCCTAATGTGCCAAACCACATGCATTTTCATTGATCAAGCAGCTGCCATCCTTTTGTTTGTTGGATGCATGCATAAGAAAAGGTCTTTAGCGGTGCTTTGCTATGTTTTTTTAATTTATCTATACTCCCTGCTAACCCCACCAACTGTGGAAGGGAGCTTCACAACCTCACTGCTCTAACAATAAATAAACCCTTAGGCAGGTTAAGATTGCACTGCTTCTTGTCCAACTCCATTGTGTGGCCGCATATCTGTCTTAAAGACTGTAGATTAAATCTGATCAAAGCACATATAGCTGTAGTGTTTATTTAATCTCCCCAAAGCTCTAAGTGTCGTTTCTCTCTGGTGCTTCATTCCTCTGATATTAGTTACTTCTGAGAAGCTCAGCACACAGCGTGTCTATTCACAACACAGTTCTTCTGCTGTGTGAAGGGGGGTGTGTTCCTTTCCTCCAATCAACACACTGTAACTGCAGAGCTCCCTCCTTTGTGCGCCTGACAGATGAAGAAAAACACTTTTCTTCCCTTTTGAAGGGGTGTAGGGGAGAGGAGATTGCAGATAAACAAATAAAACCTACGTAGGGAGATTTGTTTAATCTCTGTGCATTATCTGAGGCTATTCATTTCATTGGGTATATGTGAGGGATTACATCCACTTTAAGCACTTGTTCCCCAAGGAGAACAAGTTTAATATTTGTAGTCATCCCTCATTACTGAGGTCCTCCAACCCCTTTACTTACCCTTCTCTAGACTCCAGTTCCAGCACATCCCTCCTGAGTACTGGTGACCAAAACTGGATGGCATACTCAAGATGTGTCCGAACCAGAGTTTTGTAAAGTGGTAGAATATTGCTTTATTTCTTGAGTAAATGCCCTTTTTAATTCATGCTATTAGCCTGCTGGTCTTACTTTCTGCAACTTGGCATTGCATGCTATTGTTGAGCCTGTTATCTACTAGTCCTCTAGATCCGTTTTCATCCTAGATTCCCCCAGAGTTTCTTCCTCTAGCATGTAACTTGCATTCATATGTTTAGCTCTCAAATGCATAACTTCATATTTTTCAATATTACATTTCATCTGCCATATAGCTGCCCACCCCTCTATTCTAAGTAGGCCCTCATGTAAAGTTGCTATATCCTGTTGTGAAGTTATTTTGCTGTTTAGCTTTCTATCATTAGTAAACAATGAGATTTAACTATTTATACCAACCTCTATGAACAAGTTAAACAGAATTGGTCCCAGGACAGAGCCCAGTTCTTTTTGTCTTTCATCCACACTAAATTAAATTAGTAATGGCAGCTACCATATTTATTCCTTGACAAGTTTCCTTTAAAGTAGATTTGTACTCAAAACTAAACACAACAGCACAATACAACACAAAGATTGGACAGAATGCATTTAAAAACAGTGTTTTTAATTATCCTCAAATGTTGCCCACCTCTCCTACCATAACCAGGTTTTAAACTTTGCCACACTTCTAATCTTGCTTTTTTGCAGCTCTGTGCATGAAAATGTATACTAGAGCTGCATTATTCACTAAAGGGAGTGTTACCAGGTTCTGCCATAGGAGGCTATAGCTGAGATTTTTAGACTCACAAATTAGGGTCAACTTAGGCAATAGCTAATTAGCCTACCAGTGTGTCTTTGGAGTTTGTGATAAAATGAAAGGAAGCACAAAAAAAAATGCAAACTTCATGCATTCCATTCTTGCCATTTTTATGCATTGAAAGTATACTAAAATAAACTAATTTATATCTCATGGCCTACCATATTCCTTGACACTGGTCAGCTGGTCTGCTAGAGTGGTGCATTATGGGGAAATAGTATCATGCCAAATTACCCACCTCTACTAAATCTGCTTATCTAGATAGATAGATCGATATGAATCCAAAGTCTAAAATCCCTATCCCCTTCCCTCCATTGGTCTCTCTGTGGGTCTAGTTTATTAAGATTGAAAGCACATTGCCCAAAAAAGACTTGCAAGATCTCACATTTAATGGTATCATTTTGTCAAGGTGTTCAGTATTAACTAAAGGTAAATACTATCATCCCCATATATCTAGATTCTTCTTGTTTTCACCGCGGGCAGCGTACATTTTTCCTGCGGTCCGTTTCACTGCAGCAGTGATAGTCCTTTCCACGTCAGCTCTTTTAAGTGCAATCACACTTTTAACTGACTCCGAAATTACTTCCTTAGCCGCATCTGTGATTGAGCCATATATTACCAAAGTGATAGTAAAAAGGGCAAGAGTTGCTCCTCGGGAAAGTTTCATAAAACAGGACCTCGGCTAGGAGTCTCTCAAGGACAATTTAACTCCAAAACGGGAAGTAAGAGCAGTAGCTCCAGGCGTCGGAGACATAAAATAACTCCTTAATATTGAGGCCGTGGAAGTCTGGTCTGGATCTAAGCTGATGGGGGACTCTCAGCAGGTTAGGGCCAAGCTGGCTTTCTTGCTTGATCAGCTTGTGTTAGACAGCGGGAGACTTTAACCCTGGATATTGCTCACTGCACAGGGGAGGGAAAAGCAGTTATTCAGCTGCTCATATAAAAAGAAATACATGAGTCAGCCAGAACCCCCAGGAAAGCTGAATTCACAGCAGCAAACAGAAGATGGAATTGCACAGCAAATTCTCATTATTTATAGTCAGTACAAACTAAACATTGGAGAGGTATTCCATTTTCACCTGGAAATTTTGGAGGGGGTGAAGTCTGCCTACAGAAGACATTTGTTTTTCATCCTGTTAATGTCTCAGTACCCAAGCCACCCTGCTGGGTGAAAGCCTATGCTTTTTCGTAACATGAGATTTTGGAGCACCTAATTTAAAGGTACATCAGGGTTCTATATGCTTTGTATTCAAATTATTCACGCGCCTTACCATTTAGAAATAAACTATTTTTAAGGACAGAGATAAATGTACCATTTTTGTTTTTATTTTTTTAGCACCGTTAATGTGACAATGTCAATTTTGCCTCTTCCTGTATTGAAGCACCCTACCCTAAAGCTGTTTATAGATGGGTTGTTTTCTTTTCTTTTTTTTTCTTTAATTCAGCCAGTGGGCTGCCTGCCACACAAGCAAGACATTACATTCTGATAGCGGTACTCTCCACTGTCAGAATATGATTGGCTGCAGCCACTGATTGACAAAAAAAAGGAATTTGAGGTATAGCATGTTTTACATGAATACATTGGCAAAGTTTGGACTAATGTAACTATGCATATAGCATAAGAAAAACTGAAATTGAAGGTGCACACACCTAGTGCATTACTAGAGATAATTTAATAATAAGAAATATTTGTATAAAAGTGTGTACTCACAAAATGCAACTGACAAAAGCCCATAAACACAGTGCATAGACATGCACAGAACACAGGGAACGCTAAGGCACCTTGAGGGCACGCCTAGCTCTGACTAAGGGGGTGCACCACGAAATACGTTAGCTGTACCCGTGTTCTGTCCATACACTGTGTTCTTATTAGGCTTGTGCAATTCGTTTCGTAACGAATCAAAATACGCCCGAATTTTGCATCTTTCGGACATTCGGATGCATCCGAATGTCTGAAAAAAACAAACGAATTACAACGAATACGAAAGAAATTATAACGGATATAACAAATTAATTTGACATGATTCGGTAATTCTTTAAAGATCTAATGAAACAAAAGGTCAGCTCAAAGTAAATCTTATAGTCCAATCAGCTGATTAATTTTGTGCCGGACGTTGGATTACTGGCAAAGTGCATTCCTGAGAACTGAGTTAGAAGGGTGTTGTATTGTATTTGAGCTGAGGAGAAGAGACGTTGTCATTGTGTGTGTTAAAAGATTCAATAAACAAACGACTTTCCAAACTACGAATCATTATCACGAATGTTTATACAGAATGTTTATACATACATAAATATCGAATTTCAACGAATACGAACAAAATGATAGCGCATATAACAAATAAATTCGACATGATTCGAGATTCAGTATAACGAATATCGACACTCTACGAATAATAACAAATTATCCGAAAACGTATTAACGTAACATAATGAATCTAACAGAACGAAATTATGTATTTTACGACTGACAACGAACCGAAACTAAACAAAATTTTCCGTTGTGCACAAGTCTAGTTCTTATGGCCTTTTGTCAGTTGCATTTTGTGAGTACCCACTTATATACAAACATTTCTTCTTATTAAATTAATTCTGGTAATGCACTAGGTGTGCGTGCCTTCCATTTCTGTTTTTCTTGTAGTTCCTTTCGGATTACCCCATCTGAGGAAGGCAGCATTCCCCTTGTTCTGGAATACTATATATACCTTTCATACCACCATTTTATCTGACATCTATTATTCCTCACCTTGGAAGACCTATTAACACTGGAAGTGACTGTGTTTTATGCATATAGCATACCTGTGGGATCCCTGTGGAAGCTGAAAATCACTGCATTGGTTACTGTACAGTGACCTTTACTAATTTCTGGTTCCTGTGACAAGTGGCTGCCCCTCTGCATTCTGAACACAGAAAATTGGCCGCTTGGCATGGGCACCATTCAGAAAGTACTTTGCATGTTTTCAATGAATGCAAAGTACTCTCCTATTGGATGAAATGGAGAGATGGGTAGGTGACGTTACACTATCCAACTCGCTCAATCACAGAATTCTTTGCCTTTATTGAGAAAATGCAAAGCATTTTCTAAATGGCAGCTGTGCTGAGTGGCCAACCTCCTGTATTCACAATGTGACAGAGCAGCCACTTAACGCGGGACCCGGGAGCTAGTGGAAATTACTGGAGAAGAGGTATGTACTATGGTGATATTCAGCTTGTGGAGGGATCCCACAGGTATGATATTTGCATAACTACATTGGTCTAAGCTCAACTGTACTAACACCTATAAACTTATTAGATTTTTCTGGCTTGTTAAATATACCATTGAAAGTGTTTTATTATATTTGTTCATTACGTGCAAAAAGAAATGCCTGTAAATCCGTTGGAGATCTTATGAGTTGAGAATTTCCTCTTCTTTCCTGCCTGTATTACACTCCTATCAGTAAGCAAGGTTTCTAGTTCTCTGTGTGGAATACATAATACCTTTCCCTTTGTTATGGAGATGAGCAAAGAGAGAGATTTTATGTACAAAATTGTATTTCTAATTAGTAATTAGCTAAGGTTTGGGCAGAACTTAAAGTGATTGTAAAGGCTGAAGATTTTTTACCTTGCATGCATTCTATACATGCAGGTAAAAAACCTTTAGTGTGCCGTTCCCACCACAGCACTTCCCTAATACTCAACTGAGCTTCTTTTTGATCCAGCAATGTGAACGAGAGATTTGGATGTCCCAGAACTCCCTCTCCTCATTGGCTGAGATAGCAGAGGGAGCCCATTGGCTCCCACTGCTGTCAATCACAGCTAGTGAGCCAATGAAGAGAGAGTGGAGGGGCGGCGGGGCTGAACCATGGCTCTATGTGTCTTATGGATGCATAGAGCAGTGGCTAGAGGGAGAGCACGCAGTGGTACCCCCAGGGAAAGTGTCTGTCTCTGGGGGCACTGTTTGAGGGGGAGGAGCCAGGAGAACCGGCAAGGGACCCAAAAAAAAGACGATTGGGGCTGCTCTGTGCAAAACAATTGCACAGAGCAGGTAAGTATAACATGTCTGTTCTATTTTTATTTTTTTATCCCAATCTTTAATATCACTTTAAAGAATGATGCCATATAATAGCAGTCCACCAGTTTAATCAGTTGCATCTGGAAATTCCCTGCCTCACAGCCACAACTAACAAAGGGGCAGGGATGATGGTGACATCACTGACCTAATAAGGCCACATGACCATATTTGATCAATGGCATTGTCCAAATATGGCCATATGGCTATATTAAGTCAATTATGTTACCACCAACTCCGCCCCTATGTTGATTGCTTGGATCATCCACCTGCTTCAATTTACCGTCTACTCAGGCCAAACTTAATTTATCCTTAATCCAAGGGTGGCAACAAAGTTTCAACAGAGAGTACAGTTAGTGGGCAATAACCAGATGAAAATACAGGGGAACAAAAGCCTAAGAAATGTGGCCATAATATCTAAGGACTTATAAGCTGTAGTATATTACATTTTTTTGTTCTTGGGTTTAGCTATGCATTAAGGTAATATGCAGGATCAACCTTACTGCCCATCAAGGTGATCTCCTTAGGTTTCTGATTTTTATGCCCCATTTGCTTTAAGCTTTGAAGAAAAGCTTTTTTACGAGCTAGAGAAGTGTTAAGGGCATCATCTTGCTTTTCTAATTAAGTTGTTCTACAGTGAGTGAAGGTCTGTCTGATACAGAAGTCTTGTTTCCTGTGTCCTAATAAGGTCTGCATCTACTGCCAACAAGCTGTGTTTATTTTCAGTAGCGGGAGAACACGAGGTGCGAGATCTTTTTCTTTCCCCATAAAATTTAAACCGACAAGGACTTGGGAACAGCACGGCTCATTCATCTCTGGGGCATGTAGCAGATTGTCCCCATAACAAGAACACTAACTATAAACCTCTCGTTAGGCTTTCATGTCAGCATGGAGGTGGCACACCTGTTTCTGGTTATAAAGAAGTCCTTTCTTACTGACTGTTCCTTGGAACTCTGCCAGCGGAACTTTCATATATTGATGACTCTGTTATAGACGTATTTCGATGAGCTTTATGACAGTTCAAAGCCTCCTCCTGGACATCTAGAGTAAACACATTGTTTTAATTTGTCGACCAAAGTGATTTTTCTTCCGTCTTGCTCTAGCAAACTGCTTTTCTTCCACTCATCTGAATGGAAAAACACACAATAAGATGCCTTGGTACTTCATTAAAAAGATTGCGCCACCACAGAACCTAAAGATAGGCTTAAATCATATATAAACCCAAAAGAAAAAATGTAATATAATACAACTAATTCTTACATGTGATGGCTGCAATTATTTTCTTCCATTGGCTTTTTTTCCCCTTATTTTCCCCTGGTGATCCTGCTGGTAAGTCTGTTATTTCTAACTTCTTTTAGCAAACCAAGCTGTCCAGAAAAAGTGTCAGTTGGAGGGTTGAGATAAATCAATCAGTACTGATGTGGTGCTTACAATGGTCAGCTTTTATTCATTTACTTAAAATTTTTATCCTAAAGAGAAAAAAAAACTGTTTTCTTAACTCCCTAAAGAGTATTAGCTCAAGTGAGTAAGGCAAACAATAGTTGTGCAGGAACGAATCCCTTCTGTTGAGCAATTGTATACTCCGGCAGGGCGGGCAGGGGCGAGCGGGGAAAGCCATCCCTGCCGGAAGAAGACAGTGATTATTGCTAGCGGCTATAGCAGCTGCTTGCGATAATCGCAAGCAAACCCAGCAGGCTAGTTGTATCCAGGTTGATCGATGGATCACCTTGTTACATTCAGCCTGCCCATTAATAATTGGAATCTCAGCCGGTTCCTGATGAATCAGCTGAGATTAGAACCCCATTTGGCCAGCTTCAGGCTTTCATTTGTTATTCATTTATGAAACGTCCATGTAAATCTACTAGTCTAACACTACCCTCTTCAGACATTGCTGCTGTCCAGGGGGTCTCTACCAGTGACTTCACAGTATTTTCATGTAGTTTTAGATATGCTTGAAAAATGAGATCAGTAAATAATGTATTGATGTGTTATATGGTACCTATAATGGTCTGTGATTCATTTTAATTACAGTTTTTTTTCTTATCCCAATAACAAAAATATAATATTGCAACTCACCAGTTAAGTAAGTGTGGTGACTGCATTCATTTCTTTATTTTTTTAAGCTAATTTTATTTTTATTTTTTCAGTAGTGTGATTATAACCTGTGCATTGAAATTCCTTACAATTTGTTCATTTTAAATATTTTTATTTCTGATCATAATAAAGAAAATATGATCAGAACCACTAAAGGTTCACTGTAATGTTTTAAAAAGTTCTTGTTATAATATACGTACATGTGGGCAGACATATTTGCTCCTGATGAATGCAGGTTTTGCATGATTTTCTAGGGTGTTTGCAAAAATCTATATGTGTCAATACAGGCCATCATAAGAATTCTGTAGCACCGTAAACTCTAAAATGTTTCTGCTGTGTACAACACTGAAGGCCAGGTCTTCCACCCTTCAAGGAAATATCCAAATCCGCATAAGAAAGGTCAGTATGGATTGGGGCTCCAGGGGCACTGAAGAAAACTTTGAAGGTCATTTGCCCATTTTTTGCCGTGTATATAAAGTCAACTTTGTTCTTTGGTTTTGAATAGAGTGGAAAAGTGTTAAAGTCCTACCAGGTTTTATGACTGCCTGTATCACTGCTGGTGAGATTTACCCTCCATGTCTCCTGGTGATGAATATCTCAGATAAAGAAAACAACAGGAAATTCAAAATGTTTAAGTTTTCATAGGAACAGGAGTTGAGGGGTATCTTTAAAGGGGGACATCTGTTCTGGTGAAAACCAAGGAAGGAATTAGGCATGTGCAACTTGTTTCGGTCCAAATTAAAATTTTGCGCAAATTTTTGGTTATTTGGAGATTCTAATGTATCCAAAACTCTGAATGACAATAGTAAGGAATTTCGTTGAAAGTTTAGTTTCCTTTAATAGTTTTCTAATGAATTCCAAATTTTCAGAATGAATCAAATTCGGATCATTCAAAAAATGCTTGAACGATTAGAATTCTGTGTGAAGAATAGCTTTGTAGTACAAATGAGGATGTGAGCCAGACAGAAATATCAAGTTAATCCTCATAGTGGCACCATCCCATTCAAATACATGTCAGACCACACCATACCCCTTGTAAGAGGGAGGACCACATCCTTAAAAGGAGAGGGGGGCCTCACCAACCACAGATGAAGGGACTTTGAATGTGCCAACAAATGAGGAAAGACAAAAACATCAATTATATAAACTCATTATTTTAATTGTATCACATTAAAGAGGAAGTAAACTCTCATGGGTTTTACTTCCTGTTTATTTCCCTGCAAATTACCTGTCGCTTACCTGAAAATGAAGCCTGCAATGTCACCGCTGTCCTCACTAGCAGCAAGCGTCCGTCGTCACCCCTCTTCCTTCCGGGGCCGCGAACTCTGGCTCTGTGACTGGCCGGAGTCGCGTGATGTCACTCCTACGCATGTGCGTGGGAGCCGCCAGTCAATGCATGACCCCCTTTAGAAAGGGCACAAGCTGCCCTTTCTAAAGTGCACATGTGTATGGCTTTATTGTCAATATCTCTTAAACCGTGGAGGTTTAGGAGATATTTCCAGCACCTACAGGTAAGCGATAATATAGGCTTACCTTTAGGTAAAAGTGGTTGTACAGGGTGTACAACCACTTTAAAAGATAAAGTGCCATCCAGATAAAACCATATTATATAAAACCAATAAGGTGTTGGACAGTCAATATTGAATGTTAAAAGCACGTGGAATCAATATGTTATGCTCTAATAACTTGGACACTGCAAAAACAAAGAAACTGTCACGTACCTAGTAGTTGAGCCCGGAATGCAGGGAGCGGCCCCTCGTATCCCCTGGCTAATGAACCCCTGGAGATGGTGACAGGAATTCAAAAGTTCAGAGGGCACAAGTGCCTGGCAGATGGAGACCGGTCCGGATAACAGCAGGATACCGACAGCGGGTAGGTAGAGCTGGTGGTACTTGGCTGGTGTAGACAGGCACACGTGGGTAGACTGGCAGGCAGGTGGCCTTCAGGAAGTACAGGGAATCCAACGGATAGGCAGGAACAGTAGGGTCGGGTGCAGGCCGGGTCAGCAGGAGTCGATCAGCGTGGTACAAGAGGATGAGGCAGAGACGTGGTCAGACAAGCAGAAGTCGTAGGCAGGCAGCAACGGATCAAGGTCAAGAACTAGCCGGGTATCAGGAACCAAGGTAACGGGTACAGGTACAGAATAGCAGGATCACAGAACACGCTGTAGACTGGACAGCAAAGATGGGATAGAGCAAGGGCCTTAAGAAGTCCTTAGGGCGCCAAAACGGTCGTACGACGGGTCAGCGTGCCCCCGCGAGTGGACGTGCGCCCGTTCGTGACCCCACGTGCACGAGTGCGCTCGTTCATGTTGACGCGAGTGCGTTCGTTCGCTTTAGCACGCGTCAAGGGGAAACGACGGGTTCTCAATGACAGGCTTCTGCGGGTAAGTCTCCCGTGTGCGACCGGAACGCCAGGATGATCGTGACAGAAACACTTGCCAAAAATCTAAGAAAAAAAAAAACACAACAAATATATATATATACTTCAGTACACAGTTATGCATCCTTATTAACCAGGATAGAATAGAAGAATAGCTGGCAGTTAAGGAGCGGGCCTAAAAAAACAGCCACTGCGTTATTAACAACAGATGACTTTTCGGCCAGGAAGAGGAGGTGAGACGAGTGAACTGACCCCCTCCTGAACCATACCAGGCTACATGCCCTCAACATGGCGGAGGGTGGATTGGGGAAAGGGGGCTCCCCCCTAAAGCACCTTATTGTCATGTTAATGGGGACAAGGGCCTCTTCCCCACAACCCTGACCTGGTGAACGTGGGGGTCTGTGGGCTGGGCCTTTTTGGAATCTGGAAAATCCCCTTGACAAGGGGCCTCCATATCCCACCCGCCATGTGAATAAATATAGGGTACATAGCTCCCCTATACATTCATCAAAAAGTACTGAAAAAGATAATAAAAACACAACACCAGTTTTTGACAAGTCCTTTATTAAAAAACATAAAAACACACACAGACCTGAACAAAACAAAAACGCTGCTCTCCAAACGTAACTGTTCCCGTCCAAGGACACAGCCGAATGACAGGTAAATACAGATCTACCTCTCACTGGTTAAGTGTTATTTCTGAATTACAGATAAACATGAAGGTGGGGTTACCCAGTGATGTCACCTGGTGATCCCGTCCCATAATGACACTTTGACACAATGAAAGGTTGGCGGGTTACATCACCGGATAACCCTACGACCTGACAATTGGCTGTGACCCTGGATGATGGCAGTCGTATTCATCAGGTGGGCCTTTTTGATTTCTCTTTTCTGTACGGGTTGGCAATTTTATGTTTTTTTTAAAAAGACTTGTCAGAAACTGGTGTTGTGTTTTTTAATAACTTTGACCTTTTTTGGGTGAATAAGTAGAGGTACTATGTACCCCATACTCATTCCCATAGGGAGGCTGGGATCTGGGGGCTTCCATATTCCAATAAGTCACCCCCACAGTCCCTAAACCACAAGGTTGTGGAAAAGAGGCGCTTGCCCCATCAACAGGGGTGCAAGGTGCTTTAAGAGCGGGTGGAGCCCCCTGCTCCAAAACACCCCCCCCATGTTGAGGGCATGTGGTCTGGTATGGTTCAGGAAGGGGGTTCTCACTCGTCCCCCCCCCTTTTCTGGCCTTCCAGGCTCCATGCCCAAATCAGGGTCAAGCATGAATTTTTGGGGGGGACCCCACAAACCTTTTTTTTTTTAAATTTTGGGTTAGGGTTCCCCTTAACATTCATACCAGACTCAAAGGGCCTGGTATGGATTGGGGGAACCCCAAGCTGTTTTTTTCAGAATTTTTCTTTGCTAGCATTTCTGTTGACTCATCAGCTGTCAGCGGGCTTCCCCACTGAAAGCTGAATGTAATTCATTGGTAAGGACGCAGTGGTCGGTTTCCCGGTCTGCTCCTTAACAACCAGCTATTATTTACACAGAATTTGAATCAGTCAGTAATGTTATTGTTTATTGTTTATTGTTATTGTTTTTCTAGGCAACCTGGGTTGACATTCTTTCTCCCTGCCCTATTGTATTCTGGGTCCAAGAGCTACCCTTGTAAGTCTGAATTCCTTCTAATGGAGGTTCACACCACTCCTACGATTATAATGTTGTGATATGAGGTTAATATCTTGGAATGTTAAAGGACTGAGATCCACCTCTAAAAGGATGAAGGTTCTCTGTCATCTGCAACATCTCTGGGCATATGTGGCCCTCCTCTCTGTAGACGATCTCAAGCACTTGTGTAAACTAGAAGAAGTCCCGCATTCCCCAGCTGTAGGACGCTAGGCAGGGGTGGTGATACGTTTCCATAAATGCAGTGGCTAACAGTGTAAGAATAGCCAGGGGTGATCCAGAGTCTAGGGTTCTTAAAACAATCTCCCTAAGTATTTCCTTATCAGTTACCATCTGTATGGAGCCTGGTGAATACTTCTTATATATGTGTGTTTTCTTTCTCTGGATAATTAGCAGTAGAATTCCTCTCAGGACAGTGTATCAGCAGATGGAGAAATAAGGAAAACCGGGGACCTCAATAGGTAAGTATGTAGAACTAGTGTTTATTTTTTGACAGCAAATAATATAGTACTCACATGAAGCAGTTTAAAACAAGATGAAACATAAATGAGCAGTGAGCTTGCGGCCTACGTCACTTCCGGTGCCTGTCTATTCAGATCTGGTCCTTATATAGGATGTATTCTCAGTTTTCCGTCTCTACTCAAGCCTCTGTATAAATTTCTCCAAAAGTGAGATACTTCCCCTCCACCCAACTCATGCTGCATTGTGGGTCCTCTTGTCCCCACTGAAAATGGCTAAAAGTCATATCACCTACTTGGGTATTCATATAGGCTGGCAACCTTCATCCTTATATCACCTTAATTATCCTCCTTTAATATCTAAAATATGTCAGGAGCTGGAAATGTTGACTCTACCGATCTCACTCCTCTGAAGGTGTCACATCTATAAAATGCAATTCCCCTGGGATGATGTTGGGCTCTTTTGGATCCTAGGAGGAACCCAATAGGAGTTTTCCATGCCAGGCATGCTCTGATGTGGACACCTAAATAAAGTCCGAAGAAGGAAGAAGACTCATGGCTGCAGTACCAATGACCATCGCTTAAGGTAAGTAAAAAAGGGCCTTTGGATAGAGATTTTTTTAACCCTGCAATCAGGTTGAGGAAGGTGGGAGAGAGTGGTGTGCAGAGGAGGATGATTATCCTGGAACGGGGCTTTAAAACTGCAGCTAAGATGCACTAATTATGATTCTTTTAGTTCACCACATAAAACACATAAAGGTGTGTGGCTTATGCACACAATATCATTTGTAAACTGCCTGTATTTATTTCTCTCACATCATACAGCAAGTGCAATTTTAAAGACTTAGATAATGTTGAGCTGTGCAATAAGTATTTAGCTGGCATTAGGCTTGATTTACATGTACAGCTGTATCCAAGTGCGAGCACGCTTCCATGAGTTTGTCACGTATTCCTGTGCATCGCGTCTATTCATTTTCAAACGCTGCCCTACGCAGGAGAAACACAGAAAATAATTTCTTGATTATTTCCCAAAAACTAGCTGCAGCAAACCACATTTGCACATGTGTGGGGGTGCTATTAACAATTATTGGCACCACCAAGCATCTGCTAAAGAGCAGAGGTTTTCTGTGCATGTCAGGAAAGTGTGCAATTTTTGCATGTGTTCCCAACATGCATAGTTGTGAGCCTGTTCTTACAGTACATATAGATGAGAAACCTTTGGTTATTTAAGCGATTTACATTTTTCACATGTCAACCTATAAAAATAATTGAAAATATATATGCGTGTCCAAATACTACGGACTCTCCCAGCAGTCAATCAGAAATAGGCATAATTTATTACTCGGTGCTAGGTTTCCAGCCCCCTCTGATTTTTTCTTATTTATAAAGGAATAATAAAACAGTCTACACATACCAGGTGAACATTGGAAAAAATGACAGGTACTTTTATTTTCCCTTACACAGCCTCTAATAATTGCCCAGCCAGACATTTTGTATTATTTTTCTGCGATGACAGAAGCTGTCCCAACCACTTTAAATAACGACACTTAGCTCAGGAAGAATGTATGCCAGGTCTGGTCATCTCCCCCCTGCACTTGGTGCTCAGGAGGTAAATTCAAATCATTTATTGCTTTTAGCCTGTGTATTCCACAGGGCCCAGCTGCAAAACAGTTGTAATTTCTTCCGCAGTGCTTGGCACAAAATTAACTTCAATAATGCAGATGTCAATAAGACAGCCTCACAGCCAGAGGAAATTAAATCAAAATAATAAAATAACAAAAACAAAATTGCAACTGCAATTTCAAATAAATAATGTAGGAAAAAAGAATATTCTATTTCATTTGCAAGTTCTTTCTGCAGAGTAGAGAGAAAGTCGAATTTGCACACAAGGACGCTAGCGTTGTTGGTGCTAGATTGTAAGCTCTCAGCCACTTCACCATCTGTGCCAGTTTCTAAATGTAAATCAGACTCCATGTACTGTACGATATTGAAGGTGCAAAAATGTAAATAACAGTTCTGGTTAAAAAATTTTAAAAGTGGTAATGAGCTCAGAGGCTGCACAAGTTCCACACAAAGAGAAGAGAAGTAAAGTAACTTTCCTTACCTTGTTTATTGTGAAAAACTTGAAAAGTCTATCTTCAGTTTTATGAGAGCCCAACCCCCCTTAAAGCTATTTTTAGGTTACCTTTAGAAACATCTTGAGTCTTGCTGTCTTCCCTGACATTTGCACTCCAATCTGCCTAGGAGTACTGTGAGCCAAGGCTGGTGTGATGATGGATCCCCCAGAGGTGTGTCCACGATGGCTTCAGCTTACAGGTAATGGGTTGGATGACTGTCCTATTGCTGTCCTACTAGTGGATATATCCAGTAGGATAGGTGTCTACCTGAATTGGACCAGGGGCGAAACTTCATTTGCTAAAGAACGTCCAGTACAGTATGTTTTAGGTGCACCAAAAAATAATTACAATGCATCCGAAAAGCCACTGATGAGCAAAATTAGGACATTTTTTCATGCCATTATTTTGGTTGAAAGTGGGGCATTTCATTCCACATTGACCAGTGAATTTCCATTTAGCAAAATGCTTTAGTCAATGGGGAAGGCTAAATTAAGGTTAGACAATCTCCTTTAGCCCTTGTACACACGGTCGGAGATTCCAACGGAATGTGTCCGATCGGACCGTATTGTCGGATAATCCGACTGTGTGTGGTCTACATCGGACTGTTTTTGTTGGAATATCCGATGGACCAAGTTTTCCAACTTGTCTATAAAATTTTCTGACAACATGCTCCGATCGGACATACTCCGTTCATGTGTAGCCTACTCCGACAGACAAAGTGCCACGCATGCTCAGATCAAATTCCTAGACCAAAGCTATTGGCTACTAGCCTGAATGTAGTTACGCCCTAACGAAATAACATCATCATTCGTTATTTTCCGAAAACTTTGTCCAACCGTGTGTATAAAACAGTTTCGGACAACATCCGTCGGACAAAATCCATCAGACAAAATCCAACGGATTTGGTTGTCAGAATGTCCAACCGTGTGTACAAGGGCTTAGACTACTCTGGACCTGTCTTGAGGGGTAATTTTTTGCACAAGAACAGGTTTAGGACATTTGAATGGAGCTTCTATAACCCTTAGCAGCCATTCAAAGCTCATTTCACCAAAAAAAACACATTAGCTTCACCTTAACTTTATCTTAACTTCACCTTTCCGCCAAAATTGTGCAATTTTCAAAAACTAGCAGTAGCAAAGAAATAAAAATGAACAGTTTCCCTAATAGATATACAGTGTACCATACACCTTTATTTTCAGCTTTCCGATGAAAAGGTTTCTTGTAGTTTAAATACAAATATATATTTACTTAAACTGTGTTTTTAAAGGTCAAAGTAGCAAATATAGCGGGTATACAAAACAACACATTGTGATGGTATAATGTGGGCATAATTACTGTGAATTAAAGGAAAGCATAGTGTATGTTCAGAAAGGTTATATCTTGTTTCATTGTCGCTGTTTTTAAATTATATTTTATCCAAAGCATTGGCATTTACTGTAGCTGATGTGTACAGTGAGTGCGCCACAGTGCCATGCTTTTCTACAGCCACGATTGTCACTTGCAGCTAAAGCTCGATGGAAATCTGCATATGCTGACAATGCACCCGCCCTCTGCCCCCCTCAGCCACACTTATACAAGGGTGTGTGAGACTGAGCTAATCCCTCATTCTTAACATTCCCTAATTTCCCAAGACTAAAAAGTTGTTTTGGCTTTAGATAGACAGCACCAACCTAAACATGGTAAATGTGGGTATACCCTGAAATCTTTAAATGGGTCCCTAATACTTTAGGGGTTACTTTTGTTTGGTTTCACTTATTGGGGGGGGGGGGGGGTGGCACTCTCTATGGGGCCATACTTGTCTGATGTTCTTTTACATCTATTCTCTCCTACCTATCTACAGACCTATGGCACCTCTACGTGTGCATGAAGATGGGGAGTCAAAAAACGTATTTGTGTACTGTACATGGTTTTAGAATGTATTAAGAGTTCAACAGATTTAAATCTTATACAAGGTATGTAAATGTATGAGTAGGGCATATAACATGTATTGTGGAATAACTGTAACTTCATCTATGTGTTGCCTTTCAAAGTACACAGTATTACAGTGCCTTGAAAAAGTATTCATACCTCCCTGAAATGTTACACATTTTGTCATGTTACAACCAAAAACGTAAATGTATGTTATTGGGATTTTATGTGATAGACCAACACAAAGTGGCACATAATTTTGAAGTAGAAGGAAAATTATAAATGGTTTTCACATTTTTCTACAAATACCATATTTATCGGCATATACCATGCACCTTTTGTATTGTACTGTAATTGTGTTGTCCCCCCTATACATTGTAAAGTGCTGCTTAAACTGTTGACGCTATATAAATCATGAATAATAATAAAAATAATAATAACTTTTTCCTCTTAAAATCAGGGGGAAATCATGGGTGTGTGTTATACACCAATCCCTGCTGTCTCTGAGGGAACACAGTGGGCCACTGTTCTGTCTATCATATGCACAGAGCCAGGAGGCGTGGCTGTGAGTGACTGAGCACCGGGTACACAGGAGATCATGGTTCTGTATAATTCAGTGGCGCTCGCTCCTCCTCTTCCCTCAGAGACAGCACGGATAAGCCAACACTGGCAAAGCTGCAATGATAGGAAAGGTGAGGCTGCAGATGGGCACTGAACAGGCTGCATTGTTGCTCAATTTATAGGCTGCAGATGGGCACTGAACAGGCTGTATTGTTAGTCAATTTAATGGCTTCAGATGGGTACTGAGCAGGGTGCATTGATGGACAATTTAGAGGCTGCAGATGGGCATTGGCCAGGATGCATTGATGAGCTGTGACCCTAATTTTGCTTCAAAGTTCTTTATTTAAAATGTTTGTTTTTTTCCTTAAACTTCCCTCCTAAAATTGGGGCTCGTGTTATACACCGATAAATGCGGTAAATATCTGAAAAGTGTGGCATGCATTTGGAACAATCTGTTTCATTTTTCTTTCAGCCCACAGACTGAATTAAGAAACCTATGGGTATATTGCCAACTTGCCAAGAAATCCAAAAAACAGCAAAAGTCATAAAAAATAAGTAAAAAGTGAAAAATGAAAAAAATGAAAAAAATCCATAGTTGATTAGAAAAAGTGCTTAAGAAATGGCCAGGACCAAAAATATATCAATTAGTTGATAAATTAATATATAATTAAATTAGTAAATGCAGGGGACAGAGCTAGTTCAATTGAATATGTCCATTAAATAAGGACGTTTTAGACACCCTGGTTTTTCAAAGAGAACAATGCCCCCATACACTGAAGAAAAAAAAAAAAAAAAACAGAAAGCTATATAAGCCAATCATTATCCTATAATTTTATCCTTATTTTATTTCAGTTTTATTTTTATTGCTTGGTTATGTGTCTATGATGTAATACACCTTATCAATTTTGATTATCTCTACCACATAGTACCCTTATATATTCAGCAGGTGTATATAGAAAATAGGGCGGTGGTTGGACCACACCCTGTGCCTGTTATTATACACCGAAGCATAGAGAATTTCTTCAGGTGGTCTGGACTGTATAGTCTGGTCTCTTTCCTTTTTCTTGTTCACACTGGGATCTTTCTCCTATTACCCACGGGATATAGGACTAATATAGTAGATAGATCTCAGATCACCTCATGCGATAAGGGCGTACCCTATATTTATACATTGTTGAGGTAGCGCCATTGGTCCCTATTTTTATCTATATACCATATTGCCAACTTTACCCTCATATCTTCTCATCAGTATATGTCTTGGTGGCCATGGTCACCAGGACAAATAAAGGTGATAAGGCTACCTGACCTGGGATACAGACAGCAAAATACACTTTACAATGGTTTTAACCCTTACATAGGGCGGCACAGTGGTGTTCAGGGCGGCACAGTGGTGTAGTGGTTAGCACTCTCGCCTAGCAGTAAAAAAGGTCACTGGTTCAAATCCCAACCATGACACTACCTGCCTGGAGTTTGCATGTTCTCCCTGTGCCTGCGTGGGTTTCCTCCGGGTACTCCGGTTTCCTCCCACACTCCAAAGACATGCAGGTAGGTTAATTGGCTTCTGTCTAAAATTGGCCCTAGTATACAACTGGGGATCTTGGATTGTGGCTCCTTGAGGGTAGGGACCAATGTGAGTGTGCAATGTAAAGGGATAGGGACAATTGTAGACACTCACTCAGGTTGAACTGGATGGACTGATGTCTTTATTCAACCTTACTAACTATGTAACTATGTAACTATAGTGTAAACTAAAAGAAAGTTTGGCATTTATGCCTATTCATACATTTTAATACAGTCAATAACGAGCCCACCTCCTGTTAAATTCCCGTGCCTAGCCAGTTCTTGTGGCTCATCTAATAAGCAGCAGTTGGGTACAGAAGGCAATGGTTTGTGGTGACTAGGGATGAGCTTGGTGTTCGACTTGAACGCATGTTTGACTCGAACATTGGCCGTTCATCTGATCAGCGAATTCAGAACTTTGTGGACCGTAGGCACCACATTTGTGTGGCCCACAATGCACTACGCCATCACAGTGCATTGCTGGCTCATGATTGTCCAAGCATGCACTGTGACCCAGGGAGCTGGAATTTAAAAAGTGTAGAAAAGGTAAACTTACCCTTTAAAAAAGATAAATGAAGTGAAATGAAGTAAAAAGATTCAGTTTAAAGAAAGCGTATAGCGTTTCATGCCATTTCATGCTCTCTTCAGTCTATCATGAATGCTGCTGCCAGACTTATCCACCTTACTAACCGCTCAGTGTCTGCCAACCCTCTCCTCCAATCCCTACACTGGCTCCCAATCACCCAGCGAATTAAATTCAAAATACTAACCACAACATATAAAGCCATTCACAACTCTGCCCCGAGCTACATCACCAATCTTGTCTCCAAATATCACCCAAATTATCCCCTCCGCTCTTCTCAAGACCTCCTACTCTCCAGCTCATTAGTCTCCTCCTCCCATGCTCGTCTCCAGGATTTCTCCAGAGCCTCTCCCATCCTCTGGAACTTGCTACCGCCACTGGTCTGTCTATCCCCTATTCTTGCTACCTTCAGGAGAGCCCTGAAAACTCATCTCTTCAGGGAAGCCTATCATGTCTCCAACTAATCTCCTACCACTTCAATCAGCTCATTCCCCACAGTTATAACCTTTTGTACCACCTGCCCCACCCTATTAGATTGTAAGCCCTTCTAAGCAGGGCCCTCTTAATCCTCTTGTATTTTATTGTATTGTAACTGTATTGTATCCTTGTTATATTGTCAAGCGCTGCGTAAATTGCTGGCGCTATATCAATTCTGAATAATAATAATAATAATAATAATAATAATAATAATTTCTTTCTTAATTGTTAGTGAAATAAAGACAAATGGAAATATAAATTATGTATTTTTATTTTTTATTCAGGTAAGTTGTCCTTGTCTCATTTTCATATATATATATATATATATATATATATATATTGGGACAACAGTGTCCCAGTGAGGCTCCCATCTCTGAATCCTGCCTTTCTTCTGTTATTTTACCATTTCACCCTATCACTCTCTCTCCTATTGTCCTCCTCTCTCATTTTCCCTTTCTATTTAGTGTGGCAGCAATTGAATGGGAAAGCTGTTTCCTAGGAAACCAGATTGTGGTTTGTGCCAGGGTCCGTTTTCAGAAAAACACACACACACACACATACACGCGATCGAGAGAGAATAAAGCAGCTCGGTAACCCGGCTGACCTTGCAGAGAAAGAGTATTAAAAGGAATATTAGAAAAACACAGGGGAACCCGTGTCTCCCATGTACAGCAATAAACCCTCAGGTCTGTCCCTCAAGGGCCCTGTTCATCCCAGCTGCTGACAAGAACCTTTACAGGCTGTGAAGTCCAATGTCCAGAAGTGAACCCTCTAAGGATGGAGAGGGCATGGCTTCTGTGCTGATGTCATTATCATCTTTGACATGTACGCTTACCCCCCTTGTTAATGCACCCTCAAGTGTAGCCTGCACAGTTCCTATAAACGGGATACAGAATTCTCTTGGCAGGTGTGAAAGATTCAACATTGTGTACCTGGCACTATTATAAGAATAAAGGAAAATTACTAGGATATTATCTCATAATATATTTCACCATTGGGTTTGGGTAGCAATATGCTACCCAATGCAAGTAAACTTGTGTTCCTACTAAAGAGAGCTAGACATAGGATGTCAGCTTCCTTGCAGAGCACCCCAGGAACCCAAGAAACTGTAGTGAAATTACAACCTTTTCTTAGGTATATGCCAACGGGTGCCTCTGTAGATCAAAAACCAATGGGATTGATTCAGAAACTCCAGCTTTGCTCGGCTGTTGTTGGTGCTCTCTCCTTTCCCTTGCAGCAGATACTTACTGATACAGGGGAGGCGGAGCAGCTGGCTCACGTGACTGAACCAAAATAAAAATAGGTAAGTACACAGCTTTAAGAAAAGTTAGAGTCGGCCTTTTCTTTCACTTTAAGTTATAAATGACAAGGAGTCTTATAGGTTTATACACATCTTTTAGGTTATTATGTTATGTTATGCTATTGCCGCCCACATAATGCATAAGCGCAGCTGGTGCACATGTACATATAACATATTCTAATCTTTAATATACTCATGTGCATCTTTTTACAGTATACGGACATAGAGGTATATAGTGACTTCATGTAGTACCACTAAAGTCCCATTTTCATAGGCTTTTGACTACAGAACACAACTGGACATGTTTCTGCTGTATGCTAAGATTAGGAAGAGAGATATTTTTAGAATCTGTATGGGCTCGGTATGTGCAGTGAGGGTCAGTGTGTCCGGTGTCCACTCTCCGCTCTGTCCTAGAAAAAGGTAAAGTTATTGCCGAAAGATATCACTCAAGGTTTCTCTTCCTGGGTTAATTGGGACCAGGAATCCCTGAAGTCTGTGTAGAGGGATCCATTGAAAGCTATAAATGGGAAGTCAAACAAAGAAAGACTTTTAAGGTATCTAAAAAAATCTTTCCCATAAAAATAATTAAACTTTTATTAATATCATGGTAAATATAATAAAAACATATTGCTCACAGTATAGATTTATCTGTTACACTGCTTCAGTATTTATCATTTCCCCCAACCACACGTATCCACACTCTATATATTCATACAGCATATAAACAGTAGTCAAATATACCTTCTGAAGTGTCATAACTTTATGTTGCTGTTTTGCTGGACAGGTGAAGGGTTAGAGACTTCTCTTAATGCATTTCAAGAAACATAATTCTGCTTTCTCAGGAGTACAATTAAGGCTAGTTTCTACAATAAGATACATAGACAGTAAGTACCATGACTTTTAGTACTGTATTTATCGGCGTATAACACGCACTTTTCCCCCTTAAAATCGGGGGAAAGTCGTGGGTGCGTGTTATACGCCAATCCCCACTGTCTGTGAGGCTAAAATACTGAGCGGCGGCGAAAAAGTCCGAGCGGCGGCGAAAAAAAGACCGAGCGGGACTGCGAGCCGAGCCAAGCCGAATACACAGTAGAGTCGGCTCTGTCTTTTTCGGCAGCGCTCGCTCCAGAAACAGCAGGGAGGCAGGACTACGAGCGGAGCCGAGCAGATGGCTCGGTCTTTCGGCGCCGCTCGGTCTTTTTCGGCGTCGCTTGCTCGGTCTGTCTCGGCGGCTGGATATTTAAACATGGGCAAGGCTGCAAACGGCGCTGGGTGAGCTGGAAATGACACTGGCAAGCTGCAAATGACACTCTGCAAGGCTGCAAACAGCGGTGGGCAAGCTGCAAATGACACTGATCATTCTGCAATAATGGACAAGGCTGCAGATGCACACTGATAAGGCTGCATTGACGAGCATTTAAATGTAAGTTTTTTTCCCCTTAAACTTCCCTCCTAAAACTTTTTTCCTTAAAATGCCCTCCTAAACTTGGGGTGCGTGTTATACGCCGGCGCGTGTTATACCCTGATAAATACGGTATATCAAACTACATAATTTCACAAAATGTTCCATTACACATGCAATTTATAACGTGAGCATCATTGCTAAAAAAAAAAGGCATCTTCAGGGCAAGCACAGAGACACCAATGACTCAATGCCCAAAGTTGACCATAAGCTCATTTTTTTATATATGGTGGTGTGCAATGCAAGCTCTAATAGGCTTGTGCAATTCGTTTCATATCGAATCGAAATTCTGCCAAATTTTGCATCTTTTGGACATTCGGATGCATCCGAATGTCCGAATAAAAAAATAACGAATAACAACGAATACGAAAGAAATATAACGAATGAATTTGAATGAACTTGACATGATTCGGTAATTCTTTAAAGATCTAATGAAACAAAAGGTCAGCTCAAAGTAAATCTTATAGTCCAATCAGCTAATTAATTTTGTGCCGGAGGTTGGATTACTGGCAAAGTGCATTCCTGAGAACTGAGTTAGAAGGGTGTTGTATTGTATTTGAGCCGAGGAAAAGAGACGTTGTCATTGTGTATGTTAAAAGATTCAATAAACAAACAACTTTCCAAACTACGAATCATTATCACGAATGTCTATACATATATAAATAGCGAATTTCAACAAATACGAACGAATGAATGGCTCCAATCATCTCTATGGCCTAAGAAACCGGAAGCTACAGGCATTTCATGACTTAGGTTTCGCCGGATATAAACAGCGCCATTGAGAAATTGTAAAAGCATTTTATCACACAGATCTTGGTGTGGTCAGATGCTTTGAGGGGAAAAGAGAGATCTAGGGTCTAATAGACAAAATTTTTTTTCAAAAAAGGGTACCTATCACTACCTATTGCTATCATATTGGATATTTACATTCCCTGAGATAACAATAAAAAGGATAAACAAAAATGAAAGGAACAGTTTAACAATAAAACAAAAAAGCTAAATAAATAGACAAAAAAAAGCATCCCTGTCCCCCTGTGCTCACGCGCAGAGGCGAATGCAAGCGTTAGTCTGGCGTCATATGTAAACAGCAATTGCACCATGCATGTGAGGTATCACGGCAAAGGTCAGATTGAGGACAGTAATTTTATTTAGCAGTAGACCTCCTCTTTAAATCTAAAGTGGTAGCCTGTAAAGGATTTTAAAGGCTTTTAAAAATGTATGTAGTTTGTTGTTGCTGCACGTTTGTGCACAATTTTAAAGCATGCCATGTTTGGTATCCATGTACTCAGCATAAAATATTTTTTTATATTTCATTAAACATTTGGGCAATATAGTGTATTGTAGTGCATTAAAATATTTTTTTTTTAAATACTGCTATATAATGTGCAAATACTGTGTGAAAAAAAAAAATGCAACACCCACCACTTTAATCTGTAAGGCCTTTGAACCCTCAAACATTATATACGTTTTTAAAGCAAAATAATTTTCTTGCAAAGAAAAAAAAATATTTTTTCATGTAAACGAAAAGTGTCAGAAAGGGCTTTGTCTTCAAGTAGTTAGAAGAGTGGGTGATGTGTAGGGTTGCCACCTACGGGTTTTGAATCATGTGTCCAGGTTTCAGTCCACCTGAAACTCGGACACATTATTCAGACAGGAATGTGGCTCGGAACAGGGCCTGAAAGGAGGGTGAGGGAGCACTATGTGTGTCACATTACTATTCTCTTTGGAGTGCCCAAAGTTGTCCCAGGTTGTTACAATGCTATAGTGTATATTTAGAAAAAAAAAAAAACATATCTGTGCACCACTAAAGTGTTTGGATTTGGCTTGAAGAAAAAGGCAACCCTAGTGATGTGTGACATAAACTTCTAATGTTGTGCATAAAATGCCAGAACAATTTAAAACCAAGCTATTTGCTGATAGGCATGTTGAGTCCATGGAATATTTCATATTTTGCCACAAGTTTTGGGAAAATTAAAAACTTTTTTTATTTTATTTGTTTTTGCACAAAGTTGTCACTAAATTATATATTGCTCGAACATGTCATGAGCATATGTGGAATTACACCTCAAAATACATTCTGCTGCTTCTCCTGAATACGAGGATACCACATGTGTGAGCGTTTTTGGGAGCCTAGCCACGTACATGACCCCGAAAACCAATCACCGCCTTCAGGCTTTCTAACGGAATAAAATGGTGATTTCACTTTCAAGGTTTCAGAGGCCTTGAAATGTCAAGCTAGCACAAAACCCCCACAAATGACCCCATTTTGGAAAGCAGACACCCCAGGGTATTTGCTAAGAGGCATGGTCAGTATTTTGCAGCTCTCATTTGTTTTTGAAAATGAAGAAAGAAAAGAAAACATTTATTTTTTTCAATTTTCAAAACTTTGTGACAAAAAAGCAAAAATACTCAAATGCCTCTTACCAAATAGCTTGGGGTTGTCTACTTTCCAATTGGGGGGGGGGGTTGTGCTATCTGGGCATTTCATGGCCTCCAAAACTGTGATGGCAGTAAGGAGGGAAATTAAAAACTTTGCCTTTTGAAAGCCTGAAGTCAGAGATTAGTTTTCAGGGTTCAGGGTCCTGTACGCAGTTAGACTGCCAAAAAGCCCCACACATGTGGTATCCCCGTACTAACGAGAAGCAGTAGAATGTATTTTGGGGTTTTATATATGCCCATGGCATGTTTGAGCAATATATAATTTAGTGACAACTTTGTGCAAAAAAAAAACAGTTTGTAATTTTCCCGCAACTTGTGGCAAAATATAAAATATTCCATGGACTCAAAATGCCTCTCAGCAAATAGCACAAAACCCTCCCAAATTACCCCATTTAGAAAAGTAGACACTCCGAGCTATCTTGGCATTTTATGGCCTTCAGAACTGTGAAAGGTAGTGAGGAGTGAAATCAAAGATTTACACCCTTAGACATCCTTAAGGTGGTGCTTGGTTTTCGGGGTCCTGTACACGGCTAGGCTCCCAAAAAGTCTTACACATGTGGTATTCCCATACTCAGGAGAAGCAGCAGAATGTATTTTGGGGTGTAATTCCACATATAACCATGGCATGTGTGAGCAATATATTATTTAGTGACAACTTTGTGTAATTTATTTTTATTTCTTGTCATTTTTCAATCACTTGTGACAAAAAAAATATTCAATGGGCTCAACATGCCTCTCAGCAATTTCCTTGGGTGTCTACTTTCCAAATGGGGTCATTTGGAGGGGGGGGGGGGGGTTGTACTGCCCTGCCTTTTTAACACCTCAAAAAATGAGATAGTCAGTCATAAACTAAAAGCTGAGTAAATTCCAGAAAATGTACCCTAGTTTGTAGACGCTATAACTTTTGCACAAACCAATAAATATACACTTATTGACATTTTTTTACCAAAGACATATAGCTGAATTAATTTTGGCCTAAATGTATAACTAAAATTAAATTTACTGGATTTTTTTTAATAACAAAAAATAGAGAAAATATCATTTTTTTTCCACATTTTTGGTATTTTCCATTTATATCGCAAAAAATAAAAATGGCAGAGGCAATCGAATACCATCAAAAGAAAGCTCTATTTGTGGGAAAAAAGGACACAAATTTTGTTTGGGTACAGTATTGCATGACCACGCAATGACCAGTTAAAAAAATGCTCTGGTCATTGAGCAGCCAAATCTTCTGGGGCTGAAGTAGTTAGGGTGAAAAACATCTGACACTGACCGGCCACCTAGCCCCCCCGTTTTACTCACCTGAGCCCGTTAGTTCCCATGGCGGAGACAAGCTATACCTCTCTGACCAGGGTTCTTAATTGGATAGATTGATAGCAGTACAGCCATTGGCTCCCACTGCTGTCAATCAAATCCAATGACACGAGCACCAGGGTGTGGGGCCGAGTCCAGCATTCTATTTCTATGCAAATGCTGGACTCGGGAGCGCACCCGCCAGTAACCCCCAGGGAGAGCGCTTCTCCCAGGGGGTTTACTGATGCGAGGAGGAGCCTTGAGCACCATCGGGGGTCCCCAGAATGCTAGGTTCGGGGGCCACACTGTGCAAAACAAACTGCACAGTGGAGGTAAGTATGATATGTTTGTAATTTAAAAAACAAAACAAAAAAAAAACAAGGGTTTACAATCACTTTCATTTTGGTAGGGAAAAGCATATTATGTTCACTGTAATCAGTAAAGCTGTAAAATGTTAGCCAGGTCTGCTAAGTGTGTTCAGCTGCTGCCACTTTGGTCTATAGTTTCCTCTGTATCCAGGGAACTGGAGAACTTTCTGGATGATAGGTGTAAAGCTATGCAGATGGCAGCATGAATATTAATATAACCTTGGCCTATCCCAAGAGGCAGGCAATGATGGCATGCTAGGTAACTGTTTATATTCAGTGAGTACACTGGGCTCTGGGGTTTTTTCACAGAATTGATTAGTCTAGTCTGGGGGGGGGGGGGGCACGCTGCCCTCCCAGATGGAAGTTGCTGTTGGTGATACCTCAGGTGGAGACCCGAGGGGCTTGAATGCTGAGACCCAGGAGCTAGGGAGAGTTGACTGAGGGTGGCTGTCTGCTGAAGATCTGTCTGGTATCATGGGAAGGTTTCGCTTGGAAGTTGGATGAAGGCTACCAGCTGTCCTTTGGCACTGTGGGTACAGATGCTTGAAAGATCTTGGGGACCTTTGTGCATTTGCTATCGCTCTGGTACTATATGGTCAGCCATGGGTCTATTTAAAGGGGACACTGGCTGGTGTCCTGAAGAACTTTGTCCATCTTATCGCCTACTTAAAAGGACTCTGTGGCTCTACCTACTACTAAGCTGAAGTCTACTGTTTGGTTCAAGCCCAGACTTCAATACAGCTTGTCCTGAAGAATACCTAAGTCCTCAGATGTACATAGTTCTTGTTTTTGGACTATCCCACCCCTAACATCAACCCTATCCAAGTTCTTAAAAAATAAAAACCACAAAACAACATCCCCAGACTGGTTATTGAAGAAATGTGTGAATGAGACTGTGTGCCTGGCTGTGGGCATGGGCAATACCTGGACAGTAATCCTATAGGAAAAGCACTACACGGGTGCTGGAACAAGTGCAGTCCCACACCTGCAGAAGTGTGAACCCAGACTAAGTGATTCCCAGCTTCCAGGAACATCGGTCAGGTATGGTATATATACGGAGTTACATTGGTCAAAGCTGGACCTATGTAAAAAATATACCATGCTTGGAATTATTCATTTAATAAAATACTGCATTCACCTCTTTGCATCTTTTCTTGCATCCTAGTCCTGCTGACCTCCTGCAGACTCTTTGCAGCCCCTTCCACATTAGCTCCAGCGATGGTTGCATTATTTCTTAGGGTGAGTCTCCTGATGATGACAACAGTGGTAAATGACTGCATATTGTATATCAGATTAGCCACTTGTAGCCTCCATTGGTAGATTGTATGACAGGGTGACAACAAATGAAAATTATTGAGAGTCAGGGAGAGAGCATTGCTACTCCATTAGCTTCTTGATCATGATAACGTTGGACCATTCCTGCACAATGTGTTTTGGCACCGCTGCTTGTACTCCAATGAGAGATGTGTCTATGGGAATGTTTGACTATTCTTCCAGAAACGCATTTGTGAGGTCAGGCACTGATGTTGGAGAGAAGGCCTGGCTCCTCACCTGCAGTTTAATTCACCCCAAAAGTGTTCTATCCGGTTAAGGTCAGGACTCAGGCCAGTCTAGTTCCTCCATCCCAAACTCACTTATCCATGTCTTTATGGACCTTACACACACTCCTAAACCTTATGGACAGCCTTCCCAGAAGAGTTGTAGCTGTAAGCCCTTGTACACACGGTCGGAGATTCCGACAACCAAATCCGTCGGATTTTGTCTGACGGATTTTGTCTGACGGATTTTGTCTGAAACTGTTGTATACACACGGTCAGACAAAGTTGTCGGAAAATTCGACGTGATGACGTTATTTCGTTACGACAGGACTATGTTCAGGCTAGTAGCCAATAGCTTTGGTGTAGGAATTTGATCTGAGCATGCGTGGCACTTTGTCCGATCGGAATTCTCTACACATTATCGGAGTATGTCCGATCGGAGCATTTTGTTGGAAAATTTTACCAACATGTTGGAAAACTCGGATATTCTGACGGAAACAGTCCGATGTAGACCACACACAGTCGGAAAATCCGACAAAACGGTCCGATCGGACACATTCTGTCGGAATCTCCGACCGTGTGTACAAGGGCTTACAGCTGCAAAGGTTGGGCCAACTCGTAATTGAACCCTACTAATTAAGCCTGAGATGCCATTAAATTTCATGTGCGTGTAAATGCAGGCATCCAAATACTTTTGGCAATATAGTGTATATTCGATTTTAGTGATTGAGTTTACATATATTTTAATATTATTTAAATGAATTTCTAACTACTCATAGCTAAAGATTGTTTTTCTTTAATATCTGCCTGGTATTTTGGCTCTAATAAATCTGCCTTGTTTATTTTAGCACTTTAATAAATTGTTTGACTTTGTTCACTTGCATTGTTTTATAATACAATTGTGTAACTTTTATGATATCAAGCAGAGGTGTTGCCTACAGCAATTAAGCACCCAGTGCATTAAATATGAACTCCAGACAAAAAGATACAGTAAGTAGACAGAATAAATGCATGCTAGTATATAGGAGCAGTTTTACCTACCAAAAAATGTATGTTTCTGTCCATCCAGTCCTGATATTTACACAGTTCTGCCACATGCCACACTGCACAGTCCTTGCTGGCAGCGTATTGGACCTAATTTTTCTCTGCTGCAGTTAAATTTTTCACTTACAGTTCTGCTGTGACTAGACAGTTAGAGGTGAACCAGCACACTGATGAGCTCTCTGCTACTCCGCTCTTTTCCTATATCAGCATGCTCCTTGACCTGCAACACAGCTGACTGGATCCTTGTGTTTCTTGTCCCTTCCCCTTTCTGAACTCTACTGCACAGAGACAGCAAGAAGCTAATACCAAATCAAACTAAGGTACTTAGAACTGATTGCATTTAAAAAATACAGTTTAGTTACAGTACTTTACACAGTTTATATACTGTATAATGTGATTACTTCTGCGCTACCATTAACAATAGTGTCTAATAGGGATGAGCTTCGTGTTCGAGTCGAACGTACGTTCGACTCGAACATTGGCTGTTTGTCCGTTCGGCGAAATCCGAACTCTTGGTCCGTTCGCGTCAAAATTCGTGTGGCGCGCACGGCCCACAATGCACTGCGATGGCGCAGTGCATTGCTGGCTCATGATTGGCCAAGCATGCACTGTGACCCCGCATGCTTGGCCAATCGCAGCGCCAGCAGCGAGGAGAGCCATGATTGGCCACAGGCAGGATGCCTGTGGCCAATCATAGCTCAGGCTGTGTAGTGCACGCCCCACACTATATAAGGCCGCCTTTGAGGCGGCCTCGTGTAGTGTGTTGGCATCTGAAGCAGTGGGTGTTCTGTGTACCTTCAACACAGTTACACACCGATCGTTTTTGGCTGACTTCCTATCTTGCTCTTGTGTAGTGGTTATTGTCTGTGCCCTGACCGCAGTATACACCACTATATTCACCTCACCTATATAGCTAGTGATCTATCTTTAATAATAGAGCTTGCAGTCAGTAGTGTTAGGAGATTGCCATTTGCATGAGTTATTGGAAGTTGTCTGTGCCTCCAGCACAGCACAGTATACATCTGTATATACCCCTTTATCGCTGCTGTTTTCTGGTTATTGTCTGCGTGCCCTGACCGCAGTATACACCGTGATATTCTCCCCACCTATATAGCTAGTGGTCCCTCTTTAATAATAGAGCTTGCAGTCAGTAGTGTTAGGAGATAGTGCGTGCTGTTTGCGTGCTCTGTACCCAGTACATACCGCTATAATCCACCTACATAGCTGTTCTCTATTTGAGCCCAATTGCCATCTGCAGGAGTTATTGGAAGTTGTGTGTGCCTCCAGCACAGCACAGTATACATCTGTATATACCCCTTTATCTCTGCTGTTTTCTGGTTATTGTCTGCGTGCCCTGACCGCAGTATACACCGCGATATTCACCTCAGCCTAAGGCCCAATTTTTCTGCCCCTGTTTAACAGGGGCGTTTAAGTACAATTTTTGATGCAATGCTTTGCAGCAGGGCTAATTCCAGCAAAAAAACTAGAGTATATGGAAGAGGTTGCAGTGTGGTGGCACCAGCAGCAGTGCCTAAGGCCAAATTTTTCTGCCCCTGTTTAACAGGGACATGTAATTACAATTCTTGATATAATATTTCACAGGAGGGCCCCTTCCTGTGCCCACCCAGAGTAACGGTGAGGACTTATAGTGTTGTGGCACCAGCACCACAACCACCAAAGGTCAATTTTTCTACCACTGTTCAACAATGGCATGTAATTACAATTCTTGATATAATCGTTCACAGCAGGGCGCCCACCAAGAGTCACTTTGAGGGCTTACAATGTTGTGGCAAAACCAACACCTTGTTCCGCCATTTCTGCAGAGCATATAGGGCAGGCCCCTACTTTCAAACATCCAACTTACAAACATCAGACAGCAGCAAGTGAGATGAAAAAAGATGGACGACAAAACAAATTATACAGGGGTGATAACCCTTCCCTATGTTTTCCAAAAAGCTTAAAAATCGTTTTTTTGACTGGAGCTACACTTTAAAAATGTACCAGTTGAAAATTACAAACAGATTCAACTTAACACAACAAACCTACACAGTCCCTGTCTTGTTTGCACCGCCTGTATACTGCTGTTCTGAGTATATAGGGCCTGGGGGCCACACGCATTTCCTTTTTTTAATATGGGTACAGGGTTCCCCTTAATATGCGTACAAGACCCAAATAGGTTGGTAATGGGCAGGGATACCCATGCCATTTTTCTCAATGATTTTCAACCATATTGCAGGAACCAGATATAACATTAAAACCTCAAGCAGTTTTAAATGGTGTTATTTCCGTTTAATGTCATTTTGTGCAGGGACTGTTCTAAACACGGGAAACACGTGGCACTTCACAGGCATACTACAGACACCCCCCAGGCACCATATTTAAAGGAATATTTCACTTTTTTTTTTCACTTTAATCGTCATTAAAATCAGTGCTCCCGCCAAAACGGACGTTTTTAAAACTTTTTTTTGCATTGACCCATGTCCCCTGAGGCAGGAGTCAGGTCCCCAAACCCTTTTTAGGACAGTATCTTGCATATTAGCCGTTAAAATTAGCACTTTCCATTTCGAACGTTCGAGTCCCATAGACTTCAATGGGGTTCTAACGTTCGTAACGAACGTGGGGTCCGTTCGAAAGTTCTGGTGCGAACCGAACCGGGGGGTGTTCGGCTCATTCCTAGTGTCTAATGTACATACAACTGTTTAGGGTGCTGCTCACATTCAAATGCGTGAGAAAATAATAATGAATGAAAGATAATGTGGTGCTCCCTTTCCTTATTCTGTGAAATATGTGACTTGGTATCTATGTGTAAACTCAATAAAATGTGAATACGTGACACACACAAATACAAAAAAACATAAAAATATTATAAATAGCATACAATCAACAATTTAAATCACCCTTAGTGCTCATGGTACTAACAAAAAGTCTATAAAGAGTCCAATTTTCACCAGAACTCTTATGCCCTTATACTCTTATGCTCTTATACACACAGTCGGACTTTCCAACGTAAAATGTGCAATCAGATTGTGTTGTCAGAAATTCACATCGTGTGTGGGCTCCATCTGACTTTTTCCATTGGAATTTCCGCCACACAAATTTTGAGATCTGGATATAACAATTTCCGACAACAAAATCCGATCGTTTAAATTCCGATTGTGTGTAGTCAATTCCGATGCACAAAATTATGCAAATGCTCAGAATAAATTATGAGATGAAAGCTATTGGCTAATGGCCTCTTAATAGTCCTGTCGTACGTGTTGTACGCCACATTGTTCTGAATGATCTGATTTTCCGACAACTTTCTGCGACCGTGTGTATGCAAGACAAGTTTAAGCCAAAACCTGTTGGGAAAAATCCGACATATTTTGTCATTGAAATGTCCAACCGTGTGTACAGGTCATTACTCCAATACATGTGCAAATTATATAACGCGACCCCACAGTCATGCCCATGTGCTCCCACCACCTTTAATTCAATGTGCTCACCTTGAGGAATAGACCTAAGAAACATACGTTTTTTAGGTCAGATGCGCTTGGACCCTCCAGTGGTATGCATAGATGTATTATTCCACTGATGCTTGTATCTTCTATGGTGGTTATTTCCATCAGTGGTGTTTTGTGGGCTCATATCTCTTTAAGAGACCCTCTGTCTCATCTCCTTGTCTTCCAGTCACTGAAATAAACACAGGTGAGTATCCATAGTGTAGCATGTATAACCAATCAACTTTTAGGTTGGGCTCACACTATGTGAGGCAGTGGAGCACAGAAGGGGGTCCGGTGTGTCCCCATTCACCATTTCAGGTCTGATTTTTGGCTGAATTCAGACCTGAAACGGAACAAAAGATGCACAGGACTCTTCTGCTGTGTGCTTCGTGGCCTCCCCGGAGATGTGTGAACCGGCTCCATTAAGAGCCGGTCATACTCTTCTGTCATGTGAATGGGATGCAGTGAATTCCACATCCAATTCACAATAGTGTGAACCCAACCTTATTAAAAGAAATACACTTAGATTAAAAACTAGTATATGTGCCTTTAAACTGGACAATAAAGCTGCACTGGTACTCGGCGGTGTCGGCATCACCTGGCTCCTCCCACGCACTACGTCACCATCCTCGTGACTTCCTCAGTCTGAAACGCAATCAGGATGTGCAAAGTATGAATGTTGTGAAAATGAATTTGAACACAGGTCCTGTGTATTGTTATCTATGGGACAACGCACACAGCTGCGTAAATTGATAAAGTGGGCGACACTTGCACAGTTAACTCTTTGTAATCTGTGGCAGAAACACACAAATGCCGCAAAATTACACTGCAAAAGAGCCACAAAACACAATAAAAAAAGCATGTACAGTAAATGTGCAACTGTGCACTGAATTGTGCTGTGGTGTAAATGAGCCCTATTTGTGCTGTAAACTAAATAAGCCCATACACTTATACACATGTGAAATCTGCAGATATGTACATCCCCGGTGGCACCTGTTCCCTACTTTTTTTTCGTATGCCGTTAAACCAGTGAATAAACCCTTTTTACACAGGATCTTTCTGTGTATAAACATCAGTCAATAATTATGGCTGTATTCAAGAGGCCTATAACTTGCCAACTTTCTGAGGTAGGACAAGAGGATTGTTTTTATTAGAAAAAACCCAGCTCAGACCTTCATCATTTCAGGTTGGCAAAAACAGACAGAACATCAATATTTCATGTGCAAAAGACACATTTTAATGTGCTTACAGACACCTACAAAGGTCAAGATCAGCAAAAAATGAAATCTACAAGAGCAAGACTGAGGTTGCCAGATTTATGGTCCTATCGTGTTGACCTATTTAAAAAAAAAAAAAACAATGACGAGTAAAAAAATCAAAGTTCAGTAACAAGTACAGTGCACTGTAACAGATGTCAACCTGAACTGGGTTGCTAAAGTGCTGTGTATCATAAACAATTGCCAGGGCTTTTTTTCTTTTAAGAAGTATTGTTTTACCTTATTTTCATCTTTACAGTCCTCACCAGAAGCCCAGGAGATGGGGTGACAACATTAGAGTGACAGGGAGAAAGCATTGCCACCAGTGACAACCCGTAATGCAGGGTGCAGGGGTGCCGCCCCCCTATCCATGTGTCTGGCCCCTAATCTGCATGCAGGGTGCAGGATGCATGGATTCCAATGTTTTTTTTTCTTAAGCACGTGATTAGAGCCAGAGGCTCTAATAGGCTTCAAAAAAAGGTGGGTTTGGGGCACAGAGCCCCCCGACCAACTGTTTATTTTATTGTGCTTATGTCTTAAGAAAAAAATGCTAAGGATGTAATAATACTTTATTCAAGCAATTTACCAGCAATTTATTGTGGTATTATGATAAACAGGAAAAACTGCAAAATAAAAGTGTTACTTTGTGGTAACATTGTGTTTTGAAAGTATTAACAATCAAATTTGTTTTACTTTTTATTTTTTTTATCCTTTAACATGATTTAGAGCAGAGATTGTGAACCAGGCCTTCTTGTCCACATCAGTGCCTGACCTCACAAATGCGCTTCTGGACGAATGGTCAAACATTCCCATAGACACACTGCTAAACCTTGTGGACAGCTGTCCCAGAAGAGTTGAAGCTGTTATAGCTGCAAAGGGTGGGCCAACTCAATATTGAACCCTACGGACTAAGACTGGGATGCCATTAAAGTTCATGTGTGTGTAAAGGCAGGTGTTCAATTACTTTTGACAATATAGTGTATGTTGTATAGTGTATGACAACCTTCCGAGAAGAGTTGAAGCTGTTATGGCTACAAAGGGTGGGCCAACTCAATATTGAACCCTATGGACAAAGACTGGGATGCCATTAAAGCTCATGTGCATATAAAAGTAGGTGTCCCAATAGTTATATAGTTACATAGTAGGTGAGGTCGAAAAAAGACAAAAGTCCATCAAGTCCAACCTATGTGTGTGATTATATGTCAAACTATATAACGTATATAGTATACTTTTGACAATATAGTGTACATATAGAAAATGACCTATATATTTTGGATGACAATGCCACAAAAAAGTACCATAATTGTAAGGCAAGAAAAGGTCATTACCAAATCAGTAGGTTCATAGTGACGATTACTCTGGCCCATGGGGAGGTGGTAAGTTATAACCCCCAATGGTAGGTTATACAGGTTTGCTTTTTCTGAGTTACAGTACAAAGTACCTGGACTGAATGCTGGGAATCCCTTTAAAACAGCTGAGAGCACTATCCTCTATTTAGGGGAGTGGGTGAAGGAAAATGTATTATTGGCTCAGACTGCAATGTGTTTAGTGACTACTTCTTTAGCCACTTGACGACTGCAATACACATATATACGTTGCAGTTTCCAAGTGGTTTACCGGGGTTATGGCTAAATCTATCAGCCATAACTCCAGTACCTTTTTTTCAGCTGGTGGCTGGTTTTCTCATGAAAGTGATCTGAGTGGCTCACTAGTGGTGTTTCTCGGTCTTACCGTTTCCACCTGCATGCATTAGAAGCGATCTGATGGAACAGCCGGCTGGTTACAGAGACAGTGAGAAACCAGATAATCTCTGATTGCCTCTAAGGCCTTCGAGGACCGGAGCAAGGTCATAATGCCACTTCCGGTCTAGGGTGGAAGTAAACATTTATTTTTTATTTTTTTATCTTTTGCTTTTAAAGATAAAGGAGAAATTTTTGACCTCAAATCTCTCCATAAAGAGGACCTGTCATGCTTATTTCTATTACAAGGAATGTTTTAAAAAAACAAAAAAAAAACAAAAAAAACACTACACATGTGAGGTATTGCCATAAATGTTAGAGCAAGATCAATAATTGTGATAGACCTCCTCTGTAACTCTAAACAGGCAACCTGTAAAGGCATTTAAAGCATCGCCTATTGAGATTTTTAAGTACCGTAGTTTGTCGCCATTCCATGAGTGTGCGCAATTTTAAAGCGTGACATGTTAGGTATCTATTTAATCAGCATAGCATCGTCTTTCATAGCATATACCGTATTTATCGGCGTATAACACAGGCCGGCGTATAACACGCACCCCAAGTTTAGGAGGGAATTTTAAGGAAAAAAACTTTTAGGAGGGAAGTTTAAGGGGAAAAGAAAAAACTTACATTTATATGCCCATCAGTGTCATCTGCAGCCTTGTCCACCATTGCAGTCTTATGCAGCCTTGTCCACCATTGCAGCCTTGTCCACCATTGCAGCCTTATGCAGCCTTGTCCACCATTGCAGTCTTGTCCCCCATTGCAGCCTTATGCAGTCTTGTCCCCCATTGCAGCCTTGTCTATTTTGTTTGCTATTTGTTATTTCTTTTTTAAAAATGCCGCAACCGAGATACAGAGCCGGATGTGTATCTCGGCGGCGTGCGGTAGTTCTCGGCAGGCCTCCGGTGCCTTCGGCTCTTCTCGCCAGCTTTTGGCCGAGAAGAGCCGAAGGCGGCCGAAAGCTGCTGAGAACGGCCGAAGGCGGCCGAAAGCTGCAGAGAAGAGCCGAAGGTGGCCGAGAACGGCCGAAGGCGGCCGAAAGCTGGAGAGAAGAGCCAAAGGTGGCCGAAAGCTGCCGAGAACGGCCTAAGGCAGCCGAAAGTTGCAGAGAACGGCCGAAGATGGCCGAAAGCCGCCGATAATGGCCGAAGGTGGCCGAAAGTCACCTTGAAGAGCCGAAGGCAGCTGAAAGCCACCCAGAGGCTCAGAATTTCGGGGGATCAGCGTATAACACGCACCAACGATTTTCCCCTGCTTTTAAAGGGGAAAAAAGTGCATGTTATACGCCGATAAAAACAGTAAACAAAATGGGGTATATATTGTGTTTTGTTTTTTTATTATATTATATTTCTTCCCCAAAAATTGTGTTTGAAAAACCACTGCGCAAATAACTTGTGACATAAAAAAATGATCACCATTTTATTCCCTAGGGTCTCTGCTAATATATATAATGTTTGAGGGTTATAAGTAATTTTGTAGCAAAAAATACTGATTTAAACTTGTAAATAGGGATGAGCCGAACACCCCCCGGTTCGGTTCGCACCAGAACTTGCGAACGACCCCCGCGTTCGGTACGAACGTTAGAACCCCATTGAAGTCTATGGGACTCGAACGTTCGAATTGGAAAGTGCTAATTTTAACGGCTAATATGCAAGATAGTGTCCTAAAAAGGGTTTGGCGACCTGCCTCCTGCCTCAGGGGACATGGGTCACTGCAAAATTTTTTTTTAAAAACTACCGTTTTGGCGGGAGCACTGATTTTAATGACGAATAAAGTGAAAAAAAAAAGTGAAATATTCCTTTAAATATGGTGCCTGGGGGGTGTCGGTAGTATGCCTGTGAAGTGCCACGTGTTTCCCGTGTTTAGAACAGTCCCTGCACAAAATGACATTAAACGGAAATAACACCATTTAAAACTGCTTGCGGTTTTAATGTTATATCTGGTTCCTGCAATATGGTTGAAAATCATTCAGAAAAATGGCATGGGTAGCCCTCCCTGCCCATTACCAGCCTATTTGGGTCTTGTACACATATTAAGGGGAACCCCGTACCCATATTAAAAAAAGGAAATGCGTGTGGCCCCCAGGCCCTATATACTCAGAACAGCAGTATACAGGCGGTGCAAACAAGACAGGGACTGTGTAGGTTTGTTGTGTTAAGTTGAATCTGTTTTTCATTTTCAACCGGTACATTTTTAAAGTGTAGCTCCAGTCAAAAAAAATATCTTTAAGCTTTTTGGAAAACATAGGGAAGGGTTATCACCCCTGTATAATTTGTTTTGTCGTCCATCTTTTTTCATCTCACTTGCTGCTGTCTCCTTGCGTTTGCAAGTAGGAGATGTTTGTAAGTTGGATGTTTGAAAGTAGGGGCCTGCCCTATATTATAGCGGTATGTACTGGGTACAGAGCACGCAGACAGCACGCACTATCTCCTAACACTACTGACTGCAAGCTCTATTATTAACCACTTGTTAGCCCAATGCTTGCATAAAGTGAAAGATGAAGTTATGCTGAGTAAATAGATATCAAACATGTCACTCTTCAAAATTGCACATGCCCGTGGAATGGCACCAAACGTCGCTACTTAAAAAATCCCCATAGGCGACGCTTTAAATATTTTTTTACTGGTTACATGTTTTGAGTTGCAGAGGAGGTCTAGGACTAGAATTATTGCTCTCGCTCTAACATTCTCGGCGATACCTCACATGTGTGGCACATGCGAGCACATGGGGACATGGGCGCTTTAATTTTTATTTTATTTTTTTATTGTTCATTTTACTTTATTTATTTTAGTTTGACATTTTTTTTCCCAAAAATATATTTTTGATCACTTTTATTCCTATTACAAGAAATGTAAACATCCCTTGTAATAGGAATATGGGGTGACAGGTCCTCTTTACAGTGAAATCTGGGGGGTCAATATGACCCCACATCTCACCTCTAGGCTGGGAAGCCTGAAATAAAAAATAAAAAAAAGATTCTGGCTTTGATCGTACTGGCGAGTTGGTAGGTGGGGGGCGTCTATGGCTGGGTATTTCAGGGTATCACCGAGTATGGCTGGGTATCTCTGAGTATGGCTGGGTATGGCAATTTATGGCAGGGTATTACAGAGTATTGGCGGGGTATTGGCGGGGTACTACAGAGTAATAGCAGGGTACTGCAGAGTATTGGGGGTACTGCAGAGTAATGGCGGGTACTGCAGAGTATTGGGGGGTACTGCAGAGTAATGGGGGTTACTGCAGAGTAATGGGGGGTACTGAAGAGTAATGGCGGGGTACTGCAGAGTAATGGCAGGGTACTGCACTGCAGAGTAATGGCGGGGTACTGCACTGCAGAGTAATGGCGGGGTACTGCAGAGTAATGGCGGGGTACTGCACTGCAGAGTAATGGCGGGGTACTGCACTGCAGAGTAATGGCGGGGTACTGCAGAGTAATGGCGGGGTACTGCAGAGTAATGGCAGGGTACTGCACTGCAGAGTAATATCGGGGTACTGCACTGCAGAGTAATGGCGGGGTACTGCAGAGTAATGGCGGGGTACTGCAGAGTAATGGCAGGGTACTGCAGAGTATGCACTGGTATTGCAGAGTATTGGCAGGGAATTGAGGGGTTAAATTCGGTGAGCAGCGATGTGGGCACTGCAGATGCAGCCCACATCGCTGCTGACACCGATCTCTTTCCCCTCCGCTGTACCGATCGGTACAGAAAGGGGAGGGAGGAACAGGCGTCGTAACATGACGCCGGTTTGTTTCCAAGTGATCACTCCGTCATTTGACGGAGCAATCACGTGGTAAACGGCCGCTATGAGGTCACGGATGCTCTCGAGTGCGCACACCTCGGGGCACGCGAGAGCAGAATTCTGGGAGGCCGTTAATTAACGGCCTCTCTGAGTTAAACAACCGCCCTGAAGCCGTTAATCGGCAATGGGCAGTTGTTAAGTGGTTAAAGCTAGATCACTAGCTATATAGGTGAGGTGAATATAGTGGTGTATACTGCAGTCAGGGCACAGACAACAACCACTACACAGCAGCAAGATAGGAAATCAGCCAAAAACGATTGGTGTGTACTGTGTTGAAGGTACACAGAACACCCACTGCTTCAGATGCAAAGTAACACACTACAGGAGGCCGCCTTAAAGGCGGCCTTATATAGTGTGGGGCGTGCACTACACAGCCTGATCTATGAGTGGCCACAGGCAGGATGCCTGTGGCCAATCATGGCTCTCCTCGCTGCCGGCGCTGCGATTGGCCAAGCATGCGGGGTCACAGTGCATGCTTGGCCAATCATCGGGCAGCAATGCACTGCGCCAACGCAGTGCATTGTGGTCTACGCGCGCGTCACTCGAATTTTGACGCGAACGGCCAAAACGTTCGGAATTCGCCGAACGCACGAACAGCCAATGTTCGAGTCGAACGTACGTTCGACTCGAACACGAAGCTCATCCCTACTTGTAAACAAAAAGCGCCAGAGAAGGCTTGGTCTTTAAGTTGTTAGTAATTAACCAATAAAAGTATGGGTTGATCTAACAGAGGCCTTATTTTTCTTATTATTCTTCAAATTCAAATTTTCTTCAATCCCCCCAAAAAAACATCCGTTCTTTAAAAATACAGGAATTAAATTTGTTCTGCTTTTCGGCTATAGCTTATTGGACAACATTAACAGGTATTATGTTGTCGATGGTCCTGAAATCGCTGCCCGTGGTCCTGAAGCATTCGAGAAAGGAAAATAAGAAGTTAAAGTGAAACTATGGGCAAAGTATACTGTATATTTGTTTACAGATTTTGTTCATTCCTATTTTGTTCAATGTCCATTTTAGCATAGTTGTATTATCTGCTGATCTTGCCAGTAGATCCATCACTTTTTCAACTTCTTTTATTTGGATGATCACACTGTTCTTTCTTCAATGACAGGGTAGTTTAAGCCCTTGTACACACGGTCGGACATTCCGACAACAAAATCCGTCTGATTTTTTCCGACGGATTTTGTCCGAAACTGGTGTTGCATACACACGGTCGGACAAAGTTGTCGGAAAATCCGACCGTTCGGAACGGGATGACATTCGTTCACTACGACGAGACTACGTTCAGGCTAGTAGTCAATAGCTTTGATCTTGTAATTTGATCTGAGCATGTGTGACACTTTGTCCGATCTGAATTCTTTGCAAACGATCGAACAAAGTCCAATTGGATCATGTTGTCAGAAAATTTTATATCCAACTCTCAAACTTTGCTGGTCGGACATCCTGACGGAAAAAGTCAGATGAAACCCACACACGGTCAGATAATCCGACAACACGGTCCGATCGGACATTTTCCTTCGGAATTTCCGACCGTGTGTACAAGGGCTTAGATAGATAGGGTAGTTTTAAATGGATTTTAAGCAGAGTCAAACAAATTAAAAGCAAACTTTGGCTTAGACCAAGATCATTGATGCCTCTATAAAGACTACCCGCCATTCAAAATGTGCTATCACAAGAAGACCTGTAATAGCAATAAAGTCACATTTAAAAGAAGTTAAAGTATCTATATACTTAAAGGATAATAAAATAAATGTAGGCATGTGTAGGTAAAAGATGAATCAGAAACACATATTAGGTATCATCGTGCACACAGGAGTAAGAGAAATATTTCTAGGGCTACTATTTATGATTAGCTTTAAAATGATGAGCTGTAAAAGATAGCAAAGCAGCATCCCTTTGAAATATTGGTATTCATAGTTTTATACTGTTTCACTGGTGCAGGCAATTTTTGAGGGCTGACATACACAATATTATTAATTACAAGATACAACCTACTAATTTATATACAAAAAAATCAAGGATTATATTTTGTTTGTGTGCGGTACAATTAACTTTAGTGTGCTTTTCACTGACAATATAGATTTGATGAAAAGTAGCCAAAATATCATGCAATGGAAAAAGAATGCAACTACAGTGTATCATCATTTTATTATTCAAAACCTCTGCCTCAGATAATATACAATGCTTTGGGTTTTAATGTGCTTTCATGAAAATAATGCACAATTTAGCAAGTGTGTTAAAAACAAAAGGCCCTGGTAGTGAAAGGGTTTAACTGCATGACTAAAAGCTGACTATCGTAAGCACCCTTAGTGTTAAAGTGGAACTTTGCAGTCGGGTCACAAGAGATGTTCAGCAGCAGCCGGGCGAACAGGTGCAGGGTCAGGATCAAATTCAAGGTCAGAAACAGGCAGAAGTCAATAACATGCTGGCAGTGAGGCTTGAGATGTAGTCCGAAATCCAAGCCAAAATTGGTAACATAAGTGAGCAGCAGACATAACAGCCAGGGGTTATCCAATAGAAGTGTCAGACATAGGATCAGGAACAAGGTTAACAGACCTCCAAGAACCAGGATCACAGGAACCAGAGCTGAAGACAATCCAACATTGAGGCCAAGCAGACTCTCAGCTTTAATAGGCTGCTGGGCACCACTGTGGATCTGTGGATGTGTACGAACGGTTATGCCAACTTGTGCCCACATGTATGTGCCAATGCTCATCTATATGCGCACTCTAGTCCTTGCCTTTCTGGTTAGGCTTGTATGCTCACAATCCTGCACATGCCCAAAGGAATGAGCACCTGCGGCAGAGAAATGAGCATCTGCTGTTCAAGATCCCTGACAGCAATTTAATTCATTTTTAATATTCATAGAAAACTCACTCATCCAATCAATGTGCTCATGCTTTATTTTGTTGAGAAATAACTTTGAAAAACAGCCCCTAGCATTTCTAGCCATGGCCATGTTTACTAATACTGCGTACACACGGTCGGGCTTTTTGATGGGAAATGTTCGATGTGAGCTTGTTGTCGGAAAGTCCAACTGTGTGTATGCTCCATCAAACATTTTCTGTCTGAATTTCCGGCCACAAATGTTTGAGAGCAGGTTCTCAAATTTTCAGCCAACGTAACTTTTTTGTCGGAAAGTCCAATCGTGTGTACACAAGTGCATTGCACAATAGTTCACGCATGCTCGGAATCAAGCAGAAGGAGCCGCACTGGCTATTGAACTTCCTTTTTCTCATCTCATTGTACGTCTTGTATGTCACTGCGTTCTCACGTTCAGAATTGTTGGCCAACATTTGTGTGACCGTTTGTATGCAAGATAAGTTTGAGCCAACATCCTTCGGAAAAAAATCCACGATTTTGTTGATGGAAATTCCGAACGTGTGTATGCGGCATTAAATCAGATGATTCATGTAGCGTTTATTTCCTAGAATCCATCTGCCTATAGCTCAGGCATGCAGGCAGGAGGGTGTGCTTAGCTGAGAAAGTCTCCCACCCCTCCCCAAGATGAAAGAAAAAAAACATTTTCATCTTAAGACCCTATCACGCCCTAAACACCTTGGGGGCCTGGGCTTTCCGAACATACTCAATTATTATAGAGCAGTCCATTTAACTAGAATAGTTGACTGGAATGTTCGCGATCCCTACAAAGAATGGGTCTCTCTGGAGGCTTCCTTCTCTTCCCTTCCACTCGCCTCCTTACCTTGGATGAAACCATCTCATGTACCCATCCCCGCCATCCTCCACCCCCTCATACGCCCTACGCTGAAATGCTTCCAGCAAATCTGTTCCCATACGAAACATCTCTTCAACCCCGGGACCCCTAACCCCGATTAAATGTAACCCAGATTTCCCGCCTGGCATATCCCCGGGTTTCTTGTCAGACAACTGGCCAAGAGACAGATTGAACGCTTGCCACTTTTTCGAGAGAGGGTCACTCATCCCCGCCTCGATCATCGCCAGTAACTTGAATAGACCACCCATCCCTCCTTGGACCTACCTATTGATCGCTCATTACCTGCGATCCCTGAACACAAACTCGCAATGCTCTAGGGCACTAACCCCGTTCGAAAATCTATGCACCCAATCCACCCCTCAAAGGCATCTAATAGCGTTCACCCATAACTTGCTCTTTGATGGAGAGCGTCCCGGTTCCACCACTGCATGTAAACGGTGGGAGGAAGATCTTGCCTTATCAATAATTGATGAGCAAGGGGATGCCATCTTTCATACCATTCATAAGGGATCACTGAATGTCAGCGCTCAAGAAAACGGCTATAAAATTCAATCGAGATGGTACCGTACACCCTCTCTACTACACAAATTTGCCCCTAACACCACTGACACTTGCTGGAGGTGCAACCAAGACAGGGGAACACCACTTCACATCTGGTGGTCGTGCCCCTCACTACATAATTTCTGGAGAGATGTGTGCAGACTCACCACCCAAATTACCACTTACAACATTGATCCAACCCCAACCCAATGCCTCCTCCATCTCTCGCCCCTACCGAGACGAACTTATCATGGCTCTCTAGCTATGCACATGCTCAACGCAGCTAAACAGTGCATCCCTGTTCACTGGGGCACTTCCAAAGTTCCCTCCATGAAAGAGTGGTTCACCAGAATCAACAAAACAGCTGAAATGGAAGAGCTGATTCATATATCCAGAGACACCCCCTCTAAATTCAGCACAAAATGGGCCTGTTGGAAACACTTCCAGACCACTGCCGATTACTTGGATGCATAAAGATAGGGACATTTTGCATTGCAGATTTGCTGTTAAGATCTCCTCACCCTGGTACTTACTGACATTGGAGATCACCAAGCTCGAAAGGTGAACAAGAAGTTTGCCTACATATCAGTCTACATGCTCCAGGGGGCCTTGGGGAAGGGGACCCCAGACAGCTCCAGTCTCTCCTGTACCTTTGCTCCCCTCGTCTACCCTTCGTCCCCACTGCCCTCTCTCTCCCCCCCTCTCTTCTCTCTTCCTCCCTCTCCCTTCTCTTCTACACCCACCCCCTTCTGCCCCCCTCCTCTGAACTATTCCTCATCCCTGACATCCCAACCTTGGCACACACACATACCACTACATTCCAATGACACGGACCCCCAACAACCTACCAATACAGCCTTTACCCAAGGCACTCTATCAGGAAACTACATGATGCGACCTAGGAAGTCTGTTACCTAACTTGTCCTATCATTTACCCCTAGACTTTTCTGGAGCGGATCCATCCCCTCATACCTTGGACCCAGACTTTATCCCTCGGATGGATCCCCTTATCTGACTAAGGCAGCTATCCCCTTAGCTTCATGTTGCGGACCATTCCAAACCCTTCTTATGCCCCTCTCAATGTCTACTCCCCCCCCCCCTCTCACTCTTGGTAGCTGACCTGTACCTAACAGAATGTATCTATACATCCCACACCCTTATGGTCTTTTCAGTTTGAGAATGTTTACATGCACAGCCTTACCAAACTCATTGCATGTTTTATTTGATGTTTTATTAGTAAGTTTATTGGCATCTTATCCCTCCAATTGTTGGGGATCTCTCTGTACGTTTGTACTTTTGTGCCTACTATTTATTTTTTCAATAAAAATTGTCTTTAAAAAAAAAAAAAAAACATTTTCATGAAGGCTCCTGGGATGTATTCATTATTTTGGCCTAGAAGAGAAACCAAGAAGCAAATGAAGAAATAAAAGAAAGTGTTAAAACACGTAAATATACTGAAATATGCTGTACCTTCCTACCTATTTACTAGGGCAAGTAGCATACTGTATGTATAAAAAAAATGGTTTATCCTTATCTGTGTAATTGCTACTTCTACTCAATAGCTTGAACTATTAAAGCAGAACTAGAGCCCTGCTTTAAAAATATTGTAATGCCCCATACACACTATTGCCCTGTACACACGGTCGGACTTTCCGATGACAGAATCAGTCAGATTTTGGCCCAAACTTGTCTTGCATACACACGGTCGCACATAGTTGTCAGAAAATCCGAACGTTCAGAACAAGGTGACGTAAACCACGTACGATGGGACTATAAAGAGGCCAGTAGCCAATAGCTTTTGCCTCGTAATTTATTCTGAGCATGCGTGGCACTTTGTGCGTCCGAATTGTCTACACACGATCGGAATTTAAACAATTGGATTTTGTTGTTGGAAAATTTTAGATCCAGATCTCACACTTTGTGCGTCGGAAATTCCGACTGAAAAAGTCAGATGGAGCCCCCACACGATCGGCATTTCCGACAACACAGTCCGATCGCACATTTTCCGTTGGAAAGTTCGACCATGTGTACAGGGCATATCAGTTTTTCTGCTGAGATTTTCCATCAGATTTACCAAAACCATGTAGTGCAAGGGCCTGTCTTTTCGAGGGACTAGGTCCGACGGTCTTTCTGACGGACTTTCGGCGGAGTTCCGATGGACTTTCCGAACAAACGGACTTGGCCACACACAATCACACCAAAGTCCGACAGATTCTAACGTAATGACGTACGACCGGACTAGAATAAGGAAGTTCATAGCCAGTAGCCAATAGCTGCCCTAGCGTTGGTTTTTGTCCGTCGGACTAGCATACACACGAATGAATTTCTCGGTCCGGCGGAGTTCCGGTGGAAAAATCTAAAACGTTCTATTTCTAAAGTCCGCCAGATTTTTGGCAAGCAAAGGTCTGATGGAGCCCACACACGATCAAATTGTCCGACGGACTCATTCCGTCGGACCTTTGCTGTCAAAAAGTCGGGTCGTGTGTACGCGGCATTAGACGTTTTATTTTTTATTTTTTTTAAAGAAATGCAAAGTCTGCTTTGCCCAAAAAAACAAACAAAAAAAACCTCTTTGCTCCTAGCATAGAGCAAAGAGGTTTTTTTTTGTTTCTTTTTAAAAAACTATGTTACTATGTAAAAAAACTATGTTACTATGTATCCATCCCAGCTCGTTTGTAGCATGACAAGAATAGATCCAAGTGCCGGGGACAATGTCGTTCCTGTGCAGAAGCTCAGGAGTGACATCTTCAGTGGCCATCAAGTTCTACAAGGCCCAGAGGAATTGCCAGTGAGATGGCGGCGGTGTCGGACAGAGTAGTGACCGGAGGCTGGACCTTGAACATTATGGCAAAAGCCCATGACTAGTTTTTGAAAATTTAGTTCTGCTATAAAAAAAAAAGTGAAAAAACAAATGATCTCCCAGCAGCATCAACAGGTAATAAGCTATATTACAGGGGATTGAGAAAATCAAAAGCGGATGTATTAATGCTACTGACAGAGTGCATTACAATACTGTATATATGTCAGTTTTTTATTTTTCCCATAGTTCCAATTTAAATTTAGAGTGGCATCATTTTTGATCCCTGACCTCCACTGGAATGACTGAATGAGCAGTTAATGGAGACAAATTGTAGTTTACAAATCACCGAGGAAAATGTCACATGGTCTCCTTAATCCGTTCATGACAGCTCTTTCTGTGGAGTGACAGCACCGTATAAACCGTTGACACACATGTATGGATTTTCACAGCTTCTAGACAGACAAATGCCCCGTGTTTGGGATTTAGGGGTCACTGGGTGCTAGGAATGTGACAGTTAGAGAAACATTTTCACACTGGGGTTCTCACAATAAAAGAACAGTAACCTCGTTAGTTGTTCCGGCGCTGTCTCAAGGAGTGCTCTGATTGGCTGATGAGCTTGATAGTTTTACAGCAAGCTGAAACGATGCTGAAGATGAAAACACTGTTAGCAAGTTAATACAATCAATATATAGTTACGTGAGGTCATTAGCTGAACGACTGTCAACAGCAATACATCTCTTTTCTGCTCTGAGCTGAAGTGCAGACGTACTTCATGGTTATTTCAGGACAGTTTTTAATGTTCATTTCAGTGGAAATAGAAAATTAAAGGAGCGCTGCAAGCAGAATACAACATTTCATAGCAAGCAAGCATTAGATAGGAACGCCAACAAGCTGAACTACCTTAATATATTTTTGCATCTTTTTTATTTATTTATATGTCTTTATTTGTAAGTTAGTAAAAATAATGTATAATGTATACATATATAATAATCATAAATATAAAGATATGTTTCAACTATAAGTTTAAAGTGGCAATGAAAATGGCTGAAGGATCAGAGGCCCAACAGCAAAGCACTGGAAGAATTGTGAAGCTGTACTCCCGGCACTCAATAAAAATGTAAAAAGGAAATAAAAAGACAGAGACCTAGTTAGTATATATATAACTGCTACAGTATATGGTGAATTTCACTGTTAGGAAGTGAACTGAAACAGATTGTTTTTTTTTTTTTATTAAATTAATTTTAAAATTAGTAAAGAAACAGATAAAGGTCGTATACCCTTTCCTGGACTTAAAGCAGTATTGAACTTCAAAGAAAACATTTATTATATTGCAGCTCACCAATTCTTAGATGTGATTTTTGGCTTTCTTTCTTCTATTTTGATCTGGTGATCCAGCCAGTAAGTATGTTCTTTTTCAAAAGAAAATCTCTCTTGCAATTACAGAGATTAACCAACCCATTTGACACTGACAGGGGTGCTTAAAATAATCAGCTTTTGTTTATTTATGTTAAACCTTTATCCCAAAAGGAAAAAAAAAACAGTTGCTATAATTGCTTATAATGCTGGAGTTCAGCTTTATTTGTTACTGTATTTAAATATGCTAGTACATCTAACTCTTTTCTCCCTTCAAATTGACAATGTTGCTGTCCAGAGTTGCCCCCTGTGTCCCTGTATCCAAAGTGGGGTGTGTATAAATCAAGAGCTGTGTTACTGCTAGATCAGCAGGGGAAAACAGAGAAGAAAAAGTCTAAAAAAGAAAACGAATACAGCCACTACATCTAATGATCGGTAAACTGCAATACATTTTTGATATAAATTTTGGGTTTAACCCTTATAAGCCAGAAGATTATGTAAGGATGATTATGTACAGTAGAATACACATACAATTCACTTTGGAGTCTCTTGAATGTGTCAATTGCTTTTATTTAACCACCTCTTGTCTGTGCTATAGCCAAAAGATGGCTGCAGCATGGACCTAACTTTCCGGGAGGGAGTCCATGGATGTCCTCCAATGCTCGAGCGGTCTGCACGCCCCCTGCAGGGCACATGCGGTGCGCACTGGGATCAGCGAGTCTATGAGACAGCCAATGACACCTGATCATGAGCTGGTAATCGGCTATTTTTTCTCCTCACGCTGGCGATTACCAGCGGCTGTGAGAGGGATATCAGTCCTATTCGTGAAGAGCCTCTGCAGAGGCTTCTGTACCCCCCTGTGCCACCTACCATTGCCCACCAGCGCCACCTACCAGTGCCCACCAGTGCCACCTACCAGTGCCCACCAGTGCCACCTACCAGTGCCTACAGTACCACCCATTAGTGCCCACAGTGTCACTTATCAGTACCCGCAGTGTCACCTATCAGTGCCCACAGTGCCACTTATAAATGTCACCAATCAGTGTGTCATTACCAGTGCTGCCTATCAATACCACCTACCAGTGCCCATCAGTGCCACCTACCAGTGCCCATCAGTGCCATCTAAAGGTGCCCATCCGTGACATCTATCAGTGCCACTCATCAGTGCTGTCTTATCAGTGCCCATCAGTGCCTATCAGTATTGCCTTACCTATGCCCATCAGTGCAGCCCATCAGTGCCTATCAGTGCAGCCTCATCAGTGAATATCAATGAAGGAGAAAAATTACCATTTGCAAAATTTAGCTATTTGCTATATAACAAACTATGAAAGATGTTGTTTTTTTTCTTCAGAAATGTCTGTCTTTATTTGTTTGTTTAGCAAAAAATAAAAACCCAAGTGATGATTATATTCCACCAAAAGAAATCTACATTTTACATGAAAAAAAATGATAAAAATGTCATTTGAGTACAGGGTAGCATGATCGCGCAATTGTCATTCAAAGTGTGACAGCGATGAAAGCTAAAAATTGGTCTGGGCAGGAGGGAAGCTTAGGTGCCCAGTAAGCAAGTGGTTAAAGTGGACCTAAAATCAAAACTTGAACATTTGCTGTTTCATAGAGTAGAGTGCCCTTGGAAGACGTCATCTGTGACGAAACAGCGTAGGGAGGAGCGACGTGCTGAAGTCACCGCATACCGCGCTGGTCCCGGAAGACATGGGCAGCGTCCAAGAGCCAGCCGGCTTGATGTTTTAATGAGCCTTTAAACGAACGACTATATTTTTTATCCTTAATAAATATTTTTTATAAGAGTTACACTATGGAGGCTCTTCTATCTTTTACATGGGGGATGAGCGTTGCCTAGAACATCTTGCTACCATCTGAAATGCTATAGCGGGGACAACTCTTCTAACCTCATATAGAATCCTTGACTGGGAAAGGAGTCACAAGCTTTTGCAGATCTCCCTAAAAAGAGATCTCTATATCTGGTAAGCGGCAGTGTGAATAGAGGTGGAGGACTCTTTCTATCGGAACTTGTCACTGCTTCTTGGGTGTTTTTGCGTGGTGTCACCATTATACAGACCATTAAGGATCCAATTATTCCTAGTGGAACTCTGATTCTGAACAGTTTTTTCAGGACTGTATTATTCATTTATTGGTTTAATTTTCGTTTTCAGGTTATGTCATTTCACTGATTGGTCTGAATGTTTTTTTTATTTATGTTTAATGTTTCACTAGTCTCACTGGCATTTTGAGGCAATTTGTGCTTGTAATTTTTCAGCGCAGCTAATAAGTACTTGTATTGTGATTTTGGTGTGGGTATCTCACATAATTTAGTTGCAGCTGTTAGTTTTGTATTTGGTTTGTTCACGTTAATTACATTTTTGGTCACCGCAGTATTACACTTCTTTACAATTAAGCAAGAAACGTTAATTGTGTTTAAGCACTTCCCTAAAATATCAATCTTTTCTGTAAATTTCCTCATGAAATATAGCAGTGCTCCTCCTGACATACAGTATGCCTGTGTCTAGGCACATATGTGTGTAGAGCACCGTGATAGGCAATGCAGCCTTTGACTGCTAGTCTCTTATATTTGGTGATGTCACTATTGTGCTGCTTACTTTTTTCCTTGCTAGAGAGAAAGCTGTACCTATTTTGAATATTAGAGCTTGCTCCACCTCTTGCTTCTTTACTATTACCTCGCAAGTCATCAGATCATCAGTCATCAGTAGGGCAACTCTAACATGAGGAGCAAAGCCCTTCCTCTACCTTCATCTAAGATGTCCACCTTCTAGCAGAGATACAGTATGGAACAAAGATTGGCAATGTAGGCCATACATGGGTCGAATTCTGAACAAATTTTCATTCAAAAATCTGAAAATGTGTGTGTTTTGTGATCCGATGGTGCCACCATTGATTTCAAAATTGCATACAGAGAGGGACATGCGTACAGTTGTAGAACTTTGTAAGCCAACATAGATGTCTTTTACCTGTATACCATTATACCCAAATACTACAAAAAGTTGTATAAAGCCAATATATCTTCTTTACCCAGAAACTGCTGTAGCTTGCTGGAATTAGTCAATCCACTATGTCTGAAAATCTTTAGTAAACTAAGTTTCTGGTAATACAAAATCATGCAACACAAAGCTAGCATGGAAATCATTTGTCCTTGGTTTTGGCTCAAGTATTTTATATTACCCATGAATATAATGCAGACGCAGATTATCACCTAAGGACCATACTGCATGCAGCAACTAATTCAGATCTGTGTTATAAAACTATTGTAAAAATACTGAAATTGGGAATAATGAACTTTGTAGGCACATATAAAAGTGATAAGAAATTTTAATAGTTCTCATAAAATACATAAATATACAACACATGATTTATAAAAAGAGATAAAGGACACAGTGGTTTTCCCTGGAGGAAATACTAAATCATAAACTTCCTGTGGGGCATCACTAGATGTATCAGGAAAAATGCCCACACCGAGATGTATGTATTCCTTTTGGGTGTTCCCAGAGTCTATATAGATTAAAAGAATTGCTCACTCTACATGTTTTGTGACCTGAGCTGTCTCAGTTACGATTTCCCTGGCGTAGGTGAGCGTTGAAACTTTCTGTTAAAGCACTGTCTTTTGGTGAGTTCCTTTATACTGTATATGCATATGTACATGTGCACCTTAATATTGATAGTTTATATTGTATCCTAATTAAAGTATGTTCTTCTAACTAGAAACATTGAAGCTCCTGAAGAAGTAACAGCTCAGGGCATGAAACATGTAGAGTGAGCTATTCTTTTAATCTATAAGGACTCTGGGAACACCCAAGAGTAATACATACTGTACATCTCAGTGTAGGTCTTTGCCTGATATGTCTAGTATTACCCAACAGGAAGTATATGATTTAGTATTTCCTCCAGGAAAAAAGCACGGTGTCCTTTATCTCTTTTTATAAATCATGTGTTGTATATGTATGTATTTTATGTGAACTATTAAAATGTGTTATTACTTTTATACGTGTCTACAAAGTCCATTATTCCCAATTTCGGTATTTTCAGATTAAGTAGGATGTGGCACATTTATACCAAAGGTATTTGATTGCCACCTCAGGGCATTGCAATCAACTGAATTTCTTATAAAACTATTGTATTGGAAGTTACACAGGAATTTGTAGTTAAAAGTATACCTGCAATTATCCTTACTTGAGTGATTAAAGGATGACTTCACTTTTGTGAAAAAATAATTTAAGCTGTATTGTAATTTAATGCAATTAAAAAAGACCTTTCCTTTGCGAATGAATCCATTGAAAAATTAAACTCTACCTGGTCCCCATGGGTGGTATCTCGCTACTCGGACCGCTACAAATTACTAGACACAGGTTGAGGATGGTCAGACTTATGGTTGTGTGGGCTATACTCTATTTCCGATGTATTCTGAGCGGTTGGTTGCTTTTTCACTGTATGAGAATGCAATATGATATGTTATCCATGCAATACTCTATATGATGTCTGTATGTCATAATGGTAAATAATAAGCTGGGCCATTTTCACTTTTGAAGATTCCGTCTCATCTCCCCTCTCTCTCCCCCCACTCCCCCCCACTTTCCCAACTAAGCCATGCGGGTCCTGCCTGTCATGCTGTCAGGCATAATTCGTACGGAGAAGTTGCTGCGCTTATATCCGATCACAGCCATTGTTATCTACATTTTGCTACTTCATCTTTATTTCCTATGTTAAATTTCTCTACAGATGTATGCTATGTATGATATTCGAGCGAACTGTTGATTTCTGTCATCTGTAAACTGTATGTCGCTTAATAAAATTCTATTGAAACAAAAAAAATATCATTCCTTTTTAATCTGCAGCTATTGTAATTTTCTGTTCAGTGCAATATGGTAGCTTGGAGGTGTTCTGTACACCGTTGCTGTACAGAACGCTCCCCCGAAATTAAATTTCCTGATTGGCTCACTGATTTTTCCAGAAGTCTGTATGGTTAATTGTAGGCATCCCTTGCAATAGGAATGTCAATCTTGATGAGATACTCTACAAAGGTTTAATACTTCCCAAGGGATACTGACAGTACAGATTTCTAAGATTGCACAAGGTGATCATAATTAGGGATGAACCTTGGGTTTGGTTTGAATGCGGTTGGCCAAATGTAAAGAAGGTTGAATGTCAAACCCCATAAATAGCAATGGGTGTTGCATCTTTAAAATAAAAAATTCCCATTTTGTGAGGATAATAGGTACTGGTATGTCATAAAATAGGAAAGCGGATGGGCATTGCTCTTGGGAACATGTACCAATAACTTTTTCTTTTTAAATTCCATTTAATGCTTGGAGTCAAAGATTAAACCTAACCAATTTCTTTAAATAACAAGCCTTAGTGGGGGTCTGCTGGCAGGGGGCTTATTAAAGGTCTGGAAGTCCCTCTATTAATAGGAGGGCTCTCAGATATGTCCTTCACTCCACCCCCCCCCCCCCCCCCCATTTATTACACCTACACTTATACAAAAAAAGTATTGCAACTTAGAAATAAAGATACCTAAACACTTCACAAGTCCTTTATTTAAAAAAAAAATACCCCAAAAGCTGTAAATCCAGCATCAGTCACGATGCCCTCCACCACCCACTGACTTACTGAAAACAAAAACATTCTGTTGAGCCAGCATACACATACGAGCCCCAGCTATACAAGGGAAGGGATGAAGATGGTGACAGTATTGACCAAATTTGGCCATATTTTATCAATGTCAGTGTCCAGTGACCATATTTGAACAGTGATGTTTCTTAGAAACCAGTGACAGTGGAAAGCTGTCATGTATGGAAACAGTAAAAATACCACTTTTATATATGATGTTTGGCTCTTGCGGGAACAGGGGGCTTGACAGGCAAAAGTTTAGCTGTCGGCTCATCCCTAATGATAAACCAGACCACCCTATTTAGAATCAGTCTGCAAAAGGACAAGGTGAAACAAACTTTTCACACGGAGCAGAAAAAGGTAGGACTCTGCAGGAAAGTTTGTTAAAATTCCTGCAATGTACACTGGTCACTCAAAGGGGATTGTTTTTTTACAACAAAAATTGAGTTACACTTTAAAGGAAGAGTGTTCTAAAAAAAAAATCACTTTCTGTCTGCCCTGGGCAGGTATGGCAGCCCTGGCACTTTATAACTCTAACTGTAATAATACGTGATTTGTGAAGATTCTCTTCTTTTTAGCAAATCTTCAGTAAATCAACCTCTATGTATTCAACCCAGTACATTAGTGTGTTTACAGTAAAAAGACTGCTTCCTTTTATACTGAGTTTTTGCTTCTGAAGCCCAGGGGAAGAGTGGGAAGGAATTCAAATTTTTAATGCGAAAGTGAATTTTTCCTTCACAAAGCGTCCTTTCAGGCACAACAATAGGTTATTTTGATAGGGAACCTACACTCCAAGCACTGATACTTACCCTCTATATGCTTCTCCACCTTTTTGTTCCTCTGTCAGAGACCTGAAAGAACCTGGCAGTACCAGATATGGGAAGCACATGTTATTTATCCTATTTGCCAGCAGGTACTAACATATAGGGTGGGAAGAAGGTCATTAAATTTAACTATACTGCATCTGAGCACCATAAATTGAAAACGCTATTTAGTTACATGTTTTATATTTAAAGCAAACTCCCTCATCCATACATGTCTCCATGCTTTCTTTTGCTGAGAAACCACTTAAAAAAAAAACCTCTAGCAAATCTGTCAATGTCCATCTTGAGTAAGGGCAGATGATTCATGTAGCATTTACTTCCCTCCTCCCCTCTTGAAGCCTCCTGGGATGTATGATATCATTTGCTTAGGCAAGAAAACCAGGAAGTAAGTAAAGAAATAAAAAAAAAAAAAGCTTAAAGTGGTTGTGAAGTTGGAAGGTTTTTTATCTTTCTATGCAGCAGCCCCTCTGAGGCCCCCTAATACTTACCTGAGGCCATCTTGATCCAGCGATGTTGCATGAGAGACTAGGCTGCCTGGGACTCTCCTTCCTCATTGGCTGAGACAGCAGCGAAACGCTATTGGCTCCTGCTGCTGTCAGTCAATGTCAGTGAGCTGGGCCAGGGCTCCATGTCTAAATGGACACAGGGAGCTGTGGCTCAGCTTGGGTGCCCCCATAGCAAGCTGCTTACTGTGGGGGCACTTAACAGGAGGGAGGGGTCAGAGAAGAGGAGGATCTTGCCTGATTTGTACAAACCACTGTAGAGAGCAGGTAAGTATAATATGTTTGCTATTTTTAACAAAAAAAATTATATACAGTACATTCCTATTTTTTTGCTAATGTTAGCAGTATAAGGATTGCAACTAGTCAATGTTGATTGAGAGAGCAAAAACTCCACTTTAACCCTGTGAAATCATTGACTAAGTTGGAGTGTATACAAAGTGCTCTCACAAGTAAGTGTAGCGGGGACAAACAGAGAAAGTAAGTATCAGTGTTGCTCATCCAAGAAAAGACAAGCCAGGTCTAATATTGGGAATGGTTTGCATTGATCAGTGTATTTCCCTGTCCTTGTTCACCTTTTCTGTGCTCATTGATAAGAGCAGCTTCCATTTTTGCTTCATTGTATTTGGTGGAGACATACAATGGAGAGTCATCAGCTTCCTTAAAGTGATACAAGATTAAACAAATAATAATAATAACAAACATGTTATACATACCTGCTCTGTGCAAAGGTTTTGCACAGAGCAGCCCTGATCCTCCTCTTCTCAGGTCCCCTGCTGGCACTCCTGGCTCCTCCCTCCTGGCAACTGCCCCCAGAGCAAACAGCTTGCTGCGGGGCACCCAAGCAGGCTCCCTCCTGAGCTATTGCTGTGCTTGTCCATTCAGACATGGAGACATGGATCGGCCCCACCCCATATCTCTTCTCATTGGCTCACTGGCTGGGATTGACAGCAGCGGGAGCCAATGGACATGAATAATTGGGCTCTGAGCCACTGTATCCATGCACAGCAAATCCCCACCCACTCACATTGCTTTACAAGTTTTCATTGATCCAGGGTATATTGATGCAGTCTTGCAAAGCAATGTATGTCATCCAGGCAGGTGCATTTATAGGGGGGTTTTAGAGGTGCTGGAGTAAATTTTGGGGGTGCCTCTCTTTGAGTTTCCTGATAAATTATAACATCATATGAGGACTGGTTTATTGATAGTCATGTTATGGGGTTTCATGTTTTTTTTTAAATGATTTTAACCACTTCCCACCCGGCCAATGCACATATACGGCCGGGTGGGAGCCGCCTACTCCTGATAGGACGTTCAGGAACGTCATTCAGGAGTAGCGGGATCGCGCGCGCGCGCCCGCGCAGCGGCGCGATCCCGATGCGCCCGTGTCACCCGGACACGGCGCATCTCAGATCGGCAGGAGGGCTCTGTGATTGGCCCTCCTGATCACATGACGGCCGTGTCCAATCACGGCCGTCATGTGATGTAAACAAACAGCCGGTTACTAGGCAATCGGCTCCTCCTCTCCTCACACAGAAGTCATCGCTGTGGAGAGGAGAGCAGATCGCTGCAGCCGGCTGCTGATCAGTGAGTATGGGCTGCTTTTTACAGCTTTTTACTCACTGATCACCAGTCTAGTGTACACAGTAAACACACCACACAGTAAACACATCACACAGTATAAACACAATGTCCCCACACATGTCCCCAAAACATACATGTCCCCAAATAATAAAAACACATGTCCCTAATAATAAAAACATGTCCCCCACATATGTCCCACTAAAATCACATGTCCCAATGATTATGTGCACACATATGTACGTGATCACCTGCACACATATGTACATGATCATTTGCGTACATATGTCCGTGATCACACAAACCAATTATTATACACTTAACGGATTTTTTTTTACCAAAAACATGTAGCAGAATACATTTTGGCTTAAATTTATGACAAAATTTGATTTTATTGGATTTTTATTGAAGTAGAAAAAAGAAAATATTGTTTTTTTTTCCAAATTTCCGCTTTTTTGCGCTTATATCGCAAAAAATAAAAAACGGAGTCGTGAATAAATACCACCAAAATAAAGCTCTATTTGTGCGAACAAAATGATAAAAATTTCATTTGGGTACAGTGTAGCATGACCGCGCAATTGTCACTGAAAGCGCTAGAGCGCTGAAAGCTGAAAATTGGGCTGGGAAGGAAGGGGGCGAAAGTGCCCTGTATTGAAGTGATTAATCTGTGTGTTATATGTGTAGGGTGTTATACATTTGCACAGATGTATAAAGGGATGTAGTTTCCAACAAAGTTATTTTTCATTTTTTCATACAATTCGTGTGGTGTAGACTTTTGGTTCAAGGGTGCTTTACTTTGTACACCCCTATATGTAATGGGCTGCAATGCATTAAAAAAATAGGACTTGCTGTATTTTTGGAAATGCACAGCAACACTCATCGTGTTTTGTGTTGTGCTATGGTGCATTGAAGAGCAGGTGTGTTGTTGAGATGCTTTTGGGTGCTATTCAAAATGGCACCACAATACAGCTACACACCTGCATTTTACCACAATGCAATGGCCGGTTTGAATGAACCCACAGAAATCACATGGTGTAGAGGGTGGTTTGATGCAGTAGTGTGACTTCATATGCATAAGCAAATTAAATCAACAAAAACTTATGCTTTTAACCTAAATGTTGAAACTGATTAATTAGGTCTCTTTTTGTGACGACTTGCTTTAAAGTGCTGGATGTTCACTTTGCCTAGAATGGGGCAAACAAAAATGGATCTACTTTGTGTTTAGCCTGTCCTATGCGTTGTTGAAATTCCAACAAAACCATTGCAAGAAACTCTTAACTTCAACAGGTACGCAGGATTTCTCTTTGCCTGTGGTTGGCTACACCTCCTCTGGCTTCCTATTTCTGGTCTCTCTGTGGACCGCTTTACTAGGTCATTAGACAAAGCAGATTCATGTGAATCGATTTGCTCATCTCTGTATGAGTATGTCTGGTAATGGTGCTCCCACCCATGAGCTGTCAAGTTGTTGTTGGTGGCACTATACTTGCAGTGAAGCTCATCTTGCTATTTTTTCTTTTGTGTGTTTCCCGGACAAAGGGAGGCACTGATATTTCCAGCGAGTGGTAATGAATTCTTGGTCAATCCACCAAGTCATTACAGGTAATTATAGCTGCTTGAAAAGATGTCTTTCTTTACACACCAGAGTTCACTTTTATTGTGGAGTAGATCATTGGCACCTTTTCAATGCATCACATTCTTCCTTAACATATTTTGGTTTCCACTTGGCTGAAGATAGCCTTGAGCTATAAAGTCTAAAAAAATTCCCGCTGCTCTCAACCACTCGGCAACATTGTTATGAGTGCCTGGTGGGAAGAGTATTTTCCTTTGCAGGCCCAACAGGAATAAACAGCCTTGCCAAATCTAGAGGCCAAATGGAAATGTGCATTGAGAAATAATACAGGAATTGCTTTTACTCCTTAAATAGCTTTTCACAATCTTGACAAAGACGCAGCTCTGGAATGAATAAGCCTGGTAGGAGAAAAAGCTATTCTACATCAGGAATTCTATAGAAAAAAAAGCCCTCCTGAAAGCAGCATGGAGCAAAGTCCTCGATATTAAATGGCTCCTATTAATGCAGAATCTGAGAGCGTGTTTGCCTGTCATAGTCACTGATCCTTTTCACAGAGCTAAACAGCCGGCATTTGAAATATTAATAAAATTTTTACAAGTCCTGCTTTCCGTGTGAGAGAAGGAGATGTTTGAAATCAAAAACCCAAGAGCAGTTATTTTTTTTATTTTTTTTCAGTATAAGTGCCTCTTAGTACAGGAAGTCAGGGCATGAGGACATGGAAATGAAATTACCAAACAGTGCGATAACAAAAAAATAAAAAAAATAAAAGCTTTTATTCCGGAGCAGACTTTCAGCTTCAGGCACTAGCATGGAGACCTCAGAGTCAAAACACCCACCTCATCAGCTCTTTCCAGCTCAAACGTTCCTTCAGCTGTAATACTTAGGATGGCAACTTAGAAAATAAAGTGTAATTAAAGTATAATTTCACCTCTTAGTACAGTCTTAGAAATAAACATAGCATAATCAAAACATAATTTTCACCCATAGAATCTAATTTGTGTAGTTTTGTTTGAATCTCTGATAGATTTATCTAAGCCTGACAGGTCAGTTTGTTTTCCTTCTATGTAGCTCAAAGTTTGTTTAGTTGCATGCATAATATACAGCTCTTACATTTAAAACATCTTAAATCCCCACACCATCCAAAATCTTTTTTTTTATTGGAAATGGGAAAGCATTAAAACCTTTGTCAGGTTTCTATTGCTTTACCTACTGGGGAGATTAAGTCTAATTTCCAGTCCAGATGACTAATTTCAGACAGAACAAGAAGTATTGGAAAATCTTTTCAGAAGGGGATGCAGACAGGTTTTAACATTTTTAAAGCCACAACATACAGGGATATACAATGTAATACTGACATAAAATCACACACATAGGTTGGACTTGATGGACTTGTGTCTTTTTTCAACCTTGCCTACTATGTAACTATAAAGGGGATTAACACCAGAGATAAAACAATAATTCTCCCACTCTACAAGACTCTGGTCTGGAGTATGCTGTCCAGTTCTTGGCACTAGTCCTCAGGAAGGATGTGCTGGAACTGGAGAGAGCCCAGAGAAGGGCAACTAAGCTAAAAGAAGGGACTGGAAGACCTTAGTTATGAGGAAAGGTTACGAGCACTGAACGTATTCTCTCTAGAGACGAGATGCTTGAGAGAGGATATGATTTCAATGTACAAATACCGTACTGGTGACCTCACGATAGGGATAAAGTTTTTCTGCACAAGGGAATTTAATAAGACATGCGGCCATTTACTAAAATTAGAAGAAAAGTGGTTTAACCTTAAACTGCGTAGAAGGTTCTTTAATGTAAGAGCGGTTAGGATGTGGAATTCTATTAGATAGGCACCAGAATGAACATTGGTAGATGTCTATATAATGGCCTCTATAAATGTATATACAGCTTTATGATAATATACAGGAACTCAGTGGATTCATTCTCTGGCACTGTGGAGGGAGTAATATAGACTCAGGCTTACCTACCAGCCTTTCTCTGGGTCCATTTACATCTTCTTTAGTAGGATTGGGAGGGCGGACCCCATCTTGGTTTTATTGCTGCCTGTTTCCATTTCTTCCTTTTGGAAAAGGAGGCATGCAAACACTTGGGACTTTTGGCGTTCCATTAATTGAAAAAAAAATAAGATTTAAAACTTCTTTATTGAATAGATATTTTATGACTAAAAAGAGTGTTGACATAGACTCAAATATATTGTCACCAATTTTGCGTTACTATAGACACGTCTTTTTCATAACAACATCACCTTATGAATTCTTATCCCATTGCATATACATATCATTGCTGAAAGAAACTCTAGTCAACCTTTGAAAAATACAGGTATATGGTTAACATTAGCTCTATTAGGTGAAGATGGTAAGTTGTTCTTTGATAACAAGCTTCATTGGGTAGATTCTTTGTATTTATAGAACTAATATGCTCTCTACTTTTCTCCTCTTGCAATCCCTTGTTGACCCAATGGGTTGTACTGATGGCCTTTTTGAGTTTATGTTGACACTCATTTTATTCAAAACTACACCTTCAATAAAGAAATATTTTATTAGAGTTTTTGTTTTAAATAATGGCATCCTAAAAGTATTATGTGTTTGGATTCCTCTTTTTTCTACTTGTACATTGGGGATGTAGTTCCAGGTGATCACCCATCATTCCCCCATTTCTGATGTCCATTATTTCTTGTCCTGGTGATGGTAGCAAGAAATGGAGGCAACATTTTCCACTAGAGACACAGACAGCAATAAAAACCTGGCAATTTCTAATTCTTCTTCTAGTCTATCAAAAACTGAAAACGTTTTTACTGGAGTCTTCTTTTTAATTGCTTCAAGACTTATATGTATCCCACCACTGTGTGCTCACCATATCAGTCAACATGTCAGTACTATGCAAAACTGAAATGTCATCTTGTGGTGGAATTTACCTGTAAAAACCCTTACCTTAAGAATCAAAATGTTTGTTTTTAATGTAGTGTTTATCACTCTCCCTTTGTTCCGTGCTAGACGCTGGCAAAGGATGAGTCATGCATTCACAAGCAGAACTTGAGTTGAACTCCAAGATCCTCACCGTTTGGTGGTAATCAGGAATACATTTAAGATTCAGATAATGGAAGCTGCCAAGAGTCATTCCTATTCATATCTGTAATCAGTGCTATGCTGTAGAGAATTACATCAGTGTAATTATTGTGGTGTGCTAATGAATTTGTTTAGATAAAAGCCTATTAAAAAACTAGATGTGAAAAAATATCTCAATGAGGATAAGTCCTTGTGAGTAATCAATAAACGGATTATGTTTAAGAAAATGTGGCATGGTTGGAATAATGGAGACGGCATGTAGCTGTAGTATTTCTTCTCCAGTAATCTTCTGTAAAATCCAAGACTGGAAATAAAAAGAAAAGGCTTTGTGAAATATTCCCATCTGGTTTCATAAGTCTGGCTGATTATATTCATGAGGTTCATTTCAAGTGCATTAAGTACAGCATATGATTTATATCTGGCTTGATAAGGGAAGCAGTGGAGGTCAGAGCCCAAAGGCATTACCCTTGGAGGGGGTTCAGGAAAGGCAAGAAAAGCAGGCTCCATCTGTACTGGGGGCAGTAGGTGCAAGGGCCATTCAGCTATCAGTCTGAAATGTAACTATGCAGATAAAAAATGTTTACTACTGGTAGCTCCAGCTGCCATTTTAGGAGTCTACCTCATACCTTCCAACCTTCCTACATGGAAGACATTTACACTTTTAACACAGAAAACTTAGCCAATAGACACCCCCGATGCAGGGTAAAAATGAAGATTTCATTAGGACGGAATATTTAGTATGAGCTCAATAGTATTGGCTGATGATGAATTGCAACTATTGGAGAGGCTTAAATGTGCACCTAGAAAAATCTGTACTATTTTTTGTAGAGATCTAGAAATATAGTGGATAATTAAATGTTAAAAAGTATTTTCTATAAGGTTCAGGACAAGCTACTAAAGCTAACCCCATCCCAAATCAGCAAAAATATATTTCTTCAGGTTTGATGAATTGTTCGGTGTTTAAGCTCCCATTAGTAAGCATTTTATGAGAGCTTTTAAACAATGTGTACTGGATAATTAAAAAGATATCAAGTTTAGGAAATTATAGGCTAGAAATTTTACTACATCCAGCAGATATGGGAGGAGTTGATACTACAAATAAAAAGGATTATTATAAGGAAATTAACTATTTATTGTCAGATAGCTTCATGTATGTAGGGTTAAAAGAAAATTCCATAGAAAAGTATAAAACGTAGATTAGGGCTCGTTGATAAGGGCTGTGAAAAGGAGAATTTTGTCTAAGAAAGAGTCATGCTATTTGATACCCTTTACTAACAAAATTCCTGTTATTTATTATTTGTCAAAAGGTGCATGACATTTTGACACATTACTCTACAAGATCCATAGTTAGTAGAGTGAACCTATGGTCAGTGGAGTAGACTCCTTACTTATAAATGAGTATGTCTCTTTTTTCCTGCAATCTTTACACTCACCAGCCACTTTATTAGGTACACCTGTTCAATTGCTTGTCAGCCAATCACATGGCAGCAACTCAGTGCATTTAGGTATCTAGACATGGTGAAGAGGACTTGCTGAAGTTCAAATTGAGCATTAGAATGGTGAAGAAAGGGGATTTAAGTGAATTTGAATGTGGCATAGTTGTTGGTGCCAGGCGGGCTTGTCTGAGTATTTCAAAAACTTCTGATCCATTGGGATTTTCAAATGTGGCATAGTTGTTGGTGCCAGACAGGCTTGTCTGAGTATTTCAAAAACTTCTGATCTATTGGGATTTTCAAACACAACAATCTCTAGGGTTTACAGATAATGGTCCGAAAAAGAGGAAATATCCAATGAGCTGAAGCTGTGTGGAGGAAAATGCCTTGTTAATGTCAGAGGTCAGAGGAGAATAGACAGACTGGTTTGAGATGATAGAAAGGCAACAGTAATTTAAATAACCACTTTTTACAACCAAGGTTGCAGAACACCATCTCTGAATGCACAAAACATCGAACCTTGAAGCAGTTGGACTACAGCAGCAGAAGACATCTCCGAGTGCAACTTCTGTCAGCTAAGAACAGGAAATTGAGGCTGCAAAAATTGGACAATAGAAGATTGGAAAATCATTGATGAGTCTCTATTTCAGCTTTGACATTCAGATGGTAGGGTCAGAATTTGGCATAAACATGAAAGCATGTTTACATCCTCCCTTGTGTCAGGCTGGGGGTGGTGGGGTAATGATGTGGAGGGGTATTTTCTTGGAACACTTTGGGCCCCTTAGTACCAATTGAGCATTTTTTAAATGCCATGGCCTACCTGATTATTCTTGCTGACCATGTCCACCCCTTTATGACTACAGTGTACCCATCTTCTGATAGCTACGTCCAGTAGGATAATGCACAATGTCCCAAAGCTCCAATCATCTCAAACTGGTTTCTGGAATGTGAAAATGAGGTCACTGTACTCCAATGGCCTCCACACTCACCAGATCTCAATCTAATAAAGCACCTTTGGAATGTGGTGAAATGGGAGATTCCCTTCATGGATGTGCAGTCGACAAATCTGATGCTATCATGTCAATATGAACCAATATCTCTAAAGAATGTTTCCAATATCTTGTTAAATCAGTGCCATGAAGAATTAAGGCAGTTCTGAAGGCAAAAAGGGGTGAGTATAGTTTCTAATTGAAAATCCTATATTAAAGACACTAAACATGTTATACAACAACTAACCCAGCTAGAATATAAGCAGATTTAAATAATGTGAACAAAGGCTGTGGCATGCTGTATTTAATTATCTCTCTTACACATGGGGTTTGAACCAGTGAACCGTTTTTGGGAACTTATATTCATATTCCACAAGCACAGTATGTTGAGGTGTTATAGTTTTCCTTTACAACATAACTTTTCTAGTTTAATAGCAATTTTTATTTAATGGTAATAGGGGCTGCAATGGGTGGGACTACACATATTCTGCCATTTTTTTTCATGGGTACTAAGAGAATAGTGTCATCTATGTATATACTCCTCCAGGGTTGGTGTTCTGAGGGAGATATTTAGATGCACTCTTTTTATTTGGCAAGGAGGCAAGGTCTCTTTGCAGGATTTTCATGATGAAATAATTAATAATATTCATTCAATAGAATAATCTTTCTGTAGGGACCACTAATCCATATTTTTTTAGCCTCTACCCATCTTTATTGTAATTTGCACTAAAACTTTCTTCAAAGGGCCTGAAAGAGGTATTTTTTCCTGTTCCAACTGCTACCACCCTCAGTGGATTAGTATTAGTATTATCCCATAAGGACAATTCACCAAGATCATAAGAAATTGTCACTTTTTAAACAATTATTAAAAGTAGCAGCTAGTAGAAATAGCAGATTTTTAGAAAGGGGTTATGTTACTGGAATCTTGAAAGAGGAGAATCATAAAGTAGGGGACTTGAATAGAAATAAACAAAAGTATAAAGCAGGGAAGGGTGTGAAGGAATGGGCTTATAAGTGGGCCTTGTTCACTAGGTACAATATGCAATATAGTTAGATTGAGGCAATTATGAACAAACATTGGCCAATCCTGATAAAGGATAAGGGTATAGACCTGCTATTCCCCAAAAAAACAAAACAAAAAAAGCATAGGCAATATGTAGAAAGGTTTATGTTCATCTCAAGTGTTGTTGATCCTCAAATTAATATAAACATAATATTTTTCATGGAAAGATGTGACAGATACCTGCCCTGGAAGAGATTTGGCTAGAAAAATAACCAGATAATGGGATGGTATTCAGTACTAATAAGATAATTCCATGTAACCACTAACATTACATATTTATTAGAATGCCTATGTGCTAATGGTGCAAACAGAGCTCTGGAGACCCACATGGGGAAACATATATGTAATGTTAAAAAGGATCTTGCATAGTTAGTAAGGTTGAATAAAGACACCAGTCCATCCAGTTCAACCTGAGTGAGTGTCTACAATTGGCCCTATTCCTGTACATTTCTCACTCACATCAGTCTCTACCCTCAAGGAGCCCAATCCAAGGTCCCCATTCATATGCTAGGGCCAATTTTGGACAGAAGCCAATTACCCTACCAGCATGTCTTTGGAGTGTAGGAGGAAATTGAAGTACCTGGAGGAAACCCTGCAGGCACAGGGAGAACATGAAAACTCCAGGCAGGTAGTGTCACGGTTGGGATTTGAACCAGCAACCCTTTTTACTGCTATGTGAGAGTGTTAACGACTACACCACTGTGTCACCACATATAATTTATGAATAAATACTAAAAACCCAGGCAGCCTTAAATTATGTGGTATAGAAACTGTTACAAAATTTGGGGAAATGGGAGGGGGGGATTTAAAACCTTAGCAGGAGATTTCATAGAATGATACAAAATGGATATATATTTTGGATACCTAGGCCCTAAAGGGTTTGCAGATAGAGTTGCACATTCATTTTTTTTATTAGTAATTTTTTTGGAGGATTGTTCTGATTATAATATTCATGTTGCAGTGCGCATGTATTGAAATATGGTATATGGATTATACCAGCCATTCTCAACTAGGGTTCCTCCAGAGGTTGCTAGGGGTTCCTTGAGCTGTGGCTAATGAACCACCTATTTGATGATGCCTACAAGTTTCAAGGTTCAGCACCACTTGGCAAATCCAGCAGCATGACACCAAATATCTTTTTTACCTTTCTTTAAGGGTGGTATTCTGATTCTTTAGGGTTAATAGGTTGAGAAAGCCTGTATTATACTATAATAAGGTTAGAATGTATAATCAAGGGCAGTTTGTTTTTTATATTTCAATTTTAAAAAGAATAGAAGTATAACAAAGAGCATAGTATTGATCAAGGTAATGGTGACAAATATCTACCAGAGAGCAGTATCTAATAGAGAGTTTGAAGTAGAAAATCATAACAATTCCCATAAAAACAGGAAACCCAATGCTTATCCTATAAAATTGGTTCACAGTAAAGATCATACATTATAATACACCCAAGCTACATCTTGAATATTCTTACAATTATATAGCCTTTTTATTGTATCTATACAGTACATAAATGAATCACATATCATGGAAAAATAATAGTACCAGCAATCTACTTAATGAGCAGATCGGAACCGCAATAACAAAAGCCATACCTAGACAGAGACTAAGACATATACATCTTTGTTGTAAGAAATAAATTATCCAAAAGAGGTCAGAAAGAGAGAACATAAAAAAAAAAAAGAAGACGAAAAAAAAGGACAGAAAACCAAAGAACCTTGTTAATACATACTTCTAATATTCTTACAACTCCAAAGTATATAAAGAAGATTAAATATTTGATTACAAATTCTCCAACAAACCAAGCAATGTGAAGTGTAATTTTTTGAAAAGCCCATATGGGGTTATATACCATCTATTTAAAAACCTTTTGAGAAATGTCCCAATGCTCAATACAAGAGGGCGACTATTTATTAAGATAGCTATGTGTTGCGGCTCTGAAGAAAACGATTGCCAGAAGCTACTTTTTCATTTTTCACCATATTTTCAAATTGCAATAGTACCTAAAATTCCAGTACCCCAAAGGCCTTCATAAGAAGCTCTAGGGGAAGATAACCAAACATTCCATTTTTTAGAGAAGCTATCTGCCCTAAGCCCCTTGTAAGCTACCATTTTTTCATAGTAACATTGTGTGTTTAGATGACTAATTATAGCAGAAAGGTTTGGGGCGTCAGAGCTTTTTCATTGATTTTTACTAGTGAGTCCAGCAGCAAACAGAAAATTGGCTATAATGGTTATGTGTTCAGAGGGATACACTTCTAGACCTATACTCAAGAGGGCCTTAGCAGGGGGAAGTGGGGTAAAGTTTTCCGTTATGGTGGCAATTAAGAGTGAAACCAATTGCCAAGAAGTTCTAATATTCTTAAAACCCCAAAGTATATGAAAAAGATTACATATCTCCTTACAAATTCTCCTACAAAATTGGGGATGTGAAGTATAAATTTTGGAAAGCCTATATGGGGTTATATGACATCTATTTTCAAACCTTTTAGATATTGTCTCAATGTTTAATACAAACAGATGATTTACTATTTATGAAGATAGCTTTGTGCCATTACTCTAAGATTGTCAGAGGTCCTCTTCCCATTTTAGCATAGCTACAGTTTTTGGAATAATAGATGCATGGTGAAATAGGTTGTAAAAGAAAGAAACCTTACAGAGGAGGTTAAGAATTGAGAAATGTTAGGGTCTTTATCAATAGACATCCGTGGGCTGTAAGCAGAAAAATGCCTGAGTTGGTATATCCTATACTTTTCTACATTGGTAACCTCCTCCGAGAGATTTTCCAAAAAATTATATATGCTCATAATCCAATCTTGTACATGACAATGTGGGATAAGGAACTCATATGCCCTAAGGGGTATCTTAAGAGAATGTGAAGTTCTAATAGTTGGCATGTTGCCCATTAAAGTCCTCCCAAGCTTCTAATGAGGAGGTAATAGTAGGGAAATAGTAGAGCGAAGACCTAAGGAGATAAGCACAAAGCTATTGTAAGGCCTGTAGGTTCATGACCCATGACTTGTTCAATTTCTGCCCATAACTTTTCCTTTGAGGGAAAGAACCATGCTCTCATTTATTCTAACAGGGCAGCCTGATAATAGTCACGAACATTTGGGAGTCCAATCCCACCTCATGCTCTAGGTCTTATTTAATCGGAGGTTTGCAAAAAATAAAAAATATTCAAAGCCAGCATCTACAAATACTGCAGCTGCTGAATTTTAATATAAGGACACTTTCCAGTCCAGGGAGCCCACGATGTCGGCAGCCGAAGCTGATCTGTATGTCGGTACTTGGTTGCTGCCACCAACATCCTTGGTAAGGGAATCAGGAAGTGAAGCCATGTGGCTTCACTTCCTGGTTCCCTACTGTGCATCCTCACTGGTCCCTGCTGTCTTCTGTCTCCCAGAAGACAGTGGGGGAGGACAGAGTAGGGTCCGGAAGCGGCATAGGTCACTGCGAACGCCGTGGTGATCTATGCCAGGAAGTGAGAGCAAATATCTGTATTAGACAGATATATGCTCCCGCCTCCCCCCTGAAAGGTGCCAAATGTGACACCAGAGGGGGGGAGGATTCCAAAAAGTGGAAGTTTCACTTTTTGGTGGAACTCCACTTTAATAATGAAAATTGTATTTTAGCTTTCTTACCATTCTAAATAAATTGTCTCAACTTGGTATCTATTTGAAAAGATAATTTTTGAAAAGTCAGTATTGTGCATGTCCTAAAGTGATATAGAATTTTCGGGAGTATTTTCATTTTAAATGCAGATATTTAGCCTACCCATGAGAGTTAAATTTGGCTGATGTGTTTCAGCTATTGAGCCATTTGAGTAATTAGTCTGGGATTATTGACTAAATATAATTTAGAGTCTGGATAGGTAAGCTGCAAACCTAAACATGTAAAAAAGGGTGTATCCCAGTTATATTAGAAGTCCCGTTTTAAAGTCATTATAAAGGGCTTCGATAACCCTAGCAACACATTGGATTTAGTATCGTTGACCTTGTAATACAAGACTTCACCAAACTGATCAATAATACCGTATATATTTCACATAGAGAAAACTGGATTTGAGAGAATAATATTGTCTGCAAATAAACCAATTGTATTTAATACACCTAAAGGGCAGGGGAGAAAGGGAGAAGGAGAACTGGGGATTTTTATGTGGTGCTGTGTCCATTAAGGGGTTGCTCACACAGATGATTGTTAAGGGCTCACAGAGTGCTCAACTGAGCTGATGGAAGAGTATAGAGCTAGGTTGCAGCTCTATACGAAATTAACCTTAAATGAATGGGGTGGCGCTCTAGCGTGCAGGGATAGCTGCTGTTATGCTTTTTTAATGTATATCAATAAATATATTTTTTTATGAATTTTTAGTACATTGTGATAAGATCCTCTGTTATATCCAGCACCGCATAAAAATCCCCAGTTCTCCTTCTCCCTTTCTCCCCTGCCCTTTAGGTGTATTAAATAACTTTTTTGGGGGATGAGGTGTCTATCATTGTAGGTGTCACTAGGCAGCTTGGACCATACCTCTATTAAACCAATTGTATGTTTGCTGCCCCCTAACAATGTGTTCATAATCATTGAGTTAGACCTTATGGCTTCTACAAAGTATTCAAACACCTAAAAAAATAATAAAGGGGACAGAGGGCACCCTTGACATGTGCCATTTGATATGCTAAAGCTATCGGACAACATCCGAGATGTGTACACTTGAGCAGAAGTGCATAGAGAGAGATGGTAGCAAAAGAAATAAACTCCAACAAAGCATTTGGGATACATATCCCGAGTGGACTCTATTGAATGCCTTCTCCACATTCAAAGCCAGAAGCAGCAAAGGCAGTCTTTGCGTCTCTACATATTTAATTTGGTTTCATTTGGAATCATTCAGCTGGTGCCCTTCAATATCTGTCTATCTTTCACAAATCCAACTTGATTGAGGCTAATTAGAAAAAGTGTCACCTCCAGCAAGCGAGTCACTAAAATCTTGGAATACATTTTTAAATCAAAGTTAAGCAAATAAATCTGTCACTGTAACTGTCTGCAACATCTTACTAGGAAAAAATACTCGAGGATGCAGCACTGTTGTATACCTTAGCAAGATGGGGGATCGGAACTTAGAAAAAAGTTTTTTAAATACTAAGCTGAAAAGACATCTAAGCCAGGAGATTTATGGAGCGGCAATGATTAATGACCTCTAATGCCACGTACACACGATCAGAAAAACCATCCAAGATTTTTCAGATGGAATTCCACTCAAGCTTGGCTTGCACACACACTGTCACACAAAATTTCATTGGAACTTTCGACCGGCAAGAACACGGTGACGTACAACACTACGGCGAGCCGAGAAAATGAAGTTCAATGCTTCCGAGCATGCGGCAAATTGTTTCCGAGCAAGCGTAGCAATTTTGCACGTTGGAATTGCTACAGACGATAGGAATTTACGAACTTTTTGAATGCATGTATCTCACACAGAGTGGTACTGTGGATACATAAAGATATAGCATGTGCCACGTCCCACACTAATCTGAACAAAGAAAACAATTAGGAGCTTCTGGACTTTTTAGGCACCATACACAACGCAAAAACCATAAAATAAAATTATAGGCTTTATTTCTTTAAAACATTTTCCCATTGTAACATACAATAGGATATTTTTAAAACCATCTATCACAACAATACTGGTAACCTCAATTTGTAATATACAGTACAACCCGCGACTATGTATTTTCAAAAATTTGAAAACAAACAATGTATATTTAATAATCTTATAAGTAGAATCTCTACTCGCGGTGTAAGGTATGCTGTTTAGACAAAGGAAGGCTCAACATGTTTCGCGTGACTCGGCACGCTTCTTCTGGAGCTTGTATTCATGTGACTGGTAAAGCAATAAAGATAGAACACAATAATTAATCATAAACATAAATAACATATATATTTTTAAACAAGCTATATATAGTTATAGCTTACAAGTATCAATCAACTATTACTGTGTCAAGGATTTTATACAAAGCCAGGGGTCAAACCACCCAATAGGAAGCACAGAGTATATAGGTCATCATGGGGACATATAAAACGTAGTAACATAGCAAAAAGAAAGAGAAAAATTGCACAAACTTACTCAGAAAAATGCTTTCAGTAGATACTATACTATACATATGGAACTTTCGACCGTCAAGAACACAGTGACGTACAACACTACGAAAAGCCGAGAAAATGAAGTTCAATGCTTCCGAGCATGCGGCAAATTGTTTCCAAGCAAGCGTAGGAATTTTGCACGTTGGAATTGCTACAGACGATAGGAATTTCCGATCAAAAAAATAGAGAACCAGCTCTCAATCTTTTGCTGGAGGAAATTCCACAAGCAAAAGTCTGATGGAGTATAATATAAATACAGAAAAAATCAGCGCAGTACAACCCATTTACGAAAAGCTGCTGAACACCAAGGATCAATTACCAAATCCCAAAATACAAAATATCAAACAGATGGTACGGCGCTCTAACTAAAATAAGATGATTACTAACATATTAAAATTAATAAAAAGTCCAAAGATAGCTTTTAAGTCAAAAAGTCCACATGAGGAATCTTCAGTGGTATACAGTCAGTTCATGCATAAAGTGACTTAGTGCCAAGAGGGGGGCCACCACCAATAGTAAAATTGGCTGCTCACCTAATCGTATGGACCCTTTAAATTACAGAGGGTTGTATGCACTTAAATATCAAAGAATGCTTATCAACTCATCCAATCGCTGTACTCCTCTCCGGCAATATCCGACCGATTCACAAACGAAAACACAGCTTTCTCCCATTCAGAGTCAAATGAACTGACACGTTCGTGGAATATCCACACTGGATAGGTATATAGCAGTATTCACAATTCCTCAGATCATGTGGATAGAAAGACAGGCCATAGTGCTCTCCATAGAAAACCGTTTTAATGATGAATATACATAAAAAACACACTTACAATAACGAAGCTTCATACGATCGTTAAAATGATCAATGACCGTGGGTGACGTCACGTGATCTCTGTTCGTACGTTACGTCCCTATGGGCAGGACTTCAGCGGAAACGGAAACCTTTACCACGTGATCACTCTGTCCAATGACGGAGCGATCACTTGTCAACAAACCGGAGCTTGTCTGGTGCAGCTCCCCCCCTGGTCACACCGATCGGTACAGAGTGTAAGGAGAGGAGGGAGTTGGGTGCAGCAGCGCTGTGGGTCATCTCTGGAGTGCCCATCCATGCTACATCCATTCATCAATCCCTGGCTCATCCATGCTGCATATGTGCCCATCCATGCTCCATATGTGCACATACATGCCTCATATGTGCTCATCCATGCCTCATATATGCTCATCTATGCTCCATATGTGCTCATCCATGCTTAATATGTGCCCATCCATGTTCCATATGTGCCCATCTATACTCCATCCATCCCTGGCTCATCCATGCTCCATCCATCCCTGGCTCATCTGTGCTCACCCATGGTCCATTTGTCCCTGGCTAATCCGTGCTCCATCCATCCATGCTCATCCGTGATCCATCCATCCCTGACTCACCTGTGCTCTATCCATCCCTGGCTCATCTGTGCTCATCCATGCTCAATCCGTGCTTATCCATTCTCCATCCGTCCCTGGCTCATCTGTGCACCATCTGTGCTCATTCCATGCTCCATCCATTCTCCATCCATCCCTGGCTCATCCATGCTCCATTCATCCCTGGCTCATCCATGCTACATCCATCCGTGCTCATCCATGCTACATCCATCAGTGCTCATTCATGCTACATCCATTCCTGGCTCAGCTATGCTCCATCTGTGCTCATCCATGCTCCATCCATGCTTATCCATGCTCCATCCATCCCTAGCTCATCTGTGCTCCATCCGTGCTCATCCATGCTCAATCTGTGCTCATCCATGATTCATCCATCCCTGGCTCATCCAGGCTCCATCCATGCTCATCCATGCTCCATCCGTGTTCATCTCTGCCCATCCAGGCCTCATCCATGCCCATCCATGGCTCATTCATGCTCTTCCATGCCTCATCTGTGCCACATCCATGCCACATGAGTTCTCATCCATGCTGCATCCTTGCCACTACAGTGCTCATTAGTGTCTCACAAAAGTGTAATAGGTAGCCAAATTAGATTTGAAATGTATGTCCCTGATGGTGCTCCTTGCATGTTGAGCCTCTGTATGTGGCCAGGCTGTGGAAAAGTCTCCCACATGTGGTATCGCCATACTCAGGAGGAGTAGCAAAATATATTTTGAGGCGTAATTTTTGCTATGTACATGCTATGTGTTAGAAATATCTTATGCCGCGTACACACGAGCGGACTGTATGGCGTACTTAGTCCGTCATACAATCCGACGGACAGTTCGTCATACTTTCGACTGAACGGACTTGACCACACACGGATGCACAAACAGTCCGTCGAAAGCTTGCGCGATGACGTGTACAGCACGTACGACGGGACTAGAAATAGGAAGTCCAATACACAGCAAAGCACCCTTCCGCCGTGTAAATCCTTTCTGGGCATGCGCCATTCTTAGTCCGTCGAACTAGCCTACTGACGAGCGGATTGTCCGCTGAAACCAAAGTACGACGGACAGAATTTCAAAAAATCCGAAATACTTAGTACGCCAGACTGCACGCTGAAAAAGTCCGCTGAAGCCCACACACGAGCGGACTGTCCGCTGAAATGTGTTTAACTAAGGACTAAGTACGCCATACAGTCCGCCCGTGTGTACGCGGCATTAGAAATGGACAACTTTCTGTAAAAAGAAAAAAACTGACATGTTCAAAAGGCTCATTATGCCTTATAGAATATACATTGGGGTGTTTAATTTCCAAAATGGGGTCATTTTGTGGACATTTCCATTGTCCTGGTGTTCCAGGGCCTTCAAAAGTGTTAGCCCTTGTACACATGGTCGGAGATTCCGACAACCAAATCTTGTTGTTGTCCGAAACTGTTGCATACACACGGTTGGACAAAGTTGTTGGAAAATCCAACGTGATTACATTATTTCGTTACGACGGGACTACATTCAGGCTAGTAGCCAATAGCTTTGGTGTAGGAATTTGATCTGAGCATGCGTGGCACTTTGTCCGATCGGAATTCTCTACACATACTCCATATGTCCGATCGGAGCATTTTGTTGGAAAATTTTACCAACAAGTTGGAAAACTTGGTCCATCGGATACTCTGACGGAAATAGTCCGATGTAGACCACACACAGTCGGAATATCTGACAAAACGGTCCGATCGGACACATTCCGTTGGAATCTCCGACCGTGTGTACAAGGGCTAAGTGGTAGTCAAAAAATGAAATGTGTAAATTATGTCCCTGGAACGCCTGACGGTGCTCCCTGCATGTTGGGCCTCTGTATGCTGCCTGGCTGTGTAGAAGTCTCACACGTGTGTTATCCCCATACTCAGGAGGAGTAGTAGAATGTGTTTTGGAGTGTAATTTGTGGTATGCATATGCTGTGTTTGAGAAATAACCTGCTAATATGACAATTCTATGGAAAAAGAAAAAAAAGAAAAAAAATCTTAATTTTGCAAAGAATTGTGGTAAAAAATTGCAGCTTCAAGAAACTCACAATGCCTCTTACATTGTATTGTCTACTTTCCAAAAGGTGTCATTTGGGGGGTATTTGTACTTTTCTGGCTTGTTAGTGTCTCAAGAAATGAGATAGGCCGTCAGTACATCAGGCGTGATCAGGTGAGATCAATTTTCAGTGATTGGCACCATAGTTTGTAGACTCTATAACTTTCACACAGACCAAATAATATACGCTGATTTAGGTTATTGTTATCAAAGATATATAGCAGTATACATTTTGGCCAAAATTTATGAAGAAAAATGACTAATATGCAAAAACATTTAACAAAAAAATACTTTTTTTTTTACTAAATTTTCTGTCCTTTTTCATTTATAGTGCAAACAATAAAAAACCCAGTGGTGATCAAATACCACCAAAATAAAGTTCTATTTGTTTGAATAAAAAGGACAACAAATTCATATGGGTAGCATGTTGCCTGACTGAGTAATTTTCATTCAAATTGTGAGAGCACTGAGAGCTGAAAATTGATCTGGTTAGGAAGGGGGTTTAATGCCCAGTGGTCAAGTGGTTAAATATAGTAAAGTATACTTATCAACTGAAGGTAAATTTACCGTATTAAAGCGGGAGATACAGATTCTTTGGTGAAAATTAAATGTCAGCAGCTACAAAAACTGTAGCTGCTGACTTTTAATAAACAGCCACTCACCTGTCCCACAATAGTCAGGTGTCCACTGCACATGCACGAGCGGCGCTGCACTCTATGACTGGTCCTAAATTCTTTTGGGACCTGTCATGTGTTCCAGAAGACTTCAGGAGGGAGGGGTGAAGGAGAACTTCCATTTTGGGCAATCAGAATAGAAGTGGGAGTGGGTACCTGTCAAAATCAGATAAGTTGATATCGCTTCAGACATAAGCTGTGGAGTCCCAGAATCATTGTTTAAATTATATAACTCAATGGCTTGCATTTTCTGAGCTTTTGCAAGAACTTTACATAGAAATTTCAAAGGATGGGCATATAGGTCAATTACTGTATAAGCTCACAGACTAGAATAATATATCTCCCATTTGTATCCAAGCAGATTTCAAGAGATAAGTAGCAGTATCATTGTAATAAAGAGTGATATCAATAAGCAAACAACAGTCTTTGAATAATATACCTCTGAGCATAAAGAGGGAGACCCTGTAATAGTAGGTAATCATGACTCATGACTAGTATATCATTGCAGTGAAACTACTCAGGAAGGGTTTGTCAGAGATATCATCATCATCAGTATTCATGAGGTGTTCCCACTTTTCTAGAAGAAGGCGATAACAAGGGTAGAGTTGTTCTTAGTAACAATGATCCTTGTAGGGTACCCCCACGTATAGGGTATGTTATGATTGTGCAATATCTTGGTAATAGGAATCCATTTTTAACAAGCTAGTATGGTAGCCTGAAAAAGATCAGCAAAAATAGAGTAATCCCTAAATAAGGCAGGGGTGAGCTTTATAATGCAAGCTGCATTAATTGATCCATACATGAAACAAATGGATCTAAGCCAGAACATCTCTAGGCAGCATAATAGGAATATGTGCAGGTTTAGGCAGTCTATGGGCTCCCCATTTTCTTGGAAAGAGACTGATGGTAACACATCTGCAATCATACACTATATATACTACTGGAGATCTGCAGCTTGTATAGACCCCACAATACCTTGACATTTTATGTTATTTCTGTGAGACCTGTCTTTTAGGTCTGACAGTTTCAGCTTAATATTCTGGACTGCATCATCCAAGTCAATGTGAACATCCACAAGTCCATTATGCGCCTTCACAAACTCCTCCATTTTATGCTCAATATGATGTACTCTGTCACCTACTGCTGTGATATCAGATTTGTTTTGTTGCATAAAAGACATTAGATCAGCGGTGTTCAACCTGCGGCCCAAGATGGCTATGAATGCGGCCCAACATAGAATCGTAAACTTACTTAAAATGTTGATTTTTGGGGAGGAATTTTTGTAAAAATGTGTTTACACTTAGCAAACACATGCAACTGAAGAAAAATTTAACGGTGCCTATTTATTGAACTTTTTTAAGTTTAATCTTCTCAAATAAAAATCTGCTATTCATAATCACGCATTATTCATGTCATCATTTTTCGGCAGCACCTATTTTTGTGAGCAATTACTTTCAAGGAGTAGGTCAAAATTAGAACCAAAATATCTGGTGAGTACCTTAAGAATTTATTGAGATTTGCTACTGCAGCCGTTAAACAGCATATTGTTGCTTTGGTTTACCTAAAAGAGTGATGAAAAACGAATTTGTTTTATGTTAAAATGTTTATATGTTTATAATAAAAAAAAAAAAAAAAAAAAAGTTTTATTACTCAGATATCAGTGATTATTAACTTGTGATCTGGTTGACTTTTTCTGCTCATCAGCTATTCTTATTGTTAGTGTGTTTTATGTGTAGCCCAAGATAATTTCTCTTTTTCCAATGTGGCCCAGGAAGGTCAAAAAGTTGAAAACCCCTGCATAATATAATTATAGCGAGACCCCCTCACAGAGACGAGCATATCTTTAAATGTAATGTCTAATGCCCCTTACACACGGTCGGATTTTCAGATAGAAAATGTTCGATGAGAGTTTTTTGTTGGAAATTCTGACTGTGTGTAGGCTCCAATTTTCCGACAATAAAATCCGATGTGGGAAATTCCGATCGTGTGTACACAATTCCGATGCACAAAGTTGTACGCATGCTCGGAATCAAGCAGAAGAGGCGCACTGGCTATTGAACTGCAATTTTCTCGGCTCATCGTACGTCACCTCGTTCTTGACATTCCGAATTTCCGACAACATTGTGTGACTGCGTGTATGCAAGACAAGTTTGAGCCAACATCCGTCGGGAAAAATCCCATGGATTTTGTTGTTGGAATGTCCGATCGTGTGTACGCAGCATTACACTGGCTGTCCTGAGATGGGGAAATCAGTAAGACCATCAGAGCCAGGACTACATTCACATACTTGTGAGTTATCTGCCACTATGCCTCCCATGTGTCAACTGGGCTGAAAAACTGTAAATTTGCTCTAGAGAAGTGCAACCAAACTCTCCAGCTACGTCCATACCCTGGTGGTTTGTTTTTTTACTCTATTATCTTCCCTATTTATAGATTTTTAGAGTGTACTGTATGTGTCTGTTTTAATTTTTATGTTGCATATTTTTATGTTGGAGAATGTAAAGTATTGGGCAGGGGGTCTAAACCCCCCTAGAGTATCCGTCAACAATATTGTCACAGCAGCTAAACTAATGTAGCCTTTCAGCTGCGGGAACTGCACAGCTGCATATTCCAATAGTATAATGCATGTCAATTCCGCTGTCTTGACCTGCTCATTTACTATGCAGCAAGCTGGGCCTCGAGAGAGTACAAGGTGATGTCAGGAGGGAAGGACTTGAGGCAGCTGCAGCTACCCATTGGCTAAGGAGGCAGCATAGGGTGGGGCAGCACCAACCTCCTGCTGCCTTCTCAGCCACTGGATATGCAAAGTGTGCTGTCCATCACTACAGCTAAATAATCATCCCACTGGCTTCCTGTTTAGTGTAGATGAGGAATGGAGTGGCGATTGTGATGTGGAGAGAAGCATGAACACAGGGTCTTGAACTGAAAGCAGTGAGGGGCCTGCAGTAATCAAGGTGAGGGAGGAGAGATCAAGAGAAAGCATTTTAGCCAGTAGAAATGAAGGAAAAACGGGGAGCTTTTGCAAGTACATGTATAGCGCAAACTCTGTGTCCTCCTTTAATCCCTAGGCATCGATGGCACTCAAATATGTGGCCTCTCAGCGAGTAGGCCTTAGCACTGAGGGGCTGCATATTTGCATGGCGCATTGCAAACACAGCTGTGCAGAGAGCCCTGCATGCTCCTGGCACTATTACCGGTGGCTATCGGGAAGCTCCCGACCACTGCCTGCGATCAGCAACTTTCTGATTATGTGATTTCTTTCACTATTACTTTTATGTTTTTTTGTCTTAAAATAAAAAAGATGTTATACTTACCGTCTCTATGCACACAGGGATTCCCTACCTCCTCTTTTGGTGGTCCTGTGCTGGTGCTGCCTGCTCCTGCTTTATCTGAGTACCTCCATGTGCTAAGGGGGCAACCGTGCATGCGCATTTCCGAAACAAGATGTGTGCATCCATAGATACACACAGTGCTGGTTTGCCAAGCCCCCACTCCCTCCTCACTGGAGTTTTACAGACAGCAGCAGGAGCCTATGGCTCCCACTGCTCTCAGTGCCTCATATAAAAGTGAGGGGAGAGTGGTACTGCAATTAGGACAGCACTGGATCAGTGAGAGGAAACATGTGAGCATTTGGAGGGGGGGGGAGGGGTCAGGATAGGTGGTGGGGAATTTTTTACTTTAATGCAGAGAAGGCATTAAGGTAAAACCCTATTTTGACTTTAAAACCACTCTAATACCTCTGGTTTCTGTCTATTACCATTAGTTACTTCTAACTCTCAGTGAAATACATTTGACAGTCAGGCATGGATCCGAATGTCAGGGCCTAGTTCCAAATGATTTTATGAGGCGAGCAGACTTTGACACAAAGCATAAGACTGGCCTTGGCATCGCTCTAACACGTTTGGTTCCTGGTTATGACTATTAGTTACTTGTCAATCTCAGCAAAAGGTATTTGTCAATAGGGCCTGGACAGGAACATCAGGGCCTTGTGCCAAAGGATTTGATGAGAGGAACAGACTTTGATATGATACAAGAGTCTGGACTTAAAATTGAAGCCCAGAGAGATTTTTTTTTTTAAATCAGGTTCATTTCTAATTAGAACTAGGTGTGTCAGCTGTATGGCTATGCAGTGAGAAAATACACTATATTGCCAAAAGTATTGGGAAGCCTGCCTTTACATGTGCATGAACTTTAATGTCATCCCAGGGTTCAAAATTGAGTTGGCCCACCCCTTGCAGCTATAACAGCTTCAACTCTTCTGGGAAGTCTGCCCACAAGGTTTAAGAGTGTTTCTATGGGAATATTTGACCATTCCAGAAGCACATTTGTGAGGTCAGGCACTGATGTTGGATGAGAAAGCCTGGCATGCAGTTTCCGCTCTCCCAAAGGTGTTCTATCAGGTTGAACCCTACTCTGTGCTGGCCAGTCAAGTTCCTCCACCCAAACTTGCTCATCCAAACTATATTGCCAAAAATATTGGGCCACCCCTCCAAATCATTGGGGGGGGGGGGGGGTTATGGAGTGGGGTTGAATGTATTAGGATAAAAAAAACCTTCTGACTTTAAGACCCCTTTAAAGTTAAGATTTGGGTGATATTGAGCTTTACCTTTGTGTTCCGTGAACAGTATGTAAACACAGCAGCAGAAGCAGGTACGCAGACATTTGTCTTTGCTTACCAGCTCCACTCCTGTTTTTCTAAAAAATTATTATATTTTTATTTGAAGAAATAATGAGCCACGTTTGTGCAGGATGCTGGCGCGGTGTGAGTGCAGGATAATGATGTTAATCCTCCAATTTCAACCCGTTTAGTGCGGAGCTGGATTGTCGCCGTATCCCATCACACACACAGACTGTTGACAGGCCTGGAAAGATAAGTGCTGGGATAATACGATATAGACACAGATGAGTGTCATTTCTTATCCTCCCAAGGAGGAATACGCAGTACATGCCGTTATATATTTCAACCTTTCCTCTGTAATGTACAATTGTAATTGTATTTTATGATATACTCCGTATCTGGGGAGGCTTCTCCCATGATCTCTGAGAGGCATTATAACGCAAGCTGAGGGGTGATCGGCATTAAATGTAGTGTACAATCAGCTCTAGGTCCCATGGCTTTGATCGATTACAAAAAAGAATAGCTGTTTTCACAGCCAGAATACAGAAAAAAAAAAAAAAGACAGGATGCCTACTCACATTTTATCCAGAGAGTACTTAAAAGGAAAGGCCGTTGTATATGAAATGCCAGAACTACTTCTTTGCAGCATATAGGTTGTTAAAATATTATTGTCTCTGCTTCATATGTAGAAAAAAAAAAAGCATGCACAAATGGAAGGAGCAACAGACCAAAGGATAAAAGAGTCCAAATTAATTTATTAATTTGTATTAAAAAAAATGCAATGCATTTCGGGGGTCAGATAAACTCCCCCTTCATCAGGGTTCAGTTAAAATAAGAACCTTGAATGGACTTATATTAGAGCTTTCCCATGTGAATCTGTGTAAGGCCGCGTACACACGCGGGGACTGTTCGCCCAACTTTGTCCGTCAAACAGTTTCGGCAAACAGTCCGCTCAAAATTAGCATGGACGGACATGGCCACACACGACGGACGAACAGTTTGCTGAAACCGTGCGCGATGACGTGAACGGCACGTACGACGGGACGAAAAATACGACGTCCTATACACTGCATTATAACTTTCGGCGTGAAAATCCTTTCTGAGCATGCGCGCAACTTTGTTTGACGAACAAGCCTACACACGAGCGGACTGTTCGCTGAAACAAGGTTTCAGCGGACAGTTTTTCGGAAATTCCGAAAAACCTTGTCCGTTAAACTGTCCGCTGAAACTGTCCGCTGAAAGCCCACACACGAGCGGACTGTCCGCCCAAACACTGTTCAGCGGACAAAGTTGGGCGAACAGTCCGCCCGTGTGTACGCGGCCTCACACACATTCAAGATAAGAAGTTTCTTATCTTTATTTGGTCACACATATACTGCTGGCCAGTAACTCTTGATCCAGCAATTAGCTTCCCTGCAAAGATTCATGAGCAGAACACCAAACCTAGACACACAGCGTCTGCGTTCAGGGTTGGTTGGAGGCTCTATTTGCATATAATTGATGAGATGAGCAGTTACGTGTGAACAGTGGCACCAGCCACTAATTTGCATGAAGTACAAATCTGACAGCCTCGTCTGTGTGTATACATTGTGAGCAGGCAGCATTTAGAACCACCGACAGGAATCAACTGATTCTTCTGTTGGCCACCCCTGTGAAGTAAGCCTAAATCTCTATTAAACAGCAAGGGGGAAGAGTCAAATCGGCTTCTTTAATAGGATTTAGGTCTGCTTTAAAGCATCTTTGACATTAAAGTTAATCAGTGCAAAACAAAAAAAAAAAATGAAAAGTGTTAGCAAATGGAATAGGTGAGAATATAATCTGTTCTTTAGCAACTTATTTTCATGATAGGGTCACTTTAGGTCCTTCCTTTAAAACTTTAGAATGAGCAAAGATATAGCTCCATTTCAGTTACCAGCCCACAACTATTAAAAAAAAAAAAAAAAAAAGAGAACAAACCGAGGAAGAGGGTCTTAAGTAAAATGAATGAATGAATACGTTAACCTGGCAAGCCTTGGCACCTTTATCTTTTTTTTTTTTTTGTGTTTACAAACGTTTTATTTGGAAGCTCAATTGTATACAGACAAGTACAACCAAAGAAAAAATAAAATCAGCATCAAAACATTAGTATCCCAGTGAAATGTAATATTACAAAACAAATAAAGTGATTAAAGCAGTATGGTGGATTAAGTTTCCTGTGTGCATTATGTTCCAAGTAGATATTCATGATAGTAAGTGCTAGACCAAAGAGATAAAGAGTAGTCTGCAGAAGCAGGGTACATATTAAGGTAGGTTCCAATAAGACAATTTTTTTTTCATAAATATGAACTGTGTCATGTAAAGTGTGAAAGATCCTCTCTGAAAGTCTAATTGTCTCCATTCTGGCTAGTACCTGAGGCCACGGTAGGTTGTTAGACTTCCAGTTATAAGCAATCATCCATTGGATAGAGCTGCATAATGAATGAAAGAGTTTCACAATAGGATGATGGAATATAAGGTATATTTGTGTATAGAAGGCAAATCTGGGGGGTGGGTACAATCTTTTGTTTAGAAGAGCTTTCTATTCTTTCAATTGCCCTTTGCCATATGTATTCAAGATTGTTACAACTCCAAAATGTGTGAAGAATTGTACCCAGTGCTTGGCAACCCCTAAAACAGTTTGGAGAGATTGAAGGATAAAAAGTGTGGAGTTTGGAGGGGATTAAGTACCATCTGGAGAATACCTTTGTGGGGGTTTCTCTAAATGAAATGGACTTATTGCTTTTCCGGAGATTGTGCCACATCTTGTACCACTCCTCAGCTGAAAACGTGCATTACAAATCTGACTCCTAGTGAAGCATTGGTCCAGACTTGTCTGGCATATCAAGGCTGTTAAGATAATTATACAGTCTAGATATGAGGCCCCTGTCACCAGCAGAGGAAAAAATGTTTTGCGAAGAAGGCTATTATTTGTTAATAGTGTTGTAACTCCGAGAAGGATATATCCCATCTCGCCTCCAAATTCACGAATGGGGTAAAATCCCCATCAGTTAACAATGAACCAAGGGTGGTTAGACCCCTCCCGATCCAGTGAGAAAAACAGCCTATATTGTTGTATGCCAGTGTGAATCTGAGGTCTCCCAGAAAAGAGGTAAGAGGAGAGGATTCCGAGGATAATTTGTATGGACTATTAATCTTGAGTCATAGTTGATAAAAATGGGCAACTATACTATTAAGCTTAATAAGTTTATTATAAGAGGTCAAATTGGTCCAAAGTATACCCTGTAAATGTAATGGAGCAATTTAATAGGATTCAAATTTTTTCCAAGGGGTAGACTGTGTCGGTGAGAACCATTGGGAGAGTTGCATCAATCTAGCAGAGAGGAAATAGAGACAGATGTTAGGAAGGCCCAGCCCACATAAGGGTTGAGGTCTGTGCATATGGGCATAACTACATCTGGCTTTTCTCTTAGCCCAAATACATTTATTAATTTCTCTCTGAAGAGAAGCAAGCCTGGACTTTGAGACATTCACAGGGAGAGCACGGAAGTAGTATAAAAGTTTGGGAAGAATCGTCATTTTAGTGGCGTATATTCTACCAAGGAAAGACCTAGGTATTTGAACGATTGAGGACACCAAATAAATGGGAAATTATTAGAGAGATGTTCACGTGTATGTTTGGGAGTAGTTGATCGGTAAGGCAGAACATTTGTTTAGATTAATTTTTAGGCCAGATATGTCATGGAAGAAGTTGAGTTCTTTGAGAAGAGAGGGGGTGGAGGTGTGAGGTTCAGTGAGGAATATGAGTGCATCATCAGCGTATAAGCTAATTTTGAACTCCCCTTTCCCCTTGGTATAACCCTTAACCACTTAAGCCCTGGACCAATTTGCAGCCAAAGGACCAGGCCCCTTTTTGCGATTCGGCACTGCGTCACTTTTACTGGCAACGTGCGCCGTGGCTCCCAAACAAAACTGGCGTCCTTTTTTTCCCACAAATCGAGCTTTCTTTTGGTGGTATTTTATCACCTCTGCGGTTTTTATTTTTTGCGCTATAAACAAAAATTGAGTGACAATTTTGAAAAAAAATCAATATTTTTTACTTTTTGCTATAATAAATATCCCCAAAAAATAGATAAAAAAACTTTTTTTTTCTCAGTTTAGGCCGATACATATTCTTCTACATATTTTTGGTAAAAAAAAAAATCGCAATTAGTGATTATTGATTGATTTGTGCAAAAGTTATAGCGTTTATAAAATAGGGGATAGTTTTATAGCATTTTTATGAATATTTTTTTTACTAGTAATGGAGGCGATCAGCAATTTTTATTGTGACTGCGACATTATGGCGAACACATCGGACATTTTTTACACATTTTTGGGACCATTGTCATTTATACAACAATCAGTGCTATTTAAATGCACTGATTCCTGTGTAAATGACACTGGCACTGAAGGCGTTAACCACTAGGGGGCAGTGTAGGTGTTATGTATGACGTTATGTGTTTTTTTTTATTGTAGGGGGCGTGGCCTGGCATGTGACATCACTGATCGTCTTTCCCTTTAAAAGGGAACAGACGATATGTGACAGCCACACTAGGAAGCATGGGGAGAGGTTTGTTTACACAGACCTCTCCTCGTTCTTCAGCTCTGTGACTCAATCGTGGGACACCAGTGGCGATCGGGTCCGCTGGTCCCGTGGCCACGGTCATGGAGCTCAGGACCGGGCCGGTGGCTGGGCACTTAAAGAATCACGTACAGGTACGTGATTGTGCCCAGCCATGCCATTCTGCTGACGTATATCGGCGTGAGGCGGTCCTTAAGCAGTTAATATCTATATTGTTCCTAATCCTCTGGGTCAAAGGTTCAATTGATTGCTAGTGCAAATAGTAGGGGAATAAGGGGCAGCCCTGTCTTGTGCCTATGCTAAGAGGAAAGAATTCTGAAGTATGTCCAGGGATCCTGATTCTGGTCTGAGGTGAGTAATATAAAGCATTAAAGCCATGCAGAAAATGACCAGAGATGCCGTATTTTGGTAGAAGGTGATTGAGGTAGGACCAATTAACACTATTGAATGCCTTATGAATATCTAAACTCAGGAGGCATAATTTACGAGTGTAGGTTAGCATCCTGGATAATGTTGGTGAATAATCTGATGTTGTCTACTATCTGACAGCCAGGAATAAAACCTGTTTGGTCAATGTGTATTAGATTTGTAATGACCGAAGCCAGTCTGTCAGCGAGCAGTCTCCCAAAAATATTTAGGTCATTGTTAAGGACTGAAATTGGGCGAAAGTTTTGAGGGAGGGAGTGATCTTTACCTGGCTTTAAATTGGCTAAAAGCATTTCCTCAGGGAATTGGTTGCCTATAAGGATGAAATTAAAAAGTTTTGTTAAGTAGGGGGCTAGAAGGGAGACATATTTTTTATAGTATGCTGAGGAGAAACCATCTGGTCCCAGGGCAGTAGAAGTCTTGAGAGATTTAATAATTTTGAGTATCTCAGAATCTGTGCAGGGAGCATTAAGGGCCTCAGTTTGTTGAGCATCAAGAGAGGGTAGTTGTGTTTCGTCTAGCCAAGAGGTATGACTGGATTGAGATTGAGGAGAACTATATAGAAGGTAGAAAAAAATATTCAAAACTTCTTGTGGGTGGGCAACCAGGTTACCGTCGTGATTTCTAATTTTATAAGTGTGGAGAGGTTTGTGTTCTTGATTAAGCTTCTTAGCAAACAGAGGGGGAGTTGCAGTGAAGTAGAAATTGAGCTTTTGAAAATAGAAGGGATTTTTCTGTGTTTGAAGATAGAATATGGTCCAAGGCTTGGCGGTTATCTTGAATTTGTTTGGTGATCTCTTGGGAAGGGTTGTGTTGTTTTATTGTAAAGGTAATGTAGGTCCCTAGTGAGACTTCTGATGTCCACAAGTCTTTCTTTATTTTTCTTTGCAGCCAAACTTATTAATTGGCCTCTGAGAACCGCTTTATGAGCTACCCAAAATCTCGTTGGGGGTATCCTCCCTTGTATTTTTATATAAAGTAATTTTCAATGTGTGTAGATATAGATTGAAAAATATAGGGGTCTGTGAGTAATGAGTCATTTAAACGCCAGTTGAACGGGGAGGGAGTAAGGCCTATATGTGAGGTTTCAAAAGTAGTGATCTCGTGATTGGACCAGTGTGGATAGTGGCATTAGAAAAGTTTGCCACAAGGATGGGGGTGCAGAAAATATAGTCCAGTCTGGCATAGACATCACAGGGATGTGAATAATGTATGTAGGCTCTCATGCCAACATTATGTGCCGCCATGTGTCTATGAGTTGAAATTTGTAGAGAGAGCGATTACGATTTTTTGAGAAGGCCTTAGAGGAGGGAACTACCCTACTTCTATCCAAAGTAGGGTGTGCGGCTAAGTTGAAATCACCTCCCAAGATTATGTGGGGAGAGATGTATCTAGGGTTTCAAAAAATTTAGAAAAAAAAGTTGACTGACTCGTTAGGAGCATAGACCGAAGCCATAGAGACATCATGTTTGTTGATAGTGCATTTAATGATAATAAAGCGACTATCTGTGTCTTTGTAAATGTTCATAATGTCTATAACAATAGAGTTAAGAATAAAGACTGTGACACCATGGGATTTGTTGTCAAAAGTGGTGTAGTAGAATTGGTTGTAGGTCCTATTAAAGTCATTTGGGTGGTTGGAGGAGGAAAAGTGTGTTTCTTGCATTAATATGATGTCAGCACCAATTCTTTTGTAATGCTGAAAGGCTTTTTTTTCCAGCTGGTGTGGAGTGGAACTCCATAGATCCAGTCTTGCAGCCTCAACAGGCCCGGTCTTGAGCTGAGTAAGCCTGGCGAGACCCAAACCAAGGTCTTAAAGGAGGACTCCAGTTGGCATAATCAGGAGAAAAAGTTAGTTACCAAAGTTGCATGAAAATGAGGAAGGAAGTGGATTTCAGATCACTAGGGTGCTTGATCCTGAAATGATTGACGCAAACGTCTTTGATTTCTCTGGTTGCGACGAGAAGATGGTGTGGACCATATTGGTGAAGATCTTGGAGTGAAAGGAAGACAGTTAGGAGGTTCAGGATCCAAGAGACCCAGTTTAACCAACAGCTCCTTGCCTTCAATCACATTATATACTGTGTAAGTTGATCCTTTGTGAGGAACTGTAAGTTTAAAGGGGAAACCTCATCTCTATTTAATTCTTGCATTTTGGAAAATACTGGTTACATCTTTTATCCTGTGTCTCCTGTCAAGTGTAGCAGGAGAAATATCAGGGTAGATCTGTAACCTTTTGCCATCTAGTTCAATGTTATGTGTATTCCTTGAGGCACACATTATGTCTGTTTTGACCAAAAAGTCTTTCATACACATAATAATGTCTCTGGGAGGTTTATCCAGTGTTGGCTTAGGGTGTAGTGCTCTATGAATCCTATCGCAAGTAAACGCTGACAGGGGTTTTTCTGGCAAGAGGTTGTGAAAGACTTTTGTAATGGTGTGCATAAGATCTGTAACCGTCTCAGGGACGCCACGCACTCTGATATTATGACGGTGGTTCCTACTGTCAAGATCTTCAACTTGAGCCTGCATAAATGCAAAACTGTCAGCTAAAGTCTCACAGTCTTTCCACAGATCATTATGTGCTAATGAGAGTTCATCATGCTTTGTTTCCAGCACATCAGTGCGATGGTCAATGCATGCTATCTCCTGAGAAAGGGCAGTGGTAGATTTATAAACCTCACTCTCTATTTTCTCAACTAACTTATCAAATATATTTGTCAGGCTGGCATCCAAGTCCACTTTAGACAAGAGAGACTAGAGCTGAGGTTCAGTGTGGCTTTCACTGGTTCTGCATGGGATCCGAGGCCGCGCCATTTTGAGACATTCTGCGCTGTCTGTCACTGCTATTCAGGAGAAAGTCAGGTTATAATGCAGGCGGCTAGAGCACCACATTTCCCCCCCCTGGCATGCATGAATGTTTCCCACAGGGGCGTTGGGTATTTTCGCTGATGATGGTGCAGTGTAGCCCTGGGGATCTGGCCTGCTTTCTCCGGGTCTGGTGGAGCGGCGATCACTCGATTCTTCCCAGCATTGCGCCATGCATGCGCCCCGGAACCTTTTTCTTTTAACTATCAAGAGGTTCAACATAGGATTGAATACAGTAATGCTGCAATGAATTGTTAGGCCTGTGTGGGGCTGCCAGCAAGAAAGCACAAATAGGGAGCTTTTTGGTCCAACTGTATGTATTGCAATTTTGAACTACAGTTTTCTGGTTCAACTATACAAAGCTGCTTTTGACCACAGCAAACATGCATGCAAATTAAATGTATGTGTCACGGTACTACTTACAGTGAGCCCACAGGCGAGCAGGTGACATGGGATCCCCCAGGACGTGGATTCTAAGGGCCAGCCGGTATTCTGCCAGGGACCTCTTCATGAGGGTTTAGCTGCGTGCTGACCCGAGGTCACTAACCCCCCGGTTCACCCTGCTCGCTAGGGAAGTACCAGAAGACACTGTTTGCCCTTGTACACACGGTCGGAGATTCCGATAACCAAATCTGTCGGATTTTGTCCGAAACTGTTGTATACACACGGTCGGACAAAGTTGTCGGAAAATCCGATGTGATGACGTTATTTAGTCACACTAGTAGCCAATAGCTTTGGTGTAGGAATTTGATCTGAGCATGCATGGCACTTTGTCCGATCTGAATTCTCTACACATGATTGGAGTATGTCTGATCGGAGCATTTTGTTGGAAAATTTTACCAACATGTTGGAAAACTTGGTCCGTCAGATATTCTGACGGAAACAGTCCGATGTAGACCACACACAGTCGGAATATCCGACAAAACGGTCCGATTGGACACATTCCGTCGGAATCTCCGACCGTGTGTACAAGGGCTTAGACAAGGATGGATGGATGAAGCAAAGGAGAGCCGGATAGTGAGCCAAGGTCAAGGCGGGCTGCAGACAACGTAATCAGAACAAGCCTACACAAGAGATCAGTTCACGAGAGGTCAGGTAAAACAAGTTACACGAAGGGAGCTCAGAAACAAATATTGCTCAAGTAACCAGTAGCTTGTTTGAAAGGGATTTAAATAGAGAAGCACATGAGGGGCTGGACAGGAAGTAGCAGGAAGGAATCATATATTAGGCAACAGGTGAGGGTTGGCGACACCCATAGCTGAAGCGTGCACAGAGCTGAACACCAGCTGGAACAACAGGTGCCAGCCGACCTACAACAGTAAAAGTGAGACACAGATCAGCTCCACAGCTGATCTGTGACAGTAGTTTTATCCATGTATGCACATTTAAAAATAAAATGTATTGACAATATACAAAAATACCAATCTATTACAAAGCTAACAATTGAATCCATATTATGGATATATTTTGCACTTTTTAGGGGTTCTATGGTGGGCAGGTGCACTGCTAAAAAGAATAGGCAATGAGGAGTAGATTTATACTAAGGTCAGGAAAGGAATAATGCTGTGTACACACGACCTGACTTTTTGAGAGCAAAGGTCAGACGGAACGAATCTGTTGGACAATTTGACCGCGTGTGGGCTTCATCGGAGCTTTGCTGTTGAAAAATCAGACAAACTTTAGATTTAGAACATGTTTCAAGTCTTTCCGATGGACTAGAGTACAGTTGAAAAATCTGTTTGTCTGTATGCTAGTCCGACAGACGAAAACTGACACTAGGGCGGCTATCAGCTACTGACTATGAACTTCCTTATTCTAGTTCAGTCGAACGTCATCACAGTCAAATCCATCAGACTTTGGTGTAATTGTGTGTGGCCAAGTCCGTTCGTTCGTAAAGTCCATCAGAAGTCCACCGAAAGTCCGTTGGGAAGACTGTCGGACCTAGTCTGCAAGGAAGGTCCCGTCGTGTGTACACGGCATTAGTCTATGCTCTTTGGTTATTAAAGGGCTAAAGGGATATAAAATTGGATTTTGTCCTAAAATCTCAATTGTTACATGTATTATATTTTCTATAATCTGTACAAGTTAGTTCCAATTACTTGTTATGATATACTCAGAAGACTGGGTGCATTTTATGAACACCTTTTTTTTACATATGCCTAAACTTGTTTTATGGATGCCTGTTCTATGGATGACTAAACTTAATAACCACTCTGTGTAGTACTAAACAGAACTCGCGCTAGATGGTATAGTAGATAACAAATAATAAATGATAAACCACAACAGCTATTACAAAGGTGCTAGAACCTTAAAAAAGTGAATACATAAATTAACAGCGCAAGCAGAATATAAATCATCAATGTGATAATGTGCTTGTAAATTATTGACCGTGACCGTATTGACATGTTCTATACATGTATAATGAATAAATTGCTAAGTGCTCCAAATGCAAATTGTAGTGTTTTCGTCGTGGTTCAGGATTCGATTTTTCAAGTGCCATAACCCCCTCATGTGACCCCACTCACTAAAGTTAATGGACCCTCAGCTTTACAGTCTAGGGATCAATAGGGCTGTGACCTAAAACATCTGATGTGTAAAAACTGGACTTCCAGAGAAACTTCCATGCAGATATTCATGTGGATGGTCTGAAGTAGATCATTCATAATGGGAAACAGAGATAAAAAAGCCAATAGTGAAGTACTGCTAACACTAAATCAAATGCGAATCAAACAAGCACCACTTACGAGACGGCTCTGTAAAACAGGCATCAGTAAGTTCAGGGTTTGCCAGTGTGCGGCCTGCATTCAACGGATAGCGGAAGTTGCGTCACTGGTTAATGAAACAGGAAATACGTTGACGCAGTTTGCCCCTCCTCCAGGGTGTCCTTACGTTGACGTATTTCCGGTTTCATTAGCCAGTGACGCAACTTCCTTACTGATACCCATTTTACAGTGCTGTCTCATGAGTGGCGTTTCTGCATTTGATTTAGTATTAGCAGTACTTCACTATCGGCTTTTTTATCTCTGTTTCCCATTATGAATGGATAGTTCTCTGACATTCCAGTCTTTACACATCAGATTTTTTAGATCACAGCCCTATGACCCCTAGACTGCAAAGCTGAGGGTCCATTGACTTTGGTGAGTGGGGTCAAAAGAGCAGAGTGTGACATTTGAAAAATCCAATCCTTAACCACAAAACAATAAAACTTGCATTTGGAGCACTTAGCACTTTATTAATTATATGTATAGAACTTGTCAACATTGTCATGGTCAATAATTTACAAGCACATTATAACGTTGATGTTTAATATTCTGCTAATTTAATTTATGTACTCACTTAATAACCATTCTGCCTTACAGACTATAGCACTCAATAAGAGTCTTGTTCTAGTCGCCTCTTTCACTAAAACAGCTTGCACCTTTTCTCCCACACCATGGTGAGCCTACAATGTCTATCACTGCCTAGATTTGTATGTTTGAGAAATACATACTCGTTGATAATCAGGAGAACATACCTACTGATAGAAATCATTATTTGCTGCCTGGGAGCACGAGGACAGCATATTTTCTACACTCTACCAGCAGCATTAACTATAGCTCTCACTGCATTAAAGAACTTCTTTGTGCTAAAATAAGTGTGGTTGCAGAACTATATAAATTCTGGCAACATGGACAGCATAATAGCAAATCCACAGTTCAATTTAGTAGCTTTGAGAGAGTTAGTTGTAACTTGTGAGTTTGGTTCTCTAACAGATGAAATGATACGAGACCAACTAGTAGAAAACTCAGTCCACATTAGAGGCAGATTGATCTTGGAACATCATTTATTGAGAAAGTATTTTCAGAACTCAGAGGAGCTATATTCTTTTCTACCTTGGATCTTCAAAGTGCATATATTCAGGTTCTGCTGGATAGGAAAAGTAAGGACCTTGCTGCATTTATTTATGCATCTGACTTTTAGACCTTTCATACTTTCTTAAGTATTACTTCATGGTATTCCAAATGTATTCCTTATTATGCCTTTGGATTGTGGAGCCATTGTAGACATTGCTACATGAAAATGTACAGTAAGCATGGTGTGGCCAAAACTCCTCAGCACAGCTTTAAAACAGGCAAATATCTCACTGTGAGCTTTTCAATATTAACATACGGTGATCCTTCCCTGCCTACTATTGTTACTATGAATGCATCAGACAATGGCCTTGGTGTGATCCTTACACAGTGCCATACAGACCAGGAAGAGAAAACTTTTGCTTTTGCATAAAGAAAGCTTACAGAAGCAGAACAAAGGTATTTGTACAACATGCCTGGGGAGTTGACAGTTCAACTTGCAGATCGGCCACAGTCCTTTATACTGCTTGCTTACCAAAAAGGGACTAGTGTGAGCAGGAATGCATAATGCTACTCAAGCTGTTGCCTTTACTGATATGGATGCACCTTTGGCATCTGAGTTCAAACAAGCTTGTCTTGCATGCCTAATACATAGTTACATAGTAGGTGAGGTTGAAAAAAGACATAAGTCCATCAAGTCCAACCTATGTGTGTGATTATGGCCGCGTGTCTTGTTAAACTCCTTTCCGTAAAAAAGTTCTATCCCTATTGTGGAGTCCCCAGTACGGTATTTAAAAATTGAAATTGTATCCACTCTCAAGCGTCTCTTCTCCAGAGAGAATAAGTTCTGTACTCGCAACCTTTCCTCATAACTAATATCCTCCAGACCATTTATTAGCTTTGTTGCCCTTCATTGTACCCGCTCCATTTCCAGAACATCTTTCCTGAGGACTGGTGCCCAGAACTGGACAGCATACTCTAGGTGCGGCCAGACCAGAGTCTTGTAGAGTGGGAGAATTATTGTTTTATCTCTGTAGTTAATCCTCTTTTTAAGGCATGTCAATATTCTGTTTGCTTTGTTAGCAGCTGCTTGACATTGCATGCCATTGCTGAGCCTATCATCTACTAGGACCCCTAGGTAATTTCCCATCCTAGATTCCCCCAGAGGTCCCCCCCCCCCCCAGTGTAAAGATTGTATTGATTTTTTGCCACCCAAATGCATTATTTTACATTTTTCTACATAAAACCTCATTTGCCATGTAGTTGCCCACCCCATTAATTTTTTCGTATCTCTTTTTTTAAGGTTTCCACATCCTGTGGAAAAGGTATTGCTTTGGTTAGCTTAGTTTTGTTCACAAATACAGAGATTGAACTGTTTACCCTATCCTCCAGGTCATTTATGAACAAAATAAATTGGATTGGTCCCAGCACAGGACCCCAATACCCACTTCTGACCATTCCAAGTACTGCCCATTTATCACCACCCTCTGAACTTGCCCTTGTAGCCAGTTTTCAATCCATGTACTCACCCTATGGTCCATGCCAACATCTTATTTTGTACAGTAAATGTTTATAAGGAACTGTGTCAAATGCTTTTGTAAAATCCAGATACACCACGTCTACAGGCCTTCCTTTATCTAGATGGCAACTCACCACCTTGTAGCAGGTTAACAGATTGGTTTGGCAAGAACGATTCTTCATGAATCAATGCTGATTACTGCTAGTGATACTGTTCTCGTTATCAAAATTTTGTATATGGTCCCTTATCATCCCCTCCAAGAGCTTGCATATTAATGATATTAGGCTAACTGGTCTTTAATTCCCAGGGATGTATTTTGGGCCCTTTTTAAATACTGTATTGGTGCTACATTGGCTTTTCTCCAATCACCTGGTACCATTCCAGTCAGTAAACTGTCAGTAAAAATTAGGAACAGTGGTCTGGCAATTACTTGACTGAGTTCCCTAAGTACCCTCGAATGCAAGCCATCTGGTCCCGGTGATTTATTATGTTAAGTTTACCGAGTCTAATTTTAATTCTGTCCTCTGTTAACCATGGAGGTGCTTCCTGTGATGTGCCATAAGGATAAACACTGCAGTTTCAGTTACTGAAGCCCCCCGATTCCCTTGTGAAGACTGAGGAGAAGAAAAAATTCAATACCTTCACCATCTCCTCATCTTTTGTAACCAAATGTCCTTCCTCATTCTTTATGGGGCCAATATGGTCTGTCCTGCCTTTTTTTATAGTTTACATACTTAAATAATTTATTTTTTTGCCCTCCTCCTCACTATGTGTGTTTCATGTTCTATCTTAGCAGCCCTAATTGCACCCTTACATTTCTTGTTGCATTTTTTATAAAGTCTGAATGCTGATGAAGATCCCTCAACCTTGTATTTTTTTAAGGCCTTTTCCTTTGCTTTTATATGCATTTTTACGTTGGAGTTAAGCCATCCAGTACTTTTGTTTGCACTTTTCCATTTATTACCCAATTGGATGCATTGGCTAATGCCCTTATTTAATATGCTCTTAGAGCAAACCTATATCTCCTCCGTGTTCTTTGTTTCCAAGATTTTATCCCAATTCATGCCTTCTAACAAGGTTCTTAGTTTAGGAAAGTTGGCTCTTTTTGAAATTCAGTGTCTTTGTATTCCCATTATATGTCCTATCTGTGTGATTTATACTGAAGCCAATTGACCTGTGATCGCTGTTTCCTAAATTGCTCCATATTTCCACATCCGTGATCAGGTCTGTGTTGTTGGTAATCAGTAGATCCAGGAACTGGTGAGCCTTAGACGAATGCGTGGTTCCCTCCGTCCAGTCTACGTCTGGATAATTAAAATCCTCCATTATGATAACATTTCCCATCCTTGCTTCTAATCCAACTTGTGATAGGATATTTGTCTCCCCCTCCTCCCTCAGGTTAGGGGGCCTATAGCATACTCCCAGTAATATTTCCCCCTTAGCTTTATGCTTTTAGGGAGCTACCTATAAGGATTCCACGTCCTCCCTAGCTCCCTTAGTGATGTCATCTCTCACATTCACTTGTACCTTATTCTTGATATATAGGCATACCCCTCCCCTTTTTTCACCCTCTCTATGCCTGCAATAAAGGGTATACCCTTAAATGGTTGCCAGACAATCATGAGAGCTGTTGAACCAGGTCTCTGAAGTTCCCACAAAATTCAAATCCTCCTTGTACAACCAGGGCTCGAGTCCTGCGGGAACGCATGGGAACGGCGTCCCTGCACTTTTTTCACAGCAGGAACGCCGTTCCCTTTGCAGGGCTAGAGCCGCCCAAGCCGATCCTTCACTATGCGGCGATGCCCAGCATCGCCGCATAGTGAAGGACAGATGGACACAGTGCAGGAAGGAAGTCGGCAGCCGCATCTGCCGATGCCCAGTCTGTAGTTCCGGCCGCTGCTGCCCACAGCCACTGAGGTGTCTGAGCAGTGCCGGAGTGATCTCCAGTCTTGTGTGCTGCGCGGGAGTCGGGGAGGGGGACGTATCTGACAAGGGGAAATCCCGCCCACTGCCCCACCATGCAGTGTGACATGCCGCCCAGACTCTGGAGAGGGGCGGCAACCGGCCAGGAGCCAGACACCATTGTAAGGGGAGAGTGGGGAGGAGTGTATGGGGGTGAAAGGCTGTGCGGTCTCCTAATGCTGTGTTTGGAGGACTGGTGACAGCCCGCTCTGCTGGGACTTGTAGTGCCCTCTGTTGGGGACTGAGATATGGCAGCCTCCTATTTTGGGACTTTTAGTGCCCTAGACTGTGGGGGGACTGGGGAATCCTCAGTCCTCCACAGAGGGCACTAAAAGTCCCAGCAGTGTAGGCTGCCATTCTTCAGTCCCCTATAATCTAGGGCACTACAAGTCCCAGCGTATCAGGCTTCTCTTGCAGAGCAGGAGAAGTAATTGGGAGGGGGATTTTCACTGGAAGGGGAGAGAAGGAGGCACAGGTTTGAGACGGGGAGGATTTGTGATGAGAGGGGGGATTTTTGCTGGCAAGGGGGAGATGAGGGAGGTTTTTTCTAAGAGGGGGAATATATGCTGGGATGGGGAGATGGGGGAGGATTTGTGCTGGGAGGGAAGAGAAGGAGGCATAGGTTTGAGATGGAGGGGTTTGCTGAGAGGGGGGATTTTTTTGCTGAGAGGGGGAAAGGGGGGGATGCTTTTTGCTAAGAGGGGGGATGTATGCTGGGAGGGAGAGATGAGAGAGGATTTGTGATGAGAGAGAGAATTTATGCCGAGAGGGGGAGATGAGAGGATTTGTGATGAAAGGGAGAATTTATGCTGGGATGGGGAGATGGGGGAGGATTTGTGCTGGGAGGGAGAGATGAGGGAGGATTTGTGATGAGAGAGAGAATTTATGCAGAGAGGGGGAGATGAGAGGATTTGTGATGAAAGGGAGAATTTATGCTAGGATGGGGAGATGGGGGAGGATTTGTGCTGGGAGGGAGAGATGAGGGAGGATTTGTGATGAGAGAGAGAATTTATGCCGAGAGGGGGAGATGAGAGGATTTGTGATGAAAGGGAGAATTTATGCTGGGATGGGGAGATGGGGGGAGGATTTGTGCTGGGAGGGAGAGATGAGGGAGGATTTGTGATGAGAGAGAGAATTTATGCCGAGAGGGGGAGATGAGAGGATTTGTGATGAAAGGGAGAATTTATGCTGGGATGAGGAGATGGGGGAGGATTTGTGCTGGGAGGGAGAGATGGGGGGATGATTTGTGATGAGAGAGAGAATTTATGCCGAGAGGGGGAGATGAGAGGATTTGTGATGAAAGGGAGAATTTGTGCTGGGAGGGAGAGATGAGGGAGGATGTGTGCTAGGAAAGAAGGCGAAGGCAAGGGTTTGTGCTGAGAAGGGTGGTTAGTACTGGAAGGGGTTATATGAAGGTGAGGATTTGTGCTGAAAGGTGGGATTTTTGCTTCTAGGGGGAGATGGAGGGGACGGGGGTCTGTGCTGAGAGGGGGGATTGGGGTAAGGGAATTTGTGGATTTATGTTGTAGGGGGGATGTGGGGAGTGAGGATTTGTGCTGGGGGGTCGGTATTTGTGCTAGAAGGGGGCATATGGGGGTGAGGAGTTTGCCCTGGGCACTGGATGATCTTGTCCTAGCATTGGCACACTCTACAAATTGCAAGGGCAGAGCTGAGAAGAGAGAGCCAGGTGCCAACATGAGGACTGGATTGGAAGTTGATCCAGCCTGTACTGATGCGGTGGCGTCTATGGCGGCCAGGAACGGCAGACTCGTGAGTACCTGGTGGCCCTGCTGAGTGGAATGACACACACACACGTGTTTCTTTGGTAAGACAGCCCCCACAGCTAGCTTAGGTGTATAGAGTGGCAGTGGGAGGAATAGTGTCCCATCATTTTTTTTTTTTTTTGGTGGGGGAGTGGATCTTGGGTGGGAGTTCCCACACTTTTTTCCCCAGGACTTGACCCCTGTGTACAACAGTATTTCTAGTTCACCCATCTTGTCCGCCAGGCTCCTGGCATTGGTGAACATGCCACTTAGTTTAGACCAGTCGCATACTAGACTCTTATTGGGTGTTCCGAGATTGCAACTAGAACTTGTTACTATACCTACCTTTGGTTTATGTGCTTTAGTCAGCCTACCACTAATGCCCCAATACTACCCTCTGGAATATGTTCCACGCTGACTATCTCTACCTCTGGGCCCTCACCCCGGGCGCTCCCTCCCCCTGGTTGACCAGTTTAAAATACCCTTTAAATTTTTGACCATCTTTACTCCCGGCTGATCTGCACCTTCCTCATTTAGGTGCAGTCTGTCCTTTCTATAGTACTGGTGATCGACTGAGAAGTCAGCCTAGTCCTCCAGGAGGCCAAACCCCTCCTTACTACACCAGCTCTTCAGCCACTTTTTTAATTCCCTAGTCTCTCTCTGCCTTTCTGGTGTGGCTTGATGTACTGGTAGTATTCCTGAGAATACTACCTTAGAGGTCCTTTTCCTCAATTTAGCTCCCAAGTCCCTAAAATCGTTCTTTAGGACACTCCATCTGCCTCTGACTTTATCATTGGTGCCAATGTGCACCATGACAGCTGGGTCTTCCCCAGCCCCTCCCAGTAATCTGTACACCAGATCAGTTATGTGCTGAACCCGACCGCCTGGTATAGAACATACAGTTTGGCGCTTCAGGTCTGTGCTACAGATTGCCCTCTCTGTCCTCCTAAGAATTGAGTTCCCTACCACCAGAATCTGTCTTTCCTTTCCCTTCGCTTCCCCCCACTCTCACTGGAAAAGTTCTTCCCCCGGAAGCTAGGAGAGTCCCTCAGCTCCAGCAGTGCTGGTCCCTGACTGGTTTCACCAATGTCACTCAATGGGGCATACTTATTGGGATGCTCCAGCCCTGGATTGTCCTCCCTGGCACTTCCCCCTCTGACCTTCCTGACTATCACCCATCTACTCTTTCCTAGTGCCTGCACCTCTTTGTCTCCACCTGCCTCTGTGCTGGCCCCTGCCGACATCTGCTATGTACGTTCCTGGCTCTCCTTTAGTATGGAGGGACTTCTCACTGCTGATAGTTACTTCCCCAGATTCAGATCCTGGGCTTCCAGAGAAACAATGTGCTCACATTTTGCACAGCAGTATTCGCCTTCAATCAGATGATCGAGGAATGCATTTATACCAGAAGATGTACACCGAGTCACATTTCCACACCCACCGGACATCATACCTACTAATTTAATGAGGATTGAGGATTATACCCTATTCAAATTATCTAATAACTAGTTTACTGACACTAATACTCAACACGACAATACACAGGCATTCGCTGACCAACATGCACCCACTGACCCATGTGCACTCGTAGACCCACCTGCGCACACACACACACACAATACACAAGTATTAACGATCCACACACACTACTCAGACTACACTCAGGTACTCACAATACACAGGTACTACTTGACACTAATATTCAATTCAGCCCACGTGCACTCGCAGCACTCATGTACTTACAATACACAGGTACACACTTACCCTACACAGATACTTGACTGCTGTTACAACCTCTTGTTTTCAACTCTGGTTTTTTAACTCACCACTTAGTCCAGTTCCACTTGGTCTAACTTCCAGCAAGCTCAAAGATGAGCAGGCTCACAATGAGTTCTACAGATGGTTATATAAACCTCAAGCACCTGTGACCAATTAACCACTCCCCTTAATTAGTAGGCTGAAGGAAGCAAAGAAAAAAAAGCTGTTTAAAAAGTGAAAGAAAAAGGTGTTAAAAAGCTACAAGGAAAAGTCCCAAAAAGAACCTAAAAATGCAACCCAGCAATCAAAAAGCAAAACTTGTTCACACTCTCCACTCAAGGCCCTCACTGTTTAGCTTCCAACCAGCAGTCTGGCCTATTGCAAGTACAATTATGGGCAAAACTAAAAATTGAGCCCTGTTCTACAAGCTTACTACAGGATTAGGCGTGACACGTCTTTAGTTGATGGCCATATTGTCCATGGATCTCAACGTTTATTGATACAGGAGAATTTGAGAGGGCACCTTTAATGAATTGTCGGGTCTCGGTAATATAGATAAAAATCATTGAAGAGAAGAGCATGGAAACCCCCCCCCCCCAGTCCATTACCAGGCCCTTTGGGTCTGATATGGAAATTAAGGGGAACTCTGCGCAAATTATTTAAAAAAAAAAAAGGCATAGGGGCCCCCTTCAAAATCTATACAAAATCCATACCCCCCCAAAGCACCCTCCCCATGTTGAGGGCATGTGGCCTGGTATGGTTCAGGAGGGGGGGCACTCTCTCGCCCCCCTTTTTTCCTGCAGTCGGCCATGTTGCGTGCTCGGATAAGGGTCTGATATGGATTTTGAGGGGGACCCTATGCCATTTTTTAAAAAATTTTGGGACAGGGTTCCACTTAATTTCCATATCAGACCAGAAGGGCCTGGTAATGGACTGGGGGGATCCCATGCTCTTTTTTTCAATGATTTTTATCTATATTGCCGAGGCCTGACAATTCATTACAGCCACGATTAGTTTTAAATGACAATTTTTCCTTTAGAAATGTAATTTTGCTGTGGTACTGCTCTAAACACGTAAAAAATGTGCCACTTTACAGGCATATTATAGACACCCCCCAGGCACGATATTTTCAGTAAAACCAAAATCCATCCAAACAACAAGAAGCAGACAATCTGGAAAATGTGAAGATACAAGTGAACCATAAGCCAAAGACAAAATACCTAACAAGCTACCTATAATACAATTAAGGATGAGCCGAACACCCACCCCCACCCCCCGGTTTGGTTTGCATCAGAACCTGCAAACAGACCTAAAATTTGTGTGAACTTTAGAACCCTATTAAAGCCTATGGGACTCGAACGTTCAAAATCTAAAGTGCTAATTTTAAAGGCTAATATGCAAGTTATTGTCCTAAAAAGTGGTTGGGGACCTGGGTCCTGCCCCTGGGGACATGTATCAATGCAAAAAAAAAGTTTTAAAATGGGTAGTTTTTTCGGGAGCAGTGATTTTAATAATGCTTAAAGTGAAACAATACAAGTGTAATATTCCTTTATATTTCGTACCTGGGGGGTTGTATAGTATGCCTGTAAAGGGGCGCATGTTTCCTGTGCTTAGAACTGTCCCTGCACAAAGTGTAATTTCTGCAGGAAAAAAAGTCATTTAAAATCACTGGCGGCTATAATGAATTGAAATGCACGCAGGTTTCCGTTACATCAGAGGGGGGCGGGGTCACCCACACGTCATTGGGAAAGCCAGGCTTCCCCCCTAAGTCAGAGGGGGGCGGGGTCAGGAGATGGGTGGTCCCGCCCTCCTCCTATAAGAAATGTCAGGCTGCCGGGATCCCCGCAGTGTCTCCGCCAGTGGAGACAGAGGATGGATGGACTGCGCTGTGCTGGACTGGAGGGAGAGATCACCCGTTGCTCGATCAGATCAGCCATCGCTGGATCCCGGAGAGATGATCATCCGTTGCTGGATAGCAAGAGTGGATTACCACCCCTGGAATCTTTTTTTAAAAATTTTATTTTTAATAAAGGACTTTTTCAAAAGTGTGTTTGTCTTTTTTTAACATTCTTTTACACTTTCTTTGTGAAATGGTAGGGGTACTTTTGTACCCCCCTTCCCATTTCAAACAGGGGGGCAGGATCTGGGGATCCCCTTGTTGAAGGGGGCTTCCAGATTCTGATAAGCCCCCCGCCCGCAGAACCCCACAACCACCGGCAAGGGTTGTGGGGATGAGGCCCTTGTCCTCATCAACATGGGGACAAGGTGCTTTGAGGGGTCACAGACCCCCAAAGCATCCTCCCAATGTTGAGGGCATGCGGCCTGGTATGGTTCAGGAGGGGGGGGCCGCTCTCTCATCCCCCCTCTTTTCCTGCGGCCTGCCAGGTTGCGTGCTCAGATAAAGGGTCTGGTATGGATTTTTAAGGGGAACTCCACGCCATTTTTTTTTTAATTTGACGTGGAGTTCCCCTTAAAATCCATACCAGACCTGAAGGGCCTGGTAATTGAATTTGGGGGAACCCCACTCTTTTTTTATTTTTTTTTCAATGACTTTCAATGACTGTTCTCTGTATTACAGGGAGCTGACAATTCATTATAGCCACGAGTGATTTTAAATGACTTTTTTTCCTGCAGAAATGGCACTTTGTGCAGGGACAGTTTTAAGCACGGGAAACATGCGCCCCTTTACAGGCATACTATACACACCCCCCAGGTACGAAATTTAAAGGAATATTACACTTTTATTGTTTCACTTTAATCATTATTAAAATCACTGCTCCTTAAAAAACGGGCATTTTTAAAACTTTTTTTGCATTGATACATCTCCCCTGGGGCAGGACCCAGGTCCCCAAACACTTTTTAGGACAATAACTTGCATTTTAGCCTTTAAAATTAGCACTTTCGATTTCTCCAATAGACTTTTACAGGGTGTTTTGTGGCTTTTCGAATTTGCCACGAACACCCCAAATTGTTCACTGATCGCCGAACAGGCAATGTTCGAGTCGAACATGAGTTCGACTCGAACTTGAAGCTCATCCCTAAATACAATATATATTAAATGAGGAACACAGATAAGCAGGGTAAAATTAGATGTGCAGGGACCATATAGGAAGCAGGAACCAAAACCGGAATCAGAAACAAGGGGAAGTAGAAGCAAGACAGCATGGTTCAGGGTATAGGGACTAGGCAAGCTGCACAATCAGATGCAGGAACAGAATAAATGGCTAGCAGAATTTGGTAGCAAAGCAAAACACTGGAGTGTGGGGGAAATGTAGAGGCAGAACCAAATACCCTCCCAGAAGCCAGCATCAGGTGGAAACTGATTACTGGGATCTGTTACTGGACACTGGAACTACAGCCTATTGCTCTGGGACGGGAAATGCCACCAGCTGGTGATCCAGGTCCTGATACAGGAGTTCTTAGAGATCTGAAAGTTATTTCAATAGTTCCTGCATAAAAAATGCAGGGAAAGTCTAATACTGAATATGCTGGGGAAGCTCTTCTGGAGTAAACAAGAGACAAATATGTTTTTTTTTTAATTCAAAGCAACAGTGTTAGGTAAATTAGGCAGTGCTTTATTATAGAATCTCTGTACAATTTGCATTTTGATTACCCAAAAGGGTACCTGGACAAACTATTAAAAAGATCTAAATCAGATTGTACAATTTAATTGTAACATGCGTGGCCAGATTAAGAGTCATGGACAGGTCTAGTGCACTTTAAGAGAACACTTCCTGCCACAGTGTCAATTTGCTGGCAGCATGCCCATTTCATTGTCTTGCAACTAGGACATTGATGTTTTCAGCATAGACATGTTCATTGATGACACTCTCTTCTTTGATACACTGATAGATATATGAATATACTTAAATCTCTTAGGATTGACCTGAGCGGCGTAATCAAATCATCTCTTTAGGGTAATTAGATTGTCTAACACCCACCCAGAATTAATAACAGGTCACAATCTATGAATCAGTACCATTTAGCTTGGATACTGGGCTAAGAGGCCCTATATTGATTTTAGCTCAAGGCTTTGTGTTGTCAGCCGAGTAATGACCTTTCATGGAATAAGGAAGCATTGCGGCGCTCCTTAAGGGAGAACAGGCAAAGTCAGTTGACCATACACGGCTGCATCTTCTCTAAGTGACAGCAAACCCAAACTGAAATAAAACTGAAATCACTCACATAATCTCTGCTGACATCTCCAATAAACAAATAATAAATATATTCAATGATTTATTGGTAAAAATAAGTTATTAAAAAATGGAGAAAATAATTAAATAAAAACAACTGCAGGTAATCTAAAACGAATGAGTTTGACACCTTTATTGGTTGTAGTAATACAACCTTCATGGGATATTTACGTATTTTCATTTAAATGGTTTACAAGGTTGCATGAATTAAAAGAAGATCAATTTCAGTTACTTCCATAGGATTAGATTAGGCAAATAGAGTGGAAAGTAATAGATTATCTTGGCTTTGGAAAGAAAATTTAGTTTGGACTTAAAAGAGATACTGATTAGACCTGGATTTCTGATAATGGTGTAATATTAATGGGAAGATCCACGTAAAGTGACTGCAAAGGCTAAAAAGTTTTTTCGTTTCGGAAGTAGGGGAGGGTTAGACACTAATTTACCCCCCCCCCCCCCTTCCCGTTTTTCCTGTTGACAATTGTCACCAAAGCAAAAAAAAGAGGGAAATTCAGAAATTTTAGAATTGTCATTAAAGTAAGATTTGGGGGGAATTATTCACTAGGTGCAAATGTCCTGGTAATAAAAGGGGATAGGGTTGCGCTATGGAAAAAAGTAATTGAAAAAGGGGCTGCCGCTACCAAATATTACCAGCCTAGTAGGTTGGAAAAAATATGAACACAATGGTGGTAGCTATGACGCTCTACCTGAAACAACAAATGTATATATCTATCTATCTAGTATAATTCAAAATTCACCATAAATAAAAATTAATTAGAATCATTACAATGTTAATTACACAAATTTCCAGCAGTTAAGCCAAAGCAACCATTAGGATTCCCTTTTTATTCAAAATCCCACCTAACCATTTTTGAAAACGGGACCTGCAGCAAAAACCTAAAAAACTAAATTGTTAATTAAAGTGGTATGCCTATAAATCAAATCCAAGTATATAATAATAATAATAATATATAAGTGGCTAAAGTCGTCATTCAGCTTTCAACATCATATAGCGTGAATATACACACATTTCATAAAAGTCTGTGATACTCTGACAACCCAAGATCAGATTTCAAAGTCCTTATTACAGCAATAATAAATGTGACTTGATAGGTGACTGTGTATATAACGATCTGCAGCAGTGCTTACACTCAGGTCCTTCCCACCACAGAGTATGTGACCACGTAATGAAGTTTGGCCAATACACGCTTTTGAATCATCAAAACGGGTTCCAGGTCCGGTTGCAAGGTCCAAACACTGCTCAAAGATGTAGCCTCCCCACATATAAATATCAAAAAGAAACTCCATAGTGTGATACAGTTTTAAACAATTTTATTTACTGCAAACGAAGCCCTATTATAGGGTACTCACATGGGTCTGGTGCGTTAGTGCACGGCTCTATAGCATGCCTTAATAGCGCCAAGCCATGGATGAGATCATGTGCTCCTACTCCATAAGGTAGACCAGCTGTCTCCTGCGCCGTCCAGTCCCCTCCCCTATATAATTCCCTTGATGCAAGGGAAATATTGTATCTTCATCAAGGGGATGCTAACTGGACGGTGGGGCTGTCTGTTAAATACCTGCCTATCGGCCATTTTCTTGTAGTTTAAAACATTTCATTTTTCATCTGCCATTTTCTTGTGGTTTATTACATAGACATGTCTGGTGGCAATTTTAGTGTAGTGCAAGGACATTCAAATACTCAAGAGCTTAATCTCTAAACCACCCTAACAGGTGACTCCAAAAGGACTATCTACGCTTCTTCTTGCTGAGTTTAAGTAACTTGAGGGCTAAATCAGCCAAAAAATGAACTCCATACAATAACATTGAACCCTAGACAGCCATAAGGAGCGAGCACACAATCCCATCCACAGATCAGACATGGCTTAACCGCATAATTGTCGCTACTACCTCACCTATAAATAACCATCACTAGAAACCAACAGCACTAATAATCCTCTAAACCCATATCAATGTCAACATCTCATAAAAAGGGGGCAGTAAAAACAAGGCCTAACTCCATAATTGTCACTAATACCTCACCTACAGTATAAATAACCATCACTTTGAACCAGCAGCACTAACAATCCTCTAAACCCATACCAATTGGCGCCACTTATCTATCAAAAAAGTATTATTTTAAACTGAACAATAAAAATAAATAAAAATAAATGTAAATTAAAAAAACAAAACTTAAAATAAAAAAAATAAAAATAAAAAAATAAAGATGAAAATAAAGATACAAAATTATATATTTATTTTTTAAATAATTGCTAAAGAAATATTTCAAATGAAATTATTTAACCCCCCTGGAGAAAGAGAGCCTAATTGGTGTATCCACCATGATTCCCTCTTTTTCTATGACAAAACTGGAGTCCCTAATTGCATGAGAGCAGTTAGTACAGGGTTTCTAAAAGACTTCAGTTTTCTAATATTCCCTGGGACCTTTACACAACTGTGACATTTACCGCATCCGAAAAATCCCTTCATGTCCCAAAACATCAATGGCTTAACTGGAAGCGGGTCAACTACATTGTGCATCAGCTTATTCCTTAAATTAGGGGCTCGATTGTAGACTATTCTGGGTTGGTCAAGTAGGCTGCCACTTTCCCAATACCTCTTAATAATTTGTTCAACTTCTCTATTTTGTACATTATAACAGTGGTCATCAACCCTGTCCTCAGGGCCCACTAACAGGCCAGGTTTGCAAGATACCTGAAATTCATCACAGGTGATATCATTTGCTGCTCAGTGATTGCAGTATTCTAGTCTGCATCTCCCCAAGGTAATACATAAAACCTGGCCTGTTAGTGGGCCCTGAGGATAGGGTTGATGACCACTGCATTATAATCAAGGACAATACAGGTACCTACAGTGGTGTGAAAAAGTGTTTGCCCCCTTCCTCATTTCCTGTTCCTTTGCATGTTTGTCACACTTGTGTTTCGGAACATCAAACCAATTTAAACAATAGTCAAGGACAACACAAGTAAACACAAAATGCAATTTGTAAATGAAGGTGTTTATTATTAAAGGTGAAAAAAAATCCAAACCATCATGGCCCTGTGTGAAAAAGTGATTGCCCCCTAAACCTAATAACTGGTTGGGCCACCCTTAGCAGCAACAACTGCAACCAAGCGTTTGCGATAACGTGCAATGAGGCTTTTACAGCGTCCTGGATTCATTTTGGCCCACTCATCTTTGCAGAATTGTCCTAATTCAGTTACATTAGAGGGTTTTCGAGCATGAACGGCCTTTTTAAGGTCATACCACAACATCTCAATAGGATTCAGGTCAGGACTTTGGCTAGGCCACTCCAAAGTCTTCACTTTGTTTTTCTTCAGCCATTCGGTGGTGGACTTGCTGGTGTGTTTAGGATCATTGTCCTGCTGCAGAACCCAAGTTCGTTTCAGCTTGAGTACACGAACAGATGGTCGGACATTCTCCTTCAGGATCTCTTGGTAGACAGCAGAATTCATAGTTCCTTTTATCACGGCAAGTCTTCCAAGTCCTGAAGCAGCAAAACAGCCCCAGACCATCACACTACCACCACCATATTTTACTGTTGGTATAATTTTCTTTTTATGAAATGCAGTGTTCCTTCTACGCCAGATATACTTGGACACACACCTTCCAAAGAGTTCCACTTTTGTCTCATCGGTCCACAGAATGTTGTCCCAAAAGTCTTGGGGATCATCAAGATGTGTTGTGGAGAAATTGAGACGAGCTTTGATGTTCTTTTTGCTCAGCAGTGGTTTTCTCCTTGGAACTCTGCCATGCAGGCCATTTTTGCCCAGTCTTTTCCTGATGGTGGAGGCATGAACGCTGACCTTAACTGAGGCAAGTGAGGCCTGCAGTTCCTTGGACGTTGTTGTGGGGTCTTTTGTGACCTCTTGGATGAGTCGTCGCTGTGCTCTTGGGGTAATTTTGGGCGGCCGGCCACTCCTGGGAAGGTTCACCACTGTTCCATGTCTTCGCCATTTGTGGATAATGGCTCTCACTGTGGTTCGCTGGATTCCCAAAGCTTTGAAAATGGCTTTATAACCCTTTCCAGACTGATAGATCTCAATTACTTTCTTTCTCAATTGTTCCTGAATTTCTTTGGGTCTCGGCATGATGTGTAGCTTTTAAGGATCTTCTGGTGGACCTTACTGTGTCAAGCAGCTCCTATTTAAGTGATGCCTTGATTGTGAACAGGTGTGGCAATAATCAGGCCTGGGTGTGGCTAGAGAAATTGAACTCAGGTGTGGACAACCACAGTTATAGTATGTTTTAACAAGGGGGGCAATCACTTTTTCACACAGGGCCATGATGGTTTGGATTTTTTTTCACCTTTAGTAATAAACACCTTCATTTACAAATTGCATTTTGTGTTTACTTGTGTTGTCCTTGACTATTGTTTAAATTGGTTTGATGTTCCGAAACACTTAAGTGTGACAAACATGCAAAGGAACAGGAAATGAGGAAGGGGGCAAACACTTTTTCACACCACTGTATATCACCAGTCTGTGTTATGCTCTGATCTTTATCCCTTAAGAGACTCTCCCTATCCAGCTTCCCAACCTTTTCTTTTTAATTTTTCAAAAAATCTGTCCTATATCCTTTATCCCTAAATATTCCACTAAATTTTTCCGCTTGTATTTCATAATTCCACATGATTTGTACAGTTTTTACTGTAGAGTTACGGTCTTTAGCCTTAAAAAAGGTTTTAGTTTCTATTCCTCAAGGTGTGTTAGAGATGAATAAAAATGCCTTACTAACATCCCATGTCAAGCTAATATTTTAAGTCATTGCTGTTCGTGGAGTGTAATAATGATTCCACATCTTCAACTGTTCCTCTCCATATAAACAAAAGGTTATCAATGAAGTGCCTATATAACATCGCCCTTGAGTCCAGGTTATCTAAAATACCCTCCTCCTCCCATCGGGCCATATAAATATTCGCTGCACTTGGCACGAAATTTAGCGCCCATAGCCACACCTTTTATCTGTAAATAAAACTTATTCTCAGACCAAAAATATTTGTGCTCCAAACAAAATGTTAGGCTTTTCAAAATAAATTTGCAATGGCTCCATCTCATATTAGATTTCTTATGTAATGCCCACTTTACTGCACTCCCAGCCCCCTGAAGATAAATGTTTGAATACACATCTGCTATAGCCATCACTGTATCCACATCTCTAACACATTCCTTCAACAGCTGTATAGTATGCTTTGTGTCTTTTAAATAGGCCTTAGTCCCTTTTACTAGGGGTTGCAAGTGTCTATCAATATATTTTCCCAATCAGAAGGTGAGTGATTGTATCCCACTTTTTTTATAAAAGGTGTGATCTCGCAGTGCATTATGGGGAAATCCACAGTGGGCAAACTTGCCGCAAGCATCCCATATGTTCACTTGTTCTATGAACAAACAAACAGCTGATGTTCGAGACAAATTTACAACCCATCCCTAATAGAAACTAGTGCAGGTTTGCCCCTAATTACCAGACAAAAATGGTTTCCTTATCAAAAACTCGAACAGATTCATGCCAGGTGTAACCTGACCTATGGCTGTGAGCTGTATGCAGACAGCTCACATTCCTCTCTCTGCTCATGCAGTGATTACATTACACAAGCAGAACATAAAGGGTTACAACTATCTTCCTCCCATGTTTTATGCTTAGAAGATTGGTGAAAGTTTGTGTTTGCAGTGCTCTTTTGCTCTTTGGTTCTCCCCATTGTCTTTTACATTTACATGTTTATGTATTGTATATGGTATTAATACAAACTAATCTTAAACCTATGTTAGATGTATCTTTGGGGTACCTTAAAAGTCATCGACATTTTTGGTGATTTTTAAATATGTAAGTTAATGTATGTGGATACAGACTGAGACTCACACATTTGCTAAAAACCCAACGACTGTACTGCTAAGGCCTTCTAAACAATATTTTTGTGGAATTAAACACCAAAGAGACTTCTTTAAAATAATTTGCATGAATGGCTAGTCTGTAGACAATACTTTCTTTGTAGTCACAAAGTGTTTGCAATAAGTTGAGACTGCTTCAAATTTTATTGTCTATTTGGATTTGTAAAGGAATTCAAATATTATACAAAATCATTGGTGTACAGAGCTGAACTCCACTCACTCATTTTGGCACTTAGAGAACACTAACTGTTAAAAAACCCAGTTCTAGTAGAGATCCTGATCTGTTTGGTCATGCAATAGGTGATTACAATAATGTCTACAGCTAAGGCTATAGCATAAATCTCTGCCTAGAGTTCCACCAGGTTTTAATGGCAAGGAGAATAAAAGGGAGAGAGAAGAAAGTTCAAACATGACAGCTACCTTATATAATTTTCATAAAGCATAATAAAGGCATGCCATTCTGGATTTTTATTGGGTATAGTAAATCTGGAAAGTAAGGGGACAAAAATGTTTTTGTATTTTCAATGGTTTGAATCTGGGGGTTTTGTGTGACCGTTATACAGTAAGTTAACTGCTTGCTTTATGTACTGCTGTAATATTTTGTATATGGCAGTGTATTGGAAAAGTGAAAATGCATAATCTGGGAACAGTCATGTGATTCATTTTGGCAGTATGTTGCCATGTTTAATAAACCAGATGTTGTTTATTTACACCTCATCTAACATATTTTTGTCCAGTCTATTTCAGCTAATAGAATTGGGCCTCATGGGACAGAATAATGAAAGCACAAATGAAAGCAAAATTTGTAATTCTAAATATAGACCATTAGGTCAGACTTAGTTCTGAGGCTACAACTTTAACCACTTAAACACCCTTCCTGCCCAGACCAATTTTCAGCTTTCGGTGCTCTCACATTTTGAATGACAATTACTCAGTCATACAACACTGTACCCAAATGAATAATTGTTTGTCCTTTTTTCCCACAAATAGAGCTTTCTTTTGGTGGTATTTAATCACCTCTGGGGTTTTTATTTTTTGCGCTATAAATGAAAAAAGACCAAAAATGTTGAAAAAAATTCATATTTCTTTGTTTCTGTGACAAAATTATGCAAATTATTAATTTTCCTTCATAAATTATGGCCACAATTTATACTGCTACATGTCTTTGGTAAAAATAACCAAAATTAGTGGATATTATTTGGTCTTTGTGAAAGTTAGAGAGTCTACAAGCTGTGGTGCAAACTATACAAAATTGATCACATCTGATGTACTGATGGCCTATCTCATTTCTTGTGACCCGAACAAGTCAGGAAAGTACAAATACCCCCCAAATGACCCCTTTTTGGAAAGTAGACATTCCAAGGTATTTAGTAAGAGGCATGGTGAGCTTTTTGATGTTGTCATTTTTTCCCACAATTCTTTGCAAAATTTAAGATTTTTTTTTTCCCCACAAAATTGTCATTGTAATAGGTTATTTTTCTTACGTGGCATGTGTATACCACAAATGACACCCCCAAAAAAATTCTGCTACTCCTCCTGAGTATTACAATACCACATGTGTGGGACTTTTTCACAGCCTGGCCACATAGAGAGACCCAACATGCAGGGAGCGCCATCATGTGTTCTAGGAGCATAAATTACACATTTAACTTGTTGACTACCTATTACACTTTTTACGGCCCTGGAGCACCAGGACAATGACACGTGGCACTGATGACAGATGGCACTGATACGTGGCAATGATGACACTTATACGTGGCACTGATGACACGTGGCACTGATGACAGATGGCACTAATATGTGGCACTAATGACACGTGGCACTAATATGTGGCACTGATGACAGATGGCACTAAAACGTGGCACTAATACGTGGCACTGATGACAGATGGCACTAATACGTGGCACCGATGACGCGTGACACTGATGACAGATGGCACTGATAAGTGGCATTGATGACACGTGACACTGACAACAGATGGCACGTGACACTGACATGTGGCACTGATGACAAATGGCACTGATACGTGGCACTGATGACAGATGGCACTAATATGTGGCACTGATGACAGATGGCACTATGTGGCACTGATGACACATGGCACTGATGACAGATGGCACTTATACGTGGCACTGATGACAGATGGCACTGGGGACAAATGGCACTGACAACAGGTGGCACTGGGGACAGATAGCACTAACAGGTGGCACTGGGGACACATAGCACTAACAGGTGGCACTGGGGGCAGGTAGCACTGGGGAGGATGGCACTGGAGAGGATGGCACTGGGCGAGGATGGCACTGGGGAGGATGGCACTTTTTTTTACTTTTTTTTTTCACTTACGGCCGCTGCAGCCGTTCATCTCTCCCCTCTCACACGCTGTCTGTGTGAGGAGGGAGAGCGGCGCTGAGAGATGATCTCATATGTTTACATATGAGATCATCTCTCATTGGATAGGCCGATCGCGCTGTAAACGGCCGCTGTGATTGGCCGTTTACAGCGATCTGTGTTTGCCTGTCTCCGGGGGACACAGCAAACACAAAACTTCCCCGATGCGTGCCCGCGGCGGCGCACATTGTGGAAGTAAACACGAGGACGTCCAGGGACGGCCTCCCGGACGAGAGCGTCCGCTCTATAGCCGTCATTCAGCTATAGGGCGGGCGGGAAGCGGTTAAAGTGATTGTAAAGCTTGATTATTTCAAAAACAAAACAAACATATCATACTTGCCTCCACTGTGCAGCTCATTTTGCACAGAGTGGCCCAAACACCATCTTCTGGGGTCCCTCGCGGCTCTCGCGGCTCCTCGCCACATCAAATATACTCCTAGGAGAAGCATTTTCCTGGGGGGGGTTACCTTGCGGGTGCGCTCCCAAGTCCATCATTCGGCATCCATAGCCACCAAATGTATGACTCGACCCCGCTTCCCGGTGCCTGAGCCGAAAACCCCGGGCAGAGGGAGAGCAGGTCCCCACCAGGTGAAGTTCCAGGGCTCAGGTGAGTAAAACGGGGGCTGGTCACTGCCAGGTATTTTTTTTTTCACCTTAATGCATAGCATGCATTAAGGTGAAAAAACAGAAGGGGTTACAACCCCTTTTAGGTTTCTACATATTACAGATGTTAACAAATTACATGGCAACTGCATTTACTACACATTGGCCACAACCAAGTAGCTGGCAAACATGCAGGAGTTTATAGTAACGCAAACAGCATCATGTAAAGTGTAGTAAACAATCTGAATTAATGTGAAAGTCTACGCAAAGGGTTTTGTTTTATTGTAGATACTAAGCAAGTACAGCATTTAAAGTGAGAAAGAGTTAGCTACTCTCTTAGATTAGAGCAGGGATTAATGACACAGTCCCTTTTGTGTTCTTCCTAGATCATACAGTGATGAAGATTTACTGGAACACACAGAATCCAGCACAGAGTACAACTATGGATAATAAGCAATCAGCTTCTAACTTCAGCTTGTTCAGTTAACCCCTTCCATATTGGCGCATTGTATGAACCTATCCTCCCTCCGGGTGGATGTCATATGATGTTTGCCCGTTCTCGGTGCTCAGTGTGGCTATCGGGGATGAGGCATGTCCCTTGGGACACAGCCCATCCCCGATCAGGGTAAAGAGCCAATTACAATGGCACTTTACCACATGACCGATTGCGTCGAATCACAGCCGGTCACATGCACTGTCTTTGTGCACACCGATCGTGCACACCCCCAGGGGCATGCATTGTGGCGTTAGGGGAATGAGGCGCATCACTCTGATACAGCCCATCCCGATCAGGGTAAAGAGCCAATGAAATTGGCTCTTCACCATGTGTCCGGCTGTGTCCCATCACAGCCAGTCAGCCAGTCACAAATATCAACAAACTGCGGTAACTACTGGGTTCTCCTCTTCCAACACCGATCCTGTGTGAGGAGGAGATTGTGGTAACAGCTAGTTACCACTTACCGTGTAAAGCACAGTCCCTAGATTGCCCAGTAATAAAGAGTACCTGTCACCAGCCCATCAGAGTACCCGAGTACCTGTCTCCAGGCCTGAGTACCAAGAACCTTTTTCCAGTCCAGCAGAGTACTCGAGTACCTGTCTCCAGCCCAGAGTGCCTGAGTACCTGTCTCCAGCCCAGAGTACTCGAATACCTATCTGCAGCCCATAAGCCTACCCAAATACCCATCTCCAGCCCAAAGTATAAGAGTACCTATCTCCAGCCCATCAGGGTACCCGAGTACCTCTCCCAAGCCCATCGGAGTACCTGAGTACCTATCTGCACCCCATCAGAGTACATGAGTACCTATCTGCAGCCCATGCCTCATAGAATATATGATGGGGTGTTTTCTTTCCAAAATGGGGTCATTTTGTGAGCATTTCTATTGTCCTGGTGCTTCAGGGCCTTCAAAAGTGTGATAGGTAGCCAGAAAATATGAAATTTATGCTTCTGAAATGCCTGAAGGTGATACTTGGATGTTGGGCCTCTGTATGTGGCCAGGCTGTGTAAAAGTCTCACACATGTGTTATTGCCATAGTCAGGAGGAGGAGCAAAATGTGTTTTGGGGTGTAATGTTTTCTATGTACATGTTATGTGTTAGAAAAATCTTATAAATTGACAACTTTGTGTAAAAAAATACGTTTTTATTTTCTTTCTATATTTTCCAAAAGCTTGTGGAAAAAATGACACGTGCAAAAGAATCATTATGCCTCATAGAATATATGTTGGGGTGTTTGCTTTCCAAAATGGGGTAATTTTATGGATAATTCCACTGTCCTGGTGCACAAGGGCCATCAAAGGTGTGGTGGATCATCAGGAAATTAGATATGAAATTCATGCTCCTAGAACACCTGAAGGTGCTACTTGGATGTTTGGCCTCTGTATGTGGCGGGGCTGTGTAAAAGTTTCACACATTTGGTGTCACCATACTCAGGAGTAGCAGAATGTATTTTGGGGTGTAATAAGTATGCATATGCGTGTGTGAGAAATAAAATCTCTCGACAATTTTGTGTAAACTAACAAAACAAACTCATTTCTTCATTTTCCCAAGAATTGTGGGAAAAAATTGCAACTTAAAAAAATACACGCTTCTCACTAAATACCTTGGATTGTCTACTTTCCTAAAAGGGGTCATTTGGGGGTATTTGTACTGCCCTGACATTTTAGAGCCTCAAGAAATGAGGTAGGCCGTCAGTACATCAGGCGTGATCAATTTTTAATGATTGGCACCATACCTTGTAGACTCTCTAATAAGATCTACTCGTTTGGGTTATTTTTAGCAAAGATATGTAGCAGTATAAATTTTGTCCTCAATTTTTGAAATTTTTTTATTTTTTTTGCAAAATGTTATAATAGTAACAAAAAAAAAGTGTTTTTAATTTTTAATGTCTTCTCTTTTTTCACTTAAATCCCCCAAAAAAACACAAAAAACCCAGTGGTGATAAAACATCACCAAAACAAAGTTCCACTTATGTGAAAAGGAAATTATAAAGATTTTGTTTGGGTACAGTCTTGCATGACTGAGTAATTGTCATTCAAAGTGTGACAGCACTGAAAGCTGAAAATTGGTCTAGGCAGGAAGGGGGTGAAAGTTCCCTGTATTGAAGTGGTTAAGCTTTGACAATAAAACCTAGAAGCTGATTGGTTAGTATACACAGTTGCACCAGATTCTGTGTGCTCCAGTTTTAGTATATCTCTCCCACTGTGTGCCCTAATAGCTTTGTGAAACTCTCCCCATACTGGTGCCTGCCGATTAGACAGTACAGAGGCAGAACGGCGATCTGCCTATGTAAACCAGGCAGATTGTCGTTCTGTCAGAGGGGAAGGTACTGATCCTGTGTTTCTGCTAAACAGGGATCTCTGCCTTCCCCCAGTCAAAGCACTTCCACCACAGTTAGTAAGCACAACTTAGGCACACATGTAACCCATTGATCGCCCCTGATGTTAACCCCTTCCCTGCCAATGTAACAAGTACATTAAGATTGAGTTCACACCTTCGACAGATGCAGCTCACAGCAGGGTTCCAGAGCTTCCCTGTTCTCCATTTCAGGGACAAATCAGGGCCAAATTTTTGCCTGAATTAGGCCCTGAAATGGAGCCAAAAATGCACAGTGTAAGCCGCTCCACAGCCCCAACTGAGATATGTGAACTGGCTCCATAGGGAGCCGTTTACAATCTCCTGTCATGTGATTTCCCTGCATCCAATTTGCATATGTTTGAACCCAGCCCGACAGTGCCTATTTTTTTTAGCACGGATCACTGTATTAGTGTCACTGGTCCCCCAAAAAAGTGTCAGTTAAGTGTCCTATTTGTCTGAGGCAATATTGCAGTCCCGCTATAAGTCGCTGATCGCTGCCATTACTTAAGATAGCATAAGACCACTGTTCGTGGCTCAAAAGATGATAAACTCAAAGTGGGTATCTGCTAACCCCACCCCCCCCCCCCCCCAGTGTGGCGGAATGGAAATCTGAGTTAATCCAGTGTATTTTATTTGAAAAGCATACATATCTCTTTTTAACAGTGCATTTGACACAATATGGTCCAGATGGATAAATATGAAGTACCCTTCTGTTGCCTACTGTTGAGTAGGCTAATCTTTGCATCAGTTAAGGTTAAAATGGTTACTAATGAACTCCTACTAGGGTCACAATGTGCTAAACTATGGACAAGAGTTTGTGTATTTAGTGCTGTATCTTAGTCTTACGTTTTCCATATTCTGTTTTTTTCTCTTTGTCTATCTGTCCTGTATGTCGTATTGTCTATATGTTACTTTGTACACCAGAAAAAAAAAAAACTTCAACGTCTAAAATCTGATTTAAAAAAAAATATATATTTATCCACCCTTGGCTGCAGTGGAAATACACCAAATAAATTTGAAAATTGTGTATGTAGACTGTAAATGTCTGGCAGTTAATATACAATAGGTTATAACTAGAGTAGTCCTTTAAAATACTGTAGGGTTTGATTGCAAGGAAAATATACAGCTATTACAGACCAGAAAATTATTCCATTCTTAGCAAAAAGATGAGCCTAAAAGAAGTTTAAGAAGAAAGAACAAGCCAGACCAATAGTAAAAAGAAAATCTTTCATAATTGAAGATTAACAGGCTTGTGATTCAGGGGTGGAGTTCAGGAACACCTACTATAGAAAGTTTATTTAAGCTTTGATTGCTGTCATTCAGAAGGGCAGGCTAATTTTACTATGAGATGGGGAGTAAAAGAAAGCTGTCTCATTCAATCTAAAATGAATGGGCATTTCATCAAAAAAGGAAAAATTAGACAGAGCTGATGTGATAATGCTTGCAAGGATATTGTGAAAATATTAATAAATCCAGACAGCGAAGGGAAAGAATGGAGTCCTACCAGAAAAGAGAGAGGATAATGAAAATTACATACAAGTATGGATGGACATAAAAGCCTATTTGAGATAGCGGGTAATTGTCAAATAGTAAAAAATGCTCTGCAAAAGAGATTAGGGAAGATGGGCACTGCTGTCTTTTTAATTAGGAACAGGCAGGGATTTTTGTCAGCAGGAATGTGGGGGAATGGAGTTAAGGAACTTTCAGCACTAAATGCATGTATTGTCAGGGGGTGCTGGGAGGTCTATTGTGGCTGGGGAGGTCTATTGTTGCTAGTGGGGGATCTCTGTTCTGGAGGGTGGGGATGGGGGGGGGGGCTTATGTTGCTTGGGAGTCAATTGTTGCTGGAGTGGATCTACTGTTGAGGGAGGGCTCTATTTTTATTAGCTGTTGGAGAGTATTTTGATGCTGGCTGCTGGGAGATCTGTTGTTGCTGCCAGGTGTCTTTTGTTGCTGAGATGGTATTTTGTTGCAGAGGTTCATTATTGCTGGGGTGGGGGTATATCGCTGCTGGCTACGGGTTGTTCGCTGGCTGCTTGTGGTCTATTTTACTATTTTTCTTGCTATTATTAACAAATTCCACCACAAAATTATACTTGGCTCTGTATTCTCTAAAAGGGGTACTGGGATGGACATAGGGGATGGAGCCAAGGGGCAGGACTCAGAGGGGATGGGGACAAGAAGTGACCCAGAAGGTGGTTGTTCCTACAAAAAAGCCCTGGGAAGAGGGGTGTAGTAAAGACCCACATCTGTATTAATAAGGCACATTTTCCATATGATTTAGGGCCGGTTCACACTGCGGGCGACTGCGATCCGACTTCAGGTCGGTCTAGGTCGCCTCAAGTCGCCTCCAGGTCGCGCTGCAGAAATAACAATGAGAGTCAATGGAGCTGTCTTAATAGACGCTACTGCAGTAGCTCCGACTTTTAAAAAAGGTTCCTGTACTACTTTGAAACGACTTCTAGGCGACTTGTACCCATTCATTTCAATGTAAGTCGCCTCCCCTGTTCATCTGCAGGCTACTTGCAGGCTACTTGACAGGAAGTCACCCAGCCCCCGCTGCAGGCAGCCCCTCCTTCCCATACACATTTTAGTTTCGTTTTCCTCCTGATCTTGAACACACAGAACAAGAGCTCTCTCCTCAAAAATGTCTGCTGTGAACAGAAGAGATCCTGTAGACAATGAGTCCCTGATACGATATGTTAGGGAGAGAAGGTGCCTCTATGCCAAGACAGACAAATCATATCAGTTGATCCAAAAAAGAGAGAGTGCCTGGCTGGAGATCTGCCGACTCTCTTTTGAAGACTGGGATGTCTTGTCGCAGGCCGACCGCTCTGCAAAAAGTAAGTTTATATGTCTTTTCTCCTTCACTATGCATGATTGTTGTAGTTCAATATAGGTCTTGTAGGTCTTCTTTTGCACAGAGAATCTGTGCATAAATGCCCCCTTTCACAACAGTCCTTGGTTCCTCCCCCTAGATCCCCCTGTCATCAAAAATATAACACCCGAGCAACAAAAGCTCCAATTACATGAACATTAGATGAACTGACTGTTCTAATGGTGTCTGAACTGTATTCCCCACGTTTTTGCTTCAAAAAAGCATTGTTTCAATACCAACTTGATGTGCCACGTGACCTGCCACGGCTGCCACGGGACCTGCCACGGGACATGCCACGGGTGCCACGGGACGTGCCACGGGTGCCACGTAACCTGCCACGGGTGCCACGGGATGTGCCACGGGTGCCACGGGACGTGCCACGGGTGCCACGTAACCTGCCACGGGTGCCACGGGACGTGCCACGGGACCTGCCACGGGTGCCATGTAACCTGCCACGGGTGCCACGGGACGTGCCACGGGTGCCATGGGACGTGACACGGGTGCCACGTAACCTGCCACGGGTGCCACGGGACCTGCCACGGGTGCCATGGGACGTGCCACGGGTGCCACGTAACCTGCCACGGGTGCCACGTAATCTGCCACGGATGCCACGGGTGCCACGGGACCTGCCACGGGTGCCACGGGACGTGGCACGGGTGCCACAGGACGTGCCACGGGTGCCACGTAACCTGCCACGGGTGCCACGGGACCTGCCACGGGACGTGCCACGGGTGCCACGGGACCTGCCACATGTGACATTTTACATGGCACTCATTACAGGTCACCTGGCACTTGGGGTTCCTAATGGTGCCTATTAACTCGAGGGCAAGATTACGGCGCAACCTTGTGAAGTCTGTCACTGATGTGTAGCACTATGATAATTTTATTCCAAGAATGATTGAACAATATAACCACAGCAAAAGTAAGTTCAACATAATTTTAACATATTAAATTTATTGAACATATAATAACAAATAACAAAAAACATAGCAGACAACTTTAATTAAAAAACAATAATCCATATCAGCACATGTTAACAACCGTACTCAAAAATTCAAAAAAAGATACTTGTTATGAAATCAAAACAGTTGTGTAAAAATATTTATGAAGTTGATTAGGAAATGGCGTCCATCTGCCACGGTACTGCACCAGCCGGTGAATTGAAATAGGATCTAAATTGATCGCGCACTGTGGCACCATCAGTGGATCCCCTTGTAGCACTGATGTGTGCACTTTCCATTTCGTGTATTAGAGAATCCTCAAAACAATATCCGTCCCTGACTCTGACAAAATTGTGCAGCACGCATGCTGCTTTTACAGCAGTTATAGCATTTTCAATGTTTAAGCTTATTGTAGTATGTAGAAAGCGCCATTTATTGGCTAGAATTCCAAAACTACACTCAACCACCCTTTTTGCCCTTGTTAACCGGTAGTTGAAAATCCTTTTAGGAGTGGACAGGTGCCTACTAGAGTAAGGCCTCATCATGTGTTCACCCAATGCAAAGGCCTCATCCGCAACAAACACATAGGGTAGCGCAGGTTCAGCTGTGCCAGGAAGGGGGCAATTTTCAGGAATATCAAGTAGATTCTCCCGTAGTCTTTCACCAAAGGATGAATTTCCAAAAATCCTTGCATCACAGCTACCTCCATAGGATCCAATGTCTACATATGTGAAACAGTAGTTGGAATCTGTAACGGCAAGCAGTACAAAGGAGCAATATTTTTTGTAGTTAAAGTACATACTTCCGCTACCCACAGGCTTTTGTACACGTACATGCTTCCCATCGATAGCTCCAATGCAATTGGGAAAATTGCACCTACTCCAAAATTGATTTGCTATATCACGCCATGTTTCAGGTGTCGGCCTCTTCATCACCATGGTGTTAAGCACGTCCCATAAAACTTTGCAGGTGTCTCGGATGATATAGCTGATAGTCGACTTGCCAGCCATGAACTCATAATGTAGACTTACAATTGAATGACTTGTTGCAAGGTATCTGAAAAACAAAAGAATTGATTATGTTCCTGTTTATGTTTTGCAGTGACCATCTTACAAACGAGGTGGAAGGGGCTTAGGGATTGTTTTAACAGATACCTCAAAAAAGTGGCCAACCAAAGAAGTGGTTCCGGGGGGAAAAGGGTAGTACCCTACATCCATGCGGAAGAGATGGAGTTCCTGAGGCCGTTCATGGATCTTAGAGCGTAAGATAATATTTTTCATATTAGGACAGTGATACTATACAGTTGTATAAGGTTATAATAATTGTATTCTATCTTTCATGCAGAACACAATCCAGTATGCCGCACCCTGACCAGGCAGGTGCATCTGCGCAATGTGCTGCAGCGGGCAATGCTCCCGGCGAAGAGGAAGGGGCACCTTCTCCGTCTTTGCTCCAGAGTACTGTTCTTAACTCGATGGAGACAAACTTCAATGATGATTCCCAGCCGGCCAATAGCAGTATGGCTGAGGTCGAGGAGCAGGAATGTCCACAAGAACCAGAGCGTCCCGCTCTACCGGGAAGATCGGGCAGACCGATTCGACACCAGAGCAACATGGACCGATTTGCCACACTGATGGAGCGAATGAACAATAAATTGGCAGACATGGAGAGTGCCGAAAGTGGCTTCGGAATTATGGTGGCAGAAATGCTAAAAAAAGTTCCGCAGGAGCGCCAGGGTTGTGTAAAAAAAAACATTATTGATCTCCTTGAGGCTAATATAGCCTACCAGCCAGCCGCCACTGCCCCCTCTCCAATGTTTGCCCCACCACCACCCCCATCAGTACCCTTCCCAAATTATTATAATCCCCCGCCACCCAGAACCCACCCCTACTATTCCCCTCGTTACAGGCCATATTCTGACGAATATGGCAACACCGCCCAAAATACCAATGCCCCCATGCCCTATCCATTGCCAACCCCTGCAATGGCCACTCGTGATGCCGTCCCACCCACACCTTCCCCCATTCCTTCGACTGAAGGTGATAATTTTTTTTCAACTTATCACAATTTATAATTTGTATCATTATTTTCTTTGTTTTAAAAAAAAAAAAAATTCTGCTGTTATTTGTTAAAATTTTTTTTACTGTTTTTTGCTGCTAGTTTTTCAAAAAAAAATGTTAATATTAAAAAAGTTTATGTTTTGCTAATGTGTGGTATGTTTGAGTGTTATTTTATTACATTTAATTACATGATATGTTTTTTTATGTCAAAAATAATTACCTAGGTGGCTGCAGCATTGGAGCAAAGCTTCATCTGCTGCTCCTTCACACAAAAAATAATAATCAAACATCATCAATGGGTCTCTTCTATCCCCTCCAAGATGTGAGAGCTGCTGACACTCAGCAGCTATCCTGCTCTGCTCCTCCACGCTAATTGTAGCGCTGAGCTGTGAGGATGCAAAGTGTATTGCGCACCAGAAAGACAGTTTACCTTAATGTAATAATTAGTCTTTCAATGGATGAGATACTCTTCCTGTATGTTGTGTTCTGTCGCTCAAGATGGATGTCAACCAGACCAAGCAATTCGTCAAAACTGCAACAAAAAAATATTTTTTAATCATCTATGTTGAAAATAAGAAATATAAACCACTGGTATCTACACACACACACATTATCGCATCAACAATATGCCAAATATAAATCATCCGATTGAAGGGATTTAGCTAGGGTGAGGTGACATAGCAAGTCATGTGTTAAGTAGACAATACACAAAGTGTGGAATGTGTGACACCTGTGACAGGTAATGTCGAAGGGAAAACTACTCTATTTTACTCCTGAAAAATGCTTTTGCAACATGACTTTAAGGCCACATATTTGGGAACACTTACTGCTAGCAAACACACTACTTCTGGTATGTCATGTGCCATCTGTGCCAAGTCACGTGGCACCCGTGGCAGGTTACGTGGCACCCGTGGCACGTCCCGTGGCACCCGTGGCAGGTCTTGTGGCACCCGTGGCACGTTCCGTGGCACCCGTGGCAGGTCCCGTGGCACCCGTGGCACGTCCCGTGGCACCCGTGGCAGGTCTTGTGGCACCCGTGGCACGTTCCGTGGCACCCGTGGCAGGTCCCGTGGCACCCGTGGCAGGTCCCGTGGCACCCGTGGCACGTCCCGTGGCACCCGTGGCAGGTCTCGTGGCACGTCTTGTGCCAAGCGCGGCACGTCGCGTGGCATGTGACATGGCACATGTGGCAAGGGACATGGCAAGTCGACAATCCACAACTTGTGGCAAGTGACGTGGAAAGTGGACAATGACATACAGCATATGTACTTGCCTTGTGATCGACATCCGTGTATACTTGAAAAACTTGTCATCAAAACTACGCAAGTTCTCATACATAGCCCAGAACTGCCCTCTGTTATGTCGATTGGCAATGATTGGATGGATCCAGTAGCGACGTCTTCTTCCCATCCTCCTCCTCCGCTTCATTTCTTCTTCTTCCTCTTCCATCAGTACTGCCAAACCAGCTGTTAGGACAGCTGACATAAGGTAACGCACAGAGAGCATTTTGGACACAGAACAACAGGCAAGAACAGGAACAAGGAAGAAGACAGGAACAGGAATGATGTCACAAGGGGTGAAAGCTCACTTGTACAGTTCCCTGTCCTGGAGGCGACTTGTAAGTCGCCCCAAGTCGCGCTGTTAAGGCGGATACAAGTCGTATCCGACTTGCCTTCCCAAGTCGTGTCGCCTCGTGTCGCCCCCTGTGTGAACCGGCCCTAAAGTATCCTTAGGGCTGGTTCACACTGCAGGCGCGGCGAGGTGTCTCCGACTTGCCTCGCCGCGACCTGCGGCGACCTCAGCGGCGAATTGCAGAGGACTTCTGTATAGAAGTCAATGCAAGTCGCCCCCGAAGTCACCCAGAAGTAGTACAGGAACCTTTTTTCTGAGTCGGAGCGACTCGAGTCGCTCCTCTCAGAACGGTTCCATTGTACAGAACGGGGGCGACTTGCGGGAGCGAGGCGAGGCGAGTCGTGTTGCCTCGCATCGCCCGCTGTGTGAACCGGCCCTTAGAGCCGGTTCGCACAGGGGCGACTCAGATCCGACTTCAAGTCACCCCAAGTCACCTCAGGTCACACAACATGTAGAAATCAATGTAAGTGAATGAGAGCTGTCTTAATGCACACTACTGAAGTCGCTCCGACTTCAGAAAAGGTTCCTGTACTACTTCAATCTGATTTGTAGGCGACTGGTACCCATTGATTTCAATGGAGGTCGCCTCCAAGTCGGATCTCGGTCTATACGGAGGCGACTCTCAGAGAATTATCAGCTCTCAAAAGGAGTTCCCCCCTGAGAGCTCATTCTCTGATTGGCCACAGCAAGTCGCCTGGCCTGGGGCGACTTAAAGTAGTGTTGTAAGTCGTGTCCAAGTCTGTCCAAGTCACGTCCAAGTCACGTCCAATTCGCATCCAAGTCACGTCCAAGTCACGTCCAAGTTGCCTCCAAAAGTCGTGTTGAAAGTCGTGTTGCCCCTGTGTGAACCTAACAAGTAACTTCTTTTATTTGCTAAATTTTGGTTTGGTCTATATACCACTGAAATCATTTGGTTAGTGCTGTTCAATAAATGCAAAAAAATACCCATTATTCCTGCCAGAAAACCAGTGCTGTCCTGTGTCTAGTTCATGCTGCACTAAACAATGTTATTAGGAAGTATATTGCCACTACATCTTAAAAGGGAGGATTGATAGGGACTTTAGATGAAGCACGCAACTAGTCAATAACAAAACTGGTATATATTAACATATTTATTGATACATATAAATTGTACATGTAATACAAGACAATTGAAAATGTTGGTCGAAATATATAATAACTTTAAAATTCATATATGTACACAAGTATTCCAACATAGTTCATAGTATATAATAAATATGGTTCTGTATAGCCAATACACTCTGGTTTGATATGAACATAATTGTACAAAAGAATTCACGATTCAGAAAAAGAGAGAAAAAAACAAAAAAAAACACATTGTTGTCATGACATTGCATCTGGGGATAGCTCGACCAGTCATCATTCTAAAAAATTATGTAAAACACATGATAGCTATGACATAGCATCAAAGAAAATCTCTACGCGCTTCATGGATGACCTCCACTCATCAGGAGTAGATGCAAAATAGATGTCTCTACAGTAAAAAGAATGGATGCCAAAATGAGATAATGATAGGTATCAAAAAGGGAAGGAGAAAGAAAGGTATGTTGCCACAGATATCACTTCCACAGCTCTGGTTGGGGGTGTCTCCACATTGCTCCCAGCTGTTGATACCACTTTTTTTTAATCTTTGGTCTACTTTGATACCTATCATTATCTCATTTTGGTATACATTCTTTTTATTGTAGAGACCTCTATTTTGCATCTGCGCCTGATGAGTGGAGGGCATCCAAAAAACAAGTAGAGCTTTCCTTTGATGCTACATCATGGCTATCATGTGTTATACATAATTTTTTTTAAATCATTAATGGTTGAGCCATCCCCAGATGCAATGTCATGGCAACCATGTGTTTTATATTTTAATCTCTTTTTCAGAATCATGAATTGTTTTAATGAGTTGTCTGCAGAAACGCAGACAACTAAATAATATTACCAAAGCTTTGCGTAATCACAAAATCCCATATCAATGGATCCACCTAGTGAAGCTCCTGGTAACCTTCCAAGGCTCCAAACAAATTATCGCATCCATCCACGAGGGCCTACAATGCCTACACACATGGGGAAATCATTCCAGAAGCGCTGAAATGCATAATGCTGCTCCACCAACTAGCCACCCATTGCCACAACGCAGCAACTACAGATCGTGACCGTGCTGAACTCAAACTGTGGATATCGCAAGATACATTGCCCATTCCAATGCCATATACAGTGCCTTGCGAAAGTATTCGGCCCCCTTGAACTTTTCAACCTTTTGCCACATTTCAGGCTTCAAACATAAAGATATACATTTTTTTTGTGAAGAATCACCAACAAGTGGGACACAATTGTGAAGTGGAACGAAATCAATTGGATTTTTGAAACTTTTTTAACTAATAAAAAAATGAAAAGTGGGGCGTGCAAAATTATTCGGCCCCCTTGCGTTAATACTTTGTAGAGCCTTGCAAAACAGCTCGAGCGTTTGTGAACAGCAGTTTTCAGCTCTTTCCACAGATTCTCGATTGGATTCAGCTCTGGACTTTGACTTGGCCATTCTAACACCTGGATACGTTTTATTTGTGAACCATTCCTTTGTAGATGTTTCTGTATGTTTGGGATCATTGTCTTGTTGGAAGATAAATCTCCGTCCCAGTTTCAGGTCTTTTGCAGACTCCAACAGGTTTTCATCCAGAATGGTCCTGTATTTGGCTGCATCCATCTTCCCCTCAATTTTAACCATCTTCCCTGTCCCTGCTGAAGAAAAGCAGGCCCAAACCATGATGCTGCCACCACCATGTTTGACAGTGGGGATGGTGTGTTGAGGGTGATGAGCTGTGTTGCTTTTACGCCAAACATATCGTTTTGCATTGTGGGCAAAAAGTTAGATTTTGGTTTCATCTGACCAGAGCACCTTCTTCCACATGTTTGGTGTGTCTCCCAGGTGGCTGGTGGCAAACTTTAGACAAGACTTTTTATGGATATCTTTGAGAAATGGCTTTCTTCTTGCCACTCTTCCATAAAGGCCAGATTTGTGCAGTGTACGACTGATTGTTGTCCTATGGACAGACTCTCCCACCTCAGCTGTAGTTCTCTGCAGTTCATCCAGAGTGATCATGGGCCTCTTGGCTGCATCTCTGATCAGTCTTCTCCTTGTCTGAGCTGAAAGTTTAGAGGGACAGCCAGGTCTTGGTAGATTTGCAATGGTCTGATACTCCTTCCATTTCAAAATGATCGCTTGCACAGTGCTCCTTGGGATGTTTAAAGCTTGGGAAATCTTTTTGTATCCAAATCCGGCTTGAAACTTCTCCACAACAGTATTACGGACCTGCCTGGTGTGTTCCTTGGTCTTCATGATGCTCTCTGCGCTTTCAACAGAACCCTGAGACTATCACAGAGCAGATGCATTTATACAGAGACTTGATTACACACAGGTGGATTCTATTTATCACCATCAGTCATTTAGGACAACATTGGATCATTCAGAGATCCTCACTGAACTTCTAGAGTGAGTTTGCTGCACTGAAAGTAAAGGGGCCGAATAATTTTGCACGCACCACTTTTCAGTTTTTTATTTGCTAAAAAAGTTTAAAATATTCAATAGATTTCGTTCCACTTCACAATTGTGTCCCACTTGTTGGTGATTCTTCACAAAAAAATAAAATGTTATATCTTTATGTTTGAAGCCTGAAATGTGGCAAAAAGTTGAAAAGTTCAAGGGGGCCGAATACTTTCGCAAGGCACTGTAGCCCTTGGCTGTATAAGAACTCTTTACCCCACTGTTCTTCCTGCACACATACCATGCCTGTTGTTCCTCAGGAAGTTATCTACACTGTTTGATTTTGTTACCACCACAACCACCACTACAAGTTCACAGCGTAACCTCTGTTATCTGTACTTATTTTCCTTTTAGTCTTTTTTCTTTATGTTTTCTTTTCAACACACTACTCCACAATCTACCACCTACAACCACCAATGAGTCCGCCCACTTATCCAACCAAGTCTAATCCCTCAGCTACTTGAGTACCACAGTACTTTGACCACTCAAACATTTGCACTATGGCTATAAAGCTATTATACATTAACACCAAGGGGCTCAATCACCTTGTCAAAAGATCCTCCCTCTGGAGACTGACCTTATCAACCCAATGCAATGTTATATGCGCATAAGAAATGCATTTTCACACAAACCACCAGCCGCTTGCTCACATGGGCAATTCCCGTATATTTTCGCAGCAAATGCACCTGCCAAAAAGAGAGGTGTTCTGATAGCCATTAAACACACCACCTCCTTTCAGCTTATTTCTAGCATCTAGGATGAAAATGGTCATTATCTCATACTTATCTGCAAATTGAATGACTCCCTTTTCACCGTGGTGAATATTTACGCCCCCAACACACATCAGATTAGCTTCTTAAGGAAACTTACCAGAATCCAATAAGGATCTATAATATGGTGTGGGGACTTCAATATTACCCCGGATCCACAATTAAATACCTCAAACCCATCAACAAAAGAGAAACCTAGCCTAAGCCCTTTCTTACGAGATTCCCAACTATATGATGCCTTACTGTTGCCCACACGCTGAAGAACGCGACTTCACTTTTTTTTCCACCTGCTACAACTCCTACTCTCACATCAAACTCTTTCTTACAGACCAATGGCTCCTGAAAAGAATCTCCTACTCCACTATTATGACTGCAACATGGTCAGACCATGCACCCATCTGAATCACCATAGCAGACTGCCCTAAAATCTAACCCTGCCTTCCTGCGGAGAATGAACTCTAATGTGCTTCAATCACCTTCCCATGAAAAAATACTTCAAGTACTCTGGAAGAATTCTTCACCATCAACACTGAGTCCATCCTATGGGCTGCGCATAAAGCATACATGCAAGGGGTATTCATCAAACTAGGTGCTAGAGAAAAAACAGAGAGATTGCAGCACATTGAAAAACGTATGCCGCGTACACACGATCAGACTATCTGACATACAATCCATGGGACTTTCCAGTGGAGGCCCGTCGGACTTTCCGAACGAGCGGACATGCCCACACACTCCCACACATGAACAGACTTTTCCCAGCAGACAATTCGGCGGACTTTTGGCGGAGGTCCGTCGGACTTTCCAAATGAACGGACTTGCCCACACAAAGAGTAAAGTCCGTTCATTTTGAACGTGACTTGAGGTATGATGGGACTAGCAAAGGAAGTCAATGTCCTCCATTGGCGAGATTGACACCTCGCGAGCCCCGTCGCCTGGTATGAATTTAAAGGGGGAACCCCTACACTGAAAAAACAGTGTGGGGGTCCCCCCACAGTTCATGCCAGACCCTTTTCTGAGCATGCAGCCCGGCCAGTCAGGAAAGGGGGTGGGGATGAGTGGGGATGAGTGAGCACCCCCCTTCCCCAAAGCACCTACCCCCCATGTTGAGGGCACGCGGCTTGGTACGGCTCAGGAGGGCCTTTTCTGACCGGCCGGGCTGCGTGCTCGAATAAGGGTCTGGTGTGGACTTTGGGGGGACCCCCACGCCATTTTTTCAGCATAGGGGTTCCCCTTTAAATCCATACCAGGCAACTGCGAGGTGTCAATCTCGCCGATGGAGGCGGCGACATTGATTTCCTTCGCTAGTCCCGTCTACCTGGAGTCAAAATTAACAGACTTTACTCCGTGTGTGGGCAAGTCCGTTCATTTGAAAAGTCCGGCGGACTAGCACACAGACAGGCGGATTGTCCGCCGGAATTTTGAGTCAAGACTTCTTTCAAAGTCCGTCGGACTTTTAGGAAGAAAAAGTTACTTAGTCCGATCGTGTTTATTACCACTTAACCACTGAAATCCAGAAAACGTACCTCCTGAACAAAATATTCCTCCGGCCTTACCTTAAAACTAAATTGGGCCAATTACGCCTAGAACTTTGAACAGTATTACTGGACAAATTTGAAAAATAGAAAAAACGTTTAAAAATGACCTTTTTATACCTCAGGAAACAAAGCGGGTAAACTCCTATCCCACCTGACCAAAGGCCACTGCCTTAAATCTCACATTCCCTATCTATTCCACCTAACCTCCAAAGAACATTTAACCAAATCACAAGCGATAGCCGATGCATTCAGCACCTATAGTGCCCTCTTTACCCTTAAAGAGGATCCCTCTATATTCCAACTTACCCCCACTGATATCCGGTCTAACAGCAAATCAACTGCTAAATCTTAACAAACCTCTCAGTTGTGCGGAAATATGCACAGCAATAGCATCTCCTGAATAATAAATCCCTAGGCCCAGGCAGCTTTATTATAAACATTTTAAAAATATTTTAATATCCCATATCTCCAGGTTTTTCGATGCTACTGCCTCCTCATCATCTTTTCCCACAGAAATGTTGAAAGCTCTAATTGTGACTTTGCCAAAGCCAGGGAAGGACCCCACCTCTCCCCAAAACCTCCATTCTGAATCACAATTTAAAACTATACGCCAATATTCTAGCGATTGGCTTGGTCGACCTCCTGAGTCCTGACAAATCTCATACATCCCGACCAATTGGATTTATGAAGGGGCACCAAACCTCAGATGCCACTCGCCACATAATCAACATAATCCACCATGCAGGTAAATTCCAAGTGCTTTCTGTGCTCCTTTTACTGGATGCAAAAAAGGCATTTGACAGAGTGCACTGGTCCTATTTACAGATGACCTTACAAACATTTGGTTTCCAGGGGTGCATTTTCTCTGCCATTATGGCTCTCTACTCTATCCCAACAGCTCAAGTATATTGCTTGACTACGTTATCTAAACCATTCCAGATCACCAATGGCACCAGGCAGGGGTGTCCTTTATCCCCTCTTATTTTCAACTTAGTCATAGAACCACTGGCGGAAAGGGTGTGATCCAACCAAGACATATTTGGCTTCCACATTGGCTCTACCGAGCACAAAATCCATTAATTTGCGGACAATGTCATCCTCATGCTTATCACAACCAGCTCTATCCCTGGCTCCAGTTCAGCTTTTGCTATCTGAATTTAGTAAAGTGTCCTATTATAAAGCAAATGCCACAAAATCCTTTATCCTATACTTGGGTATACAGCCTTCACTCAAAATTTCCCTATAAGCTAAATATCTCTATGTATGGAAAGATGAATCCATACAATATCTAGGTATTCTACAAACCAGAAACACTGCATCCCTATACCAAACCAATTATGTATCAATACTAAAATCACTTCCGAAAGACCTAGAAGCTTTAACCAAGCCTTTCCTTTCCTGGTTGGTCCGGTTAGCTCTACTTAAAATGTGCAAGCCTCTTCAATTGATATATATATTATCAGATTGCTCCCTATCCCTGTCCTGGGATCATCCTTCAAAGTGGTCCAACCTATAATATGGCACTATATCTAGCAGGGGAAAAGATCTAGGTGTTCTCGCAAAATACTAAACATTGAAAAGCAGGCGGGTCAGGTTTTACGGATATCAGAGACTACTACACAGCTACCATCTTAGCACAACTAAAAATATGGTTCTCTCCTCACATTAATAGTCCCTGGAAATAAATTGAATCACTGCAAACAGCAACCATGATTTGTATTCATGGTTACTCAGCCAGCCTACCCCGACCCACGGGAACAAAAACCTCTCCCCTACGCTCATAGCTTCAGCTCTATCATATCACTATCTCTTGCATAAAACATCACCAGGGAGCACCCCTATACAGCCCCCACTACCCTTCTCTTTGCTCCTGCACCTTATAACTGACCTATTGACCCGCTCTTGGACCGATAGAGGTATACTCCACATACAAGATCTATATACCAATGGCGCCCTCATACCATTCACCACTTTACAAAGCACATACTCATTGCCCATCTCTGAATACTACAAATATGTGCAAATAACCCACTGCCTACTGTGCAACTCCCACATACTCAAGCCTATCCACAACTTGGCCTGGCATTATCTAACTGACCACAAAACAAAACAAAAAGGCATTTCACTATTATACAATCTTATCCAAGATAAAGGCACATTTCAAAAATCCCCTCCAATGACCAAATGGGAAATTGAAATAGGGAAATCATTTACAGAAAACCAATTAATGGAAGTGATAAAAACTATAAATCTACCTGTTATTAAAATCTCTGGAAGCTACACTTAAAATTCACCCTCAGATGGTATATCACTCCAAACCAACTGCATAGCATTGACCCCTCTGCGCCATCTACACGCTGGAGAAAGTGTGGGGAGCTGGTTTCTATGTTACACATCCTTTTGGAATGCCCCAGGCATTAAAATATCCCACCTAATTAGCACAGTTGCGGGTTCACCTTGCAGCCTCACACCTGAACAGGCCTTACTCAACATTGACATTACAGACTACCCATGCCACACTAGGAAAGTTATTACCCACATCCTCCTCACAGCTAGGTTGACTATAACATGTAACTGGCTATCGCAGACCATCCCTGTAAGAGACAAAATTCTTCCCATAGTGCACACTAACATTACATTTGAACAAATGTTTACCTCAAACCTTGGAAATCCATGACAAGTGAACTGGTACTCCTGTATTAATTGGTACAATACTGTTTACAAACCTGTTCTATAACTGTTAATATAAACATACTATTATTGCTACCAACTGCAACACATAGTTGGAGATGAAAGTCTATCTTGCGACTTATATTTTATCTTAAATCAGGAAGTATATCTACCTTAGAACCCATCTGCTGCCTTAAATGCCCCTCTTTCCAAATAAGATAGATTGCGAGGGGGTTTATAACTGTGATTTCTTCTAAGGTATGATGTGCATTCCTCTTTCTGGAGCTCAGTATCTACCGATATGTGATATGTGATAAGTGACGACTTGTATTGATGTCTGTAAACGCAATGTTTCAATGTAATTTGCCTTTTCTTTGTTGAAAATTTAAAAAAAAACATTGGAAGTAAAAATGCATCCCTTGCAGTGGGTCTGGCCCAGCACTGCAAAGGTGTATAGCTTGTTTTGTTTAGGGGAGAGGAGAAACAGTTTTACTGATCCTCTGCTTCCCCGGCAGGCAGTACTCCCCCTAATCTGGCAGTGGACAGTTCCTCAGCATCCTCATTTTCGGTGCTGGGCTATGGACCTGCTCTGATCTTGGTGATATCAGGACCCTAGACCAGGTGTTTATACATAAATATAATGGAGAATCAGTAATTTCACTTTTTCATCTATGGCTGGCCTGACCTCCCCAAAAAAATGTTTATTCCCGCAAACCGTAATCTGATTATGGATTTATGTACTAATTAGGCACATTGTCCTGTAGATAACTGATATAGTAGCACAGGAGCTGCATACATGCTGCTCTCATACAGCCATATCTGGCCACATGGACATCTGTTAGCCTAAAAAGTTAGTATAGCTGGGGAAGTTTCTGGCTGACTCGGCAGTCCGGCAAACAATCCTCCCATCTGTGTGCTAGTTCGCTGGATCTTTCAAATGAACGGACTTGCCCACACACGGAGTAAAGTCCATTCATTTTGAACATGACTCCAGTTAGACGGGACTAGAGAAGGAAGTCAATGTCGCCGCCTCCATCTGCGAGATTGACACCTCATGAGCCCTGTCGCCTGGTATGGATTTAAAGGGGAACCCCTACGTCGAAAAAAAACCTACGCCGATGGAGGCGGTGACATTGACTTCCTTTGCTAGTCCCGTCTACCTGGAGTCACCTTCAAAATCAGCAGACTTTACTCCGTGTGTGGGCAAGTCCGTTTATTTGAAAAGTCCGGCGGACCTCTGCCAAAAGTCTGGTGGATTGTCCACCGGACTAAGTACGCCAGATAGTCTGATTGTGTGTACGCGGCATTACATATACTGTGTTCATCAGTTCATTGCAATACATAATAAATAATAAAATTGCAGAGGTCCAGGAGTCATCAACAACCCTGCACAGGTCACCTACCCTAGATAAACCGCACAAAATTGCCATATCATCTCATTCCTGTCTAGAATAAACAGGACTAGCATGAAAAACATTGGATATAAGGTGCTGGCAGCACAAAAAAAATGGTCGCTTATACCAATGAAATTCATTCACATCATACTGTGTAAAGAAAAAAAAATCCTCATCACTTCGCCAGAGTAGTATAGTGTTACTAAAGTAACACTGTATTGCTCTGGTCACAGTTTGTTAAAAAAAAAAAATCATTAAAAAAAGTAATAACAATTTTTAAAAAATAAACAAAAATGGAAACAAAATATAAATATATAGCTTTTTTACATACTGTAAACCATTATGTGTCCATGGTCATCACCACGCCAGTTATATGATAGCGTTGTTCGGAACGCTGTAAAAAAGAAAAAAAAATTAACATTTTCATATTCCAAAAAAAAGTGACAAAAAAATTACAAGTTCAAAAAACTCACCGTGCCTCTTACTAAATATATTAGACTGTCTACTTTCCAAAATGGGGTCATTTGGGGGCCTTTCTACTGTCCTGGCATTTTCTGGCATCAAGAAACGAGATAGGCCATCAATACGTTAGGATTTTCAGATATATACAATAGGTTGTGGACACTATAACTTTCCAACAGACTAAATAATAAAACAACAAATACATTTGGGTTATTTTCACCAAGGAAATGTAGTAGAATACATTTTGACCTAAATTTATGAAGAAAGGTTATTTTATTTGTTAACTTTTATAACAGAAACAAAGAAAAACGCATGCTTTTTTCAAAGCTCTTGGTCTTTTTTTTTGTTTATTTAGCAAAAAAATAAAAAACTCAGTGGTGACTAAATACCCACGCCCTCTGACGAAAGTAATGAGGAAACTAGTCAGGGCCTGATCATGCAGCAACCCATGCCATTGAATCAAGCTGTTGGCTTGCCAGTTTATCTTACCAGGGATCCCCGCTGCATCGGTGGAGAGGTACATTAGGAGGTAGCGACTTCACAAGTATAATTTTACTTATGCTTTTAACTTATGTTTTTATTGTAAGTGTACATCTATGAGGGTTTATTCAAACATACCTTTTGGAAAATTGGATTACGCTATGTGCACCCTTATTTTCTTGCTTGTCACGAGCAATGTATAGATGGAAAGATGCAGTGATTGCTGATTTTAGCCACATGACATCCACACATATTCCCACTAATATTGGATGAAGATTCACAGAGGCTTGCTGATAACAACATACCCAGAGATATGCAATAAATCCAGTAATATCTGGTAACTAAATTTCTTTTGGGGGATTGTCATTCAAGCATCGCGGTGATGGTTAATCGTCTGGAGTAATTAATTATAATTTACCCTAAATACTTCTCTTTTGGAGCGGATTTTCCTTCATCTTTTTCACATTTTGGCTGCCTATTTTGTCAAAAATGGACTATGTATCAAGTTTGAAATACTTTCGGAATATATAAGCGCTATTAGAGTTTAAATATTTTTTTTGGACACAATTTTGTTACATTGGTGACTAAATACCACCAAAAAAAAAAAGAAGCTCTATTTGTGTGAACAAAAATTATAAAAAAATTCTTATGGGTATAGTGTTGCATCACTGCGCAATTGTCATTCAATGTGTGACAGTGTTGAAAGCTGAAAATTGGCCTGGGCAGGAAGGGGGTAGAAGTACCCGGCATTGAAGTGGTTAAGCTTTGACAATAAAACCTGGAAGCTGATTGGTTTCTATGCAGCAGATTTTGCACTCTCTAGTTTTAGTAAATCAAACCCAGTATATGTAAGTTGTTCTCTTCATATCACCATCATATTGTGATGCATAGAATTCAGTTTGTGTCCGATGTTAAGGTCATGTTTTCTTGTAGATACATTTCCACTTATCTCCCCCTGAGAAAGTTTACATGTGATTGAAACGTGTTGGTGCTTAGTATCTAATGTGATCCATTATTGGGCATCCATCATGTAACATTCATCTCATATGGCATCATGCGATTCATTTATTTTGTATTTTCACTTACTTGCTGTTAAGTCAGTGGATCAGTTATGTTTATATCATTTTTTTCCCCATTTTTTTCCCATGTAATGGTGGTTCATTTAGATGGATGTGGAGTGTACCCATCAATGATCTACAGGGTTATGGTGTAAAATTCAGTATGTTCTTTTTGACTATTGTGAGATCATTAACGGTCCATCTTTGACCCAACATTTCATGATCAGCCATTGCACTACATGTAATAATTTTTGTGGTCTTTGTAATAAAGTTTGTAGAAGATATTTTATAATTATTATTCCTGTGTCTTTCTTGGGTGCCCAAATCAGTCCTCTTTAGTTAATCAAAATATTGGCACATCAAATTTAAATACATCATGTAGTCTTCCTGTTTCTTTAAGTAAAGGGTGGTAAAAATTACTTTCCACAATGGGTCACTTATCTCCATGAGTCATAGCCCTTGTACACACGGTCGGACATTCCAATGCACAATGTCCGATAGGACCGTGTTGTCGGATAATCCGACTGTGTGTGGGCTCCATCGGACTGTTTCCGTCTGAGTATCCGACGGACCAAGTTTTCCAGCTGGGCTATAAAATTTTCCGACAACATGATCCAATCGGACTTTGTCCGATCATGTGTAGAGAATTCCGATCGGACAAAGTGCCACGCATGCTCAGATCAAATTCCTATACCAAAGCTATTGACTACTTGCCTGAACGTAGTCCCGTCCTAACGAAATAACATCATCACGTTAAGTATGATCGGATTTTCTGACAACTTTGTCTGACTGTGTGTATGCAACAGTTTCGGGCAAAATCCAATTTGCTTGTCGGAATGTCCGACCGTGTGTACAAGGGCTTAGACATTTAAAAAGAAAATGTGAATCAGTAGAAGCAGGAGGGTGGGAGTTTTTTGTCCCACAGAAAGGCTATAATCTGAATAATTGTATTACCTGGATCAGTTTACTTTAATACACCTTTTATGATTGTCCTTCTGGTATTTTAACAAACACTACAGAAAAATATATAAAAGCTCTTGTTAGCACTCTTTATTGGTGTATTGCGTGGAGAACTAAAAATGTTGTCTTATTGATGGCTAAATTGCTCTTAATATACAACCAGGCAGACCTTATTACTTGGCCTGATAGAACTATTTACTTGTGAAGTTTTCACATTATAGCTTAATAAGGGATCTCTGAAAAGAGTGTGACTGTTTAATTAGATAATTAAATGGAGCGCAACGCCTTCAAACCTGTTTATTTATTGACTAAAATGTAAAATTACTCTTTCACCCGAACAAAATTACTAAACTGCTAATGTAGTTGCTGGAAGCAGATTTCGCTGGGACGTTAGGGACATAAAATTTCACCCCCGTGGGGTGAAGTAATAAAAAAGCACATCCCCTATTTCCTATTTTCTAATTAGCCAGTTTTGAGGCATTACAACTAACCTCGCAATGACTGAAAGTCTATGTTTCTGTTGCAATGGTGAATTCTCTTCGCACAACGCACGTAGCTCGGATCTGCTCTTAATGATCAGAATTATTAATTAATTGTAGACATTAAAAACCAGGCAGATGACCTGTCCGTGCAATGCATCTTCAGCTAATGAAACGTGTAATTATGTTACACTAAGGATGCTTGGCCTTCGCATACATAATGCACAGTGGACGTGGGAGGGAGCATAACTTTTTAAAGATCCTTAGCTGGTATTGCATACCATTATGGAACATAGTTGTATTAAAAGTGATCGTGCTACCTTAGGCTTATGGCTTGCCATCATTCACTTGTACAGGTGCTCCTATTATCATATAGTCTATCTATTTTGCACAGGAATAATCAGATATTGTAAAAATTTCTATACAAGTGGATGTACTATACTCCTGGTGATACATTTACAAGGTGTTGGGAGCCTCAACAGCAACCTCTGACATTGCTAAGCTCAGCTCTTAAAGGCGACATAGAAGACAAACTACCTCCCCTTATCAGAGAAACCTAGTCCACCTCCCAGCTGGACAAAGCCACCAACACCAGGGCAGACAATGTAGAAAACAGATGAAAAAATGTTCACATTGCAGGCCTGCCAAAAAAAGTGGAGGGGTAGAGACCCTGCCAAATTTGTAGAATCCTGAATTTTGGAGCTTTTTAGCAAAAATGCATTTATCCCAATGTTCTCAGTTGAACATTCTTACAGGATGCCAATGCACCCATTACCTCCAGGGCTCCTGCCTAGACCAATCATGGCACAACTATAAGGATCAAGACATTATCCTGCTGTCAGAAACCATGAAATCAGGCCGAAACAGAAGTACAGTTAAATCATACTTGTTTAATAATAAAAAGTAAAATGAACAAACGTAGTCAAAACATAGCCAAAGTTCAGTAACGAGAATTGATAGTCAGCCAAGCCAGAAGTCAGGGATCAATATAATGGAACAGTAAGCTTTTACCCCCCGCTAGCGGCCGAGAAAGGGTTAAAACTGCCCGCAATACGCCACAATAGCTGCGTTTTGCCGGCAGTATAGCCGCGCTGGCCCATTGATTTCAATGGGGAGCAGCGGTGCAGGACCGGTAAACACACCGCTCCTTCACTGCTCCAAAGAAGCTGCTGGCAGGACTTTTCCTGAGGTCCTGCCAGCGCACCACTCCGGTGTGAAAGCCCTCGGGGCTTTCACACTGGAATGAATGGTGCAACAGTTTGAGGGCGGATTGTGTGCGTTATTTCTAATGCTATAGCGCCTGCAAAATGCCCTCAGTGTAAAAGGGTTTTTATAGTTTAAAATGGGCTGCTTGGGGCCTACCTTCCGTGATCTTATTACATCATTACCCTGACTTGGCTACGTTTAATGTTCTATGTCCATGTGAATACAGTTCTGTCACATTCTGCAATTACAGACCAATAAAGTTGGATTTTCCTACCTCTATCTGCTCTTGGGGTTCCTTCCAAACCTGAAACTTTGCCGAGTATGCTCATTACTCTACTAGTTATTTGACGTGGTTATGCCATTTGTTAACCCTGCAAAGGCTTCTCTGGATCAGCCGAACTTAATTATTTTCTTCTGCAGTTGATCCAGTTAACATGCTGCACAGTTATGCTCAGTGTTTTCATTTTTCCAGAGCAATTTACCATGGTTTGTTTACTACCACACCTCTTCTTCTTACCACCTAATTGAGGAATTTGTGTGAGTGAATATGCTCCAGGCATACCATATCTCTAACTCCTTTGTCTTGCAACCCTGCCAGTAACTGCCACTGACTGGCTGTTTCAAGGCTGCTTACCTATTGCCATCCATGGGCCATTTGGGACACCATTATCTTTTGATATAAAATTATGGATGTTCCTATATTTTCCTCGAAGGTTAGGGGAGGTAATAGCGTCTTAAAAAGGGCCATGATCACCACTTACCTGCATACATTTTATCCAACCATATATGGTCTGCAAGAAATATTTAATTGGGGACAATCTTAATAGTTTATGTTAACCCTAGATTAGGTGGGCATATCAATCCACCCACACCTCCTACTCCAGATGGTTAAGTGTATTGATACACAGTTCTGTGGACTTCCTGGAGATTGATTCTCATATTGATGGGGAAGGTTGATTTGTATTCTTGTAAAGGAAGATAGTATACTGTTAAATGTGTTTTAACCAAATCCTGTGCCGAGGGACTATACTCACCTTGCATTGCCCCTATACAGAAAGTGAGTGAGGTAACGCTGATCAGAGGCCAGTAGTAGTTAAAAATGCACGTTATACCAGATTTGGCACCTTATACTCTGTCTTTTAAAATGTTTCATGTTTGCAATGTCCGAATCCACATGTCAAGTATATACAATTTCCTCCCAGGGTCGGTATGGGGGGACATTAGAAAGGGTGAGTCCTCTGACCCCCCCTCCTCCAGTTCCCTCCTCCCCTCCTCTTCACATTCCCCCACAACTCTTAACTTCCTTTCTCTTATTCCCAGTCCTTAGCTATCCCCTTTCTCTTTCTTTCCTCCAGACTCTTCTTATCTTACCCTCTCAATAGTGTAAAGATGAGTAGAAATATTTTGTACAGAGCAGTGTTTGTCAACTATTATATGTCAAAATCTAATAAACTATATTTGAGAAATAAAAAGTGTCCTAACGATGATATACATTCCTCTTCCATTGTCTAGAGAGGTTTTGAATTTACTATTGTTGTTGCTGGTGAATAAACCTTGTGTTCCCCTTCTGCTCCTAGGAGACTTTAACAGCTACCTAGATCCTATGCTTAATAGGCACCTACAATTCCTGTGAGTTGAAAGCCAAAAGTGCAGTACTGTCTTTTTTTCCATATGGAGATTGGATGGATAGATTTTTGGAGACCTAGATTCCCTAGAGAAAAGCAATTCTCACGCTATTTGAAAACTCACGTTCAGGATAAATGTGTGCATTGGCTCAATGGCTGCTCTCCGACTGCCAACATCCAATACATGCCTTGTGGCATTTCTAAACATTCCCCTCTCACAATATATTTAAAAACAAGACCTCTAGACAATCTTGCTAGGGGCCTTTGGAATCTGAATGCCTTCTGGTTACACCTGCTTTATGACCATGAGCGTAAAAAAAAGAAAGAAAGAAAGAAAGATTTTTTTCATATGCATGCGAATCATGCAGATATCCTCCAAACCTGGGAAATATTTAAAGCATATATGCGGGGGGTGTCTATACCTCAGAAATCACCGCTAATAAAAAGGCTGTGGCACTCCATTGCCAGCAGCTGGAATATCAAGTGCCTTAATTAGAGCAAACTTACATTAATGATGCCTCTGATTCAGCAAGTGAAGCTCAGTTGTCGCTCAGGATGTGCTGAACTGTTTGACTACTTCATCAGCCGAGAGAAAAAGTTTTATTTTAATAAACTGGCCTTTTATAAAGAGGGACAGAAAACTAGCCACCTATTGGCAAAAATTGTCCAATCACATCAAGGACTGACTGCTATAGGTTCTATCCAAACCTTTGGGAACCCAAAGAAGCAGGTGTCTGAAATGAAGGAGTGAAAGTGTCTATACCACGCCAGTAATCTTCATTTTCCCCAGAGGGGAAACACTGCTGATTTTGACTCATGTATGAGGTGAGCAGCCTGCAATACTGGTGGAGGTGAGCACAAGCATTTATTTAAATTCTTGCACTTTTGGTGAAATTATATTTTTGGATCCACTTCAATCAATCACTTGATATTTTTGATAAACGTTGATTTTACCCACATAATTATTTGGACTTAGTATTACTTATCTTTTATTATATATTGGGTTTTCACTGAATCATATTGGTTTTGCATATTTAATCATTTAGTAGTGCAGCACTGTTATTGTTATTTATACCAGTTCAAGTGGAACAAAAGCATTTTAAGTGATAGTAGCTACTTTTATTAACAATATTATTAATTTATTTTCACATTATTTTTATATTATTGGTTTGATTTTTTTTTTTTTTTTGACATTTGCACAATTTACTTTGGAGGAATTGCAAGGGGTGGTCAGTTCCTTTTCCAACTGTAAAGAGCCAGAAGATGACAGGCTATAGAGGTCTATATGTGTTAGTTATACTGATGTTATACTACCTTTTCTCTTGCAAGTGTTAAATGCCTCATTTGAACAAAATTGTCTACCACTATCCATGGCAAGGGTCACTATTATACTACTATTAAAATTAGATAAAGAGCCCACAGATCCTAGATCACATAGGCTTATATCTCTCCTTCAGAATGACATTAAAATATTATCAAAATTGTTAGCGTCTAGAATGAATAAGGTCATTTCTACCATTGTATACCCTGCCCAGGCGGGATTTGTGTCAAACAAATGAATGGCCATTACCCTCCATTACCCTCCACATGCTTTTTTTTAAACATACAAATGGCAGAAGACAACATGGGTCGAAGAACTTTACTGTCTTGGATGCCACCAAAGACTTCTATAGCGTAGAATGGCAGTACCTCGGGGCAGTCCTAGGCTCCTTCATTACTGTCCGCAAGTGATTGTTAGGGAGGCTGGAAAGATCTATTCCCCATTAAGACTGGGCAGGGGCATAAGACAGATGCAGGCAACTGAGCCACTGGTGGCTCTGATGAGATCTAATCCAAACTTTTCTGGTTTTCGATCTGCATCTGGGGATTACTCAGGCCTTTCCATTACCTGATCAAAATCTGCTTTGATGTTCTTGAATTAATCAGAGCATTTAGTGGCCCAATACTGATCTGTACAGTTAAAGTGGTTGTATACTCATTTTTTTAACTTTTACCTACAGGAAAGCTTACCTGTAGGCAAAAAAAATATCTCCTAAACCTGTACGGTTTAGGGGATATTCCTCTCGGTATGCGCCGCTGACTGCAGCGGCGCATGCGCACAAGGGGTTTCTCGGCCTGAAAATCCGGCAGTGGCCGACCGGCCGAAACTACGATATCGCGGCTTCGGCCACTCACAGCGCCAGAGCCGCGATACCCAGAAGAAACACAGAGGGAGCATGTCGGCTCCCTCGGCATGGATCGGGCCAGATGTCGGGGCCTTGTTCTAAGGTAAGTATTTCATAATGAGCTAGTATGTGGTGCATACTAGCTCATTATGCCTTTTGCTTTGAAGGTGTTAAAAAAAATAAAAATAATTAACGGGTTTACTACCGCTTTAACCTCCTTGTTTATGTATTTGGGGATCCAGATCAGTCAGACTCTCACAGATTTTTGTCACCTCAGTATAGCCCCATTACTTGGCCTTTTCAGAGACAAAGTGAAGATTTGGAACAAAATATAATAATGGTTATCTCTTATAAGTATAACCAATCTTATTAAATTGGAGCTCCACCCTAAAGTGGAGCTTCTGCTCATTGGAACCCTTCCCCCCTCCGGTGCCACAATTGGCACCTTTCAGGGAGGAGAGGGGTGCAGGTACCTGTACAGTACAGAATCTGCGGATATTTACGCCCCTTTCCGCAGGTCCCCCATTGTCTCCTGGGAAACACACGGATCCCAGAGACAGCAGAGACCATCCTTATTGCGCAGCGCGACTCGCGCATGTGCAGTAGGGAACCGGTAAATGAAGCCGCACTTCCTGATTCCCATACCCAAGATGGCGGCGGTAGCACCCGAGAGACAATCGAGAGATCGGCTTCGGGTGCCGACATCGCGGGCACGCTGGGCGGGTAAGTGTCCTTATTTTAAAAGTCAGCAGCTGCAGTATTTGTAGCTGCTGGCTTTTAAAAAAAAAAACGGTGGAACTCCCGCTTTAAGATGATCCTTATGCCCCAACTGTTGCACTTGAAGATACCCCTGAAGGTCTTTAGAATAGTCAATTACATGTTTTAATCTCTGTTTTGGCATACACAACATCCACCACTTAGGCTATAACAATAGCGATGACCAAAATTAAGGGGGGGGGGGGTTAGTAATACCCTACCCTTGGCTACATGGCAGCCCTACAACACATGCTGGGAGGCATGATCCAGCTGTTACTTTTAGTATTTCACAGCCTGAGCCTGACTCTACAATAGGAATTCTTCTATATCAAATGAAAGCTCAAGATATTTCTTCAGGGTTGGAATCTCTGCAGTTCCACAAACCCAGTAAATTGTCCCCAACATATGCACTCTTACAAAAGATTTGGAACAAAGCTAAACAAATAAAACAAGTTACAGGCTTTACCTCTTATAGCCCCATTTGGCACAAAAACACATACACAGAACTGGCCAGATTTCAGTGTGGTTCTAAAAGGATAACTTATGTGATTACACATTTAAATCAGATATTTGCTAATGGAACATTGTTTTCCCCCTCATCTTCCAGGACAGCTACCCGATAGATGATTGACTCTGCCCTCTACAGGAAACCCAAATCAAATACAATTTAAAAGGCCCCTCCCTTTCCTCTGACCTCAGTTGTTTTTGTAACATTTGTTATTTTTTTCAGGTCTGGTAACTGTGGTTGGCGGACCCCCCTTTTTTTGTGATACCCAGATGAGTTGTGACCATGTCTGTGGTATTTCTCTACTTTAGTAGAATAAAAAAAGGGCACCCTGTGTATGGAATGGATTACTTGCCTTGTGTGGTCTCAGTAGTGGCAACTTCTAATTCACATATCTGCCATTTGCCTGTATATGTGTAAATGTTCGAGTAATGAATGAATGAATGAATGAAATACTTGTATAGCGCACAATGCGAACTGAATCGCCTCTAGGCGCTGTGGCGAGCTTTGATCATCTGCTAAAAGAGGAAGGTCTTGAGTTTTTTCCTAAAAGCCAGGTGATTTTCTTCCAGGCGGATGTTGATTGGTAGAGCATTCCATAGCCAAGGCCCTTGGACAGCGAATCTCCGATCACCCTTGGATTTATACCGGGCTTTGGGCACGAGGAGGAGGTTTTTGTTGGCTGATCGAAGACTGCGGTTTGGTGTGTAATGATTTATTTTCTCCATTAGGTATTGCGGAGCTTCTCTATGCACACATTTGTGGGTGAGGCAAAGGGTCTTGAACGTGATCCGATTTTATACGGTTAGCCAATGTAAGCTCCTCAGTGAAGGAGAAATGGATTCCCAGGGTTTTTTTCCTGTTATCAGCCTTGCTGCCGTGTTTTGGATCAGTTGTAATCGCGCAAGTTGATATTGTGGTAATCCTATGTAAAGCGAGTTTGCGTAGTCCAGTCGTGAATTAATGATTGTTCCAACTACCACTGCTTTGTCATTCTTTGGGATAAAAGGGATGAGTCTGCGAAGCATGCGCAGCAGATGGTGAGATCGACTGACTACAGATCCTATTTGCGCATCCATTGACATTTGTGTGTCTAAAATAACCCCGAGACTCTTCGCTTTGGTCTTTGGGGAGATAGTCTGCCCAAAGATGGTTGGTGGAGACCAGGAGGTTTTGGTTGCGGGCTTATGATTTGGGTGTAAGATAAGAAGCTCTGTCTTTGATTGGTTCAGCTGGAGGGAGTTGGTGGTCATCCAGTCCTCTATTGATTTGAGGCAGTTTTCAAGTTGTTGTTGGTGATCTTTTTTTCCATTGATCCGGAAATAAAGTTGCGTGTCGTCAGCGTAAGAGTGGAAGCAGAGATCTGAGCATCTGATGATTTGAAGGAGTGGGCGAATGTAAATGTTGAAGAGAACGGGTGACAACGGAGAGCCTTGAGGGCTCGTGTTTTTTTCCTGCATTGAGTGTACCAAGATGGTGTCTGTCACACTTCTGGTGATGCACTCCGCTGGAACTGGAAGTGATATGTCGCATTTCCAGACGCTGATGTCTTAAATCGGCTCAGCGTGGATGCAATGCAGGGGATTCGCTGCTTTGGGAAACAGTCTGCCAGATGCAGATCAGACTAGTTTAGCAGCACAGCAGTGGTCAGCAGTCTATCTCACTAGCCAGTTTAGTATCCTCTCTATGGAGTCAGAGGACCTACCTGCTCAAGTTAAACCAGCGGCTGCATCTGGGTCCAATCCTGCCACCAAGTTAAGTGTCTCTCCAGAACATGTTAGAGCTGCTACAGTTGGGGGGTCTGTATATATTTATTGTCCTTTTTTTTTAAAGGAGTTACTAATATACTGTTTTTTATGCTGTTTTTTTCTAGGTTGATAAACCTGTAAAGAAAAAATGTGGGAACTGTAGAGCTAGGCTTCCTGAGGGTTATAAAAAACATTTTTGTGAGGATTGTATTCCTTCAGGGTCAGGATCTTGTTCTGTTTCCTCAGTTAAGGAATTGATGGCTTCTATGAAAGAAGTAGTTGCCTCTGTTTAGTCCTTTAATGACAGATTAGCAGGGATAGGCCCTTCCACTTCAAAATCTGCTACTATGGCTCAGGAACCTTCAATCTCTGCTAGATCTCTCCCTCTCTTAGTATCAGAGACCATTAGTTCACGAGATGTTTCTGACCTAGAAGAGGGTAAGAATGCAGTATCTGCATCTGATGAGGAATCTGCGCCTGAGGTTGAAAATACTGGCAGCTCAACTAGGTATCTTTTTCCAGTTGAAGATATTGATGAACTATTAAAGGCAATATATACTTCTAAACAGATCAAGATGCCTCAGCAAGCCCAATCTGTTCAGGATAAGATGTACAGAGGCCTACAGGGATGTAAACCTAGGTCTTTTTCAGTACATCACTTACTCAAGGACATGATATTTTCTGAATGGAAAGAACCTGAAAGTAGGTTGTTCCAGTCTAGAGGACATAAGAGAAGGTTTCCCTTTCAGTCCGATTTTGAGGAGGTGTTTTTCAAATGTGCTAAGTTAGACACTCCTATGTCACAAGTATCTAAAAAATAGGAATTCTCATTTGAGGATTCTGGAGTCCTTAAGGATCAAATGGATAGGAAGGCTGACTCTTTATTACATAAGGCCTGGGATGCCTCTGCATTTTCTTTAGGGCCAGCTATAGCGTCCTCTTGTGTTGCTAGGAATTTGAATGTATGGATTCAATGTCTGGGTGACCTTCTCTTCTCGGACACCCCCATAGAGGAGGTCAGGAAATCTCTCCCCCTTATTGCCAAATCACATTTTGGCTGATTTGGCAGTGGATTCAGTTAGGTGGCCAGGACATGAGCCCTCATTAATTCAACTAGACGGGCCATCCGGCTAAAATCTTGGGGGGGGAACTTACCTCCAAGAATAAACTTAGTGGCATACCCTTTGAGGGCAAGCTCTTATTCAGTTCTTCCTAGCTCTTCCTAGTTCTTTCTAGCTCGTTCCTCCGAGAAGAGTAAGCGGTTTGCATCTTCTCAAAGAATAAGCCCCAGAATAAGAGGCATTTTTGTGGCTTCCAAAACAAGTTTCATTTTAAAACCAATAGGCAACAGGTAAAGAAGAAGTGATCTTTTAATAAAGACAAGCAAAAAGGGGGAACACTCTTTGCTCCTTCAGCCCCTTCCAAAAATCCCCAGTGATGCCAGAGTGGGGGTAAGGGGAAGATTGTCCCATTTCATAAAGGAATGGGCAGAGATTTCCAACAATCCATTTATCCTCCAAATGTTAGAAAGGGGTTACAGGTTGGAATTCAAAAGCCTCCCTTCCCAAAGATTTTTTCTTACCCATCTGCCGAGAGACCAAGAGAGATGGCAGGCCATGGTGAATCTGATTACTATGTGGGAAACGGAGGGAGTTATTTCTCTCATTTCAAAAGTTCAAAAATTCTGGGGATTTTATTGTCACGTCTTTCTGGTCGGGAAGGCTTCCGGCGGGTTTCGTATGGTCATCAATTTAAGCGTCCTGAACAAATTCATAGTTTACAGACATTTCCAGATAGAAAACAATTATTCTGTGTTCATGGTAACCCTGGATCTTCAGGACATTTATCTTCATGTACCAATCTGCTGGAGTCATCAAAAGTTCCTCAGATTTACAGTTCTCATAGAGAATGGTCCAAGTCATTGGCAGTTCAAAGCCCTTCCTTTTGGTCTCTTGGCAGCACCCAGGATTTTCTGGCTGAAGTCATGGCCTATTTTAGGATACAGAGGGTGTCGATCGTCCCATATTTAGACAATTTTATGGTCTTTGCCTGAGACAAAGAGACCCTTATTCAGGATCTACAGTTGATCTTACGGACCTTTCAGAAATTGGGGTGGAAGATCAACCAGCAAAAGTCTTGCCTGGTGCTCTCCCAGAACATACCTTTGGGTTATCTAATAGATACTGTTGCCCAAAAGATTTTTCTTCCAGAAGAAAAGGTTTTAAAGATTCTTCTCTCTGTGCAGAGCTTCAGGTTGCTCCCACAATTCTCCCTTTGGCAGATCATGCAGTTATTGGGTTTTATGACTGCGGCCATCCCAGGGGTGTCTTTGGCCCAATTGCACTCCAGGCCCCTTCAGGCATTTCTTCTGTACCATTGGGATTGCAGAAACAGCTCTTTGGATCAGCTTGTTCAGCTTCCAAGAGAGGATTTTCTCAATCTGTTCTGGTGGGAGCAGCGGGAACATCTGCAGTGAGGGAAGGACTGATGCCCCAATAAAAATGACCACAGGTGCCAGTTTGTGGGGCTGTGGTGCTCACTCAGAGGACTGGCAGGCCCAGGGAGCCTGGTTGCCGGAGGAGGCATGCCGCTCCAAATTTCAGAGAACTGTTAGCTTTGGTGAAGGCTATAATGGCTCTGAAGGAGAGGCTCTATTCAAGAGACCTGTTGATTTTCTCAGACAACACCACGACTGTGGCATACCTAAACAAGCAAGGGGGCACTTGCTCTTATACTTTTCTAGTGTTAACCCAGCAGATTCTGTCCTGGGCAGAGGAAAATGCCACTTCAATCAGGGCGGTGTACATCAGTGGGACAGAGAATGTCCTGGTGGACTATCTGAGCAGGGTGAACTTCAGTACCAGCAGTTGGGAACTACATCAAGGCATGTTTCAGGAGATCATGCTAAAGTGGGGTCTTCCCACAGTGGATCTTTTTGCTTCCAGTCTTAACAAAATACTGCTGGCCTGGCGCATGCGCGGCAGCTCGATGGACGGACGCTTCCCCTGAGAGCTCCGCTCCGCTCCAGCCTGATACGCCCGCCAGAGCGAACATTAGCTGAAGAAAACCGGCCGGATCGCTCCACCGTCCGCACGAAGCTCCGGGGATCCCGTTCGTATGCCCGGCGGCTCCGCCAGACGGGATTTATCCCGTCAACTCGACCCCGGAGCTCAGGCCTCAGATCGTGCCAAGATGGCGGCCGCCATTTCCCCACGAGGCCTACCTCAGAATCCAGGCCAATCCGCCGCGGAGATGCAAGGCTGGGACACACTAACGGAGGGACATCATCCTCAGACTGTGAGTGATAATCTGGCTCAGCCATTTCTGTCCCCTGCGTCCACAGAGTCGCTATTGAGTAGAGTGCTGGATGGGCCCCCCACCTCCCCCATGGAGGACATCATCAATACCCCTGATCACCATAGTACTCGCCCTAATACTGCCCAGCATTCCCCTCATGATCTATCTTCTCTGATGAACACCTTTTCTGAGATGTTAGCCAGAGGATTGGCCCAAACTGCTGCTCAAATTACATCCACCATTCAGGCTGATCTTCTCCATTTGGGAACCAGAATTGAAGCTATTGAATTTAAAACAGACCAAATGGCAGCTGTGGCTAATCAAAATACTGACAGGATTCAGGACCTACATGAACAACTGGACTTTGCATACTCGAAAATAGATGACCTCGAGAATAGATCTCGCAGATACAATTTTAGGCTCAGAGGCCTCCCGGAATCATTTAAAGACACAGACAAGATTGTTCGTGCGTTCATCAAAACTCTGATCCCTGACATTCCTGACCACCGCCTGGAGCTGGACCGAGCCCATCGAGCTCTTCAATCCCCACGACAAGATGGCCTTCCTAGGGACATTGTGGTGAAACCTCATTTCTTTGGTGTAAAGGAGGAGGTCATGCGCAAAGCCAGAGTCACCGAAAACCTTTCCATCCAGGGTCATCCGATACAACTTTTCGCTGACCTTTCACCGTACACAATACAGCAACGGAGATCACTCAAGCCCCTCTTACAAGTCCTGATGCAAAAATCAATTACTTACAGATGGTCCTTTCCATTGCGCCTGAACTTCTCATTTCAGAACAAACCTTACAGCTTCTCCAACTTAGTGGAAGGGGAACGCCTCTTTCTTCGACTGGGCCTCATATCCCATTCTCCCGCTTCGACACCTGATACAAGGAACCCGACGTCGGCCAAACGTCCTCCTCCTTCTAGCCCCATCCAACCTCTATGGCAAAAGCAGCAAGCAAAACGCTCTAAAGACGGTCGTCCACCCTAAAGCGAACTCAAAAACTCTTCTTTTTGATTTTATTGAAAGGGCGTGCTCATTTTTCAGCCCTAGTTCTTCCGGTGGTTCATTTAAGTATCCTCAGAATTTTTTTTTTTTTTTTTGTTTCTGTATTTTGTGTGTTTTTTTTTTTCAACATGTTTTAGGCCCCTCTCTTCCCATATCCCCCTGTTTTAGGCGGAATGGCTGGAGCGGCTGCACTTCGCCTCCCTGTGCTTCAGAGTGAGCCCCTGATTGTTTTCCTGGGCCCACCTGGAGACCACTTTTGACCCTCCCTTGGGTAGACCCCAGGGCAGGGAGATCCTAGGGGCAAGGACGGCGGCTGTCCTACCCCACATGAGATCTTGGTTAACACCTAAGCCGCACCCTTTTTTATTTTTGGTGCTTATTGCTTTTTTTTAATCTTTTCATCTATTTAATTTACTTTTATTGTTGTTTGCTTCACATAATTTTGTGATTTTCTTTTTTCTCTTTTTTCACTTTTTTGCTAATCCAGAAATGAGTTACTCATACCCGATGCTTGTTCTCGCAGGATTTCATTGTTCTACTATTTGTTTGAATGACCAGACTGTCAATACTAACCTATGTTTTTTTTCTCTTATAGTTTCTCTTTCCTTCCTCTTATCCTTCTTCTTTCGTGTCGGTGGGACACCCTGCACTGTGGTTGCTGACCACCAGATGTTCCCTGTTCACCCGAGGTCTGCACCTTTTGAGCTCTCCCGTTCCCTACTATTAGTTTCGGTAAGGTCTATAATGTTGATGTTGCGTGTTGCTCCCCTTCTGATCGATGCATTCTGACACTACTAATCTGGTCCCACTAAAGATTGCCTCTCATAATGTCCAAGGGATGAACTCGCCTGTTAAACGGCGCAAATTGTTCAACCACTACAGATCCCAGGGACTTGACATACTCCTTCTACAGGAAACCCATTTCCCATCTTCTTATAACCCTCCCTTCATGCATGGCTCATACCCTCAGTTTTTTTTATCCAATGCACAGAATAAGACGAAGGGAGTAGCCATCTGTTTCAGAAAACATCTAAAATTTTCCCCTTCAGAAGTGGTGAGGGATCAATTAGGCAGATATATTTTGGTTAAAGGCACGATAGACGGCGTACACTACTCCGTAGTCTCTTACTACACCCCTAATAAAGGCCAGGCTTCCTTTTTTGCCTCCATGATGTCCTCCATCGGCCCTCAGCTGGAAGGTAAAGTTATTATGGGTGGTGACACGAATATTCCTTTCGATCACTCTCTGGATAAATCAGGCTCTGGCAGCCCTAATACACGGAGGCCCCCAAAGCAAAGTACCAAAATAGCCTCTTCTCTTCGGGCCCTGGGCCTGGTGGACATTTGGAGGGAATTAAACCCAAGATCTAAAGATTATACACACTACTCTGCCCCTCATCGCCTCTATTCTAGGATAGATCATATATTTATTCAATCACAAAACATTCCTGAGGCTCAGAAAGCAGTCATCAGGGACACCTCCCTTTCCGATCACTCTCTAGTTGTTCTTTTTCTACTCCGTTCTCATAACTCTCCCAAGCATTTCACCTGGAGGCTTAATGAAAGCATTTTAAGTGATCCGGCACAATGTGAAATCCTTGCGCACGAAATTTTAGAATATTTCTGCATCAATAATACTGCATCTATATCCCCAGACACCCTCTGGGCCGCCCATAAGGCGGTGATTAGGGGGAAAATTATTCAGATCACCTCACGACTAAAGAGAGAGAGAGCAGCGGTTATTTCCGACCTCCAAAGGTCATTTCAAGCACTCAGTAAATCTCATAAACGAAACCCCACCAAGGTTTCTTTGGAATCCCTTGAATCCACTCGAGTAGCCTTAAATCTAGTTTTAACCACGGAGGCTGAAAAACAGCTTCGCTGGTCTGGTGCCCGTTTTTATTTCCAAAAAGATAAGATTGGTACTAAACTGGCGGCGAACTTGTCTCCTAAACCTCGATCTGTTCACTTCCCTAGGATACGCATGCCAACTGGAGATCTTACCCAAAACCCGTGCAAGATTATGAAAGCATTTCAGGAATACTACACCTCACTTTATAAAAATTACACTATTGACTCTCCTACTCACATAGTTGATTTTCTGAGTAATCTTCCTCTTCCGAAACTCTCTAAGGAAAACTCTGATATCATGGATAGCCCGGTTACGGAGGCGGAAGTTATTCAGGTTATTAAACAGCTTAAAACACAATCAGCTCCAGGCCCTGATGGCTTCTCGGTAGCATACTATAAAAAATTTTCAACTCAACTCATCCCATATATGGTCCGATTTTTCAACCATATTAGATCCGAATCTCCCCTGGATGGAGCCCTGAACCTGGCCTATGTCTCAGTCATTCCCAAACCGGGCAAAGATGCATCTTTAGTATCTAATTATCGCCCGATCTCTTTAATAAATAACGATCTCAAAATCTTGACGAAAGTTTTAGCCAATAGGCTCTCTTCTTATATAGCACTTTACATCCACAAAGACCAGGTGGGCTTCATCCCGGGGAGACAGGGACCAGACCAAATTCGGAGAGCAATTGATATTATTTCCCTCCTCAATTCACAATGGAACGGTGGCCCTCAGCAAGCAGGCTACCTCCTCTCCATTGACCTACAAAAGGCATTCGACACAGTAACCTGGCCCTATCTTTTTAAGGTCCTGGAGCACTGGGGTTTTGGCCCACGATTTTTGGGGATCTTGCGAGCTTTGTACTCGAACCCCCTTGCCCGGGTTCGTTTGCAAGGCTGTTATTCTGACCCTTTCCCCATTGAAAAAGGGACAAGACAAGGTTGCCCACTTTCCCCCATCCTTTTCGCTATCGCCATTGAGACATTGGCCATAGCGATCAGGCATAACCCTAACATTAAAGGTGTCCTTTGCGGAGGACAAGAACACAAATGCGCACTATTTGCGGATGATATCCTCATGTTCGTTACGTCCCCACTAATCTCTACGCCCAATATACTCTCCCTGCTTGACCAGTTTAGTAGAATTTCAGGTCTCCATGTTAATGTCTCCAAATCCATAGCCTTAAATATCACGGTTCCTCCTGAGTTACTACAGAATATTCAGAACCACTTTCCAATTCATTGGTGCACGTCACACTTCCCATACCTAGGAATTAACCTCACGCCGAAATTCGAAACCCTTTTCTCTGCGAACTTCCCAGCTGCCTTTAAATCACTCACTGCTGACCTGTCCTCCTGGTCCAAATTCGAGCTTTCTTGGCTAGGACGCATTAATTCTATAAAAATGACTTTCCTCCCACGTATCCTATACCTATTTAGGGCTCTCCCTATCCCAATTCGCAAATCGCAGTTACATAAAATCCAATCCAGCATATTACAATTTATCTGGGGTTCCAAAGGTAGGAGATGCTCTAAACATATCTTATATCGTCTTAAATCTCAAGGGGGACTTGCCCTACCTAATATATGGTGGTACTATCAAGCAGCGAGGCTAGCCCAGTTTTCCATTGTCTATACTAGGGGTACCAAACCTGACTGGGTTGCTATGGAGAGACAAGCAGTCCCTAGACACACGTTAGACTATCTCATCGGAGTTCCAACCAAAATGAGACCTCCAATTTTAGCCCCCACTCTCTCTCACTCCTTGTCCCTGTGTGACCTTTTGTATAAAAATTCAGCCCTGATCTCTCCATGGCGCCCACTGACGCATATCTTTCATAACCCTAAATTCCCTCCTGGATTGAATATTGTTGCTTTCAAATGGTGGCTCAATAAAGGCTTATTTAGAATAGGGAATTATTTCACCCCCTCAGGTCCCTTCTCCCTTTCCTACTGCCGCAAAAAACTGGAAATGCCAAATGAGGAGAGGTTCCGCTTTTCACAGATCTCACACTTCCTCCATTCTTTATGGCCGGATAAATCAATCCCCCTTAAAGTTACAAATTATGAAACATGGTGCTCGGATGTAGTTGATCAGAGGGGAGGAATATCCATCATCTATTCATCCTTGGCCTCGGCTATGTCGAAACCTTCTTATGCCCAGGCTTGGGAGAAGGATCTAGACTTGCAATGGGAGAGCGACAAATGGTTCTCCTGCCTCCAACGGTCCTATAAGGGCATTATGAATGTGTCTCTGATTGAAGCTAGTCTCAAAATTCTTCTTAGATGGTACAGAGTTCCCTACCTTATTGCAAAAATTTATCCTGACGCATCTCCGTTATGTTTTCGTCAATGTAATCATATTGGTACCCTACTCCACACCTGGTGGTCATGCCCACGTTTGAGGGGCCTTTGGAATAAGACCTTTGCTCTGCTACGCAAACTTACACGTGCCCAGATCCCCCAAACGCCAGATGTTGCATTATTAAACCCCAAAATTGAAGGCATTTCCAAATATTCTCAAGCGCTGATCTTCTTCATCCTCTTAGGCACGAGAATTACAATAGCTGCCCACTGGAAAAAAACGACAGTTTCGTTCTCTGCGGTGAAAAATAAAGTTTCCTGGATCATGACACAGGAGAAAATAGTCAGTACCATACAAGACAAGAAGCGTAGGTTTGAGCTTATATGGGAACCCTGGGCCAAATATTGCCACATCCCACTTTACCCGGGTTATTCTTTCTCTAATTGATGGTTCTTTTGGGTGTCCCACCTTCTATCGGTTTCTCTCCTCTTTCTCTTTTCTCCTTTCTTCTACTTCTTACCTTTTTCTTACTTTAGCTCACTTTCCCCTGCTCTCTTTACTTTATTGATATCTTTATCTTTCTTCTATTCTTGCTAATGTCTGGTCTATACCGGTTAGGTTTTGGTTTTAACATGGTTAGTAACATAGTTGATCAGGTGGGAGGGGAGGTATATCCCTCTACCTCCTTCCTCCATTGTTACTTGGTTTACGGTGCTGGGGCTTTTACATACTTAGTTATGCTACACTTTCTGTGGAAATAATTAAATAAGATAACCCCCCGTCCTGTTGGCTGGGGAGTCATTGGAGGTCCCATCTACTTTGTTTCCCACACTGGGGTGGAGCCTTGATAGCTAGCGGGGGGGGGGGGATGGGCAGGGGGAGTCCCCGGTCGCAGCAAGTTCCCGTAAGGGGCGGCTGGGGAGGTCTCTTGTTCTTTGCTCTACCGTGTTGCATTGCGGGTGGGTGGGGAAGGTTATTTCTCCCCTGGATGTTCCACCTCCTTGCTCCCCTTCACCCTGTTCTTTTGTATGATCTGTTATCTCGCTTTTATGTTATGGGATCTGACGAAAATCCAGCTTAGACAGCTTATTTTCACTCCCACTCTAGCCTCATACGTGTACTGTTTTTTTTTTTTCTTGTGCTTGTTTCTTCTTGACGAACTGAGTAACATTTTTGGCCTTATGGCTGGTTAGTTATATTTCTGTAACTTGTTTCGCTCATCGAATTCATCCTGTACATTGATGTTTCTATTGCTTTGTACTGCTGTAATCAAAAAATAAAAAACTTTTGAAAGAAAATACTGCTGGCCTTCTTCTCACTGGAAAGAGACGAAGTCCTTAGGGACAGATGTACTCTCGTTCCTGTGGGATTTCACTCTAGCCTACGCCTTCCCTCCATTTCCCCTCTTACCGCTAGTAGTTCGGAAAATTATTCAGGACCATGCGTAAGTAATTTTGATTGCCCCTTTGTGGCCCAGGAGGAGTTGGTTCTCCTCACTGAGAGCCCTCTCAATAGATCCAACCTGTTCCCTGCTGGAACCTGTTCCCTGCAGGGAGAAGAATTTCTAATCTAGAGTTTCTTTCTTGTAAAGATCCTTTCCTGAGGATTTTAGAGGACAGGGTAGTGATTAGGCCCGATCCTTTGTATTTACCCAAAGTTTCTTCCAGCTTTCACAGGTCCCAGGAGGTAGTTCTTCCTACTTTTTGTACCTCTCCCAAGAATTCAGAAGAGGATAGATTTAGTTTTTTGGACATGAAAAGATGTCTTCTGCTATATATTGAAAGGTCTATTGAGTTTAGGCGTTCCTTCCAACTCTTAGTGTTTAGTAGCCCCAAGAAGGGGACTAAAGCGTCTATGAGTTCCATTGCCTGATGGATTAGGGAAGCTATTTGTGAGGCATAGAAAGCATAAGGTCGCAACCCTCCTTCTAGAATTAGAGCTTGTTCAATGAGATTCATGGCCACATCATGGACAGAAAGAGTGGGAGCATCATGGGAAGAAATTTCTAAAAACATTATAGAGTCCAGATGCTCTCCAGCCAGGACCTCTCCTTTGGTAGTCAGGCTGTCGTCCCTCCTTAAGGTACAGAATCTTGCTTATCCTCTCAAGTAGCTGTCCTGGAAGATGAGGGGGAAAACCCCTATTAGACTTACCGGTAACGGTATTTCCATGAATCTTTCAGGACAGTGTCTATATTCCGACCCTGTTCTGTATTTAATGGTTGCCTTTGTTTACCTGGTGGTGGTGTTTTTATGTAAGTTTCTGTTTTTTCCTCTGCTGAGTGCACTTTTGGTGGAGGTTTACTTGACCTTCTAACAACTGAGGGTCAGAGGAAAGGGAGGGGCCTTTTAAATTGTGTCCGATTTGTGTTTCCTGTAGAGGGCTGAGCCAATCATCTCTCAAGTAGCTGTCCTGGAAGATTCATGGAAATACCGTTACCGATAAGTCTAATGGGGTTATCCTTTAGGGAAATGCTTTCAAAATTCTCACTCATGCAACATATGCATTTTTCGTATATACAACTCCTTTGCGCTGTACAAGCCCAGAGCAATACTTGTGAATAGGTGCTTTCTCCCACTCAGATCTTTTTCCCACTCAGATTAATGTGATACTAAACTGAGAAGTATTAATTGCCATAATACATGCACACACATCATATATATCCACTATCCACATGTGAAATCCCCCAAAATATAACACAAACTATCAATAGAGAATAGTAGGCTTACAATGAGAAACAGTCTCTGAACTGATGTAACGTCCACTAATGTAGCACATGCAGAACAGGTGGATGATTCCATGAGGCACTTTTAGTTAGGATACGCCAGTTATACTTTGTAATATATCTCTTTTATCTCAATTTCTAACAATTCAATTCTGCTAGGTATTCTCGCTTTATTTTATTTTATTTTTTTGTTTTAGTCTGGATGTATTCTATTTTTAAAAATTGCCTTTTTATGTTTTTTTATGTAATTCACATCTGGTGAATATTAGTCTGTTGGGGTCTGTAGTTCTTCTGCTGCCACGTGTGCAATTAGGAAACATGGTACCTTTTCGGTTCTTGGTCCAATTCCCCTCTCCTTTTACCTTCCCATGCTAGCTGTTTGGTCCTTGTTATGTGTAGAGCCTAAAATTCTGATATCCACTCCCCTAATTAAATAGAGCACTGTTTTCCATCTAGTCATTGGTTTTAAAAAGAAGCCAATAGAAGCTTCAAAATGCATTACCATAGCAACTAATCTGCCCACAGCATGACATCACATTCGCTTCTGTGCTTCAGGGTGTTTCTTCCAACTTCTACGATCGGTGGATTAAGCTTCCCATCCATTGACAGCGAATTGCTGGCTGGCACAAGATGTTTATATCTTTGTTTCTGTAGGTTTGTATTTGGAGGTTTAACACTACTAAATACCTAATAACACCACTTAGTTGTGTTGTGTTGTATGAATAACTGTTTTACAGATTCAAACAAACCTTTATTAAACATCAAATGTTTATTTTGTGCATTAACCACTTGCCTACTGGGCACTTTCCTGACCAGGCCAAATTTCAGCTTTCAGTGCTGTCATACTTTGAATGACAATTGCACTGTCATACAACACTGTACCACATGACATTTTTATCATTTTTTTTTAGACAGATAGCGCTTTCTTCTGGGGGTATTTTCTACTAAAAAAATGAAGAAATACCAAAAATTTAACAAGAGACACTTTCTTTGTTTTCATTATAAACATTTTCAAATAAGTAATTTTTCTTCTTCACTGATATGTGCTAATAAGGCTGCACTGATGGGCACCGATGAAGCTGCACTGATGGACACTGATGAGGTTTCACTGATGAGGCTGCACTGATGGGGCTGCACTAATGAGGTGGCACTGATGGCCATTGATTGGCATTGCTGAGGTGGCACTGATGAACACTGATATGCTGCACCGGTGGACAATGATATGCTGCACTACATATGATGAGCTGTGAATGAACATAGCTGATCACATGGTAAAGGGCTGCTGTGATTGCACCTTTACACTCAATCTGTGATCAGCTGTGTCTGACAGACACAGTAGTCACAGAGCATGCCTGATGCGCACCCCAAGGGCATGCAGGAGGGTGGGGTTCTGAAAGGACATTAATAGACGCCCTCCTAGAACTGGACGACTGGGCTGTAGCTGTCTTTCAGCTATAGCATGGCTTTCATTTTGTTCAGACTGCATTTGCATCCAAGGTTCTTTTTTTTACTTAACAGGTATTAGCAATTACATTTGATATATTTAACACTGATTTATATTAAAACTAAATGTAATCAATCAGCATACTATATCATGCCCACATGATATAGGAGCATATGGAGGAGGAGAGAGGGAGGGGAGTGTAATAAAAGTGTAGGGGAGTGTAATTTACCAATCTGTATATGCCCACATACTCTATACTACTCTATTACTCTATACTCTATACAGGTTGCATCGATAAGAAAAGGAGGAAAATAAGAGCTTAGAAGGGAACTGAAATCTAAGCATGCTAGAGGACACTTGTCTACACAATCTCAACCTGCAGTGGGGCACAGAGAAGGTGGGAGGGACAGATAAAGGCAGGATTAACCAGGTATATTTCACTCCACACAAAACAAATGCTTTAGTGTCTTAGTGAGTATGTTATCAAGTATGTATTAAGAGTTTCTTATACTCTGGGTTTAATGACACTTTAATTTCATGCAAAATACTGAAACAACAAAAGGTTTTATATGTTGGTGCTATGGCATGATAATGTTGTAATTTATTAAGCATTACCCCTCCAGTGCATTGAAGTAATAGAAGAATAATCCCTTTCTTCATGTCCAGTGGGAAGCGACACTGGAGGAGGTACAGCTTAGATCCCTCAATACTTCCCAGTGGCTTTCCCAACAATTAATTTTTTATGTTCTCATTATACCCCTGCAAAAAAAATTAGAAAAGGAGTACTAGATGACCCACTTTGTGGTAGGTGCCATAAGGACCATGGTGATATAATACACCTATTGTGGCATTGGTCTAATATTCATATTTACTGGACAGGAGTGGTAGGCAGTCTAAATGAGATATTTAGGTGTAATATTAAAGTTGACCCAAAACAATGCATTTTGGGAATAACAGATACTTTGTGGTACAAGAACACACCCAAGAGGCCATTTCTAGAGAACTGTTTCAAGCCTATAGGCTTGTACTGCACCGCTGGAAAGTGCTGAATCCTCCTGCTGTTCCCGAGTGGATTTGGCGGGTTGGGACCACAGTGATGCTAGAATGGTATATTTATCAGTACAGAGTCTAAAATGATAAGTTTGAAAACATATGAGCAACCTTGGCTTGATTTGCACACACGGTTTATCCCCACTAGGCCTGGTGATAGGCAGGATGGTGTCACTAGGAGTAACAGTAGACCTGACTAATGCTTCATCTTCTGTCTTTGCTTTTTATTATGTGAATTTTATTCTTGACAACTATGACCTGTGGATTGGTGTGGTTATGTCCTACATCTTTTGTATTCCATAGCTACGTATCCATTGTAACCACTAATTGCATTTCCTCTGTACCACAGTTTCATTGTTGCTCTTGATTTACTGTATATGACTTTTTAATAAAGCTCTCGCTTTGTAATAAAAACATTTTTATTGTCATGCCTGTAGGCCATTTGGGCCCTCAAAAGCCAGACTGAAAAACTCTCAGCTAACAACCTCTAACCTAAAAACACCCAGTTATTAATTCTCATGGAACACTCACTCCAAACATTACAAAAGTGAAAATCAATGGAAATGGAAAAACTGGGCGTATTTTAGCCAGGCTTCCAAGATACAAACATAAAATAATGAATATTTTATCAAGTTGCACAGTTTTGTGACCTCTACTTGCGACCTTTGTCTACATAGATTATTTCTGGAAAAAGTGAACTTCAAAGTGCATTTAAACCCAAAACCAAAAAAGTTATATTTTGCAGCTCACCTACAAGGATCTAGACACAGAAGTACCTAGGCATACTCATATACCCAGAAGTAGAGATGAGCCTGAAGAAAATGTTTTAAAATCAAAATGTTACCAAAAAAGTTATTAAAGCCATATTTAACCTAAAAATAAAATTGTAATATATTGCAGCTTACCAATTCATAGATGTGGCAACTGCATTTCTTTTCTAATAAAATCAACTTTGTCTGTGATGTGGCTCATTGTGCTTGAGGATATACCGCTGTACATCTGTGCTAGAATACAGCCTCCCAGTATCAGCCGGCCTAGTTATACTGCCCTTGCCATAAGGACTGTGTTAGCGTTCAGCTAGGATCCATGTTGTGTCTGTGCAGAATGGCTTTTTTACTGGTTACTGAGAGTTACTGAACCAGTTTGTCACGTATCAGATAAGACCAGAACTGTGTGGACTGAACAGAGGAAACCAGAAACACATGTAAGTGAAAAATAATGGTGTTTATTTACATAGGTGAAAAGTAAGTGAATATAATAGTGCACAACCAACCCAAAACCACAAACAACAATGATATATACAAATATTGGGGAATACCAGAATCGTAACAAAAGCCAGGCCGAGGTCATACACAGGGGGGGTCAGCAGATGGGTAAGGATCGGGAACCAACAGAACAGGGCGAGGACAGATGGATGGATGGGCTGTAGAGCAGGGATCCAAGGCAAACAGGAGGGACAGGTCCAGGATGGGGTCAGATACAGGCTCAAGGTCAGGATAGCAGGCTCAAGGTCGGGATAGCAGGCTCAAGGTCAGGATAGCAGGCTCAATGTCAGGATCCAGGGAGAAAGATACCAAGGCGAGCATGTGTGGGCTTTCCGGGTATTTATAATGCCGCGTACACACGGGCGGACTGTATGGCGTACTTAGTCCGTCGAAACACATTTCAGCGGACAGTCCGCTCGTGTGTGGGCTTCAGCAGACTTTTTCAGCGTGCAGTCCGGCGTACTAAGAATTTCGGATTTTTCGAAATTCTGTCCGTCATACTTTGGTTTCAGCGGACAATCCGCTCGTCAGTAGGCTAGTTCGACGGACTAAGAATGGCGCATGCCCAGAAAGGATTTACACGGCGGAAGGGTGCTTTGCTGTGTATTGGACTTCCTATTTCTAGTCCCGTCGTACGTGCTGTACACGTCACCGCGCAAGCTTTCGACGGACTGTTTGGGTATCCGTGTGTGGTCAAGTCCGTTCAGTGGAAAGTATGACGGACTGTCCGTCGGATTGTATGACGGACTAAGTACGCCATACAGTCCGCTCGTGTGTACGCGGCATAAGACTGCATTAATTGTCCTCAAGTAACACCTGAGTGCAGGAAGTGTTGCCTGCTTCCTACTGCCAGGATCCATCCGCTGGTGGAAGCTAGTACTGCGGGCCAATGGTGACATAACAAATGATGGATCTTACCAGCGGACGGACCCTTTCCTGACAGGACCCCCCTCAAAGGAGCGGCCTCCGGACACTCCAATTGGCTGAAATTGTCCATAGACTATGGCGTCAAACAGAACACTGGATGGGGGTATATCAGGCTGTGCAACAGGCTCTTCAGGCAGGGCATCAAGGCAGACAGAGGGCTCCAGGCTGTCGGACTGGGCTGCAGTCACCTTGAACTGGGCAACAGGCACATCAGGCTGGGCAGCAGGCACAGGCACCTCAGGCTGGACAGCAGACAGGAACACCTCAGGCTGGATGGCATCGGACTGGAAAGCCGGAACATCAGACTGGAAGGCATCAGACTTGAAAGCCGGGACATCAGACTGGAAGGCATCGGACTGGAAAGCCGGGACATCAGACTGGAAGGCATCGGACTGGAAAGCCGGGACATCAGACTGGAAGGCATCGGACTGGAAAGCCGGGACATCAGACTGGAAGGCATCGGACTGGAAAGCCGGGACATCAGACTGGAAGGCATCAGACTGGAAAGCCGGGACATCAGACTGGAAGGCATCAGACTGGAAAGCCGGGACATCAGACTGGAAGGCATCGGACTGGAAAGCCGGGACATCAGACGGGAAGGCATCGGACTGGAAAGCCGGGACATCAGACTGGAAGGCATCGGACTGGAAAGCCGGGACATCAGACTGGAAGGCATCGGACTGGAAAGCCGGGACATCAGACTGGAAGGCATCGGACTGGAAAGCCGGGACATCAGACTGGAAGGCATCGGACTGGAAGGCCGGGACATCAGACTGGAAGGCATCGGACTGGAAGGCCGGGACATCAGACTGGAAGGCATCGGACTGGAAGGCCGGGACATCAGACTGGAAGGCATCGGACTGGAAGGCCGGGACATCAGACTGGAAGGCTGGGACATCAGACTGGAAAGCCGGGACATCAGACTGGAAAGCCGGGACATCAGACTGGAAGGCATCGGACTGGAAGGCTGGGACGTCAGGCTGGACAGCAGGCACTGGGACGTCAGGCTGGACAGCAGGCACCAGGCCGTCAGGCTGGACAGCAGGCACTGGGACATCAGGCTGGACAGCAGGCACTGGGACGTCAGGCTGGACAGCAGGCACTGAGACGTCAGGCACATCAGACTGGCGCACAGGAACTTCAGGCGGAGAAACTGGCTGGATAGCAGGCAGATGTTTGGCAGAATCAGGTGGGTGATCAGGTTCAGCTGGCATGCAAGCAGACTGGAGCGGGTTGGTTGGTGTGGAGGCAGGTTGCGTTACTGGCAGGATCAAATGGGTAGGAAAGAACTTCCATCTCTTTTTAGATTTAGCTACTGAAGTCCTGTAGGTAGCTGCAGATCTATAGGTAGGGGATGAAGCAGACTGGAGAGAAGGGTTGGAATATGGCAGGGAAGAGGTAACAGTGGCTGGGGGAAGTTCTTGAGGGAAGTAGGCAACGGGAAGGAGGCAGTTGGATTAAAGGCAGGATATGTGCAGCAGAAAGAAACAGGGTATTGATATTTGGTGGGGAGTAGAGTATATCGGGCTGAAACTGAGGTTGCCGTAGGTGATGGAGGAAGAGACTCTTGGGCAGGCAGGTGTTTCGAGCAGAGATGGTTTGTTGTGGGCTGGCTGTGGCTGATTGCAAAATACCAGACCATGCTAAAAGTAGTGGTTTTACAAACTGCGGGTTACATACTGCCTGCCTGACAAGGGATTGTACAGACTCAACACATTCTGCTATCATCTGTCTGGAACAGACTGTGTAATGCTCAAAAAAGTAAGGGGAATCATCTTCCAGAAGCCATACCAGTGCTGTGACTTGATTAATACCGAAAGGGGGAGAAAAATCATCATGGCCCCCCGGGATGCAGGGCAGGACCAGCTCTGTGCAGATTTGAATTAATGGCTGAACATCCCCAAACAGCATACAGCCCTGATCAACCCAGGCGTGAGCTAAATGAATGGTTTCCAACAGCTGATCACTGGTCCACTCTTTCATTGTCTGGCGGAGATATTCACTACTCTCAGACGCCAGCAAAGCATAATAATGAATCACCTCCAAATTCATTTCTGCAAAGCAACCTGAACCAAGATGGTTCCTCTGTGTAGCCACTTCTGGTCAGGGATGGCCTTGGTATTCTGTCACGTATCAGATAAGACCAGAACTGTGTGGACTGCACAGAGGAAACCAGAAACACATGTAAGTGAAAACTAATGGTGTTTATTTACATAGGTGAAAAGTAAGTGAATATAATAGTGCACAACCAACCCAAAACCACAAACAACAATAATATATACAAATATTGGGGAATACAAGAAGGGACAGGTCCAGGGTGGGGTCAGATACAGGCTCAAGGTCAGGATAGCAGGCTCAAGGTCAGGATCCAGGGAGAAAGATACCAAGGCAAGCATGTGTGGGCTTTCCGGGTATTTATACAGTGGTGTGAAAAAGTGTTTGCCCCCTTCCTCATTTCCTGTTCCTTTGCATGTTTGTCACACTTAAGTGTTTCGGAACATCAAACCAATTTAAACAATAGTCAAGGACAACACAAGTAAACACAAAATGCAATTTGTAAATGAAGGTGTTTATTATTAAAGGTGAAAAAAAATCCAAACCATCATGGCCCTGTGTGAAAAAGTGATTGCCCCCCTTGTTAAAACATACTATAACTGTGGTTGTCCACACCTGAGTTCAATTTCTCTAGCCACACCCAGGCCTGATTATTGCCACACCTGTTCACAATCAAGGCATCACTTAAATAGGAGCTGCTTGACACAGTAAGGTCCACCAGAAGATCCTTAAAAGCTACACATCATGCCGAGACCCAAAGAAATTCAGGAACAATTGAGAAAGAAAGTAATTGAGATCTATCAGTCTGGAAAGGGTTATAAAGCCATTTCCAAAGCTTTGGGAATCCAGCGAACCACAGTGAGAGCCATTATCCACAAATGGCGAAGACATGGAACAGTGGTGAACCTTCCCAGGAGTGGCCGGCCGCCCAAAATTACCCCAAGAGCACAGCAACGACTCATCCAAGAGGTCACAAAAGACCCCACAACAACGTCCAAGGAACTGCAGGCCTCACTTGCCTCAGTTAAGGTCAGCGTTCATGCCTCCACCATCAGGAAAAGACTGGGCAAAAATGGCCTGTATGGCAGAGTTCCAAGGAGAAAACCACTGCTGAGCAAAAAGAACATCAAAGCTCGTCTCAATTTCTCCACAACACATCTTGATGATCCCCAAGACTTTTGGGACAACATTCTGTGGACCGATGAGACAAAAGTGGAACTCTTTGGAAGGTGTGTGTCCAAGTATATCTGGCGTAGAAGGAACACTGCATTTCATAAAAAGAACATTATACCAACAGTAAAATATGGTGGTGGTAGTGTGATGGTCTGGGGCTGTTTTGCTGCTTCAGGACCTGGAAGACTTGCTGTGATAAAAGGAACTATGAATTCTGCTGTCTACCAAGAGATCCTGAAGGAGAATGTCCGACCATCTGTTCGTGTACTCAAGCTGAAACGAACTTGGGTTCTGCAGCAGGACAATGATCCTAAACACACCAGCAAGTCTACCACCGAATGGCTGAAGAAAAACAAAATGAAGACTTTGGAGTGGCCTAGCCAAAGTCCTGACCTGAATCCTATTGAGATGCTGTGGTATGACCTTAAAAAGGCAGTTCAATGCTCGAAAACCCTCTAATGTAACTGAATTAGGACAATTTTGCAAAGATGAGTGGGCCAAAATTCCTCCAGGACGCTGTAAAAGCCTCATTGCACGTTATCGCAAACGCTTGGTTGCAGTTGTTGCTGCTAAGGGTGGCCCAACCAGTTATTAGGTTTAGGGGGCAATCACTTTTTCACACAGGGCCATGATGGTTTGGATTTTTTTTCACCTTTAATAATAAACACCTTCATTTACAAATTGCATTTTGTGTTTACTTGTGTTGTCCTTGACTATTGTTTAAATTGGTTTGATGTTCCGAAACACTTAAGTGTGACAAACATGCAAAGAAACAGGAAATGAGGAAGGGGGCAAACACTTTTTCACACCACTGTATGACTGCATTAATTGTCCTCAAGTAACACCTGAGTGCAGGAAGTGTTGCCTGCTCCCTACTGCCAGGATCCATCCGCTGGTGGACGCTAGTACTGCGGGCCAATGGTGACATAACACCAGCAGGGGATACCTGCTGGTGGACCTCAGGACTGCATGCCAAATGATGGATCTTACCAGCGGATGGTAATAGTGGGTTATCCTCGCGCTACAATGGTAAATTCAAGAAAACTGGTATGGTTGCAGCAAAAACACCGACAGAGGTGCAAACCCTCCCCTCAAGTGATAGTAAGTGAACAAAAATGTGAACACCATTTTTGTTCACTTACCAGCGGATGGACCCTTTCCTGACACAGTTACTAAGTATTCCTGCACCTGTTGCTGAGTGCTACCGAGCCTGTTACCACGAGAGTTACTGTACATGTGTTAGACAAAGCTGCTAGTGCTCACTTCAGTGCTTTGCAAGTGAAAGTGTTATTTATGGAACTGCATTCAACTAAATACAATACTGTAAAACTGCCTTGGACACTGAGTGTGTTGCTTCCTTGCTTTAGGTAGTTTACAGCTAGCCCCGCCCACACTGAATGAATGAATGAATGAAATACTTATATAGCGCACAATGCGAACTGAATCGCCTCTAGGCGCTGTGGCGAGCTTTGATCATCTGCTAAAAGAGGAAGGTCTTGAGTTTTTTCCTAAAAGCCAGGTGATTTTCTTCCAGGCGGATGTTGATTGGTAGAGCATTCCATAGCAGAGGCCCTTGGACAGCGAATCTCCGATCACCCTTGGATTTATACCGGGCTTTGGGCACGAGGAGGAGGTTTTTGTTGGCTGATCGAAGACTGCGGTTTGGTGTGTAATGATTTATTTTCTCCATTAGGTATTGCGGAGCTTCTCTATGCACGCATTTGTGGGTGAGGCAAAGGGTCTTGAACGTGATCCGATTTTTTACGGTTAGCCAATGTAAGCTCCTCAGTGAAGGAGAAATGGTCCCAGGGTCTTTTTCCTGTTATCAGCCTTGCCGCCGTGTTTTGGATCAGTTGTAATCGCGCAAGTTGATATTGTGGTAATCCTATGTAAAGCGAGTTTGCGTAGTCCAGTCCTGAATTAATGATTGTTCCAACTACCACTGCTTTGTCATTCTTTGGGATAAAAGGGATGAGTCTGCGAAGCATGCGCAGTAGATGGTGAGATCGATTGACTACAGATCCTATTTGCGCATCCATTGACATTTGTGCGTCTAAAATAACCCCGAGACTCTTCGCTTTGGTCTTTGGGGAGATAGTCTGCCCAAAGACGGTTGGTGGAGACCAGGAGGTTTTGGTTGCGGGCTTATGATTTGGGTGTAAGATAAGAAGCTCTGTCTTTGATTGGTTCAGCTGGAGGGAGTTGGTGGTCATCCAGTCCTCTATTGATTTGAGGCAGTTTTCAAGTTGTTGTTGGTGATCTTTTTTTCCATTGATCCGGAAATAAAGTTGCGTGTCGTCAGCATAAGAGTGGAAGCAGAGATCTGAGCATCTGATGATTTGAAGGAGTGGGCGAATGTAAATTTTGAAGAGAACGGGTGACAATGGAGAGCCTTGAGGGACTCCGCAGGTGACTGCCCGAGTTTCGGAGAGGAATTTTCCTAGTTTCACTGTCTGTGACCGATTTCCTAGGAAGGACGCGAACCAATGGAGATCTATGTCTTGGACTCCGGCTACTTCTGTGAGGCGAACGAGTAGAGTATTGTGATCTACTGTATCAAACGCTGCACTTAGGTCTAGCAGTACGAGGAGACACGGCTCTCCGTCATCTGCTGCTTCGAGGGCGTCACCCCAAATCTTGAGGAGAGCTGTTTCTGTTCCATGACCCGGGCGGAAGCCTGATTGCAGCGGGTCCAGGAGTTTGTGAGTATCCAGGTGAAGTTGTAGCTGATGTACTACAGCTTTCTCCATGATCTTAGAAATGGTGTTGAGGCTTGTAATCGGCCTACGGTTGTTTGGATCCTGAGGGTCCAGGTTTGGTTTCTTGAGTAGAGGTTTGACAATGCCTTGTTTGAGGATGCTGGGAACAATCCCTTCGTGGAATGATCGGTTTATGAGGTGGGTTATGGTTGGAGCCACGATGTCGGAGCATTCTTTCAGTAGTTTTGTGGGGATGATGTCAATAGGTGAGGTACTGTCACGCAGTTTATTAATGATGTTTTTTGCGGTGTCTACGGTAATTGGGGATAGTGAAAATTTTGGCGGTTGCGGTATGTTGGTGCGGACATCCTCTTTATGTATTTGCTGGCTGAGGTTGGATGTTTTCTTCTGACAAATTGTTTCCCTGATGGTTTTGACTTTATCGATGAAAAAATCCGACAGTTTGTCACAGTAATCCTGGGATTCGCTTTCTGGGGGTTCTAGGCACACCGGATTCATTGATTGATTAACCAGTTTAAACAGTTCCCGTGGTTGGTTTGCGGCCGTTGAGATTGTATATGAGAAGTGGTCCTTTTTGGCTTTGAAGATTGCTTTCCGATAATTCTCTGTCAGACCTTTGTAGTTAAATAGGTTTTCCTCGGTGGGATTTCTTCTCCATGTTCTTTCCGCTCTTCTGCGTTCTTGCTTTAGTACGGAGAGGGAGCTATTAAACCATCCAAACACTCACCCCAGATTGACAATGTTGCTGTCCAAAGGTGTCCGTTTCTCCTCCATCTGAGTGAAAACAGATGAAGACAAGAAATGTGTTACTGGTTAGATCACCAGGTGAAAATTAAGGGCAAAATAGAAGAAAATGAAAGCTAATATAGCCACCACCTCTAAGGACTGATAGGCTGCAATATATACAATTAATTCCCCTGATTAAGTCACGTGACCCGTGATGTAACACGTAGGATGAGCGGATGCAGACACAGACCAGAAGTGATGTCATATGCAGAAGTAAAGCCTGGGAATTTTAACACTGATGCTTGTTGGAAAGTTTTAAATGTTAGTGCATTGAATTTATTTTAAATAAAAGATGTTTCACCACAATACTGCACCATAAGAGGCTATTTGCTATCTCCCCATACATGGGCAAGACATGCAGGCAGTATGAGTCAGAAGGGATATTAAAGGCACAATACCCCTGAGTAATGTAGGCAATAAGAGGTACTAACAAAGGCCCCCCTAGAGGTAGACAGGAGGCGGAATTTGGGAGTATGACACCTACTTTGAGGTGAGAGTTCTGAGAGCATAATGCACCGTGGTAGCACAAAGTATATGAAGAGTTCAGGCACCCCACTGAGACATAAGCAATAAGGATTAACCCATGTAACTGTTTTTTTTTTTTGTTTGTTTTTTTCACTTTATTATTATTAACCCAGCACATTGCATCACCAGTATTGGGCTGTATTAGAATTGTATGCAACACTGCATCACACACATTTCATTTTAAAGTACTTTTATTTTGAATGTTTTAACTATTAAGTTGGAAAAGGATTTATTATTATGAATATAGTTGTACAAGTGGATTGGACACCAATTCATAAGTGTAAAAATTATTGCACCAATCACTATTTATCTTATTATGATATTGTTTATTTTGAGCACAAGAAAAGGACCCTCACCTTGCCAGCATTCAAATATTCATATAGGAAAATGAAAGAGAAAATACAACACTCATTTCTCAAAAACATGGTGGACTTAATAGACACAACATAAGGCCTTCTGTTTAAAACATATAACAATCTTTATTCATAAATTCTTAAAACATGGTAGCATAAAATCACTGCACTCTAGGTTAAGGGTGTTGCAATGATTGTTTTAAGAATTTTGGAATAAAGATTGTTACTGTATATAGTTTAAACAAATTGCCTCATGTTGTGCCTAGAAAAGTCCGCCATGTTTTTGAGACATTAGGATTCTATTTCGTCTTTCCTTTTCCTTTGAGCACATAATACAATTGTTGGTTTTTGGTTTTAATACTATTTAAGAATACTCACCTTGGTCCAGCTTCTAATACTTTCAGGAAGCCTGGATGAAGTCATTGTTCCTTACTGCTGCCTCCTGGGATAGCTGGGCACTGGAGATACTGCCCTGGAGGCAGCAGTGGGGCACAGCGACACTACCTGCTTTTATGTGCTTTACGGTAAATGCAATTCTTCTCTCTCCCTCCCTCTGCCAGCTTTCCTCTGCCTCTCCCTTGCCTTGTCTATCTTTCTCTCGCTCCATAACCATTTTTTCACAATTTCCTACGCCTCCCTATTTTTTCCCATTCCGACGTCTCTATCTCTCCCTTGTTCTTTTATCCCTCTCCTCTATTTTCTGTCAGATGTTTTCATAATGAAGCTGCAGGAGAGGATGATGGCTGTTCGTGTTGTTTTCTCATCGAATTCTGGGCCAGTTGGCTGGTTTCTCGTATCGCCCCAGTGGTACCCATGGGACTGACTAGTAAATTATTCAGGAGCAAATTATATTCCAAAGTGGCAGTGTTTTTAATGATGTGTCCAGCTGCATTTTTAATATCAGCCCCGTGTTATTTATCTTCATTAAATTGTTTTATTGCTGCAAACTGTGCGGTTGTCATCCACTTCTGCGTTTTCCCCAAAACCAGAGACCCCCACGCCTGCAAAGATCCACCTTCATCCAGGCAATTTCCATGTAAATACTTTGATTTTCTTTCCCCCTTGGTTGCAGCTCTTTGCCTTGAGGGCTGAGGGATTGAAGAGCTTTCTCTCCTACTGAGGAGGCACCGACAGCTAACATTAATATTTTAAGAACTATCTGCAAGAGCTGAATGAATTCTTGGAAAGCCTATCATTACTGTCATAAGAAAATACTTTTTTTAACCGCCATTTCTGCTGTAAAGCAACAAGGTAAATTAATTGGTGTCATGTGGCCTATATTATTGCAGGGTAAGTACCCCGTTCTAAAACTGAATGCAGGTGTTAGCACAGTAAGGCATTCTCAAACTTGTAGTTCTTTAGGATGTATTCTCTTAACCTCTTCAGCCCCGGAAGATTTTACCCCCTAAGCCCTTTTTTGCGATTCTGCACTGTGTCGCTTTAACTGACAATTGCACGGTTGTGCGACATTGCACCCAAATAAAATTGACATCTTTTTTTCCCCCACAAATAGAGATTTCTTTTGGTGGTATATTATCTCTTCTGCTATTTTTATTTTTTGCACTTTAAACAAAAAAAGAGCGACAATTTTGAAAAAAAAAAGCAATATTTGTAACTTTTTGCTATAATCAATTTCCCCCAAAAATATATAAAAATAATTGTTTGTCTCTGTTTTATGGTGATACGTATTCTTTTACGTTTTTGGTAAAAAAAAAAAAAAAAAATCACAATAAGAGTATATTGATTGGTTTGTGCAAAAGTGTCTACAAAATAGGGGATAGTTTTATGGCATTTTTATTAATTATTTTTTATTAGTAATGGCAGTGATCTGCGATTTTTATTGTGACTGCAACATTATGGCGGACACATCGAACACTTTTAACACTATTTTGGGACCATTGTCATTTATACAGCGATGACAGGGGGCAGTGATCTCTGTCATGTCACTAGGCAGAACGGGGAAATGCCTTGTTTGCATAGGCATCTCCCCGTTCTGCGGCTTCGTGACACGATCGCCAGGGCACCAACAGACATCGAGTCCGCGGGTCCTGCGGGCACAGTCACCCTGAATGTGGAGGGCACGAGCACATGCCCGCTAGCCCCACCAATTAGAGAGGATGTACCGGTATGCCCGTTTGCCCACCACTGCCATTGTGCTGACGTATATCGGCGTGCAATGGTCGGCAAGTAGTTAAAGATAATTTACCCAAATAAATGTAAATACATTTTGCATAGTGCATATCTATTTATCTGTTCTACTAAAAACCTTAAAGGGTAACTCCACTTTCATGGAAAAAAAAATGAATAATATACCGTACCCTGTTTCCCCTAAAATAAGACCTAGCGTGATTGTTGACAATGACTGCAATATAAGCCCTACCCCCCAAATAAGCCCTAGTTAAAGTCCTTCTATGTCTTATTCTCAGGGTAGGGCTTATTTTTGGGGAAAGAGGATGGGGTTTATTTGGGGGGTAGGGCTTATATTGCAGCCATCACCGACACTCATGCTAGGTCTTATTTTAGGGGAAACAGGGTAGCATAAAGAATTGCGACGCAAGTCATATTGTGGTTGAATGTTATGAAAGACTACCTTTCCTTTTCAATCTGTAGCGCTGTCATTTTCTGTGAATTGCAATACAATATGGCTACCTGGAGGTGTTCTGTACCAAGAATGTACAGCCCCCAGATATGTAATTTCCTGCTTGCGTGATTGGCTCACTGATTTTTCAGGAAGTCTGCAAGATAAAAGTCAGATTTCAGGCATCCCCTGCAACAAAAATGTTATTTTTGACAAGATACTCCCAATAGAAATCCAAGTCTAAAGGGATGCAGGCCCTGCAATTTTCCTCATTACAGCATTGCAGGTGCAGCATCTGGTTGATAATTATGAAACCACTCCCATTAGACGCACTTCTGCACATGGGCATAGACACAGGGATTTCATCAGAATAACAAAAGGTAGGAAGCTGCAGCAAAGTTTGTCATAATCCTTGTAATGTACATAGATCACCCGGGGGGTAAGTTAAAAATATTGCCTTTTTTTCTAAATTGTCGTTGTCGCTCTTTTTTTGTTTAAAGTGCAAAAAATAAAAATAGCATAAGTGATAAAATACCACCAAAAGAAAGCTCTATTTGTGGGGGAAAAAAAAGGATGTCAAGTTTATTTGGGTGCGATGTCGCACAACCGTGCAATAGTCAGTTAAAGCGACACAGTGCCGAATCGCAAAAAAGGGCATAGGGGGTAAAATCGTCCGGGGCTGAAGAGGTTAAGAGAATACATCCTAAAGAACTTGGTCGGGTTGACTCAAGTGAGCTACATGTGTATATATTATAATACTGCTGCAAAAGCAATAAGAAAATGCATAGTATTTCAGATACCTATCAAGTGTCATGTGACCAAGCTCTCCCTTGTTTCTCCCATTAATTCGTTGTAACCAACTACACAACATACAATTATTGCCATGATACACAGATGTATTTCTATATTCGAGACCCTTTGGGAGGCTGCATTTGTTTAGTCAATATAGCCCCTTCTCTTATGAAAGATTTCTTATTCCAGTATTTGTTTTGTTTCCAGAACTACATAACTGATAGCATTCTTGGCTTCGATTCAACTAGATATCCATTCCATTGAGGGTTCTGTTGACATTCTGGCCTAATCCATATAAGGCCTACTGATTTTACTTGCACTTGCCTGTGCTAAATCGACTTGGCATTTTTTTCTCTTTACTTTTGTGATCACTATACAATCCACACTACAATTGTTCCTGATGATTTTTCCTGTTTCTTTTTTTGGTAATGAACTTTTTTTTATTTTTTTTTATTTTTTTGTGAACGAGAAAAGGAGAAAATCTGAAATATTTATTTTTATCCTACAATAAAACATCTAAAAATACTGTCATGATCCACTGTTGCTAGCATCAGGAAGAAAAATACCATGCAGCGATCACTGGAGGGCATGTAGACAGGACAGCCTGCAAGAGGCTGCAGGAGATCCGCAGCACTGAGATGCAAACAATTATGAAAAAGTGTGAAAATGGAATGGATTGAAAAAAGGAAAAAAAAAAACATTGTAATTGTTTATGATACACAGAGCTTTAGGAAACCAAATGGCATCCAATCATCCATGTTCAGGTGTAGGATGGCTAGTTCCAGGTTAGGAGCTATGTGTTGGCCACATATATCTGACAATATAGAAAAGATCCTATTCCAGAATGACCTCATCGATATGCAAGACCGTAGTACAGTATATGGTACCAGATTCTCTGCATGTCCTCCAGCATAGGGCCATTTGGGATGGGTAGAACTTGGAAAGTTTGAATGGGGTAAGGTACCAAAGAGTGTACAACCCTTTGGAAGTGTTCCCAGTGGTTTACACATCTGGATGAGGTGTAAGTGGTGCAGAAAGCTTTCTTCCAACAGGCATCTGGGAAAGTTTTCCCCCAAATTTCTTTGCTAATGTTAGTGGTCTTTGAAAAGGAGTTTTGGGCATGGTAGGTATTATTAAATAAGGGGATTCCCTTTAGTGGGGGGGGTGTAGGTTCACAGAAAAGGGTATATATTGACAGTGGAACTTCCAAGCATAAGGATAGGGGGTGTTTATAGAGGAAAGAGCAGATACGTAAATAGGTAAATTGTGCTGATGGTGGAAGGTTAAACCGGCTAGACAGAAATTCAAAGGTGTGAAGAGATGCACCCTGGTATAGGTCTCTGGGAGAGTAAGGCCTCTAGTCTGCCATATGTGGGTGTCAATGCAGGGTATAAAGTGTTGGAGCACTGATAGCGTCTTATAAACATTTTTTAATTTTCGTTTTTTGATCGGGCCTAATTCCTACAATATTAAAATCAGCAAACAATCTTTTACTCTAACTCTTTGTTGATGTAGAATCAGAATATTTACAAATTGCTTCATTGTATCCGATTTAGATCACATTGGTATTAAAAATGTTTAACTGCATAACATTTTTTTATTTTTTTTGATTGAAACAAAAAAATCCATTGTACTTCTTTCTTTCACTTTCTCCCTCAAGGGATAAAAGGAAATTGAGCTCTGAATATTCAGTTAAGTTTTAATTAACTTTTTGTATCCTAAAAGACAGACAGGTGAAATAATAGGTAGCACTTGTAAATCTCCTTGCATGATGCACATACTAATTACTATAGCTACCTTCCCAGAGGAGCCCTGTTAAAAATGCTGAACTGAATGTGTTAGGTAGATACCTGGGTGCCATAAAGCTGAACTTCAGCAAACAGGTAAAGTGGAACATACAAGCGTAAATGTAACAATTCCAGATACCAATTTCATCTCAAATTCTGCAGCCCAAGTTAAAAATGCATTGAATGTGAAGCATCACACTCGTGCCATGTGTACAGCCCTGTCAAACTATAATTATAGAATTTGGGTGGGCTACCTTTTTTCACTGCATCTCCAGTCCATATGTGGCCATATTTAGACAGTGATGTCACCCCTTTCCCCACCACTTTGTTTATGCGGCTGGATGATGTTAGTGGTTGCTAAGGACAAGGTGGGTGCTCCCTCTGCTTCCTTAGCAACCATGGACAGCAGGATGCTGTCATGTTTTTCCATACTGTACACCTTGTTTGCTCACACTGAGCTAGAGAGCAGGAGCTCTTGGGAGGAGCAGACGGTTAGGATGATACATTTAGGGGTTTTCACACCTAGGCTTACACTGCATCCAATTCACATGACATTTTAAAATACATTCATTTGAATGAGGCTGGTTCACATATGTGCGTTGCATTCGCACTCCGCATTGCCCAAAAAACGTGTGCGTTTTCTGGGCATCGCGGTGGAAATTTCAAGTACATTATCTTCTATGGGAACGCATCTGATGCACAGATGCGTTCCGTTGTGAACAGGATAAAAATCAGATGTAAACCTGACCTGATACTGATGCAATCCTGACCTAAAACTGATCAAAAACTGACGTGAAACGCTGAACAGCTACTTTGTCAATTAGCTGTGAAAACGGAGCTTCAATTCGCACCGCATATGTGTGAACCCAGCTTTAGATGAGGTTGGTGACATAGCTTGGGAGCAGAATTGTGGAGGGCTATCTATGTTGTCATTAGTTTGAATTCTATTATACCCCTTTCACACTGAAGACCGCCCCTTGCTGGCGGTAAAGCACAGATCGTTTTAGCGGCACTTTACCAGAGCTGTGCGGGTGGGAGCGTGGCACTTTTAACCCCAAAGAAGGGGTTTTAAGTGCCCGAAAAGCAATGCTGCCCATTGATTTCAACGGGCAGGGCAGTGCAAGAGCGGTGTATACACCGCTCCCGCACTACCCCAAAGATGCTGCTTGCAGGAGTTTTTTCCCGTCCTGCAAGCGCACCGCCCCAGTGTGAAAGCACTCAGGCTTTCACACTGGGGAGGCATGAGAGGCATTTTTCAGGTGCTTTATAGGCGCTATTAGCTTTAAAACACCTGTAAAGCGCCTTCAGTGTGAAAGGGGTCTTTGTTAATCCCTCCATTTGCTTCCGTTCACTCAACTAACAGGGATAGTGGCCATTGGCCAGACTCCCCTCCCCCCATCTTCAGTCTAATATTAACCACTTGCCAACCAGCCGCCGCAGTTGTATTGTGGCAGAACAGCACGGCTGGGTGAAACAACGTTATGTAAGGGTCGCTTCGCCCTGTGGCCACCAGCCCAGAGGTCACGATCACCGCCGTGATCCCATTAACGCCGCTGACACACTGAGAACCGGGATTTATGTGTGTAAACACAGTTTGTGGTTCTCTGAGGGGAGAACAGACAGATCATCTGTTCATACAGAATATGAACAACGATCTGTCATCTCCCCTGCACAGTCCCCTCCCCCTTCAGTTAGAACACACACTAGGGAACACATTAACCCCTTGATCGCCCCCTAGTGTTAACCCTTTCACTGTCAGTGACATTTTTACAGTAATCAATACATTTTTATAGCATTGATCCCTGTATTAATGGCAATGGTCCCAAAAATGTGTCAAAATTGTCCGATGTGTTTGCCATAATGTCGCAGTCCTGATAAAAATCTCAGATCCCCGCCATTATTAGTGTAAAAACATTAATAATAAAAATGCCATAAAACAAAAATATGTAGAAGAATACGTATCGGCCTAAACTGAGGAAAAAAATATTTTTTTAAATTTATTTTTGAGGGATATTTATTATAGCAAAAAGTAAAAAATATTGCGCTTTTTTTCAAAATTGTCGCTCTTTTTTTGTTTATAGAGCAAAAAATAAAAAGGGGATCAAATACCACCAAAAGAAAGCACTGGGGCGGATGGCACTTTTTTTTACTTTTTTTTTTTTCACTTACGGCCACTGCAGCCGTTCATCTCTCCCTGGATCATCGCTGTGATTGGCCCGTTTACAGCGATCTGTGACTGGCTGTGTACGAGGGACACGGCCAGCACAGAACTTCCCCGATGCGCACTCCCGGGAGCGCGCATTGCGGAAGTAAACAGGAGGACGTCCAGACACGGCCTCCCGGCAGATGGCGTCTGCTCTGAAGCCGTCTTTCGGCCATAGGGTGGGCACGAAGCGGTTAAAGATAGGGCAACAAAGAAGGAGTTCCAATGGTTAGATTAGAGATAATATGCAACAAAGAATAACAATAAGAGAAAAACAAACATTTTTGGAGTTTAACGTTACCCTTTATTGGCTAACTTAAGCTATTAAACATGTACGCTTAATGGATAACTTAGATCTTCTTCGGGTTTTATACATAAACAAAGAAGAGATAAAAGATATCTTGAACACTTGCATTTTTGAAAATTTAGCCAATAAAGGGTAACTTAAACTCCAGACTTTTTGCAATAACTAACATGGCAAAAATACTACTGCTATTTAAAAAAATGGCAGTTGTTTATGATAATTTATTATGTATGGAATTATGATAAAAGATAATGTGCTCCATGTCTCTAAATTGCATATATCTAAAACAACAGTACTTTTATATTCTAATATCCGAATACTGGATATTAAAGTGATTATAAAGTCTATTTTTTTTTTTCCTATAAAAATAACAAACATGTTATACTTACCGTTACCTCCTCTGTTGCAGTGGTTTTGCACAGACCAGCTCTGATCTTTTTCTTTTTGGGTCCCTCCCTCCTGTTGAGTGCCACCACAGCAAGCAGCTTGCTATGGGGGCCCCTGAGCTGAGTCACAGCTCCATGTGTGCATTTAGACAAGGAGCCCGGCCCCCTCTCCTGTTTGGCTAGCTGACTTTGGTTGACAGAAGCGGGAGCCAATGGCACCGCTGCTGGGTCTCAGCCAATCAGGAGTTTGAATCTCGGACGGACTCATGGACATCATTGGACAGAGAGGGAGCTCAGGTAGGTGTTAGGGGGGCTGAGGGGGGCTGCTGCACACAGAAGGCTTTTTATGTTAATGCATAGAATGCATTAAGATAAAAATACCTTCTGACTTTACAATCCCTTTAAGTGCTTATAACTCAAGTCTAACATGTAATAAATTATATACCGTATTTTACGGCGTATAAGACGACCTTTTACATGTAAAAAAATTGGCCAAAAAGCAGGGGTCGTCTTATATGCCGGGTCAGCCCCTCGGATGGCTACTTGGTGTTCGGTAATACTGTATGTAGCTTCGGCTACATACAGTATATACCGCTGAGCCAATCCTGGTGAGCGATGTATTCAAATGAATACAAAGCCTGCTCGGATTGGAGTAACAACCTCTGTCAATCCGAGCAGGCTACTCTGTAGCCTGCTCGGATTGGCTTGGAGAGTCAGAGAGGCGCGGGCTGATGATGTTACAGCCTCTGCCAATCCAAGCAGGCTTTGTATTCATTAATAGAATACATCGCTCGTCGTGATTGGCTCCAGCAAATGCAGGAAGAAGGAAGAAATATGAAGCCTCGGAAGTCTCAAAAGCCAGGTCGTCTTATACGGTAAGTACAGTTTTAAAAGCGTTTTTGTCCTGTAAGATTAGGGGGTCGTCTTATATGCCGGGTCGCCTTATACACCAATCACAAATAAAGTACATGGATGGAGAACAAATAAATAAATAAATAAATGGTGTAAAATAACCAAAAACTCATGCTCAAACATACAGTTCCATATCCCAGACTGCATCCGTATTGAATACATTTTAATAATAAATAAAAAAAAATAATATATACAATTTAATATAATAAAATAATCAAACGTTAATGATCAGAGTCCATATAATATTGCCAAGGCAGTGCTTTGAGAAAGGCACTGCAAATCTTGTGATCCTCCAAATGCACAGGCTTCTTACCAGAGACAAAGGACCTCTAATTTATAGGACAGGGGTATTGAATTAAAATTCATGGAGGTCCAGTCAGTAAAATATTCTTCCAGCAGAGGTCCGAATCGCAGGTTTGTGCGATGACCACTCTGCATCCTCGCAGCCAATCACCTGCTTGTTAACTCGGGCAGCCCACACCCTCTGTAAGGAGCTGTCCTGCCTCTGGCTGTCAGCTCTGTGAGAATGACAGTGGCAGCAGTGATGGCTGTGGGCAGAACGACTTCTAAAGGAAGGGACTGCCGGGGTGTGGATAACACATTGACTCAGTCCGCAGTCTGACATTTAGTGATGCCTGTTATGGGAGGTCAATGCAGCTTGTACCAAATGAATCAGCAATCTCCCCCACTGCAGCTTGTAATAAATAAATCAGTACTCTCCACCGCTTGGTGGCTTCAATAACTCCAGGGATAGGCCAACGATTTATTGTCACCATGAAAAAGAAGCAAAGCTAGCCACATTGTGTAATTAAAAAAAAATAGTGTTCACTTTAAAGTAAATACAAGAGATAGGCAAACGCCAGCACCATCGCTGGTGTGCATGATGACGTCACAATTAAGCTCCTCCAACTCGTTTCATTGCCAAGGAATGCCTTCAGGGCTCTAACCAGTATGTCTACCAGAACTTTATATGCAATGTAATCATTCTCAGAGGGAGTATTTCAAACTTTCGAAACACAACACTCGTAAACCGCTAATTCAATTCATTAATAAAAATAACAATGAAAACTAAAAATAGAAAAAACTATTTATTTTGTCAACGTCCTAGTAAGTTCCCTCTAGTGCTCAAACACCAGAAGGGTGCAAGATCGAGTGGTCTATATGTAATTCAGTTAGGATTTCCAGCTACATTAATGGCAACAATCATACCTAAAAATAGGCATAGGCCGAACCCCCCCCCCCCCCCCCCCCAAAGTGTTTAAAAGCTTATATGCAAGTTATTGCCATGAAAAGTGTATGGGGACCCGGTATGCCCTAGGGTATTAATGCAAAAAAAGTTTTTAAAACTGCAGTTTTTTCAGGAGCAGTGATTTTAATAATGCCTAAATTGAAACAATAAAAATGAAATATTCCTTTAAATATCGTGCCTGGGGGGTCCCCTTTGTCTGCCTGTAAAGTGGCGCATCTGTCTCATATGTTTTACAGTCTCGCAGCAAAATTACATTTCATTACATTACATTACATAGCACTCTGTAACTATGTAAAGGAAAAAATGTCATTTAAAATTGCTTGTGGCTGTAATGTATTGCAGAGTCCTGGAAATATAGATAAAAATCAATGAAAAAATCTGTGTCGGCTCCCCCTCCCCCTCCTCCAGTCCATACCAGGCCCTTTGTGTTTGGTATGGATATTAAGGCATGGGGTCCCCCCAAAATTTATACCAGGCCCTTAGGGGCTGCTTTGGATTTTAAGGGAAACTCCATGCCAAAATAAAAAAAATGGTGTGGGCCCCCCCCCCCAATCCATACCAGACCCTTAAAATTGCGTGGGGCCCCCCAAAATCCATACCAGACCCTTATCCGAGCAAGCAGCCTGGCAGGCCAGTAAAGGGGGATGAGCGAGCACCCCCCCTCCTGAACCATACCAGGCCGCTTACCCTCAACATGGGGAGGGTGATTTGGGGCCCCCAAAGCACCTTATCCCCATGTTGTTGGGGACAAGGGTCTCATCCCAACAACTCTGGCCATTAGTGTTGTGGGGGTCTGCAGGCAGGGGATTATCAGAATCTGGAAGCCCCGTTTAAAAAGTGGACCCCCAGATCCTGCCCCCCCCTATGTGAATGGATAGGGGTTCGCTTTTCCCTCTGACCATTCATCAAAAAATCTAAAAAGTGTCAAAATGTAAAAATCAATTCCTTTAATATAAAGGGGGAAAAAAAGTGTCCCGTGATGTCCATCATCAATCATGCCACCCGAAGGACCTGAAAAATAGAAAAAATAAATAAATAAATAAAAATACTCCGCCTCCATGGGAGGCCTCCCAGCGACTGCTGTCTTTTGGCTGAGACAGATGTTATATAGGCAAGGGCGGGGACACCCGCTGACATAACCGGATGATCCTGCCCCATCTGACGGGACATGACGTCAATGTACAATGTACCCCATACCCATTCACATACGGTGGCAGAATCTAGGGGCCCCCTTGTTAAACGGCCAGACCCAACAATTCATTACAACCGTGATCAATTTTTTCCTTGAGAAAAGTTATTTTGTCAAATGTCATATGGTGACACGATATTTAAAGGAATATTTCATTTTTATTGTTTCACTTTAAGCATTATTAAAATCACTGCTCCTGAAAAAAACATCAATTTTTAAAACTTTTTTTTTGCATTGAAACATGTCCCCTGGGGCAGGATCCGGGTCCCCAAACACTTTTTATGACAATAACTTGCATATAAGCCTTTAAAATGAGCACTTTTGGTTTTTCTTGTTAGTGACCCATAGACTTTAACAGGGTTCCGCGAATTTTGAATTTGCCACGAACACCACATAATGTTTGTTGTTCGCCGAATGTCTGAACAACCATCCCTACTTTAAAAAAAAAAACACACCATCTTTTTCCAGAGCAGCCTGTATTTCTCCTGAGGTTTCCTGTGGGTTTTTCTTTGTATTCCAAACAGTTCCTGTGGCAGTTGTGGCTAAAAATTTTCTTGATCTACCTGACCTTGGCTTGGTATCAAGAGATCTCCAAATTTTCCACTTCTAAAGTGATTGAACAGTACTGAATGGCATATTCAAGGCCTTGGATATCTTTTTACATCCTTTTCCATCTTTGTAAAGTTTTATTACCTTGTTACGCAGGTCTTTTGACTGTTCTTTTCTACCTCCTCATGGATCAGTGTCTAGCCTGCTTAGTGCATCCATGTGAGAGCTAAAAAACTCATTGACTATTTATACACAGACACTAATTGTAATTTAAAAAGCCACAAATGTGGGAAATTAACCTTTAATTGTCATTTTAACCTGTGTGCGCCACCTTTTGGAGCGTGCTGTGATTGGCCAAAGCATGCAGGTCAGGTCAGGTCAGGTGCTGGCTTTGGCCAATCATCAGACAATCTCACAGTGCATTATGGGGCATTCCGCGGTGCTCAAATTTCTCACAAACGCCCCATAATATTTGGTATTCATCAAATGGGCAAACATCGGACATTGACTCGAACATTGGACGCATCCCTACCTAAAAACATTATTGTGTAGGTAACTCAAAGAAAAACTGAGGAACATGGTACAAGTGGGTTAATAAGGGGAAAGATCCAACTGATTTCTTTGAGTAATACAGACATTTTGCCTTTCTCTTAGTTTTATATAATGTCTAGTGTGAAAATCCTACATTAGCCAGAAATTCTGTCCACAAGCCCTCCCCATCCTCCTATGGTTCCTCAACATGCCTCTGAACTGCGGAATCATTGATTGCTTCACATGTAAGTATTTGATTAACAAAGTGAGGCTGGAAGCCACTGTCCAGGAGGTAAAGGAAATCTCAGGAATGAACAGCTATCAGTTCAGGTTAATGTCCCGAAACTAATTGTCTCCTGCAATTCTCAAACGTTATATTCTTTTAAACGTGATTAAAGGTGGGAATGAAAGTGTTCTCTCCTTCTGATGGACTACACAAACATATATATTTCCATGGATCAGAATTAATAACCTGGGCTCTTCCAGTCATTGATGGTCATTTCATTAACTTCCCTGTCTAAATAATTTTTAAAAATTCTTTAGAGAGGGATTGTTTTTTTAATCCCACTCTACTCTGTGGGACATAGATAAGATTGACTGTCCCTGGGAAAAGCCTGTTTCATGATTACAGTATGAACCACATGCTGTAGATAATTAAAGGGAAATTACATGTGTTCTCAAGGAGCACATATTCTGCCTGGATACTGGAGATATGCTGTGTTTAAAGCCGTACTCCTGGCAAACAGCTAAATATAGATAAAATAAATACAAAGAATCTTCTTTAAGCATTGGTATTGCTGCCCATTCAATTCTGAGATTTACACAGCTCCACCACACAACAAAGCAAGGAGAATCACACCACCACAGTTAAAGACCATGGACGTAATACAGTGGTGTCCTTTCTCTCAACTCCCATCTTACGGATTGGACAGTAAAAGAGCAGCAGCAGACTGAAAAGGTTACCTCTGCTCACTCTGCTTTCTCTTTCCTTTCAGGTCATTTGTATGCAGCACACTTGATTGGCTCCCAGCCCTGCCTGTCCCTCCCCCATTTTAAGTGCTGCTATATAGAAGATTGCAAAAGGCTGATGCTAAGTAAAATTCAGGTACTTACACTGTCTGTATTTACAAAAAAATAAATAAATACATGTAATGATGTTTTATTGAATACATAGCCGCATTCATTTATATACTTTATATATTCCTGGAGTTCAACTGTAACTGATTAATCCAGACAGGTACTGTATATATGTCATCTAAACTCTGCAGGTGAATGCTCTTTACTGTCCGCTTTGGCAGTGACAGCCCTCCCCTCTTATGCAGCCAAGTAGGCTACTGAGCTGGGAAACCACACATCAAAGAAAAGGATTGGTATCCAATGTGGACAAACGTGGCCAAGAGTTTACCCGTGGTTTAGCTGTAGAGACAAAATAGTAGTCTCTTCTTAGATGGCATCTTGTCCCCCTGAGGATCTCATGTGTGATTCCTACCCAGTCTCCTCAGTGTTTTCAAGGATTTCATGCAGAGGGATACTTCAGACATACAATATATTACCAAAAGTTTTGGGACCCCTGCCTTTACACACCCATGAATTTTAATAGTATCCCAGTCTTAGTCCGTAGGGAATAGTATTGCATTGGCCCACCCCTTTCAGCTATAACAGCTTTAACTATTCTGGGAAGGCTATAAGGAGTGTGTCTATGGGAATGTTTGACCTTCCTACCAGAAGCACATTTGTGAGGTCAGGCACTGACTAAGACTGGGATGTCATTGCGTGTAAAGGCAGGTACCCCAAAACTTTTGGTAACATAGTGTATATGGTGGAATTACTCTAAACTGATTAGAGGCTACCAAATGGTCTATTCAGTTGTACTGTCTGTATGGTAAATCCTTTTGCAAAGAACCTTATGAAGTCGGCAACCCGTGGAATGCACACACACCCATCTCACACCCATCTGTTACACACACATTATTATTTTTCAATTTTTCAAAAAAAGGCTGCGCTATAATGATCCAATTCAATATCTATAAATATATAAATAATTTATATGAAAAATCGTGCAAAAAAAATAAATAAATAATAAATAAATGAATAAATAAATAATTTGTGCAAAAATGAATATATACACTACTCAAATTAGAACCTAAATTCAAAATATTAGTCCATCTCCAGCTAAAAAACGTTTTTGCTTGCGATCTCCACTGTGATGAACCACACTGCACCAATGAAAAAGTGTCACCAAAACAGCAGTCTTCCAGGGGGCGGCGTAGGGAGGAGTGGCGTGCTGACCTCACCGCGATCTACGCTGAACCCAGAAGCGACGGGCAGCATTACATGTAGCCGGCCGGCAGAATTCTTTCTATTGGATGCAAGTTTTTTATGACTTATGTAAGTGTGATTCATTTAATTTTATTAAAATATCCTGGCAATATTATACTATGGCGATTCCCCTTCTTTATTTATGTGATTGGCAATGAGCGGTGTGGCCGTAGGAATACACCAGCAATTGGAACAGAGTGCCTAAAGGGATACATCCTCCATGCAGCTCAGGTCCAGAAGGAGGGATATGACAGTGGCGATATTAGATCTCTGAGATGAGATCTGTGCAGCTGGTAAGCGTCAGTACTTTTGGTGGTGGAAAGTCCTTTGCTGCTGTTTTGGTGACACTTTTTCATTGGTGCAGTGTGGTTCATGACGGTGGAGATCACAAGCAAAAACGTTTTTTAGCTGGAGATGGACTAATATTTTGAATTTAAGTTCTAATTTCAGTAGTGTATATATTCATTTTTGCACAAATTATTTATTTATTCATTTATTTATTATTCATTTTTATTTTTTTGCACAATTTTTCGTATAAATTATTTATATATTTATAGATATTGAATTGGATCATTATAGCGCAGCCTTTTTTTAAAAAAATTGGTATTTGAAATTGTGGGTATCTCACATTTATGTTGCAGCTCTATTTTCATGAATTTTTTTTTGGTTTGTCAATCATTTGAATCTTAAATAGCGCTGTATTACATTTGTTTTACACACATTATTATGGCTGCAAAGAGGGTAATAGTGAGAGCTTGGAAGACCCCCAACCATTCCCTTCACTGAAGTCATGCACCAGGTCTCTTATGTGATGTTCTTTGAAAAATAATTTCAACAATACAAAAAGATGACTAAATTTCATAACATTTGGGAACCATGGATTAAATCCTTGATCCAGAGTCATTGCTGTAGAAGAGAGAAGTGAGATGAGAAACATCATCATTTCTTTCTCCCACTTTTTTTTCCTCCTTCCCTTTCCTGTCCTCTTTCCCTTTACCGATCCCTGTTGCGGGTGAAGGGGTCCTGTGTTCAATCACAGTTGTCATTTGATTACAGTATATATAATATCCCCCCCCTCCCAGAACATGCTGCACACCTCCTACCCAAGTAATACTTTTTGCTATATTGTGTCTTTTGACAGCTTTGATGCACTTGTGCTCTGGCTGTGTGATATTTTATTATGCCATTTTTCATTGATGTAAATGTTGGCGTTGATCTTCTTTCTTTTGTATCGTTATGCTTGCCAAACTAATTTTTCCTTTGAAAATTAGAAAATTCAATAAAAATTTATTGAACAAAAAATCAGCAGGTGACTGGTAAAATCCTGGCTAACAGATTCAATAACAGCATCATAACAAGGGAGCTTATGCTACAATGGTAATGAGCAGTGATGAGAAAATGTGTTTGGGCTTGACTCGAGGGCAGGTTCAACAAACATGTCCAAAAATCAAGAAATTGTGAACTTCAATGCAAACCTTATTGCTGTCAATTGGAAGCAAATCTTGAAAATCAATTCTCTCCATTTTCAAAGTTAATAGGCAGGGGATTGTCAAACAAAGGATATAGGGAGCTGGGTACTGACAATGAAAAATAAATAAATAAATAAATACAGTTTGGCTGGGAGCAGTTCTTTTGATAAGGCTTAAAGGGCAACATTAAAAAATACAGATTTCCTATAAATAACATGCTTGGGGTACATCTGTAGGATGTACTACAGCAAAAATGACATTTACAAAGAAAATCAAAACGCCATTTAAATTACAAACCGGTGAATGACATTTCCCTTCTGTGTGTTTTTTTTTATCTTGTAAAGCACCGCAGGACCCTCCCAAATCAAACATAGGGGATGCTTTAAACCTGCATGTGAAGTGGCATGTCTGAAGGATGTACTATGGCAAAAGCGACATTTACAAAAAAATTCAAAAAAATAATTACCAACCATTAAATGACATTGCACTTTGTAAACATATCAGCTGGGGCTTTCCTATACCAGTCCTTTATCCTAGAAGAGATGGATTATAAGGGACACCCCACTCAAAAAATTGTGTGGGGTTTTCCTTTAAAATCCACACTAGACCCTTTATGAGGGTCTGGTATGGATTTTAAGGGGGACTCAATGCAAAAAAAAAAGAAAAAAAAGCATGCGGTCCATCCAAAATTTACACCAATCCATTATTTGAGCATGCAGCCTGGTTGGCTAGAAAAGGAAGGAGGGGGGCAGCAGACATGCTTGCCTTGAATCAGACCTTCACTCTGTTTTTCTTCTTTGAAGAAACCTACTCCTTTCCCCCTCCTCCTTTAATGTAATGAGATCTAATTTTTTCTTAACATTATTCAAATGCCTTTTTTTGATGAGCCCAGACCACACTTCCACCTTTCTCACCTAGACAAGATTGACATCCATAGCTGCCTGAAGCCCCCTGGGATATTGATGTCTCACTTCCCACAAGACTTTGATCGCAATGTGGAGTGCACTGTAAATGTACTTCCCCCTGTCTCAAGGGGCCGGCTTCAAGAAACCACAAGAGACAGTTGGCCTCTGATGATGCAAGTGAGGAAGATGGTGGTGTGAGACCTGGTACGTGGCAGCTATCCATGTATTAAAGCAGGACAATGCTGGATTTGGGGAATATGTGGATATGTGTTTTGAGGGTAACCTAGAAAACAAGGTATACAAGGAATAAAAAAATAACACTGGAGGTGAAGTTCCTCTTTAAGCATATGTGGTTTTATATTATTCCTGCCTCTTTCTCTAAGTCAGTTTTTCCTTATGTACATCAGCTTGTATTTGCTTGATGTTATCTGATTCTGTACTCAATGGAAAGGCTATACCCCATTTGATATGGAAAAGAGTTTGGCAGTTAATGGTTCTCACGTGCGTCCTTTGATCTGACAAGAGCCATAGGATTCATTAAAAGCACTTAGCGCACTCTTTAATGTGCCATCTAACTGCTCCCTGGTTGGACGTGAAAAGGCGTAAATTACAAACTTTCCCTCTCGGCCCAGGTGGAGTCTAGGAAATACACAGTGGTTAACCCATATCCTGCCAGCATGTTGTGAATGGAATAAAGTGATCGAACTCCACAGGACAGAAATCAAATGAACAGTTTTAGATCTCAAGAAAGGGATTCCCAGCAGGTTCAGATGTAAGGTTTTCTTACCATTTTTTGGGAAGAAGATGCAGATGTTGAAAGTGATGTCAATGTGAGAACTTGTGAATAATGGATAGAAGAATAGGAGAGAGATAGAAAGCCAGGGATAGGAAAGGGCAGAGATAAGATGGCAAGGGGAGTAAAGTAGGGAGATAGGAATGCAGGAAAAGGAAAGAAGAGAGATAGGGAAGCAGGGGAAGGTAATCAGGGAAATAAGAAGAAAGAAGAAGAAAAGGTGAGAGGAAAGACAGCAACAGAAGGAGAGAAGATGAAAGGTAAGAGACAAAAAGACTAGGAAACGGGGGGGAGTAAACGGGCAAAAGAATAAAGGAACGGGGAAAGAAAAGGGAATAAAAGAGGAAATGGTAAGCTAGGGGGGAGGGGATCCACTTATTCAGAGATCCTGAAAAGTATGAAACTAATCCAGAGAGGCAACTAACAGGAGAAATTAATATTAGCAACCAACAGATTTCTCTAATCATGAGCAAAACTGAGGCCGCGTACACACGCGGGACTGTTCGCTCAACTTTGTCCGCTGAACAGTGTTTCGGCGGACAGTCCGCTCGTGTGTGGGCTTTCAGCGGACAGTTTCAGCAGACAGTCTGCTGAACAAAGTTTTTCGGAAATTCCGAAAAACTGTCCACTGAAACTTTGTTTCAGCGAACAGTCCCCTCGTGTGTAGGCTTGTTCGTCAAACTAAGTTCCGCGCATGCTCAGAAAGGATTTACACGCCGAAGTTTGCATTGCAGTGTATAGGACGTCGTTTTCTAGTCCCGTCGTACGTGCCGTTCACGTCATCGCGCGCGGTTTCAGCGGACTGTTCGTTCGTCGTGTGTGGCCAAGTCCGTCCATGCTAATTTTGAGCGGACTGTCCGCTGAAACTGTTTGACGGACAAAGTTGAGCGAACAGTCCCCGCGTGTGTACGTGGCCTGAGACTCTCTAAACTGAACATGCCCATGGCAGAAACCCAGATAGCAAGCAACTGAGCTGCAAGATTGAAAATTACTTTCTAAGCTTTTGCTAGACTTGCCAGACTTCACAAGTTTGTTGCAAATTTGCAGCAAGCAAGTTCACATTGCATGACTCCAGATCAGATTTCTTTGCAAACATTCTGCAAGTCTACTGCAAGTTTAGGTTCAGGTATGTTGTGCAATAGTCATCCCACCACAGGGGTCACTGAGGCTGAGTTTGGAAAAGTGGCAACTAGGACTTGTGCTTCAAGTGCTTTGCAAGTGTACAACTTGCTAATGAAAATGTGCAGCAAGTTAACAAGACTTCCAATTCAACACTGCCACACATTTGTGGCAAGTTATCCTTGCTATTTATGAAGTGAGACCCAGGAGAGGAGAAAAAATGGATGGAGGGGCTGCATGACTAAGGGGAGGAACAGATCAGAAATGGGTTAAAAATGGGAGTTCAATGTATACGGTGTAGAGATTACCTGATTAGAGGCTGAAAGTCAGATGGGCAGGGTGGAGCAGCAAGGGTTGTTCACTTTAAAGATGTAGGGTATTTATTCAAGAACGTTCAGGCAAAGAGGATTAACATGGTTGCCCCTGCAGCTGGGTGGGTGAGGGTGTCTTTGGAGGGTCAGTACCCATCTGGGGTATGGCACTTCAACCTGGTTGAATATTGGTGGTTCTTGGTCCCTTGGGGAAAAAAGTAAGTGTGCGAGTTTGTAACAGTTGACTTTGAGACGATTGGGGTGTGGCTGAGGGCATGGGCAATTTTTGTTAGAAAATTGGGCCTTTAAGGACACCCAAAGACCCCCTCCTTGCTGCACTGTCAAAATTGCTTATTGTTATTGTTAAAGCAATATATTATTTTTTTATTTTTTGGGGGAAAATATGCTACTGTTGCCATTTAAACCCACATTGCACAATTTGTGTTGGTATTTTAAAGGTTTAGTAGAGAATCAAGGTTGACCAATAATTTAGTCATGAGTTTATTATAGATATATCCCTATGGCAATGCTCCTTGTTCTGTTCAGAGACATAAAAATCAGATGGCAGCAATTTCATCGGTCCCAATCAATGCCTTGTTTGTCTCCTTTGTAGACCAGGATGAACTCTGATAGTCGGAAATGTATTTATGAATGACATGCAAGCTAAGTCATTTCACAGATACAGTTTGAGAGTTATTGGAAGTAAGCTTTTATTGTTGACATCATTTATCAAACAGAACCAGACTACATGTCTGATTCTACAATCTGACTGACAAATGATGATGTGCTTATATGGATGTTGAATTTTTCCAAAAAATAGTATATCTATAAATTTGTTGATGCATTTATTTGTATGTACATGCACACAAAGTTGTATACATGTTTTAGATGTTAAAGAGGAACCTTGCTATTAAATGTATGCCAAATCTCCATCACAATTTTATGTCAACTATCTATTGAAACTGTTTGGTAGCAGCACAATAAGATCCAGAGATCATACTGTCAAAATGAATAAGAAGTGCTGATCACCATGTAATCCCTCTACAGTACATTGTTACTGCAGCCTATTCTTCCTCATGACTTGGAGGTATAAGTGTGGATGGATTCCACCTGCTGGTTGATAGTGCCGCTATAAGGCCAGTCCCCATCCAGCCTGTCAATCAACCTCATTTTTTAGCCATGCTCAAGTCACCACCCTTGCCTGAGTAATAAGTTACATTTCTAGACCAAGGCTTCAGTCTGTGTAACTCCTGAGCTCCTGCATTCCTGCTTTTTTGGTTACTGTAAAGGAATTATAGATATAGAGTGATTGGAGTTCTATTGAACTGTGATTAAAGTAGTATGCATCTAATATTATATCTAATAGTTATCCCAGCTATAGGCTTTTTATCTAGCTCATATATGTTTCTTAAATATATATATGAAAAGAATAATATGGCTATCTTATGACATGTCTATGTGACCCACTTTATATGGCTATTTATAAGGTAATTTGTTTGGTAATTTATCATGAATAGCTCATTCAATGTATAGACTGGTTAAGCATCATATGATAAGTTTGTGAAAAGACCAATTATTGTATAGCTTATGTAAGGTCTTCCCTGTACATAACTTTATGAAGTCATTTATAAACTGATTTGTTATATCCCAATCCTTATTACATTACAATGTATGACTTATGGAACGTAAATATTTTTTTGACTTGAAGAAGGCTGTTGTTCTACATTTCTTATGTGACCCACCACTATAACTTCAGTGCGAGAGAGAATAAAATTTCAGTACAGTACAGTCACTCTGAGTTGCTTGCTGTATATATTCACCTATATGATGTCACAAGAGCCACCAGACAACCTTTCTCAACATTACCAATTTCAACTTGTATTGGTTACTCTTGTTTGCTGCCCACCCTGACTTTTGGCCTGTACCTGTCTCTGCCTGTCAACTTTGTATCATGCTCCAGTTGTACCGTAGGTCAGCTGTCATCTGCACAGGTGTGCCCAAGGGTCAAAATTGGGTATACTATACAGAAATCTGAAGATCTAGTGGCATGTAGAGTACTTGGAATCTGCACCTCAGCATGTTGCCTATGCATGTTGCCAATTCCTTACACCCATTCCAACATGCACAAAACACAAAAGGTCCACTACCCTTTATTGACTGTAATATACATGCTGTTAACCCACTATAAGCGAAAAGAGGATATACAGGACGCATGATGTCCATCTAGTCTGTTGTGGCTCTTTGGCATTTTTCCTTGACTGAATGTTCTGTGATGAAAAGAGGATATGTAAAGTGGAAGATGTGCCCAAAATTAGCTGACCCTGCTTATGTTCCACCAAAACTAAAAAAAGAAAAAGAAAAACTTACAAATTACCTAGCTTTTTGCCTGCAGCGCATTAATAATGTGTCTGCCTTAACTGGATACCCAAGGTGTTAGGCAATGCCATCTTTAAAGTCTATTTTTTGCCATCTGTATCCCATTGAGGAGATTTCCCTTAATTTTCTATCCTTAAGATGGCCACGGTAGCTTTCCTCTCATAAAGTTTTACAGGCCGCTGCCAGGGGGGCTGGATGGTGTGCCTGTGCTTTCCACTTGCACAAAAAAGTCTTAATGTGCTGCTGCCTTGGTGTCCCATTGATTGGCATGTCTTGCCCCTTGTCATTGCACCAGTTAGCTAAAACCTGAGAAAAGTCATTTTAAATAAGATAAATTCATCTTAGTGACAAGTTCATTTTATTCTTTCCGGTACCATTTTGTGAAAATACTCTTTGCAAGTAGGTAAATTAATTCAACATTTAGTAAAGACGTTGAAAGGTTTTACTAAATCCCATGGATAGTGTAGTATTCTTCCCCTGAGTCCAAGGTATTTAGTCCCCAAACTCTGAAATGTGTCCAGCTCCAAGCTGCCCTGTTTGTTTGGAGCAGGCAGCAGTGGGACTTGTGCCTGGAAGTGAAGCTGTTTTAATTTGTATAAAATTTGGCATCTAGCAAAGATTCATAGCGGTGCAGCCGGGAAGAGGTTATAAATCTGCCTGTGAAATCAGATTCTCTTACAAACAGCCCTGTGTTCCTGCTACATATTTAGTGAGTAATGAATGGCAGCCGCCTGTGCTGGAAAGACCCATAGAGCATCCTGAATTCCAAACACCATAGCGGATGTTGGCCTGGTAGCAGCGGATTTGTGACATTAGATGAAGCTGGGGAATAAACAGAGATGCTGTGTAGCATGGAATTTTTGATAACATAAAAACAATGTTATTGGTGAAGACCCAGCAGTTCAAGTTGTCCCAAAAGCACAGAGAAAATAGTTTCCATGATAATCTATAAAGCTCTTCACATCAGTACATTGCATTAAAAAGAACAGTGCAGTGCATTTTTTTGCACTTTTGTAAAAAAAAGACTGTTACATAAATTAGAATGCATTAAAAATGTGATATGCATTTAAATTAGTGCACTTTTAGAAACAGGACTGAGATTTTAGGGGAGGAAATCAACAAAAAAAGAAGTCAGGCAAACACATGTAATACAAATACAGTGGGCCTTTTGCTGGGTTAAATTTTAACACACTGCCATAAATACCCATTATGCTTTTTTTTTAACAAAAATGTATATGTATTTTCTAATTGTGGAGTGAACTGAACCTAATGCCCTGTACACACAACCAGACTTTCTGGCAGAAAAGGTCAGACGGAGTCATTCTGATGGACCTAGAAATAGAAAATGTTTCAAATCTTTCCGCCGGAACCAGTTCCTATCGGGAAAACCGCTCGTCTGTATGCTTTTGCGACTGACCTAAAATGACGCAAGGGCAGCTAGTCCCATCATACGTCATCGCATTCTAAACGATCAGACTTTGGTGCCATTGTGTGTAGGCAAGTCAGTTTCGGTGGAACTCCGTCGGAACTCTGTAGAAAAAAAGTCCTTCTGAGTTCAGTCTGACGAGAAGTCTGCTAGTGTGTACGCGGCATTAGGGAGACCATCTTTAGCATGCATGTGATAGACTAAAAAAATGTTCTAGGGTATTCAATTGATCTCTGTTGATACAGCCTGACCCATACTATACTATGGGCCATGGATGTGACCATAGTATCGGCATTGAGGTGACCACTTTTAGGAATAAGGTGAAATAATGGATACAAAAGCGCAGTGGTATGATGAAGGTCAACACATTGGATTTCCTAAAAAAAAATTAATGTTGGGTGAAATATATTAACATTTCTTAAGTATTTGTTAAAGCAAACCTTCAGCCTATTTTTAAAGTTCTTCTTGATGCAATTGTGTCCCCCTGTTTAGATAATAAAACAATGTTTCGGTTTTCCACATATTTTTTTTATTATTCTCCCACTGTACTTCCTGCTCTGATCACCTAGGCGAATGGTGGTGTTGCTCACAATGACTCCTTGAATACCATCATCCGAAATCCCAGGAGTCTTCAGAAAGTATTTTTCTTTTCTCTCCTTAGAGCTCCATTCTTGAGTGGGTGGAGGAAGAGGGTGGAGGGGCATGCATATATGCTGGGAAATGAATGCTTCAGAGTGCAGAGGAGGGCAGGTGGGAGGCATATCCAGAGGCTCAGGATCACTGCTTGACAATGTGGAGGAGGTGGGTGGAGAGGCGTGCCCAGAGGCTGGGGATCTGTGCTTGTGTGGTTGAGAAAGTGGAGGAGGAGGGCAGAGGGGTGTGTCCAGAGGCTCCTGTACATGGTTGGAAGAGTGAGCTGGGACTTTTACCCAGTGATCCACGGGGAACAAGAGGAGGAATAGAACAGTACATCTACTGGCAAGGTGTGTGTCTGTGATTGTGTGTGTGAGTGTTATCCATATCCTGGAAGAAATAGGTGTTAGCTTAATCTGGCCATAGTTAAGACATCTGCCCACACAGCACATGTGAGTGCTGTTCTAATAAATAATTTGTTGAACTCCCTAAATCTCATCAACAATATCTATGGCTGCTGCAGGTTTTTTTTTTCTACTTTTTTTTTTCTTTGGCTGCATTTCCTCTTTTAGTAATTTTACACTGAAAGAAGTGGAAGTGTGCATACATAAACTTCAAAAAATGTCATCAAAGTAAAATAACACAGACCCATGCAGTGAACTGCCAGGTGACAGTGTATGGTATATACAAACATTCAAAGGAATATACAAGCTTGAAATTTGCATTGGAGCCCAAAAACATTTACATAGTAATCACAGCATAACAGGAGCCTATGTAAATCACAGCCCTGGACCCAACTAGCAGCCTTCCCGTAGCCAGAGTCGAGTGAACGCTTGCCAACCCTCCCCAAGGTGATTGAAATTAGAGAGAGGGGGTACCATGGTGGATCAAAAGTAACTTTGATACAAACCTTTCATTAAAATAACACCCAGCTTGCCAACCGTGCAGCACTTTCTATTATAGGTTGACCACTTTGGGTCCCTTTGCTCACTGTGCTCTTTCATTGTCACCATGTCACATGATTTCCATTGAAGACCACAAGAGGTCATTTAAACAACCATTACCAGGCAACTGTTGCCACTATCAAAAAAAAACAAAAAACACACTGAGAAATGCTATACACTCATCACTGAAATGATTGCATGTAAACAGGGATATTTATTGTAGCAACACAGTATGAACAGTCTCAATATAAAGTTATTTTCCCTCCTTCCCCCACTTATTCGTGGGTGAAGATTGATCCAGTGATTGATCTCATTTCCAGTTGTAGAATTGGTGCTGACAATCAAGGGCTATTTTACCACCATTATTTTGCCTATAAAGGAAAAGTAGCAGTGGAAAAAGGCACTTGTGGGTTTAACCAACCATTTTTGGTAACTTTTTTTTTTTTAAATTTCAATCAATTTTTACTAATTAAGGTAGAAGTCGAATAAACATATACAGAAAAAAAAATGCAACACACACCGGCAATTGCTCGCAATATAAGAACACAAAGCAAACAGTGTGTTTAAGTGTGCATGGATTGGATACATGAGTTAATAGATTCTGAAAAGGGATAGTATGAAGATAAACCTTTAATAGGGTGCCTTGTTGGGTTGGATGGATGGATTAGGGGATTAAGTACCGTATTTATTGGCGTATAACACGCACCGGCGTATAACATGCACCCCAAGTTTAGGAGGGAATTTTAAGGAAAAAAACTTTTAGGAGGAAAGTTTAAGGGGAAAAAAAACTTACAGTTATATGCCCATCAGTGTCATCTGCAGCCTTGTCCACCATTGCAGCCTTGTCCACCATTGCAGCCTTATGCAGCCTTGTCCACCATTGCAGTCTTGTCCCCCATTGCAGCCTTATGCAGTATTGTCCCCCATTGCAGCCTTGTCTATTTTATTTGCTATTTGTTTTTTATTTTTTCTAAATGCCGCCGTCAAGATACAGAGCTGGATGTGTATCTCGGCGGCGTGCGGTAGTTCTCGGCAGGCCTTCGGCTCTTCTCGCCAGCTTTTGGCCGCCTCCGGCCATTCTCGGCAGCTTTCGGCTGCCGAGAAGAGCCGAAGGTGGGGGCGAGAAGAGCCGAAGGCGGCCGAAAGCTGCTGAGAACGGCCGAAAGCTGCCGAAGGCGGCCGAAAGCTGCTGAGAACGGCCGAAAGCTGCCGAAGATGGCTGAAAGCCGCCGATAATGGCCAAAGGTGGCCGAAAGTCACCTTGAAGAGCCAAAGGCGGCTGAAAGCCACCCAGAGGCTCAGAATTTCGGGCGATCGGCGTTTAACACGCACCCACAATTTTCCCCTGCTTTTAAGGGGAAACAAGTGCGTGTTATACACCGATAAATAGGATAGTTTCTGACCTTGTTCAGTGGAGGTAACCTCAGGCCTAGTGGGAGCCAAAAATAGTGGCCCGTTAAGTAAGGTGAATGACATGCTAAAAATCGCAAGTTATGTTTGAGACAGCTTGGGTCTGCTGTCAAAGTGGCTCCTGTCTCAATTCATAACTTCCCAAAGCCCTAGATTCTAGAGCTAGCTTAGTTTAAGACCAGACCTAGCATGACCTGTAATTGAATATAATTTGTTGAGATACAATGATTAGATGGTTAGGACTAGAGCGAAGTAATCGTGGGCATGAGAGGACAGCAGCGTTCAGAGAAACAGAAGGATAGGCAGGGACAGTGTCTTCTTTTCTTGTGATTGAACCTAATGCAGTTAGAGTTGTATTGTAGTGCATTGTATTGTGCCTCCTGCATAGTATATACCTGAAGCTACCCCCAATTGCTGGTGTTGTTCTGTTTCTATACCACAGGCAGCTGCAGCAGTTACAGTTGGTGTATTGTTCCACCTACACAGTATACACCTGAAGCTACCCCCAATTGCTCATGTTGTTCTGTTTCTATACCACAGGCAGCTGCAGCAGTTACAGTCAGTGTAATGTGCCACTTGAACAGTATAAACGCGAAGCTACCCCCAATTGCTGGTGTTGTTCTGTTCCTATATGACAGGCAGCTGCAGCAGTTACAGTGGATGTATTGTGCCACCTGTACAGTATACACCTGAAGCTACCCCAATTGCTCGTGCTCTTTAGATCCTATACCACAGGCAGGCAGCTGCAGTAATTACAGTCGGTGTACTGTGTCATCTGTCCAGTTTGCACCTAAAGCTACCCCAATTGCTGGTGTTGTCATCTCCCTGCAGGCCATTAGTATGTCTGGAAGGCCAACAAGGAGAGCCAGACAGTCACGAGCCAATAAAAGAGGGCAAGCAGGCTCTGTGTCTAGAGGCAACAGTGCTGGTCGTGGATGCGGTGCATCCTCATCAGCATGTGGCCATGGCACACGCTTGTCCTTATTTTCGGCAGCTGGATGTGTTGAGCCGCAAAATGCCGAAGACTTGGTAGAGTGGATGACCAAGTCCTCCTCCTCCTCCTCATCCTCTCTCACCCAGGCTCAGGGTACTGGCAAAGCAGCTGCCAACGCGTCCTCTTCCCTCGTCTGAATGTCATCAGTCACTCCTTCCCTAGACTCACCATGTCCTCCAGAGGAGTCCCCCAAACTGTTTGAGCACAGTGTTGGGTACATGCTCCAGGAGGATGCCCAGTGTTTTGAAGGCTCTGATGATGATACTCAGCTAGAGGAAGGCAGTAGCATGAGCTCAGAGAGAGGGGATTCTCAAGAAGGACAGCAATCTGGCAGTCATGTTCCACCAATGGCAGCATACTGCCAGGTTTGCTCCAGTGATAAAGAGGGAGGGGATGATGAGGTCACTGACTCCACGTGAGTGCCTGATAGGAGAGAGGAGGAGGAGGAGGAACATCTCCAAGGAGGCAGGATGCCCTCTGGGGGTCAGCTTAAGGGCAGCACACCGACTGAATCACACCGCAGAGCTCCGCCTGTGCAGGGCGCTGCCTCTGCGCGTTATTCCAGAAGTTCTTTGGTGTGGGCCTTTTTTGAGACAAGTGCATCAGATCGCACCGCTGCTACTTGCAACATATGTCTCAAGTGTATCTCACATGGCTAAAACATCAGCCGCTTGGGCACCACATGCTTGACCAGACATATGTTGACCTGCCATGCAGTTCGTTGGCAAGCGTACCTTAAAGACCCACACCAAAGAACAAAGCGGACCTCTCCTTGCTTCTCATCAGCTTGGCTCTCCTACCCCACTAGACCTTCAGTCCTCTCTGAAACCTGCACTGAGAGGAATGAAGGTGTAGAATTAGGTGTGTCACAGCCAAGTACTTGCGGGCACTCTGCTAGCACCCACATCCGATTGTAGCAGGCAAATCGGCTGCTGGACCGTCAAAAGAAGTTCACTCCCAGCCATCCACATGCCCAGCGGTTGAATGCTAGCTTGGCTAAATTGCTAGCACTTCAACTGCTACTACTGGTTGTGACACACCTCTCTCCTCCACCCCCTCCTTTTCTTCTTCCTCCATGGCCTCTTCCTATGCTTTGTCCTCAGAACCAGCGGTGCTCCATAGGCGTTCAAGAGGCTATGCATGTACGCAGGCAAAAATATGCCATGCCGTGCTTGTGTGCTTGGGGGACAGGAGCCACACTGGGTCAGATATTTTGTCAGCTCTGCAGGGGCAGGCTGAAAGGTGGTTGATGCCACGCCAGCTTAAGCCAGGAATGGTGGTTTGTGATAATGGCACCAACCTCCTCTCCACCCTCCAACAGGGACAACTGACCCATGTGTCCTGTGTGGCTCACGTCCTTAACTTGGTGGTGCAGCGGTTCTTGGGCAGGTACCCGGGCTTACAGGCCAGGAAAGTCTGTGTGCATTTTCGCTGATCATATGTCAGTGCTCGGCTGGCTGAGCTCCAAAAGGAGTTGAACCTGCCAAAGAACCGCCTTATCTGTGACATGCCCACCAGGTGGAACTCAACGTTGGCCATGCTGCAGTGGCTGTACATGCAGCAGAGGGCCATCAATGAGTACCTGTGCGACTACGGCACCAGGACAGGGTCAGGGGAGCTTGTTTTTTTTCCCCACGCCAGTGGGGCATGATCAGGGATGCGTGCACTGTCCTGTCACCATTTGAGGAGGCCATGAGGATGATGAGCAGTGACAGTGCATGCATCAGTGACACTGTACCTCTTGTCCACCTGTTGGGGCATACGCTGTGTGTAATAATGGACAGGGCACTTGAGGCCTCTCAAGGACCCCTTTATCCAGATAGTATTCCTGCTGTCCCGCCGATCACATAGGAGGAGGAAGAGGAGGAGGAGGAGGAGGAGGAGGAGGAGGATTGTGTCAGCATGGAGGTGGAGCCTGGCACCCAGCATCAGCAGCAGCAGTCTTTTAGGGATGATTTACAGTCCCAAGAAACCCGTGGACTTGTACGTGGCTGGGAGGAGGTGGCTGCGGATCATGTCATCCTTAGTGACCCAGAGGACTCCAGACCGAATGCCTCAGCTAGCCTACGCTGCATGGCCTTCCTGATCCTGCAAAGCCTGCGGAAGGATCCTTGTATTCTTCGGATCAAGGAGAGGGATCATTACTGGCTGGCAACTCTCCTTGATCCACGGTACAAGGGTAAGGTTGCAGACCTTATCTTGCCATTGCAGAGGGAGCAAAGGATAAGATATCTCCGGGAGGCTTCGGTCAGTCACAGAAGGAGCAGTGGAGAAGGTCACCGTCTGACCGATGCGTTCATACAATTTTTTAGTCTGCAGCCCCAAGGTATGATCGGTTCCAGCAACCATCGCCAGCGTCTGATTTATATGGTGAAGGAATACCTAGGGGCAAGGTCAGACTTGGACACCTTTCCCACCGAAAATCTTCTTGGTTACTGGAGGATGGATCAGTGGCCAGAGCTTGCACAGTATGCAATTGAGCTACTGGCCTGTCCTGCATCCAGCATTCTTTCGCAACGCACATTCAGCGCTGCTGGAGGCTTTGTAACCGATCACAGGGTGCGCCTGTCCACCGACTCGGTTGATCAACTGACCTTCATAAAGATGAATCAGTCTTGGATCACCACCAGCTACCAAGCACCTGAAGCTGATGTAACCCAAAAAATTTTTTTGAAATGTCACATCCCTATAAGACTGCCTATGCTGATGCTGAGTGACTATCCTGTTATGTTGACTGACTATCCTCTTCCTCCTCAATGATCTGATTTGATGCTGTCTCCTCATTACGATTTTGTATTCTTTTGTATTTATTGAACAGAAAAATGTATAAAAGGAGATTAAAAATAAATCAAACGAACAGCAGCATCTAAATCACCAATCCAAATATTATGTATAAGAAGCTCCTCGGGTGGGGCCTCCCACATGACGTTATTATGCAAGTTAGCCTGACCGATTGGACCTGCTGGTTGTTTGTAACACATGCTGTGTACTTCCTTAAAATTGTAAGTATGTTTTTTTTTATTATATGAAAATCTTGGTGAAATACTACACTATGTGGATTTTTCTCTGTACTTTAAATTCCTCCATGGAGTCTATCTTGGCTTAGGAGATTGTGGAAACTTTGCATGCAAGACCAAGGTATATATGGCTGCTATGCAGCAAGGCATCTGATGGTCTCCTTGTGGGATCAGAGCAGCTGGTAAGGAGCTCATTTAATCGTTTGTGGTGATTCCTTTTGGGAGCACTTTTTCTTCGGTGGTGCACGTTATCATTCATTCACAGCAAAGAAAGAGGAACTATTGATGAGCACCTTTTGCACCTTATATATTTATGTTTTTATAATTTTTTTTGCTCAGTGTTTGAATATTTTATATGGACTTTATTTGCACAGATTTGTCAATTTAGTATGAATTCATCATATGTTTAATGCACTTTTATTGTGTCTCTTATGTTATTTATTAACCTATACCTAGCACAAGCATAGAGCACTTTTAATTGTTGTTTGGTTGGAGCTTATTTACATTAATGGATTATCTGTGATGTGCCTGAAAGCAGTGGCTCTCTCCGATCTCTCTCTCCTCATTGGCTTGGAGACATCAGTGGAAGTCCTGCTGTTGTCAATCACAGCCAGTGAGAAGGGGGGGCAGGGCATGGTAGCAGAGCCATGCTCTGTGGGTCAGTGGACCCCAGAAGAAAAATATCAGGTCCTCTCTGTGCAAAACCATTGCAAAAAGCAGGTAAGTATGACATGTTTGTTAATTAAAAAAAATAAAAATGTATCCTTTACAATCACTTTAGAGCTTCTTGAATAAGTATAACTGTGGAAAAGCTGTTCCAAAGCAATTTTGTCTTTCTTGAAAGGGATTAGCAATAAAAGTTGATAAGAATGTTTCCAACGGGTGGTAGAGGAGAGCACTGTTGTGATCACTACTTTCTATCTAATAAGAACAGGACTTTTGTGTCCATTTATGAAGCAACGATCAGCATTGATCCCAAGGATTGCCGCTGATCACAGTCCATAAACAGTTTATGAAACAGAGATAATGGAGGGGAGATGTGTTTGAACATGTTCTCCCACCAATTATCTCTGCACATGGAGAATCCTAATAGACACAGTAAGGGCCAGTTTATGAAGCTGCGATCCCAGCACTTCACCGGCTCCTGAAGAGCACGCTCTATATATTTTTTTCATTTAACATTCCAGAAAGTGGAGGCCCGGCAAGAAGAACTGAAGAGGGGGACAAGACCCCCGAAGTTGGAAGAAGTCAGAAGAAGACTCCCGGGCGGCGGCGGGAAAGAAGAAAGCCAGGCTCCTCCGCTAGTAAAAGAGCAGAAGATAGCGGAGGAGTCCGGCGAGAAGACCCCCCCAAGATGGAAGACCCCCGGAGCAGTGCAATAAATTATTTTCAAACCTTGTGTGTTGTGTTTTTTTTTCCTTTTTTTTTCCCAGGTGAATGGTTGTACATTGTACCCCATACTCATTCACATAGGGTGGGGGGCCGGTATCCGGGGGCCCCCTTATTAAAGGGGGCTCCCGGATTCAGATAATTCCCCTGCCCGCAGACCCGGACAACCAACGGCCAGGGTTGTCGGGAAGAGGCCCTTGTCCACATCAACATGGGGACAAGGTGCTTTGGGGTGGGGGGGCCGCAGAGCGCCCCCCTTCCCCAAAGCACCCAACCCCCATGTTGAAGGCACGTGGCCTGGTACGGCTCAGGAGGGGGGGCGCTCGCTCGTTCCCACCCCCTTTCCTGACCGGCCGGGCTGCATGTTCGGATAGGGGTCTGGTATGGATTTTGGGGGGCCCCACGTCGTTTTTTTCTGCGTAGGGGATTCCCCTTAAAATCCCTACTGGACCTAAGGGCCTGGTATGCCCCCGAGAAGGCCTGCAGGCTTTATTAGTGAGGCGACATTATCGCCGCTCTTTTGCTCACTCGCTACTATAGGAAAATGAAATTTTCCTATTGCAGCCAGTGCGAAAACCAGCGCGACGGGATCACGCTGGTTAGAGAAGCCTGTCGCCGGGAACCAGCGCGACAGGATCGCGCTGGAAACACAATATCGGTGGCACCTACTGTAGAGGAGAAAGATTTCCTCTAAGAATGCCAGAGAGTGAAGCAGTGAATAGATGTCACTGCTTCATAAACGGTCAACAATATTGGGTGGATATCACTTTTGTTTTAAGGATTATATTCACCTAATTATTTGTTTGGACACTGGGTAGACTGATTTATTTGGATATTATATTTTCTCTAGTCGTCTGTCCAGGACAGCACTAGAGAGATAAGGCTTCACCTCCGGAGGCAGGAAACACATCATCAGACCTCTAAAGGGCGGCACCAGTCCCTTCTCCTTCAGTCTTTGCATTTCCTCCATCAGAGGAGGAAGCTGGATTGGAGCTCTCCTTCCCCTGAAACTGGGAGAGCCCATGACAGAGGGGGAAAGAGGTCTGCGTACCTGGGGTCAGGTTGGCGGACATCTGGGGTCCCCCGGTCAGGCTAAGAGCAGTTGTGAACCGGCCTCCTCCTCCTTGGTAGCCTGGGGAGGGCTGGTGTTCCCCGCCTGATGATCGGATTGAGATTTGGTGTGGGTCAAGCGGGGAGCAGGCACAGGCAGTGAGTTCCAGCCTGTGGAACGCAGGAGGAGGGCGGGACTTCCGTTGAACCACTTCCAGTTCCAGTCGCGCGGCGAGTGCGGACAACGGGAACCAGTGCGTTTTTAAAAAAAAGTGCCAGCCACAAGACCCAGTGCTGCACCTCAGGAAAACCTCCAGGCGGTCAAACGACTTCCGAATGGATGGATGCAGCGGATTGTGGCAGTGGAGCCGAACCAACTCAGGTAGGCAAACACAGGGGTGTCTTATACCTACGGGGCTGGGAGGGGGGGGAGGTGATGGACTAATCGATGCAGAGGCATTTAGAAATGGTTCATTTTTATGTCCCCTCTCTATTTAAACAGGATCTGGACTAGCGTGTCTTGCAAATCCTGTTAGTGGCTTGTGGGGTGCACATAGGTGTTTGGTGGAGGCATCCTATTTTGCTAAGGTTACGCTGATATTAGCTTGTCTTTGTCTCGCTTTCTTTTTCTTCTCTCCTTCTCTTGTCTTAGGCTCTGCCCAAAGAACCGGAGAGGTCAGGGGGAAAGAAGAAATGTCCATTGTGTATGAACAAATTTAAAGAAGGATGAGTTAAGCCCCTCTGTAAACCCTGTATAGATAAATTGGTCTACAAGGAGGCTACGGGGGCCTGTAAGGAACGGATTTCTAGAGTACAGAAAGAAATGCAGTCCATCAAGACAATGCTAGTGAACCTTGAGACCCCAAAACCAGCCGCAGTCCCCCCTGCTTGTACCCCAGAGGAGGGTGACGAAACAGGGAAAGAGGAATTCGATTCTCTGGATGGCCTAAGTGAGATGGTATCATCCAGAGATATTCAGAAATAAAGGGACAAGCTCTCCTAGATACAGGCTCTCACTCGAGGAGGTTGATGCCTGATTGGGGGTTATTTATGAGACGCTCGAAATCAAGGAAGCGCAGGTCTCTCTGTCCTTACATGAACTCAAACCCTGAAAGAAGATTCAGCCAGGGTTTTCCCAGTTCACAGCACACTGGTGGACTCTATTAAAAAAGAGTGGATGGAACCAGAGAAAAAAAAAGTTTTATCCTAAAAGTATGAAGAGGAGATTTCCCTTCAGTGAAGATCCCACCTGCGTCTGGAACAAAGTAATCAAGGTAGACGCAGCTTTCTCCCAGTGCGCAAAATAAACAGACCTCGCCTTTGAGGACATGGGTGCCCTTAAGCAACCCATGGACAAAAGGATGGAGGTGCTGTTAAAAAGGTCATGGGAAGTCGCCATGACCAATTTAAAGCCTGCTATGGCCACAACAATAGTGGCTCGCAATCTGGAGGTCTGGCTGGAACAATTGCAGGGGCATTTAGAAAGCGGGACCTCTAGGAAGGAAATCTTGTATTCCCTTCCTATGCTGCACAAAGCAGAAGGTTATATGACAGACGATTCTGCAGAGTCGGTCAAGCTTTCAGCAAGGACCGCTGTTCTAAACCTCGCAGGGCACTATGGCTAAAATCCTGGTCAGAGGACCCAGCTTCAAAAGTGAGGTTATGTGATATCCCCTTTGATGGAGACCTCCTGTTTGGGCAGGATCTAGAAAAGGTTCTGGATCGCACTGCGGACAAGAAGAAGGCCTTCACTGTTAAAACTAAAAAGGCACCAGGAAAACGCTTTTTTCATCCCCAAAGACAGGGGCAGTCGCAAGGATACACCCCTGAGGGGTCAGCTCCTAAGAAACAGTGGATGGGAGGAAAACAGAAAGGCAATCTGTTTTCCTCTTCTAAGAAAACCACTAAGTCCCAGTGACTTGGTTCCGGTGGGGGGAAGACTGGAGCAGTTCCTCCCACAGTGAGAAAGAATTACCCCAAATGCTTTTATCCTGAGGATAATCAGGGAGGGGTATCAAATACAATTCACGCACACTCCACCTACGAGGATGTGTGTGACCAAACCTCCCAAATATCCTCAGAAGGTGACGGCCTTGCTGTCGCAAATTGGCGATTTGGTAGACCAGAGGGTTCTAGTTCCAGTGCCAACACAGGATAAACCACGGTTTCTACTCGCATGTGTTTGTAGTGAGAAAACCGTCGGGCAAATTACGGTTAATATTGAATTTAAGATTACTAAACGAATGGGTAACATACAAAAAATTCCAGATGGAAACAATTTTTACAGTAAGGTCAATCTTTCCACCAGGTTAAAGGTAAAAAGGTAGTGGTGCGCGGTACTATGGTGAAGAATCTAGTTAAAACAGGTTTAATATATTCAATAGGTACTCAAAAGATTAGAAGATAAATGTAATATCGTCTCCACTACAGGTAATAAATGGAACGTAGAAAAAGAAAGGCCATATATGTATATAAAAAATATAAAAAATATATATATATGTATATATAGTGAGGGACCCTCACTCCTATGCGTAGTAGTATTTTGAGTGGTAGACAAATGGATAAGAAAAACAATTAATGATAAATAAGACTGGTGATCCCAATGCGATTTTTTAGGTAGCAGAGTTGCATAAAGTGGCAGTGCTGAATATAAAGAAGGTCCGTGAAAATAACTACTACTGTATTTGTTTCAGTGACTAAAGTACTATACATAAAATAGTGGACGAAATAAAAAATATATAGAGTGAATTACCATGCGATTTGTTAAAAATGACGAAAAACGCATACAAAGTGCTAGTGCTGAACAATAAATAGATCTGAAAAGAAAATATGCTAAGTCAAAGTATATGTGTAACAGTGTACAAAAGTAATCATTAGCTAGATAAGGCAAAAGATGTAAGTAATGCTTGCCTTGTGACTAAAGAAATCGCATATGGTGTTAAAGCCAAGGGAGGGTTAAGCAAAGTGACTCTGTGCGGGTGTCTTTATACCATAGACTTAAATATCGGTGCAGTGCACTAAATTGAATCATACAATCAAAGAAAATAAATCAAATTGTTGAATCAAAACAAAAACGCATAAACGATCCAAGTGTTGGTGAGAGGGAAACAACCCTCTGGGAATAATCCAAAACAGAAGGAAAAAGGTGCACAGTGTTTGAAGCTATAAAAAATATAAAAAAAACAACAATGGAACAGTAATCCTAGTTAAAATTGTCCATTCAGCTGGTGCAACAACAAGTGGCGATTAGCCCAAAATCGCATGTAACAAGACAGTCGCCTGCAATGCTAGTGCTTAAAATATATGTGCACTATAAGGTAGAGATTTAAACAGTGATAATGGTGATGGTGGATATCTCCCACGTGGTCCTGTGTAATCAGAATATGGGTGTCCCCTTACCTTACAGCTGTAAGGTAACAGCATATGGTATATGTATCCTCAGGGTTCCTGGTGGTCCTTATCCCTCGAGGTCCTATTCACGTGTCCCCGGGTCCTGGCGTCTCCTGCCTACTGTGCCGTATTTATATATGGATGGGCTCACACATATGTATGCACCGTTTTATGGATTTTTGGTATTTGTGTTTAAAAATACTCGGAATATGTTTGAATATGTTTGAATAACCCCGCTCTAAACGTCATTTCCGGGAGTAATGGGGATGTTTTTTTTCCCCTCGTTTTTTCGTTCTCCCCCTCTTTTCTCCTATTTTTAATATATTGTACCCGATATAATTTTTTTATACCTATTTTTTTTTTTTATACTGATTTTTTATACTAATGAATTTTAGATTATTCTAATTATTTTTAATTTTTAATTTTCTTGGATCTTGCTATATTAACTTTCCTCATCAGTAAGATCTTACCACTTATTATTCAAATTTATTTTACTATTGTCATTTTCCTCTCCATATGAATTAAATATATAATTAAATATTAATTTTTAATATGTAAATAAATATATAATTAAATAGTAACTTTTTAGATAGATTATTCCAGTATACAATTTTATACATCAGTTGGATATTTCTCCATTTTCCACTGCATATACAATTAACCATGAGTGCCCCGTTTTACAGAGTCCTAGACTTATTATTATGGTTATCATTATCCAATTTTATTCAGATCTTCGTTAACTAGTTTTATTTTTAAACAGAGGATTAAGTATGTCCACCACAAGGCCATATAACTCATCCGGTTTGCATATTCTGATTAACTCCGCCTGCCTCTCCCTTCTCTACGAGTGAATATGCTGCTTAAGTCGGGTGGTGATATCCATATACAAATCCGTCTGAGATACCTCCAAAAAAAATGGCCACTTGTTTATTTCCGGCTAACAATACAACAAACCCGGTGTGACCACCAAAAAAATGGCCGTCCGCACACTTCCGGCGACCTGATACACCGCAAAATGGCCGCCGGGATACTGCCGGGTCTTCCCCAAAATGGGCGCCAAATAAGCAATTAATGGCTCTATTTAAAGACACTTCCCTGAGCACTAGACATCCCCTGATGAAGTCACGTGACCGTGACGAACACTAGTCGGGACGCTACCGGAAGTGACGCAATCGAGCTCGAGGCTCGTTTATACACCATACAAAAACTCTGTCTGTTTGTGAGTACCAAAGCTGTTTTTATAAATAAATTTCAATACTGTTGAAAAATACTATACTATGGGGCTCCCTTCCTCCTTATCTGTTTAACCCCTTGCATAAAACCGCCGAGGTATACCACCAATTCCCCCCCCCCCACGCTGAAGTACCGCTGAGGGACCACTTACAGAGCCCAATACGGCACAGTAGGCAGGAGATGCCAGGACCCGGGGACACGTGAATAGGACCTCGAGGGATAAGGACCACCAGGAACCCTGAGGATACATATACCATATGCTGTTACCTTACAGCTGTAAGGTAAGGGGACACCCATATTCTGATTACACAGGACCACGTGGGAGATATCCACCATCACCATTATCACTGTTTAAATCTCTACCTTATAGTGCACATATATTTTAAGCACCAGCATTGCAGGCGACTGTCTTGTTACATGCGATTTTGGGCTAATCGCCACTTGTTGTTGCACCAGCTGAATGGACAATTTTAACTAGGATTACTGTTCCATTGTTGTTTTTTTTATATTTTTTATAGCTTCAAACACTGTGCACCTTTTTCCTTCTGTTTTGGATTATTCCCAGAGGGTTGTTTCCCTCTCACCAACACTTGGATCGTTTATGCGTTTTTGTTTCGATTCAACAATTTGATTTATTTTCTTTGATTGTATGATTCAATTTAGTGCACTGCACCGATATTTAAGTCTATGGTATAAAGACACCCGCACAGAGTCACTTTGCTTAACCCTCCCTTGGCTTTAACACCATATGCGATTTCTTTAGTCACAAGGCAAGCATTACTTACATCTTTTGCCTTATCTAGCTAATGATTACTTTTGTACACTGTTACACATATACTTTGACTTAGCATATTTTCTTTTCAGATCTATTTATTGTTCAGCACTAGCACTTTGTATGCGTTTTTCGTCATTTTTAAAAAATCGCATGGTGATTCACTCTATATATTTTTTATTTCGTCCACTATTTTATGTATAGTACTTTAGTCACTGAAACAAATACAGTAGTAGTTATTTTCACGGACCTTCTTTATATTCAGCACTGCCACTTTATGCAACTCTGCTACCTAAAAAATCGCATTGGGATCACCAGTCTTATTTATCATTAATTGTTTTTCTTATCCATTTGTCTACCACTCAAAATACTACTACGCATAGGAGTGAGGGTCCCTCACTATATATACATATATATATATTTTTTATATTTTTTATATACATATATGGCCTTTCTTTTTCTACGTTCCATTTATTACCTGTAGTGGAGACAATATTACATTTATCTTCTAATCTTTTGAGTACCTATTGAATATATTAAACCTGTTTTAACTAGATTCTTCACCATAGTACCGCGCACCACTACCTTTTTACCTTTTGTCTTCTCCAATTGGGGTTCAAGTACCCCATTTCAGTGTGTGCAGCGGTGCAACAATTAGATTACTCTTTGATTAGGCGCAGGAATATTCTCTTTTATACTTTCCACCAGGTTGTTTCATGGCCTCCCTCGATCTGAGGGATACCTACCTGCACGTCCCCATTCACGAGGACTCTCAAAAATATTTGAGAAGAGTGATTCAGTGGGGAAGGCAGACCTGACACTTTCAGTTCAGGGCCCTGCCTTTCGGCCTATCATCCTCCCCCAGGATATTTACAAAAGTCCTGGCGGAAGCATTGGCTCCCCTAAGGCTGAAAGGAATCATGGTCATACCGTACTGAGAGTAGCCATGTCCTGTCTAAAAAGACTAGGGTGGTTAATAAACAAAGATACCGACACAGGTCATACAGTATCTGGGTTTCCTGGTAGACTCGGTGACACAAAAAAACTTCCTCACAGAGGAGAAAGCAGAAAGGATGAAGGAGACTGCAATCTTTCTGCAAAACAATTGGGCAATTTCCCCCCACTCAGCCATGTCGGGACTGGGTCTGTTAGTGGCAACCATTCCTGTGGTTCCTTGGGCAAGGGCCCACTTCAGGTGCCTGCAGGCCAACATCCTGAGCAGTTGGGATGGAACACAAGAATCCATAGACTCGACTATCCACCTATCTTCAAAGACCAGAAAGTCTCTATGGTGGTGGAGAAAGGAGGAGAACCTAGTACAAGGTCTTTGGTGGTCTTTCTCCAGTGTCTGTCTGCATCACTACAGATGCCAGTGCTTGGGGCTGGGGGGCCCATTTGGGGTCAAAAATAGCCCAAGGGTGTTGGGTGAAAGCACAATCCCAAAGGTCGGCTAATTGGAGAGAGTTGCAGGAGATCTGGGAAACATTGAAAGTATTTGCCAGAGATTTGAAGGACCACCATGTACAGGTCCTCGCGGACAGTGTGGTAGCAGTTTCGTATCTAAACAAACAAGGAGGAACGAGATGCCTGTCCTTAATCAGGCTAACAAGTACAATCTTGTATTATAGAGAAAATTTATGTCGCGCTATTCTTACTCTATTATAGGAGAGGGGCTATTACACCTTCTCCTCACCAATTACTAGGTGAATCTAGAAAGATGTAAAGGGCAAATACAATATATGATGCACAATATGCTCTTAGTGGTTCTATATGAACTAAAAATTGATTGCAATTAACATAAAGTGCCAAAGTGAATGGAAAGTGCAACTCTATAAGGCTATAAACACAACTACAAAGGTGCTAGCACCTAGTGTGTTGTGTGTATATGGACTCCCAGGGGTATATTAGTGTTGGATATTATCACATTGAACTCAGCTATTGAGAAAAAAAGGCAAAATAAAAATAAAACAAATAAACATAAGTAAACACACTACAGAGACAGCCTATGCAGATAACACTTTAGGTGATAAATTATGTGTGTTTTCAATCTATATTGAAGTAATACAAATTCCCCGTGAATAAAAGTGCCAAGTGCTCAAACAGTGCAGCTGATTCAATACACTGAACAGAAAAAACAGGAAACGCCTACTTAGAATCATATATCAACTGGTATAAGTTAATGTTCTAAACAAAAGGGATATGAAACAGTATTAAATATAATGAAATATGTCAATAAAGTGCCAAAAATCCATATAACGTGCACAGTGACAACCAGTGAACACCTTACAGAGGTGTTAACCCACAATAGTATTGAATGTATAAACAAATATTATAAACAATAGTGCTATATAGCAGTCTAGAGTGTATAAGTGAAGTGCCAAAAATATAAAGTGCACAGTGGCAAACTGTAAACACCCTGCATAGGTGTTAGCACATATGATATTAAAAAAAGGAATGTATTAATGTAAAGTATTTAGTGTCAAACTCAAAATTGAAGTCCCATAAAGTGCAAAGAAAGATATATATATATCTAACAGGGAAACATTGGTAAATCAACTCCAAAGATGAATTGTGCATATAAGACTCCAATGGTAAGTGAACAATCCAATATACTGACCAAAAAAATGAAAATGGGTCCGGTGTATTAAAAATGTAAAAGCCCGGAACTAATATAATGTAAAACGTATATGATAAAATAAACTATAAAACAAAATAAGTAAACTCACTACAGAGCTAGTGGGAAGCAGAGTATAAATATAAAAAAAAAAAAAAAAAAATATATATATATATATATATATATATATATATATATATATATATATATAATATAGTGGAAACCAAAGTTCAAAAAGGGGAGAGAAAAAAAGTCCTCAGGGAACCACTTGCTGGTGCTGCTTCTAAGAAGTTCAACTTTAATAATGCTAAATCAGCATGCTCCTTGTCCTCTCCCAAGTGTAAGACTTCATTACATATTTATTAATAGGACTAAGTTTCTACCTCAACATGTAAAAGTATAACTACAGACTCTGTAAATAATGCATAGAGATAGTAATAAATTATAATGAGTCCCCCTCCACGTAGTCACTCTAAGGTAAAAAAATATGTAGTGATACTCCTGTACAAGCTGCTGATTAGAATGGGTCCTCTCTTTGCCTTAACCTTTTTTAAAAACCTCAGTCCCTCTAACACACCAGGTTGAGCGTACAAACATACAATATCACGGGAAATCATTGAAAGTAATACTTAGTAAACAGTAGTAGCATTATATCATAGAAAACAGGCACCAAACCAGGTAGTACAGGAAAATGTATGGTCACCCATTATGGTTGGTAACTAGATAAGCATAAAATGGATTAACAATGGTAATAACACAATTTAGCATAAAAAGCGATTAACAGTAGGGACTAGGCATAAAGCCCCATACACACTATCAGTTTTTCTGCTGACTTTTTCCTTCAGGTTACCAAAACCATGTAGTAGAAGGGCCTGCCTGATTGCATACACATTGAAACTCCTAAGGTTTGACCTCATATTATATGGTTTTGGTAAATCTGAAGGAAAAACTCAGCAGAAAAACTGATAATGTGTATGGGGCTTAAGATGACATTTGGTGTCCAGATCAGCATAACCATTAGCAAGGTCACCTCAAGTGCAGCAGTGAGCAGTAGTACATTTTAACCACTTCAGTTCCGGACCAATAAACACCTTAAGGACCAGAGGTCTTTTTGCAATTTCGCACTGCGCTGCTTTAACTGGTAATTGCGCGGTCATGCAATATTGCACCCAAACGAAATTTGCGTCCTTTTCTTCCCACAAATAGAGCTTTCTTTTGATGGTATTTGATTGCCTCTGCGATTTTTTTTTTTTGCGATATAAATGAAAAAAGAGCGAAAATTTTGAAAAAAAAAGATATTTTCTTCTTTTTGTTATAAGAAAAATCGAATAAACTAAATTTTAGTCATACATTGAGGGCAAAATTTATTCAGCCACATGTCTTTAGTAAAAAAAATGTCAATAAGCGTATATTTTTTGGTTTGCGCAAAAGTTATAGCGTCTACAAACTAGAGTACATTTTCTGGAATTTACACAGCTTTTAATTTATGACTGCCGATCTCATTTCTTGAGGTGCTAAAATGGCAGGGCAGTACAAATCCCCCCCAAATGACCCCATTTTGGAAAGTAGACACCCCAAGGAAATTGCTGATGGGTATGTTGAGCCCATTGAATATTTATTTTTTTTGTCCTAAGGGATTGAATAATGACAAAAAAAAAATAAAAAATTTTTTTTACAAAAAGTTGTCACTAAATGATATATTGCTCACACATGCCATGGTTATATGTGAAATGACACCCCAAAATACATTCTGCTGCTTCTCCCGAGTACGGGGATACCACATGTGTGGGACTTTTTGGGAGTCTAGTCGCGCACGACACCCCGAAAACCAATCACCACCTTCAGGATTTCTAAGGGTGCAAATTTTTGATTTAACTCCTCACTACCTATCACAGTTTCGAAGGCCATAAAATGCCAAAATAGCACAAAACCCCCCCAAATGACCCCATTTTGGAAAGTAGACACCCCAAGCTATTTACTGAGAGGCATGTTGAGTCCATGGAATATTTTATATTTTGCCAAAAGTTGCGGGAATATTACAAACTTTTTTTTTTTTTTGCACAAAGTTGTCACTAAATGATATATTGCTCACACATGCTATGGGCAGAAGTCAAATTACACCCCAAAATAAATTCTGCTGCTTCTCCCGAGTACGGGGATACCACATGTGGGGGACTTTTTGGGAGCCTAGTTAACTAGCTACCTAGCGACACTGATGCAGCGTTCAGAAAAATTATCGCTTAGTGACACTGGCAAAAGGGGGTGAAAGGGTTAACTAGCGGAAATCAGGGGGTTAAAACCATTATTGGGTAGTATATCGGGGTACCTAGCGCTATAAAAACCTGGCGGTGAACCTAAAAAAATAACTAGCTACCTAGCGACTGTAGCGACACTAATGCAGCGATCAGAAAAACGATCGCTTAGTGACACTGGCAAAAGGGGGTGAAAGGGTTAACTAGCGGCAATCAGGGGGTTAAAAACATTATTGGGTAGTATATCGGGGTACCTAGCGATATAAAAACCTGGCGGTGAACCTAAAAAAATAACTAGCTACCTAGCGACACATGCAGCGATCAGAAAAATGATCGCTTAGTGACACTGGCAAAAGGGGGTGAAAGGGTTAACTAGCGGCAATCAGGGGGTTAAAAACATTATTGGGTAGTATATCGGGGTACCTAGCGCTATAAAAACCTGGCGGTGAACCTAAAAAAATAACTAGCTACCTAGCGACTGTAGCGACACTAATGCAGCGATCAGAAAAACGATCGCTTAGTGACACTGGCAAAAGGGGGTGAAAGGGTTAACTAGCGGCAATCAGGGGGTTAAAAACATTATTGGGTAGTATATCGGGGTACCTAGCGATATAAAAACCTGGCGGTGAACCTAAAAAAATAACTAGCTACCTAGCGACACTAGCGACACATGCAGCGATCAGAAAAATGATCACTTAGTGACACTGGCAAAAGGGGGTGAAAGGGTTAACTCTAGGGGCAATCAGGGGGTTAAATCTTTATTGGGGGGTGATAGGGGGCTACCCTGGACCTAACACTAACTGTCCTGACAGTTTTTACTGTCACAACTGACACTGAATGCATTGATCAGTAAAGAAATGATCAATGCAATCAGTGACACTGTGACTGGGGGGGGAGGGGGGGCGGGGGGGGGATCGGGGGGCGATCGGGGGGGGGGTCGGGGGGGGTTTGTGTGCCTGTGTGTACCTACATGTCAGTGTAGTGTTCGTGCACACTTACTTTTACTCTTCTCCTCGTAGTCCGGTCAAAAAGACCGCCCCGAGGAGAATGACATCACTTCCTCCTTCCTGTGTAAACAATACACAGGGGAGGAAGCTTCTCATTGGCCAGGAGCGATCCAGAGGGGGTGGCCGAAAACGAACGGCCATCCCCTCTTCACGGAGCGCTCCTGGACCGAATCGGACCGCCGTATCCAGCGGGAGGGGGTCCGATGGGACCCCCCACCCGCTGGAAGGCAATCACGTAGATGTACGTGATTCTGCCTGCCTGTGCCATTGTGCTGACGTACAATGGCAATACGGCGGTCCTGAAGTGGTTAAACTACTGAGTACTGGAACTATGCTGCCAGAGCGCATTTATGGTGGCAGTGCTAGTCCTAGACCGAATAGGTATGCGCTGTTAAAAAAAGGAGGATAGTAGAGGAAGGGGCAGGGAAGCAAAGGGGGTTTGAAAAATTATTATTATAGGAGGGGCAGTCCTCTAAGATGTTCTTCTGCCGGCTATCATTGGGGCCCTTTAAAAGTATTTAAGTCAACGTTAACCCACATGCAGTATAGGTACAGTATAGGTATGGGATAGTCTCAGCACAGGTGCAAGGTAGATGTGGTTCAGGTGTGGTATAAGTTTGCTATAATGCTGTAGAAGGTTGGTATAGGTCCAGTCTAGGTTTGGAATAAGTGCAGTATGTGTGCAGTATGGATTGGGTACACTTGGTGTACTGCCCTCAGTGCCTCAATCCCAGCTAGCAGTATCAGCAATGAATGAACAGCCCTCTTACCAGTCCCCAGGATGCTGCGGTGACCTCTTCTTGTAGAAGAGGGGCCTCTTCAGTTTCTCCCTAAAGGCTTTTGGTGATCAGCAGTAGGAATCAGAGGGTGAGTGGATGCTCCAGTGTTCCTGTGGCAGTGGGGTAGGTGCTGTGATGGGGGCATTGCTCCTCTGCTCCCAGGTATCCTCATTTCCAGTCTCAGGCTTGGATCTCTGCTGGTATTGTCTCCCATTGGTAGGTGAATATTCAGACAGAGGTGCTCTCTCTCTCTCTCTCTCTCTCTCTCTCTCTAACTCCCTCATCCTCAAGAGGAAGAACTTCTCTGGGCAGTTTAATAAAAATCATCTCACACTCTTCCTACTGCACAGTACCTATTGGGATCTGTAGAGTAAAAAGTCAGTTGGCCCGTTTTATTGCTGCCATCATAAACTAAAATGCCCGGGATTCTCAGAACTCTGCAAAGAAGTATTTGAACTTGCTTGGCTTTAGCACTCCCCCTGTTGGCCAGATGAAAATGGTGCAGCACAACTTCAGTATCTCAGTAGATGGAGAGAAGAATAAAAGGCAATGGGGTTGATTTACTAAAACTGGAGAGTGCAAAATCTGTTGGAGCTCTGCATAGAAACCAATTAGCTTCCAGGTTTTTGTCAAAGTTTAACCACTTCCTGCCGGGCCTATAGCAGAATGAGGGCTGAGTGGTGGTTCAGTTATGCTGACTGGGCCTCATATGACTTCCAGCAGGATAACAGCTGGCACACATCCCGGCAATCCTGGTGTGGTATGTCAGTGTGACACACCAATACACCGATCTTGGTAAAGAGCCTCTGACAGAGGGTCTTTGCCACATGATCAGCTGTGTCCAATCATGGCTGATCATTATGTAAGCAGAAAGAGCTATTGATCATCTTTTCCTCACTAACATCTGACAGACGTGAGGAGAGCGGATCAGCGGCTCTCTTGACGGGGGGTCTGCGCTGATTGTTTTTGCAGCGCAGCCCCCCCCCCCCCCCCAGCTCTATTCGTGGGAACAAAATGATAAAAAAAATTGTTTGGCTACAGTGCAGCATGACTGCGCAATTGTCATTCAAATTGCAACAGCACTGAAAGCTAAAAATCGGCTTGGGCAGGAAGGGACAAAAGTGCCTGGTATTGAAGTGGTTAATTGAACAAGCTGACGTTAGAAGCTGATTGGCTACCATGCACAGCTACACCAGATTCTGAGGGCACTAGTTTTAGTAAATCTCCCCCGATGTCTCCTTCTCCATCTTGCTATAGCCCAGCATCTGACTACAAATATATATATTAAAAAAATGAATATGAACATATATAAATATATAATTTAGTGTGCTGCTGCATTGATCCTGATGTATTGATGATGATTGATTTAAAAAAAAAAAATGTAAACAGAAAATCAATAACAATCTTTAATGCAATGGTTCACCTCAATAAAATAAAGATCTATACAAAGTGCTGATTAGATATTGATGTATTACAATGATATAAACATCTCCATACACAATGCTAACAATCAAAACATTATATATGTAGCACCCTGATGTTTAGGAAGGCTTGCTAGCAAATCTACCTGCCAGATATAGTTGCCTTGGCCAATTAATAGGAGATCAATTGATTCCACCCTAATTCTGGAATTGCTGCACTGGCACTGTGGCACTGGGGTATATAAGCCTGGGGTATCTCAGCCAATGGGCATGGATCTTATTGGGTCTCTTGGCCTGCTGGGAGAGCCTATTTATTTGGGGGAGGTCAGGTGATCGGAGTTCTGTGCCACCTGGATGGCTGTCTGGACCCGGAAGAAACGCAGAGGGCACATGTCAGCTCCCTCGGCGTGGATCGGGCCAGATGTCGGGGCCTTGTTCTAAGGTAAGTATTTCATAATGAGCTAGTATGCGGTGCATACTAGCTCATTATGCCTTTTCCTTTGCAGGTGGCAAAAAAAAAAAAAAAACACATTAGCCGGTATACAACCGCTTTAACCGCTTCCTGCCCGCCCTATAGCCGAATGCCGGCCTTAGGGCGGGCGGCTTCCTACGCCTGGCCGTCCCTGGACGGCCTGGTGTTTACTTCCGCAATGCGCGCCGCCGCGGGCGCGCATCGCGGAAGTTCTGTGTTTGCCGTGTCCCCCGGGGACAGGCAAACACAGATCGCTGTAAACGGCCAATCACAGCGGCCGTTTACAGCGTGATCGGCGTGTCCAATGGGAGATGATCTCATATGTAAACATATGAGATCATCTCTCAGCGCCGCTCTCCCTCCTCACACAGACAGCGTGTGAGAGGGGAGAGAAGAACGGCTGCAGCAGCCGTCAGTGTAAAAAAGAAAAAAAAAAAAAAAAAAGTAAAATAAAAGTTTAATAAAAAGTGCCATCCTCCCCCAGAGCCATCCTCCCCCAGTGCCACCCCCCCCCAGTGCCATGCCCCCCCCCCAGTGCCATCCTGCCCCAGTGCCATCCTGCCCCAGTGCCATCCTGCCCCAGTGCCATCCGCCCCAGTGCCATCCTGCCCCAGTGCCATCCGCCCCAGTGCCATCCGCCCCAGTGCCATCCACCCCAGTGCAATCCACCCCACCCCAGTGCCACCTGCCCGCAGTGCTATCTGTCCCCAGTGCCACCTGTTGTCAGTGCCATTTGTCCCCAGTGCCATCTGTCATCAGTGCCACGTATAAGTGGCATCTGTCATCAGTGCCACGTGTTATTAGTGCCACATAGTGCCATCTGTCATCAGTGCCACGTATTAGTGCCATCTGTCATCAGTGCCACGTATCAGTGCCATTTGTCATCAGTGCCACCTGTCAGTGTCACGTGCCATCTGTTGTCAGTGTCACGTGTCATCAATGCCACTTATCAGTGCCATCTGTCATCAGTGTCACGTGTCATTGGTGCCACGTATTAGTGCAATCTGTCACCGGTGGCACGTATTAGTGCCACGTATTAGTGCCACATGTCATCAGTGCCACGTATTAGTGCCACGTGCCACCCCCCCCCAGTGCCATGCCCCCCCCCCAGTGCCATCCTGCCCCAGTGCCATCCTGCCCCAGTGCCATCCTGCCCCAGTGCCATCCGCCCCAGTGCCATCCTGCCCCAGTGCCATCCGCCCCAGTGCCATCCGCCCCAGTGCCATCCACCCCAGTGCAATCCACCCCACCCCAGTGCCACCTGCCCGCAGTGCTATCTGTCCCCAGTGCCACCTGTTGTCAGTGCCATTTGTCCCCAGTGCCATCTGTCATCAGTGCCACGTATAAGTGGCATCTGTCATCAGTGCCACGTGTTATTAGTGCCACATAGTGCCATCTGTCATCAGTGCCACGTATTAGTGCCATCTGTCATCAGTGCCACGTATCAGTGCCATTTGTCATCAGTGCCACCTGTCAGTGTCACGTGCCATCTGTTGTCAGTGTCACGTGTCATCAATGCCACTTATCAGTGCCATCTGTCATCAGTGTCACGTGTCATTGGTGCCACGTATTAGTGCAATCTGTCACCGGTGGCACGTATTAGTGCCACGTATTAGTGCCACATGTCATCAGTGCCACGTATTAGTGCCACGTGTCATCAGTGCCACATATTAGTGCCACGTGTCATCAGTGCCACGTATTAGTGCCACGTGTCATCAGTGCCACGTATTAGTGCCACGTGTCATCAGTGCCACATATTAGTGTCATCTGTCATCAGTGCCACGTGTCATCAGTGCCACGTATAAGTGTCATCATTGCCACGTATCAGTGCCATCTGTCATCAGTGTCACGTGTCATTGTCCTGGTATTTCAAAAGTGTAATAAGTAGTCAACAAGTTAGATGTGTAATTTATGCTCCTAGAACACGTGATGGCGCTCCCTGCATGTTGGGCCTCTCTATGTGGCCAGGCTGCGAAAAAGTCCCACACATGTGGTATTGTAATACTCAGGAGGAGTAGCAGAATTTTTTGGGGGGTGTCATTTGTGGTATACACATGCCACGTGAGAGAAATAACCTATTACAATGACAATTTTGTGGAGAAAAATAAAGAAAATGAAAAATCTTCATTTTGCAAAGAATTGTGGGAAAAAAATGACAACATCAAAAAGCTCACCATGCCTCTTACTAAATACCTTGGAATGTCTACTTTCCAAAAAGGGGTCATTTGGGGGGTATTTGTACTTTCCTGACTTGTTTGGGTCACAAGAAGCGAGATAGGCCACCAGTACATCAGATGTGATCAATTTTGTGCGATTCGCACCACAGCTTGTAGACTCTCTAACTTTCACAAAGACCAAATAATATCCACTAATTTGGGTTATTTTTACCAAAGATATGTAGCAGTATAAATTGTGGCCAAAATTTATGAAGAAAAATTAATAATTTGCATAATTCTGTCACAGAAACAAAGAAATATGCGTTTTTTTTCAAAATTTTCGGTCTTTTTTCATTTATAGCGCAAAAAATAAAAACCCCAGAGGTGATCAAATACCACCAAAAGAAAGCTCTATTTGTGGGAAAAAAAGGACACAAAATTCATTTGGGTACAGTGTTGCATGACTGAGTAATTGTCATTCAAAGTGTGAGAGCACCGAAAGCTGAAAATTGGTCTGGGCAGGAAGGGTGTTTAAGTGCCCAGTAAGCAAGTGGTTAAGCTGCAAAGACAGAGAACAGGGGTGTACACATGTAGTGGCAAAAATGCTTTGCATTACAACGTGGTAAACGTGATCCCTCCTGTTGTGTGTTGCTAGCAGTACCTTCTGATAAACGTGACCCATTCAGCTGATTGAGGCAATGCCACAGCCACCCCTCAACCATCTGCAATGCACCTGGTTATGGTGTTAGGCATAAAGGTTTAAAACACAAGTCATGTAGCCTCCTGTCAAATGACCTCTGAGAATCATTCCACCACAGATGGCTCTTCAGAGAGAGCCACCAGTGTAAACAAGCTGCAATGGTTTGTGTTTGTAAGCAGCCATCACACAAAGGAGGAAGTCTAATACAGCTTCCTTTCAGGAATTTCAGAAAAAAATGGCTTGTATATGAGATGCTTTTGAAATGCCTTTGTTTACACCTCTGTGGCTGCGCAAAGAAAAAATTGCAGTTGAACCACAAGAGACTAGGACATGCTTCTTTTACAAAAACACAATGCAGTGTGATGCACAGCAGCAATAAATGCAAACATTGCTCTGTAAGCTTCAATTCAAACACTCTATTCCAGATCCTTCAATAAGGCTTCTCAAATGCCCATAAATCCTAACAGAGTATTCCCTGCTTACATACTGCTCTTCAATGGCATTCGTAATGCATTAATAAAGAACACTCTAGAAAAGGCAAAAAGTCCCATCTAAACAACAGCCCCAAACATGATTTTATACATTTTTATGAATCTATTTAAAGAACTACACTGCATCTGTGCACCACAAACCAAAGGCACAATTTAGTCAAATTTTAACCACTTCCATACCAGGCACATTCCCCCCTTCCTGTCCAGGACAATTTTTAGCTTTCAGCACTGTCACACTTTGAATGACAATTGCGCGGTCATGCAACACTGTACCCAAACAACATTTTTATCATTTTCTTCCAACAAATAGAGCTTTCTTTTGGTGTTATTCGATCACATCATTACTAGTATAACAAAACATAAATTAATAAACATTCACGTATATATACCATAGTTTGTAGACGCTATAACTTTCGCACAAACCAATCAATATATGCTTATTGGCAATTTTTTTACCAACAATATGTAGCAGAATACATATTGACCTACATTTTTGAAGAAATTAGATTTTTTTTTTGTCGTTTTTTTTTTTATTGGTTAGGTTTTATAGCAGAAAGTAAAAAAGATTTGTTTTTCAAAGTTATTGGTCTTTAGTTTATAGCACAAAAATAAAAAACCCAATGGTGATCTCATACAACCAAAAAAAGCTATATTTGTGTGAAAAATACAGCGTTGCATAACCACACAATTGTCAGTTAAAATAACATAGTTACTTGGTTAGTTAGTTGAAAAAAGACACAAGTCCATCTAGTTCATCCAACACCAATAACACAGTGCCAAAAAGCAAAAAATGGCCTGGTCAGGAGGGATAGGGGGGTAAATCTTCCACAGCTGAAGTGGCTAGGTGCCACAGCGTGTTGCAATGTGTTTGTATTGTGCTGGAACAAGCTACATCAAAATGCAAACTGTCCTGCTTTTTTTACAATGCTCACCAGTGTAGCGCATTGCTGTGAACTGGAACCAGAGAATATAGGGCAAGTTGTCTTGTCTATGCATTGGGACTGCAATGGGCAATGCTGCCAAATACAGTCCAACAAGGCATTGTTATCTTCACCATGCACCCACTAGAAAAGCATTGGAATTCAACAGATATATCATTCCATAATGAGTCCCTAAGATCCCATGTGTGCAATTGTTGCATTTATGAAACATCACTAGAATTCCATACAAAAATGACATAAGCGTTATATATGGAGGTTTAGTGCCTAAATATTCATTTCCTGTATTGATCCACTCTGATGTTACACTATCTTCATTGATTAAGGCATTGATGTGTGCTTAAAATATTGTCCTGTCATCAGAAACTATCTCCCAAGGGCATAAATTCTGGACCCTTCTTCCATATGAGAATATTTCAATAACGCATGCAGAAATGTTTTTGTCCACCCTCGTGATTAATGGTGAAGGAAGCACCCTCTACTGCTTTGGAAACCATAAGTCATAAATGCCTAGATGTCTAAGTCAAGTAGGATCAGCATGCCATGGTTAGTTTAACAATAATGCCCTAATGTATCATATATACAGTGCCGTGCAAAAGTTTTAGGCAGGTGTGAAATGCTGTAAAGCAAGAATGCTTTCAAAAAATATATATTTAAATTGTTTATTTTTATCAATTTACAAATTGCAAAGAGAGTGAACAGATAAAAAAATCGAAATCAAATAAATATTTGGTGTGACTACCCTTTGGCTTCATACCAGCATCAATTCTTACACTTGCACACTTTGTACACTTGCACAATCAGAGATTTTGTAGGATTATAGGATATTTGTAGGAGTCAAGCGTGTGATTAACCAATTATATCAAGCAGGTGCTAATGATCATAAATTTCATATGTAGGTTGAAGCACAGTCATTAACTGAAACAGCCGTGTAAGAGGTTTAAAACTGGGTAAGGAACAAACTCTGCTACTAATATAGGTTGGGGAAGACAGTTGCATGTCACAGGTCATACACCATGGCAAGATTGAACACAGCAACAAGACACAGCAAGGTCTCTCCCAGGCAAAAATGTCAAAGCAGGCTGGTCTTTCAAGATGTGCTGTTCAAACTCTTTTGAAGACGCACAAAGAAACGAGCAACACTGATGACTGTAGACACAATGGTTGGCCAAGGCAACTTAATGCAGCAGATGAAAGACAAATCATGCGTACTTTCCTTCAACATCAAAAGATGGTCAACAGTGCCATCAGCACAGAACTGGTTAAAACCAGTGGGACCCAGGTACAGCTCTTTACTGTCCACAGACGTCTGGCCAGAAGTGGCTTTAATGGAAGAAGTGCAGCCAAAAATCCATACCTCCGTTGTGGAAACAAGGCTAAGCAACTCAACTATGCACGAAAAGGAGCATAGGAGGCAGTTGGTTCACCAAAAGGCTGTACAATAATGAATGTCTGCAGGCAACAGTAAAGCATGGTGCTGCAAGTTTGGGGCTGCATTTCTGAAAATGGAGATGGAAATTTGGTTAGGATTAGGGATGAGCTTCGAGTTCGAGTCGAACTCATGTTCTACTCGAACATTGCCTGTTCGCCTGTTCAGCGAACAGTGAACAATTTGGGCTGTTCGCAGCAAGTTCGAAAAGCCGGAACACCCTATACAAGTCTATGGGAGAAATCTAAAGTGCTAATTTTAAAGGGTAATATGCAGGTTACTGTCCTAAAAAGTGTTTGGGGACCCGGGTCCTGCCCCAGGGAACATGGATCAATGCAAAAAAAAGTTTTAAAAACGGACGTTTTTTCAGGAGCAGTGATTTTAATAATGATTAAAGTGAAACAATAAAAGTGTAATATTCCTTTAAATTTCGTAGCTGGGGGGTATCTATAGTATGCCTGTGAAGGGGCGAATGTTTCTGGTGCTTAGAACTGTCCCTGCACAAAGTGTCATTTGTGCAGGAAAAAAAGTCTTTTAAAATCACTTGTGGCTATTGTCGGGTCCCGTAATACAGAGAACACTCAATGAGTGTTCTCTGCATTAGCCGACAATTCATTCATTCATTGATAAAAAAAAAAAAAAAAAAAAAAAAAAAGTGTGGGGGTTCCCCTAAATTCAATTACCAGGCCCTTCAGGTCTGACATGGATATTAAGGGGAACCCCGTGTCAAATTAAAAAAAAAAATTGACGTGGGGGTCCCCCTAAATATCCATAACCAGACCCTTCAGGTCTGATATGGATATTAAGGGGAACCCCGCATCAAATTTTTAAAAAAATTGACGTGGGGGTCCCCCTAAAAATCCATATCAGACCCTTTATCCGAGCACGCAACCTGGCAGGCCGCAGGAAAAGAGGGGGGGACGAGAGAGCGGCCCCCCCTCCCTCCTGAACCGTACCAGGCCACATACCCTCAACATTGGGAGGATGCTTTGGGGGTCTGTGACCCCTCAAAGCACCTTGTCCCCATGTTGATGAGGACAAGGGCCTCATCCTCACAACCCTGGCCGTTGGTTGTGAGGGTCTGCGGGCGGGGGGCTTATCAGAATCTGGAAGCCCCCTTTAACAAGGGGACCCCCAGATCCCGGCCCCCCCTGTTTGAAATGGTAAGGGGGTACAAAAGTACCCCTACCATTTCACAAAGAAAGTGTCAAAATGGTTAAATAAGACAAACACACTTTTGAAAAATTCCTTTTATTAAAAATAAAAAAAATTAAAAAAAAGATTCCAGCGGTGCTAATCCACTCTTGCTATCCAGCGACGGGTCTCCGGGGTCCAGCGATGGATGATCATATCCAGCGACGGGGGATCTCTCAGTCCAGCGCTGTCCATACATCCTTCTTCTGTCTCCACTCCGGAGACACTGCAGAGATCCCAGCGCTGACGTTTCTTATATTAGGAGGGTGGGGCCACCCGTCACCTGACCCCGCCCCTCTGACGCTGGAGAGGGAAGCCAGGGGTTCCCCAGCGACGTATGGGTGACCCCGCCCCCTCTGATGTAACGGAAACCTGCGTTACATCAGAGGGGGCGGGGTCACCCACACGTCACTGGGGAACCCCTATCTTCCCTCTCCAGCGTCAGAGGGGCGGGGTCAGGTGACGGGTGGCCCCGCCCTCCTAATATAAGTAACGTCAGCGCTGGGATCTCTGCAGTGTCTCCGGAGTGGAGACAGAAGAAGGATGTATGGACAGCGCTGGACTGAGAGATCCCCCGTCGCTGGATATGATCATCCATCGCTGGACCCCGGAGACCCGTCGCTGGATAGCAAGAGTGGATTAGCACCGCTGGAATCTTTTTTTAAATTTTTTTTATTTTTAATAAAGGAATTTTTCAAAAGTGTGTTTGTCTTATTTAACCATTTTGACACTTTCTTTGTGAAATGGTAGGGGTACTTTTGTACCCCCTTACCATTTCAAACAGGGGGGGCCGGGATCTGGGGGTCCCCTTGTTAAAGGGGGCTTCCAGATTCTGATAAGCCCCCCGCCCGCAGACCCTCACAACCAACGGCCAGGGTTGTGAGGATGAGGCCCTTGTCCTCATCAACATGGGGACAAGGGGCTTTGAGGGGTCACAGACCCCCAAAGCATCCTCCCAATGTTGAGGGTATGTGGCCTGGTACGGTTCAGGAGGGAGGGGGGGCCGCTCTCTCGTCCCCCCCTCTTTTCCTGCGGCCTGCCAGGTTGCGTGCTCGGATAAAGGGTCTGATATGGATTTTTAGGGGGACCCCCACGTCAATTTTTTTTAAATTTGATGCGGGGTTCCCCTTAATATCCATATCATACCTGAAGGGTCTGGTTATGGATATTTAGGGGGACCCCCACGTCAATATTTTTTTAAATTTGACACGGGGTTCCCCTTAATATCCATGTCAGACCTGAAGGGCCTGGTAATTGAATTTAGGGGAACCCCAAGCTTTTTTATTTTTTATTTTTTTATTTTTTTATCAATGAATGAATGAATTGTCGGCTAATGCAGAGCACACTCATTGAGTGTTCTCTGTATTACGGGACCCGACAATAGCCGCAAGTGATTTTAAAAGACTTTTTTTCCTGCACAAATGACACTTTGTGCAGGGACAGTTCTAAGCACCAGAAACATGCGCCCCTTCACAGGCATAATATAGATACCCCCCAGCTACGAAATTTAAAGGAATATTACACTTTTATTGTTTCACTTTAATCATTATTAAAATCACTGCTCCTGAAAAAACGGCCGTTTTTAAAACTTTTTTTTGCATTGATCTATGTCCCCTGGGGCAGGACCCGGGTCCCCAAACACTTTTTAGGACAGTAACCTGCATATTACCCTTTAAAATGAGCACTTTAGATTGTGAACGTTCGAGTCCCATAGACTTTAATAGGGTTCTAAAGTTCACACGAAGTTTAGGTCTGTTCGCAGGTTCTGGTGCAAACCGAACAGGGGGGTGTTCGGCTCATCCCTAGTTAGGATCAATGATCCTCAATGCTGAGAAATGCACTCAAATAATTATCCATCAAGCCATACCATCAGGGAGGTGTGTGATTAGTCCCAGTGTCAAAAATGTACTGACCACAGGATCCTGGAGGATCCAGTGTTTTTCTTATTTCATGCTTCCACAATCCCCGCCAAGGTTTACAAGGAATCTATTATTCCCCTCACCTGGAAACATAGCATCCAACAATTGGGCTGTGGCCGAGGAAGGTTGAGGAGATGGAGAACCCAGTTTTGACCGCCAGGCGGAAAGGAGAGAATACAAACCTGGACATTATGGAACATGTTCATTTATTTTGAGGAAGGGAAGGCTCTCATTGAAGTGACTTCTACTGGTTGATGGTGTCCTCATGTCTCACAGCAAACCGACTAACTCAGAGTCTACTTTTCCGCTTTAAACCTCCCCCTCAATTATTAACTTCCCCCTTTATTTTTTTCTTCTTTCTCTCTCTCTCTCTCTTTCTCTCTTTTTCCCTTCTGGTTCTCTTCTCCCTGTCTTATCAACTATTTGTAAAAATTTAACTTTTTACAACTATTTGTAAAAATTGAAAAAGTTTGAACTCTTGATGAGTGCCTGCAACAGGTCCAGTACTCACAATAACCCCCACAGCCCTGGAAGATTGGGGGTATGAATATTTCAATACGTTGGCAGGTGTTTGTGCTGTTAGGTTGTAGCCCGTCCTGTAGTGATGCAGTGGGTGGAGATGGTGCCATATTCCAACTGTGGGTGGGGCCAAGTGGAGAAGGGGAACAGGACACCCCTGACCAGCATGATGTAGTCCTGTTTACTGACTGAGAGAGCCCTCTGCTGGGCTGAACCACCAGAGGAGGACACATTGGGGGCAGAAAGAGAAACATTGCCACCCAATGACCCTCATGTAGAGGGCCCTGTGGCTTGGTTTAATATGGCCCCAGAGTCTATGTGAGCATTTCCCTTTGTGTGAGGGGAAAATACACCCACAGTTTGAAACATTTGAAGAAGGAGAGTATAGCATCTGGGGATGATGGCTAAGTTGACACACCATGATGTTACTGAGTGCTCTGCAAAAAAAGGGTCTGCTGGCAGGAAGACATATGATGATGAGGTATGGTGTTCTGCACTATACACTACCATCAGAAAGTCATGAACTATTTATTTAACTTGTGAAGAACTATCACTTTACCAGCATGATTTACACAACTGTTGCAGTAAGGCATTGAAAAGTCTTTTGGACTGGACATCCTTTTATACAGGGTAACCTACCCCAGGCCGGTAATACGTGGGTGAGTGGGCCTTAGCCCTTGTACAAACGGTCGGACATTCTGACAACCAAATTCGTTGGATTTTGTCCGACGGATTTTGTCTGAAACTGTTGCATACACACGGTTGGACAAAGTTGTCGGAAAATCCAATTGTACATAATGTGATGACGTTATTTCGTTACGACAGGACTACGTTTAGTAGCTAGTAGCCAATAGCTTTGGTCTAGGAATTTGATCTGAGCATGTGTGGCACTTTGTCCGTCGGAGTAGGCTACACATGATCGGAGTATGTCCGATCGGAGCATTTTGTTGGAAAATTTTACGGACAAGTTGGAAAACTTGGTCCGTCGGATACTCCGATGGAAACAGTCCGATGGAGACCACACACAGTTGGATTATCCGACAAAACGGTCCGATAGGACACATTCCGTCTGAATCACCGACCGTGTGTGTACAAGGGCTTAGACTGGGAGAAGTGTGATACAATATGGTGGAGTTTCTGTAAAACCAGACTTCAAATGTATCCAAAAGGTAGGCACACATTTTTTGTTCAGGTAGCAACCAGGTTCAGCAATGACCCTTGGGGAAGGGAAGCATGAGGAAGTGCTTTCTCCAATCTGCACCAGACCAATGACCTTATTCTCCAAGATCCCACCTCTCAGTCAAGGCACAGTCTTAGTATAAGCAGCTTGGAGCTAAACTACTTTTATTATAAGAAAACTGTACTATTTTGCTATATTAGGACATGTCAGTAATGTAATAAGGCAGAATTTAAAAGTTACTGATAAGTCCTCTTGTAATAGAAAAAAAATATGTTGCCTGGCAACTAATAAGAAGCCATGCAAGCTAAGGTCGATAAAAGCAAACAACACAAAAATTATACATGACCTTTTTTCTGAGATGTCCAGGTGTGTCTTGATATGAATTCTCACTCTGTTTGCCAGGGAGTAATGAGAAAAAAATGATGTCTTTTTAATTCTGTCTGGATGTCCGCGGGATTCCAATCAGAGCAGCAACTGTTCTGATTTAGGAAATAACTGAGCTAACACCCTACAAATGTATTTATCATTGCTTGTACATTTCATATTTTATACGGTCAAGCTGCAAGAACAAGGTATATTCAAATAAACAAATGGTTCTAACATAACTACTCTACTAGTACTCTATCAAATCTAAAAAGATACCAGGGAATTCTAAATTTCGCATGTGCTGTGTAGAAGACCTATATACCAGCAGTCACTGCAAGTCCTGTAAAGACTTTTCTGTATTATATTTGTATTGTCATTTTTGTGTATATGATGTTGCATTCCCTTAAATTAGACCTCCTACCTTTTGACACTTATCCCCCATACACACGGACGGTCATTCACGGTCATTCACATTCCGACCACAAAATCGGATTTTGGCCACATACACACGGTCGCACAAAGTTGTCCGAAAATACGATCGTTTGGAACGAGGTGACAGGACTACGTAGAGGCCAGTAGCCAATAGCTTACGTCTCCAATTTTTTTCTGAGCATGCGTGGCAGTTTGTGCGCCGGAATTCTCTACACATGATAGGAAAAAGTCCAATCGGATTTTGTTGTCGGAAAATTTTAGATCCAGCTCTCAAACTTTTTTCATCGGAAATTCCGATGGAAAAAGTCCCATAGAGCCCACACATGATCAGATTTTCAGACAACATAATCTGATTGGACTTTTTCCGTTGGAATTTCCGACCGTGTGTATGGGGCATTAGCGGTAAAAATTGCAGAGCAACTCACTCAGCGGAAATGCAATTACATTCACAAAAAGGGGAAAAAGATTAAATGTCCTGTGTTGGATGAATGTTTTTCATGGACTTAAAAGTGAAAATACCACATTTGACCATTATATAGTGCTAAATAGCATAGGAAATTCCTGTGCCACAGTGCCCAAATGTGGTATTTCCCATTCTAAATCAGTGAAACAATTTCCCCAGCACAGAAAACAACCTAATAACATTAATTGTGGCCCTATTTGTGGATAAAATAGGTAAAATGCTAAGGATTCTTTTTTTTTTTTTATAAATGCAACCCTTTAGTCCAGGTTCACACTGATGCAGTGTGAATTTGCTGCAAATTCTTGCGGATTCTGCACCACATCCAAATCGCACCCCATTCATGTGAACCAGTGTAGGTGTGTATGTTAGGCTAATGGGATCCCGAAATCGGTTTGCCAAACTCAGTGTGATTTGCATAACTACACCCATGTGATCCGATCCTGGTGCGGACAAAAAAAGAGACCCATATTTGGTGTGGATTCGATTCGATTTGAGCCATGGCCAATAATGGCTCAAATTGCACTGCTGAAGAATCACATGTGATTTGAACAGGAATGCGGTGCAATTCCTGTTCAAAACCACATGCTGTGTCCACATCGCATAGTATGAGTCGGCAAGTGTCAATAAACCTGATGCTTTCTCCATGGATTTAGGCTGTACATAGAAGCCTCAATTAATCTATTTATAAAACAAAGTAACGTAAAATGCAAAAAAACATTTTTTTATTGTCATTTGTGCATCATGTCATGTGATTGCTTTCTCTCTCGGCCTGGGTCCATTGAGGATCTAAGCCTCAGGGGGTCACTTATTGTTGGCTGCTTCTTTTTCCCCATCTTCTGCCCCCAGCAGCAGAAAGCAGAGTGAAGACAAAAAAAAAAATCATGTGTTTAAACAACATGAGAGTTAATATTGCACATTGTAATTACGGAAACTTAATTGTGATTCACAGTTCGATGAAAATAGAGAAATTAAATTGAGCTGTTCCAGCAGGTGATTATTTCATTAGCACAGAACGGTGACTATGTGTGAGTATGTAGAATTGTATAATGGGGAGATTCTGTAAGCTGGCAGTGGTGGAATACTGTCATTGTGTACTGTTGCCCTAAAACCTTTGTATATGTGGGTCCATATACTACCCACATGCTAATGCATGCCAAATCCAGGGGCCAGGTTTCAATAGACTCTGCCCCACCTAAGATGGCTGACATCGTCACATGGGTGGCAAGCATCCAATTGAGTTGCTGCCCCTGTGACTCAGGAAACCATGGTTCTCTTGACTTCCTCTCCCTCTGCACTGCCGATGCAGTTGAGCGCCACCTGCAGTGAAGACAATAGACTGCACCTGCCTACAAGTAGTCTACCACAATCCTGAGCTCAAACTCATCATCCTATACCATGAATCTGTTTTCATACTGAACTCTTAAGTATGTGTAGCATAAAGGAACATTATGGATGTCACAGCTGTCTCTTGACTGAGATAAAGAATGTCCATACTTCCAGAGTGACAGACCTGTGCAAGCCCTGAGGGGGATTGTGCTGTCTTAGGAGAAGTCACCCAAATAGCTGTATGGGCTCTGTGTAGGATTGGGTCATCAGATGGAGGAACCGGTGTGAGGGGTGGCAGGCACGGCACTGTCTACAAATTTGAAGGATAGGTCCCGGGCTAGATATCTTATTTAGAGATGGGCCGAATGTCCGGACCCCTGTTCGAACACAGTGAAAGTTCAGACCCAAACAAAGAACCCCATTAAAGTCAATGGGACCCGAATGTCAAAAATCAAAAGTGCCCATTTTGAAGGCTTATATGCAAGTAATTGGGCATACAATGTTTATAGGCGTCTAGGTCCCGCCTTGGGGGACACGTTTCAATAAAAAAAAAGTTTTTGAAAAACATAATTTTTAAATGAGCAGGGACATTTTTATTTTTAACCGGTTTCCGACCGGCGCACGCCAATGTACGTCGACATAATGGCATGGCCGGGCAAATGAGCATACCTGTATGTCCCTTTAAATTTATCACCGTGCCATCACATGCATGCCACCATAAAAAAAAAAAAATTGTCAATAAAAATACCATAAAACTATCCCTTATTTTGTAAGCGCTATAACTTTTGCGCAAACCAATCAATAAACGCTTATTGCGATATTTTTTTTTTACTAAAAATATGTAGAAGAATACATATCGGCCTAACCTGAGGAAAAAAATTTTTTTTTATATATTTTTGGGGAATATTTATTATAGCAAAATGCTAAAAATAATGCGCTTTTTTTCAAAATTGACGCTCTTTTTTTTGTTTATAGCGCAAAAAATAAAAACCACAGGGGTGATCAAATACCACTAAAAGAAAGCTCTATTTGTGGGAAAAAAAAGGACGTTAATTTTGTTTGGGAGCCATGTCGCACGACCGCGCAATTGTCAGTTAAAGCAACGCAGTGCTGAATCGCAAAAAGTGCTCTGGTCAGGAAGGGGGTAAAATCTTCTGGGGCTGATATGCACCTGTCAAACAGGTGCAGAAAAACTGGACATTGGGTGTTGGTGGTGCCTTCCCTCCATAACCCTATAGAGGTACTCTTAATGAAAGCAAAAATTGGCCTTGCTGTAAAAAATTCCAATAATATGCACCTGTCAAACAGGTGCAGAAAAATTACTCTTTGGGTGTTGGGGACACCTTCCCACTGTAAGCCTATAGAGGTACTCTTGATGAAAGCAAGAATTGGCCTTGCTATGAAAAATTGCAATGATATGCACCTGTCAAACAGGGGCAGAAAAATCGGCCTTTAGGTGTTAATTTTGCCCATGAAACCTATACCAAAAACATTCTTTCAGATGAAATGATTGAACACCCTCAAAGCTAGGCAGACTCAAAGTCCTGCAGAGATTCCACCTCCCAATCAGTGACATTGGCATCAGGGGCTTCATAGCTGGTAATCCAGGACTGATTAATTTTTATAAAAGTCAAACGGTCCACGGAGTCTGTGGACAGATGCGTTCTATGATCAGTAATGAAAACTCCTGCAGCACTGAATGCCCCTCCTGAAAGTATGCTGGATGCAGGGCAGCCCAACAATTCAATAGCATATGGGCAAGTTTTGGCCAGTGATCTGTGATCAAGGAGAGCGGCCAGATAGTAATGGTCCCTATCCTTGATCCGAAGAATACTAGGATCCTTCCGCAGGCTTTGCAGGATCAGGGAAGCCATGCAGCATAGGTTAGCTGAGGCATTCGGTCCGGAGTCCTCTGGATCACTAAGGACAACATGATCCGCAGCCACCTCCTCCCAGCCACGTAGAAGTCCACGGGTTTCTTGGGACTGTAAATCATCCCTAAAAGACTGCTGCTGCTGCTGCTGATGCTGAGTGCCAGGCTCCACCTCCATGCTGACACAATCATCCTCCTCCTCCTCTTCATCCTCTTCCTGTGTGATGAGGGGACAGCAGGAACACTGTCTGGATAAAGGGGGCCTTGAGAGGCAAGTCCTCCTCTTCCTGCCTCTGTTCTGCCTCAAGTGCCCTGTCCATTATTCCATGCAGCGTATGCTCCAACAGGTGGATAAGAGGTACAGTGTCACTGATGCATGCACTGTAACTGCTCACCATCCTCGTGGCCTCCTCAAATGGTGACAGGACAGTGAATGCATTCCTGATCATGCCCCACTGGCGTGGTGAAAAAAACGAGATCACCTGCCCCTGTCCTGGTGCCATAGTCGCACAGGTACTCATTGATGGCCCTCTGCTGTGTGTGCAGCCGCTGCAGCATGGCCAATGTTGAGTTGCACCTGGTGGGCATGTCACATATAAGGTGGTTCTTGGGCAGGTTCAACTCCTTTTGGAGCTCAGCCAGCTGAGCACTGGCATTAAATGATCGGTGGAAATGCACACAGACTTTCCTGGCCTGCTTCAGGACATTCTGTAAGCCCGGGTACCTACCCAAGAACCGCTGCACCACCAGGTTAAGGCCGTGAGCTACACAGGGCACATGGGTCAGTTGTCCCTGTCAGAGGGTGGAGAGGAGCTTGGTGCCATTGTCGCAAACCACCATTCCTGGCTTAAGCTGGCGTGACGTCAACCACCTCTCGGCCTGTCCCTGCAGCTGTCCCCCAAACAAACTAGTGCAAGCCTGGCATGGCATCTTTTTGCCTGCATACTTGCGTAGCCCCTTGAATGCCTACGGAGCACCGCTGGTTCCGAGGACAGAGCACTGGAAGAGGCCATGGAGGAAGAAGAAGAAGAGGGGGTGGAGGAGAGAGGTGTGTCACAACCAGTAGTAGCATTTTGGAGGCGTGGTGGCGGAACAACCTCCAACACTACTGCACCTTGTCCTGCATCCTTGCCAGCTGCCAGCAGAGTGACCCAATGGGCAGTAAAAGATATGTAATATCCCTGTCCATGCCTGCTGGACCATGAGTCAGCGATAAGGAGGCACACAACACCCACTAACTCCTGCAGATGCCTGTATTAGAGAATACCAGCAATAAAGTGTAGATACAGGTGTATACTGTGCTGGGCATCCTGCCTGTGGCCAATTATGGCTCTCTTCGCTGCCGGCGCTGTGATTGGCCAAGCATGCGGGGTCACAGTGCATGCTTGGCCAATAATGAGCCAGCAATGCACTGCGATAGCGCAGTGGATTGTGGGCCGTGAGCGCCACACAAATGATTTGCCGAACGTATTCGCCGAACGTGCGAACAGCCGATGTTCGAGTCGAACATACATTCGACTCGAACACCAAGCCCATCCCTAGCTGAGATGTGGTCAGATAGTGATGTTTATAATAAAAAAAAAATGATTGTGCACATCTCCTGTACTAATATCTACAACAATACATAATACAAAAGTACTACTCGGAGGGAACAACCTCCTGTTATAAGATATAAATATACTGTATATCTAAAAAAGTCAATCCCTAGAACTCTGTGTATGTACAGATGATGTGAAGTTAATACATGACCATTCATTTTAACCATGTGTTGTTCAAGTTCTGTACAATAAGAAGTGTAAACTCTCCAAATAAACACAGGGTTACATGAATGGTCATAAATTGCCTTCACATTACAGTATCTGGACAGAGTGGTTAGGGGATGTTTATCTAGATAGGGTTGTGTGCCAGCTTTGGAGATATCTATCACACTCACTGTCTCTTGATTCTCTTAGTCTCCTTATCACTGCAATACCTACAGGACAAATCCTCTAACAGAATCTTTTGCAGCAAAGGAGACTTATTTTAGAAAAAACTCAGATAACCTCCTCCCTGTAGTGTGAGCAGCCAGCTACAGTAGCAGTAGCTACAGTGTTCAGGGATTCTGCACTGCAGGTGCAGTGTGTGTATTTAGAAGCAAGGGCACTGCTGCTGTCCCCACAGCAAGTATGCTCCTACCCCCCCCCCCCCACACTTACCGTGGGAACTTGGGCAGTACCCAACTACCCAAATGTTCAGTCCCCCCCCCCCCCCGTCAAAGTGGAGGAGGAACCTAGGCTCCATTGGCTAAATGTGCTGTTGTGATAAGCAGCTGGCACCTGTCACAATAAAGAGTGATTCAATGTGACATGGTCCTCAGAGGATATGCGAGGAAGGTTTCCAGAGTAGAGAGCCCTGCCCAGGCCCCTAGGGATGCTTGGGTCCTCTACAGATGTATAGGCTGTCCCTCCCTGATGGCCACCCTGCCTCTAGTGCCTCCAAAGCAAGACCAGTTTTCAATCTAGAGCTACTAATCACGGATAACCCAAAACCCTGTTACATCTCTGGGATACCCAGCAGAAGAGGACAAATTAATAGGAAGTGAAAGGGAAGGGGGAAAGGTATCGAAAGAGAAATTACAAAAAAAAAAAAAAAAATCAGGATACACTTTAAAAAAAAAATAATTATTAAACGTATTTGTTTTTTTTTTTTAAATGTCTATGAGCACATTAGCTAGTTTAAAGTGTGCATGTTTTACTGCATACATATGAAGGTTAAACTGGTCATGTACAATGAATATATTTAGCAGTGTTTGCTGATGTTTTGAAGATCTAACTGGGTGTCTTAAAATTCTTATCTTTCAGATGTCTTCTGAAAAATAGTTTGAAACTAATGGAAAGAAGCACAGATGTTTTGCGTAATGGTTGTCAGGTGCTCACGAAATCCCAGTTTATATTCTTTTTTCAGTAAAATGTTCTGTGTATTATTTTATAGCTTTCTGTAAATATTGATTCTATATAAACAAATTTCAGTATAATTTTATATGATTAGAGATGAGTGAATAATTAAAATTCCAAAACAGTTTCTACATCCCAGGATGCTAGTATGTCTTTCAATGCTTTTTTTTTTTTTATATATAATGTTTAAAAAAATTAGTCTTAGTTCCCCCAAAAAAGATGCTAGCCTGATAGGCAAACGCAATGTTCCCTTCGCACACATTCAAGAAAACTGGCTGTTCAGTGGAAATGTTATTGTGCCAAGACAATGAAAGCGTTAATGGTAACCTTAAACATAGTGCTAAAGCCTTATGATAACCATAACCTTAAACCTTTCTTTAAAGTGGTTGTAAACCCTTACAAACCACTTTGACCTACAGGTAAGCCTAGATTAAGGCTTACCTGTAGGTCCAAGAAATATCTCCTAAACCTATACCGTTTAGGAGATATTTGCCCGAGGACAGGCACCGCTGTCTACGGCGCATGCGGCGTAGACAGCGGCGTGCAGGCGCACTGAGCATGGCATTTCCAACAACGGAGCTGCCGCACGTGTCGGCTCCCGCGCGCATGCGCGGGAGTGACGTCATCGCGGCTTCGCCGAATGACATCGGCGGAGCTGCGAGACCCCACCGAGAAGATGGATGCGCCGGACTACAGGGGACAGCGGTGACTTCGCTGGCTCCTGTGTCAGGTAAGTGACACATAATGGACTACTATGCGATGCATAGTAGTGCATTATGCTTTGCCTTTGCAGGGAATGAAAAAGGAAGTAAACTCATCAGGGTTTACTTCCTCTTTAATAACAAAGTCATGTTACACAACAACAGGGCCTGACATGGCATTTTTCATTAGGCCAACACAATGTTGGGGTTGTAAAGCTAGGAGTAGGGCTGGGGGCCTAAAGGATAGACAGATCTCAGTTGCTTTTAAAGGCAGGGGCAGGCCTACTATAAAAATGAACAGTGGGGTTTCTAGGTCAGCATTGACAGGCAGTTTGGACCCAGCATTCCACCATGTTAATTTTTAGCTACTGCCTGCCGCGGTTCTTCCAGGGATGTCAGATGATTCTGCATCGTTACACACTTTACTGGTTACCACTATTACTGTGTAAGTGTGCACTGATTGTTTCAGCCTTCAGTTTTCCTGGATAGTCCAAGACAGGCCATTTGAGGCTAATGTGTATAGAGAGAGAGTCGCATTATACAGCATGTACATTCAGGAAAAAAAAAATACAAAATTATGTACTAATGAAGCTGCTATGGTGCTCAGCTGTGTATATTATTACGTAACAGCCCATTACATATACTGTACGTATTACATGTTATACATCACTCAGATGTACCTTTATTGTGTATTGTGTAAGCATATTGGGAAAACGGTGCTCTGCTGATGTTCAGCTCGATTGCCTTCCTTAGACGGAAATACCAGATGCGCTCCGATAAACCTTCCCTTCCACAAAGGAATATGAAGTGGCACCATGAATGAACAATAATCTCAGATGGACCTGTATGTAGGTACCTTTCAATTCTGGTGAGTGTAAAGTGCAAATTTAGGGTTGGCCTCTGCATAACATACCTCACTGTTGACAACTGATATTGCTTAATATGTTTAAGTACCGATTGTGGTGTTAAGGAGGCAGGAAGGGTCAGGACATACTCTACTATAAAAAAAAAAGTAATATAGATTTTCTACACAAGTTGTAACGTAATTTTAATTTTAGTATAAAAATCTGCAGCCGCTATCATTTCCTGTAAAATTAAATGCAATTTGGCAAACTGGAGGCATTCTGTACACCATTAGTGTATGGAACAACTCATATAAGTTATATATAATATAATATATATCTATATATATATAATATATATATATATATATATATATATATATATATATATATATATAATGTAACACTAACCCCCATAGGACCTGCTGGTTTGATTGGGCTTACCGTTACCTTCAACTCGATTTGTGTCTAGGGGTTTCCCTTGGTAGATGGCCTAGAGACTTTAGAGACTGACGACAGATCCGCTTAAAACTTAGTTAATAAGCAGTCTCTTAGTATAGCATCAGAGGGTTAGAAGGAAAGTTCAGGTACTCTAATGCCGCGTACACACGATCCAACAAGCGGGTGGAAAAGTCCGGCAAACTCAAGTCCTCCAAACAATCCCCCCGTGTGTAGCCTCCGGCATACTTTTTTGACCCGAAAGTACGGCGGACTTAGAATGTAGTTTTGCACTCCAATCTTCCCGCCGGACTCGCATTTCGGCGGACAATCCGGCCGTGTGTATCCCAGTCCGCCGTACTTTTGAAATGAACAGACTTTTCCCGCCCGGAGAAAAGACCGCTCATTTCGAGCGGGTCTCCAGGTAGGCGGGGCCCGCGAAGGAGACGTCGCTGGCCCCGCCACCTGGTATGGACATAAAGGGGAACCCCAACACCGAAAAAAATCGGCGTGGGGGTCCCCCCAAAGTCCACAACAGACCCTTGTCCGAGCACGCTACCCGGCCGGCCAGGAAAGGAGGGGCGAGCGAGCGCCCCCCCCCCCCCCCTCCTGAGCCATACCAGACGCGTCCCTGGCATTGCGGCTGGAGAGAGCGTTGAGTCAACATCTCCAGGAGAATAAGAAGAAGAAGAACGGAAGGCGGCGGCGGCGGCGGCGGCGACAGAAGACCGGGCCACCGCCTGTAAAAGAGCTATAAGAAGGCGCGGTGGCCCGGCAGAAGAACCGAAGAGGGGGGACAAGACCCCCGAAGTCGGAAGAAGAGGGCGGCGGCGAGGAAGAAAGCCGGACTCCTCCACTAGTAAAAGAGCTACAAGAAGATAGCGGAGGAGTCCGGCGAGAAGACCCCCGAAGACGGATGACCCCCGGAGCTGTGCAATAAACTATTTTATCTTGTGTGTTGTGTTTTTTTGTACTTTATTTTACAGGTGAATGGGTAGGGGTACATTGTACCCCATACTCATTCACATAGGGTGGGGGGCCGGTATCCGGGGGCCCCCTTATTGAAGGGGGCTCCCGGATTCCGATAAGCCCCTCGCCCGCAGACCCCGACAACCAACGGCCAGGGTTGTCGGGAAGAGGCCCTTGTCCTCATCAACATGGGGACAAGGTGCTTTGGGGTGGGGGGGCCGCGTGGCCCCCCTTCCCCAAGGCACCCCCCATGTTGAGGGCACGTGGCCTGGTATGGCTCAGGAGGGGGGGGGCGCTCGCTCGCCCCTCCTTTCCTGGCCGGCCAGGTAGCGTGCTCAGACAAGGGTCTGTTGTGGACTTGGGGGGACCCTCGCGCTAATTTTTTTCGGCGTTGGGGTTCCCCTTTAAGTCCATACCAGGTGGCGGGGCCAGCGACGTCTCCTTCGCGGGCCCCGTCTACCTGGAGACGCGCTCGAAATGAGCGGACTTTCCTTCGCCTGCGTGGGCGAGTCCGTTCAGTAGGGCGAATAGTACGGCGGACTTAGTACGCTGTATTAGTCCGCTGAAAAAGTGCCGTGTGTGGGCAAGTAGCCCGTTCGGAAAGTCCGATGGACAGTCTGGCGGGAAGTCCGCCAGACTAAGTACGTCGGATAGACGGCTCTAAGTACGTCGGACAGACGGCTACGTGTGTACGTGGCTTTAGTGTCAAAGTCAATAATAAAGGACTTGCTTACTTTGCTAAATCCAGAGAATAGCCATTCACAGCTGGATGTTCACTCAAGTTGGATAGTCCCTCTCTCACAAGGCCTAGCAACCAAAAAGGTGCTTAAATCAGGAATAAGTCTCTGCCACAGAAGTTGTTGTAGAACATGTAGGAAACTAGAACTTGTAGAACATTCGTGTGGTACCAGTATCTTTCAGCCGGTTCGGCGATACCCACGAGATTGGATTCACTTAGGTCCCTCAGCCTCACCAGGCTCTTGCTAAGAAGCCAACCCATATGTGGACTTCTTCTGAAGAGTCCTCTACTTGATAGCTATGAAGTTGCTGGGCCTCTCCACAACCGGAGACGGCACCGGACCACCTCAGAATCCTTTCTTTAGTTTCTTTACCTCGGGCTAGACAGCCCCAAAACATAAAATTGGGTGGATCCGCATCCCAGGCCATAGCCTTCCTGGGGGCTGGTCAGGAGGACCAGGACCATGGAGTCAGAACATACTTCTGGCACAGAACCCCGAACCACGTGACATCCGCATCTTAAGTGCCTCTCCCAGAAAGCACAGCAAGATTGACACACCCACTGGGCTGGCTCTGAGAGAAAGTAACCTTAAAGCACCCAAGCATACTGTGGTTCCATGCCTGCCAGAAGAGACAGTGCCCCCTATGGCCAGGCTGAACACCCTATAGTCCAGTCAGGCTGATGCTGAGGTCCAAATTTGAGATAATTATACCCAAAGCAAACTGCAGTTCAGGTGTAACATTAAATTTCAAAAAACAGTGCATGCTCTTCAGGAGCCGGCGCTACATATATATATATATATATATATATATATATATATATATATATATATATATATATATATATTGTAACATTGGGGTGTTTTGCTCAATTGGTAGATGCATTTTTTAGTTCACATCAGGCAGGCGTTTATGGTTAAGGGCCTGGTAGCCCACGTTTATTATAAGAAAACAAAATATTAGTCCATCCAGAAATCCCACGCAGGGGTCCAAGCTTACATTAAATACACAAAAAATCCAAATGAAAATGCTAGCCCACCTGGCTACTCTTCAGCAGTAGTGCTGCTATAGGTACTTGCTCCGTCCACCAAACTGCTTGGACGCACACAGTCTTAGGCTCCTTGGACGCACACAGCTTCAAGCCCTTTAACACACAGCTTTGGACTCCTTGGACGCACACAGCTTCAACCCTTCAACGCACACAGCTTTGGGCTCTTTGGAAGCACACAGCTTCAACCCTTCAACGCACACAGCTTTGGGCTCTTTGGACATGCACACAGTTTCAAGCTACTCCACTCCACCATCCCTCACCAACAGCCCTTCATTATATGGCCTGTGTGCAGCTGGGCACACACCCTGCTCGTTATCACCAAGACCTGGACACAGGGTTGGAGATCCCTCTTTCCTCCAATTTCACAGGGACAGAGCCTCGCTCTGTCACATATCCCCCCCCCTTTGTTTCGATCCGGAGGGAGGAACACCAGCACCCATCATGATGGTTGGGACACCTCTGTGCTGGCTGTCAGCCACGTAGGCCCAACCTTTTTCCGGGTGTGCTTCCAGGAACATTCCCCCCCTTTGTTTCGACCCAGAGGGCGGAACCCCCAAGTTACTTTTGGCACCTCTGTGCCAGATACCATTTACAGAAGTACACTCCTGTCCAACCTCGCTTCTCCTAACGGGGAACTCTACCCAATGCCTCCTTTGGTGTCTCCCTCTAAGCCTTACTGTCACTCTGCTATGAGCTTTGATGCAACCTTCCCAACTTTTCTTCCGAGTGCATTTCCATAAGCACTTCCTCTCCTGAAATCTTAATGGGTTCCCGTTGGTCTTTCTACCAACCCTTCTGCCTCCACGCTTCAGGTTCCCAGGTTTCCCCAAAACTTTCTCAGCAGTACTGTTCTGAGACTGTAGGGGGCCTATTTCTAAAGTGTTTAGAACGGAAACCCACCTCTTATTTCTGGTACCTGACTCAGCAGTCACTAATTGATTACCAGGTTTACCTGTACGTTTGGGCACCACATTATCATGTACCATTAACACATTATTTGGTTCATCATTGACAGACATATTCAAACCAACATTAGACCTCTCAATGTTGCACATGTCACCAATGCCTTTTTTTTTTCAAAATTTGCTAGGGCAGAGTCTGCAGAGGGCACACATACCAGAGGGCCGCCATCACCCACAGGAACCTCACAGGACGCCACCTCCCCTGGGTTCACCCACTCTGCAGGCAGCTGTCCTACCACTTGACCCGTTCTGATGCCATCTGTATTTTTATCCACCGGAACAGGCCAGCTCTCGTCTGATCCACATACAATTTTTACCATGCTCCTTGCCCATTCCCCTGTCCCAGGGACCTTATTAGGTTTGTCACCTAAACCAAGCACTGGGCTGGGGACCCCAGTCTCTTTAACCACCTTTGTTTGAGCCCTGGTCAGGATCTCTGCTGCTTTCAGGTCCACACATGGCCCTTCCACCTCATGTGGTTTTTCTACTGGTGCAGTATACACGCCCTTCACCAACTGACCAGCACCACACTGGACCATAGCAGCAGAAATGCTTCCCATCTGGCTGTTAGGAGGTGTAACCACAGGTAATTTAGGCTTATTTTCAACTTCTCCAACGTCTGTCTCAAATATTTCTTCTGGATCTAATCTAGCAGCATAAGTAGCGGCAATTAGTAACAAAAGTAGAAAATTTTGGAATAAACCATTCCTGTCCTGTTTTGCTTTGCTCTGTACAGCCTGCCATATAGTGCTCCACCTAGTGGTACTCCACAATACCAGACCATCAGACTGTGGAGGAGACACACTAGTATAGATTGGCTGTACATCCCAAAGTTCAAGCATCTCTTTTAATGCTTCGGTTATAAACCAGGCCCTTGACTCCAGACCTAAGTCCTTCCTGGGGATTTTCATGACACTGGGGATGCAGAGAGACTCACTTGCTGAGACTTGAAAAGTTGCGACGGTTAACGGAACCTTCTCGCAGCTGGAGGTAAACACAGCCTGGTGCTCCACCAGAGCGCTGCCAATTGCTGGACTCATACCCAACTTCTCAGGCTCAGCATCAGTGAACTGCTCCAGAACATTACCAGTGACGTCACATTGACACTCCATGCCAACCTCAGTTTTGTGGGTCACGGACAATGTCTCTGCTGTGCCCTTATTTGGTTCATCCTGCTCACCAGGGTTAACCCCTGCAGCAGCCACCGCGCCCTCAGGTACAGGCTGTTCTGCAGCCCCTCCTGCTGGCCCAGCAGAAACCGTGTCCACCTTATTTTTGTGCATAAAAGCCTTATCTATCAGGGAGATAAGATTTTCACCCCAACTATTCCAATCTATTGTATGTGAGCTCCCTTCTGCGGTACTCCTCAGCACCGATCCTTCTGCCCAAGGAGACACATAAGAACAGACTGGCTTAGTTGCAGACTCATAACACCAGTCATTGTAAATTATGTCAGACTGTGGTAGCACAGGTTGCAATACACCATATTCACCACCTTTCTCTGCTTGCATTTCATAAGCCTCACACACTTTTGCATTTTTCACAGGTTGTGTTAATCTACCATTTACCTGCACATTTTTAGTACTAGCAGCTTGCACTAACACATTACCATTACACAGTAGTGATGGACGAACTTCCGACGGGACGTTTCGCGAACGCGAAACGCGAACGGGCACAAACGTTCGCGAAAACGACCGTTCGCCGCGGGCTCCATTGACTTCAATGGGAGGCGAATTTCGCAAACCTTTAGGTCGAATTTGCGGCCACGGGGTAATTATTAGGGGGTAGCACGTAGTCCCACCACCTGGACAATAGCATAATACATGTATGAGGTGAATTTGGGATCGATAACTACAAGCATTTTTTTTTTATTTGGGAAATTGTTCTGACAATTCAGGACTATGGAGCTAATGAAGGCAATGGAGGAGAGGGAAGGTCAGGGACCAGGGTAGGCAAACAAGAGGGTGCAGGAGATACAGAGCACTGACAGCAGCACCGTAATACAGAGCACTGACATCAGCACCGTGACATACAGCGCTGACAGCAGCTCCGTGACATACAGCGCTGACAGCAGCTCCGTGACATACAGCGCTGACAGCAGCTCCGTGACATACAGCGCTGACAGCAGCTCCGTGACATACAGCGCTGACAGCAGCTCCGTGACATACAGCGCTGACAGCAGCACCGTGACATACAGCGCTGACAGCAGCTCCGTGACATACAGCGCTGACAGCAGCTCCGTGACATACAGCGCTGACAGCAGCTCCGTGACATACAGCACTGACAGCAGCTCCGTGACATACAGCGCTGACAGCAGCTCCGTGACATACAGCGCTGACAGCAGCACCGTGACATACAGCGCTGACAGCAGCTCCGTGACATACAGCGCTGACAGCAGCTCCGTGACATACAGCGCTGACAGCAGCTCCGTGACATACAGCACTGACAGCAGCTCCGTGACATACAGCGCTGACAGCAGCTCCGTGACATACAGCGCTGACAGCAGCACCGTGACATACAGCGCTGACAGCAGCTCCGTGACATACAGCGCTGACAGCAGCACCGTGACATACAGCGCTGACAGCAGCTCCGTGACATACAGCGCTGACAGCAGCTCCGTGACATACAGCGCTGACAGCAGCACCGTGACATACAGCGCTGACAGCAGCTCCGTGACATACAGCGCTGACAGCAGCTCCGTGACATACAGCGCTGACAGCAGCTCCGTGACATACAGCGCTGACAGCAGCTCCGTGACATACAGCGCTGACAGCAGCTCCGTGACATACAGCGCTGACAGCAGCACCGTGACATACAGCGCTGACAGCAGCTCCGTGACATACAGCGCTGACAGCAGCTCCGTGACATACAGCGCTGACAGCAGCTCCGTGACATACAGCGCTGACAGCAGCTCCGTGACATACAGCGCTGACAGCAGCTCCGTGACATACAGCGCTGACAGCAGCTCCGTGACATACAGCGCTGACAGCAGCTCCGTGACATACAGCGCTGACAGCAGCACCGTAAGCAGCCCCAGGAGGAAGTCAGCACAGCACAGGGATGGTGTGATCCCCTCATAATAAGAACCCCCAGGAGGAAGTCAGCACAGCACAGGGATGGTGTGATCCCCTCATAATAAGAACCCCCAGGAGGAAGTCAGCACAGCACAGGGATGGTGTGATCCCCTCATAATAAGAACCCCCAGGAGGAAGTCAGCACAGCACAGGGATGGTGGGAGCCCCTCATAATAAGAACACCCAGGAGGAAGTCAGCACAGCACAGGGATGGTGGGAACCCCTCATAATAAGCAGCCCCAGTAGAAATATGACACCGCTCAACCTCTTCAAAGAGGAGGGTAGGGGCATATAGTACGGTGTGCTTTTTTGGGTCAGGGAAGTGAGCCAAATGAATTAAGAAGGTCTGTGTGCTTGATTCCAAAAATTGTTTATAGACATATACATGGTCTACTGATCACATGTGTTGAATTCCTCCGAGATCCATGCCTCATTCATTTTTAGAAATGTGAGGTAGTTAACACTGTGGTGAGCTAGGCGAGTACGCTTATCGGTCACAATCCCCCCTGCTGCGCTGAACGTCCTTTCGGACAGGACACTGGATGAGGGGCAAGCCAACAGTTCGATTGCAAATTGGGCAAGCTCTGGCCAGAGGTCAAGCCTGCCCACCCAGTAGTCTAGGGGTTCATCACTCCTCAGAGCGTCCACATCGGCCGTTAACCCAATGTAGTCGGACACCTGACGGTCTAGGCGTTCCCTGATGCTGGATCCGGATGACACCTGTCGATGGGTCGGCTGAAAGAATGACCTCATATCCGAAGTCACCAACACATCTTCAAACCGGCCTCTTCTTGCAGGCGCTGTTGGATTGGTACCCGCAAATCCTTCTCTGGGAGTGGGAATTGCTCCTCTGCCAGCGCACGCAAAAGCAGAATGCAGCATTTCTCGAAGCAAGGCCTGGAAGTGCTGCATTCTGACAGCCCTCTGCGACGGCGGTAACATTTCCGCCATTTTGTGTTTGTACCGGGGGTCTAAGTACGTTGCCACCCAGTACTGGTCCTTGACCCTCATGCTTTTTATACGGGGGTCCCTATTAAAACACTGGAGCATGAAGGCCCCCATTTGCACTAAAGTGGAAGCGGTGTGGTGGCCTGGCTCCTGCTCATCATCCAGGATAATGTCGTCCTCTTCATTCTCCTCTCCCCATCCTCGCACAACAGGGATCCCAGAAAGGTTTAAAGCATGCTCTTCTTGCTCCTGCTCATCCGCCCCGGCACCATCCTCCTCTGACTCCTCATCAGACTCCTGTTGTTGACTTGTCTCAGATAGAGTAGCCCCCCCTGGGAATTCATCCAGCATTGCGACTTCCTCATCTTCCCGCTCCTGCTCCTCCACAGCCTGATCAATGACACGACGCAATGCACGCTCCAGAAAGAAGGCATAAGGTACCATGTCACTGATGGCGCCATGGCTGCGACTGACCAGTTTGGTGATCTCCTCAAATGGCCGCAGAAGTCTGCATGTGTCGCGCATGAGCAGCCACTGGCGCGGTGAAAAAAAACCCAGCTCCCCAGAACCGTTTCTTTCGCAGAGTTCATACAGGTAGACGTTAACTGCACGTTTCTGCTGGAGCAGCCTATCAAGCATATAGAAGGTTGAGTTCCATCGCGTCGGGCAATCGCAAATAAGACGTCTGACCGGCAGATGGTGTCGCCGCTGAATGTCAGCAAGGCGAGCCATGGCCGTGTAAGATCTTCTGAAATGGGCCGAGATTTTCCTTGCCTGCCGCAAGATGTCCTGGACCCCAGGGTATTTGACAAGGAATCGCTGCACGACCAAGTTTAAGACGTGTGCCATGCACGGCACGTGCGTGATTTTGCCCTGTTTCAATGCGCTAAGCAGATTGGCACCGTTGTCACACACCACTTTACCAACTGTCAAATTGAGCGGTGTTAGCCACTCATCTGCCTGTGAACGCAAAGCTGAAAGGAGTGCCGGGCCAGTGTGGCTCTTTGCTTCCAGGCACAACAGACGCAGCACGGCATGGCAACGTCTCACCTGGCATGTGGAATAGGTTCTGGGGAGCTTGGGCGGTGCAGTGGAAGAGACGCTAGCAGCGGAAAAGGAGGAGGCAGCTGAGGAGGAGAGGGAGGAGGATGGAGTAGGAGGAGGAGAAGAAGAGTCAGGCCTGCATGCAATCCGTGGCGGTAAAACCAAATCTACACGGGTGCCACGGGTTACATGCTTGACGGCCGTCAGAAGGTTCACCCAGTGGGCAGTAAAACTGATATACCTTCCCTGCCCGTGTTTGCTAGACCACGTGTCTGTGGTCAGATGTATCTTGGCACCGACACTGTGTGCCAGAGATACATTCACTTGCCGCTGAACATGGCCATATAGCTCTGGGATGCCCTTCTCTGAGAAATACTTCCTTCCTGGGACCTTCCATTGTGGTGTTCCAATGGCCACAAATTTGCGAAAGGCCTCCGAGTCCACCAGTTTATATGGCAGTAGTTGGCGGGCTATGAGTTCTGACAAGCCAGCCGCCAACCGTTGGGCAAGAGGGTTATCCGGCGTCATCATTTTTTTACGCTCAAACATTAGGCCCACGGAAGCCTGCCTTTTTGCAGAAAAATGTGAGCTTGGCGTGATGGAAGGTGGAGTGGAGGACAATTGTGAGGAGAGAGGAGAAGGAGAAGTAGAAGACGAGGCTGGACGGTGAGAGCCTGCAGTGTGGCTTTGTGTGTTCCGTTGCTCCCACTGGGCTCGGTGATGGCTGCTCATGTGCCTTCTTAAGGCGGTCGTCCCTAGGTGAGTATTGGGCTTACCGCGACTAACGCGTTGACTGCAAAGATTGCAGATGGCAACGCTATTGTCAGCAGCGGACACGTTAAAAAAAGCCCACACTGCGGAGCCATGTGCCGGTGTCCTGGGAGCGCCAGATGTGACCGTACATGGTCGATGACTCGCTCCTGATACATTTGCAGTCTGCTTTGTCCCTGCTGTGCAATGTAAGTCATTGCTGCTTCTCCTCCCTATCTGCTGGTCCATATCTCCCTCTGAACTCCCCTCCTCTTCCTCTCTTGTGGGCACCCACGTGACATCACTAGACACGTCATCATCAACGTCACCTTCCCCACCGCTATAAGTAGAGTAGGCAGCAACACCGGGGACCAACCTCCTCCTTGGGCTGATCTGGGTACTGGCGTCAGACTGCTGAGTAGCGCTTGTTGCTACCTCCTCTTCCTGATCCAATACCAAGAGTGGCTGCGCATCAGAAATGTCCTCTTGATATGGATCGGAAAATAATTCCAGTGACTCAAGCGGAAGGTATGTGGTGGTGGTGGTGGTGGTCGTGTTGTTGGTGGTAGTGTCTTTGGGGGTGCACATAGCAGAGAGTGAAGAAGAGGGTGCAGATCGAGAGGATGAGGAGGGTGCAGAAGAATAAGGCTGAGTGAGCCACTCAACCAAGTCTGGTGCGTCCTTTAAAGTAATTGAACGCACCTTCTGCAACTTCCCACTTTGGCTCAAGGCTGTTGCTCCTGCCCTACCCCTACCACCCCTGCGGAAGGGCCTGCCTCTTCCTCTGCCTGTCATTTTTTAAATCACCCTGTGACAAAACTCTTAGTCCCTATACCGCTGAAGGACTGCTGCAGTATAGGGCAGCGGTCAGCAGTAGTGCACGTCAACCCTATGTATTGTGGACCGATAGCGGTCCTTACAGAACAGCAGACTGTACTGCACTCAGGCCTATGTACCGTAGCACCCTATACCAAGTTACCAGTCCTTATAAAAACTTTTGTGGACCAAGCAGGTTGTGTGTTAGTGATTAGCAGACTGTACGTCAGTCCCTATACCAATGAAGGACTGCTGCAGTATAGGGCAGCGGTCAGCAGTAGTGCACGGCAACCCTATGTATTGTGGACCGATAGCGGTCCTTACAGAACAGCAGACTGTACTGCACTCAGGCCTATGTACCGTAGCACCCTATACCAAGTTACCAGTCCTTATAAAAACTTTTGTGGACCAAGCAGGTTGTGTGTTAGTGATTAGCAGACTGTACGTCAGTCCCTATACCAATGAAGGACTGCTGCAGTATAGGGCAGCGGTCAGCAGTAGTGCACGGCAACCCTATGTATTGTGGACCGATAGCGGTCCTTACAGAACAGCAGACTGTACTGCACTCAGGCCTATGTACCGTAGCACCCTATACCAAGTTACCAGTCCTTATAAAAACTTTTGTGGACCAAGCAGGTTGTGTGTTAGTGATTAGCAGACTGTACGTCAGTCCCTATACCAATGAAGGACTGCTGCAGTATAGGGCAGCGGTCAGCAGTAGTGCACGGCAACCCTATGTATTGTGGACCGATAGCGGTCCTTACAGAACAGCAGACTGTACTGCACTCAGGCCTATGTACCGTAGCACCCTATACCAAGTTACCAGTCCTTATAAAAACTTTTGTGGACCAAGCAGGTTGTGTGTTAGTGATTAGCAGACTGTACGTCAGTCCCTATACCAATGAAGGACTGCTGCAGTATAGGGCAGCGGTCAGCAGTAGTGCACGGCAACCCTATGTATTGTGGACCGATAGCGGTCCTTACAGAACAGCAGACTGTACTGCACTCAGGCCTATGTACCGTAGCACCCTATACCAAGTTACCAGTCCTTATAAAAACTTTTGTGGACCAAGCAGGTTGTGTGTTAGTGATTAGCAGACTGTACGTCAGTCCCTATACCAATGAAGGACTGCTGCAGTATAGGGCAGCGGTCAGCAGTAGTGCACGGCAACCCTATGTATTGTGGACCGATAGCGGTCCTTACAGAACAGCAGACTGTACTGCACTCAGGCCTATGTACCGTAGCACCCTATACCAAGTTACCAGTCCTTATAAAAACTTTTGTGGACCAAGCAGGTTGTGTGTTAGTGATTAGCAGACTGTACGTCAGTCCCTATACCAATGAAGGACTGCTGCAGTATAGGGCAGCGGTCAGCAGTAGTGCACGGCAACCCTATGTATTGTGGACCGATAGCGGTCCTTACAGAACAGCAGACTGTAACGCACTCAGGCCTATGTACCGTAGCACCCTATACCAAGTTACCAGTCCTTATAAGAACTTTTGTGGACCAAGCAGGTTGTGTGTTAGTGATTAGCAGACTGTACGTCAGTCCCTATACCAATGAAGGACTGCTGCAGTATAGGGCAGCGGTCAGCAGTAGTGCACGGCAACCCTATGTATTGTGGACCGATAGCGGTCCTTACAGAACAGCAGACTGTACTGCACTCAGGCCTATGTACCGTAGCACCCTATACCAAGTTACCAGTCCTTATAAGAACTTTTGTGGACCAAGCAGGTTGTGTGTTAGTGTTTAGCAGACTGTGCGTCAGTCCCTATACCGCTGAAGGACTGCTGCAGTATAGGGCAGCGGTCAGCAGTAGTGCACGGCAACCCTATGTATTGTGGACCGATAGCGGTCCTTACAGAACAGCAGACTGTACTGCACTCAGGCCTATGTACCGTAGCACCCTATACCAAGTTACCAGTCCTTATAAGAACTTTTGTGGACCAAGCAGGTTGTGTGTTAGTGTTTAGCAGACTGTGCGTCAGTCCCTATACCGCTGAAGGACTGCTGCAGTATAGGGCAGCGGTCAGCAGTAGTGCACGGCAACCCTATGTATTGTGGACCGATAGCGGTCCTTACAGAACAGCAGACTGTACTGCACTCAGGCCTATGTACCGTAGCACCCTATACCAAGTTACCAGTCCTTATAAGAACTTTTGTGGACCAAGCAGGTTGTGTGTTAGTGATTAGCAGACTGTACGTCAGTCCCTATACCAATGAAGGACTGCTGCAGTATAGGGCAGCGGTCAGCAGTAGTGCACGGCAACCCTATGTATTGTGGACCGATAGCGGTCCTTACAGAACAGCAGACTGTAACGCACTCAGGCCTATGTACCGTAGCACCCTATACCAAGTTACCAGTCCTTATAAGAACTTTTGTGGACCAAGCAGGTTGTGTGTTAGTGATTAGCAGACTGTACGTCAGTCCCTATACCAATGAAGGACTGCTGCAGTATAGGGCAGCGGTCAGCAGTAGTGCACGGCAACCCTATGTATTGTGGACCGATAGCGGTCCTTACAGAACAGCAGACTGTACTGCACTCAGGCCTATGTACCGTAGCACCCTATACCAAGTTACCAGTCCTTATAAGAACTTTTGTGGACCAAGCAGGTTGTGTGTTAGTGTTTAGCAGACTGTGCGTCAGTCCCTATACCGCTGAAGGACTGCTGCAGTATAGGGCAGCGGTCAGCAGTAGTGCACGGCAACCCTATGTATTGTGGACCGATAGCGGTCCTTACAGAACAGCAGACTGTACTGCACTCAGGCCTATGTACCGTAGCACCCTATACCAAGTTACCAGTCCTTATAAGAACTTTTGTGGACCAAGCAGGTTGTGTGTTAGTGATTAGCAGACTGTACGTCAGTCCCTATACCAATGAAGGACTGCTGCAGTATAGGGCAGCGGTCAGCAGTAGTGCACGGCAACCCTATGTATTGTGGACCGATAGCGGTCCTTACAGAACAGCAGACTGTAACGCACTCAGGCCTATGTACCGTAGCACCCTATACCAAGTTACCAGTCCTTATAAGAACTTTTGTGGACCAAGCAGGTTGTGTGTTAGTGATTAGCAGACTGTACGTCAGTCCCTATACCAATGAAGGACTGCTGCAGTATAGGGCAGCGGTCAGCAGTAGTGCACGGCAACCCTATGTATTGTGGACCGATAGCGGTCCTTACAGAACAGCAGACTGTACTGCACTCAGGCCTATGTACCGTAGCACCCTATACCAAGTTACCAGTCCTTATAAGAACTTTTGTGGACCAAGCAGGTTGTGTGTTAGTGTTTAGCAGACTGTGCGTCAGTCCCTATACCGCTGAAGGACTGCTGCAGTATAGGGCAGCGGTCAGCAGTAGTGCACGTCAACCCTATGTATTGTGGACCGATAGCGGTCCTTACAGAACAGCAGACTGTACTGCACTCAGGCCTATGTACCGTAGCACCCTATACCAAGTTACCAGTCCTTATAAGAACTTTTGTGGACCAAGCAGGTTGTGTGTTAGTGATTAGCAGACTGTACGTCAGTCCCTATACCAATGAAGGACTGCTGCAGTATAGGGCAGCGGTCAGCAGTAGTGCACGGCAACCCTATGTATTGTGGACCGATAGCGGTCCTTACAGAACAGCAGACTGTAACGCACTCAGGCCTATGTACCGTAGCACCCTATACCAAGTTACCAGTCCTTATAAGAACTTTTGTGGACCAAGCAGGTTGTGTGTTAGTGATTAGCAGACTGTACGTCAGTCCCTATACCAATGAAGGACTGCTGCAGTATAGGGCAGCGGTCAGCAGTAGTGCACGGCAACCCTATGTATTGTGGACCGATAGCGGTCCTTACAGAACAGCAGACTGTAACGCACTCAGGCCTATGTACCGTAGCACCCTATACCAAGTTACCAGTCCTTATAAGAACTTTTGTGGACCAAGCAGGTTGTGTGTTAGTGATTAGCAGACTGTACGTCAGTCCCTATACCAATGAAGGACTGCTGCAGTATAGGGCAGCGGTCAGCAGTAGTGCACGGCAACCCTATGTATTGTGGACCGATAGCGGTCCTTACAGAACAGCAGACTGTACTGCACTCAGGCCTATGTACCGTAGCACCCTATACCAAGTTACCAGTCCTTATAAGAACTTTTGTGGACCAAGCAGGTTGTGTGTTAGTGTTTAGCAGACTGTGCGTCAGTCCCTATACCGCTGAAGGACTGCTGCAGTATAGGGCAGCGGTCAGCAGTAGTGCACGTCAACCCTATGTATTGTGGACCGATAGCGGTCCTTACAGAACAGCAGACTGTACTGCACTCAGGCCTATGTACCGTAGCACCCTATACCAAGTTACCAGTCCTTATAAGAACTTTTGTGGACCAAGCAGGTTGTGTGTTAGTGTTTAGCAGACTGTGCGTCAGTCCCTATACCGCTGAAGGACTGCTGCAGTATAGGGCAGCGGTCAGCAGTAGTGCACGGCAACCCTATGTATTGTGGACCGATAGCGGTCCTTACAGAACAGCAGACTGTACTGCACTCAGGCCTATGTACCGTAGCACCCTATACCAAGTTACCAGTCCTTATAAGAACTTTTGTGGACCAAGCAGGTTGTGTGTTAGTGATTAGCAGACTGTACGTCAGTCCCTATACCAATGAAGGACTGCTGCAGTATAGGGCAGCGGTCAGCAGTAGTGCACGGCAACCCTATGTATTGTGGACCGATAGCGGTCCTTACAGAACAGCAGACTGTAACGCACTCAGGCCTATGTACCGTAGCACCCTATACCAAGTTACCAGTCCTTATAAGAACTTTTGTGGACCAAGCAGGTTGTGTGTTAGTGATTAGCAGACTGTACGTCAGTCCCTATACCAATGAAGGACTGCTGCAGTATAGGGCAGCGGTCAGCAGTAGTGCACGGCAACCCTATGTATTGTGGACCGATAGCGGTCCTTACAGAACAGCAGACTGTAACGCACTCAGGCCTATGTACCGTAGCACCCTATACCAAGTTACCAGTCCTTATAAGAACTTTTGTGGACCAAGCAGGTTGTGTGTTAGTGATTAGCAGACTGTACGTCAGTCCCTATACCAATGAAGGACTGCTGCAGTATAGGGCAGCGGTCAGCAGTAGTGCACGGCAACCCTATGTATTGTGGACCGATAGCGGTCCTTACAGAACAGCAGACTGTACTGCACTCAGGCCTATGTACCGTAGCACCCTATACCAAGTTACCAGTCCTTATAAGAACTTTTGTGGACCAAGCAGGTTGTGTGTTAGTGTTTAGCAGACTGTGCGTCAGTCCCTATACCGCTGAAGGACTGCTGCAGTATAGGGCAGCGGTCAGCAGTAGTGCACGTCAACCCTATGTATTGTGGACCGATAGCGGTCCTTACAGAACAGCAGACTGTACTGCACTCAGGCCTATGTACCGTAGCACCCTATACCAAGTTACCAGTCCTTATAAGAACTTTTGTGGACCAAGCAGGTTGTGTGTTAGTGTTTAGCAGACTGTGCGTCAGTCCCTATACCGCTGAAGGACTGCTGCAGTATAGGGCAGCGGTCAGCAGTAGTGCACGGCAACCCTATGTATTGTGGACCGATAGCGGTCCTTACAGAACAGCAGACTGTACTGCACTCAGGCCTATGTACCGTAGCACCCTATACCAAGTTACCAGTCCTTATAAGAACTTTTGTGGACCAAGCAGGTTGTGTGTTAGTGATTAGCAGACTGTACGTCAGTCCCTATACCAATGAAGGACTGCTGCAGTATAGGGCAGCGGTCAGCAGTAGTGCACGGCAACCCTATGTATTGTGGACCGATAGCGGTCCTTACAGAACAGCAGACTGTACCGCACCCAAGCCTATGTACCGTAGCACCCTAGACAGACCAAGTTACCAGTCCTGATAAAGAGCTTTGTGGAACAAGTGAGTTGTGAATGATTAGCAGACTGCAGCAGAAGGGCAGCAGTCAAGTATAATATTCTTTCTATATTTGGAAGAAAGAATATTATACGTGTACAAGCCTATTACCGTACCACTGATACCAGTCCTGAAAAGAACCTTTGTGGAACTAATAGTAACAGCAAGTCTTTAAAATTATCCTCACTGCCTGACAACACTGCTTCCTGCCTGTCCCTATACAAATTGGCAAAAAAGAGTAGGCTGGAACGATTAGCTGGAACAGCTCTTTTGTGGACCTGATAGTAACAGCTAATGATGATGATGATGATGATGATGAAGAAAGACTAATCTGGCTGAGCTGTCCCTAAAATAGCAGCATACAGCGCTCTGTCCCTTTATCTAAACTGACAAAAGAAACTCAGGCTGCTGACCTAACACCTATACCAGTCCTGAAAAGAACTTTTGTGTACCAAATAGCTAGCGTTTTCTCTGTCCCTACTCCACACAGGATCCTTTCCCTACAGTGACAGAAGAAAGAATGTAAAATGGCCACCGGATCGGGTGTATTTATAGGTTAGGGGGAATGTCCAAGTGTCCATGAGCTGTCATGTCTCAATTGGTTGTCCTGTAACACATGATAAACGTGTCACGAAAGGTTAAAGTTCTTGTATACATTAAACACGTAAGTCCGCCGGGGCGAACGACGGAAAAAGGCGTTCGAACCCGCGGACGGCGAAAGTCGGAAATTCGCCGCGAAACGACCGCCGGGCGAACCGTTCGGCCATCACTATTACACAGTACAGTTCCATTCTGTCCCACCAGAGTGACATCGCAGTTGTCCAGGGCAACCTCTGACTCCAATACATGAAGTTCCCTGGAGATTCCTGTGGACAACTGTGCTGTCTTACCACCAGTTGCTATAGGCAATGGCCCATTTTTGCTAACCCCAGGTTCTTTTAGAACAAAAGTTTTTCCAACAGCATTAAACTTTTCATTAACAGTAACACTTATAGCATTTTTGGCATTTGTAGGCTGTCCTAGCCCATGGTCAACTTGAGCCCGATAGTCATTAGACACAACACTTTTAGTCATCAACACAGGTTCTATTTGGATTTTAACCCTTGCATTCCCACTATATAGGGAAAAGTCATTCTCAAGTGCACATTCAGTGGCCCCACTAACTGGGGTCACTCTCACATCATCATGGACAGTCTCGTAACCAGTCCTTTTATACATGAAATCAGCAGTTCCAGCCATCATTTCATTAAAGACAGTCTTACCCACCGCAGTAGTTGGTGTCACCATCTTCATTTGAGTACGTCGTCTTATGCACCAGTCCTCTGCTGCACTTTTACTGGCCAACTCCTCCTGGTGGCCATGGGATGAAACTACAGCAGGCATCTCCCACCGTTTAGCACCCCCTGCAGGCACAACAGGAAACTTCTTGTTGCTAGGGGTGACTGCAAACATATTTTCACCGGAATCTGAGCCTACAGACAAAACTTTTTTTCTCAGCAACATCATCTCCAGCCGTATTCCATAACCCAGGGCAAGAAAATATGCCATGCCCCAGCTGGCCACATTCCAGGCATGGTACTGGACGATTTTTTTCCAAAGCGATTCTCTCCTGGTGATTCCCAGCTGGCCGGAATGCACAGGCCTCTTTGTGGGGACGCTGAACCAAACCTCTACTGCAGCTCCTTTCAGGCATAAATTTCACTCCGGTTGCCATGGGAGACCGCACTCTCCCAGCAGAACTTTGCTGGCTCCTCCTGAAGCCACTTTCCACGATCCTTATTAGACATAGCCCATGGTACAGAGATAGCCCGACTGGCTTCCTCTGCGTTGCTATGGGCAACCACTCTCATCCTCAGCCTTTGATCAGCCTCGTTCCTTGCATATAGCATGGGCTTCTCTCTGCTGGATCCCGTCTCATGTTGTGGCACATTCACATCTTTCACAATAGCTGTTTTAACTGCATCAGCTTTGGACATCCAGCGGCTTTCCCCTTGCACTGAGGGTTGGCTTCCTTTCCTCTGTAGCTTGGTTCAGTGCTGCTAAATGCCGCTTGCACCAATCCACCGCAGATTCAAATGCTGGTGGACTCTCCATAACAGCAGTCACCTGTGCACTCATTGCACCAGTGTTGCTAGGGACAACCCCAGCCCTTTTTCTCCTTGATACACTCTGATCAGGTATGTATGGGGCTCGTTCAGGCGGTAACATCCCCTCCAACCACAGAGCTCTGTCTCTCATTTCAGCAAACCTTGCCTCTTTTAGGAGCTTTGACCGCCCCATACTTAGAGACTCCAGAACAACTTTAAACAGTCCAGGAAAATGAAAGTGTCTCTTTTAAAGCAAGTTGCTTTTCTCTTCATGCAAGCTTTCCTCACCTGCACATTGCACACACTGATTGTGCTGTCTCATGCACACAAACCCAGTTCATAGCAAGAAAAAAAAAAAATTGACTTTTCAGTCACAGGTACACCACCTGCACCACGCAATGCCTTTTGCCTGGCTGCACTTCCACACACAGCCAATAGTTCCTGACTTGAACTTACTGTAGAGCAAGGACCCGGATTCCACCGTCTTCTGCCCGCATTCGAACACCACTTGTAACATTGGGGTGTTTTGCTCAATTGGTAGATGCATTTTTTAGTTCACATCAGGCAGGCGTTTATGGTTAAGGGCCTGGTAGCCCACGTTTATTATAAGAAAACAAAATATTAGTCCATCCAGAAATCCCACGCAGGGGTCCAAGCTTACATTAAATACACAAAAAATCCAAATGAAAATGCTAGCCCACCTGGCTACTCTTCAGCAGTAGTGCTGCTATAGGTACTTGCTCCGTCCACCAAACTGCTTGGACGCACACAGTCTTAGGCTCCTTGGACGCACACAGCTTCAAGCCCTTTAACACACAGCTGTGGACTCCTTGGACGCACACAGCTTCAACCCTTCAACGCACACAGCTTCAACCCTTCAACGCACACAGCTTTGGGCTCTTTGGACATGCACACAGCTTCAAGCTACTCCACTCCACCATCCCTCACCAACAGCCCTTCATTATATGGCCTGTGTGCAGCTGGGCACACACCCTGCTCGTTATCACCAAGACCTGGACACAGGGTTGGAGATCCCTCTTTCCTCCAATTTCACAGGGACAGAGCCTCGCTCTGTCACAATATATATATATATATATATATATATATATATATATATATATATATATATATATATATAGTATAATTGACTCACTGATTTTCCCAGAAGTCTCAACTAAGATACAAGTCAGATTTCAAGTGATTGTAAATGATCACCTTGTAAAACAACCCATTCAGTTTAAAATAGAAATGAAAAGCAAACATTTTTGTACAGCTATAAAAATACATTATAAATACCTTTTTACCCTTTTTTATTTGTGATCACATTCCCTCTGTTCTCAGCTGCATAAGAGCTGGGGGAAGGAAAAGCAGCAGCACACAGAGCTTGCCAGTAAATGGTAGTGCAGCAGGGGCGTGTCAGGACAAGTTTGTTCAATGGAGGAGAGCATACTAAATTCTCAGAATAACTATAGAACTCACCATGGTGTGTTCTTCTGCTTAGTGTGGCCAGTTTTGAATAGGAAAGCAGAAGGACTGCCAGGAAAACCAAGGATTTCCCATGAAGGAAGTATACAAAGAGAACAGGATACTTGTTCCTACAAATACATGATACAGCAGGCACATTTCAGGAATATGAAGTTTTGGCATAACAAATACTTTATGGCATCTCATGCAATAGGAATTACAGTCTTGCGGTTTTCCCCAAGAAGTAAAGAATTCTAAATAGATGCAAACACTACAGCTTTTCTCATTAGAACACCAAGCATGCACTGTCTAATGAACCAGACCTTCACATTCAGAATCAGTTTGCAAAGGTGAAACAAACAGCTATTTCTTCCAAGATTGGTAAAATCCCTGCAATTGTCGAAGATACCCAAAGGAGATTTTTTATTTTTTTTTTATTCAACAAAAATTGATTTATTTTAGATTGAAATACACCTAAGGGTACAAAAGCTGCCTGTTTTTGAATCATCATTAGCTTTCATCCCCTTGAAAATATCTTTATCAGACAATTCAATATTTATGTAATAATGTTCAGATTTTCTTCTAACCTATCTCACCCTTCCTAGCAAAGTTACCTTCTCCCAGCTACGAACCTCAAAGCTCAGCTGCACTACCTTGGAAAAAAATAAAATAAAAAAACAGCTTAGGCTGTAATAAACATTTCCTCTAAAGCATTTCATTTGCAGACTCACTACTCCAACAATGGAGACAGTTTGTGCAATAGTCAGAGTTCCCTTACTACAAGAGGAAAAAAGAAGGAAGAGGACCAATGACATCACACAACTGGACTGGGGTCAGCTAGAAATGCGGATGAATATAAATGAAAAAAAAAAAGGCGGTGGGTGCCTCCAAAGGGTTGGGTGGGCAGAAAATGTTGAGGAGATAGAGGCTGCAGTTGGACATTAGGATGGCTGTAAATGGAAGGTGATCATTGTCCTAATTTCTATGGGAACCAGAATATGCCTTCAGTTGACCCATGAGCACTTGGATAGCTTGTAAAATCTTGTACAATCACTACTGTTTCCCTCCAGGTCAGTTATATGTATATATAGTAGCTGACGTCCAAGCTTCAGTATGGGTTGGTTGTTACAAAGATAGATAGGTAGTCAGGTTGAAAAAAAGAGACAAGTCTAGCTAGTTCCACCAACAGAAAAAATAAACAAATAGAAAAGTTTCGGTCCTTTTCTAATGCAGGCCATACATGGTCGAATTTCGAACAAATTTTCTTTTCAAAATCAGAAAATTAGTTTTTTTGTGATCCGATGATGCCACCATTGATTTTCGAAATTCGGCCAACCAAGCCTTCAATTTCACCTCATGTTGCTACAGAAAAGAATTTTCTTGGCCGGGAATCTTCTTTTCTCTCCGTAAATTTTCTTTTCTTATTACATTTCTCGCACGATTCTCCCATCATTGATTAGAAAATTGTTCGTTTTTCAAAAAATTTCCAACATGTGTGATTCCTCAAATTTTATTTCCGCACGAAAATGGGCTGTTGCTGCAGCCCATTAATGGTGCGAAATTCATACGAAAATTCTTAGATACGATTTTCAAAAGAAAATTCTTTCGAAATTCGAACCGTGTATGGCCGGCATAAGGCTTTATTTGCACAGGGGCCATACAGTGTGAATGAGACATTTGTTTAGGTGGCTGAAGCTAGGTGTAGGCAGCCTATGTTAGTGAATTGGGACGTATTGGCTGTATAAAAACAGCCACATATCCTAATTTGGCAGGCCTGCAGGAGCGGGTGCATGGCCCCAAATGCAGACAAAGTGCATCCAGGGCCACACACACACTCCTGCATGTCTGTCAAATTAGGACCTGAGGCTGTATTCATACAGCTGCAGCATCCTCATAAAGTCATAAAGTACCATGGGCTTCCTGCATACATCTCCAAACAAACAGACTTCACAGCCTGCACAGTGTGAAGACCTAACTCATAAAAACACCAGTTTGTTTACCTTAGAAGGATGATAGGCATAGACAAATTGCCTGTGTTGTGAACTTTAAAAATACATTTTCCACAATTCTTATGCCGGCCATACACGGTTCGAATTTCGTAAGAATTTTCTTTTGAAAATCGTATCTAAGAATTTTCGTATGAATTTCGCACCATTAGTGGGATGCAGCAACAGCCGATTTTCGTGCGGAAATTTAATTTGAGAAATCGGACATGTTGGAAATTTTTTGAAAAACAAACGATTTTCTAATCAATGATGGGAGAATCGTGCGAGAAATGTAATAAGAAAAGAAAATTTAAGGAGATAAAAGAAAATTTACGGAGAGAAAAGAAGATTCCCGACCAAGAAAATTCTTTTCTGTAGCAACATGAGGTGAAATTGAAGGCTTGGTCGAATATCAATGGTGGCATCATCGGATCACAAAAAAAACGAATTTTCTGATTTTGAAAAGAAAATTCGTTCGAAATTCGACCATGTATGGCCTGCATTATAGATGTGGAGATAAATCAGTGTTTGTTTTTAAGTGGAACTCTAGGCACTGTTTTTTATTTACGCCGAATACTACATACAGCTCACCGTCGACATGAACTGCAGCTCACGATAGTGTTGTTACCAAAGAATGGGGTACACATCATCCCCATCACTACTCCCTAAAGGTAGTGAAAACCACCAAAAGAAAAAGTGATATATATCAAACTGAACCCCAATAAATGAATAACAAATTGGTTCTGTTCTGATATAACAGTATCATCAAAAAAAGCATCATTTACACTAATGCCCTTATATTGTGGAATACTTAACATATATAGCCCATGCTATGGCTTCCTTGGGTAGATCTAGTCCTCCTAACTGACTCAAAAAATTTAAAATATCTTGTGTATCTGATACAATCTTTCTACATGTGCACTTGAATATTCATCTGTCACTTTACATTTCTTATGCATTTTAACTATAAGAACCAATCCCTGAAATTTAAGGCTGATCCAGGGAATATTATATCCTTATGAATTTTAGGAAGTGCGTAAAATGTAGGTTATGTAGACTACTGCCCTTTTAAAAAGTCTCCAGTACATATGGAAATAATTATTTCCATCACTGCTTTATCTACTACCATGAAAGGTTAATTTTAAAAAGCCTTAACTGCTGCCTAGATTTTTTTTTACCATTTATCATTGCCCAGTATTTTTTTGTACAACTATTCATATTGCTGATTCTGCATAATAATGACATTATCTACCTGATCTTAGGGTTTTATTATTAAGATCTTGGTGTTTCCATAGTAATCCCTTTTCTGATTTCAAATTCCTCAAAATCATTTAATACTTCCTGAACAAAACAAGCTACATTTGAATTTAGGGAGAGAGGGAAAAGTTTTAGATTTCGGATAATATTTAGGTAGATATTATAAATTTTTACTACAGTTCCAATGTCATCAAATTCTGTTGAAACAGAAAGGGCAGCAAGATCCTGCTTTGTCCAAGCACCATATGTATATAACATTTGTGCAGCGTTTATATGCATACAAGTATACAGAGTTAATGCAACCTATTGGTTGTTCAAATGCAGGCAGACATTGTTGCTAAGCATCCTTCATAGATAGGACCAGTGTTGTATTTTGGCCTAGGCCGACAAGGCCCAGGCCTAGGGCGGCACTTGGCAGGGGGGCAGCACCGGAACCTGATCGCACATTTATCCAACACAGTAGAGCAGCAGGGCCGGGACTACGGGATGCGGAAGGGGCAGAAGCTTTGGACGTAACAATTAAAGCGGTTGTATACCCGCATAAACTTTTACATTTAAAAAAAAAATTAAAACAAAAAAAACTGTGTGGCAAAAGCATAATGAGCTTGTATGCACCACATACTAGCTCATTATGAAACACTTACCTTAGAACGAGGCATTGGCATCTGATCCCGGCCAATGCCGAGGGAGCATTTCCCCCTCTGCGTGTCTTCTGTGTTTGTGGCTCTGGTACTGAGAGTGGCCAGAGCCTCGATGACGTCACTCTGGCGCATTCGCATGGGAGACTTCTTTTCGGCAAGGTCTGGCAGCATCTGCAGCTAAACCTTCACAGCGCATGTGCTACTGACGTCAGCGGCTGCATGCAAAGTGAATATCTCCTAAGCCGTATAGGTTTAGGAGATATTCATTTTCCTGCAGATAAGCCTTATTATAGGCTTACCTATAGGTAAAAATGTTAAAAAAAAAGGGTATACAACTACTTTAACTGGAAGCAGGAGGATGGGGGGGGGGGGTGCAGGTGAAGTGCAGGCAGCCCCGGGGTTAACGTCTCCCAGCTGAAGATACAGACAGAAAGAAGAGCTGCAAAGGGATGCAGAAATCTCAATTCTGCATCTCTGAGGAGACATCATTCAGATGGGACAGGAAGGGAGCGTGGCACCAGCGTAGATAAACTGAAGTAAGTGCTGAGTAGTGAACTTTGCAGAAGCAGATCTTGCTTGTATGGTGTGGTATATTTAGAATGTGGGGCGGGAGGAGATGAGTGTATGGGGGGGGGGACGGGGCAGGGGGGAGAGAAGAAGGGATTGATAAGCTGTTCTGGGGGGGGGGGGGCTGTGCCCTGAGGCAGAGCTCTGTGTACTGAGGGGGTTCTTGGGGTGGTTGGAGCTCTGTAGTGGGGGGGGGGGGGGAGCTAGAGGGTGGGGGAAGCTCTATGAACTAGGGGGAGAATGGGGGAGTGAGGCTTGTAGTGAGGAAAGCGGGAAGGTCAGAGTTGAGGGAGGAGTACTGTACTTGGGGGGGGGGGGGTGGAAGGAAGGTAGGCTCTTTGTACTGTGTAATGGGGGGACTAGGGGCTTAGGGGAGCTAAGTACTGGGGGGGGGGGGGGGTTGTGGCTCACACCAGGTTCTACAGCTCTAAGGTTTCCAATGCAGATCAAGTCTAATGTCACACACCGTTGTCAGCTTGTCTGGTTAATCACAGTGGTGCATCTCACAGGGCACCATTGCTAAAACGTTCCACTTCTTCTGCCCCCCCATAGAAAAGCATTCTTAGTGACACTGCAACTACTGTTGCTTAGCTATTAAGCAACAGTAGTTGCAGTGTCACTTATGTTGCATACATGCGATCAGAATATCCGGTGGACATAGTCCGGCGGACAATCCACCGGACTATGCAGCGGAGGTCCGCCGGATTTTCGGAATGAGCGGGCTTGCCCACACACGACTGGACTTTTCTGGCGTGCAATCCGCCGGACTTTTGGTCGAGGTGTGCTGGACTTTTCAAATGAACAGACTAAACATGGAGTAAATGTCGCCCACACATGGAGTAAAGTCCCTTCATTTTGAATGTGACTCCAGGTAGACGGGACTAGTGAAGGAAGTCAATGTCGCGTTCTTCTTCTTCTTTCTTCTTCTTCTCCAGGGTCGCATTGTGTGGCGACTTACATAGGTTTAAGGGGTGGGATCACTGGGTGATGTCACGTGGTGACCCTGCCCCTTATGTCACAGTCCCTGGGATGCTGGGACTGTGACATAATAAGAAGCGGGGTCCCCATGTGACGTCACCCAGTGACCCCGCCCCTTGTGCCATATAAGTCGCCACGCAACGCGTCCCTGGCATTACAGCAAGAGAGAGCGTCCTGTCACAATCGGAAGAAGAGAAGAAGAAGGCGGCGACAGCACCGAATGAGAAGACCGGGCCAACGCTAGTAAAAGAGCTGGAAGAAGATAGCGGAGGAGCCCGGCAGAAAAACCAAAGAGCGGGAGAAGTCGGAAGAAGACCCCCGAAGTCGGAAGAAGACCCCTTCCGGCGGCGACAAATGAGAAAGCCGGGCTCCTCCGCTAGTAAAAGAGCAGAAGATAGCGGAGGAGTCCGGCGAGAAGACCCCTGAAGTCGGAAGAATACCCCCAGAGCAAATAAACTACTTTAAAAACCTGTGTTGTGTATTTTTATTGACACTTTTTCCCTCAGGTGAATGGGTAGGGGTACGATGTACCCCATACTCATTCACATAGGGTGGGGGGCCGGTATCTCCTGGATTATGATAAGCCCCCCACCCGCAGACCCCGACAACCAACGGCCAGGGTTGTCAGGAAGAGGCCCTTATCCTCATTAACATGGGGACAAGGTGCTTTGGGGTGGGGGGGCCACAGGGCCCCCTTCCCCAAAGCACCCCCCATGTTGAGGGCACACGGCCTGGTACGGTTCAGGAGGGGGGCGCTCACTCATCCCTACCCCCTTTCCTGACCGGCCAGGCTGCGTGCTTGGATAAGGGTCTGGTATGGACTTTGGGGGAGACCCCCATGCCGTTTTTTCAGCGTAGGGGTTCCCCTTAAAATCCATACCAGCCGATGGGGCCAGCAAGGTGTCAATCTCGCCGATGGAGGCGGCGACATTGACTTCCTTCGCTAGTCCCCTCTACCTGGAGTCACATTGAAAAAATGAACGAACTTTACTCCGTGTGTTCATTTGAAAAGTCAGATGGACTAGCAAAGTCCGGTGGGTAGCCCTCCAAAGCACCTTGTCCCCATGTTGATGGGGAAAACGGCCTCATCCCCACAACCCTTGCCCGTGGTTGTGGAGGTCTGCAGGGGGGTTATTGGAATCTGGAAGCCCCCTTTGACAAGGAGACCCCCAGATCCCGTCACCCCCCTGTGTGAATTGGTAATGGGGTAAGAAAATGTACCCCTACCATTTCACAAAAAATGTGTCAAAAATGTTAAAAAAAGGCAACAGTTTTTTCAATGTTCAGCTAATGTTCGAGTCAAACTTATGTTCGACCCGAACATAAAGACCATCCCTAGTTAAATTCGATAGCCTCTATATTCTTGCCTTGGGGACTCATTACAGTCCTCAATTGTCCATAACACTGTACATTGACAATTCTTTTTTTCATAAAATTTTCCTTGCAAAAAGATGTTCAACATACTCAACTTGTAAATATTCCTCGATGGACAAAGATTTAAACCTAGATTTAATAATGCCCTCATGTCATCTGTCAATGCTGATGTAGAAAGACCAATGATTTTCAGTGTCTTTGTTAGTTTTTTTCATCGTGTATTGATCTGTTCCCCCATTTTGTGGAAGAGCAAGTGCCTAGTTTGATGCTGTGTCCACAATCCCTGTGTTTTTATGTTTTAAAAAAGAAAGAGCTTGCTTAGGATTGGCCCATTGTTCCATAATAATTCCAGGATAATTATACTGTTTGGTTAAATAGTCATATACAAATGGTCAACATAATAATGGTCAACATAAAAAGAAAGGTTATGAGGGGCAGTACTAGAAATCCCTTGCAGCATTCTCTTACTTACTCAGAAAGTGATATACAGTCTTACATGGAGGAGTCATAATACAACAGGTCTCCCTCTAAGCCCTTGTACACACGGTCGGACATTCTGACTACCAAATCCGTTGGATTTTGTCCGATGGATTTTGTCCGACGGATTGTGTCCGAAACTGTTGCATACACACGGTCGGACCAAGTTGTCGGAATTTGCAGTTGCCAAGAACGCGGTGACTTAAGCCGTGTACGGCGGGACTAGAAAAGGGAAGTTCAGCACCACGTCCAGCACCCTTTGGGCTCCTTCTGCTGATCTCGTGTTAGTAGAAGTTTGGTGAGAGACGATTCGCGCTTTTCAGATTATGATTCAGATTGCTACTGCTCTTCGGTTTGTGCTTGTCTTTGCGTATCTGATAATCAGTGCGTGCAGTCAGTAAGTATTTGTTTCTCATTGTGGACTATATCTTGGTATAGTATGCTTTGAAAGGCATTTCTTATTGTCTGCTTGCTTCTGCTATTCAGGTCGTTCTTTTTCAGGCCTTGCTGTTTATCGGTGCTTTCTGGTGTCCGTTCTGACGAGCCGACCGTTTTCAAACCATGTTTCGTCTACGTACTCGTCATAGAGTTTGTGCTGTGCAGGGGCTACGTGTTGGGGTTGTTACTTTGACACAAGCCCGGTCCATGAACAGGGAGGGGAGGCGTTTGTGGACCAAGAATTGGTTGCGCCAGCGTGACCAGTTCTCGCACATGCCTTTGCTCCGTGAGATCCGGGAGAATAATCCTGATGATTTCAGGAATTATCTCCGGATGACGGACCCCGTTTTTCACCGTCTGCTGGCTTTGCTGACCCCTTATATCAGCAGGCAGGATACCTGCGTGCGGAAAGCCATCACTCCGGAGCAGAGGCTCATCGCCACGTTACGCGCTACTTGGCGACAGGGAGAAGCCTTCAGGACCTAAAGTTCTCTACAGGCATCTCCCCCCAGGCTCTGGGGATCATTATTCCAGAAACCTGTTCTGCCATCATTCAGGTCATGCAGAAGGACTATATGAAGGTAAGTTTTATCCTTTAACATCACTTTCTATGTATTTCATGATTGCTAATGTCTTGCATTTCTTTCCTCATTCCCTAATTACCATCATTGCAATATGCTCTAATTCATATGCTCTGCCCCTTTGTCCTCATGCATATTTGCCTCACTAACTTCCCCACCATGCTCTTCTTGGCCCCTCAAACTATAGTCTAGTCACTTACCAATGTCTTTTGTCAGCTCCATAGTATTGTTTTCCCCTAAACACCCCCTATAATGTCTACAAATGTGATGTGTGTACTTCAATTCATGCAGAGTGACATTTTTTTAATTTTTGGGGTTGTGCCAAACTCATTAGGAACCCCCCTCCCCCCAACTGCTAGCTCAGCTGATAGCAATCCTCTATCTGATGACTTTACCAAACACAATACACACTCTACCTACCTTTTTGATGATCTCATTTATGGATGAATTCACCTAAGCATGTAGTGCAAGGGCCTGCCTCAATACTTTCAAATGCTAGTTTTATTTTGTTTTTTAACCTATTAATTATCTGGATATGTAAAAGCAGAATGTCAAAATGTGCTTCCATTTTGTTTTCTTTTTGGGATTATGACACTTCTTACCTGTCCGGTGGGCTGCCAATAGTGTAACTAAGGAGGGGCTTCCCAAAGTATCACACATTATTTAGGCATTCACCTCTCAATAAAGTGGAGAGGGTTACCTGTCCTAAACACCCACCCTCATTTTTTAGCAAGGGCCCATCAGATGGGGGGGGATGGGGGGGTGATGACTCTCATAAGGGGACCTTATACTTTAGGCTTTAAATACTCATTTCCCAAAATGTTATACTATTTTGGACCACAAATGTTGGTGTTTAATCTGCTTGCAATGTTGATTTGTCAAATCCGTCGGAGTAAGCTACACATGATCAGAGTGTGTCCGACCGGACCAGTTTGTCAGAAAATATTTCCAGCAAGTTGGAAAATTTGGTCCGACGGATATTCCGATGGAAACAGTCCGATGCATACCACACACAGTCGAAATATCCGACAAAACTGTCCAATAGGATACATTCCGACGGATTCTCCGACCGTGTGTTCAAGGGCTAAGTATCATGCGGCTGCTTCCAATCCCACACATACTTGTGATTGACTTCCTGGTACAACCGCTCCCCCAGCATGCATCAGGAAAAAGAGGTTAAGGGTCACAGTGATTCTGCACAAATATTACACCTCCTCTTTTTCTCGAAGAAAAAATAATAATAATAAAAAGTATAACAAGAGAACAAATACTCAACACATAAAATACTCAACACATAAAAAACAAGGCAAGCAGGATCAGTTCAGCAAGTAGTATCTCCAACTCAGTTCTGTGGCTTCCGTAGCACTTCAGGAGGCCTTTGTCTCCATTTCCTGACCTACGATATCCCGTAAGATTTCAGTGCTTTGCCAAAAAGGAGTTTGATGTCTTTGGTGAGCAGACTTACTAAGTGGCAAAGGACTGGAAGGGATAGAGTTGGTCAAGGGTTCTGGAGATGTCAGTGGGTGTCCAACACACCAATCAGTCTCTGCCACTCCAGGCACATGTCTGGACTCCTCAGGAATATGGTCAGCAACCGTTTCAGGGGTTGGTTGTAAACTTGTGGGATCATGCCAGACACCATGCCATATGTCACTAGTAGAGCTGCGAGTAGACTCTGGTGGTTTGTTAGAAAGGGGGGTGGGGTTTGTCTCTAGTGGTTGGCAAATGTGCTTCCTCAATTGTGAAAGGTGTAGTCGAGCATAAACACCATTCTCCAGGCGAAAAAGGTACATTCTTCTTAGCAGTAGGGACAGACACAATCCCTTTAAATCAGTCCATGAAATGACAGACACAGCCGCCCCTGTATCAACATCCATGGAGACAGGACAGCCATCGAGTGTGACATCCACTTTTATTGCAGCAGTGTTCCCAGCTACCCGAAACAGTGCAACATGCTGGACACAGGTCTCCTCATCAGAGCTGGAGACCTTAGGCCGCGTACACACGGGCGGACTGTTCGCCCAACTTTGTCCGCTGAACAGTGTTTCAGCGGACAGTCTGCTCGTGTGTGGGCTTCAGCGGACAGTTTCAGCGGACTGTCTGACGAACAACGTTTTTCTGAATTTCCGTAAAACTGTCCGCTGAAACTTGGTTTGAGCGGACAGTCCGCTCGTGTGTAGGCTTGTTCATCAAACTAAGTCTCGCGCATGCTCAGAAAGAATTTACAGGGCGGACAGGGCGGAAGCGCTCGGTCTTGTAAAACTAGTGTTCGTATTGAAGCTAGCATATTCGTCATGCTGCTAATTTTGTGGTTTATTTAATATAGCCCGTTCTTTTCTTCTTCGTAATGCAAGAAAAGTGAAGTAGCTTTGCTGCTTATATTCACACAGAGTTATACCACATGTTTTTATTCATCCTATGATTAATCTTCCAATTATAGAAAAAATATTTTCAAAATTTTTAAAAAAACAAAAAAAAACCCTATAAAAATAAATAAATAAATTATATATATGTATGTATGTATATATATATATATATATATATATATATATATATATATATATATATATATATATATATATATATATATATATATATATATATATATATATATTTCTTTAAAAAAAAAATAGAATTTATCTATTACTATATATTTTTGGAACTACTATTGTCATATTTTTTAGTGTTTTTTTTTGTGTGTGTGTGGGGGGGGGGGGGGGGGGGGGTTTGAAACAAGATTGACTTGCATTTTTTTTGGCCAAGCAGGACTATGCAAGTAGAGATAGATAGATAGATAGATAGATAGATAGATAGATAGATAGATAGATAGATAGATAGATAGATAGATAGATAGATAGATAGATAGACAAAATTTAAAAAAAATATTAAAAAAAAAAAAAAAACATACAAGATTTTTTTGAAATAATAATTTTTTATTTTTCCTCAGAACAAAAATAAATCAAGAGGGAGGCAACACTGGAGACAATTTTGACGTTTGTGAAGCCTTTTGTCCCCCAGGCACACATCAAGTGAGTGGCCACCAAAATTCCGAACCTGCGTAGCATGTAAATAGGGAGCACAACCAGGTCCTAGAATCCCAAAGACCAGGAACAGCAGCAGATGAGATCTATGTCCCCAGACTGTGGTACTACAACAGCCTGCGTCTTCTTTCAGAGCAGACTGAAGCCAGGCAGTCATTTGCGACTCTTCCGTCTAGCCTTCCCTCCACGCGTCGCTGGAGGCTGTGCCTCTGGTGGTGGAGTTGTGGTAGGAGGAGGAGGAGGAGGAGGAGGAGCAGTAGGGTCTGCGTTGTAAAGCTTAGTGGTGGGTGTGAGCTCACCCTTCAGACCCCGTTGGATGGCATCAAAAAAGATTGCTTCACACAAGTTTCGCTGTGGTTTGTCCATTTCTTGTAGCTTACTAGCCAGATAAGTGGCATAGGCCTCCTCCGGATTGGGGGGTTTTGACAAAACTTGTGTGGCTTGGCGTATAAGCACCAAGGACTCCTCCTCTGTACGACTCATCCTCCTGCGCCTTTTGCTGGCTAGGCGGAGGGGAGCGACCTGGCTTTCAGTCCGACTCCTGCTGGGCCCAGCTAGCTCTTTTGTGTGGCTGGTCCCGGCCTCCTCCTCCATACCACTGGTCCCGGCCTCCTCCTGGGTGAGCTCATCCTGTGTAAAAAAACAAAGAAATCAATCAATAAAATATGTCTATATTTTGAAATCATCAATCACTAGCAATTTTACAGTTCTCACTTGAAAATACATTTGTCTTGAAATACAAAAGGCTATCATTTTGACACCATCATTTTTCCATCAGTTCACCAAGATTTGAGCCACATTTGTGTAAACTACTGTATCCTTCTATCTAATTTAATTTGTGATGAAATCCTAGATTTGGAAGCAATTCAAACATTGAACTTGACATCATTAATATTTGAGCAATCCAAACTTTAGAAACTAAAATATACCTGGCTCCAGCTGGGCGCATCAACTTCGTCCAGCAAGGAAGGGTCTGGATCTTCCAGGGATGGCTCACCTGAGGCGGAGGGAAGGGTGGAGGGACGGGTAGACGGAAGAGTCGAAAGTGACTGCCTGGCTTCTGACGTGTCATCCAGAAAACGCAGCCTGTCATAATACCACAGCTTAGGTACATATATCTGATCTGCTGCTGCTCCTGATGTTTGGGACTCTAGGATCTTTCTTTGCTCCCGCCTATACCCGCTACGCAGGTTCTTAATTTTGGCGTTCACAAAGTCAGTGTCTGCCTGGGGGAGTCGGGTTTTCAAAAACGCCAAAACTGTCTCCAGTGTCTTCTTCCGGGCAGCACGGCTTGAATATTGGGGGTGTTTTGAATCCCAAAGATTGCTGTGCGACTCAACTAAATCAAGAAATGTTGAGAGGAAGGCCTCCTCCTTAAAGGGGTCTGGAGTATACCTTTGCATTTTCTGAAAAAAAAAAAAAAGTCAGACCAAATGCACACTATATTGTGACAATGTAGGCGACACACACACTACCACACACGCTACCCCCCCACACACACACTACCCCCCACACACACACTACCCCTCCCACACACACACTACCCCTCCCACACACACACTACCCCTCCCACACACACAAACACTACCCCCCCCCACACACACACACTACACACACTACTGCCCCATACACACACACACACACACACACACACACACACACACACACTACTGCCCCATACACATACACACACACACACACACACACTACTGCCCCATACACATACACATACACACACACACACACACACACACACACACACACACTACCCCTCCCACACACACAAACACTACCCCTCCCCCCCACACACACCCCCACACACACACACACACACACACACACACACACACTACCCCCACCCCCCCCCCCCTATACACCCACCTCCACCCCCACACTACCACACAAAACACCAACCCCACTCAACCACCAACCCACATAAAAATCAAGTAAACATCAATAAGAATAAAATTCAATATGCACATCCCTAACGCAGGCTTTAAATTAAACGAAAATAAACCGATAACTATCTTACCGTCGCGTGTAGCACTCGCTGCTTCCGTTCGGACAAACGTACGGCCTCGCGGTAATGCTTTATATACAGCGCATGCGCTCAGGCTCCGCCTGCGTCGCCCGCCCCTGACGTTCCTTGTGACCGTGTTTCCCCGCCCCTTTTACCCTCGTTCCGCTGTGGGTGAATGATAGGAGAAAATGGCGGACGCAAATTCTATGAGCAGCATGAGCAGCACGGAGGAAAGCCATGGCCCCCATGCTTCTGGAGCAAGGAGGAGATATAAGGCCACCAATATGGCCTTTGAAGAGATGGTGGAGATGGTGGCTATATTAAAAAGGGAGGATTATGATGGGGAACATGGCCCGTACCCCAAACCTAATGTCCGGAAAAGCGCCATCTTGGATGAGGTTGTGACATCGTTGGAGAACAAATTTGGGGTACGAAGAGGCAAGGACCAGCTCCGGAAACGATGGTCCGATATCAAGTCCAGGGAGCCGGACCAATATTACCGCATCAAAAAGGCCCTGAAAAAAAGTGAGTAAACTCCGCGTTTCTCGTGACTGTCGGACATAATCGTTCGTGTAGGCATTGGAAAATCTGGCGGATTTGTTCGTAATCGTTCGTGTAGGTAGTGTATGTAAATCTTGCGTATTTGATCGTCATCGTTCGTGTAGGTAGTGTCTGAAAATCTGGCGGATTTGAGCGTAATCGTTCGTGTAGGTAATGAATGTAAATCTGGCGGATTTTTCGTAATCGTTCGTGTAGGTAGTGTATGTAAATCTGGCGGATTTGATCGTTCGTGTAGTTGATAGTTCATGTAATGAGCGCATATGGTTGTTCGTATATGTGGGCGTAAATAGCATGAATTTGTGTATGGTGTAAATTTATCTGGTGTTGGATTAGATTTTAATTAGTTATTATTTTTTTTGTATTGTTCATGATAAACTGAATTGTCACGCTCAGTTTATAGGATATACATTTTTACTAAAGTTTCATAAATTTATTCAGTGCAATGTAGACTCAATTCAAAAAATGAGATAGATAGATAAAATGCTGGTTCAACATCTGGACTGGGAAACATTTAAGTGTAGTTTGGGACATCATAGAACATTTTTTGACATAATCACACACAGGTACTCCAGGGGATGATTCGAGTGTGTCCGTCTGTGAAACTTGGACAAAAGATATAAAGTATCACAGTTTGGTTAAAGGCTAGGTTCAAATTGCTGCAATGTACGAGATCGAATGTGATTTGCACCGCACTGCAGTGCAAATCACATGTGATCTCTGTGTGATGCGATTTCAGCCATACATATAGTATGGCTGAATTTGCATCGCATCCGGCCCAAACTTGTACATGGCCCTTTTTTTAGTCCACAGCCGAATCGGATCACATGGGTGTTCACACCATGTGGTCCGATTCCTGTCCGAGTTTAAAGATTGCACTGTGAAATGAGAACTAATTTGGAGGTGTCAATAAAACTTTACACTGATGATACTCCCAGCAGGTCACATAGGGCAGTGCGAACTGCGCATGCGATGCGTGAAACCACAGTAGATTTGCAGCGTTCGCACATCGCAGCAGTCTGAACACAGCCTAACAAAAAAAAAAGACATTTTAAGGATGTATTAAACTAGGATCTTGTAATAAACAGCTAATAATTGTACACCACTTCAAACCAATGTTTCATATTCAAATTTCTGAACTCAAATATCACTATGCTTAAAAGTATCTTTTTTTTTTTTTTTTTTCATTCTCATAGGGGAACAAAGACTCAGACAAGAGGCGGAGCAGCCCAGGACCCCCCGACCTCGCCAGCCTGATTGGGCACTTAGCCCCAGCCCCGCGTCGGTATTGGAGCTGCCCAGCCCAGTGTCCGAGAGGGAGCAGCCAAGCTCGGTATCCTCCGCTGGACCAAGCTCCGTAGCTCCACTGGATGAGCCGAGCCCAGGGCTAGATGTGGAGGAGGTAGAGCAGGTGGAGTTACACACCCCACAAAGTGAGTGTCTGACAACCCAGCTTAAGGTAAACAATTAATGGCTGTATATTTTAACCAATTTTTTATCTACACATGTTTTTAGGTGATGATCTGGTTGTGGTTGGAGAAGCCGCGGAGCCATTTTCAGCGGACAGTGCCCAGAGGCTAATTGGTGACATCATGGCCTGGAATGGGCAGATTGACCGGATGGAGAACCAGATTCTCAATATTCAAAGAGAACTGGTCACTATGAGGCAGGGAATGAAGAACATGATCGATGTTTCTAAGCCCCTTTTCCCTAAAACCCAATCGATCATGTTCTTCATTCCCTTGTAAAAACGTTTTTAATGTTTTAAAAACAGAGTTTTTAGAGGCCAAATTTTGAAGATGCACACGGTGTGTCAACATGTGCTATGTGCCATCAGAGGATCGCAATGGACGCATTTGGTGTTTGCAAACGCTTCCTCATTCTAGTATGTGAGAGGAAGGGATTGCACACACCAAACACGTCCATTGATCACTCATGATGGTACATAGCACATGTTGACATTACCAATTTTTGGTGTGCATCTTCAAAATTTGGCTTTACCCCTTGTTTTATGTAAATAGTTAAAAATCTGATTTTATTTTTTTATTTTTGTGATAATTGTATTTTAGATATATCTATATATTTCTATGTTTACCAAAAAAAAAAAAAAAAAAAAGAATTAATAAAAAAAATAAAAAACACACACAAAAAACAAAAAAAGATCTAAAAAAGAGGCACTGGTTGGAATGTGCACTATTAAAAAATCAAAAAAAAAGATGTGTGTGTGTGTGTGTCTACTTCTTTCAATACTCAATACCAGTTTGGGAAGTCATTTTGTGTTTTCTGTCACAAAGGGCCTTATTTCCTATTGTCAAAAACCACTTTGCTATACAAATGCACTAGGACAGGAATATGCAATTAGTGGAAATCCAGCTGTTGCAGAACTACAAGTCCCATGAAGCATAGCAAGACTGACAGCCACAAGCATGAGACCCAGAGGCATGATTGACTTGTAGTTTTGCACCAGCCGGAGGTTGGCCAATTGCATATCCCTGAATTAGGACAATGTAGGAGACAAGCAACGTGAAAAGCAAACAAGAACCAAACTTAAAAATTTGAACAGACAAGACATATTTCCAGAAAAATACATTTTTATTGCTCAGCTGGCATTGGAATAGCCCCCCTACCATTAAAATAGCTGACATAGCGGTCACGCACCTCACGTGCTGTTTGGGGGGCTAAGCCAGGAAGGGCATAATCCAGCCCTGTCAGTTCTGGAAGCCTGAGTCCAGCCTCAGGCCCAATAGGCTGCAGGTGCTGGTTACCTGAAAATTTCCTTAGAAAATTGTGCAGAATGCAGCAGCACAGAATAACATAGTTCAGTTTATATTCTGCAAGGTTGATGGCTGTCAGTAACAGACGGAACCGGCTGGCCATAATGCCAAAGGCACTCTCCACAACCCTTCTTGCTCTGGCCAGCCGGTAATTAAAAACCCTCCTCTCCGGGGTGAGGGTCCTTTGGGGGAAGGGTCTCATAAGATGTTCACTCAGACCGAACGCTTCATCAGCCAGAAAAACAAACGGTAGCCCCTCCACATTCTCGGCATCTGGTGGCAAGTCCAGGCCACCAGTGATAAGACGGTGGCAGAACTCGGTCTGCCTAAAGACTCCTCCGTCAGACATCCGGCCGTTCTTCCCCACATCCACATAAAGAAAGTCACATTGTGCCGACACCACCGCCATTAGCACCACACTATGGAACCCCTTATAATTCCAATAGTAGGACCCCGAATGGGGTGGGGGCACAATCCTCACATGTTTCCCGTCGATCGCCCCTCCGCAGTTGGGGAAGTCCCAACGGGCAGTGAACTGGGAAGCCACAGTCTGCCATTCCTGGGGCGTGGAAGGACACTGGGGAGTCAAACACAGGAAAAAAAATTAGTCATTAAATAAAAACAATTCATAACAAATAAAACTCATAAACATTTTGGAACAACAGTTAAACAGAAATATTGCAAATTTGTTTTCTGCCAAAAAAAAAAAGTAGGCGGACCAATTCACAGATTAATCAGCCCTCTGATGGACCAGGGGACATAAATTAGGTGGGTAAGTGGGGTGGGGGGACAAATTAATGAGTGTCCAACACCTGCAAGCAATTTGAGTGGGGGGACTAATTAATGAGTTGACAATCCATATATCTATATATCTCTATATCTCTATATCTCTATATCTCTATATCTCTATATCTATATATCTCTATATCTATATATCTATCTCTCTATCTCTCTATCTCTCTATCTATCTATCTATCTATCTATCTACACACACACAGGGTGTATACAAAGAGTATACAAAGGGTGGGGGGGGGCAAGTAAAATAGTACAATGGAGCTGACAATATGAATTATAGCGAAAAACAGTCTCGGCTGTGGGTGTATTTGGGGCCCAGGATCGAATGCTTAGGACATTAATGAAAGCAAATATGCACGTGGGACACAAAAAGGTAAAAAGCTCCAAAAAAATGACACAAAAAAAAATTAAACAAAAAAATCAAATCAAAAAAAAAAAAATGGGTGGCCCAATTCACAGATTAATCAGCCCTCTGATGGACCAGGGGACATAAATTAGGTGGGTAAGTGGGGTGGGGGGACTAATTAATGAGTATCCAACACCTGCAAGCAATTTGAGTGGGGTGGGGGGACTAATTAATAAGTATCCAACACCTGCAAGCAATTTGAGTGGGGTGGGGGGACTAATTAATAATTATCCAACACCTGCAAGCAATTTGAGTGGGGTGGGGGGACTAATTAATAATTATCCAACACCTGCAAGCAATTTGAGTGGGGTGGGGGGACTAATTAATAAGTATCCAACACCTGCAAGCAATTTGAGTGGGGGGAATAATTAATGAGTTGACAATCCATATCTACATATCTATATCTATATCTATATCTCTATATATATATATATATATCTATATATCTATATCTCTATATATATCTATATATATCTATATATATCTATATATATCTATATATCTCTATATATATCTATATATCTCTATATATCTCTATATCTCTATCTATATCTCTATATATATCTCTATATCTCTATCTCTCTCTCTCTCTCTCTCTCTATCTATCTACACACACAGGGTGTATACAAAGAGTATACAAAGGGTGGGGGGGCAAGTAAAATAGTACAATGGAGCTGACAATATGAATTATAGATAAAAACAGTCTCGGCTGTGGGTGTATATGGGGCCCAGGATTGAATGCTGAGGACGTTAATCAAAGCAAATATGCATGTGGGACACAAAAAAGGTAAAAAACTCCAAAAAAATGACACAAAAAAAAAAAAATAATACATTTAAAAAAAAAAAAAAAAAAAAAAAATGCATGCATTCATATAAAAGGGACATTCACATCATATTCCTGTCATGGGTATTAAAAGTCATGATGAAATGAATACAAACATACAATGCATATAATGCAATATTAAAAGAACAAACTTACCTTCATATATTCCTTCTGCAGGACCCGAATAATGGCAGAACAGGTCTCTGGAATAATGATCCCCAGAGCCTGGGGGGAGATGCCTGTCAAGAACTTGAGGTCCTGAAGGCTTCTCCCTGTCGCCAAGTAGCGCAACGTGGCGACGAGCCTCTGCTCCGGAGTGATGGCTTGCCGCATGCAGGTATCCTGCCTGCTGATATAAGGGGTCAGCAAAGCCAGCAGACGGTGAAAAACGGGGTCCGTCATCCTGAGATAATTCCTGAAATCATCAGGATTATTCTCACGGATCTCACGGAGTAAAGGCATATGCGAGAATTGGTCACGCTGGCGCAACCAATTCTTTGTCCATGAACTCCTCCTCACCCTGTTCACAGACTGGGCCCGGGTCAAAGTATTAACCCCAACACCAAGCCCCAATATAGCACGAACTCGTTCCCGAGTACGTCCACACTCCATGGCTTTGAAACGGTCGGCTGAACAGACAAGCTCAACTGAACGCACTGAAGAACAGCCAGACCTATGAAGAACGACCTGAAACCCAGAAACGAGCGGACCAGAAGCGCCTAATAACAGGTACAACTGATCCACGCGTACCGAAAGACAGATACAAACCTCACAGGTAGACTGCGCCGCAGTGAACGGACAAATTAAGCTGAAGTCTGAAAAGCGCGAATCGTCTCTAACCAAACTTCTACTAATGCAAAGTCAGCAGAAGGAGCCCAAAGGGTGCTTTGCTGTGTCTTGGACTTCCTATTTCTAGTCCCGTCGTACGTGACGTACGTCATCGCGCACGGTTTCAGCGGACTGTTCGTTCATCGTGTGTAGTCAAGTCCGTTCATGCTAATTTTGAGCGGACTGTTTGTCAAACTGTTTGACAAACAAAGTTGAGCGAACAGTCCGCGCGTGTGTACGCGGCCTTAGTATCCACATGAAATTCACATGAAATGTCTGTTTACATCTACCTTTTGTGGTAGTGTTCGTGAGCGTGAGCTGTGGAAAACATGCCCATTATGACCAGTCTTTCCACAAGAAAACAAACAACATACTTGAACTTGCAAGCAGGTGCACTGTTAGAACTGTTACCACAAGGGTAGCAAGTCGGCGTCCTAGAGACAGTAGAATTAGGGTGGGGAGGTTTAGGTTGATTTGGGGATGGCTGTCGTGGATGTTGGGTGATAGCAATGTGGAATATTTCTTCTCCAGGAGGTTCAGGTGGCGCCTTCAGTAGCGTGGCATTCCATATAGCCAACTCCATGACCATAGCAAGGTCTGTGGCTTTCGTCAGAGTCATGTCGGGTTCTGTGATTAAACAATGCAGCCACGATGAACTGAAAAAAAGTACTGCATGCAAGGCAAACCACTACCTCGCACTAAGCGGCTGGCTGTTGAACTGTATAAGATGTCTGTGTGACATCTCAATAAAATTTGTTTTAAAAAAAAGGAAACAGTATGATCCTCTGAGCTCATTAGGACTGCACTGTACACCAGTCACTGAACTATAATTCAGAGGCTGATGTGAACTAGTCCTAAAAAATAATACACCCTTTATGTATTTTTTAAACACAAGCAATGTAAGTATTAGACATGTGCAGAGTAAAATATTTTGTTTCGGAATTTCTTTTTCGTCCGAAAAATTAATTAATTTAGTTACTCCCGAAATTCGTTTTTATTTATTTAGTTTTTCGTTCAAAAATTGCATTCGTCTGAAAATTCACATGAATTACGGTCGAATCTGTCTTTGAAGGCTTATGGTGTCTGTCGAATGTATAAAGAAGATTAGACGGAGCTAGTATATAGCATACTTCATGTGAACTTTAGAACCCAATTAAAGTCTATGGGACTCCAACGTTCAAAATCTAAAGTGTTAATTTGCAATTAACGCAAGGGGAAACCCGTGCTTCCCCGTGACGTATGGGTGACCCGGCCCCCCTCTGATGTAACGGAAACCTGCCTGTGTTACATCAGAGGGGTCACCCATATGTCACGGGGAAGCCCGGGTTTCCCCTTGCGTCAGAGGGGGGTGGGGTCTGTTGACGGGTGGCACCGCCCTCTGCATATAACAAACGTCAGGCCGCCGGAATCCCCGCAGTGTCTCCTCCGTGGAGACAGAAGATGGATGGATTCACTGCGCTGATTCAGATCAGCCATCGCTGGACCCCAGAGAGATGATGATGAGATGATGAGAGATGATCGTCCGTCGCTGGATAGCAAGATTGGATTACCACCGCTGGAATCTTTTTTTTATTTTTTTATTTTTAATAAAGGAATTTTTCAAAAGTGTATTTGTCTTATTTAACAATTTTTTACACTTTCTTTGTGAAATGGATTTCATACGGGGGGGGGGGCGGGATCTGGGGGTCCCCTTGTTAAAGGGGGCTTCCAGATTCTGATAAGCCCCCCACCCGCAGACCCCCACAACCACCGGCCAGGGTTGTGGGGATGAGGCCCTTCTCCACATCAGCATGGGGACAAGGTGCTTTGAGGGGTCACAGACCCCCAAAGCATCCTCCCAATGTTGAGGGCATGTGGCCTGGTACGGTTCAGGAGGGAGGGGGGCGCTCTCTCGTCCCCCCTCTTTTCCTGCGGCCTGCCAGGTTGCGTGCTTGGATAAAGGGTCTGGTTGGATTTTTAGGGGGACCCCCACGTCAATTTTTTTAAATTTGACGCGGTGTTCCCCTTAATATCCCTACCAGACCTGAAGGGCCTGGTAATTGAATTTGGGGGACCCCCACGCTTTTTTATTTATTTATTTTTATCAATGACTTTCAATGAGTGTTCTCTGTATTACGGAGCGGACAATATATAATAGCTGCGAGTGATTTTAAAAGACTTTTTTTCCTGCATAAATGACACTTTGTGCAGGGACATTTCTATGCACCAGAAACATGCGCCCCTTCACAGGCATACTATAGACACCCCCCCCCCCATACGAAATTTAAAGGAATATTACACTTTTATTGTTTCACTTTAATCATTATTAAAATCACTGCTCCCGAAAAAACTGCTGTTTTTAAAACTTTTTTTTGCATTGATACATGTCCCCTGGGGCAGGACCCAGGTCCCCAAACACTTTTTAGGACAGTAACTTGCAGAATCTTTTCTCTCTGTCAAATCTTTTTTCTCTGTCCAATATTTTCTCTATATAATCTTGGACTAATAGAGGTAAGGTTAGGCACATTCGACCACAGGTTATATAGACACAGATTGTTATTGTCACGTCAAATCTCCTATTCTATATCAAACTGTTGTAACAACGAAAACGAAAATAAAGCATTTATCTATGTCGGTTCTTTCGTTTTTCGGATTCTGTGCTTTCGTTATCGTTTGTCAAAACGAAAATGAAAATAGCTGAAATTCGGACGAAAATGCATTCGGACGAAAACGAATGCACATGTCTAGTAAGTATCTGCATTTCACTTGGTATCAGCTCCCTGGGAATAAGGAAACAAATTGGCTGCACACTGAAGTCACAGGCTGGGGAATACCCAGGACAATATGGACTCAGAGGAAGTGGGTTGAATGATGCTGGCCATCAGACTGAGGACACCTAGTAGCAGAAAAATGTATAACAAATTAAGTATTCAAATTGAAGGTAAATACTGCAGCATCCTTTCATCCTTTTAATGATTTATTCTTTTCTTATCATCTTATTTTGCTTGGAGGTCTGTTTAAGGCTACATTCATTTGAAGATAACTTGCTGCATTCAGAGGCAGCTAATTGAGCTATGTGTGCATAAAAACTGGCCATTTAGCCACGGCCAGGTTGTGTGCAACCAGAAACTCACAGAAACGCTGTTGCTGGACACACATTGCCACACTGTGTTTGTCATGCCAGCAGCTGCCCCTGCTGTGCGCCTGAATGCAGCCTTACTTCTAACTTATTCCTTCTATATGTCTCTCATCCTCTTCCTCTTCTATCCACTATTCCTAACTTTTAAACATTTCTGCAAGCATTTTCCTCCTCTGCATTTGTTTCTCCATTCTGTTGCTCATCTCTCTCTTTTTTTTTTTACCTCCACCATTTGTATCCCCCTTATTTTTTATTTGTTGGATGTATGAGTACAGCCAAAGAACTGTAACAATTTTATGTAGTGATGTTCGTATCAGTTATTGAAAATTTAGCAGTAATATGTTTAAAGACACCAGTGGGACATGACAGCTCACGCATGGCTAATTCAGTGTCTGGGGACAATAACAGCTAATGATGCTGGATGAGCCACATAATATAAATGACAGTGTATTCAGAGAAGTCACAAAGGTCATATTTACATAGAGCAGACATCGATGTGTTATATATAGCATTGTATGGTTAACCTGTGTCACTCTATTAGCATACTACCCGAGGGGAACAGAGAATGAGGATGAATGTTGATTGATACTGGTTATAAATCAATATTAACATTCTTGAGTGAAACAATTGCTTGTGAGATATGTTTTTTTTTTATAGTTAACCCAGGCTGGGAACACTCTTCCTAAAGTGATTTTGACATTTCTTAGTAGACATAATCTTGTATATTTGCCTCTGCATCTCCATCTTTCTTCTGCCCAGTTTCCCAGGAGAATAACAGCATCAATCATACCGCATACTAAAGTAAATTGTTTCTCTATCCAAACACGTACTGCTGTCTTATTTTCATGTTGGTCACAATACCAGATTTCCAATTAGGCCACATAGGCTACAGCCTAGGGCGCCATGTCTAAAGCCTCGTCCACACGGTACAGTTGTTGGCAGGGGATTGTCTGACAGACTGTTGTCCTAAAATCATACCATTAGTACACTTCTTTTGACAATTGTTGTCCAACTTTTGCCCAACAAATGTAGGATGGCAGGCTAGTAAATTTTTGGCAGACAACGGTTTGATGTCAGGTTTTTTGTATGGTCAGTACACAAATCCGTCACACAAAAGTCAAACGTACAAACACGCATGCTCGGAATCATTGCTCACCAAACACGAAAATTAGCAGAAGGGCCCAAAGGGTGGTGTCCAAGAGCTGAAATTCCTCGTAATACGCCGCTACATTCGTGTTAGTTGCAAGACAATTGTTCACCTTTAGTATGCAAGACAAGATCCAGGCACACGCCCTTAAGATAAAAATCTGACGCTGGCCAACAATCGTACTGTGTGTACAAGGCTTTTGACTGTTCATGTATGATAAACTCAACCAAGCAATGGGCAGATGAGGATGCAGATACTGGGATACTGGAAAGCTGCTCTGTCCAGGCCGATGATAAATAACCACTTCAATACAGGGCACTTTCGCCCCCTTCCTTCCCAGCCCAATTTTCAGCTTTCATCGCTCTAGCGCTTTCAGTGACAATTGCGCGGTCATGCTACACTGTACCCAAATGAAATTATTATCATTTTGTTCGCACAAATAGAGCTTTATTTTGGTGTTATTTATTCACGACTCCGTTTTTTATTTTTTGCGATATAAGCGCAAAAAAAGCGGAAATTTGGAAAAAAACAATATTTTCTTTTTTCCATTTTAAAAGAAATCCAATAAAATCAAATTTTGGCATAAATTTAAGCCAAAATGTATTCTGCTACATGCTTTTGGTAAAAAAAATTCCGTTAAGTGTATAATAATTGGTTTGTGTGATCACGGACATATGTACGCAAATGATCATGTACATACAGTGGTGTGAAAAAGTGTTTGCCCCCTTCCTCATTTCCTGTTCCTTTGCATGTTTGTCACACTTAAGTGTTTCGGAACATCAAACCAATTTAAACAATAGTCAAGGACAACACAAGTAAACACAAAATGCAATTTGTAAATGAAGGTGTTTATTATTAAAGGTGAAAAAAAATCCAAACCATCATGGCCCTGTGTGAAAAAGTGATTGCCCCCTAAACCTAATAACTGGTTGGGTCACCCTTAGCAGCAACAACTGCAACCAAGCGTTTGCGATAACGTGCAATGAGGCTTTTACAGCGTCCTGGAGGAATTTTGGCCCACTCATCTTTGCAGAATTGTCCTAATTCAGTTACATTAGAGGGTTTTCGAGCATGAACGGCCTTTTTAAGGTCATACCACAACATCTCAATAGGATTCAGGTCAGGACTTTGGCTAGGCCACTCCAAAGTCTTCATTTTGTTTTTCTTCAGCCATTCGGTGGTGGACTTGCTGGTGTGTTTAGGATCATTGTCCTGCTGCAGAACCCAAGTTTGTTTCAGCTTGAGTACACGAACAGATGGTCGGACATTCTCCTTCAGGATCTCTTGGTAGACAGCAGAATTCATAGTTCCTTTTATCACGGCAAGTCTTCCAGGTCCTGAAGCAGCAAAACAGCCCCAGACCATCACACTACCACCACCATATTTTACTGTTGGTATAATGTTCTTTTTATGAAATGCAGTGTTCCTTCTACGCCAGATATACTTGGACACACACCTTCCAAAGAGTTCCACTTTTGTCTCATCGATCCACAGAATGTTGTCCCAAAAGTCTTGGGGATCATCAAGATGTGTTGTGGAGAAATTGAGACGAGCTTTGATGTTCTTTTTGCTCAGCAGTGGTTTTCTCCTTGGAACTCTGCCATGCAGGCCATTTTTGCCCAGTCTTTTCCTGATGGTGGAGGCATGAACGCTGACCTTAACTGAGGCAAGTGAGGCCTGCAGTTCCTTGGACGTTGTTGTGGGGTCTTTTGTGACTAGTGATGGCCGAACGGTTCGCCCGGCGGTCGTTTCGCGGCGAATTTCCGACTTTCGCCGTCCGCGGGTTCGAACGCCTTTTTCCGTCGTTCGCCCCGGCGGACTTACGTGTTTAATGTATACAAGAACTTTAACCTTTCGTGACACGTTTATCATGTGTTACAGGACAACCAATTGAGACATGACAGCTCATGGACACTTGGACATTCCCCCTAACCTATAAATACACCCGATCCGGTGGCCATTTTACATTCTTTCTTCTGTCACTGTAGGGAAAGGATCCTGTGTGGAGTAGGGACAGAGAAAACGCTAGCTATTTGGTACACAAAAGTTCTTTTCAGGACTGGTATAGGTGTTAGGTCAGCAGCCTGAGTTTCTTTTGTCAGTTTAGATAAAGGGACAGAGCGCTGTATGCTGCTATTTTAGGGACAGCTCAGCCAGATTAGTCTTTCTTCATCATCATCATCATCATCATCATTAGCTGTTACTATCAGGTCCACAAAAGAGCTGTTCCAGCTAATCGTTCCAGCCTACTCTTTTTTGCCAATTTGTATAGGGACAGGCAGGAAGCAGTGTGTCAGGCAGTGAGGATAATTTTAAAGACTTGCTGTTACTATTAGTTCCACAAAGGTTCTTTTCAGGACTGGTATCAGTGGTACGGTAATAGGCTTGTACACGTATAATATTCTTTCTTCCAAATATAGAAAGAATATTATACTTGACTGCTGCCCTTCTGCTGCAGTCTGCTAATCATTCACAACTCACTTGTTCCACAAAGCTCTTTATCAGGACTGGTAACTTGGTCTGTCTAGGGTGCTACGGTACATAGGCTTGGGTGCGGTACAGTCTGCTGTTCTGTAAGGACCGCTATCGGTCCACAATACATAGGGTTGCCGTGCACTACTGCTGACCGCTGCCCTATACTGCAGCAGTCCTTCAGCGGTATAGGGACTGACGCACAGTCTGCTAAACACTAATACACAACCTGCTTGGTCCACAAAAGTTCTTATAAGGACTGGTAACTTGGTATAGGGTGCTACGGTACATAGGCCTGAGTGCAGTACAGTCTGCTGTTCTGTAAGGACCGCTATCGGTCCACAATACATAGGGTTGCCGTGCACTACTGCTGACCGCTGCCCTATACTGCAGCAGTCCTTCATTGGTATAGGGACTGACGTACAGTCTGCTAATCACTAACACACAACCTGCTTGGTCCACAAAAGTTCTTATAAGGACTGGTAACTTGGTATAGGGTGCTACGGTACATAGGCCTGAGTGCAGTACAGTCTGCTGTTCTGTAAGGACCGCTATCGGTCCACAATACATAGGGTTGCCGTGCACTACTGCTGACCGCTGCCCTATACTGCAGCAGTCCTTCATTGGTATAGGGACTGACGTACAGTCTGCTAATCACTAACACACAACCTGCTTGGTCCACAAAAGTTCTTATAAGGACTGGTAACTTGGTATAGGGTGCTACGGTACATAGGCCTGAGTGCGTTACAGTCTGCTGTTCTGTAAGGACCGCTATCGGTCCACAATACATAGGGTTGCCGTGCACTACTGCTGACCGCTGCCCTATACTGCAGCAGTCCTTCAGCGGTATAGGGACTGACGCACAGTCTGCTAAACACTAACACACAACCTGCTTGGTCCACAAAAGTTTTTATAAGGACTGGTAACTTGGTATAGGGTGCTACGGTACATAGGCCTGAGTGCAGTACAGTCTGCTGTTCTGTAAGGACCGCTATCGGTCCACAATACATAGGGTTGCCGTGCACTACTGCTGACCGCTGCCCTATACTGCAGCAGTCCTTCATTGGTATAGGGACTGACGTACAGTCTGCTAATCACTAACACACAACCTGCTTGGTCCACAAAAGTTCTTATAAGGACTGGTAACTTGGTATAGGGTGCTACGGTACATAGGCCTGAGTGCGTTACAGTCTGCTGTTCTGTAAGGACCGCTATCGGTCCACAATACATAGGGTTGCCGTGCACTACTGCTGACCGCTGCCCTATACTGCAGCAGTCCTTCATTGGTATAGGGACTGACGTACAGTCTGCTAATCACTAACACACAACCTGCTTGTTCCACAAAAGTTCTTATAAGGACTGGTAACTTGGTATAGGGTGCTACGGTACATAGGCTTGAGTGCGGTACAGTCTGCTGTTCTGTAAGGACCGCTATCGGTCCACAATAGATAGGGTTGGCGTGCACCACTGCTGACCGCTGCCCTATACTGCAGCAGTCCTTCAGCGGTATAGGGACTGACGTACAGTCTGCTAAACACTAATACACAACCTGCTTGGTCCACAAAAGTTCTTATAAGGACTGGTAACTTGGTATAGGGTGCTACGGTACATAGGCTTGAGTGCGGTACAGTCTGCTGTTCTGTAAGGACCGCTATCGGTCCACAATAGATAGGGTTGACGTGCACCACTGCTGACCGCTCACCTATACTGCAGCAGTCCTTCAGCGGTATAGGGACTGACGTACAGTCTGCTAATCACTAACACACAACCTGCTTGTTCCACAAAAGTTCTTATAAGGACTGGTAACTTGGTATAGGGTGCTACGGTACATAGGCTTGAGTGCGGTACAGTCTGCTGTTCTGTAAGGACCGCTATCGGTCCACAATAGATAGGGTTGACGTGCACCACTGCTGACCGCTGCCCTATACTGCAGCAGTCCTTCAGCGGTATAGGGACTGACGTACAGTCTGCTAAACACTAATACACAACCTGCTTGGTCCACAAAAGTTCTTATAAGGACTGGTAACTTGGTATAGGGTGCTACGGTACATAGGCTTGAGTGCGGTACAGTCTGCTGTTCTGTAAGGACCGCTATCGGTCCACAATAGATAGGGTTGACGTGCACCACTGCTGACCGCTGCCCTATACTGCAGCAGTCCTTCAGCGGTATAGGGACTGACGTACAGTCTGCTAAACACTAATACACAACCTGCTTGGTCCACAAAAGTTCTTATAAGGACTGGTAACTTGGTATAGGGTGCTACGGTACATAGGCTTGAGTGCGGTACAGTCTGCTGTTCTGTAAGGACCGCTATCGGTCCACAATAGATAGGGTTGACGTGCACCACTGCTGACCGCTGCCCTATACTGCAGCAGTCCTTCAGCGGTATAGGGACTGACGTACAGTCTGCTAAACACTAATACACAACCTGCTTGGTCCACAAAAGTTCTTATAAGGACTGGTAACTTGGTATAGGGTGCTACGGTACATAGGCTTGAGTGCGGTACAGTCTGCTGTTCTGTAAGGACCGCTATCGGTCCACAATAGATAGGGTTGACGTGCACCACTGCTGACCGCTGCCCTATACTGCAGCAGTCCTTCAGCGGTATAGGGACTGACGTACAGTCTGCTAAACACTAATACACAACCTGCTTGGTCCACAAAAGTTCTTATAAGGACTGGTAACTTGGTATAGGGTGCTACGGTACATAGGCTTGAGTGCGGTACAGTCTGCTGTTCTGTAAGGACCGCTATCGGTCCACAATAGATAGGGTTGACGTGCACCACTGCTGACCGCTCACCTATACTGCAGCAGTCCTTCAGCGGTATAGGGACTAAGAGTTTTGTCACAGGGTCATTTAAAAAATGACATGCAGAGGAAGAGGCAGGCCCTTCCGCAGGGGTGGTAGGGGTAGGGCAGGAGCAACAGGCTTGAGCCAAAGTGGGAAGTTGCAGAAGGTGCGTTCAATTACTTTAAAGGATGCACCAGACTTGGTTGAGTGGCTCGCTCAGCCTTACTCTTCTGCACCCTCCTCATCCTCTCGATCTGCACCCTCTTCTTCACTCTCTGCTATGTGCACCCCCAAAGACACTACCACCAACAACACGACCACCACCACCACCACCACATACCTTCCGCTTGAGTCACTGGAATTATTTTCCGATCCATATCAAGAGGACATTTCTGATGCGCAGCCACTCTTGGTATTGGATCAGGAAGAGGAGGTAGCAACAAGCGCTACTCAGCAGTCTGACGCCAGTACCCAGATCAGCCCAAGGAGGAGGTTGGTCCCCGGTGTTGCTGCCTACTCTACTTATAGCGGTGGGGAAGGTGACGTTGATGATGACGTGTCTAGTGATGTCACGTGGGTGCCCACAAGAGAGGAAGAGGAGGGGAGTTCAGAGGGAGATATGGACCAGCAGATAGGGAGGAGAAGCAGCAATGACTTACATTGCACAGCAGGGACAAAGCAGACTGCAAATGTATCAGGAGCGAGTCATCGACCATGTACGGTCACATCTGGCGCTCCCAGGACACCGGCACATGGCTCCGCAGTGTGGGCTTTTTTTAACGTGTCCGCTGCTGACAATAGCGTTGCCATCTGCAATCTTTGCAGTCAACGCGTTAGTCGCGGTAAGCCCAATACTCACCTAGGGACGACCGCCTTAAGAAGGCACATGAGCAGCCATCACCGAGCCCAGTGGGAGCAACGGAACACACAAAGCCACACTGCAGGCTCTCACCGTCCAGCCTCGTCTTCTACTTCTCCTTCTCCTCTCTCCTCACAATTGTCCTCCACTCCACCTTCCATCACGCCAAGCTCACATTTTTCTGCAAAAAGGCAGGCTTCCGTGGGCCTAATGTTTGAGCGTAAAAAAATGATGACGCCGGATAACCCTCTTGCCCAACGGTTGGCGGCTGGCTTGTCAGAACTCATAGCCCGCCAACTACTGCCATATAAACTGGTGGACTCGGAGGCCTTTCGCAAATTTGTGGCCATTGGAACACCACAATGGAAGGTCCCAGGAAGGAAGTATTTCTCAGAGAAGGGCATCCCAGAGCTATATGGCCATGTTCAGCGGCAAGTGAATGTATCTCTGGCACACAGTGTCGGTGCCAAGATACATCTGACCACAGACACGTGGTCTAGCAAACACGGGCAGGGAAGGTATATCAGTTTTACTGCCCACTGGGTGAACCTTCTGACGGCCGTCAAGCATGTAACCCGTGGCACCCGTGTAGATTTGGTTTTACCGCCACGGATTGCATGCAGGCCTGACTCTTCTTCTCCTCCTCCTACTCCATCCTCCTCCCTCTCCTCCTCAGCTGCCTCCTCCTTTTCCGCTGCTAGCGTCTCTTCCACTGCACCGCCCAAGCTCCCCAGAACCTATTCCACATGCCAGGTGAGACGTTGCCATGCCGTGCTGCGTCTGTTGTGCCTGGAAGCAAAGAGCCACACTGGCCCGGCACTCCTTTCAGCTTTGCGTTCACAGGCAGATGAGTGGCTAACACCGCTCAATTTGACAGTTGGTAAAGTGGTGTGTGACAACGGTGCCAATCTGCTTAGCGCATTGAAACAGGGCAAAATCACGCACGTGCCGTGCATGGCACACGTCTTAAACTTGGTCGTGCAGCGATTCCTTGTCAAATACCCTGGGGTCCAGGACATCTTGCGGCAGGCAAGGAAAATCTCGGCCCATTTCAGAAGATCTTACACGGCCATGGCTCGCCTTGCTGACATTCAGCGGCGACACCATCTGCCGGTCAGACGTCTTATTTGCGATTGCCCGACGCGATGGAACTCAACCTTCTATATGCTTGATAGGCTGCTCCAGCAGAAACGTGCAGTTAACGTCTACCTGTATGAACTCTGCGAAAGAAACGGTTCTGGGGAGCTGGGTTTTTTTTCACCGCGCCAGTGGCTGCTCATGCGCGACACATGCAGACTTCTGCGGCCATTTGAGGAGATCACCAAACTGGTCAGTCGCAGCCATGGCGCCATCAGTGACATGGTACCTTATGCCTTCTTTCTGGAGCGTGCATTGCGTCGTGTCATTGATCAGGCTGTGGAGGAGCAGGAGCGGGAAGATGAGGAAGTCGCAATGCTGGATGAATTCCCAGGGGGGGCTACTCTATCTGAGACAAGTCAACAACAGGAGTCTGATGAGGAGTCAGAGGAGGATGGTGCCGGGGCGGATGAGCAGGAGCAAGAAGAGCATGCTTTAAACCTTTCTGGGATCCCTGTTGTGCGAGGATGGGGAGAGGAGAATGAAGAGGACGACATTATCCTGGATGATGAGCAGGAGCCAGGCCACCACACCGCTTCCACTTTAGTGCAAATGGGGGCCTTCATGCTCCAGTGTTTTAATAGGGACCCCCGTATAAAAAGCATGAGGGTCAAGGACCAGTACTGGGTGGCAACGTACTTAGACCCCCGGTACAAACACAAAATGGCGGAAATGTTACCGCCGTCGCAGAGGGCTGTCAGAATGCAGCACTTCCAGGCCTTGCTTCGAGAAATGCTGCATTCTGCTTTTGCGTGCGCTGGCAGAGGAGCAATTCCCACTCCCAGAGAAGGATTTGCGGGTACCAATCCAACAGCGCCTGCAAGAAGAGGCCGGTTTGAAGATGTGTTGGTGACTTCGGATATGAGGTCATTCTTTCAGCCGACCCATCGACAGGTGTCATCCGGATCCAGCATCAGGGAACGCCTAGACCGTCAGGTGTCCGACTACATTGGGTTAACGGCCGATGTGGACGCTCTGAGGAGTGATGAACCCCTAGACTACTGGGTGGGCAGGCTTGACCTCTGGCCAGAGCTTGCCCAATTTGCAATCGAACTGTTGGCTTGCCCCTCATCCAGTGTCCTGTCCGAAAGGACGTTCAGCGCAGCAGGGGGGATTGTGACCGATAAGCGTACTCGCCTAGCTCACCACAGTGTTAACTACCTCACATTTCTAAAAATGAATGAGGCATGGATCTCGGAGGAATTCAACACATGTGATCAGTAGACCATGTATATGTCTATAAACAATTTTTGGAATCAAGCACACAGACCTTCTTAATTCATTTGGCTCACTTCCCTGACCCAAAAAAGCACACCGTACTATATGCCCCTACCCTCCTCTTTGAAGAGGTTGAGCGGTGTCATATTTCTACTGGGGCTGCTTATTATGAGGGGTTCCCACCATCCCTGTGCTGTGCTGACTTCCTCCTGGGTGTTCTTATTATGAGGGGCTCCCACCATCCCTGTGCTGTGCTGACTTCCTCCTGGGGGTTCTTATTATGAGGGGATCACACCATCCCTGTGCTGTGCTGACTTCCTCCTGGGGCTGCTTACGGTGCTGCTGTCAGCGCTGTATGTCACGGAGCTGCTGTCAGCGCTGTATGTCACGGAGCTGCTGTCAGCGCTGTATGTCACGGAGCTGCTGTCAGCGCTGTATGTCACGGAGCTGCTGTCAGCGCTGTATGTCACGGAGCTGCTGTCAGCGCTGTATGTCACGGAGCTGCTGTCAGCGCTGTATGTCACGGAGCTGCTGTCAGCGCTGTATGTCACGGAGCTGCTGTCAGCGCTGTATGTCACGGAGCTGCTGTCAGCGCTGTATGTCACGGTGCTGCTGTCAGCGCTGTATGTCACGGAGCTGCTGTCAGCGCTGTATGTCACGGAGCTGCTGTCAGTGCTGTATGTCACGGAGCTGCTGTCAGCGCTGTATGTCACGGAGCTGCTGTCAGCGCTGTATGTCACGGAGCTGCTGTCAGCGCTGTATGTCACGGTGCTGCTGTCAGCGCTGTATGTCACGGAGCTGCTGTCAGCGCTGTATGTCACGGAGCTGCTGTCAGCGCTGTATGTCACGGAGCTGCTGTCAGCGCTGTATGTCACGGAGCTGCTGTCAGCGCTGTATGTCACGGAGCTGCTGTCAGCGCTGTATGTCACGGTGCTGATGTCAGTGCTCTGTATTACGGTGCTGCTGTCAGTGCTCTGTATCTCCTGCACCCTCTTGTTTGCCTACCCTGGTCCCTGACCTTCCCTCTCCTCCATTGCCTTCATTAGCTCCATAGTCCTGAATTGTCAGAACAATTTCCCAAATAAAAAAAAAATGCTTGTAGTTATCGATCCCAAATTCACCTCATACATGTATTATGCTATTGTCCAGGTGGTGGGACTACGTGCTACCCCCTAATAATTACCCCGTGGCCGCAAATTCGACCTAAAGGTTTGCGAAATTCGCCTCCCATTGAAGTCAATGGAGCCCGCGGCGAACGGTCGTTTTCGCGAACGTTTGTGTCCGTTCGCGTTTCGCGTTCGCGAAACGTCCCGTCGGAAGTTCGTCCATCACTATTTGTGACCTCTTGGATAAGTCGTCGCTGCGCTCTTGGGGTAATTTTGGGCGGCCGGCCACTCCTGGGAAGGTTCACCACTGTTCCATGTCTTCGCCATTTGTGGATAATGGCTCTCACTGTGGTTCGCTGGATTCCCAAAGCTTTGGAAATGGCTTTATAACCCTTTCCAGACTGATAGATCTCAATTACTTTCTTTCTCAATTGTTCCTGAATTTCTTTGGGTCTCGGCATGATGTGTAGCTTTTAAGGATCTTCTGGTGGACCTTACTGTGTCAAGCAGCTCCTATTTAAGTGATGCCTTGATTGTGAACAGGTGTGGCAATAATCAGGCCTGGGTGTGGCTAGAGAAATTGAACTCAGGTGTGGACAACCACAGTTATAGTATGTTTTAACAAGGGGGGCAATCACTTTTTCACACAGGGCCATGATGGTTTGGATTTTTTTTCACCTTTAATAATAAACACCTTCATTTACAAATTGCATTTTGTGTTTACTTGTGTTGTCCTTGACTATTGTTTAAATTGGTTTGATGTTCCGAAACACTTAAGTGTGACAAACATGCAAAGGAACAGGAAATGAGGAAGGGGGCAAACACTTTTTCACACCACTGTATGTGTGCAGGTGATCACGTACATATGTGTGCAGATAATCATTGGGACATGTGATTTTAGTGGGACATATGTGGGGGAAATGTTTTTATTATTAGGAACATGTGTTTTTATCATTTGGGGACATGTATGTTTTGGGGACATGTGTGTTTTGGGGACATATGTGGGGACTGTGTTTACACTAGACTGATGATCAGTGAGTAAAAAGCTGTAAAAAACAGCTCATACTCACTGATCATCAGCCGGCTGCAGCGTTCTGCTCTCCTCTCCTCAGCGATGACTTCCGTGTGAGGAGAGGAGAGCCGATTGCCTAGCAACCAGCTGTTTGTTTACATCACATGACGGCCGTGATTGGACACGGCCATCATGTGATCAGGAGGGCCAATCACAGAGCTCTCCTGCCGATCTGAGATGTGCCGTGTCCGGGTGACACGAGCACATCGGGATCGCGCCGCTACGCGGGCACGCGGGCACGCGCGCGCGCGATCCCGCTCCTTCTGAAGGACGTTCCTGAACGTCCTATCAGAAGTAGAGGGCTCCCACCTGGCCGTATATATGCATTGGCCGGGTGGGAAGTGGTTAAAAGATAAAGATGCATTGTTTCATTGTGAGTTATTCATAAAACAAGGTGAAAGCATTGTGTTTGTGTGCCATTCTGAACCTATATTCTGTTTTCAAGACCCTTTCCTTCAAGTGATTCTAAAGCTCATTTAAAAAATAAAAATAAAATAACAAACATATTATACTTGCCTGCTTTGTGAAAAGGTGTTGAAAACAGAGCAGCCTTAATCCTCCTTTTCTTGAGTGTCTCTTGGCCTAGCTCCTGCATCACTGCCTGTGATTGGCAGCACCAATGGCTCCTGCTGCTGGGTCACTGTGTATATTAGCATTTTCAGCCTGGTTTTTACAAAAACAGGCTTGCTGATTGCACACCTGTGGGCTAGGTTTATATTCTTCCCAGGATTAGAGCTCCCACTTGGAGACAGCTACACACAAGAATTCTCGCTGAGGAGTCAGGAGGACTATGCCCTACAGAAAAGACATCTGTGTGTGAGTGTTGGGAAGACACCCATGTTCTTTAGGAGAGAGACTGCAGGTGGCTGTTTGAACCCTGGGCAAGCTATGAGAAAGCTTGACCCAAGCATACAGCTCTGAGGAATAGATTTAAGGCCTAGGCGTGAGGCATGAAGCAGTGGTGCTGCAAGTAAGAAAGCCAGGAGGCTGAATAACCATGATGCAATAATGGTGGAATCCCCTGCGAGGGAAATTTCTGTTTGATTTTAACCTTTTGCTTCCTTTAAATAATAGTGGGCTACCATGCCCTTGAAAATGTCTGGACTGACATGTGTTTCTTCAAATTTCATACACCACTTTAGCTGAATCACCCTGATATCTTACAATGTGTGTGTGCATATATATATATATATATATATATATATATATATATATATATATATATATATATATATATATATATATATTGTGGCAACACGCAGGTAAAATCACCTGGTTGTATCCAGGATGGGAAATATGTGTGCCCTAGATTCAGGCTTTATGCAGACTTGTACAATTAGAGGGGAAGAGTTAATGAGCCCAACTGAAGTAAGTGGGCTCATTAAGACCTCTACAAAAAACCCCAGCATGCTTGGGGAGATGCTCCATCCTGGAACCAGTTTTGTGTTTGTATAGACTGGGGAGTGTGACACCTGTACTGTGCGGTGAGTTAACGCCTGTGTGGCAAGCCTCTACAACAGAGACAGGGACTGGTGCAGCACAAGGCTGCACTCAGTTGTTAGAGAGGGAATCCATGTGTGTAATTAGAGGTCAAGCTGACCAGGATTTATTTTCATGTTTTATTTTTGTTTGGCTGTTATATGTTTCACTGCATGTAGCATAAATAAACCGCATCTTTTGTTTTTTTGCACCTACAATGCTGTCTGCTGTGCCTGATTTTGTGTTGTGAACCCATCCAGGGGGTCACACACACCCGCTGCCGAGCTAACCCCTCACAGTTGGTGGAGAATTTTGGCATTTTTTTTCATTTTTTTTTAAAGGCCAGCATGGAGGAGATACTGAGACAGCTGGCTCTAGCAAATGCAAATCAGCAGCAAACAAATGCGGCTTTACAAAAGAGCCTTGCAGCTCAACAACAGAGCCTTGCAGCCCAGCAGAAAGCTCACCTGCAGGGTCTGGAAGCTCAGCAACAAGCCCAGCAGCAATCTGAAGCCCACTTCATAGACCTGTTGCAGAAGCAAGAGCAGAATTTTCAACAGAAAATAGAGACATTAATACAGCAACGTCCGCAGACCAATGAAGCAAGTGGTTACAATAATACCGCATCCTTTGGTGTGAGCCGTTTATTGACAAAAATGACTGGAGAGGATGATCCGGAGGTGTTTTTGACCACATTTGAAAGGACTGCTGAAAGGGAAAAGTGGCCTAAGGAGCAATGGGCTGGACTGGTGGCCCCTCTGTTAACTGGGGAATCGCAGAAAGCTTATTATGACCTAGAGCCTGACCAAGCAAAAGACTATGTGGTGCTAAAAACAGAAATATTGGCACGGCTGGGTGTCACCCTGGCCGTCCGGGCTCAGCGTGTGCATAATTGGACTTTTCAGGTTGGAAAACCTCCCAGGTCTCAAATGTATGATCTCATTCACCTGAGCAGGAAATGGCTGCAGCCAGAGACTTTGACCGCACCAAACATTGTGGAACGTGTTGTTATGGATCGTTTCCTGAGAGCTCTTCCTACTGCCATCCAAAAATGGGTAAGCCATGGAGACCCAGAAAATGCAGATAAACTTGTGGATCTGGTTGAGAGGTACTTGGCTACAGAGAACCTGACCACCTCTTCCAGGGACTCACAGACTTTCCACCCTAAGACCAGATCATCCCCAGTGGCGGGTAAGATGACTCCAAGGGGTGAGGGTGGAGAGAGTGAGAGGGTGGGAGTTCTACCTAAGGTCTGGCGGGAGCAGCCCAGGAAGCCCATGCTGCAAGAGGCAGCGAAAAAGATTATTTGCTACCGCTGCCGGCGAGAGGGACATATTGCAGCCAATTGCCCAGTTGTGGATGAGCCTATGCAATGTGACTTTATAAGGGAGAGACGTCAGTCGCTGTTTGCGACAGTTGCATGCACTGCCATTCGGGGACCTGAGAAACATTTATGTAAAATGTGTATTAATGGTAGAAATGTTGATGTGTTGCTGGATTCAGGTAGCCTGGTAACATTGATAAAAGCTGAATTAGTTACTACAGAGGTCTCTGGGAAGAACAGGGTGGCTGTTATTTGTGTGCATGGGGACACCCGAGAGTATCCTGTAACTTCAGTGTTTTTTGAGACCTCCAAAGGTAACCTCTCTCATCAGGTGGGGTTAGTGTCTCACTTACCACATGATGCTATTGTGGGAAGGGATTTTCCAAAATTCTGGGAACTCTGGGATTGTCCTGAGCCCCCCACTGGTGCCCCTATAAACCAGGAAGATGACCAGAATTCCTCTGGGAGTGGTGAGGACTCTCCTGAATTTCCCTTGTCGGTATTGGCGGGGGAAACTCGAGAAACTGGGGAGGAGCCAACATCCTCAGATGAAAACATGCAGTCTGTGGAGTTTTCGGATCTTGAGGTTCACAGGGAAAATTTTGCCACAGAACAGTTAAAAGACCCCACCCTAATAAAGGCACGGGAAAATGTGGTGAAAATAGATGGCGAGTTAGTGAACCCAGATAAAACTTGCACTTATCCTTACTTCACTATGGAAAGGGACCTGCTGTATCGAGTGGCTCAAAGGGCAGAAGAAACCATTGAGCAACTTGTAGTGCCCAAACCTTACAGGAAGTTGGTGTTAGAATTGGCCCATGGGCACATTCTGGGAGGTCATCTGGGGGCCGAGAAAACCAGAGAGAGGGTACTGCAGAGATTCTATTGGCCTGGGGTCATGAAGGAAACAGAAAATTATTGTTCCTCCTGCCCTGTGTGTCAGAAGTCGGCACCTATGCCACATTTCCGTAACCCGCTGGTACCTCTTCCTATCATTGAGGTCCCCTTTGAGAGGATCGCAATGGATTTGGTAGGTCCGATAATGAAGTCTGCTAGGGGGCATCAGTACATTTTGGTTATATTGGACTATGCCACCCATTATCCGGAAGCAATTCCTGTTCGAAATACCTCGGCCAAAACAATAGCCAAAGAGCTATCTCTTGTTTTTAGCCGCGTGGGTATTTGTAAGGAACTGCTTACGGACCAAGGTACACCCTTTATGTCCAGGGTTATGAAAGAATTATGCAAGTTGTACAAAGTGACACAATTGCGTACATCTGTGTATCACCCCCAAACAGATGGGTTGGTTGAAAGATTCAACAAAACCCTAAAACAAATGTTAAAGAAGGTGGTGGATAGAGATGGAAAGAATTGGGACTGTCTAATACCCTATCTGATGTTTGCCATTAGGGAGGTACCCCAATCCTCTACGGGTTTCTCACCCTTCGAGTTGCTCTATGGGAGACACCCAAGAGGGCTGCTGGATATCGCCAAGGAAACTTGGGAAAATGAGAGTTCTCCTCACCGGAGTGTGATTGAGCATGTCGCCCTGATGCAAGATAGAATTGCACAGGTAATGCCAATCGTAAAGGAACATTTAACCCAAGCGCAGTTAGCACAGCAGAGAGTGTACAACCGTGGGGCCAAGACCCATACTTTTTCCCCGGGGGATAGGGTCTTGGTGCTAGTCCCTACGGTTGAAAGCAAATTTCTGGCCAAATGGCAAGGTCCATACGAAGTAATTGAAAAAATTAGTGAGGTGAACTACAGGGTTAGACAGCTAGGAAGGCGAAAGCCAGAGCAGATCTATCACGTCAATCTGCTGAAAGCCTGGAGGGATAGGGAATCCCTAGTCGCGGAGACTTTGTCACAAGCACAGCCTGATTGCTTAGTTCCTGAGGTTGGAATAGCAGACACCTTATCGAAAGCCCAACAACAGGAGGTTAAAGAGTTTGTACTTCGTAACAAAGAGATTTTCTCTGAGCTGCCGGGACAAACATCTGGCGTAGAGCATGACATTATCACCCCGCCAGGAGAAAGGGTAAAACTAAAACCTTATAGAATACCAGAGGCCCGACGGGAGGCAATACGTGGGGAGGTTCAAAGGATGCTGGAATTGGGTGTGATAGAGGAGTCCCAGAGTGACTGGTCCAGTCCTATCGTACTAGTGCCCAAACCTGATGAGAGCTGGCGGTTTTGTAACGATTTTCGACAATTGAATAAAGTTACAAAATGTGACACCTATCCCATGCCGCGCATAGATGAGTTGATTGACCGGCGGGGAACAGCCCGATATATGACAACTCTTGATCTCACCAAAGGGTATTGGCAAATTCCCCTGGCCAAGTCGGCCAAGGAGAAAACTGCGTTTGTAACCCCAGATGGGGCATTCCAATACAAGAGAATGCCGTTTGGGTTACAGAATGCACCGGCAACATTCCAGCGGAAAATGGATAAGATTCTGAGGCCCCATCAGAAATATGCTGCAGCTTACCTGGATGATGTGATTATCCATAGCACAGACTGGGTCTCACATTTGCCAAAAGTACAAGCAGTCCTAGACTCTATCCGGGAAGCTGGGTTTACGGCCAATCCAAAGAAGTGTACCATTGGACAGGAGGAGGCCAAATATCTTGGGTACACTATTGGGAGGGGGGTGATAAAACCCCAAGTCAATAAAGTCGAGGCCATACAGAGTTGGCCACGTCCCAACAGCAAGAAACAGGTACGAGCCTTTCTGGGAATCGCTGGCTATTATCGACGATTCATTCCCCATTTTGCTTCTCAGGCTGTGCCCCTCACCAACCTGACAAAAGGGAAAGAGTCGGTCATGGTTAAATGGTCCCCAGAGGCTGAAGAAGCATTTCAGTCCTTAAAAACAGCCTTATGTAGCCAGCCAGTGTTGTACGCCACGATTGAGAAGGAATGTTTAGCAGTGAAGTGGGCTCTAGATTCCCTTCGGTACTATCTGCTAGGTAGACACTTTGACCTGGTGACTGATCACGCTCCTTTAAAGTGGATGGCTCAAAACAAGGAGACCAATAGAAGGGTAAATAGGTGGTTCCTGGCCCTACAGGAATTTAACTTTACAGTTAAGCATCGCCCTGGTGTTAAAATGGGGAATGTGGATGCTTTGTCTCGGATACATGCCTGTCTGACTGCTTGTGTTACAACCCCAAGGTTGAAACAAGAGGGGGGGGTATGTGGCAACACGCAGGTAAAATCACCTGGTTGTATCCAGGATAGGAAATATGTGTGCCCTAGATTCAGGCTTTATGCAGACTTGTACAATTAGAGGGGAAGAGTTAATGAGCCCAGCTGAAGTAAGTGGGCTCATTAAGACCTCTACAAAAAACCCCAGCATGCTTAGGGAGATGCTCCATCCTGGAACCAGTTTTGTGTTTGTATAGACTGGGGAGTGTGACACCTGTACTGTGCGGTGAGTTAACGCCTGTGTGGCAAGCCTCTACAACAGAGACAGGGACTGGTGCAGCACAAGGCTGCACTCAGTTGTTAGAGAGGGAATCCATGTGTGTAATTAGAGGTCAAGCTGACCAGGATTTATTTTCATGTTTTATTTTTGTTTGGCTGTTATATGTTTCACTGCATGTAGCATAAATAAACCGCATCAGTTTTTTTGCACCTACAACGCTGTCTGCTGTGCCTGATTTTGTGTTGTGAACCCATCCAGGGGGTCACACACACCCGCTGCCGAGCTAACCCCTCACAATATATATATATATATATATATATATATATATTATATACACAGGTATCTCACAAAAGTGAGTACACCCCTCACATGTTTGTAAATATTTTATTATATCCTTTCATGTGACAACACTGAAGAAATTAAACTCAATGCCCTCTTGGGCATGGAGTTTACCACAGCTTCACAGGTTGCCACAGAAGTCCTCCTCCACTCCTCCATGATGACATCATAGAGCTGGTGGATGTTAGAGACCTTGCACCCTTCCACCTTCTGTTTGAGGATGCCCCACAGATACTCAATAGGGTTTAGGTCTGGAGACATGATTGGTCAGTCCATCACCTTTACCCCCAGCTTCTTTAGCAAGGCAGTAGTTTTCTGGGAGGTGTGTTTGGGGTCGTTATCATGTTATCCATGTCTTTAGTCTGCTTGTCTTCAGCAAACTGTTTGCGCATCATCTTTAGAAGAGGCTTCCTTCTGGGACGACAGCCATGCAGACCAATGTGATGCAGCATGCGGTGTATGGTCTGAGCACTGACAGGCTGACCCCCCACCCCTTCAACCTCCACAGCAATGCTGGTAGCACTCATACATCTATTTCCCGAAGACAACCTCTGGATATGATGCTGAGCACTTGCACTCAACTTATTTAGTTGACCATGGCAAGGCCTGTTTTGAATGAAACCACTGTATGGCCTTGGTCACCGTGCTGCAGCTCAGTTTCAGGGTCTTGGCAATCTTCTTATAGCCTAGGCCATCTTTGTGTAGAGCAACAATTCTTTTTTTCAGATCCTCAGAGAGTTCTTTGCCATGAGATGCCATGTTGAACTTCTAGTGACGAGTTTGAGATAGTGAGAGTGATAACACCAAATTTAACACACCTGCTCCCCATTCACTCCTGAGACCTTGTAATGCCTGAGTCACATGATACTGGGGAGGAAAAATGGCTATTTGGGCCATATTTGGACATTTTCACTTAGGGGTGTACTCACTTTTGTTGCCAGCAGTTTAGACATTAATGGCTGTGCGTTGAGTTATTTTCAGGGGACAGCAAATTTACACCGTTATTCAAGCTGATGGTGCTCCCTGCATGTTGGGTCTCTCCATGTGGCTAGGCTGTGAAAAAGTCCCATGTAGTATCGTAATACTCAGGAGGAGTAGCAGAATGTATTGTAGGACATCATTTGTGGTATACACATTCCATGTGAGAGAAATAACCTATTTTCATGACAATTTTGTGGGGAAAAAAAAACAATTTTGCAAAGAATTGGGGGAAAAAATTACAACATCAAAAACTTCACCAGGCATCTTACTAAATACCTTGGAATGTCTACTTTAAAAAAAGGGGGTAATTTGGGGGGTATTTGTGCTTTCCTGTCTTGTTAGGGCCACCAGTACATCAGGTGTGATCAATTTTTTTATGATTTGCACCACAGCTTGTAGACTCTCTAATTTTCACAAAGATGAAATAATATCCACTAATTTGGGTTATTTTTACCAAAGATATGTAGCAGTATAAATTGTGGCCAAAATTTATGGGGAAAAAATAATAATATGCAAAATTTTATCACAGAAACAAAGAAAAAAAATTTTTCTAAATTTTCGGTCTTTTTTTATTTATAGTGAAAAAAATAAAAAACCCGGAGATGATCAAATACCACCAAAAGAAAGCTCTATCTGTATGAAAAAAGGGACAAACATTTAATTTGGGTACAGTATTACATGACTGAGTAATTGTCATTCAAAGTGTCAGAGCACTAAAAGCTGAAAATTGGTCTGGGCAGGAGGGGTTTTAAGTGCCCAGTAGGCAAGTAGTCAATAGACCTCAATCCTATTTCTAATTTCCCAAACAGTTATGCTTTTTTCCAGTTTTGTTTTTATGATTGCCTTTTGGAGATATTTTGGAAAAAGGTCCAACATTAGCTTCAAAGCAAGGCCAGATTTAAACTTTTTTTCTCCCCTAGGCCAGCAAAAGCTACTTCAAGCGTTGACTCTTCTCTGATTGACTATGACCTTTTTAACTTTTTCTGAATGCCATGTATATAATGTCTCTTATCCAAAATCATTAGCTGTTACTGTCCCTGAACACTGAATTAGCCATGCATGAATCATCATGTTCCACTCTTTAAACATATTACTACAAAATAACAAGATCACCACTACATAAAATATTTACTATTTACTATTCATTAGTTTTAATATTACGTCCTACAGTGTCTTGCCTACAGCCAAGCATGGTGGTGGGAGTGTCATGGTCTAAGGCTGCCTAAGTGCTGCCAGCACTCGAGAGCTACAGTTCATTGAGGGAACCATGAATGCCAACATGTACTGTGACATACTGAAGTAGAGCTTGATCCCTCTCCCTACAGAGACTGGGCCGCAGGGCAGTATTCAAAAATGATGAAAATGTTAACCCCTTCCCGCTGAGTGTACGCAGATGTGCATACTCGGCTTCCGGGGGGTATACCGGGATGATGCCCGCACCTGCAGGCATCATCCCAGTACCGTTTTGTTCAGCAGGCAATTGGCTATCCAGCCATAACAACCGATGTGGCTAAAAGCCGCTCGGCTGTTATGCCGGAGGAGCGGGAGGGGACGCCCCCCCTCCCGCCGCCTTCCGCCGCTGTTACCGGTGCTCCTGCTCGATCGGGAGCACCGATTCCACGTCTGATGCCTCCGGCTGCTGGGGAGGAACTGGAACGAAGCCGTAATCGGCTTTGTTCCAGTCTCCTCATAGTAAACACGGAAGCGATGTCATGACGTCACTTCCCGTTTACTCGGCTGCCAATGGCGCCGGTTTTAAAAAGATATACGGTATTCAGAATCACTGTTTTCAGCGATCTGAATACATTGAAGTGTAATGGAGGGGTGGGGGGACCCCCGATCCCTCCATAAAGAGTACCTGTCACCACCTATTACTGTCACAAGGGATGTTTACATTCCTTGTGACAGCAATAAAAGTGATCAATTTTTTTTTTTTTTTAAACAATTTAGTCATTTTAAAATAAATAAAATAAATAAAAAAATTAAAAAAATGTTTTTTAAAGCGCCCGCCGTCCCCGCGAGCTCGCGAAGCAAAGAAAATGCATACGGAAGTCGCGCCCACATATGTAAACCGCGTTCAAATCCCACATGTGAGGTATCGCCATGATCGCCAGAGCGAGAGCAATAATTCTAGCACTAGACCTCCTCTGTGCCGCTAACCTGGTAACCGTAATTTTTTTTTAAAGCATCGCCTATTGAGATTTTTAGGTACCGTACTTTGTCGTCAATCCACGAGTGCGTGCAATTATAAAGTGTGACATGTTTGGTATCTATTTACTCAGCGTAACATTATCTTTCACATTATGGAAAAAAATTGGGCTAATTTTACTGTTTTGTTTTTTTTTAATTCATGAAAGTGTCCCTTTTCCCAAAAAGTTGCGTTTAAAACACCGCTGCACAAATACCGTGTGACATAAAATATTGCAACAATCTCCGTTTTATTCTCTAGAGTCTCTGCTAAAAAAAATATATATATAATGTTTGGGGGTTCCAAGTAATTTTCTAGCAAAAAATATGGATTTTAACTTGTAAACACCAAATGCCGAAAATAGGCTTAGTCATGAAAGGGTTACAATTCAGAAATTTGAAATTCAAAAATTTTGGAATTCGGAAATATGAAATTCGGAAATTCGGTATTTGAAAATTTGGAATTTGGAAATTCCAAATTTGAAAATCTGAAAATGCAGAAATTTAGAAATGTGAAAATCCGAATTTTCAAATTTCCGGAAAAAGCAAAAGAAACAAATGAAATGAAAATTAACACATTTTTTTGTCAGTGCACATATCTATTGATTACTGCAAATTTTCTTCTGTATAGGCCATTATCTCTGCTGCCAAATCAATGGGGTCCTGAGAAAGAGACTATGTGAAAGGTGTCAACCTTTTTGGCATTATCATAGACACATTGGCTTCTCATTATGGCATATATTTTCTGTCACATTGATGCATGTTTTTAACCATTTTCTCTTTTTTTGTAATATTTGTGTATGATTTTGATATTTTTATATTACCCATGTGGCTGTCCTTTTTCTGATAACAGTAAAGTACAATTTTTCTAGTTTTTTTTTTTTTTGTTACTTTTTGCCAATCCAGAATGGGGATTGGTCAAAGCTCCTCAAAACACCCCAGGCAGCTCCACCTCTCTTTCCAGAAAACAGCAGAACATTATGGAAAGAAGTGGGAGGTCCTGGTGATGCTACCTCTGAATCACCCAGTACTACCAAGCCTGGAAATGTACCTACTTTTACAAACTGTAATATAACTCTTAGCACATTAGAGGGTGCTAGACTTTCTGGTTGTTAGAACACCAGTGTCTGCCAGCGTCTTATTCATCTGAATATACACAGTGGGTTCACAGATAATGGTTGATGTCCTTGACCTACTGTACTATGGCCCTGTAGCCATGTGGCTGCTGTAAATTATCCTATAGCTCAAAGTTTTTGCAATAACACTCGTCAAAACCTCATAACTGTTTTTAGATCCGTAAGAGTAATGGTTCCAGATGTTGTTTTTCTATGAGTTCAAACTCTGATATTATACACCTACCAGAACCAGTAGCACCAAAAAATGATACCAATAATAATACCGTCCCCATTTTTATAATACAACTAGCACATGTTGAGTCAAACAGTTCATGTTCAGGTGCATCTTATAAAATTCAGTAATGCAATTTAACCACTTGACCACTGGGCACTTAAATCCCCTTCCTAACCAGACCAATTTTCAGCTTTCAGTACTCTCACATTTTGAATGACAGTTACTCAGTCATACAACACTGTACCCATATGAAATTTTTGTCCATTTTTCACACAAATAGAGCTTTCTTTTGGTGGTATTTAATCACCGTTGGGTTTTTTATTTTTTGCGCTATAAAAGAAAAAAGACTGTTATAAAATTTAGCAAATTAGTAATTTTTCTTGATACATTTTGGCCAAAATTTATACTGCTACATATCTTTGGTAAAAATAAGTACAAATTGGTGTATGTTATTTGGTCTTTGTGAAAGTTATGGTGCCAATATCTGAAAATTGATCACACCTAATGTACTGGGGGCCTATCATTTCTTGAGACCCTAACATGCCAGAAAAGTACAAATACCCCCCAAATTACCCCTTTTTGGAAAGACGACATTTAAAAGGTATTTAGAAAGAGGCATGGTGAGTTTTTTGAAGTTGTATTTTTTCCCACAATTCTTTGCAAAATCAAGATTTGTTTTTCTTTTCTTTTTTTTTCACAAAATTGTCATATTATCAGGTTATTTCTCACACACAGCATATGCATACCACAAATTACACCCCAAAACACATTCTGCTATTACTCCTGAGTATGGCAATACCACATGTGTGAGACTTTTACACAGCGTGGCCACATACAGATTCCCAACATGCAGGGAGCACCTTTAGGTGTTCTGGAGCCCCCAGGCTAATTCTGAAATTTTTATCCTACATGTAAAAATCATAATTTATTTGCTAGAAAATTTACATAGAACACAAAAACATTATATATTTTTTTTTTTTTTAGCAAAGACCCTAGAGAATACAATGGTCATTGCAACTTTTTATCTCGCACGGTATTTGCGCAGCAATTTTTCGAACGCATTTTTTTGGAAAAAAAAACTGTTTTGTGCTTAAAAAAATACAAAAGGTAAAGTTAGCCAAATGTCTTTGCATAATGTGAAAGATGAAGTTATGCTGAGTAAATAGATACCTAACATGTCACCCTTCAAAATTGCACACGCTCGTGGAATGGTGCCAAACTTCACTACTTAAAAATCCCCATAGGCGACGCTTTACATTTTTTTACTGGTTACATGTTTTGCGTTACAAAAAATGTTTGGTGCTAATATTATTGCTCTTGCTCTAACGTTCGCAGCAATATCTCACATGTGTGGTTTGAACACCGTTTTCATAAGTGGGCGGGACTTAAATATGTGTTCGCTTCTGCATGCGAGCACACGGGGACAGGGGCGCTATAATTTTATTTTATTTTTTTATTGTTCGTTTTACTTTACTTATTTTATTTTGACACTTTTTTCCTAAAAATACATTTTTTTATCACTTTTATTCCTATTACAAGGAATGTAAACATCTCTTGTAATAGGAATATGGCATGACAGGTCCACTCTACAGGGAGATATGGGGTCAATAAGGCCCCTTTCACACTGGGGCGGTGCGGGCGTCGGCGGTAAAGCGCCGCTATTTTTAGCGGCGCTTTACCGTCGTTTTAGCGGCGGTCTGCGGGCGCTAGCGGGGTGGTTTAAACCCCCGCTAGCGGCCAAAAAAGGGTTAAAACCGCCCGCAAAACGCCGCTGCAGCGGTGCTTTGCCGGCGGTATTGCGGCGCTATCCCATTGATTTCAATGGGTAGGAGTGAATACACCGCTCCTTCACCGCTCCAAAGATGCGGCTAGCAGGACTTTTTTCACTGTCCTGCCAGCGCACCGCTCCAGTGTGAAAGCCCTCCGGCTTTCACACTGGAGTGAAAGGGGCCGTTTTTTTTCAGGCGCTACACAGGTGCTATTTTTAGCGCTGTAACGCCTGAATACCGCCCCAGTGTGAAAGCAGCCTTAGACCCCACATCTCACCTCTAGGCTGGGAAGCCTGAAATAAAAAAAAATGACCCTGGCTTTGATCATAACGGTGAGTCAGTAGAAGCACTGGAGGGCGGCGGGAGGCGAGGGACGTCCCCTCTCGCCTCCCGTAAGAATGATCAAGCAGTGGAATAGCCGATAAGATAATTTTTATGGTGTGGGGAATCTGCCGGCTGAAAAAGATGATATCTGAATGATGCCTGTAGCTGCAGGCATTATTCAGATATTCCCGCACAAAGTCAAGGACATCATATGATGGCTGGTGGGCGGGAAGTGGTTAAAACGCTTTTTTTAAAACACAAAGTTTTCAATTTATACAATATTTCTAACAGCATGTACATACCAAAAATGGCACCCCAGATTCTCCTACTCCTCCTGAGTACGGTGATACCACATGTGTGAGACTTCCACAGCCGAGCCACATACAGAGGCCGAGTGCAGCCGAGTATGGCTGAGCATGGCCTAGTATGGCTGAGCATGGCTGGGTACGGCTGGGTATTGCAGAGTATGGCTGGGTATTACAGAGTATGGCAGGGTATGGCGGGGTATTGCAGAGTATGGCTGGGTATTGCAGAGTATGACAGGGTATTGCAGAGTATGGCTGGGTATTGTAGAGTATGGATGGGTATTGCAGAGTATGAGGGGATATTGCAGAGTATGGCTGGGTATTGCAGAGAATGGCTGGGTATTGCAGGGTATGGCAGAGTATGGCTGGGTATTGCAGAGTATGGCAGAGTATTGCAGAGTATGGCAGAGTATGGCTGGGTATTGCAGAGTATGACGGGATATTGCAGAGTATGGCTGGGTATTGCAGAGTATTGTAGGGTATTGCAGAGCATGGCAGGGTATGGCAGGGTATTGCAGAATATGGCAGGGTATGGCTGGGTATTGCAGAGTATGGCAAGGTATTGCAGAGTGTTGGCAGGGTATGGCTTGGTAATTCAGGGTATTGCAGAGTATGGCTGGGTATTGCAGAGTATGACGGGATATTGCAGAGTATGGCTGGGTATTGCAGAGTATGGCTGGGTATTGCAGAGTATGGCTGGGTATTGCAGAGTATGGCTGGGTATTGCAGAGTATGGCAGGGTATGGCAGGGTATGGCTGGGTATTGCAGAGCATGGCATGGTATGGTAGGGTATGGCAGAGTATGGCAGGGTATTGCAGAGTATGGCTGGGTATTGCAGAGTATGACGGGATATTGCAGAGCATGGCTGGGTATTGCAGAGTATTGCAGAGTATGGCAGGGTATGGCAGGGTATGGCTGGGTATTGCAGAGCATGGCAGGGTATGGCAGGGTATTGCAGAGTATGGCTGGGTATTGCAGAGTATGGCTGGGTATTGCAGGGTATGGCTGGGTATTGCAGAGTATTGTAGGGTACTGCAGAGCATGGCAGGGTATGGCAGGGTATTGCAGAGTATGGCAGGGTATGGCTGAGTATTGCAGAGTATGGCAGGGTATTGCAGAGTATGGCAGAGTATGGCTGGGTATTGCAGAGCATGACGGGATATTGCAGAGTATGGCTGGGTATTGCAGAGTATGGCTGGGTATTGCAGAGCATGGCAGCGTATGGCAGGGTATTGCAGAATATGGCAGGGTATGGCTGGGTATTGCAGAGTATGGCAAGGTATTGCAGAGTGTTGGCAGGGTATGGCTGGGTATTTCAGGGTATTGCAGAGTATAGCTGGGTATTGCAGAGTATGACAGGATATTGCAGAGTATGGCTGGGTATTGCAGAGTATTGCAGAGTATGACGGGATATTGCAGAGTATGGCTGGGTATTGCAGAGTATGGCTGGGTATTGCAGAGTATGGCAGGGTATGGCAGGGTATGGCTGGGTATTGCAGAGCATGGCAGGGTATGGTAGGGTATGGCAGAGTATGGCAGGGTATGGCAGAGTATGGCAGGGTATGGCAGGGTATGGCTGGGTATTGCAGAGCATGGCAGGGTATGGCTGGGTATTTCAGGGTATTGCAGAATATGGCTGGGTATTGCAGAGTATGACGGGATATTGCAGAGTATGGCTGGGTATTGCAGAGTATTGCAGAGTATGACGGGATATTGCAGAAAATGGCTGGGTATTGCAGAGTATGGCTGGGTATTGCAGAGTATGGCTGGGTATTGCAGAGTATGGCTGGGTATTGCAGAGTATGGCAGGGTATTGCAGAGTATGGCAGGGTATTGCAGAGTATGGCTGGGTATTGCAGAGTATGGCTGGGTATTGCAGAGTATGGCAGGGTATTGCAGAGTATGGCAGGGTATTGCAGAGTATGGCAGGGTATTGCAGAGTATGGCTGGGTATTGCAGAGTATGGCTGGGTATTGCAGGGTATGGCTGGGTATTGCAGAGTATTGTAGGGTACTGCAGAGCATGGCAGGGTATGGCAGGGTATTGCAGAGTATGGCAGGGTATGGCTGGGTATTGCAGAGTATGGCAGGGTATTGCAGAGTATGGCAGAGTATTGCAGCGGTCAGGGATGTTCCCAGGTGCATGCCTCAGGGGGCTCATGGGAGCGTGGACGTCCACCCAGAATAAGTCGACTGTGCTGTAGCCGTCTTTTGGCTATGGCCCAGTCGGCAAGTGGTTAAAAAGTAATTAATTCTGTAATTCAATTTAAAAAAGTGAAAAGTAAAAAAGTGAAAGAATCATTGCACACACACAGTGATATATTTCAAGAATTTCTTTCTTTTAATTTTGATGATTAAGGCTTACAGCTAGTGAAAACCCAATATTCAGTATCTCAGAAAATGTGAGTATTACATAAGACCAATAATAAAAAAGGATTTTTATTACAGAAATGTTGGCTTACTGAAAAGTTTTTCCAGTTACAGTATAGTATGCACTGGATACTTAGTTGGGTCTGCTTTTGCATGAATTACAGCATCAATGCGGTGTGGCATGGAGGCGATCAGCCTGTGGCAATGCTGAGGTATTACGGAAGCCCAGCTTGGTTTTATAGTGACCTTCAGCTTGTCTGCTTGTCTGCATTGTTTGGTTTGGTGTCTCTCATTTTCCTCTTGACAATACCCCACAGGTTCTCTATGGGGTTTAGGTCAGGCGAGTTTGCTGGCCAGTCAAACACAATGATACCATGTATCCTAGAAAAGGAAAAAAGGGGGGAGCAGGGGATTTTTATACGGTACAATTTATAGAGAAGCAAAGATTTCTTTTAAAAGAATTCATAACTTTTTTATTTAGAAATGTATTAAAAATATATTTTGTAAAGACAATAACAGCAAATACACTCATTGTACAAAAAATGCATATCTATAGGGTATAGGGGATCCTGAAAGTGTTAGTTGCTGAAACTGATCGTACTTCCTCCCGACATGTTTCGCATTTGTGCTTCTTCAGGGGAGTATGCAACTAACAATAACATAAAGAAAAAGTTTAAGAGTACAGAATGTACATATGTGCCGTACAGTTAAATGCATATATAATACAGGACATTTTTAATATAAAAATAGTCTCAATGTGCTTAGTCCAAGGAGGAGCAATGCTTACCCAGGTATGTAAATTCCAAGCATCGCAACACACAAGCCAATAGATAGTGGAATAGATGGCAAAAATTGTGGGACAGGACAACAAGTATGTCAGGCAATTGAACAGATTCATTTCCCATCGACTAATAAACATAATTTAACGCAAGACCAATTGACGGCATTAAAACAACTCAAAATTAATCCAAATATAGTTATAAAACCTGCGGATAAAGGCGGAAACATTGTAATTATGAATACCTCACAATATCTCACTATGTGTAATAAGATTCTTCACAATTCCGACTGGTATCGACCAATTTCTGTGTCTCTAATTTCTCATTTTGACACACAATACCGTTCGATCATTTTTAATGCATACAAATCAGGTACCATAGATAAAGGCACATGGGACTTTTTAAATATTAAAGATCCAAAAATTGCTACTTTCTATGCCCTTCCCAAGGTGCACAAATCATTAACTGACCCTCCAGGATGCCCTATCATTTCCAGCTGTGAAAGTTTAACAGAAAACGCGAGCAGTCTTGTAGATAAACATCTCACACCGCATGTCATTTCCCTTTTCTCTTATGTGAAGGACACAATCGATCTCTTAAAGATACTCGAGGGTATCAGCCTACCGGCACAGTCTTGGCTGGTCTCCATTGACGTGGAATGTCTGTATAATGCTATACCACATACCAAAGGTTTACAAATAATACGCTCCTATCTGCAAGAAAGAGGTTCAAACTTTTTTGCTTATAACGAATTTGTTATGAAGTTATTGGATTTTATTTTAAAGCATAATGTGTTTCAATTTAATCAATCCCACTACCTCCAGGTGCAGGGGGTTGCGATGGGGACCAAATGTGCCCCATCGTATGCCAACCTGTACCTGGGGGGGTGGGAAAAAGACACCTTCGCGCGTGAAGACCTTGTCCCTTTTCTAAACAACATCATAGCCTGGTACAGGTATATTGATGATATTTTATTTATTTTTTTGGTCAGGATCAGAATCAGATCTATTGTTTTTCTTTAATCTACTCTCAGTGAATCTATTCAATTTAAAGTTTACGTTAAATTACAGTCAAAATTCTATAGAATTTTTGGATCTGACTATTAAGATCGATGCCACCGGACATTTGTATTCTGCTCTATATAGAAAGCCCACTGCTGGCAACACGGTCCTGCATGCGACAAGCTTTCATCCAAAACCTCTTCTCAAAAGCATCCCCTATAGCCAATATTTAAGGGCTAAACGCAACTGTAGTACTGACTCGGACTTCAAGATTGCAGCCAATGACTTATACAGAAGACTTAGAGCACGTGGATACAGTCATGTATCTCTGAAGAAGTCATATAATAGAGTAAAAAATAAAGATAGGACTTCCCTTCTCTTTTCCAATAACCAAAAAAATTTGGATAATAAAGTACGCATTATTACAAAATACTCTAACCAACATCATTCTTTTCGTGCCATAATTCAAACGTTTTGGCCGCTCCTAAAAGCTGACCCTATTGTTAACCAGTATATAAATGATGTACCATCAATCACTTATATGAGACCTCAATCACTTAAGGACTGTTTAGTCAGAAGTCATTTTCAGGACACTCTAGGGGAAACTAAACCTAAACAACCAGGTACTTATTCATGCGGGCAATGTGACATGTGTCCCTATATATACAATTCTCGAAAGATCAGACTACCAAATGGCATTTTGTTTGTTCCAAAATTTCACGTTACGTGTTCCACTCCAGGCGTTGTATACTTAGCCCAATGCCGCTGTGGAGGATTTTACGTCGGTAAAACAAAAAGACTATTCTCTATTCGTATAAAAGATCACATCAAACCTATTCTCAATAAAAAAATAATCACAGCCATAAGCAGGCATATTGGCATTCATCACGCATTCGACCCTAATTGGATCCGATTTACAGCCCTGGCCCACATACCTCTAAATTCACGAGGTGGCTCAGTGGACAAGCTTCTCTTACAAACTGAAGCCAAGTGGATCTTTACCCTAAAAGCTACAAAATATCCTGGGTTTAATGAAAATATAAGCTATAGATCTTTTTTATAGCTAACTTTTTTTGTCTTTTTTATGGACCCTCCCGCCTCAGCTGTGAGCCTCCGTGGAGCCTGGTTTCAAGGGAGAGAAGTGATATCTTTCCCCTTTTTGTTTATCCTTCCCTTTCCCCTTCCCTTTCCTTCCCTTTTTCACCCCTTTCCCATACTCGTTATGTTCTATTATTCTTTTTTATTTTCTTTAATGTCATGTCCATATTATATCCAAAATATTTCTGTACAACAACAATGTTAATTCTATTTATTATTGCCTTACATGTACTATGATGTTTTTTGTTGTCTCATTTTGCTTGGCCCATGACGGGTATCATGGTTTGCGCATTCAGGGATCTCTGTTGCTCTCTATGAGTCCCGTCCACATTGAGGAGCTTTGTTTTTTCCCTTCTTCCTCGCACCGCATTCCTAAGCCTTATTATTCTGTGGTGTGGGACTGGATCCTTTGTTTTCTTCCCCCCTGGCACCAAGTATGTAAGGGCATATGGACACCCAAGGGCGCCGCTGGGTCATTCCCCCAAGTGGCTCCCGATTGGGGTGGACATGGGCATGTAATCCCCTTTGGGTTAGAAGCCATGAAAATCGCCGCTCTATCTGCCTCTGTGAAAACTTTTGTCTTCCCGCCCCTGTTTAGGGCGGAGAGTTAGCGCAGCCCCATTTCCATCAGCATCCATCTAAACTGACCTCGTGTCAGCACTGAGGCATTATGGGGATGGTAGTTTAGACGTCGATTCAACGGACTTTGCACATGCTCACTGTCTCCCCCTATGGCTGTCCGCATCGAGCCGGTGACGTCAGACGCCGGCTCGATGGATGGGGGATTTAAAAAGCAGCGCTGTCATTTTACTAGCACTGCAGGTTTGACACAGACATTGCTGCTACGCTGAATCCTCGTGCTTTGGTAAACATACTTCCTCATTTTAACTTTATACTGCTGTAACACCTTTTCCTATTTATACATACTTATTTATCCTTCCTCTTATTTGCTTGTAGGTTCAGCAAGCTTAGAGTGGCAGCACAGCGCTGCACTCTGTAGCTTACAAAAAGCACTGTAATGAGTCGATTGATTTGTTCATGGTGATCTGTTGCATTTGTATTGCATCAATATCATTACATGGAACTAATCCTCTCATCTCTTACCATAAATAAAACAATTTTATTCTCTTTTATAGTGTACTAGTTACATATTCCAAACAGTTACTACTTACAACTTATACATTAATCAGGCTCAATTCCAATTACAATTATAATCAATTGTTTTATTCCTTAAATAAACAGTATTTTTTGTCTTAATGTGGAGGCTCTTTTCTTTAGCCCCAATCCCCTCATATAACTGAAGGAATTATATTGTTTACTTTTTCTATTACAATGTAACACTTCTCAATATCTGTACAAAACTTGAAAACCTAGTATTCATTTCTAATTTTGTTTTTGATCTTTGTAGCGCTTGCTTACCTCCATCTATGCCCTGCATTGGGCTAGGGTGTTTTTACCATTTGATCCTGTCCCACAATTTTTGCCATCTATTCCACTATCTATTGGCTTGTGTGTTGCGATGCTTGGAATTTACATACCTGGGTAAGCATTGCTCCTCCTTGGACTAAGCACATTGAGACTATTTTTATATTAAAAATGTCCTGTATTATATATGCATTTAACTGTACGGCACATATGTACATTCTGTACTCTTAAACTTTTTCTTTATGTTATTGTTAGTTGCATACTCCCCTGAAGAAGCACAAATGCGAAACATGTCGGGAGGAAGTACGATCAGTTTCAGCAACTAACACTTTCAGGATCCCCTATACCCTATAGATATGCATTTTTTGTACAATGAGTGTATTTGCTGTTATTGTCTTTACAAAATATATTTTTAATACATTTCTAAATAAAAAAGTTATGAATTCTTTTAAAAGAAATCTTTGCTTCTCTATAAATTGTACCGTATACAAATCCCCTGCTCCCCCCTTTTTTCCTTTTCTAGGATACAATATCTGCAGAATCATTAGGGGATGAGGTACCTACAATAGTAATGTGTTTCTGGGATAGCGTGGACCAACTTATTTCTTTTACAATGATACCATGATCATTAAGCCAGGTATTGGTACTTTTGGCAGTGTGGGGAGGTTTCAAGTCCTGCTGGAAAATAAAATCAGCATCTCCATTAAAGCTGGTCAACAGAGGGAAGCATGAAGTGCTCTAGAATTTCCCGGCAAAGGGCTGCACTGACTTTGGATTTGATAAAACACAGTGGACCAACACCAACAGATGACATGGCTCCCAAAATTGGCATGGGCTATGGAAAATGTTCATTGGGAGATCAAGGTCCCAGAGTCTGGAGGAATAGTGGAGAGGCACAGAATCCAAATTGCATGAGATCCAGTGGGAAGTTTCCACAGTCAGTGATGTGGAAACTTGGCACTGTGCTTGATTGGCCAGCAAACTCATTTGACCTAAACCCCATAGAGAATCTGTGGGGTATTGTCAAGAGGAAGATGAGAGACACCAGACCCAAAAATGCAGACAAGCTGAAGGCCGCTAGCAACCCAGGCTTCCATAACACCTCAGCAGTGCCACAGGCTGATTGCGGCCATGCCACGTGGCATTCATGAAGTCATTCATGCAAAACGAACCCCGACCAAGTATTGAGCGCATACTATACTGTACATGGAGATACTTTTCAGTAAGCCAACATTTCTTTATTAAAAATCCTTTTTTTTGTTGGTCCTATGTAATATTCAAATTTTCTGAGATACTGAATTTTGGGTTTTCACTAGCTGTAAACCATAATCAAAATTTAAAGAAAGAAATGCTTCAAATGTATCACTGTTTGTAATGCATCCACTTAAAATATGAGTTTCACTTTTTGAATTGAAATACTGAAATACATTAACTTTTTGATGATATTCTATTTTTATGAGATGCACCTGTATGTGACACCAGGTTTTTACAGAAGGTTTTATGATTGTGTGTTGCACGAGATGGAAGTTATGAGACATTACCCATTTTAAGATTTTTTAGAAGTCTGCTACTTTTGAGATGTAGACATATTGGTTAGAGTTTCCAGGGAGCGCACATGGTGCAGTGTGGATCCCTGCTGGGTAAGCACACGAATCAAACATTTGGCCTCTTCCCAACACTGTATTGCTTAAATGCTTATACAGATTGTTAATTAACTTCTCCCTGGTAGGATCATGACTGATTTTAAATATGTTTCTAAAAATAAGGGAACCAGCAAAACATGAACCAGAATCCAGGCTCTTTTTCTTTATCATGGCAGACTTCATTTGAGTTCAGTTGAGTTCTTTGCAAAGTTTCCAACTTCAAGAAGGTTTGTGAAACAATTTCAGAACCAAACCCATGCAGATATGCTTATCCCTAAATAGAAAAAGTTCACAAGTTTAATGTTACAATTAGAAAATATCTATCAAATTATACTTATATTGTTTCTTTTTCCAAATCACTAATTTCTTGCTTACATCTTATACAGTACAGAAATCCGATACACAGGTTGATTTACTAAAACTAGAGTGTGCAAAATCTGATGTAGCTGCGCATGGTAGCTAATCAGATTCTAACTTCAGCTTGTTCAATTAAGTTTGGCAAAAATACTGAAAGATGATTTGAGAGTGCAAAATCTGGTGCAGCTCTGTATACAAACCAGTTTTAGCAATTCAATCCCAATGTGTTCAAATAAGGGGACAGTTTTAGTGTGTTCATTTGCAATACATGTTAGCACTATTCCCGTAGGATCCACAGGGTTACTGTCCATGTCTTCCCCACAGGCTTTGCCCCATAACAAGTAAGGGGAATGGTCGCACATTGAGAGAGCTCCGGAGCACACACAGCCTTTTCCTGCCTGATACCCGACCTTCCAACACCAGAGGCCGACAGCTATACACCAGCCCGCACTCCTGCCTGAGATGAGGATCTGCTGTTTACCCGGCCAGAAATATTGCAAACATATTTAAAACAAAACCAGAGGCCTGCAGTAGCATGGGGAGCTTCAAGACGGTGCCATCCCACCACAAAGGGGACTTCAGTGAGGACTCTCAATCAGCACCTGTGGACTCGGGTAGGGAGATATCCTGTTCAGATCACCCACTTACCTATGCTGATATGTGTGTTTGTTGCGGATATTTAGTCCACATTCTCGGCGATCCTAAGTTACTTGAAAATTAACTTCCTAGTCATGACTGAGAAGATGGCGGCAGCTGAAGTGGCAGGGAAACACAGGGATAAGGCTATCCATAGACTGGAAAAGGTTACCACTACACAAACCCATCACTTTATTAAGATGAACAGGCACATTGAGGACCTGGACAACAGAGGCAGGAGGAATAATATAAGGATGCAGGGAATCCTCAAGACAGTGGAACCAGACCAAATCCTGCCAGCTTTACAACAGGTCTTTAACAGCTTTCTGGAATGACAGGAGGATATGGGGATTGATTTTGTGAGGGCACACAGAGCACTCCAACCGAGAGGCTCAGACACCGCCCCACCAAGGGACACAATTTGCTGCTTACAGAAGTTTATCCTCAAGGATGAGATTATGCCCAAAGCCAGAAGAAACAAACAGATTATATTTAATGGGGCAAACATTATGCTCCTCTAGGATCTGTCACAAATCAATCTGAAAAACTGTAGAGCTCTGCGACCCTTGCTGAAGAAACTGAGAGAAAGGGAACTGAAATACACTTGGAGGTTTCCATTTGCTCTGTTTCCTGGAATGGTCAACAACATATCCTGTGCATGCCCAATGATTTACAGGACTTCTGTGAGGCTCTAAATTTGGGCCAAACAGCCTTACCTGACTGGTACTCGTATTTCACCCTGGCCCCATTGGAAAGAAGCTTCCGAGATACCCGTTCTCCACACCGGATAAACGGCAATCCAAAAACCAGAAGCCAAATTGTAATGGAGGATCCAAAGCAGGAACACCCAAACACCCAGTGGAGGATCGCAGAGAGTAAGAGGGAGACTGACCCTGGGCTGGTATGCCCATTTATTTTCTCCTATTTCTCTGCAAATCGTCCAAGGAACAACTGTCTACTGTTTTTATTATTTCCTCCCCCCACTTTACAATATCACTGTTCACCCCACTCCTGGGAAAGCAGGTTAATGACTGGTTTCAGGTGCTGCCTAGAGCTGATCTAAAAACAGCACAGAACTGGACAAAGATGCACACCATTAACAACTTCTTTATTTACAATAAACACAACAGAAATGGTAGAAGCTCTGTTCAGAAGATTTTCAAGGGTCATCACATTAGGCTGTCCATGTTGCCCTTTACACCCATATCAAAGCACAGTTGTCATTTGCTATTGTAGCCTGTGAAAGCGAATGACTGGTTACTACAGGCAGCACAATCACTCCTTTCACAATCAGTTGCTTCTTATGTTGGGGGAAGATATGGCCGCTTCATTTTTCATTGTCCAGTTGGAGTGCAGCATCCCTGATACTGACAGGTTCTCCTTGTCCCTTTCGATCACAATGTCACGTCATCCTGCTCTCAGACTTTTTCTGGTTTGGTCCGATGTATTTCTGTAGAGTGTAAGGAGGCTTTTCTATAACGTCTGTGCCCATGTAAGGCTGCAAGACCTCAGGAACCCGAACTCTGCCATCCTAAAAAAGGAACAACTGTCTACTGTTTTTATTATTTCCTCCCCCCACTTTACAATATCACTGTTCACCCCACTCCTGGGAAAGCAAATACCACTGATGTACCTGTTGCACTCATACCTAGCTCTTTCCACTAATTCTGGATCTACAATGTCAAAATTCCTAGGCTGATGCCACTCAAAAACATGTTGGGCGACATAAACTTACCTTTAAATATACACTTAACTCCACTATCTTTTCTCCCACACTCCCAAATGACTGGATGAATAGGGTCACCAGATACCTATGACATTAATCAACTGGTATGGATCTGATAGGAGCACCCTTTTGAGGAGGGAAGCAAGAGAGACGCACAACTACCTTCATATCACTAATTACTCCCCGAATCGTAATCTTTCTGATATCTTTCTTCCTCCTCCTACTTCTCACACCCTTTACCATACTCTCCACTTACATAAACCCATGTTACCAGTTTCCCCATCCTCAGATACACCTGAGCTATACTCACCCCCCACGACCTCCCTCACTTCTTACCCACCCACCATCCCCCAGAGGTTAATATGTAACCTAAGATTAATGGCCTGAACAGGATGCCACACATAACACAACACACATCCTAGCCTAAGCAAAATTAGACTAAATGTCACAGCACTACAATGCTGTGAGGAGGGACAACTGATAATACCTCTGAGCTTATATATAGATACTTAACTCGATCCACTCCTACTACACCCCCAACTGAGGCTTTTCCCATGATAAGAATATAACAGGGGAACCACTACTAACATTTAATTTCAATAAGCCTCTAACTGAAATAACTATACTGTCGGCTAAAGTTATGCAAAATTATTACAGTCACATGTGTGAACAATGTAACACTGTATGTCTGACTGCTTGTTCTCCCAGTTCATGTTCATACTGTCTATATTCAATACGCATGTTCACAACCGATTGTAACCTTACTTATGTGAAAACAATAAAAACTTTTTGAAAAAAAAAACATGTTGGGGACTCTTCCACCCTGTGAACACCTAGAGTCTCTGCTTATCCCAGGACTCTCTTCTCTTTTCTATCCCCCCCCCCCCCCCAAGTATCCCAACCTGGCATGTTTGGTGCATAATGGTTGCTAGACATGTGCATTCATTTTTGCCCGAATTCATTTTCGTCCGAATTTCAGATATTTTGTTAAAACGATAACGAACATGCTTTATTTTCATTCGCGTTACGACAACAGATCGACATAGATAGGAGATTCGACATGACGCTGACAATAGCAATCTGTGTCCATCGAACCTGTGGTCAAATGTGCCTAACCTTAGCTATATTAGTCCAAGATTATTCTATATAGAGAGAAAAGATTCAACATAAAGAGAAAAGATTTGACATTATAGAGACAATAGCAAAAAAGGTCGAATGTGCATAACCTAACTCTATTAGTCCAGAGAAAAGATTCGACATGAAGATTCGACAAAGCAGTCACTGCGAGTGGACATTTATAGTCAAATGCTCCACCCATAGGCTATAGAAGAATTCTAATGTTGGTTGACTAGTAATAATAATTAATAAATATAATTATCACTAGTGTCATACAACATTAGAATTCCACTATAGCTTGTAGGCGGAACATTCGACCGGAAATGTATGATTGCAGTTTTGCTGTTCTGTTGAATCTTCTTAGAACATTCGACAGGCACCATAAGCCTTCAATGACAGATTCGACCTTAATTATTTTGGATTTTCGGAAGAATGCATTTTTTAACGAAACAAAATAAATAAAAAGGAATTTTGGGAGTAACTAAATAAATGTATTTTTCGGGTGAAAACGACATTCCAAAACAAAATATTTCAGCGTGCACATGTCTAATGGTTGCCCTCAAGTTTGAGGGATCACATACGGAACCAACTCCACCCATCACCTCACATGGGGGGTGGGATAGGGAGGATTGTGGGCCTAGATCCAGGAGGGATGTTGCACCTTGCTTATTGCCCACGAGATCTCCTGTTAATACTCTCTGGTCGAGTAGATTTAATACTTGATTTAAACTATATGAATACTGATAGAAGGCTATGTGTGTTACAACCTACTTGCTTTTATTGGTGAAAGGGGATATTTTCAGCTCCCTTTTTATACACCTTTCTAAAATGTATTTTTTCCTCCTTTCTTCCTGTTCTTTAACATAGTGTTTTCTTCTATTTACACAAAGTGTCTCTGTCTGGATATTGACTTGCTCTCTCCAGTTTTATTTTTCAGAGTTGCTGCTGGTATACGCCACCAGATGGCGTATACAGCACTGGGACACGGTCCCTTCCTGATCTCACATAATGTGAGAGGTTTGAATGTACCTGAGAGATGCACCACCCTACTGAGGGAATTCAAAAAGGTGGACTACACTTTGTGTTTCTCCAGGAAACTCACTATAAAATGCACCACCTACCTAAATTAACAGAATCCTTTTTTAGAGATGACTATCATGACACTAATGATGACTCCAGGTCCAAGGGGGTCTCTATTTTGGTAAGCAAAGAAGCCCGTTTCATCCTCAAAAAGAAACTGACAGACCCAAATGGTCGTTTTGTCTTTCTAAAGGGGTCATACAAAAACACACCCATCATGTTGACCAATGTATATTTCTCCAACAGATGCCATGTATCTTTCTGCCAATGAATGGTGCACGAACCTCAAGGGTTTGTATCTTGATGCCTAATTCTAGGCGGGGATTTTAATGTACCCCTAAACCCACTATCTGACACATCTAATGGAAAACATTTATCACCTATAAAACTCTTAAACACAAGACAATGCTACAGTCACTGCAATTAATTGACACCTGGCTCTTTGTCAACCCAGAGGGGTGAGATTTCACATACTACTCATCACCCCATAACAGACATGTCAGCTTGGATTATATATTTATCTCTCAACAAGACTTATCGTCGGTGACTGGAGTGGATATAGGAATCCAGTCTTTCTCTGATCATTCCCCAATCTCTCTGATGCTCGACCTAGCCACAGCCCCACTGAAACCCCAGATTTGGCGACTTAATACCTCCTTATTAACTGACCCAGTCCTCCTTCCGAAAATTACCACAGCACTTACAGAATTCTTCCAACATAACAATACCCCCAATGCAGACCCACTCATGATCTGGGAAGCACACAAATGTTCAATAAGGGGGGAACTTATTAGAATAGTCTCACAGCGTAAAAGAGAGAGGGACAAAAACATTAAGGCCTTGACTGAACCCATTAAACATCTGGAAACACTCCATAAACAATCCTTTACCACACAGCACAAAAGCTTCTAGACAACAGATATTTGACTACAAATCAGAGATTCCTGTTTAAAAAAAAAAAAAAAAAAGCTTTACTATGGATCACGCAGCATGACTGGTAGACTACTTGTTAAGGCCCTTAGAGAACAGACCACCAGCAACATCATACCAGGTATTCGGCGGAGCAATGGCACAGTAGAAGTGACCATAGAGGCTATCACACAGCACTTTCACAACTTCTATATGAAATTATACAATCTACCACCACAATATAGGCAGGAGGATATGCTGGGTGACAGACGGCAAATTATCTGGGATTATCTGGATAAAAGTGGTATGCCTTCCTTGACAGACAAAGATAGCACTTTTAGAGCGTTCGATCGAGGCTTCAGAAATTAAACATGTAATTAAAAATCTGAAATCGGGCAAGAGTCCTCCATCTACTACAAGACCTTTTGCAGACATATTAACTGAACCGCTTAGGGCAGCCTTGGGCTCCTTGTCTGAACCTAGGAAAGTCACTCCAGATTTTCTATCTGCCTATATTGCTGTGATACTGAAGCCTGATAAACACACTGTAGAATGCACCAGTTACCGTCCCATTTCATTACTGAATTTTTTTTTTTTTTTTGCAAAGATACTGGCAATGAGACTGAGCCACCTCTTTACGAACCTGATTGGACCAGAACAGGTAGGCTTTATGCCTGGTTAAGAACTAAGGCTAATGTGATTAAAGCTCTGCTGCTAACTCATTCAGCACATACACGGCACATCAAGGGTCTTCTCCTATCTACAGATGCGGAGAAGGCCTTCACTGGGTTACTTGGGATTTTATGTTGGCCATCTGAAAGAGGGTAGGTCTTGAGCCACATATGATGGCCAGGATATCTGCGCTTTACCAAAACCCATCAGCAAATCTAAGACTTAATGGCACACTATCTAACAAAGTCCTCATAACCAATGGCACCAGGCAGGAATGCCCTCTTTCTTCCCTCCTATTCATACTCTCATTAGATCCATTTATCAGGTTGGTTAAAGCAAACACAGACATGTTTGTACAGGTTTCAAGGTTTGGGACAGAGTTCAAAACAGCTGCCTATGTGGATGACTTACTATTCTTTCTAACTAACCCGGTAATTGCTCTGCCCAACCTAATGAAAGAATTCACGCACTACAGGTATGTTGCCAACCTTCAGATAAACTATTCAAAATCTGAAGTCATGAACATATTCCTCACAGAACAGCCTCTTACACAGACCAAGTCAAATTCCCCCTTAAAATGGGATCTCAAGGCATTCAAATACCTTGGAGTATGGCTCACACCCTTACTAACCTCCACTTATAATCAGAATTCCCCTCTCTCATCAAAAGTATAGAGAAGGACTTAATCCGATGACAGTCGGGATACTTCTCCTGGTTTGGCCATGCAGCCATAATTAAAATGACTATCCGACCTAGGTTACTCTACCTTCTACATACGCTACCAATCAAAATCCCCACAAACCCCTTAATTCACTAAGATCTATACCACTAAGGTTTCTTTGGAACCGCCAGAAACCAAGAATTTTATTTTCCCTACGGACAAACCCTAAAGAACAAGGCCGAATGGGTCTACCTGACTTTAGAAACTATTACTAGGCATCTCATCTAACTAGAATAATAGACTGGCATTGTCACAGGGCGGCAAAGGATTGGGTCTCTCTGGAAGTGGGCCTGAATCCAATCCCATTGAAATATTCCCCATGGATTCCCTGGGGGAGTTACCCTCTTAGTACACAAAGAAATCCATTAACGGGAAACACCTTGGAAATTTTCCACAGACTGGCCATTAATTCAGACGTCTCTTCCTCTCTTGGCCCCCTAACACCAATAAAAGACAACTCCAATTTTACACCTGGCTTGGGTAACCAATCGTATCAACCAAACCAACAACCAGACATCCTCCTGGCTGGAGGCTACTTTGTTGATGGCAAATTAAAAGACTGGACATCACTTAAAGAAGGGACAAACTTACCGCATATGCCCTTCTGGGCATATCTACAACTACGCAGTTACCTGGGGTGGGCGCTAATAGAGAGAACTTCCACAGACCCCTTTCATTAGAGCCACTTCTACTGCATACTCATAGCTACAAAACTGAAAGATGGACTCAGGGGGAAATGGTCAGAGGAGCTACAAATGGAGATCTCCGCCAGGCAATGTAGGTATGCATGTATCTTCACTTACAAATGCCCCATCCGCACAAATATGCAAGAGATAGCATATGACATACTGGTACAACACTCCGGCCATGTTGTATGGTTGGAACCCACAGACTTCAGCAGCATGTTGGAGGTGCCATAAAGAGAGGGGCACACTCTCAAATATATGGTGGGACTATCCACTAATTGTGCTATATTAGGACAGAGTCAACTTCTTATACAAAAAACGGAAACCAAACTTATCTTGAATGTGGCATGCTGTATACGGCAGATAACCAATTTTTCATTCAATAAATATAAGCGAGTAACGCAAGCCATGATTCACGCTAAAATAGAGGCAACCGTACTAGATAAAGTTCCCATGTTCGAATCATTATGGCTTCCTTGGATTGAACACAACTTACCACATGGTCTAGACCAATCTCTTATATTCTCATGAAACAACTAATCATACATATATCTTACTCCCTATGTTACATGTAGAATTTATTAACATACCATTTTCTTTCGGAGTGGTCTCCTCCCTCCACAACCCTTATATATTCTTTCCCCACCCTTGCTTTCCCCACACCCTCTCCTTTTACTATATATGGATGTACAAGCTAAATTAATGAGTTATATATTTCCTAATGTTATTACTATAGAGGAGATTTTAGGGATGGTTTAATTAAGTATCTTTTATTCAGGGAATAACCAAGCCACATGGTTGGATCTTGGCCCTGAATTATCTACTTACCTCTCTATACCTTCCTGGTAACAACCTTTCTTTTACCCTATATTATACCAAATCTCCTCCAACCCTAAACTTTGAAACTACAATTTTTACTATGTATCTAATCCAGTTATTAAACTTTATACATGTTTATCTTTAGCTAAAATGTGTTAAACTAATATATCCTAAATTACATGACTGTTATTATAGTATTCACCTCCTGTTAATATACTGAGAAGCCTCATTTCACACTTTTATACATTCTACTTAACTATAAATCTATTGTATGACTCTTTTTATTGCATTATATTCAATAAAATATATATAAAAAAAAAAGAACAATAAATATAAGCATTCTCTATCAAAACACCTACTCAATGTGTCCAAGTCCTTAATTCCTATACATTGGAATTCTCAATGGGTTCCTTCCATTGCAGACTGGCTGTGCGGGGTTTCGGACATTTATGAAATGGAGGAAACCTTAGTGCAGGCCAATGATAGAGTAGATAGGTTTCACAAGACTTGGCAACCCTGGATCTCCTTCAAATACTCCCAAACATATGACGGAGCATGTACACTTTAAACTTTACACATAATGAAGACCTCAGAGATGCTTTATGGAACCTTTAATATCCACACAAATGTCTATATTGCCTGAGACATGTATGATGACATTCTCCTCCTCTATCTCTCTCCTCTTTCTTTTCTCCTTTCCTAAAAACCCTCTACTGTTTGTCCACACCCAATAAGACTGTGAATGTACTTTAACCATGTTTACAAGGGGAATTTATTATCTTTTTGACTACAAGTTAAATAGTCTACTAGTTTATACATATGAGCATTGAATTGCCTGACTATGGTGAATTTAAAAACAGTTGCTGACCGGTCACTATTGAAACCAGGTTATCTGCAAATGTAAGTCTGTATTTACTGTTTATTGAACTGTTATCCAAACAAGCAGTTGCATCTGTACTTATTATGTTATGGATTTAAATTTTTATTCAATAAACTTTAAATGGAAAAAAAAACAATGTGTTCCTCTCTTAGAGCCACAAGAGCAGAACCCCTTTAAATAGAAGAAGATATGGACAAAGCTCTTCAGGACTCCAGCCGGCATCCCCTTTAAATAGATCCACAGCTGATTTGTTCTAGCACCAGAGGGGTAGAAAAAGCACCAAGGTCCCCAAAATCTTTCAGAATGATTGTACTTGCCCAAGGCCCAAGGAACAGCTGGTTGCTTCCTTCCATCTTCCAAGTGACATCTTAGTCCGGTAATACCAGATTAGATGTTCTACAGACAGCTTCCCCTCAGTCAGCTTTCTCTAACAGCAGGGTCTCAGAATCCAGGTCCCCCACCTGAGGCCTCATAACAGCAACTGTGCTTTGAAGGGCAGCATGCCCTCCAGGCTGGACTAACCTTCTCTGGGAAAAGACCCTGAGCTCAGTGTGCTCACAGAATATATACAGTCCCCTAGCACCCCATCAGAGCTGCCATCTGCATAGCTCCACATATATATTCCAAAAACTTCTCAAGTTTCCTGAATACAAAGGAAGCTATCAGACAGGCTGGAAGACTACAGCTTTACTGAGTACAGTGAGAAAACTTTGCTTTTACCTAACATACAATTACAGCCACATTGACTACAATGGGGCAACTAAATGTACCTATCAAAAACACAAATTAATTCTATCTAATTCCTAGCACTTATCTAGGAGGGTGAAACACATACACTATACTACCAAAAGTATTGGGACACCTGCCTTTACATGCACATGAACTGCAGAATGTCATAGTCACAAAGCAAAGTCCATAAAGACATGGATGTGCGAGTCTGGGATGCAGGAACTAGACTGGCCTGCACAGAGTCCTGACCTTAACCTGATAGATCACCTTTGGAATGAAGAGGAGACTGCAAACCAGGCCTTCTCGTCCACATCAGTCCCTGACCTCACAAATGCGCTTCTGGAAGAATGGTCAAACATTCCCATAGACACACGTCTAAACCTTGTGGACGGCCTTCCCAGAAGAGTTGAAGCTGTTATAGCTGCAAAGGGTGGGCCAACTCAATATTGAGCCCTACGAACTAAGACTGGGATGCCATTAAAGTTCGTGTGTGTGTGTAAAGGCAGGCATCCCAATACTTTTGGTAATATAGTGTATAGTGAATAGAAGAGATTGCCCTTTGTTGGCTTAAGGGTTCACATTTCAATAAAAGATGGCCAAATGTAAAACAGTCAAGGGAAGCTTTATTTGTTTCTAAAGTATCTTATTTCACCTTATTTTTGCTACAACAGTATCATAGTCTCTTTTATAATGCCTTGCATGTAGCTGCTAACAATTTCCAGTCTGTTCTTTCACATGTTTGCATTAAAAACAATCATTCTGGCTGGTGTCTTGATTCTAATCCAGTGCTCATTTTCTCTCATCAGGTTCAGTATATACCATTCTAAAGCTTGGCATGAGAGAATTTTTTAAAGGTAAGGCCATCTTTGAAATGCCTTAATCATCAGTTTAATGCAAGCTATGGAATATTGTAATATTGTTATTGTAATGTTATTATATTCTAAGAACAGCCATTTTCAGAGCATTTGAATTCTGTAGACACAGCTGTGTCTGGCTAATCCTCTGCTCTTTTCCTGCATAAAAGGACAAGTTATGCTATGGCTTACATCTGATTATGACCTAAGAGAGCAGTTTAATGTGCAGGCACTGCCGGAAAGGTAATGCTTCTGTCTTAGAGTCTTTGTTGTGAAGTTTAAGCATCTATGAGAATGAATAACATTACGTTAAAACCAGCTAGAGAGGTCAGTGATGGGTTGTTTTAAAGCTCTTTTGCTAGGAATGTGTAAATTGTTTAATGTGCATAGTCTGAGCACAAGTGTACTTTAATTATATATTACTGAATATAAAGCTGCATTCATTTGTGTGTTCTGTACCTGCGTGGAGTTCAGCTTTAAAGTGGCCTTGTCAATATGAAGCCTACTTTCAGTAGAAAAGCCCTTCTACTTATCTCTCTGGTGGCCTGCAACACTTTCCCTCTGCTGTAGCTTCCATGAGTATCTTTGTAACTCAACATTCCTCGTGCAACACAAGTCCGGAGCCTGTGTTGCCCAGCATGCCATAGATGTCAGGCTAAAAAAAAAAAATTGTTTACTTGTAGTGTATGATTGCTGCATTTTTACATGGTGGGTGGGTGGGTCTAAAAGTCGAGTGGACTTTGCATATTGATGCAAGGTCTGCTTAAAGCAAAACCTTACCCAAAAGTGCTTTTTGCATCCTCCCACCTTCCACTGTCACATTTGGCACTTTGCTGGGGAGAGGGGGGAGCAGGTATCTGGTTGACAGGTACCCACTTCCACTTCTGATCAGATCGCTGAGACAATCTTAGCTGAAGTTCATCCTCCTCCTTCTTCCTCCTTCAGCCCTCTGGGACATATCACATGTCCCAAAAGGGCAGCACGACTTGGGCATGCATGGTAGGAAACCATCTGTGAAACCGCAAGGCTTCACTGCCAGTTTCTTTTTCCTTTAGTAAAGATGCCAGCTCCTCTTTAAATAATGCAGGAGCAGCAGTAATTATCATAATGTTATTTTTTAGTATGACATAATTAACCGGTTCCCAACCATGTCATGTAGTTATACCGTGGCACAATGGCTCTCCTGGGCAAAATCCTGTACGGGTACAACCTACCCTTTTTGGCCACCAGAGGGCATGTGCCCACTACATGGCAGGGGACCTGATGCACGTGGCCGGCGGGCACGATCGCCGCTGACCACGCGCAATCACGTGCACGAGCGTCAGCGTAAACACACAAATCCATATGCTGTCAGAGAAGAGAAGTCATATCAGTTGTTCCATCTAAGTAGGAAAAATGATATGTCTCCTCTCCTAGTTAATTCTATCCCCACACAGTTAGGACACAGTGAGGGAACACACAATTACCCCTTGATCACCCCCTACTGTTAACCCCCTCCATGCAGTGACATTTACACAGTAATCAGTGCATTGTTTATAGCACTGATCGCTGTATAAATGCCAATGGTCCCAAAAAAGTGTCAAGAGTTTCCATTCTGTCCATTGCAATGTCGCAGTACTGCTCTTGGGGTGGGGGTATGAATAATGGCCCTCCCCAAACAGGATATTGCACTAACCCTGTAGGCAACTATGATAACCAGAACCTTTGTTAGTGGAAGAATGGGTTTGATAATAAAGTTGGCAGTGCTTCCACCCAAGACAGGGCCTCTGTGAAGGGATACCCTACCTCTAAAATTAACCAATAATCGAATCAAAGTAATTGTGAGCAGGGGAGCTATTATAGCCAGCATTTAACATTAACCATAAGTCTATAGATGCAGTATATAGATGCACTCACAGGCCCCATGACACAGATATGTACTCACTGTATGCTGAAACAGATCCTTCCTGGTGTGTCTCCCTTCAAGTCAGCTCTGCAGGACATCTGGGTTGCAGCTATACTCAGATTCAGGACCTCAGGTCAACCCCCTGAAGCCAAATGGCAGCTTCCACAAAGGAGGGGCAAACACACCCTCCCGAACCGAAGACCTCGAGCACATGTGGCCTTGGCATATATACAGTCACCCAGCATGCACTTTCCTCAGCCAATCACCAGGACTGTAACTCTGCATATGCTCTCATTTGTCAGGTTTCCTCCCACTGTCCAATATGCCCCCCCAATTGGACCAGTATAAAACATTCTGACAACATGAGCAGCATCTGAGTCCGTGAGCAGAGCCCACCAATTGATCCCTGCTCCCTGGTAGGCAGAGAGCATCTAAATTTACCTGACAATCTTCTTGATAAGCAGAAAAACCCAAAAATTATACTCTTTTCTAGCATCTACCTAGGAGGGTGCTACACTAATAAAGATACCTCCTGATTGATGTTGCATAAAAGTTCAGTTGCAGGGACCCTGAGGATGATCACAATGTTTTGTTCATCTTGGTGTCAGAGACCTGAAGACAAGATCTGCAATGTTGGGAAGACCCTCCAGCCATTGTCTAACCATCCTGGAACACAGACTTTCACTGGCAGGAACCTTAGTGTGGCACTGGAACTCAGAGTGAGCATATCTACTCTGTGCATTTGTCCCTTCCATTAACTACCAGAAATGGCTATTGGATGCCTAACTTGGCTCAAGCCTATGCTGGTTTTTGAGCCCTAAGCTAAAACTAGCTATAGCTACCAGGCCAGAAGGGTTACTAGAATAACAGGGGCGGTATATAAATGTATATAAGGGGGAATCGGAGAAGGAGTAGGGGCTAAGATGTGTTCCAAGTAGGGAAATTTAGTGGAGGGTTGTGCTAGAAGGGGTAATGGGGGGCATTAATCATGTGGGGGGTAGGGGAAATGATTTATGCTAGGAGAGGGGATTGGGGGTGATTTTGCTGGAAGAGGAGAATGGGAGAATCAGTACTGGAGGGGAATGGGGTGCGAGGACTTGCGCTTGGAGGGGGAATTTGGGGGGCTGTGGGGGTAAGATTTGTTCTAGGAAGGGAAATTTAGGGGGGATGTGTGCTAGGAGTTGGCATTTGAGGGTGGTGTGCTAGAAGTGGGGATTTGGAGGGAGAATTTTGTAGGATGTTTTCTAGTAGGGATAAGAGTTCTAGCAGGGATGATTTTGGGGGATTTGTGCTTTGAGGAGGGGGGTTGGAGGGAGGATTTGAGCTGGGAGAGGGGATGGAGCGGGGGAAGATTTGTGCTTGTAGGGGAAATTTCAGTGATGGGGGATTTGTACTAACAGGAGGGTGAATTTTTGTTTGGGGACAATTTTGGCTTGCAAAGGGAATAAGCAAGCCAAAAAATGGGGTAACCATGCAGATTAGTGCTCATTTTTTTTTGGGGGGGGGGGGAGAGGATTTTTCTGAAAAATAACAAAATGCTCATAGATCTTTTTTTTTTCCTCATACATTTTTTATTGAAAAATAATATAAGATATAAACAAAGATCTTGAACAACAGCGGTACAAAGAGATGTTAACATCATAATATGCCAACAGCAAAAGGGGAGATCGTTTCAGCATAAGTTATACCTGGTAGGGGAAACAGAAGTGGGTTTGCCTTGTGGTTCTACCAGTACAGGGGGCTTGCCTGTAAGCAATCCCAATTGGGATTGCTCGGTATCTTTTGGCAGACACTGAGGATAATTGGGGTAGTGCTGGAGGGAGTATTTTAAATAGATTGAAATATAGCTCTGTTTAAATTGGGTTTTCTGTGGCTAAAGAGGAGGGGCTGGGGGGGTGGGGGGCAGCGGTAAGTGTGCCCTATGTGTATTTGCCAAACCAAGTGAAGAGAGATTGAAGTCAGCAGGTTTTGTTGGTGAATGGGTGTCATATGTGGATGTGGATATATAAGTGGGATATGGGGGAGGGGGGTACAAGGGGGGGAGGGCTTGTGAGGGGGGAGAAGAGGAGAGGAGTAATGGTGATGTGTAAAGGGGAAGGGGGGAACTCTCTGACTCCCTTCTCTGGGTAATGGGTGGTTTTAGGATAAGCTTCAGGAGATCAGGTGTGTTTTGAAGGGAGGTGCCCCTAAGGGGGGAGAAATGATAGGTAGTGGGGTTTTGCACCATTCCGGCTTTTTAGATGGATGGGCCAGCAAATGTTCAGGTATTCAGGCGTCGTTTGGGAGTGTGTCCAACGGGCCCACTTTTTGTTAAATCTCGTCGGGGTGTCACGTGCAATGTGAATCAATTTTTCAATTTCTTCTACCTTACGGATTCTGAGACGCCAGTCTTTAAGGGTAGGTGTCTGTGGAGAGTTCCAGTAGATGGGGATGCACTGTTTTACTGTATTGATCATATGCATTTCTAGGGATTTGTGGTAGGAGTTGTGTGATAACAGGGCAAATAATGGAGCAAGACTTGGGCTGGGGAAAGTGTTAAGTTGTAAGAGGTAACCTGGGAGGTTATGCGGCACACTTCCCTCCAGAACGCTTGTAGCGGGGTGCAAGACCACCGTATATGGAGTAGCGTGCCCTTGTTTTGATGACATCTCTAGCAGATGTCTGGTGTGGAAGGATAAAACTTGTGTGTAAAAGGGATGGAATGCAGTACTATCTAGACATGTGCAAAAGGAAAAAATTTGTTTAGTTTCGTTTCGTTTTAATTCCTTAATTCATTAATTTCGTTTAGTTATATTCGTTAACTTCCTTAAATTCGTTTTCGGATTTCGTTTAGTTTTCTACCGAATTCGAAAAATCGGCCACATTCGAAAATATTTCAACAAAATTCGAAAATATTTCTACCGGATTCAAAATGATTTCAACATGATTCGACATTATTTCAACCACATTTGAAAATATTTTGTGACCCGACTTTAGGGCCATGTATCTCGGGGTCACTTGGTGCTAGAAACTCCAAATTTGGATATGTTGTAGTGCTAGTACTATTGTGTTTGCATACCAAATTTGTGGCTATAAGTTTCTAGCTATAAGTGACCCGAGATATGTGGCCCCAAAATCGGGTCGCAAAATGTCATTCTCTGCTCTAATAACTAATAACATTTTGCGACCCGATTTTGGGGCCACATATCTCGGGGTCACTTGTAGCTAGAAACCCCACATTTGGTATGCAAACACAATAATACTAGCACTACAACATATCCAAATTTGAAGTGTCTAGCACCAAGTGACCCCGAGATACATGGCCCTAAATTCCAGTCACAAAATATTTTCGAATGCGGTTGAAATAATGTCGAATCATGTTGAAATCATTTCGAATGCGGTTGAAATAATTTTTCGAATCATGTCGAATTCATTCGTTATATTTCTTTCGTATTCGTTGTAATTTGTTATTTTTTATTCGGACATTCGGATGCATTCGAATGTCCGAAAGATGCAAAATTCGGCCGAATTTCGATTTGTTACGAAACGAATTGCACAAGCCTAGTACTATCTGGAATTGCTTTGTATCCATTTTCCTGTGTAGTGACATTAGAAGAAACCTTGTGTATATTTAGGAAAATTTGTTCCCAATTCTCAGGTGTGAATAGTTGGTCTCTCCAATCGGTTTGCGAGTTGGGAGGCTGAAAGAAGATTCTCATGGTGAAAGAACTGATTTGGTCTTGTGGCCAATGGTCCTTTAGATAGTGTCAGTGCATACCTGGAGGGAATGCAGGGTTTAGTTTTACTGAAGTTAGAGGTCCAGGGATGGAGGCTATTGTGGATTGGGAGTGCAAGGTAGGCCCTACCAGAGGATGGAGAAGTGTCTCTGTTGGGATGTGACTTGGGGTTGTCCAAGGCAGAGCATTCAAAGGTAAGGTTGTGAAGGAAGCTTCTAAGGATACCCAGTTTTATAAGGGGAGTGGACATTCCAGTCCACTATTCTGGTGAGGTGCGTAGCTGTTTGGTAATTGTAAAGATCTGTAAAGACTCTTCCTAGTCGTTTAGGTTTGGTGAGTTGTTTAGAGTTGATTCTAGCTCTATGTTCTCCCCAAAGGAATCTGGAGCAGATGTGTTTAAATGTTTTGAAGAAGGATGGTGGGATTTGGATTGGGACCATTTGCAGTATATAACTCAATCTCGGTAGAGCGTTCATCTTTAGGATGGCCGCTCTACCAGTGGGATTTGGATTGGGACCATTTGCAGTATATAACTCAATCTCGGTAGAGCGTTCATCTTTAAGATGGCCGCTCTACCAAATCATGAAAATATTGGTTTGTTCCAGTGTTTAAGATCACAGAATAGTTTGTTCAAAAGAGGTACATATTTTTCACATAAAGATCAGGGAGTTTGGAGAGGAGATCGACCCAAGTTTCCAGAGGAATGGGAAGTTTTCTTTGCATTTGTAGTGCTGGCTCCTGATGAGCAGACGCTATGGTTTTTTCAAAGCTAACCTTACTGAAGCCACAGTCGAGTTTTGGGGCTAATTTTCTAAATTTCTGGTTTCAGTACCAGTCTAGCTGGATTGCACTGGGTTCTCCTTGACCACAGGTTTTGCTGTCACCGCCAGCAAGAGTAAGAATGCAGTCTAGCTGTGTGTATTGAATGCCACTATTCTTTCGGAACCAGCCCAGTGGGAGTGTTCTCCTGCTGTGCATTCTGGGAGGTGGTATTTAAGGTACCGACATCACGTGCTTCGGGGGTTCTGTTCTGTTTGATAGAATATTTTAGGTCTGTTTGGTTCTGGTCCTCCTGACCAGCCCCGTGGCTCTCCTGGCTAGCCCGAGGCAACGCAACTGCAGGGACAGGCCTGAATGGATTTCGGGCCAATTGATCCAAAGGTGGTCCGGTGCTGTCTCATCCAAGAGAGAGGCCCAGCAACTGGAGAAACCTCAGGGGAGGACTCTTCAGGAGAAGCACGTGCAGAAGGCTGGCTTCTCTAAAGGAGCCTGGAGGCTTAGTTGAAGGACACTACATGAATCTACACTAATACGGTATCACTGGATCGGCTGAGAGATACTGGTATCTTTAAGTTTGTCTATGTCCCTCAGTAATACTCAAGTCTGTGGCAGAGACTTTCTCAAATATCATATGCTCAAGTCTGTAGCAGAAACTTTGCTTAACACCTTACCAGCTGCAATGCCTAGTGAGAGGAGGTCTATCTGGGGGTTGTAAAATCCAGTTGTGAAACGGTTGCTATTCTCTGGATATTTTCCTATAAGATACTTTCCATTTTTGCAGTCAAAAGTACCTGAAGTAACCCTCTACCCTTGTTTAAAGACTCTTCTGTTCCAAATAAAAAACCCAGAAGAAAAGATTCAGTGTCAGTTTCCACATTTCTTTGGGCCATCTACCACGGGAATCCCTAGATGGAGAAGAGGTCAAGAAAGCAACGGTAAGTCCAATAAAACCAGCAGCTCCTTCGGGGGTCAGAGCTACACATTGATCTACTAGGCATTGAAGCAGGGATCTGTTGAGGATTTTGAGAAGTTAATTTTGAAGTTAGAGAGGGATTATAAATGTTTGAACTCCGCTAGCAATACTGGTAATGTGGTCAGTGGTTCGGTCAAAAACAGTAATATGTCGTCTACGTAAGCAGAATATTTATATTCTCTGTTTAGCGCTTGGATGCCCTTGATATCTGGGTTTAGTCTCAATTTACAGAGGAATGGCTTAAGAGTGAGAACAAAGAGAATAGGAGATAGGGGGCAGCCCTGCTTCATTCCACTATGTATGGGGAAGGCATTCGACAGAGTGTAGTTTACTCGTACCTTGGCTGATGGGCCTGCATATAGTGAAATAATCAGACCGTGCATGTGTGGGCCTATGCCTATGTTTTTTAAGACCACTTCCATGTAGTCCCAGGCTACTCTGTCCTATGCCTTCTCGGCATCAAGGGACAAAAAAAACATTTCTGGTTTGTTTGTGTTATCAGGTGGTGTAGGTTAATTGCCTTAATGGTGTTATCCCTAGCCTCATGATCAGGGATAAATCCTACTTGGTCTTGGGAAACAAGAGAGAGAAGAAGTGGTAAATAATATGTTTGCTAGTATTTTGGAGAAAATTTTGATGTCTAGGTTTAATAGTGAGACTGGCCTGTAATTTCCTGTTTGTGTGGGATCCTTTTCATCCTTAGGGAAAACTACTATGTGGGCTTCTAAACATGTCCCTTGTAAGAGGGTTAGAGAAAGAGAGGGAGTTAAAAGCTTTCAAAAAGGGGGATCGAAGGGTGTCTGAGAACGTCCTATAATATTCCGCGGAGAGTTCGTCTGGAATTGGGCTTTTTCCTTGTTTTAATTGTTTGATAGCCTGATCCCATTCCTCTATGGAAATTGGAGGTTCAAGATTGGTGGTGGCGTAATTTTGGATTTTCCCTGGGGCGAATCGGTCTAGGAACGATTTCATCTGGTATAGTCTTTTGAAGGGGGTGGATTGGATGCATTAAGACTGTATAGGGAGAAATAATATTTTTCAAATTCTCATCGTTTTTCGTAAGCGCCTGTCCTGTAGGGGAATGTAATTGGTATATTGTGTTGCTCATTTATTTTTTTCGTAGAGCTTGAGTGAGGAGGTGGCCACTTTAGAAGAGCTTTTGTGAAAGGGCATATTTTTTCCTGAGATTAAAGCCCAGCGTTTCCTGGATGCGCGTGCAGTTTTCAATTCTGAGTGGGTACTCTGTGCTAAGTTGCTTTTATTCAGTTTTTTTGAGTGTGGTAAATAGGCCAGAGAGTTTAGCTCTCTTTTCTTTTTTAAGCACTGCCGTCAGAGAAATCAGCTTGCCCCTCACCACGCATTTATATGCTTCCCATTGCATCAGTGTAGATATGTCTGGTGTGTCATTGTCTGTAAAGTAGTTGGTTAGACATTGGCAGACCTCTTGTTCCTTAAGCTTGTCTGTCAAGATGGTGGGATCCAACCTCCATATGTACGTGTGGGTGAGTTTGTCAGGGAAGGTGAGTGTAAGTGAGATGGAGTGGTGGTCAGAGAACATCATTGGTTCTATGGTTGCTTTCGTCAAACCAGGGAGGTCCTGTTGGGTGAGAAAGAAGTAGTCCAGTTGTGAATATCTGTTGTGTGGAGTGGAGAAGAAGGTCCTGTTGGGTGAGAAAGAAGTAGTCCAGTCGTAAATATCTGTTGTGTGGGGTTGAGAAGAAGGTATAGTCTTTATTTTTCGGGTAAAGGGTATGTCAAGTGTCATAAAGTAACAGGTCTTGGAGGGATCGTCTGATTTGTTTGATTGCTCTGTAAGGTAAGTGGGATTTGCCTGAGGAGGTATCTAGAAGAGGGTACAAGGGCACATTAAAATCTCCCCCTAGAATCAGCATCCCTTCTTGGAAGTTTGAGTGAAGGCATGTAATAGTGCAAAAAAACGAACCTGTGAAGGGTTGGGACTGTATATGTTTGCTAGGGTGATCGGGTTGTTCTTGAAGGTGCCTTTCAGAAAGACATATATGTCTTGATCATCAATAAGGGTATCTGAGATTTAAATGGGTACCTTTTTGGAGAGGAGAATAGAAAATCCTTTGAATTTTGAGATCGGGGATGTGGCATGGAAACTATGGGGAAAGGAGTGGTTAGACAGTCTGGGCGTTTTCTTAGTACAGAAATGGGTTTCTTGTATAAAAATCACATCAGCTTTTAAGCGCCACATGTTAGAAAGTAGTTGGGAGCATTTTTCAGGGGTGTTTAGGACCTTGACAGGGAAAGTAGCTTCAGGGAAAGATTGGGAGCTTGTGATTTGGATGGAAGCATTTTTGTGGGTTTGTGGTCAGTAGTGAAGTGCCCCAGAGGGGGAGGCAGAGAGGGGGGATGGGGGGGTGAGGTGGGGAGGAAAGGGAGGGAAGTTAGAGGGAGTGAGAGAAGAGGAGAGAGGGTAGTTAGATAGAGGGTGTTAGGATTTGTTGGGATGGAGAGAGTAGGATGATGGGGGTGGGAGTCTGGAGTGTGAGGAGAGCTCAGACAGAGAAGAAAGGAGGGTTATACTAGATGTGGGAGTTGACCAGCAAGCCCACCAAATAACCAATGGGGTATCCGGTGTGGGTCAGTGGTGTCTACCAGAGTCCGCTGTGAGTGGGGGGTTGAAGGAAACATTCAGCAATGGGGGGATGTTCCGTGTTCCGGTGATGTCAGTAGTGCTGTTCTTGGTGTTCGTAGGGAGGTTGGTTGGGGGACAGGCAGGGGAATAAATTCCTCCTCTGGACCCTAACTTACACTTGAAGGTAGATCTGTGACATAGTAAGCGAATGCGTTTTAGAGGTTTAGTGGGGGAGAACATTTTTAGTCAGTGTTCCTGACGGGTATAAGTCCAAGGTTTGAGAGACCATGTGATATTATATTTTATATTAAGAGCTGTAAGCAAGCTAAGAAACTTGAATATGGGGGGCATTAATAAAGAGGCGTTTTATGTGATAAAACTGTGTAATACTGTGAACTTAAAATGACAGATGTGAGGATTACATGACACATCATGGGGGGTGTAACTTGTAACAAGAAAACAATCAACACTTAAAACTGACAGTATTAAGAGTTGCATGTGGGTCTTCTGGTTCCAAGGGTGACATGCTCAGAATTGGCACGATGAGGTCAGTTTAAGAATCTCCAATTCCATCTGGGTGATTTATATGATATTGAGTAAGATTTATGAGACCAGGGGGGTCTGTGCTTTTTCGTAAAGGAAAAAGGACTAATTGGAATTTGGGTATAATGTGCAAACCTTACCTGAACATGTCCCTCTCGGATGTCAGAGACCATAGTCCCATCAGAAGTGCAGGGGAAATAAGCAGTTAAATCCGCTCCACTGTGGTGAAGATAGGCAAAGCAGTATGTAAAATGTTAAATGAGTATAATGCATAAACATATCTACATTCCTTGGGAAAGGAGGAGATGCAGGTACAAGAAAGGTATAAGGAAAAGGAGAGGGAGGAGATCGGAGTATAGTGTTAGGAGAGGAGACAGGGAGGACACGGGGAGCTATAAGCCGACAGGGTAAGATGGAGTGAGGCTGATATTGTCTCTGGGATTAATGGAGTAGATTTATGAGGTCCGTCTAGAGTTGAATGGATCCTCTTTTAAAAAAAAAAAAAAAAGAGGGGGGAGGAGAGCCCCTTAATATTTCCTATAGGAGTTTGGGGCCTTCCCTGACCCAGGTTTTTGCATGATGTCTTCGGGAATTCCTTTAAGAGTCTCCTGGGATCCATGTTCTGGTCTACTTAAAGGGATTGATAGACTAACCAGTTTGGGAAGTAAGTGACAAAGTACATATCTCATAAGCGGGGATAATGCAGGCTAAGGCCGCGTACACACGCGGGGACTGTTCGCCCAACTTTGTCCGTCAAACAGTTTCAGCAAACAGTCCGCTCAAAATTAGCATGGACGGACTTGCCCACACACGACGAACGAACAGTTTGCTGAAACCGTGCGTGATGACGTGAACGGCACGTACGACGGGACGGAAAATACAACGTCCTATACACTGCATTATAACTTTCGGCGTGTAAATCCTTTCTGAGCATGCACGGAACTTAGTTTGACGAACAAGCCTACACACGAGGGGACTGTTCGCTGAAACAAAGTTTCAGCGGACAGTTTTTCGGAATTTCCGAAAAACCTTGTTCAGCGGACTGTTCGCTGAAACTGTCCGCTGAAAGCCCACACACGAGCGGACTGTCCGCCGAAACACTGTTCAGCGGACAAAGTTGGGCGAACAGTCCCCGCGTGTGTACGCGGCCTAACATTTTATAGCCCTTGCAGGTATATAGCCTTGATAGGTCCAAGCTTGATAAATCCATAACAAAGCATAGGAGAACATGTCTCGAGATGTGGGGATGCTTGTGGGAGTATATCCTGTAGCGATTGTGATTGACTTTTCTGGAATGTGGGTTGGTAACAGGATCAGTCAGTTTTTAGTAGTCGAAGCAGCAGCAGATGTGCTTATTCAGTGGGGTTAGGGTAAAGGGGAAGATCTGGGGGTCCCCTCATTAAAGGGGGCTTCCAGATTCTGATAAGCCCATCACCCTTGCCCAGTGGTTGTGGGGATGAGGCCCTTGTCCTAATAAATATGGGGACACAGTGCTTTGGCTAAAAAAAAAACTTTTTGTTTTTTCTTATTTATTTTACTTGATTTTATTTACAGTGGTGTGAAAAAGTGTTTGCCCCCTTCCTCATTTCCTGTTCCTTTGCATGTTTGTCACACTTAAGTGTTTCGGAACATCAAACCAATTTAAACAATAGTCAAGGACAACACAAGTAAACACAAAATGCAATTTGTAAATGAAGGTGTTTATTATTAAAGGTGAAAAAAAAATCCAAACCATCATGGCCCTGTTTGAAAAAGTGATTGCCCCCCTTGTTAAAACATACTATAACTGTGGTTGTCCACACCTGAGTTCAATTTCTCTAGCCACACCCAGGCCTGATTATTGCCACACCTGTTCACAATCAAGGCATCACTTAAATAGGAGCTGCTTGACACAGTAAGGTCCACCAGAAGATCCTTAAAAGCTACACATCATGCCGAGACCCAAAGAAATTCAGGAACAATTGAGAAAGAAAGTAATTGAGATCTATCAGTCTGGAAAGGGTTATAAAGCCATTTCCAAAGCTTTGGGAATCCAGCGAACCACAGTGAGAGCCATTATCCACAAATGGCGAAGACATGGAACAGTGATGAACCTTCCCAGGAGTGGCCGGCCGCCCAAAATTACCCCAAGAGCGCAGCGACGACTCATCCAAGAGGTCACAAAAGACCCCACAACAACGTCCAAGGAACTGCAGGCCTCACTTGCCTCAGTTAAGGTCAGCGTTCATGCCTCCACCATCAGGAAAAGACTGGGCAAAAATGGCGTGAATGGCAGAGTTCCAAGGAGAAAACCACTGCTGAGCAAAAAGAACATCAAAGCTCGTCTCAATTTCTCCACAACACATCTTGATGATCCCCAAGACTTTTGGGACAACATTCTGTGGACCGATGAGACAAAAGTGGAACTCTTTGAAAGGTGTGTGTCCAAGTATATCTGGCGTAGAAGGAACACTGCATTTCATAAAAAGAACATTATACCAACAGTAAAATATGGTGGTGGTAGTGTGATGGTCTGGGGCTGTTTTGCTGCTTCAGGACCTGGAAGACTTGCCGTGATAAAAGGAACTATGAATTCTGCTGTCTACCAAGAGATCCTGAAGGAGAATGTCCGACCATCTGTTCGTGTACTCAAGCTGAAACGAACTTGGGTTCTGCAGCAGGACAATGATCCTAAACACACCAGCAAGTCCACCACCGAATGGCTGAAGAAAAACAAAATGAAGACTTTGGAGTGGCCTAGCCAAAGTCCTGACCTGAATCCTATTGAGATGTTGTGGTATGACCTTAAAAAGGCCGTTCATGCTCGAAAACCCTCTAATGTAACTGAATTAGGACAATTCTGCAAAGATGAGTGGGCCAAAATTCCTCCAGGACGCTGTAAAAGCCTCATTGCACGTTATCGCAAATGCTTGGTTGCAGTTGTTGCTGCTAAGGGTGGCCCAACCAGTTATTAGGTTTAGGGGGCAATCACTTTTTCACACGGGGCCATGATGGTTTGGATTTTTTTTCACCTTTAATAATAAACACCTTCATTTACAAATTGCATTTTGTGTTTACTTGTGTTGTCCTTGACTATTGTTTAAATTGGTTTGATGTTCCGAAACACTTAAGTGTGACAAACATGCAAAGGAACAGGAAATAAGGAAGGGGGCAAACACTTTTTCACACCACTGTATTTTTACACTTTAAAAAAAAAAAAGGATCACTTTTATTCCTATTACAAGAAATGTAAACATCCCTTGTAATAGAAAAAAGCATGACAGGTCCTCTTAAATATGAGATCTGGGGTCAAAAAGTCCTCAGATCTCATATTTGGACTTAAATGCAATAATAAAAAAAAAAAATGTCGTTTGAAAAAATTGCACCTTTAAGATGAGTGGGGGCCATCTTAGCCTCACTCGTCTCTATACCCAGGCACTGAAAGGACCCGATCGCCTCCACCGCTACCGACGGCTCCGGTAAGCAGCGGAGGGCATGGGAGAGTGGCGGGAGGGGGGTAGCACCTCTCCCACCACTGATAACGGTGATCTTGCGTCGAACACGCTGCGGAGACCACTGTTATCACACACAGGACCGCCTCCTGTAAAGAGAGATATCTCGGTTGTGGCAGCAGCTGCTGTCGTTACCGAGATATCCCTCTTCAAAGCACCGACGTATATCTACATGAATCGGTCCTTAAGTGGATAGATAGCCCCCAGGTATGAAATTTAAAGGAATATTTCACTTTTATTGTTTCACTTTAAGCATTATTAAAATCACTGCTCTCGAAAAAACTTCTGTATTTAAAACTTTTTTTGCATTGATACATGTACCCTGGGGCAGGACCCATCTCCCCAAACACTTTTTATGACAATAACTTGCATATAAGCCTTTAAAATGAGCACTTTTGATTTTTCATGTTCATGTCCCATAGACTTTAATGGTGTTTGCGTGTTCAAACTAATTTTTTGCCTGTTCACATGTTCTGTTGCGCACCAAACCAGGGGGTGTTCGGCTCATCCCTAGTTCTCACCATGTCTGGGTCGTCTTGTGCACCGGAGAGAGCTGAAGATGCAGGACCACGTGGAACGGAGCTTTGGTCTCACACGTCCATCTTGGAACGGTCCCAAAGCCACGCCCGCTCATTCTGTAGATCTTTAAAGGGGGCACAGTTTGGCATCTTTTCCCTGGGCACTAGATGACCTTGTCCCGGCACTGTGTATGCGGTCTGTGAATTGGCCTTAATCTGTCCTGATTCGGGTGGGTCCTATAGGAGAGTATGTGGGTGACACAGTCACGTGTTCTGGGCCCACAAGCATGGGCACAGACAGCTAAAAAAGCTGACAGAGATTTTTACATGTCCTTACTTTATCTAATTTTACTATTGTTTGGCTTCTCGCTTTTTAAAAATCAGGTCCGAAGTAATGGAAAAAAAATAGCATTATTATCTGCAGGATTCTTGTAAACACTTGAGCCATCTGTTACACACTTCTTCAGCTTGACATTAATAGAGTAACACAGGTTTCTAAATACATATTTTTTCAAGTCAGAAAAGTAGCTGAAGTTTTGTCTCCATATATTAGCGGACCCCCTGTAATCGTATACACACATCCCACCATCCAGCATTTGATTCCTATAATAATAACCTGCCAAATAACAGACCCCACTACATATAAAGTGACTCAGTATGCAGTTTCCAATGGAAAACTCACTCTGTATGCAGATAACAACAAAAAGCTTGTGACTCCCTATAGAGATTCTTTCAGTTGGGAGCTGACACTCACAACAAGAGTGAGAAAAAATGCGTTTGTTAAAGTTACCTTGAGCTGCAAGCGGCATAGCATCCTCCACTGTAAATAACATCATAAATTTATTATAAGAAGTTATTTACATTGTAGTGGTGTCTAAACAGTCTCAATAAAACTTGGATAATCACACAATAGGACCAGAAGTATATTTTAAAAAATCTCTTCCTTTCAAAATAGTTTTCTAGAACACAAGCTGTGTTTTTTGAAGGAAATTCAGTTTTTTCTTTCAAATGGTCTTTTATTTGTTTTTTGTTTGTTTTTTTGTTTTTAAATACCAGTCATTTGAAAAAAACAATACCTATTACATATAAAATAGAAAATACAGGTTTGGTAAGCACTTGAAGTTAATAATTTGAGTGTCGCGGTTGAAATAACAAATCACATATCAATGAGGTGAGAAATAGCCCACTCAAATAGTTGTCACCTAGAAAGTATTTATGAGGTATTTAGCTAATTTTTCACTCAAATTGTTATATAAACCTAAAGCAGAACTTCACCTGAGATGGGAATTTCCACTTTTCTAAGCTGCTCCAATCCCCCTCAACATTTTTGCAAGTTTTTTCTTTTTTTTTCTAAGGGGTGGGTACCTATTTGTTAGAGGTACCTGCTCCCATTTCCTGTCAGATTGCCTTCTCAATCTGATCAGAAGTTTGGCATCCCTCATCCCTACCCACAATTTCCTGAGACACGTCACAGGTCCCAGGAGGCTGCAGGTCCAGTCACAAAGTGCATTGAGACTAGTGCATGCTCAGTTGGAAGCCGGCTGTGAAGCTGCAGTAAGTCACAGTTGACTTCCCACATCCAAGATGGCAGCTTTAGGGACTCAAAAAGGGGTTATGGTGTGGGGCTGTTTTTCAGAGGTTGTGCTTGGCCCCTTAGTTCCAATGAAGGGAACTCTTAAATTGTGGGAACAGTTTGGGGATGGCCCCTTCCTATTCCAACATGACTGTGCACCAGTGCACCAGTGCACAATGTCCATAAAGACATGGATGAGCGGGTTTGGGTGGAGGAATTTGACTTGGCTGCACATAGCCCTGAGCTCAACCCGATAAAACACCTTTTGGATGAATTAGAGCGGAGACTGCAAGCCAGGCCTTCTTATCCAATATTTGTGCTTGGCCTCACAAATGCGCTTCTTGAAGAATGGTCAAACATTCCCATAGACACACTCCTAAACCTTGTGGACATCCTTCTCAGATAAGTTGAATCTGTTTTAGCTGCAAAAAGTGGGCCAACTCAATATTGAACCCTTCAGACTAATGCCCTGTACACATGGTTGGACATTTCGACCACAAAATCCGTCTGATTTTTTCTGATGGATATGGGCCAAAACTTGTGTTGCATACACACGGCCAGAAGTTGTCAGAAAATCCAATCATTCAGGCCGCGTACACACGCGGGGACTGTTCGCTCAACTTTGTCCGTCAAACAGTTTCAGCGGACAGTCCGCTCAAAATTAGCATGGACGGACTTGCCCACACACGACGAACGAACAGTCCGCTGAAACCGTGCGCGATGACGTGAACGGCACGTACGACGGGACGAAAAATACGACGTCCTATACACTGCAATGCAAACTTCGGCGTGTAAATCCTTTCTGAGCATGCGCGGAACTTAGTTTGACGAACAAGCCTACACACGAGGGGACTGTTCGCTGAAACAGAGTTTCAGCGGACAGTTTTTCGGAATTTCCGAAAAACTTTGTTCAGCAGACTGTCCGCTGAAACTGTCCGCTGAAAGCCCACACACGAGCGGACTGTCCGCCGAAACACTGTTCAGCGGACAAAGTTGAGCGAATAGTCCCCGCGTGTGTACGCGGCCTCAGAAACGAGGTGACGTTCTTTTTGTACAACGGAATTACGTAGAAGCTAGTAGCTAACAGCATCGGATTTTCCAACAACATAATCCGATCTGACTTTTTCCGTCGGAATTTCCAACCGTGTGTACAGGGCATAAGACTGGGATGACATTAATGTTCATGTGCGTGTAAAGGCAGGCATCCCAATACTTTTGGTAACAATGGGCAATATTTGTATTATGTGCTACTTTTTACTAAATATCTGTTTGTTCCTTCTCCCTGAAGGGGGATGAAATACAGAGATTATTCCCTCTGTACAGAGCCCACTGTTGTTTGGCAACACAGGGCTCTGGGCTGTAATTGGACACAACTGATCAGCAGGTCCCAGCCATGAACCATTGGCCCAGGACTTGCTGACAAAATTCCACTGTATCTAATGACAGAAGGAGTTGGCGGAGGGAGAACGTGCGTGGTTGGGGTGCAGCTGAGAACATGGGCAATTCTAGTTATAAATTGTGCCTTTAAAGTGATTTAACGTCTTTTTTTTTTCTTTAAAAGTAACAAACATGTTATACTTACCTGCTCTGTTGAGTGGTTTTGCACAGAGCAGCCTGGATCCTCCTCTTCTTGGGTCCCTCACCGGCACTCACGACCCCTCCCTCCTGCTGTGTGCCCCCACAGCAAGCAGCAAAGAAAGAGAAGATTGTAAGAATCCACAATTTAGTTTGCTAAAAATCTTTGCTTGCTTGCTCTCTATGTACAGTATCTCACAAAAGTGAGGACATCCCTCACATTTTTGTAAATATTTTAGCAACACTGCCCATCTGGCCCACCTTATGGAGCTGTCACTTAGAGACCAGAGCATTTTCCAGACCCTCTGTTCCTGTGGTCCAGGTTACAGCCATACCAGAAGGGACCCCTTCCATCGCAAAATCTATCGCTGCATCGGGGAGTTAGTGAGAGGGAGGGGGGAGGGAGAGAGCAGCACTATAAATACAGTTGTTGTAGAAATTTGAACCAAATGTAAAGTAGTGTTATCAAAAGTTTGTTAATTAAGTCTTTTAGCATACCATCATTCCCATGGAAGCCATAGGTTATGAAATTTAGAGTACAAGGGTTTTCCTTGCGACAGTAGATATTAATATGTGTAATGTGATTGAACCAATGAAACTAGTTCTGTTAATGTTGGGGTAGTATTTGTTCTCCAGCATCTACAGTATCTGACAAAAGAGAGTACACCCCTCTGTAAATATTTTATTATAACTTTTCATGTGACAGCACTGAACAAATTATACTTTGCTACAATGTAAAGTAGTGAGTATACAGATTGTATAACAGTGTAAATTTGCTGTCACCTCAAAATAACTCAACACACAGCCATTAATGTCTAAACTGCTGGAAACAAAAGTGAGTACACCCCTAAATGAAAATGTCCAAATTGGGCCTAATTAGCCATTTTCCCTCCCCGGTGTCATGTGACTTGTTAGTGTTACAAGGTCTCAGGTATGAATGGGGAGCAGGTGTGTTAAATTTGGTGTTATCGCTCTCACTCTCTCATACTGATCACTGGAAGTTCCACATGGAACCTCATGGCAAAGAACTCTCTGAGCATCTAAAAAAAATAATTGTTGCTCTACATAAAGATGGCCTAGGCTATAAGAAGATTGCCAAGACCCTGAAACTGAGCTGCGGCATGGTGGCCAAGACCATACAGCAGTTTAACAGGACAGGTTCCACTCAGAACAAGCCTTGCCATGGTTGACCAAAGAAGTTGAGTGAACATGCTCAGTGTCATATCCAGAGGTTGTCTTTGAGAAATAGGTGTATGAGTGCTACCTGCATTGCTGCAGAGGTTGAAGGGGGGGGGGGGGGGTAAGCCAGTCAGTGCTCAGACCATATGCTGCATAATGTATTAAATTGGACTTCATGGCTCTCATCCCAGAAGAAAGCCTCTTCTAAAGATGATGCACAAGAAAGCCCGCAAACAGTTTGCTGAAAACAAGCAGACTAAGAACATGGATTACTGGAACCATGTCTCGTGGTCTGATGAGACCAAGATAAACTTATTTGGTTCAGATGGTGTCAAGTGTGTGTGGTGGCAACCAGGTGAGGAGTACAAAGACAAGTGTGTCTTGCCTACAGTCAAGCATGGTGGTGGGAGTGTCATGGTCTGGGGCTGCATGAGTGCTGCCAACACTGGGGAGCTACAGTTCATTGAGGGAACCATGAATGCCAACATGTACTGTGACATACTGAAGCAGAGCATAATCCCCTCCTTTCAGAGACTGGGCCGCAGTGCAGTATTCCAACATGATAACGACCCCAAACACACCTCCAAGATGACCACTGCCTTATTGAGTATCTGTGGGGCATCCTCAAACGTAAGGTGGAGCAGCACAAGGTCTCTAACATCCACCAGCTCCATAATTTTGTCATGAAGGACTTGAAGAGGACTCCAGTGGCAACCTGTGAAGGTCTGGTGAACTCCATGCCCAAGGGGGTTAAGGCAGTGCTGGAAAATAATGGTGGTCACACAATATATTGACACTTTGGGCCCAATTTGGACAATTTCACTTAGGGGTGTACTCACTTTTGTTGCCAGCGGTTTAACCACTTCACGCCCACACTATAGCCAAAAGACAGATACAGCGCGGATGCTAACTGCCGGAAGGGCGTCCCTGGACATCCTCCCATTTACTTCCCCAATGCGCGCTCCCGCAAGCGCGCATCGGGGAAGTTCTGTGCTGGCCGTGTCCCTTGGACAAAGCCAGTCACAGATCGCTGTAAATGGCCAATCACAGCAGCCGTTTACAGCGTGATCGACGCGTCCAATGAGAGAGGATCTGATATGTAAACATATGAGATCATCTCTCTTCCCCAGCTCTCCCTCCTCACACAGAGGCAGCGTGTGAGGAAGGAGAGATGAACCGCTTAGTCAGAGATGCAGCGGTTAGTGGGAAAAATAAAAATAAAAAACTAAAATAAAGTGCCCATCTGTCCCCACTGCTACCTGTCAGTGCCATCTGCCCCCAGTGCCACCTGTCATCATGCCATCTGTCCCCAGTGCCACCTGTCATCATTGCAATTTGTCCCCAGTGCCACCTGCCGTCGGTGCCACCTGTCCCCAGTGCCACCTGTCAGTGCCATCTGTCCCCAGTGCCACATATAAGTGCCATCATTCATCAGTGCGATGTATAAGTGCCATCTGTCATCAGTGCCACGTGTCAGTGCCACATAGTGCCATCTGTCATCAGTGCCATATCAGTGTCACGTGTCATCAGTGCCACATATTAGTGCCATCTGTCATCAATGCCACCTGTCAGTGTCACGTGCCATCAGTCTCACGTGTCATCAATGCCAGGTATCAGTGTCATCTGTCATCAGTGTCAGGTGTCATCAGTGGCACGTATTAGTGCCATGTGTCATCAGTGCAACATATTAGTGCCATGTGTCATCAGTGCCACGTATTAGTGCCATGTGTCATCAGTGTCACGTGTCATCAGTGCCATGTATTAGTGGCATCTGTCATCAGTGCCCCGTCAGTGTCACGTGTCATTGTCCTGGTGCTCCAGGACCTTCAAAAGTGTAATAGGTAGCCAACAAGTTAGATGTGTAATTTATGCTCCTAGAACACGTGATGGTGCTCCCTGCATGTTGGGCCTCTCTAAGTGGCAGGCTGTGGAAAAGTCCCACACATGTGGTATCGTAATACTCAGGAGGAGTAGCAGAATTTATTTTGGGGCATTATTTGTGGTATACACATGCCAAGTGAGAGAAATAACCTATTACAATGACAATTTTGTGGAAAAAAATAAAACAAAAACAAAAAATCTTCATTTTTCAAAGAATTATGGGGAAAATGACAACATCAAAAAGCTCACCATGCCTCCTACTAAATACCTTGGAATGTCTACTTTCCAAAAAGGGGTCATTTGGGGGGTACTTTTACTTTCCTGGCTTGTTCGTGTTGCAAGAATTGAGATAGGCCGTCAGTACATCAGATGTGATCAATTTTGTCTGATTTGCACCACAGCTTGTAGACTCTCTAACTTTCACAAAGACCAAATAATATCCACTAATTTGGGTTATTTTTACCAAAGATATGTAGCAGTATAAATTGTGGCCAAAATTTATGAAGAAAAATAATAATTTGCAAAATTTTATCACAGAAACAAAGAAAAATGTGTTTTTTTTCCAAAATGTTTTAACTTTTTTCATTTATAACGCAAAAAATAAAAAATCCAGAGGTGATCAAATACCACCAAAAGAAAGCTATATTTGTGGGAAAAAAAGGAAAAAAAATAATTTGGGTACAGTATTACATGATTGAGTAATTTTCATTCAACGTGTGAGAGCACTGAAAGCTGAAAATTGGTCTGGGCAGGAGGGGGGTTTAAGTGCCCAGTTGTCAAGCGTTTAAATATTAATAGCTGTGAGTTCAGTTATTTTGAGTGGACAGCACATTTACACTGTTATACAAGCTGTACACTCACTACTTTACATTGTAGCAAACACATTTCTTCAGTGTTGTGTACAGCAGTGGTCATCAACCCTGTCCTCAGGGCCCACTAACAGGCCAGGTTTTATGTATTACCTTGGGGAGATGCAGACTACAATACTGCAATCACTGAGCAGCAAATGATATCACCTGTGATGTATTTTGGTTATCTTGCAAACCTGGCCTGTTAGTGGGCCCTGAGGACAGGGTTGATGACCACTGGTGTACAGGACGCCGTGGCTGGGTCCTGGAAGGACGCTATATTTCCCCTCTATTTGGTTTGTGGTCTCTAAGGGAATAAAATTGATTAACCCACCTGTTAAGGAAGTGTCTTTAAAAACAAGACAGGAAGTGGTAGATGGGTGTGGAGGAGTGGAGAAGACATGGTGGATGGTGTTTATGCTGGCTTGCAGCAACTGAAGTGGACAGCAGTGTCCTGTTTGGAAGGCTCCTGGCAGGGGAAGCTACCTGCCATTAAGATCAAGCACTGTTTTGATAGAGACAGCTATTCTGGACTTTGCAAGTCGGTGAGACTACAAAACCTTTTCCTTTTGTTTTTGGCTGCTGTAAAGTTGTTTAAGTTTAATAAACCCTTTGTTGTGTGAAAAGCCTGTGTCCTGCGATCTACCTGGTCCCCCGAACTTTACAAGTGGTGCTCGAATGCGGGCAGGACAAAGTAACAGGCGTTTTTTTTGCTATTTTTTTTTTGCATTGGATTTAAACTGACATTTAAAGGGACAGTACAGTGAATTTATGTCCTGGGTTAAATCTGCACAACTGTTGAAAGCTGAAACAATGGAGGAGCTAATTAAACAGCTGTCCTTGGCTAATATGCAAGCGCAGACTTGCCATGAGGAAGCTAATCAGCGCTTAGCAACCCAGCAAGCGACCCTACAAGAGGTTATGCAGGCTCAGATGGCTGTCTTAAAAGAAGCAATGCAACAGCTTTCTCAGAGCCGTGAACAAGTGGCCGTTGCCCCTGGCAACCAGGTGACCATAAGGGCAAGCCATTTTTTGCAGAAACTGTCCCCGAGTGATGACGTAGAGGCGTTTCTGGCTACATTTGAGAGGACAGCAGAGAGAGAAGGGTGGCCCCAGGACCAGTGGGCTGGCTTAATTGCTCCTTTCCTCACCGGAGATCCTCAAAAAGCCTATTTCGACCTACCATCAGAAGACACTAAAGATTATCAAAAATTAAAGGCAGAAATACTGGCTCGGTTGGGGGTAGGGATGAGCTTCGTGTTCGAGTCGAACGTACGTTCAACTCGAACATTGGCTGTTCGGCCGTTCGGCGAATTCCGAACGTTTGGGCCGTTCGCGTCAAAATTCGAGTGGCGCGCGCGGACCACAATGCACTGCGGTGGCGCAGTGCATTGCTGGCTCATGATTGGCCAAGCATGCACTGTGACCCCGCATGCTTGGCCAATCGCAGCGCCAGCAGCGAGGAGAGCCATGATTGGCCACAGGCATCCTGCCTGTGGCCAATCATAGCTCAGGCTGTGTAGTGCACGCCCCACACTATATAAGGCCGCCTTTGAGGCGGCCTCGTGTAGTGTGTTAGCATCTGAAGCAGTGGGTGTTCTGTGTACCTTCAACACAGTACACACCGATCGTTTTTGGCTGATTTCCTATCTTGCTGCTGTGTAGTGGTTGTTGTCTGTGCCCTGACCGCAGTATACACCACTATATTCACCTCACCTATATAGCTAGTGATCTAGCTTTAACCACTTAACAACTGCCCATTGCCGATTAACGGCTTCAGGGCGGTTGTTTAACTCTGAGAGGCCATTAATTAACGGCCTCCCAGAATTCTGCTCTCGCGCGCCCCCTGGGGCGCGCACTCGAGAGCATCCGTGACCGCCGGGTCCACAGGACCCGGCGCATCACGGATCACGGTAAACGGCCGCTCGTCGCGGCCGTTTACCACGTGATCGCTCCGTCAAATGACGGAGTGATCACGTGGTAAACAAACCGGCGTCATGTTATGACGCCGGTTCCTCCCTCCCCTCTCTGTACCGATCGGTACAGCAGAGGGGAAAGAGATCGGTGTCAGCAGCGATGTGGGCTGCATCTGCAGTGCCCACATCGCTGCTCACCGAATTTAACCCCTCAATTCCCTGCCAATAGGGATGAGCCGAACACCCCCCGGTTCGGTTCGCACCAGAACTTGCGAACGACCCCCGCGTTCGGTACGAACGTTAGAACCCCATTGAAGTCTATGGGACTCGAACGTTCGAATTGGAAAGTGTTAATTTTAACGGCTAATATGCAAGATAGTGTCCTAAAAAGGGTTTGGCGACCTGCCTCCTGCCTCAGGGGACATGGGTCACTGCAAAAAAAAGTTTTAAAAACTACCGTTTTGGTGGGAGTACTGATTTTAATGACGATTAAAGTGAAAAAAAAAAGTGAAATATTCCTTTAAATATGGTGCCTGGTGGGTGTCTGTAGTATGCCTGTGAAGTGCCACGTGTTTCCCGTGTTTAGAACAGTCCCTGCACAAAATGACATTAAGCGGAAATAACACCATTTAAAACTGCTTGCGGTTTTAATGTTATATCTGGTTCCTGCAATATGGTTGAAAATCATTCAGAAAAATGGCATGGGTAGCCCTCCCTGCCCATTACCAGCCTATTTGGGTCTTGTACGCATATTAAGGGGAACCCTGTACCCATATTAAAAAAAGGAAATGCGTGTGGCCCCCAGGCCCTATATACTCAGAACAGCAGTATACAGGCGGTGCAAACAAGACTGGGACTGTGTAGGTTTGTTGTGTTAAGTTGAATCTGTTTGTAATTTTCAACTGGTACATTTTTAAAGTGTAGCTCCAGTCAAAAAAAATATTTTTAAGCTTTTTGGAAAACATAGGGAAGGGTTATCACCCCTGTATAATTTGTTTTGTCGTCCATCTTTTTTCATCTCACTTGCTGTTGTCTCCTTCCGTTTGCAAGTAGGAGATGTTTGTAAGTTGGATGTTTGAAAGTAGGGGCCTGCCCTATATGCTCTGCAGAAATGGCGGAACAAGGTGTTGGTTTTGCAACAACATTGTAAGCCCTCAAAGTGACTCTTGGTGGGCGCTGGAGCGCCCTGCTGTGAACGATTATATCAAGAATTGTAATTACATGCCATTGTTGAACAGTGGTAGAAAAATTGACCTTTGGTGGTTGTGGTGCTGGTGCCACAACACTATAAGTCCTCACAGTTACTCTGGGTGGGCACAGGAAGGGGCCCTCCTGTGAAATATTATATCAAGAATTGTAATTACATGTCCCTGTTAAACAGGGGCAGAAAAATTGGGCCTTAGGCACTGGTGCCATCACACTGCAACCTCTGCCATACACTCTAGTTTTATTGCAGGAATTAGCCCTGCTGCAAAGCATTGCATCAAAAATTGTACTTAAACGCCCCTGTTAAACAGGGGCAGAAAAATTGGGCCTTAGGCACTGGTGCCATCACACTGCAACCTCTGCCATACACTCTAGTTTTATTGCAGGAATTAGCCCTGCTGCAAAGCATTGCATCAAAAATTGTACTTAAACGCCCCTGTTAAACAGGGGCAGAAAAATTGGGCCTTAGGCACTGGTGCCATCACACTGCAACCTCTGCCATACACTCTAGTTTTATTGCAGGAATTAGCCCTGCTGCAAAGCATTGCATCAAAAATTGTACTTAAACGCCCCTGTTAAACAGGGGCAGAAAAATTGGGCCTTAGGCACTGGTGCCATCACACTGCAACCTCTGTCATACACTCTAGTTTTATTGCAGGAATTAGCCCTGCTGCAAAGCATTGCATCAAAAATTGTACTTAAACGCCCCTGTTAAACAGGGGCAGAAAAATTGGGCCTTAGGCACTGGTGCCATCACACTGCAACCTCTGCCATACACTCTAGTTTTATTGCAGGAATTAGCCCTGCTGCAAAGCATTGCATCAAAAATTGTACTTAAACGCCCCTGTTAAACAGGGGCAGAAAAATTGGGCCTTAGGCACTGGTGCCATCACACTGCAACCTCTGCCATACACTCTAGTTTTTTTGCAGGAATTAGCCCTGCTGCAAAGCATTGCATCAAAAATTGTACTTAAACGCCCCTGTTAAACAGGGGCAGAAAAATTGGGCTGCTGGCATCACCCAGAACCAAAAATGTTCTTCCAACATATCAGCGGAGGAGGAAGAGGATAGATAATCAACATAATAGGACAGTCACTCAGCATCAGCATAGGCAGTCTTGAAGGGATGTGGTATTTCAAAAAAAATTATTCGGTTACATCAGCTTCAGGTGCTTGGTAGCTGTGGGTGATCCAAGACTGATTCATCTTGATGAAGGTCAGTCGATCAACTGATTCGGTGGACAGGCGCACCCTGTGATCGGTAACGAAGCCACCAGCAGCACTGAAGGTGCGTTTCCGAAAGAACGCTGGATGCAGGACAGGCCAGTAGCTCAATTGCATACTGTGCAAGCTCTGGCCAGTGATCCATCCTCAAGACCCAGTAAGCCAGAGGATTTTCAGTGGGAAAGGTGTCCAAGTCTGACCTTGCCCCTAGGTATTCCTGCACCATGTAAATTAGACGCTGGCGATGGGTGCTGGAACCAATCATACCTTGGGGCTGCGGACTAAAAAATTGTCTGAAAGCATCAGTCAGACGGCCACCTTCTCCACCGCTCCTTCTGGCTGATGCCTCAGCAACACGTTGTCCAGGACCAGGAGTTTGTGACCTCCCAGTCTCTGGGAACGCGTTGCACAGAGCTTTCTGCAAGGCCTCCCGGAGATGTCTCATCCTCTGCTCCCTCTGCGATGGCAAGATAAGGTCGGCAACCTTACCCTTGTACCGTGGATCAAGGAGAGTGGCCAGCCAGTAATGGTCCCTCTCCTTGATCCGAAGAATACGAGGATCCTTCCGCAGGCTTTGCAGGATCAGGGAGGCCATGCAGCGTAGGTTAGCTGAGGCATTCGGTCTGGAGTCCTCTGGGTCACTAAGGACAACATGATCCGCAGCTACCTCCTCCCAGCCACGTACAAGTCCACGTGTTTCTTGGGACTGTAAATCATCCCTATAAGACTGCTGCTGCTGATGCTGAGTGCCAGCCTCCACCTCCATGCTGACACAATCATCCTCCTCCTCCTCTTCCTCCTCCTCACCCTCTTCCTGTGTGATGGGTGGCACAGCAGGAACACTGTCTGGATAAAGGGGGCCTTGAGAGGCAAGGAAGTCCTCCTCTTCCTGCCTCTGTTCTGCCTCAAGTGCCCTGTCCATTATTCCACGCAGCGTATGCTCCAAGAGGTGGACAAGAGGTATAGTGTCACTGATGCATGCACTGTCACTGCTCACCATCCTTGTGGCCTCCTCAAACGGTGACAGGACAGTGCATGCATCCCTGATCATGCCCCACTGGCGTGGTGAGAAAAAACCAAGCTCTCCTGACCCTGTCCTGGTGCCGTAGTCGCACAGGTACTCATTGATGGCCCTCTGCTGCGTGTGCAGCCGCTGCAGCATGGCCAATGTTGAGTTCCATCTGGTGGGCATGTCACATATAAGGCGGTTCTTGGGCAGGTTCAACTCCTTTTGGAGCTCAGCCAGCCGAGCACAGGCATTAAATGATCGGCGGAAATGCACACAGACTCTTCTGGCCTGTTTCAGGACATCCTGTAAGCCGGGGTACCTGCCCAAGAACCGCTGCACCACCAGGTTAAGGACGTGAGCTACACAGGGCACATGGGTCAGTTGTCCCTGTCGGAGGGCGGAGAGGAGGTTGGTGCCATTGTCGCAAACCACCATTCCTGGCTTAAGCTGGCGTGGCGTCAACCACCTCTCGGCCTGCCCCTGCAGAGCTGACAAAACATCCGCCCCAGTGTGGCTCCTGTCCCCCAAACAAACCAGCGCAAGCACGGCATGGCATCGTTTTGCCTGCGTACTTGCGTAGCCCCTGCAACGCCTACGGAGCACCGCTTGTTCTGAGGACAGAGCACTGGAAGAGGCCATGGAGGAAGAAGAAGAGGAGGGGGTGGAGGAGAGAGGTGTGTCACAACCAATAGTAGCATTTTGGAGGCGTGGTGGCGGAACAACCTCCAATACTACTGCACCTTGTCCTGCATCCTTCCCAGCAGCCAGAAGAGTGACCCAATGGGCCGTGAAAGACAGGTAACGTCCCTGTCCATGCCTGCTGGACCATGAGTCAGCGGTAATATGCACCTTACCGCTGACCGCCCTGTCCAGCGAGGCAAGGACATTGCCTTCCACATGCCGGTAGAGAGCCGGAATTGCCTTCCGTGAGAAAAAGTGGCGTTTGGGGACCTGCCACTGAGGAACCGCACATTGTACAAACTCACGGAAGGGGGCCGAGTCTACCAACTGAAAAGGCAGCAGTTGAAGTGCTAGCAATTTAGCCAAGCTAGCATTCAACCGCTGGGCATGTGGATGGCTGGGAGTAAATTTCTTCCGCCGGTCCAGCAGCTGGGGCAGGGACATTTGTCTGCTATAATCGGACGTGGATGTACCACTAGCAGAGTTCCCGGAAGCACTTGGCTGTGACACACCTAATTCTACACCTTCATTCCTCTCAGAGCAGGTTTCAGAGAGGACTGAAGGTCTAGTGGGGTTGGAGATGCCAGCTGATGAGGAGCAAGGAGAGGTCCGCTTTGTTCTTTGGTGTGGGTCTTTGAGGTATGCTTGCCAACGAGCTGCATGGCAGGTCAACATATGTCTGGTCAAGCATGTGGTGCCCAAGCGGCTGATGTTTTGGCCACGTGAGATACGCTTGAGACATATGTTGCAAATAGCAGCGGTGCGATCTGATGCACTCGTCTCAAAAAAGGCCCACACCAAAGAACTTTTAGAATAACGTGCAGAGGAAGCGCTCTGCGCAGAGGAAGCGCTCTGCGCAGAGGAAGCGCTCTGCGCAGGCGGAGCTCTGCGGTGTGATTCAGTCGGTGTGCTGCCCCTAAGCTGGCCCCCGGAGGGCATCCTGCCTCGTTGGACATGTGCCTCCTCCTCCTCCTCCTCCTCCTCCTCCTCCCTCCTTCCAGGCACCCACGTGGAGTCAGTGCCCTCATCATCCCCTCCCTCTTCATCGCTGTAGCAAACCTGGCAGTATGCTGCAGCTTGTGGAACATGACTGCCAGATTGCTGTCCTTCTTGAGCATCCCCTCTCTCTGTGCTCACGCTACTGCCTTCCTCTAGCTGAGTGTCATCATCAGAGCCCACCAAACACTGGGCATCCTCCTGGAGCATGTACCCAACACTGTGCTCAAAGAGTTCAGGAGACTCCTCAGGAGGACGTGGTGGGTCTAGGGAAGGAGTCACTGATGATGACATTGAGAGGAGGGACGACGATGTGTTGGCAGCTGCTTTTCTACTACCCTTAGACTGGGTGAGAGAGGATGAGGAGGATGAAGAGGGCTTGGTCATCCACTCTACCAAGTCGTTGGCATGTTGCGGTTCAACATGTCCAGCTGCAGAAAAGAAGGACAAGCATGTCCCATGGCCACGTGCTGATGACAATGCACCGCGTCCACGACCAGCACTGTTGTCTCTAGACACAGAGCCTGCTTGCCCTCTTTTATCGGCTCGCGCCTGTCTGCCTCTCCTTGCTGGCCTTCCAGACATGGTAATGGCCTGAAGGGAGTTGGGTAAAACAGTAGTTGGGTAGTTTATATTGTGCTGGAGGCACACAACACCCACTAACTCCTGCAGATGCCTTTTTTATAGAACAGCAGAGTTAAAGGGGTATATACAGATGTATACTGTGCTGTGCTGGAAGCACACACAACTTCCAATAACTCCAGCAGATGCCAATCGGGCCCAAATAGAGAACAGCTATGTAGGTGGATAATAGCGGTATGTACTGGGTACAGAGCAGGCACACAGCACGCACTATCTCCTGAGTGACACTGCTGACTGCAAGCTCTATTGTTAAAGATGGACCACTAGCTATATAGGTGAGGTGAATATCACGGTGTATACTGCGGTCAGGGCACGCAGACAATAACCAGAAAACAGCAGAGTTAAAGGGGTATATACAGATGTATACTGTGCTGTGCTGGAGGCACACACAACTTCCAATAACTCCAGCAAATGACAATCGGGCTCAAATAGAGAACAGCTTTGTAGGTGTATATAGTGGTATGTACTGGGTACAGAGCACGCAGACAGCACGCACTAACACTACTGACTGCAAGCTCTATTATTAAAGCTAGATCACTAGCTATATAGGTGAGGTGAATATAGTGGTGTATACTGCGGTCAGGGCACAGACAGTAACCACTACACAAGAGCAAAATAGTAAATCAGCCAAAAACGATTGGTGTGTAACTGTGTTGAAGGTACACAGAACACCCACTGCTTCAGATGCTAACAAACACTACACGAGGCCACCTGAAAGGCAGCTTTATATAGTGTGGGGCGTGCACTACACAGTCTGAGCTATGATTGGCCACAGGCAGGATGCCTGTGGCCAACCATTGCTCTCCTCGCTACTGGCACTGCGATTGGCCAAGCATGCGGGGTCACAGTGCATGCTTGGCCAATCGTTAGACAGCAATGCATTGCGCCATCGCAGTGCATTGTGGGCCACACGAATTTTGCCGCGAACGGCCCAAACGTTCGGAATTCGGCGAACGCACGAACGACCGATGTTCGAGTCGAACATGCGTTCGACTCGAACACGAAGCTCATCCCTACCTGCCAATACTCTGCAATACCAGTGCATACTCTGCAGTACCCTGCCATTACTCTGCAGTACCCCGCCATTACTCTGCAGTACAGTACCCTGCCATTACTCTGCAGTACCCTGCCATTACTCTGCAGTACCCCCCAATACTCTGCAGTACCCGCCATTACTCTGGAGTACCCTGCCATTACTCTGCAGTACCCCCCATTACTCTGCAGTACCCCCCATTACTCTGCAGTAACCCCCATTACTCTGCAGTACCCTGCCATTACTCTGGAGTACCCCCCAATACTCTGCAGTACCCTGCCAATACCCCGCCAATACTCTGCAATACCCTGCCATAAATTGCCATACCCAGCCATACTCGGAGAAACCCAGCCATACTCGGAGATACCCAGCCATACTCGGTGATACCCTGAAATACCCAGCCATAGACGCCCCCCACCCCTCACCGCCCTCCGGTGCTTCTACCAACTCGCCAGTACGATCAAAGCCAGAATCTTTTTATTTTTTTTATTTCAGGCTTCCCAGCCTAGAGGTGAGATGTGGGGTCATATTGACCCCCAGATTTCACTGTAAAGAGGACCTGTCACCCCATATTCCTATTACAAGGGATGTTTACATTCCTTGTAATAGGAATAAAAGTGATCAAAAATATATTTTTGGGGAAAAAAATGTCAAACTAAAATAAATAAAGTAAAATGAACAATAAAAAAAAAAAAAATTTTTAAAGCGCCCATGTCCCCATGTGCTGGCATGCAGAAGCGAACGCATGCGTAAGCCCCGCCCACATATGAAAACGGTGTTCAAACCACACATGTGAGGTATCGCCGAGAACGTTAGAGCGAGAGCAATAATTCTAGTCCTAGACCTCCTCTGCAACTCAAAACATGTAACCAGTAAAAAAAAATTTAAGCGTCGCCTATGGGGATTTTTTAAGTAGCGACATTTGGCGCCATTCCAAGAGCATGTGCAATTTTGAAGAGTGACATGTTTGATATCTATTTACTCAGCATAACTTCATCTTTCACTTTATGCAAACATTGGGCTAACTTTACTGTTTTTTTTGTTCGTTTTTTAAGCACAAAACTGTTTTTTCCCCCCAAAAAACGCGTTTGAAAAATTGCTGTGCAAATACCGTGTGAGATAAAAATTTGCAACGACCACCATTGTATTCTCCAGGGTCTTTTGGTATGCATATGCTGTGTGTGTGAAATAACCTGATAATATGACAATTTTGTGGAAAAAAAAAAAAAAGGAAATAGGCCGTCAATACTTCAGGTGTGATCAATTTTCAGATATTGGCACCATAGCTTGTGGACTCTATAACTTTCACAAAGACCAAATAATATCCACCAATTTGTACTTATTTTTACCAAAGATATGTAGTAGTATGAATTTTGGCCAAAATTTATGAAGAAAAAATTACTAATCTGCTACATTTTATAACAGAAACGAAGAAAAATTCATTTTTTCGCAGAATTTTCGGTCTTTTTTCTTTTATAGCACAAAAAATAAAAAACTGAGAGGTGATTAAATACCACCAAAAGAAAGCTCTATTTGTGTGAAAAAAAGGACAAACATTTCCTATAGGTCCAGTGTTGCATGACTGAGTAATTGTCATTCAAAATGTGAGGGCACGAAAGCTGAAAATTGGTCTGGTTATTAAGGGTGTTTAAGTGCCCAGTGGTCAAGTGGTTAATAATAGAGCTTGCAGTCAGTAGTGTTAGGAGATAGTGCGTGCTGTCTGCGTGCTCTGTACCCAGTACATACCGCTATAATATAGGGCAGGCCCCTACTTTCAAACATCCAACTTACAAACATCTCCTACTTGCAAACGCAAGGAGACAGCAGCAAGTGAGATGAAAAAAGATGGACGACAAAACAAATTATACAGGGGTGATAACCCTTCCCTATGTTTTCCAAAAAGCTTAAAAATAGTTTGTTTGACTGGAGCTACACTTTAAAAATGTACCGGTTGAAAATTACAAACAGATTCAACTTAACACAACAAACCTACACAGTCCCTGTCTTGTTTGCACCGCCTGTATACTGCTGTTCTGAGTATATAGGGCCTGGGGGCCACACGCATTTCCTTTTTTTAATATGGGTACGGGGTTCCCCTTAATATGCGTACAAGACCCAAATAGGCTGGTAATGGGCAGGGAGGGCTACCCATGCCATTTTTCTCAATGATTTTCAACCATATTGCAGGAACCAGATATAACATTAAAACCGCAAGCAGTTTTAAATGGTGTTATTTCCGTTTAATGTCATTTTGTGCAGGGACTGTTCCAAACACGGGAAACACGTGGCACTTCACAGGCATACTACAGACACCCCCCAGGCACCATATTTAAAGGAATATTTCACCTTTTTTTTCACTTTAATCGTCATTAAAATCAGTGCTCCCGCCAAAACGGCAGTTTTTAAAACTTTTTTTTGCAGTGACCCATGTCCCCTGAGGCAGGAGGCAGGTCCCCAAACCCTTTTTAGGACACTATCTTGCATATTAGCCGTTAAAATTAGCACTTTCCATTTCGAACGTTCGAGTCCCATAGACTTCAATGGGGTTCTAACGTTCGTTTCGAACGCGGGGGTCGTTCGCAAGTTCTGGTGCGAACCGAACCGGGGGGTGTTCGGCTCATCCCTAGTTGGGGGTGACTACTGCTGTCCGGGCCCAACGAGTGCACCAATGGAAGTATCGTCCAGATCGGGTACCGCGGTCTCAAATGCATGACCTGGTGCAACTAGTAAAAAAATGGCTGCAGCCCGAAGTGTTGTCTGGTCCCCAAATTGTGGAGCGGGTCGCGCTGGACCGATACTTAAGGTCACTGCCAGACGACCTTCAACAGTGGGTCAGCCATGGAGACCCCAAAATGGTGAACCTCCTTGTCGAGATGGTTGAACGATATACAGTGGTGGAGGATCTGCTTGGCCCTACCAAGCGTCAAGGGCCCAGTCTGCCACGGCCTTTCCGACCAACTGCCACCCTTCGGAAGGATGTCCCCAGGAGCCCTGGAACCAACACCCCGGAAGGTCAAGAGTCACATCCGTTACCCCCTCAGCAACCTGTTCCTGTTCAGAGAGGAGGGGAGGTACAATGTTGGCAATGTCATGCCTGGGGCCATACCCGGGCCCACTGCCCATTGCAGGAAGAGCCCATGGAATGCGGGGTTCTTCGAAGGGGGTCGTTTTATGCCCATGAAGCCTGTACAACACATCTTGACCTTGGAGAGGGGAAGTTTGAGTGTGAAGTCCAAGTGAACCACCACCCTGCACGGGCTTTGCTGGACTCTGGAAGCATGGTAACCCTGGTTCACCCTAGAGTAATTGGGAAGATCAGTCCAGTAAGCAAAATTTTGCGGGTTGTGTGCATTCATGGGGACTCTAGAGAGTACCCTCTCATCTCGGTGTCCATCTCCACAGCATGTGGCACTGGTACTCAAGAGGTGGGGGTGGTAAAGAACTTGGTACATGACGTTATCATAGGACGTGACTGTCCGTTTATTTGCAAAACTTTGGAGACAAGGAGAACTATCTGAAGGGTCCAGAGACTGGGAAGAAACTAGTCCCTCTGTTCCTGTTGTTGAGGGTAATAACCCTGAGATGCCACATATTCGTAATATGGACCCAGTTGATAAAAATGCCAAGGCTTTGGTTAATAATTATGAAAATAGTGCTGATACTGTTAAGGATGTCAATATGTGGGGTTCTCAGACCTATCTGAACACTGAGGGGGGGGAACCTTCCCCGCTTCAGGTAATGCTGGGGGAAGAGGATGAGGAAGTGGCCTCTACCCCTGCCTTGCCAGATTTGGGTGTTCCCCAGGGGGCATTTGGTACTGCCCAGATGCAGGACCCCACTTTGGCCAGGGCACGGGAACAGGTTGTAGTAATAAATGGGGAGCCCCAAGAGCCAGGTGCTGATGAGCGGTGGCCACATTTTTCAATATGTAATGAATTGCTTTATCGGGTTACTAAAGTTAGAGAAAATGTGGTAGAACAATTATTGGTACCCTAACAGTATAGACGCAAGGTCCTGGACCTGGCCCATGATGATGTTTTAGGGGGACACCTGGGAGTTGAAAAGACGGAGGCACGGATCGCCGACCGGTTTTACTGGCCAGGCTTGAAAGCAGAGGTAAGGAGATACTGTACCTCTTATCCCACCTGTCAGTTGACCGCTCCGGTGACCCATTTCCGGAGCCCGTTGGTTCCTCTGCCCATAATTGAGGTCCCATTCGAGAGGATAGCCATGGATATAGTGGGTCCCTTGGTAAAGTCGGCTCGAGGTCATTCTTACATACTGGTGATCCTCGACTATGCCACTCGATATCCTGAGATGCTACCCCTGCGGAATACCTCCTCTAAGGCTATTGCACGGGAGTTATTCCAGTTGTTTACACGGACAGGTTTTCCCAAGGAAATACTGACAGAGCAGGGCACCCCGTTTATGTCGAAGGTTATGGCTGATGTATGCAAACTGTTCCGGATTAAACAGCTGCGCACATCGGTCTACCATCCCCAAACAGATGGATTGGTAGAACGTTTTAATAAGACCCTTAAGTCTATGCTCAAGAGAGTGGTACAAAGGGATGGGAAAGACTGGGACTGCCTGTTACCAGCTCTCCTATTTGCTATCCGGGAAGTGCCCCAGGCCTCCACTGGGTTTTCGCCCTTTGAATTGGTATATGGGCGGAGACCTCGTGGATTACTGGACTTTGTTAAAGAAGAATGGGAAAGTGAACCAATTCAGCATAAAAGTGTTCTTGAATATGTCTCTCAAATGCAGGAGAGGATCCGAACTGTGATGCCGCTAGTTAAGGAACATTTACAAAAAGCCCAGGAGGCTCAACGACGGGTCTATAATAGGGCAGCCAAAATTAGGAACTTCCAAGTGGGGGATCGAGTAGCAGTGTTGATTCCCACTGTGGAAAGTAAATTCTTGGCCAGATGGCAAGGCCCTTTCGAGGTTGTAGAAAAAGTGGGAGAGGTAAATTATAGAGTCCACCAGCCAGGTAAGAGGAAACCCTTCCAGATATATCATGTAAACTTGTTAAAGCCCTGGACAGACAGGGAACCAGTGACCTCCCTGGCTAGTACAAAACTTGAGCCTCGGGTTGGGGTGGAGAGTGTCCAAGTAGCAAATACCCTGTCTAAAACCCAAAGTCAGCAGGCAAAGGAGTTCTTGCAGAGAAATAAAGAAAAATTTTCAGACTTGCCAGGGCTCACTAGTGTCATAGAGCATGATATTGTCACAGAACCAGGAGTCAAAGTTTTTGTCTGGCCCTACCGCATCCCAGAGGCTCAAAGGAAGGCCGTTTCAGAGGAAGTAAAAAAGATGTTAGACCTAGGGATTATTTAGGAATCGCAGAGTGAGTGGTCGAGCCCAATTGTGTTGGTACCGAAGCCCAACGGGACTCTGTGATTCTGCAATGATTTCCGGAAACTTAATGAAGTTTCCCGGTTTGATGCCTACCCCATGCCTCGGGTAGATGAGCTTATCGAGAGACTAGGTCCAGCCAGGTATATCACTACGTTAGACCTTACCAAGGGGTATTGGCAAATACCGTTGACTAAGGCTGCTAGAGAGAAAACTGCTTTTTCTACCCCAGAGGGGAGTTTTCAGTACAAAAGGATGCCTTTTGGATTGCAAACTGCTCCAGCCACGTTCCAGAGAGCAATGAATAGGATTTTACGACCTCACCGGAAGTATGCCTCAGTATACTTGGACGATATAGTCATTTTTAGCAGACTGGGAATCACATTTGCCCAAAGTTCAGGCAGTGCTGGACTCTCTTTGGAAGGAGGGGTTTACAATTAACCCTGAAAAATGTGCTTTGGGAATGGAGGAGGTGAAATACCTGGGTTATATCGTGGGTAGAGGGGTAGTGAAACCGCAGGTCAACAAGATAGAGGCTATACAGAATTGGCCCCGCCCCCTCACAAAAAAAGCAGGTACATGCATTCCTGGGCATGGTGGGATACTACAGGAGGTTTGTACCCAACTTTGCCACGTTGCCGGCTCCGTTGACCGATCTGACTAAGGGTCAGAAATCGGTCATGGTGGAGTGGAATGCAGACGCTGAGAAGGCTTTCTTGGAGCTCAAGTCGGCACTGTGCCAATACCCTGTCCTGGTAGCACCTAATTTTTCAAAAGAGTTTGTTGTCCAGACTGATGCTTCCGATGTAGGATTGGGAGCGGTGTTGTCACAGGTTATTCATGGCGAGGAACACCCGATAGTCTTCCTCAGCAGGAAGTTAACACCAGCGGAGAAAAACTATGCCATAATTGAACGAGAGTGTCTGGCCATTAAGTGGGCTCTGGAATCCCTCAGATATTACCTTTTGGGGAGGAAGTTTAGGTTGATTTCTGACCATGCCCCTTTAACATGGCTGAGACAGGGAAAAGGGACTAATGCCAGGGTTACCCGGTGGTTCCTGGCACTCCAGGAATTTAAATTTGTAGTGGAGCATAAGCCCGGAAGACTGCATCAAAATGCAGATGCCCTCTCCTGAGTCCATTGTTTGAGCTCCACTGTTGCCTCCACCTCCTTGGCGTTGGGGCACAGGGGGGGGATATGTACAGGACGCCGTGGCTGGGTCCTGGAAGGACGCTATATTTCCCCTCTATTTGGTTTGTGGTCTCTTTAAGGGAATAAAATTGATTAACCCACCTGTTAAGGAAGTGTCTTTAAAAACAATACAGGAAGTGGTAGATGGGTGTGGAGGAGTGGAGAAGACATGGTGGATGGTGTTTATTCTGGGTTGCAGCAACTGAAGTGGACAGCAGTGTCCTGTTTTGAAGGCTCCTGGCAGGGGAAGCTACCTGCCATCAAGATCAAGCACTGTTTTGATAGAGACAGCTATTCTGGACTTTGCAAGTCGGTGAGACTACAAAACGTTTTCCTTTTTTTTTTGGCTGCTGTAAAGCTGTTTAAGTTTAATAAACCCTTTGTTGTGTGAAAAGCCTGTGTCCTGCGATCTACCTGGTCCCCCGAACATTACAGTTGTCACATGAAAAGATATAAAATAAAAATTACAAAAATGTGAGGGGTGTAATTACTTTTGTGAGATACTGTATATACGTATAAATGACCTCTAATATAGATGTGAACTGTCACAGATTTGCTAGGACAGGCCAACATCTTGGTCCTCTGTCCTGCCAATATTATGTCCTGGGCCATGTCCGGGATCAGAGTATCAGCCTTGTTTCAATTACTATGCATCAGGGATCGGGAACCTTAATATTGATAAGTATGCTGTAGACATACCGCTTTTGTGTTGAACTAAAATTCAGGGCATAGCATGGGCACACCAGGTCTACAGCAGAAAAAATTCAATTCCATACAAATTAAATGAATAAAATAACAAAAATTGTAATTCATCTGCTTAAGAGGAAGGAACAAACAAAGTTCATGAAAAAGTCCTCATTTGCAATCCTTTCCAGAACACCCCGGTGATTCCACTCAAAAACAGCACACAAGTGCCCGTTACCAAAAAGTGAGTGCGCTTACCAGATGGAAGCTTAATCAAAGCCTTGTATGCAAATCATCTGTGTCCTCCTCCTTAGAACTTGCGTTCATAGATCAGCTAACCACAATGAAAGGCAGCATTCCCATAAATGTATACCTCGTTCAGCGATCCTAAATAGTGCTAACAATGGCTCTAAAAAGAAGAGGAAACCCACATAGTATAATACCGTTTGGATAATTTATTTTAAAACGTGAATATTGCACATACATTAACATTCATTCGAATACAGCATAAAAACTGGAACATAGAAAGCCGGCCGGCATTCGGGAGCCCGTCCTCCCCTCGTACAAGGTGATGGCGTCACTGCGTGCCTACCCAGACGTGTTTCGTCACAAATGACATTGTCAATGGGGAACGAGGTCTACAGCACCATAAGATCTTTCATGTAGAAGTCCTCTGGATGGCGTTGTCTACAATCCAGTCACAAACCATTTTCCAGATGCCTTCAAAGGGTGTTTAAACACAGTCTGTAGTTGCCCAAGTGGGAGTTAGGCATCCAACTGCAATCTGATACTCTGTTATAATTGTGAATGCAAATTGGGTGTTATTTTAGTCTTGGTCTAGTAAAGAAGCCATCAAAAGTATTGACTGAGTTTCTTTAAGAAAGACATTTTTGCTGAATTTGAGAATATGACTTATCTATTATCTGCTACCCTAAGGCAACAATTTTATTTATTTTTTCCTTCAGACACATTCAATGCTGAGACCCATGATGAGTAAAAGTGTCCTATAAGTGACCCGCAGCGACAGAACATACAGATTAATGCATTCCTTCTCCTGGCACCCACGAAGGACAGCTTTCTCCCAATTAGGGCAGATGATGAATAACGGAGCTGTGCATGAACACTGAGCTCTGGTGACGATCGACATGAAGGGGACGCGGTGTCAATGAAATAGATCAACAGTTTGTTGACAAGTTATTAGTGATCAGACAGATTGCCAGCAGCTCAAATTCAATAGTCACAGTCCAAATTTGAAAGAGAGACAAAAGAAGACACCAGCTAGGGACAATTACAAAAATTGATTTGTTCTGACTCTAGAACTTTAGCAACAGGGGTTAGAGGTAAAAATAAAGAGGGTTTTTTGCATTCTCACACCTTTCTTCCTTCCTTTCCTGCTGACAAATTAATTAAACTTGGATGGAATAGACAGATCTGGGTCCAGTTAGTGACAGGTACATTGCCAGTCATGGCGACTTTCAGGATATTGGCTGCCCGTTGAGGATTAAATTTCATAAATGACATATCTGCATTCATTGATAAGCTTTCTCGACTCCATAAAACCGCAGACTGGCAGCCTCAAGATGTAAGCTTACAACTCATCTAAAAGTATATATTAAGGGAAGCTATCATCAAAGATGTAGGAATAAACATCTCTTATGGTTCCAAGTGAAAGCAATGGGACATCTATAAATGCTTTGAATAAGAAAAGATCCATTACTTAAAGTGATGCTTTGCTCGATATTTTCCAAGAAAAACGTTTAAAGCTGTTTTATTTTATGGTAATAGCTTGCCCACTTTAAACTGGACAAATTCTCAAATCTTTACTAAAGTCCTTATCTCCTAAGTGAAATTCAGAGGTGTTAGGTATTTAAAAAAAGAAATGTAACAGTCTTGTTTCCGCTCAAACACAAGTGTAATTTAGTGTGTGAGACGCGCCCATGTGGGGACAGGGAGAAGTGCTCGCTAGTGTCCCTAGAGGCTGACAGAGGCATGTACCTATGCACAGATTTGGCGTTAAAGTTGTTGTAAAGGTAAAAGTAATTTTTTATCTTTAATGCATTCTCTGCATTAAGGTAAAAAAAAAAAACTTTTATTAGTAGCACACTCCCAGCCCACTCTAAAGACTCACTTGAACCCAAAATGGATCCAGCTCTGTGCACGTCTCCAGCAGCTCTTCTCCCCTCTCCCTGCTCTCACAGGCTTGGCTGAATGCAGCAGCTATTGGCTCCTGATGATGTCAGTCTGTGAGCAGAGATCAGGGTGCAAGGCCATGCTGGGCAGTGTGTCTGAATAGACAAGTGCCAAGTGCCCACCTAGGAAACAGTTTCCTATGCGGCACTTGATGGGGGGGGTGAGCCAGAAGAAGCAGCAGGGGACCCCAGAAGAGGAGGATTAGGGCTGCTCTGTGCAAAACCATTGCACATAAAAATTAGTATGACACATTTGTTAGTTGAAAAAAATAAATGTCAAAGCTTTACAATCCTTTTAAGGCAGCACTCTCTGTAGAATTGGCAATTTCCCACACAGACATTGTTAACTCCTCATAATCCGTGGCACAGTTCTATATCTCTTTAGACTGTACACTATGGACCTAGTCTCTCTTCACTAATGGGAAAAGGCATAGCACCTCTAAGCCCTTGTACACACGGTCGGAGAATCTGTCGGAATGAGTCTTATCGGACCGTGTCGTCAGATAATCCGACTGTATGTGGTATGCATCGGACTGATTCCGTCCGAATCTCCGTCCGACCCAATTTCCAACATGTTGGAAATATTTCCCGACCAACTGGGCCGGACGGACCTAATCCGATCATGTGTAGAGCATTTTCATCGGACCAAGTGCCACGCATGCTCAGATCAAATTCCTACATCAAAGCTATTGGCTACTAGCCTGAATGTAGTCCCATCGTAACGAAATTACGTCATCACGTTCTGAAAGATCAGATTTTTCGCCAACTTGGCCCGACCGTGTGTATGCAACAGTTTCGGACACAATCCGTCGGAACTAAATCCGACGGGCAAAATCCGACGGATTTGGTTGGCAAAATTTCCGACCGTGTGTACGTGGGCTTAGACCCCGGAGACATGGACACAAAGAAGGATCTACTCTGGGTCCCACTGCAGAATTACTGCTGATCACAATGCATGTATCTATGCTCCTTCTGTGAGTAGCTTACTGTTTTACCATTAAATGGTTCCCTAATACTGCACTTATAGGCGCTGTGTCTTCTTCATTTTATGCATTGCAGAGACTGCTTCTAGCTATTTTACACTGGCTGTCCTTAGTGCTGGATCATAGAAAAAATTCCTTTTACTCAAAAAGAGTGTATATCCCCTAATTGGAATTTAAATAGGGCTACTTCAAATAAATAATAGTGTAGAAGTAGAAAAAAAATTGTTTATATAATTAAATTGATATTTATTTACGAAAAAAAAAAATCAATAACTATGACATAAACCAACATAGAGTATTTACAATGGATACATGGACAAAAATTAAGCCTATACTATTGAAACATAGTGGTATACAATAGATTACAACAATTATGTCTATAGTTCAAAAGGGGAAAAAGAAAGACAAATAAAAAGAAGGAAAAAAAAAAAAGGTACATGCAGCAAATACTTTCACTATAATATCAAATTACTGTTCAGTGTGCAAAGCCTTATTAATAATTTTGATAACAATCATATTATACAAACATGTGTTCAATTACTAACCCTGTATGTATAAAAGCAGAGCTTCTCCAAAACATACACCGTATCCAATGATTGATCGATCAGCTGCAGCTCCACAGAGATCAGGGAGTCATAGCAAGGGAAGATGAAAAAGCAAGGGGGGAGGGGAAACAGGGGGGCAAAGCCAATCCCACAGATGGACACTAATCCCTTCGAAAAACCACAATCCACGTCAGCCCAGGAGCTTCACAAGGGGCACCTACACCCCGCATACACCCCAATTTCCACAAACAGGCAGGAGAGAGCCAGTGCAAAAGCAATGGCCCAAAAAACAGCCTTCCCCAGTTGCTGGAAAGGAAGCACAAAAATATCCCATATATTGGTTATTATATTAACTATAAATGTACTTGCAGGTCTATAGATAAAAGTACTATCAGTACTAAATACACCTACCCAGATAACTGACTTGTGATACTAAAGCCACAGACGTAATCAAAAGCGGACTCTGCTTGTTTAATCTAAGAATCATATATCAGATATACTATTCTCCAAATAGGGATAATATCCCACACAGGATGATCCTAAGAAAAATGACTGATGTTCAGTACTAGGCTTACCAAGCTAAATCCAGCTAGCATGTCAGTCTGTGGTATACTGCAGTCCAAAGGCAATCAGGGGACATCTGTTTGAAAAGGCTGTGTAATTATTTAAACTAGCCTTCTGATAGGCTTGTGACCAGTAATGGGAGGAGTAGGGCGTGGCTGGAGGAGTGCCCTCCCCAGGATTATCCTAAGAATAATGACTGCTGTTCAGTACTAGGCTTACCAAGCTAAATCCAGCTAGCATGTCAGTCTGTGGTATACTGCAGTCCAAAGGCAATCAAAGGACGTCTATTTAAAAAGGCTGTGTAATCATTTAAGCTTGCCCTCTGAGAGGCTTCTGACCAGCAATGAGAGGAGTAGGACGTAGCTGGGAGAGTACCCCCTGAGTACAGCGGCGCCACCCCCCACACATCCCCACACATCTCATAAGACATCTATGTGCGTGTGAGTGCCACGCCGCCCCAACTCAAAGGGGGGCCGGACACGGCACCCTGGTGGTGCCGCCCCGCGTCAACGTCCCGTGGCGCAGGTGAGGCATGTCGTTCACATGGAAACCATGTAAACATACTGCCCAATAGTGAGGGAGGTAGGGCACGACACTAGGGCTGTACCCAAGCCACCCCCCCCCCCCCCACGCCGAGTGAACACTACAGAGGAGACGGGGATGAGGAAGAGAAAGAACAGAAAGTAACCACCTCCTAAGAACTTCCCTTCCTTAAGCAGCCTAAGGTAATCAATCAACCATTTGTCATTATAAACAAAGAAAAATCACAGCAAATATTGCAACACCACATTATAATGTAATTTTCAAGTCCAAAGTCCAAATGCATATACAGTAATAAAAAAATAATCAAATATCACAATTTACAATAACAAATAAATAAATAAAAACCCGTAAAATAATCACAAATCATTAAATACATATACTGGACATCTCTGAATAGAGATTTTACTTTTAATTATAAAGTGGTTTATAGGACACAAATGTTATCACTCTAGAGTTTCCCACTCAGACCCTCCAGAGGAGAATCCTTCCAAGAACGACCTAAATGAGAATGAGATTGCTCCGTTAAGGCCAGGTGGCTTAGTCGCATTTAGGCTTAATATCCACCTCTGCTCTAACTGTAGAAGAAGTTTGTTGGTATCCCCACCCAATTTGAGAAAAAGATCTAACTGATCCCGTGGGCTCTCCCATATGAGGAAGACGTCATTGATAAATCTATACCAAAGACTAATGTTTCTCATATGGGGGGCCAAAGTGGCAGATTGACCAATGGACCGTTCCCACTCCCCCAGGTACAGATTGGCGTACGATGGGGCACATGAAGTCCCCATAGCAACACCCTGTACCTGGAGGAAGTGGAACCCATTTAACGTGAAATGATTATGTTTGAGTATAAACTCCAAGGCATCTAGGAGGAAGCCCTTGGTCTTGTCATCAAATCTACCATCCTGAGAGATACTGTGTCTGATGCAACTTATACCCCTATCATGGGGTATAGAGCTATAAAGTGCCTCCACGTCGATAGCCACCAATATCACCGTTGGATAAACACTTAAACCATCCAGAATTTGCAACAAATGCAGAGTATCCCAGAGATAGCTGGGAAGACTGGTCACATATTGACGTAAGTGCCCGTCAATGAAGGTACTCAAATTTTCAGTCAGTGATCCATTACCCGATACTATGGGCCTACCAGTGGGATGTTTCATGCACTTGTGCAATTTCAGCAGGGAATAAAATGTTGGAATTTTCGGTTGTTTTGTCCTGATAAAATCCCAATCCCTTTCTCTTTCTCTTTTCAAAAGAATTCTTATATATGGGTCATCCACACATGACCCCAGAAAGAAGCATCAAGGTTCATATAGTATCCAACAGAAAAGCACCTCTCTTAGTCTAGTTGAACTACAGAGCACACATCTACCTTGCACCTGTGCTGAGAATATAACACATCTATACTGTACCTATACTGCATTCAGGCTAACTTTAAGGCATCATGCACACTGGACGTTAAAATAACGTTATAAAAACATCAGTAGCTTTATAGTGAGTTTTTCAAAATTTTTGCAATAACGTTTTTAGGGTTTTTCTTTTTATCAATGCTGATAACAGCCTATGTGTGCATGGACACATAAGATGACATGGTGGAGAGTTTAATGACTGTAGAAAAAAACGTCTACAGCCAAAAAGAGCTACTGTAAAAACATAACTAACTGGGACGTTTGTTAATTGCACCAACACTCTCAATGAGCGATACCCGGCAGAAGAACATATCAAAGGACTTCCCCTCCTATAATAATTATTCTGTAATTAGACCCCTTTCTTCTCCTGCCCACTCTGCTACCATCCTCCTCATTATTTGAACAGTGCAGGACTAGCATCACCACTATAACCACTATAAATGTGCTCTGTCAGTATAGTTTCAGCACTCAGTAGAATACATTTTTCTACTGTTCATTGCTGCACTTGAAATGGCTTTGCTACTGCTTGTCCTGATTTGCATGCAACATGTCATCTTATGCCTAGTCTTTCTTGTTAACCACTTTGTATGCTAAATTGTGGTATTACCATTGTTAATCCATTTTATGCCTGCCTAGTTACCAACTATATTGGGGGATGATATATTAGGTTTACCTTTTTACTACATGGTTTGGTTCCTGTTGTCTTTGATATAGCACTACTATTGGGTGCTGAGTACTACTTTTAGTGATTTACAGTGATGTATTATGTTTGTACACTCAACCTGGTGTATCAGAGAAGCTGAGGTTCTTGAGAAGGTTGGGACAAAGAACAGAGGACAAATCCTATCCTGTGGTTCCTTTGGGGGTAGTGCTACATATATGTATACATATATACATATATGATACACCATGCATGCACCCCTTTACTATGTGTGCTCAAGTATCTTCAGAGCAGGCAAAAGTATGTAATAATAAAGTTCATTAGTAAAAGTTGTTGAAATACCAAGAATGTTACATTCAGCTTCTTTACATCCATTTTCTAATACAATGTGCTTTCTGGGTACCCCTTGCTGCCCCTGCCAATTGAGGTAGTCATACCTTGTAGATAATAGAAAATCCTTAGATCAGTTACACAAGTCCATAAGTCCTGAAACTCTAATTGAGTTCCCGCCAAAGGTGGTAATCTCAAGCAAGGTGACAATCACATACTCAGCATGGCTCCTGTTCTCTTCCCATACATGGAGCGACCTCTCTCCCCCATTTCAAAGGCAGTTTCCTCTTTTATACAGTTGATCCAGCAGACAGGGGTACCACCAGAAAGCCCAGGAAAACTTGTCTAGCAGAGTTAATCCTTAACTTTCAGGAGGCACCAGCTCAGCAGTGCAACATTACCAAACAGGACAGCATTCAAAAACATAATACAAAAACATGGAACACATAATTCAACAACTTTTTGGAAGCACCTACTTATAAATGGGGGAGGGGCTTAGGAATGCATTTTGGTTGGGACAGACTGGAATGGAATCTGACGTTTGAATGTGATTGGAGCTATAGTAACAGTGACACATCTTATAAAATCACAACAGAAATTTGATAATAAAAATAATGCTAAGTAAGAGGGTGCAAGGAAAGTATACTGTGTGTTGTACTTGGTGCTTTTGACGATGAATGTTTTAGTGTACATTGGAGGTTTTTAAAATGGATCTTAAAATACATGCATTTCCCCACCCCAACTGAACTACAGGGTGGTTTTGTTGTTTGCCTCTTTTTGGCGACTATGGTGAGATTTCCCCTCAATTTTGATATCTGTTGAACTAATAAAGTCAACATGATGTGAACTTTTGCCATCAGATGATGGATTCTACATATTCTACAATAAAAATGAGGATCAGGTTCAGGGTCACCACTACTTTGGGTTTTCTGAGGATTTCTGGGATTTGCAAAGTCTGTGAATCACAGACTTTTAGCCTAAAATTTTTCAGGCTTGCCACCGGAAATAATGATTAACCTATAATGAAGTGTATAGCCTTTGTCCTTGGTCAACTAAGTCACAAGTACCAATAATTTGAAGGAAAGGATAACCCAGCATCTTTTTATAAAGGAGTGGACTCACAGTACCCACATTTTCAGTGTGTGTTGGAATGGTTAGAGTTAGCTGACAATTCTATGTAAGGTGAGATCATTTTGACAGTGCCTGTACCTCATGGCAATGGCCAGCTTCCCATGCCTTTTTGTTTGATGATAGCTTGCTTATTAACTCTAAAAATGGCCAGAATTGCAAAAACAAGATTAACCCAAATGGATCTCGAGTTGGGTTTGCCAAAAAATATACAAGCTTAGAACCTCAAGCAGAATTTGCTAAATTGTTCCCAAACCAAAGCCATGCAGATTAGCTCATCTCCAGTAAAGATTTGAGGAGACCAATTTTGATAGAGTGATATCTTCATAGTGGACATCTGGGAGGCACAGACTACAGAGACTGCTGTTAGTGATAGATATAAACAGCCAGCAGTTGATTCAACCCATAAGTGCCAATCAACAAGTGATGTATCAACCTTGACTAGAGATTTGCAATTACACCACCATCTAGAACGAGGCCCAGTGGCTTCTGGAATGTTTCCACCATTCTCCTTTGACCAAGAGGCATTACAATGAAGAGGGATATGTTTCCTAAAAGATTAGAACAGATTAATGAGATGTTGGAGTGTATATTAAAGATTCACAGTACATGGCTGAGTAGTATCAAGGGAATTCCTGCAGCCTGTGGAAACCACAGCTACAGATGCACACTAATCTATGTAAAAGCAGGACACAATGAAGCATCTTTTCACCCAGTGCTCCCTGCCTTTTTATTTCCTTAATGAGCTCTGGTTTGTACAAACACGTTGCCTCACATCTTCCAACATCCCATCAGTTAAGGAAACAAAATCAGCTCTGTGTCCATTAATTATTAGCAGCACTGCATTTTCCTCCCATGGGCCTTATTAATTAATTATGTGATTATACCTTTCGATTCTCTCTCTCTGGGGCTGTTTCACTGCACACACAGATATTCCATAGCAGATCCTAAAGTGGAAGAGAATGAATGGGTTCTATGCTTTCCCAATACAGATACTTATCTGCAGATCTTATTTACTGGGAAATAGAAATACTCTTCTCTGTTTGAGTTAACCTTCTTTGGCAAATGCTTATATTATAACATGAAACAGTTTTCTGAGATGGAACAAGATGAATTCAGAAGATTGACAAACAGTCGACGTTTGTAGAGATGATTGAGATAAACAAATGCAAATAAGACAGATAAATATTAGACTTCATAAGCTGGAGCTGAAATGAGAAAAGGCAATAAATTGGTCAAAAGGTGGATGAAAAAAAAGAAATACATTTTCTTCCAAGCCTTTTTTATCTTTAAAAGGATCCAAACTCTACAATTATGTCTACTTAAAATAGGCCAGAGTAACAGTGTCATATGACATAACTGAATGATGGGGTGCTAGTGTTAGGAACCTTCACCCAATAAACAGGCATGTACTGGCCATTGGGACTACAGGGAGTTTCCCGGTGGGCCGATGGCTCAGTGGGCCGGTCAGGTGCGACCTGGAGCCACTCCTCTCTGCAGTGAGTGATTGCGATTTCACTCCTGTTAAGAGGAGCAGCTGCCGTCACTTGCTGGAGAGAGCATTAGGCTTTCTGCTTGCTCCAGCCTGCAGAGGGAGATAGACAGCTGGCAGACATTCCATCCTCTCTCCCCTTATCACTTGTCACTTATCACATGACTGGAGAGAGGAAGGAGAAGCTGCCTTCAAAACTGTGAGTACATGTGGGAGGGGGAGGAGAGGGAGGACACTCTGATGTAAGGGGAAGTGCTGATGGAGACACTCAAAATTAAAGTGCGCTGGCCATGATGAAGTCCAGGGCCAAATTTATGTCCCAGTCCAGCCCTGCCAATAAATCATTATTTTTTCTTCCTTGCTCCTCCTCCATTTCTCAATTTGAAAAAATAGCTTTTTTTTTTCTTTTGTAAAAGGTTTCTGGCCTTTTTAATTCCTTTTACTTCCTTCTTCCTCTCCTAGGCAAATATGGTATAACACCCCTTTGCTGCCTCCTGGGATGTGTGATGTGGATATTAATAGATTGGAAGTTTTACTGATGGGGACATGCACATCAAAGGATTCTACACATGTTCAGATGTGCTGAAGGTGCACACATACAGAGGTGTCCTGCGCATGCAAGTACCAGCATTGTGTATGCATGTGTGGAAAAATGCAGGTCTTAAAGGCTTAGCACAGGCCTTTGGCACATCAATACCTGGTTCTGAAGACCTGAAAGAGGCTTTCAGCACATCTGCACACACACAAGATAATCAAAGATGGGAGTGCAGGCAAGGAGGGGCTGGGCAAAAATATCAGGGAACGTAAGTTCCTCTTTAAGGGTATCCATTGACATTTGCTTGCTTGACACAACAGCCCTGTGACACTTATGAAAAAGGCTGGAGGACGTCAGGAGAAGGGATCAATGACCAAATGTTAAGAATGGGCCAAGGGGGAACAATGTTATCAGAACAGTAAGGGTCCTTTCCCACGATGCGGATCAGTGCTGATCCGCCCCGTGGATATCCGCTTGCTCAGCGGGGATCGCCGGAGTGATCTCCACCGAGCAGGAAGATAACAGGTCCGCCTCTGCACACTGTACAGGGATGGACCTGTCACAGCGCCGCTCTCCCCTATGGGACCCGATCCGATGATCCGATGACGGATGGAAAAATAGCTTTTTCCTCCATCACACTTTTTTGGATCAGAGCGGGTCGGATGTCAGCGGACATGTCACCGCTGACATCCAACACTCCATAGACCTCTATGGAGCATCCGTTCAGGTCCGCCTGTCAGTTTTTCAGGCGGACCTGAACGGATCTAAGGCCCCTTTCACACGGGATGGATCAGTAATGATCCGCCCCGCGATGATCCGCTCGCTCAGCAGGGATCGCTCCGTTGTCCCTGCTGAGCCGGCGGTGGGCAGGGTGGTCCCGGCACACTGTGCAGGGACCGCCCTGTCAGCTCTCCATTCTCCTCTATGGGGGATCGGATGACCACGGACCGTTTGTCCGTGTTCATCCGATCCGCTCTGCAGACGGATAGAAAAATAGGATTTTCCTCCGTCTGCAGAATCGGACAATTGCGGAGGCGGACGATAGCGGGTGTCTGCGGATGTTCATCCGCAGACACCCGCTATCCCATAGGAATGCATGTATGTCCGTATTTCATCCGCAAACGGATGGATGAAATACGGACATACTGTCCGCATGTGTGAATGGGGCCTTACTCCAACCTTTTCTACATAGGCAACTGTCCAGCAGGTGTAAGTGTGACCCCATAGACCTGAGATTGTCTCCCCATCTGCCTGAAAAGTTTAGATCACTCAACAGTCATCTCACGTCTGTGAACAATTTTACTCCCTGGGACTGGAAAAGAACGCAGTAAACAACATATGTGAATACACTGAAAAAAAATCACTTCTGCTCACTAAACAATAGAAAAAAAAAAATCTTTAATTAGCGTGTACTGATGGTGCCCAATTCGTCAGTATACTTGGGATATTTTCATTTGTGGATCATGTAAGGCTCGAATAATTAGAAGCAACTAAACTAAAGTATGATCTGTTTATATAATTAGAGAATGTTCAGCTGGTGCCTGGATAAATATTTATGCAATGTGTCACACTTATTTGGACTAATCTGCACGGGAGCATACTGTAATAAGCATAGTTGCTGTTTAATCCCAAGACTATTCACCTTTTTAATTATTACGCACACACCAGTCACTCAGCAACCGTTGACTGAAAATAGAATGCGCTCACATCATCATTGTTCCTTTGGACTTCGTGTGGAGCACGCCATGGGGAAGCTTTGATGACAGCTACATAGTGGGCCATAGTTATTTAAACAAGCCACTATCATGTGTTGTCCATGGCAACCATACATTTCAGCTTCGGTTTTCTCATTGCGGTGGCACGTTAGAAACGATCAATCCTACCATACATATTTCCTAGTTTATTCTGCCTAGTAGGTGCCAGGATTTTTTTTTTTTTAACAAACTGGCCACTGCACCCATCTTTAACTGGCCTTCACAGCAAGGAGCACATGGAAGGGCAACGCATGCAAAACAAAACCCAAAGAGAATTCTCAGCCCAACTCGCCAGCCAATCTGCTATCAATCAAATTATCCTGACTAACAGTATGCATTAAAAACAGGGTTTTAGTTAGCACACATTTACAAATACATGCGTAAGCTGCAGAGCCACCCCAATATCTTTGCAGTCCTAACTTTTGTAAATTTATTAGAGCCTACTTAGTGGAAGCACAAGCAAAGATTTTTTTTATCTTATTGTCCTTAGATTTTTTGGCTTTAGAAGTCTTCATGCTTAACCCATTCATCTGACTCTTCCTGGCCAATTCCACTTGCACAACATCATAGAGGTCCCATTATGTCTTGTATTCCCTGTATTCCCAAGCTGTAAGTGCTGGCGTGGTGAGCTTCTGCATGTCAGATTGTAAGACTGTCGGAAATGTGCATCCTAGGATGACAATGCTGCTTCTACTTAGGTGGCTGCTCAGCAAGAGTTGTTGCCCTGTGACAGAGGTCAACAAACCAACAGATCACCAGGCAAAATAAGGCAAATTGAAGAAAAGAAGGAACGGATGACACTGCTGGACCAGTAAGCTGTTGGTTTTTTGTTTTAGATTTGCATACTCTTTAAGATTTTTTTTTTTTTTTTTTTTTTTTTTTTTACATTTCGAATAGACTAGAGAAGAGTTAAAATGGATGTAAACCTTATTCATGAAATTTGACCTAAGCACATGCTGTATATCTGTAGTGTTTTCTAATCTCTCTCCAAAGCCATAAGTCCCGTGTCTTTCTGCTGCACAGTTTCTCTGTTATCAGCACGATAACCTCTGACATGTTCTCCAACAACTGAGCTAAAACCAGCCTGAATTTTTTGTCGGAGTGGGTGCTATAAATAGATTAGCAGAGAGCTGGTCTATTCACAGCACAGCTCTGCAAATTCCTACTTTCCTCTGCCTATGTGGAGAGTGGCTGTATGCCTTTCCTCCATTCAGCTGTCACACAGTGTATGCTCAGACTCCCCTCCCACTGCTGAAATGGAAGAAGAAAATCTCGAACACAATGTGCACTTTCTATAGAATATAGCAAGCTGAAGACAGTAGATATACATGTACAACTTATGTAGGGAGATTTGTTTAATCTGTGTGCATCATCTGAGGCTGTTCACTTCACTGGGTATATGTGAGGGTTTACATCCACTTTAAGGCTCCATTCACACCAGCTAGTGCTTTATAATTATTTATAATGCAGGGGCTGGTGTGCAGGGCAGTCTGGCATAATCACTGCTCGGTACCGCAACATTCCCCTTTTTTTTTTTAAATAGACCCCATTGAAATGTCATACAAACATTTCATAAGTTCAGGTACAGTTGGGTGCCACGCAGTGCCTCTCGTTGCATTGTGGTGCACTGGAAAAAAGTAGTGCGGGCACTACTTTTTTTCAATGCACCGTGCTCGCACACCACTGCAACGCACAATACACAAACAAGGACCATAAAAACATGGGTGAGCGAGTTTGGAGTTGAGGGACTTGACTGACCTGCACAGAGTCCTCACCTTTACCTGACAGAACACCTTTGGGATGAACTGTAGTGTAGACTGCGAACCAGGCCTTCATGTCCACATCAGTGTCTGACATCACAAATACGTCTGAAAGAATGATCAAACATTCCCATAGAAACACGCCTAAACTTTGTAGACAGCCTTCCCAGAAGAGTTTAAGCTGTTATAGCTGCAAAGGGTGGGCCGACTCAATATTGAACCCTATGGACTAAGACTGGGATGACATTAAAGTTAATGTGTGTGTAAAGGCAGGTGTCCCAATACTTTTGGTGATATAGTGTATATACATCTCTCCTTAAACATTGTGCCTCTCTCCCACATTCATATATGACTAAATCAGAATCTGATCTCAGAGAATCTATAGCAGAAAATGGAATGGCATTAAATCTGGCACGCCACAGCCCATTGTTCCACCAATACTAATGTGATTGAATCTAATTACAAATAATTAATGAGATGTTATATAACTTCCCAAGGTTTAACCAAAATTAAGTCTACAGTTTCTGGTAAATGATTTTGGGGATGCCAAAACACTGGTACCCTTTTACATATTTGGTGGGAGTACCCCAAAATCAAACAGTTTTGGACTGACATATATCAAATTATACATTTTGTGCATAGGAAAAAGGCTTTACAAAAACCCTAAAAAAAGCTGTATTGAACCTCAAACCAAAAGATTGTTGAAAAATCAATTCCATCTATTAACATTTTTGTTTACTGAAGCCAAACAAACTCTGGCAAAAGGCTTGGTGGTCCTCTCTACCAAACTGGAACTTGGTTAAAAATAAAATGATGTGACAGAGTGGTATGGGACTCCATGACAGAAGCACTCAAAGCCCTTGGTATCCGAAGCAACATGCTACAGTAAATATTGGCACTGTACTCATCATCCACAGCCAGAGTCCGAGTAAACAACCATCTGTCGGGCGCCTTCTCCATTTCTAACGGCATGCGCTAGAGCTGTCCCTTATCCCACTCATTTTTGTCATCACTTTAGAGCCCCTTCTTCATAGACTGAGAGCTAACACCAATATTAAAGGAGTAAAACTAGCTGGTTGTCCCCATAAATTAGCGCCATATGCGGACAATATTTTAATGTTCCTTACTGACCACTTCACGACTGTCCCTGACCATCTAAAAGACTTCTCCCTATTCAAATCCCTCTAAAGCCTGCAAATTCATTCCTCAAAGTCCTGGGTGCTGAATGTCTCCCTACCGCACGATATCTTAACACAATGCCAAAACAAATTTTCCTTTGTATGGGACCCACAAGCTATAACATAATTAGGAGTCCAGCTACCAGTTACCAGTTAAACTAACCGACCTGTACTCTAATAACTTCTCCACAATTCTCAAAACTATCCAACAAGACCTACAGAAATGGAAATCCGGCCCTTTCTCGTGGTTCGGAAGGGCCACAGTAATCAAAATGAATATCCTACTAAGACTCCTCTATTGCAGACCCTTCCAATAAAAATCCCAGCAACTTCTCCTCATATAAACAAATATGCCCCGACTTCATCTGGCATTCCAAACAACTGTGATTGGTATGGGACAAACTCTCAACCCCTGAACAGAAAGGAGGCATTGGCCTCCCGAGCTTGCACACATACTACTGAGCCTGCCAACTCACTAGGGTAATAGACTGGCATGTTCATACCAAAGCTTGGGTACGAATAGAAGACTCATTCCTCCAAGATCCAATTACGTCACTTACCCTGGCTTGGATCGAACTTGACTCCAAAACAGAGCTCCAACCACCCTCCAATAGGCCCCACCCTACTGAACTTCCAGACACCATGTAAAAACCTGAACATTTCCTCCACCCCAGAGCCTCTCACCCCAATCAACCACAACCCTGAGTTCCCAACTGGAATGACAGGCCACCCTTTTTTCAACTCTGATCCTGAGGTATCTCTCAGCGCCAAAAGCTTCTTCCATAAAGATAAACTCCTGCCTTACAATGCTTTAATATCACATTTCACAGACAGACCCGTTCCTTTCTAGACCTATCTAAAAATTAGACACTTTCTGAATAGCTCTAAAACTCTGACATCATGGCACAGAGATCTGACAACTTTTAAAACATGATAAAGAACAAATAACTTAGCACCAAGGTAATGACAAGTGACAAAACATCAAAATGAATGACCAGCAACAGTGCAAAAGTGGCTCAACCGCAACACTACAACTTAAAATATAAATGGATACCACACTTGGCTTAATAAATCAAAAAATAATACATCAACTTAAATGTATATAAAGTCTCACAAACGTGAAGAAAAGTGTTCAGTGCTCAATTTCAAAATTGACAAATATGTCAATATCTATTGCTTGGTGTTCAGACCAGGTGCCCCACATTGATGTACACTCATCCTAGATATTGACCACCTACCTCTAGTGTGGTCACTTGCGTTTTGTGGGTAAACAAACCCCTGGGTGATGTCTTTACTGGCCGGTCACACTGCAATTACTGCAGCGGTGAGGAGAGAAATGACAGAGGGGGGAGCCCATAGCGTAAAACCGTAATTTATTGGCTAAAAGTTGCAAAAACAAGCATAGGTACAATCACATGTTCCGGTGCCTAATAAGCCTGGCACCTAGTTTGTTCAGAATGTGTTTTTAATAAGGGAATAATCCGGCCAGGATCCATTGGTTGCTGCTCACTTGCAGTGTTGGATCGGTTCCCTGGATAGATTCCTCGGGCGAATGTGGTGTCTCAATAATGCATTCAAGCCTCAACGTGTTTTAGTCAATGAGAAGGGCCATCATCCGGAAGCTCTGAATCCACCATCTTAGATGTGGGCTATATATACCCTGACAGGCAATGGCCTCACTTAAAATTCCTAAATTATTTTGTCTATTATTTACCACATGCTGTGCACATTAGGATGCTCACAATCAAAGAGCCTATTGTGTTATAGTTACATTAGAAAGAAAAAGTAAAGAAAAGGAGGATTGTTTATATTATATTAATTAAACCTTAAAATACAAAAGAATTTAGGAATTTTAAGTGAGGTGATTGCCCATCAGGGTATATATAGCCCATCATCGCGACATCAGATCTGCCCGAGGAATCTATCTGGGGAAGCGAGCCCACAACCCCAAGTGAGCGGTAACCAGTGGATGCCGGCCGGACTATTCCCTTATTAGCCACTTCAACCACAGAAAGATTTGCCCCCTTATTGACCAGACCACTGCATCGCTTTAACTGACAATTGCGCGGTCATGCAAAATTGTACCCAAACAAAATTGATGTCCTTTTTTTCCCACAAATAGAGCTTTCTTTTGGTGGTATTTGATCCCCTCTGCAGTTTTTATTTTTTGTGCTATAAACAAAAAAGACCGACAGTTTTGAAAAAAAAAGCAATATGTTTTACTTTTTGCTATAATAAATATCCCCCCCCCCCCCCCCAAAAAAAAAAGTTTAGGCCAATATGTATTCTTCTACATATTTTTGGTAAAAAAATTGCAATAAGCATACCGTATTTGCCGGCGTATAAGGCGACTGGGCGTATAAGACGACCCCCTATTTTTCAAGTGAAAACATAGGTTTTGAGCAATACTCACGGTATAAGACTACCCCCCTTCTGAGGCAACACTATTTAAAAAAAACATTAGAACCATTAAAAAACACAAAGCAAGAATGCCAACTACTCATCCGCCATGCTGTGATATGTCATAAAGTAAATCAAACAATAATAACACAAACAGAGATCTATTGAATGCCACAACTCTGGAAAGTCGAATTTTTCACTAACCAAACCTATACCACTTTTGGGTTACATTCTATGGGAATTGTCCACCAAAATGCATTTAATAACCCCCCTGTCATATGTCCCAGATTTACCTGTCCCTCTTCTGTGCCTGGGACCTCAAAGGCAAACAGCAGGATGTATAGTAGTAGGAGATCAGTGAATGGATTTACCCAGGGAAGTATGGTGAGCGGTGTATTATTTTAATGAATACAACGCCTGCTTGGATTGGCAGAGGCTGTAGCATCATCAGCCCTTGCCTCTCTCTCTCTCTCTCTCTCTCTCTCTCTCTCAAAGCCAATCCGAGCAGACTACTCTATGTAGCCTGCTCGGATTGGCAGAGGTTGTTACTCCAATCCAAGAAGGCTCTGTATTCATTAATAGAATACATCGCTCACCGGGGGCTGACACCCATCGGGCAGCATTGTATACCCGGCGTATAAGACGACCCCCGATTTTTGGGCATTTTTTTTAAGTGTAAAAGGTAGTCTTATACGCCAGAAAATACAGTATATTGATTGGTTTGTGCAAAAGTTATAGCATCTACAAAATAGGGGATATATTTATGCCATTTTCATTTTTTTTTTACTAGTAATGGAGACGATCTGTGGTTTTTATTGGGATTGCATGCAGCGGACAGATCGGACACTTTTGACACTTTTTTGAGACCACTGATATTTATACAGCGATCAGAGCTAAAAATAGCCACTGATTATTGTATAAATAAAAATAAAATGTCTCTGGCAGGGAAGGGGTTAACACTAGTATGAGCAACAGATGTGTCTCCTTACCCCTGACAGAATGGAGATCTGTCTGTTTACATTGACAGACCTCTGTTCTGTGTCTCTCAGGAACATCACCTGCATTAGCTCCATCGTCGCACGCGCCCAGGCGAGCCAACTTGATGCAGTATAACTGTGGCGGCTGGTCGTCTAGTGGTTAAAAACACATGCTGAACACACCAGTTGCCAGGCTTATTAGGCACTAAAACATGTGTGTACCTATGCTTTTTGCAACTTTTAACCAATAAATTATGGTTTTGCACTATGGGTTCCCCCCTCTGTCATTTCTCTCCCCACCAATGGAGTAATTGCAGTGTGACCAGCCAGTAAAGACATCACCCAGGGGTTTGTTTCCCCACAAAAGGCAAGTGACCACATTAGAGATAGGTGGTCAACATCTAGGGTGAGTGTACATCCATGTGGGGCCTGGTCTGAACATCAAGCAGTGGAGCACATATTTGTTATCTTTGGAATTGAGCATGAGCACTTTTCTTCATATTTGTGGGACTTTATATGAATTTAAGTTTATGTATTATTTTTTTGATTTATTAAGCCAATTGCAGTATCTGTGTATATTGAAACATTATGCACCAGATCCGAGCCCCAGAGACACCTGATTTCCGACTTATACTCTCTCATGTTTGCCAAATGTAAGAGAGTAAGTCAACAGTGGGAATCAGACATAACCCAGAGGATTGGGAATCTGTTTTCTCCCACATTCACAAAAGATCAATGAACATTTTGGTGCAGGAAAACAGTTACTTGTATAAAATCTGTTTGAGGTGGTCTAGAATCCCTATCAAACTCCACAAACACTACCCTACAACTTCCCCACTTTTCTGGAGATGTAATGCCGCCACCAGTTCACTACTGCACATTTGGTCATACTGCCCACTTATTCAACTTTTCTGGAGAGAAGTGCACAAATATCACATCCTACTCCTAGATTACACAACTGCGCAATATCTTCTTCACCACACTTCAATCCCCCAATCAGCTTATCGGAAGTCCTTGACCCTGCACTTAATCCCCCAATCAGTTTATCCAAAGTCCTTAACCCTGTAGTTAATCAACATGGCCAAAATGTGCATCCTGATGCATTGGAAAGACAAAACCCCCCCAACAATAGCAGAATGGCTGCAACGTGTTAGGAAAACTGCAGAAATGGAGGACTTAAAGTGGAAGTAAACTCCCCTATCGTTTTCAGCCAAGGAAGCTGCCATCTTTGCCTCTGTTTAATCTTCAACTGCTATGGTGCTGCACATGTGATTTGTTATGACACCAGCCATTGGATGGTTGATAGTTTGGCTGAGAGCACAGCCAATGTGCAGTTAGCATTCCCGCCATGCCTTTTTTTTTTTAACTGTTTAAATCCATGGGTTTACTTCCACTTTAATACACCAGGCTCGGGGAGCCCCCACCAAATTCTACAAAATCTGGGCATGCTGGCGGAACTTTAAAGAATCAGCAGAATACACCAGGCTTATAAGAGTCTAAAATATTAATAGCTGCTGAGTGTTTGACCCACGCTGAAAGAGAATCTGGAGATAAGGGAGCTTGTCTCTTGACTCTCATGACTATACACCCTGGTTCTTATGACAATGCTCGTCACACCAGATGAACACTGTACATTGGGATTCCTACCCCTATAACACCTTTATTATAACCAATTTAAAGACAAGAGAATCTAGTACTGAACAACTGTCCAACACTAGCCCCCCCCCCCTTTTTTTTTTTTTTCCTTCTCACTCCCTTCCTTCTCTCCCTCTTCCCTGACACCCCTTCCATCCAGCTTGGAGGGACCCTCACATGCATTGACAGACCTAAGAATGTTGTCTCATCCACAGATCTAGGCTCGGACCCTCCCCAAGATGGAGTGTGTAGGGCTATACAATTCTTGATATATTTGAGCTACTTCTGAAGCAATGTTACCAGTTTCAACCAATCCAGTTGACATTCTATGTTAAATGTAAACTACTGTTTACACTCTTTTGTGAAAAAAAATGATTGCATCATATCTATGCTTGTACTTAAAAAAACCTTTAATAAAATTGTTTGGAACCAAAAAATAAATAAATTATGTGGTTTATGTCTAATGAAAAACGTACTGCCATTTTCTATGACAATGCCCATAAAGATGAAAAAATGTGGTCGCCTTGGATCAATTCTTTCCTTCATTCTGACTTTGATAATTCTCTACTACTCTTATGACTTACTCATACACCCCATACATTTTTACTTTTGTAAACCCCAAATTTGTATTCCTCTCCAACTTTTCCCCCATCTATATTTTACTGTATATAATCTTGTAACTTATTAGGCCATATTCAACCTTATTTTTTTGTCATTTGTTCATTCTTATCATATGTACGTATATAATATTGTATTATTTTTCCTTCCTTTCTTTATCTACTATATTTTAAACCTAATAAAATGTATTGGGAACAAAAAGAAACCTGGTGTTGTCCTGTGCAGTGTTATCTCAAGCAGCATTTATCCCTGTAGAAATCTCCCCACTCTGTAATGGAGAGAAGTAAAGGAGAGATGTTCTGTACTCCTAACACACTTCCTTTCCTAGGGTGACAATGCTGCTTCTCCATAGATATAATATTGTGAGTGAGTGGTGTCACGTACACACGGTCGGACATTCCGACAACCAAATCCGTCGGATTTTGTCCGACGGATTTTGTCTGAAACTTTTGCATGCACACGGTCGGACAAAGTTGTCGGAAAATCCGACCGTTCAGAACGTGATGGCGTTATTTGGTTACGACGGGACTATGTTCAGGCTAGTAGCCAATAGCTTTGATGTAGGAATTTGATCTGAGCATGCTTGGCACTTTGTCCGATCGGAATTCTCTACACATGATCGGAGTATGTCCGATCGGAGCATTTTGTCGGAAAATTTTACCAGCAAGTTGGAAAACTTGGTCCGTCGGATACTCAGACGGAAACAGTCCGATGGATACCACACACAGTCGGAATATCCGACAAAACGGTCCCATCGGACACATTCCGTCAGAATCTCCGACCGTGTGTACAAGGGCTAAAACAGGAAGTGTGTTACTGGCAGGATCACGTGGTGAAAAGGGTTCAAAGGCCTCAAAAATATATATATCATAATTATACAAGCAGGGTGTTTATTGTCACACCTGTCAGATCCAATAGAATCTAAAAAAAAATGAAAAATAAAACAAAGGCTCTCTTACCTATTCTTATTTTACAGCATAATGTGCTACAAGTGATTGTTAATGTGACCATACTGTAGTTCAGCACAACTATGTTACTTAGCAAGGATTCATCTTTAAACAATGCAGAATAACAGACTTTTATTGCAGCTCTGTTCCTAGATAAATCTCCACTGTCCATGAATGTTAATTGTTTGTCCTGCATTCTGCTGTGACATATTTAGCATTTATGCACATAAAGAAATATGCTAACTCTGTTTTGCTGCAGACAACCCTTTCAGTCAAGGTCCTTTGTCTGGTTTAATAGAGCCTGTGTACACCTGGATGGCCCTGTAAGTGGGCGTACGTGGGGAGACTGAAGGCTTTAAACGACACATTTAAAGTCACAATGGATTCTTTTCAGGCCAACCGTACAGAATGTCAAGCCATGTAATAGGTTGATTTGAAGTATTCCGAGCCTTTGTGTTTTTCTAAGTGTATGATAATGGTTATTTCAGAGAAAATGGAAAATGTTCTGTCCTGAAACAAGTGGACAAAGCAGTAAAAAGTTTTAAACTTAGGTATAGTCTTCTTTTCACAGAGATGTGGCAGAGTAAAAAAAAAGAAAACAAAAAAAAAAAAAAAACGTTGGTATCAAGAAATGTTCATGTTATAGAGAAAGTATCCATGGTGGCATAATTAAAGGGGAACTGAGCTCTGGAAGTTTTGCCCAAAAAAAAAAAAAACAGGTAGGAGGGTAAAGGTCTAGTCATCAACATTGCTTACAGTTGCCCTATAACTGATTTTTGCACGAGTACTGACTTACCATGCCTTATTCTGCACTGTGTTTCTGTGCGGAGACGCTATATTGATAGAGGCAGGGGTTTCACTTTGCTATCTGTAACTTTTCACTCTCTGTTTGAAAGCTGGTCCCATTCCATACATCAAGAGTAGAGATACAAAGTGGAACCAGCTGCCCCATCTGTGTTCCTCCACAACAGCTCCCAAAGAAAGAGCCTATACTTTGTCTGTGTTTGCCCCACCCTACATTTATCTAGCTTTAGACAACTGACCTAGCACCACGGGATACCAAAAACCAGGCATCTGTCAGCTGTATTTTTGATACTTATAAGCTGACCTGCCATTAGCCTTTTCCTGTTAACTAGTAAGGCAGTCCATCGAAGTGATGGGCCAACAGGAACCGATTTATGGTGCAGGCCAACCTTCAGCAAAATCAGGAAGTATTAAAGATTGCATGTTACTTCAAGTAAAAGGACTTTAACAATACATTGCACTGCAAGACAAAAATGTAACCCTTGAAAAAAAGACATTTTAAAGAAAGTCAAATAAATGATTTGAGCAAATGCATGGCATTACGAAACTTTCCAAGAACAGCCTCAAATTAAGAACTCTAGACACAAACCACAGTGTTTTGAGAGTAGCCCATAATAACATACAGAGGGAACAGCCTTAAAAAAAAAAAGTAATTACATCTCCCGCAAACTTCAATAGCTGGGACTTCAAAAGAACAATATCCAAAACAGCAATATTTGGTTCAGTTATTTCCACAGGAAGACAACATTTCAAAAGTAAGCTACGAAGAAAGTCAAAGGTTTATCACACAGAAGAAACTGAGAAAAAAAAAATTGTAAAACGATAGATGGAATCCTCCCAGAGATTACCAGTTACATACAGGTTTCAGAGCAAGCTGCAACCAAACCAAGTAACACAGACAAGATTGGGGACTGCTACTACTAGTAGTAGTGGCAAACAGACTGTTTTCTTTGGTTGGGACAAGGAGCCAGGATAGAAACCTGTAAACAAAGTCTTTCAACAAATGACTACATATGATACTTTAATAAAACTACTAAAAATAACACCATTGTTTCTGCTGCAGATGTCCTCCTTCTACTGTCATAGACTGATGTCTCCAAGACAATACAGCCATACTGGAGAAACATAAGTACTACCTAGCAGCACAAGAAGTAAAAGTTAAATTTAACTCAAGTGCAAAAAGTTCATGCTACAGGCATAGCAATCTTCCTGGCAATCCAATTGTCAAGGGGCCTAAATGGACTAATCTGCTTCCACCTTGAACACCCAAAATAGGACACTGTATGTATCCACCCTCTTGAACCACCAATGTATGCACTGGAGCCTAGCTGCCCTCTTCACTTTGGATAAAACTGTGGCTATAAACAGACATAAGAAGGCGCATTGGCGTAGTGCATTACTGTACATCACCATTAGATAGGGTACAGCTGATGTGTTTCGAGGTACAAGGGCTTTTTGAAATGTGTTAGCTGCTCCCTATCTGATGATGATGCATCTGGTGGAGGTTGGTTTATGGTACCACTGTGTTAATTTTTCTTTTCTGAGTATTATGGTATCTATTTTTTATTCAGTAAACAGTTATACAGTAGTGCACTAGGCTGGTGCACCTTCTTGTCAAGTTTATGTATAGCCAAAAACGTGTGCATTTACTGAAGGGTTAACATGCCCTTTCCATTTGTCCTGATAACTATTGTCACCAAGACAGAAAGTGATTAGAAATACAAATTGTTAAAGTGATTACCAGAACAAGAAGTGAAGGATAGTTTTTAACAAAAAAAGTAAACATTTTTTTTCCTGTAGTCTTTTAGTTGGTCTGGTAATGTCACTTCACCTTGGCATTCTTCCAATTCTGGAGTACTCTAAGTCCAATCTGTATAGTATAAAGTCATTGAAAATACTAACTTTATGTTATTAGTTAAGCTAAACCACTGTATATCATAAAAAAAAAAAATTTTCATACTTTTGAAAAACTTTGTTTTCATCTCCTGCATCCTCTTTGGAGTAGTTTCTATCTACATGCAAGACAGCAATTTAGGCCGCGTACACACGGGCGGATTGTCTGTCCAACTTAGTCCGCTGAACCATGTTTCAGCGGACAATCCGCTCGTGTGTGGGCTTCAGCGGACTTTTTCAGCGGACTGTCTGACGAACAAAGTCTTACGGAATTTCTGTAATTTTGTCCGTTCAAACTTGGTTTTGTCCGTCCAAACTTGGTTTCAGCAGACAGTCCGCTCGTGTGTAGGCAAGTTGGACGGACTAAGTATGGCGCATGCTCAGAAAGGATTTACACGGCCGAAGGTTGCATTGCAGTGTATTGGACGTCGTATTTCTAGTCCCATCGTACGTGCTGTACACGTCATCGCGCAAGCTTTCAGCGGACTGTCTGCTCATCGTGTGTGGTCAAGTCTGTTCATTCAAATTTTGAACTGACTGTCTGTCGGATTGTCTGACGAACTTAGTTGGGCAGACAATCCGCCCGTGTGTACGCGGCCTAAGAAACACTGACAGAACATTGTCACCTGATCTTTTAGGAACTTACACTGATCTATTAAGGATTATATCATTATTAGTGGCTGGGTTTGCACCTCTTTTAAATAAACCAAGAGTCTATTAAACAATTTTAAAGTGATTGTAAACCCTCATCTTGTAAAACAACCCATTCAGTTTAAAATATAAATGAAAGGTAAAACATTTGTGTATAGATATAAAAAAACATGATCAATGTTTTTTTTTTTTTTTCATTTTTTATAAGTGATCACATTCCCTCTGCCCCCCTGTTCTCAGCTGCTTAATGAGCTCAGAGAGCTAGGGGAGGAGAAACAACAGTACATTGAGCTTCCCAGTGAAAGGCTGTGCTGGAGGAGGGGGGAAAGAGGTTTCAGGACAAGTATGATCACTGGAAGAGAGCACACTGAGTTCCCAACATAGAGAACTGACCCCAGTGTGTTCTCCTGCTTAGTGTGATCAATATTTAATAGGAAAGCAGAGGTGACTGGCAAGAAAACCAGGGCTTTTACACAAAGGAAGCGTTACAAAGAAAACAGGATACTTTCTCAAACAAGTACATGGTACAGCAGCCACATATCAGTTATATGAAATGTTGGATTTACATATCCTTTAAACTTGCATAATTAAACCTATAGCCACACCTAATATGATCTGTAAATTAACAGTTATAGAGTTTTGAGCCTGCCCCAGAGGAAACAAAGGGCAAGCAGAGCCCTGTATGCCTTTATTTCCTGGTGATCCAGTCAGTAACACATTTCCTGTCTTAGGGTGTCTACATTGCGGATGAAGCAGTAAAGCGGACACCTTTGGACAGCAGAATCATTAGCCTGGGGGGAGGGTAGTGTCCGATGGACTAGCAGATTATATAGACCTGACCAACAAATTAAAGCTGAATTACAGTAACACTTTATAGGCAGTTACTTTAAACTTTTTTTGCACACTTTTTTTTTTGCAATAAAAGTTTTACATAAATGAATAAAAGCTGACAATTGCAAGCACCCCTATCAATGGTAAATCGTTTATCTCAACCCTTTAACTGCTGCTTTGTCTGGAAAGCTTGATCGGTTACAGTGGTAGTAAACTACCACTTTAACCCCCTTCGCACCTAAGGGTAAAACAAATGTTATGCATTGATCTAGCTATTTTTTATTTTTTTTTCATTAATGTTATTATTTTTTTCTACACGCATTTGTTTATTTTTCTCCCTGCAAGGAGAGAGAGATACAATGTATTTCTACTCTTCATTAACAGAGAAAGAAACACAGGTGTGGGCTTCAGAATGACTGATCACTGTGGTAGCCAGTCAGAGGCTATTGCAGCGATCAGGTGACCTGGATTCGAGAGTTTAGGGTACCAAATGTTAGTATTTGCAGCGTGCTCCCAGAACAAAGACAGATACATATATATGGGGCCCCATGGAAAAAATCCCAGTAAAATGGGTCCGCATATTATTATTATATTATACAGGTTTTATATAGCGCCAACAGTTTGCTCAGCGCTTTACAACATGAGGGCAGACATTACAGTTACATTACAATTTGGTACAAGAGGAATCAAAGGGCCCTGCTCATTAGAGCTTACAATCTAAAAAGGAAGGGTCAATTGATACAAAAGGTAATAGCTGTGGGGGGATGAGCTGATGGAGGAAGTAAAACAGTGTTAGTTAGAAGCAGGATAGGCTTACGGTATATAGGCATATATGCGTACTGTCAGCGTGAATGGGTTAAACTTGTATCTATGTGTAAGCTTACAATAAGACTTACCTGTAGGTAAAATGAAAATCTCCTAAACGTGCGCCATTTAGGAGATGTTCACATCAGCAATAGCCAATGATGACACTGGTGCATGCGCAGTGATGCCTTGCATGCAGGCCATTCAGACAACTGGAGCATGCAAACCTGGATGGAGGACAGAGTGAAGGTGGAAGCACATAATGTACCATTATGTGGTACATACTAGCACATTATGGCAATAACCTGCAGGGGACCCAGGTGCAATCCCCACCTCCTCTATGACAGTGTCCACTGTGGTAATTTCTTTCCACAACTAGAAGTCCACAGTTTTCTGGGTTGAATGACTCCCAGTACCATTCAACCAAGAAGACTGAGGACATCCTGTGACTACAGATTATCATTGACCTGGCCCTGAGGGAGAAACACCATGTTGCCCTGCCCCCACACTTTAATAAAGTCAGCACTGATGTCTGGGCTTTATTGAATACCCAGCTTTAGCTGAGATTCAAAGAAACCTTATAAGTCACATGACCAGCCCAAAAACATCTGGATAAGTATACTTTAATAATTTAAAAACATAAAATACAGTAATGTTTCCCCATGGGAGCCCAGAGTTGAGTCTTAAAATTATCCACAGTGCTATGAGCCCAGTCTTACTGTAGAATATAGAACCTGATTCTCCAAGCACCTCCTCTAGGACCAACAAAAATATCAAATTATATCGTCTTCCTATATATAAACAAATGTTTTTCTACCAATACAATCTATTTTATTTTATGTATTTATTTTTGAGATTTTATTTACTTTCTATGCTTCTTTCTTTCCCTCTTGTATTCTTCTTGTTATGTTCTTCTGTTTGCAGGTCAAGGAACACCAATTATCTTGATACCATTCAGGTCTTCCTCCCCCTCACTGCCACCCTCTGTACTTCTCTTTACAAGGGTGGCAATCCTTTGTGTTCGTATTATAGTAAAGTGTACATAAACCCAGGAACAATATATTACAGCTTACCAGTCCATAGATGTGGTACATTCATTTTCTTTTGTAGGCTTTTTTTTTTTTTTACCTTGTAGCCTTTACAGCAACAAAATTCCTGTTCTAGGGTGACAACGATTACTCACTGCACTGTATAAATGGAGGAGCAGTAGGGTCAACCTAGGCCGCTCTCTAATTTTGGCTACAGAACACCTTTATTTCTCCTTACCTCTACATGTGGGGTGTTTTGTAGTCCGCAGTAGAGAACTGGGCAGGACAGATATTGCTTGAAATTTCAGCACCACAGAGTGGGAAAGCACAGAAAGAAATGAGCTTGCTAGATTTCTGGCAAGACGAAGAAGGATTTTTTTGCAACTCAGGGCAAAATTAAAAAAGAAAAGCGTTAGGTAGGGCAGGACTTCCTCTCTGGTAGTGTCCTCTATGGTAATTTCTTTCCATCATTAGATGCCCACAATTTTCTGGGTTAAATGACTCCCAGTACTATTCAACCAAGAAGACTGAGGACATCCTGTGACTACAGCGTATTACTGACTTGGCCCTGAAGGGGCAACACCATGTTGCCCTTCACTCACAGTGTAATAAAGTTAGCACTGATGTCTTGGCTTTATTGAGGAATGCCCAGCTTTAGTGAACATCCAAAGAAGACCTTATAAGTCACATGACCAGCCTGAAGACATCTGCATAAGGTAAGTATATATATAAAAAAATACAGTCATGTTGCCTCAATGGGGGAACACTGGGAGCTAGCACTGGGAGCCTCATAATCATCTACAGTGCTATGAGCCCAGACTTGCTGTGTAATATAGAACCTTGTCATTTTTAGATCTAGATGGGATTCCAGCCCAAGTGAAACATTTAGGACCAACAAAAATATCAAACGATATGGTCTTTCCATAATTAGACAAATTTTTTTCTACCAAGATATTTTATTTTCTATATTTTTGTGTATTATTTACTTTCTATGCTTCTTTCTTTCCCTCCTGTATTCTTCTTGTTATAATCTTCTGTTTGCAGGTCAATTATCTTAATACCATTCAGGTCTTCATCTCCTTCACTGCCACCCTCTGCACTTCTGCTTACAAAGGTGACAATCCTTTGTGTCTATGTTATAATAAAGTGTACATAAATCCAGGAACAATATATTACAGTTTACCAGTCCTTAGACTTTTGTGGTACATTTTTTTTCTTTTGTAGGCTTTTTTTTCACCTTGTAGCCTTTACAATAACACATTTCCTGTCCTAGGGTGACAACTTTTACTCGCTGCACTGTATCTATGAAGGATCAATGAGGTCACCCTAGGCTGCTCTCTAATTTTGGCTACAGAACACCTTCATTTATCCTCATCTCTACATGGGGTTTTGTAGTCCGCATTAGAAAACTGGACAGGACAGATAATGCATGAGATTTCAGTATCACAGAGGCAGAAATCACAGAAAGAAATGAGCTTGCTGGATTTCTGGCAAGATGAAGGATTTTTTGAAATGATGACAAATTTAAAAGATCAAATAGAAGCAAGTGAGAGAAGTCCATTGTTAGGGTTTACATGCACTTGAGGTTCAAGAGTAGGTACAATTTTCAGAATAGTTAATTCAATGGTAGGTGAATGTTTGTTCAAACAAGGTTATGTCCACCATAGTCCATTCATCGGTAAGTTGGGTAAATCAGCATGCAATTTCATGTATTACATTTATGCCCAAACATTCTTGTAATCACCCAGCCCCATGTCGCACTCATGTTGCGCTCTTGTGATAGAGGTGTAATCACTCAGTCTGTTTTCTGGCAGATTATGGTTAAGGAGCCATACTGGCATGCCAACATGATCAAAATCCCAACAGACGTTGGCAGTTCTGAGATGAGATCTGGCATCACCTAAACTGACATAACTGAAGGTTATTACATTGTGAACTAATCATAATTTACACAAAGGACTGAGGGAAATTCTTGTGTTGTATGTTAATGTATTGAGATGCTGGAGATGACATTAATGAATTATGATTCCTTATTATGATAATTAGGTGTTTTGGATGTAATTAGATAGTTATAATGAGCTATAGTCCAGAACTGATCTAATGAGATAACGGGGTGCTAATAAAATCATACCTGATTAACTAATATGACTGGCATGTCAACAAGACACATCTGACACAATGGCACGTAGTTGCGGCATTTGTGTCTGTCAATAATACACCTCTTGTTGAAAGTATCCATGTAATTTTTTTGTATATAATACTTGTATAGACAACACATTGTGACATAACAACTTGCTATTTATGCAACCTTATAGTGTAAAAAGTAATCCTGCGCTGCCTCTATACAACTAGCAGCTAACACAGCAAACAGATATTTGGCTTTGAACAGAAAGAATTACATAGTGTAGCACTAAATGTTCAAGTCAGAAATTACAATGACGACCAAACTGTGTGAATAAATATTGGGATATAATCCCTGATTAGTGATATTCAATCTAAAAGTGAAAACAATATCATATATTGGTGCAAAACAACACATGTGAATGTTTTTCAAAAGTCCATACAGGAAACAGTTGAGAGTCCACTGTGTGTCAACAGAAAGAAAATTGTGAAAGACATTGAAGAACTTCAAAACATCGTGCTGATATCCAAATAGTGAACATAGACTGGTATGAAAAGTGAAGTGAACCGCCACAGATGAAATGAAGGCTTACCGGAGGTTTTGAACTCAAGAGAACATATGTTCCGTGAATCAAAGAAGCTTGTGTTGTCAAACGACAAGCAGGGTAAAGACTTGGGAATCCTCAGTAACTAGACCATATGACATCCAGATATTCCTAGAATCTCAATCTCCATAGAAGGGTAATTCAATACAGGATGGTGTCAGGTTCTCACCAATATGGTATAAATGATCTATGGTGCCAAGATATTCCAGTGGTCCTTCCAGTACACCTCAGATATTGGCCCCAGAGCATAGTTTGGCTGCCAAAACCCATGTTCTGTTTTGTCTCAATATATGATATTGTTTTCACTTTTATATTGAATATCACTATTCAGGGATTTTTTTTTTTTGCTACGTCAGCGAGATTTTCACGAGGCCCCAATCAACTTTACGTTCATTTACAACTTCCTCGTCTTCACATCATTGTAGCGTTATATTTTTACATTTAATACGTTTCTTTTTTTTTTCTCCCCTTTTTTTCCTTACGTCTTAGTGTACATAAGCACTTTAAGAATACAATAATATGTCACAATTACAGAAATAATTTCTCATGCAATTTACTGTTATCCTTATCTTCTATGAATTATCATCCTTTTTATCATTAACCCATCCCTCCTCTCCATTTCCCTTTAACATTACTAAACTACTGCAATCTTCTCTTTTTCTTTCCCCATTCCTTCCCCTTCCTCTCCTCTCCTCCCCTTCTTCTCCGACTCCCTATCTCTTTTCCTCTACTTCCCCACTTCTTTCCTTCCCCTCCCTCCTTCTCACTACCTTCACCTTTATTACCTCATCTTTATGTTACTTTTTAGGAGGTTTACTCATAGCATAAATTAGAGTCTATATCCCCATTCTTAATTCTCCGACTCGTTTCTAATCTAAGGGGTATCCCATCTCATCAGCTCATGGTCTCCATATTTTTTCAAACTCTCTCAAATTCCCCCTTTTTACATATATTGTCTTCTCCTTCCAAATTAGTTCACAGATATCTTGGATCCATTCACTCACCAATGGGGCCCTCTCCGCCTGCCATCTTTGTGCTATTATTCTACGTGCTTGGAACAGGCAACGCACAACTGCCACCGTAGTGCATTTTTGTTCTCCCCGCGCCTCCCTGTATCCCAGCACGCAGATTATCGGGTCCATTTCTAATTTTACCTCAAAGACTTTATTTATAGTTTCCACCACTCCCCGCCAGTATTGAAACAGTTTCGGACAACGCCACATCATGTGCACAAGATCTCCCTGTCTTTGACACCTGGGGCATCTATCATCATCTCTCCTACCGAACTGATATAGTCTCTTAGGGGTATAGTAAGCCCTTTGCACCAGCATCAGATGCAAGATTTTTTGTGAGGGGGAGACTGATGTCGTTGGCCCTAATTCCATTATTCTCCTCCACTGCCCATCTGATATTTCCCCCAAATCCTCTTCCCATTTCCTCTTCTGTTTCGAGTGGTCCCCTTCCTGGTTGACATTTAAACATAATTGTTTATATATTGCCGATATACACCCGCTGGCCTTATCCATTGTAGGTAACTCCCGAAGTAGAAGTATTTTATCCCACACTGGCATATGTGTCCCGAACTGGGCTGCCAGCGCGTGCCTCAGCTGAAGGTATCTAAAGAAGGATTGTTGTGGTAAGTTATATTCCTCCTTTAGGTCCAAAAATGACCTTAGGGTATTACCGTCATAAAGTTGGATCAGCTTCGTTATACCCTGGCTTTCCCAATTTTTAATCTTTCCTATTGAGATTAGTTCCGGGAGATTTTTATTATCCCATAACGGCGTAAATTCTGACAAGCCCGTGTACCCCATTAATGTTTTTACTGTTTTCCACACTTTACCCATCATAAGGGTTACGGAATTTTTATGCCGAAAGGAGTCAGCCTCTAGTACCTCGGCCACTGTTTTGTAAGGGGCGCCTATCATCATAATCCCTCTTACTAAATTACTTCCAGATTCCAAATCACAACCTGCCAGGTGCTGCAGCTGCGCTGCCAGATAATAATTCCTGGGTTGCGGCACCGCTAAGCCCCCTCTATCTATTGGAAGCTGCAGCGTCTGGAGCCGGATCCGAGCTGTGCCCTTCTTCCAGATAAGTTCCCGAAAGAGGGTTTCCAGTTTCTTAAACCATTTTTTACATATCCACACTGGAGCGTTGCGCAAAATGTACAGCAGTTGAGGCAGCCATATCATCTTAATCAGGCTACACCGGCCCGCCACCGATAAAGGAAGCCGGCTCCAGACATCACACTTTTGTTTAAATTTATTTAATAGAGGCAATAAGTTTTTATTAATATACTGATCGGGATTTACTGTCAAGTATATACCTAAATATTTCATAGCTTCCACCACCTTTACCTGGGGAGCTCCTGGCGCAGTCACATCAACTGGGGGGTCAACTCGGAGCAGTTCTGATTTCCCCCAGTTTATATCAAGCCCCGTAAACCTTCCCGAAACCTTCTACTAATTTAACTGCCTGCCCCAGGGATTGATCGGTATCCCCCAAAAAAAGGAGGACATCGTCCGCATATAGAGCGATCTTTTCCTGTCTCTCTCCCTTTATTTGGAACCCTGTTATCCCCGGGTCCAACCTAACAGCTGTTGCCAATGGCTCCATAGCAAGCGCAAAGAGCAGAGGAGACAATGGGCAACCTTGCCTTGTCCCCCTGCTCATTTCGATCTTTTCGGAGAGCTTGTTATTGACCCTTACCCTTGCACTAGGGGCGTAGTACATCATTTTGATCCATCCTATAAAGGAGGGCCCGAATCCTATTTTCTCCAGTACGCACCATAAATACTCCCACTCTATACTGTCGAATGCCTTAGTTACATCCAATGACATTATAGCTCTTGCCCCCATGTTCTCTGACGGAGTCTGCATATTCAAGAAAGCCCTTCTGATGTTCATGCCAGTAGTTCTTCCCTGAATGAATCCCGTTTGGTCTGGATGAACCAATTTAGTAATGAATTGATTCAGTCTATTTGATAAAACCTTGGCTAGTATTTTAACCACTTGCCGACTGCCGCACGCCGATGTACGTCGGCAGAATGGCACGGGCAGGCATAAGCACATACATGTACGTGATTTGCCTCCCGCGGGTCGGGGGCCCGATCGGGCCCCCGCCCGGTGCCTGCGGCGGTCGGTTTTCGTTCGGGAGCGATCCCGGACGAGGGGACGGCCATTCATTCATGGCCACCCCCTCGCGATCGCTCCCGACGAATGGAAATCCCCGGTGACATCACTTCCTCTCCTGTAATGTAAACACAGGAGAGGAAGTGATGTATTCTCTCCTCCGTGTCGGTATTTTTCGTTCCGACACGGAGGAGAGCGGATCAGTGAGTTGCACCAACACATCCCACACACAGTAGAACATGCCAGGCACACTCACACCCCCCCTTTACCCCCCGATCACCCCCCCAATTACCCCTGCCCCCCAGTCACAGTGACACCAATGTCATTTTTTTTTTTTTTTTTTTGCATTGGTGTCATTTGTGACTGTAATAACTGTTAGGGCAGTTAGGGTTAGCCCCCTTTAGTTCTAATGTACCCCCCTAACCCCCCCAATAAAGGTTTAACCCCGTGATCACCCCCCGTCGCCAGTGTCACTAAGGCTGGGTTCACATTGCAGCGGTTTATGAGAACGAATGTGATTCGCACCGCACTGCAGTGCAAATCACATCCGATCTCTGTGCGATTCGAGTTCAGCCATTCGCCGCACCCGCCGCACCCGCCGCACCCGCCGCAAATTCGCACGGGACCCTTTTTTTGGCCCGCAGCAGAATCGGATCGCATGGGTGTTCACACCATGCGATCCGAGTTTGCAGATCGCACTGCGATATGCGAACTGATCTGGGGGTGTCAGTAACATTTCACTGACACTCCCAGCAGTTCGCATAGGGCAGTGTGAACTGCCGCCGGGAGGCATGCGATGCGGGAACCCGCCGCGGATTCGCGGCGTTTCCGCATCGCTCCAGTGTGAACCCAGCCTAATAAGCGATCATTTTTCTGATCGCCGTATTAGTGTCACAGGTGACGCTAGTTAGGCAGGTAGGTATTTAGGTTCGCCGCAGCTTTTTATAGCGCTAGGGACCCCCATATACTACCGCATAAAGCCCCCTGATTGCCCCCTAGTTAACCCTTTCACCAGTGATCACCATATAACTGTTACAGGTGACGCTGGTTGGTTAGTTATTTTTTTATAGTTTCAGGGCACCCGCCATTTATTACCTAATAAAGGTTTAACCCCCTGATCACCCGGCAGGTGTCATTTGTGACTAATAACTGTTAGGGCAGTTAGGGTTAGCCCCCTTTAGTTCTAAGGTACCCCCCTAACCCCCCCAATAAAGGTTTAACCCCGTGATCACCCCCCGTCGCCAGTGTCACTAAGGCTGGGTTCACATTGCAGCGGTTTATGAGAACGGATGTGATTCGCACCGCACTGCAGTGCAAATCACATCCGATCTCTGTGCGATTCGAGTTCAGCTATACAGATAGTATGGCTGAATTCGTGTCGCACCCGCCGCACCCGCCGCAAACTCGCACGGGACCCTTTTTTTGGTCCGCAGCAGAATCGGATCGCATGGGTGTTCACACCATGCGATCCAAGTTTGCAGATCGCACTGCGATATGCGAACTGATCTGGGGGTGTCATTAACATTTCACTGACACTCCCAGCAGTTCGCATAGGGCAGTGTGAACTGCCGCCGGGAGGCATGCGATGCGGGAACCCGCCGCGCATTCGTGGCGTTCCCGCATCGCTCCAGTGTGAACCCAGCCTAATAAGCGATCGTTTTTCTGATCGCTGTATTAGTGTCACAGGTGACGCTAGTTAGGCAGGTAGGTATTTAGGTTCGCCGCAGCTTTTTATAGCGCCAGGGACCCCCATATACTACCGCATAAAGCCCCCTGATTGCCCCCTAGTTAACCCTTTCACCAGTGATCACCATATAACTGTTACAGGTGACGCTGGTTGGTTAGTTATTTTTTTATAGTTTCAGGGCACCCGCCATTTATTACCTAGTCTCACTAGTGTACCCCTAAATTTAGGGGTGTCTACTTTCTAAAATGGGGTCATTTGGGGGGGGGGGGTTTGTGCCATCTTGGCATTTTATGGCCTTCAAAACTGTAACGCCCTTAGAAAGCCTGAAGGCGGTGCTTGGTTTTTGGGGCCCCGTACGCGGCTAGGCTCCCAAAAAGTCCCACATATGTGGTATCCCCGTACTCAGGAGAAGCAGCAGAATTTATTTTGGGGTGTCATTTCACATATGCCCATGGCATGCGTGAGCAATATATCATTTAGTGACAACTTTGTGAAAAAAAAAAAAAGTTTGTAATTTTCCCGCAACTTGTGGCAAAATATAAAATATTCCATGGACTCAACATGCCTCTCAGCAAATAGCTTGGGGTGTCTACTTTCTAAAATGGGGTCATTTGTGGGGGTTTTGTGCCATCTTGGCATTTTATGGCCTTCAAAACTGTAATAGGTAGTGAGAAGTGAACTCAAAAAATTACGCCCTTAGAAAGCCTGAAGGCGGTGCTTGGTTTTCGGGGCCCCGTACGCGGCTAGGCTCCCAAAAAGTCCCACATATGTGGTATCCCCGTACTCAGGAGAAGCAGCAGAATTTATTTTGGGGTGTCATTTCACATATGCCCATGGCATGCATGAGCAATATATCATTTAGTGACAACTTTGTGAGAAAAAAAAAAAAAAAAAAAAAGTTTGTAATTTTCCCGCAACTTGTGGCAAAATATAAAATATTCCATGGACTCAACATGCCTCTCAGCAAATAGCTTGGGGTGTCTACTTTCTAAAATGGGGTCATTTGTGGGGGTTTTGTGCCATCTTGGCATTTTATGGCCTTCAAAACTGTAATAGGTAGTGAGGCGTGAAATCAAAAATTTACGCCCTTAGAAAGCCTGAAGGCGGTGCTTGGTTTTCGGGGCCCTGTACGCGACTAGGCTCCCAAAAAGTCCCACATATGTGGTATCCCCGTACTCAGGAGAAGCAGCAGAATTTATTTTGGGGTGTCATTTCACATACGCCCATAGCATGTGTGAGCAATATATCATTTAGTGACAACTTTGTGTAAAAAAAAAAATAAAATTTTTTTTTTGTCATTATTCAATCGCTTGAGGCAAAAAAATAAAATATTCAATGGGCTCAACATGCCTCTTATCAATTTCCTTAGGGGGTCTACTTTCCAAAATGGGGTCATTTGGGGGGGTTTTGTACTGCCCTGTCATTTTAGCACCTCAAGAAATGAGATAGGCAGTCGTAAACTAAAAGCTGCGTAAATTCCAGAAAACGTACCTTAGTTTGTAGATGTGACAACTTTTGCGCAAACCAATAAATATACAATTATTGACTTTTTTTTTACCAAAGACATGTGGCTGAATACATTTTGGCCTAAATGTATGACTAAAATTGAGTTTATTGGATTTTTCTAATAACAAAAAGTAGAAAATATCATTTTTTTTCAAAATTTGCGGTCTTTTTACGTTTATATCGCAAAAAATAAAAATCGCAGAGGCAATCAAATACCATCAAAAGAAAGCTCTATTTGTGGGAAGAAAAGGACGCAAATTTTGTTTGGGTACAACATTGCATGACCGCGCAATTACCAGTTAAAGCAGCGCAGTGCCAAAGTGTAAAAAGACCTCTGGTCATTTACCAGCAAAATGGTCCGGTCTGAAAGTGGTTAACATCCGAATTCAATAGCGAAATCGGCCGATATGAAGCGACCTCTAATGGATCCTTTTCTGGTTTAGGAATCACGATAATAATAGCTTCTGTCATCGAGGCAGGCAGTTTACCCTTCTCCGCGGCACCCCTTAATGTCTTATACAATTCTGGGAGCAGTGTCTCTCCATAGTATCTATATATCTCGCCCGGTAACCCGTCAGGTCCTGGGGCCTTTTGGTTAGCCATCCCGGACGCTGCTTGTTGTAGCTCACTAAGGGTTATCGGGGCGTCTAGCACTTCCCTCTCCTCTTGGGTAAGGGTCACCATTCCATTCCCTCCAAGAAGTTATCCATTTCCCTTTTCTCCCGCATGCCTTGTGATTGATACAGTTCTTGATAATAAGCTCTAAAGGTTTCTACTATGTCTTCAACACTTAAGGACAGTGCCCCTATCCTAGTTCTAATTCTAGTAACGACTGACGGCGGTGAGTTTGTTTTCACCAACTTGGCCAACATTCTACCCACCCCCTCCCCCTCCCCAAAATAACGCTGCCTCTGACACATACGCTTACTCTCTTCCTTTTTTGTAACTGCTATCTTATACCCTTGTTGTTTAGTTAGCCATATTTTTTGGTTTTCTGGGGTTGGGTCTTTTACATAGTTATTTTCAGCCTTGATCAGTTCCTTCCTGATACATTCCTCCCAGACCCTTGCTTTTCGCTTGATTCCTGCTACCTGCTGGATCAGGATGCCCCTAAGAAAAGCCTTTAGGGCATCCCATGTTACACTAATTGGAGCAGTACCCGTATTAAACCCTATAAACTCTTGAATTTTTGATGAAATCTCCTCTACGTCTTTTATTAATTCAAGCCAGAATGGGCTGATTTTCCATCCTCCTTGTGTAATATTTTCCCCGGTGTTTAAGGACACCACTAACAGCGAGTGGTCAGAGACTCCTCTGGGCATATATGCTATGTTCCTTATATTTTGTACTAATTCTGCGTTTCCTAAGGCCAGGTCTATTCTAGAGAGGGTAAGATACGATCCTGAAAAACAGGAGTATTGTTTAACTCTCAGGTTTCTCTCTCTCTCCATACATCCATTAGTCCCATTTCCTTCAAAAAGCAACTCAACCTGGTTACTCCCGTATTCCTGGTTCGCATCCTGGGGGGAAACCTATCAATCTCTTCATCAAGGACTTCGTTAAAGTCACCCAGCGCTATAATTGGAATATCTTCCTTGTCCCCGATAAATTCCATTAATCTATACATAACCTCCATTTTAAACGGTGGAGGGATATATATATTCGCCAAGATACAACATCTACCCTCCAATACGCCATATAGGAAAATATATCGGCCCATTTCATCAATACTGGCCTGCCTGCAGGAGAAGCTCACTCCATCTTTTATTATCACACTCACTCCTCTTGAATAAGAGGTATATACTGAGTGATACTGCTGTTGAAATTTCCTGTTTTTTATTTGCGATATAGACAACTTTGTCAAGTGTGTCTCCTGCAAGCAGGCCAGTCCCACATTGAACCTCTCCAGCATGGAAAAGACAGCCGCTTTCTTAATAGTACTACCCAGGCCCCTCATATTCCATGACCCAATATTAAGTGTTTTAACCTGTATCATCTATCGGAGAAAAAAGAAAAAACAAAAGGGAGAAAATTGGCCCAAGGAGAAAAGAGCGGAGCGGGTAAACAGAGCAGATATACATAACAGCAACAAAAAAAAAAAAAGAGAAAAAAAAATCCTACAAATATCACCATAATCCAAGTGCACCCGTGTACATTTCTCCTCCTTTTGATAATTCAGTGCTCTATTTACTTGTACATTAACTTTAACCCTTGGGTGTATATCTTTATCAAAGTGCAGACTAGTGTTTGTCTCCTTCTTCTGATCATGTAACGTGCAGTGTTCATTATTTACCTTCTCATAATATTTTACAAACATTTTACCCATCCCCCTCCCCCCCACATCCCCTCCCCCCATCCCGTCCCACCCCTACCGCCCTCCCCTTCCACCACCTACCTAGGTGCTCCCAAGGGGGATTATACGTGACCTTACCCTCCATACACCTTTTTTTTTTTCTTTTTTCCCAATCACCCATGTGCCGCCCCCACTGTCTCCCTTCCAACGTTCATCAAATTTACCTCCCACTTCCCATTATTTTTAATCATACCACTGTTCCCCTCCCCTTTCTATTATATCCATATTGCCCCTCTTCCCCTACTCTCTTTCCCCTCTCCCCTCCCGCTCCCCCCCCACCCCCTCTCGCTGATTTGCCTCTCTTTCCCCCTGGTTTCTCTGTAGGGTCTCCTTATTGGCTTCCAACCATAGTGATGCCCCAGTTGGGGAGTCAAATATCTGAGTCCCATTCGGCGTCATCACCCGCAGTCTCGCTGGGTATAAAAGTGCATATGATACTCTATACGTCTGTAATGTGGATTTAATTCCACGGAATTCCGCCCTGCGTCTCTGCAATTCAGGAGAATAATCTGGATACAATGAGATCTTCGTGCCTTTGTAAGAGATGTCCCCCATCTCTCTCGCTTTACGCATCAATGTCACCTTGTCTTTGTAATTAAAGAACTTCAGCAGCATAGGTCTAGGACGGCCTCCTGGAGGCGGAGCTCTAAAGGGAACCCGGTGGGCCCGTTCTAGCGAAAAAAAGGGTGAGAAGCTTTCCCTACCAAAAAGTTCAATAAACCAGACTTCCAGGAATTTTATGGGATCAGGGCCTTCGTTTTTCTCAGGTAACCCCATCATCCTGATATTATCTCGTCGGGACCTGTTTTCTATTTCATCCATTTTAATGGCATAGCTGCCCAATTGCTTTCCCATACTCTTAATCTCTAACTGTATTGGATGAACGTCGTCTTCCAACTGGCTTATCCTTGTTTCCAAAGCAGTAGTTCTCTCCACTACTTTTTGAATGTCTTGGCGGACCATTACCAGTTCCTCCTTCATTCCTGTTAATTGAGCGGCCATTTCACCCAGTGCAGATTTACATGCATTAACCGCTTGTAAAACATCCTTCAGTGTTGGGGATTCCTCCGCAGGTGTACTGGTGCTCAGGGCGAGTTCCGAATCACTTTGGGTATCCCCCTGATTTTTATTACTCTTACTCTTATGTCCGCTAGCTACCAGAGGCATTATAGTTGGTTGACCTTGGCTTTTCCTATCAGTGGGGACCCCCTGTGGAATTTTTGATTGCACTGTCTGTCCTCCCTTTGTTGGGGTTTGACCAGGTGTATGAACATACCACTCTAACTTTGCTGCAGCAGCAGCTGCTGTCTGATTATTCTTTTCTTTAGAGGAGCGCAGTTGTTGTGGCCCCACATTATCCTGCGCTGCTTCCTCTCCTCGACGCCTCGACATATTAACTTACTGTTAGAGTTAGAGTATATTAAGAAAAAAAAAAAAAAGGGGGGGGAGGATCCAATGAGACCCTTCCAAATTCCAGGGGGGGAGAGAGGAATATGCGGGAAAGAATGAGAAAAAGAAAAAAGAGAGAAAAAAAAACAAAATAAAAAGGGATAGAAGGTCCTTAATTATAAGGTTATCGGGGTTAATAACGATTCAATGCTGAGTTTCGTTTTTTTTTTCCTTTTCCCTTAAAAAACTGGCTGTTAGGTGCCGGCCCTTAGTAAAAAACATACGGCTGTATACATAACTGTAGAATTTTTAGCTGGGTTATTCATCCGAAGAAAAATACTTTATAAGTCTCTTATTTCAAAAAGACAAATAAAAAGGCGTTGCTAAGTACAAACATAGATACGGTTTAAATCCCAAATATCTGCAGCGTTTATCTTGATGAGATATATACAGTTCAGTTCAGTATATGCAATTTAGTATATCCTAGGGGCTTAATATCCTCAGCATCAGATTGTTTGTGACAGTGATTTAATAGGACAAAAAAGAGCTGACCTGTTGCTGTTTATTCCGATCGTCTCCTGTATCCCCGATCCAAATTAGTCAGATCTGTCTTCTGGCAGGTAGAGGGGAAAATAACAGGATACCAATAGCCAAAGAGCATACACTATGCCTCCCAGCCCCCCGTCTCACCGCGCAAGGTACCGGCCCTTCCGGGAGCGCTCCGCCGCTCTCTGCCACTCTGAGAGCGGCGTCTCCGCTCTCCACTCCTTCGCCTCCTTCCGGGTTGCACAACCTCGGCCAACTTCGGCCGTTTCCGGAGCGCTCTTCGGCTCCTCAGCGCCACCCGAGGCTCCACAAACAACCTCCGCTCGCCGTGTTCTCCCACCGCTCGCTCGGCACCTCTTCAGTCAGCAGCCCTCAGCACTTTCGACGTGGGAGAGACAACATGGGGGCGGCTTACTCACATCTCCTCACTCTCACATGCCGCACACCACTCACGTCCGGCCACTCCCCCCAACTATTCAGGGATTTATATCTCAATATTTATTCACACAGTTTGGTCGTCATTGTAATTTCTGACTTGGACATTTAGCGCTACACTATGTATTTTTTTCATTTATACAACCTTCACAGTCTAATAATGTTTTAATTTACTGTCAAATTAAGCCCTACCCACCTCACTCAAAATCTTTGCCAACTTTCAAATGACAGTCTATCTATAAATGGGTAGGTGTGGTAGTCAAGATTTGATAGGAAATACATACAATATGTCATTCCCTTACTGTCATTGTAAATTGCACAATTTTCTGTATCTCCAACAGTTTATGCCCACACAAAGGTTACTTTTGGTATAATAGTTTATCATGCAGTATAGCTGTTGGGTAGTGTTCTTGAATGCCAGGCAATGGCCAAAAAAGGGCTGTGGTGAAGATTGGCACCAGGGGTATTGCTAGTATTTTGAAAGATCTGGGGAATATTTGGACACCTAGAGCAGAGAAATGAGGCAGTGTGCATCAGGGCTGTGTAATGCACAGCATACAGGGGTCAGGAATCTGGATTGCACAGAATGCACTGGTCAGGATTGCATATCGCAAAGAGTGCAGGAGTCATAAGTGTGTAGTGTATCACACAGAGTGCAAGGGTTGGCAGTATGTGGCATACAAGAGAGCCTATGGGATGCAGAGGTCAGGGTTTCTAGTGAAAGTAAACAAAACTAAAAAACACATTTCAGAAAAAAGTGTCACCAAATAGTGAAAAAATAATAATTTCTCAGTGACAGGTGCACTCATAAACACATAAACATTATGCATATAAATATTACTGAAAAACATGTGGTGCTATCAATATAAAGTGCATACATTCAGAACAATTAATTAACCGACAGGGATGAGCTTTATGTTCAACTCGAACATTGGCTATTCGCCAGTTCGCCGAACAGCGAACAATTTTGGGTGTTCGCGGCAAATTCGAAAGCCGGGAGAAATCAAAAGTGCTATTTTTTTTTTTAAATCAGAAAAAAGGTTTTATTGAAAAACCAAACAACAATACAGTCAGATAAAATCACAATGTGGCATGCAGGTACAGTATAGAAAGTATTACATGTGACATAAGCTGTAAGACAATCAACTGTATACATGCAATAAACTTGGTCACAATGGTGATGCCTACTGTTCTGGAGATACTGAGCAGTATTTTTGGATTGTTCATCTAGAATCGTGAGAACTATTACAGAATTTTTTTTTCATTTTTAAACTTCTAACAATGAATCCAGTAATGTAAATCTCAGAATCCATGATCCTCATTCAGATATAAAACCAGAAAAAATAAAAGTAACAAGAAAAGAAAATATAACGTCTTTACTCTTTTTTTTTTTTGTAATAGCATTTATGCATTCACCATGACTCTCTACGTATATATATACAGCTCATGTACGTCTTACATGAGCGATTATTTTGGTCATGCCCACCTCTTGATATATTACATCTGTAGTAATCTATCTTTAATTAACTGGGTTGGGGCTAGCCCCGGAGTGTCTAACCAAGGCTGCCATAGTGCAAAAAAAATTTCAAGGACATTCCTATGTTGATAGGTGAGTTTTTCTCTTATCAGCATGTTATTTACTATCTCTACCCAACCCTTCCCTGTAGGTACCCTAGGAGTTATCCAGAATCTCGCAATCGCCTTTCTAGCTAGGTATAGGCGCAGAACTGCAGTATGGCCATTTGGCGAGAGAGAGGGTATCTCCAGGGCACCAAGGAGACAAATAACTGGGTCTTGCAGAACCGGGATCTGAAATACTTGGGAAATAGTTGTCAAGACATACTGCCAGTATCTGAACAGTTTTGGGCATTTCCACATCATATGCAGAAAGTCCCCTTCATCTCTGTTACATTTTGGGCACAGTGGGGAGACTCTGAATCCCCATGTATGTAGCTTAGATGGTGTTCTATAAACTCTATGTAATAAGAATAAGTGTGATAGCCTATGTGACGTAGATACTGAAACTAGTGAAGCGGATGTCTGACATAGTTCCCACTTTTCTTCATCGATAGGACCCAGGTCTTTTTCCCACCCTCTTCTGCAGGGTAGTTTTGAGGGATCGTGTGTTGATTGGATTAGTTTAGCATATACGCTCGAGATCATGCCTTTCCTGTCTCCCGACAACAGCACATCAGACATTAGAGGATGTGTCACTGCCGCAAGAGAGGACGATCTAATTTCGCTGTGTACTGCATGCCTGAGCTGCAGGTATTGGTAAAACTGAGTTCTAGGGATTGCAAATTCCTCTTGAATGTCCGTAAAGGATTTAAATACAGCACCACTGAACAGCTGGGGGACGTAACGCACCCCCATTGTCTCCCACTGTTGAAAATGTATACGTTTGTACAGTTCCTTATAGTATTTATTCCTCCATATGGGGGTGAATGAACATGTACCTCTTATTTTAAGAATGGATCTGATGTACCTCCACAGTGTATTCAGCAACGCTATCGTAGGGAGAGTCTCTGGTGCATGAGTGAGACCTGCCTCCTGGTGTGACAAGGCTGAGAGTGTAGAGTCTTGGGTAATCTACAGTGGAAGCGCACGTTAGTGTCTTAAAAAAATGGCCTGGTCTGGTATGGATTTTAAGGGTAGCCCCGCAACAAAATTGTAAAAAATGGCATGGGGTCCCCCCAAAAATCCATACCAGACCTTTATCCGAGCACACAACCTGGCAGGCTGCAGGAAAAGAGGGGTAACGAGAGCGCCCCCCCTCCTGAACCATACCAGGCCACATGCCCTCAAAATTGGGAGGGTGCTTTGAGGTAGCCCCTCAAAGCACTTTGTCCCCATGTTGATGGGGAGAAGGGCATCATCCCCACAACCCTTGCCCGGTGGTTGTGAGGGTCTGCAGGCAGGGGGCTTATTGGAATCTTATTGGAATCTGGAAGCCCCCTTTAACAAGGGGACCCCCAGATCGTGCCCCCCTCCCCGTGTGAATTGGTAATTGGGTACAAATGTACCCCTACCATTTCACAAAAAAGTGACAAAAAGGTTAAAAAAGAGATGGTTTTTGACAAATCTTTTATTAAATTCTTATTTCTTCTGGTCTTCCTTCCGTGTTCTTCTTGTTCCTCCAACTTCTTCTTCTCCATCTTCTTCTCCATCTTCTTCTTCATCTTCTTCTTCCTCCGCTCTTCTCATCCTGCATCTTGCTCCAGCTTCTTCTCCATGCCGTCCGCACGATCCATCTCTGTGGGATGCTTTGATTCTTCTGACACTTCTTAAATAATGGAGGATGGGCCACCCAGTGACCCCGCCCTCCTCTGATGCACGGGGACTTCCCTACGGCTTTCCCCATGTTGTCAGAGGGGGGCGGGGTCACCCGTTTACGGTACGGTTTATTTTGCTGTCAGACTGTTATAAACATGGGAAGCATGCGCCCCTTTACAGGCATACTATAGAAACCCCGGTATGAAATTTAAAGGAATATTCCACTTTTATTGTTTCAATTTAAGCATTATTAAAATCACTGCTGCCGAAAAAACTGACATTTTTAAAACTTTTTTTTTTACACTGATACATGTCCCCTGGGGCAGGACCCAGGTCCCCAAACACTTTGTATGACAATACCATGCATATAAGCCTTTAAAATGAGCACTTTTGATTATTCATGTTCGTGTCTCATAGACTTTAATGGCGTTCACACGTTCAAACAAATTTTTTGCTTCTTCGCATGTTCTGGTGTTCGGCTCATCCCTATTAACCAAGTAAAACATTCATAAATAAATCCAGTAAAGTCCATCAGAAAAAAAAAGAATAGAAGTGCTCTTGTACAAAAAAAATATTTTATACTTGTGTATCAACAAAAATCCATATTTCAGTTTGTATAGCAAAATCTTCACAGTCAAAAGTGCACACCCAACCCTCAGGCCACTTACCAGCTACTCTGACCCCAAGATGGGGGTCTGGCTGCACTTTATACTAGTATCCCCATGGGATAGATGGATATCAGGAGCCAAGATTCCAGGATGGGTTACCATACAACCAAGATGTTCGACAATGGGTTCAGCAAAAGGGAAAGACAAAGGAAGAACTCATAGTGTAGCAATCCATTGTGGTAGACACAAGGAGTAATTTGTCTATGCTTTTACATTCATCTTTGAGGTGAGCAGGCACTTTAGCTGGTGGAGGTGTGCACTGGATGTTGGTCCTTTTGAGGACAAACACACACAGCGGTGATTGTTTTGGAAGCATTGACACAGATGAACAATTTTTTTCAAATTTGTTGACATTTTAATTTTTTTTTATATATTTTTTGATCACGAAATGTTTAATATAATTTTTTTTTTTTTTATATAAATTTTGTATGCACATTATTTAATGTGACACAGCGCTGCACTATTTAGAAAACAATATTGCATTTGGTGTGGTGTATCACTGTAAGTGTGCAGCAGCTGTGCAGTCACATATATCAGTGATTTTACACATTTACCCTGTTATAGAAGGAAGTAATTTATTTTGGCACTGATTGTTTTTTTCACAATTAATACATATGAATGTTTTACTTGATTGATTCATTGTTGTGAATTTATGCACTTTATATTGATAGCGCAACACGTTTCTAATGAAAGCAACCTCCCTCCAAGCAAAATTTTCATGCAGTACAAAACTCACCCCCAGAAAAATTCTCCTTAGCACCCAACCATAAACAAAAAGGTCCCTTCTTCCCAGTACAAATCTCCCCATCATGCATAAATTGGCCCTCTTATCCCTGCTAACAATAAATTCCCCTTTTCTAATACAATAACCCCTCCCCCCCTTCTGATATTCACTCACCAGACATCAGGTACAATTGCAGTGAAAAGTAGAGGGAATGTCTCACCTTGGTTGTGTCACGTGTCACGGTAGGTGTTCTGGGGGTCCTGATAGCTGTGGGACCCCTCAAGAAATGCGGGGAACATACCCCGTGTACCTGGCACTAGAGATGCGTGCCCAGCACAGCCAATCCTTTAAATTAGCAGCTTCCATCATTTTGATATATGTTTTTAGCTCGCATGCAGGACATTGCACAATTGCTCCTGCTTGCTACAATTATGACCTATGCCATACTTCATCAGCCATTTTGTTCTTTTAATTCTTCATGCTGGAAAATAATAAACCTTTTGCTTCAGTAAATGTCCTCCACTGGAACCGCCAGGCGTTGGTCCCTTGTCCAGTAAATATCACTTAATTAAGTTGCAAACCATCCACTAGTGAACTCCTTATTACATATTATAGGAATAACTTACTGCCTCCAATAAATTGGATTTCTGTGACCTTTACAAATGTACAAGGTGTAGCCTTATGCATTTTATTGACACTGAACTTCTCTGTGAATCCTGATATCCTTATTATTTACGGCAGGGGGTACATTATCATGTCTGTCTATCTATGTAACTTTTGTGTTTTATCTATCATTTGTGACATTTACATAAATAATTTTTTATAAGTATGACAATTCAGAGCGTTTCATTCCCTTGGCTGTATTTTAATTGGAAATCACAGCATGTAGATTTCTCATTGACCTGATGATCATTGCTGTGAACCTTTTAAACATGCTGAATTCCATGAAAACGCAGACATGGGGTCTATCCCCCCCCCCCCCCCCCCCGGGCCTCTGTTACATCATTTATTAAGGGCTGCTCATGGATCCTGGTATATACAGTGCCTGCTTGGTGATGGATATGGTTAGGATTTCTAATTATGGTGGCGATCTAATGCTGCCACTATCTTTGAATTGTGTTCCACAGTTCTCGTTTTTGTTGGGCAAATCTATTTTTTTTTTTTTTAACCAGTGAGTTGAATGAAAAAAAAAATTACCTGATTCCCCCTTCCACACATTCGAGTTGGATGGTGGAATCACTCCCGCTGAGCTCTTGTGTTCTGCTGGCAGGAAAATTTCCATGACGTCATAATACAATGATCAGTGCTGCCGACTATAGCCTGCTGCATAAATCAATCAGGAAAAAACCCAACAGTTTGGGAGATCGACTTCTGTACTGTGCAACCACTGTCTCCATACAAGGAAAGAAATTCAGCCTGTCCTGCTGGACCAGCCACATTTCGATCCATGTAAGGTTGCCTTTACATAGTTACATAAATGGGTAAAACAAAAAGACATATGGCCTTTAGGTACAAGCAAAAAGACAAAAATAAAGCAATTAAACATTAATTCACAGAGCATGAAACCCACAGTTGATCAAAAGAAAGGCTAAAATCCTTCATAAAGAATTGCCCAATTTGTAAAAGCAGGAAAATGATTCTTTCCTGATCCTTGAAAGCAATCAGTGACTCCCTGGATCAACAATCTACAGGGTTATTTCTTATACAAATAATAGCAGTTTTATTCTATCTACCCACCCAGCCTGCTTTGAAGCCGTCTACAGAGTTGCAAGCTCCTGTGAATCAATACCACATTTTCACAGATCTTACTGTAAAGAAGTCTTTCCACATGTGAAAGTCATAATATTTTTCCTCTAGGTACAAAGAACGTAATTTGCAATGATATTAAAGCTGAACTCCGGGTATAGATTTTATTGATTTATTTAGTATTGGTCCAGCTTGAACAAATGTAAGTATGTTAGTTTATTGTCTTGACTTCTGTCTTCTCCTTTGAAATTGGCTATCTGTTTGTAAATTGCTGATTTCTTGGGTTAATTTATCAAAATGGTAATGATGTCTTTATTCTTCCAATCAAGTTTCACCATAAATTTGATGTTCGTTCTTGCTTCAATTTTAACAGAATTTATGTTGCTTCAAAGAGGGTTGACTTCACAATGGCATATGTCTAACACCATTAAATACTACCTGTTCTTACAGGTTACAACACGTTAGTCCAAGTTTACTCTGCTATAAACATATATTAAAATGTTTGCTTAGCTTTTTAAATAAAATTATTTTCCACAAACTCTTTTAATGCCCCTCGTATGCATATACCCGTGGGACCCCTATGGAAGTGGAGAATCACTGTAGTAGTTGCTGCTATTACAGTGATCGCTGTTCTCTTCTGGGTTCCATGCCAACTGGCTACCCTGCTGCAAAGTGATCACAGGGGGATCACTCGCTTAACACTAGTGCAAGTTGCAGAACACTTCACATTTTCACTCAATGCATGCAAGGTGGTTGGATAAGGTGGGAATTGTGATTCCACAGCCCCATCTCTCGCCTCATCCAATCAGAGAGCTTCCTGCATTTACTGAGAAAAATGCAAGGCATTCTCTGAATGGTGCCCATGCTGAGTGAGTGACCACCTGTGCTTACTATTCAACAGTGACCAAACTGTGGACCAGGGACTGCATGCAACCCTCTGGCACTTTTTTGTTGTCTTCTGTGTTTCCCTATTGCCCTGTTATAGCAGTGATCTCTGGCAGCCTCATGTGATGTATCTCTAGTCAATGACTGTCTCTTGAAAGAGACTGACCCCAGTGTCCACCAATTCCTGCAGCATGTCCGTAATGACAGTCTCCTGCAGCATGTCCATATGCTCCCATAATCTCTGACCATCTCTTGTATCATACCTATACCTGTACCCGCAGTCGCTCACCATCTCTTGCATCATGTCCATATGCTCTGACCATCTCCGGTATTATGATCCAGTCGATGACTTTCTCTTGGATATCACCAGTCTCTACCAACTCCTATATCATGTCCACAGTCTCCTGCAGCATGTCCATAGTGTTAAGGATTATGAATGTTGTACCTGGATACATAATACTAGTATGGAGGTCCCTGATTATTTTGACATAATTGCTCAGCACAGGAAGGAAGTTGACAAATTGCAGGTTGAAGCAAGAGACCTTGCTAAGACTTGGAACCCCTTGGGTGGCATGGGTGGGCTTGGTTTCAGTGGAGTTTTCTCCTGGATTAGGGATATTGCTATGCTTATTGTACTGATTTTGCTTATGATATTACTGTTATACACCTGTTTCAGGTTTATTATGTGCATGATTTCCCGAGGAACTCGACCTCCTGACCCAGCTGCAGCTAATAGAATGTATCTTAGCTTTTAATATGATCACCAGGAGGAATATGTCACAATGAGAAGAGATAAGTCATCTTCATGATTTAATTTTATGACTTAAAGAGGGGATTGTAGTAATATAACCGAACAATAGTGACTCCATCTTGTTCTGGCTATGGGGCAATATGCTTTTACCTTAGTTCTGAGAATATATTTTGAAGCTTCGCTTTATAGTTTAGTATTGAGCTATGTGTCACAATAGCATGCATAAATTTGCTTGCATAAGTGTTTTGTGAGCAGTCTATAATGTATAAATAAGTTGTGGTATCTCCCGCCTTCCTCTTATTGGGGTACACAGACTCGGGACGGGAAACCAAGTATTAGTCATCACCAGATGGTATTTTCATGCTAGTAACCTTGTGACAGCTATGTCTCAAAGGTTATTTACATTATAGGTGTGTATAACATTATGATAATAAACTGTTTTATTATTAATGATATTCATATACCCTCCCACTAACACACCCCTTTTCCCAATTATGATTGGATAAGATGTTTCGTATATAAGCTGGTCCCACCCAAATACATATCAGACATTTTCTTTGAACCAAAGCTGTTGTAGCATTCTGTTTATTGAAAGTGTCTCCCAGTACTGGGGGTCTCTAAGAGTGTCTTGCAGTATCAACCCTTGGCTAGTCCATGTGTTCCCGGGAATAACTGTGGAAGCACTACAACCATCTCTTGTATCATGCCTATAGTCTCCCATAATCTCTGATCATCTCTTGTATCATGTCTGCAGTCCCAGACCAGCATCCTTTCCACAGTCTTTAATCTCTTCACACTAGCACATCCCGGGCCTTTAAGAGGTTTATGGTGCCTCAAGGTGGAGCAGGGCTCAAGAGCACGTGGCAGCCAATCACAGTGTTCTGCCTCCCATGGAAATTATGCTAATCCAAGACTGCAGACATGATTAAACAGATGGCCAGAAACTGTAGGCATGACACAAGAGATGGTCAGAGACTATGGGCTTCAGGGGGTCACTCACACGGCATAGGCGCCATTCACAGAATGCCTTGTGTTTTTCTCACTAGATGCAGGACATTTTCTGATTGGATGAGGTGGAGAGATGGGGCTGTGGAATCACAATTCCCACCTCAAGATCTGAAAACTGCTTGTGATCGGGAGCTTGCGGTCAGGCGCCGGTAACTGTGCCGGGAGTATGCACCGCGCATGCTCTTGACACAGTTGTATGGACAGCAATTCACACAAATATATGTTGCCCCTCTGCTCCAAGGACCAAGTGCTTAGATGCCAAATATTTGCATGCAGCCGGCACCAAGGGGTTACCTTATCCTGTTGTTATATAGTTACATAGTAAGGTTGAATAAAGACACCAGTCCATCCAGTTCAACCTGAGTGAGTGTCTACAATTGTCCCTCTCCCTGTACATTGCACACTCACGTCAGTCCCTACCCTCAAGGAGCCCACAATCCAAGGTTCCCATTCATATGCTAGGGACAATTTTGGACAGAAGCCAATTAACCTACCAGCATGTCTTTGGAGTGTGGGAGGAAACCAGAGTACCCGGGGGAAACCCACGCAGGCACAGGGGGAACATGCAAACTCCAGGCAGGTAGAGTTGTGGTTGGGATTTCAAACCAGCAAACCTTTTTACTGCTAAACGAGAGTGCTAACCACTACACCACTGTGTATCTGCTGTCTCTGACACTGAATTGTCACTGAAATTTATGTGTGGCCCTACTTGAGGCCTTCATATCAGGAAGGTTGATCACCACTGTTCTAGGCATTTCTCTGATTTCTCCAGCATTTTCTGATTAGTCGAGGTGGAGGGGCAGGGCAGTGACTAAAAAATCTCCACCTCGTCCAATTATTCAGAGAATGCTTTGTATTATTTGAGAAAGTGCAAAGTGTTCTCTGAAAGGTCTCCATGCTAAACAAGCGACATCCTGTATTTAGCAACTAATAATGCAGCTGCTCAGTGCAGGAACTGGAAGCTAGTGGCAATCACTATAGTAGAAGGGTGTACTACAATGATTTCCAGCTTCCACAGGAATCCTACCGGTGTGGTATAGGCATACTTCTATTGGTCCAAGCTAGACCAATGTTACTATGTAAAAATTGTCATACCTAAACTTCAATTTTAACATGCTGATCCTCCAATGCAGTGTTTCTCAACTCCATAGGCTTTATTGTAATGAGTTGTCTACCTGGAAAGTCCTTAAAGAGATCCCAATAGATTAAAAAACAAAAAAGCAAAATCAAAGGTCCCTACAATAGAAGGGTTTTTATGCTCACTTCTTCCTTGTTTCTTCAACCTTCCCCCAGTTCCAGTACTGCAGTTTCTGTAAGACTCAAGAAGTGTTCAATGGTTGTGTCCCCTACTGCTCATTGTGGTCCAATCCTCTGACCTCTACACCAATGTTTCTCAACTCCAGTCCTTGGGTACCCCCAACAGGTCATGTTTTCAGGCTTTCCATTATTTTGGACAGGTGATTTGATCATTGCTCTACACCAGTGTTTCTCAACTTCAGTCCTCAAGGTGCCACAACAGGTCACGTTTTCAGAATTTCCCTCAGATGAAACAGCTGTGGTAATTACTAAAGCAGTGATTGTAATCAAATCACCTGTGCAAAATAATGGAAAGCCTGAAAACATGACCTGTTGGGGCGCCTTGAGGACCGGAGTTGAGAAACACTGCTCCAATGGTTGATATAGTGTGTGGCATCCACATGCATTTGTATGTAACAGAGACCTCTGCTCTTATTACAAGGTTAGACATAGGTTTTAATTAGCCCCCTTAGCCTTCCAGCCGAACTGACTATGGAGAATTTGTGTGTAGCGTTCTCACAGGCAACACAGACCATTTTCTTTTTTCTGCGCTTCATAAATCTGAGAATTGTCTCCCCTAACCACTGGTTATGATCGCATATGTACTTTGGAAAAGGCATGTCGTCTCTGCTAAGTCACTATTTGAATTTCAGAAAGGAGAGAATGAGGAACAAGTAATTGAAATACACAAGGTGCAAGGGATAATAACATTGGGTAAGTGCTGCAACATGGAGAATGTGTGAAAGGAAGAAGGATGTTAACCAGAGATGAAGAAGAAGGCCAGAGGCGAAATGCCAGCTGAGAGTCTTCCCCAGCGCCCGTCACCAGTTCTTGGATCCATAATTTATTACCTGAGTAGCTTTCCAAACACCCTCCCCTCTCCCTGCGTCTCCAGCAGCTTCTTCTCCTTTGTACAAAGTTGGCTTTTGAAATAGGATTGTGCAGCCTGTGAAGCGGCAGCAACTGTGCTGTAAGGAGTGATCCAGCCAGATGAAGGGAACCCAGATGAGTGGCTGACAGCCAGAGCTAGGAGCGGGCAGTCAAAAATAACCTGATAAACTGCAAATACACAAAGGACCCCAATGCTAGGCCTAGATCATTGCTGCCGCCGAATATCACACTTCTGCTTCAAGAAAAAGTTAATTGTATTTGCTGTTTTGAATGTTCTTTTTCAGTGCAGATTGTAAAGCAGAGTCATAGAATCTTCTCTGCTTCCTTCCCCGGAATGGAGAAAATACAACATATGCTGCGACTGCAAGATTTTATGGGTGATAACTGGCTGCCTCTTGTTCCATCTTTTCATAATATATCTTTTTTATAGCGGTCTTCAGAGAATATCATATTAGGCAATCAACATTTCACCATATAGAATGAGCCTATTCTTATAGAGTATTAGGAAGCAAGAAACATCTTTGGCTCTATATATTGCTTCATGTGTGCTCAACTCTGTTGTTACTCCTTACATATGGCCTTCCTCCCATCTTGTTTCTTCCTCCCCCCCCCCCCCCCCTTCTGTCATTTCTTTTCTTTTCCCTTTTTTTGTGCTTTCTTTTTTTCTATTCTTCCTCCTTTTTTTCTCTTCCTTCTTTCTTTCTTTCCTTAATTTCTTATTATTCCTTCTTTACTGTATGTCCCTCCTTTCTCCACCCCCCCCCCTCCTTCCTTCCATCCTCTGTTTTTGCTCCTTTAATAAGTCCATTCTTCCTCTATTCTTAATTCTTCTGTATAGCCTTGCATCCTTCCTTTCCTTTCTCCATTACTCCAGTCTTTTTTTACTTTTTACTCCTTTGTAACACATGACTGTCTCTTTTTATTTTCTTCTGCCATTCCTTCTTTCTTACTATCTTCTCAATCACTCCTATTCTTCACTTCCTTTCTCCCTCCCTCCCTTGTTCTTTCTATAAGACCTGTCTTCCACTCTTCATGTTCGTTCATTCCTTTCTTCCTTCCTCTGCTGTCATTACTTACATATGGCCTTCATTCCTCCTTCGTGCTTTACCCCCCCCCCCCCTTTCTGTCCTTTATTTTCTTTTCCCTTCTTTTGTGCTTTCATCTTTCTTCCTCTGTTTTTGTATTCCTTCTTTTCTTCCTTCCTTCCTTCTTTCTTTCCCTTCTTCCTCTCTTATTATTGCTTCTTTACATCTTCCTTTTTCCTTTCCTCCCTCCTTCCTTTGTTCCATCCACTGTTTTTGTTCCTTTGTTATGGCCTTTCTACTCTTTTCTCTTTCTTCCTTCCTTCTATGCTTATTTCTTTCCTCCCTTCTGTCTTTTCTTTTCATTTTTCTTTCATCTTTTCCTGCTTCTTTTTTTGTTATCCTTCCTCCATTCTTAATTCTTCTGTATAGTCTTTCACCCTCCTTCCTTTCCTGACTCCATTACTCCCTTCTTTTTTTTTTACTTTGCATTCCTTTGCTACATATTACTGTTTCTTTTTATTTCTTTCTGTCATTCCTTCTTTCTTTACTCTTTTCTTAATCCTTCCTATTCCTTACTGCCTCTCTTCCTCTGTTTCTTCTTTCTTTCCTCATTATTTACGTATTCTCTTACCCTTCCCCCCTCCATTTCTTTCCTTCTGTATTTCCTTCCTTCCTTCATCTGTTGTTGTTCTTTCCATATGGCCTTCCTTCCTCCTTATTTTTTCCTTCCTTCCATCTTTACTTATTTCCTCCCCCTGCTGTCATTCATTTTCTATCTCTTCTTTTGTGCTTTCTTGTTTGTATTCTTCTTCCATTTTTTTATTCCTTCTTTTCTTCCTTTCTCCTATCTTTCCTTTATTTTTCTATTATTATCCTTTCTTTAAAGGGGTTGTATAGGTTTGTTTTAGAAAACCAAAACAAAAAAAAAAAACAGATCATACTTACCTCGACTGTGCAGTTAGTTTTGCACAGAGTGGCCCTGGTCCTCGCCTTCTGGGGTCCCTCGGTGGCTGTCTCGGCTTCTCCCCGCAAGAGCTACCCCCCTGGGAAACGCTCTCACAAGGGGGTTAGCTTGCGGGCCCGTGCTCTGCATAGGATGCATTAAGGTGAAAAAACACAACGCTTTACAACTCCTTTAAGACCTTCATATCTCCTTTCCTCCCTCCTTCTGTCCATCCTTTGCTCCTTTGTTATGGCCTTTCAATTCTCTTTTTCTCCCTTCCTTTTATGCTTAAAGCAGTGCCCCCCCCCCCCCCCATAAAAACAAATACACATACTGTAGCTGCTGACTTTTAACATAAGACACTTACCTGTTCTGGATTCCAGCGATGTCGGCACCACAGCCGATGCTTCCATCAGCTGCTGGGTGCTGCCGCTGCTATTGCCGGTAAGGGAACCCAGCAATGAAGCCTTGCAGCATTACCACTGGGTCCCTACTGTGCATGCGTGAATCACGCTGCACTCTCTTACTGGCCCAGAAACAGCAGGAGGAGGAGAAGGGAGCGGGCCAGACTTCTGATGTACCTCGCCTTGGCGAAGTCCGATAAAACAGGTATACGCCCTCCACCCCCACTGAAAGGTGCCAAATGTGGTACTGGAGGGGGGTGGGGGATTAAATAAGCAAAAGTTCCACTTCTGAGTGGAACTCCGCTTTAATCCTTCCATATAGCCTTTCATTCTCCTTCCTTTCCTTTGTCCATTACTCCCTTCTTTTTTTTACTTTTTATTCCTTTGTTACATATTACTGTCTCTTTTTATTTCCTTCTGTCATTCCTTCTTTCATTACTTCTTCATTATTTAAGTATTCCCTTACCCTTTCTACTCTCCCTTTTCTTTCTTTCCTTCCTTCTCCACTCCCTCCCTTCCTTCCTTGCTTAATTTTAAATTTATTTCCTTTTTTCTTCCTTCCTTTCCTTTTTTTTTATCCCCCCTCCCTCCCCTTTCTTTTTTCCTTCCTCCTCCTTTCTTTTTTTTTTTTTTTTTTGCTTTTCTCAGTCTTGACTCCCCTTCTAATAGGAATAATAGGTTAACCCCCATTAAAATAAATCTGTACTCAAACATACCTATGCTGCCATTGCTGGCTTGTATTTATAAAAATGCTAGTTGCCCGGCTGTCTTGCTCATCCATTGGCTTCATACTTTGAGTCATTGTTTTGATGTTAAGATGTAGACTTGCTTTGTGTCATTGTATCAAAATACTGAAGCCAAAAACAGCCAGGCAAATAGTATTCTTTGAGGTCAGCATTGACAGGCTTGTATTGCTCCCAGGTGCGCTTTTATAGTGCTAATCAGTTTGTTTACTGCAATAACTCAGAAAGAGATGAGACACATCAGTAGGAGAATGTCACCCCCTAAGGATCGTAGACTACAGAGAGGGCTACTAACACTTTGCTAAGTAGATTAATTTCATTTTGCATAGTACAATGAAAATTATATCCTGTGCATTCTGTAATGTTCACTTATCTCCAATCTCACCATTGTCGTCTGAGGTATAACCCTTCACTTTCAATGCATGTTGCCTGTGATAAGTCGTTGAGTTTCAGTTCTCATATCCATCAGTTTATGCATCTACAGGTCCATCCACCAAGCACATAATTCCCCTATATTAAACTTTCACCGTGACACTAATTGTTAGAGCCTGTCACTCAGTGAGACAGAGTGGACAGTTACAGTAGCACAAAGGTGCTCAGACAGTCAGTGTCTGGGAGTTGGGACTTAACAAACGTGATTTTATAAAGAACTTGTCATTACAATTTAATTTCCAAGAAAAGCGGGTCACTGGTTAAGTGCACTGATTATAACAATAGCCGCATGAGAATCTGGAGAACCTGAATGGAATTATGAGGAGCAGAACAAGGGGCCAGAAGTGCAGTAATATTTCTAATGCTTCTCTATGCAGTATAGAGAAGCCGACCCACAGGAATAGAAGGAAGAAAAAGAGGAGGCAAAGGTAGGAAAAAAGAAGAGAGATAAAGGGAAGAAAGAATGCAAGGAAGGCAGGAGGGACTGAAGGGAATGAAGGAGGGATGGAAAGAGGACAAAAGAAGGATGGAAGGAGGGATGGAAGGTCAGGAAAGAGGGAGTGATGGGAAGGAAGGAGGGATGGGAGGGGGTCAGCCTGTCAGTGCTCAGACCATACGCCGCAAACTGCATAAAATTGGTCTACATGGCTGTTGTCCCACAAGGAAACCTCTTCTAAAGATGATGCACAAGAAAACCTGCAAACAGTTTGCTGAAGACAAGCAGACTAGGGACATGGATTACTGGAACCATGTCCTGTGGTTTGATGAGACTAAGATAAACATATTTGGTTCAGATGGTATCAAGCATGTGTGGCGGCAACCAGGTGGGCAGTACAAAGACAAATGCGTCTTGACTACAGTCAAGCATGGTGGTGGGAGTGTCATGGCCTGGGGCTGCATAAGTGCTGCCGGCACTGGGGAGCTACAGTTCATTGATGGAACCATGAATGCCAACATGTACTGTGACATACTGAAGCAAAACATGATCCCCTCCCTTCGGAGACTGGGCCTCAGGGCAGTATTCCAACATGATAATGACCCCAAGCACACCTCCAAGATGACCACTGCCTTGCTAAAGATGTTGAGGGTAAAGGTCATGGACTGAGGGCCAAGCATGTCTCCAGACCTAAACCCTATTGAACATCTGTGGGGCATCCTCAAACGGAAGGTGGAGGAGCACAAGGTCTCTAACATCCACCAGCTCTGTGATGTCGTCATGGAGGAGTGGAAGAGGACTCCAGTGGCAACTTGTGAATCTCTGGTGAACTCCATGCCCAAGAGGGTTAAGGCAGTGCTGGATAATAATGGCGGCCACACAAAATATTGACAATTTGGGCCCAATTTGGACATTTTCACTTAGGGGTGTACTCACATTTGTTGCCAGCAGTTTAGACATTAATGGCTGTGACTTAAGATGGAAAAAATAGGATTTTTATAACAGCTTACCTGTAAAATCCTTTTCTTGGAGTACATCACGGGACACAGAGCAACGTAGTAATAACTATATGGGTTATAGGCCATCTTTAGGTGAATGGACACTGGTATAACCAAAAAGGAAACAGGAAGGGCCCCTCCCTATATAACCCCTCCCATACCGGGAGTATCTCAGTTTTTGTAGCAAAGCAATATATACACATATCCCAATAAGAGGGGAGGGACCACTGTATCCTGTGATGTACTCCAAGAAAAGGATCTTGCATGTAACCTGTTATAAAAATCCTATTTTCTTTGTCGTACATTACGGGACACAGAGCACCATAGTAATAACTATATGGGATGTCCCAAAGCAATGCCACCTGAGGGGAGGGAGACAGAAAGCAAATAGCCGCCACCAGGCATGAGGACCTATCTGCTGCCTGCAGCACACTGCGCCCGAAGGTGGTGTCCTCCTGCCTACCTTACATCCATTTGATAGAATCTCGTGAATGTATGTACTGACGACCAAGTAACAGCATTGCAAACCTGAGCAACAGAGGCTTGGTTATACACTGTCCATGAAGCACTAACTGCCCGGGTAGATTGCACTTAAATCGCAAAGGGAAGAACCCTTCTTTTCAGGCCAGAAGCCTGAATAATCACCTGACAAATCCACTTAGCAACAGTAGATTTTGATGCTGCCTGACCCTTTCTAGGCAACACAAACAAAACATCAGTTTTCTGTATCTGAGCAGTCGCTTTCAGATAGTCTTTAATTGCTCTCACTACATTGATAGACTGTAATAATTTTTCTTCTGCAGAACGAGGTTCTGGGAAAAAGCAAGGTAAGGAAACATCTTGATTCAGATGAAAACCTAGACACTACCTTTGGCAAAAAGGTTGGGTGCAGATGCAGCACAACCTTATCCTTGTGAATGATTAAGTATGGCTGTATACAGGAGAAAGCAGTCACTTCTTGCAGAGGTTATCGCAACTAGGAATACCAATTTCCTTGTCAAAAGGATCAAAGGAATATTCTGTATAGGTTCAAAGGGTTGTCTTTGCAACACCGACAAAACCAGATTCAAATCCCAGGGGCACAAGGGTATTCTAACTGGCGGAGTCAGGGCCGTCTTTAAGGCAGGGCAAAAGGGGCAGCTGCCCTGGGCCATGTCATTGTTGTGGGGCCCAAAGAAGCTGCCTCATACTTTCAAACTATCTCAGTTTAAATTCCCTTGTCCCTTGAAGTTTTAGTCCCTTGCTATGTCCTGATATTTCAGTGTGAAGTGCTGATACTAATATTGCCCAGCTCTGTCCTGTTATTGTGTACAGTTGACTCCCCTGCAGACCCTGTGTTTACATGTAAATAACCGGCATTCATATGTAAATAGCTGCATCCAACGGCATAGATATCTAAATAAAGGCGCCATTTATAATTATATCTTACCCCCTGCAGTGAGGAGATGATATGTTGTAACCTCAAGCAACCAATCAGTGAGCAGTATTACTGTACAGTAATCTCTAGCAACCAATCAACAAGCAGAAATCATGTGCTGTAACATCTAGCAACTAATCAGTGAGCCGTAATGTGTGCTGTAACCTCTAGTCAGTAAGCGGTAACCTCTGGCAACCAATCGCAATCGCTGCCTTATCTGATACAGTAAACTGATTTAAAATCTAGCTGCTATTTATTGTATGTCTCAGAGCAGGTGGAGAGTAGTATTTTATGGAGGGGGGGGCAAGAATTTCAGTCTCTCCATGTGCAAAACTGATAGAGACATACCCCAAGCGACTTGTAGCTGTAATGGCAGCAAAAGGTGGCTCTACAAAGTATTAACGCAAGGGGGCCGAATATTTTTGCACGCCCCACTTTTCATTTTTTTATTAGTTAAAAAAGTTTCAAAAATCCAATAGATTTCGTTCCACTTCACAAATGTGTCCCACTTGTTGGTGATTCTTCACAAAAAATAAAAATTTTATATCTTTATGTTTGAAGCCTGAAATGTGGCAAAAGGTTGAAAAGTTCAAGGGGGCCGAATATTTTCACAAGGCACTGTATCAAGGATGCATATCTACTTGTGCCAACATTTCCCATTCACCAGAAGTTTCTGCGGTTTGCGGTAGAGCAGCGCCACTTTCAGTTTGTGGCTTGCCTTTCGGGTTAGCCACCGCTCCCAACTGTTTACAAAAGTGTTAGCCCCAGTACTAGCAAAACTAAGGGGCCAGGGTATAGCATACCTAGATGACCTGCTACTGGTGGATCAGTCAATAGCAGGGTTAAATTAAGGAGTGTCCAGAACAGTCAGTTATCTGAGACACATGGGTTGGATTCTAAATCTAGAGAAATCATCTTTACAGCCGGTAAGAAGGCTGTAGTATTTGGGCCTGGTCATAGACACAACCCACGAGAGGGTGTTCTTGCCTCAGGCAACGGTCAACGCACTAAGATAGCTGGTCCAGGTAGTCAAGGCAAAGAAGGTTCCTTTTATTTGCATGAGACTACTGGGGAAGATGGTAGCTTCCTTCGAAGTGGTTCCAGCTCGAGCTCAGTGAGGTTGGATGGAGAGCATTTGTGAAGAGCAGTTTTCAGCTCTTTCCACAGATTCTCGATTGGATTCAGGTCTGGACTTTGACTTGGCCATTCTAACACCTGGATACATTTATTTGTGAACCATTCCTTTGTAGATTTTGCTGTATGTTTGGGATCATTGTCTTGTTGGAAGATAAATATCCGTCCCAGTTTCAGGTCTTTTGCAGACTCCAACAGGTTTTCATCCAGAATGGTCCTGTATTTGGCTGCATCCATCTTCCCCTCAATTTTAACCATCTTCCCTGTCCCTGCTGAAGAAAAGCAGGCCCAAACCATGATGCTGCCACCACCATGTTTGACAGTGGGTATGGTGTGTTGAGGGTGATGAGCTGTGTTGCTTTTACGCCAAACATATCGTTTGGCATTGTGGGCAAAAAGTTTGATTTTGGTTTCATCTGACCAGAGCACCTTTTTCCACATGTTTGGTGTGTCTCCCAGGTGGCTTGTGGCAAATTTTAGACGAGACTATTTATGGATATCTTTGAGAAATGGCTTTCTTCTTGCCACTCTTCCATAAAAGCCAGATTTGTGCAGTGTACGACTGATTGTTGTCCTATGGACAGACTCTCCCACCTCAGCTGTAGTTCTCTGCAGTTCATCCAGAGTGATCATGGGCCTCTTGGCTGCATCTCTGATCAGTCTTCTCCTTGTCTGAGCTGAAAGTTTAGAGGGACGGCCAGGTCTTGGTAGATTTGCAGTGGTCTGATACTCCTTCCATTTCAAAATGATCGCTCAGTGCTCCTTGGGATGTTTAAAGCTTGGGAAATCTTTTTGTATCCAAATCCGGCTTTAAAGTTCTCCACAACAGTATTACGGACCTGCCTGGTGTGTTCCTTGGTCTTCATGATGCTCTCTGCGCTTTCAAAAGAACCCGAGACTATCACAGAGCAGGTGCATTTATACAGAGACTTGATTACACACAGGTGGATTCTATTTATCACCATCAGTCATTTAGGACAACATTGGATCATTCAGAGATCCTCGCTGAACTTCTGGAGTGAGTTTGCTGCACTGAAAGTAAAGGGGCCGAATAATTTTGCACGCACCACTTTTCAGTTTTTTATTTGCTAAAAAAGTTTAAAATATCCAATAGATTTCGTTCCACTTCACAATTGTGTCCCACTTGTTGGTGATTCTTCACAAAAAATTAAAAAGTTAAATCTTTATGTTTGAAGCCTGAAATGTGGCAAAAGGTTGAAAAGTTCAAGGGGGCCGAATACTTTCACAAGGCACTGTATCTATGGATGCTAGAACTTCTCTTCCCCATAGGGTGGAAACAACTGGCCATATCGACTCCATTTGAAAGGAGTGGATGTTTAGGAATTGATTCAGATTCCTGAGATCTAGAAGGGGTCTTACATCTCCATTTGGTTTTGGTACCATAAATATATTTGAATAAAACCCCATGTCCCTCTCTTCTGAGGGAACCTCTATTATCACTCCCTGACACAGTAATTAGTCCAGTGCCAGAAATAAGGAATTTTTCTTTACTGGGTCCTTGGGAACATTTGATTTTTGAAAATGCGATGGTGGAAACTCTTGGAACTCTAGTTTGTAGCCTAGGGCTACCACAGAGAGGACCCACTTGTCTTGGATTTCCTCTTGCCAAGTCTCTGAAAACCAAGGAAGCCTTGGGATTCTGTATTTTGGACTTTTGACCCCAGGGCTTTTTGCAGCCCTGTGTCTGGTTATGAAGCTTATCCTTTGCCCCTAATGGTTGAGGTTGTCAATACTGCCTGGAGGCTGTTGCCCCAGGCATAGGAGGGGAAGGCTTGAAAGAAGGCCCTCTATTATTTTTCTTAACCAGCAGAAGGTTACTCTTACCCCCAGAAATATTTTGGATATACTTATCCAAATCTTCTCCAAACCTTTCATCATGAAAGGGAAACCCAGCCATTGCATGTTAACTCGGCTGACCAATTTTTAAGCCACAGAGTCCTGCGCATATGTATCAACATAAGCACAAGGCGAGATGCCTGATTAATGGAATCCTTGATAGAGTCCACTGCAACTAGGTAGCTCAGCTAAACTTTGGGCCTCATCATCTTGAGCGGGAACTTTTTAAATAACCTGCTTGAGTTCATCCCGAAAGGATTGACAGATGCCTATTGCTGCTACTGTAGGCTGTACCACCACACCGGCTACAGCAAATGAGGCTTTTAGTAAAGATTCCAACTTTTTATCAGCTGGATCTCTAAATACTTGTACATTGTCCACTGGACAAATTAAACTCCTGTTCACAGAGGAGATATCAGCATCCACTGCTGGCAAATCCCATCTCTTTGAGAACTTTTTCTCCATAGGGTAAAGAAATCCCAATCAGCATAAATCAGTTGCTCCAGTAACGGGTGCATAGGGAAAGCGTGAGAACCCTGTGAGGGTTTTAGCGAACTCAACGAGGAGAAGGAAACTTCATCCACCTCTGCAGGAGGCAATTTATATCCAGAGCGAACACAGTCCGTAAGGGATTGAATTAGCAATTTCTGAGATTGCAAACTTGAGAAAGCTTCTTCAAATACTGAATCCTCAGAAGAGTAGTTACCTGAACCTCCTTCCCTTAAAAGTCCCCCACTATGATATGCCCATTGTTCCAAAATGGGAAGGTCAATGGCAGGAGAAGGGGCCCTGCTGCATTTTCTCACCTCCTGGGAGAATGACGTGAACAAATCAGCTATTTTTCTCTCCAAATCAGCCAGAGCCAAAGCTAAATTATTCTTGGTGATGAATGCCGAAGCTGACATGTTGGGGGTAACCACCATGCCTGTGAGACAAGATGGCTCAGATTTGCCAGATGCTTCAGGTCCTTCAGGGGAGGATGGAACTGTGGGTGTGCGACTAGGAGCCTCGGGCTCTAACCGCAGCGACTTTGAAGTCCCCCTGATGAATTACCCCTCCTATGGGCAGACATAGTCCTAAGCACAAAAAAAGCAGAGGTACTAAACAAAATACATCTACTGCAGAGCTTTAGTCTAGCAATCTACATAATATGCTGCTATAAATGCTCCGTCTCAATGCTGAGTAAACGTGCCCCTTGGAAATGCCTGTATCCACACACCCATACAGCTTACATGCACTTGTGCGCTCTGTGTCCCTCCATCAGCCAACCAGACACTCTCAGAGTGTAAAGCTTTTAAGCAGTGAGCCTTGTGCTCCATGCGCACGCTGGTGGTGTTTAAGCCACACCCCGCATACTTAGGCCCCACCCTTTTTTGTTAAAGGATCCCTTTCCCATGCTCTCCGCTGAGATAGCCAGCCCTGTAGTGAGGGCAGATCAAGGGGGGAGCGGGGGTCTTCACCAAACCCCTACTGATGGCTGACAAAGCAGGAGATATGGCAATGGTGTCGCAGAAAGCCTTTGCTGACACTTGAGCACAGGGGAAGCATGGATTGCTGGAAGCCAGATATGTAGCTTTTATGCCCTCTAGTGGCAAAACACAGGACACATGGACATGATTTTTGACAATGTAAATAATAAAAAAAAAACACAAAAAATCAAATACATACAGATAATGGATATATTATTCACATGATAAATACAGGCAATCAATATAATGAGTTGTTACAAATATTGGAGCAAGCTGTACTTGGCCTCCTTGGATGTACACTCAACATGTTTCACTGCCTGTTGCCAATCATCAGAAGTTGGATGCATGAATTGAACTAAAAATAAATAGATAAATAAATAAACTGTCTATGGAAATACACTCTACCCTATGAATAAAAGAAAGAACCATTTTGGTACTACTTACAAAGCAGCCCATAAACTATGGCCAGCTCCAGAAATGGGATTTGAAGGATTTTCTGTGTCTGGGAATACATGAAGAGAAAGAAGGAGTTGAGGCAGCCTACATCCAGACTCAATGATGTTAAAATCAGGGAACTGTGGGGGCCAAATAATCACTTATAGGACTCAATGTTCTTCTTTACACTGAAGATAGTTCCTAATGACATTGGCTGTATGTTTGGGTCATTGTCTTGCTTCAGAATAATTTTGGAGCCAATCACACACCTCTTCAATGGTATAGCATGATGGTTAAGTATCTTCCAACATTTCTCAGCATTAAGGACAACATTGTTTGGCAACGTTGAGGACTGTAGATGCAGCAGTCAGCCTCATGCTTACTTCCCTTCAATGTCGGAAGATGTCCTGCAGTGCAATCAGCACAGAACTGGCAAACAAGGCAAAGTAACTACATTTTGCATTACAAAAGTAGGAACTGGGGGTGCTGAAATATGAACGCAGGTGCACTGGACTGATGAGTTAAAATCTGAAATATTTGGCTGTAGCAAGAGGCAGCTTGTTTGTGAAGGGCTGGAGAGTGGTGCAATAATGGGTGTCTACAGGTAACAGTGAATCATGGTGGAGTTTCCTTGCAAGTTTGGAGCTGCATTTCTGCAAATGGAATTGGAAATTTGGTCAGAATCAATGGTGTCCTTAATGCTGAGAAATACAGGCAGATACCTATCCATCATGCCATACCATCAGGGAGGCTTGTGATTGGCCCAAAATCTATTCTGCAGCAGGACAAAGAAGCAACACATACAGCCAATGTCATTGAGAACTTTCTTCAACATTAAGAAAAACTTGGGATCCTGGAAGTGATAGTTGGCCCCCACAGAGCCCTGATCTCAACATCATTGAGTCTGTCTCGGGCTATATGAAGAGACAAAATGATTTAAGGCTACCTACATCCACAGAAGATCTGAAACAACCTACCTGCCGAGTTCCTTCAAAAAATGTGTGTAAGTGTACCTAGAAGAATTGATGTTGTTTTGAACTAAATTACTATTAACACTTCTATTTCTGAAAGCTTTCTTAATTTACACAGCTTACCGTTCTCTAATGTTTTCACACCTACCTAAAGATTTTGCACAGCACTGCAGGTAAATTAACATTCCATATGTTATTGTTACATCAATAAAACATAAATAAAAATGTTATGGGGTTGAGCTTCCAGGTTTTTGTGCCAAACCTAAATTAATCAATTTGAATTTAGAAGCTGATTGGCTACCATGCACAGCTTCACCAGATTTTGCATTCTCCAGTTCTAGTAAATCAACCCTTCTTTTTTGGCTGATACTCGCTTTCATCTAAGCCCTTGTACACACGGTCGGAGATTCCAACAACCAAATCCGTCTGAGTAATTCCGACGGATTAATTCCAGAAGAGGTCCGGAAGTGATGTTGCATACACATGGTCGGACTAAGTTGTCGGAAAATCCGATTGTACATAACGTGATGACGTTATTTCGTTAGACGGGACTACATTCAGGCTAGTAGCCAATAGCTTTGGTCTAGGAATTTGATCTGAGCATGCGTGGCACTTTGTCCGTCTGAGTAGGCTACACATGATCGGAGTATGTCCGATAGGAGCATTTTGTCGGAAAATTTTACCAGCAAGTTGGAAAAATTGGTGAGTCCGATGCAGACCATACACAGTCGGAATATCCAACAAAACGGTCCGATAGGAAACATTCCAACGGAATCTCCGACCGTGTGTACAAGGGCTAACATGTCTACCTTATTACAGACATTGTTCTTCCTTGGTTTGGTGGCTATATCCTACATACATGTTTTTGTAGGCCTCGTTGTTGTATTTTTTTTTAATTGCTGTCACTCAAGTGTGTTCAGCGGGTGGGTTTGAGCATGTTCTTGATCAAAGTCTGATGAACACTACTATCATATGTATACATTTTCTGTAATAAGGTGAACATGTTAGATGAGAGCAATAATTTGCGAAATCAGACAAACATAATGTTTTTCTTCATGTTTTCATTAATGTAACAATAAAATGTAACTTTACTTCCTAAGTTTAAGCTTTAGGTTTATCAGGTTTTTTCCCAAAACAGTGCAAAGGCAATCTGGCGCACAGCAACAGTCCATTTGCTCCAGCTGAGTAAACAGTCTAGAGGATGTCTTTTTAGTATTTATTGCTGAAGAAACTTGTAAGAGGAGGAGGACAATAGGGTATGGTATACTCCAAAACACTTGAGCACAATTCTGCAGAGAACACTTCTCTATCTAAGCAGCAGTAATGCAGCTTTTCATTCACAGCTGGGGACCATGAGACAAAGTTTAGCACAGACAAGGACGGAGTCCATACAGCTGGGGGTTACATGGTAAATTGGTAGTACATATAAGCAGGATGGAGTAGCCCAAGTCATTACAACTGGACACCATAAGGTTAATGTGTAGCACAAGTAGACAAACTGGAACAGTCCACACGTCCACAGCTAAGAACCCTTCAGGTTTCTGCAGCAAGCAGACTAGACACGTAGCTACACAAGGAAACTGAGACCAAGCAAAGTATATATCCTTAAAAGTGAGATTTATTAACAGTGAACACAGCAATAAGCAAACACAGCAAACAGTGAACATAAGCAATCCCAGCAAACAAAACCATTTTTTACCAATTTTACATATTTATTTCACTTTTTCATTTTATATCCACTTCACAATTATGTGCCACTTTGTATTGGTCTATCACACAAAATCCCACTAAAATAAATTTACGTTTTTGGTTGTAACATGACAAAATGTGGAAAATTTCAAGGGGTATAAATACTTTTTCAAGGCACTGTATACTGTCTATATTTTTGAAATTTCATATTATTACAAAAAAAGGGGGGGGGGGGGGGGTATGAGTACCACAGCGCTGACAGCCTGAATAAATACAGGCTTAGTATGGTAAGCGGGATGAGCGGGATGATGAAAATGCCAACTCCTGAGTGTGATCCTTCCTGGGGTGTTTTTAGGCACAAACATATGGAGAAAGAGCCTACATAGTAAAGTATGTCTTGTTTTATTCATTAAAATCAATCTTTACAGAGTTACAATCATAAAATCAATCATTACAAGATTACGTTCCATGTAGCGGCACCACCTGGTGATGAAGCGTCTCATGGGTTTGTAGTTTTTGGTGATAGTGTCCAGCTTCTCCATAAAAAAACAAAGTCTGGAGCGCCTGCTTCACTGCCATCACTGTGGCATGGAAGGGTTGATCCATGCTTGCATGATGGTCCTACATGCCACTAGGAGACAAATATGGGCCCATTGAGGAAGATTTTTAAGAGTGGAGGTTGGTGGACAAGTCATCAATGTGTCACAGCCGAAGACACATAGCATGTGGTCTTTAGGTACAGTGATTTGATAAGTTTTGCCAATATATTTTAGAACCTGGTCCAGAAAGAGGAGGTTGCTGGGCAGTCTCAAAGCTGGTGGAATATAGTTGGCCTGGAGGTAGCACACCATGGGCAGGAGAAATGGGAATAGTCTGTTGGATTGTGACGAAAAGGATAGTAAGCTTGTTGAGCGATCTTGAATTGAGTCTCTCTACATGACTCACAAATTACCAATGAGCAAACTGGTATCCTGCTAGAATCATTTCCGTGTCATCTTCCTTATCTAGGACTGATATCCATGGTTTAAAGGGAGCAAGGCGGTATTTAGAGGTTTGATGCGTGATAAGGTGAGAGTAACTCTCTTCTATTGAGTAGTGGTCGTAGTGAAATGCCTGGGATGGTAGAAGAGAGTAATGCATGGCTAAATCCATGAATGACCTGAAGGAACCTTGAGCAATGTCCATGACCTTTGAGGTTGTAGATAGGCTGGAGACAGCCCCCTGGGCAAATGCTTTATACTCTAAGGGGGGGGGGCATTGGATATGACATATGGCATATATGGCGTAACTTGCAGTGAATAATGGCTTGGAGATTGAGTGGAGACATGAGGGCGCCCTCCAGCATGTAATTTGTGTAATGAGATTTCTTTGATAACTAGTCGATACCCTGCCTTAACAAACAAGAGATAATATAAAATCGAATGTTGGGCAAACCCATCCCACATTTGCTCTTCAGGAGACATAATTTTTGAAGTGCAATTCTGAGTTTTTTACCACACCACAGGAAAGTAAGCAAGGAAGAATTAATTATTTGGACATCCAAATGTTTCAATAAAAGAGGAAGAGGCTGTAGAGGGGAGAGTAATCTGGCAAATTAAATCATTTTTAAGATGTGACATCTCCCAAAGAGCAAAAGGGGAAAGGATGCCCATGCTTCCAACTCCCGTACAATGTTTGCTACCAATGGGGGGGGGGGGGGGGGGTAATTAAGGTTATATAAGGAAGACAGTTCCCTACCAATATGAATACCAAGATAGGTGATGTACTGTTTAGCTACAATGAATGGGGAAGAGTCAATCCATCCTGGGGAACGTGGATGGGTTAAGAGTTGGAATCTTACTCTTATCAAAATTAATCCGGAAGCCAGAGCAGGCACGGAAGGTTGCAAACAGTTCCTGAAGCAAGGAAATGTCGGAGGAGGGTTTTTTTTTAGAGAAAAGAATTTAATTGGCAAATATGGTAGAGCGAAAGGTTTGATTGCCACTCATGATACCGCTAATCCCCAATGTTGAATTCAAGATTCTACACAATGGTTCTATGATGATAAAAAAAAGAGAAGCGGGGAAAGTGGACATCCTTACCTGGTTCCCCTTATAGAGAGAGATGTTTGAAGACATAAACTCCTGGATGACAAGGCGGGCTGTCGGAGAGGTGTATATTTTTTGGATAAAGTTAAGAAGTGGGCCTGACACGCCGAAGGATTTCATGAATAACCAGGAAAAGTTAATGTTATCGAAAGCCTTCTCTGCATCGAGTAAAATAATGACTATATCTTGGTCAGGGTGAGTCCTAGCAGAGCTAACAAAACCGTGCGCATATTCAGAGTAGCTGAGTGGCCTGGTACAAAATCCTGACTGGGCCTGGTGGAGGATTGAAGGGAGAAGTCAGGCTAATCAGGATGCAATGATTGTAGAGAGGATTTTCACATCTACGTTAATGAGAGAGATGGGCCTGTAGGAGCCCAGTAGTAGCCCAGTAGTAGAGGATCTTTTCCTTTTATAGCTATGAGTTTAATGTGTGCTTGGGAGTGGGAGCCAGTGGGTAGTTATGGGCCTTCTGCCCACATATCCTTGTATATGTGGGATAAAATCTGATGTAAATTTGTAGAATTTGCCGGAGAACCCATCAGGTCCCGGGGGCTTTGTCTGTAGATAAGGATTTAACCATAAAACATATGTCATCTAGAGTAATAGGGGCATTTAGGAAGTCTAGTAGAGATTAGAGTAGGTAGTGTGGTCCCTGTGAGTAATCTGTGGAAGCCGAGTTAAAATAGTAAGTAGTAAGGAGGGTATTGATCTCAGAGGGTGCAGTGACAATGGAACCAGAGGGGGAGCGTAGGGTGCCTAGGTGGGTCAGGGGGTGACGGGCGGAGCACAATTTCACCAAAAGCTTACCCGCCTTGTTGTCATATCTGTAAAATTGAAGAGCCAAATAAGAGAGCACAGTAGTCAAAGTCACGTTCGGCTGTTTGCCAGGCTCAAATGAATAATTTTGGGTCAAAGCAAGGTGGGCCGAACAATGGGTTTTACTGGCTTGTAAATACTGTAGGCTTGTTTTTTAAATTGTGAGGTATAAGAAATAAAGCGCCCCCTGAGAAAAGCTCTCCTGGTCTCCCACAATAGGTTGGAAGTAAAGAGATGTGCCGCATTAGTCTCCACAAGGCAGACCGCAAGGTGTGTTTAAAATCCTTGTTGTCTGCTAGATAGGAGGGAAAGCGCCAGGTGGAAGTCAGTCGAGGGGATTTAAGCCTAGAGGAAGCAGGGTCGAGGAACAGAAAAAGTAATCAATGCACAAAAAGGAGTCATAGGGATGGGAGAAAAAAGTATAGTCACGATCGGTAGGGTGGGATGTGCACCATACATCTGAGAAATGGAGCGTAGTAATTGGGTGAGCGAGCATGGTAGAGGTATGTATATGGGAATTCTGTGGGGTAGACCAAGTAGTGAGATCTTCTGAAGGGTGCATAACTGAGTTGAAGTCTGCACCAATTAGATGACAATGTTTATGGATTTGCATGGCCCAGGAGATCATGTCCCGATAGAAGGCCTGAGTTGGAGAATTCACAGCATAGACATTAGAGATGGCTATATCACGAGAGGCAAGCGTAATATGCATGGTAAGTCTGCACCCAACCAAGTCCGCTTCTATGGAGCGAATAGTGTCAGTGAGATTTTTGTGGATGAGGATAGCTACCCCTGCTTTGCGTCCTTCACCTGGAGAGCCATAAACCTTACCCACCCACAGTTTACAAAGGCATGTGAGATCATCTGCTGCCAGATGTCTCTCTTGGAGAAGAGCAACGTCTTCCCCCAGGCGTTTAAAGCATCTCAGAATTTGCATACGTTTATTAGGGGAATATAACCACTTGACATTCCATGAGATTACCTTTAAGTGATCTCCAGTATCCAAGGGAGCCATGGCTGCTGTACGGGGGAAGAGTAGTACATCCCGAAAAGGGGTGATACCACATCGGATCCGGTAACACAACAGTATTGGTAGAATCCTATTAAAGTAGGAAAATACAAAACAATAAAGCATGCAAGTATAACATATGAAGCAAGGAGGCCAAGCCTCCCACAAAACAGATGGAACTTCTCTTATTTCCCCATGTAGCACACTCCCACAATGTTCCCGCCAATAGGTGCTACCTCCATGAAAGAAGCTAGTGATAACCCCGGGGAGTAAAAGGAGTAAGAGCAGATGAGGGGTGGAGGGAGGGAGAGGGAATGAAATGGGAGAGGAGAAGTGGAATGGCAGGAAAAGGGTGAAGAAAGGGTGGGATGGAGGGGGGGATGGGGGATGGAGGGGGGAAGATGGGAGGGAGACCCAGAAGAAAGAATTACCTGTGTGGCCATATGTTCATCTAGGGGAGAAAAAAGACTAGATGAGCAGATGTTAGGAGGGGCACATGTTAAAGCCCTGCTGCCCACGCTATGAGGAGCCTAGATGCGTAAGGGTCTATCTTCAGTAAACTACCGGGTCAGAGAACAAAAAACATAATAAAGAAGAGCAAACCAAACATCTGTAGGGAGGTAACAGTTCAGGGGTTCATTTAGTGTTTTTCCAGAAAGCTGAAGCAGACACGCTTGTGGGGAGGCTTCTAAGGGGTTTGCGAGTTCCAAGAGGAGAGCGCAGACCTTCTAGAAGAAGAGTCCTGTGGAGGAGAGGAGGCCTCTTGATCCATAGGTGAGAGTTGAGTCAAGTTGAGATAAGGTTCTGCCTCTGATGGAGATGTAAAGAAGATGCAGTCTCCAGTTGCTGGTTGAATCTGCAAAACAGCAGGGTAGGGCAAAGTAAATTTGACATGTTTGTCAACATGTTTGACAAGCAAGGAGCATACAGATGAGAATGCCTTGCGTTGGTGCATCACCTCAATAGAGTAGTCCACAAAGAGCAGTAGCTGATGGTCATCAAGGAATAGGTTGCGAAGCTGTCAGAACTTTTGAAGGATGGCTTGTTTGTCTGCATAGTTAAGGAGCGGACGATGACTGATCTTTGCTTTGACTGAGATTCTGAAGTCTGGCTAATGCAGTGAACGCATTCGACCAAGCACAGTGTGCAAAGCCCCAGCAGCTCTGGGATGGTAGTGGAGCAGATATTACTGGTGTGTAGGATTTTGGGAGGCCGATAATGAGCAGATTATTGCTCCTTAATTGGTTTTCTAGGTCCTCGACCTTGTTCTGCAGCTCCTTGCATGTTGTAGAAAGTCTTGCGACTGTGGCTGAAAGTGCAGCAGCATCATCCTCAATGGTGGAGATGCACTCTTCTGCATGCATGATCCTTAGGGTGTGGGATTGCAGATCCATGTGCAGCTGCTCCAGCCCTTTGAGAACTGCCTGATCTACAGCCGCAGTAACCATAGGGGTGAGGACAGCAACCACTGCCTGAGCAATCCCAGCTGGGGAGGCAGGGTCCACCGGAGCTGGGGCATGTGAAGGCTGGGGCTGCAGGTAGGATACAGGAGGAGAGGGCTCTGTGGCAGGGACGGGCGCCATGTTGGCTGCATCGGGAGCTGTGTCTTAGACGGCGGGGGATGAGCGATGCGAGTATTGCTCCAGAAAGTGATCAATGGATGTCTCCTGGGGAGGAGGGGAGGCAATAGAGAGGAATACCTTGGGGTTAACTGGCCTGGGAGCAGGTTTACAGAGGAGCGTGGTGTGAGCAGAGATTTCCTAGCTCCTCTCCATCTCCTACTCTATACTCTATCCACCTTTAGGTGATCCCTAAAAAAGCCTATCCTGCTTCTAACTAATAAACTGTCTTTTTACTCTCACCATCAGCCCCCCCACCGTTATTACCATTTGTATAATTTCACTCCCTGCATTGATTGCAAACTCTAACAAGCAGGGCCCTCTGATTCCTCTGGTATTTAATTGTATTGTAACTGTACTGTCTGCCTTTATTTTGTTTAGCCAGTAGCTGTCTAAATTGTCTGTGTTATCAGAGGATACTCTACAGCAGTGTTTCTCAAATTTTTTTGTCTTGTGGCACACCAAAAAGATATAATAATTTTCACGCCACACCTGAAAAGTATTAACTATTTTTGTGGTGAAGAACTTATTTATTTTTACATATATATTTAATTTAAAATTGAATGTGAAGAATGTGCCTGCTGTAGAGAGCAAATCAGATTGAAGCAAGGTTATAAAGTTCACAAACAGAACAAACAAATGCAAAGTCTCTATTATTATAATATAATTTGAGCGATTGAGTTCACCCAAGATCTTGTACAAGTCTCACGTTATGAAAGGAGCCAATGAATAACAGACTGACAAAGATTTAGTTTTTATATATACTACTTTTTTAACTTTTGTGACATTGATTTACCATTTAATTTTTCAATATGTTCAAGCTTTCAAAATTCTAGCAATTTTTTATATTTTTCAAAACTCCTACGGGAAACATGCAAATCTCATGCAGCACACTAGTTTTCCATGGCACACAGTTTGAGAATCACTGCTCTATAGCATCTGCCACAGTGAGGCTGCTCCCTCTAGTGCTCAGCCTGGGATCTGCCTTGTCACATCCTGAATGCAGAGTGAGTGAAAACTTACAGAAGAATGAAGGATCTTGGGACATGTTGTCCAAAGAGCTCAAATCTGCATTGACCTGGATCGTCATAGACTACAAGTTCCAGGCGGCTGGAGGAAGAGAACAGAATGCTGGAAGAGATGATTAATAGCATGTGTTGGGGAGGAGTCGATCTCTTGGGACCATGGCCTAGATCAGGAGCAGTGATCTGGATGGTTGGGAAAAGCATAGCTGCGCTGCGACCTAGGCAGCAGGGGAGAGCATCTGGAGAGTGTGTAGACGTACCTGTTGTCACCAGGGTGTGGTAATCTGGTGGCAGCCTGGAAGCCACCCACATCATCTACATGACAGATTCAGCTGAGCTGTGGCACTGGGAGGTGTGGGGTTGTGCAATGTCCCATGAGCACAGTATGTGCAGAGGCCTGCTGCAGGATCTTCACACCATCCCTCCTGAGCTTGGCTTCGATTGGACTGGTGAGTGAACATATGCCCACCATCTTTGCAAGGACACTGCATGCAAGATCTTTTGTCTTCTTCATTAGAGCTTTATGAGGAGACATCTACAATAGCTGTTGTGCTACTATATGTCATTATCTCACGTTTACTTTCGGCTCAATCACTTAATCTTAACTTAAACTCAATCACTAGCTGAAGATCCCCTCCCCCACAAGGGACAGAACTGGGTGTCTATCTGGCCCCATATCACCAAGGAACTCTCTTTATTTAGAAACCAAGGTCATAGACTTTAGATACAACTTGCTAAACTGTGTAAAGTGTTTGCGTTAAAGGGGCTGTGGATTCAGGAGTTTAAAGGGAGTAGTCTTTTCTGACCTGCAGCCATAGACCTTGATTGGGTAATACTTGCTGTTTTATTGCACCTCAAGGGATTTTACTGACAAGTCATTTGTTAATTCATTTAAAGAGTATAACAATAACCTTATTTATCTTATCTGATCCATGACTGCTGAGGTGCAATGAGCCCAGGTACCATAAACTGTAACACATCTGTATGGCCGACTTGTATCCCTTGCCCCTTCACCCCATTAAATAACAAACTTATAACTGTTAAGGTAGAAAGTGCAAGGCCACAGCTTTATTAAATCCAACACATAACATATGAATACTCTCAAACAGTGCTGGTCACAGTTGCACTGTGAACACACAATTCCAAAAATGGGAAGGAAATAAGGAGGAGCCTGTCCTTGCCATAAGTGCTGGACAGGCCGCCTGCTTCCCATTTCTGTCAAAGGGCATATCCCATTACAACCATTTTATGCTGGCAATGTCAAGAAAACCACAGCAAGCTGTGACATACCAACAAAAAAGTAGGGCGGGAGGGTGGACAGCTCTTCCAACCACGCTTCCAGAAAGACCCAGAATCCCCTGGGGCACCACTTTTACTGAGCTGAGGCCCAGCCCACCCCCCCTAACAACTAATCCTTAGTGACCCCTCGGTCACCTTGACCCGCCCTGGTCATGCCCCCATCAGTCAAGGCTCTCTTTCCCTAAAGGGCTCAAGAGGCCTTCATTTGCTGGTGATTCTATCTACTGAAAAATTCTAACTAAAACTTATCTGGTTTATTTTGAACTAATCTGTGTCTGCAGCCATATTTCTTTGCTTCAGGGCAACCATTGGGGTATCTTTAACCACTTCAGCCCTGGACCAATTTTCAGCCTAAGGACCAGAGGTCTTTTTACAATTTCGCATTGCATTGCTTTAACTGGTAATTGCGCGGTCATGCAATGTTGTACCCAAACGAAATTTGCGTCCTTTTCTTCCCACAAATAGAGCTTTCTTTTGATGGTATTTGATTGTCTCTGCGATTTTTTGCGATATAAATGGAAAAAGACCGAAAATTTTGAGAAAAAAATATATTTTCTACTTTTTGTTAAAAGAAAAATCGAATAAACTCAATTTTAGTCATACATTTAGGACAAAATTTATTCAGCCACATGTCTTTAGTAAAAAAAAAAATGTCAATAAGCGTATATTTATTGGTTTGCGCAAAAGTTATAGCGTCTACAAACTAGAGTACATTTTCTGGAATTTACACAGCTTTTAATTTACGACTGCCTATCCAATTTCTTGAGGTGCTAAAATGGCAGGGCAGTACAAACCCCCCCCCCCCCCCAAATGACCCCATTTTGATAAGTAGACACCCCAAGGAAATTGCTGAAGGGCATGTTGAGCCCATTGAATATTTTTTTTTTGTCCCAAGTGATTGAATAATGACACAAAAAAAAAAGTTTACAAAAAGTTGTCACTAAATGATATATTGCTCACACATGCCATAGTTATATGTGGAATTGCACCCCAAAATATATTCTGCTGCTTCTCCTGAGTACGGGGATACCACATATGTGGGACTTTTTGGGAGTCTAGCCGCGTACGGCACCCCGAAATCCAATCACTGCCTTCAGGATTTCTAAGGGTGCACATTTTTGATTTCACTCCTCACAACCTGTCACAGTTTCGAAGGCCATAAAATGCCAAAATAACACAAAACCCCCCCAAATGACTCCATTTTGGAAAGTAGACACCCCAAGGAAATTGCTGAAGGGCATGTTGAGCCCATTGAATATTTTTTTTTTTGTCCCAAGTGATTGAATAATGACACAACAAAAAAAAAGTTTACAAAAAAATGTCACTAAATGATATATTGCTCACACATGCCATAGTTATATGTGGAATTGCACCCCAAAATACATTCTGCTGCTTCTCCTGAGTACGGGGATACCACATATGTGGGACTTTTTGGGAGTCTAGCCACGTATGGCACTCCGAAAACCAATCACTGCCTTCAGGGTTTCTAAGGGTGCAAATTTTTGATTTCACTCCTCACTACCTATCACAGTTTCGAAGGCCATAAAATGCCAAAATAGCACAAAACCCCCCAAATGACCCCATTTTGGAAAGTAGACACCCCAAGCTATTTACTGAGAGGCATGTTGAGTCCATGAAATATTTTATATTTTGCCACAAGTTGCAGGAATATTAAAACATTTTTTTTTTTGCACAAAGTTGTCACTAAATGATATATTGCTCACACATGCTATGGGCATAAGTCAAATTACACCCCAAAATAAATTCTGCTGCTTCTCCCGAGTACGGGGATACCACATGTGGGGGACTTTTTGGGAGCCTAGCCGCGTACCGGACCCCGAACCAAGCACTGCCTTCCGGATTAAAATATAAAACGCTACCAAAAAAAACTGTTAGCAATCGCAGGGATCAGGCCTGACTCTGCGATTGCTGCAGTTATGTGTTTAGTGTTTTGTAAGTGACAGTGATCGATTGATACTGCACTTGGGTGGGCTGGGCAGAGGGGCAAAACGCAGGTGCTAGCAGGTATCTGGGCTGATCCTGCTAACAATGCGTTTTTTTGGAACCCTAAACTGCTGGGGACGCTAGTATAGATCTGATCAGATCAGATATTGATCTGTTCAGATTCTATACCACTACGGGAGGTGTATGCTTTGTGCGTGGGTGTTAGTGGTACTGGCACTAACCTAGCGCTGCCTGGGGCGACGCAGAACCTGACCTGATCAGGGGGTTAAACCTTTATTGGGTAATAAATGGCGGGTGCCCTAAATGCTATAAAAAGCAAACTAACTAACCAGAGTCACCCGTAACACTTATACGGTGATCACTGGTGAAATGGTTAACTAGGGGCAATCAGGGGGTTCAAATTTTTATTAGGTAGTATATGGAGGTCCCTGGTGCTATATAAAAACCTGACGGGGAACCTAAATAACTAACTGGCTAACCAGCGTCACCAGTGACACTTATACGGTGATCGCTGGTGAAAGAGTTAACTAGGGGCAATCAGGGGGTTAAAACCGTTATTCGGTAGTATATGGGGGTACCAAGCGCTATAAAAACCTGGCGGTGAACCTAAAAAAATAACTAGCTACCTAGCGACACTAGCGACACTAATGCAGCGATCAGAAAAATGATTGCTTAGTGACACTGGCAAAAGGGGGTGAAAGGGTTAACTAGGGGCAATCAGGGGGTTAAAACCATTATTGGGTAGTATATGGGGGTACCTAGCGCTATAAAAACCTGGGGGTGAACCTAAAAAAATAACTAGCTACCTAGCGACACTAGCGACACTAATGCAGCGATCAGAAAAATTATCGCTTAGTGACACTGGCAAAAGGGGGTGAAAGGGTTAACTCTAGGGGCAATCAGGGGGTTAAACCTTTATTGGGGGGTGGTAGGGGGCTACCCTGGACCTAACACTAACTGCCCTGACAGTTTTTACTGTCACAACTGACACTGAATGCAGTGATCAGTATATAAATGATCACTGCAATCAGTGACACTGTGACTGGGGGGGGGGGAGATCGGGGGGCGATTGGGGGGGTGATCGGGGGGGGGTTGTGTACCTGTGTGTGCCTATGTGTTAGTGTAGTGTTGGTGCAGACTTACTGTGTCCTCTCCTCGTAGTCCGGTCAATAAGACCGCCCTGAGGAGAATGACATCACTTCCTCCCTGCCTGTGTTTACTATACACAGTGGGAGGAAGCTTCTCATTCGCCAGGAGCGATCGAGAGGGGGTGGCCAGAAACCAACGTCCATCCCCTCATCCCGGATCGCTCCTGCAGCGAAACGGACCGCCGCATCCAGCGGGAGGGGGTCCTATCGGACACCCCACCCGCTGGAAGGCGAGCACGTACATGTACGTGCTTGTACCTGTCGGTGCCATTGCCATGCAGTGGTCCTTAAGTGGTTAAGCAACCCTTAGGGCCGGTTCACACTGCAGGCGAGGCGAGGCGACTCCGACTTGCCTCGCCGCGACCTGCAGCGGCCTCAGCGGCGACTTGCAAATGACTTCTGTATAGAAGTCAATGCAAGTCGCCCCGAGGTCGCCCAAAAGTAGTACAGGAACCTTTTTTCTGAGTCGGAGCGACTCGAGTCGCTCCTCTCAGAACGGTTCCATTGTACAGAACGGGGGCGACTTGCGAGAGCGAGGCGAGGCGAGTCGTGTCGCCTCGCATCGCCCGCTGTGTGAACCGGCTCTTACAGAGGTAGCGCTACATTTGTAATGCACTGCACTGACTGCACAATCTGTCATTATAATAATAATGATGCCAGAACATGGAGACTGTCATTGCATGCTTCTCTTAAAAATCTAAATGTTTGGGTGTCAAGCTGAACCATTTGCACCTGTACTGTGTCACTGACTGAGAAAAATATACAAAAATAAGACTTTCCTGCCCTTGTTCTGGGTCAGTGATGCAAAATATGAAAGCAGGCGGCTAGCATAAAGGTAGCCAGCAATGGCAGTCCTCATATTTCTTTTATGATATATTTGCATTGAGAGAGGAATATGTCAACTGTCTTTGCTGCCCATCTTCTGAAAATGCTATTTGTTAGGCCAGGAAAATTGCATTCTTAATTTGTCACTAACCCAAAGCAAGCATGCAGCACCTGTGTCTGTGCACATATATTATATATATATATATATATATATATAATATACACACAGTATCTCACAAAAGTGAGTACATCCCTCACATTTTTTTTTAATATTTTATTATACCTTTTTGTGTGACAACACTGAAGAAATTACACTTTACTACAATGTAAAGTAGTAAGTGTACAGCTTAACCCTAACCTAAGTCTAAACCACTAGCAACAAAAGTGAGAACACCCCTAAGGCCGCATACACACGGGCGGACTGTCTGACGGACTTGGTCCGCTGAAACGTGTTTCAGCGGACAATCCGCTCGTGTGTGGGCTTCAGCGGACTTTTTCAGCGGACAGTCTGGCGGACTAAGTCTTTCGGAATTTCCGTAATATTGTCCGTCCAAACTTGGTTTCAGCGAACAGTCCGCTCGTGAGTAGGCTAGTTCGACGGACTAAGTATGGCGCATGCTCAGAAAGGATTTACACGGCCGAAGGTTGCATTGCAGTGTATTGGACGTCGAATTTCTAGTCCCGTCGTACGTGCTGTACACGTCATCGCGCAAGCTTTCAGCGGACTGTCTGTTCGTCGTGTGTGGTCAAGTCCGTTCATTCAAAAGTAGGACGGACTGTCTGTCGGATTGTCTGATGGACTTAGTTGGACGGATAGTCCGCCCGTGTGTACGCGGCCTAAGTGAAAATGTCCAAATTGGACCTGATTAACCATCTTCCCTCTCTGGTATCATGTGACTCAATGTTACAAGGTCTCAGGTGTGAATGGGGAGCAGGTGGGTAAATTTGGTGTTATCGCTCTCACTCTCGCATACTGGTCATTGGAAATTCAACATGACACCTCATTACAAAGAACTCTCTGAGGATCTGAAAAAAAGAACTGTTGCTCTACATTAAGATGGGCTAGGCTATAAGAAGATTGCCAAGACCCTGAAACTGAGCTGAAGCACAGTGGCCTAGACCATACAGCGGTTTAACAGGACAAGTTCCACTCAGAACACAATAAAAAAAATAAGGGAACTTCTGGATAGTAACATCTGTCCGGAGAAAGTGTCCCCAAACCGGGCAGGTATGAATCTGGCTGATGAACATCTGTTATTAACACTAAGGCCGCGTACACACGGGCGGACTACCCGTCCAACTAAGTCCGTCAGACAATCCGACAGACAGTCCGTCCTACTTTTGAATGAACGGACTTGACCACACACGACGAACAGACAGTCCGCTGAAAGCTTGCGCGATGACGTGTACGGCACGTACGACGGGACTAGAAACACGACGTCCAATACACTGCAATGCAACCTTCGGCCGTGTAAATCCTTTCTGAGCATGCGCCATACTTAGTCCGTCGAACTAGCCTACTCACGAGCGGACTGTCCGCTGAAACCAAGTTTGGACGGACAATATTACGGAAATTCCGAAAGACTTAGTCCGCCAGACTGTCCGCTGAAAAAGTCCGCTGAAGCCCACACACGAGCGGATTGTCCGCTGAAACACGTTTCAGTGGACCAAGTCCGTCAGACAGTCCGCCCGTGTGTACGCGGCCTAAGGCAGCACTTCAAAAGGAAAGCAATGACTATGAAGAAACAAAACAAAAGAAATGTGACTCTAAGTGCAGAACACAAGGACTTTATACTGATATGAAGAAGGAGTCTATCAGTCGCTCTGAAAGGCGCCCTGCCATTTAGACATCATTTCCAGGACCATGCATTCCACGTTGGTTCTGGGCGCACTTCCGGTGAAACAACTGACAAGTCCAGCGTTCTATGCTGGTCTACAACAGCACAGCAGTTTCTTCACTAGCCCTCTGTTATGCAGCTTCCATATGCTGGACGGCTGGACATCCAACACTCTGCTGCAGACCTGCCCATCCCAGGACTAACACCATTGCTTGACTCCTCCACATGATGAGCCTTTTAACCACCACTTTTTAGTAAGTGTTTTTAACTTCTTTGGCTAATAAAGTCCTTGTGTTCTGCACTTAGAGGTGTCTTGCTTTTGTTTTGTTTCCAATCAGAATAGGCCTCACCATGGTAAATTATAGAAGATGAGTACACATACTCAGCGTCATATCCAGAGGTTGTCTTTGGGAAATAGACGTATGAGTGCTGCCAGCATTGCTGCAGAGGTTGAAGGGGTGGGGGGGTTCAGCCTGTCAGTGTTCAGATCATACGCCGCACATTGCATCAAATTAGTCATCCCACAAGGAAGCCTCTTCTAAAGATGATGCACAAGAAAGCCCTCAAACAGTTTGCTGAAGACAAGTAGACTAAGGACTTGGATTACTGGAGCCATGTCCTGTGGTCTGATGAGACCAAGATAAACGTATTTGGTTCAGATGGTGTCAAGCGTGTGTGGCGGCAACCAGGTGAGGAGTACAAAGACAAGTGTGTCTTGGCTACAGTCAAGCATGGTGGTGGGAGTGTCATAGTCTGGGGCTGCATAAGTGCTGCCGGCACTGGGGAGCTACAGTTCATTGATGGAACCATGAATGCCAACATGTACTGTGACATACTGAAGCAGAGCATGATACCCTCCCTTCAGAGACTGGGCCACGGGGCAGTATTCCAACATGATAACGAACCCAAACACACTTTCAAGATGATCACTGCCTTTCTAAAGAAGCTAAGAGTAAAGGTGATGGACTGGCCAAGCATGTCTCCAGACCTAAACCCTATTGAGAATCTGCGGGGCATCCTCAAATGGAAGGTGGAGGAGCGCAAGGTCTCTAACATCCACCAGCTCTGTGATGTCATCATGGAGGAGTGGAAGAGGACTCCAGTGGCAACCTGTGAAGCTCTGATGAACTCCATGCCCAAGAGGCTTAAGGCAGTGCTGGAAAATAATGGTGACCACACAAAATATTGACACTTTGGGCCCAATTTAGACATTTTCACTTAGGGGTTTACTCACTTTTTTGACAGCAGTTTAGACATATATTAATGGCTGTGGGTAATTTTGAGGGGACAGCAAATTTACACTACTATACAAGCTGTACACTCACTACTTTACATTGTAGCAAAGTGTAATTTCTTCAGTGTTGTCACCAGTGCCGGGACAAGGTCATCCAGAGCCCAGGGAAAACACGCCAAACTGTGCCCCCCCCCGCCCCCAATGTGTATGAGCATTATGTGTCATCAAAAAACTCCCCCCCCAAAAAAAAAACTGAGCACTAATCTTTTTCACCCCCCTAAGCATAAATTCCCCCTCCTACCAGTGCAAATCTGTTCCCCTGCTGAAATCTCCCCTCCCAGCACAAATCTTACCCCCCTCCATCCCTCAAATCCCCCCAATTCAAGTGCCACACCCCCCAAAAAAAGAAAAAAAATCACTCCTCCTAGCACATATTATCTACACCTAAAATTGCCCCTCCAAATAACCCCACTGCAAATCCCTCCTTCCAGCACAAAGCGCTTCAATCATCCCTCCTAGCACAAATCTTCTTCCCCCTATTCCTTCTCCCCTTAAATTTTAGCATACCCCCCACATTTCCCCTCCTAGAACAATACTTACTCCCTGCTGCCCCCCAAATCCCCATTTCCAACACAAATCCCCTCCCCCCAATTTCCTTGTGGTGCCCCCCCACCTCACATGAAACCACAATGCCCAGGGCAGCCGTCCCTCCTGCCCACCCCTTGTCCTGGCCCTGGTTGTCACATAAAGGGATATAATAAAATATTTACAATGTGAGGGGTGTACTCACGTTTGTGAGATACTGTAGGTATTTTTTTATTTTGGTTTTTTTATTAGTATTTATTTTATTTTTTTCTCTGCAGGGAGAGAGAAAGATAACGGAAAGTTGTTACCAATACTTACTGTAATTTTCCTTTCCTGGCCTGCCCTCATGTCAGCACACAATGGGTTAACCCCTTTTTCCAGTCTCTCAGTACCACCTTCTTTTAGCTGGTAAAAGGGAGCCCCTCCTCCCCTGCCCTTGTTCCATTACTAGCGGATGACAGGCTTGTAGAGAGGGGAAAAGATTGTGCTGACGTGAGGGCAGGCCAAGAAAGGAAAATTACAGTAAGTATTGGTAACAATATTCAGTTTTCCTGGCCAGCTTCATGTCAGCACACAATGGGATTTGATTTAGCTGATATAGGGTGGGATAACAAAAATAGTTGAAAAACAATTGGTAATACTGCTTTAGTGAATATTTTAATTTGCTTGGAAGGGTGCTGACACCACTGCATTTCCAAAATTTGATGCACTAGCCGCTGTGACATCTAAACTGTAATGTCATGCGAAGGTTTCGCAGGAGCTCAAACTAGTAGTCCTGCATATGTCTTCAACCTATATTTTAGCAGAAGCTGTCCATGAGGCTGCCACCCTTCTTGTAGAATGAGCTCTAATAACTTGTGGAGGCACCAGCCACTGTTTCTCATATGTCAGGCTTATCACCTTGGTGATCCAGGTAGCTATGGTTCTAGCTGATGCCGCTTCTCCTCTTCTAGGTCCTGATAGCAGGATGAACAAGGTATCCATTTAGAGCATCTGTAGAGAGCGGTTTAAATAGGTTGAAAATAAGTTGACCATGTCCAATGGTCTGAGATCTAGTTCCTCCGCTTGTCTCGGCGGTTGCGTGAAGCTGGGTAGGACTGCCTCCCAATTACATGGCACTTTGAAACCACCTTAAGGGTTAAGGCTGGCGAGGGCCTTTTGATCACTTTGTCTGGGAGAATGATGCAAAAGGGATCTTTGCAAGATAGAGCTGCCAGCTCTGAAACTCTTTTTGCAGACGTTATGGCTGTGAGGAAAATCAGCTTGACTGTCAGGAACCATAGTGGGCATGTCTCTGCAGGCACGAATGGATGTTGGAGCAAGGCTTTTAGCACTGTGCCCAAGTCCCAAGCTGGGAACAGGGACTTCTTTGGTGGTCTTATTCTTATGGCCGCTCTAAGAAATTGCTTTATTAGCAGCTCGTCTGCCCATTTGTAGCCTGTGAAGCAAGACAAGGCTGACACCTGCACCTTTATGGTGTTGTATGCTAATCCCAACACAGACGGTCTGCTATGTAGTTTTGACTGCCTGGAATGTAGGCTGCCATCAAGGCTTCCACATGTGCCTCGGCCCAGGCGAATATCTCGGTTGCCAACTGCAGCAGCGGTGAGCTCTTGGTTCCTCCCTGATTGGTTATATAAGTGACCACCGTCCGGTTGTCCAACGTAAGCTTGACCCAAGCTCTCTGAATCAGGTTCTTGAATGCCAGTTGGGCTAGGTATGCTGCTTGTAACTCCAAAAGGTTAGAGTGTCTGGTCTCCATCCTTCTCCATTTGCCTTGAACCACTCTGCCAAGGCAGTGAGCACCCCAGCCCTGGAGACTGGCATCCGAGGTTATTTGTATCCAATCTCCGGGGCCGAGAGGCATGCCCCATGACAGAGTTCCTGGCACTATCCACCACGCCAAGCCCTGGCGGATCTGTCTTGGTATGAATATTTTTTGGTGGAGTGATACGCCATCCCACTGGTTCAGAAATGACTGCCCTTGTATAGAATCTTGCCCAGGGAACAGCTAGGGTTGCTGCGGTAAACACCCCCAGAAGCATCATACAGTCCCTCGCCAACAGAAAGGAGGACTCCATCACGATGTTTACGCAGGCTACTAGCTCAGCTATCTTGCGAAGTGGTAGCGAGACCTGCCCTTTATGTAAAGGTGAGTGGTGTTGCGCTCCTAAAAAATTATTTAGAATTGAGGAAGCGGTGACTTAATAAAGATGGATACCAATTAGGGTTCATAACATAGTTATCATGTATCCAAATACCAGATGGGTCCAGATAGGTTACTGACTGGTTTCAATGAGGCATTAAAACTAGATCAAATCAATAATAAGAAAAAAAGTAAATTGATATAAAATTCGAAAGTATATATAAAAAAAAAAAATATATATATATATATATATATATATATATATATATATATATATATATATAAATAGACAATAATTCTCTGCAAATAAACAAAGTATATAGATATTAATCAGTGCCACTAATTGATTTGCAAAAAAGCAAACAAGTGCAAATAAGCAAATATATGGCAGAGTTGTGCAAATATACAAAGTGAATAAATAAATAAATAAATTCCAGAGTGGAGTGTGGAGCTCTTATAGGGTCCACTGTGCAAAGTAGTGCAAGTGTAACAGTGTTTTCCAGGGACACTGAGTGATGTTGTAGTACTCTTCAGTTACAGTGTGACTTTTTAATGTGGCAAAAATCTTCAGTGTAACTGACACTCGTGGCTGTGCTAAATCGTTACCTTACTGCTGTAAGGTAAACAGCATGTAGAAGAGGAGGGGGGTTAAGCTCCTTCAAATTGTGGTGTTCCTGCGCGTCTCTACTGGGTATGCAGCAGAGCCTGGGGGGGTCCTTTCGTTCTTTTTCCCCTGAGTGGATCTCATATGTTCAGTATGTCGGGGTATAAAGAGGGGAAAAAGAGCCTACCATGGTGTAGTATTTTTCAATCAGATGAAGTTTATTAAATAAAATGATTGATAAACTCACATTTCCATATGTAGGTCGCACAGTGTAAAAACAAGCGCCGAGCTCGTACCTGACCGTCTCTTCCGGTGTCTGTATCTGTATCCTACGCGTTACGTCACAACACACGTGACTTCGACTGGGAGACCTGCCCTTTGCTTGTGTTGAAAACAAGCCCTAGGTACTCCATCTCTTGGGAGGGAATCAACTGGCTCTTCTACTTGTTGATAATCCAGCCGAATTTGGATAGAATTTTCAGCACCACTTCGCCTTGTGCTGTTAACTCTTTGCTTGCACAGGCCACTACCAAGATGTCGTCTAAGTAGTGGAAAATTTTTATGCCCCTCAAACGTATAACAGTGATGGTAACTAGCAAGATCTTGGAAAGGACTCAAGGTGCTGTGCTGATTCTGAAGGAAAGACATTTGAACTGGAATCTTCCCCTACCATGAATCTCAGGTATCTTTGGTGGACATGAAGGTAGGCATCTGCTAAATGGACTGATATTAGCCAGTCCCCTGGTTGCAGAATTGATATAATTGTAAATATTGATTCCATCTTGAATGTCTTGGGATCGATGTAGTGGTTTAGAGATCGTAAGTCTAAGACCAGTCTGAGATCTCTGGACGCTTTGGGCACCAGAAATATTGGGAAGTAAACCCCTGTTCCCTGCTGCTTTAGAGGAACCAGCGAGAATGCCTCTTTCTGAAGTAATTCGGTCACATATTCTTGCAAGCACCTTTGTTTCTTCTGATCTTGTGGCCATTCTGTCCGGACAAAGATATCCGGGGGGTTTTCTGGAAATGATCTTGTACCCTCGCTTAACTGTTTTCTGGACCCATTGGTCCTTGACCTTATCAGCCCATACCTTCCAAACGGATGCCAACCTGGCACCCACCTGGGGGTGATGGGCGGTCAACCCGTCAAAAGGACTTCTCCGATTTCTTAGCAGTCTGAAAGGCCTTAGCCTTCACGTTCCGAACAAAGGAGCTTTGTGGGTCTCTGGTAGCAGATCCCGACTTACCTCCAGTAGCTCGTTTAATAGCTTCCTCCAGGGTGTCACCGAAAAGCATCTTGCCCTTGTATGGAATGTTACAAAGTGCCTGTTTCGAGGTACTGTCTGCCACCCAATGGCGTAACCATAGGGCCCTTTTCGTCGTTACTGAAAACATCATAATTCTTGCAAGCAGTTTTACTGGGTCTATAGAGGCTTCTGCCAAAAAGACGGCTGGGAGATAAAGTTCCTCCATTGCTGAAATGATTCTGGCCATCTCTATGTCAGACTTCAGGGCCGTCTCCACATTTGTGACCCAGCCCTTCAGAGCCTTGGAGATCGAAGTTAGGGCTACGGCCGGGCGACAAGCTGCTCCAGCAGTTAAATAGATCTCTCTTAGATCTGTGTCTGTGCGTCTGTCCATTGGGTCTCTGAAGGTTGTAGAATCCTGCAATGACAGGGACACCTGCCTTGCTAGGCGGCGCTGCAAGGCTGCATCTACCCCTGAAGGTGACTCCAAAAAGGCAGCATCTGGGGTGTTAAATGGGTATAATCTTAAAAAGCGATTTTGTATGTTCCCCTTCCTTTCCGGCTTCCCCATTCTTCATCGAATAATTTGTGGATTTCCGTCATGAACGGGAAGGTTGCCCCTTGCCTTTTTAAGTTAGGGAAATATCCCCCACTGTGAAGGAAAACTCACCAGTACACTTCCCTCACTAGCTGTGGCAAACAGCACTGGAGCTTCTGGCTCTCCAGGCTTTATAGCCCCACAGCCCCGCCACCATGTGAGGTCATCACCGACTGACAGAAAACACAGGGGAGGCGGCCGGTGCAGCTCCTAGGAAGCAGGAAAGGAAATCACAATACTACAGCAACACCACAGCCTAAAATGGTAAGCTCTTTAAGCCTTATTATACCCGCATGGCTCCTTGACATAGAGCGTCCAGTGTGATAAAAGGAACTACCTTTATTGTTCTGGACCTTCCGATTCCCAGGAGAGGCTTGAACCTGGGTGGGTAGGTTCAGTAGGGGGGTGTAGTCTAATCCACGAGCATGGTGGCCTGAAGTCCGAGCAAAAAAAAGGAACAAGGACAGGGGAGGAGGGCTCCCTTTTATCAGCTAAGAGAAGGTGGTACTGAGAGACTGGAGAAAGGGGTTTACCCATTGTGTGCTGACGTGAGGCTGACCAGGAAACTAATTATCTCTCTCCTCCATTCACAAAGAAAGAAAACACAGGGGCGAGCTTCACAGTGACTGATCACTGTGATAGCAAATTAGAGGCTATCACAGTGATCAGGTGACCCAGAATCGGGAGTTCTTGGCCTGATCGTTATTACTGGGCCCATGGATCGTGCTAAGACTCCGGTCCCTGTGCTGGGAGTATGCATGGCACAAATATGCAGCCCCATGGAAAAAAACCCAGTCCAGTAGGGGCGCATATATGTGTTACTTTGGTGTGAAGGGGTTAATGCAGAATTAACCTATTGCCGTCCAAGCAAAGCACATATGTGGCAGTAAATAGGGTGGGTTTTAACACCCCACATGCTGCACATATACATCCATGGGTGGCAGAGCTTGCTGTGCTAAAAACGTGCTCATTGTGCACTCCCAGCAAAGGGAATGAGCTGTCAAGGACAGCACTCAATCTCTGCTAGTGATCATCCCACTGGCTCCCAATCATGTGACAGCCAATCACAGTGGTCACATGATTGGCCAGTCCTCCCAGCCCCTCTAGCATAAATGCCCTATTAAAGTGATACAGAGGCTGGCAGCAAGGGGCTAAAATCATGCAAAAAAACTTGAAAAATGTGCCCTAGGAGCTTTTATCAATATTGTACTAGTATGCACTTCGAATTAGCACACTATGGCAGACCTGCCTGACAAGCAATCATCACCAATGCTGTACAATCAGTGCCCCAGTTGGTGCTTCTATCTCCCTTTAACATCCTATCTTGAAGTCACAACAAGACAACCAGAATGGACAACTTCAAATCATACTTAGGGGCATATTTATAAAGCAGGGAGTTATGCCATGTACACATGGTCGGACGGACCTAGAAATAGAACATGTTTTAAATCTTTCCAACGGAATCAATTCCTATTGGGAAAACCGTTTGTCTGCATGCTGTTCCGACGGGCCAAAAACTACGCATGGGCAGCTATTGGATACTGACAATTGAACTTTCTTTTATAGTCCCGTCATATGTGTTGTATGGCACCGGGTTCCAGATGATAGAGCTTTGGTGTGATCGTGTGTAGGCAAAACCGTTTCAGCGGAACTCCGTCGAAAAAGAACGTCAGAGTTTATTCTGGCGGAAAAAACGGTCGTGTGTACAGGGCAGAAGACTTTCACAATACATTCCCTGGCGGTGAATCAATCACTACCATTTAAACACATTCAGCAGGAAGATTCACTTGCAGTGATTGTCAGATTTTCCACTTTATAAAAATAACCTCTAGTGAAGAATAACGAACAGTGTGTAAATACGATAGAAGGGCTTCGGGCTCAACAAATGCGATTCCATGCAGTGTTTTAAATTCTAATCATCCCTTATGGTACTTTAATAATCTGTTCATGTCAGTGGGGACTGTGCTTACTAGAGCATTGCAGTCCATTTTCAAAATTTCCTTTATATTTTAATTTTGTGAGCAACAAATTCGTTCATTAGGTTCCTTATCCTAGTGTGCTCTAATGAAGACATAAAATAAACTCATAACAATACATGCAATAATGATTCCAAAACAGCATGCATTTGGTGAGCTTTGAACATGCCCTTAAAGTAGTTGTAAACCCTCCCTAATGACTTTTATCTATAGGTGAACCTAGAATAAGGCATACCTATAGTTAGTGGAAATATCTCCTAAACATGCACCGTTTAGGAGATATATCACTTGTAGAGCACCGATGATGTAATCGGCGCATACGCTGTGAAGTAACGGACCTCCGTGCTGTTTCTTCCTTCAGTGTTTTCCATTACTGATGTCTGACGTCACGCGGCTCTGGCCAGTCACAGAGCAGGAGTCTGCAGCCCCCAGAAGGAAGAGGGGTGAAGATGGATGCAGCTTGCACAGGGGACAGTGATGGATTCATTTGCAGGTAAGTGTCACATAATGGGCTAGTATGCGATGCATACTAGCCCATTATGCTTTTAATTTGCAGGCTTTGCAGCGAGCAATAGAGAAAGTAAAACCCATTAGGGTTTACTTCCTCTTTAATCACAGCTACCGAGGCATTTTAACTGTGTACGTTCATGTACTGTAAGGGTCTAATACTTGCTGTCTTCTGACCACTGCAGTCCCATCACAGGCTCCCTGGTAGAGGGACCTTTCAAACTTCTGTGCATTTCAACAGTCCTCAATGACTACTGTAAATTGACCCAGTTATCACAGGTATACAGGCATACCCCCCAAGATGGGAACGGGGAACACGTATTAGCAAAAGTATGCAGGCATAGACCATCTGCCATGCTACTTTAAAGGAAAATTATACCCAAACAATGTTTAGTTAAACCCACAAGTGAAATTTATTTATTTTTTTACCACTGCTATTCCTTTATCCTGGCTTCTGAAATTTAGAAACTCAGCAATTTAGAAATTGTATGAGAGGTTTAGCACTTGGAAACACTTTTTGAACTAGTGAATTTTAGATACATCTAAATAGATCAGACAAAAATGAGGGACAAAGGAGGAGGAAAGAGGGACTTTGTTCCAAATCAGGAACAGTCCCTCAAAATAATGCCCCGTACACACAATCGGACATTGGTCGGACATTGAATGAATGAAATATTTGTATAGCGCACAATGCGAACTGAATCGCCTCTAGGCGCTGTGGCGAGCTTTGATCGTCTGCTAAAAGAGGAAGGTCTTGAGTTTTTTCCTAAAAACCAGGTGACATTCCGACAACAAAATCCATGGATTTTTTCTGACGGATTTTGGCTCAAACTTGTCTTGTCTCCACACATGGTCACACAAAGTTGGTCGGAAATTGCGAATGTCAAGAACACGGTGAAATAAAACGCGTACTATGAACCGAGAACAGTGAAGTTCAATAGCCAGTGCAGCTCTTCTGCTTGATTCCGAGCATGCGTGGAACTTTGTGCATCGGAATTGTGTACACATGATCGGAATTTCTGACAAAGGATTTTGTTGTCAGAAAATTTGAGAACCAGATTTCAAATTTTGTGCAATGGAAATTCTGATGAAAAATGTCAGATTGGAGCCTACACATGGTCAGAATTTCTGGCAAAAAGCTCCCATCGAACATTTTCCATCGGAAAATCCGGCCGTGTGTACGGGGCATTAGACCAAGAACTAAGCGATCACACAACCGCTGGTCGTTCAGTTCTCGGTCTGCTCAAAGTAGAGAGGTGATTGTCACTGTCAGTTACCTCTGCTCTGCACCTCAATTACTCACTAAGAAGTATCTTTTATATCTGTATGGCTGTATTAAGTATTATCTTTTGTATTTATCAGGAGTTCTACTTCATTTTCTTTGCACATTATGTCTTCTTTACAGCACTTCAGTACCAGGAAAAGATCAGTAACCCTAAGCAACCAATCAGATTTAGTAACCCTAAGCAACCACTCCGATTTCAGCATTCATCAATTTACAGCCGTTGCAGTAATCACCAGTGCTTTGCGCATTGCCTTATTAAATCAACCTGAAAGAATAAGAAGAATGCTTGCCCATGGAATTTTCAATCCCTTGTTTCAGAAGGGGCCAAAGCAGACTATTCATCAATAGATATTGTTTTTTTTCTCTCCAGCTACAAAAGTGCAGAGAACTGGTCTGATTTGTATTTTATAAACAGGAAAGATTTCGAGGAAAAGGCTGGTAGCTAAAATTGAATTATTTTCCTATGGGGTTTAGGCTTACTTTACACAAAGATGAGACTCTGGCAGCCTACATTACTTCGTCAGAACAATACACAACTTGGCTCAGAAAAGAGATATTAGGGATATATATATTTTTTTTTCTTCTTGGCATTGCTCATCTGAAATTCTAAATAATTTATCATCTCCCAGCCCTGTCAGTCAAGAGAATAAAAGCAAGGCTTCGTTTTGTAATATCTAGGACACAGAGCACTCATCCTTAAAACAATGTTCATTTCTGATTAATCATTAAATAATAGTTTCTGTTCTGTAGCATGTAGAACCAGTGTTTACTTAGTCCCCGTAAGGCCAGAAGCTGTACCCCCGCCCCCCCACCACCACCACCACCATCACCACCACCACCCTCCTTTCTTCTTTTAGTTTATTATCCACTCTCAGCTGCAGTTAACATGCTTACATAACCTGAGCTTGTCCCCGAGAATTTAATTACTGAGCAGTGTGCGCAGAGTACTCAGCGCACTTCATTACCGAGGCTGCAGAATCCCCTGCGTTCAGCACTTTGCAATACATACAGATTTCCTTAACACTTTCCTGCCTGACTCTCTGGTATGAGAAAAAGGAAAAGGGTTTGGGACTTTAGATGAGGCCAAAGAATGTGCCTCCATTCCTGATATAAGGAATAAATGGGAGCTCTCTGGTATGTTCAACGCCAGGCCTATATACAGTTGTGGATTTCTCGGGGTTGAAAATGTTTTCATGTTCTGCCAGTGATCAGGTGGCCCAGCAGTAGACAAGAGACACACCAAGACAGGAGTCAGGTCTTGCCAGAAGGATTGCAGATATAAGATGCAGGGAAACTGGTCCTGGCCAGATCAAAGTCTCTGTTGGAAGGTTTTGCAGTTTAAATTCTTTATTTAAAGTCCAACTTGGATCACAGAACTAGCTTTGCAGTCAGGTAGGCATTATACCAGAATTTTCTCAACCTGGGTTCCATGGAACCCTGAGGTTCATCCTGAGGATGCTAGGGGTTCCTTGAGTAATGACTAATGGTGAGTTTGTCTCCCACCTACAATAACCACCAATACAAGGGGGAAATTTTCCATTATCAATGTAAAGGCTTACTGTATTTCTACACTGATCACTAATGTTAGATCAGTGGTCATCAACCCTGTCCTAACAGGCCAGGTTTGTAAGATAACTGAAATACATGACAGATGATATCATCTGCTGCTCCGTGATTGCAGTATTCTAGTCTGCATCTCCCCAAGGTAATACATAAAACCTGGCCTGTTAGTGGGCCCTGAGGACAGGGTTGATGACCGCTGTGTTAGGGGACACCACAATTTTTACTGTCTGCAGTTATTTTTTTATTTTAAGAATACATATAAACCGAACACCCCCCTGTTCAGTTTGCAGAAGAACTCCCGAACAGGGAAAATGTTATAACCCAAATGGTGAACCCCATTGGAGTCTATGGGAGCCAAACAGAAAAAATAAAAAGTGCCAATTATGAAGGCTTATATGCAAGTAATTTCCCATAAAAGTGATATGGGGGTCTGGATACTGCCCTGGGGGAAATGTATCAAAACAAATAAAAAAACAAAACAAAGAACAGTGATTTTAATTATGCTTAAAGTGGTTGTAAACCCACGAAAAAAAAAAAAAAATAACTCTGCAAAACAAAGGCATAGTGAGCTAGTAGCATAGCATATTAGCTCATTGTGAAATACCTTAGAGAGAAGCTCCCCCGCAGCGGTTTTACAAAGTGCACAGTCTATTTGCCTTTAGTAAATCAACTTCAATGCGTCTGGGGTCCTGAAAAGCTCAGTCCACTATTTGCTGCTAGCAAGGATTCTGTGCTCACATTATTTCAATGCCAAATCACCTGCAATTAGGTCAGTTCTACCTAAGGCTTAATGTACATGGGAACTAAACACGGCTAAACGTGAGTTACTGCGTTTACACACGTTTACAAAAGGTGTTACGAGTATTTGCTGTTTTAAATGCCTCTGAACATCCGTCCTGAATGCATTTTTTTTTCTTTCGAAGAAATGCTTCTAAACTCAACTGCCTATAAATGACTATAAATTACCCTATGTACTGGCGGTGCTCACGAGCCACCTCTCTGTGTCCATAAGACATAGAGAGCGGAGAGGGAGAGATCTGGGAGAGCTTGGGTCTTATGCACAATGCTGGATCGAAATCGGGCTTAGGTAAGTATTGGGGGGGCTGAGGGGGAGCATGCATAAAGGTAAAAAAATTTCAGCCTTTACAACTACTTACTGCAACTACTACTGCAATAAAGCATCAGAAAAGCAGACCACTAGACTGTTCATGAAGCCAAAGGAGTGATTGTGACTGTGAGCCTGGCTGCAGGGCAATTACTGGAAAAAGAACCCTGGGCATTTACTAAGTGGCCCCTGAGGGGGTGAGCACTACATTGTAGTAGTCAGTAACATTTAAGTGGACTTCTGTAATGTTGAAGATATTTCATAACTTGTCCAATCACTTCTTTAGTGCTGAGATGACAAAATGATTTGTTGATCCAAAGATGCCACTTAAAATTTTCACATTTTCCTGTTAAAGTTGAGCTTATATGTGCCCCCTCTTGCCTTCTGAGCCTTTCTATTGGTCAACAAGGTTGCTTATTTCATAAAAGAGCCAACTGAGAATCTTGGGAGGTAGGAGCGGTGGGTCAACCTTAAACGTTACAGGAAAAGCACAGAACTTCAGCTGCCTAAAACTTGATTCACTAATAATTCTGACATACTGATAGCAGGTATCCCTCACTTATATACAGTGAGTTTTCACCATAGGCTCAGTTCCAGATTCTTAAACATTTATGACCAGGTTGATAAACAATTCATATTACCATGATTTAAAATCTATAAAGGGAATATATAGTAACCTACCCTTCCAAGATGTTTGCTTTTCGTCCAGGCACATGCTAATGGGTTACTGCACAACCTACAGTAAAAGAAATATGTACAGAAAGAAAGGTATACGAGGTATACGATGGCATGGTTAAAGTGTTACTAAACCCAGGACCTTGCATTCACTATATCTGGTCTCCCACAGTACAAAGAATATAGAACTGTAAATATAAACTGCTAAATACCTTTTCTCCTCAGCAGCACTTGTGACTTCTATCAGTACCTGGTTAAAGCTTGTAGGGGGAGTTTTCATACTATACAGGCTGTCCTGTCAGGATGCAGGACCCCTGACCCCCTGTCTGGACAGTGCTGATTGGCCCTGTGCTGTTCACATGCACTCTCCCAAGAACAAAAAAAACATTTTAGCAATGCACACCAAACTGAGCATGTGCAGCCTTACTCCAAAGGCTCTCTTATCCGGACATGTTTTGTATTCAGGAAGAAGAGGAGGATCTGTGCAAACAGGATCGAACAACTTTTACACAATGCAGAGGATTAACCCCTTAGGTTCCACATTGAGTATAACAAGCAAGTGTGTGCTGACTAACCTAAAACAAGCATGAATATCACAAAATCTGGCGAGGAATCAGAGCTACTAAACTGCATGCCTGCTCTGAATCCATGACTCAGAAAGCTGGATCACAATGACAGCCAGAAAATTAGTATTTTAGAGGAGGTCAGCATTGGGTGCTTTTATTCTTCACAGAATAGTAATTTAAAATGATGTATCACTGGCAATGTAGTTTCAACAAAATGAAAGGCCTAAGGCAAGTACAGAATATGGGGCATAAATGCAATGTCTATTGTTCTGTGTGTTGCCAGCCTCTGGTGTCAGCGAAAAAGTTATTACAAGCCTTTGCTGACTGTAAAAAAAAACTAATGCCAGCCCCTAGTGTCAATAAATGTATAATGGCCATACTTCCGACACCTGAAAATATTTAATAACATTTTATTTTGTAACCTCATACCACGCTACAGTAAAAAAAAGTCTGAAAGTCTCCAGCAAAGCTGAAAACTATCTGCAAACTCGCATCACACGTAATCCCAAAAAGGGGCTTTTTTAAATTGTACTGGTAAATCATTATGTCTTTCCTGCAGTCATTCAAGGAGGGTGTATCATATTGATATTTTCACCTTACTTGTGCTTTGCCCATGTAGAACAAAGCAACAGGTGTGCTTCAAGTTCTTCCCACTGGCATCCCACAGATGTGTGGCAGCACTGCAGTGGGTCTTAACGCTGAGCTGCCACTTATATGTGTCTTTATGTTGTTCTGTTTCCCCACTCAGTCGATATCACCAGAACAATGACAATCTCTCACAGACAGTTTACCATGAAGTACTAATGATCAAGAGCTTGTGGGTGGTTCTTGATTATGCCATCACTTCTTACCAGTCACAGTGAGAAGATAATGGTATGCCCTGCCTGCTGGCCTTCAGGGTCATGGGCTGTTTAAAGGGCCATTGGCAAGGAGTTATTGTCCTCCCCCTGCAGCAGATATTTACCTTTTCTTTTCTCCCACCTATTTCTTCAACTTTCAGGATCTAGGAAGGAAACTGCCCTGCATAAGTTCTGAGTTACGCCAGTACAGCCTTACAGGGCTGGGGACTCCCCTACCTCATGTGCAAGCACTATGTAGGCAGGTGCCTACTTTTGGTGTGCACACTATGTCATGTTATTGTATTGCAATGTATTGTAATAATTGTCTGTGTTAGTGAGTTCTGTGAACAGGCTGCCCAGTGGGTTAGGCAGGGTTTAAGTCTGCTCACTCTTGGGTGTTCATGGTGCTACCCCTTGTGCTGGCCTATAAAAACAAGGGCAGGCACTCTCTAGGAGAGACTCTTCCATATAGGAATTAGCAGGAAGCTGTGCTGAAAGATGAAGCTCTTTCAGGAACACGTGACCACCCTCTTGAGTTTCCCAGTCAGGGTGCTGAAGCCAGAACATGGACTCTGAGGACTCTTCTTTGCTTAAGATGTATGACATGGGCAGCCTGAATCAATCTGAATTATTTAGAAGGAACTGGAACTGTGTTTGCTATGAACTGTGAAAGACTGTAATCTGTTAACCCTGTATTTGCAAGAACCTTCAGTAAAAGTTCCTAAGTTACTAAGTGCCTGGGCTGGAGTCAAAGGGTTGCATGAATGACAAGTGTATCAAAAGAACAGAGCATCAGGGAATGTGTTCTATCAAGGTCTACAGAGTTTTCTGCAAGAGAAGATCTTGTTGCCATTGCCATTGGTAACCGGTAGTGTGTTTAAACCGCCAGCCAGCGAGTGTTCAGAGGGACTGGCATGGAAGATGGAGTGCTCTGGTAGGGGGGTGCCTGCTTGCAACGTCTCATTAGTGGCAAGTGGCCGTATGTACATGGTACAGGACCCACATCACGGAGCCCCTATGTGTCTAGCGAGCGTGGGGGGGGGGGGGCAGATGAGGGGTTTAAATACAAACACAATACAATTAAAACCTATTGGCTTTTAAAGATGAACTCCACTTCAGCACACATGAAAGGTGGTTTACCCGCCAAAGCTTTTGTATTTCTGGTCATACATGTAGGCAAGTTCATTTTAGCCAGACTGGTGTGGCTGCTCAGGTTTTGGAGGAAGGAGTTAATTCTGGTTTGCATCCCCTGCTCTCATTTACAGACTTTTTGGGGTCCAACCTTTTGTCCTGTGATAAATAAAAGGAAGAGGTTCGGGTTTAAAGAACATGCGGGTTAACAAGATAAGAACAGGAACCTTGCAGGACCTGTTGTGACTTGTAGTTTATCTACAGAGCTCCGGCCCTTTGGAATACACCCAAGCTGATACAGGTCAATTCAAGGTACTGCTTTATTTATAATACATTTAACAGCTTACTAATGGATACAGAGCTGCATTAATTTGTGTCTTCTATATCTGCCTGGAGCAAAGACTTAAGGGTTGCTGCAATGGCCTAGGGATGAGCCGAACCCCCGCCCCCAGTTCGGTTTGCAGCAGAACATGCAAACAGGCAAAAAATTTGTGCCAACATGCAAACACCGTTAAAGTCTATGGGACGAGAACATGAAAAATAAAAAGTGTTAATTTTAAAGGCTTATATGCAAGGTTATTGCCATAAAAAAGTGTTTGGGGACCTGGGTCCTGCCCCAAACACTTAAATGTAAGTGCAATACTTTTGTTTTAATACATTTGGAAATTTAGACTATTACACTATGGCCAGTTTCCTCTTTTTCTGAGCATCCATTTGAGTGTATATGGACACTTTAGCGGGATGGAGGAAGTGATCAGTACCATTCGATTACAGTTCCATTGTGGTCATCTGCAAGCTTAAAGTGGAAGTAAACCCATCGATTTAAACAGTAAAAAAAAAAAAAGCCATGCCACATTGGCTGTGCTCTCAGCCAAGCTATCAAACCATCCAATGGCTGGTGTCATAACGAATCACATGTGCAGCACCATAGCAGTTCAAGATTAAACAGAGGCAAAGATGGCAGCTTCCTTGGCTGAAAACGACTTTAAAGGCCTAGGCTGGGCTTTTAAGCTTACCGTCTGGTAAGCGGAATCTACAGCTACGGTGGTCGGGCACTCTTTTTGTCTGTGTGTGTACACTGTGGTGGTTTCAAATTTTCAAGTGGTTAAGAATCAATTTCCCTGCTTGTTTACCAGTTTCTGTGGATTAATTACATTGAGACTCTGTAGAGCAGCTCCTCCAATTTTATTTGATTTTCTGTGTTATCGCACTTATGCTGCTGCTTTGCCTATTTTTTGTTATCTTTCTAGCACGGTATTCCCCCCCTCCCCCTTTCTCATGCTGCAATGAAGTCTATGGGTTCATCCGACCTACATCTCCCCCTGCTGTCTGTAGGAGAGTTGTGTAGTTCAACACTAGGAACACAAGGGGAAGTAAATAAAGAGCAGTGTCTCCATCTGCACATTATCTTAGCCCAACATCTGGCTGCACATTGTCTCCTTTCTTGGCAGTAACATTGTTTTGAAAAAAATAAATCTAAAAATTATGTATTTTTGTTTAAAGTGGTTCTAAAGTCAAAAAGTTTTTTTTACCTTAATGTATTCTCTGCATATGTAGGTAATTATACCTACATATATATTAGGTGATTACATATTCTTATTTAAACGATGTCCATTATTTCTATATATCAATTGTTTGTTAATGACCTGTACGCTATTTGTTACAACCCATTTAGGTATCCTCCTGAAGAAGCGGTTGGTCCGCGAAACTAGTAGAGGAGACCCCCATACGCCACCAGAATCAAATCCTCTTTTTTCAGTGTTTGTACATGCTCTATATTCTGGGGTGTATTTTATTTTACCATTGATGTCTTGTATATTGTCTTTCTTTTTTCTCTTTTTTTTCCTTTTTGTATTTCATTAAACATTGATAAATGTTTTTTAATTTATTTCTTTTTCTTTCTTTTGTTACAAAAAGTAACGGTATAGTCCAACTTATTCATTGGTTTGGGTTGGTTATAGGAGGCCAGCGTGGACAGCTGCACCAATACCCCCACACCAAACCCTTTTGCATATTAAAATTTGTGGATGATGGTACTGGTTAATTTGTAAAACTATATTTATTTGAGGCGATATTTGTAATTTCTTATTCACTAAATAAGTGAGCAGCTATGCCATTCCTCTAGTTCCCTCCACCCCCTCCCATCACTCAGGATAGCCTTACACCCCCACCATGCTCCGATGATGGACAGGTCAGTCAACCTTTTAATATGGCAATAGAGCATTTAGCATAAGAACCTAGAATCAGATCTGGAATGGTGCACACAACACAGACTGCTTGGCATACACAAGAAACATTTACTATATCCTGGCTGACAGCTAAAGATTGTTTATTTTCACTTGCTGCTTAACCAATAGATCATTCGGTGTTTGCTGCTTGGTGACATTGTATTTAAACTGGGAGATAGATCGTTATACGCTCGATGGATGAATAATTTCCATTTTAAAAGGCTGAAGATCTGCTCAGTAGTTGGATATACAATTGTTTCATGCAGCTGTATGCCTTTTGTTTTTTTCTTGATCCAAGTTATAGATATGTAATCCTTTAGTTCTGCCCTAATCTATAGTCCTGGTAACAGCCTCAGAAGGGTCATGGACCTTGCAATGTACAGTATATTTCATGGAGATGTGCTCAAAAACTGTGAGCAGTTCAAGATTTGGATAGGCCCTCTGTCATGACATAAATGTGGCAGAAGCAACATTATCTATAAAATAAGCGAGGCAATGCTTACATTTTCTCTGTCTCTGATGGCAGAATGGCATCACAATGAATAAAAAAATTCTCCTCTGAAGTTGGCCGGAAAATTAACACTTTCAGGAGAATGGATCTCCTTGGACCCTAGCAGGTTTTACTGGTCCTGCTGACCTGATCAGCAGGAGGAACTGCTAGCAAAAGGCCAACACTTCCAAACATGATGGATTCAGTGTGGAGTTCAATGATCAATTGTGAAGGACATCCACAAAGTCTGAGACTCCTGCTGTGATTTGTAGCTCATCACTGTGTGATTGAAATTTTTCCATACCTGCCTACTTTGGAACTTTAGAAGGAGGGACACCTTGGGATGTCAAATAAATGATGTGGCAAAAATGAGCATGCCTACATTAGGTGTAGTTTAAAAGAACATAGTTGAGTCTAAGCCTACACATTCTGTATTCACTGTACACAGTCCTTGTACCCACAACACATGTTTGTATTGCTGTTTGTGTCATACGTCTTTATTGCTGTCTGTGTTCCCACTGGAGAAAGTAATTATCTCGATTTGTCCTCAAGATAATGATCATTTGGGCTGAAAGTGGGGAAAATCACAAATTTTTGGTTGTCGCCAAAACAGGAAAGAGAGGAAATATTCCAAGGGACATTTGTTGCACTGACCATGGTCTAAGCCAGCCTATTTCAACCTTTTCAACCAGGGTGCCTTGGCACTCTGGGGTGTCTTCTAGGTTCCTCAGGGGTGCCTTACCAAAGTGCAAAATTGCGCAAAAATTGTGTACAAGCCAACGGGGGGATCAAGCCTACTTTTTTATTACACAAAGCCATATGTTATTATCATGCAGAATTACAGCCTTGTGCACTGTGCAGGCAAGCTGTTGGCATCCTAACAAACAATAATGTCATTGATTGATAAGGAGGGTGCTTGCACAGCATCTTTGTTTTCCCCTCTTTTTCCCCTCTCCATCAGTACTGGGGTCATGTTAGATAAATAATGTAGAGAAACTGAGGGAGAAGAGAAATGTGGAACACTAGTCAGTACCATTGTGCAAAGGTGAAGGAATAAATCACATCTAATGTTGGGTGGCCCATGTGTGTGGATGTTGCTGCGTTATGTAAAACTGTTTGTTTAGTTCCTTACATTTTTGAATGGGGTGCCTTGAGATTGTGCAAAATTGTAAGGGTTCATTAAATGAAACAGGTTGAGAAAAACTGGTATAAGCTAGTCTAACCCCCACTTGGTAGAAATCTCCTTTAACTTCCCGTTGTGTTTGCATCACAAGAATTTAAAGGAAATCTACCCAATAGAATATATAGGTGAAAATGCTGACCATGCTTCAGTAATCACTTACAGTTTAGGACTTCTGACTTTTCTGATCAGCATACCTGTTCTGGGTCAGTGAGCATAATAGTCAGACAATTAGAATTTTCAGAAAACCCCATATTTATCTCTAACTCTCGGCTCAGGATCCTTACCCCTCCCTTCTGTTTGTTCTCTACTCCCACTGGAGCACCCCCAACCCTTTACAAAAAAAATCCTTATTAATACCTATTTTTCAGGTGTTTTTGACCAAGTTTGCTGTCGTCACAGATTCCCATTGACTCTCTTCTTTTTGTTTCGGTTAGCAAATCCTAAATAGTGATTCCATTCTTTTTTCAGCCTAGTATTAGAGTGCAGCCTTGATGCTCGGAGCTTATGGGAAGAGATTTGAATGAGGCTGGATGTCATTTGGTTTGAAGTAGGACTGGTGCAGGATTGATATGTGGATAAGACTGATGGGGGTCAGCAGAGAGGAGGTCACTATAACAGCTAGAGCAGTTTTTTATATTGAAATTGTGCTGGAAATTTACAATTTTATCTATTTGCCTACGGTTGACTTAGACTTTAATCTCCTTGATTTTATTTTCCAACATGTACAATGAACCATCTTCCTCTCTGCAGCTTTTTGCAATGCCCGCAAGCTGGCAGCACTTTAAATCTCTAACTTTAGGCGACAGCTAATATGAGCATGCCATAACAAGTGGTTTGTGTGTGGCCTATGTTTAGACTAAATGTGCCAAATAAAACACGTGTTTCGCGTGTTATCATTGCATTCGGTAACATGTCACTAGGCAGATGATTAAACAATTCCATGAAAAAATGCCTTTCAACATCTCACTGCCAAATGGCAATTAACACCCCAGCAGCTGGCGTAAACACAGAGCTGGCTGGCACTCTGTTACCTTCCTCGAATTTTTAGACCTGTGAAAAAAAAAATTGTGCAGCTCGTTTATTTCTTTCACTTGAGGAATTCGGAAACCCTCCCTCTTCCATCCATCACTTACCAGCCCGCCGTGTATGACCCGCCTACACCTCATTCCATCTAAATTAACCAAATTATGAAAGTAATCTAATTTGGTAGCACTCATTAGGAGAAGCTAAGCAGCTTGCAGCATAGAAAAATACAATGCTTCATTGTAAACACATCTGATTGATAGTCAGGACCCCCTTAGGGGATTCGTGTTCTGTAATTAACTAAGGTCACTTTGCTGTGTAATATTAATGACTCTCATTTTATTATGCAAATGAAACGCAGTGTGACCGATATCCTGGCTTAGGCGATGGGGAAAACATATTGGTTCTAGGTTAAGCTATATTTCTGAACAAATATATATATATATATATATATACCTGTCATATATAAACTGAAAAAAAAATCTTTTTCCATCCTTAAAACATTATAAACTGTAAAAGAAAATTTCTCCAGCAGGAATATAATATCAACAAAAACTTTTTTGATTTGTAGTATATGGAAAGTCAACCTACATCAACTTTCTTCTTTCCCCATTGGGAGTTTTCCTCTCAGTTCCTATTACAATGACAACATTCCAGAAAGGGCGTAAAGGAGAAATCCCCTTAATTGGACTAAGATGGGAAAAAAATCTGACAAGGGGTACATTTCTGATCAGAAATGTTCAATGTGAGCTTGTTGTCGGAAAGTTTGACCGCGTGTATGCTCCATCGGATGTTTGCTCTCGGAATTTCTGCTCATAAATGTTTTGTTGGAATTTCCGTGTACAAAGGTCCGAGGAACAAAATTCCACTCGTTCGTAATGGAGATAGCACATTCGTCACGCTGCAAATTTTTAAATTTTTTATTCTACATTTCAATAGTTTTTTATTATATCTGAAGAAAAGGAAATGGTACAAAAACAACAATCAAAGTAGGTGCTACAGGTTCAAGTCACAGTAGTTGCTTCTCATCTAACAAGCATTAGCAAAAATAGCTCTCAGAAGAATAAATACAGTTATTGTATATGCTCAGGTACCATGTCTTATCCTAATTATAACTGGGTGTAATACAGATACAGAAGTTGGAATAAAGAAGAGGGAGGGAGAGGGAAAAAGGGAGGGGGGAGGAGGGGACAGTCACCATCATAGGTATACTCATGGTGGTACTCCAGATTCAGCAAGTAATACTTCTGGCTCCAGAACACAATCATAGCTGGACCGAACAGTTAGAATTGGATAACCAAAGATCCCATTTACATCCAAAGGATGCTCCTGTAGGGGTAGTGGTAGCTAGCAATTTTTCCATTTCACATTGGTGATTTAATGTGCAGATGGCATCTATCGGTGAGGGTGGGTTGGCATTAGTTCACAATCTCGTTATGGTGAGTTTCGCAGCTAGGAATAGCTGTGTAGCTATTGCCCTTACGGCAGGTGGTAGGTCTTGTATGGTCAAATGCAATATTGCTAATTCGGGTTTTGGAGCTATGGGCTTTCCCCCTATGTCAGATAATATGGAGAACATTTTATTCCAGAAGGACTGCAATGATACACAGGCCCACAAAATATGGTATAGTGTACCAGACTCACCGCAGTTCCTCCAGCAGAGGGCAGTATGTGAGCGATAAAAACTTGAGAGTTTAAACAGTGTAAGGTACCATGAGTGCACTACCTTCTGATAGAGTTTCCAATGGTTGTTGCATTTAGTGGAGGCTTATGTAATGCCAAAGGTTTATTCCCAAGAAGCTTCCGTGAAGGAGTTGCCTAATATTTTCTCCCATTTGGTGATGGTGGTAGGTTTCTGAAGATTGTCACAGGTATTGAACATCTTATAAAACAGGGAAATCCCTTTCAGTGGCGATTTTGGTTCCTGGAAGAGCATCATCATTGATGCGGGTATGTCCAGGTGCAAAGGTAGGGGATATCTATATAGGAAGGTTCTTATTTGGAAATAGGTATAATGCACTGAGAAAGGGAGGTGAAAGAGATCCTCAAAAGTATACAAGGAATTACCTTGGTATAAGTCTTTTAGATGCTTTATCCCTCTAGATGTCCAGGGGTGCAGGGCGATCTCAGGTATAAAATAGTGCAATACTGATTATGGAATATGGATTTTACAGAGTTCACTTAAGTTGGTAGACATGAGGGGAAGTTCAATCCACATCTGGATAGAGACCTGTACAGTAGGAATCATTGATTTAGGTGGAGGGGCTCCAAGTTTGAAAGCAAGTAGGGCTGTTCTAGGCTCACTGTGGAGGGCCAGGGCAGATTCTATAGTCGCCCTTCTTTTGTGCGTAGTGGGTGCCCACCAATGCTTAAGTTGATCCACAACACAGGCCTGGTAGTATGCCATAATATTAGGAAAGCCTATCCCTCCCTTTTCCCTATGTCTCCGCATGATGTGGAATGAGCATCTCGGGGGTTTGTGGTTCCACACATATTGGGTGAGGAGCTTTTGTGTGGATTTTATAAAGGTGCGGGGCAAGGGAATGGGCAAAGTTCAAAGTAAATACAGGAGTTTAGGTAGAAGTAACATTTTAAAGGTCGCTATTCTTCCTGCAGTTGAGAGTTCATTTGTTTTAATTGAGCTAACTGTTGGGGTAAGGACTCTAAAAAGGACTTATAGTTCTGTAAAACTGAGAGATATGTGGTGTCAGTTGGATACCAAGGTATGTTAAGGAGTGTGTGGACCAGGGAAAGAGAAACTTTTCAGACAAAGATGCTTGTAAAAGGGTCGATAAATTGATACCTAGGATTTGGGGTTTGGAGGCGTTTAGCTTGTAATAGGACACCGCGCTAAACTCATCTAAGCCCTTGGTAGCCAATAGCTCTGGTCTTGTAATTTGATCTGAGCATGCGTGGCACTTTGTCCGATCATTTGTAGAGAATTCCGATCAGACAAAGTCTGATTGGATCATGTTGTCAGAAATTTTTTATATCCAGCTCTCAAACTTTGTTGGTCGGACATTCCGATAGAAAAAGTCAGATGAAGCCCACACATGGTCGGATTATCCGACAACACGGTCCGATCGGACATTTTCCGTCTGAATTTCCAACTGTGTGTACAAGGGCTAAGGCATGTCGTGTTGCTTGTAGTGATGTTGTAGGATTGGATTGTATAAGCATGACATTGTCCACGAAGAGACTGATCTTGTGTTTAGAACCTACCGCGGAGGTGCCAGTTATGTTGGGGTGTGTTCTAATTTTTTCCGCAAGCGATTCCATTAGGAGGGTAAAAATTTGTGGCGACAGGGGGCATCCCTGCCTAGTGCCATTGGGTATTTTAATATATTTAGAAGTGATACCTGCCGTGAGAACTGTGGCAGAGGGAGTGGAGTAGAGGGAGGGGATAGCAGTCTGGAGCCATCCATTGATACCAAACTTGTCTAGTACAGCCTTAAGGTATCCCTAGTGGACCCTATCAAACGCCTTTTCTGCATCCAAGGAGAGGAGCAGAGAAGGCGTTCGAGAGGATCCCGCCTGAGTGATTAAGTTGATGAGGCGTCTAGTTCCATCAGGGCTTTGACAATTTGGAACAAATCCTACTTGGTCAGGGTGGATTGGAAAGGGGAGGATTTTTTGTAGTCTAAGCGCTAGCAATTTGGCATATATCTTTACATCAGTGTTAAGAAGTGAAATGGGTCTATAGTTAGAACGGCTAGTGGGGTCTTTGTTTGGTTTAGGAATGGTAACTATCACAGCTCGTAACATTTCAGGTGGAAGGAATCCAGAGGAGGAGGCAAGACTAAAAACCGATTGTAGGTGCGGGGCAATATCCTTGGCAAGGTATTTATAATACTCATTCAAGAATCCATCATCTCCTGGAGACTTATGGTTTGGGAGTTTATTGATGACTGTGCATATCTCCTGGGTTGTAAATGGTTGGGAGATAGAGTGTAATTGGTCTTCATTCAGATTTGGAAGTTTCACTGTTTTTAGGAAGTCATCAATAAGCTCCGGCGTAGGTTGGGTGCTCTGGTCAATGCGGAGGTCATAAAGTGATTGGTAATGCCACGTACACACGTAGCCGACTTCCCGCCGGACAGTCCACCGGACTTTCAGAACGGGCTACTTGCCCACACACGGCACTTTTTCAGCGGACTAATGCAGCGTACTAAGTCCGCCGGACTAACCGCTGTACCTTTGAAATGAACGGACTCGCCCACACACAGGGAGGAAAGTCCGCTCATTTTGAGCGAGTCTCCAGGTAGCCGTCACCTGGTATGGACTTAAAGGGGAACCCCAACACCGAAAAAATCGGCGTGGGGGTCCCCCCCAGGTCCACATCAGACCCTTGTCCGAGCACGCTACCCGGCCGGCCAGGAAAGGGGGAGACGAGCGAGCGCCCCCCCCCCCTCCTGAGCCGTACCAGGCCACGTGCCCTCAACATGGGGGGGCCCCCCCACCCCAAAGCACCTTTTCCCCATGTTGATGAGGACAAGGGCCTCTTCCCGACAACCCTAGCCATTGGTTGTCGGGGTCTGCGGGCAGGGGGGTTCTCGGGAATCCGGGAGCCCCCTTTAATAACCAGCAATTTAGTGGGGAACCCCCAGCGATACATGATGTTGTTGTTCCACAGGATTTTAGTAAGCGTGAGAAGCTTTTTTCTGTTCAGTGCTGTCTGTTGCGATATATCTGTGAAGGGGGAGATACCAAGGAATTCCTCCGGGACTGCTGGGCTCTGCTTGGCTGCCATCGTGACCCGCTCCTTTACATGATAGTAGTGAATACAGGCTAGGGTATCCCTGGGCGCAGTGTCAGGCAGAAACTTGGGTTTGGGTACACGGTGTGCTCTATCAACACAGAGCTCAATGTCACTCAGGGTTGGAATCAGAGCTTTCATAAGACGTTGCACAAAAGCTAGTGAGCTCCTGGGGGGGTACGGTTTCAGGGATGCCTCTGAATTTAATATTATTTCTTCTGGAGCGGTCCACCATTTTGTTTTGCAGGCATTGGAGTTCCGATTCCTGGTCTGCATAAGCGTTCACAAGATCGTTATGTGCTGTGTAGAGCTCCGCCATTTTAGTTTCCAGATGATGGATTTGCCCTGTATGTGTCTGCAATACATCACTTAATGGGGCCAGCATGTCAGTAAAGTTGCTATGAAGAGTTCTCCTGAGCGACAGCAGCATGTTTTTCTTCGTGCTCTCTGACAATGGTTGTTCTGTAGCCGGGAATGCCTCTATCAGGGTCCCCTGTGGAGAAGCTAGTGGTGCGGCCTGCTGTGGCCCGGGAGAGGAGTCATCATCATCCATGCGTACTCTGGATTTTGCCACACTGTGTGTGGTGGGGAGAAATCCCCATGCTCATCCGATTGGGCGGTACGGTGTCCCCCTGCGGCCGTGTACAATGACTGTGTATGGGCCACTCTTCTGGAGCTTCTTGCCTACCTTGCGGAGGGGGCACTGGGTAGAAGTCCGTGAGCCGCTGCGGGTGCTTGTTTGAATACCTTCTTTTAGACATTGCTTCTCCTGTGTTCCGCCGTGCTTGGCAGCCATTTAAGTTGTTTTTTACGCTATCTGCCGTCTCTGTGAGCCGCTATAGGCATGAGGAAACAGGAGCTCCTATTCAAGTGGCCATCTCCATCGCCGGCTGGACATGCCCCCCAAATTTTTAAATCTTTAAATGCAGGGCATTCGCTTCTTCTTTAAAATGATAGAATAATGAAGTTGCTTTGCTGCTGATATTCACACACATTTCTGACAAATGGGTTTCTTATTATTTATCGTGATCTCTTGAATAATCTTTGTTTTTGTTATTTTTTTTGTTTTTTCTCGAGATCTCCAGAATAATCTTTATTTCTATTTTTCTAATGATCTCCATAAAAATTTACCAAGTTACCACAACACCATTATTATCTTGTATTTTTTAACCTCAAAGAGGTTGGTTGATGTTGATGTCCCTTGTTAATTTGACATTGTATTTTTGAAATGTACCTGCCTACTCACAAATAAACTGTCCTTTTTGACGAACATAGCCAAGTATTTGTCAAAACCAAAATTATAAATTTAATAGGGGTCCTAAAAAAATAAAGAGGAAAGCAACGGACAGGCAAAATTGGTAGCCTGATGAGTCCATTTAATAGGGAGCACAATATGGTCAAGGACTCCGAGAGATCGGGAGCAGCCACAGATGACATATGAATGAATGAATGAATGAAATACTTGTATAGCGCACAATGCGAACTGAATCGCCTCTAGGCGCTGTGGCGAGCTTTGATCATCTGCTAAAAGAGGAAGGTCTTGAGTTTTTTCCTAAAAGCCAGGTGATTTTCTTCCAGGCGGATGTTGATTGGTAGAGCATTCCATAGCCGAGGCCCTTGGACAGCGAATCTCCGATCACCCTTGGATTTATACCGGGCTTTGGGCACGAGGAGGAGGTTTTTGTTGGCTGATCGAAGACTGCGGTTTGGTGTGTAATGATTTATTTTCTCCATTAGGTATTGCGGAGCTTCTCTATGTACGCATTTGTGGGTGAGGCAAAGGGTCTTGAAAGTGATCCGATTTTTTACGGTTAGCCAATGTAAGCTCCTCAGTGAAGGAGAAATGGATTCCCAGGGTTTTTTTCCTGTTATCAGCCTTGCCTCCCCAGGTTGTGGTCTTACAGCAGCCTGCGTCTTTTGCCAGATCCATCACAGACCCAGGCCATCACTCTCAGGCCGCGTACACACGGGCGGACTGTTCGCCCAACCTTGTCCGCTGAACAGTGTTTGGGCGGACAGTCCGCCCGTGTGTGGGCTTTCAGTGGACAGTTTCAGCGGACAGTTGGACAGACAAAGTCTTTCGGAAATTCCGAAAAACTGTCCGCTGAAACTGTGTTTGAGCGAACAGTCCGCCCGTGTGTAGGCTACTTTCGAAATGAGCAAACTGTTCCCGCTCGGAAAGTCCGCCCATTTCGAGCGCGTGTACAGGTAGGCGGGGCCCGCGAAGGAGACGTCGCGGGCTCCGCCGCCTGGAATGGACTTAAAGGGGAACCCAACGCCGAAAAAAATCGGCGTGGGGGTTCCCCCAAAGTCCACACCAGACCCTTGTCCGAGCACGCTACCCGGCCGGCCAGGAAAGGGGGGAGCGAGCGCACCCCCCCTCCTGAGCCGTACCAGGCCGCGTGCCCTCAACATGGGGGGTGCCTTGGGGAAGGGGGGGCCGCGCGGCCCCCCCACCCCAAAGCACCTTGTCCCCATGTTGATGAGGACAAGGGCCTCTTCCCGACAACCCTGGCCGTTGGTTGTCGGGGTCTGCGGGCGGGGGGCTTATCGGAATCCGGGAGCCCCCTTTAATAAGGGGGCCCCCGGATACCGGCCCCCCACCCTATGTGAATGAGTATGGGGTACAATGTACCCCTACCCATTCACCTGTGAACTAAAGTACAAAAAAAAACACAACACAGGGAAAAAATATTTTATTGCACAGCTCCGGGGGTCTTCCGTCTTCGGGGGTCTTCTCGCCGGACTCCTCCGCTATCTGTGTGTAGCTCTTTTGCTAGCGGAGGAGTCCGGCTTTCTTCCTCCCCGCCGCCGGCCTCTTCTCCCGACTTCGGGGGTCTTGTCCCCCTCTTCGGTTCTTCTGCCGGGCCACCGCGCCTTCTTGTAGCTCTTTTGCAGGCGGTGGCCCGGTCTTCTGTCGCCGCTGCCTTCCGTTCTTCTGTCGCCGCCTTCGGTTCTTCTGCCGGGCCACCGCGCCTTCTTGTAGCTCTTTTACAGGCGGTGGCCCGGTCTTCTGTCGCCGCTGTCGTCGCCGCCGCCGCCGCCTTCCGTTCTTGTTCTTCTTCTTGTTCTTCTTCTTCTTCTTCTTCTCCTGGAGATGTTGATTCGACGAGCTCTCCGGCCGGAATGCCAGAGCCGCGCTGTGCGGTCACTTATATAGTGACAATGGGGCGGTGTCACATGGTATATGCCACATGGGTTGGTCACATGGGTTGATGTCACATGGGGACTATGACATCGTAAGGGGGCGGGGTCACCATGTGACCAACCCATGTGACATATACCATGTGACACCGCCCCATTGTCACTATATAAGTGGCAGCGGAGCGTGTCCCTGGCATTCCGGCCGGAGAGCTCGTCGAGTCAACATCTCCAGGAGAAGAAGAAGAAGAAGAACAAGAAGAAGAACAAGAACGGAAGGCGGCGGCGGCGGCGACGACAGCGGCGACAGAAGACCGGGCCACCGCCTGTAAAAGAGCTACAAGAAGACGCGGTGGCCCGGCAGAAGAACCGAAGAGGGGGACAAGACCCCCGAAGTCGGGAGAAGAGGCCGGCGGCGGGGAGGAAGAAAGCCGGACTCCTCCGCTAGCAAAAGAGCTACACACAGATAGCGGAGGAGTCCGGCGAGAAGACCCCCGAAGACGGAAGACCCCCGGAGCTGTGCAATAAAATATTTTTTCCCTGTGTTGTGTTTTTTTTTGTACTTTATTTCACAGGTGAATGGGTAGGGGTACATTGTACCCCATACTCATTCACATAGGGTGGGGGGCCGGTACTAAGGGGGCCCCCGGATTCCGATAAGCCCCCCGCCCGCAGACCCCAACAACCAACGGCCAGGGTTGTCGGGCAGAGGCCCTTGTCCTCATCAACATGGGGACAAGGTGCTTTGGGGTGGGGGGGCCGCGCGGCCCCTTCCCCAAGGCACCCCCCATGTTGAGGGCACGCGGCCTGGTACGGCTCAGGAGGGGGGGCGCGCTCGCTCGCCCCCCTTTCCTGGCCGGCCGGGTAGCGTGCTCGGACAAGGGTCTGGTGTGGACTTGGGGGGAACCCCCACGCCGATTTTTTTCGGCGTTGGGGTTTCCCTTTAAGCCCATTCCAGGCGGCGGAGCCCGCGACGTCTCCTTCGCGGGCCCCGCCTACCTGTACACGCGCTCGAAATGGGCGGATTTGCCTCCTCCTTACGTGGGCGAGTCCGTTCATTTCAAAAGTTGAGCGAACTGTTTGGCAAACAGTTCGCTGAAACAGTCCGCTCGTCTGTGGGCAAGTCCGCTCATGCAAATTTTGAGCGGACTGTTTGCCGAAACTGTTTGACGAACAAGGTTGGGCAAACAGTCCGCGCGTGTGTACGCGGCCTCAGACCCCTTTCACACCAGGGCGTTTTGCAGGCACTATAGCGTTAGAAATAGCGCCTGCAAAACGCCCTAAAGAAGCTGCACCATTGTCTGTAGTGTGAAAGCCCGAGGGCTTTCACACTACAGCGGTGCGCTGGAAGGACGTCAGAAAAAAGTCCTGCCAGCAGCTTCTTTGGAGCTGTGAAGGAGCGGTGTGTTTACCACTCCTCCACCGCTGCTCCCCATTGAAATCAATGGGGCAGCGCTGTAATCCCGCCGGCAAAACGCCGCTATTGCGGTGTATTTCCGGCAGTTTTAACCCTTTCGCGGCCGCTAGCGGGGGTAAAAGCGCCCCGCTAGCGGCCGAAATGCGCCGCAAATCCGCCGCAAATCCGGCGGTAAAACGCCGCTAAAAATAGCAGCATTTTACCGCCCACGCTATCAGCGGTGTGGTGTGAAAGGGGTCTCAAGACTTCCTTTCACACTTCCTTCCAGGCTGTGGCTGTGTTGTTGAAGGTGTTACAAGAGATGGAGGAGGAGTATTGTCCAACTCACAGACGTGACTTTTATTGGTGAGTTGGCCCCTCCCCCCTTATTTAGGGCCTCTAAATATTACCTCCTCACAGATGAGGCATTGGCTCGCCTCCATTTCTTGCATTTTGCTGGCCGTCATACAGCCAAAGGCCTCTTGGATACTAGAGGCTTTTGTGAGGACCACAGTAGCCTGCTGAATCAAATTAGTCGCTGACTCCTGCAGGTTTTTCACCTTCCTGGTCCTTTTTGTTGGAAGGCGGAGAGGAGGGACCTGAGATTCAGTCACGCTACTGGGCACAGTCACCTCCTGACTGCCACTTTCCACGGCCACCTCCTGTCTGAGACTTTCCATGGCCTCCTCTTGGCTGAGACTTTCCACGGCCTCCTCCTGGCTGAGACTTTCCTGTGTATGAAAATGGTACATAGTTTTAGTTTTTTGGTCATCAATCACACAATCACAATCAATTTTGAGCTCATGATTCTGACTCCAGCATTTTTCATTCTTGTCCCAATCATTTTTGGCCACTACTGTCTATTGATATGTAAACCACTTTTTTAAATCAGAAATTAGTGATCGCTAATAAAATCTAGTTAACATCATTCAATTTTGGACAAGAAATATGTTGAACAATGCTATACCTGGCTCAAGCTGGGCTCCTCCACATCTTCCTGGGTGGAAGGCCCAGGTTGTACGTCAGAAGCATCATCTGAGATGGAAGGAAGAGTGGAAGGAAGGGTTGAGAGTGATAGCCTGGGTTCACTCTAGTCTGAAAAAAAACGCAGTCTGTCGTTGTACCAGAGCCTGGGTACATATACGTCATCTGCTGCTGCTCCTGATCTCATGGAATCCTGGACTTTTTTGCGCTCCCTATTATACATGCTCCTCAGGCCACCAATTTTGGCCTTCAAATAGTTGATGTCTATCACCTATGTGAACCGGCTTCACTAATTCCAACAGTTGATCCAGTGGTGCTTTCCTCTTTTGCTTGTTGGTATAAAATTGGTCTTTCACTTGCCACAGACAGGGTAGCTCCCTGTGCTTATCAATGAAGTTGGGGAGAAAGTCATGGTCATTAAATTTATCCATTCTCTCTGCAAGAAACAACACAAGACAAACCCTGTCAAGCTAATCCTAATCTTGTCCCAGTATAGGCCTCAATCTATAAGCAGTAAAGGCTGCTAACCACTGATGCTCCAAGTTAAAATTGTACCTTTGTTTGAATGATCAGCGCTTACGCTACTCCTCCGCTCACAGATCGTACGTATGACGCACATGTGTTATTGCTGAAAAAAGTAAGTATTTGTTGTGTGTTCCTATTATCATTATTACTTTAGTGCTGCACCATGTGCTTTTCTTTGCTTTTGGACAGTTTAACCACTTGCCAACCGCTGCACGCCGATGTACGTCCCTACTTTTGGGACAGATATCGTTGTTATGGCAGCAGCTAGCTGCCATAACCCCGGTATCCTCCTGTTCGGCCGGCGGTTGGCTACAAGATAAAAGTGGTCTCTGCGGAGGATCTACCGTGAGATCACTTTTATCGGTGATGAGAGAGGGCCACCCCTCCCGCCACGATCCGGTGCCCTGCGCCGCTTACCAGAGCCGTGAGGCGATTGCGTCTGTCCCCTGGGCTGAAATGGAGACAAGTGAGGGGAAGATGGCCCCCACCTGTCTCCATGACACTGCAGGGCGGAAGCAATGTCAAAACGTCACTTCCGCCCATAGCTCTTAAAGGACTATTTTTTTTTTTATTGCATTTTAGTGTAAATTTGAGATCTGAGGTCTTTTTGACCCCAGATCTCATATTTAAGAGGTCCTGTCGTGTTTTTTTTCTATTAAAAGGGATGTTTACATTCCTTGTAATAGGAATAAAAGTGATAATTTTTTTTAAAACAGTGTAAAAATAAAAAGTAAAAGTAAAATAAATAAGAAAGAAAAAACATGCCCCGTCCCGTCAAGCTCACGTGTAGATGTGAACACATACGTGAGTAGTGCCCGCATATGAAAACAGTGTTCAAACCACACATGTGAGGTATTGCCGCAATTAGTAGAGTAAGAGAAATAATTCTAGCCCTAGACCTCCTCTGTAATGTAAAAACATGCAACTGGTAGAATTTTTTAAATGTTGCCTATGGAGATTTTTAAGGGTAAAAGTTTGTAGCCATTCCACGAGTGGGCGCAATTTTGAAGCGTGAAGTGTTGGGTATCAATTTACTTGACGTAACATTATCTTTCACAATTTAAAAAAAATTTGGCTAACTTTACTGATGTCTTCTTTTTTAATTAAAAAAGTAGATTTTTTTTTTAAGTGCTCTTGTAAAACCGCTGCGCAAATATGGTGTGACAGAAAGTATTGCAACAACCACCATTTTATTCTCTAGGATGTTAAAAACAAATGTATAATGTTTGGGGGTTCTAAGTAATTTTCTATAAAAAAAAAAACTGTTTTTAACTTGTAAACACCACATCTAAAAAAGAGGCCCGGTCTTAAAATGGAAAAAATGGCTTTAAAATGGCAAGTTTCAGGTTCGTGGGGACAGTAATCATTTGTAGTAAACATCGTTCTTCGTCCACTAATATGATGTTTTTGGCAGATGCAAGTTAACTACATTTGTTCAGGCCTATTTGTATTGGGTTTGTAACTAGAATTAAATGCAAACTTGATTCATTGTAAGGAGAGGACACTCAGCAGCTGTTTACACATCTGGACGCAGGAGCATTAGTGTGGGACACAAGAAAACCCTTTTTAGGGTGTCCCACACAGGTGTTCCAGTGGATACTAGGGCTCTCCCTATGTGTAATATTTTACCAAAAAATCTAAATATTCCAGCTTTAAGAAAGGGAAAAAATCATGTCTTCAGCTTCGAACTCTGCCAAAACAGACAATTGTATGACACTTACAAGTAATGTTTCATATTCCTATTTCTTGCCTCAAATATTCTGTGTGCTATGTATACCTTTTTTTTATTAACATAGGGGAAGAAAAGACTCGGGACATCTGAGGACACAAAAAAACCCACACCTCCTAAAGAAGGGGAAATCCCCACACACCATGAAGAAGATGTGGAGGGAGGAGAGGTTCAGAAATTGGGCAAAATAGTGACCACAACAAGTGAATGTCTGAGACCACAGCTTCAAGTAATAGATGTATGCCTGCATATTTATATATTTATAATACATGGTGTGTTTTTTTCATTTTTAAGGGATGTGGATGTTGTGGAAGAAGAAGAAACTAATTTCACCGGTACAAGTGCACATACCCTCATCGGGGAGATAATGGCGTGCAATCGGGAATTAGAGGAGATCAAGGAAAACATCAATTATGCTGAAAAAATAAAAACATTTTACAGTTTGTCGTTATATTTTTTATTTAAAAAAAAGTTTTTAAGTAATTTGAAAGCCAAATTTTGAAGATGTGCACAGTGTGTCAACATGTGCTATCTGCCATCACGGGATATCAATGTACATGTTTTGTGGGTGCAACCTCTTCCTTACAATTAAAGTAAGCAAGAGGAAGGTGTTGCACCCCCAAAACACGTCCATTGATCCCCCATGATGGGAGCTAGCACATGTTGACATTAGGCATGGGATCAGGAGGGAAATACACATTTTCACTCCCAATTTGTGTGCATCTTCAAATTTTTTTCACTTTTACGGGGGTGACATCACCCCATCTGATGAAGGCAATATCAACACAATTTTGACATACTAATGTCTGATCTGGCCTTCACTTTATCAAAGTTGAACTTTGTAAGTTCCAGATTTGTGTATGTTATGGTTTTAATTAAGGAAAAAAAGGATATTTCTTTTTTCAAACATAAAAATGTTATACACCAAAGTTGTTGGTTTGTTAAAAAACCCTTTTCTAATGCACATGGTAATGTGCTTTGAGTAAAATGTTTTATACTCAAGAATGTGTGGCTTCTTCTTTCAATGCTCAATACCAGTTTTTGGAGTAAGTTGGTGTTTACAGTGACAATGGAGGTTATTTACTAAAGGCAAATCCACTTTGCATTACATATGCACTGCAAGTGCACTTGTAGTGCACTTGTAGTGCAGTGTAGATTTTCCTTTAGTAAATAACCCCCACAATGCTCTAACATTTGACCCAATCAGGCCATTTAGGGACTCAAAGCAATTAATTCATGAAGTTGAAAAGGATGCTTATTTTTATCATCAATGCATTGCACACATTAACAACAAAAACAATGTGTGTGTGTGTGTAGCAGACCCACAACATAATAGTTAGCTGAAGAAGAGATTGTCACCTCATGTATCAAATTTATTACGTTTGCACTATTGAAGAAAATGGTCAAAAATAAAAGGCCATTGGAGAACCTAGGAGACAGCTAAAAGAAACACTAGCAGTAAATAAAATGAAATATGAGTTCAGTTTCTACCAAAAAAAGTAAAAAAATGTTTTAAAGATTCTCTGACATATCAATGGCCCCCCTACCTGCAAAGTACACAAGATAACTTTTGTCTTACTTTGGGGGACAAGCCAGGAAGGCCAGGTTCAAGTGCCGTCAGGGTTGAAGGATCCAAAAAGCCAGCCTCAGTCCCAACTGAGGCCACATAGTTTGTTGAATTTTTTCCAAGGAAATTATGGAGAATGCAGCAGGCAAGGACAATATGATTAAGTTTATATTCCGCCATGTGTATCACTGCCAGAAATAGGCGGAACCGGCTGGTCATTATTCCAAAGGCATTCTCCACCACTCTTCTGGCTCTGGCCAGTCAGTAATAGAAAAAGTCTGGTCCGGGGTGAGGGTCCTCATCGTGAACAGCCTCATGAGATGGTCACCCAGCCCAAATGTTTCATCAGCAACAAACACAAATAGGAGACCAGTCACATTGGGTGGCAAGCCCAAGCTGACATTCTGGAGCCATCTGTAGAACTCTGTCTGGGCGATGACTCCACCATCCGACATTCGGCCATTTTTTCCCATGTCCACATACAGGAACTCATATGTCGCCGACACCACCGTCAACATGACAATACTATTAAACCCCTTATAGTTGTAATAGTATGACCCCAAGTTGAGGGGTGGCACTATGTGGAAATGCTTACCATCTATTGCCCCTCCACAGTTGGGAAAGTCCCAATGCTGGGCAAACTGGGATGCCACAGTCTGCCATTCCTGTGGGTTTGAAGGAAACTGTGGAGCCAAACAAGAAAAAAAATTAATACTTTTGCACATAGCATTGCAAGCAGATTAGACACAAACATTCTTGGCCAACATAAGTATAACATTTATTTTAAGGAGTATTTAAAGTCAAAAGTATAAGGTCCACTTCAGATTCCTCACCCCCTCTGATGGCTCATTGTAAAAATTGTAGAGTGGGGGGGGGGGGGGTGTTTTGGACAGATAACCCTCTCCACTTCATTGAGAGCTGAATGCATAAATAATGTGTATTACCTTGGCCAGCCCCTCCTTACTTACAGGATTGGTAGCCCACTGAACAGGTAAGAAGTGCCATAATACAAAATTATGAATACACACTATTTGTAATTGAAGCACATTTTTACGTTCTGCAATTACCTATCAAGATAATAGGAGAACAAAACTTTTAACACTACTATTTAAAAATAAATAGGCAGGCCCTTGCACCACATGCTTTGGTGAATTCATCCATAAATATGAACAAAAAAGAGGTAGGTATAGTGTGTATGGCTTTGGCAAAGTCAGCAGATAGAGGATTGGTATTGGTTGATTTAATAATTGGGGGGAGGGAGGGTTCCAAATGAGTTTTGCCCCCCCCAAAAAAACTCTTGCACTCTGCCGGAATTTAAGGACAATAACAACATCTGTATACATTTTAGGGTGTGTTTAGGGTAAGCACTACAATGGAGCTGATAAAATACATTGTTAAGTGACTAGGCTAGGTGTGTATGGGCCCAGGATAGCATGCTGGGGAGTTTAGAGAAGGCAAATATACATGAAGGACAAAAAGGAGCATTAAAAGCTTCCAGCATGCATGAGGACAAAGAGGACATTCACAGCATATTACAATTATGGTAATTAGGGAATGACGAAAGAAATACAATACATTAACAAACATTAAATACATAGAATGTGATGTTAAAGGATAAAACTTATGTTAATATAGTCATTCTGCAGGACCTCAATAATGGCAGAACTGGTCTTTGGAAGAATGATTTCCAGAGCCTGAGGGGAGATGCCAGTTGAGAACCAAGTCACCAAGTACCGCAAGGTGGTGACGAGCCTTTGTTCAGGAGTGATGGCTTGCCGAATGCAGGTGTCTTGCTTCATAATATAAGGGGACAGCAAAGCCAACAGACAGGGAAAAAAGGGGTCTGTCATCCTGAGAATTCCTGAAATCATCAGGATTATTCTCCCGGAACTCCTGCAACAAAGGCAAATGAGAGAATTGGTCACGCTGGAGCAACCAATTCTTCCTCCATGAACTCGCCCTGTTCATGGACTGGACGCGGGTGCGCGCGGGCGCGCGTGTGATCGTGCATGCGTGTGTGCGCCTGTTGGCACCAGGCGGGCTATTTAACTCAGTCTGTCACATCCAGTTCTTGCTGTCTGATCTACAGTGTGTGAGTATCCTGATTCTGAGAACCTGCCTTCTGTGACCTGTTGACCCGGCTTGTCTACCTACCACTCCTGCTATCTGCCTGCATCTGATCCCGGCCTGTCTGACTTCCCCTCTGCTTGATCCTTCGGTACTTCTGCTGCCTGCCTGTTTACCGACCCGGCTTGTCCGACTATCCACCTGCTTGATCCTTGGTACCTTCGCTGACTGCCTGACCTCCGACCCGGCTTGTCTGACTGCTCTGCTGCCAGCCTCCTGTTCCGGTGCCCGTCTGCTGCTCTACCTCCAGTTGTGGTTCCAGCTCCTACCTGAAGTCCTGCTTCCGCCTGAGTTCCTGCATTGGTGTCCCAGGTCCAGCTACCCCACCTGCTGCTCTGCTTCAGCTTCCTGCCTGCTGATCCTTTTCCTTCCTGATCCCAGCCATCCCCTGATCCAGCTGGGGGTCCTGCTACGAGTTCTTCCTGGGCTCCAGACCCCGCTGCTGCTGTTGATCCTGCCAGGCACACGTGCCACTCCAGATTCTTGTGATACCTGTATACCCTACCAGGGCCCTCGAGTCGGAGCCACAAGAGAGGTCTCTTCCTGCAGGTTGGGCTCTACCACCAGGTACGTGACAATATATCTGCAATATGGCTTGAAAATGGTCGGCTGGTCAGAATGAACTAACAGAACGCACTGAAAATCAGAAAGGGCCTGAGAAGAACGATCTGAAAATCAGAAAGATCCAGACAAGACCGCACTGAAAAAGAGATACAAACTAATAAATAGAATGCACTGAAAGACAGGAATGAACTGACAATACGCACTGAAGAACAGATACGTACCCACAAGCACAAACTGAAGAGCAGTAACGAACTGAAAAGCACGAGGCTGAAAAGTGTGAATCACCTCTCACCAAACTTCTACTAACACAAGATTAGCAGAAGGAGCCCAAAGGGTGGCGCACAGGCTATTGAACTTCCTTTTTATAGTCCAGTCGTACGTGTCGTACGTCACCGCGTTCTTGGCGATAGGAATTTCCAACATTTGTGTGATCGTGTGTATGCAAGACAAGTTTGAGCCAACATCGGTGGGAAAGAAATCCACAGTTTTGTTGTCGGATTGTCCAATCATGTGTATGCAGCATTGTATTAAAGAACCCTCTACACAGTTTAATGTTAAACCTCTTTTCTTCTAATTGTAATGAGTGGCCTTGTGTCTTTTTTAAACTATCTTTTGCAGTATGGTATTTGTAAATTGAAATCATATCCCCTCTAAAAGAGTCTCTTCTCCAGAGAGAATAAGTTCAGTGCTCATAACCTTTCTTCATAACTAATGTCCTCCAGTCCCTTTATTAGTTTTGTTGCCCTTCTCTGTACTCACTCCATTTCCAGCACATCCTTCCTGAGAACTGGTGCCCAGAACTGAACAGCTTACTCCAGGTGAGGCTGGACCAGAGTCTTGTAGAGTGGGAGAATTATCGATTAATCTCTTGAGTTAATACCCTTTTTAATGCATGCAAATATTCTGTTTGCTTTGTTAGCAACAGCTTGGCATTGCATGTCATTGCTGAGTCTATCATCTACTAGGACCCCCAGGTCCTTTTCCATCCTAGATTCCCCCAGAGGTTCTCCTCCCAGTGAGTAGATTGCATTCATATTTTTTCCACCCAAATGCATTATTTTACATTTTTCCACATTAAACCTAATTTTCCATGTAGTTGCCCACCCCATTCATTTGTTCAGATCTACTTGCAAGGTTTCCACATCCTGCGGAGAAGTTATTGCCCTGCTTAGCTTTTACCTGTAACCATTTTTTTATTTGTTCAAAATGCTATCTTTGAACAGGAATGCACTTGCAAGAATAACCACTGTGTCATCTGGCTGATTCCTGGGTAGCAGCCTTTTGCTCTTTGTAACATTGATGGTCATATGTTACAAGCTTTCATACTAGCATTTAGTGAGAAAAAGGCCTTTGCGCTACTATTTACAGGTCAAGCTGATCAATAAACAACAGGGTAAATAAACCTCATATATAAAAAGTCAATATAGAAAATAAATAAAAATGCATAAAATAAATAATACAATAAATAAGTGCACGTGCAAGTATCACAATAAGGTGCTAGAAACTGCAGCTGAACCTGACAGCATTACACAAAACTACCAGACGAAAATCAAAAGTGAAAAGTGGTCCTGTGCAAATCTACCAAAAATCCTATATAAAGTGCTACGTGCTAATGAATAATATAAATAATAAAAATAATTAAATATATAGAAAGCAGGCAAAAAACAAAGTCCATATGGTGGATATCAAAGTCTTGTTCACTGGCACCAATTGGGAAAAAAGCAGGCAAAAATGGTACTTATAAAAACTCGGGGGGCTGAAGGCTCCCAGAACTCTCACCTCCAAGTGTAGAAAGGTAGGCACATACTAGCATTACTCCTATACCTTGCCAGTGTGACTAATGCCGGAGACACATGAGCGGAAAATCAGCTGAAAATGGTCAGTTTGGGAGGAATCGGCCGACTTTTGGCCAGTGTGGCCATTGAGGTGAATCTAATTTGAATGGCATTATACTGATCATGGTCAACCAAGGAACTTATTTTAAAGAGACCTCCTGGTCTTTTCAACAAGCCTGCAGCTAGCGTGCTAATGCCAGATTTCTGTTTAAAAGTCAACAATAATATATGACTAATCCTGTTTGTTTGGTGTGGGTTTGAGTATGTGTACTGATGTAAAGAAAAACCTCTCCCATAAAAACAGCACAGCTACATCACCAAAAAACTCTATACTTTTATGAGAGCCATGTGACACAAATTTCAATAGAAAGTGCATATTTGTCTTTGCCTATGTTCAATAAATATGACTTTTTTGCCCTATAAAAATGGATCAACTTGTGTCTTTTATTATTTCCTTCAAGCTCAATGCCACATAAAACATGAATTATTGAATATATCATATTGAAACATTGTGCTTTATTGAAAAAACAATAGAAATCTTGCATGTACTTCTTGGGCAAAGTTTGATGGGAAATGCACTACTAGCCACCTATTAACACTGGACATTATGAGTGTGAATTTCAGTTATTGATCAGTAGAGTAGCAAAGTATTTTACCTCTGTTGGTCTAATGAGGACCTCCAAGGAAAAAGACATCCTTCAATATGTGATGGGTTGTGAGGCATAGTGGGTGCAAAGATGGTGAAAGTTATTGGGCACCAGACACTTCTTGGATGCAAAAGAGGTTTTATTTGTTTTAACAGTCCTTTTTATATTTTGCAAGGGAAAGATGGTTAGGGCCAGGACACCCTTGAGTAGTTAAAATTTCAATTGGCAGACTCCGAGACTTCAATAGGAGGAGAGCCATACAGGGAAAGCCCCCAGCAAGGTGCCACTTCTGCACGTGCAGTTTTGCTGTCTCCTATGACAACATTATCTAACAGTTTTCTCAGCTTCACTACAACATCCACTTGTAGCCCTTCAGGCCCTTGAGCTACTAGTCTCTCACTGGACTCTATGATTCACTGACTCTGAATCCCATGAGCTCCTCAAGACTTTTGGTATCGCACTCAACCGTCACCCATATTTTCCTGTTTGGTCCCTAGCTCGGCACTCCAGATACTTTTCAAGCCTCACCCCTGCTTACCAGCTCGGTCCCTGGCTTGACACACAAGGCTGCTCTGCAAGCGTCACCTCCGCTGGTTGGGTCCCTGACTTGATCACCGCCTGAAGTTTCCCGATTCTCCACCATGCTCCACCATGCCCATTCGGTGAGAATACTTCTCCGATACTTGGTTTAGTTACTCACTGTGGTCCCTGGTAAAGGTGGTTGGACCATTAGTGGCGAAAGCTTCCCTTCTACCTATGACCATGGCAGGTTCCCTGGCTGGCAGAACTGCCACTGTTGGTTGGACTGCAAACCCTGTACTGCTCTCTTCTGGATAGGCGCTCGTACAGCCTGGCAGCCAGATGCCCCCGAGATAGGCCCAATCTCCAGCCTAGCAGCCTGAGGCGCACAACCGGGTGGCACAAAATATAGATCACCTGACCTCACCTGAATATATGGGCTCTCCCTACAGGCCAAGGGATTCAAGAAACCCCCTGCCCATTGCCAAGTGCCCGGCCACCCATTGGTAGAAGACAAAAGTGCAAGAAGGCCAAATTTAGGGAGAAATCAATAGATCCCTACCACTCAACCAAAATAACTAAAAGCTAATTTGTGAGGAGCTTCCTGACTAAACTCCAGGGTGCTACATCAGTAAAACACATCATTCTTGAATCGCTCAGTCAGTCAATAAATTATGTGTTTTACTTGATTAATCATTAAATGGGATAAGGTAGAACACTAAGTTCAGAAATAAGTATATGTGGTAGACAAGATACATCTAGGATGATCCCCCACAACCACCACCACTACATAGGTACTCCTTTCACCTTTCTGAATTAAAAAATAATTTTCACTGTTTTTGCATTTCACTATGTTATACTAGGTATATGAGATTATGGTCCTTAAAGTGGAAAGTATACTCTGTGTTGTAAGTGCACTGGTAAACCATTCTCCCCATCACAGGAGGACTGGGCTGAGGTGCAGGGGTGTTTACCCCCTGGTTTGTGGTGCAGGGGATATTTTCTCCCTGGGCTAGTACTAGAATTATATTTGGGCTGGTGGGCAAGTGGTTATGAGTGGAGATAATTCACTGATTAGATATTGATCAGAACAGGACCTGTCTTCCATGAAACCTGCTGCTCCCTGTTCAGACCTAGGGTCAAAATTTCAGAGAGAAGAAAGCCTTCCAGCATCAACTTCTTTTGTGGTTCTAAAATTTCATTTGACCAAATGCAGAGAGCCACAAAAGAAGTAAATCGTGGAAGATGTGAAAAATGTGTGTCACAATAAACCACTTGTTGCTCCATGGCACACTTTGCTTGGTTCACTTAGCTACCTATCAGTAATCCGTTCCTACCAAGAAAGGGTCACTTGGTTGTGTTTGCACCCCCAGACCTAGGTTCCCAGTTCTCCCCTGTTTCCTATTTAAAAAAACACAGTCTCAATTCACAAAGCCAAAACCCCAGATAAGGATCCTTTATTTTAGAAAAGTGACTTTTTTCAGTTGAGTTCAGTGAGATTTGATATTTACATTTAGATGGCTAACGTGTAAAAACTGTGAAAAAAATTGAAAATTGTATCATACTTATGTCATCATTTTTCTTTCCTGGCTAGGAGACAGACCTTCGCACGTCCAGACAATAGAAGAAAACTTTCTTTGGTTCAACTGAAAGCAGGCAGAATGATGGCATAAGGATTTTAACATTAGAGAGACAGATAAACAATACCCTAAGCAGGAGGAAGGACAGGCCTCAATACCACTTTGCCCTGTGCAAAACCATATAGAGTTCCTTGCTCGATGACACTGCCAGTACAGACACTCGCCTCATCAAGCAAAGAACTGGTCTGTTCTCATTGAGTCACAAGGATAATTTACGGTCTCTGCTAGGATTGAGTATAAGGTTTCTCTCCTTATACATCAATGCATATATGCAGGGCCATCTTTAATATTGATTGGACCCTGGGCAAAAATGTTCTTAGGGCCCCCCTCCCCCCATGCAATTTCAGTCTCCACCTTCTCTGAGACATACAATAAATAACAGCTAGACTTAAAATCAGTTTACTGTATCAGATCAGGCAGCGATTGCGATTGGTTGCCAGAGGTTACAGCATATCATTACTGCTTACTGACTGGTTGCTAGAGGTTACAGCACATGATTTCTGCTTGTTGATTGGCTGCTAGAGATTACTGTACAGTAATACTGCTCACTGGTTGCTATAGGTTACAGCACATCATCTCCTCACTGCAGGGGGGCATGATTTACATATGAATGCTGCATTTATTTACATATCAATGCCGCTGGCCTCAGCTATTTACATATGCATGTCACTGATATTTACATATGAATGCCAGTTATTTACATGTAAACACATTGTCGGCAGTTTAGTCATCTGTACACAACAATAGGTCAGAGCTGGGCAGCATTAGTAGCAGCACTTCACACTGAGATATCAGGACACATCACAGGACTAAAACCTTAATGGACAAGGGAATGTAAACTGGGATAGTTGGCAAGTATGAGGCAGCTGCTTTGGGCCCCACAACAATGACAGGGCCCAGGGCAGCTGCCCCTTTTGCCCTGCCTTAAAGACGGCCCTGCACATATGGACATGCCCCACCTTATGTTAAGGAACTTCTTAGATTACAAAATATATCTCGTTCCCTCCGTTCAACTCAATTACATTTTCTTCAAATTCCAAAAACTAGATTAAAGAAAATGGGAGATAGGGCCTTTTTGTGCTACTGCCCCACATTTGTGGAATTCCCTACCTGATAGTCTGAGGGCTCCTCAATCTACTGATTGTTTTAAAAAAGGACTAAAGACTTTTATTTTTAGCAATTTTTTTGTTTATGTTAGATGTATGTTTTTGTTATATTTTTGTAACCATGTAGCACTTTGAGATCCTTTGATGAAAAGTACTATATAAATAAAATGTATTATTATTATTATTACATGGGAGACCCCCTGTACAAGGGTCTTGATCAAAGAGTAGGAGGCCAATGACCTCCAAAACAGAATATAAAGGGAAGATATTGTGACCCTTAACAATGCTGGGAGTCTAATACTGACCTTGACCCTGATGCAGTGGAGGATTTGTCCCACTGAAAAACTCCTGGGTAGGAAGAATGCCCTTCATGTCCAGCAGTGATAGATTTTGCAAGAAGTAAAGTCTATCCTCATGGGATTCCTAGACATCACAACCTGTCTCTCAAAACTTGAGCTTCAATTATCATACTAATAAAACCAGCCACCATAAAGCTAAACTGATTATATGGAACAGAAGATCCTGATACATTAAAGCCCTCTGAGCATCTCTCAAAACCTTTTGATGTCCATTTACGTTGGCATACTACATCTGCCTGAACCAACTTTGAACAATAATGCCACATACACCGGACTTTACGGCAGAAAAGGTCCGACAGAATCATTCCGTCGGACAATCCGATCCTGTGTATGCCTCAGCGGTCCTTTTTTTTCGAAAATTCTGACAGACCTAGAAATAGAACATGTTTTAAATCTTTCCGACGGAATAAATTTCTATCGGGAAAACCATTCGTCTGTGTGCTGGTCCGACGGACCAAAAACGACGCATGCTCTGAAGTAAGTATAAGACAGAAGTGGTAAAACTACCATTCATATTATATATATTATTATTATTATATATATCTAATTCTGTGATCTTTTAATACAGTGCATTCTTTTCTTCTTTAGAATGATAGAAGAATGAAGTTGTTTTGCTGCTCATATTCACACAGAGTTCTCACAAACTTCTTTCTTCATTATTTATCCTCATCTCATGAATAATATTCTATTTTTTAAAAGTTCGATCTCCATAAATAATGTTTACAGTTATTTTTATACTCATCTTTTATAATTTTTTATTTCATCAATATTAATTCTACGATTACTTAAAAATTATTTTCTAGTGATCTCCATATAATTAAATTTTTTTAGTTTCAAGTTAACACAATAACATTATTATCTTGTATTTTTTCTTAACCTTAAGGAGGTTGGTGTCCCTTGTTAATTTGACATAGGGGGTTATTTACGAAAGGCAAATTCATTTTGCATTACAAGTGCAAACTACAAGTGCAAAGTGCACTTGAAATTGCAGTGAAAGTGCACTGGGTGGATCTAAAGGGGACATGCAAAGAAAATAAAAAACAGCATTTTAGCTTGCACGTGATTGGATGAGAAAATCAGCAGAGCTTCCCCTTATTTCAGAACTACCCCTCAGATTTACAGCGACTGTACTTCCAAGGGCACTTGCAGTGCAATTTTAAGTGGACTTTGCAACAGTTTTCAAGCGTTCGAGTTATCGCCCAATCTCATTGTTAAACGTAGATCTGAAGATTTTGACAAATACTGGCTACTAGACTACTGACGCATATCCCTTCCTTAATACATCCCGATCAAGTGGGGTTTACTCCTGGTAGAGGAGGTAGAGAAAATACGCAAAGGGTTGCAAGTGCTATACATTTCACCCAACACCATCAAAAACCCTTAGTGCTTATATCTGCAGACGCAGAAAAAGCATTTTATAGGGTAGACTGGACTTTCCTGAAAGCCGTGTTACAGCATGTAAGATTGGGAAGGGGGGTGAAGAATTGGATCTCAAGCTTATATTCTCTCCCTAAGGCAAGGGTTAAGATAAACAATATAATGTCAGAACCCCTCTCTATGTGCAATGGGACGCGGCAGGGATGTCCACCCTCCCCTATCATTTTTATTCTAACATTGGAACCATTTTTAAGAACCATACGAGCCAATCCAGATATTAGGTGCATCTTAATAAAGGGAAAAGAACATAAACTGGCGGCAGACGCAGATGATCTGCTATTTTTCATAACCTCTCCACTTATATCTCTCCCATCTTTAATATCTGAAATACGCATGTATGGAGGAATGTCCAACTTTAAGGTAAATTATGGTAAATCAGAAGCGATAGGAGTGGAAGTGAGCACTGACTTACAAAAGCAGCTGATGGCGTATTTTGCCTTTAGATGGACAAACTCCCACATATGCTACTTAGGGACGAAAATACCAAATAAATTACCGTATATACTCGAGTATAGGCCGACCCGAGTATAAGCCGAGGCCCCCAATTTACCCCCAAAAAACTGGGAAACCTATTGACTCGTGTATAAGCCGAGGGTGAGATATGCCTGTCCATCCCTGTGTGTGTGTCCATCCATCCATCCATCCCTGTGTGTGTGTGTGTCCATCCATCCCTGTGTGTGTGTGTGTCCATCCATCCATCCATCCCTGTGTGTGTGTCCATCCATCCATCCATCCCTGTGTGTGTGTGTGTCCATCCATCCATCCATCCCTGTGTGTGTGTCCATCCATCCATCCATCCCTGTGTGTGTGTGTGTGTGTGTGTGTGTGTGTGTGTGTGTGTGTGTGTGTGTGTGTGTCCTTGTGTGTCCAGCCTACCTGTGTCCCGAGCCTCCGTCCGGTCCCGTCCCGTCCCGAGACTCCGTCCGGTCCCGAGCCGAGCCTCCGTCCGGTCCCGTCCCAGGATCACCGCTCTTCGTCGGCGCCCATTCCCCTGTTCAAATGCCGCGCCTCCCTGTCTGTGATAGGCGGAACACAATTTCCCAGCAGTCTGTGTTCCGCCTATCACGGACATCCTTTCATCCTCGTCCGTAGTACGAGGATGAGACGATGTCCGTGATAGGCGGAACACAGGCTGCTGGGAAATTCAGTGTTCCGCCTATCACAGGCGAAGGCGGAGCCGGAGGCGCGGCTTTTGAATTATAGAATGGCCGCTGTCTGTCTGCTCGACACGCTGATCGAGCAGGCAGACAGCGATGACTCGAGTATAAGCCGAGGGGGGCACTTTCAGCCTCAAAAAAGAGGCTGAAAATCTCGGCTTATACTCGAGTATATACGGTAAGTAGAATATTTGAACAAAATTTTGCACCACTGGCACGACAGATTAAATTAGATTTCCAGCGATGGAATAAGGAAATTTTTACGTGGTTTGGCAGAATCAATATTATAAAAATGAATGTAATGCCAAGAATACTATACTTATTTCAGACTTTGCCAATTAAGATACCCCAAGGGTTTCTGGAAGACCTGAGGACCAGGTTTATGTGATTTATATGGGCGGGAAAATCAGTGAGTCTTCGAAGAGATATACTAACCCTCCAAAAAGAAGGAGGAGGGGCCGGACTCCCGGATCCAGTTGGGTATTATGAAGCTTCCCACTTAGCAAGAGTATTGGACTGGTATGTAGGTCAAAAAGATAAGCCCTGGATACATATGGAGCAAGCATCTACTAGTATACCCTTGGAGGGAATTACCTGGCTCACAGATGTAGAGATACCACAGAAGGTGAAACAACATCCTACAGTGGGAGCTACGCTTCATTCTATTAAAAAGATATTTAGGAAAACTGAGATATCAAAATACCCAAGCCCTATGATCCCAATACTGGGGAATCCGAGATTTGAACCAGGCATGATAGACTAGGGTTTCAAAGACTTGAGGCAACGGGGAATTAGCAGGGCTCTGCATTTCTCGATAGATAACCATATGATAACTAACAAAGAGATTGAACGGGTGTTCGGAGAGGACCTAGATCCATTTAGACATATACAGCTAAAAGCCTTCCTCCGAGTAATAACATCACGAATGTCAGTGATACGTACACCATCGAAGTTCGAGCAGCTATGCCTGAAGGGGGAACCAGTGAGACATTCACTATCATTAATATATTCTTTGTTAATTGAGCTGCAAGCCCCACAAGAATTGGCATTTGTTCGAGCATGGGAAAGGGAGTTAGGTGTAACTTTTTCTAAAATACAGAAAAACAAGATTCTCCTGTTTACGCATAAGGCCTCCATGGCTACTAGTTATCAAGAAAGGAGGTATAACATTTTAACCAGGGGGTACAGAACTCCAACAGTTTTGAACCGAATATTCCCACAAGTATCTAATTTATGTTGGCGATGTCTGAAGGCAGAGGGTACTATGGTACATATATTCTGGCAGTGTCCGAGATTGAAAGAATTTTGGGAGATGGTGTCTGAAATAATTAAGGAAATCACGGAAGTGTCTCTGGGAGAAAACCCAGCAGCTTTCCTACTAAATGATATCCCAGTAATTATTGAAAAATATAAAAAATTCCCTCTTGAGGCATCTTTTAAATGCAGCAAAAGCATGTATCCAGGCTCTCTAGAAAAGTACTGTACCTCCAACTAGAGCACAATGGTTAGGTAGAATATCAGAAATCCAGCAAATGGAAAACCTTACCATGATGCTGAGAGAGGAGGAGGATAAATATTGAAAATTCTGGACGCCCTATATTAAATATAGGGAACAAAATCCCTAAATTACCAAAACTGAGTAATATTAAATAATCCAGTGGTGCTCATTTAGGAAAAATACTGGAGGTGGCGGCAGGGAGGAGGGTGGAGGACTTAGGGCAGAATACACTGAGCCATTTTTTAGTTTTTAGTTTTTTGCTCTCTTTTTCTTTGATTTGGGTAGGTAGAAGAGGAAGGAAAAAGGAACAAGGGTATAAAGTAAGCGGCTATAGAGGGAATAATACAGTAATGAGAATAACTAATGAACCAGTTTAAAGACAACATAACAGTACCATAGTAATTTATCCTTTCAAGAGGAAGATTGTGATCAAATAGGATATTTTGTTTGGATGTATTTAGGTGTAATGTTGTAATACTATCCTTGTCATAAAAAAAAAGAAAAAAAAAAAGAAAAAAAAAGGAGGTTGGTGTCCCTTGTTAATTTGGCATAGGGGGTTATTTACGAAAGGCAAATTCATTTTGCATTGCAAGTGCAAACTACAAATGCAAAGTGCATTTGAAATTGCAGTGAAAGTGCACTTAGAAGTGCAGTCACTGTGGATCTGAAGGAGAAATGCAAAGAGAATAAAAAACAGCATTTTAGCTTGCACGTGATTGGATGAGAAAATTAGCAGAGCTTCCCCTCATTTCAGAACTACCCCTCAGATTTACAGTGACTGTAATTCCAAGAGCACTTGCAGTGCAATTTCAAGTGGACTTTGCACTTGTAGGGCAAAGTGGATTTGCCTTTCGGAAATAACCCCCATAGTCTTTTTGAAATGTACCTGCCTACTCACAAACTGTCCTTTTTGAATAAAAACAAATAGGAAAGTATTTTGCGAAAATAAAATATCACATTTATTCTGGGTAACAAAATAAAGAGGAAGGAAACGCTGGAGAAACTTTTGGAGTTTGTGAAGCATACACTGCGCATGTGTCAAATTCCGCCTGACCACCTGACCACCCCTGACATTCTTTTTCACAAATATTCCCCACCCCTTCTCTCTTTGGTGCGCAGTGGGAGTATATTGAGAAAAATGGCGGAGACATTTTCAGGAAGTAGCGCGGAGCAAAGCCCGGAGCCCCAAACATCCGGGTCCAGGGGGAGATTGAAAGCCACCAACATGACCTTTGAAGAAATGGTGGAGATGGTGGACATCTTGAGAAGGAAGGATTATGATGGCAAAAATGGTCCGTATATCCGTCCCAATTTGTGGAAGGACCAAATAATATCCTCAGTTGTGACCACTCTGGAGCTGCATTTTGAGGTACGACAGTCTAAAGACCAATTGAGAAAGCGCTGGTCCGACCTTAAGCTGAGGGAGCCGGATCAGTATCGAAGAATCAAGAAGGTGCTTCAAAAATGTAAGTACTTGTCGTGTGTTCCTATTATGATAATTAATTTGCATGCTACTCCATGTGCTTTTCTTTACTGTTGTACAGTTTGAAATGGAGACTTTCATGTTTGTGGCCACAGTAATCGTTTGTAGGAAACATCATTCGTTTGCCAATAAATGCAATGTATTTAGCTGGTACCTACATTTTGGTCATGATAATTTGTCTTATCAAAAGAAGTTTAGGATATTGTTGTGTAGATGTCTTTGAAACTAGAATGAATAACAAACTTGATTCAGTGGAATGTAAGGAGAGGACACTCGACAGCTGTTTACACATCTGGACTCATGAGCACTAGCGTGGGACACCAGAGAACATTTTTTAGGGTAACCCACACAGGGGCTCCAGGGGATACTTGTGGTGTCTCCATCTGTGAAACGTGGCCAAAAAAGGTAAGTATTGCAATTTGGTTAAAAGGGAATTTAAATCAAGTCTTCAACTTGGATCTCTTCCCAAACAGGCAGTTTTACACGACTTCTAAGCAATGTTTCATATTCCTATTTCTGGACTCAAATATCTGTGTGCTAAATATACCTTTTGTTTCATTCTCATAGGGGAGAAAAGACTCAGACAACAGGATCCCAGGGACCCCTGACCTCTCCTGACTGAATGGCAAGTTAGCCCCAGCCCCCCCCCCCCCCCCCCCCCCCCGAGGATGTGGAGGAAGGAGAGGTGGAGGAAGTGGACAAAATGGGAGTGTCTGCCACCCCAGCTTCAGGTAATCTATGCATCCCTGCATATTTCTAAAAATTCTAAATACATGTTTTTTCATCAATTTTAGGTGATGTTCTGGTTGTGGAAGGGGAAGCAGCAGAACCATTTACTAGTGGCAGCGCCCAAACCCTCATTGCCAAGATCATGGCCTGGAATGGGGAGATCGATGCAATGCGCAATCAGGTGATAGCAGATCAGGAACACCAGAGCCTTTGTGTAGAAGGTGAGATACTGATCACTGAACTAGTCCAGGAAAAGTCCAACAGAGTCACTTGCAGAGTCAGGAACAAGCAGGAGTTGGCAATGGGCTGGCAGAGAGGTACACAAACGGGAAGGCAGGCTTGTAATCGGGGACAGGCAGAGGTCGGTAACAGGCTGGCAGCAAGGTGCAAAATCAGAAGACAGAGCCGTAGTCAGAAGTCCAAGCCGGGATCGGTGCAGGCAAACAGAGGCAGACAAGGTTGCAGAGATAATCCAAAAGAGTAGTCAGGGAGAGTCGGGTGTTCAGGATCAGGATAAGTCAAGCAAAGTAACAGCAGGTACACAGGAATAAGCTAAACAATCCAGCACTGACACTAAGCAGGCTCCTCATTTAAATAGGGCGCCATGCACCACAATTCGTTAGCATACCTGTTCAGGTGGATGCGCCAGTGTGCATGCTGGGTTCGAGCCTCGTTCGTCCTCACTTGTGACTTAGCGCACGTGTGTTCTCATTGGAGGAACGGAGATTGGTGGTTGGTATATGTGAACAAGCGTTTATTACGGAAGTTCCATGACATCATGCTGCAGGAAATGAAGAACATGATCGATGTTTTGGGGAGAATCTAATCCCTTTTTCCCTAAAACGAAATTGATCATGTTCTTCATTTCCTTTTTAGATGACCACATTCTGGGATTTTACGTTTTTACAATTTTAAAAGCCAAATTTTGAAGATGCACACGGTGTGTCAACATGTGCTATCTGCCATCACGGGATCTCCATGTACGCATTTTGTGTGTGCACCCCCTTCCTCATAAAGCTAGTAGGTGAGAGGAAGGGATTGCACCCCCAAAACACGTCCATTGATCCCCTCTGATGGGAGATAGCACATGATGACATTACCCATTTGGTCTCCCAATTTATGTGCATCTTCAAAATGTGGCTTTTACATGGGTGACATCACCCCATCTGATGAAGGCAATATCAAAACTTTTTTGACACTATAATGTCTGATATTGCCTTCAAGTTTTATACGTTGAACTTTGTAAGTTCCAGCCTGTTTCTAAAAAAAAATTAAAAAAATAATAATATATTGATGAAAAAAAAAAAAAATAATAATAATCTGGATGAAAAAATATAATACCAAAGAAAATATAAAGAAAAACCCCAAAAATGTTTAACACATTTTATAAACACACATGTGTGAATGTGCACATAGTAAACCTTTTGAAATACAAAAATGTGTGGCTTTTTCTTTCAATACCAGTTTTGTAAGTAATTTTGTGTTTACAGTGACAATTGGCTTATTTACTAAAGGAAAATCCACTTGGCACTACAAGTGCACTAGGAGAACCTAGGAGACAGCCAAAAAGAAAAGCAAGCAATAAAGAAAATTCAAGATTTTACCAGAATTTTTTTTTATATATAAATTTTGGACATTGTCTGGCATTGCAATGGCCCCCCTACCCATAAAATAATTCACATATCTCTCCCGAACTAATGGTGTGATAGTGTTTACGCATGACAGTTACAGCGGAACTCCATCGGAGCTCTTAGTCTGATGGAAAAAAACGCTCATGTGTACAGGGCTTAAGGAATATCAGAATGTCTTACAGCAGAATCCTGTGAGACAGACAAGGAAAGGATAGGTCAGGATGTACTGTCTCCACCAGAGAAGACAAAACTGCCTAGATTGTAGTTTGTGCAGGGGGCCAGAAAGTCAATCTCTGGAGTTGTCTAACTGTGACACGCATCCTGGAATACCTCTGGGGTAAGAATCACTCCCCCAAGTTCAGGCACAGCTGGCTGAGGCAGTACTCATGTATGTCCAGAATGCGCATGGCTGACTAAGCAGGAACATGAAGTTCTGTCAAGGATACACTCCAATCTATCTTCTTGCAAATGTTAATTACAGATTTGGTATATTCCTATGCATAAACTTTTATCTAAACCCAGACCCCTAGAGCTTTGAGATACAGAACAGGCTAATGCACACTGTGGGCATTGGAGTGTTGATCCATTCTGACACAGGAACTGTGGCAAAAACATCTTGACCCAAAAGCCCTGAGAGGATATGCAGAAGTCCAAAGTAGGGAAATGAAACAGAATGTATCTTAATAGAGCAAGAGAAAACTTGCACTCTGTACACCGAAGAGACACTTCCCCCCAAAGTCTCTGAAGTCTACTTCCGCCATCAGATGAAATGCTGTATCAAGTTTCCTAACTAGAGCCCTTAATTACTAACTCCACCCCTATTGAGAAAACCAAAACCATACCCTCTGGGTGATTAATGCCTATTGCAAGGATTTTAACAAACAATATTGCAGATTCCTAATTGTTTGTGCTCTGAATAAAAAGCTGTATGGTTGATTATGTCAATGTGCAAAGTGAATCTGAAAGGGAGTGGCTTTTTCATTATTAATCAACTGATGTACTTGAGGTTCTAAGGAGGAAAGTTGCAGGATGCACCCTTTATGTAAATGTAGACTTCTGGAAAAATATGAGCCAACCACACAAGCAGGAAATTACATTCCTGAGAATGTTCTGTATACCAACATTATACAGAATGCCTCCAAGTTGCCAGTTTTCATTGAGTTTTACAGAAAATTACAACACCGGAAATTGAAAAGGAAATGTAATGTTTATTAACATTCACTTACATTATAGCTTGTTTAGCAATTGTATATGCTATATTACTGCTTTTATTTGCTATGATTTTTCTCTTGGGCGTGTGGAATTACCCTTTAAGCCTAACTGCCATAACAAAATGGCCTACCAAGGGTCAAACTACAGCCTGCATATATCTTACCAACCTTTTTTTTTTCTGGTCCTCTTTGCCAAGGGAAGCCTTACTACTCTCTGCTGTAGGAAGTTCTGTGCAATAGGTAGCAACAGTGATGTAATGCACCTCAAATTAATTCACAATAACTCTTTATTAGGGTTACTGACCTTGATATGACCTAAACTCACATCCTTATGAATTTCAAACATATATGATACTGTTTCATTTGAGATTTCTTTATGTGAGTGGACTGGCCAAGAGGCAAATTCTGCCAGAGATTTCCCAACCACCTTGTGAAGGGCATAATATATTCTCCTGTTTTTGGTGTCCATGACTCTGGCTACCTCTTGTAAAGTCTTCTGTAAAGGCAATCTCACAAAGGGCTCATAACTATATTATATATATATATATATATATATATATATATATATATATATATATATATATATATATATGGACTTTACCTGTGGTATCAGTAAAAGTAGACCAGTAAACATCATTGGGCCACTGGGACAGGATTTGCCCAAATCCAAGATGGACACTGTGTGAGAGCTATTGTATCATTCTGAGCAATTCATATGCTCAGAACGATGCATCATTCCCTGGAATGTAGTTACTTATTTTTTTCTTTCCGCAGTGGTCACTGGAATGTGCACCAGACTGCTTAAGCCCCGTACACACGAGCGGACTTTTCAACATCCAAAGTCCGACGGACTGAGTCCCTCAGACTATTCGATCGTGTGTGGGCTGCAACAGACTTTTGACTCGCCAAAGTCCGAAGGACTTTAGAATATGGAACATGCTTCAAATTTTTCCGAAGGAACTCCGCCGGACCCGGTCCCTTCGAAAAATTCGCTCGTGTGTATGCTATTCCGACTGCCTAAAACCGACGCTAGGGCAGCTATTGGCTACTGGCTATGAACTTCCTTATTCGAATCCAGTCGTACGTCATCACGTTCGAATCCGTTGGAGTTTAGTGTGATTGTGTGTGGCAAAGTCCGCTCAGCCGAAAAGTCCGTCAGAACTCCGTCGGAACTCCGGCAGAACTCCGACGGAACTCCTTCGGAAGTCTGTCGGACATAAGTCCTCTCGTGTGTACGGGGCTTTAGAGAAAAGACATAGCACACGCCTTTTTAGGACATTAACAGACAAAATCCAAAGAATGAGAAAAATATTATTTTCTTGGAAATGGGGTACCACAGCTCCATGGATGCACTTACTTCCTGGGAAGCCGGTTGTGAAACGCCAGACAAGGAGCGCTCTACCAAGGAAGATAGCCCTGGTTTCACTGTTGTATGTGGATTGTTAGCCACAGTTTTTCACCCCAAAAGATCAACAGAAGGGGTTCCTTGCCTTACTAGAGCTTTTATCATCCATCAGGGACTACACCAATGGAGAAGTTGAACCTGCATGGATAACCACGATAGGTGGCAGGTAAGGATTTCTCCTCTTCACACTGGTAGTGAGTTATGTGGGGAGAAAAAAGGTAATATTGTTGTGTGTTAGCATTAAAACTTTGCACTGGCCGTTTGGGAAGCAGTAGGCGGGGGTAGTACCACATATATTCTGCCATGTTGTAAAAAGAAAACATTTTTACCCAGTGAATGTGAAATTCCCTGTAAATTCCACCAGTGAGAGTTATGCCATGTACACATGAACGGAATGTCTGACAGAAAAAGTCAGGCATGAGCTTTTCATCGTATATTCCGATCGTGTGTATGCCCCATCAGACTTTTTAAGTCAAAAATTCTGACGGACCTAGAAAGAGAACCAATACCTATCGGGAAAACCGCTCGTCCGTATGCTGTTTCGACAGACCAAAAACGACGCATGCTCTGAAGCAAGTACGAGACGGAAGCTATTGGCTACTGGGTATTGAACTTGCTTTTTCTAGTCCCATCCTACGTGTTGTACGTCACCGCATTCTTGACGGTGGAATTTAGTGTAATCATGTGTACACAAGACTTCAGCAGAATTCTGTCGGAATTCCATCGGAAAAAACTTTAGCCCTTGTACACGGTCGGACATTCCGACGGAAAATGTCCGATTGGACCGTGTTATCGGATAATCTGACCGTGTGTGGGCTTCATCTGACTTTTTCCGTCGGAGTGTCCGACCAACAAAGTTTGAGAGCTGGATATAAAAATTTTCCGACAACATGATCCGATAGGACTTTGTCTGATCGTTTGTAGAGAATTCCGATCGGACAAAGTGCCACGCATGCTCAGATCAAATTCCTAGACAAAAGCTATTGGCTACTAGCCTGACTTTGGTCCCATCATAACTAAATAACGTCATCACGTTACGAACGATCGGATTTTCTGACAACTTTGTCCGACCGTGTGTATGCAACACCAGTTTCGGACAAAATCCGTCGCACAAAATCTGACGGATTTTGTTGTCGAAATGTCCGACTGTGGGCATAAGGCATTTGTTTGTGTCCTTCCCAATTATAGAATTACCTTTTCCATAGTAACAAATAGACTAGCCAGTGAATGCTTGAATATCTCCTCCACATTATGAGTGGTTTAATGTACTTATATGTTAAACACTATAAATGTTTCTGTTTAGAGAACAAGAGAATTGACCTCCACATACCAAAAAGGTTCCTCACTGTAAGGCCACGTACACACGGTCGGAGATTTTGCCAACCAAATCCGTCGGATTTTGCCCGTCGGATTTAGTCCGACGGATTGTGTCCGAAACTGTTGCATACACACGGTCGGGCCAAGTTGGCGAAAAATCCGATCTTTCAGGATGTGATGACGTAATTTCGTTACGATGGGACTACATTCAGGCTAGTAGCCAATAGCTTTGATGTAGGAATTTGATCTGAGCATGCGTGGCACTTGGTCCGATCAAAATGCTCTACACATGATCGGATTAGGTCCGTCCGGCCCAGTTGGTCGGGAAATATTTCCAACATGTTGGAAATTTGGATCGGACGGAGATTCGGACGGAATCAGTCCAATGCATACCACACACAGTCGGATTATCTGACGACGCGGTCCGATAAGACTCATTCCGACAGATTCTCTGACCGTGTGTAAAAGGGCTAAGAGCTGTGAAAATGTGGGATATATTCCCTCAGGAACTAGTTTGGACCAGCTCAGAATATTGTAAATGCACAAAAAATAGCTGAATAATAACAATTACAGGAATTTACAGTAGAGATTATTGATCGATGGAATATCTGGTTGCTTTCTGGGGTTCAGGAAGAAATTTATTGTTCCATTGCTCCAATCTCTACTGTATAATGCCGCGTACACACGGTCGGAGAATCTGTCGGAATGCGTCTTATCGGACCGTGTCGTCAGATAATCCGACTGTGTGTGGTATGCATCGAACTGATTCCGTCCGAATCTCCGTCGGACCCAATTTTCCAACATGTTGGAAATATTTCCCGACCAACTGGGCCGGTCGGACCTAATCCGATCATGTGTAGAGCATTTTCATCGGACCAAGTGCCACGCATGCTCAGATCAAATTCCTACATCAAAGCTATTGGCTACTAGCCTGAATGTAGTCCCATCGTAACGAAATTACGCCACCGCGTTCTTGGCAACCGCTAAATCAGACAACTTGGCCCGACCGTGTGTATGCAACAGTTTCGGACACAATCCATCGGACTAAATCCAACAGACAAAATCCGACGGATTTGGTTGGCAAAATCTCCGACCGGGTGTACGTGGGCTTATGAGGGGGATCTTGGGCATTGGATCTACTGTACAGTGTGTAGAGCATTCTGCATTTTGTGGTTTTCTATTTATTCCACTTATTATTTTTTGCTTTTTTGATTGAACTAGATGGACTTGTGTGTTTTTTGAACCTGACCAACTCTGTAACCACCACATGACTCTTGCCCTGCGCTGTCCTGTTTCAAAATGCTTATCTGATAGGGGTCCATTTAAAAATCAGAGGTATCTCGGTAACCCTCAACCTTCTCTTCTTCTCTATAGCAGGAAGTTGAAGTGCAATAAAATATTATGCTACCCTGCACATATTTGCTAGGATCATATAAATTAATAACAGTTGGTATCATGTAAAATTAATATTCATATTAAACCTACAAAAGAGATTGTAGGTACAATAGATGAGATAAAAAGCAAATAAGTAGACAAACTAAAAAAAAATATGCTAAGCCTATTTAGATTATAAATTAACTGAACTTGATATAAATGGATGAGCGGTTTTATATATTGGTAAGCCAGAGATGATTATGCACATATTTCTAAAGAGGAATGTGCAGCAATTCATCATATTTAGATAAAAAAGATAAAAGCTCATTTCTGAGACAGTGAGACTCTGCAATGAACCTAGAGAATCTTAAAACCTGAGCTTGTTTATAAAGCTTTACCACACAGTTATCGAAATACATTCCTGTATATCAGACATTCACTACATATTTTCCATTTTAAACATTCATCAACATTAAGTTCTGAACTTTATTTAGACATCATGGTGCCCAACTTTGTAATATTTTAGTAAATATTACTGCAAGAAAGGGCAATTGGAGACGCGTGGTCTAATGTATTTGGAGAGTTCTTATTGACCATAAAGACCACCAAACAGACATTTTCGAACTATACTGTTTGGCCAAAAGTTCTGAACACCTGAACATCCCATCTACCATATACTATATTACCAAAAGTACTGGGATGCCTGCAGGGCCATCTTTAATATTGATTGGACCCTGGGCAAAAATGTTCTTAGGGCCCCCCTCCCCCCATGCAATTTCGCTCCCCACCTTCTCTGAGACATAAAATAAATAGCAGCTAGACTTAAAATCAGTTTACTGTATCAGATCAGGCAGCGATTGCGATTGGTTGCCAGAGGTTACAGCATATCATTACTGCTTACTGACTGGTTGCTAGAGGTTACAGCACTCCTTAAGGCTCACTGATTAGTTGCTAGAGGTTACACCACATTTCTGCTTGTTGATTGGCTGCTAGAGATTGCTGTACAGTAATACTGCTCACTGGATTGCTAAAGGTTACAGCACATCTCTTCCTCACTGCAGGTGGGCATGGTATACCTATGAATGCTGCCTTTATTTACATATCAGTGCAGTTGGCCTCAGCTATTTACATATGCATGTCACCACTATTTACATATGAATGCCAGTATTTACATGTAAACACAGGTCTGCAGGTGAGTCATCTGTACACAACAATAGGGCAGAGCTGGGAAGCATTAGTAGCAGCACATGACTAAAACTTCAAGGAACAAGGGAATGTAAACTGGGATAGTTGGCAAGTATGAGGCAGCTGCTTTGGGCCCCACAACAATGACAGGGCCCAGGGCAGCTGCCCCTTTTGCCCTGCCTTAAAGACGGCCCTGGATGCCTGCCTTTACGTGCACATGAACTTTATTGGAATCCCAGTCTTGGTCTGTAGGGTTCAATATTGAGTTGGCGCACCCTTTGCAGCTATAACAGCTTCAACTCTTCTGTCCACAAGGTTTAGAAGTGTGTCTACAGGAATGTTTGACCATTCTTCCAGAAGCAAATTTGTGAGGTCAGGAACTGATGTGGACGAGAAGGCCTGGCTCACAGTCTCCACTCTAATTCATCCAAAAGGTGTTCTCTCGGGTTGAGGATAGGAATCTATGCTGACCAGTCAAGTTCCTCCACCCCAACCTCACTTATCCATGTCTTTATAGACCTTGCTTTGTGCACTGATGCACAGTCATGTTGGAACAGGAAGTGGCCATCCCCAAACTGTTCCCTCAAAGCTGGGAGCATGAATTTGTCTAAAATGTCTCGGTATGCTGACGCCTTAAGAGTTCCCTTCACTGGAACTAAGGGGCCAAGCCCAACTCCTGAAAAACAATGCCACACCATAACCCCCCCTCCACCAAATGATTTGGAGGGTGGCCCAATAGGAACTTGACTGGCCTGCACAAAGTCCTGACCTCAACCCGATAGAACACCTTTTGGATGAATTCAAGTGGAGACTGCGAGCCAGGCCTTGTCCACATCAGTGCCTGACCTCACAAATGCGCTTCTGGAAGAATGGTCAAACATTCCCATAGACACTCTCCTAAACCTTGTGAACAGCCTTCCCAAAAAACTTGAAGCGCTTATAGTTGCAAAGGGTGTCAACTCAATATTGAACCCTATGGTCTAATACTGGGATGCCATTAAAATTCATGTGCGTGTAAAGGCAGTACTTTTGGCAATATAGTGTATGGGTAAAATGTACACTATGTGGAAACTTTCCAAAATATTAGGGTTGAATTACTAAAAAAAATTGTCTGTTCACTCTGCAAGGTAAGTTACACTGTACAGGAGAAGTTTCCCTAGAACTTAGTTTGCGCGTAAGTTAAAAAAAACAAACAAACGGCATTTTGCACGCATGTGATTGGATGATGGAAGTCAGAAGAGCTTTATCTCATTCACTAAGCTCTGCTGCAAATTCCCTTGAAAGTGGACAGTCTATGTGCTTTTAGTAAATAAGACCCATTAAGTTAAGGTGCTTCCGGTGAAGGATACAATTAAAGTGGAACTAAAGTCTGATATTAAAAAACTGTGAGCAGGCAGAGGAGGCATGCAATGGCTCTTTTGCAATAAAATAAACCTACCTGTGCAGCTCGGTTTACTTTTCAGCACAGTGCCTGAGTGCCAGAATGACTCAAGTACTGTGCATGCATGGCAGTGACATCCTACCACACTGGCCAATCAATATGGCCAAAGACCGTCACCTGGAAGAAGCCTGAGAGTATATGATGTCACCTGTGAACTGCCTGGCAGGCATCAGGCCACAGAATCAGTGATATAAATATCATTGATTCTAGTTCCGCTTTAATGCTACAACATGTTAACAAATTTTTACAATCATAGACATCCAATCTTTTAAGATTCATAAAGTCACGGCATCATGACTTTGGTGTTGAGAAACTCAAGTAGCCTGCTCTGTCTACCTCAAAAATATTAAACATCTTCGAGATGAACTGGAACATTGACAGCAAGCCGGATGTTCTCATGCAACATCAGTATCTAATCTCAGAAATTCTCTTTTCAATAACATTTAAATTCCCACTAACACACTCTGAAACCTTGTGAAAAGCCTTACCAAAAGAGTGGAGGCACTCATAGCGGCAAAAGGAGATCCATTTCTATATTAATGTGCATGGTTTTGAACTTGTCGAACAAGCTCATATATATGTGATGGTCAGATGTCTACAAACCTTAGACATGTAGTATATAAACCCTGAAGATCTCCTCCTATGGTTTCTAAAGTTTTCTTGATGGTGTTAGCACAACATTTCTGAGGTGGACAGGAAAGGGAAAGAAAATCTGAAAATGTTCTTACAATTGGTGTATTCTTTGGCTGGGTTCGATTTTGTTAACACTGAGCACTGGCGTGTACAGACCTGAATACATTTAGAGCCATACTAAATGCTTTGATGGGCAAATGTAGCACACTATTGACATCAAATGTTTCTGAGATTATTCAGAATTCATTACATGACCTGCACGTGACGTCACATTTGGCCTACTTCAGCTGCTTTTGCTATATTGTAGATTAGTGTTTCCACTGTGACCACTGATCCCTTATCTTTTGGTCTGCTTGTAGCAGAGAGCAGTGACTGTTAGTCAATGCTCTCCATTCTGCTCCTGCAACTCTCACTGGAGTGCTGGGTCGGGAAGGGGGAGAGCGGGCAGGTGGGCTCACATAGCAAGCTCCAGCTCTCAGCTATTTGAGAGGAGGAACCAGCTGTAAATCAAGCAACTGGGCGAATCCCGACAAAATCACCAGGATTTTTCCAAATATTCTACCATACCCTCTGTCAGCTGATTTCTGATCACAGGAAAGCAAAAGTAAGTGCACTTCTGTGACCCCCAAGAAAAATATGACTAAAAAATCTTTTAATGGTAAAGCAGCAAGCTTAAAAAACTTAAAAAACGGTATTTTCACTGTGGAAGGGCAGCTTGTAAAATAATAGCTGTGTGTACCTAGTGTAGCACCCTCTAGTGTGCTAGATTAGATGTACAAAGTTAGTTGACAGTGTAGGAAAATTTGGCTTGGCTGAGAGCTAGGCCTGGGTTGAATCCGGGTTTAAGGCTGAGTGACTCAGGGAGGCTGGATGACTCATCAAGCAGCATCTCTTTTGACTCCTCCTGGAATCTTGTGGAAGCTTCCAGAAGTAGAGGGTGGAGTCTAGGGGTAGCTGCTTGGAGTATTCATGAGAGCTCCAGCCAATCCTCATAAAAATGGTCTGGCAAGGGGCAGGCCACCTCATAAGTACGTTTATATAAAAGAAAAGATGACCATAAGTTTTCCCCACTATAATTGAGTGGCATAAATAAATCCCCCTCTTTTAAGCTGTTCCTCCAAGTAAAGGAGGCTACTGCCGCTACCGGTACAGCATACAACAAAAAGTATTACCTTTCAAAAGGGGACAAAGATTAATTCCCTCTGAAAGGAAAAGATGGCTACTATGGCTGTAGTGGGCAAATATGAGAGATAATAAATTATTTCAAAATCAGATTTATTTAGTATAAAAAAAACACACAGTATTAACCACTTTCAGACCGGACCATTTTGCTGGCTTAAAACCAGACCACTTTTTGCGATTCGGCACTGAGTTGCTTTAACTGACAATTGCGTAGTTGTGCGACGTGGCTCCCAAACAAAATTGATGCCCTTTTTTCCCACAAATAGAGCTTTCTTTTGGTGGTATTTCATCACCCCTGCGGTTTTTATTTTTTGCGCTATAAACAAAAAAGAGATGACAATTTTGAAAAAGACGCATTATTTTTTACTTTTTACTATAATAAATATCCCCCAAAAATATATTAAAAAAAATGTTTTCCTCAGTTTAGGCCGATACGTATTCTTCTACATATTTTTGGTAAAAAAAAATCGCAATAAGCGATTATTAATTGTTTTGCGCAAAATTTATAGCGTTTACAAAATAGGGGATAGTTGTATGGCATTTTTATTATTATTATTTTGTTTTACTAGTAATGGGGGCGATCAGCGATTTTTATTGTGACTGCGACATTATGGCGGACACATCGGACATTTTTGACACATTTTTGGGACCACTATCATTTATACAGCAATCAGTGCTATACATATGCACTGATTCCTGTGTAAATGACACTGGCAGTGAAGGGGTTTACCAGGGGTGGCAGTGTAGGGGTTAAGTGTGTCCTAGGGGTGGGTTACTAACTGTGGGGGGCTGGGCTGTGTGTTAGTGAACACTGATCTCTGCTCCAATCACAGGGAGCAGAGATCAGTGTCACTTATTGCTAGGCAAAATGCGGAGATGCTGTTTACAACGGCATCTCCCCGTTCTCCCTCCCCGTGAGACGATCGCGGGTATCCCCACGGCAATCGAGTCCACGGGACCCGCAAACGGACTCACAGGGGTCCCAACCAGCACGCGCGCGATGTCAGGGTGGCAATTTCAACTGGACGTACCTGTACGCCAGTTTGCCTGCCCGTGCCATTTTGCTGACGTACATCGTCGTGCGTCGGTTGGGAAGTGGTTAAAAAAAATCACTTAGCCATACGGCTGAAGTACATCAGCCGTATCTATATATCAGATAGTGACACACCATAACACTATAGGTAGTGTCTGGTGCATCTCACAATCAATCACAAAGACATATCTAGACAATAAACACACATAAAGCACAGACAGACTAGGCGCCACAATTACCAGGCATGCATTGAAGTTCTTGAGGGATATTCCCCCTATATCGTGCAAAAATAGTATTTAGGTAAGAGATAACCTATTATAACAGAAGTCCAATGCATGCATGGCCCCTAGGGTTGCAGAGATCAAAACATTAGAGTAGTTATCTATTGAGATGAATTCATTTGCCAACTAATTGGTGTCAGTGTTTTTTCAAGGTAAAAATGACCTATCCTTGCTATTTGCTTTTCCCCGTATCCTATATAGACTATGCAGTGATCTAAAGTTCATTAACAGCAAGTTGCTTCCATGATTACATCCGTTCATTAGGTGAAAGATTGTATTTCTATAGGGCACAAGGTTGTGCAGTAGCAGCTAAATAGAAGGCAGTTCTTTATTTCTGATCCCACAGATGAGAATATAAGTTTCAGCTGGATTAGATGTTCATTTCCCACATGTATCCAAACATCACCCGTTCAAAGAAAAGTAGCCTTCTACCAAGTCACTGTGAGGCTTTAGCATCCATTTAGCACATAAAATGTCTATCCCACATACGGCAATCCAATCATTCCGTGGTTCATTACGTTAGAGGAACACCGACCGGTTAACTCTCTCTCTGGTTTATCAAAGTAAAGGCTATTTAAAAAGAAATGCAACCTGCAAGGCAAAGGCATAATGAGCTAGTATGCATAGCATACTAGCTCATTATGAATAACTTACCTGAGAACGAAGCCCCCGAAGCGGTCCTCCGTCTTCATGTTCGCCACTGCCATGTATCCCGGAATGACTTCCGGGTCTCGCTGCTCCGGCGCTGTGATTCGCTGGAGCCGCGATGACGTCACTCCCACGCATGCGCACGGGAGCCGACACGAGCGGCATATCGCCATGATCTGCGGCCTGCCCAGTGCGACTGCTCGCCGCTATCTACGGCGATGGCTGTCTTTTTGTAAATATCTCCTAAACCATATAAGTTTAGGAGATATTTCTTGGACCTACGGGTAAGCCTTAATCTAGGCTTACCTGCAGGTCAAAGTGGTTTGTAAGGGTTTACAACCACTTTAAGCGTTCTCAATGGTGTTTAAAAAAAACACCGGTAGCATATCATCCTGCGGAATGCCATACCAACATTGTTGCCATCGTTGCAATGGTTTTTATGTGCAGTCCACTTTATGATGTATTATGAATTCAGAGTTGCAATTTTGTTTTTTTTGTATTATATGGTAATTACATTTTGGTAAAAAGACACCCTGCAATAGACTTGTATGGGGAAGAAGCAGTTGTAAAGCGTACAAATGTCTGTTGACATAGGTCCCTATTGAAATGAACATAATGGTAAATATGTAGTCACTGAATCATTCAATGTGAATGTACCTGGATATAAACATGAAATATGTCCCAAAGTTTGAAAGGTATCAACTAATGAAGCATCCCAATAGAAACTATTCCTGACACTCCAACAAGCATTGTTTGTGCTCATTTAGCAAAGTTAAATTTATCAGTCTCTTCGATGTTTTTCAGTAATGAATGCGCCACATTAGTGACATACAGTATCTCTTTCTGTAGTAGACCATATATCAATTATGATGGTTATCCGAGGCTAAAATCCATCCAGCTAATGTGACTTCTGATATCACAAATCCAAACACCTGTAGAGGTTATATAGCAGTCTAGAATGCTGCAATCAATAGACACTGTTATCACACACTCACACACCAGGAACAACTGTCAACCAAGTACTGGATTCAAGCATACAGTAATTAGTGACTGCTTGTTATCTCAGCTCCAGACACACACACTGGTGGTGATGGTCAATCTAGGATCATGTTTACACATCAGTACCCATTGTGGATTCTTGTGGCATGCACTGGTGGTCATTGATGTCTTCAATTTGCACAGGGAAAGTAGATTTCCTTATGCTATCTAAGCTACGGTTAAAGTCAAGGCACTTTAGATCTAGATCATACATTACGGATATAAAAATGTTCAAAGATTAGATTTGCTTAACCGTCTGCATCAGCAAACCCTTTGATAGAAGAAAACTCTTTTGGAACTGTAGGATCATATTTGATCACTGCTGAAAGGCTCTTTTCCTTTGCTCTTTAAGTCAACGCACTTCCCTTAAAGCTAACATACCTTAACTGTTTGAGCCCCCCCCGTTCACACAGAATCCAACTTTGAAATCGTGCAACTTCACTTGAAATTGCACAATTTCAAAGCTGCAGGTCAGTGCGACTTCAGGTGCGGCTTGGCTTATACCTGTGCGACTTCATGAACAGATGTCTATGCAAGTCACACCTAAAATCGCAAAAAAAATTGTGCAGGGATTTTTTTTTTTCAAATCGGTGCAGCACCACAAAGTGGGTGTCGCACCAATTTGAACAGTTCTATTGCCAATTGGTGTGAACGGGAGGTAAAGGTATTGTGTATTTCAGTGACTACAAAGCTTGGATATTTTTTGCATGTTTACTTTTATACCTTCCTGATGGAGGTAACACATGTTAACACCTGAACATAGTTTTGCAACCTTAACATGTGTTAGCAAAAACGAACATATCATCACAACTAGGTAGTGTATTCGGGTGAATTATTTGGGGTTTTTTTTTTGTTATTCAGGACAAATTGAGTTTTAATTTAGTGGTAAATAGTAATGGATATCGCCTGACGTTTTATTATCAAAGAAAAACTAGCACAAAATAGTAAAAATAATATAATCTTTTTTTAAAAAAATAGCTGTGAATTTCTTGGTATTACCATAGCCAATTAATTTTATATTTGAAGAGTCCTTTACAATCCCACGCATCTGCCGTGGGGGTAAACCGATGGGTCCTGTGATCTGCTGCTTCCTTGGGTGGGTGAGCTGATCTCCTCACTGTTTGTGTTTATTGTGAATCTTCTGTTATATCACTGTATTATTTGCTGTTATTTGATCATTAGTAAATCTTCCTACACCCCTCTTCAACAGAGACCTTACGGGGCAACCCGTCGGTAGTTTGTTAAACTGTGGTGTAAATGATTTTAGCATTGTGAATGTTTTGTTGTACAATTTTCTGTCTCTATTACTGTAAATCATTTGTTATATATATATATATATATATATATATATATATATATATATATATACTGTATATATCTTTTTTTGTGTATTTTTTACCAAGTACCAAAATAGTCCATATAATAAAACATCTTTGGGTGTGGATACCAAGGGAGCAGTTTCAGCAACTACCACGTTATTCCTTGAAGCCCTATTCCTTGATAATCAGTAACTGGGATGATGGTACGTCTATGTGTATTAGATTTATTTTCTACTTGAGGCTGTACTCAGTTTATGACCATAGCCTACCACCAAAAAAACAACAAAATATAAATTCTTCTGCCCCTGATGATCACAGTGATACCACATATGTGTATAATATTTGTTTGTGCTCATGGTAGGGTCCAGAAACAATAGTATGCATATTGCTTTTTTTTATCTTACCTAAATCATGCTGATACTAATTTAAAAAAAAAATGCTTTTTTCTTATCCTACCTAAAATACACTGGTCCTGACCTTTGACTCTGACCATGACCTTTGGCCCTAACTCTAACCTAGATTGAATTCTGACCTAGCCAATTTTTCTATATTTTTTTATTTTATTTTTTTACACACTGCTTTGTTTACACCTTTCTCCTCTAGCAATGAGAAAAAGAAACAATGGACCTGAATTAACCTGAACCGGTGAACAGACATGCATTGGACCTCAGGTACAAACCCACGGTTCACATATATGTGAACTCGGCCCAAGAGGATAAAAAAACACAGAGGTAGGCTGAACAATCAAACAGATTTTATGCAGCGCTTAAAACAAAATGTGCATGAAAGAAAAATAACATTTGTGAAAATGTCCACCACGTGAAATGATTGCAAATTGATAGAAATACACAGTCTAAAAATCTATAAACACTGTTTGTGAATAAATGTAGACATGTAAACATCAATGCAGGTCAGCTTGTGAAAATATCAAGTGAAGAAATCTTGTGAAGACACTGTCACAGATTGGTTAAAGACGTACCAGATAAGTTGGACTTGAAGGGGCTTATACCTCCCAAGTCAAAAACATCATGGTAGATGGGAATCAAACCCCCAAAATAAACCCCATTGTGTACTTAAAAGTTGGGTATGCCTGTAAAAGGTAGTCTGAACAGCGACCGATCATTGTGATAGCCAGTCAGAGATTTTCACAGCAATCAGGTGATGGGAACTGGCCCTCCAGGTTCTCGATCATTGGTATGGGGACCCAGGCCTCTCAATGATAGCCCAGTCTCTACACAAATATGCATTATATCCGGCCCCACATGATTAACCACTTCAATACCTGCCCAGACCAATTTTCAGCTTTCAGCGCTGTCACACGTTAAATGACAACTGCGCTGCCATGCTACACTGTACCCAGCTACATTTTTATCATTTTGTTCCCACAAATAGAGCTTTCTTTTGGTGGTATTTGATCACCTCTGCAGTTTTTATTTTCTGCTGAACAAATTAAAAAAGACAGAACATTTAGAAAAAATAAAATTTGTTTTGTTTGTTACAAAACTTTGTAAATAACTAAGTTTTCTCCTTGACTGATGGGCACTGATGGGGTTGCACTGACGGCCACTGATAAGGCGGCACAGATGGGCACCAATGAGGTGGCACTGATGGGCACTGTTGATGGGCACTAATATGCGGCACTGATAGGTGGCACTGATTGGCACTTATAGGTAGCACTGATATGCAGCATTGATGGGCACTCATAGGTGGCACTGATGGGCACTGATAGGCGGCATGGATGGGCACTGATAGGCAGCACGGATGGGCACTGATAGGTGGCAATGATGCACACTGGATGGTACTGATGGATGCCAATGGCACTGATTGGCATCCATTGTGAGTACTGATTGGCATCTCTGGTGACTAGTGGTGGCATCCCTGGTGGTCCTGGTGGCGCAGTGTAGGCATCCTCAGGGGTGGGGGGGGGGGGTTTGTGCTGATAATCTATCAGCACAGAACTCCCCATCAGAGGAGCAGCCGATTGGCTCTCTTCTACTCACGTCTGACAAACGCAAGTGAGGAAAAGCCGTTCAATGCTTCTTCCTATTTGCATTGTGATCTGCCTTTATTGGACACAGCTAGTCACGTGGTAAAGAGACTCTTTACCTAGATCCGACTGACACACCGCTACAATGATCGCTGCAATGTGCATCCCTGGGGCTTGGGCTTGATATCCTGGTGACGTTATATGACGTCCGATATCACAACCACTTTGCCGATGTCATGTTGCTACAGTATAAGGACGGTTGGCAAGTGGTTAAGACCCACTTCCGTGAGGCTACGTGCATGCACTTAACATGAAGGAGTTAAAATAGAATTATGGATTCCCATAAAAAAAGATGTTCTGTAGTTTTTCTGCACTTACAATTTTCTCTTAGTCCCCTAGGAAAATCCCATAAATACCTGTTTGATCCTGCCAGTGAAATCTACCTAAAGCAGCTTCCTGTGATAATGTGGCACCAATGCTGAATTCAGAGCAGAGTTGCCACCCCCATGTGTGGTGTGCCTGCTTGTACTACAGTGGGATGAAAAATTGTGCATGTAGCAGTATTGTCATTGCTGATTCACAACCCTGTAGTTTGTCAGTCAACACTAGTGATGAGCTGAACTGCCCCCCCCCCCCCCCCCAGTTCGTTTCAAGCAGGGTTCAGCAGACTTCAAAGGCCTCTTGCACACCACAGCTTGAAAAAGCTCAGTACAGCTTTTTTTTTTTCTTTTTTACTGAGCTAAAATACGGTCCATTAATTGTGCCTATACACACAGGCATGAACAAAAGCACCATGTATTCTTCAGTAAAAAAAAAAAAAAATAGAAAAATCTGCATTTATGGTCAATAATTTACGCCTCATGTGCGTAGATTGCGCGCAATTGTGCACAAAAGTGTGCGCATACACCTATTTACATATTGTGCAAAATAAAAATGCGAGAATACGTTTTGGCGTGCGTAAATTTGCATGAAATTGCGCAAACGCATATGCGTGAAAATGCATGCAAATACGTACAAAAAAATGTCTGAAAAAGTGGATGCTCAAACAGGAGTATTATGTGCAAGAGGCCAAAGAAGTTTGAATGTCGAAACCCAACCCCACTGAAATCGATGGCAACTGAATCTGCCAAATAATAATACCTATTTTTCTTGGCTAACAGGCAAAGACATAGACTGGGGGTGGTGAATGAGTACTGCCCACAGGAACATGTATCAATGCAAATAAAGATAAAAAATTCCAAAGGGAAAAAAAAGAGTTTTAAATTGATGGCAAATTAATAGTACTTATAGCCCAATGACAGCTCCCGGAGGGAAGGGAATAATAGGGGTACCACTGACCATATTTGAGCAAAAAAGTAAAAAAGGGATTACTGGTGATGTCAGAGGTTCCTTGGGACACAGCGGGTGCACCTTAGCAATGAGTGACAGTGGGATACTGTCATACAGTATATGGAAGTGGTAGAAATATCACTTTTGTATTTGATCGAGTAGTCCATCGAGTCTTCCCATTTTTTTTCTTTGTTTTTCAGTTTAGCTTGTTTTTTTCGTTCAAGGAGTTGCAAAGTCTCAAGGTTTGTCACCTTAATGCACAGAAAAACCTTCTGTGCTGCAGTACCCCCCCCCCCCCCCCCCCCAAAGAGCCCGTTTTCCCTTTTTAAGACCTTTTTAAGACCGAGTACAAATAACAATACTTTTTTCTCCAAGTACTTGCCGATACTGATACTTTTTTTATGTCATGTGACGGTGGCACTAATATGCAGCACTGATGGGCACTGATGAGGTGCCACTGATGGGGTGGCACTTATGAGGAGGCACTAATGGGTACTGATAGGTGGCACTGATGGGCACTGATGGGGACCTAAAGAGAGCGAGAGCCATACAGGGGAGCTGGAGTGAGCGAGGAGCACATGGGGGAGCCGGAGGGGGACCCGAAGAGCTAGGGGAGGAGGACACAAGGGATGATTGGTGCTCCCTGTATAGCTTTCAATAAAGCATCTGACAGCCACAAGAAGAAGAGGAGGAGAAGCGGCTGTCAGATGCTTTACTGAAAGCTATACAGGGAGATCGGTGCTTGTACCTCCCCCCACCACCACACCGATCACCTGTGAGGCTGCCTGCCCTCCTTGTTACACTGAAGATGCCTGGCCTGATACAACAGGTATCAAGTCAAGCATCGGTGCATTTGCATGAGTACCGATACTCATGCAAACTCTTGGTATTGTCACTGATATCAATACTAGTATCGGTATCGGTGCAACGCTAATTTTATCAATATCTTTGTGTGAGTGAGGTCTCCAGAACTTGACACATTACTCTAAATGAGGTCTCACTAAAGATCTATATAGAAGAATCGGAACCTGATAAATTATAATTCTGCCCAATGAAATTAATTAATGCTCAAGCACTTGATGCACCTAAATGCAATACACAAGTTTACAAGCGTCAAGGTTTTTTTTCTGCTAAAGCTCTGTCGCAAGGAGGAAAGGAGTTTCATAGTTCATAGTTTCATAGTTTTCATAGTTAATTAGGTTGAATAAAGACACCAGTCCATCCAGTCCAACCTGAGTGAGTGTTTACAATTGTCCCTTTCCCTGTATGTTGCTACACCCACATCGGTCCCTATCCTCAAGGAGCCCACAATCCAAGGTCCCCATTCATATACTAGGGCCAATTTTGGACAGAAGCCAGAAGCCAATTAACCTACCTGCATGTCTTTGGATTGTGGGAGGAAACCGGAGTACCCGGAGGAAACCCACGCAGGCACAGGGAGAACATGCAAACTCCAGGCAGGTAGTGTCGTGGTTGGGATTTGAACCAGCGACCTTCTTACTGCTAGGTGAGAGTGCTAACCACTACACCACTGTGCTGCCCTAGGAGTCTAGGAGAGTTAGCAAAAGTTCCTGTGTGCATGAGGCCTAATTTTAGGCCAGATTATTGACTACAGAGAGCCCTGTATTTCACTTACATTGTATCCCTGCTTAACCACTGACAAGATATAATTTCAGCTACACAAGGGGTGCATGTTTTTTAGTAATTCAGCTGACTCATAAACCTGCGCTATGAGAAAGCGCTCTAAAGCACAACCACTGTGTAGCACTGCAAAGATGGCAGGATCTGCATATATAAAGAATAAATATGGCTGCCTCCATATATCTATTTAAAAGTATACTGTGCATAAAAGGGATTTTTTAAATCATTTATTAAAAAAATAACACTCACTGAGAAAATGACTTACATCAAGGTGATATCCTGCACCTATATATCTAATGTCCCCTTTTTGTGTCATTTTGGTCTCTTGTGATTAATGTTTAAACTCCATGACCTGTTTGCACCGATAGATGATTCTGTATGTATACATTTATAGCCGTGGCCAAAGTTGTACGAATGACCCAAATATACATTTTCACAAAGACTGCTGCCTCAGTTTTTATGAAGGCAATTTGCATATACTCTATTCATATTTTATGTTATGTCATATGTTATGAAGAGTGATCTGATGAATTGCAATTAATCATAAAGTTCCTCTTTGCCATGAAAATTAACTTAACTACTTAAGCCCCGGAGGATTTGGCTGCTCAATGACCAGAGCACTTTTTACAAATTGGCACTGCACTGCTTTAACTGGTAATTGCACGGTCATGCAATGCTGTACCCAAACAAAATGTGCGTCCTTTTTTTCCCCACAAATAGAGCTTTGTTTTGATGTTATTTGATTGCCTCTTTTTTTTTTTTTTTTATGATATAAACGGAAAAAGACCGAAAATTTTAAAAAATATATATATTTTCTACTTTTTGTTATAAGGAAAATCCAATAAACTCAATTTTTGTCATACATTTAGGCCAAAATATATCCAGCCACATGTCTTTGGTAAAAAAAAATGTCAATAAGCGTATATTTATTGGTTTGCGCAAAAGTTATAGCATCTACAACCTACGTTACATTTTCTGGAATTTATGCACTTTTTAGTTTATGACTGCCTATCTTATTTCCTGAGGTGCTAAAATGGCAGGGCAGTACAAACCCCCCCCCCTCAAATGACCCCATTTTGGAAAGTAGACACCCCAAGGAAATTTCTGAGAGGTTTGTTGAGCTCATTGAATATTAAATTTTTTTGTCACAAGTGATTGAAAAATGACCAAAAAAAATTACACAAAGTTGTCACTAAATGATATATTGCTCACACATGCCACGGTTAGATATCTGGAATTACACCCCAAAATACATTCTGCTTCTTCTCCTAAGTACGGGAATACCACATGTGTGAAACATTTTGGTGCCTAGCCACGTACAGGATCCAGAAAGCCAAGCGCCGCCTTCAGGATTTCTAATGCCCTGTACACACTACTGGACTTTCCAGCAGACCGAAATTCCGGTGGACTTTCCGAACGAACGGACTTGCCCAAACATGACTGGACTTTCCAGCAGACTAGGTCTGCCAGAACTTTCTTGTGGAATTCCGACAGAGTCCCGGCGGACATCCAAATGAACGGACTTGCCCAAACAACAGACTTAAGACCTTTCATTTTGAACGTGATGAGTTACAACGAGACTAGAAAAGGGAGTCAATCTCGCCGATTTTATCGGCGAGATTGACACCTTGGTAGCCCCGTCACCTGGTATGGATTTTATGGGGAAGCCCCTACACTGAAAAAACGTTTTGGGCCCCCCCCCCAAGATCGATACCAGGCCCTTATCAGAGCACACAGCCCGGCCGGTCAGGAAAGGGGGTGGGGGTGAGCGAGTGCCCCCCCATTCCTGAGCCATACCAGGCCGCATGCCCTCAACATGGGGGGGTGGGTGATTTGGGGAAGGGGGGCACCCTGTGGCCTCCCACCCCAAAGCACCTTGTCACCATGTTGATGAGGACACGGGCCTCTTCTCGACAACCCTGGCCGTTGGTTGTCGGGGTCTGCGGGCTGGGTGCTTATCGGAATCCGGTAGCCCCCTTTAATAACAATATGCTAAGTGTACACAAAACTATTTATATGAAAAAAAGTTCTGAAGCAGTGGCATTGCTATGGGGGTGCGGGGGTACGGCCCACACCCGGGTAACACCCGCCAGAGGGTGACACCCAGCTCAGACTGTCGCCGGCACCACATTGAGAGTGGCTCCGCGGTTCCCTCCTTCCCTTCCGGGATCTCCTCTGCTCCATGCGATCTGCAGGGTATGTAACAGGAGTATTGAAGAGGAGGGGGACATAGTGGTTGGGGGTGGGCATTAACAGGTAACAATTATTCTGCCAGGAGTAATTTTATTGGGGGGTAAGGAATAGGTGCTAGGAGGTGCTCTTTGTTTTGGGTTAGAGAGGACTTAAGACTAGAAGTAGAAGGGGGGCAGATTTAAGGATTGCCCCCTCCGCCCCAGCACAATTCCTCTCCCCCCCCAAAGTACCCCCTAGCACATATCCTTTAACCCTCCCAAATCAAAATCCCACCCCCGGTTCCACCCCTCAATCCCATCCTGGCTCCATCCACCCCCAATCCCATCCAGCTACACCGACCTCCTATCCAATACTCGCTCATCCATCCCCCTGATCCCGATCCTATCCTGGCTCCTGGCTCCATCCATGTCCCTGATCCCAATCCTATTTCAGCTCCATCAATCCCCCGATCCCATCTCAACTGCATCCATCCCCTCTGATCCCATACACACCCCACCCCCCTGATCCTGATCCGGCTCCATACATCCCCGATCTCATCCTGGCTCCATCCATCCCCCTGATCCCATACCTACTCCATCCATTCCCCCTGATCCCATCCTGGCTCTATCCATTCCCCCGATCCCTTCCCAGCTCAACCCAGCCCCTGATCCCATACCCGCTCCAGCCATGCCCCTGATCCCAATCCCATCTGGGCTCGATCCTTCCCCCCGATCCCATACCCACTCCATCCATTCCCGCTGATCCTATCCCCGCTCCATCTAACCCCCCTGATCCCATCCCCGCTTCATCTATCCCCCCGATCCCATCCCCACTACATCCATCCCCCCGATCTCATCCCCCCCATTCCAGCCCTATCCACCACCCTGATCCAATCCTGGCTCCATACATCCCCCCAATCCCATCCCAGCTCCATCCATTGTGTTAGATGAAGGGGTGGAGCCACACCGATGCACTAGCCTGCTTAGTGGAGGGGTGGTGGGGGGTGACACCATGTATTTCTTCACCAGGTGACACCAACCCTAGTGACGACACTGCTCTGTAGGTGTGAAATAACTCTTTCCCACTCCCAACCAATCTGTATATAAACAGCTCTTAGCATGATGTCTTGTGCTAAGAATACATTTATAAATGTGCCCAAGAAGAACTAGCAGCGAGCACCCATGTCTGCCCCTATTTCTGCAATAGCACTGTATCTGCCCATTTCTGATTCAGCAATCGTCAGTTTTCAATCATGTGATCAATATAATATCATTATTTACAAAAAAATAAGCAGGCTGGATTGTCAACGAGGCTCTGGTATTAAAGTGAAAGACATCCTGTAAAAAAAAAAAAAAAAAAAAAACCTCAAAAGCATTAATAATTAAAAAAGATAGTTTAAGCAACTAGAGCTTGTTCACTCCACAATTTCTGTGTTCTAGGTGTGTTTTTGCATATGCATTTACACATTTTTTTTTGTGCATTTTCAATCCATTTCAGTGTGATTTTGTTTCCCTTTTTTTATTTTGACATTTTCAAAATCTTTAATTTAATTCAGGACATTTTGCAGTTCACTGCATTTACATGCATTTATATATGTTTTTCGATGTGTTCTGGACAAAAAAAAAGCAGTAGGATGTGATTTTGTAGAAAGCACCGGAACTGACCATGCTTATATGAACTAGGGCCATTCGAATGCATGGCAAACACTGTGAATACCGTATGCATGCAGTTCAAAAACACACTGTAAAGCATCTGGTGCAAACTAGCCCTTAGCCTAGGTTCATACTGTAGCAATGCGGGAACCAGCACGATTCCAGGAAGTAAACCGCGCCATTCAAAAAAAAAAAATTTTTTTTTTAGAAAAATGTATATAGGTTCCCTACAAGCAGCAACTCCAATCGTAATACTCTGATATAATAAACTAAATAAGTGAAAAACCCAAAAAACTAAACTCAACTCCAAAAACTCAAATCCCACACATATTGAAAAATCTATAATCCCAAAAGGAAGATAGTGACAGAAAAAGATACTGAAATAACTTAAAAAATGTTAAATAAATAAATAAAATTATATCAGTGAATAATATCTTAGATAAATAGGTGGAAATGTTTGTCCCAACAACAAATCACAAATAGGGACCTTAACCAGAATCACCAGTGCCAATAATAAAAAAAAATTCCAAATTAGCATAAATTATATGTATCCCTTTTGCATGGAAAATACATAAATTATTTATAAAACACAAACTACTTGTAGTAAATATATAAAAAACTAAAATAAAAAGGAAATTGATGAGAATAAAGTCAATAAAAGTCCCAAAGAAAGCAGTCAACAGATGGTGATGATTCGTCCAAAGTGAAGATATGGAGCTGGCACCCACAATACTCTGTGTTTAAAAAGATCCAAGAAGTCACCTCCACCAGTAAAAGAAGGCCGCTTACCAGAGTTTGAGATCTCAGTATCAGTGAGATCAACAAGGCAAATGCACAGGAGTTCTGGATGAGCCGTCACATGAGCCACACTAAACTTATCCTTGATGTAAGCCTCCAGACTCGGAACGATGGTGTCATAGATCATATAAAGAAGCAGAAAAGCACTCGCATAGCGTAAAACCCCTTACTTTAATGGATGGTAAAATAAATAACATTGCACTCACATGTATGTAAAAGAAAACGAACGTGTAAATAAAAGACGAGCCGGCCCGGCTCTCGTATGCCACCGGCACTTCCGGGTTTGGCGTAGAACATGGTAACGTCAGCACGCCGTACCTCCCTACGCGCGTTTCGTCACAAGACGGACATGTTCACGGGATGCGGATGTCCGTATATATAAAACATTTCATATTCCATATTTATATTTATATTTCATATAAAGCAGATCTCTGCCTCCCCCCCACCATTATTTTTTAACAACCCCTGCTTAGTTGATGGTGTGTTCAGCACATTTTAGATACTCATTATACAGTATAAATAATTATAAAAGTGAGTAAACACCTCTAAACAAACTCCAAATAACATTTTAAGATTATAAAATATTCTGTGCCTTTAATGATTTGTGAGCAGGCATCCCCCCTACCTCACTGCAAATGTGTGATGTATGAGCAGCTGCCCCTTTAAAATGCCTAAGGTACTATATAAACCAGATGAAGGTAGAGAGAGGTGCTTGCTCAATTAAATATATACAAATCCAACTACAGTGATATATCATAAGTCCAATAATTAGCTAAAGTGTTGAATGTTCGCTTCCTGAAAACACGTGCTTGCGCGATATGCATTGAGGCTGAGAGGTCGACGTAATTTCCGCATTTCTAGCCATGCTTAGGAAACAGCGAAGAAACGGCCACTGTTATATATACTGATATATTCTTACAATGTATTTTGCATTATTATTCTGTTTTTCTCTTTTTTGGTTAATAGAAAAAAATAGCATACTCCAGCTCAGCCTCTGAAGAAGGAAATTAATACTATACCATTTTTCCAAAATATGTTGGGTACACTGTAAACACACTTTGGTTGACTATTTGTCTAGATTAGGGGTCCCCAACCTTTTGAAGAGTGAGGGCCACTTAAGCGACTTGGTAACCGGTCGTGAGCCACAATGAGTGGAGCAGAAGGATGACAGTTCCATGTCCACTCTGCATATGCAGAGCGGATGCGGATACAACCCACTCTACCCTATGGGCCCTTGGATCCCATCTGCCCAGATAGAAGGGGACGAATCGGATTGGAGGTAGGTGGGGTGTAAACGGGCACAAGTACGTTTACATCTGCATCTCGATAAAGGAGAACAGAGGGTCAGACCGATAGTGTCAATGGGGCCTAAGGCTGTTTTCACACTGATGCGCTGTGGTTTATCCTCACAGAGGGTGCAGACAAGTGCACCTGTGTCTTTCCTACAGGTTAGCTGTACTTTGCCATAGACTTCTAGTATATCCTGCAGGTGTGGTGCACTTTCTGAAAGCGCACTAAACTTGCAGGTAATAACAGAAGTCTATGGCTCAGTGAAGGTAACCCGCTGGTGTTCTGCGCTGCACCTGTGGATCAGTTTGAAAGCAGCCCAGTAATCACCGCAGAACAGACATGCCCATATATACACTGTCATTTAAGTAATAAACTTACCTTTAATAACAGTTTTCCATTCAGGTATTGCCAGCTGTTGTCTCAGGCAGATCGCATTTGGTATCACTCCACCTGTGATAGGAGTTGGCACTTTACAGGAAGCATCGGCTTATGCGGCTCTGCAGCCACTTGCTTCCTCTACCAATGGCTTTTTTTTTAAACAGAAGCTCTACCAGTGCATTTATTTACAACACTGATTCTCTGGGATGGCGGGTTGGCAACCCACAATCTAGGCTTGCCAACCCACCATCCCAGAGCAGGAGGTCGCGGGCCACATCAGAGGGCTCCACGGGCCACTGGTTGGGCACACCTGGTCTAGACCTTGTATATATTGTATATTAAGTTTATTCTATGCTTTTCCAATAAATGTTGTACTTTTTTTTACCATATTACAATTTTTGCATGATCTGGTTTACTTCCTATGCCCATACAATCCCTGGGGCACGCTCCTTTTACAAATTTCTATGTACGGGATGCAGCATGGGTTTCCAGTTCTGATTCTCAACAGAGGTTTCTCTTAAACATTTTTTTAATTTCCGGATTTCGATCCTGTGTGGGTCTCAGGTCTGTGGAACGCAGGCTGGCTCTGGAGCATGCGAGCAGAGGGGCATCTACACCGAACAGAGGAAATTGTGTATGCGGGCGAATTTTATCACAACTAGAATGTGAGTGCATATGTATACAAGTTTTAAAATTTGCTGAAGTAATAAACGGTATTACACCATCTGTCTCCTACTTGGGAATCCTTTTCTGGTATATGAACCACACTGGGACCCACCAGGAGAGGAGGAGGAACAACTGTGGGGATAACTTTGCTTTTACATCAGCACATTCATTGAGCGCTTGTTGATTTAATTGATCTGGTGAGTGCAATATGTTGTCAGCATGTGGTGGAGCACAATTTGGTGACTTGGAAGAGGTTCTTTGCAGCACTACACTGTATATTTTGGTGATTGTATTCACATATTATGGATTTATAGGACACATGCAAGTCCAATCCAAGTTTGGTATTATATTGACATTTGAAATGATTGTGATTATTGAGCTTTTGATATACAGGCATACCCCGCTTTTAAGTACACAATGGGGTTTATTTACTAAAGCAGGAAAGTGCAAAATCAGACTAATTTCTGCATAGAAACCAATGAGCTTCTAATCTCAGCTTGTTCAATTAAGCTTTGGTAATAAAACCTGGAAGCTGATTGGTTTCTATGCAGAAGTGAGCCTGATTTTGCACTTTCCAGCTTTAGTAAATAAACCCCATTGTGTACTTAAACGTGGGGTATGCCTGTATCACTGTTGTAGGGTTTGTATATATTTAATTTGGCAAGCGCTTCTCTCTACTTTCAACTAGCCCATTTCAGATACTCATTTGCCCAGCTAAGAACCTCTTCTCTCGGTCCCACGCGGTGCCACCATGTTCAACTGTGACTTCATCGATAGGTTGCCAGCTGTTCTGGGTTCACCGGGCATGCCTCCTGATAATGTGTCTATAGGCTTGCTCCCTCTTCCTTTCCTCAAGGAAGGGTTATTCCTTCTGGCATATATGATGTGCATATCCGAGAAGGCAAAGGGAGCACAGGGCATGTCATTTGACTAGGTGAATGACGTTGCACGAGGTGGATGGGACTGGGGGTTGAACATTATCTTTACAAAAAATTAAGTAAATAAGAGAAACAATTATTCTCTATACATGTAGAGGACCGGAGGAGGGATGGAGCGGAGGGATCCAGTTATATAAGGTGTAGATTTACTTTAAAACAATGCACCAAATAAATGCCCTATATGTTCTATTAAGTTATATTGCACATGGACATTACAAAATGTGGCAAGGACACATGAGCATTGATGACCCCAATAAAACAAAAGGGTTACATGGTGGGTTATTTACGAAAGGTAAATCCACTCTGCACTATAAGTGCACTTAGAATTGCAGTTGTTGTAAATCCGAGGGGTACATGCAAGGAAAATAAAAGAAAGCATTTTTGCTTGCACAGTGACTGCACTTCCAAGAACACTTGCAATGCACAGTGGATTTGCCTTAGTAAATCTACCCCATAGTTCCCTCTAGCTGACTAAGGGGGTGAATAACATTTAATAGAAAAAGCATGACACACTAGTAATAGAAAATTTCATGGTCACATGGTTGTACTTAAATATCATAATTATGAATAGTTATAATGATAAAGTGATTAATAGCTGCATTGGGAATAGAGAAAAATACAGATAAAAAATGGATGGATTCCAATATAAACAGTTAAAAAAAACAGTATGTACATAATGATAGCTAATTAAGTCAAGGCTGACATAAATCTGTATATGTTACAGAATTAGTAGATCTACAAAGTAAAATATTTACAAAGATCTACAAAGTAGAATGAAGTTTTGACCCAGTCTGAGTCCAATAAGCTCCCTAAAGAGGTCATTCTGATTAAAGCCAGGGGTCCCCTCAGGCTGGTCTGCCGGTGAGACGTAATACTGAAAAATATATGCAGGCGTTTTAATAACGCCAGAGCTTCTTTTTTTTGCTTTTTAATGTTTTTAACATAAAAGAACATAGTGCTGTACTCCCCAAAAGGACATTAGCTATGCCATGTTTAATTACTTCATTCTTTCTATGTGAATTTACATTAGCTCTCCAAACACTAACCTTAGACAGGATTTTTTAATAAAGAGAACGTTATGTGTAATTGACAGAATACTTAGTATTATTTAACCATTACTGACTTAGCAAAGAGGTGGGAGGGTGTTTTTTTTTTTTTTTTTTTTTTTTTTAGAGACCCTGCTGCCAGAACATTAATTTGAGCAACATCTGTACGTTTAAAGTATTTATTCATTTTATTTAAACCGGAATAAGATGGCAGCAGCCCCAGAAGATTCAGAGCTCCCATTCAAGTGACACTCAATAGCACTCCTAATTGCTCTTTTCCACGCAACTACATCATATTATGTAAGGAGGAAAGGGGAGGGGTGAAAGAGCTGGGCCAGCACAGACATGAACTAGACACTACCAGAAGAGGAGGCAAGATATGAAGGATGATTGGGTATTCTAGGGAATTGACACCTTCAAGACATTTGCTTGCAAGTTCAAAGATACATTGGACGTCAATAAAAAATACTTTATGTAAAGGAATGATGCAGCAAGCAAGAATTTAAAGTACTTGATATTTCTGAGGTTTTGCCTGCATGTGTTTAAGTTAATGATAGGGTCTCTTTAGTAAAGTTCTCACAGTTTTGTATAGTTTTTTTTTTTTTTTTTTACTTTGCTTTGTTGGTGTATGGTCAAAACTTTTAACAGTTCCCTGGTGGCTGGGCTAGAAATTGTTTTTTTACATCATACCTCCCAAACTTAAAAGTTTTCACTTTCTTTTTCAGTTGCCCCAGTAGAAACCCCTCAATTCTGAAGAGGTATTTAAGGGATAACCTAGTTTTTTTAGGCCCTTCCTTTTGAAGAACTTGAAAAGTGCTAAAAGTCATAATGCAAGTATAGCACTAACCCCCGAAGGAGCTACTGGTTAGATTGGGCTTACCGTTACCCTCTTTTCTCCTCACTTCACGTCTAAGGGTGTCCCGTGGTAGATGGCCCAGTAACTCGAGAGATTGACAACAGATCCACTTGATATTTTATTTGCAAAAAACGTAGACAATGAACAGTCTCTTAAATTGGGATCAGAGGGTTAGAAAGGAAGTTCAGGTACTCTTATGCCGCGTACACACGAGCGGACTTTTCAACATCCAAAGTCCGAAGGACTGAGTCCGTCAGACTATCCGATCGTGTGTGGGCTGCAACGGACTTTTGACTCGCCAAAGTCCGAAGGACTTTAGAATATGGAACATGCTTCAAATTTTTCCGAAGGAACTCCGCCGGACCCGGTCCCCTTCGAAAAATCCGCTCGTGTGTATGCTACTCCGACGGACTAAAACCGACGCTAGGGCAGCTATTGGCTACTGGCTATGAACTTCCTTATTCGAGCCGAGTCGTACGTCATCACGTTCAAATCCGTCTGAGTTTAGTGTGATCGTGTGTGGCCAAGTCCGCTCAGCCGAAAAGTCTGTCAGAACTCCGTCGGAATTCCAGCAGAACTCCGACGGAACTCCTTCGGAAGTCTGTCGGACATAAGTCCTCTCGTGTGTACGGGGCTTTAGTGTCAAAGTCAAATGTTGAAGAACTTGCTTACTTTGACTGCATCCAGATAATAGCTATTCACAACTGGATGTTCACTCAAGTTGGACAGTCCCTCTCTCACAAGGCCTAGCAGCCAACAAGGTGCTTAACTCAGGAGCAAGTCTCTGCCACAGACGTTGTTGTAGAACATACAATATATGTCTCTGCCACAGACGCTGTTGTAGAACAAGTAGGAAAACTAAACTTGAAGAACACTCGTGGGATACCTGCATCTTTCAGCCAGCTTGGCGATATCCACGAGACCGGATTCTCTTGGGTACTTCAGCCCTTCCAGGCTCTTGCTAAGAAACCAACCCGTACGTGGTCTTCTTCTGAAGAGTCCTCCCCTGGAATGCTTGAAGTCACTGGGTCTCTGCCAAACCAGAGACGGCACCCAAACACCTCAGAATCCTCCTTTAGTTTCCTTTCCTCGGGCTAGCCAGCCCCGAGACCTCAAGATCCACACCCCAGGCCATAGCCTTCCTGAGGGCTGGTCAGGAGGACCAGGACCATGAAGTCAGTACATCCTTCTGGACCGGAACACCGAACCACGTGACGTCCACATCTTAAATACCCTCTCCCAGAAATCACAGCAAGAGCACCACTCCCACTGGGCGGGCTCTGAGAGAGAGTAACTTAAGCATCCAACCAGACCATAGTTCCATACCTGCCAGAAGAGACAGTGCCCCCTGTGGACAGGCGGAACATCTCATAGTCCAGTCAGACTGATGCTAAAGTCCAAATTTAGACAATTGTACCCAAACAAAACTGCAGTTTAGGTATAACCTTAACTTTGAAAAACGCATTGTGCATGCTCTTCAGGAGCCAGCGCTACACAAGGGTATATTTGTACTCTTTCCATTTTGTCATCCATCCTTGCCTTTCATTCTTCCCCCATGTTGTGTGATAATTTTTTCAATACAACCAAAAACATCTGGTTGGCTCCTGTTTTTTATGTTTATTTTTACTAAATACTACCAGTGAAAAGAACACAACACACATGGAATACTCAATCCTTGGGACTTAACCTGCAAACTTCACTCAAAAAACGAGAGTGCCTTGAAAAAGTATTCATATCCCTTGAAATTTTCCACATTTTGTCATGTTATAACCAAAAAACTTAAATGTATTTTATGTGATAGACCAACACAAAGTGGCACATAATTGTGAAGTGGAAGGAAAATGATAAATGATTTTCAAAATTATTTACAAATAAATATCTGAAAAGGGTAGCGTTCATTTTTATTCAGCACCCCTGAGTCAATACTTTGTAGAACCACCTTTCACTGCAATTACAGCTGCAAGACTTTTGGGGCATGTCTCTACCAGCATTGCACATCTAGAGAGTAACATTTTTGTCCATTCTTCTTTGCAAAATAGCTCAAGCTCAGTCAGTTTGGATGGAGAGCGTCTGTGAACAGCAACCTTCAAGTCTTGCCACAGATTCTCAATTGGATTTAGGTCTGGCTGGACCATTCAAACACATGAATATGCTTCTATCCTAACCATTCCATTGTAGCTCTGGCTGTATGTTTAGGGTCTTTGTCCAGCTGGAAGGTGAACCTTTGCCGCAGACTCTAACAGATGTTCTTCTAAGATTGCCCTGTATTTGGCTCCATGCATCTTCCCATCATCTCTGACCAGTTTTCCTGTCCCTGCTGAAGAAAAGCATCTCCACAATATGATATCTCCCACCACCACGTTTCACGGTGGGGATGGTGTGTTCAGGGTGATGTGCATTGTTGGTTTTCTGACACACATAGTATTTTGTTTTAGGCCAAAAAGTTCAATGTTGATCTCATCTAACCAGAGCACCTTCTTCCACATGTTTGCTGTGTCCCCCACATGGCTTCTTGCAAACTGCAAATGGGGTTTCTTATGGCATTCTTTCAACAATGGCTTCTTGCCACTCTTCCATAAAGGCTAGATATTTATACTGAGATTCAATTACACACAGGTGGACTCCATTTACTAATTTGGTGACTTCTGAAAGCAATTGGTTCCACTAGATTTTAGTTAGGGGTATCAGAGTAAAGGGTTCTGAATACAAATGCATGCCACACTTTTCATATATTTATTTGTAAAAAAAATTGAAAACCATTTATCATTTTCCTTCCACTTCACAATTATGTGCCACTTATGTGCCACTTTGTGTTGTTACAGTATACTTGCCAGCCCAAGAAGCCCATCGCTATATTTCCCACAGCAGATTCTTCTCAGGACTTCAGCTCTTCAGCATCACCATCTTGGCTTTAAGAGCAGGTTGTCACTTCCTAATGACAACTGGCTGCCACATTTGTGAGGTTAAAAGAGGGCAAAGAGACTGGCCCTGTAGCCTCCCCGGTAATGTGACATTATCCTACCAGGCTGTGGGTGGAAACAAGGGACCTAGGCAAGAATTAAGTAAATGGGAGTGGATACCAGCAAAAAAGGTACTCTGATTAATTGCAGTTCAACTGAATATTGCTATACACTGAAGAAACAACTATGCTCCCTAACCCCTCGGAAGTCCCGGTACAAGTCTACTCAACTTTCAATATGAAAGGCTTATAGCTATCAGAAGAGCCTCTTGCTCCTCTTTCGATAAACACCCGAAATGTTGGAGTGATTGGTACCTGAGATAATTCTGTAGAAGTGGTATGTGCTTTCTTTAGCTCATGTTATTTACAGACCTAAAGATTTTCTCCTAATTTACCTTGCATCTCCATTGTTGTTGTTAATTATGGGCCCTGCGTGGCACACAATACCTGTCGTTCTTATATTCTATACTCTTTATAAAGCATCTCACTGTTCTCAGTGCTTAATATATCTTCTATTACTTGTTTATTTGAAAATGTTGTAAAAATGTATGAAAGAAAAAAAAAGGCACTCTGCATTAAGTAAAAAAAAAAAAAAACAGACACACCACTGACTTTCTGTCTCTGTGGGCGTTCTGGCCTGGCCTATACTGGTGGTTGTCTAGACATTCATTAACCCAGTATTTTTAGCACAGTTGCTGTATATTTGCTTCACTTCTCTCTCTCTTTCTCTTTGGGAAAATAAATGTAGTCAGGTTCTGGACTACTCCTTTATAGAGATCAAGATATTGCTTTTATTCTGTTCTTTTTTTTTTCTGAGATATTGAATGCATGCTGCACCATTCTCCTCTGTTCAGTAGGGTGAGAACTAAAGCCAAGCAAACCCATAAACTTCCATGCAGGATGCTGGGAACCTTGGAAGATGTAGTTCAATGCAACAGCCATGCACGGGAACAGCTGTGTTTCCGAACTACAGACCCACATATGCTTTTAGGCAGAGGAGCCAAAGGAGACTTAAGCAGAATCACCCGGGAAAAGCCTCTCTCCTGGCACCACATGTGTTTTAGCAGATGTGTTACAGGACTGTACCCTTGGGAGGGGGGCAAAGCCACTCAGGCTCTGAGATAATCACCAGCAAGAATGCAAGACTTACAGCAGCCCTGCCATCATCACAGTTCTTCTCTTGTTTCCGCTGAGAGACCTGAGTGTACCCAGGCTCACTAAAACTGACTGCTGGACACTTGCTATCTCCTAGTAGAACTGTGGGGGCCCCTTTCACCGTGAAAGCAGACTGCTGAGCCCAAGAATCGGTGAGAGGGCCGAAAGTCCACTTTTATACACACAAGAGCTACTGAAAGAAGGACATTTAAGCAGCAAAACCCTTCTACACTCAACTTACCCCAGCTCTCCCATTATCATTATCACACTATACCTCTGCTAAAGACTCTGAGTTGCAGGAATTTGCAGGAACCCATAATTGACTGCAGTTACCAAGGAGGAATATACTGAAACAAGCTTTTTTAAAGTTCTGCAATGATAGCCAGATGGAGACCCATATTAGACTGTCTCTCCTGTTACTATTGCTACACCTCATTAGCCTCTTTAAGCATTCAGTCATTTTTATATGTTTTAAGCCTACTCAGTCAGTTTAGGTTTGGATAGCAGCATAGCCTCATTCTTGGTAATTCAAATGTATTCACTGCTCATGGCTGCACTCCTGGAGGCATTGTTACTGTTTATGCTGAGCTGGAGGTAAAATCCAAATGTTGTTTTATAATGTGGATGTCAGTCAATGTCAATATATTCAATCTACTTAGTGTTCTCCTGGTTATCCATTGACATTATTCACAATACATTAAGTTACCTTTTACTATCTGATTTGGTGTTTGTCTCTCTGAACATTATCTGCCTAGCGGGTTTTGTGGTGCTATACGGGTCCCCATCCAACCAGGTGAGTCAGAGAGTTTGAGGCATCTGAAGAGTTCAAAGCCAAAACCAGGAGGACCCTTTCTATTCAAAATCCCCTATGGGGTAGTACTACAGAAAAAAAATCTAAGTTGAAGGTTGAATATTACTATCTATGTATACATGCTCTTGTTTTACTAAAATTCTGCAATGCAAAAGTTTGTAGTTATATGTATAGTCAGGGCCGCTGATAGAAATCATGGGGCCCCGTACAGCCTACCTGATGGGGCCCCCTTCAGCTCCACCCTGGCCCCACCCATGGTCCCTCCTTCAGCCCCACCCCTGGCCCCACCCATTGCCCCTCCACAGAGTATCGGCAGGGTATTTATTGCAGAGTATTGGCAGGGTAAGTATTGCAGGGTATTGGCAGGGTATTGGCAGGGTATTGGCAGGGTAAGTATTGCAGAGTATTGGCGGGGTATGTATTGCAGAGTATTGGCGGGTATGTATTGCAGAGTATTGGTGGGGTATGTATTGCAGAGTATTGGCGGGGTAAGTATTGCAGAGTATTGGCGGGGTATGTATTGCAGAGTATTGGCGGGGTAAGTATTGCAGAGTATTGGCAGGGTAAGTATTGCAGAGTATTGGCAGGGTAAGTATTGCAGAGTATTGGCGGGGTATGTATTGCAGAGTATTGGCAGGGTATGTATTGCAGAATATTGGCAGGGTATTGGCAGGGTAAGTATTGCAGAGTATTGGCAGGGTATTTATTGCAGAGTATTGGCAGGGTAGGTATTGCAGAGTATTGGCAGGGTATTGGCAGGGTAAGTATTGCAGAGTATTGGCAGGGTATTGGCAGGGTAAGTATTGCAGAGTATTGGCAGGGTATTGGCAGGGTAAGTATTGCAGTGTATTGGAAGGGTATTGGCAGGGTATGTATTGCAGAGTATTGGCAGGGTATTGGCAGGGTATGTATTGCAGATGTTGAACTTCAAGCCCCCCCTGCCCCCTGCAAGCAAGCATACACCTCACCTGTGTAATTGTCCACAATATCTCGATCGCCCGGCGCCTGCTCTCTCTGCTCGCCTCTCACTCTGCTACTTCTTGTCACGCGGAGAGAGAGAGAGAGGAATATCACTCTGCAACACCATAATAGGATATGCTGGCCGGGACTTGTGTGGTGTGCGGAGCATTAGGAGTGGGTGCAGAAGTCGTATTCTTCCGCGCCCGAAATACAGCAAATAGTCCCTCCCCTGCAGTCGCATACTGAAAAGATTAAAGCACATCTTAAAAAAAAAAAAACTTTACCTATACATAGGTGTATTTTATATGATAGAGGCAGAATATCAACCAAAAATCCAGAAAAAACACATGATACAAATGTTGCCGTTCAGTGAGTAAAATAAGTATTTGATCCCTCACCAACCAACAATAATTCTGGCTCCAACATACTGGCTACAGTAGGTGCTCATATGGCACACAGATGAGTCCTGTCAATATAAGAAGGTGCTCCTAACGACAAATCATTATGTTTATAAAAGACACCTGTCAACAGAATCTCTTTCTTCTTCAAACCTCACCATCATGGGCAAGACCAAAGAGCTGTCAAAGGACTTCAGGGACAAGGTTGTAGACCTGTACAAGGCTGGAATGGGCTACAAGACCATCAGCAAGAAGCTTGGTGAGAAGGAGACAACTGTTGGAGCGATTATTCGCAAATGGAAGAAATACAAAATAACCATCAATTGCCCTCGGTCTGGAGTTCTGTACAAGATTTCGCCTCATGGGGTAAGGATGATCATGGGAAAAGTGAGGGATCAGCCCAAAACTACATGGGAGGAGCTTGTGAATGATCTCATGGCAGTTGGGACCACAATCACCAAACAAACCATTTGTGACACAATACGCCGCCATGCATTGAAATCCTGCAGCCCCCACAAGGTCCCCCTCCTCAAGAAGGCACATGTACATGCCCATCTGAAGCTTGCCAATGAACATCTAAATAATTCAGAGAAGGATTTGGAGAAAGTGTTGTGGTCAGATGAGACCACAATTAAGCTCTTTGTCATGAACTCAATTCACTGTGTTTGGAGGAAGAAAAATGCTGACTATGACCCTAAGAAAGCCATCCCTACAGTCAAGCAAGGAGGCGGAAACATGTTGCTTTGGGGTTGTTTCTCTGCTAAAGGTACAGACCGACTTTGCCCAATTGAGGGGCCAATGGGCGGGGCCATGTAATGTAAAATATTGGAGGAAAACCTTCTTCCCTCAGCCAGAGCACTGAAGATGGGTCCTGGATGGGTTTCCAGCATTACAATGACCCAAAACATACCGCCAAGGCAACAAATGAGTGGCTCAAGAAGAAGCACATTAAGGTCATGGAGTGGCCTAGCCAGTCTCCAGATCTTAATCCTTTAGAAAATGTATAGAGGGAGCTGAAACTTCAAGTTGCCAAGTGACAGCCAAGTATTTAGAGAAGATCTGCAAAGAGCAGTGTACCAAAACCCCCCCCCCCCAGGGTTTCTCCACCAAGTAATAAGTCAAATGCTTATTTTACTCACTGAACTGCAACTCAATTTATAACATTTGTATCATTTGTTTTTTTTTCTGGATTTTTGCTTGACATTCTGTCTCTATCATATAAAATACACCTATGATAAAAATTATAAACCCTTCATTTCTTTGTAAGTGGGCAAACTTACACAATCTGCAGGGTATCAAATATCTATTTTCCCCACGGTATGCAGTGCAGTCAGTGTACAATATATAATACAGTGTATTGAAGTGGTTAAGGGGAACCCTATGACAGAATTAAGAAAAAAAAACAACATGGCCCCCCCCCCCCCCAGTCCATACTAGGCCCTTTGGGTCTGGCATAGATTTTAAGGGGAACTCCACGCCAAAAAATGTCTTAAAAATTGGTGCGGGGTTCCCCCCAAAATCCATACCAGACCCTTATCAGGGCAAGCAGCATGGCAGGCAAGGAACGAGTGAGTGACATGCCCCCCTCCTGAACCATACCAGGCCACTTTAACAAGGGGGCCCCCAGATCACAGCCCCCCCATGTGAATGGGTATCAGGTACATTGTACCCCTACCCATTCACCAAAAAAGTGTCCAAAAGTAAAAATCACAAAAGAGTTTTTGACAATTCATTTATTTAAAAATAAAGTAAAATGTCTCATGATGTCCACCCATCTTCAATCACGCCGCCCAACGGAAGTGAAAAATGGAAAAAAATTTTTTTTCATAAATAGAGCTTTCTTTTGGTGGTATTTGTTCACTCCTGCGGTTTTTATTTTTTGCGCTATAAACAAAAATAGAGCGACAATTTTGAAAATAACACATTATTTTTTACATTTTGTTATAATAAATATCCCCCAAAAATATATAAAAACTGTTTTTCCTCAGTTTAGGCTGATACGTATTCTTCTACATGTTTTTGGTAAAAAAAAATCGCAATAAGCATTTATTGATTGGTTTGTGCAAAAGTTATATCGTTTACAAATTAGGGGATAGTTTTATGGCATTTTTATTAATAATTCTTTTTTTTACTAATAATGACGGCGATCAGCGATTTTTTATCATGACTGTGCCATTATGGCGGACTCATTGGACATTTTTTACACATTTTTGGGACCATTGTCATTTATACAGCAATCGGTGCTATACAAATGCACTGATTCCTGTGTAAATGACACTGGCAGTGAAAACGTTAACCACTACGCCGCAGGTAAGGGGTTAAGTGTGTCGAGGAGGGCGTGGCTATGTGTGGCATGTCACTGATCTCTGTTCTCGATCACAGGGAGAAGAGATCAGTGACACTGTCACTAGGCAGAATGCGGAGATGCTTGTTTACATTAGCAGCTCCCCATTCTTCCTCTCTGTGAGACGATCGCGGGTATCCCCGCGGACATCGAGTCCGTGGGACCCGCGACCTGACTCACGGAGCTTGCCGCGGTCGCAGGCCCACAGGCCGCCTCATAAAGGGCAACGTACAGGTACGTTAGTTTGACTGTACATGCGATTCTGCTGCAGTATATTTGCGTGAAGCGGCTGGCAAGCGGCTAAAATCACTGCTCCTGGAAAAAACGCCCGTTTTAAAAACTTTGCATTGATACATGTCCCCTGGGGCAGTACCCGGGTCCCCATACACTTTTTATGGCAATGACTTGCATATAAGCCTTTAAAATTAGCACTTTTGATTTTTTGATGTTCAAGTCCCTTAGACTTTAATAGGTTTTGTATGTTCACACAAAGTTTTTGCGTGTTGCATGTTCTGGTGTGAACCGAACCAGGGGGTGTTCAGCCCATCCCTACTATCAGCAGATGGATGAGGACAGTAGAAGAAGAAGATGATCAGAGAAGTTCCACAGTGAGTATAACAAGCATTGGTTACTGCATATACAGTCTGATTTTACTGTTGTGGGTTTAATAACACATTAATCAGTCACCAGATCCCACTGGCTGAAAATCATCTGGGTACACACAGACTGAAAATCGTCCGAAGACAGTCAGTTCAGCATGAGTTGGCCGCATGTCGGCCCGTGTGTAGAGCTCCTCGATCAGCTTCTGTCAAACGAGCATAATGGAAAACCAGCATCTAATCAGTGCTCCCAGCCAATGGCTGAAAGCACTGTTCACTTTGCTCTGGCAAAGGGGCAATCCCCCTGTCAGTACGCAATATTTGGTGGAGAGATTGCCATACTAACAAATTCAATGTTAGTGAGACAATCTGTAAATTTTTTTTTCATTCAGTTTGCTGAGTTGAACAAAAAAACTTCCCATGAGTACCCAGAATTTAGAATATTTTCCTCCAGTAACACCTAATGTAGGTAATGTAAACACAGACCACTGTTTGCAAGGGCTCAGAGGACTGCAAAATAAGAGCCACATGGCTGGGCATCAGGGTACTATAGGCATGACCGATCATTGTTGAACAGATGGCCTCCAACACCACCAGTGGTTGTTGCTGCATCTACCTTAACATAGACAAAACAACACCCAGAACTAGAACTAAAATATACCTAAAATATAGATAGTCAGTAATACAGATGCTCTCTTCCAGTTTTTCTAAACAAGCTCTGGAGTTATTATATTTTCAGGACACAGAAGGAGACATTGTGCGTGACATCCTTCTGTTGGTAGTGTAAAATACAAGTCCCACGCTTCCTCCTTACACATCCACATAATCCTTTATTACAGAGAGGGGCCTCTGCATACCCATGTTAACAACCACTATGTAAATACAGAATGACTTCCGTAAATCGATCTGAAATTCCACTTTGCTTTGTAAATATGTTTGTTGTTTTCTGGTAATAGCTAAGCGATTAGGGGCTGTGGTGCCTGGCAGCCGACATTGATTTTTTGGTATTCAATATCAAATGCAATATATTCTGCTTTTCATCTAAAAGTAATTGCTGCAATGAGATATTCTGCTTTTACCAGGAAGAATTGGCTTTATAGACACTTCAGACTCCCTGCCTTTCTGAATATAGCAGCCATTAAAATGTGCGTAATGATGAAAGATTCTTTATTCAGAAAAAATAGGTTTCAATGTTTTGACCCATTATCTTGTAGTGACTGACCATACAATAAAGCACTGGGATGTGTTAAATCAGGTTGAGACTGGTTAGTTCAACATTTAATGACCTGATGCAATGTGAGAATCAGTATAACAAAATAGGCAGCATATACCTCCAGACCCTATGATGTCATAAAACCAACAACATCTTATTAAAGTAGAACTACATTTTTATACTCCTTTAAATAAAATACTTTTTTTTAAATTATTTTGATGATATACAAGAACAGGTACAGCTCTTTATAATACATAGTGCAGTACATGCATACCTTACCGGGAAAGACAACGCTAACAGAGACCCGTGGATTGATCCAAGGTGACATAACATAATACATAAGCTACAGCTCAAGTATTAAAATCTGTCTCAAACATAGCTACAGTGGCCAGTACACATGGATATGGACAGTCCAATAGTAGTTTTTCACAGTCAGTAGCTCTCATCGATAAAATGTCTGTGGAAACTTTCCAGTTTAGTCGACCCTAACTAGGGATGGGTTCCACCAAAGTCAGCCAAAACTGTAAGGCAGGTGTCTGTACAATGCCAATATCATTGACTTAAGCCCTATACACACTATCCGTTTTTTTTCTGCTGAGTTTTTCCTTCAGGTTTACCAAAACCATGTAGTGCAAGGGCCTTACTGATTGCATACAAATTGAAACTCCTAAGGTTTGACCTCATATTATATGGTTTTGGTAAATCTGAAGGAAAAACTGATTCTGAAAATCTGATCTGAATGCGTATGGGGCTTTAGTGTCATTAATATAATATGACCACATGACCATGACAATTATATCAAAGACAGCCCCCCCCCCCCACACTTTGTAGGTGCAGCTGCTGGGTGTAGAATGTCCTGACAACTCATTGCCCAGAAATGATAACATACTTTTAGGTTTTGGCCAAATCCAAGTTAACCAACTTTATGACCATGTCCCATGTTGTGGAAGCATTGGTTTAATAGCTATCCACAAGTTTAAAATAAGGCGGCAAAAATAGTATGATGGTAGAACTAACCCAATACACACCCATTTGCTGTTAAAAAAAAAAAAGGAATTACCTTGCTGTCGATGACTTTCTATAAGGGAAAAGTTATATCACTTACCTCTGACCTAAGACCCTCTTTCTTCATCAGCTCAAAGGAGGAATACCAGAGAGGGTTCCTGCAAGTTTGTAGATTTTTGTGAAAACCTTAGGAAATAATGATTTGCAGGTATGCATGCGTTCACATTTTATAGGAATTGAATTTAAAATATAAAGCGGTTCTGCTTTATAATCTAAAAGCAAAATTTATATCTAGGTAAACGGTACTGGGAAGGATCGGGACACATTTTTATTGGGGTTTTTTTTTGTCCTTCATGGGTAAATTTTTATTGTTTTTTTAACCAAAGCAGGAGATGAGGGAATGTCTTCCAATTTGGACACATGTTTGGATGACAACTGCCTAAGGTGGAGATTTTCTGTCCATTTCTGGGGTAGAAAATGAAGGTAAATCTCTCCAATGTGACACATATAAAACAGGGGTTTATATACGTTGCAGTTTGCAAGTGGTTAACCGGGATTATGGCTGAAGATATCAGCCATAACCCCAGTATCATTCTTTCATATGTCACAAACCAACTCTGAGTAGCTTATGAGCCACTGGAACTGTTTCTCATGGGCGCTCGTTGGTGTTTCTCAGGCTTACCGTTTCCACCGGTTCGTCTGAGAAATGATTTAACAGTGCTGCCGGCTGCTCCCATAGGCGATCAAAGAGTAAATACTCTTTAAACTACCCTATGGTCTTGAAGGACAACATTTTTTATTTTATCTTTCGCTTTTAAAGGTAAAGAAGAGATCTGGGGTCTTTTTGACCCCAGATCTCTCAATAAAGAGGACGTGTTATGCTTATTTCTATTACAAAGGATAACTTGTAATAGAAATAAAAATTATCAATAAATAAATAAATAAAGGGAAAGTGTAAAAAAAAAATATTTAAATTAAAATAAAGAAGAAAAAAAATGTAATCATCCCCATCACTCTGTGCTCACGAGCACAAGCGAACGCATACATAAGTTATGCACGCATATGCAAATAGTACCACACATGTGAGGTATCATCATAAACGTTAGAGCAGGAACAATCATTCCAGTACTAGATTTCCTAAACAGGTAACCTGAAAAGATGTTTAAAATGTCGCCTATGGAGAATTTTAAGTCCGGTAGTTTGTTGCCATTCCACGAGCGTGCTCAATTTTAAAGTGTGGCATGTTAGGTATCTATTTACTCTGTATAGCATCATATTTCACATTATACAAAAAAAATTAAAAATTTAGTAAATATTGTGTTTTTTTTTTAATTCATTAGGCACTTCAGCCCCGGAAGAATTTACCCACTTCCTGACCAGATAATTTTTGCTATATGCCACTGCATCGTTTTAACTGACAATTGCGTGGTTTTGCGATGCTGTACCCAAACAAAATTGACATCCTTTTTTCCCCACAAGTTGAGCTTTATTTTGGTGGTATATGATCACCTCCGTAGTTTACATTTTTTGCACTATAAACAAAAAAGTGACAATTTTGAATACATTTTTTTTTTTTTTAACTTTCTGCTATAATACATATCCAAAAAACAAAACAAAAAATAAAACAAATGTATTCATCAGTTAAGACCAATATATATTCTTCTACATATTTTTGGTTAAAAAAATGGCAATAGACGTATATTGATTTTTTGCGCAAAAGTTATCATGGCTACAAACTATGGGATAGATTTAGGGACTTTTATTTTGTTTCATTGTTTTTACTGGTAATGGTGGCAAAATCTGCGATTTTTAGTGGGACTACGGCATTGTGGCGGACAAATCTGACCTTAAATTACTCTTTTTGGGGACCAGTGACATTACATTGATCAGTGCTATAAAAATGCACTGATCAATGTAAAAATGACACTGGAAGCGTGGTTAAAGCTAGAGGCAATCAAGGGGTTAACTGTGTTCCCTGGGTGTGTTCTAACTGTAGGGGGGTGGGATGCCTGGAACACCACAGAGATCACTGTTCCCGAGGACTGGAAACAGATGATCTCTATCATGTCCCCTGTCATGCCCCTGTATACCACAGTCGAGTCAGATGAACGGACCGACGTACACCTTTGGTGATTTTCACTATCCAGCCACCTTGCTGTAGTATAACTGCAGCGAGTTGTTGAGAAGCAGTTAAAGTGTCATTTTTTACATGGCATAAAAAATTGTATATTGTAAACCTGAATTTGCCTTAATAAAACCTTTGATTGAGGAAAAAAAATGTAAATTGCTCCATTTTATTCCATAGGGTCTCTGCAGAAAAAAATGTGTAATTTTGGGGGGTTATAAGTAATTTTCTAGCAAAAAATACAGATTTAAACTTGTAAACAATACGTGCCAGAAAAAGCCTGGTTGGCAAGTGGTTATTTAACTATTCCTTTTTTTTTAATGTAGCCCTTACCCCAACAGGAGCTGCATGAGATGAAGGGTTATTTGTTCTTCCATGACTCCTGAAGCTGCCCAAGCTCCATTGACACACCTGTGTAACTTGTATAACTGTGTAAAGCTTAGTATACTATCACTCTATAATAACACATGGAAACAGGCCATAAGCAACTTGATGGTAGATTCCGGTAATTAAATGTATTATGGCAATGTAATTAAACAATATGTAAACCATTAAACAGGCAAATAAAGGTTTAGAGATGCTGTACTGAGTAAAGTGAACACTAACCCATGAGATAGCAATCACCATACTATAGAAACATTAAAACAAATTCTAACTAATGCCAATAGGGTTAAAGTATTTGCATCAACTAACCAAAAGAAACCAAAGGTCCCCGTGTGCAGACTATGCATACAGCCCTAAGCCCTTGTACACACGGTCGGGGGAATCCATCGGAATGTGTCCTATTGGACCGTGTCGTCGGATAATCCGACTGTGTGTGGCATGCATCGGACTGATTCCGTCGGAATATCCGTTGGACCCAATTTTCCAACATGTTGGAAATATTTCCTGACCAACTGGTTCGATCGGACATACTCCGATCATGTGTAGAGAATTTTGATCGGACCAAGTGCCACGCATGCTCACATCAAATTCCCACATGAAAGCTATTGGCTACTAGCCTGAACATAGTCCCATCGTAACTAAATTACGTCATCACGTTCTGAATGATCGGATTTTTTGACAACTTAGTCTGACCGTGTGTATGCAACAGTTTCGGACAAGATCCGACGGACCAAATCCGACGGATTTGGTTGTCGAAATCTCCGACCGTGTGTACAGGGGCTTACACATGTCCAATCCCAAAGGACGCCGGTTGTGGGGAAATACAGTGGTGTGAAAAAGTGTTTGCCCCCTTCCTCATTTCCTGTTCCTTTGCATGTTTGTCACACTTGTGTTTCGGAACATCAAACCAATTTAAACAATAGTCAAGGACAACACAAGTAAACACAAAATGCAATTTGTAAATGAAGGTGTTTATTATTAAAGGTGAAAAAAAATCCAAACCATCATGGCCCTGTGGGAAAAAGTGATTGCCCCCTAAACCTAATAACTGGTTGGGCCACCCTTAGCAGCAACAACTGCAACCAAGCGTTTGCGATAACGTGCAATGAGGCTTTTACAGCGTCCTGGAGGAATTTTGGCCCACTCATCTTTGCAGAATTGTCCTAATTCAGTTACATTAGAGGGTTTTCGAGCATGAACGGCCTTTTTAAGGTCATACCACAACATCTCAATAGGATTCAGGTCAGGACTTTGGCTAGGCCACTCCAAAGTCTTCACTTTGTTTTTCTTCAGCCATTCGGTGGTGGACTTGCTGGTGTGTTTAGGATCATTGTCCTGCTGCAGAACCCAAGTTCGTTTCAGCTTGAGTACACGAACAGATGGTCGGACATTCTCCTTCAGGATCTCTTGGTAGACAGCAGAATTCATAGTTCCTTTTATCACGGCAAGTCTTCCAAGTCCTGAAGCAGCAAAACAGCCCCAGACCATCACACTACCACCACCATATTTTACTGTTGGTATAATGTTCTTTTTATGAAATGCAGTGTTCCTTCTACGTCAGATATACTTGGACACACACCTTCCAAAGAGTTCCACTTTTGTCTCATCGGTCCACAGAATGTTGTCCCAAAAGTCTTGGGGATCATCAAGATGTGTTGTGGAGAAATTGAGACGAGCTTTGATGTTCTTTTTGCTCAGCAGTGGTTTTCTCCTTGGAACTCTGCCATGCAGGCCATTTTTGCCCAGTCTTTTCCTGATGGTGGAGGCATGAACGCTGACCTTAACTGAGGCAAGTGAGGCCTGCAGTTCCTTGGACGTTGTTGTGGGGTCTTTTGTGACCTCTTGGATGAGTCGTCGCTGTGCTCTTGGGGTAATTTTGGGCGGCCGGCCACTCCTGGGAAGGTTCACCACTGTTCCATGTCTTCGCCATTTGTGGATAATGGCTCTCACTGTGGTTCGCTGGATTCCCAAAGCTTTGAAAATGGCTTTATAACCCTTTCCAGACTGATAGATCTCAATTACTTTCTTTCTCAATTGTTCCTGAATTTCTTTGGGTCTCGGCATGATGTGTAGCTTTTAAGGATCTTCTGGTGGACCTTACTGTGTCAAGCAGCTCCTATTTAAGTGATGCCTTGATTGTGAACAGGTGTGGCAATAATCAGGCCTGGGTGTGGCTAGAGAAATTGAACTCAGGTGTGGACAACCACAGTTATAGTATGTTTTAACAAGGGGGGCAATCACTTTTTCACACAGGGCCATGATGGTTTGGATTTTTTTTCACCTTTAATAATAAACACCTTCATTTATAAATTGCATTTTGTGTTTACTTGTGTTGTCCTTGACTATTGTTTAAATTGGTTTGATGTTCCGAAACACTTAAGTGTGACAAACATGCAAAGGAACAGGAAATGAGGAAGGGGGCAAACACTTTTTCACACCACTGTATGTTGGGTGGAGTTGGTGTGTCAGCCGGTTTCTGCAGCCATATGTTTGCATTTTGTGGATCGCTTGTTTTTATTCACTTTTTTTATATAAAAAAAAACATGATTTAAATGTACTGCACCATGAGGCCTCTCCCTATTTATGCTTTACATATATGAGTGCTGTTGATTGGCATTTGGAGCAAAGAACTTGGCATGTGGGTTTTTGTGATTAGTTATAGCGAGTCTACAAAATAGGGAAAAGACTTATGGCATTTTTATTATTTATTTTTTTACTAGTAATGGCAGTGATCAGTGATTTTTAGTGGGCTGCAACAGTGCGGACAGATCAGACACTTTTGACAATTTTTTGGGACCAGGGACATTATTACAGTGATCAATGCTAAAAATATGCACTGTTACTGTACTAATGACACTCGCAGGAAAGGGTTAACAGTAGGGGACGATCAAGGGGGTAAGTTTGTCCTAGGGAGGTGTTTCTAACTGTGGGGGGGAGTGGACTGACTGGGAGTACAGTGAGATCGCTTCAGAGCCGGCTGTAACATACGTTATATCAGAATGAATCCGGCCTCTATAGATTAAATATACATATTGAAATCCATCAAAAATAAAAAGATATAAATATTCAAGTCCATAAATAAACAACAGTCTCCTTTAAGTGCAAGTGCTTTGTGCAAACTTGTGCAAATTCAACTGAGGTGTGGATTTTCCAGTGCTTAATCCTGCTGTGATCACACTTTAGTGGGCAGTGGCCCCTTACCTATAGCAAGGAGGGATTCGCATAGAGGTATATAGATTTCTTTATATGTCTTCTCTCCTGGTAAATTCGGTCACCTTCTCCTTTGAATTTTATTCTTATTGCTCCAGAGGACCCAATAGATTAATAGAGAGGGAATACCATAGTGTAGTATTTCACAAATAGCATTTATTAAAAAAATTTCATACACAGGGTACTCACACATTAATAGATAGAAAAAAGCCTTTTTCTAGTAATCAGCAGCAAGTGCATCCACAGTCAGCTTCCTTCCCGTCCCTACGCGTGACATCACATCACGTGACTTCGTCACTTTTTTTTTTTTTTTTTTGCATTTTTTCTGCACTTTATTAAAATAGTAATCTTTTAAGAGACTGTTTTTAGTTACTTACCTTTGTTCACTTGATTTTCATTTATTTGGATTCTATCACCTTTGTGGTGTGTTTATTTTATTTTATTTAATGTAGCACTTTGCACTTTTTGATACTATTCAGTAGACATTTATAGATATATATTTTTATATTACACTATTGATTTATGTAACTAGGCATTATACTTATCACCCTCGGAGGGTTATTTAATATAGGGACAGCGCAATACCAACATATCTTTAGTTTCATATTAAGTGGATACGGCGTGATCCATTCCGGTAGTAGCAGCAGCCCCTGACATTTGATAGATCACCAGTGGTAGCGCAGGAATAAAACACTATCATTTATCACAGTGAGATCGCTGTTCCTAATCACAAGGAACAGACGATCTCACTGAGCTCTCCTGTCAGAACGGGGACCTGTTTTGTTTATACTGGCAGATCCCCATTCTACCTCTCTGAGAAGCGGTTGCAGGTGGCCAGTGGACATCACAGACGCTGGACCCGTGATTCGGCTCTCTCACTATGCCGTGAGTATGTGCCGGCGCATGCGCGCCCACAGTAACTAGTGCGCAAAACGACGTATGGGGATGTCGTTTCGCACAATAGGGCTGCCCTGCCGCAGTATATTTGTGGTGAGCTGTCCTTAAGTGGTTAATATTCTAGTAAAGAGGTGTTAGAAATACACAGGAGCACAAGAGCAAACGTTTAGAGGCCATTTTACAATAAAATATAAAATGTATAATCCAACTAGTTACAGGAGTTTGCTCAGGCTTTGCAATTAGCTGTAGGATCTCATTCCTAATACTGTGATTTTAGAATTTAGAATTTTTATCTCATTTCATCTTATGACCATCTAGATTCTTACATTTTTAAGCCCTTTTGAAGAGAGCCCACTAGAGCACCCAAAAGGCATTGGTTTGCTCTTTAGGCAATTTATGATAAAAAACCTGTTTGTGGTCTTTTAGAATTCGCTCCGGCTCTCCTGGGTTGACCATAAAGATCACATCCAGTCTCACATACATTGTAGCAAGATCTTGGTGCTAACTAAGCTTCAATATAATATCCACAATTCAAGATATCGTTCGAGGACACACATAAGCCTGATTTCTTTTTTTTTAGAAGCTTGCCTAAAGATAATTAAAACCATGGTCAATGATCTGGTAAGGTCTTGAGAAAGTATGCAGGATGCACATTCAGTGCTCATAATTATCATCTCTTTAAAAATTATGCAAACTGCAAAAAACAAGGGAATTCATTCTACGAGTGCCCTCAGATGTTTCCTTGAATTGTGGAATTTAAAACTCATGATGACAAACCAAGTTGTTCTAAGGAAGCAGGGTTGCCAACCTCCTGCAGCATTTTTTACTGACAAAACATGGAACTTTTACTGGCGGAGCACATTTCTTACTGGCAACCTGAGAAATTACAGAACTCCTATTGAAAACTGACACAATTGAATAGTATAAACATGATATTGAAACACTGACAATACCTATCTAGGGTTGCACCGATACCACTATCGGTATCGGTGCCGATACCAAGTATTTTCACAAGTATCGCTACTCATGCAAATGCACCGATACCTGAAACAGATACTTTCAAGCTCTTACAAGTTCGTTGAGCTGTCAGTGGGTCTCCTCTGTTGACAGCTGAAATGTTAAAGAAGTCCAGAAATTGGAGCTGTCAAAAAAAAAAAAAAAAACACACCTGGCAATGTTTATTAACAACATTGCTCAATCACTGAAACACTAAGGCCCCATTCACATCTGAGCATTTTGTAGCTTGAAGCCTCAAGATACAAAACGCTGGAGGGGAAAAAAATCTATTATTCTCTATGGAGATGGTTCAACTCTCTACTCCAAATCACCTGAAGCCAGAAGCTACAAAACGCCTGAAGCTCAAACAAGTTCTGGAACCGTTTATTTTAGACAGATTTGGGCGTTTTTCTTCTTCTTACATTGGTGACCTTTTGCCCTGCACAAAATTGCAGCAATTGTTTTGTTAGTGAATATTTTTACACATATATATTAATATATATTTACACATTTACTATGAAAAAAATATATATATATTTAATGTATAAATAACTTTTCAATGCTTTGTACCATTGCTGACAGCTGAAGTGAAAACAAAACAGTTGAGGTAGGTATCGGTAATTGGTATTGGCGGGTACTAAAAAAAAAGTCATTTGCTTGATTTACACTTAAAACGTCAACACAGCATGAAATGATCAGCTCCTGATATTTACTGGCAGTTGTAAAAAAAAATCACAGACTTTTACAAACTGCCAGTAAATTTACTGGCTGTTGGCAACCCTGTAAGCAGGGGTGGACTGACAACTCATGGGGCCCCCGGGAAATAGGAGATTATGGGGCCCCCAGGCAATCCGAGATTATGGAGCCACACAGTATACAATCACACAGTATACACATACATGTACACACAGTATACACAGACATATTTCTATTGGCTAAGAAGGTACTGGAGAGGTGGGACAGCTATAATCTCAGGATTTTTTAGACCAAAAGGATGTTGGTAAGGGACATTTCAGAGACAGATGTAAAAAAAACCACAGATTTTAACATGCTGCCCCTGGTTTTACTGAGGCTGGCAACCCTGATGGGGCCCCCTAGTGGCTCGGGGCCCTCGGGCAGTGCCCAAGTGGCCCAATGGTCAGTCCGCCCCTGCCTGTAAGGAAGCCTTTTTTTCATATATCACTTCAGTTTTATTTTGTGATTTTTCTACAGTGATAACATTCTGAGTACACACAACAAAAAACAGCATTACATGTTCTTCTCCCTGCCATTCAATCACATTGTTATTTGAACTATTCAAGGTTGCCTCTAAACTCTGCACATCCAGTTTCCTAGAATGGCTATGGCCAACTTTGACCTCAACAAGGTCATAAGGGAGGTTGTCCAAAACATTTGCAGAGAGAAAACCTTGCTGGAACAAGCTGGCTGGCACTACCTCATGTAATGCCATTTCTTGGATAATCTGCACCGTAAAATTACATTGCAGTCAGTTCCAGCCTGGGCTATGAATTCGGGAAAGACTTGTGTATATATTTACAGTGGTTAAAAAAAAAAAAAAGCAGCAGAAAATAATAGTGTCTACTGGGGCTGATAGCTTGCTATCACTGCAGGTTCTGACGAATCAGAGTGCAAGAGGTTACCACTGGGAAGAAAGCATAAAATAAATGCTATTTCTGCTAAGAGAAGCGTGAACGCCAGTCTCCATTTTTTGGCTGCATTTTTTGTGGAGAAACCGAAGATGTTTCCACATCAGTATTCAAAGTAAAGACTATTTTTAAGGGAGTCTATCATGCATTTTCAGTCAGTTCTCATTTGCATTATTATTGTAAAGTTTATCTGAAAGTAATTTTTTATATCATTTTCATATTTTTTTGCTTGCATGCTTTGCCATTTTTTTTTCTCTTTTATATTTCATATATAGAGTTGCAGTTTCATCATCATTTGGTTGTTTGTGTTCTTGCAAATCAGCTGCAGCTAAGAAATCAATTACAAATCTTTTAAAATGTGTATTGTATTCAGTAAAATCTTGAAAAAAGATGTTCCCTTAATTCTTTCACTGCCAGCACCATTTTTATGTTTTTTTGCACGCATGTTTAAAAAATAATTTTAAGTTGAGCATTTCTTTAAACCCCCAAAAATTACTGTAAATATTTTCTGAGAGCTGAGACCCTGCAGAATAAAATAACGGTAGCTCCCAATTTTTATGTCACAAGATATTTGTATAATGGTTTATCAAGAGTAAGTTTTCAGGATGAATGCAATATATGACCCACTTTTTTGATAAATTAATCATAAAACATGAGGTTATGACAAATCAATAGATACCCAACATGTCAAGCTTCGCAAATTTACCAATTGCATGTACCTGTAAAACAGGCCCGTGTGACAAAATATGTAGAGAGAAGCCAGATGCTGTGACATCATCACGCACGCTGAGATTGCATGGATTGAGTCCCACGTTATATACATGCATATGCGCTTATGCCTTACTTCATGTGAGTGTTTTTAACCACTTCAGCCCCAGAAGAATTTACCCCCTTCTTGACCAGAGCACTTTTTGCGATTCGGCACTGCGTTGCTTTAACTGACAATTGCGCGGTCGTGCGACGTGGCTCCCAAACAAAATTGACGTCCTTTTTTTCTCAAAAAGAGGTTTCTTTTGGTGGTATTTGATCACCTCTGTGGTTTTTATTTTTTGCGCCATAAACAAAAAAATTGTGTCAATTTTTTTTTTAAATACTGCCCAAAACTTGATCTTTTTAACCTTATTAGTCATATAATTAGGAAGATCAAGTTTTGGGCAGTATTTTACCATCCCTCCAGCACTTATAGCACTTTATTGTTTGAATAAAGATTGTGGGGTAGTGTTATACTACTAGCATAGCACTTTATATTTTGTTATGAAGTTTACATAGCTTAGCACAAGGATTCATTTGGATTGCACATATCTCTTTGCACATAAGCACTTTATTGATTAATCAGTTTTTTGCACATACATGTATGTGCATGAGCACTTTATATTGGTTTCACAGTATAGCGGATCATTGTGAATCTATATGAAATATAGACGCATTGATATGTGTTATTGATTTGATCAAGCAGGTTTGATTTTAGCGCACTAATATTTTACTATATTTAATATTGTTTAAATGAGGGATCATTACTTTTTGGTGCAGCTTTTTTCATTATACTACTTTTTTTGGTTTATATACAAATTCTCTGTATCAGCGCTTGAGTATTCCGTATATAAATTGTATTGACATACACTATATTGTTAAAAGTATTGGGACGCCTGCCTTTACACGCACATGAACTTTAACCCGATATAATACCTTAGGGATGAATTAGAGAGCGGAGACTGCGAGCCATGCCTTCTTGTCCAACATCAGTGCCTGACCTCACAAATGTGCTCCTGGAAGAATGGTCAAACATTCCCATAGACACAATCCTAGAAGTGAGAGATGGGGCATAACATGTCCCCATCATCACATATGGGATCATGAGGGGACAATAGTTAGTGTATTAATCTATTTAAAATGATAAAAAAAATATATGTACATATATATATATATATATATATATATATATATATATATATATATATATATATATATATATATATATATATATATATATACCTGAGATTGGCTAATTTGGTGACAGTTGACAAATAACAGTCCTCTGGCACAAGCTGGTGCCTATATAAGAGCAGAGGATGCGTCATCAGCCAGCAGAAGACAGAAGAAGATAACAAATTAAGCTTGTGTCCCACTTCGTTGTGATGGAAGACTTACTGCGCAGAATGATGGACAAGGCTGCTGCGGAGGACGGTGATGAATGGATGCGCCGCTGTCTTTCCTTCTCCTCTTCTGCTTCCGACCGGGAAGCCCACTTTGTTTCCACAGGTTCGTCGGGCCTGGTTGTTTATGATCCTGGGGCCGGTTCATCTTCAGTCTCTCGTCCTTCTCCTGGCTGTTCCGGGTCACAGGCTGTGTGCTTCCCACCTACAGTAACTCCTACTGCCGCTGTAATCGTTTCTCTGCCTCCAGCAGTTAATCTGGGCCTGCCCTCTGCAATTGATGGACATGATGACGCAGTTAGGTCTTCGGGGAAAGGCTCTATTAGGACAAAGAAGAGGCCTCAAAGGTTCAATTCCCCTGTGCATCAGGTGCCTGAAAAAAGAGGTGAAAAGAAGAGTGACAAGTCTAATGTATCTGGACATATTTTTCATCACATCCTGATTTTATTTTCAGTACTGCTGAGTTTTCTAATATGAATAATGCTGGTGCTTCAATGCTTACTAATGATATGATTCCTGCTGATGTTAATTTATCGGAGGTTGATTCTTTTGCAGATGGCAATCTTTGATCGGCTGAGTCGGATGAGATGGCATTGCGACAACATCATCAAAGCGCTATTAATGCATCCATCCCTGTTCCTATGACTAGTCAAATGACATGTTGCAATTTAAGGAATTTTTTACTTCAATGTCTGAATTGATGTCTAAATTTTCTGTTAATTTTGAAAATGTTGAGCCTTTACCATCGTTAGATCCAAGTGTAGCTCCTGTGTGGCTTGCCCCACCTACTATGAGTGCTCCTGTTTGTGATTTGGTTGCTGTGACTACCAATTTTAGCGATGCGATCTCTAGGCCAAATGCATTGCATATTCCTGAAACTTGTTTACGGGAGGTGATGACATGTGAATTGTCTCCGTTAGGCTTTCATTTGAGTACTCAGATGAAAGAAAAAATTTGGCGGGGGTGAATATATTGATCTACTTTCTTTGATCCCTTCTAATAAAGAGTACAGATCTGAAAAAAGAGAGGCGGATGATAAAAGCAAAGCAGTTCCGCGCTCTTTTAATAATTGGTTACATGCTTTCTGTATTTTTGCCAGTGTCATGGGAGAAAAGAAGCCGGACTTGTGTTGTGGTTTATTTCAACATGTTGAAATAATTCTAGAGGCTTACAAGAACTTTCCTGGATTTTCATGGTTTGCTTGTCAGTTCATAAATCCATGAAATGAGGGGTGAAAGTTGTGGGTTTATGGTTAAATCTTTTTTTTCCCCAAAAGTCTGTTAAGCCAGTTCCTGCTGTTCCTAATATATATAAGAAGGGTGTTTGTTTTCATTTTCAGGATGGTCAGTGCAAATGGTCTACTTTGTGTAAATACAAACATGAATGCAATGTTTGTGCTGGACCGCATCTAGCGTCCAGATGTTTTCAGAAATTATCCTCAGGTCCGGCTTGGCCTACCAAGGAATTTTTTCTCAAAAGCAGTCAGCCCGGTGATTCTTCAAGAAATGTCGCCATGGCTCCTGCGGTATCCAGATCATCAGAAAGCATGCATTTTGCATGATGATTTTTTGGTTGGTTTTGTTTTGGTGTATTTTCAAGGTTCAGGTTGTTCTATTGTTAATAACCTTCCATTTGTTGCTTCGCATTTGTCTGGGGTCCAAAAGAAAATTGATTGAGAAGTTGCTGAAGGTAGAGTTGCGGGTCCTTTTCCTGTTCCTCCTTTCAATAATTTTAGAATATCACCTTTGGGCATTATACCTAAGAAGGAACCCAATGCATTTAGATTGATACACAACCTATCTTATCCTTATCATAATTTCAAGACTTATCATCATTTAAAGACTTATTGTCTTTAAATGATGACATCGATCATCTCCTTTGTTCTGTTCAATACGCTTCTTTTGATGATGCATTGGCGAAGAGCATAGGTCAGTCTGCTTTACTTGCTAAGACGGACATAAAGTCTGCGTTTCGTTTGTTGCCAATTCATCCATCTGCATTTAATTCTCAGTTTTTTTATTTCCAAGGTGGATTTTATTTTGATTGTTGTCTTCCTATGGGATGCTCTCTTTCATGTCATTACTTTGAGCTTTTTTCATCTTTTATCGAATGGGTGGTTAGTCAGCGTGCACGCTCTGTTAATTTACTTCATTATTTGGATGATTTTTTATTTATAGGATGTACGGATTCAGCTGACTGTTTGTACCTTTTTACTGAATTCAGGATTGTTTGTCAAGAATTCAGTATTCATTTGGCTCCAGAAAAATCTGTCTATCCAATGACCTGTATTGAGTTTTTAGGGATACAAATTGACACTGTGATGATGGAATTCCATTTGTCTCTTGATAAAATTGTTTGCATGCAAAGATTGTTGAAATTTGTGTTGTTTAGGGATAAAGTCAGATTAAGATTTCCGCAGTCTTTATTGGGGTTGCTAGTGTTTGCTTCTCGTGTGATGCCCATTGGTAGAATTTTTTCAAAACGCCTTTATAGAGCTATCTCTGGTTTCTCTTCTCCATCGCATTTTGTTCGCATTCCAAAGGATATCAAGGATGATTTGGTAATTTGGTTCAGGTTTCTGCGTACTTTTAATGGTTGTTCACTGTGGCAGTCTCCATTTTGTCCATCTTCGGCTCTTGATTTGTTTACGGATGCGGGTGGATCCTGTGGATATGGTGCGTTTTGACAGGGTCATTGGTCGGGGAAAGATGGCCTGATAGATGGGTTCTTGCTGGTTTCACTTCTAATATTGTACTTTTGGAGATTTTTCCTGTTTTGGTGGCCTTGGAACTCTGGGGGTTTCATTTTGTTAATATCAGGATACTTCGTCACTCAGACAACAAAGGTGTGGTTTTCGCCATCAATTGTTTGTCATCAAAAAATTTGCAGGTTATTTCTATGTTGCAACAAATTGTTTTTAAGTGTCTCTCTTTAAATATTTGGCTTAAAGCACGTTATGTGCCTGGTGTTGAGAATTTAATAGCTGACCATTTGTCCCTTTTGCAGATTCCGGAGTTCAAGGAGTTGGTGCCGTATGCGGCTTTAATGGGAATGTCTTGCCCGCAGCACTTATGGGACCTTGTGTAGATCCAATTCTTCAATCAATAAGGAACTCTGTAGCTCCTGCCACATGGGTGTCTTACAAAGCAGCGTGGTTGTTATGGTGTTCCTACCTGTTGTCATCTGGGTCGCAACAAGCTTCCTTCTCGGAAGGCTTGATGTTATCTTTTGTTAGCTACCTTTTTTCTTGTTCTTATTCTTATGTGATGAAGATTTTGTCTGGTGTTTCTTTTTTTATGCGCATATCTGGTTTTGGTTCATGTCTGCAGTTCTTTGCTGTTAAGAGTGCGTTGAAGGGGTACCAAAGAACAATGAAGGTGAAGGATTCTAGGTTACCTATATCGAGTGCTCTGTTGGTTAAAATCGCATCTGCTACTGGTGAGGTCTGTTTTTTGCCTTATGAAGCATTATTGTTTCGTTTGGCTTTTTTCCTCTGTTTTTTTGGCGCATTTAGGGTCTCTGAATTGCTTCCACCTAAGCTTGAAGATGGATATGGTCTTTTATATGGTGATGTTTTCTTAAAGTTGGATTCTGTTCACATTTTGTTGCAAAAGAGTAAGGCCGCGTACACACGCGGGGACTGTTCGCTCAACTTTGTCCGTCAAACAGTTTCAGCGAACAGTCCGCTCAAAATTAGCATGGACGGACTTGCCCACACACGACGAACGAACAGTTTGCTGAAACCGTGCGCGATGACGTGAACGGCACGTACGACGGGACGGAAAATACGACGTCCTATACACTGCATTACAACTTTCGGCGTGTAAATCCTTTCTGAGCATGCGCGGAACTTAGTTTGACGAACAAGCCTACACACGAGGGGACTGTTCGCTGAAACCAAGTTTCAGCGGACAGTTTTTCGGAATTTCCGAAAAACTTTGTTCAGCAGACTGTTCGCTGAAACTGTCCGCTGAAAGCCCACACACGGGCGGACTGTCCGCCGAAACACTGTTCAGCGGACAAAGTTGGGCGAACAGTCCCCGCGTGTGTACGCGGCCTTAGACTAATCTATTGGGTTGCGGTCGCTGGATCACTTTGAGACGGAATTTTGGTTCTGAGTTTTGTGTTTTCTCTTTGGTGCAGAGTTGTTTGTCTTTTCGTTCATCTTTTTCAGATAACTTTCTTATTCATATGGATGGGAAGCCTGTAACTATATATCAGTTTTCGGCTGTTTTAAAGAAATGTTTAATGAGATTGAATCTTGGTTATTTGAAGATTACCTCCCACTCCTTTAGAATTGGAGCAGCCACGGAAGCGGCCATGCTTGGTTTTAATGAGTCTGGGATTAAGCGTATAGGTAGATGGCAGTCTAATTGTTTTCGATCTTATGTGCGGCCTAATTTTTGTTCTTGATTTGCTGGAGGCTGCTACAATGTTTGGATTGTTGGCCATTCATTTGTGTTTTAGGCAAAGGAACGCGCTGAAAATAGAGTCTTTGGTCCTACTATGGTTTGAAGGCTGCAGAATATAATGTTCATTGGTTTGGTAAACAGGGCATGGAATGGAATGAATTGCATGAAACGTTGTCTTTTTTAAATGACCATTGGCCAGCACCTCAAATTGTGGTTTTACATCTTGCTGGTAATGATGTTGGGCATTTTAATACATTGGGTGTGCTGGCTAGCATCAAATTGGATTTGACATGTTTTCATGCTATTTATCCTAATACTGTTTTTATTTCTTCTGAAGTCATTACTCTTTTACTGTGGTTGGTGTCTCCTGGACTTCATTATTTTGAGAAAATTTGTAAATGCATCAATAGATCACTAATGAAATTTAATCCCACTATTAATGGCTTTTCGTTACGACATCTGGAGCTTGAGGGCGGCTTACCGGGTTTGTATAGACCTGATAAGGTTCATTTGTCGGACATAGCCCTTGATATTTTTAATATGAACATTCAAACCTGTGTGGAGTTGGCTGCGGCCCGGGGGATGTGCCAGTCTCATTAACAATGGGACTGGCATGTGGGGATTTATGTTGATTTATTAGATTAGCTTGAGTTTATATAGCTGAGCTATTGGAGTTATTAAATATATAAAATGTTGTTATTGGTTATATAAATTGATTATTAACATTAATTTGAGATCTTAATAGATGAATTTGATTTAATTACCTATAATAAAGGGCACGGCCTATCAACCCACAGGTTATATATATATATATTTACCTTAGATTGGCTAATTTAGTGACAGTTGGCAAATAACAGTCCTCTGGCGCAAGCTGGTGCCTATATAGGAGCAGAGGATACGTCATCAGCCAGCAGAAGACAGAAGAAGATAACAAATTAAGCTTGTTCCACCCTTCCCCTCCCTGTCGTGGTCCTGTTTATGAGGTATTGTTGTGATATGTTATTTGTGCTTCTCGTTTGATGTTTTTTTTTTACAGTCCCTTCATTGTAAGGGGATTTATGTTGATTTATTAGATTAGCTTGAGCTTATATAGCTGAGCTATTGGAGTTATTAAATATATAAAATGTTGTTATTGGTTATATAAATTGATTATTAACATTTCATTTGAGATCTTAATAGATGAATTTGATTTAATTACCTATAATAAAGGGCACGGCCTATCAACCCACAGGTTATTGAGTCTATGAGTATTATTTATTTATTTGAAGTTCTACACTATGATCCCATAAACCTTGTGGACAGCCTTCTCAGATGAGTTGAAGCTGTTATAGCTACAAATGGTGGGCCAACTCAATATTGAACCCTACAAACTAATGCCGCGTACACACGACTGGACTTTTTGACAGCAAAGGTCCGACGGAACGTGTCCGTCGGACAATTCGATCTTGTGTGGGCTCCATCGGACCTTTGCTTGCCAAAAATCCGGCGGAGTTTAGAACTAGAACATGTTTTAAATTTTTCCACCGGAACTCCGCCGGAACGAGAAATCCGTTCGTGTGTATGCTAGTCCGATGGACAAAACCCGATGCTAGGGCAGCTATTGGCTGCTGTCTATGAACTTCCTTATTTTAGTCCAGTTGTACGTCATCACGTTCGAATCTGTCAGACTTTGGTGTTATTGTGTGTGGCCAAGTCTGTTCATTCAGAAAGTCCGTCGGAACTCAGCCGAAAGTCAGTCGGAAAGACCGTCGGACCTAGTTCCTCGAAAAGTCCGGTCGTGTGTACGCGGCATTAGACTGGGATGCCATTAAAGTTCATGTGTGTGTAAAGGTAGGTGTCCCAATACGTTTGACAATATAGTGTGTGTTTATTCATGGTTTTTATTATACACATTGTTATTATTTTAGAGTGTCATATATTTTCCACAAGCACATTTTCATTTGCATTATACATTTGTATAGTGATACCTGCATATACCTTCAGCAACCCTTCAAACCTTTCTGGCACAGCTGAATGTCAGCCTATTGTGGTAGGCACCAGACACATCTCCATTAATTTTAGGTAGTGCTGGAGCTTGTAGTGAAGCCCTGCCTCACATTCCTATTGGCTCACCACTATAATGAGCAGCTTCACTGGTCATCAGAAATGTGCAGTATGTAGGTTTGGAAGGCTGCTGTAGTTAATTGCAGGCATCAATAGATGTCTACATTTTATATACAGTGGTGTGAAAAAGTGTTTGCCCCCTTCCTCATATCCTGTTCCTTTACATGTTTGTCACACTTAAGTGTTTCGGAACATCAAACCAATTTAAACAATAGTCAAGGACAACACAAGTAAACACAAAATGCAATTTGTAAATGAAGGTGTTTATTATTAAAGGTGAAAAAAAATCCAAACCATCATGGCCCTGTGTGAAAAAGTGATTGCCCCCCTTGTTAAAACATACTATAACTGTGGTTGTCCACACCTGAGTTCAATTTCTCTAGCCACACCCAGGCCTGATTATTGCCACACCTGTTCACATTCAAGGCATCACTTAAATAGGAGCTGCTTGACACAGTAAGGTCCACCAGAAGATCCTTAAAAGCTACACATCATGCCGAGACCCAAAGAAATTCAGGAACAATTGAGAAAGAAAGTAATTGAGATCTATCAGTCTGGAAAGGGTTATAAAGCCATTTCCAAAGCTTTGGGAATCCAGCGAACCACAGTGAGAGCCATTATCCACAAATGGCGAAGACATGGAACAGTGGTGAACCTTCCCAGGAGTGGCCGGCCGCCCAAAATTACCCCAAGAGCGCAGCGACGACTCATCCAAGAGGTCACAAAAGACCCCACAACAACGTCCAAGGAACTGCAGGCCTCACTTGCCTCAGTTAAGGTCAGCGTTCATGCCTCCACCATCAGGAAAAGACTGGGCAAAAATGGCCTGCATGGCAGAGTTCCAAGGAGAAAACCACTGCTGAGCAAAAAGAACATCAAAGCTCGTCTCAATTTCTCCACAACACATCTTGATGATCCCCAAGACTTTTGGGACAACATTCTGTGGACCGATGAGACAAAAGTGGAACTCTTTGGAAGGTGTGTGTCCAAGTATATTTGGCGTAGAAGGAACACTGTATTTCATAAAAAGAACATTATACCAACAGTAAAATATGGTGGTGGTAGTGTGATGGTCTGGGGCTGTTTTGCTGCTTCAGGACCTGGAAGACTTGCCGTGATAAAAGGAACTATGAATTCTGCTGTCTACCAAGAGATCCTGAAGGAGAATGTCCGACCATCTGTTCGTGTACTCAAGCTGAAACGAACTTGGGTTCTGCAGCAGGACAATGATCCTAAACACACCAGCAAGTCCACCACCGAATGGCTGAAGAAAAACAAAATGAAGACTTTGGAGTGGCCTAGCCAAGTCCTGACCTGAATCCTATTGAGATGTTGTGGTATGACCAAAATTCCTCCAGGACGCTGTAAAAGCCTCATTGCACGTTATCGCAAACGCTTGGTTGCAGTTGTTGCTGCTAAGGGTGGCCCAACCAGTTATTAGGTTTAGGGGGCAATCACTTTTTCACACAGGGCCATGATGGTTTGGATTTTTTTTCACCTTTAACCACTTAGCCGTCTACTCCTGATAGGACGTTCAGGAACGTCATTCAGGAGTAGCGGGATCGCGCGCGCGCGCGCCCGCGCAGCGGCGCGATCCCTATGTGCTCGTGTCACCCGGACACGGCACATCTCAGATCGGCAGGAGGGCTCTGTGATTGGCCCTCCTGATCACATGACGGCCGTGTCCAATCACGGCCGTCATGTGATGTAAACAAACAGCCGGTTGCTAGGCAATCGGCTCTCCTCTCCTCACACGGAAGTCACCGCTGAGGAGAGGAGAGCAGATCGCTGCAGCCGGCTGATGATCAGTGAGTATGGGCTGCTTTTTACAGCTTTTTACTCACTGATCATCAGTGTAGTGTAAACACACAACACACCACACAGTACAAACACAGTCCCCACACATGTCCCCAAAACACACATGTCCCCAAAACATACATGTCCCCAAATAATAAAAACACATGTCCCTAATAATAAAAACAAGTCCCCCACATATGTCCCACTAAAATCACATGTCCCAATGATTATCTGCACACATATGTACGTGATCACCTGCACACATATGTACATGATCATTTGCGTACATATGTCCGTGATCACACAAACCAATTATTATACACTTAACGGAATTTTTTTTACCAAAAACATGTAGCAGAATACATTTTGGCTTAAATTTATGACAAAATTTGATTTTATTGGATTTCTTTTCAAATAGAAAAAAGAAAATATTGTTTTTTTTCCAAATTTCCGCTATTTTTGCGCTTATATCGCAAAAAAAAAAAAACGGAGTCGTGAATAAATAACACCAAAATAAAGCTCTATTTGTGCGAACAAAATGATAACAATTTCATTTGGGTACAGTGTAGCATGACCGCGCAATTGTCACTGAAAGCGCTAGAGCGCTGAAAGCTGAAAATTGGGCTGGGAAGGAAGGGGGCGAAAGTGCCCTGTATTGTAGTGGTTAATAATAAACACCTTCATTTACAAATTGCATTTTGTGTTTACTTGTGTTGTCCTTGACTATTGTTTAAATTGGTTTGATGTTCCGAAACACTTAAGTGTGACAAACATGCAAAGGAACAGGAAATGAGGAAGGGGGCAAACACTTTTTCACACCACTGTATGCTGCAGTTTTAAAACTGGAATCCACCATAATATAAAAACACCAATTAATTCAGTCATATTTTATTTAGAATAATTCATGTAATTTGGAAATGCAAGCAGTGTAAGTGCTTAAATGTGACTTGATTTTGGCCTCCTGTATTCTGCAATTCAGTAACACTTAGGAGAGGGCGGGACAGCACTCTGAGCCATTCGGGTTTTGCTGCATGCACATGTGCTAATAGTGAATATGCTCCCAGGAGAAGAGAGAAAGGGAATGATCTTATTAGTGTGCTGCTGCCACTTTAGTGCCCATTTACCAGGCTGAGGGGTGATTTCAACTGACAGTCTTGTTTTTGCCACAGGGGAAGTCAGTACTCTCCTGTAGGGGTGTTTAGGTAAGAAAAACTAGCTACACAGAGCTAAACTTATGTATTTCAGTTTTCAAGATACCGTAGGTATAATTCAATGCCTATCTTGAGTTCAGCTTTAAATTAATCTTATTGGCCATATCAATCTATTAAAAGTAAAAGTCCTAATTAAGAACAGGCAACGCAATGAACCAGCTTTGTTAGCCAGGAAAGCCTCTTCTGCATGCCTTAGGCTGGCACCATGGTAACCTGGTGCTTGTCAGGCAGAAGGTCGCACATAAATATATAATATGGCAGGCGGGCAAATGGGCAACCCTAATCTAATTATGTTCAGCCTGTAGGGGAATAGCAAGGGTAAGCACTCAGTCCAGGACTCTCAATATTAGTTAACTTTACATACCGAAAAAAACTTTTTTTTGGTGTTTAATTCTCCATACAAACTGTGGATAAAAAAATGTGCTATGATATGTCTTAACAAGAGCAGTAGGAAATAAATGATTTCTTTAATAAACAGAACACAATGTCATCTTTGGAAGGTTCTTTGCTTTAGACTATGTCTGTTAAATAATTATAACATTTTCACTTGTCCTTGTGAGCCTTTATGTTGAAGTCTCTCTCTTTTTACTTTGAGACGCTCATCTCTTCAGACTGTTCTAAGCATCTGTGCTTCAGCATCCTCTATTGCATTATTATTACTTGTCTTTATCACAGTTCAGCCAGTTTCGCAGGTGCTCACCAGGACAACCAGCTATGGCTATGGCTTTTCGCATTCTACAGAATACTTAATCTCTGCTTAAAAAAAGGTCTGCTATTTCTGTGAGTTCCAATTCGGGAATGCAAAACAGTACATCTTATATGAGTTTTCTGTGTATGCCAAGCACTGGCAGGGTTCTTTCCAACCTGGAAAAAAGCTACACTAACCATAATATACAACCCAAGAAGTATTAGTATGGAGTTACCCCAACCACCCCACCTCTTTTTCCGTTATAATAACCTCCACTCTTCGAGGAAGGATTTTGGGTCGCACTGTAGAGCCCAGTGTCAGAAAGCTGGGTTTGCGTCCGAGATCTTGGGTCTTCCAGCAGGACAATGACCCCAAACATACGTCAAAAAGTACCTAGAAATCGATGGCGACAAAGCACTGGAGAGTTCTAAAGTGGCCAGCAATGAGTTCAGATCTAAATCCCATTGAACACTTGTGGAGAGATCTTAAAATTGCTGTTGAGAAAAGGCGCCCTTCCAATAAAAGAGACCTGGAGCAGTTTGCAAAGGAAGAGTGGTCCAAAATTCTGGGTGAGAGGTGTAAGAAGCTTATTGGTGATTATAGGAAGCGACTGATTTCAATTATTTTTTCCAAAGGGTGTGCAACCAAATATTAAGTTAAGGGTGCCAAGATTTTTTACCAGCTCATTTTTGGAGTTTTTTGTGACATTATGTCCAATTTGCTTTTTTTCTCCCTTTTTTTGTTTTGTTCCAATACACACAAAGGGAATAAACATGTGTATAGCAAAACATGGGTTACTGCAATACTTTTCTGTGAGAAATACTTGATTTTCTGGGAAAATTTCTGGGGTGTCGACAATTTTGGCCATGTGAGTACATACCTCACATTTTTGTAAATATTTTTTTTTTATTGAGAATTTCACAATACAAGCATAGTGTATCCACAGTAAGTTATATAAACAGAGAACAGTATAATAAATACAGTTTGACTTAAGCATCAGTGTGGTACAATTCCAACTACAATATAACTTGCAACCTGGCTAGAGAGACAGTCAAAAGTGAACAGTTTCAACTAGTGTCAACCGTTGTGCGTGACTCGTATAAGGAGGTTATCACTTAAACCAAAAAGGAAATTACTTAATGAATCTGGGAACTCGTGTCTTAACCTTAAGCAATCTCCTGAGACTGGAGTCATCAGATTAGAGTGTTATGTATCCAGCTTATGTTATATATTTATCTTATGTTGAGGGTCAGGGATATATCTATTAGGGGCCAAGAATTCCCCCGTCGAGTCTCCGTTGCATCCATCCCCCCCTATGGGGAACTCACTGTGGATGGGGGAGAGCTGTCATCTAAATAGTGAGTTTGATGAGGAGACTCGATGGGGTCCAGTAGGTATATCTCTTATGCATGTTTCTTGTACTCATTGAGAGGTATTCCATTGCATATGTGTGACATAAGTGTTAGCCGGTGTGGGGGGGATATGGTATATGATCGGTTGGGTTATTTAACTAGTAAGGTAGGAGGGAGGGAGGGAAAAAATTAGAGATTCGCCTCTGAAGGATGCCTATGATGAGGGAAAGAATGAGGATGGGTAAGGGATGCATGGGGGGGACGGACCAGAATCACTTCAAGTGAGTTGCATATCACATTGCTATGTTAAGTTGGAAGCGAGGGAGTAGTGGTGTTATGTTTCGTAGTTGCTCTACACTGTATCCAACATGCCCAGGTGTAATTAAATTTTGTATGTCTATCATGGGCTTGATGAACACGTCTTTCCATCTCTTCAGTCCTATCAATCTGTCGGTACCACTCATCAATAGTCGGTGGGTTTGCAGTTCTCCAATGTCTGGGGATGCATTGGGTGGCTGCGTTGATCATATGTAAGATGAGTAACTTCCTGTAGACTCGTTTTGGTAGTGGCATGTGGTGCAGCAGATATTGAGCCGGGGAGTATTCTGGGTTGTATGTAGTAATTTTAATAATGTTGTTATGGACCTCTTTCCAGTATGGCTGAATTATTGGGCATTCCCACCAAATATGTAAGAATGTGCTGTTGGCCGCATTGCACCTCCAACATGTCGGTGGAACGTCTGGGAATAATTTGTGTACTTTGTCTTGGGTGCGGTACCATCTGGAATACATTTTATATCTATTTTCTTGCACCGATACATTTATAGACCCTTTGTGTGTGTGCTCATAGATCATAGCCCAATCATCATTAGTCGTGGTGGTCGATAGTTCGTTTTCCCAAAGCTGTTGGGTGCGTTTATGTGAGGTGACATCTGAGCTTAATAGTGTTGCAATTGTCGAGATTAGGTGTTTTTGAGGTTCCGAGCTACTATAAAGTAGTTCAAAAGGGGTGAGGTCTCTATGTCAACACAAAGATGGTTGTGCTGAATTGAAAAAATGCCTAAGTTGGAGAAATGTAAAAAACAGTAAGTGAAGTTTGGGGAATTTAGCAGCCATTGCGGGATGTGATAGTAGGGTACCGTGTTCAAAGAATTGGTGCGCTCTGTATGAGGGTCCAGATAGTGTATGTCTGGAACCATATCCTTTGAGATCTGGGGTGAAGTCTGGGTTCATGGATAAAGGGGTCATCGGCCCATGTGACAGGTCAAGGTTAAGAGACCGACATGTTTTTTGGAATGCATGTAAAGTGGGACTTATCAGGGGATGTGTAAAACAAGTTGTGGGGATTGCATGTTTAGAGATGCAGGGAAGGTTGAACGTTGGGATTTGAGCAGATTCGTGTCCCAACTGAATCCATGCTTTATCATTTTGATGTATATGCCAATCCACTATTCTGGTAAGTAAGTTGGCATTGTAGTAGGTATGGATATCCGGTAGTCCTAAGCCTCCATAAATTTTAGGGAGAATTAGTTTAGCCCAGCTCAATCTTGGGGGATTGTGGGACCAAAGAAATTTTCTGCACATACTTTTGTATACTTTAAAGAATGAGCTAGGGACTTCTATGGGGATAATTTGTAACAGGTACAGAAATCTGGGAAGGACATTCATTTTCAGGATTGCTATTCTGCCGAACCATGGAAAGGGACCTCTATGCCAATTTTGAAGATCCTCCTGAATTTTAATGAGTGCGGGACTAAAATTATGTTCATATAGCATTGACAGGTCGGTGGGGATTTTAATGCCCAGGTACGTTAGGTCATGGCGTTTCACAGCAAATGGGGTAGTTATTTCGGCATTGGGACACCACATTTTCTGGTAAGGTGATATTCAGGGCTTTTGATTTCTCAAAATTTATTTTTAAATTGGAAATTATTCAAAAAGCGTCTAAATCTTTCAGGAGATTAGGGAGAGCGGTTATAGGATTGGACAGGAATAGCATGATATCATCTGCATATGCGGCAAGTTTATATTGTTTGTTTTTGATATCCCTTTGATGTTTTGGTTATCTCTTAGCATGCGGAGGAGGGGTTCCAAGGTCAAAACAAAAATGGTCAGGGAGAGAGGGCATCCTTGATGGGTTCAGCTGGCGATGGAGAAGGAGTTTTACAGGTGGCCATTGACCCGTATCCTTGCTGTAGGGGTCGAATACAAGATCATTATCATTTGTACCAGCCGTGGGGGGAAGCCAAGGTGTAGTAACATAGGCATCATATAATCCCAGGCCACCCTGTCGATTGCCTTCTCCGCATCCAAAGATAGAAAGAAACCTTTAGTTTGTTTTGTGGTTAACCAACGGTGGATGTTCAAGGCTTTAATGGTATTATCCCTGGCCTCCCTACCAGGGATGAAACCAACTTGGTCAGTAGATATTATGTTGGGAAGCAGAGGCATCATACGGTTTGCCAGTATCTTAGCATATAACTTGATATCTACATTGAATAGAGAGATGGGGCGATAATTGGGGATCAGCGTGGTGTCCTTGCCTGGCTTGGGGATTAGCGTGATGTGAGCTTCTAAGAGATCCGTATTAGGTTGGGTGGACAAAGAAAGGTTGTTGAAGGTTTTGAGGAATTGTGGTATTAGTATATCAGAAAAGGATTTATAGTAGGCTGCCGAAAGTCTGTCCGGGCCTGGGCTTTTGCCCGCTTTTAATTGTTTAAGGGCAATAGTGGCTTCTTCCTTTGTTAAGGGTGCATCTATGCTGGTCCTGTCATTGGGGTCTAGAGGGGGTGGGGAGTATTTGGAGAGAAAGTCCTTTATTAGGTCCTGTCTGTCTTGTGTAATGTCAGTGGGCATCAGGTGTGGTAGGTTATATAACGAATGGAAGTAGGTCACAAATTGTTGCGCTATAGAGTCAATTACGGATTCTCCGGTAGGTGTTACAATTTTATGTATAGTGTGCATCGCTTTCTTTCTTTGAAGGGCTCTCGCTAATAGCTTACCGGCCTTATTGCCAAATTCATAGAAATTTTTTTGCGTCAACGCGGATTTACGTTTTAGCTTTTTCTGGAGCTCTTCCAATAGGTCCCCTCTGGCTTTGGTGAGCTTGGTGAGACATGTGTCAGCTAGAGTGCGCTTATGTACCCGTTCAAGAGATTGAATGCGTGTTTCCAGATGTGTTTCTAGATGTGCCTCCCTAATTATGTTTCTCTTTGCCGCTAGAGATATAAGTAGTACCCCGCACAACGCATTTATGCGCTGCCCATACAGATGTATGAGGAGTCTCTGTGGCATTTTCTGTAAAGTAATGCGAAAGGCACTCTGCAATAGATGTTTTGTTTTCCGCGTCCAGTAGCAAAGAATCATCTAAGTGCCAAATGGCGACCCTGTGAGAAGGTAAGTGTTATTGTTATCGGGTTGTGGTCGGACAGGAGCAGAGGTTCAATCGTGGCTTGTTCGAGGCACTGTATGTCAGCTTGCGTGATAAGGAAGTGGTCGATTCTGGAATATTTACTGTGTGAGGGAGAGAAGAAGGTAAAGTCTTTCACGGTTGGGTGTAGTGTGCGCCATGTGTCATGTAAGGTCAACGTTTGTAATTGTACATTAAAATCTCCGCCCAGGATAAGAACCCCTGCTTGGAAGGCTGTGAGTTGTGACATGGTATGTTGAAAAAAGGTCCCTTGTTGTGAGTTTGGGGCATAAATATTCGCTATGGTGATGGGCCAATTATAGATATGACCTTTAATGAATATGTATCTACCCTGTGGGTCTCTTTGAACATCCGTGATTGTGATGGGGCAGTTTTTCAATATTAATATAGAGACCCCGTTAGATTTCGCTTGATCATTCATTGCATGGTAAACTGTAGGGTTGTGGCTATTTTGGAGTTTGGGAACGGTGTCTGTACGGAAGTGGGTCTCTTGTATTAGAGCTATTTGAGCTTTAGCTTTGCGTAGAGTATATAGCAATTGCGATCTCTTTTCTGGTGTGTTAAGGCCTAGAATACTAGAATATTTATCGAGTAAAGCATATGCCGCGTACACACGAGCGGACTGTATGGCGTACTTAGTCCGTCATACAATCCGACGGACAGTCCGTCATACTTTCGACTGAACGGACTTGACCACACACGGATGCACAAACAGTCCGTCGAAAGCTTGCGCGATGACGTGTACAGCACGTACGACGGGACTAGAAATAGGAAGTCCAATACACAGCAAAGCACCCTTCCGCCGTGTAAATCCTTTCTGAGCAAGCGCCATTCTTAGTCCGTCGAACTAGCCTACTGACGAGCGGATTGTCCGCTGAAACCAAAGTACGACGGACAGAATTTCGAAAAATCCGAAATACTTAGTACGCCAGACTGCACGCTGAAAAAGTTCGCTGAAGCCCACACACGAGCGGACTGTCCGCTGAAATGTGTTTCGACGAACTAAGTACGCCATACAGTCCGCCCGTGTGTACGCGGCATTAGTGGTAGTTGTCAAACGTGCCTGCGGTGGTGGTGTGCTGTGAGAAAGGCCCGTGTCCGTCATGGTGGGAGGGTGTGGAAAAAAGGGGGGAGGTATTCAGGAGGGTAGTGGGGGATGAAGGGGGGGCAGAGGCTAGGGTTTTTTTCCAAAAAGTTTCACAGAATTTAGAAAGTTGTATCTATGAGGGGTTAGGTGTATACCACTTTCTCCGGTGGTATGGTATTCTATGTGGTGCCGAGTCGGCAAGGCGATCCAACACCAGGATGATATGTGATCTCCTTACTCCACCCTCACGTAGGGGTTGGCGAGCACTAAACTCGATGTAGGACTTGTATAGAAATATAGAGTGGGTGGCAGTGTGGCTATTCAGGACATACGAGATGGGCTATGACTTGGTGAGGTATAGTCTCTCTGCAGAAAGAAAGGGGGATAGTCTGAGAGACAGGGCCGGCGGGGCCCAGCAGCCTGCTATTGGAGGGTATGTTGATCGTTTAGGAACCGATTCAGTATTGCTCCTTTGTACTGTATATCAAGTAAATTCATGTGTAAACTATGTTAACCTGTGGTCCATAAGGAGCCCTTTTAAAGCCCTTGGACCAGGAGTGTTCAATCCGGTAGTATATAAAGTAGCCAATGGAAATTAATGGGAACCTGAACCGTAAAAAATGAAATGTGTTATAACCGTTAAGCATACATATTGAACCAAACCAAACAATACTAGTATTCCAATGTCTAGTCTGTTGAATAGATCTACCTTACCCTTCTGAGACTTGAACCACTGGGCATAGCAAAGTGACATATAGGTATTTAACAGTCAAGAACACCCATTCGTACATAGTTAGTGGGGACAAACATTGTTGGGGGGTCATCTCCGGTCCCAGTGTGACTGGAGTCTAACCATTGTAATCTGGCAATAGGGGGTTTCTTAATGTCACTTGCTGTTCAGGGCCCCCGAGATCGAAGTTCTGCAACCAGATAATTAATTGTTGGTATATCGTCTACAAACTGTGGACTAACCATGTCTCTGGAGTCGTTGCCAGTGGTTGAGGGCACAGACGTTGGTATACGTGGAGAGCTAGTCTCACCCAAAGGTAGTCCATGGGCAAGCATCTCTTGTTACCGTCGCAGTCATACCGTCATGGACCGAGAATTGTTAAAGGCCATGTCAGCGGGAGCAAAGCTGAGGCAGTCAAACCAAGGTGTGACAAAATCTACACTTGTGTTTCGCAAGCAGGTGATAGGGAAGTGTCTCATAGTTCACTACATGTGCCAAGTGCTTGGTTAGAGCAACTGTAGTACTAGTAGGATAGTGTATAAAAAGAAAAGGGGGACAAGTGGGACTTTAAATGAAGCATGTCAATTGAAAATAACAATGTATGAATACATGTGAATAAAAATAATTTAGATTTAATTTATAACCAATGACCGCTAGGGGTTGTCCATGATCTGAATGCATACAATGGTAGTACAGTAATATAAATATAGATATACACTCAATATATTTTCATAATAGTAATCAGAGAATCTGGAGTATAGACAAATCAATGGACATACATGGATGCAGTTCATAACAGAAATACATAAATTACTAATCAAAAATCATAAAATCACATGAATGAGTACAAACTCTATAGGACAAAAGTTGATATTATCAAGGATTAAAATAAGCTTAAGTAGGCATCCTTAGTTTGAGAACCCGACGCGTTTCTTGGCTTCTTGCCAGTCATCAGGGGTGGGATGCATGTTTTTACTAGAAAAGCAAATAAATATGACAAATATTAATATAGGTGGAACCTCAGTTAAATAGAGAGAGTATCAAATTGGTCCACTTAATTGATAAAGTGACTTACAAAATAGCCCAAGAATTGGGCAGAACTTCCAGCAATGGGAACTGTTAGAGCTGAGATATAACCGTCTCATCCGGGGTTGAGGCAGGGTTCAGACCATCCCCCAACAATGTCAGGGGGCAGGCCAGGGGGAACCAAAACAGACATCCTCAACACAGGTCCACTAGGTACTAAATGTATATGTGTGTTATCCAAATCTGCGAAAAAGAAAAAAGAAAAGTGTGATGGGTCACCAAAAAAAAAAAACCAAAAGCAGGACACTGAGTGTTGGATTGAACGTGTTGAATGAATATAGCTAATTACTGAAAAGTGTGTGTGAATGAGATATACACAAATGATTGGGAAATAGGAGAAGACTAAATGTGTGTTGAATAAGTGGGAATGGATGATGGGGAAATACAAAATCATCCAATTCAAATGTGTAAAAAAAAAAATAGGATAGTGTGTTGTTAACATGGAATGTTGCCAAACCTTGTCCCTGGGATGTCTATGATAGTACTCTGTAGCCCTGTCTGTTGTTGTGGCGGAATCGTGCTCCGTCCATTCCAGGCCCTCTTCATTACTGGTGGAGGTGGTTGCCGAAGCCGAGGTCCGCTATCAGTGATGACTCCAGAAAGTGCGAGGGATGTTGGTGTGGCGGAAAGGGCAGTCCTTAGGGTGCCTGAGCAGCAGGGGCGGGCTGGGCCGGGGGGCAGGGTGGAAATTTCTCCCCAGGCCGGCACCTACATTATGTTTAAAACGGCCGCTGCCCGTTTGTTCATTTCTTTTTTTTACGATTATTGACCCGGTTCAATAATCTCCTTCTCTCTGTGGTTGTGTCGCTCCGTTCTGATCAGTCCCGGCAGCGGCTGTCACTCACAGCCGAGCAGAGTGAAGCCGCCTCCCCCTCCTCCATGCACAGCACTGTGTAGACATGAAGGAGGAGGGGGAGGCGGCTTCACTCTGCTTGGCTGTGAGTGACAGCCGCTGCCGGGACTGATCAGAACGGCGCGACGTGAGTCACGTGACCACAGAGAGAAGGGGATTATTGCGCCGGGTCCCGGATCACTGAGCCGACAGATGTCACTCCACTCGGGTGCTGCCCACACCTCCCCCCTGCAATGCCACTGCCTTGGGCTCCAGGTACATTATGGGTCCTTAGGGGGGTTCTTTACTGTGGGGGGTCCTGCACTGTAGAGGGGGTCCTGCACTGTAGAGGGGGTCTGCACTGTAGGGGGGGGGGGGGGTCCTGCACTGTAGAGGGGGTCCTGCACTGTAGAGGGGGTCTGCACTGTAGAGGGGGTCTGCACTGTAGGGGGGTCCTGCACTGTAGAGGGGGTCCTGCACTGTAGAGGGGGTCCTGCACTGTAGAGGGTGTCTGCACTGTAGAGGGGGTCTGCACTGTAGGGGGGGGTCCTGCACTGTAGAGGGGGTCCTGCACTGTAGAGGGGGTCTGCACTGTAGAGGGGGTCTGCACTGTAGGGGGGGTCCTGAACTGTAGAGGTGTCCTGCACTGTAGAGGGGTCCTGCACTGTAGAGGGGGTCTGCACTGTAGGCGGGGTCCTGCACTGTAGAGGGGTCCTGCACTGTAGAGGGGGTCTGCACTGTAGAGGGGGTCTGCACTGTAGGGGGGGTCCTGCACTGTAGAGGGGTCCTGCACTGTAGAGGGGGTCTGCACTGTAGGGGGGGGTCCTGCACTGTAGGGGGGGTCCTGCACTGTAGAGGGGGTCCTGCACTGTAGAGGGGGTCCTGCACTGTTGGGGGGTCTGCACTGTAGAAGGGGTCCTGCACTGTAGGGGGGTCCTGCACTGTAGAAGGGGTCCTACACTGTAGGAGGGGTCCTGCACTGTAGGGGGGTCTGCACTGTAGGGGGAGGGGTCTGTACTGTAGGGGAAGATTCGGCACTGTAGGGGGGTCTGTACTGTAGGGGAGTCTGTACTGTAGGGGGGTCTGCGCTGTAGGGTGGAGGGGTCTGTACTGTAGGAGGGTCTGCACTGTAGATGGGGGTCTGCACTGTAGGGGGTCTGTGTAACATGCAGGGGGTCCAGAGCTGTGAGGGGCTGTGTAATGTAAAGGGGTCCAGAGGTACAAGGGCTGTGTAATGTAAAGGGGTCCAGAGGTTCAGGGTGCTGTGTAATGTAAAGGGGTCCAGAGGTACAAGGGCTGTGTAATTTAAAGGGGTCAGGAGGTAAGGGGTCCAGAGGTACAAGAGCTGTGTAATGTAAAGGGGTCAGGAGGTAAGGGGTCCAGAGGTACAAGAGCTGTGTAATGTAAAGGGGTCCAGAGGTACAGGCTGCTGTGTAATGTAAAGGGGTCCTTAGGTACAAGGTCCTGTGTAATGTAAAGGGGTCCTTGGGTGCAAGGTCCTGTGTAATGTAAAGGGGTCCAGAGGTGCAGGGTCATGTGTAATGTAAAGGGGTCTTTAGGTGCAAGGTTCTGTGTAATGTAAAGGGGTCCGGAAGTGAAGGGTGCTGTGTAATGTAAAGGAGTCCAGAGATGCAGGGTGCAGTGTAATTTAAAGGGGTCCAGAGGTGCAGTTGTGGAGAGGGGGGGTACACAGTAGTGACAAAAAGATATTGAAGGATGCAGAGGTATGCAGGGGACACAGTGGGTGTTTTTACATTTTATGGTGGGGGGGGTGCCAGATATAGGATCCGCCCCGGGTGCCAAATGCTCTAGGTACGCCCCTGGTGTGAGCACAGCAGACTACAACTCCTACCTCCCAGGAGTCTCAGAGGCAGGCCAGGTGTGTGGCACGTTAGGGGAGGGGACGCCCGGCGTCAAGAACGTCACGTCGCACGTGACCTGCTGGGCTTATGGGGAGCAGTGGCTAGCTGCAGTCTGCAGAGAAGATGAGACCTGCTTCAGGATCATCACCCCCCCCCCCCCCGAACAGTGGCAAGGACCTGGCTCAGTGTCTTCAGTCCTCACTGAATCAACGCTCCCCAGCCTGAAGTAAGGCATCTGTGATAACCTCCACAAAATGGAATAGAATGAGAAAATCCGCTTCAGTTGTAAATTTAATTAATAATGCATAGTCATCAAGACAATTTAAAATGTTGGCAGTGGCAGCGTGTGTTTTTTTTTTCTAGCACCTCCCCCCCACCAGCGGACTTAACACCCTCCCCCCCACCAGCGGACTTAACACCCTCCCCCCACCAGCGGACTTAACACCCTCCCCCCCACCAGCAGACTTAACACCCTCCCCCCCAACCAGCGGACTTATCTAACACCCTCCCCCCCAACCAGCGGACATAACACCCCCCCCCCCACCAGCGGACTTAACACCCTCCCCCCCAACCAGCGGACTTATCTAACACCCTCCCCCCCAACCAGCGGGCTTATCTAACACCCTCCCCCCCACCAGCGGACTTAACACCCTCCCCCCCACCAGCAGACTTAACACCCTCCCCCCCAACCAGCGGACTTATCTAACACCCTCCCCCCCACCAGCGGACTTAACACCCTCCCCCCCACCAGCAGACTTAACACCCTCCCCCCCAACCAGCGGACTTATCTAACACCCTCCCCCCCAACCAGCGGGCTTATCTAACACCCTCCCCCCCAACCAGCGGACTTAACACCCTCCCCCCCACCAGCAGACTTAACACCCTCCCCCCCACCAAAGGACTTGACACCCTCCCCCCCACCAGCAGACTTATCTAACACCCTCCCCCCCAACCAGCGGACTTATCTAACACACTCCCCCCCACCAGCGGACTTATCTAACACCCCCCCACCAGCAGACTTATCTAACACCCTCCCCCCCAACCAGCGGACTTATCTAACACCCTCCCCCCCACCAGCGGACTTATCTAACATCCCCCCACCAGCGGACTTATCTAACACCCTCCCCCACCAGCGGACTTATCTAACACCCTCCCCCCCACCAGCAGACTTATCTAACACCCTCCCCCCACCAGGGGACTTATCTAACACCCTCCCCCCCACCAGTGGACTTATCTAAAATGCTCCCCCCACCCACCAGCGGACTTACCTAACACCCTCCCCCCACCAGCGGACTTACCTAACACCCTCCCCCCACCAGTGGACTTATCTAAAATGCTCCCCCCACCCACCAGCGGACTTACCTAACACCCTCCCCCTACCAGCGGACTTACCTAACACCCTCCCCCCACCAGCGGACTCACCTAGCTGATTAAGTGGTTCAATGGGCCACTTGACTGGACTTGCCCCCCAGGCCTAAGGCTGCCAGCCCTCCCCTGCTGAGCAGGGGCGTGTTTAGTTGAGTTATCTCCATAAACCAGGGGTGTTCTGGGAAGTGTAGTTTTGTAGTGTTTCTCAGTCATCTGGGGAGAAATGTAAGATACACTCGTTCCAAGCTACTGAGTTTGCGTTCCAATGGGTAGTGCTGTGACAGTGCTTGCCCTTCGCAGTGCTATGTCTCTGTCAGGAGTCTAGACAGTTGAACTGAGAGATTGTAACCAATAAATCAAAATTTATAAACCATAACTGGTAGGCAGTAAGTAAAAGGAAAAAGGAAAACTAGGTAATTTATGACTGGTATATAGCTGTAGCGCAGGTATCAGGTATTTACCATTGTAATTTTGCAGTGCCAGTGCTCTTTAGTGGTCTCTCCTGGCTCTCTGCGATCGTGGCGATGTCCCCTGAACCCTGAGGGTGATCTCATCCTGCGGTAGCCAGTGTCATGGGTATCCATCATTTCCAGCTGATGTTTGGCCGGTCTGTAGGTCAGGGGGCGAAAGTTAGCATTCCAGTTTGGTACCTCAATCGTGGGGATGTCTAAAGTGGCACAGAAGTTGGGCAAATCTTCTGGTACTTTAAGGTGTGCCGTGCGCCCCTGATGGGAGGCGGTGAGGCAGAATGGGAACTTCCATTTGTAGACAATACCTGTGGACCATAACATTTCCAGGAGAGGTCTCAGATCTCTGCGATGCTGCAGAGTAATGCCAGAGAGGTCCTGGAATATTTGTATGGGAGCAGTTTCATATGATATTTGGTGTTTGGTTCTGGCACACTTCAGTATTTCTTCTTTAAGTTGGTAATCCACTAAGCAGCAGACTATATCCCTTGGGGGGTCAGTGCCTCTCCCTTTGGGTCTTAGGGTGTGATGAATTCTTTCCAATTCTATGATTGCCTATTCTATCCAGTACATTGTTAAAGATGGTCGTGACTGCTAGTGGGATCTGCTCTCCCTCAATAGATTCAGGGAGGCCTCTGACTCTCAGATTGTGGCGTCTCCCCCTGTTGTCCAAACCTTCCATGTGCCGTTCCATATCCCTAAGTTGTAAAGTATGTCCATCAATTTTCCTGGTCGTCTTACAGAGAGCTGTGTCGTGCTGTTCAGTCACTTTCTCCACTGTCTGTACACGGTCAGATAGCGCCCTGATGTCCAAGCGCAACTCCGCAATGGCTGCCAACAGGGTGTCTTTTATGTCTGAGGTGATTATACGTAAGTCCTGCATGCTTATCTGCGGTGATGATGTCGCTATAGATGTCTGGTGCCCGTCGGGTCTGTTATCATGCAGAGCCACATTAGGAGAGGTTTCTGACAGGATGATGTTTGTCTGTGGGAGAGGGTGCGCTAATGGTGCCTGTTTTGGCTCAGTCCGCCGTTGTTTTCGCGTGGGGAGCAGGAGCACGATGCCAAAGAGTTCCTGTAAGCTGCTCCCATCTTTTGAGTTGAGGCGAATGTACAACAAAATTCTGGTGTATATGTCCTGAGGTGCCGGAGCTCACCAATTATGCATCCGCCATCAAGCTCAGCCAGGCCACGCCCCTTTTGTAAATATTTTATTATATCTTTTCAGGTGACAAGAAGACTGAAGAAATTACACTTTGCTACAATGTAAAGTAGTGAGTGTACCACTTGTATAACAGTGTAAATTTGCTGTCCCCTCAAAATAACTCAATGTACAACCATAAATGTCTAAACCACTGGCAACAAAAGTGAGTACACCCCTAAGAGAAAATGTCCAAATTGGGCCCAAAGTGTCAATATTTTGTGTGGCCACCATTATTTTCCAGCACTGCCTTAACCTTCTTGGGCATGGAGTTTACCAGAGCTTCACAGGTTGCCACAAAGTCCTCTTCCACTCCTCCATGATGACATCATGGAGCTGGTAGATGTTAGAGATCTTGCGCTCTTCCCCCTTCCATTTGAGGATGCCCCACAGATGCTCAATAGGGTTTAGGTCTGGCGACATGCTTTGCCAGTCCATCACCTTTACCCTCAGCTTCTTTAGCAAGGCAGTGGTTGTCTTGGGTCGTTATTATGTTGGAATACTGCCCTACGGCGCAGTCTCCAAAGGGAGGGGAATCATTCTTTGCTTTAGTATGTCATAGTACATGTTGGCATTCAGGGTTCCCTCAATGAACTGTACGTAGCTGCCCAGTCCTGGCAGCACCCATGCAGCCCCATACCATGACACTCACACCACCATGCTTGTCTGTAGGCAAGACACACTTGTCTTTTACTCCTGCCGACACACATGCTTGACACCATCTGAACCAAATAAGTTTATCAGACCACAGGACATGGTTCCAGTAATCCATGTCATTAGTCTGTTTGTCTTCAGCAAACTGTTTGCTGGCTTTCTTGTGAATTATCTTTAGAAGAGGCTTCATTCTGGGATGACAGCCATACAGACCAATTTGATGCAGTGTGCAGCTTATGGTCTGAGCACATCCCTTCAAACCTTTGCAGAAATGCTAGCAGCAGTCATACGTCTATTTTCCAAAGACAGCCTCTGGCTATGATGCTGGCCATGTGCACTCAACTTCTTTGGCTGACCATGACGAGGCCTGTTCTGAGTGGAACCTGTCCTGTTAGACCGCTGTATGGTCTTGGACACCATGCTGTAGCTCAGTTTCAGGGTCTTGGCAATCTTTTTATAGCCTAGGCCATCTTTATGTAGAGCAACAATTATTTTTTTTAGATCCTCAGAGAGTTCTTTGCCATGAGGTGCCACGTTGAACTTCCAGTGACCAGTATGAGAGAGTAAGAGCGATAACACCCAATTTAACACACCTGGAAATGGCTAATTGGGCCCAATTTGGACATTTTCACTTAGGGGTGTACTCACTTTTGTTTCCTGCGGTTTAGACATTAGTCAAGTTATTTTGAGGGGACAGAAAATTTACACTGTTATACACACAAAGACATGGATGAGCGCATTTGAGGTGTAGGAACTTGACTGGCCTTCACAGAGTCCTGACCTCGACCCGATAGAACATCTTTGGGATAAATTATAGCAGAGACTGCAAGACAGGCCTTCTCGTCCAACATTAGTGCCTGGCCTCACAAATGCACTTCTGGAAGAATAGCCAAGCATTCCCCATAGAAACACTCCTAAACCTTGTGGACAGCTTTCCCAGACGAGTTGAAGCTGTTATAGGTGCAAAGGGTGGGCCAACTCAATATTGAACCCTACAGACTAAGACTGGGATGCCATTAAAGTGCATGTGTGTGTAAAGGCCGACATTCCAATATTTTTGGTATAAATATCTTTTCAGACTAATTCCAGAAAATTTAAATACTGAACTATAAGCAAACAGCTATTGGTCTGAAAAATGAATTTTATTTTTATCTATCTAGTCCTGAGATTTACATGGCTCTGATACATAGCATAGCCCTGCCTGAATGAGGAGCATTTGATTAATGAGATTATCTCTGTCACTCTGACCTCGACTTTTCAGCACATTCCTTGTTAGCACATGAACACTGCAGAAAAACTGACTGGCACATTGTACATTGCACTGCTTCTTCTTCACTCAGTCTGAGCTCTGCTGTTCAGGGGATTGCAAGAGACTGATGTCAGGTGAAATGCAGGTTTTTACATTGCTTGCAGATAAAAAAAAACACATTTAATGATGTATTAACAAATACAGATCTTTATTATTGTGTGAAAAACAACCTAAGGTAGGTGAACCCCATGCCAAACTACTGGAAAAAAAATAATAAAATATGAAGCAACAATATCTCTGCGACAATTTATATGAATAAAGTGAAATAAAGCTGCTCCCCTCAAAGTGCAGAGATCTGACTTTGAACTGTGAACTGTGTGAGTGGTATATAATACGGGGGCGCTATACCAAGCGTGACCGGGATGCGCCTCGGTGCCTGGACGCTTCCGGACAATGTCATTCAGATGGAACGTGCGTCGAAGCGCATCCCGGTCACGTTTACCCGGTCACTTCCAGTTTCTCTAGTTCAGGCGGTGGAGCGCACCCCGATCACGGCAGCGGAACGGCCAGTTCACAGCACACCCGGTCTGACATGCCTACATCCTTCAGTGCTGAGGCAAGGCACTTTTTATTGTAAGAGGCCACCTGGATGTTTTATTTTTGTATGGTATAGACATTTTTATTAAACAATATTATGCTATGGCTCTGCTCTTTTTGCATCTTTTCTGAGTTTTTTTGGATGGACCCAGCATTTCCTGGCACATCAAAAGCAAAGATTTTCCATCAAGGGTGGCAGTTCCTTAATCTGCCAAAGCTGCACCTGACCTGTCTTTTTAATTAAGGGGGTCATGGTGAGTTGGTGAGTAGGCTACCTGCTATTATTCACCCGGTGATTCGCAATTGGTGACGGTTTAATGAATCCATTCACTTGAGAGCAAAAGAAAATGTAATTCTTTTTTTCTTCAATCACATGGACTTTTTTGAGATTTATTTGCTATTTTTTGTATAAAAAAAACAATTTATGTTTATTATTGCATAAATAGTATGGTTTGTTAACTATAGCACTGGAGCACTTTATGTTCATTATTGGTATAGCACCCCCATATTATATACCACTCACACTTTATTATTGTGTGCCTTTTATTTTTTCCTGGAGTTCAGATCTACAGCGCTGAAGGAGGTAAGTGTAATGTCAATGTACAAAAGTTTACTGTAAATCCTTTAGTATTAACTTGTCTGTCAGAAGCATTACCATTACCCACAATTCCGGTCCCAGCACTCTGCTATGCATTGTTTAATTTGAAATAGTCAGCCCTATAGACTACTGCAGGATCAATTTGTCATCATTTGTCATCAGTTGGAAGCTCTGTCACATTTATGAAGTACAATTGCCAGACAGATGTGCCTGACCGTCTGCCCCATCATGTCTCTTTCACCACCACTTGTTCAGTATCTGGATCTCCCATTCATTAGTAACACTTGCTGCATGTATCATATACAAATAATACAGTCCAATGCTCTGATTGCATTTTAACATATTAGTGCTGCCTCCCAATGGACTTTAACAGGGCTTCCCTATCATGTTATTGCTGTGATTGGCTCTCACAGCGGTTTTATGATGGGAAGCCCATCCTAATGGCTACCAATCAGAAACCTTGACTACGAGCTGTCGGTGGCAGTAGAGTCAGTGAGCTCATAGCACACAACCTCAGGCCACTGTGGATGCATATGTGCAGTAGCTGTACGTTAAAGCTCACTTTTCCTGCCATCGCATATATATGTGTGTTACATGGCGAGCAATGGTTTAAACAAGCTATCAATCATGTTTACTCATTGACATACATATGTGTTGTACATTTAACACTATGCAAATGAGCATTATTGCCTAAATTCCTTATTTGCATATGCTGGGATTTCCCCTATACACTTGCTTACAGAGAGCAATTTATAGTTGTGTAAATGTACACAAAGCACAGGCCTGGGTTCCAGCTATTTTTATATAAATCCCCCCCCCCCCCCCCCCCCCAAAAAAAAGAAGAAACACAACAGTGTTCAAACAGAGAATTAGCATAAAATGTAAGGCATATGTTAAGCCAATTTTTTTGTGGGAGGTGTTTGAAAACGCTGCTCCATTACTTCTGCCTTACTTCCTGGACAGACTTTAGGTTATGACACAGGAAGGAGTTGACCAGCTGAGCTCATTAGCACACACCCTGCATTATCTAACCTCATATGGTCAACTCCTTTTTGTGTCCTGTCCTAAAGTCTATCCAGGAAGTAAGGCAAAAGTAATGGAGCAGGGTTTCCAAACAGCCAGGAGAGTGAACTAAGAGTGGTTAGAATAAATAAAAAGCTTGTTTATTTTTGCAAAAGAAGTCCATTAATGCTATATTGGTACATAGGGAAGCTGGAATTTAGAAAAAAACTGTGACCAGAGGTGAACTTAGCCTTTAAGCCCTGTCAAGCTTTCTTTTATCCCCTGTGTTCTTAGAGAAGCTCTCCCTTCCCTTCTGGTCTCAAAGGCTCAAAAAAAAAAATGAGGGCATATTTACAAAGTGAGGGAATATACCCTATGTGACAGGTGTCACCAGAACAGGTTCCTCTATTTAAAGATTTTTTGTGACAACTCAAAATTTCCCTTCACTTTCTGTAACAGAGACAATGATCATTACATTAGGACCAATAGTGAGGCTGCATTACCCACTGGTGACACAGACAGTAATAACAACCTGTATATTTTGTACAACTGAACTTTATCTTTTCAATAAATCTTTATTGTGGAAAAAAAAATTATATGTATCTAAGATTTTGTCCAATCTATGCACATAATATTAACAATCATCCTATGCATAATTATTAGAAATTTTCCCAAGATTCACCCAGTGAAAATGACATTCTTTGATGTGCAGCAACATACGCTATTTAATAAGTAAAGGTCTTTAAAGTGGTTGTAAAGGCAGACTTTTTTTTTTTATCTTAAAGTGGTTGGAAACCCTTACAAACCACTTTGACCTACAGGTATGCCTAGATTAAGGCTTTCCTGTAGGTCCAAGAAATATCTCCTAAACCGTGAAATTTGGCAAAACACAGGCACTGCTTTCTACGGCGCATGTATCGTAGACAGCGGCGCGCAGGCGCACTGAGTGCGCCGCTGTCAATGGCGATATACCGTGAGTGACGGCTCTCGTGCGCATGTGTGGGAGTGACATCATGGTGGCTTCATCGAATGACAGCGGCGGAGCAGCGAGACCCACCGAGAAAATGGATGCTCCGGACTACAGGGGACAGCGGTGACTTCGCTGGCTCCTGTGTCAAGTAAGTGACACATAATGGACTACTATGCGATGCATAGTAGTCCATTATGCTTTACCTTTGCAGGGAATCAAAGAGGAAGTAAACTCATCAGGGTTTACTTCCTCTTTAATGCATTTTATTCATTAACCCCCCTGGCGGTGTTCCTGAGTCTGGCTCGGGGTGGAAGTTTTGTACCAAAAGCGGTAACCCCGAGCCAGACTCGGGACCGCATCGCTGAATGCAGGAGGAGATTACTTACCTTCTCCCCTGGATCTAGCGATGTCTTCCCGCTGTACGAGCGGCTCATCCTCCGCTGGATCTATCACGGAGCTGATCTCCGTTCCCTGCGAGCGTTGCGACGCACGGGGACGGAGATCAGCGCCAAATTCAAAAAGTGAAACACACACATTACATACAGTATAATGTAATCTTACAGATTACATTGCTGTATGTAATTATTTCACATCCCCTTTGTCCCTAGTGTTGTGCTCAGTGTCCTGCATGCAGTTTTATCTTATAAAAATTGTTCTTTATGCCTGGAAACTGGAGATTGCCCATAGCAACCAAAACTGTCACTTTACATCAAAAATTATTTTAGACCAGCTATAATAAATTGGAATCACTCGCAGAATTGAGGGATAGCGATTTGTGGGGAGATCCGTCATCAAATACTGAAAAGTAATGACAGTGACAATTCTGCAACTGAGCAAATTTCAGTGTTTTTGATTTGATTACATTATTCAATACTTTTTATTATTGTTATATTATTATTTGGTATAATTATTTATAGTTATTTATTATATTATAATTTATGATTTCATTTTTCAAACTTTATCATACCCGGGATGTCTGCTAGACTCTGGTTTGAACAGATTTAAGAGAGTTATTCCTAAGAATTGCAGGACTACAATATAATACGCCAAATTGAACTCATAGCCATTGCTCAGGAAACTATCACCAAACATAATACACGTTGGGCCTGCTGGTACCACTTTAAGACAACCCCAGAGTACAAATGCATCATGCCATCGCATACCACCTGAACGATCTCTTCCCCTCCTTCCTTTGAAATTTGAACCTTTTGGTTCCGTGGGGGGGGTGGAGGAGACTGGTCAAAGTCCGGTGTCAGATTGGCGGCTTGTGCCCCCACCGGACAGGCCCGGTTTCATCCTCCCCTTCCTTTCTATCATCTGCTTCCTCTCTCCACAACAACCCTATTCCCTCAGGGAATACAACCTTACAAATTCGAATCTCAAGTGTAACGGAATCCCCATACTCACGGGTTTTTTTTTTTTTTTTTTTTTTTTTTTTTTTTCTTCTTTCTCTCTTTCTTCCTCCCTTTCCCCTCCCCCTTCCTAATCCTATTCTCATATTCCCCTCTAGTAGGTACATCTACAGAAACCAGCTGGTCTGGTTATCTAATAACATTTACAATACTTACGACCCCAAAGATATACATGACGTTAGCGGGTCACCCGAATGGACACTTACACGTCCTAATTCTCGAACCGTGCACTGCTGATTGTTGTGTGATAGGTTTATACATAAGACTTTGTGTTGAGAATGGGGTGATTTATACGCACGATTATAGGAGCACGACAGCAGATAGTCCTTGGTGCACTATTTTTACAAACACTATCTAAGGTCTGCTATAATGAGCTTTCATGTCAATCTTACTTTAGATCGCTTACAGCACATGGTTATTATTGTTAGAATATTTTTATGTTTTGACTCCTTTTCTGGCATTTGTATGACGTGCTTGTATATCCATCTCTATACTCTTTTTGTCTATTAGATTGTACCTTAACGATCTGTATTTTCAAGTTTGTTCAATAAAAAAATTTTGAATGGAAAAAAAAAAAAATACGCCAAATTTTCATGCAAAATAATTGTACCGCTTTTAGCACCTAAAATCCAAAATAATCATACCGCCAGGGAGGTTAAGAGAAAAAACCTTCTGTGTGCAGCATTACTTACCTGAGCCTACAGTATCTAGATCCAGCAATGTTGCACAAGAGACTTGGTTTTCCAGGACTCTCCCTCCTCACTGGCTGAGATAACAGCAAAGTGCTATTGGCTCTCACTATTGTCAATCAAAATAAGTGAGTCAATAAGGAGAGAGGGGTCGGGGTCAGGCCGGGCCACGGATCTGTGTTTGAATGGACACAGGGAGCTGTGACTCGGCCCGGTGCCCTCAGAGCAAGCTGCTTGCTGTGGGGGAACTCAACAGAAGGGAGGTGCCAGGAGTGCTGAAGAGGGACCTGAAAAGAGGAGGATCTGGGCTGCTCTGTGCAAAACCACTACACAGAGCAGGTAAGTATAATATGTTATACCACCTGACATTCCCTCAACCTATGTGAGGAAAAAGGGGATAGTTTGAAGGCCCCCCTTTGCCACATGGAATCATGGCTGTTACAATTTCAAGACCCCCATTGATTTATTTCAATAAAGGACAATTCTATAGAAAAAAAGGTCATGTGATTTATAATCTTCTGGAAGGTTTGTAGGGTCTTCAGGATAGGTAAATTTAAGGTCATATGACCGCCCAGAACATTCCAGAAATCCAAGGGTCCCTACAAAAGTAACCTGTTGAAAGGGGTCTCTGCCATTCACCGGAGAGGGGCACTTGAGCAGAGATCCTCCCATCCCTCTCTCGTCGAGGCCTGTTTATGTGGTGGGTCCCTTTCATTATGAAAAGGGGCAGGTAAGAAGAATTTTAAGTTAAACCCCACACACTATCAGATTTCCTGCTGATTTTTTTCCGTCAGATTTAACAAAACCATATAATATGAGGTCAAACCTTAGGAGTTTCAATTTGTATACAATCAGGACAAGACAAAAATCAGCAGAAAATCTGATAGTGTGTATGGGGCTTAAGAATGCTATTTGCAGCTCCAGCCTTAGTGACTGGGCTGATGTGTTAAAGTTTATAGTTTTATTCCTCAATAAAGTTTTTGGTTAACTGATAATGAGTTGATAAAATATGTACAGTATGCTGTGAAAAACAATAAATGTTGAGTGTTCCTTCTTTGAATGTTTGGGGAAATGCAATCCCATTAAATTGGTTTGAGGTGTAGGATCATTGCATTTTCTACTAAATAAAATACTGTATAATTACAGGTTCAGCACTGTGGACAGCTATTGCCAGCAGATTTGCCCTCAGGCTTAATCCAACTCTTCACTGATACTGTTCATGGGAGATCCAAAGGTTGCTGTTCACCTGCAGCTGCATTCACCTGGTGCACATTCATCCTATTACAAATGGGGTAAATGGGACTGTGGAATGCAGGAAGAATGCCAATAAATCTCATTTGGGCAAATACTGATTAATTCATCAATATGTCTATTCCTGTTGTACCTTCTATCCAAAACAAATAAAACTTCCAACCTCACGTCTCACATGTACACCTTCAATGGACCAGATTAACATTTCCGCTCGTAGCCTATTAAAAATATTTTTTTTTAACAAAGTAACACATACATGGGTTGTTTTTTTTATGCAATCCATAGACAAAACTTTGATCAGTGTTACTTCAAAAAAATAAAATTGTGTTAATGCAGATGAGAACTATAAATGTTCTTCTATAATTTGTCCTATTTAAAAATTACACTAATATTATGATTCTGGGCCAAAGCAGATTTTTTTCCTCAGATTTTGTGCCTTTTTAAATGCAAAACTATTGAAATTAATGATTAATGCCGCGTACACACGACCAGACTTATGTCCGACAGACTTCCGAAGGAGTTCTGCCGGAGTTCTGACAGAGTTCTGACGGACTTTCCGAATGAGCGGACTTGGCCACACACAATCACACCAAACTCCGACGGATTCGAACGTGATGACGTACGACTGGACTCGAAAAAGGAAGTTCATAGCCAGTAGCTAGGGATGAGCCGAACACCCCCCGGTTCGGTTCGCACCAGAACTTGCGAACGACCCCCGCGTTCGGTACGAACGTTAGAACCCTATTGAAGTCTATGGGACTCGAACGTTCGAATTGGAAAGTGCTAATTTTAACGGCTAATATGCAAGATACTGTCCTAAAAAGGGTTTGGGGACCTGCCTCCTGCCTCAGGGGACATGGGTCACTGCAAAATTTTTTTTTAAAAACTGCCGTTTTGGCGGGAGCACTGATTTTAATGACGATTAAAGTGAAAAAAAAAAAAGTGAAATATTCCTTTAAATATGGTGCCTGGGGGGTGTCTGTAGTATGCCTGTGAAGTGCCACGTGTTTCCCGTGTTTAGAACAGTCCCTGCACAAAATGACATTAAACGGAAATAACACCATTTAAAACTGCTTGCGGTTTTAATGTTATATCTGGTTCCTGCAATATGGTTGAAAATCATTGAGAAACATGGCATGGGTAGCCCTCCCTGCCCATTACCAGCCTATTTGGGTCTTGTACGCATATTAAGGGGAACCCCGTACCCATATTAAAAAAAGGAAATGCGTGTGGCCCCCAGGCCCTATATACTCAGAACAGCAGTATACAGGCGGTGCAAACAAGACAAGGACTGTGTAGGTTTGTTGTGTTAAGTTGAATCTGTTTGTCATTTTCAACCGGTACATTTTTAAAGTGTAGCTCCAGTCAAAAAAACTATCTTTAAGCTTTTTGAAAAACATAGGGAAGGGTTATCACCCCTGTATAATTTGTTTTGTCGTCCATCTTTTTTCATCTCACTTGCTGCTGTCTCCTTGCGTTTGCAAGTAGGAGATGTTTGTAAGTTGGATGTTTGAAAGTAGGGGCCTGCCCTATATTATAGCGGTATGTACTGGGTACAGAGCACGCAGACAGCACGCACTATCTCCTAACACTACTGACTGCAAGCTCTATTATTAACCACTTGTTAGCCCAATGTTTGCATAAAGTGAAAGATGAAGTTATGCTGAGTAAATAGATATCAAACATGTCACTCTTCAAAATTGCACCTGCCCGTGGAATGGCGCCAAACGTCGCTACTTAAAAAATCCCCATAGGCGACGCTTTAATTTTTTTTTTTACTGGTTACATGTTTTGAGTTGCAGAGGAGGTCTAGGACTAGAATTATTGCTCTCGCTCTAACATTCTCGGCGATACCTCACATGTGTGGCACATGCGAGCACATGGGGACATGGGCGCTTTAATTTTTATTTTATTTTTTTATTGTTCATTTTACTTAATTTATGTTAGTTTGACATTTTTTTCCCCAAAAATATATTTTTGATCACTTTTATTCCTATTACAAGAAATGTAAACATCCCTTGTAATAGGAATATGGGGTGACAGGTCCTCTTTACAGTGAAATCTGGGGGGTCAATATGACCCCACATCTCACCTCTAGGCTGGGAAGCCTGAAATAAAAAATAAAAAAAAGATTCTGGCTTTGATCGTACTGGCGAGTTGGTAGAAGCACCGGAGGGCGGTGAGGGGTGGGGGGCGTCTATGGCTGGGTATTTCAGGGTATCACCGAGTATGGCTGGGTATCTCTGAGTATGGCTGGGTATGGCAATTTATGGCAGGGTATTACAGAGTATTGGCGGGGTATTGGCGGGGTACTACAGAGTAATAGCAGGGTACTGCAGAGTATTGGGGGGTACTACAGAGTAATGGCAGGGTACTGCAGAGTATTGGGGGTACTGCAGAGTAATGGTGGGTACTGCAGAGTAATGGCGGGTACTGCAGAGTATTGGGGGGTACTGCAGAGTAATGGGGGTTACTGCAGAGTAATGGGGGGTACTGCAGAGTAATGGCAGGGTACTGCAGAGTATTGGGGGTACTGCAGAGTAATGGCGGGTACTGCAGAGTAATGGCGGGTACTGCAGAGTATTGGGGGGTACTGCAGAGTAATGGGGGTTACTGCAGAGTAATGGGGGGTACTGCAGAGTAATGGCAGGGTACTGCACTGCAGAGTAATGGCAGGGTACTGCACTGCAGAGTAATGGCGGGGTACTGCAGAGTAATGGCAGGGTACTGCAGAGTATGCACTGGTATTGCAGAGTATTGGCAGGGAATTGAGGGGTTAAATTCGGTGAGCAGCGATGTGGGCACTGCAGATGCAGCCCACATCGCTGCTGACACCGATCTCTTTCCCCTCCGCTGTACCGATCGGTACAGAGAGGGGAGGGAGGAACCGGCGTCATAACATGACGCCGGTTTGTTTCCAAGTGATCACTCCGTCATTTGACGGAGCAATCACGTGGTAAACGGTCGCTATGAGCGGCCGTTTACCGTGATCCGTGATGCGACCCGGTGGTCACGGATGCTCTCGAGTGCGCACACCTCGGGGCACGCGAGAGCAGAATTCTGGGAGGCCGTTAATTAACAGCCTCTCAGAGTTAAACAACCCCCCTGAAGCCGTTAATCGGCAATGGGCAGTTGTTAAGTGGTTAAAGCTAGATCACTAGCTTTATAGGTGAGGTGAATATAGTGGTGTATACTGCAGTCAGGGCACAGACAACAACCACTACACAGCAGCAAGATAGGAAATCAGCCAAAAACGATTGGTGTGTACTGTGTTGAAGGTACACAGAACACCCACTGCTTCAGATGCTAAGTAACACACTACACGAAGCCGCCTCAAAGGCGGCCTTATATAGTGTGGGGCATGCACTACACAGCCTGAGCTATGATTGGCCACAGGCAGGATGCCTGTGGCCAATCATGGCTCTCCTCGCTGCCGGCGCTGCGATTGGCCAGGCATGCGGGGTCACAGTGCATGCTTGGCCAATCATGGGGCAGCAATGCACTGCGCCACCGCAGTGCATTGTGGTCCGCGCGCGCGTCACTCGAATTTTGACTCGAACACGAAGCTCATCCCTACCAGTAGCCAATAGCTGCCCTAGCGTCGGTTTTAGTCCGTCGGAATAGCATACACACAAGCGAATTTCTCGGTAGGAACTGGGTCCGGCAGAGTTCTGGCGGAAAAATTTGAAGCATGTGTTACCGGCCTCAAAATGAATATGTACTTTGCTTTGGGGTGTCTGTTTTGTGACCATATAAACCCCAGTCCGTCACACTCTCCCCTCCTTCAGTTAATGGCTCCCGACATTAAACTCAATTGGTATCTGAACACTATTTAGTGATTTAAGTAACCCAAATAGGTACTTGTTGCCACCAAGGAGCTACGTTAACTACCTGGCATGTCCTGGGAGTAGCTAGCATTGTAGGAGTTTTGTATGGTGTGAATCTGACTTGGTATGTATCTTGGCTGACCTAGTGTGTCATATGTAAAGATCTCTTTAGGCTTAGCTTGTCTGGTAGATCTTCTGACAGGAGTTGAGTCTTCTCCATCAACATCATTTTCCATTTGCATATCTTGGTTCACAGGTAAGTCTTGACTTAATGAGGGTAAGGCCGCGTACACACGCGCGGACTGTTCGCCCAACTTTGTCCGTCCAACAGTTTCGGCAAACAGTCCGCTCAAACTTAGCATGGACGGACATGGCCACACACGACGGACGAACAGTTTGCTGAAACCGTGCGCGATGACGTGAACGGCACGTACGACGGGACGAAAAATACGACGTCCTATACACTGCATTATAGCTTTCGGCGTGAAAATCCTTTCTGAGCATGCGCGCAACTTTGTTTGACGAACAAGCCTACACACGGGCGGACTGTTCGCTCAAACAAGGTTTCAGCGGACAGTTTTTCGGAAATTCCGAAAAACCTTGTCCGTCCAACTGTCCGCTGAAACTGTCCGCTGAAAGCCCACACACGAGCGGACTGTCCGCCCAAACACTGTTCAGCGGACAAAGTTGGGCGAACAGTCCGCCCGTGTGTACGCGGCCTAATTCTTCAGTGTCTAGTCCCACCATGTCTGTAGCCCAGATTTGGTCGCCAACTACTCTTCCATCATTTTGTTCTTGTTCAAGATTGGGTGCGGTAGTTGTAGGATAGAACTCTTCAGCAGAAACTCTCAATGGGATTTTCTGTACGTTTTGAGAGTTTGGTTGAGACACAACACAATCATGACTTTCTGTAGTCTCTAGTATATAAGGATAAGGATAATACCATCTTTCTTCATCTGAACATTCCTCCTCCTGGTCCACATCCATTCTGGTATCCTTTCTGTTACTTGATTGTCTTTGTTTCATCGGTACTCTTGGAATGTGTCCTTCAATTGGTAGGTCATTTACTGGTAGTAAAAGATTTCTGTGCAGTACTCGAATAGTCTTTTTACCACTTTCAGGCTGAATTTTGTACACAGGCCCATCTTTGATTCTTTCTACCACTTTGTGTACTGATTCTTCCCAGTATGAACGAAGTTTACCAGGTCCTCCTCTTTCAGAGAGATTTCGTACTAAGACGCGATCACCCGGTTGAAGAGGTGCTCCTTTTATCTGTTTGTCATAGTACTTCTTCCCTTTAGCAGATGATTTTTTTCTATTCTCGGATGCGATTTTGTAAGCTTCTTGCATTCTAGATGCCCATTTCTGAGTAAATATTGGTTGACTTTCTGATTTCTTTTTCAAATTTAGGTTGAGCATTAGGTCAATTGGCAAACGAGGAGATCTTCCATACAATAGAAAGAATGGCGAGTATCCTGTGGCTTCATGCCTGGTGCAATTGTATGCATGAACCATATGTGGAAGATGTTCTTTCCAATCTGACTTTTTCTCTTCCTCTAAGGTGCGAAGCATCTGTAACAAAGTACGGTTCAGTCTCTCCACTGGGTTACCCTGTGGATGGTATGGAGTAGTTCTTGAATGAGAAATCCCTGCCAATCGTTGCAATGTCTGAAATAAGTTGTTTTCAAATTCTCTTCCTTGGTCATGGTGGAGTTTCTCTGGATAGCCAAAACGTGGTATGAAATCTTGAAAGATCTTTTCTGCCGCCGTTTTTCCAGATTTGTTCTTAGTTGGATACGCTTGTGCAAAGCGTGTAAAATGGTCAACTATTACAAGTATATACTCATATCCTCCTTTGCTTTTCTCCAAGTGAAGATAATCAATGGATACTAACTCCAAAGGTGAACTGGTAGTAATTGAACCCATAGGTGCTCTTTCGGTGATATTTGGACGCTTTTGTTTGATGCAGCTGCACTTCTTCAGCACATATTCATCAATGTCTCTTTGCATAAATGGCCAGTAAAATCGTTCACGTGCTAGGTGGGTTACCTTGTCAGTACCAATGTGACCCATGTCATCATGAAGATTTCTTAAGACCAATGGTTTTAACTTTTCTGGTAGAACTAGCTGTTTTCGGGTTCCAGAATGTCGATAGAGGATTCCTTCATCGACTCTGAGTTTATTCCATTCATGTATCAAACGTCTTGTTTTGCTGGTCATACTCTCCTTTTCTTTGTGGTTTGGAATCCAGTCGTTCTCCTTAAGCCAGACCACTTCTCTAATGTTGGTATCGTCTTGTTGTAATGCTCTGATATTCTCCTGAGTCATTGGGCAGATTGTCTGTCCTTTCAGCAATTCTTCGGCCACATCACTTTCTGAGTGAAGAGTCAATGAAGCCACCCATAATGCCTCTTCTTCGTCAACAGCTTTGCTCCCTTGCCACATAGCTGACACAACCTCAGATGGTACAAGCTCTGTGTACTCACTCAGATTCTTTGTGAGTTCCACCGGAAATCGTGACAGTGTATCTGCGTCTGCATTCTGTTTACCTGGCCTGTACTTGATATCGAAGTGGAAATCAGCCAACTCGCCAACCCAGCGATGACCCACAGCATTCAGTCTGGCAGTACTCAATACATATGTCAATGGGTTGTTGTCTGTGTAAACGGTGAATGTTGGAGCGTAGTACAAGTAATCTCTGAATTTGTCACAGACTGCCCACTTGAGAGCTAAAAACTCAAGTTTACCAGAGTGAAGATGGTAATTGCGCTCTGCTGGAGTCAATGTTCTGGAGCCAAACCCAATAACACGAAGTTTTTCTCCTTGTCGTTGGTATAGTACAGCACCTAGGCCTTCATTGGAAGCATCAGTGTGTAAGACGAAGGGTAAATCAAAATCAGGGTATGCTAGAATTGGTGGATTGGTTAGCATGTCCACCAGTCTGGATACTACAGCTTGATGTTTGGGTGTCCATTGAATCAGTGTTTTAGATGGCACTTGTGCTTTGTTCCCGTTTTTCTTTGTAGATTCCCTCCGATTGTTTTTGGGGATGGATGTAGCAGATTCTTTCTCAGTGTTCTGCAAAAGTTCATACAGTGGTTTAGCAAGTCGAGAGAAATCTTGAATGAAGGACCTGTAGTAGCTCAGGAATCCTAACAAAGATCTGACTCCTCCCACTGTTTTTGGTTCTTTCCTTTTCAAATGTAATACCGCTTCAAGATCTTTTGGGTCAATTTTTATGCCTTCTTCTGACACCATTCGTCCAAGGTATCGAATCTGTCGTTTAAAGAGTTCACACTTCTTCGGTCTAAGTTTGATACCATGCTCACGCATTCGACTAAGCACTTGCCTAATATCATTGACATGCTCCTGAAAAGTTTTGGAGTAGCAAAGTACGTCATCCAAGTATGGAGAACAACATTTGTTTCTGATGCCCTCTAATACATTCTCCATGCATCTCTGAAAAGCTGCTGGGGCATTCGTTAATCCAAATGGAATACGGTTCCACTCCAGGAGTCCCCAGGGGGTGCTGAAAGCCGTCAGATGTCTGGAGTCTTCATGCACAAAGCCTTGATGATACGCGCTACCCTGGTCCAGGATTGAGAACCACGTAAATCCTCCTAAGCTATCCAGCAGATCTTGTATTCTGGGTAGTGGATGTCTATCTGGGATAGTCTTTCGGTTTAACTCCCTAAAGTCAACACATAGTCGTAGGCTACTGTCCTTCTTTCGAACACAAACAACTGGTGATGAGTATGCGGAAGAAGATTTTGTTACCCAACCTCGGTCAAGAAGGTTTTGGATATATTCTTTCACTTCTTTGTATAGGGGTTTCGGTATCGAATTGTAGCGTTTCTGGACAGGAGTTTCATCTTTCAGATTTATCCTCAGTTTCAGGTTAGGGATGCATCCTATGTCTCCCTCATCTCTCTGTTGCAAGGTGTCTTTTTCACTATTACCTGGTGTCTGTGATGAATGAACAGTAATAGGTTTATGTTTAGGAGCACTGTTTAAGCATCTCTGCCTTTCTGTTTCCTCATCAACTGATCTGGTGACTTGCTCTATGATAAAGTCATCCGTTACTGTCAAATCAGACACATAAGGCTTGATATCTCGTCTAACATTAGAATTTTTCTCATTTAGTCCCTGATAGAGTGTATGAAGGAATATGCCTTGCACCAGTTTTTTGTCATAGCTAAGCTCTCGCCTATCATGTTGTGATGTAGACAGAACTTTTTGTTTTAACCCCACTAGCCTGTAAACAAATTGTTGTGCTGTTTCTCTTTCTTGCTGGGTAGCATTGCTAAGGTCCTGAAATAACTCATTACCACTTCGTTCTCTCATATGTGACTTCAAAAACCTTTTCAATTCAGCAACAGTAAGATCATCTTTGTCAGTCAACATATCTTTAAAATTACCAGGTTTGATTATTCTCAACACTGTGCGTATAATTTCAGATTCAGGGAATTTTTCTGTTAGACCCTCGTCAATTTGTCTGCACACGCTACTGTAACTCATGTCCGAACCATGATCTGAAATTACACCACCATGCATTTTAAATTCTCTATGTGGCAATAAAGCAACAACATCAGTTAATCTCACCACCTCCGATACCTGTTCAGTCCTTGCAGTCCCACTACTTATTTTTTTTGCAGCGGTTGCAATGTCCACAGTTGGTGTACTTTCCTTGTTAAGTTTTAGTTCATTGATCTTGTCTTGGATGATGAGTAGGTAAGACATACCTTGATCTTCCAACTTTTCCAGCTGATCACTTCTCAAGTAGCCTTTAATAAATTCAACAAGTTCCATTTCGTTGGTACCAGTCACTGATGGAACGTCCACGTCTCTTTCATCTCCCAGCGTAATAGCAAGGCTATGCAGCTGTTCTTCATTAAGCAGATGAATTTGTTTCCGGATATCCCACATCAGCGCACGATGAGGAGACGCCATCTCTGTTGCAATCTGAAGACTTGCACTCACGAGGCAGACGACATTCACGACTCTCCTTGTAGCTCTGTAGCAGGCTCACGCTTGTCTCGCGCTTCCTTCTCACTGGTAACACAACGAATCCCGGCACACGAGCCCCCAAAATGTTACCGGCCTCAAAATGTGAATTAAGAGAGCCGATGATTGTAGACGCGATGAGATAAGGTGATCAGCTTGGCGTGGACTGCAAAGAATCACACAAACAGCATGAGATATGACCACTGACTTTATGGCTGGAAGTAGTTAAATTTTTACATAACAATACATCTTTTACATTTTTATAGTCACATGTTTATAAACATTAACAATATATATAATACAGATTTTAACTAAAGTATTTTAAAACGTAGTTATAACAATGAACATTACTAAATTTAATAACATATATATCCCTGTTATTCAGTGTTATAGATAATTATCTTTATCTCTCTGGTACACTTTAAGTGTGCAATAATCATACTAGCAATGCATTGCTTTAATACAAATATTTTCATGGTAGTACTCTTTTTTAACCACTAGATGGTGCACATTGCATGTCTGTATGATGCAATACATAAGCTTTACATACAATAGGTTTTTTTTCTATATTAAATAACAGAAAACATGTGCTTCTATAAATCTATGCCATTTTCAAGAAATCAGGTTTAAATATACCTATTTAGAACGGTTTAGTGTTTATCATAGACAAATGACTAATGCAGTATTTTCATGTTCCCATGCACCTTTCACCTGTTTCTGACACATGCTGTTTTAAACTTCTAATTACAGCAAAACTATAGCATAAAATCTGCTGAGACTTTTTCTGCATCTGCTCAAGATGTTTAGGAATCTTTCTATCACAGGTTAATACAGATTAGGAACAATTTAGAGTACATACCTGCAAAGAATCACACAAACAGCATGAGATATGACCACTGACTTTATGGCTGGAAGTAGTTTAATTTCCAGTCACATGGTGTGTGGCCTTATATAGACTCTGTTTGTGTACCTTCTCTGCCATCTACTGGTTATTAATAGAATAGAAGGGAGATGTTTAGAAATATAAAAAAAAAAATGAATATGTACTTTGCTTTGGGGTGTCTGTTTTGTGACCATATAAACCCCAGTCCGTCACACATGTTCCATTTCTAAAGTCTGTCAGACTTTTGCGAATCAAAAGTCCGTTGCAGCCCACACACGATCGAATAGTCTGCTGGAATCATTCCGTCAGACTTTGGATGTTGAAAAGTCCGCTCGTGTGTACGGGGCTTTACAGAAAAACTTTAAATCATTTTAAACTTTAAATAATAATGGTTGGAAAAATAGATATTAAAAGGAAGCAGGGAAAGTATAGCTATAGGGGCATGGGGATAAAAGCGATAACTAGGAATAATTCTGTTAAACAAATGACGTGTACACACGACCAGACTTTCTGGCAGACTAGGTCCGACGGTCTTCCTGACGGACTTTCAGTGGAGTTCCGACAGACCATCCTGACAAACGAACTTGGTCACAAACGAACGGACTAAGTTTGTTCGAAAGTCCGTTCGTTTTGAATGTGATGACGTACGACGGGACTAAAAAAGGAGGTTCAATAGCCAATAGCTTCCCTTGCGTCGTATTTGGCCGTCGGACCAGCATACAGACAAACGGTTTTCCCGATAGGAATCGAGTCTGTCGGACAGATTTGAAACATATTCTATTTCTAGGTACGTCTGATTTTTTTATGTGAAAAACGATCAGATTAGCCCACACAAAATCGGATTGTCCGACGGACTGATTCCATCGGACCTAGAGTGCCGGAAAGTTCGGTCTTGTGTACGTGGCATTAGGGTTTGGCAGGGTTTAATTAAAATTAAAGAAAAATAAACTTTTTTTTTGTACTTGTAAGGTTGCTATAATCATATGCAGGTAGAAGCTCATCCCTTTAGGACTCATTCTCACCAGCAAGCCACATTGAATGCATGCCTGCTGGTGTGCAGTTGAATTAAAAAGTGACTATGCGCTGATCCTGGCACATTGCATTGTTTTTTGATTTTTTCTCTTTTAAGAACACTTATTGTAATGCCACAGGCTCAGGGCTGAGGAAGTCATGTGATCGATGACACAACGCATTGGGAGGAGCCGGTTGATGTAATTTCCGGTCCCGGCTGAGACTGGAAAAGTGTACTTCTGATGATTCTCTGGTGAATTTTCTACATTGGCTACTATTTGTTTTTAATATAAGGCACTATTTTTTTAATAGATGTACTGCTTAAAATGACTACACTGTGAGGTTATTTCTACTATTTATGGCCATCTTGGATCGCAGGAGAGGAGGTTGTAGCAATCCACTAGGAAGCATTAATAGCCACCAAAGTGCTGCTAGTTATATGTGAGTCTTGAGGAAGAGAGAGTATACATACAGCCACCAGTTTGAGAGGTATTAATAACCATCATGTGCTACTAGATCTGTTTGGTCTTCTCCTGAGGTGAGGTGCTGGAGCATACAGGGTGAAAATTGGATGGTACAAGGGAGTATGTCCACATTTACACAAGGAACTGGATTTCTATGCATTGTGATCATTGTTTTAATTTCTTCACCTCTATATTCATTTGGATATTCGCCTGTGTAATGGAAGAACATTTATTTTAATGATGAACTTTATTTATCCATGATATTTTGCTATATTATGTATTACCTTCACTTATAGAAAATTCAGTTTCATATCTGCTGACAGCACTGGTTTTCTGTTTTGTTTTACCCAGTAGGGTTACTATTTACTTTTTTGGACATTTGGGATTGGCTAGCACATTAATGAATTTCAGTTCTCACTATTATTGACTATTTTACCTTAATTATTCATGAAATTTTGATTTAATATCTATTCATAATCTCCACTTATGAAATTTATGAATTTTACGTTATTCATGAAATTTTGATTTAAAGCTGAGTTCCACATAAAAATGGAACTACCACATACATACCACATTTTGGCATGTCATTTTTTTTTGGGGGGGAACCCTGTTTTTAGAGGGATCCAGCTCCCACTTCCTTCTGGGGGAACTGCGTTGCCGGAAGGAAGTTCACCTCTCCCCCCCCTGCAACCATCTGGAACACGGCAGAGGTCCCAGATGATTGCCAAGGCCAGTCACAGTGCGCAAGGTGTCTCGCAGATGCGCAGTGCGTGCCCGGCTGTGAAGCCACAGCCGTGGGTCCACAGTGACAATGTCGGCGCACTTTATGTGGAGACGCAGTTGAGTGTTGGCAGGTTCCTAATTACTGTTTATTCCCTACTTTTATTTCCTTTTATTTATTGGTTAGCGCACAAATATTTAGCTTTTTTATTTCAGTGAATGAATTAACACCCATGCGTTTGACGAGCCTAAACATGCCTAAACATATTACATGCGTTTAAAAGCATCAAGCATTTTTTCTGACAAAATTCTGCTGACAAGAGGTAAGGCATCTGGGAGACCTGGCCAAATGTCCAGTGTGCACATGGCCTAAGGCCCGCTTCACATTGAGAGCATATGTCGCATGACGTGTATAAATCAACCACGTTAGGAGCCATCCTAACTGGTCCGACTTGTGTTGGTCCAAGTTTGAAAAAGGTTCCTGCCCCTACTTTGGTCCAAATTGGGCACAATTTCAACCCATTGAATTCTATGTAAGTCACATCCAAGTCAGATCATCATCTTAACTGATCCGAGTAGAATGCAACTTGTGCTCTGAGTATCTTGAAGTGGAATCCCACGCCAATTTTTTTTAAACAAACAGCATGGGGGTTACCCCCAATTCCATACCAGGCCCTTTGAGTCTGGTATGGATCTTGAGGGGGAACCCCCCCAAAACCATACCAGACGAATTTTAACAGGAACCCCCATGCCAAAAAAAAAAACGATGTGAGATCCCCCCTAGAGTCCATACCAGACCCTTGTCCGAGCACGCAGCCCAGTAGGTCAATAAAGGAATGTGTCAAAAACCTGTGTCCTGTTTTTATATATTGTTGACACTTGTTAGGGTAAATGAGTAAGGGTACTCATAGATGCTCGCTTTCCCCCCCTTCCCCTTTCTTGACCTGCCGGGCTGTCTGCTCGGATAAGGGTCTGGTATAGATTTTGGAGGGACCACACGCCATTTTTATTTTTGACAAGGGGTTTCCCCTCAAGATTCATACCAGACAGAAAGGTCTGGTATGGTCTTGGGGGGGACCCACACTGTTTTTTTTAAATTTGGCATGGGGTTCCCCCCTCAAGATTCATAAGTCTCAAAGGACCTGGTATGGTCAGGTCAAAGTTTGATTCCAATCATTGAATTTTCATGGAAGTCAGGCGTGAAGTCGTAGGGCAAAGTCAGATCGGAAGTGGTTTAAATTCCATGTCGGAGCTGTGTGAACCCAGCCTAAATCTGCAAAAGAATGAAACAAAAGGTCAGAAGATATAAAAGTAACTTTGTGCAGCTATAGAATTTACACATCAACCCCTGGAAAAAAATAATATCTAGCAAATATATTATATGGCATATAGATAATGCCAAAAAGGGTAGGTCCAAATCTAATATATAATCAGTTAGACCACCGTACAATACACTGATGATAACATAACAAAGCATTACAAAACAAATGCAGGGAAAATAGAAATTCTACCCACAATAACATAATGAGTAAATGAGAATTCAGTGATTGTCTTTAGGAGGACAAGAAAGGTAAATTTAAAATGTAAGCCCCTGTACACACGGTCGGAGATTTCCACAACCAAATCCGTCGGATTTTGCCCGTCGGATCTTGTCCGAAACTGTTGCATACACACGGTCGGACAAAGTTGGCGAAAAATCTGATCTTTCAGAATGTGATGACGTAATTTCGTTACGATGGGACTATGTTCAGGCTAGTAGCCAATAGCTTTTATGTAGGAATTTGATCTTAGCATGCGTGGCACTTGGTCCGATCAAAATTCTCCACACATGATCGGAGTATGTCCGACCGGCCCAGTTGGTCGGGAAATATTTCCAACATGTTGGAAAATTGGGTCCGACGGATATTCCGACGGAATCAGTCCGATGCATACCACACACAGTCGGATTATCCGACGACACGGTCCGACAGGACACATTCCGACGGATTCTCCGACCATGTGTACAAGGGCTTACAGTTGTCCCCAGAGTGGAGGTAGAAGGGAAATCTTCTAATGGGATGACAGCCATCAAGCTTAAGATCTTCTTTCAATTTTGGAAGGTTTCAACGACTTCCTGTCCTATGTCTGAGACAGAAAATAAAGGAAAATCTCTCCAGAGGAGACATGTGATGGAAACAAAAAACCTGACAGAAGTTGTAACTCTTCTTCTATTCAAAACTAAAAGAAATGTTTTATCTGCATTTCTACTCAGGGCTGCTGTTAGAAACCGCATGGCCCCATAGAGCCAATGCTTCAGTTATGAATGAACACAGTCAATAATCAGTACTAATCACTCATTATGTTCATTCAGGAAAGGAAGGGGCTGACATATTTACCGGACCCTTCCCTCACTCCCTAGTCTTGAAAGATTCTATTGTGTGCCTGCAGCTGCCTTAAGGAAGGAGAAGATGGAAGCCATCAGCACTGTGGAGGTCGGGGGGAACATAGGGGGGCCTGGGCAGCAGGGGGAAATGTATGGTGCACTGGGAGTGTGGCATGGGGGGGGGGGGTTTAATTACTGGAACTGAGTCTATGGCTCTCGCTGCAGCAGCTGAAAGCCAGCAGGAAGGAGAGGAGAAGAAGCCAGATTTCAACTGCTGCAAAGAGAGCCATATAAGGGATTGGTTCCATTATTGCCCCCCTGCCGCACCAATTTCCCTCTCTGCCACATCCAATTCACATTGCTGTCTGGGCCTCCCTGCTGGCCCCAGCCCCGTGCGGAAGGACTGGTGGTACCCCCTTATCTATGGCCCTGTTTCTACTTAACGGTGTATCTAAAGAAATGTAAGAAACCTTTTTTTTCTTTAGGACAAAAAAAACCCTGTCTGTAGGTGAATGTCTATATAGATTCACTCTCGCAATTTTTTCTGTTGGCTATTAGTGCTGCAATTGAAAGCACTGGAAAATGTTGAGTTGTCACCAGAACATAAAAACAAAAAAAGCCTTCCAATGGGGACACCTGTTTCAGTGGCAAAAAAATCAAGAAGGGTATTTATCTTGTTTGTATTTTCTTGTACTTCCTGTTGTGTTTACAGGACCAGACGTCTGGGGAAATATCTAAAATGGGACACAGGTGGCAAAATAACATTCACAAGGAGGTTTAATCATTACCTACACTTTGTAAATAATTTTTCTAAAGTTTTTGCTTAAGATATATTTTACATTTAAATTTGAAATTTATATTGTCAATGCAATGTAGCACTGACTGTTTTATTGAAAGGGCTAGTTATTCGTTCTCCGCTAATCTGTAGATCACAATATAGGTTCTTTGCTGACTAGAATACAGTTTCAAGAAGTAGAGATGGCCTTGTAGTGTCCACAGCCCACGCTAAGCTTGGGCGACCTGATATGAAAATTACAACCGCTGACATCTCACTATCATGCACAATAAATAAAGCTGAGCACATTGGAAATGTCCATATCCCCCTGCAGCCAAACGCAAGATTTACACACTGCGCTGCCTTAATTTATTGCTAATCAATTAGTACGTTTTTCCAATGTAGATACTGAATCTTTGCCTGCGAAGGCACCTGGTGCTGATTTAGTGCTACAGACTTGCTCCATCAACCCCACTAATGTATTTTCTGACAGGCCTGTGCACATTTAACATATTTGCATGGCTGCGCCCTGTACAGCTATGCCGCACACAGCATGGTGATTGAAAGCGAGTCGCCTGCAGAAGGTATTTAACAAAGGCTCTATGTCATAAATAAGACAGTGGGGCATCCTGTGCGCAGGTAATGAATTTTTGTTTGTCTGCCTCTCAATAAGAGAAAAGGGCTAAACCAATACCAGAATGCTTCAGAAGCAGGCCAGTGAGCTGCTTGTACCGTTAAAGTGACACTAAATTCTACTTTAAAAAATTATATTCAACTATGTATTCTTAAAGGGGTTGTAAAGGCAGAAGTTTTTTATCTTAATGCATTATATGTGCAGCAACCCCCCTAATACTTACCTGAGCCCCATCTCTATCCAACAATGTCCACAAGTCCCTTGACCATCCAGGACTCTCCCTCCTGATTGGCTGAGACACAGCAGTGGAACTATTGGCTACCGCTGCTTTCAATCAAAGTCATTAAGCCAATCAGGAGAGAGAGAAGGCTCGGGTGCCCCCATAGAAAGCTGCTTGCTGTGGGGGCACTCGACAGGAGGGAGGGGCCAGGAGCAGTGAAGAGGGACCCAAGAAGAGGATGATCTGCACTGCTCTGTGTAAATCCACTGCACAGAGCAGGTAAGTATGGCATGTTTTTTTTCTTTATTGTACATCATGGAACACAGAGCAGCCATAATAACTAACTGGGTTATACACCACCTACAGGTGAATGGACACTGGCAAACCAAAAAAAGACAGGAATTCCTCCCCATATAACCCCTCCTACACAGGAAGTACCTCAGTTTTTCGCTAGTGTCTTGTAAGATAATAGTCATGGTTTGGAGAAGTTCTCCATGAGCTAGCTAAGAAGGTTCTTCTGGAACAGATCCTGAAGGATTTAAAGGGCTATATAATCGGATCTATCCGGATGGTGATACGCTAAAATGGATTGTACCCAAACCTCGTTATACAAGAAAATTACGAGGTATTGCCTGTAATGTGACCCTTTGGTAACTGGACCTCTCCGACTCGGACCTCAGATCAGACACGGCAACCTGCTGAATTTAAGCAACGGAGCATCGGCCGGTGTGGCTGCCCAGCACTCTCAGTGCTTTGCCACCTGGTATGGGCACTGCCCAGGACTGAAGGTAGTGAGTCCCTGGAATGCCGAACATGCTGAAAGCTTCAATCCGAGATGATATTAGTATTATCCGAGATGATCTAGTATTAGCTCCAGATACTCTAGGTGCTGAACTGGCTGCAGGGCCGATTTTGACCAATTCAGAACCCAACCCAGATGTTCCAAGAATTGAACCACCCAAGCTACATTCCGCCTCAGGTCTGGAACCATTTGATCTATCAATAGTAGATCATCCAGGTATCCTGCAACCAATATTCCCTGAGATCTTAGAACTGCCAATACCGGAGCCAATATCTTTGTGAATACCGGATGTGTTGTGGCTAAGCCGAAGGGCAGTGCCACAAACTGATAATGTTAAGGAAAAAAGAATCCCAATAATCGCAGAAAATATTGTTCTCAGTCAGCACATCCCAAATAGATTGTACAGAAAAATGGAGAGAAACCACCAATAAAACAGGACTTTATAAGTGCCTGAAAACACAAGTAACGGATATTATTACAATGTTTTATTAAACACAAAAATTATCTTGAAATATACATATAAAGCATTTAGAAAAAGGCATCATAATAACATGTTGGGATTCATTGGCGTTCAGGGCCGTAGGAATATCAGCTTGTCTGGGTCTCAAATCATCACATGTTACGTGGAATAGCAGACAGGTTCAAATTGTATTGGTAATGTAAAAAAACTTGTATACGTCTCTCCATGCTTCTGACTATGATATATTCTGTTAAATGTACATTTTAATAATATAAGTAGTAAGCGAATTAATACATTAATATGTATATGTTTTTTTTATTAGTGGGCTCTGTATAAGGTCTAGAAACCCCTGAAGAAGGGCAGGATCTGCCTGAAACAATCGTCGGGTTGGACGTGTGCTTGAGCCATTTTATGTATCATATTGTGCTGTTTGTGATTATCCATTTTTCTAAATGCTTTATATGTATATTTAAAGATAATTTTTGTATTTAATAAAATATTGTAATAATATCCGTTACTTGTGTTTTCAGTCACTTATAAAGTATCGTTTTATTGGGGGTTTCTCTCCTTTTTTCTGTACAAACTGAAAATGTTGGTCGCCCACCGCCAATTGCAGAAACCTTTGATGGGACCTGCTGGCATCCAGGTTCAACAGAAAGCTAGACAGCTTTGTGTCCAGAACTAGGGACCCACTGGCATTAGGGGCTGATGCCCTGATAATTCCGTGGGATCAGTTTTCTCTGATATATGCCTCCCCCCAATCCGGCTGTTGCCAAGGCTACTACACAGGATCTGGGAGGAGAGAAAGCCGTTAATACTAGTAGCTCCAGCCTGGCCCAGAAGGACTTAGTACACACAGATTGTAAGACTGGTGGTGGGAAACCCCTGGGTTCTTCCAGTCCATCCGGATCTGCTCTCACAAGGTCCAATATTCAATCCTGCTTTATGGTCTCTAAGTTTAACGTTTTGGCTGCTGAAACCAGGATCTTAAAGGCCTGGGGCATTTCTGGGTCAGTATTGTCTACCATGTTGAATGCTAGAAAGCCAGTTTCCAGAAGTATCTACTATAGAGTCTGGAGATCCTATATTGCCTGGTGTGAGGCCAGGAGGTGGCACCCCCATAGATATGTCATCGGGAGAGTTTTGGCTTTTCTGCGAAAAGCGGTGGATAGGAATCTGGCCTTGAGTACAATTAAGGGTAAAATCTCAGCCTTAGCAATCTTTTTTAGAGGCCTATTGCTTCTTACTCCTTAGTACGAACGTTTTTACAGGGGATGATTCATGTGCTTGCACCGGTCGGGTCGCCTTTGAGCCTATCCAGCAGAATCCTTTAGTCCTCTTGACAAGAAAATGTGTGTTCTTGGTGGCAGTGACATCAGCCAGGAGGGTGTCAGAGTTGGCGGCCCTGTCCTGTAAAGAACCTTATTTGATCTTATACCAGGATAGTGCGGTTTTGCGGCCACAACCAGAATTTTTGCCCATGGTAGTGTCCAGATGTCAGGAAAGGTTTCACCTGCTGCTGGCAATGTCAGACCTTTGGCCTGCAGTACTGATGTCCACCAGCAGGTGTCTCCTGGCAGTATGGAATTGTCAGGAAAGGTTTCACCTGCTGGTAGCACTGTCTGATCTTTGGGCCGCAGTAATTTGGTGAGTGGGGACACACGTGGGGTGTCTGGGTACACCTGAAAATTTTTCAGCAACATTTTCTCTGCATTTTCTGCACACCAGATGTGAAGCATTTCCTGCATTTTTTATTTGTGACATTCACAGTTTTATATGGACTTTATGTTTTTGTCATCACTTATTATGGGTTTTTGTTTGTAAGCGCTGTATTTATATTTTATTACTATGTCCAGGTGTCTAGCACTTTGTGTATAGCAGCTTCATTCATTTTTTTATCACCCAATTTTTTTCACACCATCAGTGCGAGTTTATATATCTAGATTATATAATTAATATTACTACCTATCTCCAAGTTCCTTTTTATATTTTGGATGCTGTTATGATCTGACTTCCTGTTAGAGGGTGGCCATGTTTGGTCTCCAGGGTCTCAAGGACTATGACATTTGTTGTGTGAAACTATTTAACTAATGACATGCAGGTAGGTTAATTGGCTTCTGTCCAAAAAATTGGCCCTAGTATATGAATGGGGACCTTGGATTGTGGGCTCCTTGAGGGTTGGGTACTGATGTGAGTGTGCAATCTACAGGGATAGGGACAATTGTAGACACTCATTCAGGTTGAACTGGATGGACTGGTGTAACTATGTAACTATGTAACTAATGTTCCAAAAAAAACGAAGTAAGGGGGAAATGAGGAGGTTCAGGAGCTCACAGATGATATTACAAGGCAAACAAATACAGAAAAAAACAATGAACAACATGAAAATACAGGGCCATTAAGTAGTGGGTGTGTATGGATTATTTGGGGAGAATTAGGATGTAGTTGAAGTTCAGTTAATTTTTCTTTTTTATGCCACATCTGCATTACATAACTTACCTGTGATGAAGAATGTCCCACATCCTGTAGAACCCTTCTCTCCAGTGTTATCTTCACAGCTCTGAACTTCTGGCACTGTGAGGTTTAGTAGCTTTGGGTCTGTAGAATGAAGATGGTGCTGTAGCACACCCCCCTTTTCTGTTCCCTAGCTAAATTGCTAAATTTCCACATCCACACTGATGAAATCCCTCCCTCTATTGTATTTTGCCAGCGCGGAGTCTTTCCATGCTTGCAGAATGCAATGGTCACTGTTGGTGGCTCACCGGCAGTGATCACATAAAAAAAGCCAAATGGCTAGTTGTACTAAAGTCAATCGATGGATCGAATTCAGTACAACCAGCCTGCCCATAGATGGATCTAATCTCGGCCAGTCCATGATGAACTGGCCAAGATTCAATCTATCTTTGGCCAGCATAAGTCACAACAATAGACAAACACAATGGGGTTTATTTACGAAAGGCAAATCCACTTTGCACTGCAAGTGCACTTGGAATTAAAGTCGCTGTAGATCTGAGGGGGACATGCAAGGAAAATAAAAAACAGCATTTTATCTTGCACATGATTGGATGATAAAATCAGCAGAGCTTCCACTCATTTCAGATCTACCCCTTATGCCCCGTACACACGAGCGGACTTTTCGACATCCAAACTCCGACGGACTGAGTCCGTCAGACTATCCGCTCGTGTGTGGGCTGCAACGGACTTTAGCTTCGCAAAAGTCTGACGGACTTTAGAAATGAAGCATGCTTCAAATTTTCCCGACGGAACTCCGCCGGACCCGGTCCCCTTCGAAAAATTCGCTCGTGTGTGTGCTACTCCGACGGACTAAAACCGACGCTAGGGCAGCTATTGGCTACTGTCTATGAACTTCCTACGTCGAATCCAGTCGTACGTCATCACGTTCGACTCCGTCTGAGTTTGGTGTGATGGTGTGTGGTCAAGTCCGTTCGGTCGAAAAGTCCGCCAGAACTCCGGCGGAACTCCGCTAGAACTCCGTCGGAAGTCTGTCAGACTTAATCCCTCTCGTGTGTACGGGGCATTAGATTTAGAGTGGTTGCACTTCCAAGTGCACTTTCAGTGCAAAGTGGATTTACCTTTCGTAAATAACCCCCAATTTGCTGATAGCACACAAATTTTATATTCTTGTGTCTTTGGGGGTTATTTACTAAAGGAAAATCCACTTTGCACTGCAAGTGCACTTGAAAGTAAAGTCGCTGTAGATCCAAGGGGTCATGCAAGGAAAATAAAAAACAGCATTTTAGCTTGCACATGATTGGATGATAAAATCAGCAGAGCTTCCCCTCATTTCAGATCTACCCCTTAGATTTAGAACGACTGCACTTCCAAGTGCACTTGCAGTGCAAAGTGGATTTGCCTTTCATAAATAACACCCTTTAACTAACACAACCATTAGGCATTCTCAGTGCTGGAGGTAATAGTGAGTGAACCACTTGGAGTTAATAGCTAGCCTCCTTTGGCAGCAGTGACTTTAAGCGAGTGCTTTCAGTAGCTTTGGATCAGACCTACACAATGTTCAGAAGGAATTTTTGATCTTTCCTCTTTACAAAACTGATTCAGCTCAGACACATTTGTAGGATGTCTGGTGTGAACAGCTCTCTTGAGGTCATTCCCTGACACCTCCATGGGGTTAATGTCTAGGCTCTGACTGGGCAACTCCAAAAGGCATATTTTCTTTTTCTGAAGCCATTCTGTGGTGGAATTATTTGGATGCTTAGGGTCATTGTCCATCACCCAGCTTCAACTGATGGACAGCCATCCTGACATTATCCTATAAGATATTTTGGTAAACTTGGGAATTCATTTTTCCCTCGATGATGACAAGTGGTCCAGGTCCTGAGTAAACAGAAAAATGATTTTTTTTTGTTTCAAATCGATTCGTTATGTTACTAATTTCATTTCGTTGATCCGTTTCGGAATTAATTTCGTTTTGTTTAATATCGTTTTTATTATTCGTTTTCTAATGATTTACAAATTTTCAGAACGATTCAAATGCAAATCGGTCGAAAAAAGATCAACCGATTCAAATTCTGTATGAAGAATAGCTGGTTGTTAAGGAGCAGGCCGGGAAGCCATCCGCATGTCATTAAAAACTGATGACTCATCAGCTGTCAGTGTACTTCCCGCTGAGAGCTGAAACGTAAACAAAAGAATGCTGGTAATAGAAGATTCAGAACAAAACAGTGTGGGATCCTCTCCTCCAATCCATACCAGGCCCTTCAGGTCTAAAAATGTTGGTGAATGGGTAGAGGTAGTAGAACCCCATAATCATTCACATTGGGGGGGCCTCTTGTTTAGGAGGCTTTGAGAGCTTCAAGATTCCGATAAGCCCAGGCAGAACCCCACGCAGGGTTGTGGGGAAGAGGCTATTGTCCCCATCAACATGGCGCTGCCCCTCCTACCCCAAAGCACCCCCTTTGTTGCAGGCATGTGGCCTGGTATGGTTTGGGGGGGCGCTCACTTGTCCCTCCCCCTTTCCTGGCCTGCTGGGTTGCATGCTCAGATAAGGGTCTGGTATCTATTTTGGGAGGAACCCATGCTATTTTTTAAATTTATTTGGGCCCTTAAAATCCATAACAGACCCAAAGGACCTGGTACAGATTGGGGGGGGGGGGTAGACCTCACGCTGTTTTCTCTCTGTATTTTCTATTGCCAGCATTCTTTTGTTTACATTTTAGCTCTCATTGGGGAGGCCCGCTGACAGCTGATGAGTCAGCAGTTGTTAAGGACATGGTGGCCGGCTTCCAGCTATTCTTCATACAGAATTAGAATCGGTTGATCATTTTTCCACCAATCTGAATTAGAATTGTCCTGAAAATTTGGAATTCCTTAGAAAACGAATAAACAAAATGAATTTCAGCTAAATTTGTTACTATTTCATTCAGAGATCCGAATCTCCGAATAACCAACAATGTGTCCAAATTTATATTCAGACCAAAACAAATTGCACATCTAGTCCTGAGACAACAAAGCAATTCCACATCATGGTATTCCCTCCACCATACTTCACTGTTGGGATGATGTTTTAATGTTGGTAAGCTGTACCCTTTGCTGCATACATAGCACTGAATTCCCAAACAATAACATTTTTATTTCATCAGTCCACAAAACATTTTCCAGTAGAGTTGCTGTTTTCCAAGGTGTTGTTTGCCAAACTTCAGTTGCGTAACAATGTTTTTTTTGGAGAGCAGGCTTCCTCCGTAGTGTTTTGCCATGGACATCCTATCTATTCAAAGACTTACGCATTGTAGACTAATGAACAGGGATGATTGCTAGTTCCAGCGATGTCTTCAAGCCTTTTACTCATGAATTCTTCTTTACCTCATTGAGGATTCTGCATTGTGCCTTGGGAGTCATCTTTGCCAGGTGCCCACTTCTAGGAAGAGTAGCCAGAGTACTAAACTGTCTCCATTTATAGACAATTTGTCTGACTTTCTACCTAAACAATTTGGGATCGATTTGTATCCCTTCCCAGACTTATGCAGACTTTTCATCATTTGCCCTCAAAGAGCTCTTTTTTGGGAGGCATGGTTTATCTCAGCTGATGCTTTTTTTGAACCGCAATCCTAAGGATATGTATATAAATCTAGGTCTAGGAGTTCAGAAATCATAAAAATGTACTATGTTGCCATTAATCATCTTACTGATGCAATTCATAGCAAAAATAAAAAAGTTCCTCAGGGAGTTGCATAATGGACATATATCTACATTTAAAATAAAATAAAAACATAATAATAAAGCCCCGTACACACGAGCGGACTTTTCAACATCCAAAGTCTGACGGAATGATTCCGGCAGACTATTCGATCGTGTGTGGGCTGCAACGGACTTTTGATTCGCAAAAGTCTGACAGACTTTAGAAATGGAACATGCTTCAAATTTTTCCGCCAGAACTCTGCCGGACCCAGTTCCTACCGAAAAATTCGCTCGTGTGTATGCTATTCCGACGGACTAAAACCGACGCTAGGGCAGCTATTGGCTACTGGCTATGAACTTCCTTATTCGAGTCCAGTCGTACGTCATCACGTTCGAATCCGTCGGAGTTTGGTGTGATTGTGTGTGGCCAAATCCGCTCATTCGGAAAGTCCGTCAGAACTCTGTCAGAACTCTGTCAGAACTCCGGCAGAACTCCTTCGGAAGTCTGTCGGACATAAGTCTGGTCGTGTGTACGCGGCAGAAGAAAGCCCAATAACACCCCCCCCCCCTCTTTACACCCCCCCCCAAAAAAAAAAAAATCTACGGTGTAATGTATGTTGTATAATAGCATTTAAATTAAAAAAAATAACATAATATAATATATCATCATAAAAAAATAATATGACCTAAAAAAAAAACATTTAAAACAGCTTTTATATAAATTACTCTTGCACCAGCACCCATGCATCAATAAAAATGGGGTCTAGTCAGCACCCTGTGACTGAACCAATAAAATGTCCAGCCAGATGGCAATTAGAGGTAACTATTACCATAGAATACCCAAGGGTTTATCTCAGGTCATGTTAAATAAAAAATGTAAGGTCTATATAGTGCCAAGCTGTTTTCATAGGCTGCATCTCAAATCCTTCACCAGCATTAAAAGTCCTTGGCTACTGCAAAAAATAACAGGGAGCAAAACTGGACAGCAATGTCAAAGATGTATTGATTAAAGTGGGTAGTAGGCGCAAAGGCAAACACACAAACATAGATTAAAAAAAAAGGCTTTTGTTTAAAAAGTTTTTTGAGAAAGTCTCATGGAGGAAGTCCATACACTTGTGTCAGCTACTAATCAAGAGCGCAGCCCACTCTGTAGTAAACGATAAAAAGAAGAAACAGAAGTGCCACTAAGTGTAGTATTAGGTACACACGGTGCCATTTTTTGTCATAGTCTCTGCCACAGACTTGGATGTAACTGAGGGACGTAGACAAATTTAGAGAACTATCATACGGTGCCAGTATCTCTCAGCCGTTCCGGCGATACCGTAGGAAATATAGATCCACAAAGTGTTCTCCAACTGAGCCTCCAGGCTCCTTCATAGAAGCCAGCCTTGCGTATGGCCTTCTCCTGAAGAGTCCTCCTCTGGATGCTTCTCCAGTTGCTGGGCCTCTCCTCAGATGAGACAGCACCGGACCACCCCTGGATCATTAGGACCTCAAATCCATTCAGGCCTGTCCCTGCAGTTGCTTTGCCTCAGGCTATCCAGCCCCGAGGCTCGGAATTGCATGGATCCGCACCCCATGCCAGGAGGGCCATGGGGGCTGGTAAGGAGGACCAGGACTAAACAGACAGAAAATATCTTCTGGACCAGAACTCCGAAGCACGTGATCACAGTACCTTAAATACCACCTCCCAGAATGCACAGCAAGAAAACACTCCCACTGGGCTGGTTCCGAGAAAAGAATGGCACTCAATACACCCAACTAGACTGTGTTCTACCACTTGCTGGTGGTGACAGCGACACCTGCAGCCAAGGAGAGCTCAGTGCAATCCAGCTAGACTGGTACTGAAACCATAATTTAGCAAAATTAGCCCCAAAACCCAACTGTGGTTTTAGGAATATAAATTTTTCAAAACATATAGCGCATGCTCATCAGGAGCTGGTGCTACATACTCCTCCCTCCCATTTAGACAATGTCCTCATCGTCTGAGAAAGAAAGAAAAAAAAACACTTTAGTCCTAGAAAAATTTTAAGTACCTGAACTTTAAGGTTGGAGTGGGAAATGGGAAGGAAACACAGAAACATTGAACATTGAACAGAAACATTGAATGTAATACTCTTAACTGTTTACACAAGCAGGTTACATATTATACAAACCAATTCCTGACTATCTACACCACCCACTCTCCGGTAGCTTGCTAGACGCTCTTGGTGACTCCTGCAAAGAAAACACACAAAAACAACAAAATACACATTACTGCTATATTTTTAGAAGGCAGAGTCTCATCCTCATCCAACAATGAGACTCTCTCTCCTTACTGCTGAAAATTTACATGCTAGCGAGGAAGACCAACCCATTTTTTTGCAGACCCACACCACCACACCATTTAATAATGCTTAAAGTGAAACAATAAAAGTGAAACGTTCCTTTAAATTTCATACCTGGGGGGTGTCTGTTGTATGCCTGTAAAGTGGCGCATGTTTCCTGTGTTTACAACGTTCCCTGCACAAAATGACATTTCTAAAGGAAAAAAAGCCATTTAAAAGTACTTGTGGCTATAATGAATTGTTGGTCCCGGCAATACACATAAAAGCCATTGAAAAAAATGGCATGGGATTCCCCCACAGTCCATTACCAGGCCCTTTGAGTCTGGTATGAACATTAAGGGGAAAACCCATACCAAAATCTAAAAAAAAATAGTGTGGGGGTCCCCCCAAATTCCATACCAAACCCTGGTATGGATATTAAAGGGAACCCCACACCAAAATGTAAAAAAATTGCATGGGGGTCCCCCTCAAAGTCCGTACCAGACCCTTAGGGGGAACCCCGGGCCAAATTAAAAAAAAAATGGCGTGGGGGTCCCCCCAAAACTCCAAACCAGACCCTTATCTGAGCATGCAACCTGGCAGGCTGCAGGAAAAGAGGGGGGATGAGAGAGCCTCCCCCTCCTGAACCGTACCAGATAATATGCCCTCAACATGGGGTGGGTGCTTTGGGGTAGACAAGGGCCTCATCCCCACAACCCTTGCCTGGTGGTTGTGGGGGTCTGCGGGCGGGGGGCTTATTGGAATCTGGAAGCCTCTTTTAACAAGGGGACCCCCAGATCTGCCCCCCCTGTGTGAAAAGGCAACGGGGTACAAATGTACCCCTACCATTTCACGAAAAAAGTGTCAAAATGGTAAAAATTACAAGACACGGCTTGGAACAAGTCTTTTTTTAAAAATAAAAAAATAAAAATGTCCCACAAAGTCCATTCATCTTTTCTCGCTCCGATGGACCGAAAAAGAAAGAAGCTGCGACTGACCCGCCTCCATGGGAGGCTCCCGCAGGTGAAATTTTTTTTATAACTGAGGGTGGGGCCACACGGTGACATCCTCGGGTGACCCCACCCCTCTCTCATGCACGGGGACTTCCCTATGGCTTCCCAGTAGCGTCAGAGGGGGGCAGGGTCACCCGGCTACTTTATGTTGAGGGCATGTGGCCTGGTACGGTTTAGGAGGGGGGGGGGTCGCTCTCTCACCCCCTCTCTTTTCCTGTGGCCTGCCAGGTTGCGTGCTTGGATAAGGGTTTGGTATGGATTTTTGGGGGGACCCCTACGCCATTTATTTTCAATTTTGGTGCAGGGTTCCCCTTAAAATCCATACCAGACCTGAAGGGCCTGATATGGAATTTGGGGGGATCCCCACGGATTTTTTCTAATGATTTTCATCTATATTGCTGGGACCCAACAATACATTACAGCCGCAAGTAGTTTTAAATTACATTTTTGCCTTTAGAAATGTCATTTTTCTGTGGTTTTGTTCTAAACACGGAAAAAATGCGCTACTTTACAAGTATACTAAGTACGCCCCACAGGCACGATATTTAAAGGAATATTTCATTTTTATTGTTTCACTTTAAGCATTATTAAAATCACTGCTCCCGAAAAAACTGACGTTTTTTGAAACTTTTTTTGTCATTGATGCCTGTCTATTAGGCAGGATTCGGGCCCCCAAATACTTTTTATGGTAATAACTTGCATATAAGTCTTTAAAATGAGCACTTTTGATTTTTCACATTCATGTCTCATAGACTTTAACAGTGGTCGCGTGTTTGAACAAATTTTTTGCCTGTTTGCATGTTCTGCTGCAAACCGACTGGGGGGGTATTCAGCTCATCCTTACTGTTCACAAGGTTTAGGAGTGTGTCTATGTGGATGTTTGACCATTCTTCCAGAAACGCATTTGTGACAGTAGGCACTGATGTGGATGAGAAGGCCTGGTTCGCAGTCTCCATTCATCCTAAAAGTGTTCTGTAAGGTTGAGGTCAGGATTCTGTACAGGCCAGCCAAGTTCCTCCACTCCAAACTTGCTCATCCATGTCTTTATGGACCTTGCTTTATGCACTGGTGCTCAGTCATGTTGGAACAGGTAGGGGCCATCCCCAAACTGTTCCCACAAAGTTGGGAGAATGAAATTGTCCAAAATGTCTTGGTATGCTGATGCTATAAGCCCTTGTACACACGGTCGGACATTCCGACAACCAAATCCGTCGGATTTTGTCCGATCGATTTTGTCCGAAACTGTTGCATACACACAGTCGGACAAAGTTGTCAGAAAATCCAATCGTACTTAACGTGATAACGTTATTTCGTTAGGATGGGACTACGTTCAGGCTAGTAGCCAATAGCTTTGGTTTAGGAATTTGATCTGAGCATGCGTGTCCGATCGGAAATTCTCTACACATGATCGGACAAAGTCTGATCGGATCATGTTGTCGGAAAATTTTATAGACCAGTTGGAAAACTTGGTCCGTTGGATACTCCGACGGAAACAGTCCGATGGAGCCCACACACAGTTGGATTATCCGACAACACGGTCCGATCGGACACTTTCCGTCGGAATGTCCGACCGCGTGTACAAGGGCTAAGAGTTTCCATCACTGGAACTAAGGGGCCAAGCCTAACCCCTGAATAAAAACCACACACCATAATCCCCTCTCCACCAAATTAATTGGACCAGTGCATGAAACAAGGTCCATAAAGACATGTATGAGCGAGTTTTGGGTGGAGGAACTTGACTGACATGCACAGTCCTGACCTAAACCTGATAGAACACCTTTGGGATAAATTAGCAGAGAGACTGTGAGCCAAGCCTTTTCGCCCAAATCAGTGCCTAACCTCACAAATGAGCTTCTGGAAGAATGGTCAAACAGTCCCATAGACACACTCTTCAACTCTTCTGGGAAGGCTGTCCACAAGGTTTAGAACTGCAAAGGTTGAGCCAACTCAATTTTGAACCCTACAGACTATGACTGGGATGCCATAAAGTTCATGTAAAGGCAGGTGTCCCAATACTTTGGACAATATAGTATATTATAGTTACAGGGAAGCATATACATTTTAAAATGGCAGAGACATAGGCCCTGAGTATTATATACACAGGGTAAAGAAAAAAGATTTCTTTTTGGCAAAGACTTGAAATGGTTTCCCATTCCAGGGACCAAAATTCCCAAGGGCAAATCTTCAAAACCAGATTTGTCCCAGGCATACAGTAAACCCTTTTAATTCTGTCTGCAGAAAGATTAGTATAAACATGTTCACGTTTCTTCAGAAAGTTGTAGATTCTTTCTCCCTATACTACATGGAATTAGTTGTATAGGGAAGGAGTACACTCACTGCACATTAATGGGGCATTCAGCTTTAAATACCAGGCTAATCTTCCCTTGTTTACACAGTTCCCACCATTATCAAGTTAATCCCAATACACAGCACAGAATCTCATTTGCCCAGAACTCTCATTAACCTACAGAAGAACCCAATTCCAGAAATAAAACAACATATATTAACCACTCAAACCTCAGGAAGGTTGCTCATGTTGCAGAAGACCAGGATAAAGGATAAGGTTAATAACTAATGAATAGTCAAGATGATTATTATACGTGCTTTATTTTTCTTTTACGTTACTGAACTCTTTTTGGAGTAAGATTGTATAGTGGCTGAGTCAAGTTCACATTTTTATTTTTTTTCCAACATGTACCGTATATACTCGAGTATAGGCCGACCCGAATATAAGCCGAGGCCCCCAATTTACCCCCAAAAAAACTGGCAAACTTATTGACTCGTGTATAAGCCGAGGGTGAGACATGCCTGTCCATCCCTGTGTGTGTGTCCGTCCATCCCTGTGTGTCCGTCCATCCCTGTGTGTCCGTCCATCCCTGTGTGTCCGTCCATCCATCCCTGTGTGTGTGTGTGTCCATCCACCCATCCATCCCTGTGTGTGTGTGTGTGTCCATCCATCCATCCATCCCTGTGTGTGTGTGTGTCCATCCATCCCTGTGTGTGTGTGTCTCCATCCATCCATCCATCCCTGTGTGTGTGTGTCTCCATCCATCCATCCATCCCTGTGTGTGTGTGTGTCCATCCATCCATCCATCCCTGTGTGTGTGTGTCCATGTGTGTGTGTGTGTGTGTGTGTGTGTGTGTGTGTGTCCAGCCTACCTGTGTCCCGAGCCCGTGCCTTGCCTCCGTCCCGTGCCGTGCCTTGCCTCCTTGCCTCCGTCCCGTGCCGTGCCTTGCCTCCGTCCCGTGCCGTGCCTTGCCTCCGTCCCGTGCCGTGCCTTGCCTCCTTGCCTCCGTCCCGTGCCGTGCCTTGCCTCCGTCCCGTGTCGTGCCTTGCCTCCGTCCCGTCCCGTCCCGTGTCGTGCCTTGCCTCCGTCCCGTGCCTTGCCAGGATCGCCGCTCTTCGTCGGCGCCTCGGCGGCCATTCTATCCTTCAAACGCCGCGCCTCCGCCTCCGCCTTCGCCTGTGATAGGCGGAACACTGAATTTCCCAGCAGCCTGTGTTCCGCCTATCACGGACATCGTCTCATCCTCGTCCGTAGTACGAGGATGAGACGATGTCCGTGATAGGCGGAACACAGGCTGCTGGGAAATTCAGTGTTCCGCCTATCACAGGCGAAGGCGGAGGCGGAGGCGCGGCGTTTGAAGGATAGAATGTCCACTGTCTGTCTGCTCGACACGCTGATCGAGCAGGCAGACAGCGATGACTCGAGTATAAGCCGAGGGGGGCACTTTCAGCCTCAAAAAAGAGGCTGAAAATCTCGGCTTATACTAGAGTATATACGGTAACTGACCCTTTGTGGTGTCTATTTGTCCTTTCTTGTGTCTGGTTACCCAGAGCTGATCAAGAGGTATTCAGCTATCATTATAACTGCTTTGTAGAGCAAAGTAGTCACCTTTTTCCTGAGCTCACATGCAGCTTGATACATCAGTTATTTAGTCACAGTGTGCTTTGGGGCTTCGTCTCATTCATCATCCTCGCATCAGTTACAGTGTATTTGATAAATTACAATATCATATATCATTTTTACAGTCCAGCATATACATTTTTCAATGGCATTTTACACTAGCAAAGTGTACTTAATAAAGTGTCCCGTGAGTGTAGAGTAATCAGGACTTCCTCTTGCTAGTGACCCCTCTAGTGATGTGTCCTGGAATTCTATTCACTTTTTTCACTGCATCACCACTAGGGATGAGCTTGGTGTTCAAGTCGAATCCATGTTCGACTAGAACACCGGCTGTTCGCCCGTTTGGCGAAGCCAGAACTCTGTGGGCCATTCGCGCCAAATTTGTGTGGTGCTCACGGCCCACAATGCACTGCGCCATCGCAGTGCATTGCTGGCTCATGATTGGCCAAGCATGCACTGTGACCCCACATGCTTAGTCAATCACAGCGCCGGCAGCGAGGAGAGCCATAATTGGCCACAGGCAAGATGCCTGTGGCCAATTATAGCTCAGGGGGTTTAGTACACGCCCCACACTATATAAGGTCGCCAGCGTGGCGGCCTTGTGTAGTGTGTTCCGGCGTCTGTAGGAGTTAGAGGGTGTTGTGTGCCTCCAGCGCAGTATACACCTGTATCTACCCTTTATTGCTGTTTTTCTCTAATACAGTCATCCGCAGGAGTTAGTGGTTGTTGTGTGCCTCCAGCGCATTATATACCGGTATCTACCCTTTATTGCTGTTGTTCTCTAATACAGCCATCTGCCAGGAGTTAGTGGGTGTTGTTTGCCTCCAGCACAGCATACTGCCAGGTTTGCTCCAGTGATGAAGAGGGAGGGGATGATGAGGTCACTGACTCCACGTGGGTGCCTGACAGGAGAGAGAAGGAGGAGGAGGATGCACATCTCCAACGAGGCAGGATGCCCTACGGGGGCCAACTTAGGGGCAGCACACCGACTGAATCACACCGCAGAGCTCCGCCTGTGCAGGGTGCTACCTCTGCGCATTATTCCAAAAGTTCTTTGGTGTGGGCCTTTTTTGAGATGAGTGCATCAGATCGCACCACTGTTATTTGCAACATATGTCTTAAGCGTATCTCGCGTGGCCAAAACATTAGCCGCTTGGGCACCACATGCTTGACCAGACATATGTTGACCTGCCATGCAGCTCGTTGGCAAGCGTACCTTAAAGACCCACACCAAAGAACAAAGCGGACCTCTCCTTGCTCCTCATCAGCTGGGATCTCCAACCCCACTAGACCTTCAGTCCTCTCTGAAACCTGCAGTGAGAGGAAGGAAGGTGTATAATTAGGTGTGTCACAGCCAAGTACTTGCGGGCACTCTGCTAGCAGTACACCTATGTGCGATTGTAGCAGGCAAATTTCCCTGCACTAGCTGCTGGACCATCGAAAGAAGTTCACTCCCAGCCATCCACATGCCCAGCAGTTGAATGCTAGCTTGGCTAAATTGCTAGCACTTCAACTGCAGCCTTTTCAGTTGGTAGACTCGGCCCCCTTCCGAGTTTGTGCAATGTGGCAGGTCCCCAAACGCCACTTTTTCTCACGGAAGGCGATTCCGGCCCTCTACCGCCATGTGGAAGGCAATGTCCTTGCCTCGCTGGACAGGGCGGTTAGCGGTAAGGTGCATATTACCGCTGACTCAAGGTCCAGCCGGCATGGACAGGGACGTTACCTATCTTTCACGGCCCATTGGGTCACTCTTCTGGCAGCTGGGAAGGATGCAGGATAAGGTGCAGTAGTGTTGGAGGTTGTTGCACCACCACGCCTCCAAAATGCTACTACTGGTTGTGACACACCTCTCTCCTCCACCCCCTCCTCTTCTTCTTCCTCCATGGCCTCTTCCAGTGCTCTGTCCTTGGAACCAGAGGTGCTCCGTAGGCATTCAAGGGGCTACGCAAGTACACAGGCAAAAAGATACCATGCTGTGCTTCCACTGGTTTGTTTGGGGGACAGGAGCCACACTGGGGCAGATATTTTGTCAGCTCTGCAGGGGCAGGCCGAGAGGTGATTGACACCACACCAGCTTATGCCAGGAATGGTGGTTTGTGACAATGGCACCAACCTCCTCTTCGCCCTCCGACAGGGGCAACTGACCCCTGTGCCCCGTGTGGCTCATGTACTTAACCTGGTGGTGCAGCGGTTCTTGGGCAGGTACCTGGGCTTACAGGATGTCCTGAAGCAGGCCAGGAAAGTCTGTGTGCATTTCCGCCGATCATTTCATGCCAGTGCTCGGCTGGCTGAGCTTCAAGAGAAGTTGAACCTGCCCAAGAATCACCTTATATGTGATATGCCCACCAGGTGGAACTCAACGTTGGCCATGCTGCAGCGGCTGCACACGCAGCAGAGGGCCATCAATGAGTACCTCTGCGACTACGGCACCAGGACAGAGTCAGGGGAGCTTGTTTTTTTCTCACCACATCAGTGGGGCATGATCAAGGATGCATTCACTGTCCTGTCACCATTTGAGGAGGCCACAAGGATGGTGAGCAGTGACAGTGCATGCATCAGTGACACTGCACCTCTTGTCCACCTGTTGGAGCATACACTGCATGGAATAATGGACAGGGTACTTGAGGCAGAACAGAGGCAGGAAGAGGAGGACTTCCTTGCCTCTCAAGGCCCCCTTTATCCAGACAGTGTTCCTGCTGTCCCACCCATCACACAGGAAGAGGAGGAGGATTGTGTCAGCATGGAGGTGGAGCCTGGCACTCAGCAGCAGCAGTCTTGTACGGATGATTTACAGTCCCAAGAAACCCGTGGACTTGGCTGGGAGGAGGTGGCTGCAGATCATGTTGTCCTTAGTGACCCAGAGGACTCCGGACCGAATGCCTCAGCTAACCTACGCTGCATGGCCTCCCTGATCCTACAAAGCCTGCGGAAGGATCCTTGTATTCTTCGAATCAAGCAGAGGGACCATTACTGGCTGGCCACTCTCCTTGATCCACTGTACAGCAACCATCGCCAGCGTCTGATTTACATGGTGCAGGAATACTTAGGGGCAAGGTCAGACTTGGACACCTTTCCCACCGAAAATCCTCTGGCTTACTGGGTCTTGAGGATGGATCACTGGCCAGAGCTTGCACAGTATGAAATTGAGCTACTGGCCTGTCCTGCATCCAGCGTTCTTTTGGAACGCACCTTTAATGCTGCTGGTGGCTTCGTAAGCAATCACAGGGTGCGTCTGTCCACCAACTCGGTTGATCGACTGACATTCATAAAGATGAATCAGTCTTGGATCATCACCAGCTACCAAGCACCTGAAGCTGATGTAACCAAAAAATGTTTTTGGAAATGTCACATCCCTTCAAGACTGCCTATGCTGATGCTGAGTGACTGTCCTGTTATGTTGACTGACTATCCTCTTCCTCCTCAATGATCCTGCTGATAACTTGGAAGAACATTTTTGGTTCTGGGTGATGCCCCCAGCCCAATTTTTCAGCCCCTGTTTAACAGGGGCGTGTAATTACAATTTTTGATGCAATGCTTTGCAGCAGGGCTCATTCCTGCACTCCAAATAGAGTATATGGGAGAGGTTACAGTGTTGTGGCACCAGCACCAGTGCCGAAGGCCCAATTTTTCAGCCCCTGTTTAACAGGGGCGTGTAATACAATTTTTGATGCAATGCTTTGCAGCAGGGCTCATTCCTGCACTTCAACTAGAGTATCTGGGAGAGGTTGCAGTGTTGTGGCACCAGCAAGCAGTGCCTAAGGCCCAATTTTTCAGCCCCTGTTTAACAGGGGCATGTAATTACAATTATTGATATAATATTTCACAGTAGGACCCGTTCCTGCACCCACCGAGAGTAACTGTGAGGACTTATAGTGTTGTGGTACCTTCACCACAACCACCAAAGGCCCAATTTTTCTACTACTGTTCAACAATGCCATGTAATTACAATTCTTGATATAATCGTTCACAGCAGGGTGCTCCAGCGCCCACCAAGAGTCACTTTGAGGGCTTACAGTGTTGTGGCAACACCAACACCTTAGGCCCCCATTTCTGCAGAGCATATAGGTCAGGCACCTACTTTCAAACATCCAACTTACAAATGTCTCCTACTTGCAAATGGAAGGAGACAACAGGAAGTGAGATGAAAAAAGACGGACGGCAAAAAAAAATTATACATGGGTGATAACCCTACTAAAAAATAGATTTTTTGACTGGAGCTACACTTTAAAAATGTACCAGTTGAAAATTACAAACAGATTCTACTTAACACAACACACCTACACAATCCCTGTCTTGTTTGCACCGCCTGTATACTGCTGTTCTGAGTATATAGGGCCTGGGGGCCCCACGCCTTTCCTTTTTTTAATATGGGTACGGGGTTCCCCTTAATATCCGTACAAGACCCAAAGGGGCTGGTAATGGGCAGGGGGGGCTACCCATGCCATTTCTCTCAATGATTTTCATCCATATTGCCGAAACCAGATTTTACATTAAAACCGCAAGCAGTTTTAAATTACCTTTTTTACGTTAAATGTCAATTTGTGCAAGGACCATTCTAAACATGGGCGATCTGTCAGTCTGACACCCGGCAACTACGATCTCGGTAAAGAGTCTCCGACGGAGACTCTTTACCACGTGATCAGCCGTGTCCAATCACGGCTGATCACAGTGTAAATGGGAAGAGCCGGTGATCGGCTTTTCCTCACTCGCATCTGTCAGACGCGAGTAGAGGAGAGCCGATCGGCTGCTCCTCTGACAGGGGGGGTCTGTGCTGATCGATTATCAGCACAGCCCCCCGAGGATGCCCACACTGGACCACCAGGGATGCCACCAGACCACCAAGGAAAAGGTAATCCTCCCTAGACCACCAGGGATGCCAATGGTCAGCACAATGGATGCCAATCAGTGCCCATAATGGATGCCAATCAGTGCCCACAATGGGCATCACTGATTGGCATGCATTATTGTTTGGCACTGATTGGCATCCATTAGTACAGTATAACACCAATGCCGCCTATGAGTGCCCACCTGTGCCGCCTATGAGTGCCCACCTGTTATGAGTGCCCACCTGTGCCGCCTATGAGTGCCCACCTGTGCCGCCTATGAGTGCCCACCTGTGCCGCCTATCAGTGCCCATCCATGCCCATCTGTGCCGCCTATCCATGCCCATCTGTGCCGCCTATCCATGCCCATCTCTGCCGCCCATCCCTGCCAATCCGTGCCAGCTATCAGTGCCAATTTGTGCCACCTATCAGTGTCCATCCATGTCGCCCATCCGTGTCGCCCATCCGTGCCGCCTATCAGTGCCGCCTATCAGTGTCCATCAATGCCACCTCATCAGTGCCACTTCATTGGTGCCCATCAGTGCCGCCTTATCAGTGCCCATCAGTGTAGCCCCATCAGTGCCCATCAGTGAAGGAGAAAACTTACTTATTTACAAAGTTTTAAAACTGAAACAAAAAAAAACATTTTTTTTTTCAAAATTTTCGGTATTTTTTTATTTGTAGCGCAAAAAATAAAAACCGTAGAGGTGATCCAATACCACCAAAAGAAAGCTCTATTTGTGGGAAAAAAATGATAAAAATTTCATTTGGGTACAGTGTAGCATGACCGCGCAATTGTCATTCAAAGTGCGACAGCGCTGAAAGCTCAAAATTGGTCTGGGCAGGAAGGTGTTTAAGTGCCCTGTATTGAAGTGGTTAAAATCAATGCTCCTGAAAAAACAATTTAGGCATTGACCCATGTCCCCTGGGGCAGGAGCCAGGTCCCCAAACCCTTTTTAGGACAATATCTTGCATATTAGCCATTAAAATTAGCAATTTTTATTTTTAACGTTCGAGTCCCATAGACTTCAATAGGGTTCTAAAGTTTGCACAAATTTTCTGTCTGTTCGAAAGTTCTGGTGCGAACCGAACCTGGGGAGTGTTCGGCTCATCCCTAATCACCACACTGTTTTTCTCACTTTGCAATCATCTGAAATACGCACCCCCAAATCTTTTTCCTACATCCTGGCCAACACTGTACTCCAAAATTTACATATATATATATATATATATATATATATATATATATATATATATATATATACTTACACACAGTATCTCACAAAAGTGAGTACACCCCTCACATTTTTGTAAATATTTTATTATCTCTTTTCATGTGACAACACTGAATCAATGACACGTTGCTACAACTGGGTGTACAGCTTGTATAACAATGTACATTTGCTGACCCCTCAAAATAACTCAACACTCAGCCATTAATGTCTAAACAGCTGGCAACAAAAGTGAGTACATCCCTAAGTGAAAATTGGGCCCAAAGTGTCAATATTTTGTGTGGCCACCATTATTTTCCAGCACTGCCTTAACCCTCTTGAGCATAAATTCAACTGAGCTTCACAGGTTGCCAATTGAGTCCTCTTCCACTCCTCCATGATGACATCACAGAGCTGGTGGATGTTAGAGACCTTACACTCCTCCACATTCGGTTTGAAAATGCCCCACAGATGCTCAATAGGGTTTAGATCTGGATACATGCTTGGCCAGTCTATCACCTTTACCCTCAGCTTCTTTAACAAGGCAGTAGTCATCTTGGAGATGTTTTGGGTTGTTATCATGTTGAAATACCGCCCTGCGGCCCAGTCCCCGAAGGGAGGAGATCATGCTCTGCTTCAGTATGTCACAGTACATGTTGGCATTCATGGTTCCCTCAATGAACTGCAGCTCCCCAATGCCGGCAGCACTCATGCAGCCCCAGACCATGACACTCCCACCACCATGCTTGACTGTACGCAAGAAAGACTTGTCTTTGTACTCCTCACCTAGTTGCCGCCACACACGCCTGACACTACCTGAAGCAAATAAGTTCATCTTGGTCTCATCAGACCACAGGACATGGTTCCAGTAATCCATGCCCTTAGTCTGCTAGTCTTCAGCAAACTGAGGGCTTTCTTGTGCATTATCTTTAGAAGAGGCTTCCTTCTGGGATGACAGCCATGCAGATCAATTTGATGCCGGGCTGGACTGGGACCAAAATTTGGCCCTGGACTTCTTCATGACTGGCCCACTTTAATTTTGAGTATCCCCAACAGCATCCTCCTTACATCAGTGTGTCCCCACCAGCAGCCCCCTTCACATCAGAGTCCCCAACAGCAGCCCCCTTCACATCACAGTCCACACCAACAGCCCCCTTCACATCAGAATCCCCACCAGGAGCCCCCTTCACATTAGAGTCCCCATCAGAAGGCCCCTTCACATCAGAGTCCCCATCAGCAGCCCCCTTCACATCAGAGTCCCCATCAGCAGCCCCCTTCACATCAGAGTCCCCATCAGAAGCCCCTTCACATCAGCACCCCCTTCACATCAGAGTCCCCATCAGCAGCCCCCTTCACATCAGAGTCCCCATCAGAAGCCCCTTCACATCAGCACCCCCTTCACATCAGAGTCCCCACCAGCAGCCCCCTTCACATCAGAGTTCCCATCAAAATCCTCCTTCACATCAGAGTCCCCACCAGCAGCCCCCTTCACATCAGAGTCCCCACCAGCAGCCTCCCTTCACATCAGAGTCCCCACCAGCAGCCCCCTTCACATCAGAGTCCCCACCAGCAGCCCCCTTCACATCAGAGTCCCCATCAGCAGCCCCTTCACATCAGAGTCCCCATCAGCAGCCCCCTTCACATCAGAGTCCACATCAGCAGCCCCCTTTCACATCAGAGTCCCCATCAGCAGCCCCCTTCACATCAGAGTCCCCATCAGAAGCCCCCTTCACATCAAAGTCCCCATCAGAAGCCCCTTCACTTCATAGTCCCCACCAGCAGCCCCTTTCACATCAGAGTCCCCATCAGAATCCTCCTTCACATCAGAGTCCCCACCAGCAGCCCCTTCACATCAGAGTCCCCATCAGAATCCTCCTTCACATCAGAGTCCCCACCAGCAGCCCCTTCACATCAGAGTGTCCTCCTTCTCCTCCCCCTCCCACATATACTCCCAGTTTTGAAGGCAGATTTTCGTTCCTCTCTCCAGTCATGTGATAACAAGTGATAAGGGGAGAGAGGAAGGAAAGTCTGCTGGCTGTCTATCTCCCCCTGCAGGCTGGAGGGAGCATAATGCCTAATTCTCTCTCCAACAAGTGATGGAAGCAGCTCCTCCTGACAGGATTGAAATCGCAATCACTCACTGTCAGAGAGGAGCGGCTCCAGGACTGTGCCTGACCGGCCCACTGAGCCATTTGGCCCACCGGGAAACTCCCAGTAGTCCCAATGGCCAGTCCATGACTGATTTGATGTAGTGTGTGGCATATGGTCTGAGCACTGACAAGCTGACCCCCCACCCCTTCAACCTCTGTAGCAATGCTGACAGCATTCATACGTCTATTCCCAAACACAACTTCTGGATATAACACTCAGCAGGTGCACTCAACTTCTTTGGCCGACACTGCAGAGGCCTGTTCTGAGTTGACCTGGGGCCTTCCTTATGCCACGTACACACGACCGGACTTTTCAACATCAAAGGTCCGACGGAATAATTCCGGCAGACTATTCGATCGTGTGTGGGCTGCAGCGGACTTTTGATTTGCAAAAGTCCGACAGACTTTAGAAATGGAACGTGTTTGAAATTTTTCCGCCAGAACTCCGCCGGACCCAGTTCCTACCGAGAAATCCGCTCGTGTGTATGCTAGTCCGACAGACAAAAACTGACGCTAGGGCAGCTATTGGCTACTGGCTATGAACTTCCTTATTCTAGTCCGGTCGTACGTCATCACGTTCGAATCCGTCGGACTTTGGTGTGATTGTGTGTGGCCAAGTCCGTTCATTCGGAAAGTCCGTCAGAACTCTGTCAGAACTCCGTCGAAAGTCTGTCGGACCTAAGTCCGGTCGTGTGTACGCGGCATTAGTCTTCCTGACTCTCAAGGCTGTCAGCCATTCCCAGTCCCTTACATGGACTACAGTCTCCCCACAGGGCAGACCACTCTCCAAACACAGGCTTGTCTTCAAGCAAGCTGCTCACACTCCACCATCCTCCACACTCTACTCCCAACAGCCCCTCATTATATGGGCTGTGTGCAGGGCACACACCCTGCTCGCTATCGTCAAGACCCAGAAACAGGGTTGGAGATCCCTTCCCACCCATGACTCTCAGGGATCTCCAAACTACAGAATCCCATCCAAAACTAGCAAAACCTGGAGAAAACTGGACAGAGCAGTTTTCTCCATTTAAACGCTACACTCTGTAGTCTTGCAGTCCGCAGATATGCAAACTCTGTGTCTGTGTCTCTTTTTCCTCCAATTTCATAAGGGCAGAGCCTCGCTCTGTCACATATCTACCCCCTTTGTTTCGATCCAGAGGGAGGAACACCAGCACCCATCATGATGGTTGGGACACCTCTGTGCTGGCTGTCAGCCACATAGGCCCAACCCTTTTTCTGGGTGCGCTTCCAGGAACATTCCCCCCTGGATCTTAACAGGTCCTATATTGTCCTATACTCAGCCTTCCTCTTCTTTTGGGGTCCCTGGGCTTATTCACTTTTCTTGGGGGAACTCTGCCTTCCTTGAGCCCTCCTTTCAACTTACAAATACCCATTTTACCCTTCACCATCGTTATTTCAGGTTCAAAACAGTTTCTCTTGGTACCCACTGCAACCAAATCATTGTTTGCAGAACAAACTCTTAACAGATCACAGCTTTCCATATCATCAGTGCTTTCTAACTCAGTGTTTGTTAGAAGAAGACCTGAGGAGGGACTACATCCAACAGGACCATAGCACAGCTCCACCTCACCCGTTGTCCAACACTCCATGGGTACCTGTTCTAACAAACTACCCTGACCCAAGCATAAACCATTTTTTCCAGGTGTACACATTACATTGTTACAGCAACCAACATTAACACTTTCTCCCACAGTGTCTCCGGGCACCTTAACTTGTACCTCTGGGCCAGTGACAGAAAGCATCTCTGCTACTGCTGAGTCTATTCTGGGCCGTTCCTTCTCATGAGGCCTAGCGGGTACGGCAGTATCTGCGCCCTCTACTGACCACTGCTCAGCCGCACCTCGGACCACACCAGCAGAGATGTTTCTAGTCACCGCATCAGGCGGAGAGACCTCTGATATCTCAAGCAGTTCTCCCACGTGCCTTCCATACCAATCAATAACTAGAAGTACACTCACAGAGAATCTGGAGATCCTCCTGTGCCAAATGTTTAACCATTGGTCCCACCAATTCCACTCTTGGTCAAGGTTTCCCAGCACTGCCTGTACCACCTGGCTCCACCCATTGGTGCTACGCAGCACCACCTGGTCCAACTGCGGTGGAGATACCCAAGTATACAGTAAGTTCATCTTTACCAACTCTAGCATTTCCAGTAAGGTTTCTGTCATCTCTAAACATCCCATATCTAAACACCAGAACTTTCTAGGGTCTTTTACCCTGTCCAAGACATGGAGGGGCTCATCGACTGCAGGTTGAGAGGGTGAGACATTTGAAGAGACCTCATCCTCCTTGGACGTAACCATCATCACAGCCTGTTGCTCCCCTGGAGAGCTGTCAGACACATGTCTCACACTTATCCCTTCTGCACCTGTGTTAGTGAACCGCTGCAGGTCATTACAAGTCACACTATCACTTTGATACTCAACATTATTTAGCTGTGGGGCTGTGGACAACATATCTGCGATGCCAGTGCCCTGAACTGTTTCTTCAAACTGGAGGGCAGCAACCTTTGCATGGACCAAGACGCCCTCAACCACCGGCGGCTCTGCGATCCCCCTGTCTGGCATAGCAGTTGTGTCCACACCCTTGTAACTTAAGCTAGCCTTACCCAGCATGGCTAGCAATTGTTTGGCCCAGCTGTCCCAGTCCATTGTGGTTACCTCATGGGCGTTCCACAGCGTTGCATCACCTGCTGTAGAAGGCCGCACAGAAACCTGGGATACATTAGCTTCAACTGCACATTCGTCACTTCTATATATATCATTTTGTGACACCACACTTTTACCAATGTTGCATTGGGGTGATGCTTCGTCACCTAAAGCTTGGTGCAACACACCATTTTGAACACCTTTTTCTGGTGGCACTACAGACTCATCCAGCTTTATACACTCAGCTTTTGCAGGCTGAATTAACCCCTTGCCCACTGGGCTATACGTAGGGTTGTGGGGCTGCGCCCACACTCTCTCACTGTGTGACTCAGTCATAACATTACCAATAACATCACATTGGCCAACACTATTGTCGGCATGACCATCAATATTCTCACTACAGTTTTCTCAATTTAAACGCTACACTCTGTAGTCTTGCAGTCCGCAGATATGTAAACGGGCAGAGCCTCGCTCTGTCACAATATATATACACACACACACACACACACACCAGCCTCCTTATTAGGTACACCTTGCTAGTACCAGGTTGGATCCCATTTTGGCTTCAGAACTTCCTTAATTCTTTGTGGCATAGATTCAATGAGGTGTTGGAAACATTTCTCAGAGATTTTGGTCCATGTTGACACAATAGCACCAGGCAGTTGCAGCTGATTTTTTGCCTGCACATCCATGATGTGAATCTCCTGTTCCACCACACCCCAAAGGTGCTCTATTAGATTGAAATCTGGTGACTGTGGAGGTCATTGGAAGTACAGTGACCTCATTGTCATGTACAAGAAACCAGTGGTGAGATGATTTGAGCTTTGTGACATGGTGCATTATCCTGCTGTATGTAGCCATCAGAAGATGGGTACACTGTAGTTATAAACGGATGGACATGGTCAGCAACAATCAGTGGCGTAACTAGAACCTTCAGGGCCCCGATGCAAGAAACCATGAAGGGCCCTCCTGAACCCCAGCCAGGGCCCTTCCCTCCGAGTCCGGCGGTGGAACTCCAGGGCATGGTCACAGGTATGACCTTTGTAGGCCCTGTAGTTCCACCACTGGTATCAGTAGTTTCTTTTTATTATTTTTATTTTTAGGTGCCCCATTGGGGGACTGTCCCTAGGCAGGATGGGGTCCCTGTCCCCAGAAGAGATGAGGTCCTTTTCTCCAGGGCAGATGAAGTTACTGCCCCCAGGTGAGAAGGGGTCCCTGTCCCCAGGGGGGGTCGGGGTCCCTGTCCCCACATGAGAAGGGGTCCCTGTCCCCAGGGGGAGATGGAGGGGGTATGTAATGGTGTGTGGGGGATGGGGTCCTCTCACTTCCCATGACCAAGCTGTAGGCAGTGCACTCATCCATGTTGGCCTGGGCTCCATCCAGTGTGCTGGATGGGCGATCAGCATATCTCCCAGAAAGACCTTTCATCATCTGTGTATGACGGGGGAGGAGGGGCGCTGGCATACAAGCCTGCAGTGACCTCCGGGGAGCTCTCATAGGGCTGCACTGCATCTGTGTGCTTGAATTTTGTTTACCCGGGAAAAGTATGCAGTGCAGTATGGGCCGGACTCAGTGGGGCGGGACTCTGGCTGGGGAGAAAAGACATCGGACTGAGCAGCAATGCATGGAGCAGGAGAGGGGTACTCTGAGGAGCCGGCCGAGGATACAGGTCATGCGAGGAATGCACAACTAAAGAGCAGCCAGTGCGATTGTCGAGCATGGAGCTCTGCTAGTCACCCTCCACCTCCAGCCACCCGTGTGCATGGTTCACTGGTACCCCTAGCTGCCTATGCTGCTGCCAGCCATATGTAGAGGGGGCTGCATGGGCCCCCTGCATTACAGGGCCCAGTTGCGGTCGCGACTGCTGCACCCCCTATAGTTACGCCCCTGGCAACAATACTCAGGTAGGGCTTGGCGTTTAAATGATGCTCAATTGGTACTCCAAAGTGTGCCAAGAAAATATCCCCCTCACCATTACACCACCAACACCAGCCTGAAACATTGATACAAGGCAGGATGGATCCATGCTTTCATGTTGTTTACATCAAATTCTGGCCCTACCATCTGAATGTTGCAGCTGAAATCCAGACTCATCAGACCAGGAAACATTTTTCCACTCTATTATTGTCCAATTTTGGCGAGCCTGTGCAAATTGTAGGCTCAGTTTCCTGTTCTTAGCTGACAGGAGTGGCACTCGGTGTAGTCTTCTGCTGCTGTGGCCCATCTGCTTCAATGTTTGATGTTTTGTGCATTCATTAATGGTATTCTGTATACCTTGGTTGTAACGAGTGGATATTTGAGTTACTGTTGCCTTTCTATCATCTCAAACCACTCTGCCAATTCTCCGCTGACCTCCGACATCAACAAGGCATTTTTGTCCACACAACCATTGGATATTTCAATTTTTTTGGACCATTCTCTGTAAACCCGAGAGATGGCTGTGTGTGAAAATCCCAGTAGATCAGCAGTTTTTGAAATACTCAGACCAGCCCATCTGGGGCCAACAACCATGCCACGTTCAAAGTCACTTAAATCCCCTTTCTTGCCCATTCTGATGCTTGGTTCGAACTTCAGAAAGTCGCCTTCAACATGTGTAGAAGCCTAAATGTAAATGAGTTGCTGCCATGTGAATGCTAAATAGCAATTTGTTTTACAAAGGAATTGAACAATTTTACCTAAGAAAGTGGCCGGTGAGTGTATATATATATATATATATATATATATATATATATATATATATCATAAACATCATTATTATTTGCTATTTTCTAATCTTGGCTACAAGCTCTCATTGGTCAGAGGGGCAGGGTTGGTTGGCACTGCCATATATAGAGAGTTTGTGTATATTGTCTGGTTGTTGTTGTCATTTAGTATTGTCAGACTTCAAAAAATAAATCTGTTTTTACTGCAGCCCTGGAAGATTTTACCTCCTTAAAGCATAACTTTTGTTGAGAAAAAACATTCCCCTCTGGGGGATCTATGCAGGGCCGGATTAACATAGGGGCGTTTGGAGCTGAAGCTCCAGGCCCCCATCATATTATAGGCCCAAACACTTAAGTACATACAAAAAAGCCGGCCGCTATATATCTTCATTGCCAGGCAGCTGCATTATTAATTATAGGCCCACAGATATATGACAGACATTTCAGCCAGCTAATGTAATTGCAGCGCCGGCGCCAGCGCGGCCGGTTGATATAATTTTGCAGTTGCAGACACTGCGGTGCGCCGCCGAGGCTGAGCGTGCTCAGCTGCTCGGCAGCATCCGGCTGTAGGCGGAGCTTGACGTCCTGGCTGGCGTGACGTCATCCGGAGGCCTTCCCCAGCGTCCCGAGGCTTGCCTGGGAAAGGTGGACTGGACGGACACTTCTGTGCGGGCGCCGGGCGGTACTGTGAGCGGTGAGGCGAGCCACAATAATATCTTCATTAAGAACAGCCTGGACAGCACAATTAAGTTAAAGTAAGCCACGGGGCTAGACTCAGGCTGAAGTGGTTAACTTACATGAGGGGGGGGGCGGAGTCTATTAACTGCAACTCCATAGTGACTGTGCAAGTGTGCAGGCAACCCATCCGTGCCTATTTAGTGCATCTCATCAGTGCCAGTGCTCTCTATTAGTGCCACCTATCAGTACCACCAGTGCCCTCTATCAGTGCCACCTATCAGTGCCAGTGTCCTCTATCAGTGCCACCAATCAGTACCAGTGTCCTCTATCAGTGCCACCAATCAGTGTCAGTGTCCTCTATCAGTACCACCAATCAGTACCAGTTCCCTCTATCAGTGCCACCTATCAGTGCCAGTGTCCTCTATCAGTGCCACCAATCAGTACCAGTGCCCTCGATCAGTGCCACCTATCAGTGCCAGTGTCCTCTATCAGTGCCACCAATCAGTGCCAGTGTCCTCTATCAGTGCCACCAATCAGTGCCAGTGTCCTCTATCAGTGCCACCAATCAGTACCAGTGCCACCTATCAGTGCCAGTGTCCTCTATCAGTGCCACCTATCAGTGCCAGTGTCCTCTATCAGTGCCACCTATCAGTGCCAGTGTCCTCTATCAGTGCCACCAATCAGTACCAGTGCCCTCTATCAGTGCCACCTATCAGTGCCAGTGTCCTCTATCAGTGCCACCAATCAGTGCCAGTGTCCTCTATCAGTGCCACCAATCAGTACCAGTGCCACCTATCAGTGCCAGTGTCCTCTATCAGTGCCACCTATCAGTGCTAGTGCCCTCTATTAGTGCCACCTATCAGTACAGCTCATCAGTGCCATCCAATCAATGCCAGTGCCCCCTATCAGTGCAGCATATCAGTGCCACCTATTAGTGCCTCCTATCAGTGCTGCCTATCAATGCATCTCATCAGTGCCATCCAATCAATGCTAGTGCCACCTATCAGTGTAGCTCATCAGTGCCACCTATCAGTGCCCATTATTGCAGCTCAGCAGTGCCAGTGCCACCTATCAGTGCAGCTGATCAGCGCCGCCTATCAGTGCCACCTTGTCAGTCCCCATAAGTCCTGCTTGTCAGTGCCACCTATCAGAGCCCATCAGTGCCCATTAGTGCAGCTCATCACTGCAACTTATCATTGGCTATCAGTGCCGCCTATCAAAGCCCTGTCAGTGCCTATTAGTGCATTTAATCAGTGCCCATTACTGCAGTTCATCAGTGCCACCTATCATTGACCATCAGTGCTGCCTATCACTGCAGATCATCAGTGCCACCTATCAGTGTCAGTGTCACACATCAGTGCTGCCTATAAGTGCCCATCAGTGCCGCATAATAGTGCTGTCTCACCAGTGGCACCTTATCAGTGCCCATTAGTCCAGCTCATCAGTGCCACCTATCATTGACCATCAGTGCCACCTATCAGAGCCCTATCGGTGCTGCCCATCAGTGCAGTTTATCAGTGCCACCAATCATTGACTATCACTGCCACCTATCATTGACCATCAGTGCTGCCTGTCAGTGCAGATCATCAGTGCCACCTATCATTTACCATCAGTGCTGCCTATCAGTGCAGATTATCAGTGCCACCTATCAGTGTCAGTGCCACCCATAAGTGCCCATCATTGCCGCATAATAGTGCTGCCTCACCAGTGCCACTTTATCAGTGCCCATAAGTGCTATCTGTCAGTGACCCCTATCAGAGCCCATCAGTGCCCATTAGTGCAGCTTATCAGTGCCCACCAGTGCTGCCTATCAGTGCAAGTTTTCATTGCCCATCATTGCTGCCTATCAGTGCAGCTCATCATAGCCCATCGCTGAAGATCTGCATATCAGTGCAGATTATCAGTGCCCCATATCAGTACAGCCTCATCAGCACCCCCTTATCAATGCCCATCAGTGCTGCCTCATTTATGCCCATCAGTAAAGAATAAAAATTACTTATGGAAAAATATTATCACACACTAAGAAAAACATTTTTTTTTAAACGTGTCTTTTTTTCACGTTTAGCAAAAAATAAAAACCCTAGTGGTGTTTAAATACCACCAAAAAAAAGGTCTATTTGTGTAAAAAAATGACAAAAATCAAAACACATTAAATATTTAATTTGTTTTAACAAAAAATGTTTGTGTCTTCATTTTATTTATTTCCATAAAAAGGCCCACCGAAATCCTCAGCCCCAGGCCCATGTTGTTCTTAATCTGGCCCTGGATCTATGTACATTGCAAGGATCATAACAACCTTTGTTGCAGATTCCTACCTTTTGTTATTCTCAAAAATTCCCTGTGTGTTTGTCTGTGCCTCTGTACTAAGTGGGTCTAATGGGAGTGGTTTCATAATTAAGTGTCAGGTGTGCAGCTGCAGGGCACTAATGAGGAAATCTGCTGGGCCTCCATCCCTTTACACGGGTTCCTATTGAAAGTATCTCTCAAAAAATGACATTTCTGTTTCAGGGGATGCCAGAAATCTGACTTCAAAAGTGTCAAAAGTGTCAGTTAGGTGTCTGATTTGTCCGCCGTAATGTCGCAGTCTCACTATAAGTCACTGATCGCCGCCATTACTAGTAAAAAAATGTAAAAAAATAAAAGTTCCAAAAATATATCCCATCCCAATCAATATGCACTTATTGGGTTTTTTTTTTTTACCAAAGACATGTAGCAGAATACATATTGGCCTAAATTAGATTTTTCTATGTTATTGAATAGGTTTTATAGCAGAAAGTAAAAAAATATGTTTTTTTTAATTGTTGGTCTTTTTTTGTTTATAGCGCAAAAAATAGCGAGATCAAATGGCACCAAAAGAAAGCTCTATTTGTGGGAAAAAAGTAAATTTCATTTGGGTACAGTGTCGTACAACGGCGCAATTGTTAGTTGTAAGTAGTTGCAATTGAAAGTAACGCAGTGCCGTATCAAAAAAAATGGCCTGGTCGTGAAGGGGGGTAAACCTTCTGGATCTGAAGTGGTTAAATGCCTAATGTCCCCACCCATGGAAAACCAAACCATGGTAGGTGACACAGAATGACTCCACTTACATGTTTTGAAGCTTGTTCAAAGCTTTGCCACCACTAGATCTTGTATCCATAAAATATATCGGCAATGCCAATTTTCTATCCTCACAAGCTCACTCTAATGCCCCATACACACGGTCAGATTTTCCGACAGAAAATGTGCGGTCGGATCGTGTTGTCGGAAAATCCAACCGTGTATGGGCTCCACCGGATTTTTCCCGTCGGATTTTCCAACGCACAAAGTTTGAGAGCAGGATCTAAAATTTTCCGACAACAAAATCCGATCGCATAAATTCCGATCATGTGTAGACAATTCCGACGGACAAAGTGCCACGCATGCTCAGAATAAACTAAGAGACAAAAGCTATTGGCTACTGGACTGTTTATAGTCCCGACGTACGTGTCTGACGTCAACTCGTTCAGAGCGATCAGAAATTCCGACAACTTTGTGCGACCGTGTGTATGCAAGACAAGTTTGGGGCAAAATCCGTCGGAAAAAATCTGATGGATTTTGTGGTTGGAATGGGTATAAGAAGTTTCGTCATTCTTGGTGAGCGGCTTCCATATATGCATTTCTAAATATGTGCAATAGAGAATGTTTCTTGTATTTATGGAACAATCCAGCCCCAGCACAAAACTGAATAATATCTGCAAAAAGTGAAAAGCCATTTGCCTGCATTTATATTTATTTCTTTATTTATTTAGAGGCATTGTTTGGGATAAAAAAATAACGTTCCATTAAGATTTTAGCTTTTAGCAGGATACAAAGCCTGTCTCAGGCTACCTCCTATTTATGTGAATTTTAGATAACATAGTAGCCATTAGTTAGAAGCAAGCAGCACTTGGGCTTACATTTATTGTGGCAGCAATAACATTAGACTGTATTCCATATCATGAAAAGTAGTCAGAGTGCTCTCCCCGTCTTTTTAAAATAGGATGAAGCCTAATTTTACTGTTGCCATGACTAATGGAATCCAGAATAAAGCTTGCTTTTTACCTTTGTCCTGTGAGATGTGTACTATCTATACTGGATGCTGTGAAGGTTGGTGGGATTTTTTTAAAGGCAATGTATTTTGCTTTTGCTACGCTCAGAACTAAAAAAGAAGAAAAAAAGGCCTTTTTCTTTTTTACAGTATTGCAAATCAGGTGAAATATGTAATGTCATCACAACCATTTAAGATGTTTTTTTTTAGGATCCTCTTATAGGTTATGCTGAAAATAAAACAGTTATGTAGAGAGCTCAGTAGCTCAAGCTGAAATTTACAAGTGAATGGGTCAATGATATCACTTCCTTAGTTACTCTGATTACAAGTGAAAGTGTCCCTGTGGTCAATGCAAGTACAGGATGCAGTGAGTTACCAATGGTAATGTATACAATAGGGATGGGGCGAACACCCCCCCCCCCCCCCCCGTTCGGTTCGAACCAGAACATGCAAACAGGCAAAAAATTTGTTTGAACACGCGAACACCGTTAAAGTCTATGGGACACGAACATGAATAGTAAAAAGTTTAAAGGCTTATATGCATGGTATTGTCATAAAAAGTGTTTGGGGACCTGGGTTCTGCCCCAGGGGACATGTATCAATGCAAAAAAACTTTTAAAAACTGACGTTTTTACTGGAGCAGTGATTTTAATAATGCTTAAAGTGAAACAATAAAAGTGTAATATTCCTTTACATTTCGTACCTAGGGGGTGTCTATAGTACACCTGTAGGGGCACATGTTTCCCGTGTTTAGAAAAGTTTGACAGCAAAAGGACATTTCTAAAGGAAAAAAGGTAATTTAAAAACTACTCGCGGCTATAATTGAATTGTCTGTCTGCAATACAGATAAAAGTTCATTGATAAAAACGGCATGGGGATTTCCCCACAAGGGAACCCCGAACCAAAATTAAAAAAAAAATGTGTGTGGGTCCCCCTAAATTCCATACCAGGCCCTTCAGGATTTTTGGGGGGGAACCCAAGCCATTTTAAAAAAAAATTTTGGTGCAGGGTTCCCCTATGGATTTTGAGGGGGACCCCACGCCATTTTTCTTAAAATTTTGGCACGGGGCTCCCCTTAATATCCATACCAGACCTGAAGCGCCTGGTATGGAATTTAGGGGGACCCCCATGCATTTTTTTTTTAATTTTGGTTCGGGGTTCCCTTGGGGAAACCAGTTTTATCCATGAACTTTTATGTGTATTGCGGACAGGCAAATTCATTGTAGCCACGAGTAGTTTTAAATTACTTTTTTTCCTTTAGAAATTTCATTTTGCTGTCAGACTATTCTAAACACGGGAAACATGTGCCCCTTAAGGGCGTACTAGACACCTCCCAGGTAAGAAATTTAAAGGAATATTACACTTTTATTGTTTCAATTTAAGCATTAATAATATCACTGCTCTCGAAAAAACTGACATTTTTAAAACTTTTTTTGCATTGATATATGTCCCCGGGGCAGGACCCGGGTCCCCAAACACTTTTTATGACAATACCATGCAAATAAGGCTTTAAAAAGAGCACTCTTGATTTCTCCCATAGACTTTTATAGGGTGTTCCGCTGCTTTCGAGTTTGCCGCGAACACCCAAAATTGTTCGCTGTCCGGCGAACTGGTGAACAGCCAATGTTCAAGTCGAATATGAGTTCGACTCAAACATAAAGTTCATCCCTGGTAAACAACAAGTTGATCTGTGGAAGGATGGGAGAGGGGAAACTAAAGTTTAGGTGGCACTTGAAAATATCAGTAATAGTAAAGCATACCTCCAGTCATTTTTTCTCTTGGCCAGTATTCCCCTCCTGTAAATAATATACAAAGTAGTAAAGCATAACTCACCCTTTTCAAGATTTAGTGCTGCTTTACAGGTCCTGCTCCATTATCCAGCACTGATTTTTATTTTTTTTTACTGGTTGAGCCCAGACTATCACTGGCACACCCCCTGGGGGATCATCATCACGCATCCTGGAATCAGAACAAAACGTTGCATAGACAATTATCAAAATGTAAGAACTGGGCTATTCAGGAGAAGGAACAACTCATCTGTATCACTTGACCCATACTTGTTGAAGACACAGGTTTTATGCTACGTATCCTGGCAATTTTAAAGTGGATTTCAGGTAGGGAAAAGGTAGGGAAAATGGTGGGGTGTCTCTAACTGGAGTTCTACTCAACTGAACTCTGTGTTAAGTTACAAATGACCAAGAGGCAACACCCCCCCCCCCGCCCCCTGCATTGCAAGGCTTAGGCCTCATGCACACAGGATGTTTTTACTGCCACTTTTAGCAGTGTCATCTTTCCAGGTTATTCTATGTATTCATGCACTCAAAGGCTTTTAGGAGCTTTTAGTGGCATGTGCATTTAGGAGCTGTAAAAAAAATGCTAGTAAACTCTTCTAATCTCTGCTAAATGCTGGTGTTCAGCAGTTTTTTTTGTTGTTTTTTTTTATGCGGATGCCGCTGGTGTCCTTAACAACCAGTGATTAGCTGGTTGTTAATGAGAGGGCCGAGAAGTCGGCCGCTACATCCTTACCAATGGATGAGTCATCAGCTGTCAGCAGGCTTCCCAGTGGACAGCTGATTGAAAAAAAAAATTGCCGGCTATGCACTTTTTTTTTAAACGGGGTGGGGTCCCCCCAAAATCCTTACCAGACCATTATCTGAACATGCAGCCTGGCAGGCCAGGAAAGGTGATGGGGTGAGTGAGTGCCCCCCCCCCACCATACCAGGTCACATGCCCTCAACATGGGGGGTGCTTCAGGGAAAGGGGGCTCTGCCTTCCCCCCCCAAAGCACCTCGTCCCCATTTTGATGGGGACAAGGGCCTCTTCCCCACAACCCTGGGCAGTGGTTGTGGTGGCCTGGAGGTGTCAATCACGATGTCTGCCGCACCACCCGATCCAAAAAGAAAAAAAAAGAACTCTGCCTGCAACAAAGGCTACCGCTGTCTGACTGCTCCTCTGTCTGACCGTCTTTAAACTGTTTGGGGGTGGGGCCACCCAGCGATGTCCCCTGGTGGCCCTACTACTTTGTGATATCACCGACCCAGCATGCACTGGTTGGTGACATCACAGGGGGCGGTGCCACCAGGTGACATCACCATGTGACTCTGCCCCTTACCTGTTTAAGAACTGTCACACAGTGGAGCAGGCAGACAGCAGTAGCCTTCATCACGGGGGCGGAGGTTTTTTTCTTCTTTTTACAGGTCCGGCTGTATGGCGAGCGTCATGATTGATGATGGATCTACATCGGGGGACAGTGTTTTTTTTTTTCATTTTTAATAATGAAATTGTCAAAAACTATGTGTGTGTGTGTGTTTTTATTTCTTTAGTGAATGAGTAGGGGTGCCAAGTACCCCATACTTATTCACATAGGGGGGCCCCCCTTGTTAAAGAGGGACTTCCAAATTCCAATAAGCCCACTGCCCTCAGACCTCCACAACCACCACCCAGGGTTGTGGCGAAGAAGCCGTTATCCCTATCAACATGGGGACAAGATGCTTTGGTGTGGGTCCCCCTGCCCCAATGCACCCTCCCATGTTGAGAGTATGTGGAGTGGTTAGGTTCAGGAGGGGGGAGCTTGCTGATAAGGGTCTAGAAAGGATTTTGGGGGGGAACACATGCCTTTTTTTTATTTTTTTTATTTTGGCATGGGGGTGGGAAAGGGCCTGGTGTGGATGGGGGGGGGGGTGCCACACTGTTCTTTTTTCACATTTTTGTATTGCCAGCAATGTTTTTTTTTACATTTGGTTGTCAGCGGGGAAGCCTTCTGACAGCTGATGACTCATGCGTTGTTAAGGATGAGACAGCCGGCTTCTCGGCCTCCTTAGCAACCAGCTATTCACTGGTTATTAAGGACACCGATGGCCCCACTCCTTAACGCTGCAGCTACTAAACGTAGCTTACACACTTGGCTAAACACTGCTAAACACCAGCAAGAACACTAAAACATTAGCATTTTTTGTCTGGAATTTTTACAGCAGTTTTTAGCTTTCTAGTGTGGATGGGGGCTTAAAATGCTTGTAAACCCCTGAAATGAAAAATGAATAGTATGTGCTTGCCTACACAAAGTGTGATTTCTGTCTGCTGTCACTCCTCTGCTATCTGCATGAGTCACTTCTGACAGTCTATGCTAACAGCAACAGTCCTAGTAAATGAAACTTGGCATTCACTTTTATTCACACATTTTTCGTGCCTGGAGAGTGTGTGTTATGAACAGTGTAAGCAATATGTAGGGCAGTGTACGGAGGTCAGTAGTATATAGGGCAGTGTAGAGAAGTCAGTAGGATGTAGAGCAGTGTACAGAGATCAGTAGGATGAAGAGCAGTGTACAGAGGTCCCCTCTCTCCTGCTGTGTTCCCGACAGCAAGCAGCTTGCTATGGGGCACCCGAGCCAAGCCACAGCTCGTTGTGTCTATTCAGACACGGAGCCGTGGTCCAGCCCCATCCCCTCTCTATCCTGAATGGCTCACCGACTTAGATTGACAGCATTGGGAACCAATGGCGCCTCACTGCTGTCTCAGCCAATGAGGAGGGAGAGTCCCAGGCAGCCAAGTCTCTCATGCAACATCACTGCAGTGAGATGGCATTCAGGTAAGTGTTAGGGAGACTGAGTGGGCTGCTCCACACAGAAGGCTTTTTATCTTAATGCATAAAAACCTTCTGCATTTACAATGGTACAACCACGGTACAACCACTTGAAGTCAAATGAAGTACAGGTATGTGATTTTGCGCCAAGTGGTTCATTTATTTGAAGAATTTTTTGAGATTTGTCCTAATATCTTTTGCAATCTGTCGTTCATTTTGAATTTTTGCGGCCTTGATTTCCATTTGATATATTCTGTTATATTCTTTGTAACATTTAAATGATGATAGTGTTCCATCATTTGTATATATTTTAAAAGCATTGATTATTTATAGCTTTTTTTTAACTATGGTCGTGAGCCACATAGGTTTTATTTTTAGCCTTTTAAACTTATTGCCCATGGAAAACATCTTTTTAGTGTGTTCACATACATGTATTCAACAATGCCAATATTCCATTCCAGTATAAGACATGGAGAGCAGCCCCAGTTAAGTGTTTTTATCTTTCCAGGTGACTGTCAGTCTCAAATGTGCACGTTTCCCTATAAGACTGGGTAAAGGGGGAGGAGGTGTCCTTTCCATCCACTCAGATCTCAAATTACACTCAGCTCCCTGCTCTATGCTGTGCAGTGTGTGTGACATCAGATTGCTGCCTCTGCCTGCTGGAGCAATGCTGTGTAAATTCTGTAATTTGAACAGCTGTAGTGGAGAGAGGTCTGCAGATAAACAGGTTCAATTGACGTCACCTGAGGCTAGTCACTTCACTTGGCATATGTAAACCTTTACAACCACTTTAAATGCTCTTTTTGTCTAGATAAAAGAAGTTATACTTGCCTTTTCCTTCTTAACTCTAACCACCTTCATACTCTGTTTTTTTTATTGCTCCTGAGGTGTTGGCAGGCCTTTGACATCCTCACATACATTGCAGGACTGCTGGCATTGGGAGTGACAAAGAGAAGCACTTTCAGAGGACTAATCATACAGCTAGGAGGAAGCCTGCCGGAGTGAGAAATAGCTGTGTATTTATATCCCCCTTGACTCAACAGGCGCTTAACCCTTGCAGTGTTTGAGGGGGCTGCAAGAGTAATTTTTTCAGCCGTGCGGCTCTAACAGTTCTAGAAACATACCTGTGCAACTGTACACTGATTTTTCACAGATTGCATCTGTGTGACTGTACTCTGATGTCACTTGGAATGGACTGTGACTATGCTTTGATATCATTCGAAATGGAAAACTTTTATTTGACAGCTTGCATACAGCACATGATTGTGGATTAAGTGATTTCTCCTAACATTGATGGAAAGAGACATCAGATCTGTGGAGCTGTCACTGCCAGACCCGCTGTATTTGGAAAGGGAGATGTTACAAACATGGTATAGGCAGCCCTGTGTCATTACACCAAAGCACAGCGATTGACAAGTAGAGCAAAGGTCTCAGATTCATATGCTGATGGCACTCCATAAAACGAGAAGAAATTGCCACTCTAGATAAAGTAGATCGTAATGCACTGTGACACAATGAACTTCACTGCATCAATGCTACATTGCCCAGATTGTTGTGAAAAGAAGACACATATGTTCCTGGTACAGGGCACATTTGTCACTCTGCTTCATCCCCGATTGATCCTTCAGTTGCCCTTGAGAGTTGATGGTCCCCATCCCATCTGAGACCTGGGAGGTTTTCAGCATCTCAGGCAGAATATGATCAATGTTTAATCACAAGGCGTGAAAGTTGTGCGTGTGAAGGGTAAGACCAGTCCTATTAATCACAGCATTGATTGGAACTTGCTCCAAATCACCCGGCCATGACACAGAGAGCATAGAGAGCAAGAACCACTTTGAGAAAAACAGATGGGCCTTACAAAGAGATGGTAAAGAAGGAGGCTAGAGTTTTATATAGCATTTGGGCCTGTGGCATAAATTAAGTCTTTGTTATACACATCTTGTTATTTTAGCATACCCCCAACTGTCCTACAATTGGAGGAACTGTCCATTTTTTGGAACCAAATCCATCTGTCCCTCTTTTCTCCTCAATTGTCCATCTTTTCTCCTTAATTACCCTTTTTCTGGTCTGATGTATAAAAAAAAATGTTTCTTGTTTTACTAACATGAAATTTGTTGCATTTTTGTTCTTGGATGTAGATATCTTTTAACGCTCCAAAGAACACGCTTGCCATCACACATAATACACTTCCACCCAGCAGCAAACATTTTACAGTGAATATTGGGGCCCATTCACCTCTCTGTTAATCTGCTCTAAAACATTTTTTTGCATAAACATGCATTTAACTAAAAATCCATTTCATCCCTAATCGACTAGTGCAAGCCTATGCACTGCAGCTTAGTGTTTATACATAATATAGGTCATGGTGCATTATTGTTCATCAATGTGTGTTAAGCAAGCCCATTGAAACAAATGACAAATGCATAAAAATGAAGGTATCATAGAATTTTTCTTTGTGTTTTAACATTTTACATCTGAATGTGTGTCTTGTTTTGCATTATACTAGAACTAGAACAATACAGATGAATATAAAAAAGAATACCCAGAGAAGGAAACTGAACGGAGGGGCTACATGACAAGAAGGGGGAACGGGCCATGTAAGTGCTAAAGTATTAAATTAAACCCTCTTACAAACATTCTCTTGTCTACTATGCAATGTCCCTGTTAGTTGTTTCTATTTTTTAATTAACTAATACCCACCTTTTTATTTATTTATTTTTTGTGCAAATCTCCCTCCAATGACTTGGATGTCTTATGATGTCATGCCTTTCCTATAGGCTCCAATATTTCCTGGTGCTCTGTGCATCAACAAGTCAGGGTCCAGTCCTCAGAAAGCCAGTATCCTAGGGTGATAATGCTGCTTCTGCTTAAAGCGGAGGTCCACCCTAAAGTGGACCTTCCGCTCATTGGATTCCTCCCCCCCTCCGGTGCCACAATTGGCACCTTTCAGGGGGGAGGGGGGTGCAGGTGCCTGTACAGTACAGGTATCTGCACCCACTTCCGGGATAGCTCTCTGCAGAAAGGGGCGTAGATTACGCCCCTTTCCGAAAGTCCCCCGCTGCCTGCTGGGAAACACACAGATCCCAGAGGCAGCGGGTCCATCCTTATTGCGCAGTGCGACTCGCGCATGCGCAGTAGGGAACCGGGAAATGAAGCCGAAAGGCTCCACTTCCTGATTCCCATACCCAAGATGGCGGCAGCAGCACCCGAGAGACGATCAAGAGATCGGCTTCAGGTGCCGACATCGTGGGCGCGCTGGACAGGTAAGTGTCACTATTTTAAAAGTCAGCAGCTGCAGTATTTGTAGCTGCTGGCTTTTAAAAAAAAAAAAAACGCAGACTCCCGGCGGACTCCCACTTTAAGGACCTGCTTAGGGAATGTTATCATGCAATAACTGGATAAATAAACTGTCAGGATCACCAGGTTGAAAAAACAAAAAAAACAAAAACAAAGATTTAGGTAAAGAATAAGGAAGGAATGGCACTATACAGGTACAACTTAAGATGAAGTGGCTGGCCTTACTTGATTAATGGTTGATGGTCAAGTGGTTAGGGAGGAGCTTCCACTCTCATTTGTTTTTAGAGTAGGAAATGGAGATGGTGGTGGTATAATCATTATAACCGTTTGCCTCCCCCCTCTACCCAGTTTGCCAGACTTTTAGGCTCAATGGCAATGGTTTAGACCACTACAAATGTGGACCTATATGGTTGTATGGTGCTTCACTGTTGGTGTTTCAATGGAGGGCTCTGTGCTCTGGAGCAGTGCCACCATAACAACATTTCTGGGCCCCTGGGCAAAGTAATGCACAGGGGTCCTTACCAGGTAAATGGTGACCTATTTCGCTCGCAGCATGCTGTGGCAAACAGTGGGTGTGGCTAAATTATGCTAAATAGTGGGCATGACTTTTTAATCTGATTAGAAATTTTAGTCAAATTGTTTAAAAAATTTTTTATTTTTAATTAAATCGTTTTTTAATTATTTTTTTCAAAATGCTGTTGGGGAGTCTTTGGTGCGATATTATGGGTCTAACCAGACCCCTGATGTCTCACTTTTGAGACAGAAAAAAGGTACGAGGAAACATTCCCCAGTCCCATTTTATGTAGCCTCAGCTGCACTGCAGATGAATGCTTGAGTTATGAATGAATACAGTGAATGGTCGGTACCAATCAATCACTGTGTTCATTCAAAAAAGGAAGGGGCCGTTAACTTACATATTTACCAACCCCTTCCCAACTCTCCATCCTGAAGATCCCCCTGAGTGGCTGCAGCTGCTGCCAGTGGGAGATGAGAGGAGGGAAGCTGGCAGTGCAGCAGGGGGCACAGAGGGGAGCTCCAGGCAGCGAGGGAAATACAGTAATGATCAGTGCAGTGGATGGGGGACATAACTGAAACCGATCTTTTGTGGCTCACCCAGCATCAGCTGAAATCCAGGGGGGGGGGGGAGGAGGAGACGTCAGCCTTCAGCTGCTGCAGTGAGAGATACAAAAGATCAGTTCCAGTTATTTCCCCCACCTACTGCATTGATCACCCTTCTATCCACTTGCAATTACCCCTGCTGGGAGAAGGTGGGGCTGCAAGGCCCCCCCCCCCCCCCCCCAAACACCACGGGAGCCCATTAAACAAAAAGCCCTGCATAAAGTCAAATATACAGAAGTTGGAACTAACTGTCCCTGTTCTGCAAAATACAGAGATGGATTTTATGTTGACAACCAAAGACCACCTCCTGACAATATTTGTTATGTTAGTATGAATTTTTGTTTACTGTGCTTTATAGAGTGGTTTATTTGTTGGTAATGAAAGGCTGCTCTTGGTATATAAAACCCATGCCACACACTCCCTATCATTATCCAAAGTTGATGGATCCCTAAAACATACATAAATATGTATAAAATGCACAAAACAACACACAGTAACATGTGTTAACAATGTGTATTACTGTATATACACGTGTTTGAAAAGGGCTCCTATAAACTCAATCTCTGCTGAGAGGAACTGATTTGTAACAGTGTCCTTCACTGAGATATTACAATCAAAGGAAGGACAAATGTTCTTTTACTAAAAAGTACACTATCCCTGCGCAATGAGCACTCATAAACTTAAATAGAGCCCTCTCTTGAGACTCAAAATGCGCAGTAGATAGATGGCTGTGTTGAAGAGGATTGTGGAGAGTGCATTATAACAAAGCTTCAGCCTGGAGCATGCCCTGATAGTCTTCTTATGGTAACTTATTAGTTTTGGTGTGGTTTATTGTATATTTTAGTTCAAGAGAGCTAGGGAGAACAGTACCTTTTAGTAAAAGTACACTTTAAGGCAATACAACTTCATATGATATTGGTTCAATAGTAAATTGTCAAGTGATTGTAGGATAAAGCTGAAGTTTTCAAAATGTAAAAAAAATCCCTGCAGTTTTAATAATATTAGTCATATTTAGTCCTACATCATTATGGCAGCTGGATCCTGGAAATGTCTTCACTGCAGGGATGCCCATCCTCTTCCTGGCTCTGAACTTCTGCATTGGTTAACAACTTCAGGTCTTCAGGCAAACCAGCAGTACATAAAAAAATTTCTCAATGGAGATGGAAGAAGTAGGGGGCATGTCCATGTCAGACTGTCTTGACCAGTGTAGATAAGATGTCCCACCTTCATAAGATTGCTACCATTATCATACTCCAAAACCCATCCCACTTATCATTACCTACTTATTAACAAGACCACACTTGAACTGGAGTATAACTGGCCATAGAAGCCTTTTTATTCACAAATATTCATAAATATATAAACATTTTAACCATAACAAAAAATTCCATAATCTCAGTTGCTCCCCCTGGTGGTGTTTGATGGCACTTCCCAACATAACATCATTCCAATTCCACACTGAGGGCTTTTGCATATTAGGCCTCCAGCCGTGTCACACCAGCTCAGAGACAAGCCCATTCCCGCATTGCCGCCATTACCATCATCCAGTTAACCCGTGTTAACTGAATACACTGTAGGCCCACACCACCGATGGGTCTCCCACACTTCCATCTCATAGGTTACTTGCCACCATCAAAGACCACCACCGCCATCTCCTTGCTGCCTTGACTTGTCCATTGCTACCTGAAATAAAGAAACATTAAAACTCAAAATACATGAAGGGTGGGTGGGAAACTGTTCCTCTGACAAGATCCCCTGCAGTGTTGCCTGTGTCACCCCCCTTGCTCCTCAAATCAACTAAGCTCCACCTATTCCCCTTTCTCTTCCAATAATTAAACCCCTGCCTTTTTTCTATTTTGTTAACCCATGCTGCTCCTTTATAACCTTGTCATGCCAACCCTTTGCTAGTCCTTTTCATTCCCTCACTCCAGGCCTCTCTATACTGCAGTTCTGCCTGAAGACCAAAAGTTGTTCCAGCAGTGCTGAATGTTCAGAGACAGGAAAGGCATCCCTGCACAGAAGATCTCCATTAATTCTCTAGAAATTATAGACTCTCTAATGCCAATAGCCCTGTTTTCCCTACTACTTGGGCTTTCTACAGATAACAAAGGTATGCACTAGGGGTCAGATATTACACTGGCCTTTGTGCCTACAGCATAAGAAAAGTATAAGTATTGCCAGCATGACTTAACTGAGGCAGCAAGAAAATATAACACAAACAAATACATTGTAGCCTGTTTAGCTCAAACTAAGGCCGCGTACACACGGGCGGATTGTCTGTCCAACTTAGTCCGCTGAACCGTGTTTCAGCGGACAATCCGCTCGTGTGTGGGCTTCAGCTGACTTTTTCAGCGGACTGTCTGACGAACAAAGTCTTACGGAATTTCCGTAATTTTGTCCGTTTAAACTTGGTTTTGTCCGTCCAAACTTGGTTTCAGTGGACAGTCCGCTCGTGTGTAGGCAAGTTGGACGGACTAAGTATGGCGCATGCTCAGAAAGGATTTACACGGCCGAAGGTTGCATTGCAGTGTATAGGACGTCGTTTTTCTAGTCCCGTCGTACGTGCTGTACACGTCATCGCGCACGCTTTCAGCGGACTGTCTGCTCATCGTGTGTGGTCAAGTCCGTTCATTCAAATTTTGAACGGACTGTCTGTCGGATTGTCTGACGAACTTAGTTGGGCAGACAATCCGCCCGTGTGTACGCGGCCTAAGAGTAAAGTAGATCCCCCTAAACAAAATGTTCAGACGTCAAATCCATCACCATAAAAATGTCTATCTGCAGAGCAACATTCTCTGCCTTTGTCAAGGTTTGCATTCACAGCAGTAGCATAATTGCTTCTGTTTATTCCAGTTTCTCTGGTACACTTTTCTAGCCAAAATTGGCTTTCCCACTGTTTTTTTTACATACCTCACATTTTTATCAACTTGCCATCCCAAACCCATGGAACTATATGGGCAGTAATTTGCTGGATTGATACATATTCAGAACTCACCACAATAACCACTTTGGCACAGTCTACATCAGTTAAAAAAGAGGTTCTGAGTGGTCCAGCACAGATGGCTAAAAAAATGATTTATATGGAATGGCTGCCCCTACTAATAGATACACGTGAGTGGAGTATAGAGTTGAATGAATTGAAACAGTAGATGTGGAGCTGTTCTAAAAAATATACACAATCCTGTACCAGAGATTTGAGTGCTCTAATGACACACTCTAAGCAGTGGCGTATGTATCTGGACTAGGGATGAGCTGGGTGTTAGAGTCCAATGCATGTTCGACTCGAACACCGGCTGGTCACCTGTTCGGCGAAACCAGAACTTTATGGGCCGTTCGCGCCACATTCGAGTGGTGCTCATGGTCCATAATGCACTGCGGCATCGCAGTGTATTGCTGGCTGATGATTGGCCAAACATGCACTATGACCCGCATGCTTGGCCAATCACAGTGCCGTCAGCGAGGAGAGCCATATTTGGCCACAGGCAGGTTGCTGACCCCAATTGCTCATGTTGTTCTAGTCCTATACCACAGGCAGCGGCAGCAGTTACAGTTGGTGTATTGTGCCACCTGCACAGTGTACACCTGAAGCTACCCCAATTGCTCCTGTTGTTCTAGTCCTATAACACAGGCAGCTGTAGCAATTACAGTCGGTGTGTTATGCCACCTGCAAAGTGTACTCCTGAAGCTACCCCAATGGCTCATGTTGTTCTAGTCCTATACCACAGGCAGCTGCAGCAGTTACAGTCAGTGTATTGTGCCACCTGCACAGTGTACACCTGAAGCTACCCCAATTGCTGGTGTTGTTCTAGTCCTATACCACAGGCAGCTGTTGCAGTTACAGTCTGTGTATTGTGCCCCCTGCATAGTGTACACCTGAAGCTACCCCAATTGCTGGTGTTGTTCTGGTCCTATACCACAGGCAACTGCAGCAGTTGCAGTCGGTGTATTGTGCCCCCTGCTCAATGTACAGCTGAAGCTACCCCAATTGCTGGTGTTGTTCTAGTCCTATACCACAGACAGCTTCAGCAGTTACAGTCTGTGTATTGTGCCCCCTGCTCAGTGTTCACCTGAAGCTACCCCAATTGCTCGTGTTCTTCAGATTATATACAACAGACAGGCAGCTGCAGTAATTACAGTCGGTGTACTGTGTCATCTGCACAGTGTGCACCTAAAGCTACTCCAATTGCTGGTGTTCTGCTGATCCTATACCGCAGGCAGCTGCAGTAATTACAGTCGTGTACTGTGTCATCTGCTCAGTGTGCACCTAAATCTACCCCAATTGCTGGTGTTCTCATCTCCCTGCAGGCCATGAATATGTCTGGAAGGCCAACAAGGAGAGACAGACACTCACGAGCCAATAAAAGAGGACAAGCAGGCTCTGTGTCTAGAGGCAACAGTGCTGGTCATGGACGCGGTGCATCGTCATCAGCACGTGGCCATGGGACACGCTTGTCCTTATTTTTGGCAGATGGATGTGTTGAACCGCATCATGCCGAAGACTTGGTAGAGTGGATAACCAAGCCCTCCTCATCCTCTCTCACCAAGGCTCAGGGTACTGGCAAAGCAGCTGCCAATGCGGACTCTTCTCTCATCTTAATGGCAACTTAAAGTCACTCCTTCCCTAGACCCACCATGTCCTCCTGAGGAGTCCATCAAACTGTTTGAGCACAGTGTTGTGTACATGCTCCAGGAGGATGCCAAGTGTTTTGAAGGATCTGATGATGATACCCAGCTAGAGGAAGGCAGTAGTGTGAGCCCAGAGAGAGGGGATGCCCAAGAAGGACAGCAATCTGGCAGTCATGTTCCACCACAACAACAACTTGAAAACTGCCTCAAATCAATAGAGGACTTGATGACCACCAACTCCCTCCAGCTGAACCAATCAAAGACAGAGCTTCTTATCTTACACCCAAATCATAAGCCCGCAACCAAAACCTCCTGGTCTCCACCAACCGTCTTTGGGCAGACTATCTCCCCAAAGACCAAAGCGAAGAGTCTCGGGGGTTATTTTAGACGCACAAATGTCAATGGATGCGCAAATAGGATCTGTAGTCAGTCGATCTCACCATCTGCTGCGCATGCTTCGCAGACTCATCCCTTTTATCCCAAAGAATTACAAAGCAGTGGTAGTTGGAACAATCATTAATTCACGACTGGACTACGCAAACTCGCTTTACATAGGATTACCACAATATCAACTTGCGCGATTACAACTGATCCAAAACACGGCGGCAAGGCTGATAACAGGAAAAAAACCCTGGGAATCCATTTCTCCTTCACTGAGGAGCTTACATTGGCTAACCGTAAAAAATCGGATCATGTTCAAGACCCTTTGCCTCACCCACAAATGCGTGCATAGAGAAGCTCCGCAATACCTAATGGAGAAAATAAATCATTACACACCAAACCGCAGTCTTCGATCAGCCAACAAAAACCTCCTCCTCGTGCCCAAAGCCCGGTATAAATCCAAGGGTGATCGGAGATTCGCTGTCCAAGGGCCTCGGCTATGGAATGCTCTACCAATCAACATCCGCCTGGAAGAAAATCACCTGGCTTTTAGGAAAAAACTCAAGACCTTCCTCTTTTAGCAGATGATCAAAGCTCGCCACAGCGCCTAGAGGTGATTCAGTTCGCATTGTGCGCTATATAAGTATTTCATTCATTCATTCATTCACCAGCTGGAGCATTCTGCCAGGTTTGCTCCAGTGATGAGGAGGGAGGGGATGATGAGGTCACTGACTCCACGTGGGTGCCTGATAGGAGAGAGGAGGCACATCACCAATGAGGCAGGATGCCCTCCAGGGGCCATCTTAAGGGCAGCACACCGACTGAATCATACCGCAGAGCTCCGCCTGTGCAAGGCGCTGCCTCTGTGCGCTATTCCAAAGGTTCTTTGGTGTGGGCCTTTTTTGAGATGAGTGCATCAGATCGCACTGCTGCTATTTGCAACATATGTCTCAAGTGTATCTAGCGTGGCCAAAATATCAGCCACTTGGGCACCACATGCTTGACCAGACATATGTTAACCTGCCATGCAGTTCGTTGGCAAGCGTGCCTTGAAGACCCACACCAAAGAACAAAGCGGACCTCTCCTTGCTCCTCATTAGCTGGGATCTCCAACCCCACTATACTTTCAGTCCTCTCTGAAACCTGCACTGAGCGGAATGAAGGTGTAGAATTAGGTGTGTCACAGCCAAGTACTTGCGGGCATTCTGCTAGCAGTACACCAACATCCAATTGTACCAGGCAAATTTCACTGCCCCAGCTGCTGGACCGTCGAAAGAAGTTCATTCCCAGCCATTCACATGCCCAGTGGTTGAATGCTAGCTTGGCTAAATTGCTAGCACTTCAACTGCTGCCTTTTCGGTTGGTAGACTCTGCCCCCTGAGTTTGTGCAATGTGCGGTTCCTCAGTGGCAGCTTCCCAAACGCAACTTTTTCTCACGGAAGACGATTCCAGCTCTCTACCGGCATGTGGAAGGCAATGTCCATGCCTCGCTGGACAGAGCGGTCAGTGTTACGGTGCATATTACCACTGACTCATGGTCCAGCAGGCATGGACAGGGACATTACCTATCTTTCAAGGACCATTGGGTGACTTTTCTGGCAGCTGGGAAGGATGCAGGACAAGGTGCAGTAGTGTTGGAGGTTGTTCCACCACCACGCCTCCGAAATGCTACTACTGGTTGTGACACACCTCTCTCCTCCACCCCCTCCTCCTCTTCTTCCTCCATGGCCTCTTCCTGTGCTTTGTCCTCAGAACCAGCAGTGCTCCATAAGTACGCAGGCAAAAAGATGCTATGCCATGCTTGCGCTGGTGTGCTTGGGGGACAGGAGCCACACTGGGGCAGATATTCTGTCAGCTCTGCAGGGGCAGGCTGAGAGGTGGTTGACGCCACACCAGCTTAAGCCAGGAATGGTGGTTTGTGACAATGGCACCAACCTCCTCTCCACCCTCCAACAGGGACAACTGACCCATATGCCCTGTGTGGCTCACGTCCTTAACTTGGTGATGCAGTGGTTCTTGGGCAGGTATCCGGGCTTGCAGGATGTCCTGAGGCAGGCCAGGAAAGTCTGGCCAGTGCTCGGCTGGCAGAGCTCCAAAAGGAATTGAACCTGCCCAAGAACCGACTAATCTGTGACATGCACCCAGCAGGTGGAACTCAACGTTGGCCATGTTGCAGCAGCTGCACATGCAGCAGAGGGCCATCAATGACTACCGGTGCGACTACAGCACCAGGACAGGGTCAGGGGAGCTCGTTTTTTTTTCCCCACGCCAGTGGGGCATGATCAGGGATGCATGCACTGTCCTGTCACCATTTGAGGAGGCCACAAGGATGATGAGCAGCGACAGTGCATGCATCAGTGACACCTGTTGGAGCACACACTTGAATATTGGACAGGACACTTGAGGCAGAACAGAGGCAGGAAGAGGAGGACTTCCTTGCCTCTCAAGGCCCCCTTTATCCAGACAGTGTTCCTGCTGTCCCGCCGATCACACAGGAAGAGGACGAGGAGGAGGATTGTGTCAGCATGGAGGTGGAGTCTGGCACTCAGCATCAGCAGCAAACTTTGAGGGATGATTTACAGTCCCAAGAAACCCATGGACTTATATGTGCCTGGGAGGAGGTGGATGCGGATCGTGACGTCCTTAGTGACCCAGAGGACTCTGGACCGAATGACTCTAACCTAACCTACACTGCATGGCTTCCCTGATCCTGCAAAGCTTGCAGAAGGATCCTTGTATTCAGCAGATCAAGGAGAGGGATCATTACTGGCTGGCAACTCTCCTTGATCCACGGTTCAATTGTAAGGTTGCAGACCTTATCTTGCCGTCACAGAGGGAGCAGAGGATGAGACATCTTTAGGAGGCCTTGCAGAAAGGTCTATGCCACGCGTTCCCAGAGACTGGGAGGTTACAAATTCCTTGTCCTGGACAACGTGTTGCTGAGGCTTCGGTCAGTCACAGAAGGAGCGGTGGAGAAGGTGGCCCGCTGACCGATGCATTCAGACAATTTTTTAGGCCACAGCCCCAAGGTACGATCGGTTCCAGCAACCATCGCCAGCGTCTGATTTACATGGTGCAGGAATGGCAAGGTCAGACTTGGACACCTTTCCCACTGAAAATCCTCTGGGTTACTGGGTCTTGAGGATGGATCACTGGCCAAAGCTTGCACAGTATGCAATTGAGCTACTGGCCTGTCCTGCATCCAGCGTTCCTTCGAAACGCACATTCAGTGCTGCTGGAGGCTTTATAACCGATCACGGGGTGTGCCTGTCCACCGGTTGATCGACTGACCTTCATAAATGATGAATCAGTCTTGGATCACCACCAGCTACCAAGCACCTGAAGCTGATGTAACCAAATATTTTTTTTTAAATGTATCATCCCTTCTAGACTGCCTATGCTGATGCTTTGTGACTATCCTGTTATGCTGACTGATTATCCTCTTCCTCCTCAATTATCCTGCTGATTTTTGGTTCTGGGCACCGCCACCAGTGGCTAAGGCCCTATTTTTCAGCCCCTGTTTAACATGGGCATGTAATTACAATTTTTGATACAATACTTTGCAGCAAGGCTCATTCCTGCACTCAAACTAGAGTATCTGTGAGGGGTTGCAGTGTCGTGGCACCAGCACCAGTGACTAAGGCCCAATTTTTAAGCCCCTGTTTAACAGGGGCGAGTAATTACAATTTGTGATGCAATATTTTGCAGGAGGGTTCGTTGCTGCGCTCAACTACAATATTTGTGAGTGATTGCAGTTTTGTGGCACCAGCACCAGTGCCTAAGCCCCAATTTTTAAGCCCCTGTTTAACAGGGGCATGTAATTACAATTTTTGATGCAATACTTTGCAGCAGGGCTCATTCCTGTGCTCCAACTAGAGTATCTGTGAGGGGTTGCAGTGTCGTGGCACCAGCACCAGTGGCCAAGGCCCAATTTTTAAGCCCCTGTTTATCAGGGGCGTGTAATTACAATTTTTTATGCAATACTTTCAGCAGGGCTCATTTCTGCTCTCCAACTAGAGTTTCTGTGAGGTGCTGCAGTGTTGTGGCACCAGTGCCTAAGGCCCAATTTTTCAGCCCCTGTTTAACAGGTGCATGTAATTACAATTCTTGATATAATATGTCACAGCAGGGCCCGTTCCAGTGGCCACCAAGAGTAATTGTGGCACCAGCACCACCACAATCACCAAAGGCCCAATTTTTCTACCACTGCTCAACAATGGCATGTAATTACAATTCTTGATATAATAGTTCACAGCAGGGCGTTCCAGTACCCACCAAGAGTCACTTTGAGGGCTTACAGTGTTGTGGCAACACCAACGCTTTAGGCACAAATTTCTGCAGAGCATATAGGGCAGGCCCCTACTTTCAAACATCCAACTTACAAAAGTCTCCTACTTGCAAACGGAAGGAGACAACAGGAAGTGAGATGAAAAAAGACGGACGGCAAAAAAAAAATTATACAGCGGTGCTAACCCTTCTCTATGTTTTCCAAAAAGCTACAAATAGATTTTTTGACTAGAGCAACACTTTAAAAATGTACCAGATCAAAATTACAAACAGATTCCACTTAACACAACAAACCTACAGTGTCCCTGTCTTGTTTGCACCGCCTGTATACTGCTGTTCTGAGTATATAGGGCCTGGGGGCCCCACGCCTTTCCTTTTTTAAATTTGGGTACGGGGTTTCCCTTAATATCCGTACAAGACCCAAAGGGGCTGATAATGGGCAGGGGGGCTACCCATGCCATTTTTCTCAATGATTTTCATCCATATTGCCGGAACCAGACATTACATTAAAACCGCAAGCAGTTTTAAATGAATTTGTTTCCATTACAAATGTAATTTTGTGCAGGGACTGTTCTAAACATGGGAAACACATGCCACTTCAGAGGCATACTATAGACACCCCCCAGGCACGATATTTAAAGGAATATTTCAATACTTTTTTTTTCACTTTAAGCATCATTAAAATCAGTGCTCCCGAAAAAACGTCCGTTGTTAAAACATTTTTTTTTGCATTGATACATGTCCCTTGAGGCAGGAACCGGGTCCCCAAGCCCTTTTTAGGACAATAACTTGCATACTAGCCTTTAAAATTAGCACTTTTGATTTTGAACGTTCGAGTCTCATAGTCTTTAATGGGGTTGTAATGTTCACGCAAATTTGGGGTCCGTCCGCAGGTTCTGCCAATCTATGTGTATGATTATATGTAAGTGTTACATTGTATATCCCTGCATGTTGTGGTCGTTCAGGTGCTTATCTTATAGTTTCTTGAAACTACCGATGCTCCCCGCTGAGATCACCACCTGTGGAAGGGAATTCCACATCCTTGCCACTCTTACATAAGTTTAATGTTAAACCTGTTTTCTTGTCATTTTAATGAGTGGCTGCGAGTCTCCCTTCTGCAAAAAAGTTTTATCCAGTACGGTATTTCTAAATTGAAATCATATCCCCTCTCAAGCGTCTCTTCTCCAGAGAGAATACGTTTTGTGCTTGCAACCATTCTTCATAACTAATATCCTCCAGACCCTTTATTAGCTTTGTGGCCCTTCTTTGTACTCCCTCCATTTCCAGTACATCCTTTCTGAGAACTGGTGCCCAGAACTAATAGGATATTCTAGGTGCACCTAAAGTGCATTTAAAGTTGCACTTTTGTCACTTCATTATATGAATTCATTGAATTGTCAGTTACCAGCTGTATTATAGCACCAGTCACTTTATTAATATTATTATGTAGGTTTTATATAGCGCCAACAGTTTGTGCAGCGCTTTACAACATGAGGGCAGACATTCTAGTTTCATTACAATTTAGTACAAGAGGAATCAGAGGGCCCTGCTCCTTAGAGCTTACAATCTAATGCCGCGTACACACGGGCGGACTGTATGGCCTACTTAGTCCGCCGAAACACATTTCAGCGGACAGTCCGCTCGTGTGGGCTTCAGCGGACTTTTTCAGCGTGCAGTACGGCGGACTAAGTATTTCGGATTTTTCGAAATTCTGTCCGTCGTACTCGCATTTCGGCGCACAGTATGGGCGTGTGTGTGCCAGTCCGCCGTACTTTTGAAATGAGCGGACTTTTCCCGCCCGGAGAAAAGTCCGCTCATTTCGAGCGCGTCTCCAGGTAGGCGGGGCCCGCGAAGGAGACGTTGCTGGCCCCGCCGCCTGGTATGGACTTAAAGGGGAACCCCGACACCGAAAAAAAGTCGGCGTGGGGGTCCCCCCCAAGTCCACAACAGACCCTTGTCCGAGCACGCTACCCGGCCGGCCAGGAAAGGGGGGCGAGCGAGCGCCCCCCCCCCCCCCCTCCTGAGCCGTACCAGGCCGCGTGCCCTCAACATGGGGGGTGCCTTGGGGAAGGGGGGGGCCGCGCGGCCCCCCCACCCCAAAGCACCTTGTCCCCATGTTGATGAGGACAAGGGCCTCTTCCCGACAACCCTGGCCGTTGGTTGTCGGGGTCTGCGGGCGGGGGGCTTATCGGAATCCGGGAGCCCCCTTTAATAAGGGGGCCCCCGGATACCGGCCCCCCACCCTATGTGAATGAGTATGGGGTACAATGTACCCCTACCCATTCACCTGTAAAATAAAAGTACAAAAAAAAACACAACACACGAGATAAAATACTTTATTGCACAGCTCCGGGGGTCTTCCGTCTTCGGGGTCTTCTCGCCGGACTCCTCCGCTATCTTCTCGTAGCTCTTTTGCTAGCGGAGGAGTCCGGCTTTCTTCCTCGCCGCCGGCCTCTTCTCCCGACTTCGGGGTTCTTGTCCCCCTCTTCGGTTCTTCTGCCGGGCCACCGCGCCTTCTTATAGCTCTTTTACAGGCGGTGGCCCGGTCTTCTGTCGCCGCCGTCGCCGCCTTCCGTTCTTCTTCTTCTTCTTCTTCTTCTCCAGGAGATGTTGCCTCGACGATCTCTCCGGCCGGAATGCCAGGGACGCACTGCGCGGCCACTTATATAGGGACAAGGGGCGGTGTCACATGGCTTTATGTCACATGGGTTGGTGTCACATGGTGACCCCGCCCCCTTACGATGTCATAGTCCCCATGTGACATCAACCCATGTGACCAACCCATGTGACATAAAGCCATGTGACACCCCCCCTTGTCCCTATATAAGTGGCCGCGCAGCGCGTCCCTGGCATTCCAGCCGGAGAGATCGTCGAGGCAACATCTCCTGGAGAAGAAGAAGAAGAAGAAGAAGAAGAATGGAAGGCGGCGGCGACGGCGACGGCGACAGAAGACCGGGCCACCGCCTGTAAAAGAGCTATAAGAAGGCGCGGTGGCCCGGCAGAAGAACCGAAGAGGGGGACAAGACCCCCGAAGTCGGGAGAAGAGGCCGGCGGCGAGGAAGAAAGCCGGACTCCTCCGCTAGCAAAAGAGCTACAAGAAGATAGCGGAGGAGTCCGGCGAGAAGACCCCCGAAGGCGGAAGACCCCCCCAGCTGTGCAATAAAGTATTTTATCTCGTGTGTTGTGTTTTTTTTTGTACTTTTATTTTACAGGTGAATGGGTAGGGGTACATTGTACCCCATACACATTCACATAGGGTGGGGGGCCGGTATCCGGGGGCCCCCTTATTAAAGGGGGCTCCCGGATTCCTATAAGCCCCCCGCCCGCAGACCCCGACAACCAACGGCCAGGGTTGTCAGGAAGAGGCCCTTGTCCTCATCAACATGGGGACAAGGTGCTTTGGGGTGGGGGGGCCGCGCGGCCCCCCCTTCCCCAAGGCACCCCCCATGTTGAGGGCACGCGGCCTGGTACGACTCGCTCACCCCCTTTCCTGGCCGGCCGGGTAGCGTGCTCGGACAAGGGTCTGTTGTGGACTTTGGGGGGGACCCCCACGCCGATTTTTTTCAGTGTTGGGGTTCCCCTTTAAGTCCATTCCAGGCGGCAGGGTCAGCGACGTCTCCTTCGCGGGCCCCGCCTACCTGGAGACGCGCTCAAAATGAGCGGACTTTCCTCCGCGTGTGTGGGCGAGTCCGTTCATTTCAAAAGTAGGGCGGATAGTATGGCGGACTTAGTACGCCGTATTAGTCCGCTCAAAAAGTGCCGTGTGTGGGCAAGTAGCCCGTTCGGAAAGTCTGACGGACAGTCTGGTGTACTTTTCCGCCAGACTAAGTACGTCATACAGTCCGCCCGTGTGTACGCGGCATAAGAAGGAAGGGGCAATTGATAAAAAAGGTAATAGCTGTGGGGGGATGAGCTGATGAAGTAAAACAGTGTTACTTAGAAGCAGGATAGGCTTCTTTGAAGAGAAGGGTTTTCAGGGATCGCCTAAAGATGGATAGATTAGGGGACAGTTGGACAGATTGGGGTAGGGAGTTCCAAAGGATAGGAGAAGCTCTGGAGAAATCCTGGAGGTGAGCATGGGAGGAGGTGACAAGGGAGCTAGAGAGCAGGAGATCTTGGGATGATTTTGGGACTAGGTTAGTGATGTAACTAGGGGCAGAGTTATGGATGGCTTTGTAAATTACTGTTAGTACTTTGAATTTTTTGTTTGTTGGGTGAGTGGAAGCCAGTGGAGGGATTGGCAGAGAGGGGTGGAGGACACTGAATGGCTGGTAAGGTGGATTAGTCTGGCAGCGGCATTCATTATGGACTGAAGGGGGGATAGTCTATGTAAGGGTAATCCAATGAGGAGGGAGTTGCAATAGTCGAGGCGAGAGATGACCAGGGAGTGAATTAGAAGCTTGGTGGTGTCATTAGTTAAAAAGGGGCATATTCTGGAAATGTTGTGGAGGCAAAGGCAGCATGATTTGGACAAGGATTGAATTTGGGCCTGAATGGACAGTTCAGAGTCTAAGGTTACCCCTAGCACCCTGGCATGTGGGGATGGACTTATAGATGTGCCATTGATCTTGACAGAGAAATCAGGGGAAGGGGCCTGTGGGGGAGGAAATATTAAGAGCTCAGTTTTAGATAGATTAAGTTTGAGAAAGTGGTTTGACATCCAGGCTGATACATCTGTTAGTAGATCAGTGATGCGTGAGGAGATTTATGGGGGGAGCTGAGGGGCAGAGAGATAGATTTGGGTGTCATCAGCATATAAATGGTAGTGAAAGCCATGGGGGGCTGACCCAGGGAGGACGTGTAGATCGAGAATAGTAGAGGTCCAAGGACAGAACCTTGGGGGACTTCAACGGAAAGGGGAGTTGGAGAAGAGGAAGTGGAGTTGCAAGTGACACTGAAGGTGCAATGACATAGGTAAGATTCAAACCAACGGAGAGTGCAGTCATGGAGACCAAGCAAATTGAGTTTTTTGAGGAGGAGGGGGTGGTCAACTGTATGAAAGGAAGCAGAAAGGTCCAAGAGTAAGAGTATGGAATAATGACCGTTGGTCTTGGCTGTTAGTAAGTCGTTTGCGAGTTTTAGGAGGGCAGTTTCTGTGGAGTGCTGTGGGCGAAATCCAGACTGAAGGGGATCAAGAAGGTCATTCTCAATGAGGTGGTCGCTCAGTCGGTTGTAGACTAAACGTTCAAGGAGTTTGGAGGCAAAAGGGGGTAAAGGGATGGGTCTTAAGTTGTTAAGATTGGTGGGGTCTGAGGCCTTTTATGGTATTGGAGTGACTAGTGCATGTTTTAGAGGGTTGGGGAAGATGCCAGTAGAGAGTGAGAGGTTGAAGATATGAGTTAAGGAGTGTAGGATTGAGTCAGATGGTGACCGTAGTAATTGAGAAGGAACAGGGTGCAGGGGGCAGGTTAGGTGGGCATTATAAAAAAGTTTAGTGACTATCTCTATAGTAGCTGGGTTAAAAGAGGGAAGTATTGATTGTGCAGGAGGACAAGGAGTGTAAAGTGAGGGAGATGTCTGTAGAGCGGAGATCTCAAGACGAATTGTCTCAATCTTATTTTTGAAGTGATAAGCAATCTCCTGGGCAGTGAGTAAGTTAGTGGGTGGGAGTAATGGAGGACGAAGTAGAGTGGTAAAGGTAGAAAAGAGTTGACGGGGACTGCGTGAGAGGGTGTTAATGAGAGTGAAGTAGGTCTGTTTGGCAGTGCGCAGGCAGGAATGGTATTTTTGAAGGGCAGATTTATATTGGCTGAAATCTTGCTGTGACTTAGTTTTACACCACAGATGCTCAAGAGAGCGGCTACATTTTTTGAGGCTTCTGGTATTGTTTGTCTGCCAGGGATGAACCTGTCAGGGCCTGATTCTGTGCGTAGTAAGGGGTGGATGACAGTGAACTTTTGTAGACAGAAGTAGCCAAGTTGGGGCAGACCAAGGATGAGGACAATCTGTAGCAGAAAAAAGAAGAGAAGGGTTAAGATGGCAAAGGTTTCTACGATTAATAGTTTGGTAGTTGGAAGGCAAGGAGCAGGCAGACAAGGAGAGAGTGAAACTAATAAGGTGGTGATCAGATAGAGGAAAAGGAATATTGGAGAGGGTGTGCGGAGTGCATAGGTAGGAGAATATGAGGTCAAGGCAGTTGCCAACAGAGTGAGTAGAAGCACTTGTCCATTGTTTTAGATCAAAAGAGGAGGTTAGGCTCAGCAGCTTAGAAGTAGCAGGAGTGTTAAGATTAACAGGGATGTTGAAGTCACCAAGAATGATTGTTGGAATTTCAGAGGAGAGAAAGTAGGGTAGCCAGGCAGTAAAATCATCAAGGAACTTTGATACCGGTCCAGGTGGCCGATAGATCACAGCAATTCTCAATAAAACTGGAGAAAATAGACGAATACAGTGAGCTTCAAATGAAGAGAAGGACAGAGAGCGAGGTGGATGAAGAACCTGAAAAGTGCTTTGAGGGGATCGGAGGATTCCAACAACACCTCCTTTCTGTCCACTAGGCCTGGGAGAGTGAGTCCACAGGAGGCCACCATAGGAGAGAGAAGCAGGAGAAGGAAGGTCAGATTCTTGAATCCGGGTCTCAGTAATCGCAAGTAGGTTCAGGGAGTTAGTGATAATTAGGTAATGGACGGTGGTTAATTTGTTACAACAGAGCGGGCATTCCAAAGGGCACAAGAGAAGGGGAGGCTGGATCTAGACTGAAGAGGAATAGAAATGAGATTGTGTGGATTACGGCTGTTATCAGATGATGGGTTGTGGCTGGTATGTTGGTCGAAGGTAACTGATAGTGGTCCAGGATTTGGGGAAATATCTCCAGAAGTTAGGAGAAGAAGACGGGTGAGAGAGGTGATATGGGAGTGTGACTTATGTGGAGGGACATGTCCCAGTGGCCCGCAGGTTTTATTGGTGTATGGGTTCAGAATTAGCAGGAGCTGATGAGTACAGTAATGAGGTGAAGACAGGAATGATGGTGATATATATAAGCTGTGCGGTGGAGATGGCAGGTGAAGGAGTAAGGATTTAAGGACAGAGGATGCAACTGTGAGAAGGTAAAGTAGGGAGTGCATGATACAGAGTGGTGAAATTGAGAGGAAGCCTGAATGAGAGAAGAAAAAGTTTGGAGAATCAGGTCACCTGTAGTCTGTTTACTGTTCTTAAGAAATCTGTTGTGTATTTTCACTTTGTGCAATCGCTGAAGTGCTCAGCGGAAGTGCAATACTTAATCCAATATGAATACTTTATCATAAGATGATAGTTGCCAATGCAATCCCAGCCTGTGCAAACCCCTGCCTGTGCATCCCCTTGGTAAGGCCTGAATTTATAGTGAATTTGGGTTGGGGTATTGTCAATTAATTAGTCAGGATTGCATAGGATGAGCACATGGCTAACAGAATGAACTTCTCACACCAAGGCTCACTACAAGACACAGCAAGAGAGCAGAAAAGGTCAGAGCTGTAAAGATAGGAACAGCTCATAATTTAGGTATAGACAATAAGAAAGTAAAATAAACATCACTGTGATATGGACAGAGGTAAAGAATTTGAAGGCAGCATAGATCACCAAAAGCACATACACAGAATTAGCAAGCAGATCCCAGTTTCAATTAAAGGTGGAAGTTGTGGTTGAGCTGACACATACCTGTAAGGGGTAGAGAAGAGTTTTGTTAGATAGTGATGAGCGGAAGCAGGCCCGGACTGGGACAAAAAACAGGCCCGGGCAATTTAGACTGAGCAGCCAATTTTCCAGCAACCGCCCGTTCGCGAGGGCGGTTGGTGACGGGATAATCACGGAGTCGGTGCTCCGCACTCTAATGTGGCATTGTGATATAAAGGGGACAGCACTGTAAAGGAAACTGTAATGATTACAGTCCCCCTTTTCAGTGCAGTTCCCTTTTCATCACAGTGCCCCTACCAATCACAGCGCCCCATCACAGTGCCCCTACCAATCACAGCCCTCCATCACAGTGCCCCTACCAATCACAGCGCCCCATCACAGTGCCCCTACCAATCACAGCCCTCCATCACAGTGCCCCTACAAATCACAGACCCCCGTCACAGTGTCCCTTGCAGTCATGCCCCCCTCTCTGCCTCCCCTGCGCAGTCCTACCTTTGGCAGGGCAGAGACAGGATTCAGCCTGTGTGTCCTCTACCAGCTCTCCCACCCCTCCATTGATGTCATCCTATCAGCAAAGTAGGGCACGGGAGGAGCTGTAGATCTGGATCCTATTAACAAACGGATGATTACCCACTTGTTGATGTGAAAATAATCCCGCTCTCTCTGCAGATCTCCAGCTCCTCCCGCCCCCTACTCTGCTGATAGGATGATATTGTTGGAAGGGTGGGAGAGCCAGTAGAGGACACACAGGCATAACCACATAGTATGCCCCTCTCTCAAGCACTCTGTATATCAGATCTATGTCAGTAGAACACTCTCTCAAATAATGATGGGGTTGGCTTTAAATGCTGTGATCATCTTTTTTCATCTATAATATTTTAGGCTCTCATTTTTCTTTTTTCCCCTCTTTCTGGGTTTTTATTCTTCGCGTTCTTTCATTTTTATCCTTTATTTATTATTATTTTTATTTCTTCTTTTTTTTTCCCTTTTCTTTTTATTATTATTTATATATTTTTTTTATTTTTTATAATTTTTATTTTATTTATTAATATTTTTATTTTTTCACACTTTTATTTTTTTCTTACTTAGGTAATTTTCTTTACTTTTTTTTTTAAGTTAATTTTCCAACATTTTTCTTAGTTTCACATTATCCTCTTAATTTGTCTATTTTTCCCACTCATTTTTTCCTTTTTTACTATTCTCATTTCTCTTATTTTTTTATTTTTCACTCGTATTTTTCTTTTATTTTCCTCTCCTTTGTCTCTTTTTTTTCTCTCTCTTTTTATTTATATATCCCCTTTTTTCTATCCGTTCTTCTTCCCACCTTCCTCTCTTCTTCCCCCTTTCTTATCTCCTTTTTGCCACCATTTATCTTTATCTATTTACACTTTCCTCCTGTGTCCTCTATTACTCCCTGGACTGCCTTCTCACTTACCTGTTTTCCTTCCTTGTGTCTCCCTTCCTTGTATACACTCTGAATTGGCTTGACGTCTCTCTCACGTTTACGTCCATTCAAAGCCCTGGCAGCGTCCCGTTGCCTAGCAATCGTCGACCGCAGTACGCATGCGCGTCCATTCAAAGCCCTGGCAGCGTCCCGTTGCCTAGCAATCTTCGGGCCGCAGCACGCATGCGCGTTCAGTGTACAGATCTCCGGCTCCTCCAGCCCCTGTTCTGCTGATAGATGACATCGTCGGCAGGGGAGGAGAGCCTGGAGAGGAGACACAGGCACAGCCGCACAGCGGGAGGTGAGCGGGGACCGCGGCCTGTGTTAACCCTCTCCAGGCCGCGGTCACCGCTTACCTCCCGCTGTGCAGCCCGGCCATCATCAGGCATCAGATCACGGCCCCAAGGTTGAGCCCGGCAGCCCCGGCCCACCGGGCAAATGCCCGGTATGCCCTATGGCCAGTCCGGGCCTGAGCGGAAGTGCAATACTTAATCCAATATGAATACTTTATCCAAGATGATAGTTGCCAATGCAATCCCAGCCTGTGCAAACCCCTGCCTTATATTATTATATTTTTGGCCATTAGATGGTCCAGAACCATAAGTCACTGGTTAGAGTGTGTCATTGGAGCACTCAGATCCCTGGTACAGGATTGTGTATATTTTTAGAACAGTGCCACACCTACTGTTTCAATTCATTCAACAGTCTACATGAGGCATGTCAAACTTACATGAAACAGCGGGATAAATTGAGTGGACAAAATCTGAAACCTTCAAGTGGGTCACATTATTTCTACTGAGGGACTAACCTACTTCATTCTAGAAAGAAGTGTACCACTGACCCCCGAAGGAGCTGCTGATTATTTTTGGGCTTACCGTTACCTTCTCCCCCTCGTGTTGGTCTAGGGGTTTCCCGAGGTTGATGGTCCAATAAACTGTAGAGACCAACACTTGAATCCACTTTAGGGATTTTTATTTGCAGAACGTTGAACAGAACACAGTCTCTCAGTAGGGAATAGAGGGTATGGGTAGTAAAGCTCAGATACTCTTGGAACCACTGACACTTGAATGTCTCTCTCTATACAATCCAGTGAATAGCCATTCGCAACTGGATGTTACAGCTATCAGATAAATCCCCTTTTTTTAATTTAGCAACCGACAGGTGATTCAAATCAGCATAGTCTCTTCCACAGACTTGGTTTAAGAACTTTAGAATGAGAAAAGTCTCTGCCACAGATTTGGTTGTAACTGAAGGATGAAATTAGGAACTTTCATACGGTACCAGTACCTTGCATCTGTCTGGCAATACCGTAAGAATGTGGATTCACCTTGGTGTCCTTTCCAGTTTAGCTTCCAGGCTCTTACCGAGCAGCCAGCCCTGTGCGTGGCCCTCTTCTGAAGAGTCCTCCCCTGGTTGCACGTTCAGTTGATGGGCCTCTCTAAAACCGAGACGGCACCGGGCCACCTTGGAACCCTCCTTCCAGTTACTGTGCCTCGGGCTAGCCAGTCACGAGACTTGGAAATGGATGGATCCATACCCCAGGCCATGAGGGCCTCTGGGGGCTGGTCAGGAGGACCAGGACCAGGGAGTCAGAACATACTTCTGGACCGGAACCCAGAATCACGGGACCTCAGCACCTTAAGTACCCTCTTCCGGAATACACGGCGAGACAATGCACCCACTGCTTGGCTCAGAGAGTGAGATTGGTACCCAATGCGTCCAACTAGACTACGTTCCAATGCCTGGCAAAGGTGACACCCACACCCATGACCAGGCAGAACACAATACAGTCCAGCCAAACTGATACCATAATTGAGACCATAATTTACTGTAATTAACCCTAAAACCCAACTTTGGTCTTAGGAACATTTAAATTGACAAAAACATAGCGCATGCTCTTCAGGAGCCCAACGCTACACACTCCCCCAGGTTAATTAGACAATCTCCTAATCGTCTGACTAAAAAAACTCATAACACTACAAGAATTCGAGTACCTGAACTTTTGGGGTTTGGAAAGGTAAGGGAAGGAAACATGAAACACATTTAACTTTTTCATATAAGAACAGTTTACTTTAGCAGACTATACACATATCACCCTATTCCTGCCTATCTACACCACACGCTCTCCGTGGCTTGATGGACGATCTTGGTGAATCCTGAAAAGAAAACACACAAACAGAAATACAAAAAATATTACACCGAAGGCAAGATCCCATCCCAGTCTCAGTGAGGTCTTCTCCTCTAAAATTTTTCTCTCTTTTTTTTTCTTCACTAAAACTGCATCATTATTTTTTCCTTCTCTAAAACAATAAAACCAACTCTTTTTTTTTCTTTTTGTTGTGCCAACCCATGCCACCTAGTGGTCAGAGTTACTGTAATTACAAGTCCTTTCCCTGAAAATAAGTACTGGTACCCAGTGAGTAGTCTTGACACATAGCTCTCTAGTAGCTAACCTATCTATCTACCCCACAGTTCTTGTACTTTCAAGAAAGGCAAAGAGAAGAAACCTCTTCTTTTATTCAAAAGACACTCAATTCAAGTAACTCTTCACCAGTAAAATCGTGGATCCGGCAAAGTCAAGTCTCTTCCGTTCTCATCCACGGTTGTTATGAAGTAAACTGCACTATCTTTGTCTGGCCTGCAAATGACAACTTTATCTGCATAGATATGCCGACCATAGCTCCAGTGCTGAAGACAACCCAGAAAGCGTTCATACATCTCTGGACAAAATGCCTTCTTGCAAAGTGGCTTTGGAACTTTAAGGTAGTTCCAGACATCCTCTGTGTACCACTTCTGACGATTCTCCTCAATTATGTCCATTATTTCCCTGGGCACATATGGGAACTCTAGTCCATACTCAATTGCCACCCATTTGTTTAAAAGTCTCTGAGACCTTCCGAGTCTTGGCAGGTTTCGGGCAGTTACATTCTTATTTTTTAAGTCAGACTCACGGCAATCGGGGTTCAAAATACTCATCATCCCCAGCATCAGAATTGGAGTCCAACTCTGAATCCTGAAATTCCTCCGCTGGCAGATAATTCCGTATTGTGGTACTCACGGTTTTCCTGTGCTTCTCCGTGGCCACCATTTTCCACCAATTTGTTTGGTCCAGCCGGAATTGGGGGTCGCCTACCGCTGCAACGGTAGGAGGTCTTTGCACGTTCCCCTTTTTCCGGAGCAGGCATAGCAGTAGCAGTGGTGGTAGACGAAGCCGTGTCCATAACTTCAGGGGTAGCTTCTCTGACATGGGAAGAAGCAATGTCTTTCTCTCAGGCACCGGCAACAGTAGACAATGCAGGAGCTGCAGGCCTCACAGTCGGAGTGTAGACGATGGACTCCTCGGTGGTCATGCCTGTGGTCCAGTACATATGGTAGGCCCGAGGCGACTCTGTAGGCTGTTCCACTTTGAACAAGTATTCTGCACATTTTCTACAACAGACAAACGGCCGGGGACTTGTGACTAGTCCCTCACATCCTCCGCAAAGCATGCTAAGGGCTTTGATTTCCCAGGAGGTATAGAAGATAAACCGACCCTGCAGCAGCAGGTGGATCCCCGTGTCAGTCAGCACGGTACCAGGCAGCCTCACACTCATAGGACCTTATACCGATGGCATCGTGGGTCCTGGAACAGACAATGTCCCTGGAACTTGGAACATTCTTCCTCTGGCTGCGCAACTCGCAGGCTTTTTCCAGGGCTCCTCCCACACTTACACACCAACAGTGAATGTCTTTCGCCTTTCACAAAATGGCGTAGTTCCAAAAAGCTTCCACCCTCTATCCCATAAACTCACATGTACAGTTCTTTCCGTTGTGAGAGGTAACGGCAAATCCCAGACTGCGAGCCCACACATCCTTCGATTTGGTCTTCACCATAGTGGAGTTTGGAGTGTGACTGTTTGAGGTTGTGGACAGGTGTCTTTTATACGGATAACAAGTTCAAACAGGTGCCATTAATACAGGTAATGAGTGGAGGACAGAGGAGCCTCTTACAGAAGAAGATACAGGTCTGTGACAGACAGAAATCTTGCTTGTTTGTAGGTGACTAAATACTTATTTTCCACCAAAATTTGCAAATAAATTCTTTCAAAAATCAGATAATGTGATTGTCTGGATTTGTTTCCACATTTTGTCTCTCATAGTTGAGGTATACCTATGATGACAATTACAGGCCTCTCTCATCTTTTTTAAGTGGGAACTTGCACAATTGATGGCTGACTAAATACTTTTTTGCCCCACTGTAAATTGACAAAAACATAGTGCATGCTCTTCAGGAGCCCGGCTCTACAGAAGATTATGGCACTTTGGGACATAAAACTTTAGTCAAAATTACACTTTAAAATAAGTAATCCGAGAGAAAATGACTCCAAAAATGCATGAAGTTTTTAGGAGAAAAATTATAGAAGAAACCATAACTTATCAACGGGAGAACAGTTGGGGGGGGGGGGGGGGTCTTTTTTTAATCTTTGGCTGCTCTGCTTTACCCAGGCACAGATACATAGTGATAGGAAAGTCTGTTGAACTTTATAAGGTTTTTGTAAAATTTTAGAGACTTTTCCCTTTGAGGATAAAGGGAATTTAATAAGACACGTGGCCATTCACTAAAATTAGAAGAAAAGCAGTTTAACCTTAAACTGCGTACTACTAACATAAGATCACACACATAGGTTGGACTTGATGGACTTTTGGCTTTTTTCAACCTCTCCTACTATGTAACTATGTAAGGATTTGAGTGCAACTCACTTGGGGATTGAATGATTTATGCTAGCAGAGTGGTATAATTGTCACAATCTTTAAATTGGATAGGATACCATCTGAGGTTTTCCTGAGTGTTTCACAGTTCTTGAAGTAATGGTATCTTCAAAACCCATCAAATGCATCTTATTGATCGTAGAAGGCCCCCTGATCCTATTACCATGCTAGACTTTTGGAAATACCCTGTTTACAAATGATAAGGATATCAGCGATATGCTAAATGGAGGGGAGGACACCGGTTAATTGTAAAACAAGTATTTTATGTATAGTAAAATGAATTGCTATGTGTTGTGAATAAATTGAGTGTGGTCAGAATGTTACAAACCTTAAAGATCTAAGGATCAGTGGTTTAGAAAGATAAAATTAAGAATGAATTTAGTTTTAATTTTGATGTACATTTCTTATGTGTGAGCACCCTAAAAGTTCTATTCATACCTGGTTTACTCTTCTGGGTAATTTAAGTGATGTTGTGTCCAACTGTGTACGTTGTTATTTGGGCAACTTATATATTTACAGTGGTGTGAAAAAGTGTTTGCCCCCTTCCTCGTTTCCTGTTCCTTTGCATGTTTGTCACACTTAAGTGTTTCGGAACATCAAACCAATTTAAACAATAGTCAAGGACAACACAAGTAAACACAAAATGCAATTTGTAAATGAAGGTGTTTATTATTAAAGGTGAAAAAAAATCCAAACCATCATGGCCCTGTGTGAAAAAGTGATTGCCCCTCTTGTTAAAACATACTATAACTGTGGTTGTCCACACCTGAGTTCAATTTCTCTAGCCACACCCAGGCCTGATTATTGCCACACCTATTCACAATCAAGGCATCACTTTAATAGGAGCTGCTTGACACAGTAAGGTCCACCAGAAGATCCTTAAAAGCTACACATCATGCCGAGACCCAAAGAAATTCAGGAACAATTGAGAAAGAACGTAATTGAGATCTATCAGTCTGGAAAGGGTTATAAAGCCATTTCCAAAGCTTTGGGAATCCAGCGAACCACAGTGAGAGCCATTATCCACAAATGGCGAAGACATGGAACAGTGGTGAACCTTCCCAGGAGTGGCCGGCCGCCCAAAATTACCCCAAGAGCGCAACGACGACTCATCCAAGAGGTCACAAAAGACCCCACAACAACGTCCAAGGAACTGAAGGCCTCACTTGCCTCAGTTAAGGTCAGCGTTCATGCCTCCACCATCAGGAAAAGACTGGGCAAAAATGGCCTGCTGGCAGAGTTCCAAGGAGAAAACCACTGCTGAGCAAAAAGAACATCAAAGCTCGTCTCAATTTCTCCACAACACATCTTGATGATCCCCAAGACTTTTGGGACAACATTCTGTGGACCGATGAGACAAAAGTGGAACTCTTTGGAAGGTGTGTGTCCAAGTATATCTGGCGTAGAAGGAACACTGCATTTCATAAAAAGAACATTATACCAACAGTAAAATATGGTGGTGGTAGTGTGTTGGTCTGGGGCTGTTTTGCTGCTTCAGGACCTGGAAGACTTGCCGTGATAAAAGGAACTATGAATTCTGCTGTCTACCAAGAGATCCTGAAGGAGAATGTCCGACCATCTGTTCGTGTACTCAAGCTGAAACGAACTTGGGTTCTGCAGCAGGACAATGATCCTAAACACACCAGCAAGTCCACCACCGAATGGCTGAAGAAAAACAAAATGAAGACTTTGGAGTGGCCTAGCCAAAGTCCTGACCTGAATCCTATTGAGATGTTGTGGTATGACCTTAAAAAGGACATTCATGCTCGAAAACCCTCTAATGTAACTGAATTAGGACAATTCTGCAAAGATGAGTGGGCCAAAATTCCTCCAGGACGCTGTAAAAGCCTCATTGCACGTTATCGCAAACGCTTGGTTGCAGTTGTTGCTGCTAAGGGTGGCCCAACCAGTTATTAGGTTTAGGGGGCAATCACTTTTTCATACCGGGTCATGATGGTTTGGATTTTTTTTCACCTTTAATAATAAACACCTTCATTTACAAATTGCATTTTGTGTTTACTTGTGTTGTCCTTGACTATTGTTTAAATTGGTTTGATGTACCGAAACACTTAAGTGTGACAAACATGCAAAGGAACAGGAAATGAGGAAGGGGGCAAACACTTTTTCACACCACTGTATATATTGTATTTTTTTAACCTTAAACCGGAGCTCCACCCAAAAAGGGGAAGCTCGGCTTGTTTGCCACCCACCCCCCCCCCCCCCTCGACTGCCACATTTGTCACTTTTTTGGGGGAGTGGAGTGGATACCTGCCAAAACCAGGTACTCGTTCCCACTTCCGCGTTAGATCGACGCACAATGATTGCAACGATCTACAAGATTTCTGGCCCATTCCCACCTCCCCCCACACACTGCCTTGTGGTAGACACAGAGGTCCCAGAAGCCGGGACCATTCAGAAAATGATTCACTTTCTGTTTCCCTTAGTGAAGATGCTGGCGCCTGCATCCACAGCCGATAGACAAATCGGCTAGGGGTGCTGACATTGCGCAATATCTGGACAGGTAAGCGTCCATATATTAAAAGTCAACAGCTACAGTATTTGTAGCTGCTGACATTTATTTATTTATTTATTTTTACAGGCTGGAACTCCACTTTAAAACCCTGATGGCCTCAGAAAAGGAACAAGAAGCCTGGATGTGACCTGTAGAACCTCATCTAGTGTTAATAATTACTTACATGAATTAGGGAGTAAGCACACTTTCATAAAAGTTATGCTTTTATCTTCATATCAGCATATAAAATCCTCCTGGGACGATCATTATTCTATATGGCCATAAGTTGGCTATAGTCACCAATGTCAGATGATGCTGGAGGACATGAACAATGTCCCCAATTAGCTAATAAAACGACCATTATTTTCCACCTGGAGCTTGCATCAGTCATGATGCTGCTGTATTTAAAGGGACTACTCTCTTTTTATCTCTTGCCTAAGCCCTACACGGCATGGTTTCCATTATCAATACTTGAATTCATCATATCTCACTAATGAAATGTTGGGGTGTAAAGGGTGAGAGCCTTTAAATAAGTGAAACAAACATACAACCTTTAAAGGGTTAACTGGACTGCAGTAAAGTGGCTTACTGAATGAAAAATTGTGACAGATAAAAAGTCTGTTTCAGGCGGTGTAGCAAGCACAGAATAAATCATAGTTGCAGCCTTACTGTAGCATAAGGACAAACAGGTCTTATAGTACTATCATGCTTTATGACTTTTTCTTTATGACTTTAAAAGATTGGGGATACAAACACTGAATCTCTCCAATAATACGGAGGATGCGATGTGGCCCTGCAAGACAGAGCAAGCATAAAAGATGGAAAAATATTCATTTCACTTTTTAAGGTGGAATAACAATGCAAAATGAATACACATTTATTGTAAGATTCAGGGTGCCTGATATGATGCAAATGTTTTGTATCTCTGAGATATGGGACTTTGTATGCAGCACTGAGAATTTTCAACAAAATGAAAACATATGTATAAAAAAGTAATTGTATTATACACAAACCAAAAAAATAAATTCTATTGGAGTACACCTCAATTTGTAAGGTATTTTTGGGCTATTTGTCTGCCTTTTTCCTCTAATAGACCTGGTGGTATCTTTGGGGGGCATAAATCTTAAAGCGGAGTTCCACACAAAAATTGAACTTCCGCTTTTCGGGAACCCTCCCCCCCCTCCGGTGTCACATTTGGCACCTTTCAGGGGGGAGGGGGTGCAGATACCTGTATAATACAGGTATTTGCACCCACTTCCGGGTATAAACTCCCGCGGGGGGTCTACACCACTTCCCGTTCCCCCCCCCCCGCTGTCTGCTGGGAGACACACGGGTCCCAGAGACGGCAGGGACCATTCGGATTGTGCAGCGTGACTCGCGCATGCGCAGTAGGGAACCAGGAAGTGAAGCCGCATGGCTTTACTTCCTGATTCCCTTAACGAAGATGGCGGCGGTAGCACTCGAGGACCAAGGGGCGGTTCGGCCTTGGGTGCCGACATCGTGAGCGCCCTGGACTGGTAAGTGTCCTTATTTTAAAAGTCAGCAGCTGCAGTATTTGTAGCTGCTGACTTTAAAAAAAAATAATAATTCCATGGACCTCCGCTTTAAAGCCTGCGTTTTTCCCTGTGAGTCTTTTTTCAGGTCTAAGATGGTTATCATGTTGTTATTGTAAACTCTTGTCTATCAAGGTATGTTTCTAAACATCCTGGTATTCAAGGGGTTAAAGCAAGCTTGGTATTGATTTTTAGAACTGGTGAAGGTATTTCAGGTAAAAGTGATCTAGTTGGCTCTAGAGCCACCTGATAACTTGTGCAGGGCTCTCAGTCTGTGCCCATCAATCCTGAGCCCCTCAGTCTGTGCCCATAAATGCTGACTCTGAGCCCCTCAGTCTGTGCCCATCAATCCTGAGCCCCTCAGTCTGTACCCATAAATGCTGACTCTGAGCCCCTCAGTCTGTGCCCAATGCAGACTCACCAGTGCCTGGTTCACACAGTGGGTATCTCCCACTGTGGCACAAAGCTTGTGTCTCAATTCTTCGGTGGTGCTGTAACAGGGTCCCTCCTCCTACACGGCTCCTCTTGTGATAGATGGAAGTTCCGTCTATCACAGGAGGAGCCGGTGTAGGAGGTGGGACTCTGTTACAGCACTGTCAAATAATTTAAACTCAAGCTCCGTGACATGTCTGTGTCATACACTTTGATATGTCCAGTGTGGGTCGTGATGCGGGTATGTATGCCTTGCTGCCAATGTAATACACAACATATGCATTCATTGCCTTTCCATATGTTCCTAACTTATGTTATATCTTATCATAGAATGTTCTACACTTATGACCTTCTCTCTCAAATTTCCCTAAAGAAGGGATAGTCCTGTTTCCCAAAACGCATCAGGCATAACGAGAAAAAATTACCACGTCATCTATTAGCTCGACATGAGCCCTTGTATACTTTATTATTTTATGCAATTTATGGTGATGTATGCACCATCATTTTTATAATGTATTTATAAACTTTATATTTTTGTGCCTAATTAACTTAGTACATGAGTCTGCATTTAAAATCCCAAAGTAACGGACGGTATGTATGGACTTTCTGCCAATAGTTTAGGGATGTTGGAAATGCATTTTGGATATTTTCCTATGGTGGTTTAACTTCTTTAAGTTTCATATACAAGAGGAGGAGGAAGAGGACTCAGGGAGGACTCTGTAGTCTGCACTTGGATCGGCCACGTATACTGCAAAGACCGCTCGCTGACATCAGTGTCCATGTACAGACACGTTGCCAATCCCTGGCGGTGCTCCAGTAAATGGCTGCGCGAGCCACGCAGTCATTACTTTGACACACTGTCATTGAAACTGGTCCACTGATCCATTGGCCCTCCGGGAAACTCCCGGTAGTTCCGATGGCCAGTACATACCTGCCTGTAGCCTGTTTGTGGGCTTGTTAGACCCATTATGATAGCAATAAAATTGAATAAAAAAAAATTCAAAAGTTCTAAAAAGTAAAATTATGACAAAATAAATAAAAATAATTAAAAACCTGATTGAACCCCCATCACCCCTATACACACTCCAATGCAAGCGTGCAGTTTAGGGCACACACATGTATGTAAACATACTGTACATTGTGCCACACATGTGAGGTACCACCTTAATTGTAAGAGTGAGAGCAATATACATTTTCTAAGGTGATAGACTGTGAAGGCTTTTAAAGCATCACCTATGGAGTAATTTGAGTAGCAGAAATGATATGCCGTATTTATCGGCGTATAACACGCACTTGTGTATAACACGCACCCTAATTTTAAGAGGGAAGTTTCAGGAAAAAAGCATTTTTAAAATGAACAACTTTGAGGCAAATTAAAGGTCAGTGCCCATCAATGTCCATCTGCAGCCTGATAATTGTCCATTTGCAGACTAAATAAAGTTCTCAATGCAGCCAAAACAAATCAATACAGCCTGATTATTGTCCTCAATGAAGTATAAAAAAGTCATCAATGCAGCATGATAAATGCCTTTATTTAAACTGTCTTCATTTAAACTGCCTTCCTTTAAAATGCCTTCAATATTAAAATGCATTCATTTGCAGTCTCACCATCTCTCTTTCCAGCAGCCTGAAATCAGGAAATAACCGAGCCGTCATATCCTCTCCACTTGGCTCCTTGCCTTTCACTCACACAGTCCCGCCTCCGCCATCGGCTCCTGTGATAGGCAGAATACTGGTCCAATGCCGGTGGCGGAGGCGGGACTGTGTGTGTAACGTCATGTCCTTTCCACTCGGCTCCTCGGCTTTCACTCGGCTCTCCCCGTCACACACACACACAGTCCCACCTCTGCCATCGGCTCCTGTGATAGGCAGAACACTGGTCCAATGCCGGTGGCGGAGGCGGGACTGTGTGTGTGTGACATCATGTCCTTTCCACTTGGCTCCTTGGCTTTCACTCGGCTCTCCCCGTCACACACACACACAGTCCCGCCTCCGCCATCGGCTTCTGTGATAGGCAGAACACTGGTTCAATGCCGGTGGCGGAGGCGGGACTGTGTGTGTGTGACAGGGAGAGCCGAGTGAAACCAGAGGAGCTGGAGTGGAGAGAACATGACAGCTCGGTGAGGTACGCTATCGGCGTATAACATAACACGCACCCCTGATTTGCCCCCGATTTTCAGGGGGAAAAAGTGCGTGTTATACGCCGATAAATACGGTACTATAATTGTTTGAGGGTTAAAAGTAATTTCTAGCAAAAAAATAAATAATCTGATTTGTATGAAACATTTTTTTTTTAAATGCCCCAGTAGTCAAATTGTTAAATACATATGTAATGCAAAATTTGGTTAAGTACGCTGTTGCACAATTATCTGCACATGCCCCCTTCCGTGACTTTTCCATCAAAATCAACAATGCAACTATCAGTCCCTCCCCTCACGCCAGGGTACTAGGTATAATCCTAGACTCTGACTTGTCATTTTAGCCCCAAGTCCAATTGTTGTAAAAATTTTGTAGGATTTACCTCCGTAACAACTCTAAAATGTGCCCCTTTTTAACAAATGAAACCACCAAGCTCCTCATTCACTCCCTTGTTATCTTGACTATTGCAACTCCCTTCTCATTGGCCTGCCTCTCCATAGGCTATCCCCTCTCCAGTCTATCATGAATGATGTGTCTGCCAACCCTCTCCTCCAATCCCTACACTGGCTCCCAATCACCCAGCAAATTAAATTCAAAATACTAACCACAACATACAAAGCCATTCACAACTCTGCCCCAAGCTACATCACCAATCTTCTCTCCAAATATCACTCAAATTGTCCTCTCCGCCCTTCTGAAGACCTCCTACTCTCATCTCCTCCTCCCATGGTCTCCAGGATTTCTCCAGAGCCTCTCCCATCCTCTGGAACTCACTACCTCCACTGGTCTAACTATCCCCTACTCTTGCTATCTTAAGGCAATCCCTGAAAACTCATCTCTTCAGGAAAGCCTATCATGTCTCCAACTAATCTCCTACCACTTCCAACAGCTCATTCCCCACAGTTACAACATTTTGTGCCACCTGTACCACCCAATTAGATTGTAAGCTCTTCTGAGCAGGGCCCTCTTAATCCTCTTGTATTTTATTGTATTGTAAATGTATTGTCTCCTTTTATATTGTAAAGTGCTGCGTAAACTGTTGGCACTATATAAATCCTGTATAATAATAATATTAATGTACAAGTTCCATTCATATGTCCTTTATATGTTACATATTTCACAAATACGCCCCTGTCACAATAAACATAAACGATGGATTTATTTTTGGAATACATATGTAATTACTGATTATGCACATGAATTCAATATAAGTACTGTTTTTTCAGTTGGATTTAATTTGCAATTGATACAGTTTTTACATTGTGCATGAACCCTTTCCTGAGGAAGCGGGTGCGTTGATAAGGGTTTCCTTATACTATTGTTGTAAATGTGCAATTTTTATCTTGGTGAAAGCTGTTACTAATCATTGAATATTATAAAGGACACGTTCACATAGCTATTTTCAAATATCCAAGAGTGCTAATTCATTTATAATTTGTATATAATAAAGATTTGTACTTTTGTATAATTTGTTTGGTTTTGGTGAGAACTCTTATTGCTGCAAAGTTTCACATTTTACACATACAAGTAGATTTTTATATATTTTGGTTGGCAACAACTGAGACGTCTTAACAATTATAGTCTGTCTCCTTCTGTGCCCGCAATTATGTCACATCCATGGTCATTGTGTACATTTGGGGAGAAGTTTCAGCGGTATTCTCCTCTCCCTACACAATATATATCATGTTTATTTCTCTATTTTGATACATTGTTCATGTATCTACATTTTTTAGACGCACTCTTTGCATCTGCTCCTGGTGAATGGATATAATTCCATGAAGCACATCAAGCTTTTAAATGCTACATTCAGATGTTTACAATGCATTTTCAGATGCTACATTCAGATGTGTAGAACATGGATTCTTAAGCCGCGTACACAGGATCAAACAATCCAGTGGAAAAGTCCGGCGGAGAGTCCGCTGGAAAATCCGCCCGTGTGTGGGCTCCGGCGGACTTTTTTTTACCCAAAAGTCCAGCGGACTAAGATTGTAGTTTTGCACATCAATCTGTTTGCCGGACTCGCATTTCGGTGGACAATACGGCCGTGTGTGTTCTAGTCCGCCGTACTTTTGAAATGAACGGACTTTTCCCGTCCAGAGAAAAGTCCGCTCATTTTAAGCACAGCTCCAGGTAGCCGGGACCAATGAAGGAGGCGTCGCTGGCCCCGTCACCTGGCATGGACTTAAAGGGGAAGCCCTACGCCAAAAAAACGGCATGGGCCCCACCCCCAGGTCCAAATCAGACCCTTATCCCAGCACGCTACAGGGGGCTCCCTGATTCCGATAAGCCCCCCACCCGCAGACCCCGACAACCAACGGCCAGGGTTGTCAGGAAGAGGCCCTTGTCCTCATCAACATGGCGGCCCCGCCTTCCCCAAGGCACCCCCCCCATGTTGAGGGCACGCGGCCTAGTACGGCTCAGGAGGGGGGGGGCGCTCGCTCGTCCCCACCCCCTTTCCTGGCCGGCCGGGTAGCGAGCTCGGATAAGGGTCTGATATGGACTTGGGGGGGACCCTCACGCTGTTTTTTTGGCGTAGGGATTCCCCTTTAAGTCCATACCAGGTGGCGGGGCCAGCGACGCCTCCTCCGCTGTTCCCGGCTATCTGGAGCCGCGCTCAAAATGAGCGGACTTTCCTCCGTGTTAGTGGGCAAGTCCGTTCATTTCAAAAGTACGGCGGATAGTCCGGCGGACTATACGGCGGATAGTCCACCGGACCTAGTCTGCTGAAAAAGTCCCATGTGTTGGCAGGTCCGCTCGTTCGGACAGTCCGGCGGTTTGTCCACCAGACTAAGTCCGCCGGATAGTCTGATCGTATGTATGCGGCATAAGTCTACTCTTACTAATGTTCTGACGGTTTCTGCCCACATGTATCATGTTGGGTTCTATTTTATATGAGAATATGGATTGATTAATTTTTCATATTGCAAATCCTGTACTATTACTATGTTTGTTTATCTGTAAATAAATGATTTTTTTTATACTATTTATTTTATACTTGCATGTGTGCCATGAGTTTATAAGCATTGTTACATGGAATAAATATATTGTTGTTACAGTACAGTGTCCTTTTTACTTTCCTGCTGCATGCTTCATTTAAAGTCCCAACCTTTATCTTTTTGTTATTTATAAGGTGACCATGCTGAAAAGGTAATCAAAGTGTCTAAACATTCTATCCCTGAATCTGTGGATGATATGGATTATAAGACACTGAACAGATTGTTCTTCACCCTTGGATTTTGTGGAATTGTCCTTCAGGCACAGAGAGCCACTCAGTGGCTGTGTTAGAAAGTGATCCTCAACATTGGCAGAGACCAGGTGACCAGTGCCAAATGCATTTATTTCCTCTACTCATAAACGACCTGGAGGATGGGGTAAACAGTTCAATCTCTGTATTTGCAGACAATACTAAGCTAAGCAGGGCAATAACTTGTCCACAGGATATGCAGGGCCGGATTAAGAGCATTATGGGCCTGGTGCTGAGGATTTTGGTGGACCTTAAGTGCAACGTGAGGTGAAAGTGAAAGGGTGCAGCGGCACAGGCCCAATGCTATGGACTTCCATAAGAGCCCTGCATCAGCGTGCGTGGTGCGCCCTGAGGTGAGGTTGAAGGGCACAGCTGTGCAGACATAACACTACAGAAGCTGAATACCTGGCTTTCATTAGGCCTTCTCGTGGTGCTCGTTATTAATCCCAGGCCTTGGGCTTTGGGGCTAATAATTGCTAGTATAAAGACTGAAACCCAGGACTTCTTCGGGGCCCACTAAGGGCTATAGCCCCGGCCACCTGCCCCCCCCCCCCCCCCGATGCCACTGAGCAGTGTGCTGTCACTTGTAGCACAGAAGCTGGGCTTCTATGTTTACAAGTGACAGAAAATAGTGGTGACAATGAATCTGGCCAGCCAGGGCCTATTTTATAGTAGGGGCCTGGTGCTGCAGCTCCAATAGCCCCTATGTTAATCCTGCCCTGAGGATATGGAAACCTTGCTTGTTCCAAACCACTTCAGTTTGGAACAAGCAGTGCACAGTAGTTGCAGTCATGTACACTGCTCTATGCACACTAGACATCCCATTGTACTCGGAGTCAATCTGTGGATAGTATGGCAAGGAACAAAGAGCAACAAAGAACATAGATCTGAAGTGTGCAGGGGTCACGTGGTCAGTATGCCTAAAAGGGGGCATACCCAAGTATGAAATATAATGAATGAAATGAAAAAGGGAATGGGTGGGTGGGACACAAGAGCCGGTGTCCACGAGAGGAGGAGGCAGAGGAGGGTAGGCTTTATGCAGCCTGACTCCTCCTACAATCACAGGCTGCCCAGCGGTCAGCCTTACATTTGTACTCGGAGTCAATCTGGATAGTATGGCAAGGAACAAAGAGCAACAAAGAACATAGACTTGAAGTGTGCCGTGGTCAGTATAAAAAATACAGTAGGATAAAGCTTTAACAACCAGATTACACTGTGAATTGACATCTAACCTGGGGTGGCGGCAATGAAAGTATGAACCTAGCTGCAGAAAGGGGGAGTGCTAGGAAAGGCAGCAGAGGACCATCCCAGGGTTTGGCAAATGTAACACAACAAGCTGGTATAAACCAACCTGAGCACCACACCTTACTAGGCTCCAAGAACCTGATAACAGAGCCGCCCCCGAAAGCTGAATCTTGCAAACATACAGATGTAACAGAAAGCCGGGGTGCAAATCAGTTGATTGGCTAAAGAAAGCGAGACCCTGGTCCAGAAGCACTACTCCCCCTGGCCCTAGGAACCACAAAACAGCTATAGCCCTGCCTTGAGCACCAGGCGGGTAACCAACGCACAAGGAGACCTGAGAGTACGACAGATATGTCACGAAAATAAGACCCACAATGGGAAGTCGGCTGAGCACAGTAGGGGGACTACTCTGCTGAAGCCACTGAGGATGGCTTCAATCGGAAGTGCCGAAAATAAAACAACCTGATAGGTTAACCCACCTGAAATGGTGAGACTTAACTTGATCCGACCTGAAAGTGCTGTGGGCTGATATGAGCTGGAAGAGGCCAAAAAGAAACAGAAAAGCAAATAGGAACTGGATGTTAACCATCAGGACTGGAAACCTAGACCGGAAAACCTGGAAAACATGCCAAACAGTGACATGAGACAAACCTAACCTGTGACAAAAATGTAACCTGCGTGAAGGAAACATGACTGAACAGGAAACATGAGTAGCGTGAGCTGAAACAAACAAGAGCAGCAAAAGAACTGAGGCTGCAAGAAAACACCATCTGCATAAGGCCGCGTACACACGCGGGGACTGTTCGCTGAAACTGTCCGCTGAAACCAAGTTTCAGCGGACAGTCCGCTCGTGTGTGGGCTTTCAGCGGACAGTTTCAGCGAACAGTCCGCTGAACAAGGTTTTTCGGAAATTCCGAAAAACTGTCCGCTGAAACCTTGTTTCAGCGGACAGTCCCCGCGTGTGTAGGCTTGTTCGTCAAACAAAGTTGCGCGCATGCTCAGAAAGGATTTTCACGCCGAAAGTTATAATGCAGTGTATAGGACGTCGTATTTTTCGTCCCGTCGTACGTGCCGTTCACGTCATCGCGCGCGGTTTCAGCAAACTGTTCGTCCGTCGTGTGTGGCCATGTCCGTCCATGCTAATTTTGAGCGGACTGTTTGCCGAAACTGTTTGACGGACAAAGTTGGACGAACAGTCCCCGCGTGTGTACGCGGCCTAAGAAACGCAGTTTGCATGAGAACGTGAATTGATGAAACAACGAGAAAAACCTAGGAAAAAAGAGAGAAACCTAGGGACACTGGGGACACGAGAGGGAACCTGAGGACACGAGAGGGAACCTGGGGACACGAGGAAAAACCTGGAAACGAGAGAAACGTAACATAGCATGAGAAACGTAACATCGCATGAGAAACGTAACATAACATGAGAAACGTAACCTAGCATGAGGACATGCATTAGAAACTGTAACATTGCTTGAGAACCAAAATATTCCATGAGAAACATAATTTGCATAAAACTTACCTGCATTAGAACAAACCGCATGAGAAATGTGAGTTAAAATGAAATATGAGCGGTGAAAGAACAGATGAGGAGGCTTGCCACCGAACAAGCCAAATAAAAACGATCACCTCAATCTGTTAAACCCATAAGCATGATGGGTAACCCGCGGTGGAAAAACATGGACAGCCCAGCTGTGTGTAACAACCAGAGAACATGATAGACCACCTACTCATGACATAACCATCCCCCTGGTATCTGCTAAATATAAGGACGTGGGTGTCGAAATGACAGGACCAACAGCGCATGAAAGTGAACCTAATGACAACACCACCCTAGTGAATGCAGAAGTAAGCCCGAGCAACCTTCAGCGCTAAGACAGGAAATTAAAATGAACACTCAAGGCTAAGGTACCCACAGACCGTGGTGGGGAGTAGTAGAGGTGTAAAGGTGAACATAACGTATGACGTATGTATTACAGGCAAGAAGATTGTGGGACGACAATCAATTAATAACGAAACCTCAGCCCGTAAGGACCTATAAACGTGACAGATCCTGGATGTAAGCACCAGCTAACAGAAAAGCAGTGAACGCAGGGCAACGACAAGAAAAGCATAAGACATGAAACGTGCGGCACATGGGAATACGTAAGAAACACGAGAAAAGGCAAGAAAACACGAGAAACGTCAGAAACATGGGAAACAAAAGAAACATGGGAAACGTGAGAAGATAGATGAGACACGTAAATAGCATCAGACACGTACATTACATCCGACACGTAAATTGCATGAGGAACGTAAAATGCCTGAGAACCATAAAATTACACAAGGGCAATGACATGAAAGGCATAAGACATGAAACGTGCGGCACATGGGAATACGTAAGAAACACGGGAAAAACGCAAGGAAACACGGGAAACATAAGGAAACGCGGAAAACAGGTCAGAAACACGGGAATACCTCAGAAACATGGGAATACGTCAGAAACATGGGAATACGTACACGAGAAAACATGAGAATATGTAAGAAAACACTAGAAAACATGGGGAAACGTAAGAAGTAGCATGAGACACGTAAATTGCCACAGACACGTACATTACATCTGATACGTAAATCGCATGAGAAACTTAAAATGCCTGAGAACCATAAATTTATGAGAACCATAATTGCGTAAGAACTGTAAATCGTTAAAAAAAAAAAAAGTCAACTGCCTGCGAAACGCAAAACGCACGAGAAACGCGATCAATATGACAAACCGTAAAATTGCATGGAAAACCGTCAATTGCATGAGAAACGCCAACTTCATAAGAAAAGTAAATCACATGAGAGACCCAAATCGCATGAAAAACAAAATTGTGTAAGAACCGTAAATTTCATGAAAAACGTCAACTGCATGAAAACCGTGAATTGCATAAACTGTGTATTGCATGAGAAACGGCAATTGCGCGTGAAACCGTAAAAATCGCGTAAGAAACGTGCGTGAAAAACATAACGCATGAGAACATCAAATCGAATGAGAACGTAAATCGAACAAGAACATAATTGCATGAGAACATAATTGCATGAGAACGTAAATGCATGAGAACGTAATTACTTGAGAACGTAATTACTTGAGAACGTAATTGCATGAGAACGTAATCGCATGAGAACATAAACGCATGAGAACACAATCGCATGAGAACATAACCGCATGAGAACATAATCGCATGAGAACATAATGCATGAGAACGTAAAATCGAATGAGAACATAATTGCATGAGAATGTAAATCGCATGAGAACGCAAATCGAATGAGGACGAAAATCGAATGAGCACATAATTGCGTGAGAAACATAATTGCGTGAGAACGTGAATCGCATGAGACCGTAATCGCACGAGACCGTAATCGCATGAGAAAACCGTAAAATGCACAAGAACGAAAAATTGCATGAGAAAACCGTAAATAGCACGAGAACAAGAATGGTACGAGAACATTAATTGCACAAGAACGTAAATTGCACAAGAACGTAAATTGCACATTGCACGTGGAGCTCAGGCGGGGGAGGCACGCCACGTGGAGCTCAGGCGGGGGGAGGCACGCCACTTGAAGCTCAGGCGGGGGGAGGCACGCTACGTGGAGCTCAGGTGGGGGAGGCACGCCACATGGAGCTCAGGCGGGGGGATGGCCCGCCACGTGGAGCACAGGAGGGGGAGGCCCGCCACGTGGAGCTCAGGAGGGGGGAGACGAGAGCCCGCGTCCACGAAAGGAGGAGGCAGAGGAGGGTAGGCTTTATGCAGCCTGACTCCTCCTACAATCACAGGCTGCCCAGCGGTCAGCCTTACATTAGTCCATACATAGTCCATCTCGGAAGCAAGCAAGTACAGAAGAGCCCTGGTGCCATCTTAAAATCTATTAAACAAAATTCTGAGTTTCAAAGTCAGAATTCTGAGATTAAAAGTTCCAGTTATTTTAATCTAAGAATCCTGATTTTGAAACTCAGAGTTCTAACTTTTAAAGTGATTCCACTTACCTGCCCTGTGCATGGTTTTGTACAGCGAAGCCCCGATTCTTTTCTTCTCTGTACCCCACTGATGCTCTAGCCCCACCCCCTTGATCAGTACCCTCAATAGTAAGCCTCTTGCTATAGGGGGCACTGGTGCATGCTCGCTCCAGAGCCCCACTCTATGCATCCTTAAGACATATAGAGCCACGTCTTGGCCTCGCCCCCACTCTCTCACTGGCTGAGATTGACAACAGGGAGAACCAATGACTCCCGCTGCTGTGTTTTAGCCAATGAAGAGAGAGACCTGGGCCAGCTAAGGCTCCTGCGAACATCGCTGGATCAAGAGGAAGCTCAGGTAATTATTGGGGGGGGGGAGCAGCACACAGAAGGTTTTCACCTTCATGCATAGAATGCATGAAGATAAAAACCCTTCAGCCTACAAAACCATTTTAATATCAGAATTCTGACTTTGAAACTCAGAATTTACTTAGTAAAATGTAGACTGGCCCCAGGGCTCTTTCATACTTCCATATGCAAGAGAGGGTGACTATTTTCTTACATCAGGTGGAGCGACGGAGAACAAATGTAGCCATCTTCTAGCAGGAAGTCAAATCACAGCAGGAGAAAAAAAAAAAGGAATATGGAGACAGCTGGGTATTAACATTTATAGGTAAAGTTGATCCGGGGAAAATTCGATTGCCTCTCGGGGGATCCGGAAGGAATTTTTTCCCCTGCTTTAGCAAATTGGATCATGCTCTGCTGGAGTTTTTTGCCTTCCTCTGGATCAACTGTGGGTATAGAATTGGGTATATGGGATTGTATGATATTATTTGAATAGATGGACTTGTGTCTTTTTTCAACCTGACTAACTATGTAAAGCTGAGAGCAACAGAAGGAATTATATTGAGTTGAGAATACATGCTTGAATAGATTTTTTTAGAGTTTAGTGTCACTTTAATGTACCTCCTCTGATAGGCACCTCTTGTCCTACAGCAGTGAAAGAGACATGCAGATCTGAATTTGTGGAAAGGCCATCTACCCTAGGGCCTAGGGCGGCAAAATGGCAGAGGGTAACAAGCTGCCCTCTTACCTGGTTGCCTTTATATAGGATGTTAGAGACCATAAATAAGAACTTGACATTTAATTTACCCAGAAAAAAATGTACCTCTTTCATATAAGTTAAAAACAGACCTGCGGTCACAGTTGATGAAACATAAATCAAAGCTTGGGGGGGGGACATCGGATTGCAAGCCATCACTTGCAGTATGTCCACTGCCGATATGAAATATGATCAGCTGCCTTAAGAACCGTCTTCCCTTTCAGATGTGAGCCGAGACATAAGCACAGTACATCACAGCTAAACGACACTGAGTCAGAGGAGAAGGAGAATCTGTGGCCTTGTTTTCTTTGGCTTTGATGGGAACTTGGAAGATTAAAGGGCAGTAGGAGAAGCAATTTATTTACATAATTTTATAAACTGAACAAACACACTGAAACAACAAACTATTTCTGAGCTTTCCTGCTGAGCTTCAATGCATTGCGAACCTGCAGAAGGCAACACATTTAGAGAAAATTTTCAATATCCATGGCTAAACCTTCATCACAGGCAGACTTCAATGCAATATCGCCCTTTTTAACCACTTTGGTGCTTGCGCTTGTTTGCCCTATATGAATCAGGAAAAGTCTCTGCGATAGGCCAATTGATTTGTCTATAATCATAATTATCAAAGGCATGTTTTCCTTGGCTGGGTAGCAAAGAAGGCTTTATTGACACCATTAACTAATATGGCACAAACGCTTTGACAGATCCCCAAAAGTGCCGCCTTCCACCCCTGCGACTTTCCCCACCATGTTTCCTGGACTTCACTGTCCCACCTGCAGGCCTGGAACATACATTCTGGGTGTCACCAGGTAGGGAGAGGAGACTAGTAAAGATCCATTCACTAATCTCCCTGTCTAGGGCTCAGAGTCAAGATTGATGGGCACAGACTGAGGGGCTCAGAGTCAGCATTGGTGGGCACAGACTGAGGGGCTCAGGATCAATGGGCACAGACTAAGGGGCTCAGAGTCAGCATTGATGGGCACAGACTAAGGGACTCAGGATTGATTGGCACAGACTGAGAACCCTGCACAAGTGATTGGGTGGCTCTAGAGCCAACCAGAACAATGTGTATTTCATCACCTCTGGTTTGGCTGTCACTTTCCCAGGCTACTCTGGCAGGGGAAGAAAATAACGGAGCTCAATCTGTACTCCATTAGCTTCACTGGAGTGCAAGGGAGGCATCAGGGGTCTGATAATAACCCTAATGTTTTATTAACGAGAGCCTGTCACTGTAAAAACATACTATCACATAGGGAGCTATTGGTCCTCTATGAGTTAGCACTACAGTCAAGTGAAACAAATCTGTAAAAAAAAAAATTTAAGATATACCAAGCACTTAAAATGGAAGTGAACCCTCTTGTCATTTTCAGCCAAGGAAACTGCTATCTTGGCCACTGTTTAATTTTTGAGCAGCCATGATGCTGCACATGTGATCAGTTATGTCACCTGCCACCAGATGTGTCCCATCCCTCCAATCATCCCTCACTGAGTTCTGCAGACTATAACTTCAGCTCCCCACCTCCTGCTTTCTGAATTATCAGATAAGCTGTATAAATCGCAGAGAAGGCTGCAGATAAGCAGGTACAACTTATGTAGGAGGATTTATTTGTGTGTATTGATACTCTGTGTATCACCCGAGGCCATTCACTTCACTTGGTATATGCAGGAGTTTACAACCACTCTAACTCTAAACTGATGACTAGGGATGAGCCGAACACCCCCCGGGTTCAGTTCGCACCAGAACTTTCAAACGGACCGAAAATTTGTGCAAACTTTAGAACCCAATTGAAGTCTATGGGACTCGAACGTTCGAAATAAAAAGTGCTAATTTTAATGGTTAATATGCAAAATATTGTCCTAAAAAGGGTTTGGGGATCAATGCCTAATTTTTTTTTTAAAACGGCTGTTTTTTCGGGAGCACTGATTTTAATGACGATTAAAGTGGAAAAAAAGTAAATATTCCTTTAAATATCATGCCTGGGGGGTGTCTATAGTATGCCTGTGAAGTGCCACGTGTTTCCCATGTTTAGAACAGTCCCTGCACAAAATGACATTTAACGGAAAAAAAGTCATTTAAAACTGCTTGTGGTTTTAATGTAATATCTGGTTCCAGCAATATGGATGAAAATCATTGAGAAAAATGACATGGGTAGCCCCCCCTGCCTATTACCAGCCCCTTTGGGTCTTGTAGGGATATTAAGGGGAACCCCGTACCCAAATAAAAAAAAAGGAAAGGTGTGGGGCCCTATATACGTAGAACAGCAGTATACAGGGGGTGCATACAAGACAGGGACTGTGTAGGTTTGTTGTTAAGTAGAATCTGTTTGTAATTTTGAACTGGTATATTTTTTTAAAGTGTAGCTCCAGTCAAAAAATCTATTTTTAAGCTTTTTGGAAAACAGGGAAGGATTATCACCCCTGAATTATTTTTTTCATCTCACTTCCTGTTGTCTCCTTCCGTTTGCAAGTAGGAAACGTTTGTAAGTTTGATGTTTGAAAGTAGGGGCCTGCCCTATATGCTCTGCAGAAATGTTGTCCTAAGATGTTGGTGTTGCCACAACACTGTAAGCCCTCAAAGTGACTCTTGGTGGGCGCTGGAGCACCCTGCTGTGAACAATTATATCAAAAATCGTAATTACATGCCATTGTTGAACAGTGGTAGAAAAATTGGGCCTTTGGTGGCTGTGGTGGTGGTGCCACAACACTATAAGCCTTCAATCGTGGCAGAAAACATCAAAAGGTCTCCCTTCCTAGTGTCACAATAACAACAACATTCCCTCTGGAAAGCAATTTCCACATGAGGATCCACCATGTGTTAAAATAAATGAATCAACATGCAATTCAAGGTGCATTACAACATGCATTGAAATGAGTAATTCGCAAGCAATTTGTTGTTTCATGAATTTTTTATTAAAATATATCAGAGAAAAAACACTGCAAAATACTGCACAGTAGTGACCCATGCACTGCGACACATCACAAACATATACTGTGCACCTATATACTGTAAAAAAAGGTTGTGTGTTTTTTTTTGTGTTTTTTTAATGTTGTGATTCATTGGGTAACACACTGCCTGCCTCGATGCAACATACTTTAATGCATTGCAACTAAACACTCAAATGTGAGTCCACCTTAAAAATAAATGTAAAAATATATTTTTTTGAAAAGCTCAAAATGTTTATATTTGACTAGAGCATAACTTTAGAGCAGTTCTCATACCCATCTGATCAGTACAAGGAGGGAGGAGGGATAATGATTTTTGAACATTTCATTCTGCTGTGTGTGCATCAACATAGACGAAATTGAAGTTGAGTCTGCAGTCTGTGCTTTACAAGTTAATTGATGAAAACATATAAAACTAAAATTGAAATACATCAGGGGAAGACATTATGATATCTGATGGCAGATCTAGGCAAACAGAGAAATCAGAGTCGCTTTGCTAATTTCAAGGGGATCTTGAGAAACATGGAAGCTGCCATTGCTGGCACAGAATTTCTCAAATGCTAATTGTCTGGCTATCATGGGAGGTTCTCTGGCTTCCGTTTTGGGAGGCACTATCCCCAAACAAGTGTTTAGATAAGGACTTGACTATGTCCAATTAGTGACTCCTGTCACTTTCCCTGGATTCTGTGTCCAGGAAAGAAGCTAATGGAGCACCATCTGTACTCCGTTAGCTTCAGTGGAGTGCAAGAGAGACACGGGGGAGGGGGGGGTTAATAAAACCCTTGATGTCACAATAAAGAGAGTCTGCCACTATAAACCGACTTTTACATAGAGAGGAGCGCTGGTTACAGATTTTCCCAGGTCATCACAATGCGGACAAAACCAAAAATTATTCCTTGACAGGCGATTAGCACCATTCATTAGTGCAGAACACATATTAGCAAAAAGGTATAAAAAGAACCCATAATTCTAACACACTCGGGTCTTCTTTTCCACTCCATGCATGATTTTAATAACGCTTAAAGTGGAGCTCCACCCAAAAGAGGAAGCTCTGCTTATTTGCTTCCCCCTGCTGCCACATTTGGCACCTTTCAGGGGGCTTAAAATTGCAAAAATTCCTTTAAAGTAAAAAAAAATGAATCTGTCTGGATCAGTGCATCTGTATGGTGTATTTGACCAAAAGCAGAAAAATTCACATATACAAAAAAATTGAAGAAAGTGACTGTGGATTTCCTTCATCCATACCAGACCCTCATCCTAGATGAGGGTCTGGTATGGATTTAATGAGGGAATCTCACACACCCTTAACCACTTGCTTACTGGGCACTTAAACACCCTTCCTGACCAGACCAATTTTCAGCTTTTGGTGCTCTCACACTTTGAATGACAATTACTCAGTCATGCAACACTGTACCCAAATGAATTTTGTGTCCTTTTTTTCCCACAAATAGAGCTTTCTTTTGGTGGTATTTGATCACCTCTGGGGTTTTTATTTTTTGCGCTATAAATGAAAAAAGACCGAAAATTTTGAAAAAAACGCATATTTCTTTGTTTCTGTGATAACATTTTGCAAATTATAATTTTTTTTTCATAAATGATGGCCACAATTTATACTGCTACATATCTTTGGTAAAAATAACCCAAATTAGTGGATATTATTTGGTCTTTGTGAAAGTTAGAGAGTATACAAGCCGTGGTGTGAATCGCACAAAATTGATCACACCTGATGTACTGGTGGCCTATCTCATTTCTTGCGACCCGAACAAGTCAGGAAAGTACAAATACCCCCCAAATGACCCCTTTTTTGAAAGTAGACATTCCAAGGTATTTACTAAGATGCATGGTGAGGTTTTTGATGTTGTCATCTTTTTCCCACAATTCTTTGCAAAATGAAGATTTTTTATTTATTTTTTTTCTCACAAAATTTTCAATGTAATAGGTTATTTCTCTCACATGGCATGTGTATACCACAAATGACAACCCAAAATACATTCTGCTACTCCTTCTGAGTATTACGATACCAAATGTGTGAGACTTTTACACAGCCTGGCCACATACAGAGGTCCAATATTGAAATAGCACCATCAGGCGTTCTAGGAGCATAAATTACACATTTCATTTCTCAACCACCTATTACATTTTTGAAGGCCCTGGAGCACCAGAACAATGGAAATGCCCACAAAGTGACCCCATTTTGGAAAGCTAACACCCCAACGTATAATCTATGAGGCATAATGAGTTTTTTCCAGAAGTTTTGGGAAAATGTGGAAAAAAAATGAAAACGCATTTTTTTTTACGCAAAGTTGTCAATTTATAAGATATTTCCAACACATAGCATGTACATAGCAAAAATGACACCCCAAAATACGTTCTACTACTCCTCCTGAGTATAACGATACCAAATGTGTGAGACTTTTACACAGCCTGGCCACATACAGAGGCCCAATATTGAAATAGCACCATCAGGCGTTCTAGGAGCATAAATTACACATCTTATTTCTCAACCACCTATTACAATTTTGAAGGCCCTGGAGCACCAGAACAATGGAAATGCCCACAAAGTGACCCCACGTGGCACTGACAACACGTGGCACTGACGACACGTGGCACTGACAGATGGCACTGGAGGCAGATGGCACTGGAGGCAGATGGGGCTGACAGATGGGGCTGACAGATGGGGCTGACAGATGTCGCTGGCAGATGTCGCTGACAGATGGCACTGGGGCTGGCACTGGCAGATGGTGCTGGCTATTTGCTCTGGCTAATTGCTCTGGCAAATGGGGCTGGCAGATGGCACTGCGGCTGGCAGATGGCACTGGCGCTGGCAGGTGGCACTTGCGCTGGTAGGTGGCACTGGCAGGTGGCACTGGCAGGTGGTACTGGCACTGGCGGCACTGGCACTGACGGCACTGGGGCTGACGGATGGTACTGGTGCTGGCAGGTGGCACTGGCGCTGGCAGGTGGCACTGGCAGGTGGCACTGGCACTGGCAGGTGGCACTGGCAGGTGGCACTGGCACGTGGCACTGGCGGCACTGGGGCTGGCGGCACTGGGGCTGACGGCACTGGGGCTGACAGATGGCACTGGCGCTGGCAGGTGGCACTGGTGCTGGCAGGTGGCACTGGCAGGTGGCACTGGCGGCACTGGCACTGGTGGCACTGGTGCTGGCAGGTGGCACTGGCAGGTGGCACTGGTGGCACTGGCGGCACTGGGGCTGACAGCACTGGGGCTGACAGCACTGGGGCTGATGGATAGCACTGGCGCTGGCAGGTGGCACTGGCGCTGGCAGGTGGCACTGACACTGGCGGCACTGACGGCACTGGGGCTGACGGCACTGGGGCTGACGGCACTGGGGCTGACGGATGGCACTGGCGCTGGCAGGTGGCACTGGTGTTGGCAGGTGGCACTGACGCTGGCAGGTGGCACTGGCACTGGCAGGTGGCACTGGCGGCACTGGCACTGGCGGCACTGGTGGCACTGGGGCTGACTGCACTGGCGGCACTGGGGCTGACGGCACTGGGGCTGACGGATGGCACTGGCGCTGGCAGGTGGCACTGGTGCTGGCAGGTGGCACTGGCAGGTGGCACTGGCACTGGCAGGTGGCACTGGCACTGGCAGGTGGCACTGGGCTGACAGATGGCACTGGGCTGACAGATGGCACTGGCACTGGGCCTGACAGATGGCACTGGGGCTGACAGATGGCACTGGGGCTGACTTACAGATCGCTCTCCCTCCTCACACGCTGTCTCTGTGTGAGGAGGGAGAGACACGGCAATGGGAGATGATCTCATATGTTTACATATGAGATCATCTCCCATTGGCAGCTGCGATCGTGCTGTGAACGGCCGCTTTGATTGGCCGTTCACGGCGATCTGTATTTGCCTGTCTCCGGGAGACACGGCGAATACAAAACTTCCGCGATGCGCGCCCCCGGCGGCGCGCATTGCGGAAGTAAACGCAAGGCCGTCCAGGGACGGCCAGGCGAAGGAACCCGTCTGCTCTACGGCCGTCATTCGGCTATAGGGCGGGCGGGAGGTGGTTAAAAACACATACCAGACTTTTAACCTTGATTAGGACATATTTGGGCTGTATTTTTGGCCATATTTGGGCAATGAAGTCAGCCACTATCTTTGCCCCTTTTTTTTTACATGGCTGGTGATTTCTGGCCAGCAAATTAATTGGACTAGGTGATGACATTGGTCATTGAGGACATGGTGGGTGCAAGTACCCACTGCTTCCTTAACAACCATTGACAGCAAAAGAAGAAAGCTGTCATATACTGTTTAGCAACACTAGAAAAACAGTAAAAGTAACCCTGCTGAATGGGTTAGAAGTTGGGTTCAAATCTGTGTTCAGACTAAACTCAGAATCAGCTTCTAAATTCAGCTTGTTCAATTAAGCTTTGACAATAAAACCTGGAAGCTGGTTTCTTTGCAGAGCTGCACCAGATTTTGCTCTCTCTAGTTTTAGTAAATCAAGTCCCAAGTGTCCAAATGAAATGTCTAATGTCTTCTCTGTATCTACAATATGAAAATCATGGACTGACCCATCTGTTGGTAATTGGAAGTTAGGAATACCCTTGGGCCCATAGGTAAGTTTATGTGCTGAACAGAAATGCACTAATCTCACATCACTCACCTTCCTGAAGCTCACAGAGGAACACGTTTATCTGCAGGACTTTAAAATGGGGAGAGCATTACTATACAGTAGTATAAAAGCACTTGCCCAAAGTACGGTACTTCTTCAGTATGTAAACAAGTTGGCCACGAATATTTAACAGCAAGCTATGTAAAAGTTCTAGGTTAAGTTTCTGAATTTGACCCACCTTTATAAGTCTCTTAATCAAATTATCTTCCTTACTAGGGATGATCCGGACATCCCCAGGTCCCAGTTTGCACCAGAACTTGCAAACAGGCAAAAAAATTGTGTGAACACGCGAACAGCATTAAAGTATATGGGACACGAAAATGAATATTATGAATATTAAGGGAAAAAATTGCGTGGGGGTCCCCCCAAAATCAATACCATGCCCTTCAGGTCTGGTATGGATATTAAGGGGAATCCTGTGGCAAAATTTTAAAAAAATGGTGTAGGGGTCCCTCCCAAAATCCATACCAGACCCTTATCTGAATATGTCAATGCACTGGGATCTCACAGTGCATTGATGGTCTCGCCGTTCAATATGGGGCGTTCTGTGGGCACTCGAATTTCTCACAAATACCCTATAATGTTCTAAACTTGGTGAACGGGCGAACACCCAATGTTCAAGCCGAACTTATGTTCGACTCAAACATTGAGCTCATTCCTACTCCTTACATTTACAATGAAGATTGTGGTGTGGCTCATCACTAGAGAAATACTGGACAGGTAGCACAGCTATCACTAAGGGCTCCCGTACTAGAAAGTCTTTTAGCTATGTTCCAGACAAAAATAAGTACTTGTTGTAAAGCTTCAATAGCAGGCCTATCATGGATAACAGCACTATGGAATACATACTGTATGTAGCACCCTCTAGCTAGCTATTGTGCTAGATGTACTGTATATACATGCCTTCCTTCTTTTGCCTATGTGGAGTGGGGGTGTGTGCCTTTCCTCCAAGCAGCTGTATTGGCTGTATGCCCAGACTTCACACTCATAGTTGAACAGGAAGAGAAAATCTATAACACGACCTGAACTCTCTAAAAAATATATACAGCTGAAGACAGCAGGTATACATGTAAAACTTATGTAGGGAGATTTGTTTCATCTCTGTGTAACATCTGAGGCTGTTCACTTCACTGGGTATTTGTGAGGGTTTACAGCCACTTTAACTGACTCAGGGAGACTGAATGACTCAGCAAGCAGTTTCTCTGGTGCCTCCACCAGATTCAAATTGTTTATGGAATCTTGGAGAAACTTCTACATGTAGTGTGTGGAGACTAGGAGGAGCTGCTTGGTGTATTTATGAAGTCTTCGACCAGTTCCCAGGAAAAAGGGGCTGGAAGGGGTAGGCGCCTCATAAATGCACATGAGTCATGCTAGAATGGGCAATTGGAGATGGAGTATTGAGAAGGTGGTCGGTGGCCCCTGAGGCATCCCCCTAGTTGGGGGGGGGGGGGGTGACCTCAGGCCTGGGGCTCGGGTGCTGGAGAGACGCTCTATAACATACAGAAAAATCCTTTTGTGGAGGCACGGAGCAAGTGAGAGGACAGCAGGTCAGCTTGTCCGAGAGATCGCCAGAAAAGTCAGTGTAATGGAAATTTGTAGGTTCTGTATATAATTGTATTCTATTTTATATGTATTGCACAATGCCCTCACTGTGCGTACGGCACTAATAATTTTTCAGTACATGTTTTGCATTCTTTCGAGTCCTGATTAGAATTAGCCTGCCTATGGAACGCCCTTTGTTAAAATAAACGTACAATTGTAATATGAATGTGATACCTACGTACGGTAATCATGTGTATAAAAACTTTCAAATGCGTCATAATAAAGGAGAACAGTTATTTGGAAAGATGCTGAGTGTATCTTTTGTGTCTATTCCCTACTGCAGTAGGTATTATTAATTTGGAACCACTAATCAATATGAGGATAGGAGTTGCCTATCTATAAAATATCTATGTCATCAGCTAGGTGGGCTGGTGAATGATGAGTCTGGGAGGACTGTGGAGAAAGAGACAGTCTAGGAGGACTGTGGAAAAGTTAACCAGGAGGACTAGTGAAAAGGACAACTGCAGCTAGGCAGGCTGGCAGGGCCTGAAAAGGTGGTGTTGGGATCAGTGACCACAGAGAGGACATGCTGGGAAAGTGTAAGCTGTGTCACCCTATCTTCAAGCATAGGGCGTGCAAGTCCCTGCCTACCACATTGCAACAAGGTGACACAGCTGGAGTTAGGGTTGCCACCTCATCCCTTTAAAAATGAACACATATAAATGATACAGGTTCTTTAGCTCATTAAGGTGGTAATTACACTCATTTGGTGCCTTAGCTGCAATAAATTAGCCTCATAACCTGTGTATTTAATATGTGTTGGGTTTAAAAGGATGAGGTGGCAAAAAAAAAGTCACAAACTGTTCTCTAACCCTGGAGAGACTTTGAAAATGTGGTGTGCCTGGCTGTGCAGGGTGGGGAATCCCACTTCATCTGATGCCCTTAAGGGGATGCACTACATGTAAGTAACCTTATAATTCTGAAATAAAGATGAAAAAAGTGAACAGTTGAAAGGAACAAACTGATCGTTGGTTCGACCTGTTTTGAGAGCACAGGATTACCTTAATTTCCCCATCCTGTCCTCATTGAGCTTGATAGCAACTGACAGCTATTACACTCGTAGTCAGAAAATTGAAGCAGAAACGGAGAAAAGAAAAAGTAAAGAAAACAAGTTAAAGTAAGAGAATTTATGCATGGCACTGCTTCGAGCTGATTTATTGGGGATATTTAAGTGCAAGAGAGGCTGCGTACACATAAAAGCACCAGGCTCGGCTCCCAGGCCTCAGTCAGATGTGCTGACAATGGCTCTCTGTGGTGGAAAGCGTTGAAATATACATGGGTCATAAATGCCTGGATTCTGAGGTTATAACACCTGTCAAGGCAATTTATATCATGGTATAAAACTCCATCAAGCTCTGCAGCACCTGGTGAGGCCGAGCTGCCCACACATGCACTACGTCAGCAGAGGCTGAGAGAAGCATGAAGGCCAAAAAAACAGCTCTGCTCAGCTATTAACATAGAAGATGGCAGGCCTGTACAGCCTCTCAAGAGCCAGCCCCCCATGCATTGTGGGACATCTGGCTGCTGCTGTTGCTGCTTCTTCAGTTAGCATCCTTTCGTGTTCAGCATTGCTTTCTTTTTCGTGATTTACAGTTTAATTAATAAGAAGCTCTTGTAGAAACAAATACTTAATATGCGCAGGTTGTAATAGAGGGGTGTAATCCCAACAGATGTGTTTATTCTTGTTAGAAAAGGCTGGCAGAGGATTCTGGGTAATTATGCTGTAAGCAGACAGCTATATGACAGAAAGCATTCTGTGGGTTGGGACCCCAGGGAGGATGTGGGAATCAGCCATTCTGTTGACCAGTGAGAACAAATTAAAGCTAGATTCCATACAGCTAAGTGCACAAAAAAATACTCATGTGAGAGCTGTTATACCTGCCACAGGATTTTAGATTTCTGTCTATTCAGTCCTGAGATTTACACAGCTTGGCCACACAGCACAGCCAAATCTACAGTAGCAGGGCAGAAAAGCTGATTTTTCCCAGCTACGCTTAACCGTTTCCCGACCAGCGCACGACGATGTACGTCGGCAGAATGGCACGGGCAGGCAAATTGGCATACAGGTACGTCCATTTAAAATTACCCTGTGCCATCGCATGCGCGCCGGCGGCGGCGAGCGAACGTGGTGGTCGGGACCCCCTTGAGTCCGACCGTGGGTCCTGCGGACTCGATTGACGGAGGGATACCCACGATTGTTTCACGGGAAGGGAGAACGGGGAGATACCGATGTAAACAGCATCTCCCTGTTCTGCCTAGCAACAAGTGACACTGATCTCTGCTCCCTGTGATTGGAGCAGAGATCAGTGTTCTGTAAATCACAGCTACGCCCCCCACAGTTATAAACACGCCCCTAGGACACACTTAACCCCCTACACTGCCACCACCTGGTTAACCCCTTCGCTGCCAGCGTCATTTACACAGGAATCAGTGCATTTGTATAGCACTGATTGCTGTATAAATGACAATGGTCCCAAAAATGTGTCAAAAATATCCGATGTGTCCACCATAATGTTGCAGTCACAATAAAAATTGCTGATCGCCACCATTACTAGTAAAAAAAAAATATATTAATAAAAATGCCATAAAACTATAAACGCTATAACTTTTGCGCCAACCAATCAATAATCGCTTATTGCGATTTTTTTTTACTAAAAATATGTAGAAGAATACATATCGGCCTAAACTGTAGAAAAAAAATGTTTTTTGTATATTTTTTGGGGATATTTATTATAGCAAAAAGTAAAAAATTGCTGTCTCTTTTTTTGTTTATAGCGCAAAAAATATAAACCGCAGAGGTGATCGAATATCACTAAAAGAAAGCTCTATTTTTGGGGAAAAAAAGGACATCAATTTTGTTTGGGAGCCACGTTGCACGACCACACAATTGTCAGTTTAAGCGACGCAGTGCATAATCTCAAAAAGTACTCTGGTCTTAAGCCAGAAAAATGGTCCGGGGCTGAAGTGGTTAAAGAGTAACTCCACTTTTGTTGAGAAAAAAAAACATTTCCCTTTTTAACAGCTTCAGCCCCTGAAGATTTGGCTGCTGAATGACCAGGCCATGTTTTCAGATTCGGCACTGCGTCACTTTAACTGACAATTGTGTGGTCGTGCGACATTGTACCGAACAAAAATTTACGTCCTTTTTTTTTCCCACAAATAGAGCTTTCTTTTGGTGGTATTTGATAATCTCTGCGGTCTCTATTTTTTGCGCTATAAACAAAAAAAGAGCGTCAATTTTGAAAAAAACACAATATTTTGTAGTTTTTGCTATAATAAATATCCCCATTTTTTTAAAAAAAAAAGCTATTTTTTCTCAGTTTAGGCCGATATGTATTCTTCTACATATTTTTGGTAATAAAAATCACAAAAAACATATATTGATTGGTTTACGCAAAAGTTATACCATTTACAAAATAGGGGATAGATTTATAGCATTTTTATTATTATTTTTTCTTTCTACTAGTAATAGCGGCAATCTGCAACATTATGGCGGACACGTTCGGTCACTTTTGACACATTTTCAGGACCATTGGCATTTATACAGCGATCAGTGCTATACAAATGCACTGATTAGTGTAAAAATGGCATTAGCAGGGAAGGGGCTAACACTTGGGGATGATCAAGGGATTAACTGTGTTCCCTAGTGTGTGTTCTAACTGAAGGGGGGATGGGACTGTCTAGGGGAGATGACAGATCACTGTTCATACTGTTCATACTTTGTATAAACACACAATCTGTCTTTTCTCCCCTCCAAGAACCGGGATCTGTGTGTTTACATACACAGATCCTGGTTCTTGCTTTGTCACAAGTGAACGGTCATCGGGCCCGCCGGGCACTGGCATCGGCTCCAGGGATGAGGAGCCGGATTGTGCCCCTAGTGGCCACAGGGCAAAGCGACGTAACATAACTTTTTTTCGCCCAGCCGTGCCATTCTGCTGCAGTAAAACTGGATGGTCGGCAAGTGGTTAACAAACTTTGTTGTTTAAGTTTGTTCAGTTCGTTACTCTGGCTCTCAACCCCAGTAACAGCCTCCGCCCCCTCTGGCACACTTGCCAATAGTGTAAGTGCAATAACCAATGAGAAACACACACATTATGATAAAACACAGAAATTGTCTTTATTTACAGCAATATTTTTGTGGAAAAGTAACAACCAGTAACAATATATATGTTCAAGGAATGCAATGGGAGAGCACTAATGAGCAATATAGCTCAATAATATGTTCAGACTGCTTTCAAGGGATTCAAACCCTAAGAAAAACCCCAAAAGCAGAGGAACACTTACATGGCAAATAAATTACAATATGGCAATTTGTACCAGATTATGCTAGCCGTGGACTTTGATATGGCTGACCCAGAAGTGAGACATAGACAAACAAGAAGGGGAGGAGAGAAGACAGGTGTCCACTCTTTTTCTTCCCCCCAAGCCACTGGCACCTGCCATGTCAGTTCCAGGCCCGCAGATGGGCAAGCGGAGCCTGGAAAACATGGCAGGACACATGCATGTGCGTGGGGGGGCAATGGTATTGGGGGGAGGTGTGTGAGCAGAAGTCTGCCTGTCAGTTTTATACACAATCCCAGTGGCTGCGATATATGGACCTGGCAGTGAAAGACTTAAGAGGTTTCTGACACCGGGAAGCCGGACAGGGCTTAAGATAACGTGACTGACGTGATTGTCTCTCACGTGATCGGAAAACTCCTGATCGGAAGGAGCGATCAGAACCTTTTGGTTAGGCAGGGGCACAGGTGTATTGGCAGCAGTTTGTGTAAATATGCAGCCCCTCTGCCCTATTTGCATACTGCCAGCGCCAAGGGGTTAATGAAACCAAAGCTGCATTGATTTGTCTCTTTTTGAATTGCCTTAACTTTAAAGTGTATCTATGGTCAAATTGTAAATCACGTATTCATTTCCACATTGTGTTTCAAATATTTTTAGCCTATTCCTACTAAGATGAATGATCTTGAAGTTTTCAAACTTACTTCGGGAAGATCCGCACACATTTAATTTACCTTGAATTCTGTGACTTGTAGTCACTATGCCCTGCTAGTAGGCAGTGCCGTTTCACACATTTCACAGAGTATGCCTTCTGAACTACAGAGGTGCTGACAGGAGGGGTTTTAGGAGGCGGAGTCAGTACAGGAATTCCAGCTTGCAGGGAACCTGGGATATGTAGTACTTCGCAAGTGAAAGTAAGCAACAGAGGAGAAGCTGTGGAAAGAGATGACCGGCAGACAGGCAGAAGTCACACAGGTCCCCCTCAAAGCACCTTGTGCCTATGTTGATGGTGACAAGGACCTCATCTCCACAACCCTTGCCTGGTGGTTGTTGGGGTCTGTGGGTGAGGGGGGCTTATCGGAATCTGGAAGCCCCCTTTAACAATGGGACCCCCAGATCCGGCCCCCCCTACTCATTCGCCAAAAATAGGCATCAAAATGGTAAAAATAACAGTAGACAATTTGGGACAAATCTTTTATTTAAAAAAAAAACTGTCCCACTATGTCCATTTATCTTCGATCACAGTGTCTGTCGACCCTCCAAAAAAAAAAATGGAAACGGAAAAAACTCTGCCGACTGAAGCCTCTTCGCGATGACAGCATATAGCTAGGGGCGTCACGTAACGTCAGAAGGGGGTGGGGTCACCCAGTTACATCACTGGGAGGCCCCGCCCTCAGCTATATAATAGCTGTCATTGTGAAGAGGCTTCAGTCAGCAGGAGCTTCCCATGAAGGTGGAGTTTTTTCCTTTTTTTTTTTATTGGGTCATCGGGCGCTGTGATCGAACATGAATGGACATCGTGAGACAGTTTATTTTTATTCTTTAATAAAGGACTTGTCCCAAATTATCTCTTGTCATTTTTAACATTTTGACACTTTTTTGTGAATGGTTAGGGGTACAAAGTACCCAATACCCATTCACATAGGGGGGCGGAATCTGGAGTCCCCTTGTTAAAGGGGGATTCCAGGCTTTCGATAAGCCCCCCACCTGCAGACCCCCACAACTACCGGGCAAGGGTTGTGGGAATGAGGCTCTTGTCCCCATCAACATGGGGACAAGGTGCTTTGAGGGGTCCCCAACGCATCCTCCCCATGTTGAGGGCATGTGGCCTAGTATGGCTCAGGAAGGGTGGTTGCTCTCTCTCACCCCCTTTTCCTGCGATCTGCCAGGTTGCGTGCTCGGATAAGGGTCTGGTATGGATTTTGGTTGGATCCCTATGCCATTTTTTTAAATTTTGGCTCGTGGTTCCCCTTAAAAATCCATACCAGACCTGAAGGGCTGTTTTTTTTCAATGATTTTTATCTATATTGTCGGAACCCGACAATAAAATTATAGCCGAGAGTAGTTTTGAATGAAATTTTTTCCTTTAGAAATGCAATTTTGCTGTGGTACTGTTAAAACACGGGAAAGATGCGCAACTTTACAGGCATACTAAGGACACCCCCAGGCATGATGTTTAACGGAATATTTCATTTTATTGTTTCACTTTAAGCATTATTAAAATCACTGCTCCCCAAAAAAATGGCAGTTTTTAAAACTTTTTTTTGCATTGATACATGTCCCATGGGGCAGGACCGAGTCCCCAAACACTTTTTATGGCAAAAAAACTTGCATATAAGCCTTTAAAATGAGCACTTTTGGTTTTTCATATTAGTGTCCCATAGACGTTAAGGGCGTTCTTTGGCTCTCGAATTTGCAGAGAATGCTGCATATTGTTTGCTGTTCGGCAAAAGGGCGAACACCCGATGTTTGAGTTGAACTTACGCTCGACTAGAACATTTGGCTCATCTCTAGTCAGGGGGAGTCCTGTAGTCACTGTTGGAGGTGTAAATAAGTGCATGAAGAATGTATGCAATGAATGGTCCACTTGCTATGATAAAGGAGGGTCTAGAAACATCTATAGGCCCTTAACACCATTAACCACTTCAATACCGGACACTTCCACCCCCTTCTTGCCCAGGCCCATTTTCAGCTTTCAGCGCTGTCACACCTTGAAGGATAATTGCAACACTGTACAAATATGGCATTTTTATAATTTTTTTCACACAAGCTTTCTTTTTTTGGTATTTAATCACCACTGGGTTTTTTCTTTTTTTATAAATGAAAAAAAGATATAAAAATTTGAAAAAAAATATAATATTTCTAAGTTTCTGTTATAACATTTTGTAAATAAATAATCTCTGAAAATCCATCAATAGTGATGTACTGATAGCCTATCTCATTTCTTTCCCATATTCCCCAAATTACCCCTTTTTGGAAAGTAGGTAGGCCAAGGAATTTAGTAAGAGGCATGGCAATTTTTCTGAAGTTGTAATTTTTTTGTTACAATTTTTTGTCAAATGAAGAAATTGGAAAAAAAAGTGTTTTTTATCACAATTTGTTTAATGTTTTTATATGCTGTCACCAGTGCAGTACAGCATCATCATATAACTGGTGTGGCGTTAATCAGGGACACTGACTGGTGACAGCATGTAACAATAATTTTAAAAAATACATATTTTTTTTCTATTTTTTAATTATTGTTTATTTTTTTTGCTATTTAGTTTTTACATACAGTGGTCAGAGCAATACAGTGTTACCACGATAACATTGCTTATTACTGTGCATTTTACAGTCATAAGCAACCATTTTTTTTCTGAATGAAAACAATTCAGTCAGGTTTTACTATTGTGTTCAGCTGAGATTGGCCAAAGCTAATCACATTGTACAGATGGGCTGTGATTGGCCCTGTCTGTACCATGTGATGGATGTGACCAATTACAGAGCTCATCAAAATAGTACACAATGAAAAGAATGTAATAGCCGTTCATTGTGTACAACTGTCATGGAATCTGCTGTGATTGGCCACAGTGATCAAAATTGTCCTGGCAGCGGGCTGGTACAGTCATCCGCCATCGGACGTGTCTGGTGGACACAGCGGGTTAGAGATTGTGCAGGAGCGCAGTCCAATCCTGTGAGGGTTTCATATGGCCTCCTTTCAGAACAAGAGTCCCTATTGTAAAATGACGGCTGGGTAGGAAGAGGTTAAGGACACGCCATATATTAACGCTACCAGAGCACTTTGTAATTTAATGTTATTAAAAATGACCTTTCTATTTCCATCTGCAGACCATGTAATTTTCTCAAACTGTCAAAAAATTTAAATGTCTCTTCCCTGCAAAATAGCAGCCCAAAGGTTTTACATATACCATTGGTGTATTAAATGCCCTCAGAAATCAAAGTTCTTGCTTTTGTGATTGGCTTTTTTCTGAAGTAAAATAGAAGTTGCCTCTCCATAGGTGTTTCTTTATAAAATGTGAGGATTGCACAGGGTACTTATATTAGAGCTTCATCTTCCCATTCAAAAATCAGTTGGAGACATAATTTAATTAAACGAACAGCACCTTCTGCAGATAGGTATTAGGCCTTATGCTCACTGTGCGTTTAGTCCATGTGCATGAGACTCCAGTGTTTTGGTGTGGGCAGAAGGCACAGGCGCACCATCCAGCACGGCTGTCTACAGCCTTGTAAGGGCTCTTTCACACTGGTGGCTGGGGGCAGTAAAAACAGGCAGCTGAGTAGCCCACATTAGAGTCTGCCAGCATAAATTTAAATTCAAGCTGCAGTGTTTGAGAGTTTGACAGGTGGCACCTTGGAAAAAATTATTGCGGCATATATATAAACAATATTCCTAATTCAAGAACTGGTGAAATAGAAATAATGGCGCTAAATTGTGATACAGTGATTAAGTGCTTTAACCAAGCCTAAACTAGTGGTGCTAATAAATCATGCACAAACATACACATAAATGATGGGTATTACTCCAACAAACCTAAATATATAAATATGTACATAAATGATGCAGAAAAAAGCAGCAATGTGTATGCAAATGTAAAACTTCACCAGTTCTTGAATTAGGAATATTGTTTATATATTTTGGTTTATTAAGTGGCAGCTATTGTTTTTATTATAATTTTTTATTTCACTTATCCAAGGCACAGTGGGTTACACAAGTGGGGGCGGTACAATTGTGGACCATCAGTTTTGAATTGTGGCATATATCGTATGTAAAATTACATTCGGCAAATAGAATAAGTAAAAGCGCCTGCAGAATTACCCCCTGTCCGAAAGAGCCACAAAACTCTATGGGAGGTTGAATGCTGCTGTGGCTGGACAGGGCTGGACTTTGTGCTAAGGGCTGTTAATGTTTAGGGCAGTATGCGGACAGGGATGAATGTTCGGAATGCTGACTGCTAAAGGTTAGTACCGTTAAGTGCACTGTCCAGTCCTGTCTAGTCCCATAGACTTTTACAGGCTGCCAGTATCAGGGCTAAACAGTGCGCCTGTACCTTTTGCCAGCACCAAAACACTGGAGTTTAATGCACTGGGGCTGAATTCCCAGTGTGTATCGTGACTACATCTGAAACTAAATTGCTAAAAACCCCTGCAAAGTACAGGGGGCCATATTTTCTCATCAAAACTGGAGTTACACTGAAATGCATGATAAAAAAAAAACATTGGCTTCTCGAAAAGACTCAAAAACTAAGAAACTTTAAATAAAGCTGCAATATTATAAGCAAATTTCAAAGTTCATAAATGTGGGGACCTTAGCAGATTTATATTTTTTATGTGGCTTTATTATAGATATACAAGGTCATATTGTTAGCACAGTATTATTGAAACCTAATATGAGTTGAATAATGACTGACTTTTTGTTTATTTAGGTATAAGTACTATAATATCAGGAAAATAAGTATATCTAAACAGCATTTATGTACTTGCATTGTTGCTAAATTCCCAAGTAATTAGGAAGGCCTTTACAGGGCTTCTGAAAAAAAATGCAGCACACAAAATGCACTGTCTATGGGGTCGGGGCTTAGGAGGTGTGGTCAAATATGGATGTAACTTTGTTTTAGGCGGCAGGGTCATATGAGATGATTCTTCCCAGTTTATGACTGTCACCTTTTGATGCACCTGGTAAATTAAGAGCCAGGGCCTGCACATGGGTGGTAGCGATTGTTTTTTTTTCTGTTCTGTTCTTTTCTAGCACAGTGTCTCCACTCAGAGTGATCTTGTGCACTGCAAATGAGACCCCGATTGAGAATTCCATGTCCCAGGGAAATTACTTTTTCATTGCAGGCAAGCAAGTTCAATTCTAGAATATCATTTCAAATATTTTTTTTTTGCAGAGCTCACAATGGAAAAGTTTCAATGGTAGTTTCCCCTACTAACAGTTCCTAGAGGGGGTTCAACTTCACGAGCACATAGCAAAATTAAGTACTCCCCAAAAATACAAGGTACTGAGTCTCTGCCTGCAGATCGAGACCAGTGAAGGTTCTTGTGTCTACTTCAGTGTCCCCTAGCTCAAGGGCTCCACAGAACAGCTAGGGTGAGGTCTTCCCAGATTAACAATTTAGGACACGCAGCCTACCCCTCAGGGCCTGGGCTCCAGCCAATAGGCAAAGGCTCAGGCAAAAGACCCTTCCGGAAATTGGCTGGGTATTTTTGTTGAATCTTAGTTCAGCCCATTGATGACAAAATTATCAGGTATTAGGCAGCCAACAAACAGGAGTTACCCACATTTTACTTGAGAACTCTAGAGCCTACTCAATTGAGTCTGGAGGTAATGTAACACAAAGAACTCCTGGGCACAGCCATTGGCTTCATGGCCTGTAGCATATGCCTTTTCCATGCAGAGCATTTCAGGACCCAGATTGTAGGTAGGAGAGTCCACAGAGCACTGACACTGGGACAATTTTCAAAATCACAGGACTATCCTGCAGGATGCAGGATTGTTGGCAATTTTGGGCAAATGCATAGTGGGTGTTGTAGAAACCCTTTAGAATTCCATTCCTATGCCCCATCAAATTTTTTGGTCAGAGACAGAAACGTGAATCTGTTGCAACCTGGACACTTCTTCCCCAGTGTGCTCCCTTTACAAGAAGATGACCAAGGAGATTTGTAGTGTGGTGGGCAGAAACCAATGAGTAACTGAGAGACTAGTTTCCCATTAAGTCTGCCCTGCTTCTTGACAGCACATGACAGTGGACACATCCATAGCCAATATTCAGTCCATTATCGACATTCAAATCTGTCCACTGCCACCATTGTTAATCAAAAATCAGATGGACCTGTCTCTGAGGGGGACCTAGTCTCTTAGTTCCAAATCAGGCACCGCACACTGAGTGACTCACGTAATTTCCCAAATATGAGCATTGGCATTTTTGGCCATGAGATCACCACTATGCCTGTCCCCTTTGTTTACATTCAGCTTTCAGCTGGAAAACCTCCTGGCCAGGGATAGAGCCTTGTACAGGAAGCTTTCAGATAAATGACACCTGCCCAGCACAGATATAACCCAAGTTGAGAAGTACCATACCTCTGTATGGCTTCATTACCACCAGTTTCTAAATCTGGCAACGACAGATTCTTAAAGAATTACCTCCAGTTTGCAAACTGGTGCCAATTCTTGTCTGAATTAGGTGCAGCAAAAATTGGGAAACATTGGGACTTTAAATGAGGCCATGGCCTGGTGAGGTCATGTGCCTCCATCCCTATCTATAAGAACATATTAAAATTGGGAGTAAGAGGGTGGGACTTTGAGCGAGGCACGTGGTTGAAATGAAAACAATGGTGGAAATTGAAAATGTATTGTTCCCATAAATAATATGGTTACAAACATAATTCCCATATACATACAAATAGAAATACACACTAATCGTAGCATCAATTCTTTAAACAGTGGTAACTGGTAATAACAGGCTTAAAAATTGGTAATATTATAGGGTTACAGAGTCCACCATATGTCAAACTGAGTACAAGAATATTACAAGGTAACATCTGCGTGGCCTATGACCTTACTGATCCCTGTCATATGATGTGATAATAGGATTATATAAACATTCAAATCTGTTAAGGCTGTAGTACTGTCAGGAAGATCCTGCCAGTAACTGGCGTCCTGGGCTTGCCATTGCGCGCGTGCCTGTTGGTGCCAAGCGAGCTATTTACACCTGACTGTCACACTGGGATCTTGCTGTCTGATCTACAGAGTGTGTGTGTTCTGATCCTGAAAACCTGTTCCCAGTACCTGAACCTTAACCGACTTGTCGCACACCATCGCTGTCATCCCCCTGCATCCGACTTTGGCTTGTCTGACTACTCTTCTGCTTGATCCTCTGGCACCTCTGCTGTCTGCTTGATAACTGACCCGGCTTGTCTGACTCTCCACTCTCAGTATCCTGGTTCCTGATCTCTGTCTGCTGCCAAGCTTCCAGCTTGGTGAACAGCTCCTGTCTGCAGTCCAGTTCCTGTCTGAGGTCCTGCTCTGGTGTCCTGGTTCCTGGTACCTGCCTGCTGTCCAGTTCCAGTCTGCTGCATCTGCCTGCCAATTCAGCTCCTACCAGGCTCCTGCCTACCTTCTTATCCAGTCGGAAGTCCTGCTACACAGTGCTTCCTGGGTTCCTGATCCATCTTCTGCTGTTGATCCTGCCAGGCACTCCTGTGCTTCCTGTTCATCCTACCAGGGCCCTCGAGTCGGAGCCACAAGAGAGGTCACTCCCTGCAGGTTGGGCTCGTCCACTAGGTACGTGACAAGTACAATGGTACATGGCAGTTGTTAGCTCAATGCGTTTTTTAGCTTGGTGACACTCATCAGAAGCAAGCACGTGATGTATCTGCAAATGGGAGATAAACAACTAGATAAATAGCCTTGTATCAATAAAGGGGAGGATGAAAATAGAAGCCCCCCCTGTAAATCCCTTACAAGTATATATGCAGCAGGAAGCATAATGTCAAGGACCACTGACCACCCAAAGGCATCAGTGTCGGGAACTGAGGGGGCTTGTCCAATGGTGACACCCATCATGGGTGACAACCCGGACAGACCTAGCCACACAGAGGACTCCTAAAGTGAACATGTGAAAATGGGAGTAGAAGATGAATAGGCCAATAAATGCAGTGCAAAATTTGTGATGACAGTGAGGACTGTGTGGTGTAGTGAGACTAGTGTATGCGAGGAGGGTGAAAGCTGGTGAAAGTGAATGGAGTAGGGGTGAGCAGCCATGGCAAAAGGTTGCCACCGAGATGCCTGAGGACAGGTATGTGTGTAAAACAACAAGCCAAACGGAGTAATTTCAAACTGTACAAAAATTACCTGGTGATGGAGAGGGCGAAGAGAGCAGTCCTGATCCAGGGGGGACATAAGATCTAGTGTGTGCAATAGCCCCATGTGATTAGGTCCAACCAGGGCAACTGCCCATAAATACCATGCGCCACCACTGGACCGCCCCCAACGTCACATGCAAGAGTTCCATGAATGAGAGGAAGTGTCAAGACCCAGCGCCCTCGCAGCCATGTTGTCCTCATGGAGATGGAAAGTACCTGCCAGGAAGGCAGAGCCACAGGGACACCGCCCACCAGGAGCGCAGTGCATGACGTTGACGCGCAGTGACTAGGGCGTCTGCCCTCTGAACGTCACAGGGGGCGGTGGGAGGGAGGGACGCCCCTCAGTGTGCATCGCAGCTCCCTGACAGGATGAATTTCGGGCGGCACGACACACGCCACCAGCTGCACAATCACACAGTATAATACCTAATGATTGCAGAAGTAGATCACCAGAGGGATGGAGAACAATGTAATAACTGATACAAATTTTATAGGAGTACAGCATTGAAGGTTAACAATAGGCCACTGAGATGCATATTAAGTTGAATAAATAAATACAGGAAGTTCTAAAGGACGCTACCGCCAGTAAATTATCATTACTGCTTTATTGAATACATTGCATGTGCTTGAGTATTCTGAATGACATTAAGAAATTTGCCAGGTACCATGACAGGAAATGTTATATGTGATTAATGATCTTGCAATTCTTCTTCCTGTTCCTGTGTGTATTCTGCCAGTGTATATTATGCATCTAATCCATTATTTTTTCTAATAAAGACTTTGCTCAGAGAAAGTCTCAAAAAGTAATCCAGCTTCTAGAAAATATTCTGTCGATGCTTCTATGTGTTTTCCGATAAGGTATGTTCAGTGCTGTATCCTTCAGTCACCTGTCTAGGTAAGTCTCTTGTACGAGTAGTTATCACAATCCTGGGTATACAGGATTTTATTAACAGCAGGGCCCATTCCTGCACCCAACAAGAGTTACTGTGAGGGGTTACCATGTTCTGCCACCACTAACACTTAAGGCCCAATTTTTCAGCAGAGAATATAGTGCAGTCTGTATAGTATATATACTGCAGTTCAGAGTATATAGCGAACTCAATGTAGTATATATATAATACAGTGCAGGGTATATAATGCAGTGTACAATATATGATATAGGGATGAGCTTCGTGTTCGAGTCGAACGTACGTTCGACTCGAACATTGGCTGTTCGGCGAATTCCTAACGTTTGGGCCGTTGGCGTCAAAATTCGAGTGGCGCGCGCGGACCACAATGCACTGCGGTGGCGCAGTGCATTGCTGGCTCATGATTGGCCAAGCATGCACTGTGACCCCGCATGCTTGGCCAATTGTAGCGCCAGCAGCGAGGAGAGCCATGATTGGCCACAGGCATCCTGCCTGTGGCCAATCATAGCTCAGGCTGTGTAGTGCACGCCCCACACTATATAAGGCCGCCTTTGAGGCGGCCTCGTGTAGTGTGTTAGCATCTGAAGCAGTGGGTGTTCTGTGTACCTTCAACACAGTACACACCAATCATTTTTGGCTGATTTCTTATCTTGCTGCTGTGTAGTGGTTGTTGTCTGTGCCCTGACCGCAGTATACACCACTATATTCACCTCACCTATATAGCTAGTGATCTAGCTTTAACCACTTAACAACTGCCCATTGCCGATTAACGGCTTCAGGGCGGTTGTTTAACTCTGAGAGGCCGTTAATTAACGGCCTCCCAGAATTCTGCTCTCGCGCGCCCCCTGGGGCGCGCACTCGAGAGCATCCGTGACCGCCGGGTCCACAGGACCCGGCGCATCACGGATCACGGTAAACGGCCGCTCGTCGCGGCCGTTTACCACGTGATCGCTCCGTCAAATGACGGAGTGATCACTTGTAAACAAACCGGCGTCATGTTATGACGCCGGTTCCTCCCTCCCCTCTCTGTACCGATCGGTACAGCGGAGGGGAAAGAGATCGGTGTCAGCAGCGATGTGGGCTGCATCTGCAGTGCCCACATCGCTGCTCACCGAATTTAACCCCTCAATTCCCTGCCAATACTCTGCAATACCAGTGCATACTCTGCAGTACCCTGCCATTACTCTGCAGTACCCCGCCATTACTCTGCAGTACCCCGCCATTACTCTGCAGTGCAGTACCCTGCCATTACTCTGCAGTACCCTGCCATTACTCTGCAGTACTCCCCATTACTCTGCAGTACCCCCCAATACTCTGCAGTACCCCAATACTCTGCAGTACCCGCCATTACTCTGCAGTACCCCGCCATTACTCTGCAGTGCAGTACCCTGCCATTACTCTGGAGTACCCTGCCATTACTCTGCAGTACCCCCCATTACTCTGCAGTAACCCCCATTACTCTGCAGTACCCTACCATTACTCTGGAGTACCCCCCAATACTCTGCAGTACCCTGCTATTACTCTGTAGTACCCCGCCAATACCCCGCCAATACTCTGCAATACCCTGCCATAAATTGCCATACCCAGCCATACTCGGAGATACCCAGCCATACTCGGTGATACCCTGAAATACCCAGCCATAGACGCCCCCCACCCCTCACCGCCCTCCGGTGCTTCTACCAACTCGCCAGTACGATCAAAGCCAGAATCTTTTTTTTATTTTTTATTTCAGGCTTCCCAGCCTAGAGGTGAGATGTGGGGTCATATTGACCCCCAGATTTCACTGTAAAGAGGACCTGTCACCCCATATTCCTATTACAAGGGATGTTTACATTCCTTGTAATAGGAATAAAAGTGATCAAAAATATATTTTTGGGGAAAAAAATGTCAAACTAAAATAAATAAAGTAAAATGAACAATAAAAAAAAAAAAAATTTTTAAAGCGCCCATGTCCCCATGTGCTCGCATGCAGAAGCGAACGCATGCGTAAGCCCCGCCCACATATGAAAACGGTGTTCAAACCACACATGTGAGGTATCGCCGAGAACGTTAGAGCGAGAGCAATAATTCTAGTCCTAGACCTCCTCTGCAACTCAAAACATGTAACCAGTAAAAAAAAAATTAAGCGTCGCCTATGGGGATTTTTTAAGTAGCGACGTTTGGCGCCATTCCACGGGCATGTGCAATTTTGAAGAGTGACATGTTTGATATCTATTTACTCAGCATAACTTCATCTTTCACTTTATGCAAACATTGGGCTAACTTTACTGTTTTTTTTGTTTGTTTTTTAAGCACAAAACTGTTTTTTCCCCCAAAAAAACGTGTTTGAAAAATTGCTGTGCAAATACCGTGTGAGATAAAAATTTGCAACGACCACCATTGTATTCTCCAGGGTCTTTTGGTATGCATATGCTGTGTGTGTGAAATAACCTGATAATATGACAATTTTGTGAAAAAAAAAAAAAAAAGGAAATAGGCCGTCAGTACTTCAGGTGTGATCAATTTTCAGATATTGGCACCATAGCTTGTGGACTCTATAACTTTCACAAAGACCAAATAATATCCACCAATTTGTACTTATTTTTACCAAAGATATGTAGTAGTATGAATTTTGGCCAAAATTTATGAAGAAAAAATTACTAATCTGCTAAATTTTATAACAGAAACAAAGAAAAATTCATTTTTTCGCAGAATTTTCGGTCTTTTTTCTTTTATAGCACAAAAAATAAAAAACTGAGCGGTGATTAAATACCACCAAAAGAAAGCTCTATTTGTGTGAAAAAAAAGGACAAACATTTCCTATAGGTCCAGTGTTGCATGACTGAGTAATTGTCATTCAAAATGTGAGGGCACCGAAAGCTGAAAATTGGTCTGGTTATTAAGGGTGTTTAAGTGCCCAGTGGTCAAGTGGTTAATAATAGAGCTTGCAGTCAGTAGTGTTAGGAGATAGTGCGTGCTGTCTGCGTGCTCTGTACCCAGTACATACCGCTATAATATAGGGCAGGCCCCTACTTTCAAACATCCAACTTACAAACATCTCCTACTTGCAAACGCAAGGAGACAGCAGCAAGTGAGATGAAAAAAGATGGACGACAAAACAAATTATACAGGGGTGATAACCCTTCCCTATGTTTTCCAAAAAGCTTAAAAATAGTTTGTTTGACTGGAGCTACACTTTAAAAATGTACCGGTTGAAAATTACAAACAGATTCAACTTAACACAACAAACCTACACAGTCCCTGTCTTGTTTGCACCGCCTGTATACTGCTGTTCTGAGTATATAGGGCCTGGGGGCCACACGCATTTCCTTTTTTTAATATGGGTACGGGGTTCCCCTTAATATGCGTACAAGACCCAAATAGGCTGGTAATGGGCAGGGTGGGCTACCCATGCCATTTTTCTCAATGATTTTCAACCATATTGCAGGAACCAGATATAACATTAAAACCGCAAGCAGTTTTAAATGGTGTTATTTCCGTTTAATGTCATTTGGTGCAGGGACTGTTCTAAACACGGGAAACACGTGGCACTTCACAGGCATACTACAGACACCCCCCAGGCACCATATTTAAAGGAATATTTCACCTTTTTTTTTCACTTTAATCGTCATTAAAATCAGTGCTCCCACCAAAACGGCAGTTTTTAAAACTTTTTTTTGCAGTGACCCATGTCCCCTGAGGCAGGAGGCAGGTCCCCAAACCCTTTTTAGGACACTATCTTGCATATTAGCCGTTAAAATTAGCACTTTCCATTTCGAACGTTCGAGTCCCATAGACTTCAATGGGGTTCTAACGTTCGTTTCGAACGCGGGGGTCGTTCGCAAGTTCTGGTGCGAACCGAACCGGGGGGTGTTCGGCTCATCCCTAATATGATATAGTGTATTAAAGTGGTTAAGGGGAGCCCTATGACAGAATTAAGAAAAAAACGGCATGGGTTCCCCCCTGTCCATACCAGGCCCTTTGGGTCTGGTATGGACTGGGGGGGGGGAACCCACGCTGTTTTTTAAAATATTTTTTTATGTATATTGCCAGGCTCTGGCAATACATTACAGCCGTGAGCCATTTTAAATGACATTAGAAATGTAATTTTGCTGCTGTACTAAACATGGGGAAAATGCGCTACTTTACAGGCAAACTACGGGGACCCCCCAGGCACGATATTTAAAGGAATATTTCATTTTTATTGTTTCAATTTAAGCATTCTTAAAATCACTGCTCCTGAAAAAACATCAGTTTTAAAAACTTTTTTTTGCATTTATACATGTGCCCCGGGGTCCTGGGTCCTCAAACACTTTTTATGGCAATAACATGCATATAAGCTTTTAAAATTAGCACTTTTGATTTTTCACGTTCGTGTCTCATAGACTTTAACGGTGTTCACACTCATTTTTGGCTTGTTCGCATGTTCTGCTGCAAACCGAACCAGGCTCATCCCTACTTGTCAGCTTTGTCACCCTTCTATGGACTTTCCCCAGTTCCAGCACATCCTTCCTGAGAACTGATGTCCAGAACTGGATGGAATACTCCAGATGTGGCTAGATTAAATTTTTGGGGGAAAAAATACACTTCAATGAATTAAAAAAAAAACTGTAAAATTAACCCTTTTTTTTTGTAAAATGTGAAAGGGGATGTTGCGCTGAGAATCATGTTCTTTATTCTAAGTAAAAAAAAGTGTGATTCTCATTTTATCCAGAATCGTGCAGCTCTAGGACTTGCTGAGCGAATGACAGAACAGAGCCTTGTGTTGGTAAAAACACAGAGCTCTCTACGGAGAGCAGCAATGTGATGCTTTTTTTTCTCAAAGCGCGGCATGGAGTAAAACCTGCTTGGTAAAAGCAGCACATACTACACACTTTACACACAGTCAACCCTTTGATTGGCTCTAAATTTTAACCCCTTCCCAGCCAGTGTCATTAGTACAGTGAAAGTTTATAGTATTAGCACTGATCACTGTATTAGCATCACCAGTGATGTCAATGTCAGTAACTCCATTCTCACAGCGTCAGTTAGTGTCAGATTGTTTCCCATAGTATCACAGTCCCACTATTAGCCCTTGTACACACGGTAGGAGATTCCGACAACCAAATCCGTCGGATATTGTCCGACGGATTTTGTCCGACGGATTGTGTCTGAAACTGTTACATACACACGGTCGGACAAAGTTGTCGGAAAATCCAACGTGATGCAGTTATTTCATTACGACGGGACTACGTTCACACTAGTAGCAATTAGCTTTGGTGTAGGAATTTGATCTGAGCATGCGTGGCACTTTGTCCGATTGGAATTCTCTGCACATGATCGGAGTATGTCCGATCGGAGCATTTTGTCGGAAAATTTTACCAACAAGTTGGAAAACTTGGTCCGTCGGATACTCCGATGGAAACAGTCCGATGTAGACCACACACAGTCAGAATATCCGACAAAATGGTCCGATCAGACACATTCCGTCGGAATCTCCGAACGCGTGTACAAGGGCTAAGGCTTAGTTTACACCTATGTGTTTTTTGTCACTTTTTTGCAGAAACGCACTACAGTTCATTTAACATGGCTTCCTATGGGACACGTTCACATTTATGCATTTTTGGAATGGGTCAGGGACTTTGTTAAATGCAAAACGGTGCTTTGTTTTGCTTTTTTGGTTCAATAGACTTCCATGGAGAAGCTGCAGAAAAGCATGTAGTATTGTTTTTGACACGATTTTACAATTGGTTTTGCCACGATTTGCATTTTTTAATCATCCCAATTGGCCAAATAAAAAAGCATAAAAAATGCCAAAAGCAAGTTTTGACAAAATCATGGTAAATTGGCGTGTGCAAAAATGCAAAAAGAAATGCAGAAATGATCAAAAGCAAACGGCATAGGTGTGAACCAAGCCTTAGCCGCTGATCACTGCCATTACTAGTAATTAAAAAAACAAAATTCCACTATATATATCATCGGGATGAGCCGAACACCCCTCACCCCACCCCAGTTCAGTTCGCACCAGAACATTCGACCATCCAAAAAACACCTTTTGTGCGAACACCATTAGCCTATGGGACATGAACGTGAAAAATCAAAAGTGCTAATTTTAAAGGCTTATATGCAAGGTATTGCCATAAAAAGTGTTCGGGGGCCCTCATACTGGCCCAGGGGACATGTATCAATGCAAAAAAACTTTTTTAAAATGGCAGTTTTTTCAGAAGCAGTGATTTTAAAAATGCTTAAAGTGAAACAATAAAAAAAAATTTATATAAATATCGTGCCTGGGGGGTCCCCTTAGTCTGCCTGTAAAGTAGTGCATTTTCCCCATGTTTATAACAGTACCGCAGCAAAATGACATTTCTAAAGGAAAAAATTTAATTTAAAATTGCTTGCGACTATAATGCATTGCAGGATCCTGGCAATATACATAAAAAATTATTGAAAAAACTGCGTGGGTCCCCCCCCCCCCCCCATTTCATTACCAGGCCTCCGGGTCTGGTATGGATATTAAGGGGAACTACACACCAAAATGTAAAAAAAAAATGGGGTGGGGGTCCCTCCAAAATCCATACCATGTACCCATACTTATTCAAATGGGGGGGACGGGATCTGGGGGCCCCTTTTTAAAGGAGGCTTCCAGATTCCCACAATCACCGGGTAAGGGTTGTGGGATGAGGTCCTTGTCCCCATCAACATGGGGACTAGGGGCTTTGGGGGGGACCCCAAAGCTCCCTCCCCATGTTGATGGCATGTGGCCTGGTATGGTTCAGGAGGGGGGAGGCGCTCTCTTGTCCCCCCTTTCCTGCGGCCTGCCAGGTTGCATGCTCGGATCCCCCACGCTTAAAACATTTAACAATGTAATTTCATGAGATCATTTACAAGGGCGTGTTTAGGAGCGGACTTAGGGGTGGGGCAGGGGAGGGGTTTGGTGGGGCAACTGGTGGCAGGTAACTCTTACGGCCCGGCCAGTGGCTCAGAACTTAAAACTTTGAGCCCTTTACTAGACTGTGTATATATATATATATATATATATATATATATATATACAGTGGTGTGAAAAAGTGTTTGCCCCCTTCCTCATTTCCTGTTCCTTTGCATGTTTGTCACACTTAAGTGTTTCGGAGCATCAAACCAATTTAAACAAGAGTCAAGGACAATACAAGTAAACACAAAATGCAATTTGTAAATGAAGGTGTTTATTATTAAAGGTGAAAAAAAATCCAAACCATCATGGCCCTGTGTGAAAAAGTGATTGCCCCCCTTGTTAAAACATACTATAACTGTGGTTGTCCACACCTGAGTTCAATTTCTCTAGCCACACCCAGGCCTGATTATTGCCACACCTGTTCACAATCAAGGCATCACTTAAATAGGAGCTGCTTGACACAGTAAGGTCCACCAGAAGATCCTTAAAAGCTACACATCATGCCGAGACCCAAAGAAATTCAGGAACAATTGAGAAAGAAAGTAATTGAGATCTATCAGTCTGGAAAGGGTTATAAAGCCATTTCCAAAGCTTTGGGAATCCAGCGAACCACAGTGAGAGCCATTATCCACAAATGGCGAAGACATGGAACAGTGGTGAACCTTCCCAGGAGTGGCCGGCCGCCCAAAATTACCCCAAAAGCGCAGCGACGACTCATCCAAGAGGTCACAAAAGACCCCACAACAACGTCCAAGGAACTGCAGGCCTCACTTGCCTCAGTTAAGGTCAGCGTTCATGCCTCCACCATCAGGAAAAGACTGGGCAAAAATGGCCTGCATGGCAGAGTTCCAAGGAGAAAACCACTGCTGAGCAAAAAGAACATCAAAGCTCGTCTCAATTTCTCCACAACACATCTTGATGATCCCCAAGACTTTTGGGACAACATTCTGTGGACCGATGAGACAAAAGTGGAACTCTTTGGAAGGTGTGTGTCCAAGTATATCTGGCGTAGAAGGAACACTGCATTTCATAAAAAGAACATTATACCAACAGTAAAATATGGTGGTGGTAGTGTGATGGTCTGGGGCTGTTTTGCTGCTTCAGGACCTGGAAGACTTGCCGTGATAAAAGGAACTATGAATTCTGCTGTCTACCAAGAGATCCTGAAGGAGAATGTCCGACCATGTGTTTGTGTACTCAAGCTGAAACGAACTTGGGTTCTGCAGCAGGACAATGATCCTAAACACACCAGCAAGTCCACCACCGAATGGCTGAAGAAAAACAAAATGAAGACTTTGGAGTGGCCTAGCCAAAGTCCTGACCTGAATCCTATTGAGATGTTGTGGTATGACCTTAAAAAGGCCGTTTCTAGCTCGAAAACCCTCTAATGTAACTGAATTAGGACAATTCTGCAAAGATGAGTGGGCCAAAATTCCTCCAGGACGCTGTAAAAGCCTCATTGCACGTTATCGCAAACGCTTGGTTGCAGTTGTTGCTGCTAAGGGTGGCCCAACCAGTTATTAGGTTTAGGGGGCAATCACTTTTTCACACAGGGCCATGATGGTTTGGATTTTTTTTCACCTTTAATAATAAACACCTTCATTTACAAATTGCATTTTGTGTTTACTTGTGTTGTCCTTGACTATTGTTTAAATTGGTTTGATGTTCCGAAACACTTAAGTGTGACAAACATGCAAAGGAACAGGAAATGTGGAAGGGGGCAAACACTTTTTCATACCACTGTATATTACCTGAAGTGTATTATATAATGTACACCACTGAATGAACTCTATACATATGCTACACTGAATGTAGAGTATATATATACGAAAGTGAGAGAGCTGTGAATGATGTCATAAGCCTAGGCTTTTTATCAGACAAGAAACAGGAAGTGGGCTGTATAAGATATTTACTGGCAGAAAAAAGAAGTTTTACTATCCAAAGTTAAAACAACAAAGGCAGAAGATTTAATAGATGGAAAGTTGAAAAAATGACTGAAGGTCCTCTTTAAGGCCCCTTTTACACTGAGTGGTTCCTTTCACTCCAGTGTGAAAGCCTGAGGGCTGTCACACTGGAGCGGTGCGCTAGCAGGATGGTAAAAAAAGTCCTGCTAGCAGCATCTTTAGAGCGGTGTAGTCACCGCTCCTACCCATTGAAATCAATGGGGCAGCGTGGCTATACCGCCGGCAAAGTGCCGCTACAGCAGTGCTTTGCCTGCGGTTTTAACCCTTTTTCAGCTGCTAGCAGGGGTTAAAACCGCCCCGCTAGCAGCCGAATACACAGCTAAAACGACCTTAAAGCGATCCTTAAAATAGTGCTGCTTTACCACCAACGCCCGCACCGCCCCAGTGGGCACTCAATTTATCATGGTTTCCTATGAAACACGTTCTGTAGTGCAAATCAGTGAAATGCAAAAAGCACAAAAAATGCATAGGTGTGAATCCAGTCTTAGGCCTAATTCACACTATCTTTGTTTATAAGGGGGCTGGGCAGATGTGTTTGCCATCAATTCTATATACAGGATTTAGGCCTGGTTCACATCTATGCATTTTTTAGCACATTTCCAGTTTTTCAGAAAAGCACTGCAAAACACATTTAGGCTGGATTCACACCTATGCAGTTTTAGTGCTTTTTGCATTTTGCAGATTTGCGCTACAGAACGTGTTCCATAGGAAACCATGTTACATGCACTGTAGTGCAAATCTGCAAAATGCAAAAATCACTAAAACTGCATAGATGTGAATCCAGCCTAAATGTGTTTTGCAGTGCTTTTCTGAAAAACTGGAAAAGCGCTAAAAAATGCATAGGTGTGAACCAGGTCTAAATCCTGTATATAAAATTGATGGCAAACACAGCTGCCCAGCCCCTTCATAAACAAAGATAGTAGAGTAGAATTTTTGCTTGCTGGAGGGTCCAGAATAAAGCATCTAAAATTTTAAGCTGCAATTATTTTATTTTTTTAAATTATGCTATGAGATTGGGGCATGTAGTAAATATAAAGTAGGTGTTATCTCAATATGGGTACAAAAGTGGAAATGCACTTTAAGTTTGCTAACAATGACTGATGTTTTTGCGCATCCACAAATCAATAAGCCTTATCAGATACAAACAAGGCAAGAGATTAGGGATTTCTTTTATATGCAGCAGTGCGGATGTTTAAGATCGCTGAAGAAATGTCACATTTTGTTTTGGCGTCCAAGTGTGTTTGCTCACAAAGCGATCGCCGGAAGGCAGTCTGAGACCCGGCTGTGAGAGCGCCATAAAACATACCTCACTGGAGGCATGTATAACATTTTTCACTTCCTGACAAATTGAAAGCAATATCTAGAGGAGCTGCACACTAACACAAACAATATGTCACCGCAAACACCTACTGAAAGAAACATTGACGTGGGCTGAAGCTTATAGCACAATACTGATAGCTAGCCATAGAAATTCCTTGTGTTATTTATATTTCGTCTATGTGTGTGCCTGAATAGAGCTTGGCCTTTTTGCATTTCTGAGACTTTCTTAAATTAGTTCCAGTTACCTTGGCCCAAAAACATACAGATATTGAAGGTTTGTTTCCTTCCATTCCAAAGTTACATCTCATATTTATGTGTGCCTGTATGATCACGGAAGAGCAATTAAAGCAGTATTAAACCCAAAAGAAATCATTAATTATATTGCAGCTTACCAATTCTTAGATGTAATGCTTTTTATGCCGCCTACACACGATCGGAATTCCGGCCAGAAAAAGACCGATGAGAGCTTTTCATCGGAAAATGCGACCGTGTGTATGCTCCATCGGAATTTAGCTGTCCGAATTTCCGCCAGCCAAAAATTGATAGCATGTTCTCAATTTTCCAGACGGAATAAACTTTCTGTTGGTAATTCCGATCGTGTGTATGCAAGTCCGACACGCCAAAAATCACGCATGCTCAGATTCAACTACGAGAAAGAAGCTATTGGCTACTGGCTATTGAACTTCCTTTTTCTAGTCACGTCGTACGTGTTGTACGTCACCGCATTATAAATGATCGGAATTTGATGTGACCGTGTGTAGGCAAGATAGCTTGAGCCGAATTCCATCGGAATTCCGTTGGGAAAACCATCAGAGCTTTTTCCAATGAGAATTCCGTTTGTGTGTACGTGGCATTAGTCTTCTTTTTTCCTTTCAAAAAGTTTTTATTATCATTTTACAGACAGAATACACAGTACATTGTTAACAGGGTTTGGGTATAACAAAGTATATAAAACAGTGGAACAAACAACTTGCGACATCACACACAATAATGCGGTGCAGACAAGCAAATGAGTACGTCGCATAAAGCTACAAGGAGATTATTTGCTGAAGCATACAGTCAACAAAAATGAGACACTCCGGTAATATCGGAGTCAGCAAGTTAAGTTACACTCATCCTCTAAATTAGTAGTAAGTAAAAGAATGATGGTACTGCGTGGACAAAAAATTTCCAAATAGAGAGAAGGGAGAAGAAAGAAAGAACAGCTAAAACAAAACAGAAAGAAAAGCAGAAGAATAGAATGAAAAGAAAGGAGAGATGAAGAATAGGAGGAAAGAAAAGAGGGAGAGTCGGTCAACCGGTCCGCACAGACCCAGGCCTTCATAAGCTGGAGACCATCCCAATTCCGCGAGTAATTTAGGGCTCAAATAAATAGGGGTCGAAATCCGGGGGTAAAAAGTGTTGTATCCAGGGTTGCCAAACTTTGTAGAATTGGGGCATACGATCCAGGCGTTTCGCCTCTAATTTGGAGTGAATCATGGCCCTTGTAACCCTATTCTTCATTTCCGCCACCGGGAGCGTGGGGGTTTTCCAAGCCTTGGCTATAGTTTGCTTAGCTGCTGTGGTAAGTTGCAGAAACAAGGCCAATTGACTACGAGTGTAGTTATGGGGAGTAAAGTTGAGAAGAGCCAGCGAAGGGTCTGGTGAAATAGAGTGTCCCGCAAGGGTCGATGCAATCTGGAAGGCAGTTATCCAAAAACGCTGTGCTACTGGACAAGACCACCATATGTGGAAATGTGTGCCTGCAGTGTTACAGCCCCTGAAGCATGTGGCGGGATATCCCGGAACAAATTTGGCTATCCTGGCTGGGACCAAGTACCAGCGCGTGAGGACTTTATAATTAGCCTCAGAGGCTATAACATTCTGTGTTGCTTTATTGGTGTTAGTCCAGATTGTGTTCCATGTATCTACATCGAGGTCTAACTCGAGGTCTGTAGACCAGCCACTGGTATAGGATGGGAGAGATGTAGGGGGAGAGGAGAAATGAGTATACAGTTGGGAGATAATGCCCGGAGCATGTGGGTCTGTTTTGCGTATCTGCTCGTAAAAAGAGTTACAATCATGTGGACTAATAGGTTTAGGCATCGAGCTGAGGAAATGGGCGATCTGTAGGTAACGAAAGCACTCGCCGTTGGGAATGTGGGATTGGGCTTGGAGTGTAGGGAAAGGCCTGATTCGGCCATTGTGCATTAGGGTGCCGATTCGGTCGAGCCCTGCCCTAGACCAAGCCGCAAATAAGCCAGGCTCAGAAAAGGCAGGGACAAACGATGGGTGGCCGATGATGGAGAGTAATGGTAGATGACGGGATTTAAGCCGGAAAGACTTGTGAGTCTCGTCCCAGATTTTGAGGGAATGGGCAGTGACCGGGTTGTTAAGTCTGTTCCTCTGTGTGGGAGGGAGCCACAGGAGATTAGATACACTTATCGGGGAGGTGTCTATAGCCTCGAGGCTGACCCATATCGGTACCTCCGTTTTAGCATGGTATAGGGTGAGTTGTGCAATCTGAGCTGCACAGTAATAGTATCTAAAATTTGGTACTCCTAGTCCACCTAATGATTTGTGGCGGTACATAGTGGCTTTAGTGACTCTAGGTCTAATTGTTCCCCAAATGTATTTGAATACTTTACCTTGAACCAGGCGATGATAGTATAATGGGACTCGAATCGGGAGGACTCGGTATAGATATAATAATTTAGGTAACAGTGTCATTTTGACTGCCACTATGCGACCTAGCCACGATATGCACAGTGGCTGCCAGGAGGAAAGGAGACCAGTCAGCTTCCTAAATAACGGGAGATAGTTATATCGGAACAAATGTAACGGGTCTTTCGTAATGTGGACACCAAGATATGGGATAGAGGATGAGGACCATTGGAAAGGGAAATTGCTGCGAAGGAGATTAAGCTCATCACTCGGCAGAGATACGTCTAGAGCTCTAGATTTGGCCTGATTGACCTCTAGGCCAGAAATAACAGCAAACTTCTCCTGTAATTTACATAAGTTAGGCAAAGTCGTATGAGGAGTTGTGACAAACAGCAATGCATCGTCCGCAAACAGACACAACTTATGTGTTGTGTTTGCTATTTCCAATCCCCGGATGTTCGGGTCTGCCCTAATTAGTGCAGCCAAGGGTTCGATAGCTAACGCGAACAACAAGGGGGAGAGGGGACAGCCTTGTCTCGTTCCTCGCTGTATAGGGAAGTATTCTGACTTAAAGCCAGCGTAGCGTACATAAGCACAAGGTTGGGAGTATAGGGCTCCTATCCACTTGAGAAAGTGAGGACCAAATCCCCAATATTGAAGTATATATTGTAGATATGGCCAAGACACTGTATCAAATGCCTTGCGTATATCCAATGAGAGCAAGTGCATGGGAATCTTACGAGTTTTAGCAATATGCTGCAGTAAAATGACCCTTCGGACATTATCACTGGCTTGTCTCTTGGGGATGAACCCAACCTGGTCCTTATGTATCAGCTTCCCTATAACTGGATTAAGTCGTAGAGCTAAGACCTTGGCCAGAATTTTGATGTCAACATTAAGTAATGATATCGGCCTAAAGTTGGACCATAAAGTAGAGTCAGTGTTCGGTTTAGGAATCATTGAAATAATAGCCGTTAACGCATCTCTGCCGAAGGATTGCTGCCAGAGGAGAGAATTAAAAGATCTAGTTAGAAGGGGGGAGAGGGTGTGGGCAAATTTTTTGTAATAGGATGCCGGTAAACCGTCTGGGCCGGGCCTTTTATTGGGTTTGAGGGACTTAATAGCCGCAAGGATTTCGACATTGGATATAGGTGCTTCTATTGTAGCGCGGTCAGTATTTGAAAGGTTTGGGAGAGATATCGGATGGAGAAGGGAGTTCGCCTGGGCGCTAGAGAAGGGTGTACCAGGTTCATACAGTTTAGACAGTCGAGTACTAAATTCTGTTAAGATTTTAACAGGGTTATTGGTCATGCCACCTTGTGCCAGCCGAAGCTTAATAGGTTTAAAGGACCTATCAGGTTGCCGTAGGTGCAGTGCTAAGAAGGTGCTTGGCTTGTTCGCCTTTGTATAAAGTGTATGCGCCGATTTGTGAATTGACTTATCTGCCTCTTCAGCAAGCACAAGATCCAGGGCCAACTTGGCTTTATCTAGAGCAAGTCTATTAGCCTCAGTGGGGTCAGACTGAAAGAGAAGAAAGGAACGCTGGTGGTCCTCCTCTAGCTGTTGTAGATGAGCCTGTCTGAATCTCTTAAGGTGAGAAGATACCGAAATGCATGTACCCCGGATAACTGGTTTATGGGCTTCCCAGAGAAGGGTAGGAGATATTCCCGAGGTGTCATTAAAAGAAATATAATCATTTAAAGCCGTCTGAATGTCTAGACAATAAGATGGGTTAGAAAGCTGAATTTCATTCAAAGACCATGTTCTATCTGAGTTCTGAGGAATTATTGACGAAACTGTCGTGATCACTGCGCTATGGTCAGACCAGGATATCGGGTGTATGCGGGAGTGCAATAGAGTGGGCGCAGCAGCTAGCGGGATAAAGATGTGATCAATCCTCGAGAAGGATTTATGCGGGTTTGAGTAAAAAGTATAGTTCTTCTTAAGGGGGTTGCATTCACGCCATGTATCAAGGAGTGTCGCGTGAGCGAGTTGCTTGCTTAGCCGTTTAGAGAGAGAAACATTTTCTGACGTGTATGGGGACTTATCTAGGTGTGGATGTAGGACTAAGTTAGAATCGCCGCATACGTAGAGCGCTCCTCTAGCATGTGTCTGAATTATCTGCAATAGATGTGAGAAAAAAGGGTTAGGGTTAGTATTGGGGGGCGTAATACGACACAAAGGTGACTTCCGTGTCCTGTATATGTCCTGAGACTAATAGGTAGCGGCCTTCTGGATCTCTTACTTCCGACGAGAAAGAGAATAGAAGGGAATGGTGAAAGGCTAAAAGGACTCCTCTGTGCTTCGTGGAGGAGGAGGCTGTGTAAACTTGGGGAAATTTGGCATTGAAAAATTTAGGTGTGGTATGGGCCGCAAAATGCGTTTCTTGTAGAGCGACTACTTGGGCTTTCAAGGAGATAAAGGTTCTAAAGGCCTTAACTCGTTTATTGGGGGAATTGAGTCCCTTCACATTAAGTGTTAAAATACTCAAGGGGGCCATGAGGTTTGGTAGGAAGAGGCGAACGTTAGCCTACCCAGGGCTGCACGGACCGATCGACCATAGGAGTGAAGAGGAAACGATAGAAAAAGACATGAAAGGACTAGGGATAGAATAGAAAATAGAGGATAGAAAAAGTGAAAGGAGAAAAAGAGCGTTGCATGGAGCGGTACGAACCGAACCAAACAACTAGGGGGAACGACAATCAACCCGCCGACTCGCCAGTCAACAGGGGGTCGCACCATCAGGAGGGGGAGCAGTGACAATTCACCACTGCGAACCGGTAAAATAAACATGTACATTTGCAATTAGAAAACATTGTCAATAACAGAATACGATTCAAACATAAAGTAGGCTGCAATATCCAGGGGTATGAACAGTGAAACTTAGAGGTTATCAAGTAGTATTGTACATTTTAACCTTGTTATTGATATGCTGAGATTTGAGGGGTAGTATTAGCTCAAATAATAAGGAGGGAAGGAGGGGATGGGGAACAGAAACAGAGAAAAGGGCGGGGAGAAAAAGGGGGGAAAGGGAAACAGGGCAAGGTTAAGGGAGGAATCCAGGAGGATATGTGTAAGCATAGACAATAGAAGCATCGTGTGACACTTCCATTCTAAAAGTAGTGTAAAATAATTAACTCGCGGGGAGACGATCAGGCCTACGAGTCAATGACTCACCAATCCTGGCCAGATCATCGGCACGCGAGAAAATATCTAGGATGGTCAGAGGGTATATCTACCTCCGGTCTAGCTAGGTCACCATCTGTCACATAGGACAAGTATGAAACTTTACAAGTTTAGCGTATATTGTGGCAGAACAGTATTAAAGGAAATGTTGTGGGCATCAAAACAGGAAAGCCCGGTAAAGTATGTCTAAGCTAACATTATTAAGAAATGAGTCCTGGGAAGGGAGAAAAAAAAAAAAAAGGGGGGGGGGGGGACAAATGGTTTGAGAGGTAAAAATGTGGTTGAAGTACTTTGAAGAAAGTGGAAGCGCCTTGGAAAGAACAGTCTCGGCCTCCTGCCGGGATCAGTAAATGCGTGCAAGCCTGTGTTCAAACAACGTGGGTCTTGTGATAAGTTCAGGCTACGGCAATAAAAATTGGGGAGACAAAAAAAAACAAGTAACTAAACACAAGGGGATCAGCGTGGTACGAATACCTTTGGGCTAGGGTAGCTCAATCCAGATGAGCGTTTGGGAGTGCCTCGCCGAGGCACAGATAAGCCAGAGAGATCCTGCTGATTCCTCCTCGGGGTAGCCATGTAAGGATGGGGTGCAGCTCGTGCCGGGGTTCGAGGCACCACATCTCCCGCTGGAGGAGGTGGGGCTGACGGAGCCAGTTGGAGGCTCTCTAAGAGGGTTTGAAGAATCGCAGGCGTAGAACAGGTATGTTGTTGCCCCTGGTATGAGAAGTAGAGAGCAAATGGGAACCGCCATGCATATTTAATTTGATGTTGTTGAAGGATTAGCAACTGTGGCTTCATAGCACGTCTCTTCGCTATTGTCAGCGGGGCTAAATCCGTGAATAGCTGGTAGGAATGGCCCTGGAACTGAAGGTTGTTCTTTTCGCGAGCTATAGACATAAGTTGCTCCTTCGTTCGGAAGTAATGCAGTTTAACGATGATATCTCGGGGTGGGCCATCCGCTTGACGTCTAGTGAGTGCTCTATGAATACGATCGAATTCTAATCGTTCGATCGGAATAGAGGGGGATAACTCTTGAAACAAAGCCGTCGTAAAGGACTGGAGATCATCCACTGATTCGGGAATACCTCTCAAACGAAGGTTCGATCGTCTCGAACGGTTCTCAGTATCTTCCAGTCGGGACAGCAGAGCAGCGTTTTCCTCTCGGAGAGCCTCCTGTTCTTGTGCCAGTTCACGTAAATTTAGCTCGGTGTCATCGGCCCTGGTTTTCAAGTCCGCCGTGCGTTGGCCCAGCTCACGAATTTCTCGGGAAAGTCTATCGGTTATCTGATCCGAAGTTGTTTTTAGCGCTTTCTTAAGCATTAGGTCCATGTGTGCCAGAAAATCGGCCTGAGACATTCCGGAGACAGGTAGGAGGCCGGTGGTTCAGATCTCTCACCTTCCTCCTCGCTACTGCTATCGTGGTCTCGGGGGAGGCTTTGTTGTTGCGCGGCAGCGAGGGCCTTCGCCGCCATTTTAGTGGAGGCGCGCGGCAAGGCCTCTTTAATGGGTTTCTGCTTCTGTTTCCCTCGCTGGCCCGTAAGAACCATCCCGGGTGAGGGGCAGCGGGGTGCCCGAGGATCGGAGCAGGTTCGGGAATCGATTGCGGCGGAATATAGCGTTATATGTCCCGGTTCAGCAGCGGTGAGTGCGGAGCTCTAACGACTTGCGTCCGCCATGTTGAGCTCCGCGCATGCGCCCCCATTAGTCTTCTTTTTTATGCTTTCTTTATCCAACTTGTATCTGGTTATCCAGCCAGTAAGCTTGTTGTTTTTCAACAGAAATGCTCTCTTTCAGTTACTGTCAAAAACTGTCAAACCATCCAATGGCTGGTCTCATAACTGATCACATGTGTAGCACCATGGCAGTTGTAGATTAACCACTTCAGTCCCGGAAGGATTTATCCCCTTCCTGACCAAGCCCTTTTTTGCGATACAGCACTGCATAGCTTTACCTGACAATTGCCCGGCCGTGCGACGTTTTACCCAAACAAAATTGACATCCATTTTTTTCCCACAAATAGAGCTTTCTTTTGGTGGTATTTGATCACCTCTGCTCTGAGCGACAATTTTGAAAAAAAAGCAATATTTTTTACTTTTTGCTATAATAAATATCCCCAAAAAAATCAAAAAAAATGAATTTCCTACTCAGTTTAGGCCAATACTGTATGTATTCTTCAACATATTTTTGGTAAAAATAAACATCGCAATAAGCGTATATTGATTTACAACCTATTTGTTTTAGATACATTGCATACTTTCTACCCTTGCCATTCGTTGCATCCCCCATGCTGTGTGTTTTAGTTCCTGCTGCGGAACTTACAAATCATTTGTACACAGTTCTTCTCTCATTTATTTACCAAACCAAAGTTATTTTCTGTGCGTCAGTACAGCGCCACACCACACTCTTTGGATGTGTTGCAGTCCAGTCCAATGCGAACCAGTCGTACGGTCACTGGCAGGATTCATTACTGTGTTTTGTCATGTCAAAATTTGTGGGCACTCGCGGCGTCGCCATAACATGTGTTTGGTTCCCTCAGTGGAACTTACGAATCATTCCTACGCGTTCTATTTTCTACACCAAACCTTGTTGTTTTGCCTTGTGCTTGGCATCACGCCACACCTTCCCGATATGTTGCACTCCCACCACAGTCCGCCGTGAACTCACTCGCATGGCCCACCGTAGCAAGTAAGATTTGTTACCATATTCTTTATGCCCTATCAATTTTTTCTCCCATATTGTTCGTTAATTCCCCGTACGGAACCTATGAATCAAACGGACATTGTCCTTATCCCTCATACTGCTCACTTAAGGGTACAGTAAGCCACCAAACTATCCTTTTCTCAGTAAGCCTACTCTCATTCGTTGAGCCCCTTGCAGCCATGCAAAACTGTCTCAGCAACCTGTCACTCGTGTTGAGACCCTTGAAAAACGCAATATTGTCTCAGCAACCTCTCACTCATTAAACAAAATAAATAAATCCTTTGCCACCACACAATCTCGGCCTAGCAACCGGACACCTGTTGAGACCCTTGCAAACATGCAAATCATCTCAGCAGCCTGACACCCTTGTTAAGACCCTTGCAAAATGCAACATTGTCTCAGCAACCTCTAACTGGTCAAAAAATAAATAAAGAAACAAATAAAATAAATCCCCCTTTATCACCACACAATCTCAGCCCAGGAACCTGTTGAGATCTTTGCAACCACACAAAATCATCTCAGCAGCCTGACACTCTTGTTGAGATCCTTGCAAACGCACTACTGTATCAGCAGCCTAACACTCACCTTGTGACCACACAGTCTTGCCCCAGCAACCTGACATTCATTGAGACCCTTGCAGCCAGACAAATCGTCTTAGCAGCAGGATACTCTTGTTGAGACCCTTGCAAACGTATGACATTGTATAACAGATGCTACATAATAAACCAACTCTGCCAGACCAATACCCATCTCTGCTTTACCTTCCCCTTACCCTTGAATGGAGACCACATCAAGCTGGAGTAAATATTGGCCATAGCAACCATTTTTTATTAACACTCAAGTAGATTTACATAACTTTATGAAACAACCATTAAACCTCCACGCATACATACTTGTGTTGGCCTTTTCAGGAAAACCTCAAGCTTGTCACATGTTGCAATCCGGCACTGCGGTACATTAAACTTAAATAGGCCTCCAGCTGACATGCTAGCTCGGAGACAACCAAACACTGACCGCAGTGCACCCATTAACCAAATTCCAGCTAAACCACCATTAGCTGGAATACCACCAGTGGGACCCATACCACCGATGGGTCCCGAACTCTTCCATATCCGAGGTTACTTCCTGCTCCCGCAAAGACCAACAACCTGCCACTGCCACGACATCCTGCGTCAATTGTACTGTGGAAAAAAGACTTATCGTGTGTTAGCAAGCAAACAATGCATATACAAACCTTCTTCAAGGGAGGGAGGATGGGTGGGAAGCTCACTCCCAAGGCTACCACTGAGCTGGGGAGGGATACACATGCTGCTTCATGCAGCTAGCCCTTCCCCGTGCCTAACCCACCAATCCCCTTATCATTTACATAAACTCTATTCTCCCTGTGCCCTGCTTAACCCTGTCATGCCCACCCTTCACTTATGTAATTTAATTTCCTTTTGCTCCGGATTCTCTATCTCAGCAGCCTCACACTCATCGAGACTCTTGCAAATGCAATATCATATCTGCAAACCCGACACCCATTAGGACCCTTGCAACCACACAATCTCGTCTCAGCAAACCAGACTGAAACCCTTGCAACCAAGCAACAAACCTTCATACTCATGGAGACCCCTGCAACAACACAATATCATCCCAGCAACTTGACACTCACTGACACCCTTGCAACCACGCAATATTGTCTCCAGTAGTATAAAACACTTCGCAGTACGCACCTATGTGTAGACCCGCATACAAACTAACTTGCAAACACACCTCAGTGAGAAACACTGCCACACAAACATGCAGTGGCACCCAGTAGGCCATTCATCTCCAGGGGCATGCAGGCCATTCATCTTTTCTCTGTCTTTCTCCCTGAGGTTAGTTCAGGTTTCCATCCAGCACCAGGTTGGACTTTAGCTCCACAGGTAAAAAAATAAATAAAATAAAAATAAATAAACAGGAGGGGAAGAGCGTACAGTTTGCATCTTTACCAGGGTCAATCGCATGACAGAGGTGAGCCACTTCAGGTAAAGTCACACCAGGCCCACTGCCAGACAGTTATCCACCACCTGGATGACTTCCTGCTCATCGTACAACCAGGCACACCACCGACTGATCTAGATAGGTTGAGAATAGTGTTCAGAAATCTCAATGTGCTCATAGCCGAGCATAAACTGGAAGGCCCGGCACACTCTATCATCTTCCTAGGTGTCATGCATGCTATACAGGCTAGCGTGCCTCCCGACAAACTAGCCCTTATCAGGACAGTAATCCATGACTTCACCCGGTCACAGGGGTGCACCATGAGGCAGTCGCAATCCTTACTAGGGATGCTGAACTTCGTGATGAGGATTATTCCTCAAGGATGGTCCTTTATATCACAGCCTTTAGTTTTTCTCACACCAGTGCAAGATCCAGGCCAAGTTCTCAAACTAGACCAAGCAGCAGTAGCAGACTTAGCTATGTGGGACAAGTGACTCACCAGCTGGAATGGCATTCCAATGTTCATCCCTTCAGTGTCAGCTGAGCTACCACGGGTGGTCACCGATGTCACAGTCTCCATAAGCTTTGTGGCCATTTTCAGCCGCCACTGGTTTGCCAAACCTTGGCCCTCAGAAATTCTCTTAAATTTCTGCTTTCACCCAGTCTTCATCACTCTTCGAACTGTATCCCATTGTGGCAGCTGCCCAGGTCTGGGGCCACACTTGGACAGGACAGACGGTGCTCTTAAGTTAACCTCGGACAATTAGGCCACAGCTGACATCATCAATAAAGGTAGATCCAAGTCATTCCATCATGTCCTTCCTGCGCAGGCTCGCGCAGCTGTCACTCCATCACCAATTTAATATCTTCTGTAGACATATTACAGGCAAATGCAAAATCGCAGATGATACGCTGTCCCGTAGGAGCCTGGAGCTGACCCAACAACTACTCCTATCCCACCATGATTGCTGCTGACGATGGACTGAAGTCGCATCTCACCAACGCATCCCATTTCATTAATTAGGCCTTCAGTGCGTTGCATGCCAAGGAATATCACACTGCTTGGAACACTTACCGCAAGTTTTTGGCTTCTTGCCCTGGAACGGCGATAAGCAACGTTAGATACTCCCTAGCCTTTATATCGTATTGCCACACACAGCTGGCCCCTCTCACAATACTATCAGGCTATACCTAGCTGGCATCCAGAATTTCCTGTCCTTACAGGACCCCAGTAAACCGTCAGTACTCTTGGCCCATGCAATCAAGACCCTCCTATAAGGCATATTGAAGCACCAACCCATAGTCAGTGGTAAACACCTACCTACCACAAGTGCCCTCTTCAGAGACATGTCTGAAATCCTTACTCACTCTCTGTTTGGGGCTTTGCCCAGCCTAGTCATCCAAGCGGCCATCTACCAGGCCTTCTATGGTTTCCTACGACCTAGTGAATTTACCGTCAGCAGCTCTGGCAGTAAGACACTGCTCCGACATCACCTGACTCGCTTTCGAACTATTACCCCCTTCATCTCACAGTCTGCAAAATGCAACAAACTGGTCCCGGGGTGGACATCAACCGGTTTTAGACTAACAATGCCTGGTTCCCAGTGATGGTGCTCGACCAACTACTGTCCCATCTACCCAGCCAGTCTGATGGTAGCTCATTGCTACACTTTCTAAGCTGCCCCCTGAGTGGCAGCCAGTTTATCAAGCATGTCAGGATCCTCCTAAGCAACTTGGGCTTCAACACCAGTCAGCTCTCTCAACATTTCCTGCAGGACTGGAGCAGTCTCAGCTGCCTCCCAGCTTGAGTACCAGATCATGTAATCAAGAAATTATGCCGATGGAAGTCTGCTTGTTTTGCCACATATATCCCAAATCCTCAGGAAGAAATGGCACAAGCCTTCACCAAGCTGGCTCGATAACCACAAGAATCAATATAGTTATTCCCCTATCTGTGTCTTTTGCCCCCTTTTCTAGGCATACTGACCAGACCACCAAGGCGCACTTCAGTTCTATTTATGTTGTAAGTCTTGTCACATGTTTATGTGATCCACAGCTCTCTCAGTCATAGGGCCACGACCATAGATAGTGTATATGACATGATACCTATTTTCAGCATTATTTGTAGCTTTTGTACCTAGATTTTCATACTAGTGGAAGGTGTACAAGGTTTACTGAATTTTGTAAAATCCATCCAAATGTTTTTTATATCCTGTTTTTTTTTTTTAATGTTTGATGTTGTAATAATAGAAATGTATGGTTTTACATATATATTGTCTGTATGCTTTTTCCTGGTGGTGGTACACATGCACCTTTTAATGTGTGCTGTGTTTTATGTGTCTTCATTGGGATGTTGGTTCTAGAGGTTATCAATCATACTTATTTTGTGTTAAATCTGCTAGCACTTCTAATGCCGCGTACACACGATGGGACTTTCCGGCAGACTAGGTCTGGCGGACCGGAATCCGTCAGACAATTTGATTGTGTGTGGGCTACAGCGGACTTTTTTCCCCAAAAGTCTGATGAACCTAGAAATAAAACATGTTTCAAATCTGTCCGATGGACTCAGCTTTCTAGCGTGCAAACCGTTAGTTTGTGTGCTAATCCGACGGACCAAATATGACACACATAGGGCAGCTATTGGCTACTGGCTATTGAACTTCCTTGTTTAGCCCTGTTTACGTCATCACGTTCAAAACTATTGGACTTTCAAACGGACTTAGTCCGGTCATATGTGGCCAAATCCGTTCGTTCAGAAAGTCAGTTGGACCACTGATGAAAGTCCGTCAGGAAGACCATCGGACCTAGTCCATCAAAATGTATGGTCATGTGTACGCGGCATAACACTCCCCTCCCCCCAGACTTACATTGATGCTGTCCAAAACTACCCCTTGTTCTCATTGATCCAAAGTGGTGTCTGTATAATACAGGAGGTGTGTTACTGGTCAGATCAATAGGTGAAAACAGATGAAAAAAGACTAAAAAAAGTTAAAAGAATGCAGCCACTGCATCTAAGAATTGGTTAGTTGTAATATATGACATTTTGGATTTAGGCTACAAAATCCAATTGAACTTTCATGTAAAGTGGCAAGTCTTACTGTTGATTTAGTTCAGGGGTCTCCAAACTTTCTAAACAAAGGGCCACTTTACTGTGCTTTGATGGGGGGCGGGTCAAACTGTGGCCAATGGGAGTACAAAATCCCTCAACATCAGTGGCAATAAACAATGCCTCGGCTTGGTGGTTAGTTGAATTTAAAAAGTGACATAGCGTCTGTGGTCAGTAGGATGATGGATAGTGCCCCATAATTGACATTAGTGGGAAGAGTAGTGCCTCATTGTTGGTACCAATGGAAGGAATAGTGCTTCGACCTTGATGCCAGTGAATGAACTAGTATTTCACCGTTGATGTTACTAGAAGGAATGGTGCCAAACCATCATGTCAGTAGGAGGAATAGTGGCTCATCTTTAGTGTTAGTGGAAGGAATGGTGCCCCATCGTTGCTGCCAGTGGAAGGAATAGTGCTCCATCATTGGTGTCAGCTGAAGGGATAGTGCCCCACTGTTGGTGTTAGTAGGAGGAAAAGTGCCCCATGTTTGGTGTCAGTGGGTGGAATATTGCTTCATCGTTAATGCCAGTGAAAGAAATAGTAGGGATTGATACAAATGTTTTTTTTTTTTTGTTCATTTAAAGTGCTGCAGAATGTTTGTGTTTATTGTTATTATGTGTGTTTGCATATGTGTGTCTGTAACATTCAGACATGCCAAGAAAATATTCCCTAGAACATTACACCACCACCATCAGCACCCTGGACCACTGACACGTGACAAGACAGATACATGGATTTTTGATGTGTTCTCCAAATGACCCTAATTTCTTCATGTAGCAGGAGAAATTGAGATGCATAAATGTCAGCCCAGTCATTAAAGTATATAATTTCCCCTCTTGCAGACATTTCCTTTCACTTCAATTGCTAGTGGTAATCAGTCACATTCAGCTGGACTTGTTCCGTAACATTAAAGACTCATCCAAGTTATATCCACACAGACATCTTAACCACTTCACATCCTTAGACCATTTAAAAAAATTCTGGACATGAATTGGTTAAAACAAGCTGCATTTTTATTGAGCAAGGGCTGTTCAGTAAAAGTGATCTGGGTGGATCTACAGTTGCCCGATCAGTCTGTAGTGAGAAGTGTACCAAAAAGGGCTCTTTCACACGGGACGGATCCGTGATGATCCACCCCTTGGACATCCGCTTGCTCAGCGGGGATAGCTCCGTCGATCTCCGCTGAGCAGGAAGATGACAGGTCTGTCTCTGCACACTGCGCAGGGATGGACCTGTCAGAGCGCCGCTCTCCCCTATGGGAGATCGGATGAAGACGGACCGCAGAGTCCGTCATCACCCGATCCGCAGACGGATGGAAAAGTAGGTTTTTCCTCTGTCAGACTTTTTCGGATCGAAGCGGGTCGGATGTCAGCGGACATGTCACCGTTGACATCCAACGCTCCATAGAGGTCTATGGAGAATCATAAAAAACTGACAGGCGGACCTGAATGGATCGGTCATGTGAAAGAGGCCAAAAACTGACCGCACTAAGCAAGAGAACACACTGTGGTCAGTCCTCTAGCTATTCGGGGAACTCGGCCTGCTGTCCTTCAATGATCAGACTTGTCCTGATACGCTCCCGCTGCACAGCCATACACTGGAAAGATTAGTGTACTTCTGTTTCTCCTTCCACAGCTCTTATGCAGCTGAGAACAAAAGTATTTATAATTATTTTTTATATCTATACACAAATGTTTTGCATTTAATTTCTATTTTAAACTAGATGGGTTGCTTTACAAGGTGAGTGCTTACAATTACTTTAAGGGTCCTTTCACACGGGGTGGATCAGTGCTGATCCACCCCATGGATATCCGCTTTCTCAGCGGGGATCACCGGAGCAATCTCCGCTGAGCAGGAAGATGACAGGTCCGTCTATGCACACTGCGCAAGGACGGACCTTTCACAGCACCGCTCTCCCCTATGGGAGACACTGCGGTCCGTCGTCACCCGATCCGAACCGATTGACGGATGGAAAAATAGCTTTTTCCTCCGTCACACTTTTTCGGATCGGAGCGGGTCGGATGTCAGCGGACATGTCACCGCTGACATCTGACGCTTCATAGACCTCTATGGAGCATTCGTTCAGGTCCGCCTGAAAAACTGACAGGCGGACCTGAACGGATCGTCTGTGTGAAAGGGGTCTAATTCTTCATGGCATAGACTCAACAAGGTGTTAGAAACATTCTCAGCCTCAGTTTCCTGTTCTTAGCTGACAGGAGTGGCACCAGTTGTGGCCTTCTGCTGCTGTACCCCATCTGCTTCAAGGTTTGATGTGTTGCCCACTTAGAGATGGTATTCTGCATACCTTGGTTGTAACAAGTGATTATTTGAGTTACTGTTGCCTTTCTATCATCTCAAACTAGTCTGCCCATTCTCCTCTGACCTCTGACATCAACAAGGCATTTTTGTCCACATATCTTCCGCTCACTGGATATTTTCTCTTTTTTGGACCATTCTCTGTAAACCCCAGAGATGGTTGTATGTGAAAATCCTAGTAGATCAGCAGTTTTTAAAATACTCAGACCAGCCCATCTGGCACCAACAATCATGTCACGTTTAAAGTCATTAAAATCCCCTTTCTCCCCCATTCTGAAGCTCAGTTTGAACTTCAGCAAGTCGTCTTCACCATGTCTAGATGCCTAAGGCCGGGTTCACACTGGTACAACATGACAGTGGTACGACTGTGGATCTGACTTTGCCCTTGCGACTTGAAGCCCAACATTCATCCGACTTCAACGAATAGGGATCTGACTTTGATCCCCGACAATACCAGGCACTGTGTCTGGTATGATTTTTTAAGGGAGACCCCATGCCAAATAAAAAAAAAAATGGCATGGGTTACCCCTCCATGCCAAAAAACGGTGTAGGATCCCCCCAAAATCCATATTTATTAAGGTAGCTCCGGCGTCGCTTCCAATTTCTTCTCCCCTTTCTGGCTCTTCTGCCTCCTCCACTGATGTCTTCTGCCTCTGACAGTTCTTCTCCCCTCTCCGGGTCTTCTCCGCTGTTGTCTTCTAGCCCTCTCCGATTCTTCTCCCTCTGTCCGCTGTCTTCTGCCTCTGCCATGTCTTCTGCAATGTCTTCTCGCTCTTTTGCCGGGTTTACAATATACCTCATACTCATTCACATAGGGTGGGGGGCTGGGATCTGGCGGCCCCTTGTTAAAGGGGGCTTCCAGATTCCGATAAGCCCCCTGCCCGCAGACCCCCAACAACCAACGGCCAGGGTTGTCAGGAAGAGGCCATTGTCCTCATCAACATGGGAGCAATGTGATTTGGGGTGGGGGGGGTCGCAGGGCCCCCCTGCCCCAAAGCTCCCATCCCACCCATGTTGAGGGCATCAGCCTGGTATGGTTCAGGAGGTGGGGGCGCTCGCTCCTCCCCATCCTCTTTCCTGACCTGCCCAGCTCTGTGCTCGGATAAGGGTCTGGTATGGATTTTGGGGGGACCCCCAAGGTGTTTTTTTTGACCGAAGGGACTGGTATGCTCTTGGAGGGGTAACCCATGCAGTTTTTATTTTTTAATTTGGCATCGAGTTCCCCTTCAAGATCATCAGAGCAGAAGTCGCATGCCAAAGTCTGATCAGTTAAGACAGCGATCCGACTTTCATCCAACTTCAGTGATATTCAATGGGCTGAAGTAGGATCAAAGTCGAACCAAAGCAGTGCAGGGTGGATTTTCAAAGTCAGACCGACTTGTGTCGGACCAGTTATTGATTTTTACACCTCATACAACATGAGCTCCCTAAAGGCATTACGTTTCTGCCATGTGATTAGCTATTTAGCAATTTGTGTTACGAAGCAATTGAACAGGTGTACCTAATAAAGTGGCTGGTGAGGGTATGTGTTTGATAAGCAGGTGTGCACGTATCATGCAACATAAAAAATTGTAACAGCCACCATTTTATTGTCCAGGGTCTCTGTTTTCAGATTGGTTAATACAATCATGGAATGTGTCAAGGCAGATTTTGATTATCCAATAAGAGGATAGTAGCTGTAAAAGAGGAGGAACCTGCCCTTTCATATTTCCATCCTTGGTGTTAGAAACTCTGCATAGAGTTAGAACAGGGTGGTTCCAGAGCTTTCACACCTTCCTCTTCTTCAGTCAACATCTGCCTTGATACATTCCATGGTGATTGGATTAAGGTGTTTGCAGGGGCGGATCCAGAGTCTAATCTCGGGAGGGGCACTGCTATAAAATATGTTTTTTTGGGGACAATTTATATGGGAAATGGCTGGTATTTGCGCTTCAATCATTACGGCACCATGGTTGTTATGGTGTCAGGATGATTGAAGCGCATTATTTCTATTAATACATTGTAATATAAAATTAAATGGTTCAACTCACCATAATGCAGAATCAGTGGGAGCCCTGAGGATGTCACTTGCCATGTCGCCTGCCACCAAATGTGGATTGTCACTTGCCACGTCACTTGTCACCAAATGCGGATTGTTACTTGCCACGTCACCTGCCACACATTGCGGATTGTCACTTGCCACGTTGCCTGCCACACATTGCGGATTGCCACTTGCCATGTAGCCTGCCACACATTGCGGATTGTCACTTGCCACGTCACCTGCCACACATTGCGGATTGTCACTTGCCACACATTGCGGATTGCCACTTGCCACGTAGTCTGCCACACATTGTGGATTGCCACTTGCCACGTAGTCTGCCACACATTGCGGATTGTCACTTGCCACGTCACCTGCCACACATTGCGGATTGTCACTTGCCACGTAGCCTGCCACACATTGCGGATTGTCACTTGCCACGTCACCTGCCACACATTGCGGATTGTCACTTGCCACGTCACCTGCCACACATTGCGGCTTGCCACTTGCCACGTAGTCTGCCACACATTGTGGATTGCCACTTGCCACGTAGTCTGCCACACATTGCGGATTGCCACTTGCCACGTAGTCTGCCACACATTGTGGATTGCCACTTGCCACGTAGTCTGCCACACATTGCGGATTGTCACTTGCCACGTCACCTGCCACACATTGCGGATTGTCACTTACCACGTCACCTGCCACACATTGCGTATTGTCACTTGCCACGTTGCCTGCCACACATTGCGGATTGCCACTTGCCATGTAGCCTGCCACACATTGCGGATTGTCACTTGCCACGTAGTCTGCCACACATTGCGGATTGTCACTTGCCACGTCACCTGCCACACATTGCGGATTGTCACTTGCCACGTCACCTGCCACACATTGCGGATTGCCACTTGCCACGTAGTCTGCCACACATTGTGGATTGCCACTTGCCACGTAGTCTGCCACACATTGCGGATTGTCACTTGCCACGTCACCTGCCACACATTGCGGATTGTCACTTGCCACGTCACCTGCCCCACATTGCGGATTGCCACTTGCCACGTAGTCTGCCACACATTGTGGATTGCCACTTGCCACGTAGTCTGCCACACATTGCGGATTGTCACTTGCCACGTCACCTGCCACACATTGCGGATTGTCACTTGCCACGTCACCTGCCACACATTGCGGATTGCCACTTGCACCGTAGTCTGCCACACATTGCGGATTGCCACTTGCCACGTAGCCTGCCACACATTGCGGATTGTCACCTACTGTGTCACTTTTCTGCTAAGGTGGTCTTTTGTTGGGTCCCAGAGTGAAGATAGGCAGCAGAGAGATGATGCAATCTCTCTGCTGCACACAGCTTCTTACACAGTGAGGGCGGAACTGGAGGGATGCAGGGCAGTGAGAGATGATGTCATCTCCCTGCTCCCCTGCCTGCTGGCTTCCTGATTGGCCAGCAGCCCTCCTAAGCCGCCCAGCTGCCCCCCCTCACCCGTCCACTCAGCACAGGTACCCGCGGAACCGGCCGCGATTGGACCCGCGGAACTAGCCGCGATTGGACCCGCGGAACCGGCCGCGATTGGACCCGCGGAACCGGCCGCGATTGGACCCGCGGAACGGGCCCGCTGGTACCCGCGGAACCGGCCGCGATTGGACCCGCGGAACCGGCCTTGCTGTCATCAGCTGCCGGTATTCTCGGGGGGGGGCAACTGACCCGTTGCCCCCCCCCTGGATCCGCCCCTGGGTGTTTGTGCTACCTGTGTCTCTCAAAGGGATACTATACCATGACCAACAGTATATCGTGTCTCAGGGGCAGAATATGCTGGGAAATTTTCCCAATTACACACATACAGCAATAAAACAATTTCACCATTTTTCTCAGTCGTCAGTGCCCTGATTACAGTAAAGCACCATCAATCAGTGCCTACCAGTGCCAACAATCAGTGCCCATTAGTGATGCCAGTTAGTGCTGGCTTTCAGTGCCCATCAGTGCCCACCTGTGTCACCTATTAGTGCCCACCAGTGCCACCCATTAGTGCTGCCTATAAGCGATCATCAGTGGCACATATCAGTGCCCATAAGTGTGGCGTTTTAGTACCTCCTCATCGGTGCCGCCTCATCAGTGCCCAACAGTGCAGCCTATCAGTGCCCATCAGTACAGCCTCATCAGCGCAAATCAGTGAAGAAGAAAAATTACTTATTTACAAATTTACTGACAGAAACTTACAAAAACGTTTTTTTCTTCAAAATTTTCAGTCTTTTTTTTTGTTAAAAATAAGAAACCCAGCAGTGATTAAATACCACCAAAGAAAGCTCTATTTGTGTGAAGAAAAGGATAACAATTTCACATGGTTACAGTGTAGCATGACCACGCAATTGCCATGCAAAGTGTGACAGCGCTCAAAGCTAAAAAATGGCCTGGGCAGGAAGGGGGTGAAAGTGCCCTGTATAGAGGTAGTTAAAGATAACCCTTTTACCAACTTTAAAAACTGGAGGTAAAAGCTTAATCAAGTATTTTAAATGTGTACTTTTTTCCTTTCCATTAAAGATTTTGTTTCTTTTGCTACTTGAAAAGTAATGCTTTCCCTATCACAACCAGGGCCGCTGTTAAAAATCATGGGGCCCCGTACAGTCTACCTGGCGGGCCCCCCCACATAAGCCTGAACCTGAGCACCCCTCCCTCTAACCCGTGGACTGTGTACAATGGATAAATGCAGGGTTTAATATACATATACATGTATATTAACGCAATAGAAAGTACAGCAGGGAAAAGACTTTCACTCTGGGCACGGTGAATACCCACAGTATTTTAGATATGTGGGAGAGCAGTATGCAGTATGTCCAACTTTATGCTCAGAGCCCGGGCCCAGTCTTTACCTCCACCTAACATCCCCCGACTTCACAAGTATCTGGTCCTGCTGGCTTTTTTTATCTGGGGTCCTCATGCATTGCTTCTCCTGGGGTGGGGGGCTTGGATCCTCTGGATCTGGGAGCGTGGGGACCAGCCAGAAGCTGAGCTCCTCTAAAACCTCTGCTCCTTCCACATGGGCACGAAGTTGGACAGCCGGAAGCAGAAAGCAAAGTATTTAAACACTTTCGGGAGTAATCTGCAGCCGTGTGTCCAGACAATTACATTACACAAGTCCCGGCCTGCGTATTGATATAGAAGAGACTGGGACTTGTGTAATGTACTGTATGTAATAGTCTGGACATACGGCTGCAGATTACTCCCAAAAGTGTTTAAATAATTTGCTTTCTGCTTCCTCCCACGCACACTACATGGGACCCTAGCTCAGGATTAGTATAGTCCCTATAATGTGGGAGTCCCCCCTCTGCCTCTGGGCCCCCCTACAGGGCAGGGCCCAGTACAGGAGGGCTGGTGGTCCCCCCCTATCAGCGGCCCTGATCACAACCCCCTCTCTCATTGCACATCATAGCTCTCCATTGTTTTTTGTAGGTGTAGCTAATTACTTTCTGTGCTGCCCTAGCTCCTCCCTCACCTCCATTCATAACCCATGTTTTAAAGGTTAAATATCTGCTTAGTCTAATGGGATAGGAATAAGCAGTAAGGCTGGTTTCACACGGGCGGTCTGATCAGGTCCATCGGTCACTTTTTCTGACTGAGCCATTGTTCTATGTAGAGTGACAGTTGTCAGTGGACATGTGTCCACTGACACCCGCCGTCATCCAATCCGATCCTGTCTGCCAAAAACAGAAAGATGGGGAAACATTCTCCATCCATCCGGCGGATTGGATGACATTCAGATAAAAATTAACAAGTGGTCTGTTTCCATCTGACCGCCACATAGAGAACAGCGGGAGTTCTGCTATAAAGTAGGCAACCATAAATACCCCCATTTAAAAGTCATTAAATGCATTTTAACCAATACTTTTATCTCTATATTTTCCACCTCTATCTCCCTACACAGCAGGTTTCAAACTAAAAATAGGGGTAGCACTGTAAGTCAATTAGAATTTTGGGTAATGTCAGGAGGCTGATAGGATGGGACAGCCTAGACCTGTTTGAGGTGTTGCTGCTCATCTACTATAAAACCACAGGCTAGGGTGATTCTTGACCAAACATCAAAAGAGAAAAGTAAGGTCAGAATATGGCATTGCTGCCTAACAGGGATGTCTCGATTGAAAGCTTGCCCAATTAATTTTTTTCTTGGAAGGTTCAGATTATATTAGTGTAATTCTGTGACCTTAACTTGTTGCCTATGCTTCTCCTTTAAGCCTTTGCTCCTTTCTCTCTCTGCAATGCTTCTCTTTCACCTATGACTTGCCAAGTTCCTGGGCTTATCAGGACCCAATATGGTCAAAGTTACACCTTCCAGCCCCACCATCTGCCCACAAAACACCTACTGGGTTTCCACAGGAAGCAAAACCTCAGTAAAATAGTAGAACAGGCATCACTCATATTGATCCGCTGTGCAGCGACGTAGACTCCCCATTTACTCAAATGGATGAAGCAGATTGTTTGTAATTTAAGAGGTCGCTTACAATAACAACATGGAAGTCAAGGAGCTTGAATAATTGATGTCCAGGAAAAAACACCAAATTGATTTTCGTTTTCTCTCTCTCTCTCCATCCTTCCTCCGCTTCCCTTCCTATTGAGTAAAAAGCGTGGTATTTAGAGCATTTTTCATGACCATGGATGAATACTTTTCTCTCCTTTAATTTGTAAGTGTTCATTAATAGCTGCAGACCGTGAACTTGGATTCCTATCCAGAGGATGATTGCTGGCTCTGGGAGGTGTTTTCTGTCTCTAAGACATTCACATAATACAATATACAATAATAGGAACGGCACTGATTGCACGGAGTGGGGTAAACACACAGAGAAAGTCCTCCACCTTTCAAACAATGTTACATCTTTAAAAAAATGTGGCCTTTTTGAAGAACGGTAATTTTGCTGAGATACATCAATGCATTTACAACTGGTAGTTCACGGTCTTGATAACAAATGCTTGAAACCACAAAGAAATAATGCAGCATTGCCTGAATACAGTAATCACAGGCCGCAGAGTCAGTGTACTGTGGACCTCCAAGTGATACCTAAATAATGGCCTCAGATGGATGAATGGTTCCCCTTTGGTCTTTCACCTTGGAAAATTCAGATTACGGCTTTGAAATCTAAATGCGGACACGATTGCTGTAAATGATATGTTTTTCGTCTTGGCCTGATTGTATAATGATACAGCTTGGCGTAAAAATAATGTCAATAATTACAACAGTGTGGAGGATTGCAAAGCGAATAGAACAGGCTACACAATCAGACAAAGGAAACAGAGCTGATTTTTGCTTTTTCTTTTTTTACATTAAAGAGGACATTTTTGTTGGTTGAGTTAAAGAGCTACACCAAAGGCTACTTATATCAAAAATAACCACAAAGTAAATATACAGAGTGTGTACTTGTATGGGTGCAAAAAGGTTCCCCGCATCCTTTGAGCAGTTGACATGTCTTCTTGATTTTTCAGGTGCTTTTGTCATCGCTGTCAAACCATTTATCCTGATAACCAGGAAACAAAGATCTCATGGTGCGCAGATGTCAATGATGGGGAGAACAGAGAGTTCTTGTCTTTTGGATGTTTGCACTTTGGGAGGAAAAAATTAGAGGTGCTTAGAAAAATAGCTCTGCCTGCTGGGAGGACCACCTGCCTCCAGTCCTGGCTTTTGTTAAGAGTTTGAAGGCTTTAAACTCTTAATATGTTGGTCACATTGAGCATTGAATGCCAATTACAGGGGAGTGGCATCATGCTCTATTTTAGGGTGCTAAAGAATAGTACATGCAGGTTTAACAGTAGAGAAGCTAGTTTTGTCAACAGTTTTTTCCCACCCAACGTGTTTTTTTTAATTTTTTTTTGTGTGCGGCTGCAGGTAAATATAATTTTGGAAAGACTTTTCATACCACTCAGGTGCCCCGATGTTAGATGAAATTCTTGCTTCTGCAAGATTAATTGCTACAAACTATTTTAAATATGATTCATCCAAAGCTGATATTTCATTTTTATGTGGTTGCTGTAAAATTGACACATGATAGCTTCTCTCAGCTACAGTACTCCATTGGCGAGATAAACACTTTGTTAGAGTATGTCTGAACCTGCAACCACTGCTGTGTCTGGCGGTGTCTCTTCTTGCTGAGCCACCTGAGATGCTGGTCAGCTCTCTAGACAAATTCCTTAACTGGTTGCTGACCGCCTGCTGTCAAATGACGACCAGGCGGGAGGCCGTCATATGACGGCCTCCCATTTAAACAGGGAATGCACACGATCGTGCGCACGTATCCCTGTTCCTTCAGTGGCGGCGTGTCACGGAGAGACTGCTAGCCATCGAGGGGGGTGAACAGCCATTGGTTATGGCTGGGTATGGCTGTTTACCATGTGATCGGCTGTGATGAAGTCACAGATCACAGATGGTTCCACCCCCACTATGCATGGCACGCGCATGCCATTGGCGGGGTGTTCCCAGGAACATTGCTCATCACCGATGCTGGTAAATAGCCATTGGCCGGCTGTTTACCCACGTGATCGGCTGTGATTGTTTCACAGCCGATCACTAAATGTAAACAAACCGCTTATTGCCCCCCAATAAAGAGGACCTGTCACAACCCATCATAGTACCTGTCACAGTCCATCAAAGTACCTGTCACAGCCCATCTGAGTATCCGAGTACCTGTCACAGTCCATATGAGTACCTGAGTACCTGTCACAGTTCATCTGAGAACCCGAGTACCTGTCACGAAATGAGATGTGTAATTTATGCTCCTAGAATGCCTGAAGGTACTACTTCAATGTTCGGCCTCTCTATGTGGGCAGGCTGTGTAAAAGTCCTACACATGTGGTATTGCCATACTTGGGAAGAGTAGCAGAATGTGTTTTGGGGTGTCATTTTTGCTATATACATGCTATGCGTTAGAAATATTTTATTAATTGACAACTTTGTGTAAAAAAAAAATTTATTGTAATTTTTTTCCACATTTTCCAAAAACTTCTGGAAAAAAATGAACCATTCAAAAGACTTGTTATGCCTCTTAGATTGTACGTGGGGGTGTTTGCTTTCCAAAATGGGGTCATTTTGTGGGAAATTCCATTCTTCCGGTGCTCAAGGACCTTCAAAAGTGTAATAGGTGGTTGTGAAATGAGATGTGTTGTTTTTGCTCGTAGAACGCCTGAAGGTGCAATTGATCTTATCGTTTGCAGTTGATAAAGGTGGTGCACTATCGAACTTCTAATTTGGGGAAGAGTCCCGTGAATGCGGATAATTTGAGCTTTTCCTCCAATTTATAGTGCTTTGGTGTTCAAGACTACGTTTTTAGTTCCGTCCAGTATGTAATTGAGAACCTGATTCCCTCTAGGGGGTTGGCATGAGCGTGCTCAGTCAGTCACCAGATCATCATTTTTTCTTACTATGGTAACATCAATAACATTTTTAACATAGTCAATTCCTAATATAGTATTTGTTGGCTAATGAGCTTTAGCCAAGAGGTGCATTTTAATTATCAGTGTTATGTTTTATAAAATTTTTTCTTCAGATTTTCAAGAAAGCAGAAATGAAGGGAGAAAAATACATTGGCTGTGAATTACAATCCACTGAAAAATACTGTATGTGGCTATATTAAACAGGTACCTGTACATAAATTTACATTCTTTTAGGACATGTAATGTGTCCCCTATAACCTGCGGTTAATTGATGATCTGGGTCAGTGACATGCAGCTTGCATGGGATCTTCGTCCATTTTAAGATACATAGGTCTGTCAACGTTTATTTTTTATGTTAAGGTAGCATTAAACTTGTGTATTTTTCTCCAATAAAATGAAAAAGAAAAGGTGCAGAGGACCATGAAAGAAAGTGGCGGAGAGAGAAGTTGCTTAGAGGAGTGGAAGGGAAAGGAGTAACCGCTTAAAGAGAGGTGCCTACACAAGAGTGAGTAGATTGTTTTTAAAGATGAACATGAAGCTTGTACATGGTCCAAAAAGTCCCACATTTCAGTTTCGACTGTAGTCCTTCTTCAAAATGCAAATCTAGGCATGAAATCAGCGAGTCAACAGCTAATGCTATCCGAGGTATATTACAGCTGTAATAAATCTAAATCTACTTAGTTTACTTTAATCTAATTTCCTTATAAACTGCTAAAATCTGAATCTAGAGAGCTTCCATAATCAGCTCTGCGTAACACTCTTTCCCTCTCTCACTGCTGACACTTTCCTATATGTTTATTTGCTTTCTTTTCTTTTCTGTTCATTTACTATTTTGTTAATTTATAAAAAATAAACTATTAATACTACTATTTCTGCCTTGAAAAAGTATTCATACCCCTTGAAATTTTCCACATTTTGTCATGTTACAACCATAGCACGTAAATGTATTTTATTGTGATTTTATGTGATAGACCAATACAAAGTGGCGCATAATTGTGAAGTGGAAGGAAAATGATAAATGGTTTTCAAAATTTTTTACAAAAAAATATCTGAAAAGTGTGGCGTACATTTGTATTCTGCCCCCTTTTCTCTGCCCCCTGAAAAGTGGGAAAAAAAACGAAACTTAAGGCAACAATAAGAAAAAAATTTATATATTTTTTTTTACAAAATATGTATAAATATTCATGTTTTCAATTCATAGAAAAATTCATGAAAAAAAAACAAAAAACAATATACATATCCGAATAATTAAAAAAAAACAATATTGTATGATTTAGAGAGAATGATACTTCCGCTTGATAATCCGGGAACCTCCAGGTGACTGGTGGTCGTGGAAAAGGCAGTTCATCCAACACGTTTCAACATGTAATAATAAATACAATCTCCCTGACGAAGATATTGTACCAATCTCTATAACAGATTACCAAAATCCATTAAGTACATTTAACATCAAGAAAAAAATATATATGGCAAGTCCTTGATACAACTTCAAAATGTAGTTATAAAATAACTCACTATTTAGATCCATTCAAAAAGCATATGTATTTCCCATGACATCCAAAGGGGATCTGCTTAGCAGGCAGAGCAACACCAGCCCCTATTGTATCGCATACAGGATGGCTGGATTAGAGAATCCAAAAAATGGTGTTTAAACAAGCACGTAATTAGCCGGGATACTGTGGAAGAAACCAACGTTTCAGCCTTGTTTCAAAGACAGGATGTATATATACCCCCAGGAGTGGTAGTCACTTACCCCAAATGTATGGGAATATCCAGTCTCTAGAGTGAGGCTAAAGTTCCCCCGCTGTGTTCCCCCACAGTGTTCTCCTGTGTTCTCCTGCAACAGTCCTGTTGCAGAGAGGGAATGGCACCATTTGCCCTCCTTGGCGTCCTTTTAAATGATGTTCCGGGCGTCAGAAAGACGATCCATATCATACGTGATGACGTGGCATGTCCCAGCGGGCCACGTCACCACTTACGCCACTTGCACTGTATGGCGATACGTCTGCGTTCCAGAAGTGACGCCCAAGAGGTAACCACCCCTGCCTCCCGGTTGTAAATATCAGAGAAAAGGGTCAGAGAATGGGAGATAGAATAAAGGCCAAGTTGCGATGAACAAAAGGACTAACAAAAGAACTGACAAAAAGGGTAACACTGGTACAGTGCCTCTACTACACCATACAACACACTGAGATCCAAAATTGGAAAAAACAGGTGTATAGTGAAGATGACTAGAGGTACAAAACCTAGATGTTGCCCTGGGCCATCTATATAATCCGGCCCCCAAAATAAAAATCTATAAAGGGGTCAGCCAAGTGGCTCTAAACTGATGGAAAAAAATGCGTAAAGACGGGGCATAAAAAATCGCCTGCAGCACATCGTAAATGCGGAATGCTGAACCATACCAACGTCCATAATGTTTAATGAACAATGGTTGGTCCAAGGACAAACAAACACTAGCATGGAAATGCCCCATACGGGAAGGAATGGACCCACCACCTATGGGACAAAAAATGAGGGCCCCTGGCCCAAATTATGATACAGGTGCCCCCCGTGCCGGGTATGGATACAAGGGGCAAGAGTGAAGTATATACCTACACCCCTCCCCCCTTCCTTTTGATACAAGGGGGAGAGACAAGGGGAGAGTAAATAATTCTCCCCCACAGGACACTCCATGAGGAATACACACATACCAATACAAATGACATAAAACAAAACAAAAACAAAATACCCCTATATTTGCTAGCATCAAGTAATCAAAAAATACTCTCCATTAAAGCCCATCTCACAGAGAATTCACAGTCATGAGGAATGGGAAGACAAGACAACCTAGCACATGCTGTCAAAAAATCTCCAAAGGGCAGATCCCATGCCCACTAGAGGCATGGATGTAGAAAAAAAAGGGATAAAGTTAGAGAAAGATCATTTTTAATACTTCCTGGTATATTAGACTGAAAAATCAGTCCGTTTTTTCAGAGCTGAGGCCCTCAAGAAATGATCTAAAGCTCTCTACCTCATTAAGGCCAGGGGGGGTCGTGGCCCTGAGATGTCTTATCCAACGTATTTCATGTTGGAGAAGATTTTTGTTCCAGTCGCCCCCTCTCGTGGGTATACGTAGCCTGTCTAATACTGTAAAGTTAACCTGTGGAAGTCTATAGTTGTGTCTTCTGGCAACATGTCTGCCCAATGGCACATACAAATTGCATATACGCATACTATGCATGTGTTTTTCGATTCGCTTCCCCAATTCCTGTTTGGTCTTACCTACGTAGAAGGCACCACACTGGCACTGCATGAGGTAAACTATGCCCTGGGTTTTACAGGAAGCATAATGCTTCAAGGCAAATGTTTCCCCATTGGGCAGTGCCAGTGTGGTCCTTCTACCTATAACCATGCACTGCGAACATGACCCACATGGATACATCCCCCAAATTTTACAGGGATTTTTTCCTCCTATCTCCTTTGTATTCACTTTGGGTTAGTATATTGTCAAGTGTGCTTGCCTTTTTATAGGTGATTTGAGGCTTAGAGGTCACTAAATTTTTCAAAACGGGGTCTTCCGTGAAGTTTGGCCAATACTTGGTGATGATCTTTCTAATTTGGTGCTGTTCGTTTGAGAACCTCATAATAATCCTAGTAATGTTATCGTCTTTCCTTTTGGGTTTGAAGATTGAATCTATTCTATTCAACACCTTGACCCGATTAAAGGCCTTTTTTAATGTTGACTTTGTGTAGCCTCTAATTAATAGTCTGGTAGTGAGTTCATCAGATTTCTTTTGGAAGTCCTCATCAAAGGTGCAATTTCTTCTGATGCGTAAAAATTTACTAAATGGGATGGATTTTTTTTAAAATTCAGGATGGAAGCTATCTGCATGCAGCAGGGTATTGCCTGCTGTTTCTTTCTTATATCATTTTCTGCTTAGTCTTCCATCGGGATCTTTTTGGATGTTAATATCCAGAAAATTGACTTGTTCGTAGTCATATGTCATGGTAAAAAAGAGATCAACTGTGCTCTGCTCACCTCAGATCGAAGCCCCCGCAGCCGTCCTCGTACACCACTCGTACATTTCTCCCGGGGGTTACTTCCAGGTATCACGGCTCCGGCGCTGTGATTGGCTGGAGCTGCAATGAAGTCTTCTTTATGGAGACAGCTAGGGACCCCCAATGCTCCCCTGCCCTCAACAGTAGCTAATCAAGCACAGATCATGCTAGCTCTGAAATCAGAAATGCTGAACTCATTGTCGCTTCCGGCTTCATTTGTCACAGAGGAGATAGGGAACAGATGTCTCTCCATTTCCTCTGTGTGAAGAGATCCCAGCTTTTTAGCGTGGTTTGGGAAAGGCCAGGAACCACCGCAGGTGGTGGTGACCCTTCTCAGTACCATAAAAGTGATCAGTTGTGTTTAGAGCTGCCTGGATCACTTTTACTAAAGAGTAATTTGCTGACTATAAAGAATGATACCAAGCTCATGGCTGCAGTTACAGATCGGTATACCTACTTGCTGACAGGCTGTATATATACAGCACATATGGCAGGCAGCAAGGGGTTAACCTATTACCAACTGGTACTGTTATAATTATGTAGCACCCTCTAGTTAGTGAGTGCTAGAAGTGAGGTTTTTTTGACAGGGTAGGAAAATTTGGGCAGCTGGTGGCTAGGCCTGTTTGTTTTAATTCTGGGATGGGAGAGTTGGATGAGTGACAGGTGGCATCACCATAACCTTCCCCTTCCTTCTAGAAGGTCCTGGAAGGAGAGGGGGGGGGAGGAGAGGTGGAGCTGCTTGAGGTATCTGGGGAGCCTGGACCAATCTCCAACTTGGATTGGCAAGGGGCCTGCCTCCTTAAATGCCTGTGGTCAGCCCAGCTGGGGAGGATCTGGAGTGAGAGGGTGTGGAGGCTGTTGGGCCCATGGGGATCTCCCCAGCCTGGGGGGGGGACCCTGGGCTGGGGCTCAGGTGCATCTGGGAGAAGTGAAGAGATTCCGGAATCAGAGGCACATGAGAAAGCAGGAAGAAGGACAGTGGGAGAGAACACTCTAAGAGTCACCAGGAGGACTACTGGTCACAGCCAGGAGGGAGGCACGCCTGAGAGAACTGGGTGATTGCAGTTTGAGAGATGGGTGCAGAACCAGAAGAGAGGACTGTAGAAAAGGGCAGTGGAAAGGGGTCTTTTCAGCCAGGCTGGCTGGCAGGGCCTGAAGCGAGCTATCTTGGAGTTGTAGCTGGGGAGAGGTCAACTAGCACCCAAACTATTCTACACCACAGGGGCCCGTGGCCCTTGTCTGCAAAAGCATAGGCGTGCGTAAGGGATGTACCAGGTGTGCCTGGGCACACACTAATCCTGGGTATGGCAACCTGTCAATCAAAATCTACCCATCGATTGTGGGAAGGTGACAAATAAACTGTGATCCTTCCTTGCCGACCCCCAGAACCCTGTCCCTCTTCTTTCTGCTGCTTCCTTGCTCCCCCCTCCTCCCCCATTGTTTCAGGATGGAAAGCGCGGGAAGAGGCCAGTAAATATATCACATGCATATATGTGTTGAGGTGCACACCCCAATGCAAAAGGCTGTGCACACCTATGCGCAAAAGGCCGTTCATTGAGGCTTAGCTGGAGCAGTGTCAGGCCTACTCACATGGTGCTAGTTAGTCTGGAGGAGTGACAGTCTGCAGCAAGGGAAGTGCTGGTGGAGGAACAGTGTGCAGCAAGTGAAGAGCTGGAGAGAAGATTGAGGTGTATGTACAGGGAGTGTACATAGCAGTCCCAATTGATTGATCCACAATTGATTGATATACAATTTACAATTGATTTCTGTATAATTCACAATAGTTTGTTCTAAAATCCTGGGCATCCCATAGTTTCTTAATACTCATCCAAGTTTAATCCCCTCAATAATGCAAAACAAAAAAATACATGGACTGGCCTGTGTTACTGAGTAAATGTAAGATGGACGTCGGGCTGGGCAGGGTGAAGGAGAGACCAAAACTTTCTGCAACCCCTGCAGAGAACATGGCTACAATTATGACTGACAAAAAGCACTACAGTTGATCCATTTCATGGCTAACATGCTACCTATGTACAGTACTCTATATCTGAAATCAGCAAGAGCACATAACGTTGAGTTTTATAAACGGGCTATTACAGATCTCATCAAACACCCCCTGATTAATCTTTGAAGCAAAATCTGTAGAATAATTAGTTTTTAGGATGGGTAGTCTGCATGGCACAGAAATGGTTAATAAAAGAGTATAATAGTATCAGGAAGTTGTAAACTTTTTATTTCTAAGGATATTTGTACAGATAAAATAACAGTCTGAAGTAAAAGGATTATTCTGAGTCACTTGTTCATTCGTCTAATGCTAGCTGTACAAGCATTGATCTGATCATTTGATGAACCAATTGTTTCAATATTGCATTGAATCCATTGTACATTGAATTATTATTATTTTTTGTTTTGTTTTTTTGCCACTATAATGTAAAAAATCTAAACTATAATCCCTTTCAACTGATTTTGCTGCATTGAAGCAAAGATGAAAATGATTGGATGGGCTGGAATATTCTGATTGTTTTGGTAAATGATTTTTCAGGCTATTGTTTGTACTGGCATCGTTACAATTGATTTATACTCACAGGAAGTGCTTGCAGTGTCATTTCCAGGCGAACAAGACAATTGATCAAAATGCAAAATTATTGTTTTCACTGCTCCGCATAAATGAATAGAGTGTACATTTGTATGCTTTTTAATAAAGTTTAAAAAAAATGGAAACAATGTGATGCATTGAAGCAGCACATCACATCGCCTACTCACTGCCGGCATAACAGTTTTTACTTTCAATAGGTTTTCAAAGGAATATTTTCAAAGTATAGACTATAGCAAGAAACGTTATGTAAAGATGAGCAGAATGATACTCATCACAAAAATGATAGCAATGGATGGTAAAAGGCTATACATAAATGCAAGAAAAAAAATGTTGGGTTTTCAATTGTCTAAATACAGCTGTATTAAAACAAAAGGTCTTAGCCCCCGTACACACGGTCAGACATTCTGATCACCAAATCCGTTGGATAATTTCTGACGGATTTTGTTCGAAACTGGTGTTGCCTACAAACGGTCGGACAAAGTTGTCAGAATTTCCGGTCGCCAAGAACGCGGAGACCTAAGCTGCGTACGGCGGGACTATAAAATGGAAGTTCAGAACCACGTGCGTCACCCTTTGGGCTCCTTCTGCTGATCTCGTGTTTATCGCGTGTTAGTAGAAGTTTGGTGAGAGACGATTCACGCTTTTCAGATTTGTGCTTCAGATCGTTACTGCTCTACAGTTTGTGCTTGTGGGTGCGTATCTGCTTATCAGTGCGTTTAGTCCAGTGTTTCTCAAATCCAGTCCTCAGGCCCCCCCAACAGGTCATGTTTTCAGGTTTTCCATTATTTTTCACAGGTGATTTGATCAGTTTCACTGCCTTAGCAAATACCACAGCCGTTTCATCTGAGGGAAATCCTGAAAACATGACCTGTTGGGGGGGCCTGAGGACTGGATTTGAGAAACACTGGTTTAGTCAGTTCGCATTTGTTTGTCATTGCGGCCTATATCTTAATATAGTACGCTTTGATTTGCAGTGCTTATTGTCCGATTGTTTCTGGTTTTCAGTTCGTTCTTTCCGGTCTTGCTGTTTATCGGTGCTTTCTGTTAGTCCGTTCTGACCAGCCGACCGCCTTGAAGCCATGTTTCGTGTACGTACTCATCGTAGAGTTCATGCTGTGCTGTGGCTTGGTGTTGGGCTTTTAGCTTTGACACAAGCCCAGTCCATGAACAGGGCAAGGAGGAGTTCATGGAGCAAGAATTGGTTGCTCCAGCGTGACCAATTCTCGCACATGCCTTTGCTTCATGAGATCCGGGAGAATAATCCTGATGATTTCACAAACTATTTCCAGATGACGGACTTTGTTTTTCACCGTCTGCTGGCTTTGCTGTCCCCTTATATCAGCAGGCGGGATACCTGCATGCGGCAAGCCATCACTCTGGAGCAGAGGCTAGTTGCCAGGTTGAGGTACTTGGCGACAGGGAAAAGCCTTCAGGACCTCAAGTTCTCCACAGGCATCTCCCCCAGGCTCTGGGGATCATTATTCCAGAGACCTGTTCTGCTATCATACAGGTCCTGCAGAAGGACTATATTAAGGTAATGATTTTTCCTTTAACATCAAATTCTATGTATTTAAGGTTTGCTATTGTATTGTATTTCTTTCATCATTCCCTAATTACCATGGTTGTAATATGCTGTAATTGATATGCTGTGTCCCTTTGTCCTCATGTATGCTGGAAGCTTTTAAAGTGCATTTTTTGTCCTTCATGCATATTTGCCTTCACTAACCTCCCCAGCATGCTCTTCTGGGCCCATGCACCTCTAGCCTAGTCACTTAGTAATGTATTTTGTCAGCTCCATAGCATTGCTTTCCCCTAAACACCCCCTAAAATGTGTACAAATGTTATGTGTGTGCTTAAATTCATGCAGAGTGCCAGAGGTTTTTTTTTGGTGGGCCAAACTCATTAGGAACCCCCCTCCCCAACTGCTAGGTCAGCTGATAGCAATCCTTTATCTGCTGACTTTGCCAAACCAAATACACACTATACCTACCTCTTTTGTGGTCAGATTTATGGATGAATTCACCAAAGCATGTAGTGCAAGGGCCTGCCTCAATACTTTCAAATGCTAATGCTTTAAGTTTTTTCTCCTATTATTATCTTGATAGGTAATAGCAGAATGTAAAAATATGTTTCCATTTGTTATTTTTAATTTTTTTTGTATTATGACACTTCTTACCTGTCTGGTGGGCTGCCAATAGTGTAAGTAAGGAGGGTCTGGCCAAAGTATCAAACATTATTTATGCATTCAGCTCTCAATGAAGTGGAGAGGGTTACCTGTCCAAAACACCCCCCCCCCTAATTTTTTGCAATGGGGGGGGTGAGGAATCTGATAAGGGGACTTATACTTTTGGCTTTAAATACTAATTTCAAAAAATGTTATACTGATCTTGGCCAAAAATGTTTGTGTCTAATCTGCTTGCAATGTTGATGTGCAAAAATTACTATTTTTTTTTTCTTGTTTGACTCCACAGTTTCCTTCAACGCCACAAGAATGTCAGACTGTGGCCTCCCACATTGCCACCCATTGGATTTTTCCCAATTGGGGAGGTGCAATTGATGGGAAACACGTCCGCATTGTCCCACCCCCCAACTCAGGGTCCTACTATTATAATTACAAGGGGTATAATAGTATCGAGATGTTGGCGGTGGTGTCAGCGACATATGACTTCCTGTATGGGGATGTGGGGAAAAATGGTCGGACGTTGGATGGTGGAGATGGAGTTCTACTGGCGTCTCCAGAGTGGCAGTCTGGGCTTGCCTCCTCCAGAGGAGAATGTGGAAGTACTTCGTATTCGTCGCGGATGAGGCATTTGCTCTGGCAAACTATCTGATGCGGCCTTTCCCCTCACCTCGGACCAGGGGGTCTTTAATTTCCGGCTGGCCAGAGCCAGAAGAGTAGTGGAGAACACTTTTGGGATAATGGCCTATTTTTTACTCCAATCCACATGGTAGAATATAAGCTCAATCGTATTGTGCTTTCGTGCTGCATTCTGCACAATTTTTTGAAGAAACACTCACTGAACTATGTGGCCTCAGTTGGGCCTGACACAGACTTACCTGAAAATGCCAACCTGCCGGCCCTTGAAGCTGGCCGTCCTGGCTTGCCCCCCCAAAGCGCCTGCGAAGTCAGAGCACAATCTCGGCGAGTATTGCAGCAAAAGCTTTTTTTTTTCTCTTAAAGTTGAAGTAACCTCCCATCTCTGACTTGTACCTATAGGTAAGCCTATAATAAGGCCTATAGGTACTGTAAATATCTCCTAATCATTTACTGTATATGCAGTCAATTACGTCATCGGCGTATGCGCTCAGAAGTAACGGCTGCCCAGGCAGGGAAGTGACGTTATAGTGGCTTCGGCCAGTCACACAGCCAGAGTCCGCTGACCCAGAAAGGAAGACGGGTGAAAATGAAAGTGGCCTCCAGCGGTGACAGCGCATCGCTGGAATGCTTCGTTTTCAGGCAAGTTTGACATAATGTGCTAGTATGTGATGCATACTAGCACATTATGCCTTTACCTTTCAGGTAAAAAAAAATAAAAATCATCCAGTGGTTTACTACTGCTTTAATTTCATTTTCGGTTTACACTTTTGGCTGGAGTTTAATGCTTACATCTCCAGCAGCCGATCACTTTTCTTTTCCTGGCCGGCCGGGTAGCGTGCTCGGACAAGGGTCTGTTGTGGACTTTGGGGGGACCCCCACGCCGATTTTTTTCGGCGTTGGAGTTCCCCTTTAAGTCCATACCAGGCGGCGGAGCCCGCGACGTCTCCTTCGCGGGCCCCGCCTACCTGGAGACGCGCTCGAAATGAGCGGACTTTTCTCCGGGCGGGAACAGTCCGCTCATTTCGAAAGTACAGCGGACTGGCCCACACACGGGCGGACTGTCCGCTGAAACCAAGTTTCAGCGAACAGTTTTACGGAAATTCCGTAAGACTTTGTTCGTCAAACAGTCCGCTGAAACTGTCCGCTGAAGCCCACACACGAGCGGACTGTCCGCTGAAACACTGTTCAGCGGACAAAGTTGGGCGAACAGTCCGCCCGTGTGTACGCGGCCTTAGAGTGTTGCAGTGCCATTCATTGTCAATAGTACCTCAGCATCAGCACATTGACCCAGAGCACTTCCAACACATACAGTGCCTTGAAAACGTATACCCCTTGTTACAACCAAAAACATAAATGTATTTTATGTGATAGACCAACACAAAGTGACACATAATTGTGAAGCTGCAAGTCTTTTTGGGGATGTCTCTACCAGCTTTGCACATCTAGAGAATGACATTTTTGCCCATTCTTCTTTGCAAAATAGCTCAAGCTCTGTCAAATTGGATGGAGAGCGTCTATGAACAGCAATTTTCAAGTCTTACCACAGATTCTTAATTGGATTTAGGTCTGGACTTTGACTGGGCCATTCTAACACATGAATATGCTTTGATCTAAACCATTCCATTGTAGCTCTGGCTGTATGTTTAGGGTCGTTGTCCTGCTAGAAGGTGAACCTCCACCTCAGTCTCAAATCGTTTGCAGACTCTAACAGGCTTTCTTCTAAGATCACCCTGTATTTTGCTCCATCCATCTTCCCATCAACTCTGACCAGCTTCCCTGTCCCTGCTGAAGAAAATAATTCTTACAACAGGATGCTGCCACCACCATGTTTCATGGTGGGGATGGTGAGTTCAGGGTGATGTGCAATGTTTTTTTTAACATTTTTAGTGTTTAGGCCAAGAAGTTAAATTTTGGTCTCATCTGACCAGAGCACCTTCTTCCACGTTTGCTGTGTCCTCCACAAGGCAAACGGGACTTCTTATGGCTTTCTTTCAACAATGGCTTTTTTCTTGCCACTCTTCCATAAAGGCCAGATTTGTGGAGTGCACGACTAAGGCCCCTTTGACATGGGACAGATCCGTGATGATCTGCCCCGTGAACATCCGCTTGCTCAACAACGGATCGCTCCGTTGATCCCCGCTGAGCCGGTGGATGGCAGGGCAGTCCCTGCACACTGTGCAGGGGCCGCCTTCTCAGGTCTCTGCTCTCCAATATGGGGGATCGGATGAACATGGACCGTCTGTCTGTATTCATCCGATCTGCTCTGCAGATGGATAAAAAGATTAGGATTTTCCTCCGTCTGCAGAATCGGACCATAGCGGAGACGGATGACATTGGGTGTTAGTGGATGTTCATCCACTGACACTCGCTATTCTATAGGGATACACGTATGTCCGTATTTCATCTGAAAACAGATGGATGAAATACAGACATATGTCCACACCTGTGAAAGGGGCCTTATAATTGTCCTGTGGACAGATTTTCCCACCTCAGCTGTGGATCTTTGCAACTACTCCAGAGTTACCTCTTGGCTGCTTCTCCGATTAATGCTCTCCTTACCCGGCCTGTCAGTTTAGGTGAACGGCCATGTCTTGGTAGGTTTTGCAGTTGTGCCATACTCTTTCCATTTTTGGATGATGGATTGCACACTGCTCAGTGAGATGTCCAAAGCTTGGGATATTTTTTCATAACCTAACCTTGCTTTAAACTTCTCCACAACTTTATCCCTGACCTGTCTGGTGTGTTCCTTGGTCTTCATGATGCTCTTTGTTCACTAAGGTTCTCTAACAAATATCTGAGGGCTTCACAGAACAGCTCTATTTATACTGAGATTAAATGTCACACAGGTGAACTCTGTTTACTGTTTACTTTATTTTGGGTTGTAACATGACAAAATGTGGAAAATTTCGAAAAAAGTTTGAATACTTTTTCAAGGCACTGTACAGTGCATCTGAAAAGTATTCACAGCGTTTCACTTTTTCCACGTTTTGTTATGTTACAGCCTTATTCCAAAAAGGATTAAATTAATTATTTTTTCTCAAAATTCTACAAACAATACATGTTTAGGCTAGGTTCACACCGGAGCGATGCGGGAACGCCGCAAATCCGCAGCGTTTTCCCGCATCGCATGCCTCCCGCCGGCAGTTCACACTGCCCTATGCGGACTGCTGGGAGTGTCAGTGAAATGTTAATGACACCCCCAGATCAGTTCGCATATCGCAGTGCGATCTGCAAACTCGGACAGGAATCGGATCGCATGGTGTGAACACCCATGCGATCCGATTCTGCTGCGGACCAAAAAAAGGGTCCCGTGCGAGTTTGCGGCAGGTGCGATGCGAATTCAGCCATACTATCTGTATGGCTGAACTCGCATCGCACAGAGATCGGATGTGATTTGCACTGCAGTGCGGTGCGAATCACATCCGGTTCTCGCTGCCGCAGCGGTGTGAACCCAGCCTTAAACTGAATTTAGCACAGGTGGACTCCAATCAAGGTGTAGAAACATCTCAAGGATGATCAGTAGAAACAGGATGCATCTGAGCTCAGTTTTGAGTGTCATGACAAAGGCTGTGAATACTTATGTACCGTATATACTCGAGTATAGGCCGACCCGAATATAAGCCGAGGCCCCCAATTTACCCCCAAAAAACTGGAAAACTTATTGACTCGTGTATAAGCCGAGGGTGAGACATGGCTGTCCATCCCTGTGTGTCCGTCCATCCCTGTGTGTGTGTCCGTCCATCCCTGTGTGTGTGTCCGTCCATCCATCCCTGTGTGTGTGTGTCCATCCATCCATCCCTGTGTGTGTGTCCGTCCATCCATCCCTGTGTGTGTGTCCATCCATCCCTGTGTGTGTGTCCATCCATCCCTGTGTGTGTGTCCATCCATCCATCCATCCATCCCTGTGTGTGTGTCCATCCATCCATCCCTGTGTGTGTGTCCGTGCAGCCTTGTGTGTGTCCAGCCTACCTGTGTCCCGAGCCTCCGTCCCGAGCCTCCGTCGTCCCGAGCCTCCGTCGTCCCGAGCCTCCGTCGTCCCGTGCCTTCGTCGTCCCGTGCCGAGCCGAGCCTCCGTCCTTCCAGGATCGCCGCTCTTCTCGGCGGCCATTCTACAATTCAAAAGCCGCGCCTCCGCCTGTGATAGGCGGAACACTCAATTTCCCAGCAGCCTGTGTTCCGCCTATCACGGACATCCTCTCATCCTCGTCCGTAGTACGAGGATGAGCGGATGTCCGTGATAGGCGGAACACTGACTGCTGGGAAATTGAGTGTTCCGCCTATCACAGGCGGAGGCGGAGGCGCGGATTTTGAATTGTAGAATGTCCGCCGTCTGTCTGCTCGATACGCTGATCGGGCAGTCAGACGGCGATGACTCGAGTATAAGCCGAGGGGGGCACTTTCAGCCTCAAAAAAGAGGCTGAAAATCTCGGCTTATACTCGAGTATATATGGTACATGTTTTTTTTTTTTTTTTTATATAAATTTGCAAAGATTTCAAACAAACTTCTTTCACATTGTCATTATGGGTTATTGCTTGTAGAATTTTGAGGAAAATAATGAATTTAATCCATTTCGTAATAAGGCTGTAACGTAACAAAATGTGGAAAAAGTGAAGTGCTGCCAATACTTTCCAGATGCACTGTACTGTATGCATTGATGTGTACCTCTGCAGCCGCACATCGGGGCAATGTCTCACTGCCTGTGATTAGCACAGCGATGCGCCGCCTTCCTGGCGAGCTCTGCACGTGGACCATGCGAACACGCCTGAGCTCATCCTTAGCTGTGTCCAATCACAGAGGGTCACATGTAAATGCGGAAGTGTCATTAATCAGCTCGCCTCACCTCACACTGACAGAGTGTGTGGTGAGGAGTGCCGATCAGCGGTATCCCCTCGCAGAAGGGGAACCGGTTAACGCGGTAGTATTACCTACAGGTAAGCTTTATTACCTGTAGGTAAAAATAACAAAGCGGGCTTTACTACTGCTTTAACTAGAAAAAAAGTAAGAATTTGAATTTAATAATTTTTTTTATAATAAAAAAAAACAATGAAAAAAAGTCCCACACATGTATGTAAACGGTGATTGTTATGACTGTCAGAGTAAAAGCAATAATTCTAGGGCCATAATTCACATTTAACATTACACTGATAACCTGTAAAGGCTTTTAAAGCGTAACCTATCAAAAATGTTATGTATTGTAGGTTGTCACCATTTCACTGGCATGTCTGGTATCTTTTTATTCAACAAAACACCATCTTTTATATTTTACCAAAGAGGTCAGGTATTATATTTTGTTTGTGTGCAATAAATTTAATGTTCATTTTAGTGTAGTTTTTTCCTGAAAAATTACATTTGATAAACAGCTGTGCATCAGGTGACATAAAAAATTGTAACAGCTCCCATTTAATTCTTCAGGGCCTCTGCTTTCACAAAATATGTACGGGCAGATTTACTAAAATTGGGGCACACACAGGGGCGTAACTAGAAATCACAGGGCCCCATAGCAAAATGTTGTATGGGGCCCACCCCCACAAAAAATGGTGGGGCTTAAATTAAATAGTGGGCGTGGTTTAAAATGCGTGGCTCAAAGGGGGTGTGGTTCGAGTCTGAGATGAATGAGGAAGGAAGGAAGGAAGCAAAGAAAAGGGATGGAGGGACAACACGCCCAGATCCTACACCACAATAGCAATATACGTATTCCAGAAAGTTTAACAATCAACAGATAAAGATACTCCAAACAGCTGGTGTTAGCGCTTCAATAATCCTCACCTGTACCCAATGTGGCCTGCCTGTTCCCAATGCAGCGTGGCCTGCCCATGCCCAATACTGCCTCACCTGTGCCCAATACTGCCTCACCTGTGCCCAATACTGCCCAATGCAGCGTGTCCAGTGCCCAATACAGCCTCACCTGTGCCCAATGCAGTGTGGCCTGTGCCCAATGCAGCATCACCTGTGCCCATTGTAACGTGACCTGTGCCCAATGCAGCCTCACCTGTGCCCAATGCAGCATGACCTGTCTGTGCCCAATGCAGAATGTCCCATGCCCAATGCAGCCTCACCTGTGCCCAATGCAGTGTGGCCTGTGCCCAATGCAGCATCACCTGTGCCCATTGTAACGTGACCTGTGCCCAATGCAGCCTCACCTGTGCCCAATGCAGCATGGCCTGCCCGTGCCCAATACAGCCTCACCTGTGCCCACCTGTGCCCAATGCATAGTGATCCATGCCCAATACAGCCTCACCTGTGCCCATTGCAGCCTCACCTGTGCCCAATGCAGTCTCACTTGTGCCCACCTGTGCCCAATGCAGCCTCACCTGTGCCCAATGCAGCGTGACAGGTGCCCAATGCAGCCTCACCTGTGCAGAGGAAGAGGCGAGCCAGAGGCGGAACTACCGGGGAGGATGAGGAATGCAAACTGGAGCCCTCAAATGGCTGCTGGCAAGCGTGGGACTGCCTCAGAGTGGGGGGCTCTGGCTCTACATCCAACTTCTGGCATGTCTCTTCCAGAGCTTTCCACTGTGATTTCCACTCACCGATACCTGGCCTGGATCCCTCCTGAATGACTTTACTGACCAGCTGTCCTTTCTGGCTCCTGTTCCCAGAGACCTCTCCATAACCGTGTAAGGAGAGGCTCCCTCCCAGCCCCGAGCACCCTGCCTGAGGTACACCCCCCCCCAAGAAAGGGGGTTCCCTCAGACACAACAGTCTAACACTCCATCATCCAGCTGACAACTCCTCCCACAGCAGGTTGACCATGGGTATATGAAGGAGTCCTAGTTGGGGATTGGTCAGAGCTCCCACATGCACCTCATGGCACTCCAGCTCTCTGCCATGCCCCTTTTCCAGAACCTTCTCCCTGGAAACAGAGGAGGCGCCCAAGAACTGAGGCACATATCAGTCACCTGCTGCTATACTAAACCACTCCCCTGCCCCCAGATCAAAACAAACAGACTTAGCTCACAGCATAGGCCTTCTTAAATTTACCTGCGCTGGCAGCTTACACAAAACCTACACCTAGCACGTACTTACCTAAGGTAGAGGGTGCTACACTATAATATTAATAAAGGAATTACTAAACCGTAGCCTAGCACAGGGTTTATCAACTAGGGTTTCTCCAGAGGTTGCTATGGGTTCCTTGATTAATTTCTGCCTCAGATAAGTTCCCACTGACACCATTGATCTTTTTAGCTATCTGTAAGGTGGGAATTCTTCCCAATGACCACAAGCGTAAGGAGCATTCATCCCACTGACCATCATACTAGTATATCATGAGTTGTAGATATATTCATTTTTTAGCAGGGGTTCTCTGAAACTGAAAAGTTATTTGAGGGGTTCCTTTGTGTTGAAAAGGCTGAGAAAGGCTGGCTTAGCATAACCACTTTTGAGAGTAAACATTCTCTACTCATTTAGTAAATCAGCCCCATTGTATTTGGCAGAGGTTTATACCTTTACTTGGATAGAATAAAAGTGAGAATTTTCATTATAGGGTTGAATCTACCAACTGTCCCTTTTCAACCAATCAACCCAGCGATTTTTTTTCTTTCCCTCATTTTCATTCTAAGTGAAAAATTAAAGCGGAGCTCCACCCTAAAGTGGAGCTTCCGCTCATTGGAACCCTTCCCCCCTCCGGCGCCACAATTGGCACCTTTCAGAGGGGAGGGGGGTGCAGGTACCTGTACAGTACAGGTATCTGCACCCACTTCCGGCATAGATATCTGCAGAAGCTACGCCCCTTTCCGCAGAATCTACGCCCCTTTCCGAAGGTCCCCCGCTGTCTGCTGGGAAACACACGGATCCCAGAGACAGCGGGGACCATCCTTATTGCGCAGCGCGACTCGCGCATGCGCAGTAGGGAACCGGGAAATGAAGCCGCAAGGCTCCACTTCCTGATTCCCATACCCAAGATGGCGACGGCAGCACCCGAGAGACGATCGAGAGATCGGCTTCGGGTGCCGATATCGCGGGCGTGCTGGGCGGGTGTCATTATTTTAAAAGCCAGCAGCTGCAGTATTTGTAGCTGTTGGCTTTAAAAAAAAAAAAAAAAAAACGGCGAACTCCCGCTTTAACCACTTCCCAACCAGCGCACGGCGATGTACGTCGACAGAATGGCACGGGCAGGCATATTGGCGTACAGGTACGTCCAATATTCAATGCCGCCCTGCCATCGGGAGCGCGCCGCCGGCGGCGCGCTCCCGCGCTGGTCAGGACCCCCGTGAGTCCGGTCCCGATCGCATCCCCGCCAGTGTCATTTACACAGGAATCACTGCATTTATATAGCAGTGATTACTGTATAAATGACAATGGTCCCAAAAATGTGTCAAAAATGTCCGATGGGTCCCCCACAATGTCGCAGTCACAATAAAAATCGCTGATCGCCGCCATTACTAGTAAAAAAATAATAAAAAATTATTAATAAAAATGCTATAAAACTATCCCTATTTTGTAAACGCTATAACTTTTGTGCAAACCAATCAATAATCGCTTATTGCGATTTTTTTTTACCAAAAATATGTAGAAGAATACGTATTGGCCTAAACTGAGGGAAAAAAATGTTTTTTTTATATATTTTTGGGGGATATTTATTATAACAAAAAGTAAAAAATAATGCGTTTTTTTCAAAATTGTCGCTCTATTTTTGTTTATAGCGCAAAAAATAAAAACCACAGGGGTGATCAAATACCACCAAAAGAAAGCTCTATTTGTGGGAAAAAAAGGACGTCAATTTTGTTTGGGAGCCACGTCGCACGACCGCGCAATTGTCAGTTAAAGCGACGCAGTGCCGAATCGCAAAAAGGGGTCTGGTCTTTGACCAGCAAATTGGTCCGGTCTGCAAGTAGTTAAGTTATCGTTTAAAAACGCAAACACTAATACTGCTACCTTTTATAGCTGTAAAAAAATAAAAATAAAAATCTGAAATATGTAGTGAAGATATTTCCTACATGCAAAAATGCACTATACATTACATGTTCTTTAGACATAACATTTTTTTCAAACATTGGTTTCTTTGCCAATTCAAAAAATTACCATATAGCACGAATTAAAAGATCAGCATTTGTAAAGATCTAAATGATCTGGCAATTTTCCTTTATATAACCAATGACTAATGTTAGAATTTAGCAACTAGAGAAATGCTGAATGAATGTGCAGTCACAATGCAGCCTCACCTGAGCAGAGGAAGAGGCGAGCCAATGCATACTGGGGCCCTCAAATGGCTGGTGGCAAGCGTGGGGCTGCCTCAGAGTGGGGGGGGGGGGCGAGCACCGCCCGCACAGTTCCCCAGCCAGGGGAAGTGAGGAGAGGAAGAGGCAAGCTGTCTGTACGAGCAGAGAGCTGTAATAGCTTTCATTTGAATGTCCTGTGTTCCCGGGGCTCACCGTCACATAGCCCCACCTCTTGGCCCGGAGCCTTTGATGACGTCACATGTCCCGCATTGGACCGATGTTCTGTCTATCAAAGGTACCGGGCCAAGAGGTGGGGCTATGTGACGGTGAGCCCCGGGAACACAGGACATTCAAATGAACGCTATTACAGCTCACTGCTCGTACAGACAGCTTGCCTCTTCCTCTCCTCACTTCCGCTGTCTGGGGGACCGTGCGGGCGGTGCTCGCCCCCCCCAGTATGCATACATCATCCTTCCCACGGGCCCCTCTCAGCTGCGGGCCCCATAGCGGCCGCGTGTGTCGCTATGGCGGTAGTTCCGCCACTGGGCACACAGAATCTGGTGCAGCTGTGAGCAATCAAAAACCAAATCAGCTTTCAGGTTTTATTGTCAAAGCTTAATTAAACAAGCCAAAGTTTGAAGCTGATTGGTTACTATGCACCGCTGCACCAGGTTCTGTGTGGAATGTAAACATCCCTTGTAATAGAAAAAAGCATGACAGGACCTCTTAAATATGAGGCATGGGGTCAAAAAGACCTCAGATCTCATATTTACACTAAGATGCAAAAAAAAAAATTTAATTAAAAAAAAAAAAAATGTTCTCCTTTAACCGCTTCAGCCCTGGAAGAATTTACCCCCTTCCTGACCAGAGCACTTTTTGCGATTCGGCACTGCGTCGATTTAACTGACAATTGCGCGGTCGCGCAACGTGGCTCCCTAACAAAATCAACGTCCTTTTTTTCCCACAAACAGAGCTTTCTTTTGGTGGTGTTTGATCACCCCTGCGGTTTTTATTTTTTGTGCTATAAACAAAAAAAAATAGCAACAATTTTGAAAAAAATGCATTCTTTTTTACTTTTTGCTAGAATAAATATCCCCCAAAAATATATATAAAAAAACTTATTTTTCCCTCAGTTTAGGCCGATACGTATTCTACATATTTTCGGTAAAAAAAAATCACAATAATCGTCTATTGATTGGTTTGCGCAAACGTTATAGTGTCTACAAAGTAAGGGATAGTTTTATGGCATTTTTATTGATATCTTTTTTTTTTTTTACTAGTAATGGCGGTGATCAGCGATTTTTATCGTGATTGCGACATTATGGCGGACACATCAGACACTTTTGGGCGCAATTTTGGGACCATTCACATTTATACAGCGATTAGTGCGATTAAAAATGCATTGATTACTGTGTAAATGTGACTGGCAGTGAAGGGGTTAACCACTAGGTGGCGCTGTAGATGTTAAGTGTGTCCTAGGGAGTGATTCAAACTGTTGGGGGGAGGGGCTGTGTGTGATACGACACTGATCACCATTCCTGATCACAGGGAGCGGTGATCAGTGTCAGTAGGCAGAACTGGGAGATGCTTGTTTACATTAACATTTCCCCGTTCTTCTTCTCTGTGAGACGATCGCAGGTCCAGCAGATACGACACTGATCACCGCTACCGATTACAGGGAGCTGTGATCAGTGACAGTGTCGTTAGGGAGAATGGGGAGATGCTGGTTTAGATCAGCATTTCCCTGTTCTTTCTCTCCATGAGACGATCGCGGGTATACCCACGGACATCGGATCTGCGGGACCCACGATCATGGTCATGGAGCTCCCGGCTGTGTAGAGGTTAACTGTGTCCTAGGGAGTGATTCTAACTGTGGGGGTGAAGGGCTGTGTGTGACACGTCACTGATCACCATTCCGGATCACAGGGAGCGGTGATCAGTGTCACTAGGCAGAACTGGGAGATGCTTGTTTACAATAACATTTCCCCGTTCTTCCTCTCTGTGAGACAATCGCGGTTCTGGCAGACTCGATGTCCGCGGGGATACCTGCGATCACGCTCACGAAGCTCCCGGCGGGCACCGCAAGCTGCCTCCTAAAGGGCAATGTACAGGTACCTTAATCTGCCTGTATGTGCCCTTCTGCTGCATTATATCTGCGTGAGGCAGTTGGGAAACGGTTAACAGCATTGAGTGGAAGTGATGCTTGACGTCACTTCCGCCAGTCAATGCTATGGAGCTGAGTGGGGGCCCTCTTCCCCTCACTTGGCAGCCAGCCAAACAGAAGAGAGGATCCGATTGTCTCTGCCACTACCGGGTATACAGTGCTCCCAAATTGCCCCAAAGATGCTGCTTACAGGACTTTTCCGAACGTCCCGCAAGCGCACCACCCCAGTGTCAAAGCACCCTTTGTAATGAATAGGAGGCAGTTTTCAGGCGGTTTACAGGAGCTATTTCTAGCGCTAAAATGCCTGAAAACGACTTCACCGTGAAAGGGGTCTAACTGACCTAGGCAGGAATACGTCTTACATTCCCTGATACAGAAATGGCCAGCAGAGGGGGCACTTACACATCTGCACAATATGGAACAGCAAAAAAAAAAAAGTTGTTATAAGGATAACGATGTACTTATTTTATATAACACAAATCACCTTTCCGGTGTTTGCCTTATAGTTGCCTCACCTAGAGCCTTTCCTGTCTGCTGTACAGTTTACTCTGTCAGTCAATAAAAGCTCTAAATACCGCACTGATAAGGGCAATCCAACATCATTCCTCAGGATGATGTCAATCTGTTTTCACTAGAATGTCTTGCACTTGTCAGCCATGTAGAATCCTGTTTAAGATATGTTCTATCCTTCTCCCCTGTGGAGACAGAGGAGGTAGAACACGCTACAACATAATCTTCCGCTTTGTCTGCTGGGGTCCCGGTCTGCCTCTGTGTACATAGCGGCGTAATGCAACCATTTGTGTCCTGATGTCTGTTACAGGGTTTACATAATATCTGTCCAGAAAGAGCGCAGCTGCCTAATATCACCTAGATTAAGGCTTACCTGTAGGTAGGGTTGCCACCTTATTCCTTTAAAACCGAACACATATTAATTACACAGTTTCTGTGGCTGATTAAGGTGATAATTAAACTCACTTGGTGCCTTATCTGCATGAAATTAGCCTCAGAACCTGTGTAATTCATATGTGTTCGGGTTTAAAGGGATGAGGTGGCAACTCTACCTGTAGGTCCACGAAATATCTCCTAAATCTACACGGTTTAGGAGATATTTGCAAAAAGACAGGCACCGCTGTCTACGGCGCATGTGCCATAGACAGTGGCGCGCAGGCGCATTGAGCATGCCACTGCTAACGATCATATGCTATTAGTGGCAGCTCCTGTGCACATGCACGGGAGTGACGTCATCGCGGCTCCAACCAATCACAGTGCCGGAAAGAAATGGACGCTCTGTGGAAGAGGGGATAGCGGTGACATCAAAGGCTCCTGTGTCAGGTAAGTGACACATAATGGGCTACTATGCAATGCATAGTAGCCCGTTATGCTTTACATTTGCAGGGAAACAAAGAGGAAGTTAACCCATCGGGGTTTAGTTCCTCTTTAAAGTGGTTGTAAACCCTTACAAACCACTTTGACCTACAGGTAAGCCTAGATTAAGGCTTACCTGTAGGTCCAAGAAATATCTCCTAAACCAACATGGTTTAGGAGATATTTACTAAAAGACAGTGACAGCTGTCTATGGCGCATGCGCCGTAGACAGCGGCACGCAGGCGCACTATCGTCGTTAGCAGCATGCCGCTGCTAATGGCGATATGTCGTTAGTGGTGGCTGCCGTGCGCATGCGCAGGAGTGATGTCATCGCTGCTCCAGTGCTGTGAGTGGCCAGAGCAGTGATACCCGGAAGAAGATGGAGGCTCCGTACTACAGGGGACAGAGGTGACATCGCTGGCTCCTGTGTCAGGTAAGTGACACATAATGGGCTACTATGCGATGCATAGTAGCCCATTATGCTTTAACTTTGCAGGGAGACAAAGAGGAAGTAAACCCATCAGGGTATATGAATAGGGACCTTGGATTGTGGGCTCCTTGAGGGTAGGGACCGATGTGAGTGTGCAATGTACAGGGATAGGGACAATTGTAGACAATCACTCAGGTTGAACTGGATGGACTGGTGTCTTTATTCAACCTTACTAACTATGTAACTAGTAAAATGATTGAAATCTGATACGTGAGTTTTGGTGAATCACATAAATCAAAAGTTAACATTTCAGGAAGGAAACTAAGATGTCTATATTTTATAAATGAGCCAAGAAATATTGGAAAATGAGATGAAGTATAAGTAAGAGGGTTAGACAAGGCAAAAGGCATAATGTGACATACTACCAAGAAGAAACTGGAGCAAACTAAGGGCAAAAAAGAAACCACGTTTAGGTAATTCTACCGCTGTGTCCCAAAATTTCATTAAAGATTTATAGTGAAATAAACATATTTTCTTTCTCGATGAGTCTTTCATTTCTCACCTGGCAGGAAATATAAGTTAATCTATACAAAGGCGTACATTTTCTCGTACAGCAAAAATGTCTCAAGCCCAGGGATAGTTTGGAGGCCAATGTGGGGTCAGAAGTGGAGCACTGGGCACAAAATGATTTGCAGGTGCTGCTCTGAGGGAATTCAAGGATGTTGAAAGCCAAGTCCACCATTGTCTGCAACTTGATTGCAGTAATCTCCTCCCTAGAGCCAAAGGCTTTCAATTAACTGAAAATACTGAAGGAATTATTTTCAAGCCTAGTGAAAAGTGGGGGGCAAAAGAGGGGGGAGGGGCAATTAGATTTCCTAAAGGAGAATACTATATACAATGATTCATGTGCCAACTATCAATAATTTTCATTTACATGAGTTTACTAAGAATTTTTTTTCCCCCAAATATATCTAGAATGTGATTTAGAATGGATAATTTACTGTCCAAGGATAAACCTGCTATGCTTTTTTTATTTGTTAATCATAAAGGAGAGAAATCACCTATGTGACAGTGCTAAGCCCTGCCATGGTTTAAGTATGGGAAAAATGCACACAGGATTCACATCAAGGCTTTGTGTGAAGCTTCAGACCATTGTTTTTGAATGGAGAAGAGTGGCTTGTCAATAGGTTGTCCAGGTTTTGTAATTCTGGATTAAGGCCTGCAGCTTGAAGGCTTCAAAGTGTCTTGGGTGGGACAAAGCCTTCAATCCTGTGTCCAGATCTTGCTGGAGACCTGCAGGCCATGTGAGTGCCCAGGTGTGCAGATTCTTTATAAGCCAACCCTGATAAAAGCTTAAAGCACCCGTTTTGAGACAGAACCTTTGTGTGCTGATAGGTGTGTGGTCCTGCCAAGAGACTGCACCTGATGCTGGGGTGATTTATTTCCCAAGGATCTAGGAGAGTTGAGACACCTGTGTTGGTCTGGGGAAACTGAGAAAGCTGAAGTGACTAGGGAATAGACATGGGCGCCGTCAAAAAAATGTATTTGGTTTCGTTACGTAAAAAAAATTAGTATTTTGTAATTTGTGTACGAAATGTAATTTGGAGTCGTACAAAATACGAATTTTCGTTCGATTTCGTAAACTTTTCGTAAAATAACGAAAGTTTGTTATGATGAATTTATCATTATGAGGGGTTCCCATCATCCCTGTGCTCTGCTGACTTCCTGGGTTTTTAACTTTTAGGTTTGTTAACTTTTCATAACAATTACGAATGTTCGTTATGATGAATTTATCAGTATGATGGGTTCCCACCATCCCTGTGCTGACTTCCTGGGGTTTTAACTTTTAGGTTCATTAACTTTTCGTAACATTTATGAATTTTCGTTATGATAAATTTATCATTATGAAGGGTTCCCACCATCCCTGTGCTGTGCTGACTTCCTGGGTTTTTAACTTTTAGGTTTGTTATCTTTTCGTTAATTACAAAATTATGAATTTGGATCCGAAATTCATGAACAAAATTTCGTAATTCATTCGGAATTCGTATACATAAAAAAAAATCGCATTTCGGATTTGTATGAATGTACGAATTTTTGGAAATTTATGTCTACTAGCGAATCCAAGGACCTGCGGGAGTCCATAAGTCTCAGCATAAGTGTGAGAACACAGGGTGCCTAGAGACCTCAAACTGAGGAGCTGGAAAGTGGACCAGTGTAGATGGGGTGCTGCATCTGTTTTGGCTGAGTGAGCCAAGAAGAGTTGGGTGAAACAAATCGGAACATGCAATGTGTTGGCTAAAAATGTGCCACATCCCCAAACATAATATTTTCTTTAGATACAAAAAATATTTTGGTTTGATTTTTCAACACAATTCGGACTTAAATAAAAAAATGTAAATTACAAAATTTTGACATTAAATCGAGAGTTTGTCGTTTTTTTTTTTTTTTTTTAAAGCCAGCAGCTACAAATACTGCAGCTGCTGACTTTTAAAATAATGACACTTACCCGCCCAGCGCGCCCGCGATGTCGGCACCCGAAGCCGATCTCTCGATCGTCTCTCGGGTGCTGCCGCCACCATCTTGGGTATGGGAATCAGGAAGTGGAGCCTTGCGGCTTCATTTCCCGGTTCCCTACTGCGCATGCGGGAGTCGTGCTGCGCAATAAAGATGGTCCCCACTGTCTCTGGGATCCGTGTGTTTCCCAGCAGGCAGCGGGGGACCTTCGGAAAAGGGCGTACCTTCTGCAGAATCTACGCCGGAAGTGGGTGCAGATACCCGTACTGTACAGGTACCTGCACCCCCCTCCCCCCTGAAAGGTGCCAATTGTGGCGCCGGAGGGGGGGAGGGTTCCAATGAGCGGAAGCTCCACTTTAGGGTGGACCTCCGCTTTAAAGTTAAAAAAATGGAAGCTACCTCCAATTTGCCATAATATTGGTATATATTACTACAATTCAGTCGCTCAACAGGTGATAAATGCAACCTCCTCATAGATTTGCCACAACAAAATGCATTTATATGGCATGACGCGTTTCTTGGATCATAATCCACTTCTTCAGGAGGAGGCATTGGAGCATAGCTAAAAACAAGTATATCACATTTCAAAATAGAAATAGATTATACCAGTACCATTCTGATAGTGAGAGAGGATAAAGGGGGGGACGGGGGGGACCTTGGATGTCAGATGGGCCTTTCCCAATATCCTGCGTTTGCATCCCATTTTGAATTCTCTAAACCAAACAATAATGCCCCTATTGACCTCCAGGTAAAGCAATTACAGCCAGCGTATGGTTATTGGCGGGGCTTTTTTCTCTCAGAAAATAGTTGCAGGAACTCAACCACACACACACACACACACACACACACACACACACACACACACACACACACACACACACACACACCCCTTCCAAACTGCTGTATGTAGATGTATGAATGCTAGCAGCACCCATGCATCTATTTCCCAAAGACAACCTTTGGATAGCATGCTGAGCAAGTGCACTCAGCTTCTTTGATCGACCATGGCGAGGCCTGTTCTGAGTGGAACCTATTCTGTTAAACTGCTCTAACATCTTGGCCACCTTGCTGCAGCTCAGTTTCACCATCTTGGCAATCTTCTTATAGCCTAGGCCAGGGGTCTCTAAACTTTCTATCCAAAGGGCTAGTTTACTGTCCTCAAGACTTTAGGGGGGTTGGTCTGTGGCCATTGGGAGTACAAAATGCCCCAGCATCAGTGGAAATAAGCAATCCCCCATCATTGGTGTCAGTGCGAGGAATTGTGGCCCATGATTGATTTTTATTGGGAGGAATTATGCCCCATCATTGGTGTCACTGGGCCCCATTGTTGGTGTTATTGGGAGGAACCGTGCCCCATCATTGGTGTCATTGTGGCCCATCATTGGTGTTATTGGGAGGAACTGTGCCCCATCATTGGTGTCATTAGGCCCCATTGTTGGTGTTATTGGGAGGAATTGTGCCCCATCATTGGTGTAATTGGGCCCCATTGTTGGTGTCCTTTGGAAGAACTGTGCTCCATTGTTGATGTTACTGGTAGGAATTATTGGCACTCCAAGGGCCACATAAAAGGAAGCAAAGGGCCGCACCCAGCCCCCAGGCCGCAGTTTGGAGACCACTTGGCCTAGGCCATCTTTATGTAGAGCAACAATTCTTTTTTCGGATCCTCAGAGAGTTCTTTTTTATGAGGTACCATGTTGAACTTCCAGTGACCAGTATGAGAAGGTGAGAGCGATAACACCAACACTACCTGCTCTCCATTCACACATGAGACCTTTTAACACTAACGAGTCACATGACACCGGGGAGGGGAAATGGCTAATTAGGCCCAATTTGGACATTTTCACTTAGGGGTGTACTCACTTTTGTTGCCAGCGGTTTAGACATTAATGACTGTGTGAGTTATTTTGAGGGGACAGCAAATTTACACTGTTAAACAAGCTGTACACTCACTACTTTACATTGTAGCCAAGTGTCATTTCTTCAGTGTTGTCACATGAAAAGCTTAAATAAAATATTTACAAATTTGTGAGGGGTGTACTCACTTTTGTGAGATACTGTATTACACTTTAAGGAAACATTATAATGGAAAATATAAAGTTGATTCTCCACTTTTATTAATGCCATTAGACAGACATACAATATAGAAGCGTCCATTGCAAAATGAGGTTCCTCCTTTGGATGCCAGCCCACGCAGTAAACTGTCAGCTGCATCTTACCAGCAGCTGTACCATCGCAGTCACCCGACACACACACTGAAAAAATGACTATTGAGTGTCACACGTCCAATTAATATTAATTTACATGAAGCGACTTAATATAACTCTGTGAATATCACACAGCCTTTCAATCTTTCACAATTGTCACTTGCAAGGTGGCTTTTTTTTTTTCTTAGGAGCAAAAAATAAGCGTTAGTTGCCGCCTTGTCAAAGAAGACGAGAGAAGGTGGCGATTACTTTGTCCATCTCATGAAAGATAACCAGTCAAGGATTTTTTTTTTGACAGTAATCGTGGCCGCTGTGAAGCTGTAAAATAATTTTCTTTTTTTTTTTTTTCTCAGAAGTCAGTTCTTGGTTCTATCTCTTGTTTCTGCTTCTGCAGCCAGTACAGGTACTCCCAATGTCACCCTGAGCTGGTGGGCAGGGGATGTTTGCACTTTATTATAAAGAAGGGTGACAGGTAATTACACATAACATAAATTAAAGCTGAACTACAAGCAGACACAATAGACGTTACACTAACGCACCTCTCTATTCATTAATACATCTTTCAATGTATTTCAAGCAAGCAGCATAAGTACCTTAACATGATTTGCCATTCGTCTTTTGCAGACCTTGTGCAGCAGAGCTCTGACTGAGATAGGGGGAAGCAGCACAAGCTGACAGTCAGTAGTGCTGCAGTGCTTATGTCAAACCAAGGAGCATGCTGATAGGAGGAGAGAACAGAGTGACAGGCAGCTCAGTCTGCTTCTCATTTTACTGTTTAGTTCAAGGCCAAAGAAGGGACAAGATTCATAAATGTTACTGCAGCAGGCAAAAATCCTGTCTCTTGTCGTCCCAGGCAAGGCTGTGCTGTGTAGCAGAGTTGTTTAAATCTAAGGACTGGATGGAAAAAAATACACATTATTTAGCAGATAAAATAGTTTACAGTGCCTTGAAAAGGAATTCACATTGCTTGAAATTTTACACATTTTGTCATGTTAAAGCCAAAAACATAAATGACCCTTCTTGACTAATGACACCACAAAGCAACTCATTCAATCCCTGATTATTTCCCATCTTGACTGCTGCAACTCTCTCCTTATTGGCCTACCCTTAAGCAGGCTATCCCCTCTTCAGTCTATTATGAATTCTGCTGCTAGACTAATACAACTCATTAATCGATCCATGACTGCCGCCCCTCTCTGCCAATCCCTTCACTGGCTTCCCCTACCCCACCGTGTAAAATTCAAAATGCTAACCATAACATACAAAGCCATCCACAACATCGCCCCCATCTACATCACCAACCTCATCTGCAGATATCGCCCAAATCGTCCCCTCTGCTCCTCCCAGGAACTCCTGCTCTCTAGCTCCCTTGTGACCTCCTCTCATGCTCGCCTTCAGAACTTCTCCAGAGCCTCTCCCATCCTCTGGAACTCCCTGCCCCAGTCTGTCCGATCAGCCCCTACCCTGTCTACCTTTAGGAGATCCCTGAAAACTCATTTATTCAGGGAAGCCTATCCCACACCCACCTAACATCTGTCCCTGAGCCACCCCCATCAAATCATTCTCTGCAGCTATTACCTTTTGTACCACCACCCCCTCCCTTTAGAATGTAACCTCTACGAGCAGGGCCCTCCTGTACCTTTTTGTATTGTACTGTAATTGTGTTGTCCCTCCCTATACATTGTAAAGCGCTGCGTAAACTGTTGGCGCTATATACATCCTGTATTATAATAATAATAATAAATGTATTTTTGGGGGATTTTATGTGATAGACCAACACAAGGTGGGACATAATTGTGAAGTGGAAGGAAAATGATAAATGGTTTTTAAAATTATTTACAAATAATACTTTGTAGAACCACCTTTCGCTGCATTTACAGCTGCAAGTCTTTTTGGTGATGTCTTTGCACATCTAGAGAGTGATATTTTTGCCCATTCTTCCTTGCAAAATAGCGCAAGCTCTGTCAGATTGGATGGCAAGAGTCTGTGAACAGAAATTTTCAAGTCTTGCCACATATTCTCAATCGGATTTAGGCCTGGACTTTGACTGGGCCATTCTAACGCATGAATATGCTTTGATCTAAACCATTTCATTGTAGTTCTGGCTGTATGTTTGGCTGCCACCACCACGTTTCACGGTGGGGATGGTGTGTTCAGGGTGATGCGCAGTGTTAGTTTTCCACCACACATAGCATTTTGTTGTTAGGCCAAAAAGTTCAATTTTGGTCTCGTCTGACCAGAGCACCTTCTTCCACATATTTGCTGTGTCCCCCACATGGCTTTTCGCAGACCGCAATGGGACTTCTTATGGCTTTCTTTCAACAATGGCTTTCTTATTGCCACACTTCTATAAAGGCCAGATTTGTGGAGTGTACGACTTATAGTTATCCTGTAGAAAGATTCTTCCACCTGAGCTGTGGATCTTTGCAGGTCCTCCAGAGTTACCATGGGCCTCTTGACTGCTTCTCTGATGAATGCTCCCCTTGCCCGGCCTGTCAGTTTAGGTGGGCAGTCATATCTTGGTAGGTTTGCAGTTGTGCCATACTCCTTCCGTTTTTGGATGATGGATTGTTCAAAGCTTGGGATATTTTTTTACAGCCTAACCCTGCTTTAAACTTCTTCACAACTTTATCCCTGACCTGTATGTTGTGTTCCTTTTGCCTTCATGATGCTGTTTGTTCACTAAGGTTCTCTAACAAGCCTATAAGGGCTTCACAGAATGGCTGTATTTATACTGAGATTAAATTACACACAGGTGGACTCTATTTACAAATTAGGTGACTTCTGAAGGCAATTGGTTGCACTAGTTTTTAGTTAGGGGTATCAGAGTAAAGGGAGACTGAATACAAATGCACGCCACACTTTTCACATATCTATTTGTAACACATTTTGAAAACCATTTATCATTTTCCTTCCACTTCACAATTATGTGCCATGTTGTGTTGGTCTATTACATAAAATCCCAATAAAATACATTTACATTTTTAGTTGTAACATGAAAAAATGTGAAAAATGTCAAGGGATATGAATACTTTTTCAAGGCACTGTATCTAGCAGAAATGGTTGAATTTAGTATAAGAATCAGGATCTCAATAAATGCAACCTTAGACATATGTCTAAGGTTGAGTGGCAAATATGCAATATCTAACACTTTCATAAGTAATTTGCCTGTAACCATCTACTTCAATCATGATCATTAAAGCACTACTTTCATGGAATAGTATTTTATTTTATATATTTATTTTATATAAATATCCTTTATAAGATTTTTTCCCACTTCAGATTTGCTCAGCTATAATGCAGAGGAGGAAGACTGACATACAAAGATCATTATTATAAATTATTGTGTATAATTTTTAGGGACCATGTAAAGAGTCAAGTCTAAAAAAAAAATTGTTCTACTATGGTGCATTGCGGTAACATGTGCATTATTATAGTGTGGTGCTATTCATTTTGAATGGCATCCCAACCAGCTAAGGTAACACAGCTCTAATGCATAGTAATGTACTACCATGCATTGTGGTGCACTACATTGGCAAAAATGGTCCATGTCCATTTTTAGTTGACATTTGAATGGGTCGCCTTAATACAACATGTGTTAATATGTGAAAAGGCACGTACATTAACGCATTGCACCAGAATGTCAAGGTTTGGAAGGGCCACTAATGTTTGTACAGAAACAGTTGTTATTCTGAAATTGCATTGAGGTTATGTTATAAGTTTAGGTGCCAATATTGATCCGTAAACCTTCAATTTTTTTGTAATGACATATATAACAACCTACCTGCCGAGTGCCTGTAAAAATACGTGTACCTAGAAGAATTGATGCTGTTTTGAAGGGAGGGTCCTACCAAATATTGATTTTATTTAGATTTCTTTTCTGTTTATGTACTTTCCATTTTGTTCATTCCTAAAAATTAACTATTAACATTTCTATTTCTGAAAGCATTTTTAACTGACAGCATTTTTTCACACCTGCTTAAAACTTTTTAAAACTTTTGCACATTACTGCATATAAATCACCAAGTGGATTTGTTTTTTCTCAACAAAACTAGAGTTAAACTGGCTATACAATAATATAAAGAAAAAACTCTCAGTACATTTCACAGCTTGATAAATGTTGTTTGAAAGATGTTTAACTACTTCAATACAGGGCACTTTTGCCCCTTCATGCCCAGGCCAATTTTCATGCAACTCTGTGTCAATATGAAATTCCTATCTTTTTTTTTTTTTTTTTTAGAAAAATAAAGCTTTCTTTTGGTGGTATTTAATCACCACTGCAATCACTACTATTATTTTTTGGCAAAGAAAAAAAAAAGGAAAAAAAAGTTTTTACATTTTTTGTTGCACAATTTACGCTGATAGGCTGCACTGATGGGCACTGTGGAGGCTGCACTGATGGCCACTGATAGGTGGCACTGACAGGCACTGATATAAAGTAGTGAGTGAGCAGTTGGTATAACAGTGTAAATTTGCTGTCCTCTCAAATAACTCAACACACAGCCATTAATGTCTAAACCGCTGGCAACAAAAGTGAGTACCAAGGATTCCCTATTCTTCATTGGTTTTAGCAAATTCACATGATATATCAGCTCAGGGAAAATGTCCAAATTGGGCTCAATTAGCCATTTTCCCTCCAACGGTGTCATGTGACTCGTTAGTGTTACAAGGTCTCAGGTGTGAATGGGGAGCTGTTGAATTTGGTGTTACCACTCTCACCTTCTCATACTGGTCACTGGAAGTTCAACATTGCACCTTATGGCAAAGAACTCTCTGAGGATCTGAAAAAAAAAATTTGTTTTGCTCTACATAAAGATGGCATAGGCTATAAGAAGATTGCCAAAACTCTGAAACTGAGCTGCAGCATGGTGGCCAAGGCCATACAGTGGTTTAACAGGACAGGTTCCACTCAGAACAGGCCTCACCATGGTCAACCAAAGAAGTTGAGTGCACATGCTCAGCATCATATCCAGAGGTTGTCTTTGAGAAATAGACTTATGAGTGCTGCCAGCATTGCTGCATGGGTTTAAGGGGGTCAGCCTGTCAGTGCTCAGACCATACGCCGCACACTGCATTAAATTGGTCTGCATGGCTGTTGTCCCAGAGGGAAGCCTCTTCTAAAGATGATGTACAAGAAAGCCTGCAAACAATTTGCTGAAGACAAGCAGACTAATGACATGGATTACTGGAACCATGTCCTGGTTTTCCGATGAGACCAAGATAAACTTAACTGGTTCAGATGGTGTCAAGCGTGTGTGACGGCAGCCAGGTGAGGAGTACAAAGACAAGTGTGTCCTGCCTACAGTCAAGCATGGTGGTGGGAGTGTAATGGTCTGGGGCTGCATGAGTGCTGCCGGCACTGGGGAGCTACAGTTCATTGAGGGAACCATGAATGCCAACATGTACTGTGATATACTGAAGCAGAGCATGATCCCCTCCCTTCAGAGACTGGGCTGCAGGGCAGTATCCCAACATGATAACGACCCCAAACACAACTCCAAGATGACCACTGCCTTGCTAAAGAAGCTAAGGGTAAATGTAATGGACTGGCCAAGCATTTCTCCAGTCCCAAACCCTATTGAGCATCTGTGGGGCAATTTCAAATGGAAGGTGAAGGAGTGCAAGGTCTCTAACTTTCATCAGCTCAGTGATGCCGTCATAGAGGAGTGGAAGAGGACTCCAGTGGCAGCCTGTAATGCTCTGGCCCAGATAGCAAGGATAACTTGCCACACATTTGTGGTACTATTGAATTGTAAGTCTTATGAACCTGCTGCACATCTTCCCTGGCAAGTTGTACACTTGCAGAGCACTTGAAGCACAAGTCCTAGTTGACACTTTTCCAATTTGTAGCAAATTTGCATGGCAAGTCTCTAGCAAGAGCAAAGTTGCAGTGGTAAGTCTACAGCAAGAGACCCGCAAGTCTCTAGCAAGAGCCCTGCAAGTCTACAGCACGAGTTACGCAAGTGTAGCACTGACACCAGAAGGAGCTGCTGGTATGAATTGGGCCTGCACTCTACCGAGAACCCCACTAACTTTACTCAGACCCCTTGGCACAGCTGTGGTGCAATGTAATACAGCACAATATAAGACAATGCATAGTACCTGTATTATACCCTCAGGATCCTTTGGCTCCACCTGGTGGGGAAAAACAGTACGCCAAACAACTGGATACTTAACCAGAAATATTGTTTACTGCAACGTATTTTAGTAGTAGGTGATTACAGAAATTGTGCTGTCATCCCAACATGGGACAACATCACAATATGTTTCAATATAAAACAATATAAACTGTATATTTATATATATAGACCTGGGAGCTCCCCTTACTTTAAAGGCTATACGTGAGATCTCACTTAAAGTACTTTATCCGGGGTCTTTTTCTTCGCTAGCTAAAGTCACTCCTTTTGTTATTTGTAATCCAAAGTCTGTGGAGGGTTAAGCTGAAGTGCTCCTGCTGTAACTCCAACAACTTATTTACAACGCTTGAGGCGCCAGAGTAAATAGGCCTCAAGCCTGCTTAGTGTCAGTTGCTCTGCTACTCCTCTTTGGAACCACAGATTCCAGTGAGGCCTGTATGTGAGTCTAACTGCGTGCAAAAGTTAACAAATGATGGGCCGTAACCCGCTCACCAACTGGATTGGAGTTCCGTGTGATCACTTTGGCCCAGCTGACCTAGAGACAAGCTACAGTCACCAGACGCTCTATATCGCTCTGCAGCCGGTTCTCCGATTCTCCGCTGAGTGTCTCTGGACCTTCTCAATCCTGTCCCCGTCTTTCTGGCTCCGTCAGATCACTTTACAAACGAACAGGCTGATGTTCCGCGATGGCTACAGGCCGCTGTCTCCGGGAAGCCTCCCCACAGATCCACACAGGCAGGCAACGTGATCCCAAGAGACCTAAAAATGGCCACTTGGGTCCCTTTTATCCCCTACCCAGCATGCACTGCGTAAGAGAGTGTCAATGGGTAGGTCACACAGACTCCTGGGTAACAAGATCATCTTCTCAGTCAAAACAACAGTCACTTTCTGTACAAGTCTTTAGGTTGTCCCGAGGTAATAATATACCAGTGTGTTTTCTATGAAACAAACAATTCAATTGCAAATGCTGCTAAAAAAAAAGTGCAAAAAAGAAAAAAAAGGTGTGCTGACACAGTAAACAAAAAGTGCATGAAAATATTATTCATTAGTAAAGTGCATGCATCAAAAATTCATATGTGTTCAAAATATTTGCAGTCCATTTTGCAATCCCAGAAAAAAATCCAAGATTAATATCATCACTTTCTTGTATTTTTCCTGGAATTGCAAAATGGACTTCAAATATTTTCAACAAATATGATTTTTTGATGCATGCACTTTACCAATGAATAATATTTTCTTGCATTAAGCACTTTTTGTTCACTGTGTCAGCATACAGTTTTTTCTTTTGCACTTTTTTTTTTAACAGCATTTGCACTTTGCTTGTTTCATAGAAACAAATCATTTTTGTATGATAGATTCATTATTTTATGCAATGACACAGAGTTTTTCATTATACATGATTGTTGGATTGAATGCATTTCACATGTGTACAGTAAGGGATTAGGGTAATAGCAGTGGGTTCACTATCACCAGATTGTGGAATTATATATTTGCGCTGCTTGCTTCTTTTTTCTTGCCAATGAACTGGTGATCATAGGCATGCACAGGGGGTGCGCCAGGTGTGCCTGAGCACACCCTAATCACCCCAGGAGCATTAGCATTATCACTCTGCATGCATGCAGGGAGATGGAAAATATCTCCCTCTGACCAGTTCCGCCACCATAAGGCCTCACGCACATGAGACGCAGTTAAACGCGTGTTCAGATGCAGTTGGACACTTTTTTCAACTGCCCCTGAACTCATTCAATGTTATTCTATGTGTCCATGCACACAGTCTCGTTTTTTGCCGTTTTTATGCAGTTGCGTTTAACCTCGTTTTTCCAGAAGCAAAAAAATGGGTTCAGACGCAAAAATTTCCACGTTTCAGACACAAAAATGTCCACGTTTCAGACGCAAAACGCGGCTAAACGCGGCACCCGCGTTTGCGTTTATATGCGTTTTTAACCACTTGCTTACTGGCCACTTAAACCCCCCTCAGTCCCAGACCAATTTTCAGCTTTCAGCGCTGATTCACTTTGAATGACAATTGCACGGGCATACAACACTGTACCCAAATTAAATTTTTATCATTTTTTTCCCACAAATAGAGCTTTCTTTTGGTGGTATTTAGTTACAGCTCGGAGTTTTATTTTTTGCTAAACAAACAAAAAAAGATGCAAAAAAAAAAAAATCATGTTTAATAGTTTGTTATAAAATTTTGCAAACGGGTCATTTTTCTCCTTCATTGAAGTGCGCTGATTAGGCAGCACTGATAGGCTGCACTGGTGGGCACTGATGGGCTGCATTGGTGGGCACTGATAGGCTGCATTGGTGGGCACTGATAGGCTGCACTGGTGGGCACCGATAGGCATAGTTAAGGCGGCACTAATAGGCACAGATAATGCGGCACTGATGGGCAAAGATGGCCACGGATGGGTGGCATGGATGGGTGGCACGGATGGGCACTGATAGGTACCACTGATAGATGGGACTGATGGGCACTGATAGGTGGCACTGATAGGTGGCTCTGATAGGTGGCACTGCTGGGCACTGATGGGCGGCACTGCTGGGCACTGGTAGATGACACTGATGGGCACAGATAAGTGGCACTGGGGTGCAGCACCTTTGAGGCAGATTGTGGGCACTGCTGGGTGGCACTGTGGGTGGCACTGTGGGCACTGCTGGGTGGCACTGTGGGCACTGCTGGGTGGCACTGACGGGGGCACTTTTAAAACATTTGGCACTGCAGGGGGCAGGTGGGCACTGGCAGGGGGGCACTAGCAGGGCTGGCCGTGATCGGGACTGATGTCCCGATCACGGCCGCCGGTGATCGGCTTTTTTTTTTCTCCTCGCGCTGTCAGCGCGAGGAGGAATTATAGCCGATTACCGGCTCCGTTATATCACATGATCAGCTGTCATTGGCTGACAGCTGATCACGTAATAAGGGGTTGGGATCGACCCCTTGCACGGATCGGTGATCAGGCGAGTCTCATGGACTCGCCGATCACAGAGCGCGCCGCGCGCGCCCCTCAGGGGGCGCGCAGGCCGCTCGTGCACGGGACGACGTCAATAGACGTAGTCCCGGCAAAGGAGATCCGCGCTGTAGCCGTCATTTGGCTATAGCATGGATCTCAAGTGGTTAAAACTCAGAAATATGATCTGAGAATGACATTTTGTGACCCGACTTTGGGGGCCCATATCTTGGGGCCACTTATTATCAGGAACCCCAAATTTGGTATGCAGACACTGCATCTGGATCTAGCACTACAACATATCCAAATTTGGGGTTCCTATCACCAAGTGACCCCGAGATAGGAGGCCCCAAAGTCGGGTCGCAAAATGTCATGCACTTTTCTGCATCAGAGAATGACATTTTGCGACCCGACTTTGGGGGCTCATATCTTGGGGCCAATTATTGCCAGGAACCCCAAGTTCGGTATGCAAACATTGTGTATCTAGCACTACAACATATCCAAATTTGGGGTTCCTATCACTAAGTGACCCCGAGATAGGGGGCCCCAAAGTCGGTTCGCAAAATGTCATGCACTTTTCTGCATCAGAGATACATGGCCTCAAAGTCAACTGTGACCATCTGCGGCAATGTAATTTGGTCATTAGGGTTGGGTGTTATGGTAAGTGGTTATCCGTTAGGGTTAGGGTTGTTTAGGGTTAGGGTTAGTGTAAGGGATAGGTTAGTGTTAGGGTTAGGATGAATGGTTAGGGTTAGGATTCTGGATATTTTAATAAGGCATTAAAAAATATTATATTACCATATACAGCAGCAAAGAATTAAAATATATTAATCAGTACATATTTCACGATAAAAATATATTAAAAAATTGGCCAAATAAATTTAAAACAATTATAAAAAATCTAATTAACATAGATTTGCTTTTAAATAAAACAATTTGAAACTAGAAAAAATGAATAAAAACATATATTAAGATTAAAAAATAAATAATTAACTATTTTAATATTGTTTTATATGAGAAATAATGAAAACATGTTAAAAATTGCTACAAGAAAATCTTAGATATTTAAAAAAAATTGGATAATTTGCTATAAATAGACATTATTTTTTTTTTAAATAAAGGACAGAGAAAAAAAATAATCTGTACATCTATATATAAATATATTTTATAAATATATACACATACCTGATCGTTACCAACAGACGTTCCTCTGGTGACACACTGTTTCTCATATTGGTGTCCACGAATGTCAGACCAGGTCGTACTTTTTCTAAGAGCAGATCAAATGTGACAATGGACATCCGGCTAAAATTAAAAAACTTGTCGGGGTATGTACTCAGCTGCACATACATGTTTGTGAAATATCCAACGGACATTCACTGTCCCATCAACGGATGGGTCCAATATCGATGAGCTCTGACTCTGGACCTCTCATGAAATTTGCGACGATGTTGCTGTCTCATCAAGAGCAACATCAGGAGCATTTCCTGACATATATTCAATATGGGATCCATTTCAAAATATATACCACAGAAAGAGAGGCAAATGCAAGTGTACAACTGCTCTCTATGCTGCTGCTGCTCACTCTGATCAAAATAGCAGAAATAGTTAAAAAAAACATGCTTTGAGAGCTTGGGGAGGGTCTACATGAGGTTATCTTTATAAACGCTTATAAACGCAAACGCGGCTAAACGCGTCTAAACGCTGCATGCAAAGGTGGCAAAACGCGTGTTTCTAAACGCGCGTTTCAGCTTTTTTTGAGCAGAATTTTCACCTGCGTCTCGTGTGCATGAGGCCTAAGAGTGTGCGTCTGTATGTATATGTAATATATATCACACACACACACACACACACACACACACACGTGCATGTGTGTTTGATCTTTGGTGTGCGATAGATAATGCAATAGGCTACACACACCTATGCTGGTGATTCACCGGTACTTAGGTGGCAGCAATCTTATTTAATCCCACAATCTTCCATTAATATCTTTGGAACTAGTTTTTCTTGTCGTTTGTCCAAGTGTCGGTTTTTTTTTGTCGAAAAATTGCACAATCTAAGCCAAAGTGGCTGAAGTAGAAGAAAAAAGAAGAAGAAAAAAACAAAAGTTCGTTTAATGGCCTATACTTTACCATTTCCCTAAAAAAAAGTACCTCAGTACATTTTTTAGGGAAATGGTAAAATGTCACTGAATAGTGTATTAAGACAAAACTGATCTTTATAAAAACATTTATTAAAATATTTGAATAAAATCAATACATAACACTGGATTACATTAAGTTATTTTTTTTTATTAGGGTGAACATTTAACAAAACATAAAAAAGAACACTCAAAAACAATAAAAATGATACAATAAAAAAAAAAAACACACAAAACAAAAATTGCAGTAATATGCGTTACTATGTGAAACGATGATGAAGTGCAATAATTCTAGAAGTTAAGCAGTAAAAATAGACAAATATGCATGATTGCCTGTCCCTAATTAAATAGAAAAACGAAAAAGAAAAAAAACAAAACACCACAATGCAAACATTGCACTTTCCTCTCCTCGCCTGCATCAAAATCCACAGCTGGTCTGACAAGGCTTTAATATATGGATCCTTTATGGAAAAAATCACATTTCACTCCATTCTCCTCCTAAAAGTGGCACTAGACCTGTTGTGGTCTTTGTTTAAGGTGAGCCATATAAACAAGGAAAAATAAAAAATTCCAAATTGTACTCCACCAATCTGATATTAGGATTAGTCACTCCTTAGGCCGCGTACACACGGGCGGACTGTTCGCCCAACTTTGTCCACTGAACAGTGTTTGGGCGGACAGTCCGCTCGTGTGTGGGCTTTCAGCGGACAGTTTCAGCGGACAGTTTGACGGACAAGGTTTTTCGGAATTTCCGAAAAACTGTCCGCTGAAACCTTGTTTCAGCGAACAGTCCGCTCGTGTGTAGGCTTGTTCGTCAAACAAAGTTGCGCGCATGCTCAGAAAGGATTTTCAGGCCGAAAGCTATAATGCAGTGTATAGGACGTCGTATTTTTCGTCCCGTCGTACGTGCCGTTCACGTCATCGCGCACGGTTTCAGCAAACTGTTCGTCCGTCGTGTGTGGCCATGTCCGTCCATGCTAAGTTTGAGCGGACTGTTTGCCGAAACTGTTGGACAGACAAAGTTGGGCGAACAGTCCGCGCGTGTGTACGCGGCCTAACACACAGCAGGGAACAATGATGAAAATTCGGCCACAGTGCCCCCTGTGGTGGGATAACTATTACACAACATAACTGAACCAGAACTTGCAGCAGACTTGCAGAATGTTTGCAAAGCAAGTTGATCTGGAGTCATGCAATGCGGACTTGCTGCAATTGTGAAACAAACTTGTGAAGCCTGGCAAGTCTAGCAAGAGTATAGCAAGTCATTTTCAAACTTGCAGCACAATTACTTGTTATCTGGGGGTGAACTCCATGCCCAAGAGGGTTAACCTCCCTGGTGGTATGATTATGTCAGATTTTTCATGCTGAAAGCAGTACAATTGTTTTGCATAGAAATTGTTTTATATTGAAGGCCTGTAATTCTTAGGAATAACTCACTTAAATCTGTCCAAACCAGAGTCTAGTAGACATCCTGGGTATGATAAATTTCAAACATAAAATCATAAATTATATTTTAATAACAAATAATAATATAATGTAGTACTGACCCCCGAAGGAGCTTCTGGTCTTATTTGGGCTTACCGTTACCTCACTTGTTTGCTTCTCCGTCTTGGGGTTCCCGTGGTAGATGGCGCAAAGAATGTGGAAACTGACACTGAATCCTCTTTTGGGTTATTTATTTAGAACAATACAAAGTCTCTCAATAAGGGGTAGAGGGTTAGGAGTGAGTTCAGGTACTTGGATTGCAAAAATGGAAGTCTTTAGAGAAAATCCAGAGAATAGAAACTGTTTCACAACTGGATTTAACAACCCCCGGATAGACCTCTCTCACTAGGCCTAGCAGCTGGTGGGGTGCCCGACAAAGTCTCTGCCACAGACTTGTGATATACACGTGAGCGTTACCGAGGGATGTGGATAAATTTAAAGAACTGACATACGGTACCAGGTTCTCTCAGCCGATCCTGCGATACCGTAAGAGTGTTGATCCAGGTTGTGTCTTCAACTAAGCCTCCAAGCTCCTTCAGAGAAACAAGCCTTGCGCATGGTCTTCTCCTGAACGAGTCCTCCCCTGGGGTTCTTCAGTTGCTGGGTCTCTCCCTTCAAATAAGACGGCACCGGACCACCCTTGGATCAGTAGGCCTCGAAATCCACTCGGGACTGTCCCTGCAGTTGCATCACCTCGGGCCAGCCGGCCCCCGAGACTCGGGATGCATGGTTCCGCACCCCAGGCCAGGAGGACCACCAGACCGAACAGACAGAATATAAAAGACCCCGCCAACGTGGCGTCGGTACCTTAAATACCACCCCCAGAATGCACAGCAGGGAAACACTCCCACTCCCACGACGCCCAGCTCTATTCACAGCCTTTGGTGTTTGGTAGTTCAGAAAGATCAGTTTGGCAACTTTCCAAAGTTAGCATGAACCACAGGCTTGTCACTCTTTTTTTTTTAGCAGAAGATGCCTGAAGATTTTCTTGTAATGCTTTTTTTGTTGTTTTCTCATTGCTGGATAAAATGTCATTGCTTAGTCAGCTCTGTCAACACCTCCCATGGTGTTGTTGTAGTCTATCACTACCTGTGGCTTCATGATGTCTTTTTCACCTTTTGTGAGTAGCATAACAGTGGAGGTATAATGGATTGTACTCATTAGGCACACATCTTTTTTGTCACGACATCACAGTGCCATCATTTTGCCTTTCTGCCAGGCAACCATTTCTCAAGTCTTGAGCTTCTTATTGCCAAAGATTGGTGGCATGTCATGCCGGTTAGCCCTAACGGTTCCATAAACATCAGTTTTGTTCTGTAGAAGGAACTCATAAAGTTGTAAAAGTTGTCTGTAGTTACACAATAGCTCTGATTTAGCAATGGCTCAATCAGTGAAAAACGGAAGATGTTGCCATTCCATAATTACTGTATTTTGGGTTGAATTTGGTTCCTTTCCCAGCCTATAGGACTGAATCCCAAATGTAACCAGTTGTCAATTCACATAGCATGAAGGATTTTATGCCAAATCATGCTCTCTTTGATGGAATATATTGTAGCCAGCTAAGCCTTACCTTACAGGCCATTAGACTTTCATCTATGCTGATTTCTTGATATGGCACATAGCTCCGTTGGAAATTCTTCAGAATCATTTGATATACTTCCCAAATCTTCTTGAGTTTTGGTGCTGGATGAGTAGTTTCATCAAATTCTTCATTGTTTTCAAAATGCAACTACTTCCTTATCAGGGAAAATTTGTACTCTGACTTGACCGTGCCAAAGAATGGAGTGGCAAGTCATTTATTGGTTGTCCAATACGACTTCTGCAGGGGTTTCCCCACCACACAGCACCAGTTTATCTCCGTAACTATTTTTTCAACAACCTCATCGGTCAAAAATAGTTGTAGGTATGCCAAGGGGTTGTCATCTTCAACAACCACTTTCATACCAGGTGCACCAGTAAATGGGAATCTTGGGGGCGCTACATGATCCGTTCCACAGTCAATAGAGCACCAAGTCTGCACATCACTGAGCTCAGTCGCAAGATCGTCGCTGAAATCACTTTTGGTGTCTGATGATGAATTTCCCCACAAATCACTATCGCTAAATTCTGCAAGTGAGACTATATCGCTATCGCAGGTCATAAAGCTATTTTGACTTAGAGGCACGCTTTTTGGATGCCATGGTCATTTTCCAGTTTCCAGGCAGAAAGAACATTAAAACTGCAGGCAACGGCACTGGACAAAGCACTGGGAGCAAACTGAGGTCAAATGATTTGATACAGTAATGTAATCCAGTAAGATTACAATGTATTTTGTGTGTTGTGATTTATACATTTTGAATCAGCCACCGTTTCACCCCCCTGCATTGCAACGCTCGCAGGAAAAGGAAGACAGAACACACAGAGCATCCAAAGAAGATCCGGACGCTGGACAGTACATCACTGTCACTGTACAGTGGGAGTACATCACGGAATCATGGGGACAAGGTACGTCACCTCTTCCAGGATCCAGAGATGCAATCCTGAGTGTGGCTCGGGGTTACCGCTAATGGTACTGAAATTTCACCCTGAGCCACATTCGGGAATACCACCAAGGAGGTGAAGGCACTGCTGGAAAATAATGCTGGTCACACAAAATGCTGACACTTTGGGCCCAATTTGGACATTTTCACTTATGCCGCGTACACACGTCCGGACTTTTCGAGGGACAAGGTCCGACGGTCTTTCCAACGGACTTTCGGCGGAGTTCCGACAGACTTTCCAAATGAACGGACTTGGCCACACACAATCACATCAAAGTCCGATGGATTTGAACGTGATGATGTATGACTGGACTAGAATAAGGAGGTTCATAGCCAGTAGCCAATAGCTGCCCTAGCGTCGGTTTTTGCCCGTCAGACTAGCACACACACAAATGGATTTCTCGGTCCGGTGGAGTTCCGGTGGAAAAATTTAAAACATGTTCTATTTCTGAAGTCCGCCGGATTTTTGGCAAGCAAAGGTCCGATGGAGCCCACACAAGATCGAATTGTCAGACGGACTAGTTCCGTCGGACCTTTTGCTGTCAAAAAGTCTGGTTGTTTGTACGCGGCATTAGGAGTGTACTCACTTTTGTTGCCAGCGGTTTAGACATTAATGGCTGTGTGTTGAGTTATTTTGAGGGGACAGTAAATTTATACTGTTAGAGAGATATAATAAAATATTTACACAAATGTGTGGGGTGTACTCACTTTTGTGAGATACTGTATAACCATTATCCAACTTGTTTTGCTACCGCATACTTCATTCAAAGTCCCACTCCTGTTTTTTGTTTTCATAATGATAGGGGTGGAGGCATGACCCCACCAGGTCATTGCGTCATTCAAAGTCCCAAACCTTTTTGCTTCTTGCTTTTTGTTTGTATTTGTTCAAGAAATATTTTCCATCTTGCTCCTTCATACTTTCTGTTTATTCTACTTTCAGGTTTTTAAAATACTTTATTAGACAGCTCCAGTGGTCTTCTTCCGTCTTGATGAGGTCTTCTCGCTGGACTCCTCCGCTATCTTCTGCTCTTTTACTAGCTCTTTTACTAGCGGAGGAGCCCGGCTTTCTCCTTTGTCACCGCCGCCGTCCAGGGGTCTTCTTCCGACTTCGGGGGTCTTGTCCCGCTCTTCGGGGGTCTTGTCCCGCTTTTCGGTGCTTCTTCCTGGCCTTCACTTTCTTCTTCCAGCTCTTTTATCAGCGTTGGCCCGGTCTTCTGTCACCGCCGCCACCTTCTTCTACTTCTTCTGCGGCGGTGACAGTGGCAGAAGACCAGGCCAATGCTAGTAAAAGAGCTGGAAGATAATCCGATCGTGTGTACGCAGCATTAGAGTGCAGTAGTTTTATTTAAATTAACCCACAAAATAAAACAAAATGTCAATACACTCAAATGTACATGTGCCGGAAAAGCACCAATGCAAACAGCCTGTGGTTCAGAAAGGGAGTGTGACGCCACTCCTAGGCCCCGGAGACGGTGTGCGTTACAAATACTGGATTGTCCGCTAGCCTTTAGTGTCAGGAAGTGTTTCATGGCTTTCATGCTTCCTGAGGGTGCTAGAGTACAAAACGTGTTGAGGCGGAGCTGCTGTTGTCAGTTACGTATCCTCCATGACGTCCCTTCTGGCACGGTGTTGGGGAAAAAATGCATAGGATTATAATTTATGGACACTATATGAACCCTTTATTTCATTAGTGGATGTTGACACACAGTTATATTTTTTGAGTTTTTCATTGTGTGGTTATTGTGTATTTTGAGTAATTATTCAGTCTAGTAAGACTGTTAACATGATTGTGTAGTGTGATGTGGAGGATATTCACTTTTTAACCCATTTATGTCCTGTTAATGTGTGGCTGACTGATGATGGCTAAGTACCAGTACTGATTAATTAGGGAATAATCACTCAGCCTGGTGTAACCAGCACTGCCAAAATACTTTCACACGTGGCCAAAGGCTTAGTCAACAATGAACTGACTCCACTATTGCCCAAATCATAGGACATGTCCCTATATGGGGAAGGAAGTATTCCACACACATAATCCTTTTTGCAGGTTTTCAATTCAGCCAATCACGTGAGGGTGGGACATAACTTATAGGTTCCAACAGTTCAGATGTATTGAGAAACAGAAATGAGAAACAAGAGAAGAAGCTGTTACCTGGGGAGTGTCCCAGACTTGCACATTCCCAAACAGGGGGATGTGGGTAGTACCATTTTGCAAAGTGCCTTTGTACCACCAAGACCCCCTGAAAGGAGAAGCAGCATGGTAAAGGCCTTGCAACTGCATTCAAATCCAAGATGGTCCAACACCACAGGGAACACAGAAGACCATTTCTCTCCTATCTGCTATCTTGCCAGTACATCTTTTACCTTCTTCCCATGGTGCTCCTCTCCTAATAGGGATAGGGGCAGCACCTAACCCCACAGCTCACAATCCAGCCAGGGACCAAGCCAACATCTTGAGTGAGCCCTAAACATCAGTATATCTTGACCACCCATGACCCTGACACCTGTTTGTGTTTTTCCTTCCTTGGACCACTTTTGTGAGGTCCTGACCACTGCAGACCGGGAACATCCCACAAGAGCTGCAGTTTTGGAGTTGCCCTGACCCCATCTAATGGGATAGTCAATACTATTCACTTTACCTGTCAGTAGTCATGATGTTCTGGCTGGTCGCTGTGTATGTATATACTGTGTGTAATATATATATATATATATATATATATATATATATATATATATATATATATATATATATATATATATATATGTATATCATTTTTCATACATTTTAGCAACGTTCTATAACGTTGAAACATAAAAAAAAGATTACAAGAGAAAAAAATAATTTTTTATATGCAAACTAAAACCCACCTGAATTTATGGGAAAAGGGAGGGAAAAAAGACAGATAGACAAAAGTAAAAATAAATAAATAGGAGCTGCCATCCTACTGACATTTAAATGATATGTCCACGCTCCATGGCGCAATGATTGATGGCCGCTTCGTATTTTATGTCAGGTTCTGCTCCCGGCTGCCAAGCAAACATTCCAGCTTTCAAGTCCCAGTTGAGCTAGTTAGTATTCACTGAGAAACGAGCCATCCAGCCTGCCGAGCTCGTGCCTCACCAATTCTGAGCCGCAACTCTGCTCCGAATACCAAATTAACTTAGCGTGGCTCTGACCGCCAGCTTAACCAGGCTTCTTTGTCTCTGTGTCTAAGCAATTTTCTGAGAGTGTGTGTGTGTGTGTGTGTGTGTGTGTGTAAAAAAAAAGGGAGAGTGGGAGAAGAAGAGAGACTGGGGGAGCAAGAATGAAGGGTGGGAGGGGGAAAGACATATAGTACATATGGAAAGATAGAGGAAGAGGAACATGAGAGAAACCAAGTCATTGAAGGGCTTATTTACATTGACATATCCAAAATACATTCACATAATACACAAAATCTTGCTGGCAGAGGCTGGGAAAAAAGATCCTAAAAATTTGCTGTAGGCATGTAACAATTGTGCTAAGATTTACGTGCGTTCTATAGGCCGCTGCTGGGGCCGACGTGTCAATATGAACAATGTGTAAGCATACGACGCTCTTTATACACGGCCGGTCTAAATTAGTCATTAGGGTGGTTTTACTCAAGGCCAAGACTGTGCACTTTGCAGGTGCAGTTGCTCCAGAGATTAGTAAATGAGGGGAAGCTTCACTTTGCAAAGAAGACCCAATCAAATCCAAGGAGAAAAAAAAACTGTATTTTTGCTTGCACATGATTGATTGTTGGAAATCAGCAAAGCTTCTCCTCATTTACTAAGACCTGGAGCAACTGCACTTCCAAAGTGCACAGTCTATTTACCTCTAGTAAATACAACCTATTGCTGTGGTGCCAGCAAAGGCACAAATGACCTTCCTCATTTTTTCTTTACCTCATCCCACCCAGCCTTGGCATCCCCTGACCCTTAAAGGGATCTTTACACTCAATGGGGACTGCATCATTAAAGGAGAAGTGCAGCCAAAGCTCGTTTTGCTGTACATCTCCTGTGGATTACAGGAGAGCAGTTCATTCTGCACTCCTGTAAACCATTTTCAGCAGACAGTGGGTTGAATTCTGCTGTCTGCTGACGTCACAGAGCCGGTCCAGGCTCAGGCAAGATTGCAACACTGGGGTTGGGATCCACCCACATGCCTGGACCTGCATCTGGCTCAGCCTCTCAGTGAGCCACTGAGAGCCTGAGCTGGCTGCTCATACCCCCTCCACAGCCCAGAGCTCCAGTGAACGAGGAGGGGGCAGAGCAGAGAACGGGGACTGACAGTTAGCAGCTCTCTGCTTGGGGAGCTGCAAGATCCAATGTTAGTGGGGGACCGAGGCTGCATCCACCTAGGTAAGTATAAATCTGCAAAAACCCAAAACCCCATATTTCTCTTTTAAGAACCTGTAGATTATGTGACCACTGTGATTGGGAGCCGGTCCGGGACCCTGATCATTAGTAGAGACCAAGAGACTTTGACAGCTCGGTTGTTGTGCTGGTGGTGGGCAATGAGTGCACTTTCAGTAGAGAAAGCTCTGCCACCCAGTGACGCACACATGTGGCGTGTGATCATTAAAGTCCACCCGCTTTGCCACCACACATATGCATTATGTTGGCGAGGAGAGGTTAGGGACTATTCAATGTCATTCTGCGCATCAATGACTCATTCAGACCTACAGTGTGTAAACAGCGCCACTGATCACACATTGTTGAAACTGACAAGTCGGCAAGAAGCAGCAGCTGCTGCCACTTGGGTCCCATTATGCTGCCCACTGTACGCATGTAAATGTTAGCGTAAACGTTTACAGGCATACAATGTAAAACACAGCCAAAATTATGGCCATGAACACAGCTGTGGGACTGGTTCCATAGACTAATATACAGCTAATATACAGATATATGGAAATCTACATGCTTTACAAAGTATATATTCCGTATAGTACTGTGCAAAAGTTTTAGGCAGGTGTGAGGAAATGCTGTAAAGTAAGAATGCTTTTAAAAAATATATTTTTATTTTTAATTTTTTTTTTTATTGTTTATTTTAATCAATTTACAAAATGCAAAGTGAACAAACAGAAGAAAAATCAAAATCACATCAATATTTGGTGTGACTATCCTTTGGCTTAAAACCTGCATCAATTTTTCTAGGTACACTTGCACGCAGTTTTTGAAGGAACTCTGCAGGTTGGTTGTTCCAAACATCATGGAGAACTGACCACAGATCTTCTGTGGATGTAGGCTGCCTCATCCTTCTTTCTCTTCATGTAATCACAGAGAGATTCCATGATGTTGAGATCAGGGCTCTGTGGAAGCAGAAGCATCACTTCCAGGACTCCTTTATTACACTGAAGTTAGTTCCTAATGACATTAGACATGTGCGATTCGTTTCGCACGAATCGCAAACTCGTACGAATTTCCCAAAATTCGTACGTTCGTGAGGATCCGAAATACGAATTGCCGTGCGTCTGAATTCTGTGCGGAATACAAACTTTTGTTTACGAATTCCGGATTTCGGATCAGTTGTCATTGAATCGACGGCGACTGACTTCTGTAATAGAAGTCAATGTAAGTTGCCTGAAGACATTAGTGAAGGACTTTCCTCCTCTCTGGGCAGGCTGCCAAGAAAAGATCAAAGTGATACAATGTTTCCTCTTCAATGGGCTGAACTCCATGTGTAGAAGTTCTCAGTTTAACCATTTAAAGACTAAATCTTTTCTGACACTTGTTGCTTACAAGTAAAAATCCAGTATTTTCTGCTAGAAAATCACTCAGAAGCCCCAAAAATTATATATATTTTTTAGCAGAGACCCTAGGGAATAAAATAGCGGTTGTTGCAATATTTTATGTGCCGCGGTATTTGCGCAGAGGTCTTTCAAACGCAAGTTAGCCCTTTTTTTTCGGTCGACCTCTAGAGAGCACTGACATTAGCAGCGTGACATACAGCAATGACACCAGCACCGTGATAGAGAGCACTGACATCAGCAGCGTGACTATCGCGGTGCAGGTGTCAGTGCTCTATATCACGGTGCTGGTGATCATCTCCTGCACCCTCTTCTTTGCCTACCCTCACCTTCCCTCGCCTCCATTGTCTCAAGATTCCTGAATTTTCAGAATTTCACATATAAAAAAAGAATGCTTGTAGTTGTCGAACCCAGATTCACCTCATACATGTGTTATGTCATTGGCCATGTGGTGGGACTATGCGTGCACAGCTAGTAATTATTTTGTGGCTGCAAATATGACCTGTAGGTTTGTAAAGTTCACCATCCCTGTGATGTGCTGACTTCCTCCTGGGGCTGCTTATTATGAGGGGCTCCCACCATCCCTGTGCTATGCTGACTTCCTCCTGGGGCTGCTTACGGTGCAGGTGTCAGTGCTGTATATCACGGTGCTGGTGTCAGTGCTGTATATCACGGTGCTGGTGTCAGTGCTTTATGTCACGCTGCTGATGTCAGTGCTCTCTATCACGGTGCTGGTGTCAGATCACTCTATCACGGTGCAGGTGTCATTGCTGTATGTCACGCTGCTGATGTCAGTGCTCTCTATCATGGTGCTGGTGTCAGATCACTCTATCACGGTGCAGGTGTCATTGCTGTATGTCACGCTGCTAATGTCAGTGCTGTCTAGAGGTCGACCCAAAAAAAAAGGGCTAACTTGCGTTTTAAAGACCTCTGCGCAAATACCGCGTCACATAAAATATTGCAACAACCGCTATTTTATTCCCTAGGGTCTCTGCTAAAAAATATATATAATTTTTGGGGCTTCTGAGTCATTTTCTAGCAGAAAATACTGGATTTTTACTTGTAAGCAATAAGTGTCAGAAAAGATTTAGTCTTTAAATGGTTAAACTGAGAACTTCTACACATGGAGTTCAGCCCATTGAAGAAGAAACATTGTATCACTTTGATCTTTTCTTGGCATCCTGCCCAGAGAGGAGATAAGTCCTTCACTGATGTCTTCAGGCAACTTACATTGACTTCTATTACAGAAGTCTTTTGCAAGTCATAATAAGCATAATGAGCAATGTTTTTGCCTTTAAATTCATCGTAAAGAACGTTCGTACACATTAACGAACCTAACGACAATTCGTATTTCGTACGAAACAGAACAGAATTTCGGACACAAAATACGAAGTACAAATTAATTTTATTACGATTCAAAACGGAACAGAACTAAACAAATTTTTTGACGGCGCCCATGTCTAAATGACATTGGCTGCATGTTTGGAGTCATTGTCCTGTTGCAGAATAAATTTGGGCCAATCACACGCCTCCCTTGTGGGATGCCATGATGGATAAGCATCTGCCCTTATTTCTCAGCACTGAGAACACCATTGATCGGGCAGCATTGAGGACCATAGATGCAGACCATAGACGCAGTGGTTGGCCAATGCACCTAATGCAGCAGATGAAAGACACATCTTTCTTACCATACTTCCCTTTAACATCAGAAAAAGTCCAGTAGTGCCATAAGCACAGAAATGGTGGAAACCAGTGGGACCCAGGTACACCTATCTACTGTCTGGAGAAGTCTGGCCAGAAGTGGTGTTCATGGAAGAAATGGGACCCAAAAGCTAACCTCCAACATGGAAACAATGTAACTCGACTATGCATGAAACCATAGGAAATGGAGTGCTAAAAAATGGCATCATGTTCTCTGGAATGATGAGACAAAATCTAAAATGTTTGGCCATAGCAGGAGGCATTTTGTTGGCTGGCAAGCGATACAATAATGAGTGTTTGCAGGCAACAGGGAAGCATGGTGAAGGTTCCTTGCAAGTGTGGGTTTGCATTTCTGCAAATGGAGTTGGAGATTTGGCCATAAACAGTGGTGTCTTAATGCTGAGAAATACAGGCAGGATACTCGACTATTATGTCATATCATCAGGGAGGCATGTGATTGGCCCCAAATGTAATCTGCATCCAACGTCATTAATAGCTATCTTCAGCGTAAAGAAGAACAAGTAGTTCGTGGAAGTGATGATTTGGCCCCCACAGAGCCCTGATCTCAACATCATCAAGTTTGTCTGGGATTACATGAAGAGACATAAGGATTTGAGGAAGTCTACATCCACAAAAGAACTGTCGTTAGTTCTCCAACATGCCTACCTCCCGAGTTCCTTCAAAAACTGTGTGCAAGTGTACCTAGAAGAATAATTGCTGTTTTTAAGGCAAAGGGGGTCACACAAAATATTGGTTTGATTTGGATTTCTCTTTTCTTCAGTTAGTTTTCATGTTGTTGATGGATACTAATAAACTAATTACACTTCTATGTCTGAAAGCGTTCCTATGATAGATATCTAAAATATTAACTTAATCATAAAGGAAATGACAGTGTTTTGTAGATATGTATCATGATCAGGACAAAAAAATACATTTATTTGAAATCAGGTAAATATGAAAAGCCAGAACCTCCCACCATTGTTGTTCAGTTGTTTAATCATGTCCGAGTCTCCGTGACCTCATGGACCATAGCGCGCCAGGCTTTTCTGTCCTCCACTGCCTCCTGGAGCTTGCTTAACTTCATGTTCATTGTTTCTATGATGCTAACTATCCATGTTGTTTTCTGTAGTCCTTGTCTCTTACATCGTTCCATGTTTCCTAGCATCAGGGTCTTTTCCAATAAGTCCTCTCTTTACATTAGGTGGGCAAAGTATTTCAGTTTAAGCTTCAGGATCTGTCCTTCCAGTGAATATTCAGGGTTGATCTCTTTCAAGATTGACTGGTTTGATCTTCGTGCAGTCAAAGGGACTTTGAAGAGTCTTCTCCAGCACCATAGTTCAAAAGCATAAATTCTTCGGTGTTCAGCCTTCCTTATGGCCTAACTTTCACAGCCATAGGTTACTACTGGCAATACAATAGCTTTGACTATACGGAACTTTGTCAGTAGGGTGATGTATCTGCTTTTTATAATGTTGTCTAGGTTTGCCATTGCTTTTCTCCCAAGAAGCAAGAGTCTCTTAATTTCATGGCTACAGTAATCATCTGCCATGATTTTGGAGCCTAGGAAGATAAAATCTGTCACTGTTTTTATTTATTCTCCTTCTATTTGCCAAGGAGTGATGGGACCTGTTGCCATGATCTTAGTTTTATTAATGTTCAAATTCAGGCCAGCTATTACACTCTTCTCTTTCACCTTCATTAAGAGACTTTTTAGTTCTTCTTCACTTTCTGCCATTAGTGTGGTATTGTCTCCCATAATACAGTGTTGTAAAAATCCCATCAGTTCTAACCCCCCTCTACATCCAGACATCTACAATTGGAGGGTGTATACATAATTCCTTATGGTCTACGCACCCTGGTTTGACAACCAGTGCACACAGCGACAAATCTGCAACAAAATTACTCCAACCTCCTGTTGGGGACTTTCAGAACCGGGTGGCTGGGGGATTCCCTGCGGAGCTCCGGGAACACATAATGACACCAGACACAAGATGAGGTCAAAACATGTTCAGTTTATTCCGGAAAAATCCCAAGCTATTCACAGTTAAAACGATGGGAAGTAGACCATTAACCAGAGTTAAAGTCATACGATGCATTCCAACAAAGTCAAAATTTTCTGGAAGGAAACTACTGGTTAGGCTTGTACATGCAAACACAATCTCATGGCTATGAACCATGCAAAGTTAGATGAAAAAAAAAAAGAAATATTTACAGCATAAAAACATAATTAACCCTTCATGTCCCACTATACTACCCACAGAATTTACTTCTAAACCTATGACCTTAAAAATACTCGGGGCCCAATGAGCAGCTCCTAAAGTGATGTTTAGTGACAAGCTGATGCTACAGAACAATGACACTTATAAGTACTCAGTACATTACTATTCCACCTACACTTCTTGCACTTTGTAACCCCTTAGATACCTTTGACACTGATGCACCTAAAAGCATGGTATGCTTTTTTTTAAAGATCCATATCGCATTTTTAAAGTGCCTTTAATGCATTATTGATGCACTTTATGGTTTCTTCACTCTGAACATGCAATCTGTGAAACAAGAACATGTGACTTGTTCACCAAAAACGCATTTTTAATGCATACCCATTCATTTACAATGGAAGGTGTGTTTTTGGTGTGCTTTTGAAAGCACAGTGAACACGAACACAGTGAACTTTTCAAAACACAGCACAGTAATGTGAATAGTTGCATAGGATTTAAAGGGAAATCATTTTCATATGCTGGAAATGTGTGTTTTAGTGCAGAAAATGTTAATTAGCATGAAAGGGCCCTTACCCCTTGTTCAAAGCTATGCACCAAGGGAACATGCACGAAACTGGGTGCATTCCCACACAGCACAAATGTGCATTCCTTCCATGCGTGTTGTGGTGCCCTTCATTCTTAAATGCTACCTCAACGCACCTCGCTAACAGGGCCGCTGTTAGAAATCATGGGGCCCCGTACAGCCTACCCGACTGGGCCCCCTTTAACCCCGCCCTCGACCCCATCCTAGGCTCCTCACCTGACCCAACCTCTGCAGATTTGTCACCGTTTACATATGCACACGTGTTCATTATTGTGCATGGATACAGGGGGACAGAGGCAGTTTAATAATGTTTTCAATTTTATTTTATTACAAAAAAAATGTACACTGTATCTTTAATTTCCTTTTGTATCTCTTTTATGAGCAACATCCCTTCTGATAGCATAGGGCAGTGACAGGTCATCCTTTTGGAGAGGTCTGGAGTCTATTAGACCCCAAATCTCTCCTCTGGCCTCCAAAGCAGTTGATCAAACAAAGATCGATTTGATCAGATGTTTGTTTAAGCCAGTAATGGCTTGCTTATATGAGACCATGTAAGTAGGAAGCACATCATCAGCTCCTCTCACTGTGTCCCAGGAACTGGATGTTGCTGCCCACATCCTTAATGGGACCCCTGATTGAACGGGAGAGCAACGGTGGTGAAACCCCCTTCCACTGCCTGCAAAAGTAATCCAGGGGCTTCTTAGCCACTAAGATTACTTTTACTTTGTGTAGACTTGTTGGGGCTAAAAAAATAATATCCTGATCATTGCTGCTGCAGCCATGACCAAGATATCACCCTTCCAATCCAGCAATGTACCAGTATATTGCTGGACAGAAAGTGGTTAAAGGGGGGTGATTGGGAGGCACATGTTTACTGCCCCCCCCCCCCCCCCAAGGAAAGTGTAAAGTAGCATCATGATGATTATCAGAATTATGTAAATTACAGAGGTAGCACAGTCAGCATGTGCTCTGTCATGGATCTGTCAGTGTCACATGGCTTTTGGGTGCTGACTTTGTTAACTGTGTGTTACAAACTTTAACCCTGCAATAGCATACAGCAATAACAAAGTAAGCACCAAACAGCAATATGACACACTGACAGATCCATGACAGAGCACATGCTGACTGTGCTGCCTGCATGAGGATCATAATGCTGATAATCATGACCTGCTATGCTGTGTGTCAGTGTGTAAGCCTACCTACGTGAGACAGTGAGGATTCTATCTGCTGTTCTCCACTCACTCTGCAGTGCAGGTCCAGCCATGCTGTCCTCCAGGTTCTTGCTCCCTCTCATCCACTGAGCCGCCTGTCGCCTCACCTCCGTCTCAGCAGTCGGCATGGGAGGCGGAGCTAAGTGGAGCCTTGTATTATCTCTCCGCCAGGGAAGGCAGTGGCAGCCGGATCTATTTAACTAGCAGAGCAATATATGGTGAAGCTTTATGTACATGCGCCCGAAAAAGGAGAAATAGTCCAAGCGCTGTGCTCACCCTCTGTGCCCCTCTGTAGAACAGATGGGGCCCAGCAAAATGTAAATACAACCCCCCCTCTTTCTCTAAGCAAGTATTAGTGGGGGAGAACTTAGTTTAGAAAGCTCTAGTTTTTAATTTGCAGAAATTAACTATAAAGCTGACCGGGCCCCCCTGTGGAGCTGATGGGGGCGGGCCCAGTACAACAGGGCTGGCTGTACTGGCCTATCAGCGGCCCTGCTCGCTAATGCATGTGCATTGAAAGTGCAACAAAGCAAGCAGGATTTTTTTTGTTTACACACAGTACCTAAAATGCATAGGTGTAAATGGGGCCTAACACATATAAAACGTTCATACACGCATGTGCACTAATGCAAATGCACGGATGTGAACTCAGACTTTGGATAGGTTTACCCCTTTGTGATTCTGTTTTGATGAGTTTTTAATATATGCGTTGATGTGTGATTTAAATATATGTATTGACGGGCATTTTTAATGCAGTTTCATGTCAACCAATGGAAAACTATTTCATGTTTCTTACCATGGACTGAAAACATATGCAACATGCATCATAGATGTGTTTTCATTCATTGACTTCAAGTTCAAAGGGCCTCACAATGCATCAAAATGGACAAAAACAGACCTGAGCTAATTTCAAAAATATGCTGCAATGCAGCTCACAGACATAACAGACCTTATCTATAACATTGTCCTTGGAGAGACATGCATTTTTGCCTGTTCTGAAATGCACTTTAAAATGCTAATAGGGCCTAAGAGGCAAGAGATGAATATGAGATGAGGCAAAGAATCACTGCTTTAAAGTATAACCAAAGGCTAAACTTTCCTTTTTTTTTGTTTTGGATAGAGTGGAGAGGTATTAGAACCCCGTCAGGTTTTTGTTGCTGTCTGTGTCCCCGTTAGGGAGATTCACCCTCTCTATTTGGTTCCTGTTTAACATTATCATTGAAAGTGAATGCAAAAGAAAATCCCAAATTTTAGCTCTAGCCTTTGGGAACACCTTGACGTCCCCTTCCCTAGCCTTCTGTCAGTCCTCCCCCCGTCTCTCTCTCCCCTGTTCCTGGGGTCTCTTCTTCACCCTTTTTTTGTCCTCACTTTTAGAACATCTTTTCCTACTTTTTTCTCTATTTTTCCTTTTTCCCTTTCCCCTACCTAATTCCAGAGTCATACAACCCTCTTCTATGACATACAATCACCACCTGTCATGTTAAGACTAGCTTGTTGACACCAGCCCTAAGATAGAGAACACTAACACCAGCACCGAGATAGAGAGCACTGACACCAGCACCGAGATAGAGAGCACTGACACCAGCACCGAGATAGAGGGCACCGACACCAGCACCGAGATAGAGGGCACCGACACCAGCACCGAGATAGAGAGCACTGACACCAGCACCGAGATAGAGGACACCGACACCAGCACCGAGATAGAGGACACCGACACCAGCACCAAGATAGAGGACACCGACACCAGCACCGAGATAGAGGACACCGACACCAGCACCGCGATAGAGGACACCGACACCAGCACCGAGATAGAGGACACCAACACCAGCACCGAGATAGAGGATACTGACACCAGCACCGAGATAGAGGACACTGACACCAGCACCGAGATAGAGAGCACTAACACCAGCATCAAGATAGAGGGCACTGACACCAGCATAGAGATAGAGGACACTGGCACCAGCACTGATATAGAGAGCATTGACACCAGCACTGAGATAGAGAGCACTGACCCCAGCACTGAGATAAGGGAGCACTGACACCAGCACCGAGATAGAGGACACTGACACCAGCACTGAGATAAGGGAGCACTGACACCAGCACTGAGATAAAGGAGCACTGACACTAGTACTGAAATAAGGGAGCACTGACACCAGCACTTTAAAGCTCTTATTATATGTAATTTATACAGTTATTTTTTTTTTATCGCTTGAATTATTTTTCCCATTATGGGTGTGTTTAGGCCTCATGTCTAGGTTTTGCCTAATGCCTCACAAAACTTAGAGCCGCCTCTGGGACCCGGTGAGGCTGAGAAATGTAAGTTTAGTGTTAAACCTCCCTCCAGCCGTGTCCCGACACACGCAGCCGCATACAGCAGAGAGCAGTGTGGTCTGGAGCAGAGTGGCGGGGCAGAACACTCGAACGCGTCTGTGAAGGGACATTGTTTTCAGCACACGAGGAGGAGTTTGGACAGGAGGTAGGAAGGGAGAGGGAGACTGTCGTCTGTTTTGCTATTTTTGTGAAGAAAATGTTTGCTATATTTTTTCATTAGGATAATTTTCGGGGGGAAAAAGAGAGGGAGCAATGCCAGGTTCAAGGGTACAGAATTCTGAGGCTTCTTTAGAGAGATTTAACATCACTTTCTGCCCTGCTGAAAAAATGTTTACAGACAGGAAGTGCAGGTAACATAGTGAATGGAGCCTGGATTGACGTACAAACCTAACTGAAGTCCTTATCCTTCTCTAATCTATGCAAAACTTGAAAAAAACTTTTTTGACTTTACTAACCCTAAATTGTACTGAATGTAACCTGTAGATTTTATTGGCAGCATTTTTGTTTTGTTGTTTGAAATTAATATAAGCTGTTGCCTGGGTGTGTGGTAATCTGTTGTTCAATGGCATTAGTTCATTTTTTTGTGGGGTGGCTGTTTGAAGGGGGGGGGGGGGGCATACAACATTATGGGGTCCTGTGATTTCTAGTTACGCCCCTGTCTGATATATATATATATATATATATATATATATATATATATATATATATATGTTGTGAATGGGAACACAGTTTGGTATGTATTTCTAGAGATTTTTTTTTCTTGGGACAGTGCATGTGATCAGCACAGGGCCAATCAGCACTGTCCAGATATAAGAGTCAGTGTGGAATGAAAACTTCTCCTACAAGCTTTAACCATACACTAATAGAAGTCATAAGACTGCTCTAAACTGCTGATTAGAAAAGGTATTTAGCCCTTTGTTTTTACTAAAACTAATAAATTTCCATGTTCTGTGTACTGTGGGAGACCAGATATAGTAAATGCAGGCTCCTGGGTTTAGTAACACGTTAAACCTTCACTAATGTCCCACAACTGCATGCATTGCACACTGTTGTGGGAAGGTTGTGGGGCACCCCCATTTAGTAGAATGGGTCCTGTTCAGAAAGCAGTACTGCCTGCTAAACATGACAGCAGGGATAACATTTGGCACATTGGGATGCAAAGCACTGCTACCTCGGCATATGTACTCATCCCTGTGCTTCTTGGGGTGGGGGGTATAAATGAAGTTCAGCCACGTATCCCCCCCCCCCCCCAACACAAATGTAGACAAGACCTTAGTTTCATGCATTGCAGTGCAATTTACTATGCGTTATCACAACACGCAGCTCCACCTGGATCCATAAACAGTCAAATGTAATTTTTTACAGTGCATCTGATTTGTGAAGCACTTAATATTTGAGCATTTGTTTTCTAACTGGCGCCATAAAACATTACACACACCTCCTTTCTGCAGTAGTTGCCAGTACCTATTATAAGTAACAGAATAATCTACAAATAAACCTCAAATTATATATGACCGTTGACCTAATTTGCAGTACATTTGCATTAAATAAATGTTAATTAGATTCAGAATTATTTCTATTTATGTTTTCCATTAATCTTGAGTAAAATCTGCAATCATCGATCTTCAAAAAAGCGAGGACTTTCATTTTCGCACATTTGCATGCCGTACACTAACTTGATTGCGATCTTCTATTTAGTGAACCACCATAGATTTTAATGTTGTGTTGTCTCCTAATGTACAAATTAGCCTCAAAACTGTACCATTTGCTTGACTTGATTTTACAAGCATTCTACTCTAGGGGTTTTGGCTTGGGGAAGGCTGAGCACATAAAGCACAATGTAATGTAAATGAAAAAATATTATTTGCCCCAGAGTTCCATTAATGTCTGCTTCTGGTAGGCCGTTAGCTTTAGAGAGAACTGGCAAGAGTGTGCGCATTTGTTAAATGGTTCAGACATAAACTGAAGAAAACACATTTTTACTATGAGAAATCGCAGTACATTTCTCTGTTAATAGATAGACTGAAATGTAGTTAAAAGGCTAAATAACTTAGAACTCCGGCCAATTTTTGGGGGAGCGGTTAGAATCTCTGTTGGGATTTTATTGCTCTCTTTTTCCCTGCTGGCAGAATTCACCCTATTTCTCACAATAACCAATGTCATTGGGACTTAAAGTGTTACTAAACCCAATAATATGAAAATAGTTCATCTACCCCCCCCCCCCCCCCCCCCACGGTGCCCACAGCTATACCCTTTTGGCTGATCTGTATACCACGGTCAGTGATAAACTGCACAGTTTCCCCAGTGCTAAGAGTTTAGGTAGGAGGAGATTTCCACGGCAGCCTGTATACACGCCCACATGTGTGATGTTAATATCACATGATCTGGCTAGCTCTGAGAACAAGTAATTACTCTCTCCAGCATAAAAGGCACAACTGAGCATGTGCAAGTTGGCTACTCTGCCTGTGTTAGCTGACTTTCTCCAGATAGACAGTGCAGGGAGGTGAGGATCTGTGCATACATACATTAGCCTGATGTAACGGAAGCCTGCGTTACATCAGAGGGGGGGCGGGGTCACCCAAACATCATTGGGGAAGCCAGGCTTTCCCACTTGTGTCAGAGGGGGGTGGGGTCAGGTGACGGGTGGCCCCACCCTCCTCATATAAGAAATGTCAGGCTGCTGGGATCCCCGCAGTGTCTCCGCCAGTGGAGACAGAGGATGGATGGACTGCGCTGTGCTGGAGGGAGAGATCACCCGTCGCTGGATCAGATCAGCCATCGTTGCCCCCCGGAGAGATGATCATCCGTCGCTGGATAGCAAGAGTGGATTACCACCGCTGGAATCTTTTTAAAATGTTTTCTTTATTTTCAATGGTGTGTGTGTCTTTTTTAAAATTCTTTTACACTTTATTTGTGAAATGGTAGGGGTACCTTTTATACCCCCTTACCATTTCAAACTGGGATCTGGGGGTCCCCTCTTTAAAGGGGACTTCCAGATTCTGATAAGCCCCCCGCCCGCAGACCCCCACAACCACAGGCCATGGTTGTGGGGATGAGGCCCTTGTCCTCATCAATATGGGGACAAGGTGCTTTGAGGGGTCACAGACCCCCAAAGCATCCTCCCAATGTTGAGGGTATGTGGCCTGGTAGGGTTCAGGAGGGGGGCGCTCTCTCGTCCCCCCTCTTTTCCTGTGGCCTGCGAGGTTGCGTGCTCGGATAAAGGGTCTGGTATGGATTTTTAGGGGGAACTCCACGCCATTTTTATTTTAAATTTGGCGTGGAGTTCCCCTTAAAATCCATACCATTTGGGGGAACCCCACGCTTTTTTTTAATCAATGACTGTTCTCTGTATTATGGGGAGCCGACAATTCATTATAGCCGCGAGTGATTTTAAATTACTTTTTTCCTGCAGAAAGGACACTTTGTGCAGGGACAGTTCTAAGCATGGGAAACATGCGCCCCTTTACAGGTATGCTATAGACACCCCCCAGGTACGAAATTTAAAGGAATATTACACTTTTATTGTTTCACTTTAAAGCATTATTAAAATCACTGCTCCCGAAAAAACATCTGTATTTAAAACTTTTTTTTGCATTGATACATGTCCCCTGGGGCAGGACCCAGGTCCCCAAACACTTTTTAGGACAATAACTAGCATATTAGCCTTTAAAATTAGCATTTTAGATTTTGAATGTTCGAGTCCCATAGACTTTAATAGGGTTCTAACGTTCACACGAAGTTTAGGTCTGTTCGCAGGTTCTGGTGTGAACCGAACCGGGTGGTGAGCTCACCCAGGATGTTTGTTTGGAGCCATGGAATCTAACTCCTGGACCCAGCAAAGACCTTGCCATTGTGGGTGTCAAATCCCCTGACGCGAGTCACACCGGGGGGCCAAAGTGACCCAGAAGAGGAAGAAAGTATTCGGGAGCCTCTTGTTTGCATAAGTATTCTTGGAATCTGACTTCAAATCTGTATACATGTCGAGTGTTTAGATGCCCAAACAAAACACCCACTCCACACATTAGCAAAGTATGTAGTGCCTTAACATTAGCATGGAGAAGGAAGAGGTGGAAGGAGCTGACAGTGTTGCTAGGTCCCTGAGTTTTGGAGACCCAGGCACCAGGGCCAAGATTAAAAAGTAATTGCAGTGTGTACATTCTTAGTAGTGTAGGTGTTTGAAGGGCAAGCAGATTGCAAGCAACAATAGACTGGGTATGTTCGTATTTACAAAATTTGACTAGTAACTTGACCATTAACTCACTATGTAGGGCCTCAGCCACTTGACCAACATTTCCTTAATACTTGTTACTCTTCTTACTAGGCCATTTTGGGAGGGCAATCCCGCATGGGCATATTCTAGAGCCATCATCACACCCACAGATGGCTGAGCTGCAGCCTCTTCAGCTGGGCCTGCCACTGCAGGGTCCACATCAGTTGGCACTGAGGTAGGGTATCTGCTAGCATTCCTCCTTAAAAAATTATGGAGTATATAGCAGCACAGTACCACATGGTTTATTTACTACAGTGCCAGGTTAATTGGTGTTAAAAACAGCCTGAACTGACTGGAGAGGATGCCAAATGTGTTTTCAACCACTCTTCTGACATGAGAGAGTCTGTAATTAAATATTCTCTGCTCTGGGATTAGGTTCCTCATAGGAAACGACTTCATAAGATGTTCCCCCAGGGCAAATGCCTCATCTGCAACAAAAACTAATTTGAGGCCCTCAACATTCTTCTGAGCAGGTGGCAAGTTTAAGGTGCCATTCTGGAGCCGCTGGTAGAATTCTATTTGCATAATGACTCCTCCATCAGAGTTGTGGCCATTCTTCTCAACATCAAGATACAAAAACTCATTTGTGGCAGAGACTACAGCTAGCAGTATTATGCTGCAAATGCCCTTATAATTGAAATAATATGAGCCACAGTTGGGTGGTGGGACAATTCAGACCTGTTTTCCATCAATAGCACCACCACAGTTGGAAAAATCCCACTAATGATGGAACTGGGCTGCACCATCCTGCCATTGCTGTGGGTTGGAAGGAAACTGTGGATTAAAAAAAGAAAAAAGAAATTACTACTTCTGCACTTAACATTGCAAGCAGAGCTGACACAAGCACGCTTGGCCAACATAAAGGATAAGCATAAGGATAAAACTTAAATGACTATTTAAAGACCAACGTGTAAGGTCAACTTATCTGATTCCTCGCCCCCTCTGGTGGCCCATTCTACAAATTTTATGATGGGGGGTAATGGGTAGATGTTTTGGACAAGTAACCCTCTCCACTTCAATGAGAGCTGTTAGCATAAATAATTTGTGATACTTTGGCCAGCCCCTCCCTTACACTATTGGCAGCCCAGTGGACAGGTAAGAAGTGTCAATCTAAAAATAGGGATACACACTGTCCACATTGCAGCACATTTGGACATTCTAAAATAAACTATCAATATAATAGGAGACCAAAACTTTCTATGTTACAATTTAAAGGTAATCAGGCAGGCCCTTGCACTACATGGTTTGGTGAATTAATTCAGAAATATGAACACAAAAGAGGGATAGCGTGTATGGGTTTTGTAAAGTCAGCAGAAACAGTATTTGTATCTGTTAATTTAGCATTTTTGGGGGGAGGGAGGGTTCAAAATAAGTTTGTGACACAATAAATGGCCTCCTGCACTCTGCCTGAATTTGAGGACAACAAGAAAATTTGGACACATTTTAGGGGTTGTTTAGGGTAAGCCCAAAAATGTAGCTGACAAAAAACATTGTTAAGTTACTAAACTAAGTGTGTATGGGCCCAGGATAGCATGCTGGGGAGGTTAGTGAAGGAAAATATGCATAGAGGACAAATAGAACATTCATAGCATATTTCAATATTGTTAATTATGGAATCAACAAATTAATACAAAACATTAGGATACATTAACACATAGAATGTGACCTTAAAAGCTTACCAGAATATAGTTCTTCTGCAGGACTTGAATAATGGCTGAGAAGGTGTCTAGAATAATGAGTCCCAGAGCCTGGGGGGGAGATCCCAGTGGTAAACTTGAGGTCCTGGAGAGTTCTTAGTGTCGCCACTAGGTGGCTATGAGCCTTTGCTCAGGAGTAATGGCAAGCCTCATGCATGTGTCCTGCTTGTTAATATAGGGGGTCACCAATGCCAAAAGTTGGGGAAAGCAAGGGTCCGTCATCCGGAGATAATTCCGAAAATCATCTAGATTATTCTCTTGAAGCTCCCGCAGCAAGGGCATATGACATAATTGGTCACGATTAAGCAAACAATTTTTGGTCCAAGAACTCCTCCTCCTGTTCCTGGACTGGACTTGGTTCAAAGCAATAACTCCAAGCCCAATAATAGCACGTTCTATCTACTGATTCTGCAACATGTCTGGTTGACGAACGTCTATTTAGAAACGAACTAAAAAGCACAAACGGAAAAGCAAGAATCAACAATCACCAAACTTCTACTAACATACAATTACCAGAAAGAGCCCAAAGGGTGATGCCTGACAATTGAACTTCCTCTATTGTCTTGTAGTGCATCTAGTACGTCACTACATTCGTGTTTGTTGGCCGACAATTGTGTACCGTTAGTATGCAAGACATGTTCCTGGCACATGCCCTTCAGACAAAAATCTGACACTCTGTTGGCCAACAATCCTACCATGTGTGCAAAGTTTTAGATAAAAAAACAAACAAAATCAAACTCTTCTTCGGCCCCTACCATAAGAATATTTACAAAGTCTACCTCTCCTGCAGGTAGCGACAGCTATCTTTGCTCTCTTGTAAAGAGAGAACAAGAAAACACATGAAACAGAACCACTGAAGCATGCAAAAAACGAAATAAACACAGGTTTGCTCTGAAAATTACCCTTAAGACAAAGAAATCTTCACTGCTAAAAATAAACCCAAATATTATCTCAGATAAATACTTATATCTAGCTTGCTTTATTGGATAAATGATGCTTGCTTACAAGCAAATAGCAATATATAATAGTAAATGCAGGGGTCAAGTCCTGGGGAAAAAAGTGTGGGAACTCCCACCCAAGATCCTCTCCCCCACCAAAAAAAATTAAAAATGATACGCTCATATGCACAAATGCTTCAAAAGTGGTATTTTTCATCCAATTTTTGTATTTTGTGTATGAAGTTTACTGTTAGTACATAAAAAAAAACAATCCTCAATAAACATAAATACGGTAATTCTCTCAATAATCTGCATTCATTCCATTGTGCTTCCATGCAAATGTGAACATAATGTTCCGATCTTTATTGGGGAATTTTATTTTGTATATAGAGTGTTTATGTGGTGAGTTTACACTTTTCATTGAACAGAGTTTGGATAACACAGGATTAAACGGAAAGGTCATAAATGAACTGAACATTATCTGGACAGAATGCTTGGGGAGTGATGTGTTCCTGCTTAGGAGATGTATGTTAGCTTGGGGGGCTGCAAACTCTGCTGGGCTCCAACACACACTCGCTGCTATTCCAACCCTTCACATATTTCCACATAAACTTCCCTCCTGGCATTAAACTTTGCCAGGTATTGTGCTCAGCTTACCACCCCAAACTGATGTTCCTTCCTCAACTCACCTCTCTCCCTGCATGTCCTGTGAGCAGAATAGCTGTGCTCCTCCTCTGGGTTCTCTCATCATATGGCACTGAAGATAGAGGAGGGGGGGATTCAGTGGGACACACAGAGCAAGTATGCAGGAGACTGGGGGGGGGGGGGGATGAGGAGACAGAAAATCAGGAGGGGCTGGCGGGGAGGAGCGCATCACGAGAGGTCTGACTAAATACAATCTCTTAGCAGCAGGGGCCTGATTTACCCGTCAGCTAGCTGTTATTGGCAGGTAGATCGAAGAGGAAGCTGTCATGGGGCCCCCTACTGGCAATGCCTGAATGGTCAGTCCACCCCTGGTGTGCGGCACTTACTATTGCGAGCTGTGTCGGCGGCTGCTGGTGTAGCACCTGCAACACAGCTCGCATACTTCAAAGTCTTCCAGGACATGGCTGCTAATGGGAACTGAGTTCCTGTTGTGGAAAAAGTACAGGAACTCCGTTCCCATGCGTTCCCGCAGGACTTGAGCCCTGAGTAAATGTCCCCGGTGATTGATTGTGGGGAGTGCAGACAAAGGACACAAGACACTTGTTAAGCCTGTGTTTGCAGCCACAGTGAGTTGAAGGAGAGCTTCCTCCACCACCTGGACAGCAGGAAAAGAAAGAGAGAAGTCCGGGCTTAGGGCAATCTTGTAGGGAAAAGAGTTGTCCATCAACATGGGCTGATGTGCAGGAGAGCCGCTTGCTGCACTGTTCACCACAGTATTGGAGAGAGAATCTGGGCTGCTCCATCTACATGGAGGTCACAGCTGCCAGAAAGCATCACCGGTTCTATGAGAGAACGTCTTTGTCAGGTCCTGACTTGCCACTGGCATCATCAATTATTTGAGTGATCACCATTTCCGGGTCCCAAGCATCATCAATTACAGATTCTAAAGACTGGGAATCATAATATACATAGGCTACTTGGTGGGGAGACCACAGATTTCCTGTCTGAGTCTTAAAGAGACAGTGTTACCCCCAACTGGATATAATTTGTACCACCTGTACTGTGGAATTCACTTTTACCTGCACACTCCCAAGGCAGGACCTTCAGTCCCCAATGGTTAAAATACACTGGCCAGTCAGAGGGCTTTGGAAAGACTGAAGGACCTTTAGCTCCCAGTACCATGCCTTTAGTTAGGACCCCATCAGATTCTGGGTTCAGGTGCAGAGACACTGGATTATCCTGTTATTTATGGTGTTGCACACATTCATTAACTGATATTGTTTATTATTATTGCTGTTCTGCTTTGTTGTCTGTTGGGAAAATGTTCCCAAATAAATCCTCCTTATTTAGCCTTGGTGTGTTAGGGGGTGTAGCATTGCCAGAAAGGTTGTTATCATCTGGAACGAGAGGATCCATACATCAGCAGCTCCTTCGGGGATAAGTGCTACATACATAAACATGATTAAAAACATTTAGAAGCACTACCTGGGTCATACAGGTTACTTCAGGTTATTTTCCTGGCAGTTGCAGCTGAAATTTTAGTTGGTCTACCTGACCGTGGTTTGGTTTCAACAGAACTCCTCATTTTCCACTACTTGATTAGCGTTTGAACACTGCTGATTGGCATTATCAATTCCTTGGGTATCTTTTTCTATCCCTTTCCTGTTTTATACAGTTCAACTACCTTTTCCCACAGATTCTTTGACAATTCTTTTGCTTTCCCTGTGACTCAGAATCCAAAAACATCAGTGCAGCACTGGATGAAAGATGCAAAGGTCTGTCAGGAGTCCAGAAACGCATTGACCTTTTATACACACACACTAATTACTGAAGCACACAAGGGAGGATGAATACCTTTAATAGCCATTCAAACCCCTTTGTGTCAACTTGTGTGCATGTTATCAGGCCAAAATCAGCAGGGTATGTAAACTTTTGATCAGGGTAATTTGGGTTGTTTCTGTTGCCATTATAATTTAAAAATAATAAATACAGTTGATTCATAATAAATGGCTTCAGCAAACACTAACCATAAGTGAAATAAGACATTTTTTGTGTTATCATTCATATTCTCTGAAAAATGGCCAAGAAATCATAAATTCTGCCAGTTTATGAGCACAACTGTATATGGCAGAATAGTTTCATACATGAATACGGAATGTTACCGAGCAAATGCAGGCAACTGGGACTTGATTTTTAACAGTCAAGCTGCAGACATTGTAGGAGGCCCAAATGTTTGGATGAGATAAGTAAAGACCTGTGGTGGGGGGACCCGGCTCTGTATGTCCAGGGTGCTAAGGAGAGGTGCAAGGTAGCTGAATTGTATTTTTACAGTGAACATAAACATTAAGACAACTTGATAGGTAAAGGCAGATCTAAATACATAAAAGTGTTAAAGTGGTTGTAAACCCTGTTACACCACTTTTACCTACAGGTAAACCTATAATAACAGTTTAAGAGATATTCACTGTATCCGCGTGTGCCGACATCATCGGCACATGCGCACTGAAGAAACGACCCATGCGTGGAATGACATAATCACGGCTCCAGCCAATCACAGCGCCGGAGCCCACGAACCCGGTAATAACCCTGGGAGACATGGAAGGAGGGCATGTAACCACTTCAGGAAGGTCGGACAATGGTAAACCTTTTCACCAGTTTAGAAGCCACAGGTGCTGGCAATGCATATAGCATGACATATGTAGGACTTAAGCCCAGTATCCCATAACCTCTCCCCATAACCAAATCCTCCCTCCAAACCCCACCTTAACAAACGACTTGACTAGGTTTGGAGTAAATGGCCTTATTTTATTAACAAAATATAACTTTAAATAAATCTTTAAATAACTATAAACTTCCAAACACTTGTAATGGGTCATGGGTAAGTAGAACAGCAAACGTACTGGTCACTGCAAACAACTTCCATAGAACTTTGAATTTTTGGCCTCCAGACGCAATCCCCTGACTCGGAGGCTGTACCAAACCTTTGCAGTGACCTACCACTTTTAACCCTTCCAGGTTAACCCCTCGTAACCTGGAAGTGCCATCAAACCACCTCCATCCCATGGATGGGTACAACATGTTTCATACCTGTACCTCTCTCTTCACCTCTTCTATCGACCCAAAAAACCTCCCCAAAACCTGGCTTACATATTTTTACCCCATTAAACACTAGAAACCAGGGCGGGTGGGTGGGGATCCCTTGCTCCTCTGCTCTGAGACTGTGTCACATCCCCCCTTGGCTTCCTGATCTCCGTCGGTGCCACGCCCCTAACTCCGCCTACTATCCTCTCTTAAAGTGCCGACCAAATGCTCTCTTAAAACTGTCATGCCGTCTCTCCGCCCATTGTCTGCTGCTGCTAGCTCCGGGACTCACTATAAATAGGGAGTATTTCTGGACAGCCGCACTCTGAAAAAATTACCTTTTATTCAAAAAAAACACAGGATCAAAAATACATGTCACAGCAGAGCGGACACACTGCATACAGTAGAGAGACATGTTGCTGGCATGCGGGGACCACTGCAACAGCTTCAATGTAAGGTAGTGTTTCATAATGAGCTAGTATACGATACATATTTTCTGAGTTTACAACCACTTTAAGTGACTACCATTTAGCAAGAGAGTTACCCCAAGTGACATTTCACTTTCACATGCCCCGACACATCTTATTTTTTCAAGTGTGGCTAACGATGTGCTGTTTCTGTCTAAGCCTTATTCACAGAAAATGATTATCACACTGCTGCTACCTTATGTCTATTTCATTAGAACTAGGAAAGCATAAACAGATGGAGACCGCAGTCTCTAGTCACCACATGTCCACATTTCAAAACCTCTGCAAATAGCGCCAGTCTGTGTCTAATAACAGCAGCTCCGTCTCTGACATGTTTCCCCACCTGATAACATGATAACAGAGGACATCGCTGTCCATTTGCACAATTAATCGCAGACAACACAAGCTGAGCGTGAAAAGCAATTAAAACAATTATATCTGAGCTAGTTGTCCCGCTTGCCCTTTTATAAAATGGCAGAGATGTGCGGCATCATTGTGGTGAAGACTTGATCACATGCTGGAGATGAATCTTTGAGAGAAGATTTATTAAAGGAACAACATCCACTATTAGTGTGTCACTATTAAAATATCCCTCTTGTCGCTAAGTTTTGGTGTTACCTAGTATGTTTATTTGCCACAAATGGCTTTTTTGATCTAAGAACCAGGATCTGGCCAGCTATAGCTATGGAAAGACATAGCTGATCAGATCCTGATCCTAAGGTCAATAAGTTATTGCTATACCTCTGTGTTTTTTGCCTAGCTGACATGATACCTCTCTCTCAGGGTCTGTCTGCTACTTGTGTGTAGAGGGAAATAGCGAGCCACCATTTCATCACATGCTGATGCTATGCTTTGTAAATGGCAAAAGCACGAGAGAAGGGGTAGAGGCCCACAACGCAAGGACTGGGGTCCATCATAGACACCTTCCTAAGCCCTTGTACACACGGTCGGAGAATCTGTCTTATCGGACCGTGTCATCAGATAATCCGACTGTGTGTGGTATGCATCGGACTGATTCTGTCCGAATCTCCGTCCGACCCAATTTTCCAACATGTTGGAAATATTTCCCGACCAACTGGGCCGGACGGACCTAATCCGATCATGTGTAGAGCATTTTCATCGGACCAAGTGCCACACATGCTCAGATCAAATTCCTACATCAAAGCTATTGGCTACTAGCCTAAATGTAGTCCCATCGTAACGAAATTACGTCATCACGTTCTGAAAGATCGGATTTTTCGCCAACTTGGCCCGACCGTGTGTATGCAACAGTTTCGGACACAATCCGTCGGACTAAATCCGACGGATTTGGTTGGCAAAATCTCCGACCGTGTGTACGTGGGCTAATGGGGAGCTGGAAGCTTAGCTTACACTTTTCTTTCTTGGAGTAGATCAATATATCCTAGAGGGCAATATTTAAGTAGGCAAAGATCTACTGTTTTGCACACCTGCCAAAGAATATCTAGGCCTAAAAAGTATAAAAATGAAGGTGTCTAGAGTTGGGCTTTAGTTACTACAGGTGCACTATGACCTCGCTGTTGTTGTTCTGACTCCAGCAGGAAACTTGTTAAAGTGGTAGTGATTTATACCTACAGGTAAGCTTATAATAAGGCTTACCTGTAGGAAAAGTGAATATCTCCTAAACGTGCACCAGGTCCTAAGCGTGCACAAGGTAAGTCTTTCATAATGTGCTAGTATGCAATGCATACTAGCACATTATTGCTTTACCTAAATTAATAGACTCCCATAGTTTGGCGTGTAAATTGCCATCATCCCTTACCAAATTAAAAAGAAAAACCTCACAATGGGATTTTTAAGGCGAATAAATATATAAGAAAAAAAAATATATATATATATATATATATATATATATATATATATATATATATATATATATATATATATATATATATATATAAAAAGTATCAGATTTTATTAATACACAAAAAATCATAAAATTCTTATGGAACAGACCACAAGAAGAACATATATACATGTATTTTGAATAATATTATACAATAATTGACAGACGTGGCATAATCCTACTACATTTATGAAACCATCCGGACAGATGACAAAAGATGGTAAGTAGTGGAAAATTCCAACGCGTTTCGAAAAAGTGCATAAAATATCATCTTCATCAGGGACTGTAACCACCTATGCCAAATAAATTGGTTTGGAGAAAGTATTCCCTCAACACCAAAGATCATCCTGGAAATTTTGTATAAGCCCTTGTACACACGGTCGGACATTCCGACAACCAAATCCATCGGATTTTGTTCGTCGGATTTTGTCCAACGGATTTTGTCCGAAACTGTTGTATATATATGGTCGGACGAAGTTGTCGGAAAATCCGATTGTTCAGAACGTGATGACGTTATTTCATTACGACGGGACTACTTTCAGGCTAGTAGCCAATAGCTTTGATGTAGGAATTTGATCTGAGCATGCGTGGCACTTTGTCCAATCGGAATTCTCTACAGATGATCGGAGTATGTCCGATCAGAGCATTTTGTCTGAAAATTTTACCAACAAGTTGGAAAACTTGGTTCGTCTGATTTTCCGATGCAAACAGTCCAATGGAGACCACACACAGTCGGAATATCCAACAAAACGGTCCGATCGGACACATTCCGTCAGAATCTCCGACCATGTGTACAAGGGCTAAGACTAACTTCACACAAAGAGGCCCTAGGGTATGAAACCCAACAAGGGCGTTCAAGAAGGACATCCCAAAAAATGGTCTCAGCCAATGAGTAGGGGAAGTGAACTGTAGTTTTAGCAAATCCCAAGACCAAAAAAGTAAATCGTATAGCTGTAGCCCCTGAAAGGGTAGTCCCAACCAAAAAATAGGGAACACCAACTGGAATTAAGCAATTCCTAAGTCCAAACCAGTACATTGAATTGCACTGGCTTCTGCCCTGAAGGATGGACAGGGGATGGACCCCCTTACTGGAAAGGATTAGGCTTCCATGGATGTAATCCAAACAAAGAAGTGAGGAAAAAATGGCCATCTTTTTTCCTCACTTGTTTGTAGCTGGTGAGCATGGATTTATTGCCATCCGCAGCCTAGTTATTTAATTATGTTTTTAGATGTTTCATACATTGATTGTATGTATTTCTCATCTATTTTCCCAATAGTTTCACCTACCCTGTGTTGTTAATATAGCTTCAAGATTACATTCAGTCTGGCTTATTTAAGACCCTCATCATTGTTGTCAGTGGCAGGAATAATACCCCATAATTGGTATCAGTGGAAGAAATAGTGCCCCATCTTTGGTGTCCTTTATCATTGGTGTCCAATGGGAGGAATAGTGCCCTGAGGGCCAGATAAAGGCAAGGAAAGGGAGAACACTGCCCTAGAGAATGACCCCTCCCACTGCTTATGTGACTGCTCCTGTGACTAATCTGGCGCTCGGATTGCTTTTATTGAAAAAAAATAAAATAAATAAATAAAATCGCAGGCTGAAAATCTTGACAGCTGCATCCATATCCCCGTAAACCACTTCAAACCCATAATGTTCCGTAATGTGAATGTCCGTCAGGAGGTCGCTGACCATACACTATATAAAATGTCATGTCAACAGGAAGCTTTTGTTTTAAAAAAAAATTGGTATGATTTTCTGGATCCTTGCTGTGTACTGAATATACAGAGAGCATTCTGTATATATAAATTGCCCGGTACTGAATATACAGTACTGTTTGCTCTGTGCATTGTGTGCTCTGCGTGTTCTGCTCTGTGCCCGGGGAAATCCGCCCTCCATTGCGCATGCGTCAGATTTCCGTTCCGCGCATGCGCAGTTCGTCCCGGGGAAATCCGCCCTCTACTGCGCATGCGTCGGATTTCCGTTTCGCGCATGCGCAGTGCGTCCCGGGGAAATCCGCCCTCTACTGCGCATGCGTCGGATTCCCATTCCGCGCATGCGCAGTGCGCCCCAGGGAAATCTGCCCTCCATTGTGCATGCGTCGGAGTTCCGTTCCGCGCATGCGCAGTTCGTCCCGGGGAAATCCGCCCTCTACTGCACATGCGTCGGATTTCCCACTATATACACCCCCCCCCCATATATTCCTATAGTATAGGACAGGCCCCAATGGAACCAGAATTCCATCACCAGCAGGGCCTGTACACCGAGAGGACACCGGATCCTGCAGATTGGGAAGAGCCCGGAGCAGTGTGCGGATAGGGAGGGGTCCCGGGCGCTGGCAATGTGCGCTGATTGAATGAAAGATTTGGGAGGTGTCTATACTGAATGGGGGTCTGCACTGAAGGGGGGTCTATATTGATGGAAGGCGTCTTCACTGAGGGGTGTCTATACTGAATGGGGGTCTGCACTGAGGGGGGGTGTCTATACTTAATGGGGGTCTGCACTGATGGGGGTTGTCTATACTGATGGAGGGCGTCTGCACTGAGGGGGAGGGGTGTCTATACTGAATGGGGGTCTGCACTGAGGGGGGATGTCTATATTGTTGGAGGGGATCTGCACTGAGGGGGGGTTTCTATACTGATAGTGGGGGTCTGCACTGAGGGGGGGGTGTCTATACTGTTGGAGGGGATCTGCACTGAGGGGGGTGTCTATACTGATAGTGGGGGTCTGCACTGAGGGGGAGTGTCTATACTGAGGAAGGGGGGTCTCTACTTACTGAGGGGGTCTGTACTGATGGAGGGGGATCTATACTGTGGGAGGGGGATCTGTACTGTGGGAGGGGGATCTGTACTGAGGGGGGTGTCTATACTGATGGGGGTCTCTACTTAGTGAGGGGATCTATACTGCGGGAGGAGGGATCTGTACTAAGTGGGGGTCTGTAGTTAGTGGAGGGGGACCTGTACTGAAGGGGAGGGTCTGTACTGAGGGGGGACTATAGTTGGTGTCAGTCCACACTGGGTGAAACCAACCCCAGTGACACCACTGGGTCACAGTTGCCCGGCTCTCTGGTCACAGCAACAAGCAGCTCCAGATCCTGGAGATCCCGTGCAGTGGAGCGATCCCCCCGATCCCAGCAGCAGTAGATCCCCGGTGATCCAGTGTATAGTGTTCAGTGCAGATGCACGCTGATGACACGCGGATGATGATGATCCGCAATCTAAAGGGAAGCAGGCCCTGCCCACATTCCTCATTAGAGTCCTGCAGGTGCAGTAGCTGATTGTTAATTAATAAATCACTCCCAAAAGATTCACTTGTTACATGGACAGCTATTTCTTCAGAATAACAAACGGTAGGAATCTGCAACAACATTTGTTAAAATCCCTGCAATGTGCATAGATCACCCAGAGGGGAATGTTTTTTTCTCAACAAAAGTGGAGCTACTCTTTAAAAAATCATTTTAGGCCTAAAGATTATTTAACACACCCAAAACATGTGAGTAAAAAAAATAAAGTTAATTTTAGGGCACACAAACACAATATGTTACCAATTTTTGGTAAAATCTAAACAATGAGGTTACGTCGAGTGAATAGATATCCAACTTGTGAAGCCGTGGCGGCTGGGTGCTCTATTTATTGGGGCGGAACCCCCCCCCCCTTGCTCGATCGATCAAACACCCCACCCCCCGTCGCTTGGTCGACTGCCCGTCCAACTATCAGCCCCACACTTGCCCCATCCAGGCCGCAGGCATCATTAGACATATTTGATGGCTTCCCACTGCGTGTCCTCCTCGGTGCCTCCCCCTGCTCCCGGCCAATACGGCCGCTTCTCCTCTCTCTCTCTTTATTGATTGCACCTTTTTGCATATATTGCACAGTTATATTTGTTATTTTTCATGTGTGCGATTTTCTGATATTGTTTGGCGTTTTTGCACATATTATTATTTTCACATATTTTTTATTTCGAAATCTATTAACTATTAATGGTAGTTTACAGTTAAGTGTGGTATCGCCGCATATTTCCTTTAACAGTAGCTAAAAACTATTCGCTATTGTCACACAACTGAGTGGGCTCAGGGTGCAGTGCTCTTTTAAGCCAATTAGAGTCGGAGGCTCTAATCATGTGCTTAAAAAAAAAAAAAAAACCCCATTGAAATCCAATGCGTCTGGAGCCCTGCATGTAGATTAGGTGCCGGCCGCATGGAATAGGGGGGTGGCGCCCCTGTGCCCCCTAATGGGTGGGCCACCACTGATGTCAAGTCTTAAAATTCTGCACACCTGTGAAACGCTGACGTTTTAACCATGATTAATGACCCTAGAATTATTGCTCTCACTTTGTCGCGCACAGCAATACGTAACGTGTAGAGCAGTAAACGTTTTTGTGCATAGGCACACCTCAGACTTATGTTAACATTCTGATGTGTACATATTTACAGTAGTGGTGGGTGGTCTCCAAAAAAAATTTTGGAGGGGGTTTAGGTGCAACTTTTTTTATTTTTTTTTACAACAAAATTTACTTTGTATCCCATTCGGAAACACAATATTCCCTATGTGTTACTTTTTTGTGACAGGCTCTCTTTAATAGAAACCTAGAATAGTGATGGCAGAAAAAAAGACTGTGTGGTCCATCAAGTCTGCACGTTTTCTCTTTTCTTTTTTTTAATAAATTTTTTTTTTCTTTTGTTGTTTTTTTATTTTTATTTATTTTACTTTTTTGTCTGACTATAGATCTATGGTTGTCCCAAGCAAGCCATTTACTGTTGACTGTCCCACTACCTCTGCTGGAAGTTTATTCCAATCATCTACATCTAACTACAGTTAACTTTCAGTAAGAGCCGGTTCACACAAGGGTGACACGACTTCCAGGACGACTTTGTGAGGCAACTTGGAGATGACTTGAACACGACTTAGACATGACCTGGGGCGACTTACAACACGACTTTAAGTCGCCCCAGGCCAGGCGACTTTTGCCGTGGCCAATCAGAGAATGAGCTCTGAAGGGGGAACTCCACGCCAAATTTATGAAAAAAAATTGGCGTGGGTTCCCCCTCCGAGAGCATACCAGGCCCTTAGGTCTGGTATGGATTCTAAGGGGAACCCCCTACGGCGAAAAAACAGCGTGGGGGTCCCCCCAGATCCATACCAGACCCTTATCCGAGCACGCTATCCGGCCAGCCAGGAAAGGGGGTGGGGACGAGCGAGCGCCCCCCCCTCCTGAGCCGTACCAGGCCATGTGCCCTCAACATGGGGGGTGCCTTGGGGAAGGGGGGCCGCGCAGCCCCCCCACCCCAAAGCACCTTGTCCCCATGTTGATGAGGACAAGGGCCTCTTCCCGACAACCCTGGCCGTTGGTTGTCAGGGTCTGCAGGCGGGGGGCTTATCGGAATCCGGGAGCCCCCTTTAATAAGGGGGCCCCCGGATACCTGCCCCCACCCTATGTGAATGAGTATGGGGTACAATGTACCCCTACCCATTCACCTGTGGAAAAAAGTAAAAAAAAACACAACACACAAGGGTTAAAATAGTTTATTGCACAGCTCCGGGGGTCTACTGTCCATCTTCGGGGGTCTTCTCGCCTTATTCCTCCGTTATTTTCTGCTAGCTCTTTTGCTAGCGGAGGAGCCCGGCTTTCTTCTTTGCCGCCGCCCTCTTCTTCCGACTTCAGGGGTATTGTCCCCCTCTTCGGTTCTTCTTGCCGGGCCACCGCGCCTTCTTCTAGCTCTTTTACAGGCGGTGGCCCGGTCTGCTGTCGCCGTCTTCTGTTCTTCTCTTCAGATGTTGCCTCGTCGCTCCCTCCGCTCACAATGGCAGGCGCGCGGCGACTTATATAGGGACATCACCGGATGATGTCCCTGCCCATTATGATGTCACAGTCCCATAAGTCGTCGCGTGCCTGCCAATGTGAGCGGAGGGAGCGACGAGGCAACATTTGAAGAGAAGAAGAGAAGAACAGAAGACGGGGACAGCGACAGAACACCGGGCCACCGCCTGTAAAAGAGCTAGAAGAAGGCGTGGTGGCCCGGCAAGAAGAACCGAAGAGGGGGACAAGACCCCAGAAGTTGGAAGAAGAGGGCGGCGGCGAAGAAGAAAGCCGGGCTCCTCCGCTAGCAAAAGAGCTAGCAGAAGATAACGGAGGAGTCCGGCAAAAAGACCCCCGAAGATGGACAGAAGACCCCCGGAGCTGTGCAATAAACAATTTTAACCCTTGTGTGTTGTGTTTTTTTTTACTTTTTTCCACAGGTGAATGGGTAGGGGTACATTGTACCTCATACTCATTCACATAGGGTGGGGGGCAGGTATCCGGGGGCCCCCTTATTAAAGGGGGCTCCCGGATTCCGATAAGCCCCCTGCCTGCAGACCCCGTCAACCAACGGCCAGGGTTGTCGGGAAGAGGCCCTTGTCCTCATTAACATGGGGACAAGGTGCTTTGGGGTGGGGAGGCCGCGCGGCCCCCCTTCCCCAAGGCACCCCCCATGTTGAGGGCACACAGCCTGGTACGACTCAAGAGGGGGCGGGCCGCTCGCTCGTCCCCACCCCCTTTCCTGGGCGGCAGGGTAGCATGCTCGGATAAGGGTCTGGTATGGATCTGGGGGGATCCCCACGCCATTTTTTCGGCGTAGGGGGTTCCCCTTAGAATCCATACCAGACCTAAGGGCCTGGTATGCTCTTGGAGGGGGAACCCATGGCAAAATTTTTTCATAAATTTGGCGTGGAGTTCCCCCTTCAGAGCTGATAATTCCGCGAGAGTCACTTCCGTATAGACAGAGAGCCGACTTGTAGGCGACCTCCATTGAAATCAATGGGTACCAGTCCCTACAAGTCGGATTGAAGTAGTACAGGAACCTTTTCTGAAATCGGAGCGACTTCAGTAGTGTGCATTAAGACAGCTCTCATTCACTTACAGTACATTGATTTTTACATGTTGTCCGACCTGAGGCAACTAGGGGCGACCTGAAGTCGGATCTGAGTCGCCCCTGTGTGAACCGGCTCTAAAAAAAAAAAAAAAAAACTTTCTAGAATTAGAATTAGAACAAGTGTTAGTTAATTTCTACCGTGTGCATGCACAGTAGTCAGTTTGAGAATTTTGTCAGGAAAATTCCACTGTGCACGGACGTCAGCAACTGAAGGCACGTATGACACGTTGCGCATGCGCAGTGAGCGTGTTTTGCCGATACAGCTGATTCCACTTCACAGGAAGTGACGCAGGTTGCATATTCTGCCAGGTTGCTTATTTTGTCAGAACAGCAGCCAATGATTGACCGCTGGCACCCGCTGATTGTTCATGTAAACAATACAGACCTCTGTCCTGTCAAGAGGGGATGTGCTGGTTTTTGTTTCCCTGCAAAGCAGGGAATAAAAACCGGCACATCTCTTATTAAAAGTAGCACATATTCCACACATAAACACTGGTTAGGCACACCTTTAACCCTTTTATTCGCCCTAGATGTTAACCCCTTACACCAGTGTCATTAGTACAGTGACAGTTCATATTTTTAGCACTGATCACTGTATTAGTGTTATTGGTTCCCACAAACAATCTGACACATTTAGTGTCAGATTGTCCGCCATACTATCACAGTCCTGCTATAAATGCTGATCGCTGCCATTACTAGTCTAAAAATACAGTATATTTACCATAGTTAGTAGATGTTATGTTTTTTTATTACATTTTTTTTAGTTCATACAAAATCTTCTATATCATTCCAAATACATAAATACAAAACATTCAGAAAACATACATACACATATACAAATACAAAACAAAAACAAAGAGAAATGGATCTATCCTTTAACCACTTGCTTACTGGGCACTTAAACACCCTTCCTGCCCAGACCAATTTTCAGCTTTCGGTGCTCTCACACTTTGAATGACAATTACTCAGTCATGCAACACTGTACCCAAATGAATTTTGTGTCCTTTTTTTCCCACAAATAGAGCTTTCTTTTGGTGGTATTTGATCACCTCTGGGGTTTTTATTTTTTGCGCTATAAATGAAAAAAGACCGAAAATTTTGAAAAAAAACGCATATTTCTTTGTTTCTGTGACAGAATTATGCAAATTATTAATTTTTCTTCATAAATTTTGGCCACAATTTATACTGCTACATATCTTTGGTAAAAATAACCCAAATTAGTGGATATTATTTGGTCTTTGTGAAAGTTAGAGAGTCTACAAGCTGTGGTGCGAATCGCACAAAATTGATCACATCTGATGTACTGGTGGCCTATCTCGCTTCTTGTGACCCAAACAAGTCAGGAAAGTACAAATACCCCCCAAATGACCCCTTTTTGGAAAGTAGACATTCCAAGGTATTTAGTAAGAGGCATGGTGAGCTTTTTGATGTTGTCATTTTTTTCCCACAATTCTTTGCAAAATGAAGATTTTTCATTTTCTTTATTTTTCTCCACAAAATTGTCATTGTAATAGGTTATTTCTCTCACGTGGCATGTGTATACCACAAATGACACCCCCCAAAAAATTCTGCTACTCCTCCTGAGTATTACAATACCACATGTGTGGGACTTTTTCGCAGCCTGGCCACATAGAGAGGCCCAACATGCAGGGAGCGCCATCACGTGTTCTAGGAGCATAAATTACACATCTAACTTGTTGACTACTTATTACACTTTTGAAATACCAGGACAATGACACGTGACACTGATGACAGATGGCACTGATACGTGGCAATGATGACACTTATACGTGGCACTGATGACACGTGGCACTGATGACAGATGACACTAATATGTGGCACTGATGACACGTGGCACTAATACGTGGCACTGATGACACGTGGCACTAATACGTGGCACTGATGACATGTGGCACTAATATGTGGCACTGATGACACGTGGCACTAATACGTGGCACTGATGACATGTGGCACTAATACGTGGCACTAATACGTGCCACCGGTGACAGATGGCACTAATACGTGGCACCAATGACACGTGACACTGATGACAGATGGCACTGATAAGTGGCATTGATGACACGTGACACTGACAACAGATGGCACGTGACACTGACAGGTGGCACTGATGACAAATGGCACTGATACGTGGCACTGATGACAGATGGCACTAATACGTGGCACTGATGACAGATGGCACTATGTGGCACTAATAACACGTGGCACTGATGACAGATGCCACTTATACGTGGCACTGATGACAGATGGCACTGGGGACAAATGGCACTGACAACAGGTGGCACTGGGGACAGATAGCACTGCGGGCAGGTGGCACTGGGGTGGGGTGGATTGCACTGGGGTGGATGGCACTGGGGCGGATGGCACTGGGGCGGATGGCACTGGGGCAGGATGGCACTGGGGCGGATGGCACTGGGGCGGATGGCACTGGGGCAGGATGGCACTGGGGCAGGATGGCACTGGGGCAGGATGGCACTGGGGGGGGGGCATGGCACTGGGGGGGGGGTGGCACTGGGGGAGGATGGCTCTGGGGGAGGATGGCTCTGGGGGAGGATGGCACTTTTTATTAAACTTTTTTTTTACTTTTTTTTTTTTTTTTTTTTTTTTTTACACTGACGGCTGCTGCAGCCGTTCTTCTCTCCCCTCTCACACGCTGTCTGTGTGAGGAGGGAGAGCGGCGCTGAGAGATGATCTCATATGTTTACATATGAGATCATCTCCCATTGGACACGCCGATCACGCTGTAAACGGCCGCTGTGATAGGCCGGCATTCGGCTATAGGGCGGGCAGGAAGCGGTTAACATCACATCTTGAATGGCCATATTTCTACAGATTCGTATCTCCCCCCCCCCCCCCATCTCCCCATTCCTTAGGCTGCTTTCACACTGGGGCAGTATTCAGGCGTTACAGCGCTAAAAATAGCGCCCTGTGTAGCGCCTGAAAAAAACCGGCCCCTTTCACTCCAGTGTGAAAGCCGGAGGGCTTTCACACTGGAGCGGTGCGCTGGCAGGACAGTGAAAAAAGTCCTGCTAGCCGCATCTTTGGAGCGGTGAAGGAGCAGTGTATTCACCGCTCCTAAACCGCTCCTACCCATTGAAATCAATGGGACAGCGCGGCAATACCGCCTGCAGCGGCGCTTTGCCGGCGGTTTTAACCCTTTTTCGGCCGCTAGCAGGGTTTAAAACCACCCCGCTAGTGCCCGCAGACCGCCGCTAAAACGACGGTAAAGCGCCGACGCCCGCACCGCCCCAGTGTGAAAGGGGCCTTACCGTCAAGTGCCTATCCCCCATTCTACACTAGATCTACTATTCTAATCTAGATATTAGTTTAACAAATACACCCCCCAACTCCTTCCAAATTTATTAAATGCTCTTGGCAAGTGTCTCAAATATATTATATATATATATAGTGTGACAGTACAGTTCCCTGCCCCAGTAATTGTCGCCCAGGGTTCTCAAATAGGCAGGTTGAGGGGCTCCAGGGGTATTTAATGTGGAGGAATCTGTTTTATCAGTTTCCTCCAAAGTTTGTAAAATTCACTTGGGGACCTGGAGCCCGGAGATTCCATAGCGTTATGGGTGGGATGGAATCTCCAATCCTGGGACCGGGTTTTTGGAACAGCCAGGAGTCTGGCTGGTTGATTGAGCGGGTGGGTCCTGGGCTTATAGCAGAGTCAGGATTAGGGTTCTGGGCTCCACCCAGATAGACGGGAGGTCTCCAGGAGTCCAGGCAGGGCTCGAGTGCTGCGGGAACGCATGGGAACGGCGTTCCCGTACTATTTCCACAGCGGGAACGCCGTTCCCATTAGCTGTCTGAGCAGGGCCGGCTGAGGCTATGCAGCGCGTAGTCCGCGCCGCTCCTCAGCCGCCGAGTGACTGGTTGCTAGGCAGAGGCCGCTCCGCATCTAGCAACCGGTCACATGACTTCGGCGTGGGCACGCACTGGCACGAGCCCGTCAGTGTGACACACGCTGCGCGCCGGACTGTCCTCCCGCTCCCCTCTACCCAGTGCCTCCTGGGGAAACAGCCGCTGCAGTGCACTTTGAGTTTATTTCTTCTCCCCCCAGAACAGAAGGGAAGAAGAGAATACCAGGAGGTCAGTCACTAGTAGTGTCATGTGTAAGTAAGTTGCATTCTGCAATACCCTGCCAAATTGCCAATACTCATCCATACTCTGCAATACCCTGTCAATACTCATCAATACTCTGCAATACCCTGCCAATACTCATCAATACTCTGCAATACCCCGCCAATACACTGCAATACCCTGCCAATACTCTGCAGTACCCTATCAATACTCTGCACTACCCTATCAATACTCTGCAATACCCCGCCAATACTCTGCAATACCCCATCAATACTCTGCAATACTGTGCCAATACTCTGCAATACCCTGCCAATACTCTGCAATACTGTGCCAATACTCTGCAATACCCTGCCAATACTCTGCCAATACACACCCTGCAATACCCTATCAATACTCTTCAATATCCTGCCAATACTCTTCAATATCCTGCCAATACTCTGCAATACATACCCTGCCAATACTCTGCAACACCCTGCCAATACTCTGCAATACCCTATCAATACTCTGCAATACTGTGCCAATACTCTGCAATACTCTGCCAATACTCTGCAATACCCTGCCAATACTCTGCCAATAAATACCCTGCCAATACTCTGCAATACCCTGTCAATACTCTGCAATACTCTGCCAATACTCTGCAATACATACCCTGCCAATACTCTGCAATACCCTGCCAATACTCTGCCAATACACACCCTGCAATACCCTATCAATGCTCTTCAATATTCTTCCAATACTCTTCAATATCCTGCCAATACTCTGCAATACTCTGCAATACATACCCCGCCAATACTCTGCAATACCCTGCCAATACATACCCTATCAATACTCTGCAATACCCTGCCAATACTCTGCAATACATACCCTATCAATACTCTGCAATACCCTGCCAATACTCTGCAATACATACCCTATCAATACTCTGCAATACCCTGCCAATACTCTGCAATACCCTATCAATACTCTGCAATACCCTGCCAATACATACCCTGCCGATGCTCTGCAATACTCTGCCAATACTCTTCAATACATACCCTGCCAATACTCTGCAATACCCTGCCAATACTCTTCAATACTCTGCCAATACTTATTCCTGTTTGTGGGATATTTTCTAATGGGCTGTGTAACAGAATTTGGAACAGGGTGTATTTGTGGTAGAAATTCCCTGCGAGGGAAAGATCATCACCCATTGTGTTGATTGTTTTGTTTGACACGTTATTTTGTTTTTGTAAACTGGCACTTTACAATAAATTTTGTACTGTATTTTCTGTGCAGTATATATGCATATGAGCGTACCTTTTTTTTTTTTTTTTTGGTGGGGGAATGGATCTTGGGTGGGAGTTCCCACACTTTTTTTCCCAGGACTTGACCCCTGAGTCCAGGTGTGCACTAGTGAAAGCCTGAGACCCAAGTCTGAGGATCAGAGCAGTGAGGGGCTTCTTTCTAGATAGACGCTGTGTGTGTTGAAGCTGTGTGCATCCAAGGAGACAGATGAGAGCCTGAAGTGGAAGACCTGAGCAGCAAGGAAGCTGAAAAGAGGCACAGTAGTAGTACGGGAACCCTGTTATATGGCCAAGAGGGCTGAAGTGTAAAGCCTAGGTGGCAGTGCTGCTGAAGAGAGCCAGGTGGCTTGGCATTTTTCATTTGTTTTTGGGAGAAGAAGCCCTGTGTGGGCAACCAAGTGCATGTATGAACATTATTTTGTTCCTTTTAATAAAAGTGGGCTATCGTGCCCTTAAACTAAAGTTCCTGTTCGCTGTGAACTTATTGAAAAGGAATCTACCACTGAGTTAAACATCCCCCAATGTCACAAAATATATACATACATACTTGAATCTGATCCTCCCATACCCTTTTCTTTAGTTATATTATTTATGAGGTGGGGAGAGTCCTAAGTCCTATATCTCAACCACCACTGTATACCCTCAATAAAGTGCACTCTTCATGGGGGATCGAGGGGGGGGGGGAGAGAAAGAGGGGGGGGAAGTAGATATTGTAACATTTGCATAAACCAATCAATATACACCTATTTTTTTTACTAAAAATATGTAGCAGAATGGGGGAGTTCTCCCTTACATCAGAGTCTGCAGAGTCCCCCCTTACAGTGAAAGAGATGTAAAAGGGGAACTCTGTGGACTCTGATATAAAGGGGGGGCTCTTGTGATTAACTTAATTTGATTAGAAATGTTATTTAATTGCAAAATATATGTATAGTTGACACTATAAAAAAAGATTGCGCCGCTAAAGTGTCCGGGTTTTACTTGAAGAAAAGGTGGCAACACTAGGTGGGGGAGGTCAATTGTTACTGGAAGGAATCTACTGTTGATGAAGGGGTCTATTTGTTGCTGGCTGCTGGAGAGTCTATTGGTTTTGGCTGCTGGGAGATTTGTTGTTGTTGTTGTTGTTGCTGCTGGGGGCCTATTGTTGCTGGGGTGGTATTTTGTTATTGGGCTCCATTGTTGCTGGGGGGGGGGGGGGGGGGTCTATTGCTGCTGGCTGTGGAGGATCTGTTATATTGCTTTTCTTGTTGTTATTATTACCAAGTCCCTACAAATGAATTACTTAGCATGACATAATGATACTTGTCTCTGTATTCTAAAGGGGTCCTGGGAGATGGTGGAACCAAGGGTAAAGCTTAGCTTGAAGCAGGGGCGGATCCAGAGTCTAATCTCGGGAGGGGCACTGCTATAAAATATGTTTTTTTGGGGACAATTTATATGGGAAATGGCTGGTATTTGCGCTTCAATCATTACGGCACCATGGTTGTTATGGTGTCAGGATGATTGAAGCGCATTATTTCTATTAATACATTGTAATATAAAATTAAATGGTTCAACTCACCATAATGCAGAATCAGTGGGAGCCCTGAGGATGTCACTTGCCATGTCGCCTGCCACCAAATGTGAATTGTCACTTGCCACGTCACTTGTCACCAAATGCGGATTGTTACTTGCCACGTCACCTGCCACACATTGCGGATTGTCACTTGCCACGTTGCCTGCCACACATTGCGGATTGCCACTTGCCATGTAGCCTGCCACACATTGCGGATTGTCACTTGCCACGTCACCTGCCACACATTGCGGATTGTCACTTGCCACACATTGCGGATTGCCACTTGCCACGTAGTCTGCCACACATTGTGGATTGCCACTTGCCACGTAGTCTGCCACACATTGCGGATTGTCACTTGCCACGTCACCTGCCACACATTGCGGATTGTCACTTGCCACGTAGTCTGCCACACATTGCGGATTGTCACTTGCCACGTCACCTGCCACACATTGTGGATTGTCACTTGCCACGTCACCTGCCACACATTGTGGATTGTCACTTGCCACGTAGTCTGCCACACATTGTGGATTGCCACTTGCCATGTAGTCTGCCACACATTGCGGATTGCCACTTGCCACGTAGTCTGCCACACATTGTGGATTGCCACTTGCCACGTAGTCTGCCACACATTGCGGATTGTCACTTGCCACGTCACCTGCCACACATTGCGGATTGTCACTTACCACGTCACCTGCCACACATTGCGGATTGTCACTTGCCACGTTGCCTGCCACACATTGCGGATTGCCACTTGCCATGTAGCCTGCCACACATTGCGGATTGTCACTTGCCACGTAGTCAGCCACACATTGCGGATTGTCACTTGCCACGTCACCTGCCACACATTGCGGATTGTCACTTGCCACGTCACCTGCCACACATTGCGGATTGCCACTTGCCACGTAGTCTGCCACACATTGCGGATTGTCACTTGCCACGTCACCTGCCACACATTGCGGATTGTCACTTGCCACGTCACCTGCCCCACATTGCGGATTGCCACTTGCCACGTAGTCTGCCACACATTGTGGATTGCCACTTGCCACGTAGTCTGCCACACATTGCGGATTGTCACTTGCCACGTCACCTGCCACACATTGCGGATTGTCACTTGCCACGTCACCTGCCACACATTGCGGATTGTCACTTGCCACGTCACCTGCCACACATTGCGGATTGCCACTTGCACCGTAGTCTGCCACACATTGCGGATTGCCACTTGCCACGTAGCCTGCCACACATTGCGGATTGTCACCTACTGTGTCACTTTTCTGCTAAGGTGGTCTTTTGTTGGGTCCCAGAGTGAAGATAGGCAGCAGAGAGATGATGCAATCTCTCTGCTGCACACAGCTTCTTACACAGTGAGGGCGGAACTGGAGGGATGCAGGGCAGTGAGAGATGATGTCATCTCCCTGCTCCCCTGCCTGCTGGCTTCCTGATTGGCCAGCAGCCCTCCTAAGCCGCCCAGCTGCCCCCCCCTCACCCGTCCACTCAGCGCAGGTACCCGCGGAACCGGCCGCGATTGGACCCGCGGAACTAGCCGCGATTGGACCCGCGGAACCGGCCGTGATTGGACCCGCGGAACCGGCCGCGATTGGACCCGCGGAACGGGCCCGCTGGTACCCGCGGAACCGGCCGCGATTGGACCCGCGGAACCGGCCTTGCTGTCATCAGCTGCCGGTATTCTCGGGGGGGGGGCAACTGACCCGTTGCCCCCCCCTGGATCCGCCCCTGGCTTGAAGTTGGGTAAGGGATGGAGACGCGCTATATATATATATATATATATATATATATATATATATATATATATATTAACCTGGGGGAAGATTAGCTGCAGTGGTAGATGTGTTTTCAGGGAATTTGCGGTACTCACAAACTATATTTGAGCTACAGGATTCTTCACTGACACACACTGCTCTTCTGGCCTTGGGTCGTTTATGGTCTCTTATAGACACACATGGCTGCCACATTCAGCCTTTCTGACTACTGGAGACCTGATGTCTCCAACTGGGAGCCCTGAGGTATTCCTATACCTTCATTATAAGGGCTATGAGCACACACCCTGCTGCTCCCCCCCGTGCTCTATTTCCCCCCCCCCCAGTGTTCTATTCCCCCCAGTGTTCTATCCCCCCCCAGGGCTCTCCACTCCCCCCATTGCTCTCCCCCTCCCCCTCCCACTTGTTCTGTTCTCCCCCCCTGTTGTTCTCCCCCAAGTGCTCTCCCCCCTGTTCTCTCACCTCCCCAGTGCTCTCCAGCTCTCCCCATCACTCTCCATCCCTCCATTCTCCCCACCCCTGTTCTTTATGGCCCCCTGGTGCTCTCAAGCTCCACCCATCTCTCTCCAGCCCCCCCAGTGCCCTCTTACCCCCCCCCCCGTGCTCTCTACTCCTGTTCTTTTTGGCTCCCCCCAGCACTCCCCCTCCCCACCCCTGTACTCTCCACTCCCCCCTGCATTTTGCCCCCACCCATGTGCTCTCCAACCCTGCCAATGCTCTCCACCTCCAATAATGCTTTTCCCCCTGTTCTTTCTGGCCCCCACTAGTGCTCTCACCCCTACTCTTTGTACCCCCCCCCCCCAGTACTCTCCAGCCCCCGTGCTCTCCACCCCTGTTTTTCTGCCCCCCAGTGCTCTTCGCCACCCCACACTCTTAGCCCCCTCAGTGCTCTCAGCCTACCATGCTCTCCACCCCTGTTCTTTTTGGTCCCCCCCCCCAGCGCTCTCTGCTCCCCACCCCTGTGATCTCCACTACCCACTGCTCTTTGCCCCCAACCCATGTGTTCTCCAACCCCGCCAGTACTCTCTGCTCCCCCTTCTCTCCAGCTCCCACCCAGTACTCTCCACTTCCTCAGGACCAGAGGACAGGCTGACTGGGGCTGGAAAATGGGGACGGCTGAAGGTGCAGGTGGCCAGGGACCACTCCATCTCACAGCAAACAGATCCTCTGGAAGGAGCACTGTCCCTATCCAAAACGAGAACAGACCCTGCCTGCTGCTGGCCGTCATGGATATCCTGCTGGCATGCAAGGTACCGTACCAAGCATCAACAGCACACCTTCCAACAGACAGGGACTGCAGACTGTGACATGGGCACAGTAAAACTGCATTTAATGGGCACAGCGAGGCTGCAATGGTGGGCACGGTGAGGCCGAATTTGTGGGCACAGTGAGACTGCATTAACAGGCAGAGTAAAGCTGCATTTGGTAGGCACCCGCCCCCTTTACCTTAGTGTATTCTTTCTGTGGAAGGTGGTCCCCCCCCCACGTTCTGAGTTCCTGGGGTCCCCCTTGATGATTGTCCACTTACCACTTTTAAATGGAATTTGCATATATATCTATATCTATATATATATATTTATCCCTATGTGATTTCATATCTATATATAATACACTCTTCATCAATTGTACTTTAAAATGTATGGTTTTTCCTTTCATGAACAAGAAAATAATGACGTTATGCTGTTGGGCTGGTATAATAATGTTGTGGGGCTGGTATGAAATTTTTTTCCAGGGCTGGTTTTTATTCCCAGTCCGGCCCTGACTGTTACCATAGAACTGTGTATAGCTAGTGTTCAGCCCATCCACTACCCAGCAGGAATTCACAGATGAAGAGGGTTGTGGAAACTGTCGTTTTTTTATTTGTTTTACAGACTGAACTGGCTAGGTAGACTGAACAAAGAAAATGTCCCATATTGATTGGAAATGTGAGCAGAGGAAGGGGAATGTTGTTGTTCGTGGGCTGAGGAGAAAGAGAGCATGTAGGGCATTCAGAGGGGTGATCACCGCACCTGAGAGAGAGATGAGCAGTGCCAGATAGGGTTGCACCGATACCACTTTTTTAAGACTGTATGTACCAATACTTATTTTCAAGTACTCGTCGATACCGATTATAAATACTATTTTTCTTTTCATGTGACTGTGGCACATGTGTCAGTATTTTTGGACGGTGTAATGACCTGTACACATGCTCTCACACAAAGTTTGAGAGCAGGATCTAAAATTTTCCCACAACAAAATCCGATCGCATTAATTGCGATCGTGTGTAGACAATTCCGACGGACAAAGTTCCACGCATGCTCAGAATAAACTAAGAGACGAAAGCTTTTGGCTACTGGCCTGTTTATAGTCCCGACGTGTTCTAAGTCACCGCGTTCAGAATGATCAGATTTTCTGACAACTTTGTGCGACCGTGTGTATGCAACTCAAGTTTTCGCCAAAATCCGTCGGAAAAAATCAGACAGATTTTGTGGTCGGAATGTCCGTGTGTACAGGGCAGTAGGGTTTTTTTTAATTATTATTTATTTTATTTTTTTAAATGTAACACTGAATTACTTCTTACAATTAACATTTTTTTTTTCAGCCCTTTCGAGGGGGGTTGGTGAGATTTTAGGGGTCTATACAGGCCCCTGATATCTCCCCTTTGAGACAGTGAAAGGGACAGAGGACACGGATTCCACAGTCCCCTTCTCAGTAGCCTCAGCTGCACTCAAAATGAATGGACAGCAGCTCCTCTCCATTTATAAACTGAATCATCGTAAGCACAGGTTACAAAGTTTCAGTTATGATGAATGGACAGAGGCAGTGATCACTGACTCTGTTTATTCGGAAAAGGAAGGAGCTCCTTCCTCTGTTCTCCATCCTGAAAGATCTGGGGCAGGGGGAGACCGGTGGAGGAGCCAGAGAGCCGAGAAGGACACAGGAGGACCCAGGGGAGGAAATGGGGGGGCCGAAGGAGGACATGGGGGGACTGGAGGAGCCGGAGAGCCAGAAAGGATGCAGGGGGACCTCGGAGGACAAAAGGGTTTGGGACACGGAGAGCCAGGGAGGACACAGGTGGACCAGGAAGAGGATACGGACAGCACAGAGGGGGACAGCTGAGGGAGATTGATGTGGCGTGGGGGGGGGGGGGGGAATTACAAGCACTGATCTCCCTGACAGCTGCAGGAGGGAAAGGCATTGAAGCAGCTGTCAGAAAAGCTATACAGGGAGATCAGTGCTTGTAACTACCCCCCCCCCCCCCACACCGCCGCACCGATAACCCCTGAGGCTGCCCAAGTATTGGGTCAAGCATCGAAGCCTTTGCACTAGTATAGATACTTGTGCAAATGCTCAGTATCAGTATCAGTGCAACCCTACTGCCAGACATTCTGAAACACCAAAAAGAAACGGATACTGACAGTGCCTACTGCTTGATCAAGGGAAATAACATTTGCCTTAAAGGTATGAAAGGCCAGTGACTTACTTGAAGGGACATTATCCTGAGTGCGACGACATAAGAGTTGGGCCCCAACAAGCTGACCAGCAAAAGAGAGAGTGTACATTATAGTCTGCTGAACTGTTAGGATTGTGTAACTTAGTTAGGATTGCCCCAGTATAGGGCTCTCTATGTCTATGTTCTCTATGCCAATTGTTTCTTTTTGCAGTATATTTCTGGCTACTGTTCACCTATTTTCAGTATATTTCTTGCTATTGTTTTAACTGTTTGCTGTGTCATTATTGTTGTTCATATCACTTTTGCAACTGGGGTACTGCATATACATCTACAATCAATTTTCTGCACCTAGTCAGGTGTGTTAGAGTATGTATTGCTGTTTGCAGAGTCATGGGCACAGGAACAGGGGACCTGAGAAACAGTGGCTCCCTTGGAGGTAAGTGTTACATATATGCTGTATGTGACAGTACAGTGTCCTGCTACGGTGTACAAAAAAGGCTTCTCATTTCACAGACATGTTCTGCTGCTGTTATCATCAAGAAGCAATTCCTAAGCAATGACATGTAACCACTGCTGGAAAGAGTACATGTCAATATGAAAAGGCTGTAAGGAGGTTGATAATAAAAGTGTTTTCTAAATGAAAAATCCTAGAAATTGTTCATGATACACAGTTAACAAAATGGAATGTCAAATAGGTTTTAAATCTGCATTAAAGTATAATAATCATATGAGTAAACACATTCTCCAACATCTCATATAATCTTTAAAATGATAATGTAGTTTCAATATTTTTAAATCGGCAGCTTTCATTAACCATTTCAGCTATGGAAGATAACCCCCCCCCCCCCCTCGTTCTTCTTCCATAGCTTTTTTTTGTGATATGGCACTGCATTGCTTTAAATGACAACTGTGTGGTCGTGCGACCCTGTACCCAAATACAATTGATGTAATTTTTTCCCACAAAGTAGAGCTTTCTTTTGGTGGCATTTGATAACCTCTGTTTTTTTATTTTTAAACAAAAAAAAGACCAACAATTTTGAAAAAACAAAAACAATATTTTTACTTTTCTGCTATAAAACACATCCAATAAACCATTTTTACAAATAAAATGTCTTCATGAACTTAGGCCGATATGTATTCTGCTACATATTTTTGGTAAAAAAAAATCCCAATAAGCGTATATTGATTGGTTTGCACAAAAGTTATAGAGCCTACAAACAATGAGGAAGATTTATGGACTTTTTATTTATTTTTTACTAGTAATGGTAACGGTCATCAATTTTTAGCGGGACTGTGACAGTGTGGTGGACAAATCTGACACTAAGTGACACTTTTTGGGGACCAGTCACACTAATGCAGTGATTAATGCTACAAAAAAATGCACTGTACTAATGACACTGGCAGGGAAGGGGTTAACATCAGGTGCAATGGAAGGGTTAAATGTGTTCCCTGGGACTGCTTGCTAACTCTGGGGGAGGTGCTTTAAGTGGGGGAAGACAGAGATTCGTGTTCCTACTTCTCCTCTGACAGAATGGCGATCTGCCAGAGGAGTGGGCAACCCACTCTTCCTGGAGTGGGTTGCCCAACTAAACTGAGCGATCAGGGGAGAAGGGCCTTAGTCAAGGAGGTAACCAAGAACCTGGTCACTCTGACAGAGCTCCATTGTTTTTCTGTGGAGAGAGGAAAATCTTCCAGAAGAACAACCATCTCTACAGCACTTCACCTTTTGGAAAACTCCAAGCTGACCACTCTACCATACAGTTTGCCAAAAGGCACCTGAAGGACTTTCTGACCATTAGAAACAAAATTGAACTCTTTTGGCCTGAATGGCAAGCATCATGTTTGGAAGGAACCAGGCACTGCTCACGATCTGGCCCATGCCATTCCCAAAGTGAAGTATGGTGGTGGCAGCATCATTCTCTGGGGATGTTTTTTTTAGCAGCAGAGACTGGGAGACTGCTCCAAAGTGCTCTGGACCTCAGACTGGGGCCAAGTTTCATCTTCCAACAGGACAACAACCCTAAGCACACACCCAAGATAATAAAGGAGTGGCTAGGGCACAACTCACACTCTTTAGGAGAAGGGATACTGATTCACATATTACACAAAGACTTTGCTATTCCTTAAAGGGGTTGTAAAGTAAAATTTTTTATTTTTTTAAAATAACAAACATGTCATACTTACCTCCACTGTGCAGCTCGTTTTGCACAGAGTGGCCCCGAACCTGCTCTTCTGGGGTCCCTCGGCGGCTGTCTCTGCTTCCTCCCGCAGGTGCTTCTCACGTTAATGCGAGCTCCCTCGCATTGGTGAGAAGCACTGCGGGCGCGCTCCCGTGATACAGCCGGCGGCTATAGCCGCTCGCTGTATCACAAGGCCCCGCCCCCCGGCGCGCTGCGTCATTGGATGTGATTGACAGCAGCGCGAGCCAATGGCTGCGCTGCTTTCAATCCATCCACTCCAGCCAATCAGCGGCCAGGCTGAGCGGCGAAGAGGACGGCGGGGGCGAGCGCGGGATTTTCGAGGGGTCAGGTAAGTAAAACGGGGGGGACTGGGGGCGCCGGCAGTGTGAGATGTTTTTTCACCTTAATGCATAGAATGCATTAAGGTGAAAAAACATTTACCTTTACAACCCCTTTAAGAAACGTCCCTGTGAGTATAGTAGAATACTAGAGTAATATGTATTTTACTAGGAAGTGTAGAGTATGTAGAGTTTCTACTACCTACTCACTTTCTTTCATCTGTGAATCTCCTTGAGTGGCCCAGCCCAGACTTACAGTAAACCCTATTGAACATCTTTAGAGAGATCTGAAAATGGCGGGGCACCCAACCTAATGGAGCTTGAGAGGTCCTACAAAGAAGAATGGGAGAAACTGCTTGTAGCATAATACTCAAAAAGACTTGAGGCTGTAATTAGTGCCAAAGGTGCTTTAACGAAGTATTGATCAAAGGCTGTGAATTCCTATGTACATGTGATAGTAAAATGAATAATTGAATACATTTTGGAATAAGGTTGTAACAAGGGGCGGGCTGACCATTGGGCCACTCGGGTACTGCCGAGGGCCCCGAGCCCCTAGAGTGCCCCATCAGTGTTGCCAGCCTCAGTAAAACCAGGGACAGTATGTAAAAATCTTTTTTTTTTTTTACACCTGTCTCTGAAATGTCCCTTACCAACATCCTTTTGGTCTAAAAATCCCAAGATTATAGCTGCCCCACCTCTCCAGTACCTTCTCAGCCAATAGAAACATGTCTGTGTATACTGTGTGTACATGTATGTGTATACTGTGTGGCCCCAAAAACTCGGATTGCCTGGGGGCCCCATAATCTCCTATTGTCCGGGGGGCCCCTTGTCAGTCCACCCCTGGTTGTAACATAACAAAATGTGGAAAACATGAAGCACTGTGAATACTTTCTGGATGCACTGTACCTCCGAGTTGCTATTGCATTCAGATTGATGAGGAAAAGCAGTTCAGATGCAAAAAAAAAGGCCTCTGTGTCCTTATAGGGAACCCAACTCACCCCACTACACATAACTGATCTTGCATTACCAAAACTAAAGGTAGTTAGCTGGATATATTTAGAAGTTTTAAGGGCGTCCTATTTAAAATAATGTATGTGGAAAAAAATTGCTCTACTAATAAATGTGAACAAATAATAAATGAGCAGCGAGCATCAACAATATAGTGGATTGTGAAATAAAATGAAAAATATAAAATACAGCTATTATAAGAAGAAAAGGAAAATAAATGTATGAAAATCCCAGGAATCACCTCATGAGTGCTAAATTAGACTACCAGCAGTATACAAGTGCATAGCAAATATACAAATACTTCTAAAGGAAGTTCCTGGAGCAATACCCCAGGGATAAGGAATGCACAGGTGTCTCCTGATTAATGTGAACCAGTAACATAAAAGTCTGCAACAAAGTATATCAATATAAAACAAATGCTGCTGTGATGTGACCAAATAAGACAATCTTTGCACACAAACCAGCCAAAAAATGATCTGTGAAGATCAATATGTGACAAATGCTGCTACAATATAGGCAAGTGAAAAAAAGTCTTTGTGAAAAGAAATCAAACAAGGACAGTCTTTGAAAAACGATATTATATGATCCTATTACAAGGAAAATAGGGGTGACGCTTCTTCAGAATTGATGATAAATGAAACCATGTGGGTGCGACAACAAACAGATTGAATACGCTTACCACAGATGGTGGACACACACGCCGTATAGCGGTGGGTCAAACGAGCCTGATGGGTTTACTTCCTCTTTGATTCCCTGCAAAGGTAGAGCATAATGGACTACTATGCATTGCATAGTAGTCCATTATGTGTCACTTACCTGACACAGGAGCCAGCAAAGTCACCGCTGTCCCCTGTAGTCTGGAGCATCCATCTTCTCGGTGGGTCTCGCTGCTCCGCCGCTGTCATTCAACGAAGCCATGATGACGTCACTCCCGCGCCTGCGCACGGGAGCCGCCACTCGGGGCATATTGCCGTTGACAGCGGCGTGCTCAGTGCCTGTCTTTTGGCAAATATCTCCTAAACCGTGTAGGTTTAGGAGATATTTCTTGGACCTACAGGTAAGCCTTAATCTAGGCTTACCTGTAGGTCAAAGTTGGTTTGTAAGGGTTTACAACCACTTTAACTGGGAAATGATGGTATACCTTGGCCACATCTCAAAACGCAACCGGCACCTGAAATCCTGGCAGGTGAACGTGCCTGCATGCAAAGGTGATCACCAGCTGGAACGATCTGCGGTACTCCCAATAGCATCCAGTCAGAGTTATGAAATCATGGAAAAATAGAAAAAAAGGGCCTCCACATAGTGCATGAATCCAAATAAAAAAGTTATAGGTTTATTAAAAATTCGATTGCCACCAATCATGATGGGTACATGAAGTGATCACATAAAAAAAGCGTGGTAACAAAAATACAATAGGCTAGCAACCCTTTTTCATCCTATTTAAAATGTCAATCAGTTGTTTTTTTCCATCAGGCCTGAGTTTTTTTTTTTTTTTTTATCTAATTGAGCAGAAAAAAAAATCTAACACCTTGAACATAAGCATTGCCGTCTATAAGATGCTTTCTAAGTACAGTCACGTATCAAAGAGAAGGTCTTGTGTTCAATAACTGGGTAAACAAAGGCATGCGTCTGAATGAAAGCAGAATGAACTCTATTTACACCTAAAGTACAGAAATCCAGAAAATTGCATCCATAAATCACATTACATCACATTACTGCACAAAACACAAGGAATTAAATGCTGCAGGTCAGTTTCATTATAAGGAGCGGGGGAAAGTTAGCCGTCAGCAGCAGAAACTTATTAGTGAGGGCCAAGAAGTCTGTAGCATGATGTTATCTGTTATCAGATTGCTTTGGAGTAGTGAGAATGGAGATCCTAGTACTGGTGAGGACATACAGTAGACTAGTCCTTTTAAACCAGACTTGAGCAACAAATCTTTAACCATGAGATACAAATATGAGATATAAATATTGAGATATATATTCTTATAGGCGTGGGTCTTAATTTGGAGTATCCCCACCGTTTAAATAGGGCAGTTATATGATGGAAGTAGGGATACATAATAACCCATGACACAGATCGCCAAGATAACGCTGCTGGTTCCTCATAGCTGCCTGTAAAAATGGCCTAACTGGAAACATGCTAGGCCAGTGTGAGAGAACAACACTGGCTTATTAAGCAATGCACAGGTAAAGTCGGTTATGGCAATGCAAATAATTATAATATCAACAGTATTACATCAATACAGTTGCCCTACTGCAGAAATGCCTTACCTAGCCAGTGGCCAGTGGTCACTAACAGTCTGCCAAGGTCCAGACCCTTACTCACGGTAGAGCACTTTCCCCCCCAAGTGGGAGATTTGCAATTCACTGCATAAAGAAAAACCACAGTGACTTCCTGACAGAACTTCCCTGTGCACAGCAACAATGGCAACAACAGTTAAATGAATCCTAAAAATTGCCAACAGGCCTCTCACCACTCTTTAAGATCTTGAAGTCTTCTACAACAGTAGCAACTCTCGAACAGCAGGATACCGGAACCTCAGAATACTGGAACAGCAGGATACTGGAACAAGGGAAACGCTCTGAAATAGGGATGAGCTCTGTGTTCGAGTCGAACATCGGCCATTCGTCTGTTCGGCGAATTTAGAACTTTGTGGACCGTTCGCACCAAATTCGTGTGACACGAATGGCCCACAATGCACTACGCCATCGCAGTGCATTGCTGGCTCATGATTGGCCAAGCATGCACTGTGACCCCGCATGCTTGGCCAATCACAGTACCGGCAGCGAGGAGAGCCATAATTGGCCACAGGCAGGATGCCTGTGGCAAATTATAGCTCAGGGGGTTTAGTACACGTCCCACACTATATAAGGCCGCGAGCACGGTGGCCTTGTGTAGTGTGTTTTGGCGTGCAGAGACAGAGCAAGATAGGGACGGTGTTCTTTTCTCAGGCATCCGCAGGAGTTAAAGTGGGTGTTGTGTGCCTCCAGCACAGTATACACCTGTATCTACCCTTTTATGCTGGTGTTCTCTAATACAGGCATCTGCAGGAGTTAGTGGTTGTTGTGTGCCTCCAGCACAGCACAGTATACACCTGTATCTACCCTTTATTGCTTGTGTTCTCTAATACAGGCATCTGCAGGAGTTAAAGTGCGTGTTGTGTGCCTCCAGCACAGTATACACCTGAAGATACCCCTTATTGCTGGTGTTGTCTGTTGCACATCTTGCATATTAGCCTTTAAAATGAGCACTTTTGATTTGGAACGTTCAAGTCCCATAGACTTTAATAGGGTTCTAAAGTTCATATGAATTTTTGGTCCGTTCGAAGGTTCTGGTGCGAACCGGGGGGTGTTCGGCTCATCCCTACTCTGAAACAATTGGAACCACAGGAAACTGGAACAACAGATAAGCACATTTAGCATGTGGTCCTTTCAGCTGACAGTCTCTCCTGCAGCAGCCCATGGTCTCTGGAGTCTTTGCTATTTACTGTCCCAGGAATAGCACTACTTTTCCTGAGCTCAGCAGCAAAGTCTCTCCTGTGGCTTGCCTGGCAACAGCAGCCATATGTTCTTGGGCTCTCTGGCACACACAGCAGCAGGACTTGCAAGCTACACTTTCTAGCCAAGCAGCTCTGAACCTGGCTCCCAATCCTCATCATGGCACTGTACAGCTCCCCAGAGGTTCAGGCTGCCTTGGGGTTCTGCACACCTCCTGGGCACACTCACACCTGATTAAACCTGTGGGTTTTCTTTTTTGTCTTTATTCAGCCATATGAGTCCCATTTGGTGAGCAGGGCTTAACCCACCCACTAATCAGATACCTCTTAAAGTGGTGTTCCACACACATTTTCATTTTCCTCCTTGCAGCACTTATGTCCATCCTGAAAACGAATTGGCTATTTATTTTTTATTTTTTTAAGTTTCATTTACCTTATTTATGCAGCAATATATAGTTACTTCCTCCTTTTGGGGCCATGATGATGTATGTAATTTCTGGATTTGCAATGGCTCTTGGGAGATGAGTGTCATCAATCCCTAGAGTCAATGGGCATTGCCGGCTCGTAGCATCGCGTTATTTCCAAACTGGAAGTGAAGCTATGCAATGCGGCGCTAAGCGCCATTTTTAAAAAGTGTAACCAGGCTTTAATTGCCATTGTTACCTGGCATCTTACTGGAGCATAATAGAGCGGCGTTATTTCTTTACAAATTGCAGGCCGTAAGCATCTCAGCTTTATTTATCCGGGGACAGCAAGGAGGAAGGGGACAAAAGGTTTCCATAGCAAAGGGACGGCAACTTCCTCTGATGCCACTGTCGTTATGGAAACCCGGCCTACAAGCTATGGGACTTGCTTGCAATGCACTGCGCATGCATGAGATCAGCAGGTGCATGCTGGGTAGCCAGCATACATGGAATCCCAGAAGAGGGACACTGCGGCTGCAGATGCCCACACTGGAGATGGCCTTGCTGTTCAGGAACTGCACAAAGTAAGTAAACGATGCTGCACAAATGCGAAACAAGATACCTTTATTTAAATGCATGTGGCCTGACTATTCTAGGGATATTTTTAGCTTTAAAACATTTTTTGCCGCAACTCTGCTTTAATCCTGTTGCTAGGTATGGAGCCTCTTCAGCTGCAGCAGCAGCCAATCCTGGAAACAGTTTACTTCTTTTTTTTTTGTGGAAACACTTGAGTAATAATGGCTTGTTTAACCTGTTAGTAATCAAAGTCTGGAAGTATTATTGGGGTAATCACCTAGGACAGGGGTCTCCAAATGTAAAGAAAGGGAACGTTTATTGTACCTCAGACTTTAGGGGGGGCCAAACAGTTCCCAGTGGGAGTAAACAATGTCTGATCTTTGGTATTAGGGGGAGAAATAGTTAGTGTTAGCAGGAGGAATAGTGCTCAATTATTGTTGTCAGTGGCAGGAATTATGCCTGATTGTTGGTGTCAGTGACAGGAGTAATGCCTAAGGCCCCTTTCACACTAACGTCCCGTTCAGGCCCGCCTGTCAGTTTTTCAGGCGGACCTGAACGGGTGCTCCATAGAGCTCTATGGAGCGTCGGATGTCAGCGGTGACATGTCCGCTGACATCCGACCCGCTCCGATCCGAAAAAGTGTGACGGAGGAAAAAGCTATTTTTCCATCCGTCTGCGGATCGGATCGGGTGACGACGGGCACTGCGGTCCGTCGTCATCCGATCTCCCATAGGGGAGAGCGGCGCTGTGACAGGTCCGTCCCTGCACAGTGTGCGGAGACAGACCTGTCATCTCCCTGCTCAGCGGGGATCGGCGGAGTGATCCCCGCTGAGCAAACGGACATCCACGGGGCGGATCAGAACTGATCCGCCCCGTGTGAAAGGACCCTTAAGGGCAGATAAAGGCAAGCAAAGGGCCATAGTTTGACCACTGGTCTAGGAGATAAGAAGTCATGCCAACTTCCTTACAGAAACCTGGCAACACACAGAGGTGCTAGCCCACCAGTTTTTCCATGCAGGTTCATTCTTGGAACGTTCTTCCCTGCCAATCATCGCAGACATTAATGCCCTTCCACTTTGGACATATTTCCAGATCAGACATTTTCTTAAGAGTACTAATCGCGTAGCCTCTGCCTCTCGAGTGCTAACACCATTCGAGCAGCTATGTTCCCAATCTTCACCCCAGCAACATATGATTTCCAATATATATCACATACTCTCCTCTGATAGTCTCATGAAATCGAACAAAGCCTGTCTAAGCTGGGAAAGGGACCTGCACATAGACATGACAGAAGCGCAATTGGAACGTATTTCTCAGATAACACATAAAGGATCCCTAAATGTCTCAATTGAAGAAAACAACTATAAACTATTAATGCGCTGGTACAGAACCCCAGCAATTCTCAACAAATATAACCCTGCCGTCTCGGAGAAATGCTGGAGATGTGCCAGAACTACAGGTACTTTAGAACACATCTGGTGGTCCTGTACTCTTATCCAACCATTCTGGACTCAAGTAAGAGAACTGACGTCCACAATTTCCTCATACACTCTAGAACACACCCCAGCACAACTTCCTTTGCACCATTCAGATATGCCGACACACCACTATCGTAAAACACTGATTCCTCCACTATTAAACGCAGCCAAACTATGTATCCCGCTGCATTGGGGGACAACGCATACCCCAACCATCCATGAATGGCTCAAACGTGTGGGGAAAATTGCGGAAATGGAGGAATTAATCTCCATAGCCAAGGACTGTCCAACTAAATTCTCCCGCACATGGGCCTGTTGGACCCATTTCTGTACTACTGACCAATACAAACTACTGACAAGCCAAACCACTTCCAACAGCACATCCCAAAATGACGACGACCCCCAATGATTTCCTCACCTTATCTAGAAAGTATTCGCAGCAAAACACGAGACAAGTGACCTCCCTCACCTAAACAAGGGGAGACAGAGGGAGGACCCTTGTCAAATTATCCGCAAGAACATCCAAGTATCTTCAGACTAGATTCCTCTACATACGTTATTTCAATCCCCCGGGACTGGTGGTGGAGACTGTGAGGTACCCCCAACCTCAATCAACCCCCCCCTGATCATTCCCCCCCCCCTTTTTTTTTTTTTCTTTTCTCTCTCTATCTTTACTCTTCCCCCTCTCTCCTTCTCTTCCCCCCTCTGTACTTCTTCCCCCTCTGGGTTTACACCACCATCTATCTCCCCCATCTGACAAAACTCCCTGCTCCCAAGCAATGTCATGTAACCAACTTTGACGGCTTAGCCCCTAGATACAACTACCTAGTCAAAGTTGGCTAATATTCTCAGATCCAGCAATTGCCCAATCAGATCCTCGTTACGAACACGCTGACTATCCACAAGCAGTTCTAAGCAACAGATGGACCTAAAAGTTTACTAGACCATCGACAATTACACCTCAGGCCTTTGACGTGTTCGACTAACAATAACATGAACTAGATAATATCCTACATCTGATATTGCTGATCATTTCCACTCATCGCTTCTGTGATATCTTTGTATTGCTTTTGTCTATATAACTAAAATGTTGTAAACCTTGTTCCATGCTTTTTTTTTTTTTTTTGATTTCTCAATAAAATATTATGGAAAAAAAAAGAAGTCCATGCACACTTACTACATTAGTGTGAGTTAGTGACAGTGAAAGTCCATTGGAAATGGAATTCCAAGCTCTACTTACCGATCACCCTATGACCAACCAGATTAACCTGTCTAACAGTGTGCATTTAAAAAAGGGGTTTAGTTGCACAAATACACAAATGCATGTGTAAGCTACAGAGCCCCACCAAGGCACTCTGGTATCTGTAATCCTATCTCTAACTTATAAGAGGTTCCACAGTGGAATCACATACATTCTGATGAGATAGATGAAGGCAGAAGGACTGGAAGGAGCTCACCCTTCCTTAAAGGTACAGGGGCACATTGAACACCCAGCAGGTACCACAATGGCTGCTAAAGTGTCAATGTGTTGCCTGACCTAAAATCAAGCGTACAAAAAAATTGTCCACTGCTCTCACCTATAACTGGCCCTTACACAACAAGGAGCTTTGGAAGGCAACGCATAACAAAAAAGGACCAAGAAAAAAATCCAAGGAGAATTCCAAGCTCTACTTACTGACCAGCCTGCGATCAACCACATTAATCTGTCTAAGCCTTTGTACACACGGTCGGAAAATGCGACGGAAAATGTCCGATCGGACCGTGTTGTGGGATAATCCGACCGTGTGTGGGCTACATCGGACTGTTTCCGTCGGAATATCCGACCGACAAAGTTTTAGAGCTGCGTTATAAAATTTTCTGAAAACATGATCGGATCGTTTGTACAGAATTCTGATCGGACAAAGTGCCACGCATGCTCAGGTCAAATTCCTAGACCAAATCTATTGGCTACTAGCCTGAACGTAGTCCAGTCATAACGAAATAACGTCATCACGTTACGAACGATCGGATTTTTCCACAACTTTGTCCGACCGTGTGTATGCAACACCAGTTTCGGACAAAATCCGTTGGACAAAATCTGACGGATTTTGATGTCGGAATGTCCGACCGTGTGTACAAGGGCTTACAGTATGCATTTAAAACAAGGGTTTAGTTGCACAAATTTGCAAATGCATGGGTAAGCTATAGAGCCCTGCCAAGGCACCCTGGTATCTGTAGTCCTATCTCTAACTTATAAGTGAATTATCATGAGATAAATAAAGGCAGATGAACTGAAGGAAGCCCACCCCTCCTTAAAGGTACAGGGGCGCACTGAACACCCAGCAGATAGCACAATGGCTGCAAAGGTGTCAATGTGTTGCCTGACCTAAAATCAAGTGTATAAAAAATTGTCCACTGCTCTTACCTATAATTGTCCCTTACAGCAAGAAGCATTGGAAGGCAACACAGGCTTTATTGTCAGAGATCAGAAATTCAATTAAAAGCATAGTGGGCAATACAATTCCTTTCTCTGTTTAGACACCAGACCAAAGTTTAGAATTTTTGTATGAATTCCCATTCCCATTTCAGCCATTCTTTCTGTGATCTGAAGTTCCCTTTTTGGTACCATTATCTTGTGATCATTTATGATGCGGCCTCTGCTACAGAAATGCATCGCTACAGGAACAACTGTTTTGTTGTTGTTAATTGCGAATCTCTGTAGGTAGGTATCTTAAAGAACTATACTAAAGAACAAAAGCAATATCTTTGGCAAAAGACAACACATAAGAAGTGATAAAATATAATAGCTGCACTTGTGTTTTTCTTCCTTTATTTTTTGATTTCCGGGAATACAACTCTCCCAGTTGGAGAGATTTTTTGTTGTTGTTCAGCCTCTTTCATTCTTTTCATCTTTTTTTTTGTGTGCTATTGATACTAGGTAAAGGGGACCCTTTCTGAAAATGCAAGGTCTACTTATTTTGAAGCAGTCACGGCGTGAAAAACTGTTAACTGAAAGCACAAAACATCATAAGCAGGAAGGCGCCAAGTAAGAATTTTTTTTTTTTTTTTTTTTATAATTTACTTCAGATTTTTTTTATGTTTTTAATACTTTCATAAGTCTGGTAAGATCTGCTTTTAAGTTATCATGTAGCCATACCATTCATTAAACAGAAACTTTCCCATAAGATTATATGTGAGACCCATGTGTGTCTGTTCAGCCAGAATCAGCAAAAAACGAGTCCAGAGGACAAGGACTCTGGGAGGATGTTATGAGTCCAGGGCTGGACTGGGAAAGAAATTTGGCCCTGGACTTCATCCAGACCGGCCCACTTACCTTTTGAGAGTCCCATCAGCACCCCCTTACATCAGATTCCCATCAGCAGCCCCCTTACATCATATTCCCATCAGCACCTCCCTTACATCAGATTCCCATCACCAGCCCCTTACATCAGCTTCTCATCAGCAGCCCCCTTACATCATAGTCCAATCACCAGCCCCTTTACATCAGAGTCCTATCACCAGCCCCTTTACATCAGAGACCCATCAGCAGCCCCCTTACATCAGTTTCCCATCACCAGCCCCTTACACCAGATTCTCATCAGCAGCCCCCTTACATCAGAGTCCCATCACCAGCCCCTTTACATCAGAGTCCCATCACCAGCCCCTTTACATCAGAGTCCCATCAGCACCCCCTTACATCAGAGTCCCATCACCAGCCCCTTACATCAGATTCCCATCACCAGCCCCTTACATCAGATTCTCATCAGCAGCCCCCTTACATCAGAGTCCCATCACCAGCCCCTTTACATCAGAGTCCTATCACCAGCCCCTTTACATCAGAGTCCCATCAGCAGCCCCCTTACATCAGTTTCCCATCACCAGCCCCTTACATCAGATTCTCATCAGCAGCCCCCTTACATCAGAGTCCCATCACCAGCCCCTTTACATCATCAGAGTCCCATCACCAGCCCCTTTACATCAGAGTCCCATCAGCACCCCCTTACATCAGAGTCCCATCACCAGCCCCTTACATCAGATTCTCATCAGCAGCCCCTTTACATCAGAGTCCCATCACCAGCCCCTTACATCAGATTCTCATCAGCAGCCCCCTTTAATCAGAGTCCCATCACCAGCCCCTTATATCAGATTCTCATCAGCAGCCCCCTTACATCAGAGTCCCATCACCAGCCCCTTACATCAGAGTCCCATCACCAGCTCTTTACATCAGAGTCCCACCACCAGCCCCTTACATCAGAGTCCCATCACCAGCTCCTTACATCAGAGTCCCACCACCAGCCCCTTACATCAGCTTCCCTCAGCAGCCCCCTTACATCAGAGTCCCATCACCAGCCCCTTACATCAGAGTCCCATCACCAGCTCTTTACATCAGAGTCCCACCACCAGCCCCTCACATCAGAGTCCCATCACCAGCTCCTTACATCAGAGTCCCACCACCAGCCCCTTACATTAGCTTCCCTCAGCAGCCCCCTTACATCAGATTCCCATCACCAGCCCCTTACCTCAAAGTCCCATCACCAGCTCTTTACATCAGAGTCCCACCACCAGCGCCTTACATCAGAGTCCCACCACCAGCCCCTAACATCAGAGTCCCATTACCAGCCCCTTACATCAGAGTCCCATCACCAGACCGTTACATCAGAGTCCCATCACCAGCCCCTTACATCAGAGTCCCATCACCAGCCCCCTTACATCAGAGTCCCATCACCAGCCCCCTTACATCAGAGTGTCCCCCTCCCACATGTACTCACAGTTCTGAAGGCAGCCTCTCTTCTTCCTCTCTCCAGTCATGTGATAAAAAGTGATAGGGGAGAGAGGAAGGAAAGTCTGCTGACCGTGTCTATCTCCCCCTGCAGGCTGGAGGGAGCAGAAAGCCTAATGCTCTCTCCAACATATCACGGAAACTGCTCCCCCTGACAGGAGTGAAATCAAGATCACTCACTGTCAGAGAGGAGCGGCTCCAGGACTGCACCAGACTGGCCCACTGAGCCATCGGCCCACCTGGAATCTCCCGGTAGTCCTGATGGCCAGTACATGCCTGTATGAGTCCTGTGCAGGAGCCCTGCATGAGAGAGCAATATGGCTGCTGCTTGATTTGCAATGAACTCAGAATACAAGGAGCTCAAGGAATGTGCTATATTGCAAGCTAGGCTGGAGTGTTAGAAAGCCTAGAGAGAGAACACTGCAGGAGACCTTTGCCGCAGAGGCCACATGCTGAGGTACTGTGCTGTCAGATGGCCACATGCTTCAGGACTGAGCTGTGCAAGTGACAAGGCTGCTGCGGAATCTGGACCACATGCTGCTGTGCTGGGAGTGCTGGCTGCCGTGACCAGAGGGAAGAGACCCATGTGCTGCTGTGAATAGTGTTACTGTTGCAGAGACTGTGCTACTGTTCCAGTATTCTGCAATGCCAGTTTTTTGATGTTCTTGCATTCTGCTTCCATATGTTTAATAAAGTTTTACAGCCATGACAAAGAAATTGGACATTCTGAAAGCCATAAGACTGTGCAGTGGTCCCGCAATGCAGTCAGAAGATATAGACAAAATCAACCAACCAATAAGGCACAAGCGATAGGTGTCAAAGACATAAAAAAAAAACGTAAAACAAACAAAAGATCTTTGAGCACAAAATAATGAAATTATGTTCCATGCCCACAAATGGGACACTCCAATGCTACATCAAAGTCCCCCACCATTCCAAAGCAAACATTTACTTCTAATAGGATAAATACCAGGAATCACAATCTGTGATCAATGAAGAGGTAGTGTATAGTGTATGTACCTGGATAGAAAACTGGTTACATGAGCTTAACCAAAGGGTGGTGATAAATAGTGTATCTTTGGAATGGTATGGATTTTTTAGTGCAGTACCACAAGGCGCTTTCTGTTTAACTGGTTCATAAAAAACATAGAAGTTGCAGTAAATAGCTCAAATCCATCTTTTGCTTTAATTTAAATAATGTAATATATATATATATATATATATATATATATATGTGTGTGTGTATATATATATATATATATATGTGTATATGTATGTCTTTTTTGTAGGTACCTTTTAATCAGACAGTCATTGATTAGTATACACTATGCTATTCTAGTGGGAAAATCAACCACACATTATTTAAACCAGGACACATGCTCTACTATTTGGGAAGTCTTGAAGATTGAAAAAAACAACAATAGAAGAATATTTAGCAGTGGTCTCTGAGCTTTTCCTACAATGCTGCAATGTTCCTAGTTGTCAATGAGCAATTGATGGAAAGCACATCAGAATCATGAAGCCAATGGGTAGCGGAAGTCACTACTTCAATTACAAGATATATATATACACACACATACACATACACACACACACACACACACACACACACACATATATATATTGAGGCCTATGGCAATTCTAGCATTTTCCAACTAATTATATGACCAGTTGTTGAGTATGGATAGGCTCTAACTTCCAGAAAAGACCCCACTCTCTGGAATAAATTGTCCTCCTCTACCATGTGCATTTGAGGGTGATGAAGCATTTGCTTTGAGTGATCACCTGCTACGGCCATATTCTGGGCACAATCTAACTATACAGAAGCTTTCAACTATAAGCTAACAAGAGCATGTTGAGTTGTGGAATGTGCACACAGAATCTTGTCAAATGGCAGTTCCTGCCCACACCAATTGTCCTCAACATGCAAAAGATAATCTGTGCTGTGAAAGCTGCTTAGGCAACAGGATGGATTTCAGCTTGAGGACTCATTAAAATGCACCATGGAGGGGGGGCGTGGCCGGGATGTGAACGAGAGCAGACGTGTGACTGCTGAGCTCCGCTCCACCGCTTATCCTGTCGACTTCCAGCGCCTTTTTCACCGCCACACAGCCTCTCCCCCTGACACCCTGGGGCGGAAGAAACCCTCCGGTACCCCACGGCCCTCTCCAGAGCCCCCGGGAAGGCTCCGTTCGTCCGCAGCAGGTGAGGCCCGGTCCGCGGCGGCCATCTTCCCCACGAGGTCCCCCGTCGCCACGATGTCTGTCGGCTCTCAGGCCGCCGCTGATCCTCCTCCATCTCAGGCAGATTCCCACGCTGAGCTCCTGGCAGCGATCAAGGAGGGCAGGGATTCAGTGATGGTGAAAATTGATCACCTAGTGGCTGATGTGAGCTTAATTAGGCATGACATGGACAAATTTAGGGCCCGGTTTACAGAGGCCGAAGGCCGCATATCGCAGCTGGAGGACACCACCAGAGCTGACTCCCGGGATCTCCGTGCATTACAGTTGCAAGTTAGAGCCTTGCAGGAGAAGTCCATAGATACTGAAAATAGGCTCAGGAGGAACAATATCCGTGTCATAGGCCTCCCCGAGAAGGCAGAGGGTGCGCAGCCTGCTGAATTCACTGAGGCCTTCCTGAAAACGCTCCTGGACCTGCCTGATCTGCCTCCCACATTTATTGTGGAGAGAGCGCACCGGCTCCCTCCAACTCCCCCTGTCCCTGGGGCTCGACCGCGGCCGTTTCTGCTCAGGTTGTTAAACTACAGAGACCGAGACAGGGTTTTGATGGCGGCCAGAGAAAAGCGGGATCTACTTTTTAATGGGGCCAAGATCATGCTTTTTCCTGACTATTCCCCAGAAGTGCAGCACCGTAGGCGCTCCTTTACTGAGGTCAGGAAGCGCCTGCGAAATGAGGGCCTCAAGTATAGCCTGCTGTATCCAAGCAAACTTCGGGTGATTGCTGATGATCGTGCACACTTTTTCATGGACCCAGAAGCTGCCATGTCCTGGCTGGATGGCCGCAGATGAGCTGCACCACACTATGGATGCCACCTGCACCTTTACACTGCCTGGCACTCTGCTCCTTACTTGATTCCCCCTGCTGGATCCTTGCCAGGTGGCCGTTGCACCTGCTGACTCTCATCTTTCCTCCTGCCTGAACACGGGGGATCGGAGTGCTGCCACCTACCATGTGCCTGCTCCGGCACCTACGCCCCTGTGTCTTTATTTTTCTTTTCCTATACACCTGACTGTGCTGCCATTACTGATCTGTTGGGCACTTTTGCAGGAGCGGGCCTACTCAGCAGACAGCGGAAGACACTCACACACTACTACAAGCAAGTACTGCCACCGCGGCGTGATTGCCGCAACCCCCCCCACCCCCCCCCTTCCCTGGTCTTTCTTTACCCCCCTTCCCTGTCCCCCCCCCCCCCTCTTTTTATATACTTTTTGCTTTTTTGTTTTTCCCCTTTTCTGGTCAGTGGTCCACGCCTCCTAACTTTGACTTGCTTCCTGGCCATGTGCCTTTGACCAGTGGTGTGAGGGGTGAACACTGACGGTGTAGGGTCCCAGTCGGGGGCGCTTGCACCTGTTAGGTAGGACTTTCTTTTGTTTGGGGACAAACTATTCCCGGACCCCCCCTCGTTTTTCTTTTTAGGGGGAGCGATGGGATATAGTAGGCAAGGCACTCCGTGCCTGGGTAGTTTGGAGCCTGTTTGGATCTCCACAGTTCTATATGCAATTGCATTTGTTTGTTTGTGTTATATGTTGTGTCTCAGTGCTGACGGTATTATCTGCAATGTAATTATGATCTTGCTGCTTACAGGGTGCCCCTGGACAGGTCTCCCCCAATCCTCCTGCTCCCCCTTCCTTTATATGCCTTATGGCTAGCCAGGTCTCGGATTCATTCACAGTCCTCTCCTGGAATGTTAGAGGCCTGAACTCTAAATTTAAGAGGGCTCTGCTCTTCCAATATTTGAAAACTCACTCCCCCCCAGCTTATTCTCCTCCAGGAAACTCACCTTTTGGGCAGCAAGGTCCTGACTCTTAAGAAACCCTGGATACAACGGGGTGTACATGCCACTTACTCCACTTACGCCAGGGGGGTATCAATCCTTATCCACAGGAATTTTCCATGTGTTATTGAAGAGGTCCGCACGGACCCACTGGGGAAGTTTGTGATTTTGGTGTTTACCCTATATTCTCAAAGGTACATTATTATAAATCTCTATATTCCCCCCCCCCCCCCCCACTGTTTTCATCCGCATTACTGTATGATGTTTTAGACAAAATGTCACCTTTCTGTCCTGGGCGGGTGCTGGTGATGGGAGACTTCAATGCCACCCTGTCTCCAGACCTGGACAGACCTTCGCCTGCTAAGAGGCAGTGTCTAGAGCTCTCCGGATGGGCTCAGGCGGTTGGTTTGGTGGAGGTCTGGAGGTGGAAGCACCCTGACAAGAGGGCTTACTCTTGTTTTTCAGCTTCTTACAAGACGGCATCCCGGATTGATTTGGCTTTCTCCAACCCCGCACTGTTAGCGGACGTGTTGGAGGCGTCCTATCTCCCCAGTGGATTGTCTGACCATTGCCCGCTGTCGGTGGTGCTCCGCTCCCCCGCCTCCCGTAACGCGGCACTTTGGCGGCTGGGTGCACACTGGGTTTCGCACCCTGACCTGTCCGACAAATTGCCGGATCAACTGGCGGAATTTTGGGAGGTGAATGTGGGGTCCTCTTCCCCTGCAAATGTTTGGGACGCTTTCAAAGCATATACCAGGGGCCAATATATTTCCTGTATTTCTGACATTAAGAAAAAACAGGCGAGTATGACTCTCTCCCTACAACAAGCCGTTGATAAGTGTAATGCCACATACACGGCGGACCCCAACCCTACCAATTTTGACTTACTGATGTCAGCTCAGAGGGACTTGCAGCTACACCTGACGGAAACTACCAGACTTGACATGTATAAGGGGAAGCAGCGGGTATTTGAACAAGGAGATAGGAACGGACATTTGCTGGCGATGATGGCTCAACATGACCAACCCCTTACTCTGGTGTCTGCCTTGCAGACTCCGGAGGGGGACACCGTGACCTCCCCCTCGGATATACTGCAGACTTTCAGCGCCTTTTATGAAAGGTTGTACTCCTCAGGCCTTCCTACCGACTTTCGGCCCGAGTCACTCCATAATTTGTTGGACCAGCTGGCGCTGGGATGGCTCTCTGACTCGGAGAGGGAGACTCTGGTCCAGCCTTTTACGGCGCTGGAGGTCCTGGGGGTCATTAGTTCTTTCCCCCGGGTAAGGCTCCGGGGCCTGATGGACTTCCGATGGCCTTTTACAAGACCCACGGGGCTCTTCTGGCGCCCCTACTGGCTCAGCTCTATACTACCTGTCTGACTGCTGGTGAGTTGCCTGCTTCCATTTACCATGCCCACTTAACATTGATTCACAAGGCCCCTAAGGACCCCACCTCCTGTGCTTCCTATAGGCCCATAGCCTTATTGAACTCTGACATTAAAATATTGACCAAGCTTTTGTCCCGTAGACTTTATCCCATGCTCCCCTCGGTGATAGACTCTGACCAGACTGGTTTCATGCCCCGCAGATCTACGGATATTAACCTCAGGAGACTCTTTACTAACATTCACACCCACCATTTAAATGTGGGAACCCGGGTGGTGGCCTCCTTGGATGTTGAGAAGGCCTTCGACACGGTGGAATGGCCTTTTTTGTGGGGAACCTTGCGGAAAATGGGCTTCCCTTTGCTGTTTATTAATTGGCTTCAGGTGATTTATAAGAGCCCGACTTCGTCGGTTCAGTTGGGGGGAGCCCTTTCCGCCCCCTTCAGGCTTTTTAGGGGGACCAGGCAGGGCTGCCCTCTCTCTCCAGCTCTGTTTGCCCTTGCGATCGAACCTGTGGCGGAGGCACTGCGTGTCTCGCCCCGGGTGTCCGGGTTGCGTATTGGGCTGCTGGAGGAGAGGGTGGCCCTGTACGCAGATGATATGCTGCTTTTTCTAAATTATCACTGGTCTCAGGGTGAACTGGTCCAAATCTCTTCTGTTTCCGATTGATCAGGGGGCAAGGGCCACTTCGCTCTCGGACAACCCCCTTGTCTGGGTTGACTCATTTAAGTATCTGGGGGTTCGGGTATCTCACTTGGCGTCGGATTACCTCACACTCAATCTTACCCCGGTTTTTTTGGATATCCAGGCTAAGCTCAAATCATGGAGTAACCTGCCATTGTCGCTCTGGGGGCGTGTAAATCTCCTTAAAATGAAGGTCATCCCCAGACCTACTTACCTATTTCGTCACTCCCCGCAGTGGTTGCCTAAGTCGTTTTTCAAAAAACTGAACCAGACTTTCTCCTCCTTTATTTGGGGCTCCTCGTCACCCAGGTACCGCTTGACCACTTTGATGAGACCACGGACGCAGGGGGGCATGGCTTTCCCAGACTGTTACAAATACTATTTGTCCGCACAGCTGGTTACGGTAGCCTGGTGGCTGCAGCCGGACCAAACAAACATCTCCACTGTTCTGGAGGCTTCGGTTCTGGGTTCGCTGGAGGCTCTCCGGCTTCTCATCTACCGAGGCCCTCGGGCTCCTTATTCTTTGACTCCCTCCATGGTCGCTACCCTGCGAGCATGGAGGGCGGGGCTGGCCCTGGAGGGACGTGGACGCACTGATGTGTCCCCGAATGCCCCACTGTGGTTGAATCCTGGCCTGTCTCACCTATACCAGATCCCTGACCCATGCGCATGGACTAGGCATGGGATTAGGCTTATGTCGCATGTCGTGGAGCAGGGCTCTTTACTCCCCTTTACCAGCCTAATCTCCAAGTACAATGTGCCTGGTCACTATCTATTCCGATACCTTCAACTGGTCCATGCGTTCACAGCGCAATTCCCGAATTCCTCCTGTAATTTGGCACAATCGAAACTGGAACACACACTCAGGGCCGACTGCGACAGGAAACCTACTTCAGTTTTATACTCTCATCTCATTAATGTGTCGCTGCCGGCTCTTGACAAACTTTGGGCCAGGTGGCGGACTGACATCCCCTCACTAGACACAGATGACTGGGATGATGTTTGGGACCTTCCTTTTAAGTCCCTGGTCTCTATTAGGGACCACCTTGTGCAATTTAAAATTGTACACCGGGCCTACTACACCCCTTACAGACTCCATAGGATGAACCCTGCGCACCCTCCGAGCTGTTGGCGATGTGGGGCCTCCCCTGGGGACTTCTCACACATTTTCTGGCAGTGCCCTAGGGTCCAGCAGTACTGGGAGTCAGTGTTACATCTGATCAGGAAGGTCACTATGACTGTGATGCCTTTGGCCATGGAGGTCTGCATATTGGGACTCATTGAGCCCGTGGTGCAGTCCACCGCCAAACGCACGATGACCGGCCTGCTGCTCTTTTATGCTCGTAAGAATATTGCTATGCACTGGAAAAAGGCCGAACCCCCATCCGTGGTGCAATGGAAGCGCCTGGTGAATAACAGTCTTCCCCTTTACAAGGATACTTACCTCCATCGGGGATGTCCAAAGAAGTATGATAAGGTCTGGCATGCTTGGGTAGCTGACCCCGAAACAGCTTAGATGGGGATGGTGACTGTGGTTGCGGGGGAGAATTGGTACGCTTGCTCTGTTATGCTATATTTCTGCTCCCCTCCCCCCTTCGTGCCCTTAGGAGCTGTCCCTTGCTTTTATGGAACCAGATGGGGGATCGTTTATACTGGCAGAGGGTATTGGGGCCGCCAGCGGTGCACCCTTTTTGTTTTTTACTGTGAACTGCTGAAATATTATGTTGCATTGAATATTTCTGTGTCATTGAACGGCTCTTGTATACTGTGAGCACTGTTGTTATAAGTGCTGTTTGTTATAAAACTTTTAATAAACATATTTTTCAAAAAAAAAAATGCACCATGGAAAGAGCTCATTGGACTGGTGTTCATGAAACCAGAAAAGGTACACATGTTATGGATATGTATGGTTCCTACTTCATGTATCCAGCAGGATAGGTCACATGGCAGCTTGAGGCCCTCGAAAAATTATACATTTTGACAAATAAAGATTTGCCCTGTATTATGTATTACCAGAGTTACTGTATATTCCAAGTTGTATTGAATAATAAAAAAAAACATAATTATCTATACAATAACCATTTCAAGGACTACAGAGACCAACAACATATTAACACAAAAACAGAAATACAATTTGGAGCAAACATGGAAGGGATTATCACGGTGCCACAAATAAATTGACAAGTACTTTTGTAAAGAAAACTTTTATTCATACAAAATTATATAAAATGTGATTTAAAAAAAGGGAGCCATAAGTTCAAAGTACTCATATCAATAATGAAGCAAATTTGAATGATAAGATGGTAAGTAGCAGGCCAACTTCTTCCCTACTAGTTTCACCAACACATTGGCTTCATAAGGGGAGTAGAATAAAGTGATGATCAAAAATTGCTTTACCACTAAAGAGAAAAAAAAACAATAATATAATTATTAAAGTGCACGCTACAGAGAGTGACCAGCTGTCCGGCTATAAAGGGTCCCAGCCCAGGCCATTCCTCCTCCTAACCCCTCCCCCACAGATGTCCCCAGGGAGGGTAACCCCCATCCTATCAACACTCAGCCAACATACCATGCGCATCAAGCGAGGCAGGATTGATGCTCCCAGGCACCAAAAATCAAGCCAGCAAACACAGCCAATACAAGGTGGCTGCAGGGGGCTTGAAGTGAAATACTATAAAAGCTAGAGAGGAAAAAAATAGTAAAGCAAAAAATAATATTTTATGTATAAGGCAATAAGCTCAATTAATTTTAGATAAAAAAAAAAATATATATATTATATACACACACACACCCACATCTCTATACATATCAAAAATCGATTATAGATTGGAATAAACGGGGCGCTGATCAAACATATTGTTAATTTGCTCTAAGAGAATCAGATGGTTCAATTATGAAGATAGCCAGACAAGGCTGAAAAAAACAAAAGAAAGAAAAAATAATTTAATGCATTGAATACTTCAAGGATATGTATCGCAATCAAGAACCGATCAAGGGCATACCAGACACCCTTTTGTTTTTTTGTTTTGTTTCACAAAAAAAGAAATGTAAGTTAGGTCCAAATGGACATGTACTTCAGAAACTGTATACCCGTCAGGGCTGGGCTCAGCCCTTCCTTCTGAGCTAGCCGCTCAGCTAATTGCCAGCTCTTATCTCTCCACAGTGACTCACCTGTTGATGATATCCTGCTCGCCAGCCCTGCCTACTTAAGCCTTTTCCTTGGTCACATCTCTAGAGACACTCCCTGGTGTTTCTGTTAAAGACTTGCTTGGCTGACATTCCTTCTGGCTCCAAATCCTGCTTGCTGTTCTACTATGCTGTTCTCTGGCTCCCTGACGTTTTGGCTTATCTGACTATCCATTCCGGTTCCTGAACTCTGGCTATGTTTTGACTATGTTTGCGCGGTTTACCTTTTTTTATTAATATTAAACAAGTGTGATTTAACTGTACTTCTGTCTCAGTCTGATTCATGGCTTCCGACAATACCTTCTGTTGAAAGGTCAAAGTGATATTAAAGCCTTGTTTTTTCTTTCCTAAAAATAACAAACATTTCATTCTTACCTGCTCTGTGTAGTGGTTTTGCACAGAGCAGCCCGAATCCTCCTCCTCTTCTTGGGTCCCATGTCGTGGCTCCTCCCTCCTGTTTTTTTTTTAACAAAGGAGCAAAAGCTCCAAATCATTTTTTCTTCTAAAAACTTTAAAGCATAAAATCAGCCAAAAAATGTAATATTTTGCATAAAAACATTTTTGTTTTAGAGCAGCATTGAGTTTGTCTGAGGTAATTGCAAGAATTTGTGTAGCACAAGGGAAGACTATTACACAGTATGTTTGACATTATAGCCACAAAAACATCACTAGTGTCTATAGGTGATGATAGGTAGCTGGCCAATGGACAGGGTGTCATTTGATGCTAGCACATTCCTGTCAAGCGCATACTGCTCAAGGGTGGTGGAGTGACCTGTGAGATTATAAATTAGAGCAGTATTTATTGGGGACATGGTGGGTGGAACTGAAGGAATGGATGGGTATAGTAGAAAAGGTTGGTGTTGGTAAAGTGTCTGGAATCATGCTGTTGGCTGGGGGGGAGGGTGGTGGGTATTGTGTGTAAGTTGCATACGGACTGTACGGTGGTGGTCCTTCCGAATTTCTGACTGAGGGGTTTTGGTCAGATGGCAGAATGAATGTGCCTATGTACCTAATGACACCTGCCCACATTGTTGCCTTTAGTTCAGAGGAAACGAACCATCACCCTCTCTAGACGCCGGCAAAAATATTGTTCCTCTGTCCGGTTTCCCGTCATATGCTCATCCATAGTGGACAGAATGTCCAACATCCTGTTGAAATCCGGCACTGTTGTCCTCCCTCTAGTTGCACTTGTGCTGTCAGAAGCCTCAACAAAGCCAAATCTGTCACTCTATTGACACACTAAATTATTACCCCTTGGCAGCCTCATAAAATGGTTAGAAAAGAAAAGGAAGAGGCAGAGAAGCCAGCATTGACAGTAAGTAAGTAGACACTCCGAGAAGAGAGCTTTAACATACAAGGAGGGAGGGTGCTGTGCTAGAGAATTTTCTCTTCTTGGAGTAGTCACGTTCAAAGGCACACTGCAAGTGAATAAAAAATAATTTATGGAAAGGAAAACAATACAAATTAGCATTTAACATACTTGATTTTCCTGTGCTTTTACCTGAAATTTTAATAGGTTGGTGACATGATCTTTTATGCATCATAGTAATTGTGGCGTGTTCAATATCATAGTAATCTTACTAGCAAATTGTATTCTTCCTACAAATATACTGTTATATGCCTGTATGTCTATAGACCATAAATCCTTCAACTGAAACTTTTATGTGATATGTTTGTTCAGAATTATAATACTTGATGCAGTGTATTTTATGAACCATTGAATGTAACTTAATATAAAACAATAAAAATCATAGTAAAACAAAGAGGATAATAGAGGATTTGTCTGTGGTGTGTTTTTCACCTTCTCTGTCCTAAGAGCTCAATTTAACCAATACATAACAAATGGTATTTACATATGCTGTATGAATATCTGCAGATAGTGCTTTTTCAAGGTTTGTACAATAGAAGGTCCAATTTAAAGTGGTTGTAAACCTCAGACATTAGTTATACCATTCCATAGTGTGTACATGTCTCATTTCTGTCTGCTGTCTTGTTCCTCTGTTATCAGCATGAATCACTTCTGATAAGTTTTCCTGACACCAAGAGAAAAATGGTGATGGAAGAGACCTCCAGCCGATTGGCAACCTCAGTCAGACATCTCCTCACTGAACTCTGCAGATTGTAACTTCAGCTCTCCACCCCCTTGTCTTTGACAGCTCAGACACGCTTTATAAATTCTGCACCTTGAATGGATGTAGAGAAGAGAATACTGCAGATAAATATGTACAAATTATGTATAAGTAAAGTTGGTATCACCTGAGGCCTGTCAGTTCACTATGTACACTGTATGTATGGGTTTATGACCTTTTCAAAGTAAATGTAAAGCCTAAGTGAATGACATTTGTTTTCTAAAGCTCTGCAAATCACAAGCAATTGCATTTTTTATTGTAGCAGCCCTACCAAAATTGGAGTACCTCTAGGTAAATTTGGTGACACACTTAGGCTATAGCCAGCCTGGACTTTAATCTGTACCTTTTTTGTGTTTTTCGGATTCCCTTAGGCTAAAAATAATGTTTGCTTCAGCCTGTTGCTGAGGAACATTCTCCAGCTGATAAAGCCAGAAGAAACAAAGTCATGAGTTATGAATATGTATTTTAATATACAGCAATACATGTGCGAGCCAAGCCTCATGCTAAAAATATTCCAGGCATATATAGGAAAAACAGGAGGAGGTAGGACAGAAGGGGAAAACATGTGAACCCAAAAATGGAACCGGATCCCCTCCGCTTACCAAAAAAAAAAAAAGAAGAAGAGGAATTTGAATGTTCCAAACCAGTGGAAAATCAGACAGAAAAAAAACTATATTTATTCTTAAATTCATTAAAAGCATTGTGTCATTTTAAAAACAAAACAACAAAATATGCTTATTGAGTAAAGCTGGTAACATATCTGAGGCAAAAACACTGTACAAGTAAGCCTTTCAAACCAACATGTTTTGCAGGAAATTGCTTCTTCAGGGTTCACGCATGATGAATGATCAGCTGACCTTTTGGGGTCACATCTTTTCCAAATATTTATTTCAACCCGGCCAGCTACTAAAAGGTTCAGTATCAGTGTTGTATGCTAGGGAAAGAGATAAATACTCAGGGATCCCTTTTAGCGAAGACCTTAGCCTCCCTGGTTCTGGAGAGGATTTAGTGTTAGCTGGACCTCTAGCCTCCCTGGCTTGCTCCATAGAATATGTGCTGCTAGATAGGTCTTTGCCTACTGGTGTGTGCTCTTAAGTCCCTGGGGGTGGACATGGGTCTGTGCTAGGGTCTGGAAGACAAGAAGGTGACTGATAAAGAGAGGCTCCTAAAGGATTGTTTGTTCAAGTCCATAGCTGGTCATTGCTTCATAGCCTTTGATCTATGAAAGGGGCTCAAGTTACTTTTTAACAGAGTGAACACTGTGTTGCTTTTTTGGGGTATCCTGTATTCCTTGTCCCTTTCTTCCCTGGGCTTTGAACAAGTGAATGGATGGCTAAGTAATGTCAGTGAAGTAGATGCCGGTGAAGGGTTTGTGATGAGTACTTTGGGGCAACAGCAAGTTAACTTTTAGTGAAGCTGGGGGGGGAGGCAATATGCCAGCAGCCCCCTTGGGAGTCTTCGCTACATTATTGTTCATCATTTTCTAGATCTCAAGTCTACTGATCTCTTGCAGCCTCTTAGCAGCTGCTTCCTGTCTACAGCGATGGCTGCATAGCCTTTCTCATGGTGCATTGTCAGGTCACCTTGAGGCCAGGTGACAGATGCACACCGTAGGGATCAGGAGTGCACCGCAAGGTTGTGGACCCTACGGCTGACTGCTGCGGATGGGAGTCAAGGTGATAAGGAAGGCAGGGCTGCCAGAACACCAAGACAGATCCCACCGGGGTTAGAGCGTAAGATTCCCTGGGGCGCGGAGTCTAAGAGCCTGCAGGTGTTCACCAGAGCCTCTAGTGGTGAGGATGGACTGGGCTGCAACTGGCTCCAGGTCGCGACCCCCAGGGTCCCCCAGCTCGCACCCACAGTAGGCAACAGGAGGATAGGGATAGTGAGGGATAAAGCCAAGGTCGGGGCCACAAGCAGACAGGAATAGTCAGGGACACGCCAATAGGTCAGGATCACAGGCAAACAGGGATAGTCAAGGACATGCCAAAGTCGGTAAAGGAACAACAAAAGAGCACACGGCAGGTAACAGGAAGCTAAACACACAAAGGTTTATCAGCAGGGTTGGCCTGCAGTGCACAGGTTAATATAGAGTTCTCTGATAGGAGCTAGGGTGGAGCCATGTCAGAGGATGGATTACAAAAGCAGTCAGGTGGGGGTCGGCTGGTCTCTAGAGATGAACACATGGAAACAGGTAAGCAGACAAACTCTATTGCATAACCATGACTTGCATTTCTTGCTGGGGACAGCAGCAGACAATGTATACCTGTCAGGGCTGGGATCAACCCTTACTTCTCTGAGCTAGCTGCTCAGCTGTCGGCTAATTGCCAGCTGCTATCTCTCCACAGTGACTCACCTGTTGATGATATCCTGCTCATCAGTTCTTCCTACTTAAGCCGGTCCAGATGATCTCTGCCTTTGCCTTGGTCACATCTCTAGAGACACTCCCTGGTGTTTCTGTTAAAGACTTGCTTGGCTAACATTCCTTCTGGCTCCAGATCCTGCTTGCTGTACTATGCTGTTCTCTGGCTCCCTGACGTTTTGGCTTGTCTGACTATCCATTCTGGTTCCTGAACTCTGGCTATGTTTTTTATTAATATTAAACAAGTGTCATTTAACTGTACTTCTGTCTGTCTGATTCATGGTTTCTGACAATACTTCCTGTTGAAAGGTCAAAGTTTTCAAAAAATAACAAACATGTCATTTTTACCTGCTCTGTATAGTGGTTTTGCACAGAGCAGCCCGGATCCTCCTTTTCTCGGGTCCCACGTCGCCACTCCTGGCTCCTCCCGCCTGTTTTTTTTTTTTTTTTTTTAACAAAGAAGCAAAAGCTCCAAATATTTTTTTCTTCTAAAAACTTAAAAGGATAAAATCAGCTTAGCAGCTGCTTCCTGTCTACAGCGATGGCTGCATAGCCTTTCTCATGGCCCATTTCTTGATGGGGACAGCAGCAGACAATGTTAGTGTAATATGTGTCAAAAAGGCCAAATTGTCAAATTGTAGTCTAAATTGGAAGCTCATGTGGCAAGAGGACAATGCAGAAGCACAGCTTGGAGACAGAGCGCTTCTACCCCAAAGGATCTTCACAGCAGGACCACCAGATATTATTTTAATGAAAGCTGCAAATGTAAAAGATTGAAAATAGCTTTTGAAATTACATTAACATGCTAAAGATTTTTTTTTTTAAGCGATTGAGTTTACATATACTTCAAGGTAACCTAGATACCAGGATGGAGCTGTCCATTATGGTGAGAGCTTAGAATTTACAGAGAGAGTGTAGAAACTTGCAGAATAAGAAGACTTTCTTCCTTAATTCTTCCATTTGAAGCTAGCTGAAGAGTGCAGGTGAGTCTGTTATCAACGTGTCACTCATTTTTCTGTCCTGCCGCAAGTGAATGAAGATCTCGGCCTCCTTTGATGTGAGTCAGTCAATAAGCCATTACCTGCTCTCCTAATCGCAGGCTGCCAGCTGTCTCCCGGGTCCGCTGATAAAGGCACGGTGCAAAGTGCAGGATGACTGTCCCAAATGTGGCGATGGATGGTCAGATCACCGTCAACAGGAAGGAAAACAATTGAAACCAAGATTTAAAGACCAATTCCAGCCAAACAGCAAAATACACAGTTAAATGCATAGAAAGGAAGTAATTTGCCTGTCTTATAGTTGAACTCCCAGCTATGAGCTTGAAATACACAAATGGGTTTGGTTCTACTTGACTGACTATTTACATTTCTGTCCATCCAGTTCTGAGATTTACACAGCATAGCCTTTTCTGACAGGTGAAGAGACACAATTTTTTTATTTTATTATTTGCTGTAGTTCAGTAACAGATCTCATTCCTCCCGCAGCCTGTAACTAGTCAGTAAAAGGAGAAGCAGTAGATTGATGAGCTCAACTCTTTGTCACTCTGCTCTCTCTTCCTATCATCGTGATGTTAGCCAGTCCTCTAGCCTCTCAGACTTGTCCTGGAGAATATGTGCTGCTAGATGGGACTCCTAGGGATCAGGTCATTGCCTACTGGTCCCTAGGAGTGGAAATTGAGCTATGCAAGGACCTGGAAGACAAAAAGGTGGCCGATGAAGTGACAGCCTATGACTGGTCAGTGAAATGAGAAGCAGTGGACTGATCGGCTCAAATCTCCATTACTCTGCTCTCTCCTCCTATGATATTGTTTCTTTTACTGCTACTCCACTGAATGAGTCTTCATGTTTCCGAACAGTGAAAGGAGCCGGCAGCCCAACAGGTTAGAATCTAATCTTCTGTTGACGCGCTTCAGCCTATGCAAGCTTTAGTCATGTACATTTTGAATACTTCAAATAAAGCTAGTACAAAACAAACAAACAACAACAAAAAAAAAAGGATGGTGCACTGAATCACGCACCGCATGGCTCCCTAGCCAGTGTGAATTTGCCCTTAAACCCAGAAGCTTATTGACTACTATGCACAGCTATACCAAATTCTGTCTACAACAGTTTTAGAAAATCTCCCCCTGTGTGTCATTAGGCTGGAGCCTGTACAGCCCATTTCATTGGTTGGAAAGCTGACTGGCACAAAGTGGTGAGTCTGTGCGTGGACAGGCTCAGGGACTACACTTGAGTGAAACCCTCACAATACAAGAAAAAGTAGGTGAACCCCTTGGCATTTACTGGTTCTCTGCAGTAATTTGACATAAAATGTTCTGATCCCCATTTAAGTCACAACAATAGACAAACACAATGTGTTTAACCTGAAAATGCACAAACAATTATAATTTCTAGTGTCTTTGAACACACCCATTAAACATTCACAGTGCCGGAGTAAAAAGTGAGAGAACCCATAGACTAATTACTTCAGTGTAAGCTGATTGGAGTCAGTAGTTTACAGACCTGAATTCCATATAACGAGATGAGTTTGGAGGTGTGGTTTACAGCTACTTTGATTAAGAAAAGACACTCAAGCATTTTAAGATTGCTGTTCATAAGAAGTATCAGCTGATGTAAACCATGGCTCCCAAAAATGAGCTCTCTGAAGACATGTAATCAAGAGTATTTGATCTTAGACATGTGCAAAAGGAAAAAATGTGTTTTGTTTCGTTTCACTTTGTTAATTAATTCATTTCGTTTAGTTTTCTGCCGAATTCGAAAAATCGGTCACATTTGAAAATATTTCAACCAAATTCGAAAATATTTCTACCGAATTCGAAACTATTTCAACCGGATTAGAAAATATTTTGCGACTCGACTTTAGGGCCATGTATCTTGGGGTCACTTGGTGCTAGAAACCCCAAATTTGGATATGTTTGAGTGCTAGTTCTATTGTGTTTGCATACCAAATTTGGTATTTCTAGCTATGGGACCCCGAGATATGTGGCCCCAAATTCGGGTCGCAAAATGTCATTCTCTGCTGCAGAAAAGTACTTTCATATTGCCCATATCTGGGGTCGCTTGGTGGCAGGTGACGTGGCAAGTGGACAATCCACAACTTGGTCACATGGCACTCATGGCCGGTCACATGGCACCCATGTTAAGTCACGTGGCACTCGTGTCAGGCCACGTGGCACTCGTGGCCGGTGTCGTGCCAAGTGGACAACACACAACTTGTGGCAGGTGACGTGGCAAGTGGACAATACACAACTTGTGGCAGGTGACGTGGCAAGTGGACAAATACAATACACAACGTTTGGCAAGTGGACAATGACATACAGCATATGCACTTGCCTTGCGATCGAGATCTGTGACTTCTTCAATCAGGCATGCTGACAACTTCATTGATACCATAAATATAAATTAAATAAGATGTGTGTGTTTTTTTTTTGCACTGGTGCACCGCAAGTATGAAATGTTGATGTGACAGATATATATATATATATATATAAGTAACTAACCATCTTCCAAAATGTCTAATTCAAATTGAAAAGATTAGAACAGAATAGAAAAAAAATAACTGAATAGAATAAAATAGAAAGAATATACAACCATCTTCTGAAATTCAAATTTGAATAGAATAAATTTGAATTTCGAATAGTATGAATTCAAATTTTTAAATGAATTAATTTAAAATTTGGATAGAAAAGATTATAATAAAATAGAAAATAGACTAGAAAGACGATAGAACAGAACAGAATAGAATATATTATATTTTATTCTGTTCTATTGTTTTTTTAGTCTATTCTTTTATATTCTATTAAAATCTTTTCTATTAAAATCAAAATCATTATATACTAAATTCGAATTTCGGAAGATGGTTTTATATTTATATATAATTTCCGACATTTGAATTTCGTATAGAATGAATTCGAATTTGAATAGAAAAGATTAGAATAGAAATAGAGAATAGACTAGAACAATAGAACAGAATAGAATATAGATACTATCTATTTAATTTTTAATTTTTTTGTAGATTACCATTTGTTTTAATAAGATCCCCTGCAGACTATTAGCATCCATTTCATTTTTTGCAGATCTCCTGCAGACTATTAGTATCTATTTAGTTTTTTCACCAGATCTCCTGCAGACTATTAGCATCTATTTCTTTTTTTAGCAGCTCTCATGTAGACTATTAACAGCCATTTCACTTCTTTTTTTGCAGATCTCCTGCAGACTGTTAGAATCAATTTCATTTTTCTTTTTTTTGCAGATTACTATTTATTTCCATCAGATCTCCTGCAGTATATTAACATCTATTTCATTTTTTGCAGATCTCCTGCAAAACATCTATTTCATTTTTATTTTTATTTTTTTGCATTAGAACAGCCATTTCCTTTAGATATAGATGCTAATAGTCTGCAGGAGATCTGCAAACAATGAAATATATGTTATTATACTGCAGGAAATCTGATGGAAATAAAGAGTACTCTCCAAAAAAAATGAAATTGATTCTAACAGTCTACAGGAGATCTGCTAAAAAAATAGATGCTAATGGTATGCAGGAGATCTGGTTAGAAAACAAAATAGATACTAATAGTCTGCAGGAGATCTGCAAAAAATTTAAATAGATGCTAATAGTCTGCAGGAGATCTTATGGAAACAAATAGTAATCTGCAAAAGAAATTAAAAATGAAATAGATAGTATCTATATTCTATTCTGTTCTATTGTTTTTCTAGTCTATTCTCTATTTCCATTCTAATCTTTTCTATTCAAATTCGAATTCATTCTATACAAAATTCGAATGTCGGAAAGAAATATATATATATATTATAAAACCACCATCTTCCGAAAATTCGAATTTAGTATATAATGATTTCAATTTTAATAGAAAAGATTTTAATAGAAAATAGAATAGACTAGAAAAACAATAGAACAGAACAGAATAAAATATAATATATTCTATTCTGTTCTATCATTTTTCTAGTCTATTTTCTATTTTATTATAATCTTTTCTATCCAAATTTAAAATTAATTAAAAATTTTGAATTCATACTATTCGAAATTCTAATTTATTCTATTTGAAATTTGAATTTCAGAAGATGGTTGTATATTCTTTCTATTTTATTCTATTAAATTATATTATTTTCTAATCTTTTCTATTTGAATTAGAAATTTTGGAAGATGGTTAGTTACTTATATACATCTGTCACATCAACTTCTCATACTTGCAGTGTACCAATGCAAAAAAACACACACATCTTATTTCATTTATATTACTTTTCTGCAGAAGAGAATGACATTTTGCAACCCGATTTTGCGGCCACGTATCTCGGGGCCACTTATAGCTAGCAACCCCAAATTTGGTATGCAAACACAGTATAACTAGCACTACAGCATATCCAAATTTTCTAGCTCCAAGTGACCCCGAGTTATGGGGCCCCAAATTCGCGTCGCAAAATGTCAAGCACTTTTCTGAAGCAGAGAATGACATTTTGCGACCCGACTTTGGGGCCCTGTAACTCTGGGTCACTTGTTGCTAGAAACCCCAAATTTGGATATATTGTAGTGCTAGTTCTACTGTGTTTGCATACCAAATTTGGGGTTCCTAGCTATAAGTGGCCCAAGATACAGGGCCCCAAAGTCGGGTCGCAAAATGTCATTTTTCGAATTTGATTCGAATTTCGTTTGAATTCGTTAGCATTGTAATTTGGTAATTCGGATGCATCCGAATGTCCGAATAATGAATATTCGTCCGAATTTCGATTCGGAGCGAAACAAAATGCACATGTCTATTTGATCTGCATGAGGCTGGAAAGGGATCCAAAGCAATCTCAAAGTGTCTAGGCATTCATCAGTCGACAGACAAATTGTCTATAAATGGAGACAGTTTAGTACTCTGGTTAGTCTTCCTAGAAATGGGGGTCCAGCCAAGATGACTCCCAATTCACAATGTAGAAGCCTCAGTGAGGTAAAGTAGAACCCATGAGTAACAGCCAAAGGCTTGAAGACATTACTGGAGCTGGCCATTCAGTAAAAAAAAAAAAAAAAAAAATGTGTGTGGTCATCTCACAAGACGTTTGGAGCTTATTGCCTTTCAGGAAAATTAAGAGATATTTTCACACATTTGCAGTCTCACTCACAGTATATATATTTCATTATTTTGATGTTAAATACAGTTTTTATGACAGCAGCTAGCTGCCACAACCCCCAGTATCATTTTTTTTCTGTGGGCAATTCCATGTCTGAGAAAATTCATCCCAGCAGCGCATTTGCTGCATGATCACTTTTAGAGGCCGTAGGGGAGGTTGCCCCCCCCCCCCCCATGCCACTTTCTGGTCATTTCCGAGATTACCAAAGCCATTGGTAAGCCCGGTACTGATCCAATGTGGCCAATGGCTGGGCAGGAGGTCGAGTGAGGGCAAGATAACCCCCATTCAGGTCTCTGCACTTTAAGGTAATTGTGAATGTGAAAGGAAACTGGACTTTAATGGTACTACAAACTCAGGTATAAAGTGTAATTATTTTATTAGAATTTACAAAAAAAATGTAAAAAAATCTAATAAAATATATATATTTTTTTTTATTCATACCTGAGTTTCTAGTGCCATTAAAGTCCAGTTTCCTTTCACATTCACAATTACCATATTATTGAGGATGAGGCTTAGTTCATTTAGTTATACCTGCAGTATCACTCTGCATTGACATATTTGTTGAAGTCTTCAAGGGACCTCTGACGTCAAGTCCGGTTCACGGACGTAAAGACATTTATTTATTTTTCTTAAAAGTCAAAGGGTCAAAAAAAAAAAGTCTTCTGTTTTTTTTTTAAGGTAAATGAGAGATCTAGGGTCTCTTTGACCCCAGATCTCTCAATAAAGAGGACCTGTCATACTTATTTCTATTACAGGGGATGTTTACATTCCTTGCAATAGGAATAAAAGTGCTAAAAAAATAAAGGGACAGTGTAAAAATAGAAAATCAAAAGTAAAATAAATAAGATTTTTTTTTTTAAAGCATTCCATTCATCAATGCTCACGCATAGAACCAAACGCATACATAAGTCACGCTCGCATATGTAAACGTTGTTCAAAACACACATGTCTAACACTCTAAAAAGGTAACCTCTTATAATGTTTAAAGCATCGCCTATGGAGATTTTTAAGTACCATAGTTTGTCACCATCCCACTGTATCTATTTTCTCAGCGTAACATCTTTCACATCATATAAAAAAATTGGGATAATTATTGTGTTTTGTTTATTAAAGTTTATTTTTTCCAAAAAAAAATAGCAAAAAAGTTACAGAAAAGGCCTGGTCAGCAAGTGGTTAAAGTGATAAAACATGGGGAGAAGTGCATGTATTGCAGAGATGCACTCATGCTTTTTGCCTTGATCATGTATTGCAGAGATGCACTCATGCTTTTTTGCTTTTTCATGCTTTTTTGCTTTTTCATGCTTTTTTTGGCTTTTTGCCATTTAATACCACCTCAGTTGTCTGTCCATCAGTTTCCAAACAAGATACTCCCAGTCCAAGCCTGATTTCATTACTAATAATTGATTTGTTATTGATTCATTGCTGACACAGAGTTCTGTGGTTGATTGAATAAAATAAAAGGTAAAGGTTGAATCTAATTATCCACAAAAACTGTGCAACTCAGATATCAAGAGGGGGAAAGATGAGTTGGCACTCCTGATTTAATGTGTAGCTCAGTATAAACAGAAATTTCACATAATTACATTGGCTAAATTGAAAAGAATATATAAGTGAACTAAGGTTTTGTTTATGTTTTGAGTGTCTATGTAGATCACAGAAGTAATTACAGCCGGCAATGCCAATGTACGGTTTCTAAAGGAAGAACTTTCTTGTATAAAAAGAGTTATAGATGTAACAAAAAAAAGAAAGACATTGTTACAAATTGAATGTTGGTTCAAAATTAATGCAAAGAAAAGAAAATCTCCAACTCCTACATAAAAAGGATAGGGATGTACCAGTAAACGCAATATCAAACAAAAATAGAAAAAAAGGACCTATCTATGGAGACTGATTCAGAGCCAACCATAACTAAATAGCAAAAATTATAACAAAAAACATCAAAAGAATACAAAAAGGAGGAGAAAGACCTGTGGACTTTCATAAAAATACAATGATATTCTTAAACTCAGTCTTTCTCAAAAAAAAATGTGCTCCTTGTAGTAGTAGTCAGATTGCAATCCTTACAGACAACTAAAAAGATGTACTAGGTGGTGTTGGACCTGGAATTATGTAGATTCCACTACATGGGAGGTGATTTGGCCACAGCTCAAGGAACCCCCTTCAACTTCTGGGGAAAACCTAAGGTTCTATGAAACCCTGGTTGAGAATGGCTGTATAATCCAATTAAAAAAATAACCTACAAACATCATACCATGTGGCCCTTATTATGAAAAATCCCATACCACAGTTAATATGAAAATTGAATGAAGACAAAGTACCGTATTTATCGGAGTATAACACGCACACACTATTTGCACCCGAATTCTCAGGGTGAAAAAATGCATGTTATATGCCAATAAATACAGTATTCAATAGAAGTATGGTTCTGTATAATATGTATATGGAAATATGCCTATGATTTCCAAAAAATATCATACTGTGTGGCTCATGTGATTAACTATTGCACTAATGCATTATAATCAACAATGTAATTTCAATTAAAACAGCATGGGTATATATGGAAAGCAGTGACAAAGCAGCCATAAATCACAAGGTAACAAAATCAATAAGTTGAGTGTCCTTATCTAACTATTCCAGGAATCAGGTGGTGTAAATAGTTAGGTTCATGAACAAGGAGAAGTTTAGTAGGAAAGGCATGTGTAACCATAATGTGCACAGATCAATGTGTACTTTAAACGTGAATAAACATGCTGAAGTAACAATAATTCTAGATCTGATTCTAGAACACCTAAGTTCTCCAAACAGGAAAAAATACAGTTCCCCCTCTAAATTAAATTAAATCTTCCTACCTGTATCTTTTGTCGCATTGAAATGTAGTTTCTTGTTGTCATTTGTTGTCTTATATGTGTAGGAGCCTCTAGTGTGCTAGAAAAATAGTGCTAGTTTTTTTTTTGTGAGAGTAAGTCAATTTCCAGGCTTGGCTGTGTGCTTTGATCTGGGTTGAGAGTAACTCAGGGCAGAGCTGAGTGACTCACAAGCAGCATCACCAAGACCTCCCACGTATTTCCAGAATGCTCTAGTGTTTTCTGAAAAGAAAGGAGGAGAAGTGGGTGGAGCTGTCTGGGGTGTTCTGGGGAGCCCTGACCAATCCCCAACTTGGATTGGCAGGGGGCAGGCCTCCTCAAATACCCACTTTCAGCCCAGCTGGGGAGGAGTTGTGATCAGGTGGAAGCTGGAGATAACGTGCTAGGCTGCCGTAGCCTTTGAGGAAGCACCCCAGTCTGGGGGGGGGGCTTTGGGCCTGGGCTCAAGTGTGGACAGGACCCTCCTACAACACACAGAGGTGTCCTGGCCAGGAGGAGCAAGAGAGAACAGCAGGAGATGCACTGCCAGGCAAGTCTCCAGGGAGGAACCACAGATCACAGCCAGGAAGGCTAGTGAGTGACACAAAGTCAGGAGAGGACCGGGGAGGCACGCCTGAGAGGATTGGGAGATTGCAGTCTGGTGCCTGAAGAGGTGGTACTGGGAGCAGTATCATTTATAATGCAACATAGAGGAAATGGTAAGGCATGGTTTGGATACTTTGTGACCTGGAACAATAAGTTGTCTGTCCCCTTAGGGAACTGGAACAAGCTAGATGAATGAATACAAGGGTATAGGGGGATTGATGAGGCATGACACTACAAACTGCCACAACATGTGAGCCCATGGTTACAAGTTAAGGCAAACACAGAAAATATAACTACACTAAGTAGTTAAAATGACAAAAACATTTGAAAGTGTACAATACTGTACCTTTAAAGTAGTTCTAAAGGCAGGACTTTTTTTTTTACCCTACAGTATTTCCTGCACTAAGGAAAAAATGTCCCAGTATGTGTATCACCCCTCATCTCCATAAATACTTACCTGAGTCTTATCTCAATGCAACGTTGTGTCTGAGTGCTGAGTGTTGCTCTCTCTTCCTCTCTTCACAGGACTCAATAAGAGCTGTGGGAGCCATTGGCTCTTGCTGCTGTCAATCATATCCTGTAAGGATGGAGTGGGGGCATGTTCAGATGGACACAGCCCAGCTCAGGAGCAAGCCCCAGCTATGCCCCCTTAGTAAGTGGCTTCCTATGGTGGCACACCGAAAAGAGGAGGAGCCTAGAGTACTGGCAGGACCGCAGAAGAGTAAGTTCGGGGCTGCCTTGTGCAATACTATTGTGCAAAGCAGTAAAGTATAACATGTTTGTTTTTTTAGAAAAATTTTTTATGTTTTACAGCCACTTTCAGGATGATCATAATATGTCCTGTGTATTCATGGGTGGGGCACACATTAAATGTGAGATAGAAACTCTTCCACACACTAAAATAGAGATTAACAATGGAGTTTGACAGGCATTCCCCAAGGTGTGTACCCCAAAAGTGGCTGGCAAGCCCTGAACCACAGCTTTGGAATGGCATGGACTTGCTAAAATATGCATATACCCCTGAGATAAATTCACATAACAGTCAAATCAGTCTGTATATGAAGTAAAGCATGGTTGGTATACTCACTGTGGAACCTAAGGGATTAATCATCTGCATTGTGTAAAGAGGCTGTTTGATCTTATCTTCTCTGATCTTCCCCTTCTTCCACAGACCCCAATCCACCCCCTGATAGAACAGAGCCTAGGGGGCACTCTGCACATGCTCAGTTTGGTGTGTATTGCTAGAGGGTTTTTTGGGGAAGGTGCATGTTACAGCCCAGGGCCAAGCAGCACTGTCCAGAAAGGGAGTCAGGGTCATGCAGCCTCAAAGGACAGTCAGAGGAGAATGAAAATTCCTCCTTAAAGCTTTAACCAATGCTCGGCTGGACCCTGATAGAAGTTACAAGACTGTTATATACTGCTAATGAGAAAAAGGTATTTGGCAGATTATATTTACTAAAATAACTGCATTTCCATGTTTTGTGTATTGTGATATAGTGAATGCAGGGTCCTGGTTTAGTAACACGTTAATGCCGCTGTAGACATAATAAGGTGCTTAAGGATGATTCTAAAACTGGATTTTTAATAGGCTTAGTAAACACTAGGAATGGGCACATCTTCACAGGTTCAAATCACCAAAGAATTAGGCAAAGTTTGGTAAATCCAAATTTAGAGGTGAATCGCACTGAAGTGCACGAGGGCCATTTTTAGGGCTAAGAGGCAAAACCACTGTAAAAAAAAAAAAAAAGTAGTGGGAAGCTAGATACCATATCGACACTGAGAGAAGGTCTTTCCGTGCGACTTTGAGGGCAACTTTAAAAATGCAGAATGAGATAAAACTAAGTGAACAATCACTTCTTAAAGAATATCCAATCATCTGCAAGGAAAATTATTTTAAAAAAATGGACATATGATTGCACGTAATAAAATGATTGACGTTAGCATAACTCCATCTCATTCACTAGGTTAAGTGAAAGTTAACTTTGCTAAGTGAAGAGCCTCTAGTCCTTTAACAAATCAACCCATTGTAAGGGTTTACCTTGGTTGGAGTTCATAGTGCAGAGATGCATGCTCACCCTTGCAAATATACTCAGCCCATGGTAATAAGGTAAAAGGCTACCTGGCCTTTGAACCTGTGCAAGGGGGCTTGACAGAGAATTTACGAAAGGATTGTTGAGGTGAAGCCGTAGTCAGGGATTCCAGAAGTTGGCGTTAACGATGAACAGAGCCAGAGTCAGAAGCCTGGGTCGGTCTTGGAACACTGCAACTTGAAAACAAGAACTCAGGGACCATTAGCAATACAAGAGACAATGAACTGACACAGCCCTCAGAGTGAGGCAGTGTTTTATACCCACCGATTAGATAAACTACCTCAGCCGAACCAGGAATGACAGGTGCTGATTTCAAAGCAAGATCCAGAGTATAGCCCTCAATGCTGCACGAAGGACAAGGCATAGCTGGAAACCAGGCTGAATAATGATCTGAGGTGTGGCTCAGAGGCAATACAGCAGGAGCAGTACACATAAAGTCATGGGTTCAATACCTCCTTGAGCTACCTGGGGGGTGGCCACTCCTGGCCATCTGCATGGCACAGTAGGTACTGTGACACCCATCAACCCCAATGTGGGTTCATTTCCCATGCAATTAAAGAGGAATGTTATCCCCCCCAAAATGTTACTCCCCCTTACTTTCTTTCATGGGTTGAATTAAAAATGCATATTCACCTGCCCAGCAGATCAAGCTGTCATTCAGTGATTGTCTGTTCCTGTGTCCTGTGCTGCTATCTTGGTCTTCTTCAGCCAGCTGTCTCTTCTAGGTTTCAGGCAGTTTGACTTCCATTGATGCAGAAACTTTGCCCCTTGTTCTGTGAATGGGCTCTCACAGCCTCCTGGAACCTATGACAGAGGTCACCCAAAGAGCCAGAATTAATAAAATCCTATTATTATTGCTGGGGAGGGGGGGGGGGGGGGGGCAGATGCCTAACTCATCAGAAAGCTGTACCATTTTCTTACATGAAAAAAACAAGCTAAGCTTATTCCCTGTACATGCTTAGTCCTTGTACAAGCTAGAACTTAATCCATGTGGATCAGTGAATATGCAGTTGGTTAAAGGATAGATACCAGAGTGGAGTGTGGTTGTAAATGGGGTTCACTTAAAACAAAGACCAGTCACTAGTGGTGTACCGCAAGGTTCTGTACTAGGTCCTATTCTATTTATATGTAAGTGATATAACTAAAGATTTGTTGTGTAAGGTATGTCTTTTTGCTGATGATGCAAAGATATATAAAAGGGTTTACATCCATGGAGGTGTCTGTAACATGGAACATGATTTGGCATAGCTGGAAGATTGGTCAAAGCAGTGGAGACTGCAGTTCAATGTTTCTATATATAAAATAATGCACTTAGGGAAAAAAAAAACCCTTGAGAGAATACAACATTGGGGGTACAGTGTTGGCCAGCACTACAGAAGAAAAAGATTTGGGGGGTAATTATTTCAGATTATTGCAAAATGAGCAAACAGTGTGACCAGGCAGTGGAGAAAGTGAATAGAATTCTAAGATGCATTACTAGAGGGATCACCAGCAGGAGAAACGAGGTTCTTATTCCCCTATAATAGAATTGCGCTAATGTACAAAAAATGTAATCAGTTCACTATATAAAAAAACATAAAGTCCATATGCAGGTCCACCAGTGGTTCAAACAGTGAGCCTCAGCTATCCCTGATGATAAATCCACCATCAATCACCTCATGTGAACAGTGCCGCCTCCAATAATGAGATTAGCTGTGGAGGAGCAGCTGTCTGATGAGGGGAAGGTACGTGTAGCAGCAAAATTCATCATCCATTTCCAGGGGAATCCAACAAAGTATTTAATGCCATCCATATGAGAGAGTAATGCCCTCGTCTAGGAGAATGGTATTAGCAGGAGAAAGGCCCAGGCTGGGTATAAGCCATGGGTGCTGTTTGATCCCCTGTAACGGAGGATCAATTGGAGCTGGTAAGCAGCTAATCTCATTATTGGTGGTGGCACTGTTCACATGAGATGTTTGATGGTGGATTTATCATCAGGGATAGTTTATGCCGCGTACACACAAACAATCCGGTGGAAAAGTCCGGCAAACTCAAGTCCGCTGGACAATCCCCCCGTGTGTAGCCTCCGGCGGACTTTTTTTACCCAAAAGTACGGCGGACTTAGAAAGTAGTTTTGCACTCCAATCTTACCGCTGGACTCGCATTTCAGCGGACAATCCGGCCGTGCGTATGCCAGTCCGCCGTACTTTTGAAATTAACGGACTTTTCCCGTCCGGAGAAAAGTCCGCTCATTTTGAGCGCGTCTCCAGGTAGGCGGAGCCCGCGAAGGAGGCCTCGCTGGCCCCGCCACCTGGTATGGACTGAAAGGGGAACCCCAACGCCGAAAAAATCGCCGTGAGGGTCCCCCCCAGGTCCACATCAGACCCTTGTCCGAGCACGCTACCCGGCCGGCCAGGAAAGAGGGGGGTTGAGCAAGCGCCCCCCCCCCCCCGAGCCATACCAGGCCGCGTGCCCTCAACATGGGGGGTGCCTTGGGGAAGGAGGGACCGCGCGCAGGGCAGGACTTAGGGTGGTGGGGGCCCCTGTGCTTGAGTCACTTTCGGGCCCTACCTTCTATACATTATCATATTTATCGGTGTATAACACGTGCCGGCGTATAACATGCACTTTTAGGAGGGAAGTTTAAGGAAAAAAACTTACATTTACATGCCCATCAATGCAGCCTTATCAGTGTCCATATGTCCATAGCGGCGACGGCAGCGACAGAAGACCGGGCCACTGCCTGTAAAAAAGCTAGAAGAAGGCACGGTGGCCCGGCAAGAAGAACCGAAGAGGGGGACAAGACCCCCAAAGTCGGAAGAAGAGGGCGGCGGCGAAGAAGAAAGCCGGGCTCCTCCGCTAGCAAAAGAGCTAGCAGAAGATAGCGGAGGAGTCCGGCGAGAAGACCCCCGAAGACAGAAGACCCCCGGAGCTGTGCAATAAACTATTTTAACCCTTGTGTGTTGTGTTTTTTTTTACTTTTTTTTACAGGTGAATGGGTAGGGGTACATTGTACCCCATACTTATTCACATAGGGTGGGGGGCCGGTATCCGGGGGCCCCCTTATTAAAGGGGCTACCGGATTCCGATACCCCAACAACCAACAGCCAGGGTTGTCGGGAAGAGGCCCTTGTCCTCATCAACATGGACAAGGCGCTCGCTCGTCCCCCCCTTTCCTGGCCGGCCGGGTAGCATGCTCGGGAAGTCCGCTGGACTAAGTCCGCCGGATAGTCCACCGGACTAAGTCCGCTGGATAGTCCGCTACGTGTGTACGCGGCATTAGACTCACTGCTTGAACCACTGGTGGACCTGCATATGTACTTTAAGCTTTTTTATATAATGAACTGATTCAATTATTATGAACATTAGTGCGATTCTATTATTTTATACTATTGCTACACTTTAGTTTTTGTCATACAGGAGAATCGCTGCTCAACTTGTTTTGTTTTCCTTTTGTTTGTTTTGACCTTTTTTTTATAATGCATTTTTTTCTTCCCTTCTTCTTATTCCCCTATATAGATCTTTAGATGTACGTTTATTAAACGTTTTTTTCTCAGTTCACTTCTCGGCAGCTCTTAGAGGAAAATTATCTCCTCTGTAGCCGGTTTATGAAGCTGAGAACTTCAGTTCTCAGAGGGAGAACAGAGGAGAAGTGTTTCCTCTGAAAACGGCTGAGACCAGTGTAAAAGTGGGTGGGCTGCCTGTAATCTCATGAGATATTATGAGATTACAGTGCAGGCAAGTTCAAAAAGTGAAGCTAAAGTTTAAAAGAACATGTGATTACATGTTTTCAGACATGTGATAACTAAGTAAATGTGTTTATATTGTGGCAGCACGCAGGTAAAGTCACCTGGTTGTATCCAGGATGGGAAATATGTGTGCCCTAGATTCAGGCTTTATGCAGACTTTTACAATTAGAGGGGAAGAGTTAATGTAAGTGGGCTCATTAAGACCTCTACAAAAAACCCCAGCATGCTTAGGGAGATGCTCCATCCTGGAACCAGTTTTGTGTTGTATAGACTGGGGAGTGTGATATCTGTTCTGTGCGGTGAGTTAACGCCTGTGTGACAAACCTCTACAACAGAGACAGGGACTGGTGCAGCACAAGGCTGCACTCAGTTGTTAGACAGGGAATCTAAGTGTGTAGTTAGAGGTCAAGCTGACCAGGATTTATTTTCATGTTTTATTTTTGTTTGGCTGTTATATGTATCACTGCATGTAGCATAAATAAACCGCATCTTTTGTTTTTTGCACCTCCAACGCTGTCTGCTGTGCCTGATTTTGTGTTGTGAACCCATCCAGGGGGTCACACACACCCGCTGCCGAGCTAACCCCTCACAATATTATATATATATATATATATATATATATATATATAGAGAGAGAGAGAGAGAGAGAGATATAGATATATATATATAGAGATATAGATAGATAGATAGATATGGAAGAAAGAAGCCTTCTTCCTCTAATCGCACTAGCTTCTCTCACAGATTTTCCACCTCTGAGCTGGTGAATCTGGAAGGGAGATATTTCAGTGTAACAGCTGTGAGATCTTCAGATCTCACATTTATAAATTGCCCATTTGTGACAGAACGGTCATGTACTGTGATGAGAAGCTGTGATCATCACTGGACACTTCCACCATATGGGTTGGCCTCCTAGAGTGGCACTCAGAATCCAGGATATGCAGGCATGGAATATACAAACAGAGGTCTCCTCATAGCATAAGATCCTTTAAAATCCTTTATTTAGCTGAGGCATCTTATAATAAAAGCTCCTTTAAAAGTAGAAGACAATTAAGATAAAAATGTCTGGTAAGAAACGTCCCTGTGTATCTATCAGTGTCTATTGAATAACGCTGTCTGCAGGCTGTCTGTAGACTTCAGGCTTGCAGCGTTTTGTCATCAGAGTGCGACATTATCAACAGCAGGATAATGTTGCACACAGATGACGAAACGCATCAAAACTGAAGTCCTGATACATCACATCCATCACAGACATTAAAACACAGAGATTTTTATCTTAATTGTCTACTACTTTTAAAGGAGCTTTTATTATAAGACTCCTTAGCTGAATAAAGAATTTTAAAGGATCTTACGCTATGAGGAGACCTCTGTTTGTATATTCAATGCCTGCATATCCTGGATTCTGAGCACCACTCTAGGAGGCCAACCCATACAGTGGAAGCGTCCGGCCATAATCGCAGAGGGTGAGGTCTTCCTTTCTTCCATGTTCCCTCAGTCAGTGTTAGCTATTCGCAGAACGAATGCTTAGGGTAGTTATTGTCTTCTTGCACTTCAAACGACTGAAAAAACATCTTCTGTACTGCAATTAGCTGTAAGTAAAGTAAAATTGCATTGGATTTAATTTCTGAACCTTATCGAAGAGTTAAGCTGCCTGTGGATGGTGCCAAGTCAGCAGGTGACCATGCTGTCTGGGTCTAAAGTGATATCTCAATGCAAAAAGCGGCATTGCAAACAGTATAGCAGCAAATGACATTTGGAAAATCTGGATATTGACAGAAGAAGCATGTTAAAGAGAGGAAGAAAAAAAGGAAGTGATAAATAAGTATATCCAAGAGAACAAAAAGCACAGAGACTGTATTAACAGGTAGAGAATGTGTAATGGATAAACTTCAACTGTAAGCTGATGTTAATGGATCAGGAATACAAATAACATGAATGAAAAAAGGCCTTAGGCTTTCCATAACATTTGCATGCCTATTTAACAAAACAAAGAGCAAAGGACAATATGCCATGGCAACCATATTTCCCAAAGATGACTACGGTTATCAGAAATGTAACTGGCGGCTGTGGCCTCCTGTACCGTGTACACCATCCGTGCCCCCTGTGCTACCTAATTAACGCATTATCAATGAAGAGGAAATACTACAACTTAGTAAACTGCAATTCGTTTAAGGGGCAACTATAGCAAATAATCATTTTTTTACCGTAACTAAGTTCGGTAGATGCATATAAGGTCATTATTCAAGATATGGTTTTTTTTCAGTAATTGCTTAACTTTACTTGAGCTCTGAGCAAACAGCTGAATACAAAGTTAAAATAGTTTGATCTGCCAAAGAATGTTTAATTTAGTTCCAATGGCTTTGTACACCTCTGTAAGGGCTCATTTACACTAGCAATTGGGTGGTGGGGGGCGTGAGAAAATGCGGTTAAACAGCATTTTTATGGCTCACCAACAGCTCCCCCTTAAGCTGCAAAGGAAGTATAAAGGGGAATGTAAACCATTCAAGTGATGCCTGCCTTTACACGCACATGAACTTTAATGGCATCCCAGTCTTAGTCTTAGGTGTCAAGATTTTTTTTTTTTTTTTTTTCAAAATAATTTTTATTGAATTATCACAATGAACAAGTCATACAGTGGCAGAAAAGTAGATGTATGAATAGAAAGTACGTAACCCAAACTATATGTGAAAGAGTGACATGAGTCACAATTAACCAAAACAGTACATACAGGGAATGAAAGTGTGGTTAAAGTAACAATCAGGTGTCAAGATTTTTGATGCGCAATGGAGGTTTGGCAGTACGGCACCAGGAGTTGGAAGGGGAACCTTGGAGATACCTACATGAGGATGGTGTTCATTTGAATGCTGTCGGAATCGATTTATGGTGCCTGGGTTTGGAGGAGGGAATACAGAGGGCCCTAAGGGTGTGGAGGTTCATTCAAACCTAAGGTGTCAGGTTTGAGTGGTGGCGGCAGGACGCAAGGTCTTTTTTGGGTCAGATGGGCACAGCAAAAAGGCATGGTATAGGGACCCGTCTGAGGGACGGCTCCCAGTTGGTATATGGGTACCTGCTAGTTGTCTCCAAGTTGAGGATTGCATGACTGGAGGCCAAAAGAGGATTGCGTGACTGGAGGCCAAAAAGTGACTAGCAGGTACAGTTATGGGTTATGCCTATGTGGGACTTTGCGCTTCATTTTGTGATAAAACTGGATATATATTAAAAAGGTTTATTATGTTAATTATTTTACATTTGGTTAATAAATGGCTGCTATGGCCAATTTACCCCATTTCAGTGTTGTGTGGTCATGAGGAGTGGGGCGGGGGGGGGGGGGGATTAATGGGATAGCAGGCACAAGCCATAGTTAATGCCATAGTCAAGAGAACAGGATACTTTCTCATACAAGTACATGGTAGAGCAGGCACATATCAGTAATATTAAATGTTTGGTTTACATATTCTTTAACTCGGCTTTTGGAGTTTAACATGTGGACCCATTTGACAAACTCACCCACTGAGGTCAGTGGGACGGTGGCAGAACTACAAATCAAATGATTGGCTCATGGTTCGGCGTGGTTTTCAATACGAAATCCACCCTTTTTAGAAAGCCAAAAAAACTTGCATTTAGGGGGCAGCAGGATTGTTATCTGAATGACTGGCTACTACTGCTTTTACCACCCTCTGAAAATCGATGAATCATAATTTTCCATATGAAAAAATCCCTTTAACAGAACTAAGTGTAAAAAAATAAAAAACTGTGAACAGGGGGGCTTGTTATTAAAGAAGAGACATGCAATGGTGCTTCTGCAGTAAGATATAGTTAACCCTGCTGGCTGAACGAAAAAAAAAAAAAAACCTGAGGTCTCTGTACTAACAATCCAATTTTAGTACAGTGATCTCCCTGTTGTGCTATTGTGTTCTGACAGGGGGACAGTCCTCCCACCAAAACACAGTGGTCAGCGCTAGCAGCCATTGGCTCATTCCAGCATGCTTGTTCAACAGTAGTCAGTCATAAGATTGGCTTCTGTCAGGCAAGCATCTGTATACACTGGCAAATATTCAGAGCTTTAACTGCCTATTTACAATCCTCTGCAGAGTGTACACTGAGCTGAGCATGCCTGACGTCATCCCGCCCCAGCAAGGAAAAGAACCATAGGACAATTGGAACTAAGGTAAATATTTGTGCCTTTAGTTCCGCTTTTTGTTTTATTATTATTTCTTTTGTATTACATTTTTATTCAAAGTTATGTCAACAATACATCAAGAGGATAAACGGTCTCAAACAATTCTAGCATTAACATGATAAGAAGATCCAATAAATGAATGCAAAGAATACATGGACATACCTGCCCTTTGAGGTCTGCAGCATAAGACCAGAGCAAGTCTGATCACATGGAGCAGATGGTACTAAACTAGAGGTTCACAGAAAAATGCTGATTCTAGTCCTCTGAGATCAGATGGTAGTGGAATGTTTAAACAACCCTGAAAGAAAACAAAGAAAAAAAACCCATATAATAACAGTGACATAGACGTTCATCACAGGTGTTCGTGGGGCAAAGACCCAATGGAGTATTCCATATGCAGGAGCTTTACTTTTCCTAATTAGTTTGATAAGTTATCTTTGGCATACCATTCTTTAGTTCCACTTCAAGGAATACAGGGGCATCACCTCCCCACCTGCAACCTTCTAACTTGGACATTGAAGAAAAAAGAAACATACTGATAAATCATCTACTCTATAAACTCTGTGCCTTCCTCCTGCCAACAAATGTCACTCCTACTGCTGACGTTCCCTCTCTCCATGCTGCTGTACAAGGGATAACTGAGGCTGACATCAGGACAGATTCAGTCACGGCGGATTGCTTTTCAGAGGACTGTATAGCAGCCGCTGGCAGTACTTTGGGAGGCGCTGCTGCTTTTTTTTAATACTTGCCTACTGGGCACTTTTACCTCCTTCCTGCCCAGACCAATTTTTAGTTTTCAGCGCTGTCACACTTTGAATGACAATTGCACGGTCATGCAAATCTGTACCCAAACAACATTTTTATCATTACTTTGAGACAGATAGAGCTTTCTTTTGGTAGTAATCAATCAAAACGTTTTTTACTGTAAAGGTTGAGGAAAAAAAATTTTTTCTTGGTTTCTGTTATAAAATGTTGTAAAGAAGTAATTTTTCTCCTTCACTGATGTGTGCTGATGAGGCTGCAATGATGGACATGGATGAGATGGCACTGAAGGGCACTGATGAGGAGGCACAAATATGCAGCACTAATGGGTACTAATAGGTGGCACTGATATGCACCACTGATGGGCACTGATTGGCAGCACTGATGGCTGCTACTGATGAGCAGACACTGATGGGCACTGAAAGGCAGCACTGACTGTCATCACTGATGTACACTGATTGGCATCACTGATGGGAACTGACTGGCATCACTGCTGGGCACTGACTGGTATAACTGCTGGGTATTGTTGGGACTGCACTGATACCCAGGGCCCTGATGATCAGTACCCTGATTATCTGTGCAGATCTCCCCATGAGGAAATGCTGCTGATCATCTCCTCTCTCCTCACACCCTGTCAGTGTGAGAAAAGGAATGCTGATAACCAGCATTTCCTTGTTTGCACGTGATCAGCTGTGATTGGACACAGCTGATCACATGGATAAAGAACCTCACATGTATAATAAACCAAGATCGGTGATGCGCTGTGTCCCAAGGACAGATCGTTATACCGATTGCAGTGCTGCGCACCCCCGCGGCCACGCAGGAGTGGCGCTAGTGGGACTACGTCATATGAGAGAACGAGACAGCTGCCCTGTGCCCGTCTATTCACAATACGGTGGGCAGGAGGCAGTTAATTGCTGAGCAGCAATTTGACATTATGGGACTGTGCTGCAACTGTGTGGCTTGGGTTTGCGGTGCGGCCGCGTTGATCTCAGTGGGCGAGTTTGAAAGGTGGCGTCGCCTGTCAAACTTTGCAGCCTGAGATAAATTGCCGAGACCAAGGAGAAAAGCATTACAGCCATACCATATGTACAGCTGCAGGGAAGGTAGAGGGGGACTTTAAAATGGATCTCCGCCACCTGTTTTTACTGCTCCCCCCTAGTGTGAAAGAGCCCTTTTACATTATTTTATCAGAAGTAGTTAGGATTAAACAAGGCTAATTGGCAATTTACTGATTTTGGTTTCACTTAAATGTCAGAGCTCTGAATCTCTGACTCTGGTAACCTGCCTTCGTTCATAAAAATTCCCAGTTCATCTGACTATTCGTTCATCGCTAATTGAGACACGTTCAAATCCGTTATGTGGTTGTACACTGCGGTAGGTTCAGTCGTGTTGCTTCCTTAAATAACATGATCTTTTCTGATTAAGCACATAACTTTTTCTGGGACTATTTAAAGTGATGACAGTGGAACATGAAGCCCCACAATGATTCATGGCTATTTTTGGATCCTAACCCTCCCACCTCAGAGATCAGTGTAATACGTAATTAGCCGGCGTGGGCTTCGATGAAGGGCCCGCGCTAATTTGCCGAGTTACGTTTGCGAATCCTTTTGCTTGATAAGTTATCCAGCCTTGCAGAGGAAAAAAAAAACTATCAGTATTCATGAAAAAAAAAAAAAAAAGCCTGTAGTTTATTACTCACAGACAATCCTCGGGAGAGGCGACATTTCAGTGAATTAAACCAGAAATCCTCGCCGCTCACGACGGAAGACATTTATTTATTTTTTTTAATTAAAGTCTTGCATACAGGATATTGTCAGCATGTTCTATGTAATTTTTTTTTTTCATTTTCAAGGGTTTCTTGACAGGCAACAAATAGACACGATGGTTATGCTGACTGTGAATAAGGATTTTTTTTATTTTTATCGTGGACAGATCTTCATTCTAGATTTGGAGGTCATATAGAGGGAAGCTCGCGTGAAATTGATAAATGCTTCAAGGAAGAGTGTAGCATGAAAATATGTTTATCTAGAGGAGCTCGCTGCCGAAAGACCAAATTCCCAATGTATTTGTGAATGACCCAGATTTTTTTTTTTTCTTTTCATTCCTTTTCATCTTTTTTTTTTTTTCATTTTTATTTTTTTACTTCATTGTTCCTAGACAGATGACAGAGCTCGCACAAAGGTTTATCTTGTAGGCATGCGAAACACCAACAAAACTAGGCCACATATGGAAGCTATTCTGGAGCCACACAGCTGTGCCCCTCTCTCCCCCTTTTACCAGTTGCCTGGTGTTAAAGAGCCGCTGGTTGACAAATACGCTGAATTAAACCTTCCATCCCGTTAGTCCGATGGATGCTCCCTGATAAAACTGCTACACAACTTTCATCTCTTCTCCTGAAAGTAGCTTCTCTCCCGACTGTGCTTCTTTTTTTTTTTTTTTTTACATGAATAATCTTTATAACGCGATTAAATATACAATCTCTTCAAAAGCCGAAAATGCCAGGGGAGCAACACAGCTGAAATAGACACCACTATTCACAAACACGGCTTTAGAGATGTCAGAAGGGAAATCGTTATGGAGATGATGGTACAGGCAAGTCTTTCGCAAATAGCTGTTTACAAAGAAGCCGGTGAAGGGGAAAATGAGCGGTGTGATGTCTTAGGCTGTATGGCCTACTGTATGTTCAATATGCAGAATCCCATTGTTTGTCATTGTGTCTATTCACATTTCATTGTGTCTATTCACATTTCAAATTCAGTCAATTGTACACCCTACACTCACAGTACATGAGCTATATTTTAAATGTAGTCAGGTGTTTTTGGCCCCCGGAGATCTCAGTGAGGGCCTGTAAATGTTCATTACACTCGTTTTGGTATCTGAAACTCTAGAGCTGCTCCCTAACTAGCTAAAAACCTTGATACGCATATAAAAACACAAGTATCAAGCTTGTATAATGCTTCAAAAATGCCCCCCCCCCCAAAAAAGATTTAAATAGCTAGGAATGCCTGCCCATGCTCTGCTCAGGTTAGAATATGCTATATGATAAAAAGTATGTTGACAGCCCTCCAAATTCTTCAGTTGATGTGTTTCCATTTAAGGGTACTGTTCATACTACAGCATCCAAATACATTTTAGACAATTGTGCAAATCCAACCTTGTGGCAGCAGACAGAAGGCCCTTTTCTGTTCCAGCTTGACTGAGCACAAGCCAGCTTCGTAAAGACATGATTTAATGAGTGTGGTGTGGAGAAACGCAAGTGGTCTACACACAACTCTGACCTCAACCCCACTGAACACTTTTGAGATGGGGTTGGATTCAGGGCCGTTTTTTAAGGCAGGGCAAAAGGGGCAGCTGCCCTGGGCCCTGTCATTGTTGTGGGGCCCAAAGCAGCTGCCTCATACTGGTCAACTATCCTGGTTTAAATTCCCTTGTCCCTTGAGGTTTTAGTCCTGTGCTGTGTCCCGTTATCTCAGTGTGAAGTGCTGCTATTAATGCTGCCCAGCTCTGCCCTATTGTGTACAGATGACTCAAATGCAGACCCTGTGTTTACATGTAAATTACCAGCATTCATATGTAAATAGTGGCAGAATTCATTTGTAAATAGCAGCGGCCGGCGGCATTGACATGCCCTCCTGAGGTCATATCCACAGAAATCTCTAGCAACCAATCAACAAGCAGAAATCATGTGCTGTAACCTCTAGAAACGGAATCAGTGAGCCGTAATGTGTGGTGCAACCTCTAGCAACCAGTCAGTGAGCGGTAATGATACACTGTAACCTCTGGCAACCAATCGCAATAGCTGCCTGCTCTGATTCAGTAAACTGATTTTCAGTCTAGCTGCTATTTATTGTATGCCTCAGAGCAGGTGGAGAGCAAAACTGCATGAGGAGGGGGGCCCAAGAAAAGTTTTGCCCAGGGTCCAATCAATATTAAAGACGGCCCTGGTTGGATTGCAGATTGCCAGCTAGGTCCAACATCAGAGCCTGAACTCCTAAATACTCTTTTGGCTAAATGGGCAAAAATTCCCACAGACATCCTTCATAATTTATGAAAAACCTTCTCAGAAGAGAGGAGGCTGTTAACACTTTTACCACTATGTATGTTACAGCAGCTGGCAACAAATACAAGTACAATTTTCAAACTCACTGTTGGCTTTCAGATGAGAGTGATTTGGTGGCTGTACAGTGGCCTGATTACTTCCATGGACTGCCAGAATGTGATCCCCTACCCCACATGACCTACTGGTCTACCTCCTCGCTATACAATGACAGCTGCCATGTAAGTCCCAGGCCCCCAGGTGGGTGGCCCCCCCAGGACCCGCATACCAAGTGTCTCTGGGTGGAGATTGAGACCCATAGCCATATTTGATCAATGAAGGGAATCTCCCAGCCGACACCTAAATGGTGCTGGGGATGCAACACTGGTTGCTGTAATGCTGTCAGATGTACAGCCGACAGTGTCTTAGCAGCCATTGATGTTGTGCGGCCCAGGGGCTGAACATGCACTGAAGATGGAGTGTCTGTGATATCGACATTCAGTGAACTCCCCCACCTGCCTCTACGCAATAAAGGTATGTAACGGTTTCCCCCTCCTGCCAGTCTTTTTCTTGATGTGGAACCGGTTGATTCCCCTTCATTCTCTCACTGGGGCACCTTGCTGGTCTCCCCATGTTGGAAGTTTCCCGGTTTGCCTCTGGGGTGCTTCCCTGCTGGGTGACATTGCTTTCTCGAGCTGTGTCTGTGGGGAGGTTCACCATGTCCCACCACACTGGCCATGCATGGCAGGTGGCAGTCGCCAACTTAAATGGGGTGGCTGTTCGCTGGAATGGGCATGCTCAGTGGCATATCCCAGCCATACCTGATGTCTGAGTATTGTCTCAGGACTGGCATGGTGGGCGGGGTGGCCTCCTGTGATAACTATTTAACCAGCCATTCAGGTTCAGTATAGATATATGCAAGCTGAACTAGAGGTGACAGATTTTCCACACAGGGAGAGACCGGTTGATATTCTGGCAGTTGAATTAAACATTTTGGATTTCTTATAACTTACTTCCTCCTGATTGGGAGTCTTGGGATATGCTGTTCCCCTCTGGGCTGTCCATCTCACATATATTTTATGGAATGGTTTTGAACATACTATATATCTGTTGGTGTTTTCAGTGAAACTTGTGCCGGTGCTTTACTCTGACCTGGGTCAGTGAATTTGCCCACCAACCCCTCCCATGATGGTTTGAGCTAGGTGGGGCATCCGTGTCATTCCTTGATTTTTAGTATGTTAGTGCTATCATTTGACCTTTTCTATAATGCTTGATGTAAGTTTTTTTTCTCTTGCATATGTATTATCAACCATTTGCTCCACAATATCTAAGGAAATGTCAGTTTATGGTTAATATTTTTTTTTCTGTTTATAGCATCCAACTCCTGATAAAGTTGCAATGTGAAAATTTTTGAGTGCGAGGCAGTCTTTATTATATTTCTGTGTCAACCTACAGTGATACCTCGGTTCACGAACGCTTCTGTTCATGAACAACTCGGTAACAGAAGAACAGAAAAGTTCGCAAAAATCTGCTTCAGTACGTAAACTCCGCTTTGGTTCATGAACACAAGCCATGGCCATTTTCCTTGCTCTGAAACGTGGTTGCGACTTCCTATAGGTGGATCGCGGTCACAGAGAAGTGTACTATGAGTGTACTGTAAGAAACAGTATTTTGAAGCTTTTTCGTGTGCTTTTTAGCACATACTGTACAGTACTGTACACATCCCTGTGCACACTTGGTTTTACAGTTTTGTGTGCTTTTTAGAACATAGTGTACTGTACTGGACATCCAGTATGGCTCCAAAGAAAATTAAGAGCAAGCATGGTGATAAGGAGCAATTGCTAAGCAGTAATGAAGGTGATAAGAATGTGCAGAGCGGTAATCAAGGTGACAAGAAGAAAGTGCAGTGCAGTAATGAAGGTCATAAAAATGTGCAGAGTGGTAATGCAGTTGACAAGAATATGCAGAGTGGAAATGCAGGTGACAAGAATGTTCAGAGCGAAAATGCAGGTGACAAGAATGTGCAGAGCAATCATGGTGCTAAAAAAGTGCAGAGTAGTAATAAAGGTGACAAGAATGTGTAGAGCAGGAATTTGAATATTTTGAAGAACAAAACTGCCATCAATGGAGCTGATGGGGCAAAAGGAGTAACAATGTTAACGAAGCAAAGGACACAAATGCTGGAAGAGGTAGAAAACCTTTTGTTAGTGTGGTTGAATAAGAAACAGCTGGCAGGCGATAGTGTTAGTGAAGCTATGATCTGTGAAAAAGCCAGGAAATTGCACTGTGATTTACTGCAAACAAACCCCTCTACAAGTACAGCAAGTGAAGAATTTAAAGCCAGTAGAGGGTGGTTTGAAAAATTCCACAAGAGAAGTGGCATCTACAGTCTGACAAGACAATGTGAGGCTTCCAGTTCTGATAGAAGCCTATAAGAAAGAATTTGCGGAATTCATGAAGATAGAAGGATACATCTCTTAACAAGTGATCAACTTTGATGAAACAGGACTCTTCTGAAGATGCCGAACGGAACCTATATCACGAAGGAGGAAAAGGCACTGCCAGGGCACAAGGCCACGAAGGACAGATTGACCCTTTTGCTGTGTGCAAATGCAATATGGGAAAATTTGCCTTGGTTCACTGCCAATTCGGTTTGTGATCAGAGTCGTTTCGCAAATTAAGTTCATGAACCAAGGTATCACTGTATTTACATCAGTATAGCCGTTTGTTTACAAGCACTTACTTCGGATTATTGCTGTAAGACTTTGACCTCAATTGCACTTAGAGTATAGTGGTGTCACTTCCCCACTACCTTCCTGCTCATTTGCATTCATTGAGAAAATGCAAAGCATTCTCTGAATGGTGCCCATGCCAAGCTGTCAACTTCCTGTGTTCACAATGCATTAGGCCAACCTCTCTGCACAGGACCCGGAAGCAAGTGGAGATCACTGGAGTGGTGCTGTTTAGTGATTTCCAGCTTAAGGGGCATCGGCCAGGCTTATCATCTACATAGTTATATTGGTCCAGGCTGGATACATACCTGGAATTCTCTTTTAAAGTGAAAATAAACCCATGAATTTATCAGTTTCCCAAAAAAACATTTACAATCAAAGTATATGTGAATGATAACTGTCACAGTTGCTTGGACTCTCAACTAGGCTGTCAAGCCATCAAATGGCTGGTTTCATAACTGATCACAAATACCAGTGGTGGAACTACCAGGATCACGAAGGTCACACTTGGAACCGGGCCCTGGCACTCCGCCACTGTCTGGGGGCCCCAGCAGAGTGTCTGGCCACAGGGCTCTGAGCTGAAACTGTCTCTTTCATACAGCCCAGAGCCTGCCTGACAGTGCCCCCACCCTCGCTTGGATTGGATAGAAAAAAGCCGATCTGCTCTCTCCTCTCCCATCTGTACTAGGGATGAAGGGGAACTGTCAGTGCAGGCTCTGGGCTGTATGAGAGAGATGCTCTTAGCTCAGAGTCCTGCTAAAGAGTCACTGATGAGGAGGCACTGATAGGCAGCACCGATGGCAGCACTGATAGGCGGCATTGATGATAGGCAATGATAGGCGGCATTGATGAGCACTGATAGGTTGCACTGATAGGCAGCACTGATGGGGCTATGCTGATAATCAAGGTTCAGAGGGGCCCTTAGTTCTGCTTCAACCTCCCTGGCAGTAATCCCGAGTGTGACTTGGGGTGAATTTTCATTACCAAAGCGGTAACCCTGAGTCACACTCGGGATTGCTTTGCAGTATCCTGGGAAAGTTACTTACCTTGTCCCCAGGATCCTGCGATGCCCTCATGCTGTATCCGTGGGCTGTGTACTCTGCTCGATGCTCTGTGTGTTGGGCTCCGTTCTCTGCGAGCGTTGCAATGCACGGGGATGGAGCCCGGCACCAAATTCAAAAACTGCAAAAAACAAAACACATACAGTACACTGTAATCTTACAGATTACATTACTATATCAAATCATTTCACTTCCCTTTTGTTCCCAGTGCTTTATCCAGTGCCCTGCATGCAGTTTTATATTATTTGTAGTCAGAGTCTTCATGCGGGAAATGCGATACTCCTAAGAACCAAGGCCTGAGGTGTGCCTTGGCCTAGTTGGTCAGTATGCCTGAAAAGAGGGCATACCCTGAGTGTAAGAATAAGAAAATACTATGAGTATGTATGAAAAACTGGGGAGAATGCCGACAACACTGGCCCCGACAGAGGAGGAGGATTAAATAGCCTTCTCAGGCTCCTCCCAGAAATACAGGTTGGCCTTTACACTTGTAGTCAGAGTCTTCAAGTGGGAAATGCGATACTCCTAAGAACCAAGGCCTGAGGTGTGCCTTGATACACAAAAGAGGAGGCGCCTCTGGGTGTAGATTTAAAAACAGTTTTAATCACATAAAGTTAAAAAACTCACATTTTAAAGGTTAAAAAGTGCGATGGATAAAACAATCCAGGGAGTGGGAGTCATCAGATCAGTCTGCACATCCTGCCGGCTGAGACACTGGAAGCTGTCAAATCCAAGAAACTGCTGTGGATAGAGCAGGTGGAGGAACACAGGCGGAGGATGATGACGTCACTGGCATGCTGCGACCGGTTTCGTGAGTGTACGGGCTGAGATAGTGAGTCAGCCGCACTCCTTCATCAAGCAGTTTTTTCCCCTTCCCTACTCTGTTAGAACATCAACCCTGTCCTCAGGTTGATGGTACACTGTGACAGAAAACCTGGGGCAGACACTGACAGAAATCCTGGGGCAGAAATGCTATGACAGCAACCCTGAGGCAGAAATGCTATGACAGAAATCCTAGGGCAGAATGCTAAAACAGATATGCTGGGCAGAACACTAAGACAGAAATGCTGGGCAGAACGCTATGACAGACATGCTGGGCATAACGCTGTGACTGAAATCCTGGGGCAGAATCCTATGACAGACATGCTGAGCAGAACGCTATGACAGAAATCCAGGGGCAGAAACGCTATGACAGAAATCCAGGGGCAGAAACACTATGACAGAAATCCAGGGGCAGAAACACTAGGACAGGAATCCAGGGGCAGAAACACTATGATAGAAATCCAGGGGCAGAAACGCTATGACAGAAATCCAGGGGCAGAAACGCTATGACAGAAATCCAGGGGCAGAAACGCTATGACAGAAATCTAGGGGCAGAAAAGCTAAGACAGAAATCCAGGGGCAGAAACGCTATGACAGACATGCCGGGGCAGAATGCTATGACAAGAATCCAGGGGCAGAAACACTATGACCGCCATGCTGGACAGAGCGCTATGACAGAAATGCTTGACAGAATGCTATGACAAAAACTATGGACAGAGCGTTATGACAGAAACTCTGGACAGAACGCTATGACAGAAACGCTGGACAGAACACTATGACAGAAACTCTAGACAGAACACTATAACAGAAATGCTGGACAGAACGCTATGACAGAAATGCTGGACAGAATGCTATGACAGAAATGCTGGACAGAACGCTATGACAGAAATGCTGGACAGAGCGCTATGACAGAAACACTGGACAGAACGCTATGACAGAAATGCTGGACAGAACGCTATGACAGAAATTCTGGGCAGAATGCTGACCGCGATAGAAAACACTGACCAAAGAAAGTAAAATAACAAGTAAAAGCAGCAAACCTGGCAGACCTGTCACCTCACGTTACCATGACTGCTGTGGGTGGTCTGGCATCCTCTGACACTGCTGCAGAGATGCCAGTTTGTGGGGAGGAAAGGAACGACAGGCGGGTGACCGCCCGTCCCCCAGTGAGCACCGGGACCCACCAGGCGTGTGGCTCCCTTGTGGGAATTGATGTGCATGGGGAGCGGAGCCGGCCGATCAGCCACCCCCCCCCCACACACCGGCCGTCACATGGAGCAATAAGAAACAAGGGGAGAGAGGAGCTGGCGGACAGCCGATCATCAGGAAGGCAGCTCCCTCGTGGGGATGGATCACATGGGGAGCGAAGCCGGTGGGGGGCGAACACCCCCCCACCGCCACGTGGAACACATACAAACATGGAGAGAGAGGAGCTGGCAGGCAGGCAATCCCCAGGCGGGCAGCTCTCTCGCGGAGCTAGATGCATGGGGAGTAGGCGGGCGGGCAGAGGGGAATGTGAAGCAGAACATGGTAGGAGGGACGCATCCCCGCTCCCCCCGGCATGAGCGCCAGAAGAAGCGGGCGGGCGGCACGCTAGCCAGATGGAGCCGGGGGTGGTGGAGGGAGGAGTTAGGATGGATGGATGGACTGCCCCCCCCGCCAGGAGAAGCCACCCCCCACGATGCTGGAACATGGGGCTGAAAAGGGGGGACGGCAGGGCAGCCTCCACAAACCGGTAGACCCAGGGATGACAGGGGGCATTGCCGTGGCTGACCGCCGGCCGATCACCGTTCGGTGAAGTGACATGCGTCAACCCAGAACGCCAACAACACTGGCCCCGACAGAGGAGGAGGCCAGCCTTTACACATATACTTTTTCTTTCTGCCTGGAAACATGAGAATGTCCATGGCAACCAGAAAGCGATCCTTTACGTCAAAAGCAGTTTTAGCCCAGCTAGAAAGCAGAAATAGTAAATTAGAATCACTTGCAGAATTGAGCGATAGTGATTCGTGGGGAAATTCGTCATCAAACACTGAAATTAAGACACAAAGTTTTTGATTTCATTACATTATTGAATACATTTTATTATTATTATTATTATTATTATTGTTATATTATTATTTTGTTACAATTATTTATAGTTATTTATTATATTATAATTTATGATTTCCTGTTTCAAACTTTATCATACAGGGGATGTCTACTAGACTCTTATTTGGACAGATTTAAGTGAGTTATTCCTAAGAATTACAGGCCTACAATCTAAAACGCCAAATTTCCATGCAAAACAATGTACCGCTTTGAGATGCAAAAATCTGACATAATCATACTGCCAGGGAGGTTAAGCTAGCTACATGTAAAAATATTGAATTATTGGAAAACAGTACAGTACCGTGCTTAACTGTGTTGTCTTAAATCTGCCTGAATTTCTTTTTTTTCAATGCATCACAGGGCTGTTTTAAAAAACAGCTCCATGCAGAGACCATCAAAGAAAGCCAGGATGGTGGTAGCTACAGTATGTGTAAACAATGTTCATGCAACTAACTAGACATCATCTTTTAACTCATCCCTCTTCACCGAAGAAATAAATCCACGGCATCTGATGCATTTCATTCTTGTGAAATTGGGTCTGATTGCTGAGGTGGAAAATATGTGACTTGTAAATAAATGAGTCAGACATTTATATATTTCATGTAATGAACTTTTTTTTATGTTCTTTTCTTTAGTTTTATTAGTATCTGGCTGGGCCGCAAATGATATCAGTCTTTCAGGAATCGTGAAGAGTGTTTTGATCAGTGAGGTGTGAAATATTTCTCATCACCAGTACTGCACAGGAATGACATTATACTTTTATCAATAGAACATTATGCTGCTTCACTTTGAACATGTTTTATTTATAACGCTGTTAGGGTTTAAACCCCAAGGTAAGTGTGGCTCTTCACAGGGTAAAAGTTTGATCCTATTTTTTTATACTCACAACATAAAATTACTGGTTAAACTAACAGGTATAATGTTAAAAAAGTATGGTTATATCTGATATACCTGCTATAAGTATGATTTGTTGAGAACCTCCTTACATTTAAGAGTGTACATCAGAGTCCCTCCTTACATTTGTGCCCATCTTAATCCCCTCTTATATCTAGGAGTGCCCATTACTGATGAGCACTCCTGAATCTAACAGAGGATTCTGATGGGCACTCCAGAATGCAAGGAGTACTCTGATGGGCACTCCTAGATGTAACAGGGAACTCTGATGGGCACTCCTAGATGTAAGGGGGCTCTTATGGGCACACATCAGCATGATTTGTTGAGTCCCTCCTTACATCCAGCAGTGCCCATCAGAATATCTCCTTATATCCATTTGTGCCCATCAAAGTTCACTTTTACATTCAGGAGAGATCATAAAAATTCCCTTGCATCATGAAGTGCCCATCAGAGTCCTGCTTGCATTCAGGAGTGCCCATCAGAGTCCCCTGTTACATCCAGGAGCGCCCATCAGAATATCTCCTTATATTCAGGATTGTGCAGCAAAGTGCCCCCTTACATCCAGGAGTCAGGGCCGTCTTTAATATTGACTGGACCCTGGGCAAACATTTGTTCTTGGGCCCCCTCTTCCATGCAAATTCGCTCTCCGCATGCTTTGAGACATTCAATAAATAGCAGCTAGACTCAAAATCAGTTTACTGAATCAGATCAGGCAGCGATTGCGATTGGTTGCCAGAGGTTACAGTGTATCATTACCACTCACTGGCTGCTAGAGATTACAGCACACATTATGACTCACTGTTATTTTCTAGAGGTTACAGCACATAACTTCTGCTTGTTGATTGGTTGCTAGAGATAACTGTACATCAATACTGCTCACTGATTGAATGCTAGAGGTTACTGGACATCTATACCACTCACTGCACATTATTACTGCTCACTAATTGGTTGCAAGAGGTTAGTGTATAGCATTACTGCTCCCTGATTGGCTGCTAAAGCTTACAGCACATCATCTGCTCTGCCTGCATAATCACATGTACCATAATTCAGGGTGCTGTGGCACCATGTTATTTTGAAGAATCCACCTCCAATTTGCTTACTTTTGCAAAACATGATGTTAATCTTAATGACCACAATTGTAGGCAGGACTTTGATATACATATGAATTCTGCCTCCATTTAAATATAAATTTAGATATTAATACCGCCACTATTTACATATTAATGTGGGTTATTTAAATGTAAACACAGGGTTTGCAGGTGAGTCATCTGTGCATGGCAATAGGGCAGAGCTGGGCAGCAGCAGCAGAAGTTTACACTGAGATATTGAGACACAGCACGGGCTTAAAACTTCAAGGGATAAGGGAATTTAAACTGGGATAGATGGCAAGTATTAGGCAGCTGCTTTGGGCCCCACTACAACGATGGGGCCCAGGGCAGCTGCCCCTTTTGCCTTGCCTTAAAAACGGTCCTGCCAGGAGTGCATATCATAATCCCCCCTTAAACCCATTTGTGCCCATCAGAGTCCCCTGTTACATTCAGCAGTGCCCATCAGAGTCCTCCTTCCATCCAGGAGTGCCCATCAGTGTCTCTCCTTATATCCAGGAATGTGCAGCAGAGTACCTGCTTACATCTAGGAGCGCATATCATAATCCCTGCTTACATTCATGTGTGCCCATCAAAGCCCCCTGTTACATCCAGCGGTGCCCTTCAGAGTCCCTCTTACGTCCAGGATTGCCCATCAGAGATCCTCCTTACATCCAGATGTGCCCATCAGAGCCCCCCTTACATACAGAAGTGCCCATCAGAGCCCCCCTTAAATCTATTTGTGCCCATCAAAGTTCCCTCTAACATCCAGGAGTGTCCAAAAGAGTCTCCCTTACATCAAGGAGTGCCCATCAGAGTTGCTCTTACATCCATGAGTGCCCAGCAGAGCTCCCTCTTATTTTTCAGAGTGCAGAACAACGCAGTGAAAGTTTGGAGGCCAAGTAGGTCTGGATGGAGAAAGTCTGTTTTTTTTTTAATCCTTAGGGTGGTGCAACACATCACTGGCTGCTAGCAGCCCTAGTAACCTACCATGGTGGAGGGAGGTAAGGAAATCTGAGCTGTGGACTGAGGGAGGGTCATGGCTGACTGGCTTTCTGGCAGTGGATGTGTAAATCTCTTTATAACAATACAAAAAAACAGCACCCCCACTGCCAGTCGGGGTATTTTCAGAGACCGTTGTTACAGGCCAGATAAAATTTTGAGGCAGACCTGATGTGTCCGTAGGCCATACTTTGGAGACCCTCAGTAAAGTAAAACTTATTTAGCACCCATCTAGTTTAGAGTAAGCTGCTAGGAAATTTAAGCTTAGCCCCTCTGATTGTTTGGAGCTGCTCAGTTTTTTCAATGCTGCTGTTCTGCTGCTTCCCACTTTCTTCTAGAGCAGGGGTGTCAAACTCAATTTCATCCTGGGCCACATCAGCATTATGGTTGCCCTCAAAGGGCCAGTTGAATTTGTATGACTAGATGTCCCCCACTGTCCTTTTACATCACAGTGCACTCCATTAACTTTGTGCTGCTGCTGGGAAGAAGCTGAGGTTGGACCTGGGAAGCAGAAAGTGCAAAGTCTGAAGGAGGACCAGAGAAGGACTGGAGTCTACTAAATGCTGAGACCAGGGGAAGTGGAGATTGTGGGGGGGGGGGGGTGCTGTGGCTGCACAGAGAGTCATAGGAACTGTATGAGGAGCTTTGTCCTCCTGTTTCCTGCCAACTGCTGAGACAAGGTGGGGCAGAGATGAGGGGGGTACCACAGCTGTAGGTGAGGTGCAAGGGACACATGAAATGGCCTGATGGGCTAGATTCGGCCCATAGTCCTTGTGTTTTAATGTTCTAGAGGCTTCAAGGCAGAATGAATATAAGCCAATCCCTGGGGTGGTGTGCCCAGAAGGTGGAGCCCATAAATAGTCTGAGACCTGGGCAGCAGGGGGAGTGTTCCTCAATCCAGTTCTGCAGGAGGAAACCCCTTCTCAGGAACTTTGCTCCCTTGGGCACTAGAGAAGCATTTGTGAAGACACCAAGGTCTGCTATTTGCTGATCCATTGTCCAGAGATCAAGCTGTAGAAGATGGAGTCAAACTGTCCTGTGGTGGTGTGAGTATACATTTCCCTCACTAGGACGAACCTGTGGATAGAGGTGTAGCACTAACCCCTGAAGGAGCTGCTGGTTATTTTTGCGCTTACCGTTACCTTCTGTTCTCCTTGTGGCACGTCTAGGGGATGTCCCGTGGTAGATGGCCCAGAGACTGACAATAGATCCACTTGAATGGATTTTATTTGCAAAATTCAGACAATTGAACAGTCTTTCAACTTGAGATCAGAGGGTTGGAAAGGAAGGTCAGGTATTTTTAAGCCCCATACACACTATCAGTTTTTCTGCTGAGTTTTTCCTTCAGGTTTACCAAAACTATGTAGTGTAAGGGACTGCCTGATTGCATACAAATTGAAACTCCTAAGGTTTGACCTCATATTATATTGTTTTGGTAAATCTGAAAGAAAAACTCAGCAGAAAAACTGATAGTGTGTATGGGGCTTTAGTGTCAAAGTCAAAAAAACATTGAAGAACTTGCTTACTTTGACTGCATCCAGAGAATAGCCATTCGCAGCTGGATGAACACTCAGGTTGGACAGTCCCTCTCTCACAAGGCCTAGCAGCCAACAAGGTGCTTACTCAGGAACAAGTCTCTGCCACAGACATTGTTGTAGAAATGTACAAGTTAATGTCTCTGCCACAGATGTTGTTGTAGAACCCGTAAAAAAAACTAAGCTTGAGAACACTTGTTGGATACCTGGATCTTTCAGCCAGCTTGGCAATATCCACAAGACCGGATTCTCTCGGTTACTTCAGCCCTTCCAGGCTCTTGCTAAGAAAACCAACCCATACATTGTGTTCTTCTGAAGAGTCTTCCCCTGGAATACTTTTTTTTTTTGGTAAATATTTTTATTTGAGTTTTAACAAAATCCAAGCATACAGGATGTTTAACAAAACAATACAAAGTCATTGTTATTTTCCAGCTAAGATATTGGAGCTTCTACATAATGTCACTTATCACAAGTCTCAGTACAAGGGGGGAAGCAAAAAAAAGAAAAAAAAAATAGAAATGAGGAGAGAAGAGAAAGAAAAAAAAAAAAGAAAAACAGCAATGGGTCCTTGATATTCTTACGTGCGCCCAAGGAAGGCGAGTGCCCACTTCCCACCCCGTCGACACCCCTTCCGGGAACTTGCTGTATCGACGGGGCAGAAGTACGCCACCCACCCCTCCTCATCTCTCATATTGTACAACCGACCTCATATGTTAATTATGTGCAGTACATGTACCATTGCAGAATCAAACCGCAAAAGAGTGATAAATTATTCCCATTAGTCATTTTTTATACCATGTTTTCCAACATCTCCATCTCTTATCAAGTATTAAGCAAGAGTCATTCCTAATTGGCAACATTTTTTCAAAGTGATAATTAACGTTCACCTGTGCTACCACCTCTGACGGGTTAGGGGAGAACTTACTTCTCCAGTGTCTGGCTATCACTAGCTTAGCCGTGTTCATTAGGTGGACCAGTACAGTTCTATACTGTGGAGGGTAATCATCTATTCCCAAGAGAAGAATAGCTAAAGCAGGATCCGGGGGTCTCAAGATCCTTCCCCTGGAATACTTGAAGTACACTGGGTCTCTCCTGAACTGGAGATGGCACCCAACCACCTCAGAATCCTTTCTTTCCTCGGGCTAGCCAGCCCCGAGACATTAAAGTTGGGTGGATCCGCACCCCAGGCCATAGCCTTCCTAGGAGGACCAGGACCATGAAGTCAGCACCTCATTCTGGAGTCTGGACCAGAACCCGGAACCACGTGACCTCCGCATCTTAAATACCCTATCGCAGAAAGCACAGCAAGAGCGCCACTCCCACTGGGCGGGCTCCGAGAGAGAGTAACTGAAACACCTGACCAGACCATAGTTCCATGCCTGCCAGAAGACAGTGCCCCCTGTGGCCAGGCTGAACATCTCACGGTCTAGTCAGACTGATGCTGAGGCCCAATTTAGGCAATTGTACCCAAACCAAACTGCAGTTTAGGCAACTTTAACTTTAGAAAAACGCATAGCGCGTGCTCTTCAGGAGCCGCCACTACAGAGGCAAGAGGCAACCAGTGATTCTGTGGCTAAGTGAGTAAATTACCTCCAATGCTGAGGAGAGCTGACAGTGTGTAGCTTTTATTACATTTAGTACAAGAGTACAAGTCACCAGCAGCATTTGGAGTTCTGTGAGATATTCAGTGTGTATCCAGAAGTACAGCCAGTAGTGTAGGAAGTTCCCCAGCAGTGTGGGAAGTGCAGCCAGAGGTTGCACATTTCACAAGTAGTTCAGTTGCAGTTCACCAGGGTATTCCGTGCTCCCTATCCAAGTTCCTGTTCCAATAAATACCCTAAAGCTTTGTATGTAAACAATATATTTTTCATATAAATCTATAGTTAAGTAATGGAGGTAACAGCAGGAAGAAGGTGCCGCTGTGTTTCAGAAGGGCTGTTGGAGGTGGGGAACTTGCCTTAAGGCTTTTTCTTTTTTATTCTTTTTGGTACTGATCATCTTATGCAGAAGATTAAAGTGATTGTACACGATCAATAAATAAACAATAGGAGTTGCGCTCTAATTGGCTAACATATAACACAATAAAAAAATTTACTTATGAAACAAATATCAACAAGTCCCAATAGTGACCCATGTGACAAAAATCAAGTAAGTGCTCCAAGTTAGGATATCAAACCTTTGTGTTTCTAGGAGGAAAAGGCCCTGGCTGGGTGTTAGCTCCATCCAACGCATTTCGTCACAAGTCTGATGGCATCCTTGTAAAACAACCCATTCTGTTTAAAATAGAAATGAAAGGCAAAACATTTTTGTATATACATAAACAAAACATTATAAAAACCCCTTTATCCTTTTTATAAGTGATAACATTCCCACTGTTATAAGCTGCATAAGAGCTGGGGGGAGGAGAAGCAGCAGCACACTGAGCTTCCTAGTGAATAGTTGTGCAGCGGGGGAGTGTCAGGACAAGTCTGATCATTGGAGGAGAGCAGCCTGAGTTCCCAGCTCGAGAACTGACCACAAAAATGATTATTGAGAATTTCAGATAAAGTTTTAACTGACAATTGCCCGGTCGTGCAATGTTGCACCCAAACAAAATTGACATCCTTTTTTTCCCACAAATAGAGCTTTCTTTTGGTGGTATTTGATCACCTCTGCAGTTTTTATTTCTTGTGCTAAAAACAAAAAAAGAGTGATAATTTTGAAAAAAACACAATATTTTTAACTTTTTGCTATAATAAATATCCCCCAAAAATATATTTTTTTTCTCAGTTTAGGCTAATATGTATTCTTCTACATATTTTTGGTTAAAAAAAAAATCGCAATAAGAGTATAGTTAAAAAGTTATAGTGTCTACAAAATAGGGAATAGTTTTATGGCATTTTTATTATTATTCTTTTTTTTACTAGTAATGGCATAGAGGTTTGGGATTCTGGTCCCCAACCAAGACCCACCAAAAAAGAGGAACATTTGGACTATCTCGGTACAGGTTAAAGTTTGTATACAAACGGATATATGAATTCATAAAATTACAGATGCTGTGGTATTTTGACTAGTTTCACGGTTTAACCGCTTCATCAGGAAATACAAGGAATACATCTGAAAAATATATAGAAGAAAACTTTTATAATATAGTGACAATGATATTGCCATAAACATTACAATTCAGGTGTTCTTTGGGGAATTGGAGGTAAGAAAAAGTAAACAGCTGCTTACCCAAACACCAGTGCCATCAAGGCAGAGGGGTCACGCCGCCAAGCCTCCCGCAGTGAATGGGGGAGGCAATTTATGCAAGACCAAGGGACTACAGTCTCGATAAAATAAATAAGATATACTTAATTGCCAAAGAATAGTGCTGAATCATGCCAGTGGAAACCAGCAGATTACGTGATAGATGTGATAAGGTGAAAGGTGCACCAGAAAGTGGATAAACCCAGTTAAGAGTCACCATATCATGTTAAAATTTATGACATATTAATTTATGAAAAAAAATATTAGAAAAAAGGAGAAAGAAAACAGAAAAGAACACAGGGAAAAGGGGGGAAACTGCTAGTATTGGTGGCGATCTGCGATTTTTATCGTGACTGTGACATTATGGCGGACGCATTGGACACTTTTGACACATTTTTGGGACCATTGGCATTTATACAGCAATCAGTGCTATAAAAATGCACTGATTACTGTAGAAATGTCACTGGCAGGGAAGGGGTTAACCACTAGGGGGCGATGAAGGAGTTAAATGTGTTCCATCCATGTGTTCTAACTGAAGGGGGAGGGGACTGTGTAGGGGAGATGACAGTCCACTGTTCATACTTTGTATGAACAGACAATCTGTCTCTTCTCCCCTCAGAGAACAGGAAACTGTGTGTTTACACACATAGATCCCAGTTCTCGGTGTGTAACCAGCAATCACGGATGTCCGGCGGTGATCGTGACCGCTGGGCACATCGCATCAGCTCCGGGGGCGAGCAATGGGTGCGCGTGCCCCTAGTGGCCACAGGTGAAGCGACGTTATATAATGTAGTTTCAACCAGCCATGCCATTCTGCCACAGTAAAACTGCAGCGGCTGGTCAGCAAGTGGTTAATCTTGGTGTTGAAAACTTGATGAACTTTATCTGAAGATCTCAATTAATTAATTAATATTTTTTTCACGTGTATTTTTTAATATTATTATATGTTGTCACAATTTATTGTTTGTTTTTGTCACTTATATTTTACAATTAGCGCGGCTTGTTTGCTGCTTTATCATTTTAAAGGGTGCCTTGACTGAAAAAAGGTTGAGAAACACTGCTCTAGGTTATTACACTGAGAGGTCCCTATCAATAATAACATTTTGAAATTTCACAGATACTCTCTTTAAACTATAATATAAAATACCTGTAATCCTATCTTTATATTAAACTTCCATCATTCCCTTTACGAAGCTTAAATTTCAGATCAGACTGATACTGTGAGCGAGCAGGTGGAGAGCGGGAGTGATTAAGAGAATTTCCTATTTGCGCTGCTTCATATCACCAGCTCTAAGCGTACACTGGGGATGAGTGCAAGAAGTGTTTAGAGCAGCTTAAAGTAAAGTTATAACACATTCTAAATTATATAAAAAACATTGCAAAGCTGCAGAGATAACAAGTTATCTATATATACACAACTATTATTTTTTAAGATACTCTTCCTTGTACCCAGGAAGGTCCCTCATCCTGAAAGCATGCCTAAAGGAAAAGTAGGACCAAAGCTTTTTTGGCCCTACTTATCTTTTGGATCACAGGATTGAAGCTCGACCTGCACTCCTGTGACCAATTTTCAGCCAACAGTGGGCTAAAGCCCTCTGTCAGCTGACATCACTCAGCCTATCAGCTGTGCCGATGGGAGACAGAGTCAGCTGCTCCCTCCCCTCCTCAGCCCAGCACTCCACTGAGCACTGGAGGGGCAGAGCATAGAGTAGGTGACTGACAGTCACATTTCTCTGCTCAGACCGGAGGGAGAACTGAGCCATCAGCAATGTTTGATTACTCAATTCTAAGTGCAGAGGTCAGGGGGGTGGTACAGCTGCATCCACACAGATGAGTATAAGGGTTTTTTTTATATCCCCCATATTTCTCTTATAAACTGTGACCGTGCATTCACATGTAGTGGGTGGCATTTTAGACAAAGTGTCATCCATGTGTAAATTTAGTTTTTGCCTCAGAACAATAGTGGGGTTCTGAGGGTTAATTATGTAGGTTAACTTTGACATCAGTTTGGCTGGGCTGTGTTAGCCCCTGTACACAAGGTCAGAGATTTCGACAACCAAATCCGTCGGATTTTGTCCGTCGGATCTTGTCCGAAACTGTTGCATACAAATCCAATCATTCAGAACGTGATGACGTAATTGCGTTACGATGGGACTACGTTCAGGCTAGTAGCCAATAGCTTTGATGTAGGAATTTGATCTGAGCATGCGTGGCACTTGGTCCGATCAAAATTCTCTACACATGATCGGAGTATGTCCGATCGAACCAGTTGGTCGGGAAATATTTCCAACAAGTTGGAAAATTGGGTCCGACGGATATTCAGACGGAATCAGTCCGATGCATACCACACACAGTCGGATTATCCGACAACACGGTCCGATAGGACACATTCCGACGGATTCTCCGACCATGTGTACAAGGGCTTAGAGTTCTGCTTGGTCATGTGTACAGTGAGGGGCACATGACAAGCCAGAACCAGGCCTGGTTGGACATTTTGGGTATCAGCTTCCTTGGAACCAATCAGTGGGTGTGCCGGGCCCCGCTGAGGAGTCTGGGAAGGGGTACTTAAGATGTTGAAATCACGTGTTCAGTAGGAGCTTGTGAGGCCCGAGTGGTCAGTTCTTGTTTCAAGGACTGGGGTGGCCCCGCGAGCGGTCTCGGTCATGGGGTGTTCGACATCCCGCAATATGCTTCTGTTGGTTACCCCCAATAGACCCGCCTGGTCTAGGGTAGGGATCCGTCTGTTTCCGAGCCTCCGAACCAGCTGGTCCAAGACGAAGTAATTGAGGGAGGATTCAAGGGGTCCGGGTGTGCTCTCGGCTTGGAGGGGCACTACAGCTCGTGAAAGTGACTGGGGGAGGACTCTTCGGAGGAGGGCCAACAAGATGGCATCCTGAGAAGTGCCTGGTTACTGAGTTGGGAAGGACATTGACGAATCCACGCTTTTTCCAGTACTATCAAGGAGACAGAGAACGTTCCAGGTACTGAGGAAAAAGGTTCCTGTTCACTTTCAGTTACAACTTGTTCAAGGTCAGAGATTTTACAAGTTCTGAATCAAAGTGCTGACTGCCATAATCTCTGGCTAGAGATTTGTTCAGCCTTGAAGCGCCCAGCTGCAAGTGGCTACTCTCTGGGTGGTACTAGAGACTTTGTTATGTCTGCAGTTCAAGATGCCTGAGTTCTTCACCCTTGCCCTCTGTTCCTAGACGAGACTGTGTTGTTGGATGTTACCCTGCAAAATAAAACCTTTCAAAAGGACTTTATTGGTGTCAGCGTCCAAGTTGTTGGGTATCAACCCTGGGAACCCCTAGACGTGGAAGAACAAGCCAAGCGGAGGTAACGGTAAGCCCATAAAGTTAAGTCCGCTACACACATACAACTCGAAAACTCTTCAATAAACAAGTTATGGGGAAAGCAGCTGAAAGGAGAGCTCTGTCTGACTTTTTAATTCTTCCATGTCTACCAGCTTTGAAGATGTTTCCAAGAACCATCTTATGCCCTTAAGCTTGCCTTTAACCATAGTTATGTGAAGATGTAAATTATCTTAAAGTGTATCTAAACTCAAAACATTAATTTTATCTTAGTTTTTGGTGGAATGGAAAAGGGTTAGAACTTCTGCTGGGTTTTTTATTGCTGAGGAAAGTGGAAAGTGAAAAAAAATTGCTTTGGATCCATAAGGTTAACTTATTGTTATCGCTATCTTAAAGCGGGAGTCCGCCGGGAGTGCGTGTTTTTTTTTTTTTTTTTAAAAGCCAGCAGCTACAAATACTGCAGCTGCTGACTTTTAAAATAGTGACACTTACCTGTCCAGCACGCACGCGATTACGGCACTCGAAGCCGATCTCTCGATCGTCTCTCGGGTGCTGCCGCCGCCATCTTGGGTATGGGAATCAGGAAGTGGAGCCTTTCGGCTTCATTTCCCGGTTCCCTACTGCGCATGCGCGAGTCGCGCTGCGCAATGAGGATGGACCCGCTGCCTCTGGGATCTGTGTGTTTCCCAGCAGGCAGCGGGGGACTTTCGGAAAGGGGCGTAATCTACGCCCCTTTCCGCAGAGAGCTATCCAGGAAGTGGGTGCAGATACCTGTACTGTACAGGTATCTGCACCCCCCTCCCCCCTGAAAGGTGCCAATTGTGGCGCCGGAGGGGGGGGGGGATTCCAATGAGCGGAAGGTCCACTTTAGGGTGGACCTCCGCTTTAAAGTATTGACTGATGTAAATAATCTGGTTCATGGGCAGGTAGCTTCTACACCCCATATGATCTCCACAATCTACTTAGTTTGTATTTGAATGCAATGAAAGTAAAAACTGAAAAGCCACACCACTGTAAAGAGATCCTGATTGAACTTTTTTTTAAATAAAAGTCAGGGGGAAAATCTAAAAATTATCCAACACATATTGAAGCCCCCCTTTATTAGGGCTGCCAAACCAGGTGTTGCAAATGCCTCTGCTTGTAACTACCCTGAAGTAAAAATTTTAAAGCGGTTCTGCACCTAAAAAAAAAATATTAAAAGCCAGCAGCTACTAATATTGTAGCATACAATATTGTTGGAGAGAATGACGTCACCACCCCACCACTTCTCTATCTCGCCCAATAAGAGAAATATTTGCATTCATTCAGAAATTGAAAAGTATTCTCTCTATCAATCCCATGGTGAGCGGCCAACCTCCTGTATTCACAATGCATCAGGCCAGTCACTTGGCGAAGAACACGGTAGCTAGTGGAGATCCCTGGAGTAGAAGTGTCTACTTCAGTTGCTTTCCATTTTCCAGTAAACCTGCCAATTAGGATAACATATACATTCCAAGCTGTATACTATGCGTAGAATTCCTCTTTAACCATTCCCTATTCCATCCAAAATGAAAAGGAGAAGAAGGAGATTTCAGAGCTTTGTGTAAGCTCAAAGTTGCTGCTTGGAACTTACAAAAAGCTCCATCTATTCAGTCCTGGTAGTTGAATAGAATGACAGCAAAGGCTGGGTTAATTTTAAGAACCCTGTAACATCTTCAGCACTTGGAATGTACATGTTCTTGGAACCATGTCACTATCACATCCCAGCTTCCAGCTGTCGATCTCTTGCCAGATGGACAAGGAGTTGCTCTCTGGAAATGCTGCAGAATGTAAATTGGCAGCCAGTGAGCAAAGTCTCGCTCATCCAGATGGTGGGGAAGGGATGCATGGAAACAGGTAAGCATTTCTCTTACCATGTTTACCCCTGTATGGTGAGCCTTTTCACTGGCCAGAATTGCTAGTTTGACATGACTAGGGATGAGCTTGCATTTTTTTGGAACTAGGTTTGGGTCCAAACCCTGAAGTCAGCTGTCATTACTGGTCCAGTGAGTTGTAGGTGGGGGATTCCCTGCCCCACAGCTGAACTTACAAATGCCACGTTAGGTCGATGATGTCATGAGCATCTTTGGCCCTTTGGAACATCAGCTGTGGGGTGGGGAGTCCCCCACCCACAGCTTATTAGATCAGGAATAACAACTGACTTACAAGTTTGGACCCAAACCCAGTTTTGAACAAATGCAAGCTCATCCTTAGACACTGCCCATGGTATGATTAAATGGTTAGCTTTGTTGCCTGTATTATAGAGTATGGCTTTTCTTCAACAATTGAGATAAAAAAACACTGCTGATTAACCAGTTACAGTCTGAAAGATTTCCCCCCTTAATAACCAGGCCATTTTTTGTGACACACCACTGCTTTGTTTTAATTGACAATTGTGTGGTCATACAACGCTGTACCCAAACAAAATTGACTTTCTTTTTTTCCCACAAATAGAGCTTTCTTTTGGTAGTATTTGATCCCCTCTGCATTTTTTTTTTTTTTTGAGCTATAAACAAAAAAGAGTGACCATTTTGAAAACAAAATAAAATCTCGTCATCAGTTTAGGCCAATAAACTACTACACTTCTGGTGGTGTACACAGTACACAATACAGTGCAGCCGTAGTACAGTTGCTAATACAGTTGCTAATACAGCGCAGGTGGGGTATACAGTATCTAATACAGTGTTTACAGTTTCTACTACACTTCTGGTGGTGTACACAATACAGTGCAGCCATAGTACAGTTTCTAATACAGTGAATAGGATTTGGGTAGTGAAAAACCAAATACAGGCACCACATCCTTAGAAATAGAGATTTTCAAGGATACAGGAAGTGGGACTTTTAAGGTGCCAATTAAATAAACAATTTTTTTTTTTTTTTTATAAATATATTATTGCATATTGCATTAACAATATGTTTTAAAAAAATACATTCAATAATTATTTTGTATAAATTTCATACACGATTGCAGCTGCTTGTACTCAACATGTTTCGCTCTAAAGGAGCTTCTTCAGGAGTTTTTATAGCGCTGCATGAAGAAGTTTAATACTACAAAGAGAATAAATGATATTAACATCATTAAAAACAATAAAAGTGTTGCAATATATTTACAGTAATTCATTTACATTTCAAAGCATAGAAGCTATTACCAGGCTGAGAGGAAAATCTACCAATCACTCTAAAATCAATTCTTGAGGCGATCAAATAAATCTTCCAAAATCTGGGTTAAGATCAAACGTTGCAACCATAGAGAGAGAAGGCTTCTTTAAAAACTATATGAAGGAATTATTGTAAAGGAATTATATTAAATACCGTAACACTGATACAGTATCTAATATATACATATCTAATTCATCCAAATGTAAGAAATTACCTTAATCATCTGGATATATCAAATACGACCAATGAATTTCCTCATTTCATAAGAAATGAGGTCAAAGATGCTGGAATTTATAAGAGCCAATCAGCAGTTGGATTTTTCCTGAATTACAGGAAGCTGCCCGTAAAAAGAGGGAAATGTATCCAGCAGTGGAAAATCTCACTGTTGCGTATATTTAAAGGCTCACAGATAACCTTCCAGCAAATCAGTCCTTCAAAGGAAAACCAGAAATAGAGTTGTATATGGTGCATAGAACAGCAAGGAACCTGTCCGGTGCTGGCAAGTGTAGCAGTGGCAGTGGCTCACTTATCCACGGTTTAGTTCCTATAGCTAAATGGTCAATTATTCTATACTTACGAGTCCAGGCTTAGAAGCAGAACATCGCCCCAAGGAGTAATCAGGAGGGAGAGAAGAGGCTGACAACCTCTCTCTCACATAACCTCCGTCAGAAGTAATTGTGAAACGCTATGGTTTTATCTCTCCTCGTCCCACTGGCGTCTGATGCCATCAGCAGTTCGCAGGTGTATTGGCGGTGTCACTGTGCTAGTGTGGATCCAAGATGGTGGATGTGATGTCATACGTTTTGGAAGATCCTCTGCCCATATGACACAATGGTTACTGATCGGAAAAACTCCTGCCCGCCCCTCAGTGTCATAGGGCAGGAGAGGAAGGAAACAATACGGAGTGTAGATTACAATCCGATCATCACAGTTGTGGCATTTCCCCATAAGCAAGCACCAAATGACATCTAGGGCTCAAGTTCTAACAAAGGTGATTGGTCAAGCACCCTGTGAACAATTGCCCAGGGCGTCCGTATCGTTGCTAAAGTCAAAACTCCATACTGTAGACTTACTTTACATATCCGTTTTATATAGATAGATGGGGCTCTATACAGGGTCCAAACCCCAATTTATTAAAGGAAGGAATTTTCATCTCAGCCTGAAATGTACAAAAAATTTAATTGAAAGCAGTACAGAAGTCAAAATATATTGAAATCTTATTTAGAATAGCACCAATTGTTTTGGTAGCTAAATTAGCCTAGATGGATAAAGATCCATCTATTGGAATGAATTGAGCAAGGTGAGCAGATGTAGAGTGTAGAGGGCTAAGTCATTTATAAAAATGGCTTATAACTAAGGACTAAATGATGCCTTTAGTTAAAATTCATTTTTTATAAATGCACATAAATAATAATAATAAATAATAAATACATCATGGGGACAGAGCAGGAGAGATGAACACATGAGAATATAGATAGGGACAGAACAAGAGACATAGAGAGATGAGGACAAAAGGGGACATGGGGGTAGTCAGAGAAGAGTCCATGGGGATAGAGCAAAGGAGACAGAGACATAACAGAAGATATGGTGCAATGTGGACAGAGCAAGCACCAAAGTAGACAAAAATCCATGCACCTGCCCTGACTGCATGCAGCTTAATTGGGTTTGTCATTAAGTGTACCAATGGTTTTAAAGGGCCTCAATGATAGCTGGCAGAGGAACATCTCAAAGGACAGCCTTGCCCATAATAATTATTATGCCAGCCCCCTCTATTACCATACCCTGTCCCCTACCATCCTCCTTTTCTTTTGGGTAGTGCATATCCAGTTGGTCTAGTTAATCTTTACTACTGCACACTGTTTCACTTGAGGTGGACTTGCTACTGTTTATGCTGATTTGGATGCTGATTTGGATGCCAAATGTCATCTTATGCCTAGTCCCTACCGTTAAAGAATATGCAAACCCAGTATTTCATATTACTGATATGTGCCTGTTGTACCATGTACTTGTACTCCGTGATTTTTATTTTTTGCTCTTTAAACAAAAAAAAATTCAATTTTGAAAAAAAATAAACAATATTTTTACTTTCTGCTATAATAGATATCCCAAAAACATATATAAAAAAACAAACGTATTCATCACTTTGAGCCAATATGTATTCTTATACATATTTTTGGTAGAAAAAAATTGCAATAAGCGTATATTGATTGGTTTGCGCAAAAGTTATAGCCTCTACAAAATAAGGGATAGATTTATGGACTTTTATTTTTATTTTTTTTATGTTTTTACTAGTAACGGCAGTGATCTGCGATTTTTAGCGGGACTGCTACATTGGGCGGACAACTCACCCAAAGTGACACTTTTTGGGCACTAGTGACACCAATACAGTGATTAGTGCTAAAAAAATGCATTGCTCAATATATAAATGACACTGGCAGGCAAGGGGTTAGCACTAGGGGGCGATAAAGCTGTTAACTGTGTTCCCTGGGTGTGTTTTAACTGTGTGGGGGGGGGTGGGCTCATTGGGACAACACAGAAATCGCTGTTGCTGATCACTAGGAAGAGCAGATCTCCATGTTGTCCTCTGTTAAGATAGGGATTCGACTTGTTCCCTTTGCAGCGATCTTGAGTGGCCGGCAGATATTGAGTCCGCTGGACCCGCACGCTCGCCCACAGTATCTATTGCATGAAGAGACGTACAGGTACGTCATTGTGCACAATGGAGCCGAAGAAAAGTAGGTGTTCTGAAATCCTACCATACTTTCTGCCCTTGGGTGACAATGCCACTCATCCAATGATGTATGATGATACAGCGTGATGAGCATTGTCAATCTAGGATAGGATGTGTGTTACTGGAAAGATCACCAGGTGAAAATAGAGCCTACTAAAATAAAACAAATACAACAACCCCTTCTAAGGATTGGTAAACTGATATGTATTAAATTTTTGTTCTTCAGCTGAAATATACTTAGGCTTCTTTGGGGACATGGGGTGATGTGGATAGTTCTAAGCACTCTGCCAAGCACTGTGTGATAAGTAGATGCTGTATAAAGATGAAAAATAAGTAAACAGAAGGCATACTATTTCCTTCTAAGCCCCTAAACACACAGGCTTAGTTGAAACTTAGATTGTAAACACTAGCTTGAAGAGTATCAGATTCAGAATTTGTTCATATAGGAAGTATTTAACAAACCTCTGGTCGTTTTCTCAAAACCCAAAGCTTTGCCTTTAAAGAGAAGTAGTCTCCCTAGACCTGGTCCAGACCCCATATGAATTAAAACAAATTAAACAAAAATCCTCAAAGGACTGCCTTTCCCATAATAATTATTATGCCCCCTTAGTGCTTGTTGTACCATGTACTTGTATGAAAAAGTATCCTGATCTCTTCTTATTGCTTCCTTTATGTGTGGGTATCAATATATTAGGTTTGCCTTTACTTCCTGGTTTGGTGCCTGTTTCTTTTGATATAGCACTACTATTGGGTATTAAGTATTACTTTCAGTGAATTCCCGTGGTATTGTATGTTTGTACACTCAACCTGGTGTGTCAGAGTGGCTGAGGTTCTTGAAAAGGTTGAAGCATGAACAGATGACCCATTTTATCCAGTGGCTGCTATGGTTGTAGTGCTACATGAACTAAGGAGAAGAGGAAGCCACAATGGAAATCTGTATGAATTTTTCTGCAACTGAGTGATTGTTAGAGTCATCTAGACTGCATAGGATTGATTACATGTGGACCTTATTCACAACTGAGCAATATGAAACACTCTTCCTGAAGTGCTTCAACACTCAACATTCATAAAATAACAACATATATATTCACATATGTCCATTCACACATAAGCTTTATGGCCAGTTATAGGTGGTGGCAGTGGCCATTTGTTTGTACTGTTGGAATACTGGTGAGGGGTCGCACTTGACACCTTTGGTACCATTGTGTTATATGCTGGATGTCCAGTGTGCCCCTGTGCCTTTAGTAGGGATGGGCTCCCTCTAGGCTCACCTGCCATCTATCCATTATAATGCATGCGCTACCAGTGTGGAGGATCTCAAAATTCAGAATTAAGACTTATACTGGGGTGCTGTGAAGGGGCTCTGCAGCTTATGCAAGTATTTGCAAATGTGTGTAAACTAAACCCCTGTTTTTAACACATACTGTTATGCCCTGTACACACGGTCGGAAATTCCGACGGAAAAGGTCCGATCAGATTATATTGTCGGAAAATCAGACGGAAAAAATTTGAGAGCAGGATCTAAAATTTTACAGCAAAAAAATCCGATCGGACTTTTTCCAATTGTTTGTAGAGAATTCAGACAGACAAAGTGTCACGCATAATCAGATCAAATTACGAGACCAAAGCTATTGGCTACTAGCCTCTATGTAGTTGCATCGTACGCAATGAACGTCACCACGTTCCGAACGAGTGAATTTTCCCACAACTTTGTCCGACTGTGTGTATGCAACACCAGTTTCGGACAAAATCCGTCGGAACAAAATCCGTCGGATTTTGTGGTCGGAATGTCCGACCGTGTGTACAAGGCATTAGACAGGATAATTTGGTTGGTTGTAGACTGTTCAGTAAGTTGAGCTGTGAATTTTCTTTGGTTTTGTTTGACATACATCTCCATTCTATGTGCTCCTTGCTGCAAAGGCCAGTTAAAGGTGTGGGCAGTGGCCATTTGTATATACTGTTGGAATACTGGTGAGGGGAGAGGGGATGTACTGGACACATTCGCTGCCATTGTGCACATATACTGGGTGTCCAGTGTGGGTTCAGCCAGACTAAATAGGCCAGCCGGCACCAAACAGCGTGCACAGGCGTGTGCAAACCCGCACACGGTTCGCGCACCAACATGAGCACCAGGATCAGCCAGCACACGCACATGAGTGCCCACAGGAGCACGCACAGCCACGCGCACAGGAACAGGAGTGCCAACGCGCACCATCCCACACCGACGTGAGCCAGGGTGACCAGCCATCCCTCCAGTCAGGTAACCTCTCTGACATGTGCGTTCTTGGCACAGTTCTTTTGGTGCTATTATATGCACATATGCGCCCTCTCGGCACCAAGGCCCAGCCACAGAGAGGCCACTAGGGATGAGCTTCGAGTTCGAGTCAAACTCATGTTCGACTCGAACATTGCCTGTTCAGCGAACAGTGAACAATTTGGGCTGTTCGCAGCAAATTCGAAAAGCCGGAACACCCTATACAAGTCTATGGGAGAAATCTAAAGTGCTAATTTTAAAGGGTAATATGCAGGTTACTGTCCTAAAAAGTGTTTGGGGACCCGGGTCCTGCCCCAGGGGACATGGATCAATGCAAAAAAAAGTTTTAAAAATGGCCGTTTTTTCAGGAGCAGTGATTTTAATAATGATTAAAGTGAAACAATAAAAGTGTAATATTCCTTTAAATTTCGTAGCTGGGGGGTATCTATAGTATGCCTGTGAAGGGGCGCATGTTTCTGGTGCTTAGAACTGTCCCTGCACAAAGTGTCATTTGTGCAGGAAAAAAAGTCTTTTAAAATCACTTGCGGCTAAATTGTCGGCTCCCCGTAATACAGAGAACACTCAGTGAGTGTTCTCTGTATTAGCCGACAATTCATTCATTCATTGATTAAAAAAAAAAAAGAGCGTGGGGGTTCCCCTAAATTCAATTACCAGGCCCTTCAGGTCTGACATGGATATTAAGGGGAACCCCGTGTCAAATTAAAAAAAAAATTGACGTGGGGGTCCCCCTAAATATCCATACCAGACCCTTCAGGTCTGATATGGATATTAAGGGGAACCCCGCATTAAATGAAAAAAAAATTGACGTGGGGGTCCCCCTAAAAATCCATACCAGACCCTTTATCCGAGCACGCAACCTGGCAGGCCGCAGGAAAAGAGGGGGGGACGAGAGAGCGGCCCCCCCTCCCTCATGAACCGTACCAGGCCACATACCCTCAACATTGGGAGGATGCTTTGGGGGTCTGTGACCCCTCAAAGCGCCTTGTCCCCATGTTGATGAGGACAAGAGCCTCATCCTCACAACCCTGTAACCCATGTAACGCAGGTTTCTGTTACATCAGAGGGGGCGGGGTCACCCATACGTCACTGGGGAACCCCTGGCTCCCTTCACCAGCGTCAGAGGGGGTGGGGTCAGGTGACGGGTGGCCCCGCCCTCCTAATATAAGAAACATCAGCGCTGGGATCTCCGCAGTGTCTCCGGAGACAGAAGACGGATGTATGGACAGCGCTGGACTGAGAGATCCCCCATCGCTGGATATGATCATCCATCGCTGGACCCCGGAGATTCGTCGCTGGATAGCAAGAGTGGATTAGCACCGCTGGAATCTTTTTTTTTATTTTCTTTATTTTTAATAAAGGAATTTTTCAAAAGTGGGTTTGTCTTATTTAACCATTTTTACACTTTCTTTGTGAAATGGTAGGGGTACTTTTGTACCCCCTTACCATTTCAAACAGTGGGGGGCGGGATCTGGGGGTCCCCTTGTTAAAGGGGGCTTCCAGATTCTGATAAGCCCCCCGCCGGCAGACCCTCACAACCACCGGCCAGGGTTGTGAGGATGAGGCCCTTGTCCTCACCAACATGGGGACAAGGTGCTTTGAGGGGTCACAGACCCCCAAAGCATCCTCCCGATGTTGAGGGTATGTGGCCTGGTACGGTTCAGGAGGGGGGGCGCTCTCTCGTCCCCTCTTTTCCTGCGACCTGCCAGGTTGCGTGCTCGGATAAAGGGTCTGGTATGGATTTTTAGGGGGACCCCACGTCAATTTTTTTTTAAATTTAATGCGGGGTTCCCCTTAATATCCATATCAGACCTGAAGGGTCTGGTATGGATATTTAGGGGGACCCCCATGTCAATTTTTTTTAAAATTTGACACGAGGCTCCCCTTAATATCCATGTCAGACCTGAAGGGCCTGGTAATTGAATTTAGGGGAACCCCCACGCTTTTTATTTTTTTATTTTTTTTTATCAATGAATGAATGAATTGTCGGCTAATACAGAGAGCACTCATTGAGTGTTCTCTGTATTACGAGGAGCCGAAAATTTAGCCGCAAGTGATTTTAAAATACTTTTTTTCCTGCACAAATGACACTTTGTGCAGGGACAGTTCTAAGCACCAGAAACATGCGCCCCTTCACAGGCATACTATAGATACCCCCCAGCTACGAAATTTAAAGGAATATTACACTTTTATTGTTTCACTTTAATCATTATTAAAATCACTGCTCCTGAAAAAAACGTCAGTTTTTAAAACTTTTTTTTGCATTGATCCATGTCCCCTGGGGCAGGACCCAGGTCCCCAAACACTTTTTAGGACAGTAACTTGCATATTACCCTTTAAAATGAGCACTTTAGATTTCTCCCATAGACTTGTATAGGGTGTTCCGGCTTTTCGAATTTGCTGCGAACAGCCCAAATTGTTCACTGTTCGCTGAACAGGTGAACAGGCAATGTTCGAGTCGAACATGAGTTTGACTCGAACTCGAAGCTCATCCCTAGTGGCCTCTCTGTGGCTGGGCCTTGGTGCCGAGAGGGCGCATATGTGCATATAATAGCACCGAAAGAACTGTGCCAAGAACGCACATGTCAGAGAGGTTACCTGACTGGAGGGATGGCTGGTCACCCTGGCTCGCGCCGGTGTGGGATGGTGCGCGTTGGCACTCCTGTTCCTGTGCGCGTGGCTGTGCGTGATCCTGTGGGCACTCATGTGCGTGTGCTGGCTGACCCTGGTGCTCATGTTGGTGCGCGAACCGCGTGCGGGTTTGCGCACGCCTGTGCACGCTGTTTGGCGCCAGCTGGCCTATTTAGTCTGGCTGAACCCATTGATCAGTGCTGCCTGATCAACAGCTCCCCGTGACCTTGTTCCCTGAACCTGAATGCCGGCTTGATTACCTATTGACTCGGCTTGCTCTTCTGACCTTCCTTGATATCCGCATGCACCTGACCTCTGGCTCATTTTTGACCTTGCTCCTGTCTGCTCCCTTGTACCTTGCTGCCTGCACGTTGCTGAACCTGGCCTGTACCTGGACTTACCTTACCAGCTCCTGCTCAGTATCCGCTGCCTGCATTCCTGCTCTCCACCTAGCTGTCTGAAGACCCTTCTCTTCCAGCAGCAGGACTCACCTACCAGGCTCTCATACTCCTCTGCACTCCTGAGCCACCTGTCTTCTCTACCAGGGGCCGCGAGTCGGACACGTAAGGGAGACCACCCTCTGCCCAAGTGGACTCACCGGTCAGGTACGTAGGCTCTGATAGCACATGGTGACGGCTCCCAACACAGTGAAGGGTGATTAACTCCTCCCGATCGCAAGCAGTTTTCCTAGCATGTCATGTCAATCACGGCAGTTACATGGCCAAAAGCCCCACCCCGCCTCCCAGCATTCTAGAGCCCTTAAAGTGCCAGTGAAAGGAGCCGGCGCCAAGAGGGTAAGGAAAAACTGGTCACACATTTGGCATGCTTGTAAACTGTCACACTTTCATCTTGTCTTGACTACCCCTATTTAGATCCGCATTTCTCACCCTTTTTTCACGGTACTCTTGAGGCATCCCAGTCTAAAAAACATAAATGTTACTCATTAACAGAAAACCTGAATCTGGAATAATGCACACTACCACCTTAAAATTAACTTTACATCAGAGTCTCCCTTCACATTAGAGGTTCCTTCACCACATCAGAGATCCCCGCTTCATTACTAAGGTCGCCCATTCATGTCTAAAGCCCTTGTCACCCACCACATCAGAGTCCAGTAAACATGAGTCCACCCATCACCTCATACTTCCTCTTCTCCTCATCCCCACAGAGCCCCCCAATCACACAGGCACCACCTTTTAGCTCCAGTAGCGCCACAATGGTTGGGAGGTATAGAAGGTCTGGGGAAGGTAGACTTCCATCTTCCCCCCTGCATTCTGTCTTTCCTGGACCAAAGGCATGCCATCATCATAGCAACAAATGATGACATGCATCTCGGGCCTAAAGCGAAATTGATTGTTATAGTGCTGCCAGCTGGACCATCTTCACCATGGCAAATCATGACATTGATCCTGGGTAAACTGGGTCCTGTGCTTACGGCAACCTGGTTGATAATCACTGTTTTCGATTTTATTTCTTTTGAATGTTACCATTCACAATATTTTACTTTTTAGCATTGTTTTTTTTCACGTTTTTTTTTCAAATCGCTGTCCACTTGCATGGTGCTGAACTTACAAAACGGAATCTGCACTACAGAATTATTGGTGGCACGCTGAGATATAAGGTTGAATTCACAAAGCTAATCTAGCAGGATACATATTTAAATACATATTTTAATAAAGTGGCTTTTTTTCACCAATGAGTCCAGTGAGATTTGAAATTTACTGTCTTATCCTTCTGTTAAATCTTTGTGTTTGGAGCCTATAGGGCAGTGATGGTGAACCTTGGCACCCCAGATGTTTTGGAACTACATTTCCCATGATGATCATGCACTTTGCAGTGTAGGTGAGCATCATGGGAAATGTAGTTCAAAAACATCTGGGGTGTCAAGGTTCGCCATCACTGCTATAGGGTGTAAAGGAAACCAGGCATGAAAGGAATGCAGCATGTTGATTTCTATTTGTGAGCTCCTTCTATAAATTTATGGTGCCTGGCCGTCATGCTTTTAGCTACAGTACTTTCTGTGTCATTCTTTTGCAAATATAGTCAAAGTCAAAAACACAGAATTTAAAAGATGAGCCTGCCAGCCAGAATACTAGCAGTTTTAGAAGCATCACAACAACATAAATTTCATTAAAGCAAATGACAATGTGCATAGTGATGTAATTTATCACAATCAATGGAAATAGTTCTTTCATTTATTTGGTAGCTAAGCTGGTAACATTTTAAATTGGTCATGAATTCCTATTTTTAACATAAAAGGTTTTGTGCTTTTGCTTCAAAGAATATAACAGCCTATGTCAGTGAGGACTGCTTCACATCAGAATTGAAGAGGAACATTCCCCTGCAGTTTGAACACACAAAAAGCATGGTATGGCGGTATCATACAATCTGGTGCCTGCAAACGCACTGCGTTTGCGATCTGTGTTTTTGGTGCCATTAACAATGGTACCTACAGCAGATCACAAAGGCAGTGTGTTTTGAATGCTGTGCAGGAAAAGCGCACAGATTGCAACTTTCTCGTGCCATATTCTGGTATGAGCTGGCCCTGATTGCTAATTAGGAAATGTGTGAGCCATAGAAGAATATATAATAATTAAAAATAAGGATAGTAGCCACTGTATATATTTAAGTGGACCACTTTAACCACTTCTCTATTGCCCTATTGCGGAATAATCTCCGCAAGGTGGCTCAGTTATTCTGACTGGGCATCATATGACATCCAGCGGGATAAGCCAATCGGGGGTGCGCAGATCGGTGATCGGTGGTGCGGTGTGTCCAGGGCAGGACTTAGAGTAGGGGAGGCCCCTGGGCTTGAGTCACTTTCAGGCCCTACCTTCTAAACATTAACGTATTTATTGGTTTATAACACGCACCGGCGTATAACACGCACCTTAAGTTTAGGAGGGAATTTTAAGGAAACATTTTTTTTTAGGAGGGAATCTTAAGGAAAAAAACTTACATTTAAATGCCCATCAATTAAGCCTTATCAGTGCCCATCTGCAGCCTTGCCCATCCATCTGCAGCCTTGCCAGTGTCATTGCAGCCTTGTATGTGTCATTTGCAGCCTTGTCAGTGTAGCCTTGTAATTTGCAGCCTTGCCCCGGTGTCATTTGCAGCCTTGTCATTGCAGTCTTGAAGTTTAAAAAGGGCACCGCCGAGATACAGAATCCTGTGTATCTCAGCGGCTCTTGGGTCCTCTCGGCGGTGTAACAACATATTCGGCAACCCATCGGAGTTTGCTATGGAAGTGACGTTCCGTCGCCACCATCTTGGTAACTAAGAAGGCACTAAGAAGGAGTAAAGTGGACGTGTTGTTACACCCACCGTAGTTTTGCATTTTACACGTATTTGCAACAGTAAAGTCCGTTTATATAGTGAAATACAGGACTTAGAACTCCGTCTGACTACTTAGATCTTGAATTTTAAAAGCAGCTCATCTCACAGGTTTGCTAATCTGACAGAAGTTCGCTGTTTTTAAAATTCAACATCTAAGTAGTCAGACAGAGTTGTAAGTACTGTATTTCACTATATACTAACTTTAATGTTATAAATATGTCTAAAATGCAAAACTCCGGTGGGTGTAACAACATGTCCGCTTTACCCCTTCTTAGTGTATCCTTACTGTGGACGAGTGTGGGGTGTAGCAAGATGGCGGCGACGGAACGTCACTTCCGTAGCAAACTGCGATTGGTCCCGAATATGTCATTACAGCAGCTCTCGGGTCCTCTCGCAGTCCCGAGCGGAGCCGAGAGTAGCCGAGTGTATTCGGCTCGGCTCACAGTCACGCGTGACTGTGAGCCGAGCCAAGCTGAGTACACTTGGCTATGTATTTCGGTTGGGCCCACGGGGCCCCCTATTGGGCGGGGCCCATGGGCTTGAGCCCAGTCAAGCCCAATGGTAAGTCCGGCCCTGGGTGTGTCACTCGAACACACCGCATCTCCGGTTGTGGTAAAGAGCCTATGACATAGGCAGGGGCGTAACTAGAAATCACAGAGCCCCATAGCAAAAAGTTCTATGGGGCCCCCTGAAAACAGCCCCCTTCCCCCACAAAAAATGAGCTAATGCCATGGAACAACATATTACCACACTCATGTGGCACAATACCCAGGCAACAGCTTAGTGTGTAGAGTGTATACAGCAAACTAATTTTAGAGGGCTGGAGGGTGGACGTTATCTATGTGTTCCTGCTTGCAGTATGCCTTGGGTTTTGCTACTGTTTCCCAATGTTTAATACAATATCCAATATTTGTCCATACTATAATAAATACGTATATGATGCCATTATACTGTACACTGGGAAGTCTGAATATGATTGCTGCAGCTACAGACTGTGTATAAAATTGTCTGTCTACAGCTTGAGCCAGGCAGCAATTATTGCAGGACACACTATCTGATTTACACACATGAGATTGTACCAATTACAGGCCACACTGACACTGTTACACATCAGACTGTGTACCTTCTTCTCTTCTTCTCAGTTCTAGCCTGAGCCTCCAATCCACACTGCAGACCGCGTGCGACAGCCAGCCAAAGCACTGTGCGGACTCCTCTGCTCCATTGTGGGTGGAACTGGAGGAGGGAACGATGTCACGATAAGGTGGGTGGTGCACCGCGCCTGCGCTCAGCACCTCATTGGCTGTCATGGCACATTTCACTGGGCACACAGGAAGCAGCCTAATTGTAATTGAGATGGGCATTGGCGGGGTCTGGCGGGTGGCGGCGTTATCTCCAATTCAATTGGCAGACACAGACAGCGCTAGTCAGACTGACCGTGAAGTCTGCATGCTGCACGGTCAGCAGCAATGCAGAGTCAGAACACACAGAGTTATCACTATGCCGGCGGAGCCGTGGCCGCCGCCGGGCCCCACAGACTGGCATGCCACACTCACATGATGATCCATCCAGGTTGGCCTGCATCCTCCCAGCTAGGTTAGGCAGCAGTGCGCTCGTAGGTGGCCACCTAGTGGGAGATTGCCCTGCACTCTCGAATTAGATGTCTGCATTCCTCATCCTCACTGGGCCCCTCTCAGCTGCAGACCCCATAGCGCTCGTGTGACATCAATTTTGTTTGGGAGCCACGTCGCAATTGCAAGTTAAAGCAATGCAGTGCCGAATCGCAAAAAATCGCACTTTTTGCGATTCAGCACTGCATTGAGTGCTGAATCGCAAAAAGTGGTCTGGTCTTTGGCCAGCCAAATGGTCCGGGGTTAAAGCATATATAAGCCCAAAAGCAAAAATGTAATACATTGCACAATATCAGTCTCGTGATGTAGAGTCTGCATCCGTTTTCCTTTTTTCAGACTTTTCTTTTATTTTCAAATGGTGATCCTACCAGTAACATATTATCTGTCCTAAAGTGACACTCACTCACAGCCCTGTATGTATGGAAGAGCCGCTTTATCACCCTAGGTTGTGCTCCTGATTAAAACTGTTAATTGAGCCTTTGAAATGAAAAACATCAAAGCCAATCTGATTGCATCCTTGCTTGTTCAAGTTTACTTAAGAATATATATAAAACAGTGTACACTGGACCACAGCTGAAGGGAGTGTGGTAATCATACAAATGTGAGTTCAGCTTTTATAAAGAAATTATAGAATGCATTGCATGGTCCCAAAACACGAGTCATCCTTAATTAATTACTTCAACATTACATATGGTCATCTTGACCTCTGGGTTATGAGTAAAAGTTACCTGTCATACTGGTCATAATAAATCAAACTTATGATTACAAAACAGAGGGGTTATCCAAAAGGGACTTTTCATGATAATAGTAGACATGGGCGCCGTCAATAAATTTGTTTCGTTCTGTTCCGTTTAGATTCGTATTAAAATTAATTTGTACTTCATATTTCGTGTCCGAAATTCCGTTTTGTTTCATACGAAATACGAATTGTCGTTAGGTTCGTTAACGTGTACGAACGTTCTTTACGATTAATTTACGATAATAAGCAGCCCCAGGAGGAAGTCAGCACAGGGATGGTGGGAGCCCCTCATAATAAGCAGCCCCAGAAGGAAGTCAGCATAGCACAGGGATGGTGGGAGCCCCTCATAATATGCACAGCAGAGGTACAGCCCCAGGAGGAAGTCAGCACAGCACAGGGATGGTGGGAGCCCCTCATAATAAGCAGCCCCAGCAGGAAGTCAGCATAGCACAGGGATGGTGGGAGCCCCTCATAATAAGCAGCCCCAGGAGGGAGTCAGCACAGCACAGGGATGGTGGGAGCCCCTCATAATAAGCAGCCCCAGGAGGAAGTCAGCATAGCACAGGGATGGTGGGAGCCCCTCATAACAAGCATAATGACTGAGTCGTCGTCAATACGACAACGACGACAACTGATCCGAAATCCGAAATTCGGAAACAAAAATTCGTATTGTGTACAGAATTCGGATGACCGGCAATTCGTATTTCAGATCCTCCCGAACGTACGAATTTTGGGAAATTCGTTACGAATTTGAGATTCGTACGAAACGAATCGCACATGTCTAGATAATAGCCCTTTCCCAGAAATGGAGCAATGTACAGCCAATTAGTACACACGTCATTTGGCAATACATCGCAACTCTGTCCACAATAACACAATAAAGCCCTATACACACGATCAGAAATGCTACCAGCAAAAGTCAAATGTGAGCTTTTGGTCAGAAATTCCGACCATGTGTATGCTCCATCGGACTTCTCCTGGCAGAATTCCAGACAGAAAAAGATTGAGAGCAGGTTCTCTATTTTTCGGTCGGAAAAAGTTCCAATCGGAAATTACGATCGTCTGTACAAACTCCGACATGCAAAATTCATACGCATGCTCGGAAACAATTTGGCGCATTCTCAGAAACATTGAACTTCATTTTTTCAGCTCATCGTAGTGTTGTACATCATCTCGTTCTTGACGGTTGAAAGTTCAGAGAACTTTTGTGTGACCGTGTGTATCCAAGCCAAGCTCGAGCGGAATTCCGTTGGAAAAACCATCCAAGTTTTTTCCGACGGAAAATCTGCTTGTGTGTACGGGGCATAACAGTTGGGTTGTGTAATACCTAAGAATTTAGAACAAACTTTTAAACAATAATTTTAGGAGAAAACAGTTATTTATAAGGGGAAACTCTGTATGAGCCTTTCATGAGTTTTTCATGATTCCAGACTCCAGGTATTCTGTATCTTAACAACTACAACCAGCTCTATTTCTTATAGCTGTAACAAGGAGAAGAAGGTGATTTCAAGTTCACAGAAGACAAAATGTCTGAAGTCATTCAATAATCTTCCAGCCTTCTAATCTTAATAGTAAATACAGAACTGTAGAGAGAACCACTTCAAGGATATCAGTGCTTTTGCTGTAAACTTTGGGAATGAGTTACTCCACAGTGCCTGCAGCTACAAAGATCAGTAGGGCTTGTTTTTAAACTTATGTACCTTGAAGCCCATAACCTGGCTATAGATTCACTTTAAGACTTGCGTAGGTTGCAATGTGACAGAATGTAATGCCACATACACACGATCGGAATTTCAGCCAGCAAAAGACCAATGAGAGCTTTTCTGATCGTGTGTATGCAATTCCGACATGCAAAAACTTGCATGCTCAGATTCAACTATGAGATGGAACCTATTGGCTACTAGGTATTGAACTTCCTTTTTCTAGTCCTGTCGTACGCGTTGTACGTCACCGCATTCTTGGCGGTCGGAATTTGGTGTGACCGTGTGTTGGCAAGACAGTTTGAGCAGAATTCCGTAGGAATTCCGACAGGAAAACCATGAGAGCTTTTTCCAACGAGAATTCCAATCGTGTGTACGCGGCATTAGAGTGGTTGCAAAAGGTATTCAGCATGCTTTTTACCCATCTAGTATTCTCTTATGAAGTGTCTGGCCCCAATCATTTCACAAGTGATTGAGATGGTTAACTTGATAAATATCCAAAACATCTTGGTATGCTGTTCATATGATGGGTGATATAAGCAATTAACTTCATATACCAGGCTTCACAGACCTCATGTGTCTAAGGCTCGCTGCATTTTAAAAGTTGTACGGGGTTACTTGACCTGGAACTAATCTTGAATATGTAATCTGAGCATAATCAAATATGTCAGCTCTAACATATATTACATATTTAATTCCTATTACATGTGGACCAGGCTGATGGCAACTCCTTGCTAAAATCGGATATTTTTATAGTATTTTGTAAAACTACATGTTGTTAGGGATACTGATCTTTGCACATCTTTCGTTGTCTTGTTTACAAAGCCCACTAATCCATTATGTCTCTGACCAAACACATTGTGTTTGTATATAAAACCCAGAGTTGACAAAGAGAAATGGAAATGTGGAATATCCAAAATGATGAGGCTGCTCTTACCAGTATAGAAGGAAGGAGGATGAATATCCTTTATTGCAAATTCAATATACCATGCTAAGTGGCACTTGACCTTTCCACATTCCTTTAGCTTTCATGCTCTATCAAAATTCATAAATCATATTTTCAGAGCTGGTCTCTTTGTAAGTAAATGAGATGACACGTTGATATCCACACCATGTGCTCATTGCAGGGCAGCAGGCGGAGGGGAGCTTCGCCTGCGCCAGTCCAATAGACTGCTGAGCATAGTAATTGCACTAATATAACACAGATGAAAACAGTCTTATCTCCAGAGATTTTCTAGGTAGCATAAAATGTGGTGGGGAAAAGCACTGGGTGACTGCGAAGAGGTTTATCAACTTGCAATTAGTGACACTTTAGTAAACGAAGCATCTTATCTATAATTAAAGGGGATAGCATCTCCAGAGGCATACAATATTCTATAGAACACACAGAAGTCTTTATATCTGGGTCATGGTATCACCAGCTGCATCCACTGAGAATCTGCATGTACTGTAGTTGCTAGGAAAAACACCACTTTTAGAAAGGGAACTGTTAAGAATAAGCTAATCCCTCCAACGTGACCCATTCTGTAGGGTTCAATATATTCCACTCCTACCTTATTCTCCTTTCTTTTGTGATTAAAATTTGACATTTATCATTCACAGGAGTTCACTGACTTAGCCAATTTGATTTTATCAGAATGCTATAGAGATGTTCAAGAACAGGAATTATGTTGGTCGGGCTGGTGGGACTGAGAAAATAAAACAGAATACATTATGTTCAAGCTTAGTGCCTTTCCATTTATAACTGACCTTTAACATTATGTTTACACAGTCTCTCCCCCTATGTCTGACCTTTGTTCATCCAGTGGGATCTAATAGGGTTTCTGCAAAAACAACTGCAGTAGGCAATAAAATGGCAAACCCACCCTAATATAGAAAGTGTAGTATATACGCTATATTACCAAAAAGTCTTGAGACTCCTTCCTTTACATGCACATGAACTTTAATGGCATCCCAGTCTTAGTCGGTAGGTTCCCCTTTGCAACTACAACAGCTTCAACAGATGGCTGTCCACAAGGTTAGGAGTGTGTTTATGGGAACGTTTGAGCATTCTTCTAGAAGCGCATTTGTGAGGTCAGGCACTGATGTGGACTAGGGATGAGCTGAACACCCCCCTGTTCGTTTCGCATCCAGAACATGCGAACAGGCAAAAAATTTGTTCGAAAGCGCGAACACCGTTAAAGTCTATGGGACACGAACATGAATAATCAAAAGTGCTAATTTTAAAGGCTTATATACATGGTATTGTCATTAAATTTCTTACCTGGGGGTGTCTATAGTATGCCTGTAAAGGGGCGTATGTTAGAACAGTCTGACAGCAAAATGACATTTCTAAAGGAAAAAAAGTCATTTAAAACTACTCGCAACTATAATGAATTGTTGGTCCGGCAATACACATAAAAGTTCATTGATAAAAACGGCATGGAATTTCCCCACAGGGGAACCTCGAACCAAATTTTTTTTTTTAAATGCATGAGGGTCCCCCTAAATTCCATTCCAGGCCCTTCAGGTTGGGTATGGATATTAAGGGGAACCCCACGCCAAAATAAAAAAAAACGGTGTGGGGATCCCCCTCAAAATCCATACCAGACCCTTATCCGAGCACGCAACCTGGCAGGCTGCAGGAAAAGAGGGGGGATGAGCGAGTGCCCCCCCTCTTGAACCATACCAGGTGCCCCCCCAAAGCACCTTGTCCTCATGTTGATGGGGAGAAAGGCCTCATCCCCACAACCCTTGCCCGGTGATTGTGGGGGTCTGTGGGTGGGGGGCTTATCAGAATCTGGAAGCCCCCTTTAACAAGGGGACCCCCAGATCCCGGCTCCCCCTGTGTGAATTGGTAATGGGGCACAAATGTACCCCTACCATTTCACAAAAAAGTGTTAAAATAATTAAAAAGCACAAGAGACGGTTTTTGACAAGTCCTTTATTAATTTCTTCTCTCCGTTTCTTCTTCCATCTTCTCTCTTCTGGTCTTCATTCAGTGTTCTTCTTCTTCCTCCATCTTCTTCTTCACCTTCTTCTTCCACCTCAGTGGGAGTCTTCCACCATGTGACACCTCTGTTCTTCTGACACTTCTTATTTAATGGAGGGCGGGGCCACCCAGTGACCCCGCCCCCCTCTGATGCACAGGGACTTCCCTATGGCTTGCCCCATGCTGGCAGAGGGGGCAGAGTCACCCGTTTATGTAAACAGAGTGACCCCGCCCCCTCTGACATCACAGGGAAAGCTATGGGGAAGTCCCCGTGAAGTCCCCATGCGTCAGAGGAGGGTGGGGTCATTCCTAATGTGGACAAGAAGGCCTGGCTCGCAGTCTCCACTCTAATTCATCCCAAAAGTGTTCTAACGGATTTAGGTCTGGACTCTGTGCAGGCCAATCGAATTCCTCCACCCCAAACTCACTCATCCATGTTTTTATGGACCGTGCTTTCTGCACTGGTCCAAATCATTTGGTGGAGTGGGGATTATAATGTGGGGTTATTTTTAAGGGGTTGGGCTTGGCCCCAGAGGAGGGAACTCTTATGCCCTGTACACACGGTCGGATTTTCTGACAGAAAATGTTCGATGGGAGCTTTTTGGCAGAAATTACGACCCTGTGTAGACACACTCCTAAACCTTGTAGACAGCCAGAAGAGTTGAAGCTGTTATAGCTGCAAAAGGTGGGCCAACTCAATATTGAACCCTACGGACTAAGACTAGGATGCCATTAAAGTTCATGTGGGTGTAAAGGCAGACATCCCAATACTTTTGGTAATATAGTGTATATTAGGAATAAATAAGTGTACTACTGCCTTAATAGGGCAGTGATGTCAAACAGAGGTCTCCCATAAAGAACAAGTGTCTTGTTTGCGGAATCCCACTATGCACTGTGCTTTAGACAGTGAACTGGTAAAGTGATCCTTCACATTATGAAACAAAAATGGAAGATGAAGCATCAAACCACTGGTTTGACTACAAAACCAGCTGCTGGCAAGGCCTGTGCTTGTAATCACAGTGGAATAACCCTGATGGAGGGTTTTTGGACTCCCAAAATGCATTGGCTAATTTTTGGATCTTCCCCCTGACTTTTATTGGAATAAAGTTGTATCTGGACCTCCTAGCAGTTGTGTGCCACTTCAATTTCCATGTTTGGTACGTTAATCTACAAGCCAAGGAGACTATGGAGCTCCTCTGGGGTGTAGAAACCACCTGCCCAGGAACCATATTTTTTAAATCAACAACAGAACTTTAATATATCAATACCAATAGGATTAACCTTACGGGCCCAGTGCTATTTTTCCCCTTTCCTTAACTTCACATGATGAAGGCTGTCTTTACTTAACCTCAAATGAGAATGCAAGTTGACTGTCTGTTTTTGAAATGAATATTTGAGTCCCTTACCCACAACAAGCATCCAGCAGAAGTCAAAATTCCTAATCTACATCAGTGTCTTAGAATGAACTCTATTTAACAGATCGGTTTGACAGATAGGGAACAGGTATGTTCGGAAGTAGAGGACCTCAACAAGAGAACTTTTGTTTAATTGAAAGTCACATTCCTGACTGGTTCTTTAAAGGTGAGGTATAAGCAAACAGCTAAATATACATTTGAAATAGATATGTGTGGATGGCTTTGGATTTGTAATTCTAAACAGTCACTCTTCAGATTTACTCACTCACTCCAGACAGCACAGCCCTGACCTCACTTTTGAATACTACAGTTGAAGCAATACAGCTGGTGACTGGACAGGCCAGTGAAAGAATAGCAGCACACTCCTGACGTTATCCCTGTTTTCTATCAACAAGCTCTATGTGTTTGATTGACCATACTATGCGTTGCAGTACTGCTTTTTGACTTGCAGTGCTGCATCATTCTCTTTAGGCTAGGTCCGGCTCTGCAAGACTGATATAAAATGAATTTAGTGATTTTTTTTTTTTTATGAATACATAATTGGATTAAATGTGGGTGTTTACTGACTGTATTTCCATTTTAAAGAAGCTCTTTAAAATTAAATAAATAAATAAATCCCCTAGTAAAATATGGACCTCCTGCAATACTCATCTTATCCTCACAGTTAGGCCCCAACTCATACTTTTGCCTTCTGGGAAAGCACACAGAAATGCACATTTCTGTGTGTGTTCCTGAAAACATGCATAATGCTTGTGGTGCCATTTTTTTAATGACCCCTCCAAATGCGGCTAGCAGATGCCTGTTTTATCATACAGCAAAAACCTCACACACATGGCAAAATACTCATTACAAAAACACATTAAGCTCACTGCCAAAAAGAGGTGCATGAGCTACTTTGGCACATTTGTTGCGCTGAGGGCAGCCCGTTCAAGCAAATAGGCTGGTCTATGCTGTCCTGCTACAAATGCACAAAATAATAGGGCCTTAATAATGGTCAGCATAATTCAGTACACTTTCTGTGATCCCAAAATGTCATGGACACAATTCTGGAGGTGCATAACCACATCAGCCAATAAATTGGTGACGCAATATAAACACTTACTGTATAATATTATCCAAGGATGGAGTCCTGCTGTATATCCCAATCACTGTGTTTAGCAGTGGTATATAGCATGGCCCAGTTGATCAGAAAGTAAGGGCCTTCCATCATCCCGATCATCATAGGACCTTTTCACAAAAGCGGATCAATTGGGTCCGCCTCTCAGTAATTCAGGTGGACTCGATTGGACTCTCCAGTCTCCTCTATGGAGCAGCAGGTGTCAACGGCTATGTGTCCGTTGACAACCGCCAACTTCCAATCCCGCCTGCTAAAAACAGATGGATGGGGATCCATTCTCCATCCGCCTGACAGATTGGATGGCAGTCGGTAGTAAATGGAAAGTCGGTCTATTTACATCCAACCGCCCATAGAGTAGAGCAGGATGTGTCTGTGTCTACTCTGCATAAGCGGAGCTGACATGATAGACAGCTGTCTGCTCAGCAGCAATTATTTGATAGATTCCCCGCTAAACAAGCAGACTCCAACAGAGCCCACCCTTACCACTGTGTGTGTAAGGGGCCTTACTCCACACATGGCTCCATCAGCAGGTCACTCTGAGAGGACTGTACAATTGTAACATCATGAATTCACAAAGCGGGGGGGGGGGGATCTTTTGCCTATCTATCTCCCATCATCCTAGTCAATCATTGTGGAAACAGTGAAAAGTGAAAAGAGGGTGCTTGCAGGTAGCGTTTATGTGAATAGCTTTTTCGTCTTTCATATTTCTATCTCTATAGAGTTCCTCTCCCACTTTGATGGATCTATCTAATCTGCCAGGAGGAGGACTGCTCAGGCACTGAGTTATTCATTGAATTCTGTACTTACTGAATGTTTTACACAAATAGAATTCAGAATTTTTTGAATACAAATTACAACTATTGATTCTATTAATATTCCTTGCGAAATGTAAATGTAACATGCAGTAGGTTTCTCTGGCACAATACAGTTAGCAAGAAAGTATCTCGGTTGGAGGTGTCCCTCTTACTGCGATGCAATCTTTTACTGAATTCCACCCCACCAGCAGAAAACTGGCACCTCGGAGCAGCCACAACCTGTGATCCAGGCTCTGTTCATACACTGCCAAACAATCGGAATAATGAGTCATTATTTTAATAAATAACATCATTTGTCAGGCTCTAAGAATCAGCTCGACATGCTGCACTAATCCCAAATGGAATTTCTATGTAAAAACCTTGATTAATTGGCCTTAGTAAACCTGGCTGCTGCTTCATGCTCTCAAGCTTTACTAGATGTCCTTTTCTTGTTTACTCTCTACAAGACGCCCAACTTTTCTCTCTCTCTGGATCCCACTCATTTTCTAATAGATAGCTCTCTCTTCTGTTTCTTATGATCTACCTGTTGTCTCCTTCTATCCATCTCATATTTTCTCATCCTCTATTGGAGGCCTCCATTCTTTCTCTCTTGTACAAATTCTCTAATGCCGCATACACACGACCGGACTTTCCGGCAGACTAGTTCTGACGGTCTTTCCGATGGACTTTTCAGCAGAGTTCCAACGGACTTCCGAACAAACAGACTTGGCCACACACGAATGGACTGTGTCCGTTCGTAAGTCCGTTTGTTTTGAACGTGATGACGTTAGACGGGACTAAAAAAGGAAGTTCAATAGCCAGTAGCCAATAGCTTCCCTTGCGTCGTATTTGGTCCATCGGACCAGCATACAGATGAACGGTTTTCCCGATAGGAATTGAGTCCGTCGGACAGATTTGAAACATGTTCTATTTCTAGGTCCGTCAAATTTTTAAAATGAAAAACAATTGGATTAGCCCACACAAGATCGGATTGTCAGACGGACTGATTCCATCAGACCTAGTCTGCCGGAAAGTCCGATCGTGTGTATGCGGCATTATAGACTCCTCTCCCTGTTAGATTGTAAACTCTTATTGGGAAGGGCCTCCTATTCCTCATGTAGTGAATTCTATTATCATTATACTGTCTCTCTTTACTTTGTACAAACTTTTGGTGCTATATAAATCTTGCATTATATCAATAATTGTACTACTCGTATCATTCATTCTCTACTAAATGCCTCTCAACCTCTTCTTTCTTTGCAACGTGTCTTTTTTTTTCTGTCTCCCCCTTCTCTCACTCTCTCCTAGATATGCCCTTTGCCTCTCTCTCTTCTATCACCATTTACAAAATATCACCTTTCTGTCCCTTTTAGCTCCTTTTCTCTCACTCACACTCACACATATTCATTTTCTCTTGCTTGATTTATTTGATTCCCCCCCCCCCCCGGTCTCTGTCTTCTTTTAGTCTTAATTAGATGCCCCCTTAACCTTGAGTAGCCGCAGCACCATGCCACAACTATGTACATTACATGTTGTGGCCAGGCAGTTGCAACACATCTATATATATATATATATATATATATATATATATACATACACACACACTATATTACCAAAAGCATTGCGTGCGACTTTCCCAACATTCCCATAGACACATTCCTAAACCTTGTGGACAGCCTTCCCAGAAGAGTTGAAGCTGTTATAGCTGCAAAGGGTGAGCAAACTCAATACTGAACCCTACGGACTAAGACTGGGATGTCAATAAAGTTCATGTGCGTGTAAAGGCAGGTGTCCCAATACTTTTGGTAGTATAGTGTATACAGGGCCTTGAAAAAGTATTCATACACCTTGAAATTTTCCAAATTTTGTCATGTTACAACCAAAAATGTAAATGTATTTTATTGGGATTAAATGTTATAGACCAACAGTGGCACATAATTTTGAAGTGGAGGGAAAATTATGGTTTTCCAAATAAATATGTGAAAAGTATGGCGTGAATTTGTATTCAGCCCCCTAAGGCTGGATTCACACCTATGCATTTTTTGTGCTTTTTGCATTTTGCAGATTCGCTCTACAGAATGTGTTTCATGGGAAACAATGTTAAATGGACTGTAGTGCAAAATGGAAAACACACTAAAACTGCATAGGTGGGAATCCAGCCTTAGTCAGAACCACCTTTTTACTGCAATCGCAGCTCAAAGTCTTTTTGGGTATATCTCTACCAGCTTTGAACATCTAGAGAGTGACATTTTTGCCCATTCTTTTTTGCAAAATAGCTCAAATTCTGTGGAGAGAGTCTGTGAACAGTAATTTTCAAGTCACAGATTCTCAGTTGGATTTAGGACTGAACTTTGACTGGGCCATTCTAACACATGAATATGCTTTGATCTAAACTATTCCATTGTAGCTCTGGCTGTATGTTTCATACCCCATACCCCAGTCTCAAGTCTTTGCAGACTCTAATGCCCTGTACACACAGTCAGACTTTCTGGCGGAAAATGTGCGATCGTAGCTTGTTGTCGGAAATTCCAACAACTTTGTGCGACCGTGTGTATGCAAGACAAGTTTGAACCAACATCAGTCAGAAAAAATCTGATGGATTTTGTTGTCAGAATGTCCGATCGTGTGTGCGGGGCATAACAGTTTTTTTTCTAAGATTGCCCTGTATTTGGCTTCATCCATCTTCCCCTCAGCTCTGACCAGCTTCCCTGTCCTTGCTGAAGAAAAGCATCCCCACAACATGATGCTTCCACCACCATGTTTCAGGGTGATGTGCAGTGTTAGTTTTCTACCACATATAGCGTTTTGCTTTTAGGCCAAAAAAATTAGCAATTTTGGTCTCATCTGACCAGAGCACCTTCTTCCACATGTTTGCCGTGTCCCCACATGGCTTCTTGCAAAATGCAAATGGGACTTCTTATGGCTTTCTTTCAACAATGGCTTTCTTCTTGCCATTCCTCCTTAAAGAGCAGATTTGTGGAGTGCACGACTAATAGTTGTCCTGTGGACAGATTCTCCCACCTGAGCTGTGGATCTCTGCAGCTCCTCCAGAGTTACCATGGGCCTTTTTGTGGCTTCCATGATTAATGCTCTCCTTGCCCTGCCTGTCAGTTTAGGTGAATGGCCATGTCTTGGTAGGTATGCAGTTGTGCTATACTCTTTCTATTTTCAGATGATGGATTGAACAATTCTCCATGAGATTTTCAAAGCTTGGGATATTTTTTATAACCAGTCCTGCTTTAAACAGCTCCACAACTTTATCCCTGACCTGTCTGGTGTGTTCATTGGCCTTCATGATGCTGTTTGTTCACTAAGGTTTTCAAACAAACCTCTGAGGGCTTCACAGAACAGCTCCCGGGGCGGCCTGACCATTTGGCCACTCGGGCACTGCCCGAGGGCCCCGGGCCACTAGGGGGCCCCATTAGGGTTGCCAGCCTCAGTAAAACCAGGGACAGTATGTAAAAATCTGTGTTTTATTTACATCTGTCTCTGAAATGTCCCTTACCAACATCCTTTTGGTCTAAAAATCCCGAGAATATAGCTGCCCCACCTCTCCAGTACCTTCTCAGCCAATAGAAACATGTCTGTGTATACTGTGTGATTGTATACTGTGTGTGTGTGTTCGTGCATACTGTGTGGCCCCATAATCTCTGATTTGCGTGGGGGCCTCATAATCTCCTATTGCCCGGGGGCTCCATGAGTTGTCAGTCCACCCCTGAACAGCTCTATTTATACTGAGAATAAATTACACACTGGTGGACTCTATTTACTAATTAGGTGACTTCTGAAGGCACTTGGTTCCACTAGATTTTAGTTAGAGGTATCAGAGTAAAGGGGGCTGAATACAAATGCAAGCCACACTTTTCACATATTTATTTGTAAAAAAATTGGAAAGCATTTATCATTTTCCTTCCACTTCATAATTATGTGCCACTTTGTATTGCTCCATCACATAAAATCCCAATAACATACATTTAAGGTTTTTTTTCAAGGCACTGTGTATATATATGTATATATACATATATATATATATATACACATACACACACACATACACATATATATATATACACACACACATATATATATACACACACACATATATATATATATATATATATATATATATAGATGTTGTCTGCCCCCTATTTTTAACCAACCCACTCTCTACCCCCACCTCCTGTGGCAAGTATAAATGAGGCCAAATCTTGCACATTCTCTCTCAAGTACATTCTGACTTTCCATTTTTTCCCTTGCCCTCTAGCCTACCTGGCCCCAGTGCTCTCTCTCTTTTAACCTTCTATCTTCTCTCTTCCTATCTAACACGTATTTATTTTTCCCTCATTTTAAGCAACATGGCTTTCTAGGTTGTCTATCTCCTACTGTCTTCTTCTCCTTTTGTACTTTCTTTTTGCATGAAAAAGATCTGTCTGCCTCCCTATTCTTCACTCCACTTGCTGGTTGTCTCTTTCCTTATGCCATTGGCTCTCAGCACCATCTCTGACATTCTATTTCCTTTTTCACTCAGTTGCTTCTTCTCTCTGTGTCTCTGCTGTTCCCATGTGCTCTCCTTTTTTTATCTCTCATGGGACCGTTTTAGAAAAAAACTATACAAAGAAAATTAGAACAAAGTGGAGTTTTTGTCAACAGGAACCAAACAGGCTTCCCCCTCATATTATTAAGAAATTCTGGCTTGTTTCAATGGGCAATTTATCTAATTCTAGTTTTCTCTAACTCTAATGTTCTCATTTTCTTTTCTTTCTTTTTTTATAAATCAGCTCCCGTTCTTTTCTCTTTGCTGTCTTCATCTCATTCTCTCTATTCCCTTCCGTCTGTCTTTTTTCAATATAATCCCTGTTCTTCTCCATCTCTCTCTGTCTCTCCCTCTCTTTCTTTGTTCTACAAAGGAATAAATTTAGCATCAGAAAAAGATGTCTGCATTGTGACCCTTGGAAAAAAATAACATTTGCATGAGATATAGGTCAACCCAGTACAGCATTTTCTTTGTCTTGCCTGAAATGCCGTCTTCTAAAGTGGATGGCATGGTATCACACAGAAAATGTAGCAGCACAGCTTCCATTGACATGGTATATGTCTTTTTCAAATCTACAATCACAGCTCTTATAGATAACACACCAGCACTGCTCTTACAGATAATATATTAGCCATATACTAAATTTACAAGTGCTGCTCCTATGCATCATGCTCTGCTGCCATTGCTATAGGCAAGCTGCAAGTATCCTATAAATAATTTGCCAGTGAAGTTCCTGAAGAATCAAGAGTATCATTGTTATAGATGAAGGTGCTTGGTGCTACTTAATGTTGTTTTATAGCTTATACTGATAATACAGAGAGCAAAACAACATTGAAAATAGCCTGGCCTGTGTGAAATTTGGCACCATTTGATACATTATTTTCTTTCAAAATGGAAGCCATAGCCTCTATTGAAGCACAAATGTAATTTGAGAGCCCCTTACATTTTGCATCAAGACATGTACATAGCTGCAGTGAAATGTAAGCGTAGTGCAGACATGACAGTGTGCAAGTCTTACTTGGAGAGGTAGGAAAATAGGTGTGGTATATTGTTAAGGGGGGCTTACCTGATTGGAGGGGGTGGAGTATGGAAGATAGTGTTGGTAGGAGAGTGCAGGAAGGTCAGCAGTGCGGAGTCAGCAGGCCTAATATAGGTAGGGTCGGGGTGGTTTTGCATGAATGGACGGGTTGCAGTTGGGTCCTTGACGGCAGATACAAAGTTACACAGTTAAGATGAGGTATTGATAAATTTAGGACCCATCACAGGTATGGAGTCCTCCTGGGTGGTCTGGCGGTTGGCCAGACTGACGGGTTAATAATTTGGGGGTCTGTGGTCAGTTGGCAAGTCCACAAGGTGAGTTAGTGGCTGGGGACGAATTCCAACAAAAATGGGATTACAGGCTCAAAAGGAAAGTGGGTCGTCAGGGATCACCAACAAAATTATTTTGATGAGCTGGAATAGATAGATTAAAAAATTGATGGTTAAAGGATAAAATGGTTTCTGAAGTTGGAATATAGTTGATTGTTTTGGTTTGTTATTAATAAAGGCCGGACAGGCCATTTACACCCAGCAAGTGTCGGTGTCTTTATTAAATTAAGCTAGGTAAATTAAGGTGTACACATGTATGGTTTGGGTAGTAAGGTATCTGGCTACCCTAGTCATGCATAGTCATAACCAAAAAAACAATTACTGTTACCCATAGTGATCAATATCTGTTGTATTTTCCTATACTACCTTGGAAGCATAGAAGATGAAAACTTACAGCTAGCTACATGCCCCTCACATATTGGCCCCCAGATCCCACCCCCCCCCCCCATGTGAATGAGTATGGGGTAAGTGGGGGATGCAGGAATTGCCCAATGGAATCTAGTAACATTGTGGAACAACAAACATATTTCTTGCACACCAGGGATCTTCAAATACATTTTAAATGTTTTATTCAAGATGATCATATTAAAGTGAAACAGTGCAATGTTTTGGGATTTCACACTGGAGTATGAGGAGCGACTCTTTCAGGGCACTTTGCAGGTGCTATTTTTAGCGCTGTAGCACCTGCAAAGCGCCCCAGTGTGAAAGGGGTCTAAGCCCTTGTACACACGGTCGGAGATTCCGACAACCAAATCCGTCGGATTTTGTCAGTCGGATTTTGTCCGAAACTGTTGCATACACACAGTCGGACAAAGTTGTCGGAAAATCCGACGTGATGACGTTATTTCGTTACGACAGGACTACGTTCAGGCTAGTAGCCAATAGCTTTGGTGTAGGAATTTGATCTGAGCATGCGTGGCACTTTGTCCGATCGGAATTCTCTACACATGATCGGAGTATGTCCGAACGGAGCATTTTGACGGAAAATTTTACCAACAAGTTGGAAAACTTGGTCCGTCGGAAACAGTCTTATGTAGACCCCACACAGTCAGAATATCCGACAAATCGGTCCGATCGGACACATTCTGTTGGAATCCCTGACCGTGTGTACAAGGGCTAAGACAGGAAGGGTGTTACTGGCCGGGGTAACCAAGTGAAAAATATAGGGGAAAAGGCCAAAAAGGAAAGTTGATGCAGTCACCACATTAAAAGACCAGTAAGCTAAAATATATTCCATTTTTGTTTTCAGATTTATTACCGCTTTAAGCAGGAACTCAGGACTAAACAAACACTTTTTTTTTGTAGTTGTTAATGACAAAACTGCTTAGATCCTAATTTTAGCCTAATTTGCCTTCGATTCCAAAGCTGGAAGAGCTGCTAATATTCAAACGATCTCAGCCAGGCAACCAAAAATAATTTGTCATGTATCTGCTCTGCTTTCACGAACGAGAAAAATGAGGATGACAAAACTAACCAATTCTAATACTAATCCCCTGGCTGTGATTCTGATTCTCTATCTTCTACTGTATATCTATCTTCTACATGTACTATATCTATCTTCAACATGCACGCAGATGAGTATTAGGACTTTGCAACTAACCCAGGTCAATGACAAAGAATTAGTGCCAGAGACAGCCAGACAAGTGCCATATTTAAAAGAAGGTTAACTTGGCGGAGATTGGCGGTGTGTGTAAGACACCTGGTCTGACTGATCCATAGTACTACTATCACAGAACCAATCTATCACAATTAAACCAGCTGGCAAAGACGGTAATATCGTGATACAGGACAACACAGACAATGTAGCTATGTGTAATGACATTTTGGACAATCCCAAATAGTGTAGGTGTATACCGAAATCCCTCATTGATGGTTACGTGAAGGAATTCTACGTACTTGTTGATCAGTCTTATTACCATAACATTATTGATAAAAATGGGAGTACATTAGTACTGGCTTCCCTCATGAGGCCACCTTCTATGCACTCCCAAAAATACACAAGAACATAAAAAAGCCACCAGGAAGACCAATTGTGTCTGATAGGGGAAGTTTGACAGACAGTCTCAGTAAATTTATTGACAGACAACTTCAGCCTGTGGTGGAGTTGCTTTCATCATATACTAAGGATACTATTCATCTTTTGCAGATCTTGGATCACCTTTACGTTGGTGACGACACAGTTCTGGTCACTATCGACATGGAGGCTCTGTATAGTTCTATTCCACATGAACTGGGTCTGCCTGCCATATTATATGCATTATTATGGCAAAATAGTGATGCCTTCCCTTTACTGGAATTCATAGTAGCATCCCTTGAATTTATTCTAAAGCACAACTATTTTTCTTTCAATGATTCCCACTACCTCCAGGTACAGGGCGTGGCCAATCTGAGTGGGAAATATTTGTTTTCTTTTTTTTTTTTTTTTTTTTTTTCAGGAAAAAGATCCACAGGGACCGCAATAACAAAACAGTCAAGCTAACATTACTATAGGTACAGATAGAGGCACTTGGACAAGGAAAACATCCTTAGAGTGTGCTTGGTGAAGTAATAACGTTGTCCCGTGCTGTTGGGAGATACCTTAAATATGAATACTCTTGATTGATTCTATCTATATGATTCTAAGTTCTCAACGTATTCCCCTATGTTCATATGGTTTTATTCGTGTCCCTGACTGCGGGAAGTCGGTTAACTGTGACTCCGTGGGCCTGTTTCCCTTCTTTTTCAAAAATAATAAGAATGGAGGTAAAGAAGGGTAGGATTCGTTGAAACGTGGTTGATAGCGAGAGAAATATAAATAAAAGGGGAGGGGTTGTATAGAGGGGGAAGGAGGTGGGAAGGGAAGGAATGTGTGGGGAGTTCACGAACATGGTCCTAGGTATCCATATATTGAATGCCTTTGTCTGTAAGGTGTGTTGCATTATGTTTTTTGCCTGGTTGAGTTTGGGATTGTTAAGTTAATGGGTCTCCTCTGAAAGCTTGTCCCTCTTCTGAATATTTAAAAATTTTCTATAGTTATTATTATTATTATTCAGGATTTATATAGCGCCAGCAATTTACGCAGCGCTTTAGTTGCCATGTCTTAGAGTATGTCTCTTCTCTGTCTTGGCCTGTAAGGATGAGGTCTTCCATTTTATTAATGTCTTCTATTTTTTGAAGCCATAAGTCAACGGTCTATGGGTGTGGTGATTTCCAGTTAAGTGGAATACAGGCCTTGGCCACGTCTAAAAGATGTCTTACTACTGACTTTCTGTAGATGTGTGTGGGGGTGTCAGTTGCATGTAGTAAGAAATATGCTGGATGGTCTGGTACTGTACGGTCCATACATTTTTTTTATTATCTGGCGTACCTCTCCCCAGAAATTCTGTAGCTTGGGGCAGGACCAGAAGATATGTAACAAGGATACATTTAAAAGGAGCTGTGCTAAAACATGACAGCGCTCATCAATTCAATATATTATATAGTGGAAAATTTTTGATTAATTTACACATGATAGTTACACATGGTCACGTTTCCCTTTTTTTTGGATTCATTTATTACTGTTTATGTGCTATTGACATATGAATTAGGCAACTTTATCATTTATTTTTATTTATTTATTTTTTCATTTCTGTCACTGTTGATTTGCAATTTATGTGTTTGATAATTTTGAAGCACTTTATGTCACTTTTTTCACTTTATATTTTCAGAGCACTTTATGCATAATTTGCATGTTATAAGTCAATTTTGAGTGTGATTATGGTATATTTTTTGCACTATATTGAATTCATGAGTGCTGTCATGTTTTAGCACAGCTCCATTTAAATTTATATTTGGGTAGGTGTTGTATAAAATTTTGAGCCACAGCTTGTCACTTTTTAGGTAGCGCAGTTTTTTCTTTTACAATATGTAACAACTGGAACTTGTTTCATGTTGGCAGCGCCAGCAGAGGTCTGATGTTGTCGGGAAGAGTTTGTTCAATAGGACCGGGGTTCTATACCAACAGGTGAGAATTTTGTAGTTGGTCTCCTGAATTTTGGTACAGATGGAGGATTTGTGTGTAAATGTGATGATATGTTGTTGTTTTTTTGGGGAGTAAAATGGCAATTTAGGTCCCTCTCCCATTTTTTGAAGCTTGGAAGCTGATAGTCCTCTGACGGTGTTATTAGTAAGTTGTACATAAGGGAGAGTGTATGTAAAATTATACCTGTTTGCGTACAAAGTTCCTCTACCATTGTGAGGGGTTGGTCTGTAGTATTGGGAGGTTCTATAGTGTTGAGAATGTGTCCAAGTTGGAGCTCTCTTGGGAAGTCTAGACGGTATTGGCCTACTGGGTCGGCTAGTTCTGCAATTGTTTTCCATCGTCCCGCATTGCTGAAATGTGATCCTTGGTATATTCCAGATTCCCTCAGGGCACCGAATTTCGCGTCTCCCATGCCCGGTTCAAAATGGGGGTTACCCACTGTGGGACGCAGTGGAGAATTGCGAGAGAATAGGGAGGTCTGAGATAGCAGCTGTGCACATATTTTGATGGTATTTCTTATCAGTGGTTGATGTTTGACAATTGATGTTTTTAATGCTGCGTGACACCATGGTGCTCTATGTAGAGGGGTTTCACTCTGTGCTTGTTCTATCTGTGGCCAAAGTTTGGTTTCTTTATGTCGGCACCAATCAACTGGTCTGCTTAAGTGTATTGCATAATAGTATGTATGGATTTCAGGCATTGCTAGACCTCCGTATTGTTTTGGAAGGGAGAGAATCTTCTTATGCAGTCTGGGTTTTTTCCCTGCCTATAGGAATTTTATGAAAGCTGAATGTACTTGTTTGAAATATTCCACGGGGATATGTACTCTCACATCTCCAATCCGACCCTTCAAGAACAAGAATCGTCCTTCTGTGTCAGTCTTTGCGTCTATGTGTGTCCAAGGTATCTTGGCTGAGAATATTATGGAGACCCCCCTGCATTTAGCTTCAGTGTATGTGGAGTGGTAGACCGTGGGGTAGTATCTATTTTTTAGTATTGGCAGTTTATTTTCTCTAAAATGTGTTTCCTGCAGGAGGACAATGTCTGCTTTCATGCGTTGCATGTCATGAAGCAGCATTCGCCTCTTTTCCAGTGTGTTCAGACCTTTCGCATTGAATGAGACTATATTGAGGATGTCCATGTTCGTGAAATTAGGGGGATGAGGGGAAATGTGGGGTAGGTGGTAAGTATTAGGGAGACAACGGATAGAATTGAAAGGGAATCAGGTAGGAAATAGGACAGTAGCGTTTGGTAAGTAAACCCAAGAGAACAGAGAAGGGATAGGAGGCTGTCACTAGAGGGTGCGGCTTCAAGGAGAAAGTGCTAACGTAGCAAAAAGCTAACTAAGACGCTCTCCAGGTGGTCCCTGGGAGTTGAGTGCACCCCTATGTCGGTCGGTGGGAGGACAGAGCCAGGAAGCAAGCCCCCGTGCCCCCCCCCGGGGCGTTTGTAGATGTAGTGTCTTGGATCTGCAATTCGATCAAAGTAGGCATATATTAGAATTTGCGTCAAACGAGTAACCCCTATCAAAGCAATAATCGGTGTAAACAATTCAAGCTGTGTAGCAGAAAAATTCAAACAGAATAGCATATATCAAAGACATGCAGGTAGGTTAATTGGCTTCTGTCCAAAATTGGCCCTAGTATATGAATGGGGACCTTGGATTGTGGGCTCCTTGAGGGTAGGGGCCAATGTGAGTGTGCAATGTACAGGGATAGGGGTAGACACTCACTCAGGTTGAACTGGATGGACTAGTGTCTTTATTCAACCTTACTAACTATGAACTATGAACTATATCTGGTGTTCTTCCCAACCCCGACAAAGCAACTATAGGTGTTGCAGAACCCCATATTCCCATCCTTTGGCCACTGGGTCTGTGATCATTGCCATATGTGCCAGTGTGCTTATAAATGACCCCCCCCCCCCCATCTGTGGAATAATCTATTGGCTCTACAGACCCCCAACCCCTGCCATGGTGAGTGTGCGGACACTCCCTCCCCCACCCCGGACTCCACCCCAGGGGATTAAAGTGGTTGTATACTCAAATTTTTAACTTTTACCTACAGGAAAGCCTATAATAAGGCTTACCTGTAGGTAAACAAAATATTCCCCTCGGTATGCGCTGCTGACTGCAGCGGCGCATGCGCACAAGGGGATTCTCGGCCTGAAAATCCGGCAGTGGCCGACCGGCAGGAATGAAATCACCCACACGCATGCGTGGGAGTGACGATATCGCGGCTCCGGCCACTCACAGCGCCGGAGCCGCGATACCCGGAAGAAACGCTGAGGGAGCATGTCGGCTCCCTCGGCGTGGATCGGGCCAGATGTCGGGGCCTCGTTCTAAGGTAAGTATTTCATAATGAGCTAGTATGCGGTGCATACTAGCTCATTATGCCTTTTGCTTTGCAGGTTTAAAAAAAATAAAAAATTTGCGGGTTTACTACTGCTTTAGGTAAGTTTTAAATCTCCCAAGTCTTCAGATGGTGATGTTCTTGGTGGACATTTTGGAGTGGGCCAGTGGGGGTTCTGTATTGCATTGCTTCATTGCATATCCTTCTGTGAGTATCATAGGAGCCTGCACATTACGTCCCGGGCCTACCTGGGTCAGCCAGTCTGGGGCCCTATCTATTTCGATTGAGCAGGTTGGGTCATCCAAGATGATGCGGAAGATCTCCTGTACCTTTGTCCCCAGGTCTTCTGCTTCTGTGCTCTCCGGTAGTCCCCGGAGCCGCAAGTTGTTTCAGCAGCTCCTGTCTTCAATATCCTCCAGGTGGAGCTGGAGGGCAATGGCAGTATCACAGTAAATGTCTCAAGATCTTTCCAGCTCTGCCCTCAAGCACAGCGAAGGTTGCCTCTGCATTGTCACCCTGTCTGCTAGGGTGGATACATCGTCCCTCACCTCAGGTATATCTGGGCGGTGGGTCTCTTCCAGGCGGAGGATGAGTGCTTCGATGTCTGTCCTGGTGGGAAGGGCCTGCAATAGTGCCCAAATGTCCTGATCCATCTGACTACTCCCGGGCGTTTGCATGGAGGTAGCCATCTCTGGGTGGGGTACCCTCTGTGCTTCGGAGGATCGGTCCGGGGAGGTGGGGGTGTTCGGTATGTGATCCCACTCGCTATATTCTTGGGCCTCTGTCGGAGTACCTTGTGTTGTTGCCACTCTAGGCCTGGGGGAGTTCTTCTGTTTTGGCTTGAAGTAGCTATGTATGTCACTGGAGGATGCGGTAGAACGGGTTAACCGGGTTGTTGCTCTTTGGTTGTGCCTTTTGGCCGATTGCATGCCGATTTAGGTGGTGTTGTTGCTGGTTAGGAAAGGCCGGGAACGGGAGCTCTGAGAAAAGCAGCTTTACTCAGCCATGTCCAGGCCACGCCCCCCTGATATTCATGTTTTCTAATGCCACGGTATGTAGATATTCCAGTCATGTGACAGCCTGGTATTGCTACATTGATGACATTATGATATTATGGGAGGGTTCCACTACACTCCTTGAGGAGTTTTTGGAAAACATCAATTTTGGAAATACATTTTACCTCAAATTTACTATGACCTACAACTTATCCTCAATTACATTTTTGGATTTGACTCCCTTCAGACTGATCTCTTTAGGAAGCCTATAGTGGATAACACCATTTTGGAGGCTTCTAGCTTCCATCCTGAACCATTATTGGCATCCATTCCCTTTAGATAGTATATTAGAGCGATCAATCAATGAATCAATCAAATTCTACATAAATATTGGCATTTATTGAGTATGGATACTGCACTAACATCTTTAGTCTCCGATCAACCGCAAATTACATTCAGAAGAGCTCCCTCCCTATGGGACAAACTTGTGCATAGCAAACATAAAACAAAGAAACCTGACTATAGAAAACTAACAGGGATCTTTATATGTGGAAATTACAATTACTGTTAGTATATGGATACTAGAAAAGATGTTAACTTACCCAATGGAGAAAAATTCAAACTTATACATTTTGTAATTTGCCGCACTGCAGGTGTAATGTATCTACTGCTGTGCAAATGTGGATGTTATTATGTGGGGAAAACCAAACTTGCACTATGGCATAGAATATATAGACATATTATCAGTATAAACAGAAAAGATCTTGGTATACCCCTATGAAGACACGGCGATACATGGAGATAGCACTTCTAAAGTGCGATTTCTGTCATTAGATCACATCCCTGATAACCCAAGGGGTGGCGATTCAAGCAAATTGATCTTAAAAAGTGAATTAAAAAGGATTATCCACCTTAAGGCCACATCACCACCAGGCTTCAACGAGGCCTTTAATTTCAGACCATATTTAGCGGGATTCCAGTCAGGCGTTTGCGAACTGGATCTATATATGTGGTCTGTATGTTCATTGCGCGCCTGTTTGCATGTCCTTTTGATATGCACACGTGATGTATGCTGAACGCTCAGGTATATAGGTCTGCTTTATACTTCATATTTTATTGTATCTATCTGCATATGTCAACTACTAACTGCCATTTTGCTATACTTGATGTATTATGTTTAATCGATATAGAATAACTGAATTGTGTTTCAACTTTGGCATTCACATAACCTGCCATTTTATTCTTATGTCCATTGTTCTATTTATTTATATTTCTGCTTCTCCTCTCCTAGACTGGATTTTACCCAGCAAGAGTCTGTGGGATGGACCTGCTGTTGTTGGTCACCAGGGGGTTATTTTTCTGTGGATCTATATTGCACTATCCATTATTCCATATCCTCATATGCCTCAAGCTTCAGTTATCTTTTACAGGGCTGGATGTGAGGATGGGGGGCTATGTTTCACTGCCCGGGTTGCGCGTGGGTCCCTTGTACACCAATCATGTCCGCACTTGGGACAATCTTGCCCATTGGAGCCTGTCTTATTGACAGGTTCCTTCCGGCCTGCACTTCATTGTGAGGCACAGAACGGAAGGTCACTGTGCACGTTGGTGGTGCGATGACGCTGGACACGGCCACCAGGGCGGGCTTGCGCCGCACGTCATTGCGCCAACGTACTTTTTGACGGATCGAAGTTGCCATTGGCTGGGAGCTTTGACCTGGCCACTGACCACCAGCTGATCTCGTTTGCACTAATGTGCAATAAAATCAGCTGGCTACATTCAGGGTATATAAACTCACACCTCAGACATCTACAGTGATGCCGTGGAGTAGAGAGGAGAACACAGTGCATAGGACACCGGGCAGAGGCTTGTGAGTAGCATTTATACATAAAACTGAAAAACTTTTCTGCTAACTGTAGCAAACTTCATTACTATCTTTACTGTCTCCCTCAACTTGGTATATCTATGCTTGGAATGACCATCCCATCATGGCTATGCCTCTGGCGTTCATATCCTCATTATTTTTCAACCTTATAACAATTTACAAGTACTTCCCTTTCTTTTACTTTTTTTATGGTTCTTTTCTTTTTCACACATGCACAGAGAACCATATACTCATATATGCAGTAATCTGCTGCAGTGCACATCAAGACTCCATTTACATTTTGGTCAGGATTTTGGCTGGAGTCCTTGCAGCTGGGACACTTGCTGCTTCTCTGTTCTTGCCCTTTCTGTACGTGCCCATCCTTTTTTTTCACCCGGCATATTATCGAAGCTTGGTTGCTTTTATCAGCGATTAGTTCATCTTTGTAAGTATAATCTTTTTAGCTGTTATACTGATATCAAACATGATTGGAGGTGCATGTCTTATGAACTATAAAGCACTCTCTTTTCTTGTTTAATTATCATAAATTCATACCAATTTATTGCTATACTAATGTATCATTGTATTTACATCCTAGAATACTCATGATTCTCTATAGAAAAATGGCATAAGCCTCCGAAGAACTACAAAGTCCAAAACATGTCAGGCGTCATTTGCGTTATGTGCTCTTGCTAGCCCAACTTTGTCTACAGGACAGCTGAGTCTCATGCTAATGTTTACCTAAGCATGTTTGTTACAAACTGCTTTTATGTAAGTGTATACATTTCCTTTCTGCTATTTGCATTTATATTGTATATTTATAATAAAATACTTTTTTTATTATATTACCTGGTCCGCCTATAAAATGCAGAGGGGTATTACCATGCCTTATCAGCACTAGGTTCTTCCTTATTCTTATTTAAAAGAAGGTGGGTAACAGCAACTTACATACTTCTCTCATGACAGATTTACATACGCTCATGGGAAAACAGTAAAAAGAGTTCTCGGTCTGTTAAACCTAAATACAAGTAGGTAGTCCAGGACTCAATGGTGGCCAACTTGCTGGAGGAATGGAGGGGCTAAGAATCACATCACGGCCATGACTATAATGTATATGTTGCACCACCTTATCCCCCAGAGACTAAGGATCTCCAGAGACCTAGAGCTGCCCACAGGTTAGGTGGGCTAACATTTCATCTCTACCCAACCAAAAATAATATCACAATCACCTACAATAAATTAATAAATAATAAATTATATAAATAAATAAATAAATATGTGCAAAATAAACAATGTGCAAACAATATTGTGCAAATTACTAAAGTGCAAAATTACACATAAGGTGCAATGATACCAACACTTATAAGTATATGTGCAATAATCTCATACGTGTAATCCACAAATAAAGTGCAAGAATTGATAAAATGAAGTCCATATGTCACAAATATAGTGATCAAAATGACAAAAGTGCTATTCGAAATCAAATATCCAATAGTGAAAGCTCACAAGATCCATGCAGTGAAATAGGGGTGTATGTAACTCCACACTGTGACAGTCCACCGATAGCTGGATACTTCAGTGCTCCACTTGTGCACCCCCTGTTTTCCCCAGCCTCTCACCTCGATATCAGACCACCAAGGGCCATAAGACGCTGTGTATATACTGATGGCAATCCCACACTTCCTCTGCTCCTCGTGTGTCCAACCCTTTAATATTATCAATTCATCAGCAGTAAAAGAGATAAGAAGAAGGGGGGGCTCTCATGTGTAGTATATACAAATGCTTTAATAGAATATATCCACACTCACACTTGTATGTGACGCAATACGTCAGGGAGGAGTCAGGTGTCTCAGTCATCACTTCCGGTCGCGGCCGAGACCGGAAGTTCATTTGTTTACTCGCGAAATTGTCTAATAACATGTAAGTGTGGATATATTCTGTTAAAGCATTTGTTTATATACTACACATGAGAGTCCCCCTTTGCACATTGTTTATTTTGCACATATTTATTTATATAATTTATTATTTATGAATTTATTGTAGGTGACTATGATATTAGCACCACATACTATTGTTTTTATATTTCTTTGATGGTGTAGAGATCACTATTTATGTTGGCAGCTTCCCATAGTAAAATTTGAGTATTAGGTATTTATCAGGGATATTAGTCGAGGTTGTGGGCATTATTAGTACCTTTGTTTAAATTTTAACATTTCATCTCGAGGTTGAGTCCTTGACTTAAAGTGTGGTTGTGGACAGATGGCACCTGTCACTTTAGAAATATTACAGAATTTTTTAAGAACCAGTAACCTCCAGGGAAAGAGGGTTAGAGTCTCCAGATACCCCAAAAATGCAGCACAGGCTACAGACTCCAAAATAATACTTCTGGTCAGACTGGCATAAAGGGATAGACTGTGTAGAGGCGAAGCCCCGGCCATACTGAAAATAATGTTTAAGCCAGACCGACACACTGTATTCTTCCAGCTGTGTGGAGTTGTAGCACTTATCTTTCTCTGCACAAAAAAAATAAATGTTTCTTCAGTTTAGGCCGATATGTAGTCTACATATTTTTGGTAATATAAAATCGCAATACAAGTATATTGATTGGTTTGCGCAAAAGTTATAGCATCTACAAACTTGGGGATAGATTTATGGCATTATTATTATTATTTTTTTTTTTTTACCAGTAATGGCGGTGATAAGCGATTTTTATTGGGACTGCGATATTGCGGCAGACAGATCAGACACTTTTGACACAATTTTTGGGACCAGTGACAATTGTCACTGATTACTGTATAAATGTCACTGGCAGGGAAGGGGTTAAAACTAGTAGGCGATCCCTATTTCCCATCGGGCACTTGTATCGGCCCCAGCGGCAAGTCACGGGCGTGCGTGCCTCAGGTGGCACGTGTGCGCCCCCTCGTGGTCAAAAGGTGAATCTACATAAGTTAACAGTTTCATACACCCGTGCCATTCTGCTGCAGTAAAGCTGTGCCGGCTGGTCGGGAACTGGTTAAAAAGCAAAGCACTTGAGTATTCAGTGCTCTAACTTGCCCCAGTTTAGTGCTCCAGTCAGCACCAGGGGTGGCTCTAGTGGGCTGCTGGGGGAGCTTAAGCATAGCTATCCACCACACCGCATCATATCATTTGTTTTCATGGTGCAGGGGGGTGGGCCAGGATTAGGGATGAGCTTGATGTTCGAGTTGACTTGAACACCGGCTGTTCGCCGGTTCGGAGAAGCCAGAACTCTGTGGGCCGTTCGCGCTATATTCGTGTGGTGCTCACGGCCCACAATGCTACACTATATAAGGCTGCCAGCACAGCGGCCTTGTGTAGTGTGTTGCGGCGTTCAGGGAGAGAGCAGGATAGGCAGGGACAGTGTGTTCTTTTCTTGTGAACCTAGCGCTGTTAAAGTGGGTGTTGTGTGCCTCCAGCACAGTATACACCTGAAGATACCCTTTATTGCTGGTGTTCTGTAATATAGACATCTGCAGCAGTTAAAGTGGGTGTTGTGTGCCTCCAGCACAGTATACACCTGAAGCTACCCTTTATTACTGGTGTTCTGTAATACAGGCATCTGCAGAAGTTAAAGTGGGTGCTGTGTGCCTCCAGCACAGTATACACCTCTAGATACCCCTTATTGCTGATGTTCTGTAATAAAAGCATCTGCAGCATTTACAGTGGGTGTCGTGTGCCTCCTGCACAGTATACACCTGAAGCTACCCCTTATTGCTGGTGTTGTTCTGTTTCTGTAACACAGGCAGGCAGCTGCAGTAATTACAGTCGGTGTACTGTGTCATCTGTTTAGTGTGCACCTAAAGCTACCCAATTGCTGGTTTTGCCATCTCCCTGCAGGCATATGTCTGGAAGGTCAACAAGGTGAGGCAGACAGTCACGAGCCAATAAAAGAGGGCAAGCAGGCTCTGTGTCTAGAGACAACAGTGCTGGTCGTGGGCACGGTGCATTGTCATCAGCACGTGGCCATGGGACACTCTTGTCCTTATTTTCAGCAGCTGGACGTGTTGAGCTGCATCATGCTGAAGACTTGGTAGTGAATGACCAAGCCCTCCTCATCCTCCTCATCCTCTCTCACCCAGGCACAGGGTACTAGCAAAGCAGCTGCCAACGCGTCCTCTTCCCTCGTCTCAATGTCATCAGTCACTCCTTCCCTAGACCCACCATGTCCTCCCGAGGAGTCCCCCGAACTGTTTGAGCACAGTGTTGGGTACATGCTCCAGGAGTTCTGATGATGATACCCAGTGTGGCAGCACGCAGGTAAAATCACCTGGTTGTATTCAGGATGGGAAATATGTGTGTCCTAGATTCAGGCTTTATGCAGACTTTTACAATTAGAGGGGAAGAGTTAATGAGCCCAGCTGTAGTAAGTGGGCTCATTAAGGCCTCTACAAAAAACCCCAGCATGCATAGGGAGATGCTCCATCCTGGAACCAGTTTTGTGTGTATAGACTGGGGAGTCTGAGATCTGTTCTGTGCGGTGAGTTAACGCCTGTGTGGCAAACCCCTACAATAGAGACAGGGACTGGGGCAGCACAAGGCTGCACCCAGTTGTTAGACAGGGAGTCTACGTGTGTAGTTAGAGGTCAAGCTGACCAGGATTTATTTTCTTGTTTTATTTTGTTTGGCTGTTTATGTATCACTGCATGTAGCAGAAATAAACCGGATCTTTTGTTTTTTTGAACCTACACCGCTGTGTTGTGAACCCATCCAGGGGGTCACACACACCCGCTACCGAGCGAACCCCTCACAGTTGGTGGAGAATTTTGGCAGTTTTTTTTTTTAAGGCCAGCATGGAGGAGATACTGAGACAGCTGGCTCTAGCCAATGCAAATCAGCAGCAAACAAATGCGGGTTTACAAAGGAGCCTTGCAGCTCAACAACAGACAAATGCAACTTTGCAGCAGAGTATGGAAGCTCAGCAACAAGCCCAGCAGCAGGCAAATGCAAATCAGCAGCAGACAAATGCAACTTTGCAGCATAGTTTGGAAGCTCAGCAACAAGCCCAGCAGCAGACAAATGCAACTTTGCAGCAGTGTTTGGAAGCTCAGCAACAAGCCCAGCAGCGATCTGAAGCCCGCTTCATAGACCTGTTGCAGAAGCAAGAGCAGAATTTTCAACAGCAAATAGAGACATTGATACAGCAACGTCCGCAGACCAATGAAGCAAGTGGGTACAATAATACCGCATCCTTTGGTGTGAGCCGTTTACTGACAAAAATGACTGGAGAGGATGATCCGGAGGTGTTTTTGACCACATTTGAAAGGACTGCTGAAAGGGAAAAGTGGCCTAAGGAGCAATGGGCTGGACTGGTGGCCCCTCTGTTAACTGGGGAATCCCAGAAAGCTTATTATGACCTAGAGCCTGACCAAGCAAAAGACTATGTGGTGCTAAAAGCAGAAATATTGGGACGGCTGGGTGTCACCCTGGCAGTCCGGGCTCAGCGTGTGCATAACTGGACTTTTCAGGTTGGAAAACCTCCCAGGTCTCAAATGTATGATCTCATTCACCTGAGCAGGAAGTGGCTGCAGCCAGAGATTTTGACCGCACCAAACGTTGTGGAACGTGTGGTTATGGATCGTTTCCTGAGAGCTCTTCCTACTGCCATCCAAAAATGGGTAAGCCATGGAGACCCAGAAAATGCAGATAAACTTGTAGATCTGGTTGAGAGGTACTTGGCTACAGAGAACTTGACCACCTCTTCCAGGGACTCACGGACTTTCCCCCCTAAGACCAGATCATCCCCAGTGGCGGGTAAGATGACTCCAAGGGGTGAGGGTGGAGAGAGTGAGAGGGTGGGAGTTCTACCTAAGGTCTGGCGGGAGCAGCCCAGGAAGCCCATGCTGCAAGAGGCAGCGAAAAAGATTATTTGCTACCGCTGCCGGCAAGAGGGACATATTGCAGCCAATTGCCCAGTTGTGGATGAGCCTATGCAATGTGACTTTATAAGGGAGAGACGCCAGTCGCTGTTTGCGACAGTTGCATGCACTGCCATTCGGGGACCTGAGAAACATTTATGTAAAATGTGTATTAATGGTAGACGTTGATGTGTTGCTAGATTCAGGTAGTCTGGTAACATTGATAAAAGCTGAATTAGTTACTACAGAGGTCTCTGGGAAGAACAGGGTGGCTGTTATTTGTGTACATGGGGACACCCGAGAGTATCCTGTAACTTCAGTGTTTTTTGAGACCCCCAAAGGTAACCTCTCTCATCAGGTGGGGTTAGTGTCTCACTTACCACATGATGCTATTGTGGGAAGGGATTTTCCAAAATTCTGGGAACTCTGGGATTGTCCTGAGCCCCCCACTGGTGCCCCTATAGACCAGGAAGATGACCAGAATTCCTCTGGGAGTGGTGAGGACTCTCCTGAATTTCCCTTGTCGGTATTGGCGGGGGAAACTTGAGAAACTGGGGAGGAGCCAACATCCTCAGTTGAAAACATGCCATCTGTGGAGTTTTCGGATCTTGAGGTTCACAGGGAAAATTTTGCCACAGAACAGTTAAAAGACCCCACCCTAATAAAGGCACGGGAAAATGTGGTGAAAATAGATGGCGAGTTAGTGAACCCAGATAAGACTTGCACTTACCCGTACTTCACTGTGGAAAGGGACCTGCTGTATCGAGTGGCTCAAAGGGCAGAAGAAACCATTGAGCAACTTGTGGTGCCCAAACCTTACAGGAAGTTGGTGTTAGAATTGGCCCATGGGCACATTCTAGGAGGTCATCTGGGGACCGAAAAAAACAGAGAGAGGGTACTGCAGAGATTCTATTGGCCCGGGGTCATGAAGGAAACAGAAAATTATTGTTCCTCCTGCCCTGTGTGTCAGAAGTCGGCACCTATGCCACATTTCCGTAACCCGCTGGTACCTCTTCCTATCATTGAGGTCCCCTTTGAAAGGATCGCAATGGATTTGGTAGGTCCGATAATGAAGTCTGCTAGGGGGCATCAGTATATATTGGACTATGCCACCCGTTATCCGGAAGCAATTCCTCTCCGAAATACCTCGGCCAAAACCATAGCCAAAGAGCTATCCCTTGTTTTTAGCCGCGTGGGTATTTGTAAGGAACTGCTTACGGACCAAGGTACACCCTTTATGTCCCGGGTTATGAAAGAATTATGCAAGTTGTACAAAGTGAAGCAATTGCGTACATCTGTGTATCACCCCCAAACAGATGGGTTGGTTGAAAGATTCAACAAAACCCTAAAACAAATGTTAAAGAAGGTGGTGGATAGAGATGGAAAGAATTGGGATTGTCTAATACCCTATCTGATGTTTGCCATTAGGGAGGTACCCCAATCCTCTACGGGTTTCTCACCCTTCGAGTTGCTCTATGGGAGACACCCAAGAGGGCTGCTGGATATCGCCAAGGAAACTTGGGAAAATGAGAGTTCTCCTCACAGGAGTGTGATTGAGCATGTCGCCCTGATGCAAGATAGAATTGCACAGGTAATGCCAATTGTAAAGGAACATTTAACCCAAGCGCAGTTAGCACAGCAGAGAGTGTACAACCGTGGGGTCAAGACCCGTACTTTTTCCCCGGGGGATAGGGTCTTGGTGCTAGTCCCTACGGTTGAAAGCAAATTTCTGGCCAAATGGCAAGGTCCATATGAAGTAATTGAAAAAATTAGTGAGGTGAACTACAGGGTTAGACAGCCAGGAAGGCGAAAGCCGGAGCAGATCTATCACGTCAATCTGCTGAAAGCCTGGAGGGATAGGGAATCCCTAGTCGCAGAGACTTTGTCACAAGTACAGCCTGACTGCTTAGTTCCTGAGGTTGGAATAGCAGACACCTTATCGAAACCCCAACAACAGGAGGTTAAAGAGTTTGTACTTCGTAACAAAGAGATTTTCTCTGAGCTTCCGGGACAAACATCTGGCGTAGAGCATGACATTATCACCCCGCCAGGAGAAAGGGTAAAACTAAAACCTTATAGAATACCAGAGCCCCGACGGGAGGCAATACGTGGGGAGGTTCAAAGGATGCTGGAATTGGGTGTGATAGAGGAGTCCCAGAGTGACTGGTCCAGTCCTATCGTACTAGTGCCCAAACCTGATGGGAGCTGGCGGTTTTGTAACGATTTTAGACAATTAAATAAAGTTACAAAATTTGACACCTACCCCATGCCACGTATAGATGAGTTGATTGACCGGCTGGGAACAGCCCGATATATGACAACTCTTGATCTCACCAAAGGGTATTGGCAAATTCCCCTGGCCGAGTCGGCCAAGGAGAAAACTGCGTTTGTAACCCCAGATGGGGCATTCCAATATAAGAGAATGCCGTTTGGGTTACAGAATGCACCGGCAACATTCCAGCGGAAAATGGATAAGATTCTGAGGCCCCACCAGAAATATGCTGCAGCTTACCTGGATGATGTGATTATCCATAGCACAGACTGGGTCTCACATTTGCCAAAAGTACAAGCAGTCCTAGACTCTATCCGGGAAGCTGGGTTTACGGCCAATCCAAAGAAGTGTACCATTGGACAGGAGGAGGCCAAATATCTTGGGTACACTATTGGGAGGGGGGTGATAAAACCCCAAGTCAATAAAGTCGAGGCCATACAGAGTTGGCCACGTCCCAACAGCAAGAAACAGGTACGAGCCTTTCTGGGAATCGCTGGCTATTATCGACGATTCATTCCCCATTTTGCTTCTCAGGCTGTGCTCCTCACCAACCTGACAAAAGGGAAAGAGTCGGTTATGGTTAAATGGTCCCCAGAGGCTGAGGAAGCATTTCAGTCCTTAAAAACAGCCTTATGTAGCCAGCCAGTGTTGTACTCACCAGACTTCTCTAAGGACTTTGTTGTACAAACTGATGCATCAGACGTTGGGTTAGGAGCAGTGTTATCCCAGGTCTGGAACGGGGAAGAGCACCCAGTCATTTACCTCAGCAGGAAGTTGAAGTCCCATGAGGTAAATTACTCCACGATTGAGAAGGAATGTTTAGCAGTGAAGTGGGCTCTAGATTCCCTTCGGTACTATCTGCTAGGTAGGCACTTTGACCTGGTGACTGATCACGCTCCTTTAAAGTGGATGGCTCAGAACAAGGAGACCAATAGAAGGGTAAATAGGTGGTTCCTGGCCCTACAGGAATTTAACTTTACAGTTAAGCATCGCCCTGGTGTTAAAATGGGGAATGTGGATGCTTTGTCTCGGATACATGCGTGTCTGGCTGCTTGTGTTACAACCCCAAGGTTGAAACAAGAGGGGGGGGTATGTGGCAGCACGCAGGTAAAATCACCTGGTTGTATTCAGGATGGGAAATATGTGTGTCCTAGATTCAGGCTTTATGCAGACTTTTACAATTAGAGGGGAAGAGTTAATGAGCCCAGCTGTAGTAAGTGGGCTCATTAAGGCCTCTACAAAAAACCCCAGCATGCATAGGGAGATGCTCCATCCTGGAACCAGTTTTGTGTGTATAGACTGGGGAGTCTGAGATCTGTTCTGTGCGGTGAGTTAACGCCTGTGTGGCAAACCCCTACAATAGAGACAGGGACTGGGGCAGCACAAGGCTGCACCCAGTTGTTAGACAGGGAGTCTACGTGTGTAGTTAGAGGTCAAGCTGACCAGGATTTATTTTCTTGTTTTATTTTGTTTGGCTGTTTATGTATCACTGCATGTAGCAGAAATAAACCGGATCTTTTGTTTTTTTGAACCTACACCGCTGTCTGCTGTGCCTGACTTTGTGTTGTGAACCCATCCAGGGGGTCACACACACCCGCTACCGAGCGAACCCCTCACACCAGCTAGAGGAAGGCAGTAGCATGAGCGCAGAGAGAGGGGACACTCAAGAAGGACAGCAATCTGGCAGTCATGTTCCATCAGCTGCAGCATATTGCCAGGTTTGCTCCAGTGATGAAGAGGGAGGGGATGATGAGGTCCCTGACTCCACGTGGGTGCCTGATAGGAGAGACGAGGAGGAGGAGGCACATCTCCAACAAGACAGGATGCCCTCCAGGGTCCAGCTTAGGGGCAGCACACCGATTGAATCACACAGCAGAGCTCCACCTGTGCAGGGCACTACCTCTGCGCGTTATTCCAAAATTTATTTGATTGGGCCTTTTTTGAGAGGAGTGCATCAGATCGCACCGCTGCTATCTGCAACATATGTCTCAAGCGTATCTCGCGTGGCCAAAACATCAGTTGCTTGGGCAGCTTTGGCACCACATGCTTGACCAGACATATGTTGACCTGCTATGCAGCTCGTTGGCAAGCGTACCTTAAAGACCCACACCAAAGAACAAAGTGGACCTCTCCTTGCTCCTCATCAGCTGGGATCTCCAACCCCACTAAACCTTCAGTCCTCTCTGAAACCTGCACTGAGAGGAATGAAGGTGTAGAATTAGGTGTGTCACAGCCAAGTACTTGCGGGCACTCTGCTAGCAGTACACCGACGTCCGATTGTTGCAGGCAAATTTCCCTGCCCCAGCTGCTGGACCGTCAAAAGAAGTTCACTCCCAGCCATCCACATGCCCAGCCATTGAATGCTAGCTTGGCTAAATTGCTAGCACTTGAGCTGCTGCCTTTTCAGTTGGTAGACTCGGCCCCCCTGAGTTTGTGCAATGTGTGGTTCCTCAGTGGCAGGTCCCCAAACGGAAAGCGATTCCGGCTCTCTATCGGCATGTGGAAGGCAATGTCCATGCCTCGCAGGACAGAGTGGTCAGTGGTAAGGTGCATATTACCGCTAACTCATGGTCCAGCAGGCATGGACAGGGACGTTACCTATCTTTCACGGCCCATTGGGTCACTCTTCTGGCAGCTGGGAAGGATGCAGGACAAGGTGCAGTAGTGTTGGAGGTTGTTCCACCACCACGCCTCCAAAATGCTACTACTGGTTGTGACACTCGCAAGTACGCAGGCAAAAAGATGCCATGCCGTGCTTGCGCTGGTTTGTTTGGGGGACAGGAGCCACACTGGGGCAGATATTTTGTCAGCTCTGCAGGGACAGGCCGAGAGGTGGTTGACGCCATGCCAGCTTAAGCCAGGAATGGTGGTTTGCGACAATGGCACCAAACTCCTCTCCCCCTCCGACAGGGACAAGTGACCCATGTGACCCATGTGCCCTGTGTGGCTCAGGTCCTTAACCTGGTGGTGCAGCGGTTCTTGGGCAGATACCCAGGCTTACAGGATGTCCTGAGGCAGGCCAGGAAAGTCTGTGTGCATTTCCGCCGATCATTTAATGCCAGTGCTCGGCTGGCTGAGCTCCAAAAGGAGTTGAACCTGCCCAAGAACCGCCTTATATGTGACATGCCCACCAGGTGGAACTCAACGTTGGCCATGCTGCAGCGGCTGCACATGCAGCAGAGGGCCATCAATGAGTACCTGTGCGACTACGGCACCAGGACAGGGTCAGGGGTGCTCTGTTTTTTTTCACCACGCCAGTGGAGCATGATCAGGGATGCATGCATTGTCCTGTCACCATTTGAGTAGGCCACGAGGATGGTGAGCAGTGACAGTGCATGCATCAGTGACACTGTACCTCTTTTCCACCTGTTGGAGCATACGCTGCGTGGAATAATGGACAGGGCACTTGAGGCAGAACAGAGGCAGGAAGAGGAGGTCTTCCTTGCCTCTCAAGGCCCCCTTTATCCAGACAGTGTTCCTGCTGTCCCACCCATCACACAGGAAGAGGATGATGAGGAGGAGGAGGAGGCTTGTGTGAGCATGGAGGTGGAGCCTGGCACTCAGCATCAGCAGTCTTTTAGGGATGATTTACAGTCCCGAGAAACCCATGGACTTGTACGTGGCTGGGAGGAGGTGGCTGCGGATCATGTTGTTCTTAGTGACCCAGAGGACTCCGGACCAAATGCCTCAGCTAACCTACGCTGCATGGCCTCCCTGATCCTGCAAAGCCTGCAGAAGGATCCTTGTATTATTTGGATCAAGGAGAGGGACCATTACTGGCTGGCCACTCTCCTTGATCCACGGTACTCAGGTAAGGTTGCAAACCTTATCTTGCCATCGCAGAGGGAGCAGAGGACAAGACATCTCTGGGAGGCCTTGCAGAAAGGCCTGTGCAACGCGGTCCCAGAGACTGGGAGGTTACAAACTCCTGGTCCTGGACAACGTGTTGCTGAGGCTTCGGTCAGTCTCAGAAGGAGCGGTGGAGAAGGTGGCCATGTGACCAGTGCGTTCACACAATTTTTTAGTCCGCAGCCCCAAGGTATGATCGGTTCCAGCAACCATTGCCAGCGTCTTATTTACATGGTGCAGGAATACCTAAGGGGCAAGGTCCGTCTTGGACACCTTTCCCACCGAAAATTCTTTGGCTTACTTGGTCTTGAGGATGGATCACTGGCCAGAGCTTGCACAGTATGCAATTGAGCTACTGGCCTGTCCTGCATCCAGCGTTCTTTCGGAATGCACCTTCAGTGCTGCTAGAGGCTTTGTAACCAATCACAGGGTGCGCCTGTCCACCGACTCGGTTGATCAACTGACCTTCATAAAGATGAATCATTCTTGGATCACCACCAGCTACCAAGCACCTGAAGCTGATGTAACCGAATAATTTTTTTTGAAATGTCACATCCCTTCAAGACTGCCTATGCTGATGCTGAGTGACTGTCCTGTTATGTTGACTGACTATCCTCTTCCTCCTCAATGGTCCTGCTGATAGCTTGGAAGAACATTTTTGGTTCTGGGTGACGCCACCAGTGGCTAAGGCCCAATTTTTCAACCCCTGTTTAACTGGGGCATGTAATTACAATTTTTGATGCAATGCTTTGCAGCAAGGCTCATTCTTGCACTCCAACTAGAGTATCTGGGAGAGGTTGCAGTGTCGTGGCACCAGCACCAGTGCCTAAGGCCCAATTTTTCAGCCCCTATTTAACAGAGGCATGTAATTAGAATTTTTTGATGCTCATTCCTGCTCTCCAACTAGAGTATCTGGGAGAGGTTGCAGTGTCGTGGCACCAGCACCAATGCCTAAGGCCCAATGTTTCCACCCCTGTTTAACAGGGGCATGTAATTACAATTCTTGATATAATATTTCACAGCAGGGCCCCTTCCTGCGACCACTGAGAGTAACTGTGAGGACTTATAGTGTTGTGGCACCAGCACCACCAGCACAACCACCAAAGGCCCAATTTTTCTACCACTGTTCAACAATGGCATGTAATTACAATTCTTGATATAATCGTTCACAGCAGGGCGCCCCTGCACCCACCAAGAGTCACTTTGAGAGCTTACAGTGTTGTGGCAACACCAACACCTTAAGCCCCGTACACACGAGAGGACTTATGTCCGACAGACTTCCGAAGGAGTTCCGTCGGAGTTCTGCTGGAATTCCGACGGAGTTCTGACAGACTTTTCGGCTGAGCGGACTTGGCCACACACAATCACACTAAACTCCGACGGATTCGAACATGATGACGTACGACTGGATTCGAATAAGGAAGTTCATAGCCAGTAGCCAATAGCTGCCCTAGCGTCGGTTTTAGTCCGTCGGAATAGCATACACACGAGCGAATTTTTCGAAGGGACCGGGTCCGGCGGAGTTCCTTCGGAAAAATTTGAAGCATGTTCCATATTCTAAAGTCCTTCGGACTTTGGCGAGTCAAAAGTCCGTTGCAGCCCACACACGATCGAATAGTCTGACGGACTCAGTCCGTCGGACTTTGGATGTTGAAAAGTCTGCTCGTGTGTACGGGGCTTTAGGCTCACATTTCTGCAGCGTATATAGGGCAGGCCTCTACTTTCAAACATCCAACTTACAAACTACTACTCTCTACTCTCCTACTTGCAAATGGAAAGAGACAACAGGAAGTGAGATGAAAAAATACAGACGGCCCAAAAAATTATACAGGGGTGATAAACCTTCCCTGTGTTTTCCAAAAAGCTTAAAAACTGATTTTTTGACTGGAGCTACACTTTAAAAATGTACCAGCTCAAAATTACAAACAGATTCTACTTAACACAACAAACTACACAGACCTACACAGTCCCTGTCTTGTTTGCATTGCCTGTATACTGCTGTTCTGAGTATATAGGGTCTGGGGGTCCCACGCCTTTCCTTTTTTAAATTTGGGTACGGGGTTCCCCTTAATATCCGTACAAGACCCAAAGGGGCTGATAATGGGCAGGGAGGGCTACCCATGCCATTTTTTTTCTCAATGAGTTTAATCCGTATTGCTGAAACCGCAAGCAGTTTTAAATGACTTTTTTTTCCGTTAAATGTAATTTTGTGCAGGGACTGTTCTAAACACGGGAAACACGTGCCACTTTACAGGCATACTATAGACCAGTGATGGTGAACCTTGGCACCCCAGATGTTTTTAAACTACATTTCCCATGATGCTCCATTACACTGCAGAATGCATAAGCATTATGGGAAATGTAGTTCCAAAACATCTGGGGTGCCAAGGTTCGCCATCACTGCTATAGACACTTCTATTTAAAGGAATATTTAACTTTTTTTTCACTTTAATCATCATTAAAATCAGTGCTCCCCAAAAACAGCCGTTTAAAAAAAAAAATTGTCATTGACCCATGTTCCCTGGGGCAGGAGCCGGGTCCCCAAACTTTTTCGGACAATATCTTGCATATTAGCCATTAAAATTAGCACATTTTATTTCGAACGTTCGAGTCCCGTAGACTTCAATGGGGTTACATAGTTACATAGTTACATAGTTAGTAAGGTTGAATAAAGACACCAGTCCATCCAGTTCAACCTGAGTGAGTGTCTACAATTGTCCCTATCCCTTTACATTGCACACTCACATTGGACCCTACCCTCAAGGAGCCCATAATCCAAGATCCCCATTTGTATACTAGGGACAATTTTAGACAGAAGCTAATTAACCTACCTGCATATCTTTGGAGTGTGGGAGGAAACCGGACCCGGAGGAAACCCACGCAGGCACAGGGAGAACATGCAAACTCCAGGCAGGTAGTGTCATGGTTGGGATTTGAACCAGTGACGCTTTTTACTGCTAGGTGAGAGTGCTAACCACTACACCACTGTGCCGGGTTCTAAAGTTCTTATGAATTTTCGGTCCATTCGAAAGTTCTGGTGCGAACTGAACCAGGGGGTGTTCAGCTCACCCCTAGCCAGGATGCATGGCATCATTCATTGCTATTTGTGAAGAGGGAGCTATGTTGTGAAGAGGGAGTAACTCTTGTGTTGTGATGGGGGGGGGGGGGGGTGATTCAGTTGTGATGAGGGGACTCTATTGTGATGGGGGGCTCTGTTTTCATGAGGGGCTCTGTTGTGATGGGGTCTCTGTTGTTATGGGGGGAATCTGTTATGATCAAAAACATTCTGAAGTGATAGGGGGGACTCCAATGGGAAGGGGGGATTATGATGGGATGGGAGCAACTCTGATTTGATGGGATGCAATGAGTGGAGTGTGATGTAAAAGAGGGCTGGCTCTGAAGTGATGTTTGGAATCTAATGTGAGGGGGGACTCACCCATGTGGCGCCAAGAAGTGGGTGACATCATAATCCAGTGCAGATGTCAGTGGCTTTCAGCCCAACAAATACAATTTAGGACTGAGCTGTCTCTGGATTTTGCATACTTTTAAAGGGTTGAGGAACGCTACATGTGCTTATCACTGTAACCACATAGAGATTTATGGAACTAGGAGAGGAGAAGATAAAATGAAGGGGTGTTGCCATTATACCACCTTTACGTTTTTATTGCACCCCCCAGATGAGACAGGCTATGTCCAGCCCTGATCTGCACTCAACCCATCCACTAATTGCATTACTGTGATCTACACGCAACCTTTAATTGTATTACTGTACGTGCCATGCTGCAATCAGACAAAGTGGTATTTGAACATAATAAAAACATAAAAGGAGGTCAGCAGCACTAAAGAAAAGAACATTTGTACATAACCTGGCATTGCATGTTTCCTGGAGTTGAATTTTAGGCCAGAGCCCGGGACACATCACACGGTCCTCTACCTGACTTCAGAGGTGACTGTGGAAAGCGCAGCACATTGTCACTGCTGAGCAATAAATCTATAAAGCTTGTCAGACGGGAGCAGCCCAGTACATATCTGTTACAGATTATTTGTAAGACTCCTTATCAGCTCATGAAATGGAATAGGAGGCGAACACAGAGAATTGAGCAAATCTGAAGCAGTGCCATAGTTTATCTCTGTCCTCAATACTCAACCATGAATGGTATCACAAGGAAAATACACGTTATGGAATTCACATTTCAGTGAATGGAAAAAGCACATGAAATGGCTTGAAAACATGAAACTTTGCCAATTGTATGTTCTATTGACTATAAGTACCAAGGTTACTGCCATTGTACAAAAAAATATAAGGTTGGATAAGAATGACCACATTGATGGGATTTTTCTCTTCCATCTCTAGGGCTAGAATGCGGTTGTCAACAGGACACAAAGGCACAGACAGCAAATAAAGCATTAAAGTCTATGTAAATGTAGCCATTCCCCCTCCCCCGTAGGGGTTGCTGAATGTAGTGTTTCACCTGTCACCCTGCCCAGCCAGACATCCATCTCTCAGTCACTCAGAGACATAGAACAGTCCATAGCTTTGTATTTGTTTGTTTTTTTATTGAGGGGATTAAACATGGATGGGAAATTGAGAATTATGGCATGCATAGAAATGTTCAGTGCAAACATGCTTGGGACTTCTATACTCTCCAGTATATGCACTCCAGTCTTCTCTCCAGCACTTACTCTTGCTTAAGACCTCTTAAACTTCACTCCTCCAGCACTTCACTTGCTTCACACTGTTACTCCTCCAGCACTTCACTTGCTGCAGACTGTTAATCCTCCAGCATTTCCATTGCTGCAGACTGCTACTCCTCCAGACTAGTTAGCACCACATGGTTAGGCATGACATTACTTAGGCCATGCCAGGCCTTAGTGAACTGTCTTTTGCAGGCAGCTACCAATTCCAGCTAGCTCTCTTTAGGCTTTGCCAGCCAGCCTGGCTGCATTTACCTCTTTCCACTGCCCTTCCCACAGTCCTCTCTTCTGGTTCTGCACCCATCTCAAGCTGCAATCTCCCAGTTCTCTCAGGCGTGCCTCCCCAGTCCTCCCGACTGTGCTCACTTACCAGCCCTCTTGGCTGTGACCAGTCCTCCCTGTAAACTTCTCTCTCATGTGCCTCTCATTCCAGAATCTCTTCACTCCTGGATGCACCCGAGCCCTGGCCCAGGGTCACCCCCCAACTGGGGAGCTTCCCATGGGCCCCCGACAGCCTCCACGCTCTCTCACTCCAGTTCTTCCTCCCGATAACTCCTTCCCAGCTGGCTGACCCCAGATATTTAAGGAGACCTGCTCCATGCCAATCCAAGTTGGGGATTGGTGAAGGCTCCACCTCTCCTCCCCTCTTCTCCTTCCAGCACTTTCTATAAGGAAGAGGGAGGTGACAGTGATGCTACCTGTGAGTCGCCCAGCCCTGCCCTAGGCTACTCCCAGCCCAGAATAAAAACAAACAGGCCTAGCCACCAGCTAGGCCTGCCTAAATTTTCCTACTCTCCAGAAAAATCCTCTCTCTAGCACCTACATAACTAGAGGGTGCTACATAAACCTAATCACTAAGATCTCATATCATCTTTAACCTCTTAATTAAATTCCAAAAGTAATGTTTAATGTTTTTTAAATATGCAGCTTCCATTAAAAACAGAAAACGTGCCCATTCCAGAACTGGAAGTGCTGATTGTCACGGTGAGATGCAGTGTGCAGTTCGAGCAGATATGAGTAAGAAAAGAGTGTAGAGAAGAGTAAGAGCAGAGTATAGTGTGCAAGTGGGGCAGAGATTAGTAACAACAAAGTACAGTGTACAGGTGGAGTGGAGAAGAGTAACAGCAGAGTATAATGTGCAGCTGGGGTGGAGAAGAGTAACAGCAGATTATAGTGTACATGTGGAGTGGAGAAGCATAACAGCAGTGTGCAGGTGGACTGGAGATGGGTAAGAGTAGAGTACAGCATACAGGTGGAGTGGAGAAGAGTAACAGCAAAGTATAGTTTACAGGTTGTAGAGGCCCCATTGCATTTGAGTACATAACGAGAGGAGAGCTTCCGACTGGTGCAGTACTTTTATTCTTTTGCCTCAAAGGTGTGCAGTAGGGTTAAACACCACAGAAGTTAATCCTTTTAACTCCTTAAACACTGTTAAAACTGTAAAATGACATACAATACATTCATTTACAAAGATCACCAAAAAGGGGGTTACAACAGAATTACAAATGTGGAAAGGTGGAGTTCTGTTATCTACACACATATCTCTAATTAACATTAAATATCTAAGGAAACATGACTATATGTTCAAAGATTTGGATTGTCTACAGCTTATCTTTTAACTAACAGCATGGACTCAATGTATGCCTAAAAACATATATATATTATAGACAATGCACCTTTACTGCATACCTTGCTCCGCTTGCCAAGGGGTGCAACTTTAAACTTTAGAAAACTTAAATAAACAATCAGTTATTTTCTGTGTTTTGTTATATTTGATACTATGGTGTGTTTTTTTCTAAATGAAATTAATTCAACTGCAGTGTTCACTTACTGTGACCTTCTTGGTAGGTCTTTCCTTCCTCTTTTCTTATATGCAGTTTTTATGTTCGCGTGGACTGCGCCATGCAGTTGATACTACATGGTGAAAGGTTGAAGTCAATATTATAAAAATATTAATTAAGTTAGCTGTATATTAACAGTGCGGTCGATCCGGGCACCACAAAACATTTTTTCATAAAGGTTCCACCTGTAAGTCAGTGCTGAACAAGGGTTTAAAACAACAAGCGGACAGTTACACTCCCACCAAATTATGTTATGACGAATATGACTTAGAGTCACACATTATTTACAGAATATAACCATGGTCGCTATAAAGAATGTGAGTCTCACACAATTTAGCTTATAGGTACCTCAGTAACTGGCTACTGTATTGAGCAGTGGTATGCTAGTGAATCAATAAAACTGATAATTCATTTACTTTCTATGAGAACTACTAGCTTTTGAATAGGATGTTTAATAATTGAGGGTTTTAATACATAGTCACCTACTAACACCTTGACTCGACGAACTAGACTGTTCTTTTCTATTGTAGTTTCAGTCACACGTCCTAGTTGCCACTGGCATCTCGGAGACGTATCTTCCTTGATTATAACGATGTCATTTACTTTTTGATTACACCGAGGTGTGTGCCACTTCTGTCTTGTGGAAACACTCATGGGGTTTTCCCTTTTCCACCGACTCCAGAACTGTTCTGCTAAATACTGTGCCACCATTTAGTTTCATATACATCCTCCCTTATACATTTCTCAGGTTGAGGCAATGCAACCTTGGATTTCATCAGTATGAGGTGGTTTGGAGTTATAGGTTCTGGTGCTTTGGTGTCGTTGATTCAGTCGACAAGGACGACTGTTGACAATGGCCATGGCTTCATAAAATAGTGTTCTAAGGGAAGCATCATCTAGTCTACTTGAATATTGGACCATTGCAGCACTTAGCACATTACAAATGGTTCTAATTTGACGCTCCCACCTGCATAACTTGTGGAAGGATCATTGAAGATAAACTCACACTGTTTATCAGCCAGGAAATTTTCTAGTGCCTTTGTGTCACACTTCTTCAGAGCTTCTTTAATTTGTTCTTTGCTCCTATGAAGTTCGTGCCTTGGTCACAGTGGAGTTGGTGAACGGCTCCTCTCAAACTGATGAAGCACCTTAAGGCATTGATGAAGGAATCTGAATATAAACCTTTGAGCATCTCAATGTGGACTGCACATGAGGAAAAACAAGTGAACATGAGACCATACCTCTTGTACACCTTACTACCTTGTTTGGTGATAAAGGGACCGAAACAATCCATACCATAGTATGTAAAGGGAGCTGAAACTTCTACACGTTCTTCAGGGAGCTCTGACATTTGCTGCTCCTCTGTGGGACGCTGGAGCTTTCAACACTGTACACATTTATGCATTGACTTGGCAACTGACTTGCTTCCACCAAGCACCCAAAATCCATTTGCTCTGAGTTCTGTTATAGTTTGGCTGTGGCCCTAGTGATGAGTAGCTGCATGGTAATGGGACAGGACTAACTGGGTAACGTGCCCTTCCCTTGGGAGGATGACTGTTTTGTTTCTTGATTAAAGGGTGGATCTCAACAGCCTTCCATCAAAACGAAGAAGTCCTTGAACCAGAATGGGGTCAAGGTAAATAAGAGGGCTTGAAATTGGAAGACTATCTCCTCTTTAAAGAAGTTTTATCTCTTGGGGAAAAACGTGCTGTTGGACTAAACCTATCACTACCTCGCATCCTTCTTTCATTCCTCCACAATAACAAGATTGCTGCAGAGATGGGTCTTCAATCATATTCTCTTGATTCTTGCAATCATCTTAAGAGCATTAACCAACTGAAAAACTTGTTCAGACAATTTAGAATATCAGTTTGTCCACTGACTTGTGAGGCAAGGGTTGTAATGGGTTTGACTTGGGGGTCGCCTACAATCAATTCTACTGAAGAGCTCGGGGGATGCGAGCACTTCAGATTTCCATAGAAAACTAGGCCTGGATAACCAGCTTGAGGGGGAAATATCTGCTACATGAAGACCCCTGGATGCATGGTTGGCTGGGTTTTGTACTGTATCCACATAATGCCACTGAGTTGGATCTGTAATCTCTCTTACGAGTTGAACATGATTGGCTAAAAAAACACATGAAATCTTCTCTCTCCATTGTTGATATACTGTAGGTCAAAACTACCTGGTTGTCTGTCCAGTAGAATTCTTCGTCAATTTCTATTTCAAGTTCTGCCTTCAACATGACACTTAATTTTGCTGTGGTGACTGCAGCTGAGAGTTCAAGCCTTCGTCGGCACGACTCATGCTTTAGCCATCATGAAGCTGCAATGAACTTGACTTCTGTCATTTTTGTACTTAAGGTACGAACAGGCACCATATCCTACGCTGGCATCGGAAAAGTGGTGTAGTTCCACCTTCACTTTTGTTATGGTCTTAAGCTCTCAGGAAGTGCTTAATCCCAACTGATGCCCCTGCGACAAAGCTCCTGAAGAATGCACTTGCCACTCAGTATATAGGGATCTATGAAGCAAAGAGGATCATAAAGAGAGGCTACAACTGACAGGATACCACGACAAGTTTAGGTTCGACACCTTCAGCTTCAGCTGAAGGTGTCGTTTTCAATTGACCACTGAATGCAAAGTACTTGTTTCTGACAGAGCTACACAAGACAGGACGTCTCTTTCATCAGAGTTGAACTTGTGCAGTCTTAAGCCAGTATTTTTACATAATCCTTGCACTTCGAGGATTAGATTTGTAGCTTCACTGATTGTTGAAACACTGGTTAGGCCATAGTCAATATAAAAGTTCTCAATGAAATGAAAGCTGATGCTGAAGAATATTCTGCCTTGTATTGTTGTGCAAGATACACCAAAGTTGGCACATCCTGGAGAGGAACTGGTACCGAAGAAGTGAACTGGCATTCTGTATTGTTTGGGTTCTGTTTCCAACTGACCATTTTCCCACCAAAGGAACCTTAAGTAATTGCACAATTCTGGGGGGATGTAGAACTGGTAGAACATCTTTTCAATGTCACATATCACAGCAACTGCTTCCTTCCTGAAGCGACAGAGGACTCCCACTAGAGAATTTATCAGGTCGGGACCTGTCAATAAGGTGTAGTTTAGGGAGATGTCTTGAAACTTTGCTGAACAATCAAAGAAGACTCTTAACTTGTCTGGCTTCTTGGGGTGATAAACCCTGTGATGTGGGATGTACCACACTGTTTCTTCCTCAGATGATCAAAGAGCTGGTTCTGCATTACCTTTTCTGATCGTTTCTTCCATGAATGCAGTGTAGTGTTCATAGTACTGTTTATTGGCCTTTAACTTTTTATTAAGATGTTGAAGTCCAATAATGGCCTCTTATTTTTTGGCAGTACCAGTTGACTGTTGTCTTTGAAGGGTAACGGCACCTCATAATGTCCATCTTTCCTTTTCAATGTGGCTTCAGAGAGAAACTGCACAAAAGAGACATCTTATGACATGTACTTATCTTCATAATTTCTTTCAGAAAATTCAATTTCTAGAGCCTTTAACACATCGGTGACCACTGGCGTTGTCATTTCTTTTACTGCGACTCTGTGTACAAAGCTCTGGTTACCCTGTCTATCAAAATGTGGATTTGCTGATCCTATGATGCTCCTATGATGCTCCAGCCGAGCATAGTTTTTTGAGCAGAGGGTTCATCTTTGGAGCCAGTAACAACCTCCAAGGGAGCCAGTGCTGATGGGCGGGGGGTGTGGATGTGAGACTTATCCACTGGAATTAAATCTCTCATATAGGCTTGATAGAGTTGGACTAGAGCTTTAGAGTTGAAATCACACACATACAGACCGTGAGCAATTTGGTTTGATATAACTGTATCAATGGCCGTCATGGTGCTGAGCTTTAGCTGTAACGGCTTGGTGCTTGCACTTAGCTTAGATACCAGGTCTGCCAAAATAAAGGTTGAATCACTCTGCGTGTCAAGTAAGGCATACGTGAGGATTTCTCTCTGAGGTTCCACCGCAGCTGACACCAGAACTGGAACAATGCAGGATGTGGCAAGAATATGCCTTGTCAATGTATGGGACACAACTTTGGGAAAATTGTCCTTTACCTTATCTCCCGTAGCTACTGAATCATCGTTTGGTGTTTTGACAGGCTCAGTGTTTCTCTGTATGTGCAAAAAGGTTGGATGACATTGACTACATATGCTGCATGTTTGTCTTCCTTTTCAGCCTTTTGTAGTGTGGCCCTTTCTTAAGCAACCAAAGCAGAGGTGGTTTTCATAACTGAAGGCCTTCCTTTCATCGATGGTCTTTGCTGCAAAAGTTAAAACATTTTGTGACGCTGTGTGTTTTTTGCAGACTAGGCAAGGTGGTTTTGGGCTTGAAGCTGAGATCTCTGGAACCCTGAAAGCAGAGGGCTTCATTTGAAAGCTTGTGTGGAGTACCTTGGCTCTTTTAGGAATCCTTCCATCTGTGCTCTTGGTATTGAGGAGGAAGGGGGTGCCAATAGGGTTGTATGCTATCTTGGCTTCAGTCGCGGCTGGTGCTCAAAAATTTTGGGGGGGCGCAAACAAACTGAAAAATTCTGAACAATACTGGAAAAAAACAGCCTCACTGTGCCATCAATTGCAGCCACTGTGCCCAAAAAATGCAGCCACTGTGCCATCAAATGAAGCCACTGTGCCCATCAAATGCAGCCACTGTGCCCCAGAAAAAGAAGCCACTGTGCCAACAAATGCAGCCACTGCATACACTACACCCCATATATTATATATACACTAACCCCCATATATTATATACACACTACCCCCATAAATTATATACACTACCCCCCATAAATTATATACACTAACTCCCATATATTATATATACACTACCCCCATATATTATATACACACTAACCCCCATAAATGATATACTCTACCACCCCATATATTATATATACACTACCCCCATATATTATATATACACTACCCCCCATATATTATATACACTAACTCATATATTATATACACACTACCCCCATATATTATATACACACTACCCCCCATAAATTATATACACTAACCCCCGTATATTATATACCACTACCACATCCATTACCCCATATATTTTATATACACTGAATTTTATATATGTACACTGACTCCCCATATATTATATATATACGCTGGTCCCTGTGTATGATATATACTGAGTGCCCCTCCCCCCTTGTATTATACACACACATACCCCCCTCCCCCAATCTTTCAGCACCACACTTCCTTTCTATCTCTGAGATGTCATGTTGTTATGCTGGAAGAGTTAACGGAGGGGCGGGCAGCAAGGTCTCACTCTCATGGCATTGGAACTAGTATAGGATGGAACCTCGGACAGGGAGTCCCTGTCATCGTGTGGCTGTGCGGAACGGAGGGGCGGGCAGCAAGGTCTCAGAGAGAAGAGTGTGTCTGGGGTCTGCAGCACCAAGCCATCACTTACCTTCAATGGCGCCGCTCCTCTCTGAATCCACCGCACACACACCAGTTGACTCCACCCTCACTGTGGCCAGGAAACCGGAAGTGATGAAATAGTACCGCCCACTGTCGACTCTATCCCCACAGTGACAATAAAAGTACTGCCCACTGTCCTCTCCTCTGGTCCTCACCAGGCCAATCCTAACCAATTACTAGGCCATACCGACAAACCACAGTAGAGTGGGGGGTGTTTGTGGGTGCATTGCGTATGCCCTAACCATACCCTAAACAGGCAAATCAGCTACCCATAGACTGCCACGTCTCCAGTACCCGGTCACTCTTAAGGTGACAATTTTTTTTTTTTAAAACAGCTTGGGGGGTGGCTCCCATGCATCCCCCCCCCCCCCCATCTGCTCACGACTCATTCAGGCAGTTTCTTGAGAAGCTTGTGGTTTTCTTCACAATAATTTAGAATAGCTAGGCCTTTAACATGGGGAATGGCCTCCACACAACCTTGAAGGAAATACACAAACTCTCTTAATGCTACAGGGTCATTTGCTCATATCTTTGGCCATTTAGTCAGCCTTTCTCTGAAAGCTCTTTGCACTATGAATGGACCTCCATACCTGTCCTGTAGGATTCCCCAGGCACCTAGATAAGCGCCTTATGAATTTCGAAAGAAGAAACCTTCCACTGCCTTATGAGCTTCACCACCGAGATACCTCTTCAAGTACAGCATTTTTTCGCACACAGAGTGGTTTTTGATCAATCAACACCATAAAGGATATCTTTCAATCTATGAACTTTAAAGGATCAACTGTAAATACACTTGGTTGAAGTATAGAGAGACAGTTGGAGATGAGCAGACTTGCAAGTCCTGGAATTAGACTAACTTCTTCTTGTGGTCTTGACACCTCAAGTGGTGAATTTGAAGGTTGAAATGGCACAGCTTTTGGATTCCATGAGGTTTGTGGTTCATTTTTTTTGTAAAGGTTTTGCACCTTGTGATCTGTCTCCTGTTCACAATATTCAAAACTATCATAGGCGTTATAAGCTTTCACTCTTGCTGCAGCTACTTTGACTTTATTTCCTGCTTGTAGCTGTTGCAATCTTGTCCTTTCCTCGTCTAAATTAAGTTTGATTTCTGCCTCCATTTTGCTCAGCTTAGCTTGTTGCTCACGCATCTGTTGCGTCGCCTTTGCCTGTTCTATCTTGGCTGCAAGGTTCGCTTCTGCGCCTGCACGTTTGCTAGAAGATTTAGAAGTGGCTCTGGAGCTTGAGCTAGAGTCTGGTAATGACTCTGAGAGGGCAGTTTCTGTTTCTGTGTTTCCAAAGACCGACTTGTGCTCGTCTTTATTAAGTACCATCCTCACTCTTTCCTTCTCAAGCCGATCATTAAAGGTTTCCTCTACATTCTCTAGCCGTTGGCTGGTGAAGTTGTAGATTTTAGCTGTTAACGTGATGCATTCATCCATTCTTTTAACAATGTATGGGGTAGTGGAATGATTACGGCAAATGGACTCATACTGTTGGTGTACTAAAGCTTCTTTGGCTTTAATCTCCTTCATTCTTGTATCAAAGTCTTCCGCTAAGCAGAAGTTCTTTAACTTTGTCCTAATTTCTTTTACTAGCTCCTTCCAAGAGTTGTACACCTTGTTGAATGCTGTTTCATTTTTCTTAACTGTTTCTTTGTGCATTTCTTGGCCCTTTTCTGTTAAGCTTCACTCTTTGGAGCAGGACCACACTTGTTGTGACTCGGTGGGTTTGTCTGTTTCTTTAGTGGGTGACAACATTTTAGTGTGCCTTTGCCTTTCAAGTGTGTATGTGCCTGAAACCTAATTTGAATGAGAGCCGGTTTAAACTTGCTACTAAGGGGCTATGAAAGACAGTTACATTGTAACTTATAAATATTAACAAACAATACATACCATACGACAAAATATTTTTAAAACGAATATACTGCTGATATTTTTTAAGCTAACAATTTACCCTTTACGTAATTAACAACAGTTTAGTGTATTAGGAACTTAGGAGATAGCGTTGCTTACAATTTGACACTAGGCTTTTAAACACGAGGCACTCATATCATGAATATAATAACTTAATCATTGCTTTAGAAAAATAATAATTATTTGGTCCATATACTAATTAAGGGCGATTTCCGGACTGCATATAGAACAGCCCGCTTATTTAAATGTCCAGGTGACGTGTTTACTTTTCGGCCTATTCTCTTTTGCTAGGATGGTGTCCACATGTGTTCTTGGGAGGCATTGGGAAGCCTTTACTCAAAGTTTGATGACAGAGACGACAGAGATGCGGCGTTGTGTCTTTACCGTGGCAAAAAGTTTTCACTGTAGCGGCCACATTGGATTTAAGTAAATAACGAGAGGAGAGCTTCTGAGCAGTACTTTTATTCCTTTACCTCAAAGGTGTGCAGTAGGGTTGAACACCACAGAAGTTAATCCTTTTAACTCTTTAAACACAGTGAAAACTGTAAAATGACATACAATACATTTGTTTACAGAGATCACCAAAAAGGGGGTTACAACAGAATTACAAATGTGGAAGTTATGTTATCTACACACATATCTAAATTAACATTAAGGAAACATTAAGGAAACTAAGGTAACATGACTATATGTTCATAGATTTGGATTGTCTACAGCATATTTTTTAACTAACAGCATGGACTCAATTTATGCCTAAAAACATATATACTTTTATAGACAATGCACCCTTACTGCATACCTTGCTCTGCTTTCCAAGTGGTGCAACCTTAAGCTTTAGAAAACTTCAATAAACAATCTCCTTCCCCTGAGGTACTGCTGACTTGCTTTGCCTCTGAATGCAGAATCACCAATTCTCCAAAACTAGAGGAAGGAGGAAGGGTCTGATGATCAAAACATTCCCCAGGGAAACAAGAGGAAAGCATAAAGGTTCCACCTGTCAGTTAGTGCTGAACAAGGGTTTAAAGTAATAAGCGGACAGTTACACAGGTGGAGGGGAGAAGAGTAAGAACAGAGTATAGTGTGCAGGTAGAGAAGAGTAACAGCAGCGAGCAGTGTGCAGGTGGAGTGGAGAGGAGTAAGAGTAGAGTGCAGTGTGCAAGTGGAGCAGAGATGAGCAACAGCAGAGTACAGTGTACAGGTGGAGTGGAGACGAGTAAGAGCAGGGTATATTAACCCCTTCCCGCCGAGCGTACGCAGATGTGCGTACTCGGCTTCCGGGGGGTATACTGGTATGATGCCCGCACCTGCAGGCATCATCCCGGTACCGTTTTTTTCAGCAGGCGATTAGCTATCCAGCTATAACAACCGATGTGGCTAAAAGCTGTTATGTCGGAGGAGCGGGAAGGGGACATCCCCCCTCCCGCCCCCTCCTGCCGCTGTTACTGGTGCTCCCGCTCGATCGGGAGCACCGATTCCATGTCCGCTGCTGGGGAGGAACTGGAACGAAGCCGTAATCGGCATCGTTCCAGTCTCCTCATAGTAAACACGGAAGCGACGTCATGACGTCACTTCCCGTTTACTCGGCTGCCAATGGCGCCGGTTTAACCACTTCCCGACCAGCGCACGACGATGTACGTCGACAGAATGGCACGGGCAGGCATATTGGCGTACAGGTACGTCCAATATTCAATGCCGCCCTGCCATCGGGAGCGCGCTGCCGGCGGCGCGCTCCCGCGCTGGTCGGGACCCTCGTGAGTCTGGTCACGGGACCCGCGGACTCGATCGCTGCGGGCATCCCCGCGATCGTCTCACGGAGCGGCCGAATGGAGGAAATGCTGTGTAAAGCATGTGTAAACAACATTTCTCCATTCTCCATTCTGCCTAGCAACTAGTGACGCTGATCTCTGCTCCATGTGAGCAGAGATCAGTGTTCACTAAATGAAAGCCCAACCCCCCCACAGTTAGTAACACACCCCTAGGAACACTTAACCCCTACAATGCCAGTCACAATAAAAATCGCTGATCGCCACCATTACTAGTAAAAAAAAAAATTATTAATAAAAATGCTATAAAACTATCCCTATTTTGTAAACGCTATAACTTTTGCGCAAACCAATCAACAATCGCTTATTGCGATTTTTTTTAACCAAAAATATGTAGAATACATATCGGCCTAAACTGAGGGAAAAAAACGTTTTTTTTTATATATTTTTGGGGGATATTTATTATAACAAAAAGTAAAAAATAATGTGTTTTTTTCAAAATTGTCGCTCTATTTTTGTTTATAGCGCAAAAAATAAAAACCGCAGGGGTGATCAAATACCACCAAAAGAAAGCTCTATTTGTGGGAAAAAAAGGACGTCAATTTTGTTTTGGAGCCACGTCGCACGACCGCACAATTGTCAGTTAAAGCGACGCAGTGCCGAATCGCAAAAAGTGGTTTGGTCTTTGGCCAGCAAAATGGTCCGGTCTGCAAGTGGTTAAAAAAAATATCCGGTATTCAGAATTGCTGTTTTCAGCGATCTGAATACATTGAAGTGTAAAGGAGGGGTGGGGGGACTTTTAGACCCCCGATCCCTCCATAAAGAGTACCTGTCACCACCTATTACTGTCACAAGGGATGTTTACATTCCTTGTGACAGCAATAAAAGTGATAAAAAATATATATTTTTTTAAAACAATTTAGTCATTTTAAAATAAATAAAAAAAAATAAAAATTTAAAGCGCCCGCCGTCCCCGCGAGCTCGCGAAGCAAAAAAACGCATATGTAAACGGTGTTCAAATCACACATGTGAGGTATCGCCGCGATCGTCAGAGCGAGAGCAATATGTCTAGCACTAGACCTCCTCTGTAACACTAACCTGGTAACCGTAAAAAAAATTTCAAGCGTCGGCTATTGGGAATTTTAGGTACCGTATTTTGTCGTCAATCCACAAGTGCGTGCAATTATAAAGTGTGACATGTTGGGTATCTATTTACTCGGCATAATATTATCTTTCACATTATGCAAAAAAAATGGGATACTTTTACTGTTTTGTTTTTGTTTAATTCATGAAAGTGTCCCTTTTCCCAAAAAGTTGCGTTTAAAACACAGCTGCGCAAATACCGTGTGACATAAAATATTGCAACAATCGCCGTTTTATTCTCTAGAGTCTCTGCTAAAAATATATATATAATGTTTGGGGGTTCCAAGTAATTTTCTAGCAGAAAATATGGATTTTAACTTGTAAACACCAAATGCCAAAAATAGGCTTAGTCATGAAAGGGTTAAGCAGGTGGAGTGGAGAAAAGTAAGAGCAGAGTATAGTGTGCAGGTGGAGCGAAGAAGAGTAAGAGTAGGGTACAGGTGGACTGGAGATGAGTAAGCTCAGAATTCAATGTGCAGGTAGAGAGGAGATGAGTAAGCATAAAGTTTGCCTAACTATACACTAGCTGCCGTTGTCACCTTCAAAGTAGTCCCCTTGTGAAGCAACACACTTTTCTAGATGACTGTGCCACTGCCGGAAACATTCCTGGAATTTGTTTTCTGGAACGCTGCACAGTATCTTTGTTGCTGTGCACTGAATGTCTGGAATGTCATCAAATCTGTGTCCTTTTAATATATTTTTTAATTTTGGAAACAGCAAAAATTTGCAGGGTGCTAAGTCAGGGGAATAATGTGGTTTGTCAATTTCGGAATGCATTTCTGGGCCAGGAACTCGCAAACACTTAACTCATCATGAGCAGGAGCATGTGGAGAATCCATTTGTCAGGCCTGGTCTTTTCCTCCGAACAAATTCCCATAAACTTTTCAGAATTTACAAGTAACAATGCTGGTTGACCGCTGTACCAGAGACATGCATGTTTCTCCATGCGAGGTGAGTTCTTTGTTTTCCACTGCATGCTCAGGCATTTTGCTTCCAGATCATACTGGAAACACCATGCTAAATCACCAGTAATAACCCTATCAAACACTGCGTTCTTCAAAAGATCAGATGAAATTTGAAGACAACATTCTTTCTGATCTATTGTCATGATTCGAGGTACCATCTTTGCAGAAATATTTCTCATTCCCAAATCCTCCATTAGAATCGGCAACACTGTTTCCCTGTGCGCGTTCAATTGTTCTGCCATTATTCGCACACTCAATCTTCGATCAGAGCATACAGGGATTTCCACGTTTTGCATTTCTTGTAGCCAGCAATCAAAACAGTCCTATCCAAAATTTCTGCATTCAGGAGAGAGAAGTTGAAACTCACCCAATTATGGAAGCTCCTAAACTCTGCTAAAAGCCTATGCATACATCGACACAGGGATTGATTTAATAAAACTGGAGAGTGCAAAACCGGGTGTACCCGTGTATGGTAGCCAATTAGTATCTAACTTCAGCTTGTTCAATGAAGCTTTGACAAAATTACCTGGAAGCTGATTGGCTACCATGCACAGCTGCACCAGATTTTGCACTCTCACATTTTAGTAAATCCACCCCATAGACTTTTATGGATTTGAGTTTAGGAGCTTTTGCAAAAAAAAAACACCAAAAATTCCAAAACTCAAGTTTAGGAGCTGTCAGTGTACATGAAGCCTTAAACCGCTTATACCATTCAAAAACACTTGATTTCTTCATGGACTGTCCACCATAAGCCTGTTGTTACAGAGCTAAAGATTTACTTGCACTTTTACTAATTTTCATGCAAAATTTGATGTTAATCTGCTACTCCAGATTCATGCCACTCATTTTCCCCCAATCAACTAGGACAAGGGGTGGGCAGGAGAGGCAGCTGCCCTAGGTACTGTGGTACCACGTAAGCTGGGGGGAAGGGGGCACAAGGAGATTGGGAGAAGGGGACTTGTGTTGGGAGGGGCAATTTGGGGGCTGCGGGGGGTAAGTATTGTTCCAAGAAGGGAAATTTAGGGGGGTGTGCTAAGAGTAGGGATTTAGGGGGATTTGTGTTGGGAGGGGGATGGGGGAAATTATTCAACTGGGTCACTACTTCTGGTGGCATTTATCTCTCCTCCTGGTGCTGAAAAAAAACCCTGTTTCAGCACCATGGAGAGCTCCTCCGGTAGGATACATCTGCTGGCTTAAAGCCTACTTGTTTGATTCCCCCTCCCCCTCTGCTGCCACGTTTGGCATCTTTCAGTGGGGAGGGGGGATTGGATACTTGTTTTTGACAGGTACCCGCTCCCACTTCCAGGTGAAGTCCCCCAGAAATTTGGCCCACCTCCTCCTTCCTCCTGCCACCGGGCCATTCACAAAGCACAGCACGCTTTGTGCACGCACAGTAAGGTTTCCCTTACAAGAAATCGCAGCAGCAGCACCCAAAAGCCGATTGAGAAATCAGCTGGGGTGAAGACGCCTCTGGATTCCAGGGCAGGTAAGTGTCTTAATATTAAAAGTCAGCTGCTGACTTTTATTTTTTTCTGAAGGAGCCTGGAGCTCCGCTTTAAGTATAACTAAAGGCATTTTTTTTAAACCTTTGGATAGAGTGGAGAGGGATTAGAACCCCTGTCATGTTTTAATAGCTTTCCGTGCCCCCATTAGAGAGATTCATTCACTCTAGGTTTGATTTTTGAGCTGTTCACCAGCTGCTGCATTTGCCTGGTGCAACATTTATTCTATTGTAAATAGGATGAATGTTCCTGTGAAATTCAGGGCAAAAGCTTTCAAATCTTACTTGGGTGAATGTCAGAATTTTCCCAATAAATCCTTCATAAGTAGACTCCTTAGTAATGCATCAATACTATTGCTAATAATATTACATGGAAATGTTCATGCTCTAAAACAGGGGTCTCCAAACGTTCTAAACAAAGGGTTAGTTTACTGTTCTTCAGGCTTTAGGGTGGCCAGTAGGAGTAGAAAATATACTGGCATCAGTGAGAGTAAACAATGCCCAATCTTTGGTGTCGGTGAGAGAAATGGTGCTCCATTGCTGGTGTCATTGAGAGGAATCGGGCCCCATTGTTGATGTCATTGGGCCCCATAATTGGTGTCATTTGTAGGAATTGTGCTCCATTGTTGGTGTCATTGAGAGGAATTGTGCCCTGTTGTTGCTATCAGTGGGAGAAATTATGCCCCACTGTTGGTGTTAGTGGATGAAATAGTATCTCAAGGGTCGGATAAAAGCAAGCAAAGGGCCACATCCTGCTGCTGGATCGCAGTTTGAAGACCACTGCTCTAAAGGAAACCTACAGAGTAGCATATCAATAATGGAAATGCTGCTACCAAATGGGTCATAATAACATCAACAAAGACAATTTGTGCCAATGCTACTGATCCAATAAAATATACAAAATATGATTTCTGATAATAATAATAATAATAATAATAATAATAATAATAATAATAATAAGTATGATTATTATTATTATTATTTATTTATGTATTTATTTTTTTATTTTATTTTTTGAAGGACTAAATTACAACAAACAATGCAGTCACTATAAGGAGCTTCTATACTACTATAATAATCTTTTTATTTATTTATTTTGTTTTTTTTTTGTTTTTTTTCATCTGGAGAATAACATGTTACCTCTTTTGATAAGTGAGGTTTTATTGTACATTGACAACTGTAGAGTGCACAGAAAATCCGTAATGCATACAAAATGGCAGGCTGCCTATAAAGTCTGTAATTTTGAATAACACAGTACTAAAAAAATCATCTTAAAAAAAATATACACATGCATACCCTTACATTGGCAGGTTAGGATTTTCTATTCACCTATTTCATTCTAAAAGGAACCTTTTAGTCATATTTTAAAGCCTTCCTGAAATGTCAGTAAGTAATGGAAGTTCCCATATTGAAACTAAGTTGCCTACTTCACCTTAGTGCTGAATTTTACTGCATTTGCATAAAGATTAAAAAAAAAAAAAGCTGTACAGTGAAATTATGTTCTGAAAGAGTTTGAATGATGATGCTACCCCGGTGGGTGGGTTCATGACAGCCTTGGCTTAAAGTGACACTAATGCCCTGTACACACTGTCGGACATTCCAACCACAAAATCCGTCAAATTTTTTCCAACGGATTTTGGCTGAAACTGGTGTTGCATGCACACGGTCGGACAAAGTTGTCGGAAAATCCAATTGTTCAGAACGAGGTGACGTTCGATGTGTATGACAGGACTACGTTCAGGCTAGTAGCCAATAGCTTTGGTCTCGTAATTTAATCTGAGCATTCGTGGCATATAATACTTACCTCCACTGTGCAGCTCATTTTGCACAGAGTGGCCCCGAACCTGCTCTTCTGGGGTCCCCTGGCAACTCTCGTGGCTCCTCCCCGCATTAGATAACCCCCTAGGAGAAGCACTCTCCAGAGGGGTTACCTCTCAGGCACACTCCAGAGTCCAGCATTCGGCATCCATAGTGGTGTATATAGAGGCCGAACGCAGGACTGGTCATTGGATTTGATTGACCGCAGTGGGAGCCAATGGCTGTGCTGCTATCAATCAATCCAATCAACACCCGAGAACCCCGGGCAGAGAGACAGCGTGTCCCTGTGGGTCCACTTCGAGGGGTCAGGTAAATAAAATGGGGGGGGGGGCTGGGGGGGCTGGTCACTGACAGGTGTTTTTTCACCTTCATGCATAGGATGCATGAAGGTGAAAAAACACAAATCTGTACAACCCCTTTAAAGAAAGCACAGGTTATTATTTAACCAGGAAGATTGAGAACATCTAGTGGCATAAAAGAAGTATTGCTGATAGAAACTGAGTATTTTAGCAAAAAACAGTTTTTTTAAAATCATTTAATATGTGAAATACACTATATTGTCAAAAGTATTGGGACACCTGCCTTTGCACGTACATGAACTTTAATGGCATCTCAGCCTTAGTCTGAAGGGTTCAATATTGAGTTGGCCCACCCTATGCCGCTAAACAGGTTAAACTGTTTTGGGAAGGCTGTCCACAAGGTTTAGGAGTGTGTTTATGGGAATGTTTGACCGTTCTTCCAGAAGTGCATTTTTGAGGTCAGGCACTGATGTTGGATGAGAAGGCCTGGCTCCCAGTCACCACTCTAATTCATCCCAAAGGTGTTCTATGAGGACTCTGTGCAGGCCAGTCAAGTTCCTCCACCCCAAACTTGCTTATCCATGTCTTTATGGACCTTGCTTTGTGCACTGGTGCACAGTCATGTTGGAACAGGAAGGGTCCATCCCTAAACTGTTCCCACAAAGTTGGGAGCGTGAAATTGTCCAAAATGTTTTGGTATGTTGACGCCGTAAGTGTTTCCTTCACTGGAACTAAGGGGACAAGCCCAACCCCTGAAAAACAACCCCACACCATAATCCCCCCTCCACCAAATGATTTGGACCGGTGCACAAAGCAAGATCCATAAAGACATGGATGAGCGAGTTTGGGGTGGAGGAAAAACAAGTACTAATACTCATACCCCAGACCACGTCATCGTGTGACGAAACACGTGTTGGGTGGCCAAGACGTGCTGACGCAGTCACATGGAATCTGAGCGAATGGGTGCTCGCTTGCCAGCCGGCCGGCATATATACGCTGTCTTTTACTATTGATGTTTGTGAGTATATTTTTTATATATATATAAATAAAGCTGTAAACCAGATTTACACTATGGGAAGTCCCTCTACTTATATCTTTTGAGAGACCATATCTTCGTGTGTGTGAGCTTTTCCTGGAGTGGTCTGAGTCTGATTGGCAGTTTGAGGACCACCTTGGAGACCCTGTTGTGAAATTGTGTGAGCGATCAAACGCTTGCCCTCTGGTAAGCGTGCATTCTTAGTGGTGTTCAGCACTTTTTGGTGGCGCAAGATTGCACGTTTTTTGATTGGACTTTTGTTTGAATTCATTCACGTTGGATGTTGGGACATTTTTTTTCACGATTCATTTATATTTATATTTTTATTTGTATATTTATTATTTACACTTATTATCAAGTATATTTATATGAAGTTTTATATATATTTATTTACTAATTAATTTCAAGTCATTAGGAATTCATTTATCAATTTATTGATTTAATGATTCACTTTTCACTTTTTTAACGTCCAATTATTGGAATAGTATATATATATTAATTGACGTTTTTATCTATAGGTGTTAATCACTGTTAGCGCAGCTACAACTTGTTTTTCTTTATACTTTTGGTGTGTATCACACTTCAGTAGCCGCAGCTAGGGTAATCTACATTTTTTCACTTAGTTAAGAGCACAGTATTTTTTATTTTTTATTGGGGTGAAGGAACTTGACTGGCCTGCACATGGTCCTGACCTCAACCAGACAGAGGACCTTTGGGATGAATTAGAGCGGAGACTGCAAGCCAGGCCTTCTTATCCACATCAGTGCCTGACCACACAAATGCACTTCCAGAAGAATGGTCAAACATTCCCGTAGACACACTCTATGAAGCTGTCATAGCTGCAAAGGGTGGGCCGGCCAACTCAATATTGAACCCTACGGATGAAGACTTGGGATGCCAATAAAGTTCATGTTTGTGTAAAGGCAGGTGTCCCAATACTTTTGACAATATAGTGAATATTTACTCTTTTTTTTTGCCTAAAATTCTGCTTCAGTATGTTTACACGTCTGTCCTTGGCTTTGGACCAAGCAGGTTAAAATTCCCATGTGCCTTTTTCAAGATGGCACATAACTAATTTAGAGTGGAGTCCTGCTCCTTTAAAAAGTGAAAAATGCAACTAATATATTTAAATGTACATTTCATACTGTATCTCAATGGTGAATTTTAATTTGCTATGCACGCCGCCTCTCCAGCTCTCTTACAACCTCCGATATCATGCACCCAGCTGTGTCACCTAATAAGTGTCACTTCTCCCTCGCCCAGAATTGCAGCGTGTCACCCCTCTATTCTGCGGTCGAGATTGTGCACACAATGCGCTCTGGCGATCAAACCAATCTAAAAAACAAAGCTGGAATCCTAATAAGTCGACTTATCACCGGCTTCAGTTGCGAAAAAATAATAATTCTATTTCATGCTCAGATCATTCTTCAAAGACACACAGAGAATGAGATATTAAAGGCTTTACAAAATAGGCAGGCAGTAATCTGCACATAAGCCAGGACACAAATAATGAGGTGAAGCCTAGCCTTCCTTGGCTTCCTCTTTAGAGGCAGAAAATTGTAATTTGACCAGAAAAGCGTCACCTTACTGAAGAAGGGAGATCATCTTGTGATCTTAAAAAACCTCAAGCTGCAACCGATGTCACACGTAGTGAATAAAAAATAGGCAAGAGGTAGCAGATTCAGGCTTTGCAGTGAATAACAATGCTTGCTTTTACTTAAAGAGACACTGGCACTTTGCCATTTCAGGGTCGAGTGACACTGCCTACTGATAATCCATCACCCATCTGTGCTACCTCAATGCCTCCCCACTCTGTTAGAGCCCTTGCTAGGTTGCTGTAAAGCCTTGTTTACATGGTCAGCCAGGGTTGCAGTGATAATAAGCAGCTGAGCCATAATTTTATCTCCACCTGACCATCCAGCCTCAAATTAACATGGGCAATGGCCATGTTATTTCACCATAGTGGTGTGCCTGGGCCCATTCCCCCTGCTTCCTGGCATCCCCTGGCTCTCCCCTGCAGTGCTGCTAGCTTCCCACCTCTCCTCCCCGTTGGCTGGTGCGAGGGATGTTTCTGGATGGATGAATGAACAGTTAGTAATCTGTACTGATCTCTCCCGTGTTCATTCTTAACTGAAGCATAGTAAATTATGTTTACTACATTTCAGTTTGTGAATGAACAGGAAGCTGCTCAGCAAAGAGCACTTCCCATTTGTTCACTGTCCAGAAAAGGGAATGGGGAGGCTCTGTCCTCAGTCCCTTTCTCTCTCTTTAGACACTTGATATTTCACCAAAGCCCTCCAACACTGCTACTAAAAAAAATGTACAAATAATAGATGGAGCAATATGGACTACCAGCATAAAGCACCATACCTTTCAGTATTTTTAGACATCGCTTGTCCCTTTGGTAATCAGTGTAACCAGTGACCTCATATTTGTGTGCCCAACAAAGTGAATTATGGGACATACAGTTCTCCTTCGGATAGTTGCCTTGCACTTATGTACCCTAAGACTACACATTCCAGGGATCCTTACTGCAACATGAAGATTGCCTGGAGTTGCTATAAAGGAAGCAAAAGCACGTGTGGAGCTCTCTTCCTCCTGGGCCTAACACAAGATGGACCACTCCGTGTAACAGGGAGAGAGGTCACAGTCTACCACAAGGAGTCTTACTTCCAACCCAATGCCTAAAGGGCCTAGCTTTGTCACCCGACATCCTGTCATCAACACTATCACCTGCCTGTTGGTGTGTGTGCGTGTGCCAAGCTTCATTTCGGAAGACTGAGACAGCAGATCTGCTGCACAAATGTCGCTACACGAGTTCCAGTCCTGAAGACATTGTAGTGGTCTGATCATTGGTGAGAGGGCAATTAGCTCAACCTTTATTTATCCATTGCCTTTATTACAGTGACACTGTGCACAGACATCTTTACCCCAAGAACACTTTATTGCATTGTGTGAACACTGTGCTCAGACACCTTTAAATCTCTCACACTAGAAACGTACTGCTTCATCAAAACCCAAACGGATCACAGTTAACGAGCTCCAACTAGCTAGTGAGGAACATCAGATGTGCAACGTAGAACTTTTTTTGCCGTTGCTTAGAGGGCCCTCCCCTATACTACTTCATGATAGACCTGTTTTTATCTCTTAGGCCGCGTACACACGGGCGGACTGTTCGCCCAACTTTGTCCGCTGAACAGTGTTTGGGCGGACAGTCCGCTCGTGTGTGGGCTTTCAGCGGACAGTTTCAGCGGACAGTTTGACGAACAAGGTTTTACGGAATTTCCGAAAAACTGTCCGCTGAAACCTTGTTTCAGCGAACAGTCCGCTCGTGTGTAGGCTTGTTCGTCAAACTAAGTTCCGCGCATGCTCAGAAAGGATTTACACGCCGAAAGTTATAATGCAGTGTATAGGACGTCGTATTTTTCGTCCCGTCGTACGTGCCGTTCACGTCATCGCGCACGGTTTCAGCAAACTGTTCGTCCGTCGTGTGTGGCCATGTCCGTCCATGCTAATTTTGAGCGGACTGTTTGCCGAAACTGTTTGACGGACAAAGTTGGGCGAACAGTCCGCGCGTGTGTACGCGGCCTTAGTATAGCATTGACTGGCCAGATCACATCTTTCTCTGTGTGGAAGCATAAGTAGTTAACTGAAGCCTCCATAAGGGAGTATATATATCTGTGTATATAATAGTGTTGTTTCATAATATTGTCTTGTGTTTTTGGGACGGGCTGGTTGGCTGAGTTGGTGCTGTTGTCTTGGCTCAGTAGATTATCACCTCCCTCTCTAAAATAGCTTTCTTTTTTTGGTTCAAGTAAAGTATTTCAGAACCTAATTATACTGAGTTGGGTGATCATTACCACACAGTGCTACAAGGATGTCCGAACCCAGAGTGTTAAGTGGGATGGAAGGTTTAACAGGTCATGGCCATGCAGGTGAGCAGGTAATGCTCAGCAGTACCCTAGGGGGCCGTGCTACATAAACAATATAAAATTGTAAAAAATCATTAAAAAAAAAAAAAATATATAAACTACTGACACTGTACACTGCCCTAAGAACAGGGGGGGAGGGGTGTGTTGCGCTTCCTAAATACCAACCAAACGATTACAATAAATATAAATCACATAGTATAAAAAAAAATAAACCTGTAGATAGTTCTTAAAGTGTTCAGTGAGCAGTGCTTAGAACTTAAAAGGTGTATTAGATTGAACAACTAATGTATAGTGTTCATATGTATTATTCCTGTGTCTTAAAATAAACAGAAACAGTGCTTAAGACCATAAAGTGCATGAATTAAAGTTTAGTAGACATCTGTGATATCAATGCAGCAAAGTAATAGAAAGGGTATATGTGATAATCTAAGTGATCAAAAACATATAAAAATCGGTGATCTAAAATGTGTAGAAAAAGCAAAGGGATGTCTCAATTACATTCCTTAATAAAAAAGTAAAATAGCAGCAAAAACGTGAATTTCAATAAAGTGTCCCATACACAGTTCAATCATGCAATTTTCCAATGTGATTTCACAACCGCAAAAAAAAGTGCAATGTGCCAAGGCAACTCTCCTCCAACGGTGTTCCGTGCCAGTGCTGGTGATATTAAACAATTACCTTGCAGCTGCAAGGTATGCAGCAGAACAGCAAATATTGCAGGGAAGACTCGGGGGGGTCAGCAGGGCTGTGGATGGGAGCTTCTAACGATGCCGTTCACCCTTGTAGTTGTGGCCAGTGTAGCAATGCTCAAAACAACAAGTAAAGGAGAGCCTCCATGGTGTAGTATTTCAGTCAAATATTTTATTAAAATAGCTAAAATTACTCACATAGAAGAACGAGTAAACGAGCACACAGCTTTACAGATCTGAACGATTTCCTTAGGTACAGACGTCACTTCCGGTCTCCTACACTGCCCTACTGACACTAATCTCTGCTCTACTGACATCGACCACTACTTTGCTGACATACACAAGTGTGTTTGTGCTGTGGGGTGCACATCCTAATGCAATAGGCTGCACATGCCAATGTAGTTCACGCTACAGTGCAGAAAAAATGATACCACAGTTCTTGTTTGGTGGACAGTACTGCCACCAAATGTGACCCTTTCAAGTGAATGGGGCTGCACTGCAACCAATCTGCAACTGCATGTAAACACACAAGTTTGCTGTACAGTGCTGCAGCCTTTCACTGGTTTTAACAAGCAGTCATCTCCAAGCCACCTATCAAATGCTTCTGAAAAGCAATTAACCAAGGGGCGCTTTCCAGAGGGTCAGTGAACACCACCATAAGGGCAAATATGCTATACTGGAGTGGATCTCCAAGTGACAGTGCTCAGACCTGATCAGCTAGGTGGCAGGCCTGAGTGGCCAATCAGTAAGCCCAAACACTGTCACATGGAGAGGCAGTCACATCGCCCACCTGTAAAACTCCAACACCGTCTAATACTGGAGTTTATTCTCTAGTATGACCTCCTGCAGAAAAAAAAGGAGATGAAGAAGTACAGATGGGTGGCTAAATCTTGCCTGGGTGGGTCGACTTTCAGGAGGAACTACCAACTCTGCTATATATGGGCAAATAACAGTGTAGCACTTACCCCCGAAGAAGGAGCTGCTGAATTTTTCTGTTTTTTCTGGGCTTACCGATTACCTCCACCAGCTCGTGCTCGTTGTCCTTGTCTAGGGGTTCCCAGGGTTAATAACCCAGTAATGGCAGAGACCAACACTTGAATTCCTTGTTAGGATTTTTATTTTGCATAAAATAGTTGAACAAACTCAGTCTCTAAGTTGGGAATAGGGGGCCTCAGGGTAAACTTTAGCTCAGGTGTTTGGAACTGCTGACTTCAACACAAGTCTCTCTCTGTACATAATCCAGGGAACAGCCACTCGCAACTGGATTCTTTAACTGTTGGATAAATCCTTGAGTTTGGGTTTAGCAGCCAACAGGTAATTCTAGCTTTGCAAAGTCTCTCACACAGGCTTGGTTGGAAAACTTAGTTGTAACCGGAAGGACAGAAGTAGGAACTTTTCTTACTGTACCAGAATCTTTCAGCCGGTCCGGCGATACCGTAAGAATTGTGGATTCAATCAATGTCCACGGCAGCTCAGCTTCCAGGCTCTTATCGAGCAGCCAGCCTTGTGTGTGGCTCTCTTACTGAAGAGTCCTCCCCTGGTCGCGTGTAGAGTTGCTGGGCCTCTCCAAACCCGAGACAGCACCGGAACACCTTAGAATCCTCGTTCCAGTTACTGCGCCTTGGACTAGCCAGTTCCAAGGCTCGAAAACGGATGGATCCGCACCCCAGGCCATGAGGGCCCCCGGGGGCTGGTCAGGAGGGCCAGGACCATGGAGTCAGCAACAACTTTTGGAACGGAACCAAGAACCACGTGACTTCAGCACCTTAAGTACCCTCTCCTGAAATACACAGCGAGACAAACTCCCACTGATTGGCTCCAAGAGAGAGATTGGTACCTAATGCGTCCAACCAGACTGCGTTCTAAGGCCTCTCACAGGTGCGAACCCCACCTAAGATCAGGCAGAGCCTTGATACAGCCAAGCCAAACTGATGCCAAAGTACAATCTAGCACAATTAACCCCAAAATGTAACTATAGTTTTGAGCAAAAACTAAATTTGCGAACAAAGCGCGTACTCATTAGGAGTACCGGCGCTACAACAGTGTCTTTTTACAGTAAACCTATCAGGATAGAAATATGAATGTAGCCAAGTCCCAGGCCTCTCCAGGCCTAATGGTGACCTCCAGAGTTAGGGACAGCTGACATCCTTCTATGTAGAGCGGGTTACAAGGCATAGTGGGTGCAATGTACAGACACTTGCAAAGAGATTTATTTTCTCCTAACAGAACTGTGGGAAAGAGGGTTTAGGGCCAGGACACCCTTTAGTAGTGGCAATGTTAATTAGCATACTCCGAGACTTCTACAGGTAGAAAGCCATGCAGGGAAAGACACCCAATGTAGACAAGCTGTCTCCTATGGCAACAATCTTGAACAGTTTCTAACAAAGGTTGTAATGAACTCTTTCACTTCTTCCACACTCTCCTTGTTTATATCTTCACTCAGCTGAGCTCCCAGTCTATCACTTAGACCTGCTGATCCACTGCCACTGGATCTCTACATTATCGGAATCTGGAAGCCCCCTTTAACAAGATCTGCAATCTTTAATGATATGGTAGTGAATTTGTACTATCTCCACCTGCACAAATATTTTCAATGTTTAAACAACCCCCATGACAGGGCCCCTTCTACCCCCAGGCTCCGTAACAGCTGCGTGGGCTGATATAGCTATTGGTATGCCACTGACTATAGATACCTTTAAACAGTAAGATGAGATTTCTTCAAAACATTATACATTTTTATATTCATAAATTATTTTTTAGCAACTTTTTCTTGCTGTTGATGATATTTATTGTTTGATATACAGATAGCCAGTTGAAGGAGCATCTGCAAATTTGAAAATGCAATAAATGATAAGAGCATATGTGAAAATGTGAAACTCCATCACAAATGTATTTCAGGAAAATTTTACAATAATACCTGAAAGCATCCACTGCCTGAAAATATACTCTAGTGTCCTTTGAATATGCCGTACAAAGAAATCTGTTAATGTTGATTTTCTAAGGCACCATTGGAAGATTTTAAAAGACAATTTTTATCTGGTGCATTCATGTTGCCTTCCTTTGAACAAATGATCATTTGATCAAAGTGTCATTTGTAAGCGGCAGAATTTTGTCCTTTGTTGCTGTGCTCCTTTAGTGGAATGGGATTAACCCTTTGATGGCAGTATGTTCCAAATGAGGCATTTGTCAACAAAGAATGGAATCATAGCCAAAACTTTTTATTTTTGTTTTGGATGGAATGGAAAAGGTCAAAGTTTAAAGCCCAAGTTCAGTATAGATAGACCCCTAAGGAGCACCCCACCCCCTTCTTTGAAGCACTCTGCTTCACTTTTTATTGTAACACTTTGTGTGCATACCCTTTTGGAGCTGTCTTCTCTAATGTATGTCTTCATATAATATTCAGGAGTGGGTGGTCCTTGGTGCAGAGAAGAACCCCACATGATGGAGTGGGCGCCGCCCTTGAATCATTCTCCTATGAGTCCAGGGTAGCTTGAGGATTCTTCTCCAGTGGTAGTGTCTTTGTCACCCTGAGCTCACAGGAAATGTGTAGCTTGAGGATTCTTCCCCAGTGGGAGTGTCCTTGACACCCGGAGCTCACAGGAAGTGGGTAGCTTGATGATTCTTCCCCAGTGGGTGTGTCCTTTTCACTTTGAGCTCACAAGAAGTGGGTAGCTTGAGGATTCTTCTCCAGTGTGAGTTCCCTTGACACCCTGAGCTCACAGGAAGTGGGTAGCTTGACAATTCTTCCCCAGTGGGAGTGTCCTTTTCACCTTGAGCTCACAGGAAATGGGTAGCTTGAGGATTCTTCTCCAGTGTGAGTTTCCTTGACACCCTGAGCTCACAGTAAGTGGGTAGCTTGAGTATTCTTCCCAGTGGGAGTGTCCTTGACACCCTGAGCTCACAGTAAGGGGGTAGCTTGAGTATTCTTCCCAGTGGCAGTGTCCTTGACACCCTGAGCTCACAGTAACTGGGTAGCTTGAGGCTTCTTCTCCAGTGTGAGTTTCCTTGACACCCTGAGCTCACAAGAAGTGGGTAGCTTGAGTATTCTTCCCAGTGGGAGTGTCCTTGACACCCTGAGTTCACAGGAAGTGGGTAGCTTGAAGATTCTTCACCGGTGGGAGTGTTTTTTTACCTTGAGCTCACAGGAAGTGGGTAGCTTGAGGATTCTTCTTCAGTGTGAGTTTTCTTGACACCCTGAGCTCACAGGAAGTGGGTAGCTTGAGTATTCTTCCCAGTGGGAGTGTCCTTGACACCCTGAGCTCACAGGAAGTGTGTAGCTTGAGGATTCTTCCCCAGTGGGAGTGTCCTTTTCACCTTGAGCTCACAGGAAATGGGTAGCTTGAGGATTCTTCTCCAGTGTGAGTTTCCTTGACACCCTGAGCTCACAGTAAGTGGGTAGCTTGAGTATTCTTCCCAGTGGGAGTGTCCTTGACACCCTGAGCTCACAGTAAGGGGGTAGCTTGAGTATTCTTCCCAGTGGGAGTGTCCTTGACACCCTGAGCTCACAGTAACTGGGTAGCTTGAGGCTTCTTCTCCAGTGTGAGTTTCCTTGACACCCTGAGCTCACAAGAAGTGGGTAGCTTGAGTATTCTTCCCAGTGGGAGTGTCCTTGACACCCTGAGTTCACAGGAAGTGGGTAGCTTGAAGATTCTTCACCGGTGGGAGTGTTTTTTTACCTTGAGCTCACAGGAAGTGGGTAGCTTGAGGATTCTTCTTCAGTGTGAGTTTTCTTGACACCCTGAGCTCACAGGAAGTGGGTAGCTTGAGTATTCTTCCCAGTGGGAGTGTCCTTGACACCCTGAGCTCACAGGAAGTGTGTAGCTTGAGGATTCTTCCACAGTGGGGATGTCCTTGTCACCCTGAGTTCAAAGGAAGTGAGTAGCTTGATGAATTTTACCTAGTCGGAGTGTCCTTCACACCCTGAGCTCACAGGAAGTGTGTAGCTTGAGGATTCTTCCCCAGTGGGAGTGTCCTTGTCACCCTGAGCTCACAGGAAGTGGGTAGCGTGATGATTCTTCCCCAGTGGGAGTGTCCTTGACACCCTGAGAGCACAGGAAGTGTGTAGCTTGAGCATTCTTCCCCTGTGGGAGTGTCCTCATCACCCTGAGCTCACAGGAAGTACATAGCTTAAGGATTCTTCTCCAGTGTGAGTTTCCTTGACACCCTGAGCTAATAGGAAGTGGGTAGCTTGAGGATTCTTCCCCAGTGGGAGTATCCTTGTCACCCCGAGCTCCCAGGAATTGGGTCAAATGATGTTGAGCATGTCTCCTGTGCCAGTTATACCATTGTTGTTTTAACAATATAGATGTGATGTCAAAGCCAAGCACCTCCATAACCTAACTTCACCTCCTAACCTTCTCAAGTTCTGTACTTTAAAAAGCTTATGTTTACTATATGAATAATCCAAAAGGTCATCCATTCTCACCAGCCCCCCTGCTAATGCCTTGTGATAAGCTTTGTGAAGATTCTTCAGTGAATTAATTAACAAATTCCTAGAGTATCGCAATTAGTGCGCATACCTGATTTTGACTTATCCTCTTGTAACCCTCTGCACAGCAGCACCAGGAGAGGCCTGGTCAATCAGTTATGCTGCAACACATATGAGCCAGCAAGAACATTCTGACAGTTTGAAAGAAAATAGTGAACAGAGTGAAGATCTTTCACTGTGTTCCTGCTGCTCCTTCACTAACCAGTCACAGGCTGGGGGCAGGGAACAGACCAAGCTAAATTGCTTAACTGCAACAAATGTCAGGTCACCAACCTGACTGTCTAATTGTGCTGTGTAAATCTCAAGATTGTGTAGGCAGAAATACAAATCCTTTTGAAGGTAAAATAGCTTGGTAACGCAAATTTCTAATCAGCCAATCATGGCAGCAACTTAATGCATTTAGGCATCTAGACATGGTGAAGACAACTTGCTGAAATTCAAACCGAGCATCAGAATGGAGAAGAAATGGATTTAAATAATGACCATCTCTAGGGTTTACAAAGAATAGTCAGAAAAAGAGAAAATACCCAGTGAGTGGCAGTTGTGTGGACAAAAATGCTTTGTTTAAGTCAGAGGAGAATGAGCAGACTGGTTCAAGAGGATAGAAAGGCAACAGTAACTCTAATGCCGCCTACACACGATCGGACTATCCGGCGGACTTGGTCCAGCGGACCAGAGTCCGCCGGACAATCCACCTGTGTGTGGGCTCTGGCAAACTTTTTCTTTCCAAAAGTCCGGCGGACTTAGAAAGAAGTTTTCACTCAAAATTGTCCGCCGGACTCGACAGTCCGGCGGACAATCTGCCCATCTGTGTGCTAGTCTGCCGGACTTTTGAAATGAATGGACTTGCCCACACACGGAGAAAAGTCCGTTCATTTTGAACGTGGCTCCAGGCAGACGGAACTAGCGAAGGAGGTCAATGTCGCTCCCTCCATTGGCGAGATTGACACCTCGCTGGCCCCGTCACCTAGTATTGATTTAAAGGGGAAACCCTACACTGAAAAAATGGCGTGGGGTCCATAGCAGTCCCTTATCCAAGCACGCAGCCTGGCCGGTCAGGAAAGGGGGTGGGGACGAGCGAGTGGCCCCCCCTTCTGAGCCGTACCGTGCCCTTAACATGGGGGGTGCTTTGGGGAAAGGGGGGCCCTGCGCCACCCCCCACCCCAAAACACCTTGTCCCCATGTTGATGAGGACAAAGGCCTCTTCCCGACAACCCTGCCCGTTGGTTGTCACGTCTGCGGGCGGGGAGCTTATCGGAATCTGGGAGCCCCCTTTAATAAGGGGGCCCCCAGATACCAGCCCCCCACCCTATGTGAATGAGTATGGGGTACGATGTACACCTACCCATTCACCTGGTGAAAAAAAGTGTAAATAAAAAAACAACACACGTTTTTAAAATAATTTATTAGACAACTCCGGTGGTCTTCTCTTCTTCCGTCTTGGGGGGTCTTCTCGCCAGACTCCTCCGCTATCTTCTGCTCTTTTACTAGCTCTTTTACTAGCGAAGGAGCCCCGCTTTCTTCTTTGTCGCCGCCGCCACCGTCCGGGGGTCTTGTTCCAACTTCAGGGTCTTGTCCCGCTCTTCTGGGGTCTTGCCCCACTCTTCGGTTCTTCTGCTGGGCCTTCGCTATCTTCTTATAGCTCTTATACTAGCGTTGGCCCGGTCTTCTGTCGCTGCCGCGTTCTTCTCTTCTTCTTCTTCCTTGCGATGTTGACACAACTCTCTCTCTGGCCGCAATGGCAGGGATGCGTTGTGCGGCGACTTATATAGGGACAATGGGCGGGGTCACCAGGTGATGTCGCATGGTGACACTGGCCCTTATGATGTCACAGTCCTAGCATCCTCCGGGGCTGTGAAGAACCGAAGAGCGGGACAAGACCCCAGAAGAGCGGGGCAAGACGAAGAAGAAATCCGGGCTCCTCCGCTAGTAAAAGGGCTAGTAAAAGAGCAGAAGATAGCGGAGGAGTCCGGCGAGAAGACCCCCCCCCCCCCCCCAAGACAGAAGAAGAGAAGGCCACCGGAGCTGTCTAATAAATTATTTTAAAAACTTTTGTTGTTTTTTTATTTACACTTTTTTCACCAGGTGAATGGTAGGTGTACCTAATATAGTGGCCAGTGAGTGTATGTATTTCAACAGTGTATTTAGCTCTATTTATTTGCCTGGAGTTTAGCTTAAAGTGGAGGTTCGCACAAAAAGTGAACCTCTGCTTTTCGGAACCCTCTCCCCCTCCGGTGTCACATTTGGCCCCTTTTAGGGGGGATGTGGGTGCAGATACCTGTATAACACAGGTATCCGCACCCACTTCCGGTAATAGACTCCCACAGGAGTCACGCCCCGTCGTGTCACCACCCGCTGTGCTCTGGGAAAAACACAGGACCAATGATGGTGCAGAGAGTGACTCGCGCATACGCAGTAGGGAACCGGGAAGTGAGGCCACAACGCTTCACTTCCTGATTCCCTCACCGAGGATTGTGGCGGGGGGAGCCGATAGACGAGCGATTGCTGGGCTTTGGCTGCCAACATCGTGGGTGCCCTGGACAGGTAAGTGTCTATTTATTAAAAGTCAGCAGCTGCAGTATTTGTAGCTGCTGTCTTTTATTTATTTTATTTTTTAGGAGGACCTCTGCTTTAAAGGAGATAACATTCAAATATGCTTGTGAGGTGATCCTTCACCCCTGATGTACTTTAAATTTCCTTTTTTCCCACCAGTAATTAGGAGTTAGAAGTTTTTTTTCTCAGTGCACAGAACCCTGCCAGCTTTCCCTAATGCTAAGTGCCTATGCTTCTTTAAGTCAGGCTTCATTACTTACAACTCTGCTGGCACAGGGACACCCTTGCCCGAACACCAGATACCAGGCACAAAGAAAGGTCTATCTTCACAGACCCGCTCTTTAGACACAGGAACCAACCCTCCCAGGTCACAGTCGGCCCTCATGTAGGTTCCACAAGCTGCACCAACCAGGCCAGAGGCTAACCTCTCAAGTCTTTATCTGACCCATTCTTCAGGAGATGTGCTAAACAGACACCAGAAGGGCGGGCATGACGCTCTGATCTTTTCTTCAGCCCTCTTCAAAGACTAGTTAAACTCAGTTGCATTATTCTTCAACCTAAATAAGGATGTACAGTACATCCATTCTCCAACATATGCTTAATCAACAAAAATGGGTACCCCACAGCCTTGTTCTAACTCAATGTGGCCCTCACTAAGTAGGAAAGCTGACTCTTTTCTCTGTCCCTCTTTCCCTCTCATTTGTCCCTTATTTTGGTCTGATCTATATAGTTGTATATAAAATACACTTTTTATCTTTCAAAAGGTGTTTCCCAGTGCTAAACCTTTCATCTAAATTCTAAATTGCTGCATTTGGAAATTTTAAAAGCCAATATAAAGGAATAGTAGTGGTAAAGAAAGTCCCTTGTGGATTTAAGTAACCTTTTTTGGGGGGTTAAATCTCCTTTAACGGGGCGTATGCCTACATACATTTGCTAGTAGGTGTCCCTCATTCCCATCTCAAAATGTTGGGAGGTATGCATTCCCCAGTTGGAAGTAAGTTGGAACTGCGGGGGGCCCTAGTGCAAGGGTCAATTTGTTCTAATTCCTTGAGTTGGGCTTTACTAACACACCTAAACAACATGTAACAGCACTTCAATCAGTAATCACATTATCGTCATGCATCCACTGATGGTACCTAAAATCTGATTGGTTGCTGCAGCTGCAACAAGATCATTGTTCTGTGTACTGCTTCATGAAATAACCTGTTTTTTTTTCTTTGGAAACCCACAACTTATTCTGCTCCTACCAGCTGCTGTACGCCAGAAGGGATTTCTGCAGTGTGTGTGACCTATTCTGACTGCTGATAAAGCAAAAGGTAGAGTCCCTGATCTGTGCAGCTTGCAGCACAGCTCCCTCCACTCCCCTCCTCCTCTTCCCCTCGCTTTGTACGAGTTCTGCGCAGCCAGCCTCTCTCATCCATTCCAATGACACCTCCGGTTTCTTCTGTCTCCATCAACTTGGAATTAGTTAACTTTCAATGCTGCCTTTCTAATGGGACTTTAATCAGCACCCATAGCGCTTCTCAATCCTTGAACATTTCCAAGGCCTGCAATTAGACACAAACAACACATTGTTCTTCATCTCAGTGCTGAGACTCTGTGCAAAGTAAAGGGCAGAAAGGTGACAACTCGAGCGGTAAAAATATAAGCTGGCCATGCAAGCAAAAATCTCGCCAACAAAGAGGCGATGGGAAGTCTGCCAGTACAAGTTATAATTATAGACCTGTCAGGACAAGAGTGAACGTTCTTCCAGGTTTGTGGAATGCTTCCATGAGATACATAAACAATGAACGGGTAGTCAAATTTCCTTTGGGAAAGATAAAAAGACTACATTTTAGCACATATTTTTGGTGTGTAGAATGTGCCCTGTTTGGGGTGTGAAGGACCACTAAATCCTAAAATAAGGGTTTTTTTTTTTTTGTTTTTTTTTTTTACAAATAGGTATAAGGTATACATAGATTTTGTTTACAAATAGGTATAAGATATACATAGATTCTGTTTACAAATAGGGATATACTGTCAGGGCTACCACTAGGCAAACTAGGCAGCTGCCTAGGGCACCCTGCTGCCTAGGGCACTTGGCCACTGGTGTCCCTACTCTCTTCTCTCTGCAGCAAGCAACTAAGTCTTAACATCAGCAGGCAGCTGATTTGCCCATAGTGTCAGAGATGCAGCGACGGGAGAGGACTGTGTCTGTGTCCCGACTCCCAAATGAATGGAAGCAAGCAAATATTCATTGAAGGGCACTGGTAGGCTGCATTTGATGGGTTCTGGTGAGGCTACATTTGATGGGCGCCGGTGAGGCTACATTTGATGGGCGCTGGTGAGGCTACATTTGATGGGCGCTGGTTCATTGAAGGGCACTGGTAGGCTGCATCTGATGGGCACTGGTGAGGCTACATTTGATGGATGCTGGTAGGCTGCATTGATGGGCGCTGGTGAGACTGCATTTAATGGGCGCTTGTGAGGCTGAATTTGATGGGCGCTCGTGAGGCTGCATTTAATGGGCGCTCGTGAGGCTGCATTTGATGGGCGCTCATGAGGCTGCATTTGATGGGCGCTTATGAGGCTGCATTGATGGGCACACTGGTGAGGGTGCATTGATGGGCACACTGGTGAGGCTGCATTTGATGGGCGCTGGTGAGATGCATTTGATGGGTGTTTCATTAAAGAGGTGGGGTATACATGGGCAGGGAAAAGGGGGTGACGTCAGGGGTGGAGCCAAGGGGGGGCAGCAAAATGAGGTTTCCCCTAGGGTGTCAAAAATCCGTACACCAGCCCTGTATACTGTACATCAAATCTAGTTACAAATAGGCAACTCTCTAGGCTAACACACACTCATTCTGATTGAATCTTTTACACCCAGGTTTCTTGTCCAGTCTTGAGACACATCTTCAATTGGAGCACAACAAATTGTTTCCTTAGTGTCGGTTCACACTGAGGCAGCGCGACTTGCAGCGTGACTGCCTCAGGCGACCTGGACATGACCACTGAGGCGACTTGCAAAACGACTTCTCTATAGAAGTCAATGCAAGTCGCCTCAAGTCGCCCCCAAAGTCATACAGGAACCTTTTTCGAAGTTGGAGCAACTTGTGTCACTCCGATTAGAACGGTTCCATTGTACAGAACGCCTGACAAGTTGTCCCAGTGTGAAGCAACCCTTAAAGTGATTGCTTTGTTTCAAACATGTTATACTTACCTGCTCTGTGCAGTGGTTTTGCACAGAACATCCCAAATCCTCCTCTTTTCAGGTACCTTGCTGGTGCTCCTATCCCCTCCCTCCTTGCCGAGTGCCCCCACAGCAAGCATCCATTTAGAGTATCCACTGAGCATCCACTGAGCTGTGTTTTGGCTCGGCCCCCTCTCTGTCCTTCTTGGCTCACTGACTTTGATTAACAGCAGCTGGAGCCAATTGCACTCACTGCTGTCTCAGCCAATAAGGAGAGAGAGTTCCTGGACAGATGGGGATCTCATGCAACATCGCTGGATCAAGATGGGATTTAGGTAAGTATTAGGGGTGCTGCTGCACACAGAAGGTTTTGTATCTTAACGCATAGAATGCATTAAGGTGAAAAACCTTCTGCCTTTAGTACAACTTTAATACATCAGGGAAGAAATCTTGCATTAGAGGTCACAAAAGTTCCTTCCTGTCCCAGCCTGAGAGTTGAGTGTTTGAGCAGATGATTATTCGTGATGACCATATGATCCTACATCAGCGAGCATGCTGCAATACAGAACAGGCAATGGCCAGTAAATACCCCCAAGAGTCCTACTGGTCAATGTGCTGACAATGTTAAGGATTCCTCAGATCCTTTTGCTGATGGCTGGCTAAATATTCTTCATCTGCCTTGCCATTTGCAATCCAGGAAGGTATTTTTGTTCCATATCAAAGCTGCATAGATATACATTTTTATAAATTCTAAGATGCTGCCAAAAGTGGCGGCTGGTGCTTAATATTTTGGGGGGGGGGGCAAACAACCCTGCCCCCCCCTGCTGAAGACAGACGGCGGTGATCAGTCCCCTTGCAGGAGACAAACGTCAGCAATCAGCCACTCCCACTGGCAGTAGTGATCAGTGGCCTTACCTTAGGATGCCGATGCTGCTCCTTGTTCCAGGGAAAAGCCAGAGCAATTACTTCTCCTCCCGGCCAAATAGGAAGTGAGTGCTCTTAAGACCCGATTGGCCAGCAAGTCCTAATGCCACGTACACACTATCCAAATTTTGGGCAGAAAAAGCTCTGATGGTTTTCCCAACGGAATTCCGACGGGATTCGCTCAAGCTGTCTTGCATTCACACGGTCACACCAAATTGCAACCGCCAAGAACGCGGTGACGAACAACATGTACAACGGGACTAGAAAAAGAAAGTTCAATATCCAGTAGCCAATAGCATCCATCTCTCAGTTGAATCTGAGAATGCGTGAGTATTTGCCTCGGAATTGCATACACAGGATCAGAATTTCAGTTTTTCGGAAAAATTGAGAACATGCTCTCAAATTTTTGCTGGCAGGAATTCGGACAGCTAAATTCCAATGGAGAATATACACGGTCGCATTTTCTGATGAAAAGCTCTCATCGGTCCTTTGTTGGCCGAAATTCCAATCGTGTGTATACGGCATAAGACTCCCTGGCCAATAAGTTATCAGGACCCACTTCCTGACTGGCTGGAAGGAGAATCATTAATAGCAAATATAAATTTAATCCCAGATAGCAAGGATAACTTGCCACAAATTTGTGGCAGTGATGAATTGTAAGTCTGTTAACGTGATGCACATTTTCACTGGCAAGTTGTACACTTGCAGAGCACTTGAAGCACAAGTTCTAGTTGACACTTTTCTGATTGTAGCAAATTTGCATTGCAAGTCCCTGGCAAGAGCAAAGTTGCAGTGGTGAGTCTACAACAAGAGCTCTGCAAGTCTACAGCATGAAAATTCAGCCACAGTGACCCCTGTGGTGGGATGACTATTGCACAATATAACTGAACCAGAACTTGCAGCAGACTTGCAGAATGTTTGCAAAGAAAGTTGATCTGGAGTCGTGCAATGCAGACTTGCTGCAATTGTGCAACAAACCTGTGAAGGCTGGCAAGCCTAGTAATAACCTAGTAAGTCAATTTCAAACGTGCAGCACAATTGTTTGCTATCTGGGATATTGTCACACAACTGGGTGGGCTCATGGCGCAGTGCTCTGAGGAGACATGACGTTTGCTCCTAGTAACTAGTAACAGCAATATGTCTCCTCTCCTATGCAGTCCTATCCCCATACAGTTAGAACACACTGAGGGAACACACATTTAAGGTTCCGTGTACACTGAAGCACATAAACATTTTTGAGAGTTTGGGCATTTTTTTTAACAGCCCATAAACTCCCCTCTATGTTATCCTATGTGTCTATGCACACATGGATGTTTTTTGGACGTTTATCAGCAGTGGAGTTTATGGGCTGTTGTCTGAACACCCTAAAATCGCGCTCAGGAGCTGTTTTTCTGACCAAAAAAAAACGCTTAAAAATGTTAAACGTGCATATGCACTGATGAACACTGATAAAATGCGGAAAGACGCTAATAAGCGCTTTTGCAAAAACATTAAAAAACATTGAAAGACTCACTGCAAAGCTACTTGACATTATTTTAACGTCCAGTGTGCATGAAGCCTAACCCCTTGATCGCCCCCTAGTGTTAACCCCCTCCCTACCAGTGACATTTACACAGTAATCAGTGCATTTGTATAGCACTGATTGCTGTATAAATGTCAATGGTCCCAAAAATGTGTCAAATTGTTCGATCTGTCCGTCGCAATGTTGCAATACTGTTAAAAATCGCAGATCACTGCCATTACTAGTAAAAAAAAAAAAAAATGCCATAAAAATACCATGAATCTTTCCCATATTTTGTAGATTCTTTAACTTTTGTGCAAACCAGTCAATATATGCTTAATGTGTTTTTTTTTTTTTTTACCAATAATATGTTGAAGAATACATATTGGCTTAAAATGATGAAGAATTTTTTTTTTAAAAAAACATTAATGGGGATATTTATTATAGCAAAAAGTAAAAAATATATATTTTTTTCAAAAGTGTTGCGTTTTTTTGTTTATAGCGCAAAAAATAAAAACCACAGAGATAATCAAATAGCACCAAATGAAAGCTCTATTTGTGGGGAAAAAAGGACGCAAATTTAGTTTGGGTACAGCATTGCATGACTGCGCAATTACCAGTTAAAACGACGCAGTGCCAAATTGTAAAAAGTGCTCTGGTCAGGAAGGGGGTAAAACCTTCCAGAGCTGAAGTTGTTAAAGTTCATGTGTGTAAAGGCAGGTGTCCCAATACTTTTGGTAATATAGTGTATAATGCATATAATATCCACATGGACATATATAATGTCCATGTGCATGAAGCATTATGCCCCTTACACGCGATCAGACTTTCCGACAACAAAACCTGGGATTTTTGCTCCAACTTGTCTTGCATACACACGGTCACGCAAATGTTGGCCAACAATTGCGAACGTGGTGACGTACAAGACGCACGATGAGCCGATTAAAAGTAAGTTCAATAGTCATGTGATATCTCCATTACAAACGTTAGTTTTACAAGACCGAGCGCTTTCGGCTCATACTTGATTCCTAGCATGCGTGAACTTTTGTGCGACAGACTTGTGTACACACAATCGGAAAGTTCGGCAACAAAGTTTTGGTGGCGGAAAATTTGAGAATCTGCTAGCCAACATTTGTTGATGGTGTTTTATTTGATGGAGCATTTTACATAAAATGTGCATACATACATGTAAACACACACACACACACACACACACACACACACACATATATATATATATAATGTATGTGTGTATATATATATATATATATATATATATATATATATATATATATATATATAAATGCACATATGCATACACAAATAATCCAGTGGCAGCTGGTGCTCAAAACTTTTAGGGGAGCGCAAGCAAACTAAAAAATTGAGAAAAAAACCCATCAATTACAGCCACTGTGCCCATTAATTGCAGCCACTGTACCATCAAACACCACTAGGGATGAGCCGAACACCCCCCGGTTCTGTTCGCACCAGAACTTTCGAACGGACCGAAAATTTGTGCAAACTTTAGAAACCCATTGAAGTCTATGGGACTCGAACGTTCAAAATAAAAGTGCTAATTTTAATGGCTAATATGCAAGATATTGTCCTAAAAAGGGTTTGGGCACCCGGCTCCTGGCCCAGGGGACATGGGTCAATGCCGATTTTTTTTTTTTTAAAGTGAAATATTCCTTTAAATATCGTGCCTGGGGGGCGTCTATAGTATGCCTGTGAAGTGGCATGTGTTTCCCGTGTTTTAAACAGTCCCTGCACAAAATTACATTTAACAGGAAAAAAGTCATTTAAAACTGATTGCGATTTTAATGTCATGTCTGGTTCCAGCAATACGGATGAAAATCATTGAGAAAAAAATGGCATGGGTAGCCCCCCTGCCCATTACCAGCCCCTTTGGGTCTTGTACAGATATTAAGGGGAACCCCGTACCCAAATTAAAAAAAGAAAAGGTGTGGGGCCCCCAGGCCCTATATACTCAGAACAGCAGTATACAGGCGGTGAAAACAAGACAGGGACTGTGTAGGTTTGTTGTGTTAAGTAGAATCTGTTTGTAATTTTCAACTGGTACATTTTTAAAGTGTAGCTCCAGTCAAAAAATCTATTTTTAAGCTTTTTGGAAAACATAGGGAAAGTTTATCACCCCTGTATAATTCTTTTGGCCATCCGTCTTTTTTCATTTCACTTCCTGTTGTCTCCTTCCGTTTGCAAGTAGGAGACGTTTGTAAGTTGTATGTTTGAAAGTAGAGGCCTGCCCTATATGCTCTGCAGAAATGGGGGCCTAAGGTGTTGGTGTTGCCACAACACTGTAAGCCCTCAAAGTGACTCTTGGTGGGTGCTGGAGCGCCCTGCTGTGAACGATTATATCAAGAATTGTAATTACATGCCATTGTTGAACAGTGGTAGAAAAATTGGGCCTTTGGTGGTTGTGGTGGTGGTGGTGCTGGTGCCACAACACTATAAGTCCTCACAGTTACTCTGTGGCGCAGGAACAGGCCCTGCTGTGAAATATTATATCAAGAATTGTTAAACAGGGGCTGAAAAATTGGGCCTTAGGCACTGCTTGCTGGTGCCATGACACTGCAACCTTTCCCAGATACTCTATTTGGAGTGCAGGAATGAGCCCTGCTGCAAAGCATTGCATCAAAAACTGTAATTACATGCCCCTGTTAAACAGGGGCTGAAAAATTGGGCCTTAGGCACTGGTGCTGGTGACTCAACACTGCAACCTCTCCCAGATAGTGGCGTCACCCAGAACCAAAAGGGTTCTTCCAAGCTATCAGTAGGATCATTGAGGAGGAAGAGGTTGCTGGAACCGACCATACCTTGGGGCTGCAGCTAAAAAATTGTCTGAACGCATCGGTCAGACGGCCAACTTCTCAACCGCTCCTTCTGTGGCTGACCGAAGCCTCAGCAACAAGTTGTCCAGGACAAGGAGTTTGTAACCTCCCAGTCTCTGGGAACGCGTTGCACAGACCTTTCTGCAAGACCTCCCGAAGATGTCTCATCCTCTGCTCCCACTGCGATTGGCCAAGCATGCGGAGTCACAGTGCATGCTTGGCCAATCATGAGCCAGCAATGCATTGTGGGCAGTGAGCATCACATGAATTTGGCACGAACAGCCCATAACGTTCGGAATTCGCCGAACGGGCCAACATGCGTTCGACGCGAACACCAAGCTCATCCCTAAACGCCACCACTGTGCCATCAAATGTCACCACTGTGCCCATCAAATGCCACCAGTGTACCCATCAAACGCTGCCACTGTGCCATCAAATGCTGCCACTGTGCCCATCAAATGCTGCCACGGTGCCCATCAATCTCTGCCACTGTGCCATCAAATCTTGCCACTGTGCCATCAAATGCCACCACTGTGCACATCAAATGCTGCCACTGTGCCCATTAAATGCTGCCACTGTGCCCATTAAAAGATGCCAGTGTGAATCCCCACCAGCCGCTCGCCATCTGCCCGGCACTTACTCTGTCTTGGTGGGGCAGCAGGTGACGAACATGAGCGGGGTCCTCCATGTGTCTCCCACCATCCTCATCTCCCGTCCTCTCCTCCTGATAGGCGTCCAATAGCTGCGCCTATCGTTTCAACCAATCAGGTGACGGGTAATAGACCCGCACACCTGATTAGTAGAGAGGTGGTTCAGTGTTAGGAAAGTAAATATTAATTCACTTTTCTAACACACCTGGGTGGATTGTGAGCGTCAAGCATGGCGCTCGCAGTTCACCTATTTTGAAGCCTATTAGAGCCTATGGCTCTAATCAGGTGCTTCAAAAACACCCCCCGCCGCTGTAATTCAGGTGCCCCAAAAGGGACCGGACACCTAAATATGGGGGTGGCAGCGGTGGCCATCGATAGATTCATGCTATGCTTTACATTAATCTATCCATTGGTCATAGAGGGGGTGTCTGGAGAGAGAGGGGGAAGCACCTGTGTGCCCTTTTGGATGCACCGCCACTGATAAACACATGCATATTCACATACATACATATGCATACATGCACACTCACATACATGCACACACACATGCATACATACACATACATATATGAACACACACACATGCATGCACACACACACACACACATGCAGGAACACACACACACACATGCACACCCACATGCATGCACACACACACAAGCACACCCACACACACACATGCATGCACACCCACACACACATGCATGCACACACACACACACACACACACACACATGCACACCCACATGCATGCACACACACACGCATGCACACCCACACACACACACATGCATGCACACACACATGCATGCACACACACATGCACACACACATGCATGCACACACATATAAACACAAATACAGGAGTAGATAGTCTTATAAAAAAAGGCAATGCTTTACCTTGGCTCTTCCTGCCAGGTATTGCATTGTAGGAGGAGACAAAGAGCAGAGCACTGTGCTTTCACTTGATCGGGGAGCTCCTCTCAGCCTCCCCCCATCGAAGAGTACAGGGGGCCCTCAAACAATGCCAGTGCTCGGCTGGCTGACATTCAAAGGCAATGCAACCTGCCTACTAACGGCCTCATTTGTGACATACCCACCAGGTAGAACTCAACGTTGGCAGTGCTGCAGCGGCTGCACACACAGCAGATGGCCATCAATGAGTACCTGTGCAAGTATGGCACCAGGATAGGGTCAGGGGAGCTTGGCTTCTTTTCGCTATGCCAGTAGCTACTGATCAAGGATGCATGCACTGTCCTGTCACCATTTTAGGAGGCCACAAGGATGGTGAGCAGCAAAAAATGCATGCATCAGTGACACTGTCCCTCTAGTCTTCCTGTTGGAGCACACGCTTTGTGGAATCAAGGACTGGACACTCGAGGCAGAACAGTGGGAGGAAGAGGAGGACTTACCTCTCCAGGCCTCCTTTATCCAGATAGCATTCCTGCAGGCTCGCCAAACACACAGGAAGAAGAGGAGAAGGATTGTGTCAGCATGGATGTAGAGAATAACACTCAGCAGCAGTTTCAAGGGATGGTTTTCAGTCTCCAGAAACCCAAGGAGTTGTACGTGGCTGGGAGGAGGTAGTTACAGATCATGTGATCCTTATTGAACCCCAGAACTCAGAATTTAAAGCCTCTGCAAACTTACGCTGCATGGCCTCCCTGATTCTGCAAAGCGTTGCGAAAGGACCCTGGGATTCGTGGTATCAAGGAGAGGGATCATTACTGGCTGGCAAAACATTTTGATCCATGTTACAAGGGTAAGGTTGCAGAACTCACCCTGCCTTCACATCTTCAGAAGGCCTTGAAAATGGTTTGTGCAATGCATTTCCAGACCCTGGGAGGTTACAATTTTCTGGTGCTGGACAACATGTTGCTGAGGCTTTGCTCAGTCAGAGCAAGAGTGGTGTAGAAGGTGGCCAACTGGACAATGCCTTTAAACTATTTTTCAGTCCTCAGCACCAAGGTCTGATCAGTTCAAGCAACCAATTCCAGCATCTGCATTACATGGTGCAGGAATATCTAGGGGCAAGAGGAGACTTGGAGACCTTTCCAACAGAGCATCCACTGGGTTACTGGGTCTTGAGGATGGACCACTGGCCAGAACTTGCTCAATATGCAATTGAACGACTGGCCTGTCCTGCAACCAGCGTGCTTTCTGAATGCACATTCAGTGCTGCTGGAGGGTTTGTAGCTGATCAAAGAGTGCATCTGTCCACAGACTCCGTTAATAGGCTCACATTCATAAAAATGAATCAGTCTTGGATCAGCAGCTATCAAGCACTTGATGCTGATGTAACTGATTGGATTTGCTATGGATGTGGGATCCCTTGAAGACTGCCTATGCTGACTATCCTATTCCTACTCAATCTTGATGATGCTAGCTTCCAACAATATTTTTGGTTTAGGGCACCACCACCCAAGGCCCAATTTTAATAGGGACATGTAATTACAATTTTTGATCTAATATTTCACAGCAGGGCCTGTTCCTGCGTCCAACAAGAGTATCTGTGAGGGGTTACAGTGTTGTGGCACCACCACCATCACTCAAGGCCCAATTTTTCTGCCACTGTTTAACAGGGGCATGTAATTACATTTTTTGATATAATATTTTAATACAGGGCCCTTTCCTGCGCCAAAAACAATAGTATCTGTGAGGGGTTAGAGTGTTGTGGCATCACCACCCAAGGCCCAATTTTTCTGCCCCTGTTTAACAGGGGCATGTAATTACAATTTTTGATATAATATTTCACAGCAGGGCCCATTCCTGCGCCCAAAAAAACTGTGAGGGCTTACAGTGTTCTGATACCACCACCACCAAGGACCAATTATTCTGCCCCAGGGGCATGTAATTACAATTTTGATATAGTATTTCACAGTTGGGCCCATTCCTGTGCTCACCAAGAGTAACTGTGAGGGGTTACAGTGCTCTGGTACCACCAACACCTAAGGCCCAATTTTATGCAGAGTATATAAGGCAGGCCATATAGTATATATACTGCTGTTCAGAGTATATAGTGCCTGGGGGACCCCCCCCCCCACCCACACCATTTAAAAAAAAAATTGGGTGTTTCCCTTAACATCCATACCAGACCCAAAGGCCCTGGTAATGGACGGCGGGGGGGGAATTTTTTTTCAATGATTTTCATCTATATTGCCGAGACCCAATAATACATTACAGCAAGTAGTTTTAAATTACATTTTTTCCTTTAGAAATGTCATTTTGCTGTGGTATTGTTCTAAACACTGTAAAAATGTGCTACTTTACAGGCATACTAAGGTACTAAGAACAACCCCTAGGCACGATATTTAAAGGACTTTTACATTTTTTTAATTTTTATTGTTTCACTTTAAGCATTATTAAAATCACTGTTCCCTAAAAAAAGGACGTTTTTAAAACTTTTTTCGCATTGATATATGTCCCCTGGGGCCGACCCCGGGTCCCCAAACACTTTTTATGGCAATAACTTGCATAAAAGTCTTTAAAATTAGCACTTTTGATTTTTTTTCACGTGTCCCATAGACTTTAACAGTGTTTGCACAAACGTTTTGCCTGTTCACATGTTCTACTGCGAACCGACCTGGGGGGTGTTCAGCTCATCCCTACTGCTGACCACAATTTGGTAGCTTCATGCAGTTTGGCATGTCATACTGGTCAACTATTTGGATCCCTGAGCTGAAGGAAACTTTGTGTTACCTAGAAGCAAGGAGCGATGCTGAATCGTAGTAAGCTTTGACTATCAAATAGATATTGCCTTAAAAAAGTGCAGTACAGTCAGATTTCTGATTGGCTACTATCAGTTAAAGCACAATTCTTTATTTAAACAAATGCTCCAAATGTGTATGTATCACAATGAGGCAGGGGAACCTTTGAAAAATAAAAATGAAGTCTATCAACCCCCCCCCCCCCCACCTCCACTTCAGCGTGAGAGGGATGCCCCACATACTTATAGCGATGGGGCAAATTAAAGTTGCATTCATCAATAACACCTGGTGATGTCGCCTGGCGGTGTTGTAGACCAGTTTCACTGGGTCTACCCCTGCCTGATAAGTTGTTGCCCCATTATCTACCTGCAAATTAGTACCAGAACTGTTATCTGTCATATTGGTGGTTATCAACCATTTATTTATTATTTATACTGCATAGCAAGTGCTCACAGAATAGTTTACTTCCAAGGCCATCAGACCAGTCTTTAGGTATTGCGGCTGATATTTATGTTGAGGCCTTTCCAATCTTTTTCAGGCTACAGCAAAATTACACAGAAATATGTTGCAGGAACTGGAGGTATTTAATACAAATTAACAGCTCCCTCTACTGAGTAACTTTCCAATTGATTTCTGAAGGAATGGATTCCTTCAAAGGTAGAAGAATGCTGGAATCTTCATACCAGCACTATTCCAGATTTGAAATAGATGGAGTTCTTTCCACCCTTGAGAAAAATCCATAAAAAAACACAGAATCATTACAGTATCATAAAGAATTGCTGGGTGCCCTTGGGAGGACACTGTGTACCGACGATAAACACTGGAAAAATAATTGCATTTCCATGGAGTCACCTTCACAGACAGCCCTGGAAGGCCGCTGTCTTCTTCCTAGCAGAGAAATTATCTGGGTGGTTAGACATGGCTTTTAAAGGGTCTGAAGGGAATAGATTATAACTAATGAAACGTGTTCTTTCCAGGGCCACTGTCCTGATTGTAGCGTGTGCATTGCCTAAGCCTATATTCTGGTTGGGAAATTGTTCAGCCTTTCAGCAGATGGATCTTTTTTGATACAGCTTATGCTCATCTTCACTGTAGTTTGTACGGTGAATTAAAGGTCAACTCTGCCGAAAACTGATCTTTCAAATGTGTGCAGCTGCTGACAAGATGAAGCAGATAATGATTCTCTGTCACTTAGGGATTCCAAAGACGAGATATTTGTAGTTCCTTCCTACAGTTGTGGCCATTTGCAAAGCCAAATGACAGTGTCCATTTCCCTTGATGAATGTATCTCCAAAACGTAATATGCCAGTAATTAGAGAATACAGCTGCAAAGAGTGACAACGTTGTAACAGCTTTGAAGGTAGGAGGATACAAGGGGAAGGATCTCCCTTGTGCGCCAATCATATCACTGAAATCTCTAAGCCTTTGTACACACGGGCGGACATTCCGACGGAAAATGTCTGATCGGACCGTGTTATCGGCTAATCCGACTGTGTGTGGGCTCCATCGGACTGTTTCCATCGGAATATCCGACCAACAAAGTTTTAGAGCTGGGCTGTAAAATTTTCCATCAACATGATCCAATCAGACTTTGTCCGATCGTTTGTAGAGAATTCCGATCGGACAAAGTGCCACGCATGCTCAGATCAAATTCCTAGACCAAAGCTATTGGCTACTAGCCTGAACGTAGTCCCGTCGTAACGAAATAATGTCATCACGTTCTGAATGATCGGATTTTCCGACAACTTTGTCCGACCGTGTGTATGCAACACCAGTTTCGGACAAAATCCGTCTGACAAAATCCGATCGATTTGGTTGTCGGAATGTTCGACCATGTGTACAAGGGCTAAGGAGTACAAGAAGCTACAGGTGATTTAACATACTGATGTCCACTGGTGTTAGTTGGAACTAGCCTTTGAAAGTCATTGTGCCCTCTAAGCGTTTCACACAGCATATTAAGGCACTATTATTACAGCAAAAACTTTTGCCATTTTAGGCTTTTAAAAGTCCACTAAGTAACATTTGTTAGCCAAAAAAGCTTCTCCTTTGACCCCCCCCCCCCCCCCCTCCCTATATAGTACGTAAGGACAAATCTCCTGCTGCAGCTATTGTATTTTGACCAGTGGCTGCATCTGATTGAAACTATTCGGCACATTTGATCTTTCAATGAAACAATGACGGGAAGGAGGGTGGCGACTGGCCCACCCATTCTTCAAATTTCACGGGTTCATCAGGAACCGGACACAATTTGTACAGTGCATGGTCAGCATAAGAGATCATCTTCCTTGACTTTCTTTAAGCCCCTACAGCTAAACATCCACCCCCTGTAGTGGTCTCATTGAAACAAGGGACAAATGTGTGTAGGTGAGGCTTAGCTTTAAAGACAGGCAAGCTGTGCCTCAAGTAGCACTGAAACTAGGATCAGAAAAGTGCACAGAAGAAGGCTTTTCTGGCGAACCAACGGTAATAGCGAGCGCACTGTGATGTCTGTTGTAAGAGAGACATTTTATTTTTAGGCACCCTTCAGATCTTTGTTGGTCACTGGAGTTAAACCCAGCCAATGTTCATGCAATATCAAAGCTTTAGATCTGCAGCTTCTATTAAATGAAAACTGGTCATCCTGCCATTCTTCTTCTTCATGCAGTTATCATTATAGAGTGACAACTGGCGCATAGTTGGGGATGCACGTGACAGGGTAAAACACAACAACACAAGGAAGACTAGAAGCGGCCATGTCATAGACACAGGTATGATCCACCTTTGTCAGTTAAAAAAAAAAAACAGTCCAGAGCACTTAAATGCAACAAACACTAAAGCACGTACAAGCAGACATGAGATGGATGATAAAGCTTGCAGAAAATCAGTAGTAATGAGATGTATGAGAAAATCTTATGAAAAAAGGTAAAATGTATATATTATTTAAAGAAACTCCAAGGCCCCTTTCACAAGGGGCACCTCTGCTAAGTGGAATCTGCTTGCTCAACAGGGGCTCTCCCTGCTGATCCCCGCTGAGCAGACGGATGACAAGTCCCTGTCTGCCCCAGTATGCAAAGCGGACACAAAACACAGTCTTGCTCTCCTCTATGCGGTGGTTGGATGGAAACAGACTGCCTGTACGTTTCCATTCAATGCCATCCTATCTGTTGGATGGATGGGGAAAAGGACCACCATCTGTTTTTAGCGGGCAGGATCGGATCGGGTGGCGGCAGGTGTATGCGGACATGTGTCCAAAGTTTTCTCAATGATGGCACCTGTCATGCTTTCAACTCAAATATCTAAGGAGCATCCAATCAAATGCAGCCACTGGTCGGTTATTCTGGCAGCCACTGGTGCTGGCTGACAGCAGCAGTGGGAGATTCATCCATCCATGTTGTACAGTGTGGATGGAGGAATCTATTAGATTTTTGTCTTTCAGCCAACATAGTGTATGACCACAGTTATGGCTAACCTAAATATCATTTGGTGATCGTTTTGCTCTACAGTAATAGCTTAAAAACAGCTGACAGGCTCACTTTAATTAACTACAATGTAACTGTAATCTGTCTTGAAGAAAAAAATAATCCTAAGTGAAAAGCAACAGATGGCAGCTGACGTAGAAATCTGTTCTTCCTTAAACTGTTTATATCATAAAAATGCAACAAATCACTATTTATTAGCATGATTGTGCTCCTTTAATTTTCCTGTTTACTCTTCTGGAAAAAGGGCCGTCAGCCTGGTACAAGACATACAAATGTGTATCTCATTATGCCGTGGAAAACACACACTGGCAATTCCCCCGTTTAATCCTCTGTGTGTCTCTTATGTAAATGGATTTCATTTGTCATGTACCTTGTGAACATGCAATTTGTACAAGCACATTAAAAATGTAGAGGGCCCATGCAGACCATCAATGTCGACATCTATACAGCGCTCCAGGCTTTCTCTGCCTTAAGTGCAATTAGATTTTTCACAAGTCCAACTTGTCTGTGTTCCCTAATTATCCAATCTACCATCAGGGCTTGGGTTCCTGCTGAGTAGATTACAAATTGCATCTTCTTACTGCTGTCTTTTCTGCATGCTGGTCTTTCGCCCTCCAGCCAGAGAGGAAAGGCTTGTGTAAATCAGCCTCTTGTCCCATTCTTCAAGTATTTTTATGCAAGTCAGTCGGTAACTGTGACATTATTAAAATGTTAACGGAAAACAATCCTCCAATAACGCTCTTAGAAGAACTTGACCTCGTTTCAGGTCTATGAAATAATGTATTGGTCGTGAGCAGAGCAATATTTCGACGGTACACTATATTTCAGTGCCAAGTTTTGGCAAGATACTGTCGACGCTGAAAACAAGTTAACAACCTCAAATTTCTCTAGCTGGCACTAAGCTAAAAAAGTGTTCCTAACAATAAAGTATCCCCGATAAATGATCCTTAACCTAACCCTAAACACACAGTACTGCACTGATTTGCATTGTGGTGAACTGTGTTGCCAAAAATGGCACATGCCCATTTTTTGGGAGGTTGTGGTGTGATATCAGCCCACCCATGGGACTATGTTCCTCCCTCCTCTGATCTGTCAACCCTGGATTGAACCATGTGGGACATTTTTGGACATCTAGTACCTGCAAAAATAATAATCAGTTAGGCTGGGATCACACTAGTGTGAATTGGATGTGGGTTTCCCTGCATCCAATTCACATGACAGGAGACTGTGACCGGGTCTCCATGGAGAAGGTTCACATATCTCCGTTGCGGATGCAGAGCGAATTGCACAGTGGTCCTGTGCAACATTGGCTTCATTTCAGGTCGGACTTCAAACAGAAATTTGGGCCTGATTCGTCCCTGATGGGAGAACAGACCCCTGCTGTGAGCCGCATTCATATTAGGTGTGACCTCAAAAAGGGAAAAAACATTTTTTTTTTATCTGCGTATTACTTTCTTTCATATTCATGCACTGGATGACTTGCTAGAGGCCCAGGGGACCCATGATTTTTTGGGGAAACCACTCCTCAAAGCATTCCCTAATGTTGAAGGGCAGGCAGGACGCTACTGTCAATCAAAGTCAGTGAGCCAACGAGGCGAGAGAGGGGGTGGGGCCAAGACATGCCTCCATGTCTGAATGGACACACAGAGCAGCGGCTCAGCTCAGTGCCCCCATAGTAAGCTGCTTGCTGTGGGGGCACGCTGCAGGAGCGAGGGGCCAGGAGGGCCGACAAGGGACCTGAGAAGAGGAGGATTTAGGCTGCTCTGTGCAAAACCACTACACAGAGCAGGTAAGTAAAATATGTTTGTTATTTTTAAATTAAATATAACAAGACTTTAATATCACTTTAATGCTTGAATACAACCGCAACATATTTTAGTAAAACTGTGTACATTTCATTGCAACTACTTAGTGTATCCAGATGAATTATACATTTTTTTAGGATAAATTGGTCTTTCAGTTGGTGATACAACGGTAATGGATATCGCCTGATCTTTTTTTAATATCAAAGGTATTAAAGGAAAATTTGCAAAAAAAGGAAAAAAATTATTATTTTTTTAAAATGCAACTGTGTATAACTTGCTTTACAATTACCTACCACCAAAGAACAACCCAAAATAAATGCTCCTGCTCCTGACGACGACAGCAATACTACAAGTGTGTATTATTTGTTGTTTGTAACTGTAGTAGGGCCCAGAAATATCAGTGCACATTTTGCTTATTTTTTACCTATTTGACACTATCATTGACCCTCATGCCCTGTACACACGAGCTGATTTTCTGTCGGAAAATACTTGGATGGTTTTTCCGACAGAATTCTTCCGATGGGAAAAATAGAGAACCTGCTCTCAATCTTTTGCTGGCTGGAATTCTGCTAGCAAAAGTCAGATGGAGCATACATTTTCCAACCAAAAGCTCTCATCTGACTTTTGCTGGAAGGATTTCCGATCGTGTGTATGCGGCATAACCCTGACCTAGATCAAACCCTGTTCTAGCTTCTTTTTTTTTTTTTTTTTTACACACATTTCTTTGTTTACATTTCTCTCTTCTAGCAAGGAGAAAATTATACAATAGAACCTTTTCTTCATTCAACAGGAGAAAAAAAAAAGAAACACAGGGACGGGTTGAACAGTGACTGATCACTGTAATAGTGAACCAGAGGCTATCCAACGATCAGGTGATCAGGAACTAGGCCTCCCGATTCTGTTCGCATGAGACCTGGAGCTCTCAGCAAGAGCCTGATCTCGGAGCTGGGAGCTGTGGGGACAATCCAAAATTTGGATGAACATAAATAAAAGTGAAACTGCCTAACAGGATGCATAAAAAAAATGATAGGTGTTGTAATCCCTCTGAAACTGAAAAAAAAATGTGCCCTTATTTATACTTTAAGGCTACCTTCACATTGGCAATTAAGGCCGGTGTGAATTGTAGCAGCAAGTCATGCTGTGACTCAGTGGCTAGATGTGGCCACTGGCCCCGATCACTATTATGACAGGTCACAGCTATACATGGCTCCCCGCACAGTCACTGATTACCTGCGGTGATTGCTGAGGAATAAACACAAAGTGTGCATCTAGACATGGCCTTTGGCAATGGCTTCAGTGTAAAGGAGAGACAGCCAACAATGGCTGCCCCATAGTAAGCCTATGGGTGAGGTCATTGCTCAGGCTCTGCAGCCGTTGTCGCTGCCTTTCCTCTACATTAAAGCAGTGATGGGACCCAATCATGTGACCAGACCAAAGCGACTTCAAAATAGATAAGTATAGACATCTTTTCTTTTACAGGGTAGATAGAATAGCCTTACAATGAAGGTGGAAGTAGATTTAGGCTTAGTTAGAAACTGACTGGAATTACACTTACGTTCCACAAAAATACTTCTCCCTGTAAAGAGGAAATTAATTACTTCTGCTGCTTCTCGCTCCATCAGATGCTGTTTCATTAAAGAGGAATCTCCAGGAAAAGTTTCTCATAAAACTGATACTCACAAACTGCATCACTCTCCCCCGCAGCACTTAACGATCTCTCCCACCAACCTCCATATCACTATAAGACACAGTGAAATGGAGAAACCATTGCATGCTGTAGGGACCAGAAGATTAACACTTCATTAAGTGTAGGTTTCAGAAGAAATTTCACCCACAAGGGCAGTGCTCACTCCAAGATAGCAAGGATAACTTGCCATAAATTTGTGGCAGCGTTGAATTTTAAGTGTGCACATTTTCACTGGCAAGTTGTACACTTGCAGAGCACTTGAAGCGCAAGTTCTAGTTGACACTTTTCCAAGTTGTTACAAAGTTGCATTGGTGAGTCTGCAGCAAGAGCTCTGCAAGTCTACAGCATGAAAATTCAGCCACAGTGACCCCTGTGGTGGCATGACTATTGCACAACATAACTGAACCAGAACTTGCAGCAGGCTTGCAGAATGTTTGCAAAGAAAGTTGACCTGGAATTGTGCAACAAAGTTGTGAATACTAGGAAGTCTAGCAATAGCATAGCAAGTCATTTTTAAACTTGCAACACAATTGCTTGCTGGGCTGGCGCAGGCAGCAGGAGAAATAGCAATTTACTGTTTTATTCGGAATTTGCGATTGAAAACAGGGTTGCTTTAACCAGTTGCCGACCGCCGCACGCCGATGTACGTCGGTAGAATGGCACGGGCAGGCATAAGGACATACATGTACGTCCCTTGCCTCCCGTGGGTCGGGGGCCCGATCGGGCCCCCGCCCGGTGCCTGCGGCGGTCGATATTCGTTCGGGAGCGATCCCGGACGAGGGGACGGCCATTCATTCATGGCCACCCCCTCGCGATCGCTCCCGACGAATAGAAATCCCCGGTGACATCATTTCCTCTCCTGTAATGTAAACACAGGAGAGGAAGTGATGTATTCTCTCCTCCGTGTCGGTATTTTTCGTTCCGACACGGAGGAGAGCGGATCAGTGAGTTGCACCAACACTCTACACACACAGTAGAACATGCCAGGCACACTCACACCCCCCCTTTACCCCCCGATCACCCCCCCAATTACCCCTGCCCCCCAGTCACAGTGACACCAATGTCATTTTTTTTTTTTTTTTTTTTGCATTGGTGTCATTTGTGACTGTAATAACTGTTAGGGCAGTTAGAGTTAGCCCCCTTTAGTTCTAATGTACCCCCTAACCCCCCAAATAAAGGTTTAACCCCGTGATCACCCCCCGTCGCCAGTGTCACTAAGGCTGGGTTCACATTGCAGCGGTTTATGAGAACGAATGTGATTCGCACCGCACTGCAGTGCAAATCACATCCGATCTCTGTGCGATTCGAGTTCAGCCATTCGCCGCACCCGCCGCACCCGCCACACCCGCCGCACCCGCCGCAAATTCGCACGGGACCCTTTTTTTGGCCCGCAGCAGAATCGGATCGCATGGGTGTTCACACCATGCGATCCGAGTTTGCAGATCGCACTGCGATATGCGAACTGATCTGGGGGTGTCAGTAACATTTCACTGACACTCCCAGCAGTTCGCATAGGGCAGTGTGAACTGCCGCCGGGAGGCATGCGATGCGGGAACCCGCCGCGCATTCGCGGCGTTTCCGCATCGCTCCATTGTGAACCCAGCCTAATAAGCGATCATTTTTCTGATCGCCGTATTAGTGTCACAGGTGACGCTAGTTAGGCAGGTAGGTATTTAGGTTCGCCGCAGCTTTTTATAGCGCCAGGGACCCCCATATACTACCGCATAAAGCCCCCTGATTGCCCCCTAGTTAACCCTTTCACCAGTGATCACCATATAACTGTTACAGGTGACGCTGGTTGGTTAGTTATTTTTTTATAGTTTCAGGGCACCCGCCATTTATTACCTAATAAAGGTTTAACCCCCTGATCACCCGGCGGGTGTCATTTGTGACTAATAACTGTTAGGGCAGTTAGGGTTAGCCCCCTTTAGTTCTAAGGTACCCCCCTAACCCCCCCAATAAAGGTTTAACCCCGTGATCACCCCCCGTCGCCAGTGTCACTAAGGCTGGGTTCACATTGCAGTGGTTTATGAGAACGGATGTGATTCGCACCGCACTGCAGTGCAAATCACATCCGATCTCTGTGCGATTCGAGTTCAGCCATTCGCCGCACCCGCCGCAAATTCGCACGGGACCCTTTTTTTGGCCCGCAGCAGAATCGGATCGCATGGGTGTTCACACCATGCGATCCGAGTTTGCAGATCGCACTGCGATATGCGAACTGATCTGGGGGTGTCAGTAACATTTCACTGACACTCCCAGCAGTTCGCATAGGGCAGTGTGAACTGCCGCCGGGAGGCATGCGATGCGGGAACCCGCCGCGCATTCGTGGCGTTCCCGCATCGCTCCAGTGTGAACCCAGCCTAATAAGCGATCGTTTTTCTGATCGCTGTATTAGTGTCACAGGTGACGCTAGTTAGGCAGGTAGGTATTTAGGTTCGCTGCAGCTTTTTATAGCGCCAGGGACCCCCATATACTACCGCATAAAGCCCCCTAATTGCCCCCTAGTTAACCCTTTCACCAGTGATCACCATATAACTGTTACAGGTGACGCTGGTTGGTTAGTTATTTTTTTATAGTTTCAGGGCACCCGCCATTTATTACCTAGTCTCACTAGTGTACCCCTAAATTTAGGGGTGTCTACTTTCCAAAATGGGGTCATTTGGGGGGGGGTTTGTGCCATCTTGGCATTTTATGGCCTTCAAAACTGTAACGCCCTTAGAAAGCCTGAAGGCGGTGCTTGGTTTTCAGGGCCCCGTACGTGGCTAGGCTCCCAAAAAGTCCCACATATGTGGTATCCCCATACTCAGGAGAAGCAGCAGAATTTATTTTGGGGTGTCATTTCACATATGCCCATGGCATGCGTGAGCAATATATCATTTAGTGACAACTTTGTGAAAAGAAAAAAAAAAAAAAAAAAGTTTGTAATTTTCCCGCAACTTGTGGCAAAATATAAAATATTCCATGGACTTAACATGCCTCTCAGCAAATAGCTTGGGGTGTCTACTTTCTAAAATGGGGTCATTTGTGGGGGTTTTGTGCCATCTTGGCATTTTATGGCCTTCAAAACTGTAATAGGTAGTGAGAAGTGAACTCAAAAATTTACGCCCTTAGAAAGCCTGAAGGCGGTGCTTGGTTTTCGGGGCCCCGTACGCGGCTAGGCTCCCAAAAAGTCCCACATATGTGGTATCCCCGTACTCAGGAGAAGCAGCAGAATTTATTTTGGGGTGTCATTTCACATATGCCCATGGCATGCATGAGCAATATATCATTTAGTGACAACTTTGTTAAAAAAAAAAAATAAAAAAAAAAGTTTGTAATTTTCCCGCAACTTGTGGCAAAATATAAAATATTCCATGAACTCAACATGCCTCTCAGCAAATAGCTTGGGGTGTCTACTTTCTAAAATGGGGTCATTTGTGGGGGTTTTGTGCCATCTTGGCATTTTATGGCCTTCAAAACTGTAATAGGTAGTGAGAAGTGAACTCAAAAATTTACGCCCTTAGAAAGCCTGAAGGCGGTGCTTGGTTTTCGGGGCCCCGTACGCGGCTAGGCTCCCAAAAAGTCCCACATATGTGGTATCCCCATACTCAGGAGAAGCAGCAGAATTTATTTTGGGGTGTCATTTCACATACGCCCATAGCATGTGTGAGCAATATATCATTTAGTGACAACTTTGTGTAAAAAAAAATATATATATTTTTTTGTCATTATTCAATCGCTTGAGGCAAAAAAATAAAATATTCAATGGGCTCAACATGCCTCTTATCAATTTCCTTAGGGGGTCTACTTTCCAAAATGGGGTCATTTGGGGGGGTTTTGTACTGCCCTGCCATTTTAGCACCTCAAGAAATGAGATAGGCAGTCGTAAACTAAAAGCTGCGTAAATTCCAGAAAACGTACCTTAGTTTGTAGATGTGACAACTTTTGCGCAAACCAATAAATATACAATTATTGACTTTTTTTTTTACCAAAGACATGTGGCTGAATACATTTTGGCCTAAATGTATGACTAAAATTGAGTTTATTGGATTTTTCTAATAACAAAAAGTAGAAAATATCATTTTTTTTCAAAATTTGCGGTCTTTTTACGTTTATATCGCAAAAAATAAAAATCGCAGAGGCAATCAAATACCATCAAAAGAAAGCTCTATTTGTGGGAAGAAAAGGACGCAAATTTTGTTTGGGTACAACATTGCATGACCGCGCAATTACCAGTTAAAGCAGCGCAGTGCCAAAGTGTAAAAAGACCTCTGGTCATTTACCAGCAAAATGGTCCGGTCTGAAAGTGGTTAAAAGGGGTAAGTGAAAGTTGATAATCTATACGTTTAATTTCTAGTACTTTCCTTTGTAGTCTGGATGCTCCAGCTCCCACTCATCTTAAAACAGCCCTGATATAGTCATATGTTATATATGACTATATTCGACTTTTATTTTATTTCCATATGCTCCATCCAAGTTAGAGACGTTAATTTCATTTTATCTTCCTTCAGTCGCTGCATAACAAATCCTTAGACATTTACAGATGCCATCAAGCATAATGACATCAGAACTTCATACAGCCCCAGAGCTCACAAATTTGGAACCATATTGAATTATTCCAGAAGTTCCATTGCTATGGTAACCTGTTGCAGATTTTTTTTTATCTATTCCAGAGCTACTTTGAAGTCAAGTAAATTGGGTGATTTCATACTAACTTTCCAAATAGGAAAAAAATGAACGATTCATTGCCCCAGCATTAAATACAAATATAACAGAAAAAGAATAGGTAATTACATTAGATGGATCTGTCTGTAAAATGGTTTCCTTGTCTTATTTTTTAAATCCCCGGTACATTGCCACATGATAGAGAATCTGAGGATGGATGCTGGAGCACTCCAATCAATTATTGATGACTGTAGGCGCGGAAGGGAAATATTACAGGAGGAAGGAAATTGTTATGTAGAACATATGAAAAGAAAAGTAAACTATTACAAAGAAGGCACTTGGCAGAAGATGGATAAGGAGAAGGGCCTGTCTAACTCTGTGGAAGAAGATATTAACAGCTCATTAGCATACAGTCCCAGAACCGTTAATCTCTTCACAAGTGTGGCTATGCTTATGAACATTAAAGTGTGCGGATTGAAAGCAAGAATGTGGCTTGCTGTGAGAATGCCATTATAACATTTGAACTCAGGTTGACAATTAGGATGGAGCCATATCTGTCAAACACAGGCGTCTGGTATGACCCATTGCACTCCACATTTTTTTGCACTTGGTACATGCACTAGAAAAAAATTATTTCTATGACCCCCATACACACTATACAGCATTTGTTGTCTGATTTCCTTTAGATTTACCAAAACCATGTAGTGTAAGGGTCTGCATGATTGCATACAAATTTTAACTCTTAAGGTTTGACCTCATTATATATGTTATTGGTAAATCTAAAGGAAAGAAATCTACAGAAAATTGTATAGTGTCTATCCAGCTTTACTCTAGAACAGTATTTTCAACTTGTTTTCAGTCACAGTACCATGCAAAATCATGTGGTCCATGCATTTCCATGGTGCTGGCAGCCGACCCAACTAAATCATGGAAATGCATTATGCTGTATAAAACTACAGGACATAGCAAGGCACCCCTCAGAAACCCAGACTACTCCCCAATTGAGAAACACTGCTCTAGAACAGTACTGTAAGTTACATTTAGTCAAGGCACCCTTTAAAAGTATGTAAAATCTCAGGGCACTCAATCCTAAAATTAAAAAATGTACGTATTACTTATTAAGGGGAAACCTGAGCCTTGGAGGATGTTGTACATAACTACCTTGATGAAACTAACTTTACATCAGAAAACTCCCTTCATATCAGAGGTCCACGTGTCACATCAGAGTCCCCCCTTAACATGTGCATTCCTTCTTCACATCAGAGGTCTCCCTATGTGTCAGACTCCCCCCATCACATCAAAGTCCTCCATCCTCACATAGTCATCCCCACCCGGATCACAGAGTTCTCTCATCCATCTCTGATTTAGGGCAAACTGGGTCTCATGCTCCAAAATAAATATTGATGTAGATCAATTAAAATCACCACACAAAATACATTAAAAAGTTCATAATGTCCAAACAATAAATTAAGTCCAAGAAATAAAGTGCCTACCACTATTGTGCTATGATGATTGGAACCTAAGATCCACCAGATGCCATACCGACTGTGCATATATCCCCTTTGTGTAGGTAATAAACGCTCACCTCACAGTATTTACCTGAATGGAATCAAAGTCAAAAATAGTACTTTATTTGCTCCTCCTTGGGGTGTATTATCAGCTTTTCCATGTAGGACATTTTAGACAACTAAAATGTACTGGAGATTTAGTCGACTAAATATGACTAAAACTAAAACAATTGCAGAAGACTAAAATGGGACTAAAACTAAAATGCCATTTTAGTCCTATGACTAAAATTAACACTGGTGATTGGCGACTGCCGAACACTGATATACCTCCTTACTTTGAGGACGGATACCGTTGTTATAGCAGCAGCTAGCTGCCATAACCTCGGTATTCCCATGTTCGGCCGGCTACAAGATAAAAGTGGTCTCTGCGGTGGATTTGCAGCAAGAGCACGCCCCCCTCCTGTCGTGCTCCGGAAGCCTCTGCCGCGGCAGAGGTGATCCCGTCCTCTCGGTGGCTGTGCATGGAGACAAGTGAGGGTAAGATGGCCCCCTCCCATCTCCATGACACTGCAGGGTGGAAGCGACGTCAAAACGTCACTTCCACCCATAGCTCTTAAAGGGACATTTTTTTAAATCATTTTTTTAAATGACAATTTTTTTTATTTCTTTTTATTTCATTTTAGTGTAAATATGAGATCTGAGGTCTTTTTGACTCCAGATCCCATATTTTAGAGGTCCTGTCATGCTTTTTTTCTATTACAAGGGATGTTTACATTCCTTGTAAAAGGAATAAAAGAAACATCATTTTTTTTTGTGTTTCGTCAAGCTCACGTGGAGAAGCGAATGCATATGAAAACAGTGTTCAAACCACACGTAAGATATCGCCGCGATAATTCTAGCCCTAGACTTCCTCTGTAACTAAAAACATGCAACCTGTAGAAATCTGTAGAATTTTTTTAAACGTCGCCTATGTAGATTTTTAAGGGAAAAGTTTGCCATTCCATGAGCGGGCTCAATTTTAAAGCGTGACATGTCACATCAATTTACTTGGCGTAACATTATCTTTCACAATATAAAAAAATGGACTAACTTTACTATTGTCTTATTTTTTCATTTAAAAAAGTGTATTTTTTCCAACAAAGTGCTTGTAAGACCACTGCGCAAATACAGTGTGACAGAAAGTATTGTAATGACCACCATTTTATTCTCTAGGGTGTTAGAAAAAAAATGTATAGTGTTTGGGGGATCTAAGTAATTTTCTAGCAAAAAAAACAAACAGTTTTTAACTTGTAAACACTGCATCTAAAAAAGAGGCCCGGTCCTTAAGTTACATACATAGTTACATAGTTACATAGTTAGCCAGGTTGAAAAAAGACACAAGTCCATCCAGTTCAACCTTAAAAACAAATAAATAAAATAAAAAATAATCGTACAATCCAGATACCCAATTTTATGCCCACAATTGATCCAGAGGAAGGCGAAAAAAAAACCCAGCAGAGCATGCTCCAATTTACTACAGCAGGGGAAAAAAATTCCTTCCTGATCCCCCAATAGGCGATCGGATTTTCCCTGGATCAACTTTACCTATGTTAGTACCTAGTTATATTATGTACCATCAGGAAAGTATCCAAGCCTTTCTTAAAGCAATCTACTGAACTGGCCAGAACCACCTCTGGTGGGAGTCTATTCCACATTTTCACTGCTCTAACTGTGAAGAAACCTTTCCGTACTTGAAGCTGAAATCTCTTTTCCTCTAGACGTAAAGAGTGCCCCCGTGTCCTCTGGGTTGACCGTACAGAGAACAACTCAACACCAAGTTCACTATATGGACCCCTAATATATTTGAACATGTTAATCATATCCCCCCTTAATCTCCTCTTCTCAAGAGTGAATAAATTTAGTTCCTCTAATCTCTCCTCATAGCTGAGTTCCTCCATGCCTCTTATCAGTTTGGTTGCCCTTCTCTGCACTTTCTCCAGTTCCCCGATATCCTTTTTGAGAACTGGTGCCCAAAACTGAACGGCATATTCCAGGTGAGGTCTTACTAATGATTTGAACAGGGGCAAAATTATATCTCTTTCTCTGGAGTCCATACCTCTCTTAATACAAGAAAGGACTTTGCTCGCTTTGCAAACAGCAGCTTGGCATTGCATGTTGTTATTGAGCTTATGGTCTACCAAAACCCCCAGATCCTTCTCCAATATGGATTCCCCCAGTTGTACTCCCCCTAGCATGTATGATGCATGCATATTCTTAGGCCCCAAGTGCATAACTTTACATTTATCAACATTAAACCTCATCTGCCACATAGTCGCCCAATTAGACAGTGTATTGAGGTCGGCTTGTAAATTGGAGACATCCTGTAAAGACGTTATTCCACTGCATATCTTGGTGTCATCTGCAAAGACAGAAATATTACTTTTGATGCCAGATCCAATATCATTTATAAAGATGTTAAAAAGTAAGGGTCCCAACACTGAACCTTGGGGTACACCACTGATAACCTTAGACCATTCAGAGTAAGAGTCATTAACCACAACTCTTTGAATTCTGTCTTCTAGCCAATTTTCTATCCATTTACAAACTGATATTTCCAAACCTGTAGACTTTACCTTACACATGAGCCGTGTGTGCGGAACTGTATCGAATGCTTTTGCAAAATCCAAGTATACCACGTCCACCGCCACCCCTCTGTCCAAGGTTTTACTTACCTCCTCATAAAAAGAAATCAGATTTGTCTGACAACTTCTGTCTTTCATGAATCCATGCTGTCTGTTGCTTAAAGTGTTATTGTTCAGCAAGAACTCGTCGATGTGGTCTTTTATTAAACGCTCCAGTATCTTCCCAGCTATAGAAGTTAAGCTAACAGGTCTATAGTTACTTGGTAAAGACTTTGATCCCTTTTTAAATATAGGCACCACGTTCGCCCTGCGCCAATCCAGTGGGACTATTCCCGTCATTAATGAGTCCCTAAAAATTAGATACAATGGCTCTGAAATTACAGAGCTCAATTCTTTTAGGATCCGTGGGTGGATGCCATCAGGTCCAGGTGCTTTATCCACCTTTATTCTGTCTAAGTATTTCTGGACCATATCCCTTTTGAGCCATTGTGGATCATTTGGGGCTGTGTCACTACCACCCCCATTATGGACATGAGCTCCCCCATGCTCTTTTGTGTACACAGAGCTGAAGAAAGTGTTTAATAAATTAGCCTTCTCTTTGTCCCCAGTCACCAACTCTAGATTGTTTTGTAAAGGGCCTACATGCTCAGACTTGACCTTTTTACTATTAATATATTTGAAGAATTTTTTGGGGTTTGTCCTACTATCTTTTGCAATCTGTCGTTCGTTTTGAATTTTTGCATCCTTGATTTCCTTTTTACATATACTGTTAATTTCTTTGTAACATTTAAATGACACTAGTGATCCTTCATTTTTATATTTTTTAAAAGCTCTTCTCTTACAGTTTATAGCTTTTTTAACTTTGGCCGTGAGCCACATAGGTTTTGTTTTTAGCCTTTTAAACTTATTGCCCATGGGAATATACTTTGCAGTGAGGTCCCCAACAGTCTTTTTGAAGAATTCCCATTTCTGTTCTGTGCCCATTGAAGCGAATATTCTCTCCCAGTCTAAGTCCTGGAGAGTAGCCCTCATCCTTGGAAAATTAGCTCTCTTGAAGTTAAGTGATTAAATATCACCAAAGAAAGCTCTATTTGTGTGAAAAAAATTATATAAACTATTTGGGTACAACATTGCATGACTGAGCAATTGCCAGTCAAAGTAGCACAGTCCCAGATAGCAAGGATAACTTGGCACAAATTTGTGGCAGTGTTGCATTGTAAGTCTGTTAACTTGCTGCACATCTTCACTGGCAAGTAGTACATTTGTAGAGCACTTGAAGTTCTATTTGACACTATTATGATCTGTAGCAAATTTGCATTGCAAGTCTCTAACAAGAGCAAAGTTGCAGTGGTGAGTCTACAGCAAGAGCTCTGCAAGTGACAGTGGCCCCCCTTGTGGGATGACTATTGCACAACAGAACTGAACCAGAACGTACAGCAAACTTGCAGAATCTTTGCAAAGAAAGTTGATCTGCTTACAAGTGAAGCGTACAACCAACACTACAGCCGACCAAAACAGATGCAGGATTGGCCTTGCCAGATATGTTTAGGCATTGCCTTGTGGGGCAATTAAAACATTTGCGTACCTGGCTGATACAGGAACAAAGATCAGGAGTGGAGACGTATCTTTCAAGGATTGTCCAGGTGGAGGATTCATTGATAGGGCTTGAGGCACAGCACTCACAATTGCTGAGGGTAAAGATCCCCATGTTCTCATTGGTGCGATCAGTATGGAGGGGGGATAAAAAGAAAACAGGATTTAGAGACACTCCATCAGAGTTGCCCATGTGGAATAATCCCTTATTTGATCAGTTAAGTAAATTATAAGATAATACATTTTGGAAGCAGAGCAATAGTTGTACTAGATCAAGTCTATGATAGCGGGACTATGAGCTCCTTTGACTCTTAAGGGCACAATATAATTTATCCTATAGAAATTTCTATAAATGCTACGGCATGCATTACAGGCTCAATTTGGCAGTCAGAATGTTAGGATATCTAAGTTTCCTCCTATTGGAGTATTGGGATTGCAGGAGCCAAAGGGGTTAGTATCTAAATTATATACTCATTTACTGCAGGCTAAAATACGTGAGGCTCCACTGCAGGCTAAAAGGAAGTGGCAAATGGCCTGTACATATATGACAGATTAGACTTGGAGGGAGGCATGTAAATCACATCTGGGGTTTCACCTGCAAGTAATAACAAATTGATACAGCTGTATATAATACATCAAGCCTATCTCACACCGTGTAAATTGTATTTAATGTGGTTTTGTCCAGACGTTATTAGATACTGGAGACAGGTCTTGGATATACCGTATTTGCCGGCGTATAAGGCAGCTGTGCGTATAAGACAACCCCCTAATCTTCCATTTAAAACATTGGTTTTGTGCTATTAAATCAATGAACTCCTCCTGACCAGTCTGTCAGCCTGCTGGATGTGCGGTAATGCCTTATGTTCAGTAGCTTCGGTAACAGGTAACATACTATCTCCCAGAATACATACAGTATACCGCACTGAGCCAATCACGGCGAGCGATGTATTCTGTTAATGAATACAAAGCCTGCTCAGATTGGCAGAGGCTGTAACATCATCAGCCCACGCCTCTGACTCTCAAAGCCAATCGGAGCAGTCTACTGCATGTAGCCTGCTCGGATTGGCAGAGGTTGTTACTCCAATCTGAGCAGACTTTGTATTCATTAGTAGAATACATTGCTTGCCGGGATTGGCTCAGCGCGGTATACTGTATGTATTGTATGCTCTGTGCCCTGTTCCCATCCTTTTTTGAAGCCTATTGGAGCCTTTGGCTCTAATCACATGCTTAAAAAAAAACCCTCATTGGAATCCATGCGTCCGGTGCCCCGCATGTAGATTATGGGGCCAGCGCTCCTGCACCCTGCGTTGCAGGCCGCCACTGGTCACTCTACAAGTGGAAAAAAAACAGCTCCACTGACAGGATCAAGATAAAATGCTCAGATAGCAAGCAATTGAGCTGCAAGTTTGAAAAGGACTTGTTAAGCTATTGCTAGATTTTCCAGGCTTAACAAGTTTGTTGCACAATTGCAGCAAGTCTGCATTGCATGACTTCTGATCAACGTTCTTTGCAAACAATCTGCAAGTCTGCTGCAATTTCTGGTTCAGTTATGTTGTGCAATAGTCAGGTGTCACTGTGGCTGAATTTTCATGCTGAAGACCTGCAGAGCTCTTGCTGTAGACTAAGGTGACCAGATTTTTAATTATTTTATTGGTAAATGGTAAACTATTTTATAAGCATATTTTCCCCTAATGGTATATGCAGTGTATGTGGTATGTGTTTATGGAATGATTGTATGATATATACGTTATTTCTCACATTTTGTTCATGAGATAAAAAAATAAAAAAAGATACTTCTTAGAATTTTTAGGGATATGACTAACAAATGTCACTGATGTGCGCTAATGAGTCTACACTGATGGGCACTGATAGGCGGCAATGATAAGCGACAATGATGGACACTGATAGTTGGCAATGATGGGCACTGATATGTGGGCAATGATGGGCACTGATAGATGGCAATGATGGGCACTAATGAGGCTGCACTGATAAGTTGTCATTGATGGGCACTGATAGGCAGCAATGATACAGTGCACTGTTAAGGCTGCACTGGTAGGGGGCACTGATGGACACTGATACGCTGGGGGAGGGGGTTCATTATTCTGTAATGCTATTTGTAATTTGCAGCATGCAGGGGGTTAATGTATTGCCATTGGTCACTGGTGCATTAGTGACCAGTGGCAGTTAATTAACCCCTAGTGGCAGTGGTGGCAGTGTTTTTCAACTCCTTTATGCTGCAGTATGCTGGACGGGGCCTAGGAAGCTCTTGTCGGGCTGGGTGAAGATCTCTGACAGGGAAGTGACAGTATACCACTCCACTGCAAGTGTAGTTCTGTGTAGTGGCGGCCGTATACAATGTCTTTCCCCTGCAGCCTTTTTACCGGGCATCAGAGCGCCCGGGGGGGGGGGGCGATTGCCACCCTGGCCCAGTCCGCCCTTGCTATCCTGGGACAAAACTGGGGACAGACTTGGTCCGGGGACGTCTGGTCACCCTACTGTAGACTCACCACTGCAACTTTGCTCTTGCTAGAGATTTGCCACGCAAATTTGAAACAAATTTGCCAGGCAAAATTGCCACCCTGGCTCAGTCCGCCCTGGCTATCCAGGGACAAAACTGGGGACAGACTTGGTCCGAGGACAGTGTCCACAGTGACACGGGGACGTCACCCTTCTGTAGACTCATCACTGCAACTTTGCTCTTGCTAGAGATTTGCCACGCAAATTTTCTACAAATTGTAAAAGTGTCAGCTAGGACGTGTGTTTCCAGTGTTCTGCAAGTGTACAACTTGCCAGTGAAAATGTACAGAAAATTAACAGACTTACAATTCAACATTGACACAAATTTGTGGTAAGTTATCCGTGCTATCTGGGAGGGGGTTTTAAAAAACAAAAAACTGTTGTGTCAGGGCTCATGACAGACATTATATAAGGAATTTTTATATTTTTCCTGTAGTTGTACATTATTTTAATCTCATTCACATACATATGTAAAAATAAATTGCATACTTAAAATTCACTTACGGTAAGTCCTCTATGGTGCAAAGTAAATACAGTTTTTTGAACACCTCTGACTCTTCATAGCATATCTCAGTTATACCAAGTATGCTCACATTGGTACAGTAATCAAGCTATAATAGGCAATGTACACAGTTCATGATACCAGCACACATCTAAGCTGTACATATTAAGCTAATTAACCTCCCTGCTCCTTCTGATAAGAACTGGCCATTATCATTGACACCTCCATGGAATTTCAATTAGGAGATGGAGGAACGTTACCTGCATATCTCACAATCGATATTTAAACACGCACATTAGTGACAGCTCCATCTGGGGACATTATGAAGGTTCATACAGATGTAGCAATGATTAAAGCTAGAGGAATAGAAAAATGTCTTGTCGGAGGCAGCATTGGAAAAGTTCCTGTGTGTATTGGTGCAAATGGAAAGACGAGTTAAAACGGGGCACTGGAGAAAACAAATACAAAAAATATCTATAAAAAATATCACTGTCAGGGCACAAACGATACAAGAGTTTAAGATACTCTACTCTACTGTTTATCCAAATATTCAATTTTCAGTAGTGTACTGTGTTTTGTGACACTGTACTCAACAACATTTGTTGTTTTTTTTCCCCCTGCAAATAAAGCTTTCTATGGTGCCATTTGATCACCACTTCATTTTTTTTTTTGTACTATAAACAAAAAAAGATTGACAATTTAGAAAAATATATATATATTTTTTACTTTCTACTAAAAAACACATCCAATAAAAAATATTAAAAATCGAATTTCTTCATAAATTTAGGCCAATTATTCTGCTACATGTTTTTGGTAAAAAAAAAAAAAACAATAAGCTTATATTGATTAGTTTACATTTTTTTTCTAGTAGTGGAGGCGATCAGTGACTCACAGTATAGCGGGACTACAATATTGTGGCAGACATTAAGACACTAACTGACACTTTGCAGGAACCACTGACACTAATACAGTGATCAGTGCTAAAAATATGTACTAATGACACTGGCTAGGAAGGGGTTAAGCACCTAGGGCGATCAAAGGGTTAACTGTGTGCCTAGCCAGTGTTTTTGTGTACACAGTGTGCAGATTTCACTAGGGGAAGAGATCAATTCTAGTCCCTGCTTTGGAGAGACACACAATACATCCCCCTGTCAGAACTGAGATATGCCTTGTTTACATTGGCATATCTAATTTCTCTGTGATTTAACGATGATCGGCGGGTGCCGAGGACATCAAGTATCCAGCACTCACAGAGTGGCTACTGTTGTGAATTTGTTTAACAGGGGCATGTGATTAAAATTTTTGATATAGTTTTTCACAGGAGGACCCCTTCCTGTGCTCACCAAGAGTAACTGTGAGGGCTTACAGTGTTCTGGTGCCACCAACACCTAAGGCCCAATTTTCTGCAGAGTATATAGGGCAGGCCGTATAGTATATATAGTGTTGTTCAGAGTATATAGTGTCTGGGGGACCCCCACGCCGTTTTTTTTAATTTAGGTCCATGCCAGACCCAAAGGGCCTGGTAATAGACTGGGGGGGGGGGGAACCCATGCCTTTTTTTTTCAATGATTTTCATCTATATTGCCAGGACCAGACAATACATTACAGCCCTGAACAGTTTTAAATTACTTTTTTTCCTTTAGAAATGTCATTTTGCTGTGGTATTGTTCTAAACAACGGAAAACTGTGCCACTTTACAGGCATACTATAGACACCCCCCCGGCATGATATTTAAAGGAATATTTCATTTTTATTGTTTCACTTTAAGTATCATTAAAACCACTGATCCCAAAAAAGCGTCCGTTTTTAAAACTTTTTTTTTTGCATTGATACATGTTCCCTGGGGCAGGACCCGGGCCCCCAACCACTTTTTATGGTAATAATTTGCATATAAGCCTTTAAAATTATCACTTTTGACTTTTGATGTTCGTGTCCCATAGACTTTAACGGTGTTCACGTTTTCAAACAAATTTTTTTCCTGTTTGCATGTTCTGCTGCGAACCGCATCGGGGGGTGTTCAGCTCATCCCTACTTTTTAGCTTTGCCATCCTTCTCTGGACTTTCCCCTGTTCCAGCACATCCTTTCTGAGAACTGATGACCAGAACTGGGTGGCATACTCCAGATGTGGCTGAATTAAAGTCTTGTAAAGTGGCAGAATTATAGTTTTGTATCTTGAGTAAATACCCTTTTTAATGCATGCTAATATTCTCCTTGATTTGCTTGTTGCAGTTTGGCATTGCATGCCATTGCTGAGTCTGTGATCTACTAGGACCCCCAGATCTTTTTCCATCCTGGATTCCTCAAACGGTTCTCCCCCTAGCAAGTAACTTAAGTTCATATGTTTAGCCCCCAAGTGTATTACTTTATATTTTTCAACATTAAACCTCATTTGCATGTAGTTTCCCACCCCTTTATTTTATGTAGGTCTTCTTGTAAAGTTTCTACATCCTGCTGTGAAGTTATTACCCTGCTTAGCTTTGTATCATTAGCAGACACTGAGATTGAACTATTTATACCAACCTCTATGTAATTATGAATAAATTAAAATGATTGTAAACGATCACCTTGTAAAACAGCCCATTCAGTTTAAAATAAAAATGAAAGACAAAACATTTTTTGTATAGATTCAAAAAAACATTATAAGTACTATTTTCCCATTTTTATAAGTGATCACATTCCCTCTGTTCTCAGCTGCATAAGAGCTGACAGAGAAGCAGCAGCACACTGAGCTTCCCAGTAAATGGCTGTGCAGCAGGGGCGTGTCAGAACAAATCTGATCATTGAGGGAGAGTGCACTGAGTTCCCACCTTAGCTAGAGAACTGACTACGTTGTGCTCTCCTGTTAAGTGTAGTCAGTTGTTAATAGGAAAGCAAGGGGACTAGCAGAAACACCTGGGATTTCACATAAAGAAAGCAATACAAAGAGAACAGGGGACTTTCTCATACAAGTACATGGTACAGGAGGCATATATCAGGGATATGAAGTGTTGGGGTAACAAATGCTTTAACTGCTTCCCGTCTGCCTCACGCAGATACACTGCGGCAGAAGGGCACATACAGGCAGATTAACATACCTGTACATTGCCCTTTAAAAGGCGGCTCGTGGGCGCATGCACCAGGAGCTCCGTGACCGTGATCACGGGTCCCATGGACACGATGTCCATGGGAATACCCATGATTGTCTCCCTGTTCTGCCTAGTGACACTGTCACTGATCACAGCTCCCTGTACACAGCCCCCCCCCCCAGTTAGAATCACTCCCTAGGACACACTTAAGCCCTACAGCGCCACCCAGTGGTTAACCCCTTCACTGCCAGTGACATTTTTACAGTAATCAATGCAATTTTTTAGCATTGATCGCTGTATTAATGCCAATGGTCCCAAAAATGTGTCAAAATTGTCTGATGTGTCCGCCATAATGTCGCAGTCATAATAAAAATCGCTGATCACCACTATTACTAGTAAAAAAAAAAATTATTAATAAAAATAGCATAAAACTTTCCCCCATTTTGTAGGCGCTATAACTTTTGCGAAAACCAATCAATACACGCTTATTGTGATTTTTTTTACCAAAAATATGTAGGATAGAAGAATATGTATTGGCCTAAACTGAGGAAAAAAATGTTTTTTAAAATATTTTTTGGGGATATTTATTATAGCAAAAAGTAAAAAATACTGCGTTTTTTTTCAAAATTGTAGCAAATTGTTTTGTTTATAGCGCAAAAAATAAAAACTTCAGAGGTGATCAAATACCACCAAAAGAAAGCTCTATTTGTGGGAAAAAAAGGACATCAATTTTGTTTGGGAGCCATGTCACACGGCCGCGCAATTGTCATTTAAAGCAAAGCAATGCAGTGCCGAATCTCAAAAAGTATTCTGGTCAGGAAGGGGGGGGGGTAAATTCTTCCGGGGCTGAAGTGGTTAACAAATGCTTCAAACATAATCGGTCCCAGGATAGTGCCATTGGTCATCCCACTTACCACTCCAGACCAGTCTGAGTACACATTATTTATCACCACCCTTTGAACACGCCCAAGGAAACCAGTTTTCTATCCAAGTATTACACTATCGTCAATGCCAACACACCTCAATTTGTAAATTAAGCAGTTATGGGCGGCTGTTTCAAATGCTTGGGCACAATCCAGATACACCACATCCATAGTCCTTCCTTTAGATAACCACTCACTTCCTTGTAGAATGTAACGACTGGTCTGGCAAGAATGATCCTTCATAAATCTATGATTTGTATTTTATTTTTATTATACACACTTATTTCACACTAAGCGCAGGAGGTGTTTTTTGTATACACAGGATGTATGGGAGTGCCTATATGTGAGCAAGTCTGTGGAAGAAAACAGGCTTTGTGCTTGACTTGTGATCACACATCCAGCCAGCATCTAATGGTTGTCAACAACCTAACACTCGGCCTTTAGTTTAACCTGTTTGGTCAACAGTGAAAGATGCAGCGACTTGCTGTTTGAGGGCTTCCAGAATTCGCAATATGCCTCTAATTGTATGTTAATTTGTACAGCGGCATCTCCTGTCGTGACAGGTAATACGTTATGATTTGGAGGGAATGAGCCTTTTAACATTCAGTTCAGCGGCGATCACACTCTGCGGGTCTCAATATTTGCATTTTTATGTCCCCTCTTCTGGTTTTTAATTCTGTTTCTCGTTCCCTCGCATGCCAGGATGCAGCCACTCTGACCTGGTGGGGGGGCTCCCATCTGGCTACTCCATTTTACCTGATTAGGCTGCTCTAGGAAATAAAGGACTTTGACAATATCACGATGCTTTAATGTCATGCTTAAAATTGGAACCAGGTGAGTATAGTAACAAAAATGCAAAATAGGTTACCGCAAGTCCTTGGCTCCTGACAAATGTTCAAGGGGATGGCAACCCAAGAATGACATCAGCAAGGAATCTAAATAGAAGGGTTTTTAATGGATGTTTCTTCCTTTCCTTTTCCTTTCTCCTTTCTCCTTTCTCCTTTCCGTTTTCCCTTCATTTTCTTTTTCCGTTCTCCCTTCCCTTCCTTTTTCCTTTCTTCTTTCCTTTCCTTTTTCCTTTGCTTTCCTTTCCTTTCTCCTTTCCCTTTCCGTTTTCTCTCTCCTTTCCTGTTTCCTTTCCTTTCTCCTTTTCTTTTTTTCTTTTCTTATTTCCTTTCCTTTCTCCTTTGCTTTTTCATTTCCTTTCCTTTCTAACTTCCTTTTTCCTTTCCTTTCTCTTTTCCCTTTTCTCTCTCCTTTCCTGTTTCCTTTCCTTTCTCCTTTTCTTTTTTCCTTTCCTTTCTCCTTTGCTTTTTCATTTCCTTTTCTTTCTCACTTCTTTTCCTTTCCTTTCTCCTTTGCTTTTTCATTTCCTTTTCTTTCTCAATTCCTTTCTCCTTTACTTTCTCATTTCCTTTCCTTTCCTTTACTTTCTCCTTTCCCTTTTCTCTCTCCTTTCCTGTTTCCTTTCCTTTCTCCTTTTTCTTTTTTTCCTTTGCTTTTTCATTTCCTTTTCTTTCTCATTTCCTTTTTCTTTCCCTTTCCCTTTCCTTTTTCATATCCTTTTCCCTTTCCCTTTCCTTTCCTTTCCTCTCCTTTCTCCTTACCTTTCCTTTCCTCTCTCCTTTCCTTTCCTCTCTCCTTTCCTTTCTCCTTTCCTTTCCATTTTTTCTTGTTCCTGTTGTAACACTCTCTGAAAAGAAATTTGCCTCAGAATGCTAAAAGGGGCCTAATGTGTAAGAAACTGTATCTCTATCACATATGCTAATAGTGATACAATGTTTTATAGAACTCAGAGTCAGCACAGCAGTGTCTCATTCCTTCAATTAGTTTCAATCAGACAAAGGCAAAGTAAAAAGAAAAACGTTATCTATTGTGCTGTCCTTTCAGGAAAACCCACAGTGCTGTTGTCATCCTTTGTCATTTATGTTTGTTTGTTAAACAAAGACTAGATGTAGTAAATAACAGTTATAACAGCAGCTTGAAAAGATTGAAAAGCAAATAAATAAATAAATAAAATTGACCCAAAAACATAATATTTTCCCGTTTATTGGTATGATTCTGCCACAGAAATCCATATTAAAAAAAAATACTACTTGCATGGGTACTAAATGGATAGCATTCCTGCGTGAAATTGGTTCCTAGTAGGATAGATTATATATATTTTTATGTTTGATTCATGTTTGAGGGCATATCCTAAATCTAGGCTTAAGCCTAAGAAAAAGTATACTTGATTGGACAGATCATCAAGCTTTTGAAAGGCTTTTCTTTCAGTGGCTTAGTGCTTAGGAGTTCTGCTCCATAATACTGGGGTCATTGGTTGAAGTCATGGCCAGCATACTATCTGCATGGGCCTTAGACTGATAGCAACGTGAGGGCAAGGACTGACATGGTGCTTTAATGAATAAGTAAAATGCATTTGAGAAATTCATGCACCAGCTTTTTTAAGACTTTTTGCATACATTTTTGGAATGTTCTATCTCAAAAGTTGACAGCCTTGAAAGAAAAGTGCTCTAAACTGCACTGATCCATTACAAATAAACAATGATGGTTCGGGATCAATTTTTAGATTTTTTTTTTAGGTTCATACATTTTTTAACTTGCTTTATATTTGTTTTCTTCATTGTTATTATACAAACATGTTTTGCATGAAAACATTTTATACATAAAAGATTCTAGTATGCATAAAATGGGTTAGCTGACAAGACATCAGAGCCACTTGCTTTGAGGCTATGTTTTTGTAATTGAAGCCTCCAGCTATTTGATAAAGTATAAGGCACTCTAATGATAACTAAACAATGGGGATTCTTTTGACCCAGCTCACATTATAAAAAGAAAAAACACTTATTGGCTGGATAGTAGACTACATGAAATGAGTATACTATATTTCACATTAACCTAACAAAAAAGTATATATATTTTTAAAGCAGAACTTGATTAACAAAAAAAGATAGCCCAGCTAAAATGGGCATTAAAAAAAAAAAAAAAAAAAACCTTTCAGAAATTATTTTCCAAACCTAGATTTAACCTGTCTCAAAGGTTGAATCAGTGTCAGTGTTATTCAACCTACTTATACTAAGTACAGGTTGTCATGGACACAGCCCCTGAAAGTGCTTTATTATGCCAACCTGGGCTCAAGGTACTATTGCACTTGATGGACTCACGTATCATTACATGAGCAATACTTAGTCCAGAAGAAAGAGTAGCCCACTGCCATCATTGGAAGAGAACAGGAACAGCCTGCAATGTCACCACTCTGGACAGAAAATCCTCAGAAAAAACATATGAATATTTTTTTATACATGTGGGCTAGTCTCAGGGAGGAATGGGGCACAAATGCTGGAGTTCTCCTTTAAATGTATAGCTTGGTCATAATAAAGAAAATACAGTATTGCAAAGCGATTTCTCAGCAAAATAAAGCATGAACACATGAATGGATGGGGAGTTTGATTTGAATATTTAACATGAATTAAATTGAGTTTTTGGTTTGTGGTGCTCAGATGTAGTGTAATTCCACTCTGGCTTTTGAGTAAATCAACTCTAGGTTGTGTGCATTATTCATAATAGAGAAAATACAGTATACACATTGATTATACACATTGACTATTTTGAATCCTTATGCCCGATAGCATTAGTAAATAGATGAGAATGTATATTATATTTACTTGTATTACCTTTTTTATTTTTACATTTCTTAATTTGGTTCTGGTCTGGGCAAATTATGTCATACATCCCAGGAGTTTAGTAGTGGAGGAGGGGTTTTCTTAGCCAAACCCACCCTCTGGCCTGCATGCCTGAGCTAAGGGAAGATGAATTCCAGGAAGTAAATGCTACATAAATCATCTGCCCTTACTGAAAATGGTCAATGCTGGGCGTGGCCTAGGAGGACATGTGAGCGGACGTCTTTCCGTGCAGCTCCGACATCTCCTGCATTAATCCTGATCGATCCTAGGTTGATCTCGCCTGCGCCGCCGCAAAACAGATATCGCTGGAACCGGAGGACGGCCCTGCATCACCGGATGGTGGAATTGGCAGATGGGCAAGCGGAGAAGACAGCCGCCGGTGTGAATGAATGTCAACACACGCTCGGGCCAAGATGGCCTCAGCACCGCCACCACAGCATCATGTGTATCTCCTTCCTCCACGCCGCATCTCTTTGGGGATGCCTCGGGCGCCTCTCCGCCATCCTCCCCAGGACTGTCCGACCCTCCGATCCTGATATCGCAAACCTCGGCGGGAGAGGAAGTGGTGGAGACGAGAAGGGGCCTACGCTGGCGGAGATGCTGCAGACCATTAAGGTAAATCATGCTGCTTTAATGGGGACAGTGGTAGAAATAAGAAGTGACTTCACATTACTAAGGCAGGATGTTCAAAAACTGCGTGGACAGGTCACTGAAACTGAAAAACTTATTAGCGACATAGAGGACACAGTTAACCCTTTGCTGCCCAAGCTCAATGCTGCAGGTGGGAAAATAGCCACCTTAGAGGACAAGGTAAACGACCTTGGGAACCGCCTCAGAAGAAACAACCTGAGGCTGGTGGAGGGGTCAGAACCGGTTGCCTTTTTGGAGAGCTGGCTGGAGTAGGAGTTCGGCCTGGATCTCCTGTCCCCTTGCTTCGTGATTGAGCAGGCACATCGGGTCTCGGGCAGACCTCTTCCCGCAGGAGATCCTTCACGCACGATAGTCATAAGATTGCTGAACTACAGAGACAGAGACTCTATCTTGCGTGCACCCAGAATGAAAGGACGCTTGAAGATTAACAACGCTGAAGTGTCACTATACCCAGATTATTCGGTGGCCGTCCGCAATCAAAGAGCGCAATTCCAGTTTGTTAAGCAAAAATTGCGGGAACATGATGTTTAGTACTCTATGTTATTCCCAGCTACCCTACGCGTTGTCCACCAGGAGAAAGTTAATTTCTTTCAGTCACCTAAGAATGTCATGGTGTGGTGGGACTCTCTGCCACAACCCTCTCGTGAACCTGCCTGAAGGATGCCTGCCCCGATGGATAACAGCTTTCTCTTTTTGCCCCCTTACCTATGTTTTGTGTGGTCAATCTTACACCGCCTTTATCGATTGCAATGGGATCAACCACAATTACCTCTATTGCAGGAAAACTTCCACTCCTCTTCGGATGAGTATTTGGGAGCTGCTCTAGGAGAACGATGTTAAGCCACTCAGTTGTGGCATTGACTTGTTGAAGTTAAACATCATAGGTATCAAACATGGGTATCAGGCCATGCACCCCATGCATGGCCCTAGTTCTGGGTACAAGTCCGCTCCGATTATGTGGGAGCAGGGCAGGGTTGTTGCTGCCTACTGACAGCTTTTTGTTATATGTATATAGTTTAGTAATGGTATGTAAGGTGTGTGGATGGATGAATGTGTGTGTGTCACTTTGTCCCACTGGTGATGCTGTGGCTCTGGCTGGCTCAAGGGGGGTGTCCCGGGGCTCCTGGACAGGCTGCACCCACTTTCTCTCAGCTTTGTGACGAACCTAACCCCTCCATGGTTGAGGTAACCATTTGCTCGTGGAATGTGCGCAGGTTGAATTCTAAATTTAAACGTGCATTGGTACTTGAACAACTTAAAAGGTTACACCCCCATGTTCTTTGCCTACAAGAGATCCACCTTGTGGGCTCGAAAATCCTTGCACTTAAAAAGTACTGGGTAGTGCATAATTTTCACTCCACATATTCCAACTATGCCCATGGGGTGGCCATCTTGATTCATAAGGGACTCCTCTTTGAGTGTCACCGGGTGATCTCAGACCCTAAGGGCCAGTATCTGGTGTTACATGTTACTGTGCAGAAAACGCCTATTATTTTTGTCACGGTATATGTTCCCCCGCCAGTCACGGCGACCGTGTTTTCAGACCTGAGCGCAAGACTATCACTTTTACCTGTTTGTCCTACGTTTATTGTCAGGGATTTCAACTCAGCGTTGCAGCCCACTATGGATAGACTAAAACCTCAAGTAACTGAGTCTAAACTGTTTAGTAAATGGTGTGAGGCATATGGATATGTAGATATATGGCGTTGGAAGTTCCCTAATGAAAAAATATTCTCCTGTCAATCAAAGACATATGGTTCTCTTTCTAGGTTGGATTATGCACTTGCCACCAAAGACCTACTGCCGGTTATCAGGGCAATTAAATATGTTTAACAAACCATGTTGGACCACTCATACAGGTTACCCTCACCTTAGGACACAAGCCTTCATTTCGGGTGTGGAGACTTAGTCCCCTGTAGATATCCACGCCCGAGATACAAGAGGCTACCCCAGTGGACATGGTAAATTACTGGTCCTCTAACCTTGACACAACATCACTGGGCCCCATGTGGGATGCCTTTAAGGCAGTACTGCATGGGTCATGTATATCTCGTATTAAGCACTATAGACTAACTGGGAGAGCCCAACAGGCGGCACTTGAGCAAACCCTAGAGGAGGCTAGATCCAGACATACGCTAAATCCATCGACTGTGACTCGAGGAGAACTAACTAACGTCCATAAGACATTACAACTACACCTAGTGGACATGACCAAAAAGCAACAACCATACCAGACGGCAAAAATACACGAACATGGGGGGAAAAATGGGAGAATGCTTGCCTTTCTTGCCCATACAGAATATCTAGACAGCTCAATTTCCGCTATACAATTGGTTGACGGCTCTACTACCACAGATCCCTTAGTTATTAATCAGGAATTTGCATCATATTACAGTAAATTATATGACAATCGAGCCCACCTTTAGGGGTTTCTTCTCTTCAATGGTCTTCCCTGTATTGGATGACACTCAGAGGGACCTCTTAGAACAAGAGATTACCATAGAGGAAGTGGAAGCAGCAATAGGTTCCCTACCATCCTCCAAGACCCCAGGCCTAGATGGTATCCCTTCAGCATGGTATCAGACATATACTGAGTTGATAGCTCCCAAACTTCTGCTCATTTATCGTGTGTCCATGGACCAGGGAATTCTCCCTGATTCAATGAATGAAGCCTTAATTGTGGTCCTACCTAAACCGGGGAAAAGCAAGCTGCTATTTGAATCTTACAGACCCATTTCACTCCAGAATAATGATGCAAAAATCTTGGCCAAAATACTGGCTCTTCACCTGCAGAAGGTCATACTATCTCTTATACCACCAGATTAGGCTGGTTTTATGCCTAGGCGTAGCACGTTTGATAATATACGAAGATGATATCTACATATCCATAGGGCATGCAAAGACAAAAGCAGTAGTTTGGTTTTGTCATTAGATGTGTTAAAGGCTTCGTCGGACATTCTTGTGGGAGACTATGTCAAACATGGGGTTTGGTCCGCAGTATATGAAATGATTCTGCCTACTCTATGCAAACCAGAGAGCAAGGGTTCAAACCAATAGAGATGTCTCTTCACCATTCTTATTGCAGAGAGGGACTAGGCAGGGGTGCCCCCTCTCTCCGCTCCTGTTCGCTCTCGCCACTGGCTCTGGCGGTGCGGCAGGCCTCGGGGATAGGGGGCATCATCCGGTTTGGGGTGCTGGAGGAGAAGATATCTTTATATGCAAATGATGCACTAATTTACTTAGATGGCAAGGAAAGCTCTTTTAGGGGTCTTATGCAGTAGGTGGAGGAGTTTGGGAAAGTGTCTGGTCTGAGGGTCGGATGGGATAAGTCCATAGCCTTTCCTATTGCCCCCCCCCCCCCCCCTGTGGGTATGATTATTTGAAAACCTCCAATCTCCAGACAACTGAATCCTTTAAATACCTGGGTATTCAGATCCATAACAAATTCCCAAAATCTGAAGATCTAAACATCACCCCCATCACTAAGCAGATGGCGGACAGATTTCAAACATGGTCAATGCTCCCTCTTAATCTAATAGGACGCATAAATACTTTCAAAATGATCTTCCTCCTTAAATTTCTGTATTGCTTTAGGGCTGCCCCAGTTTATCTACCCAAGAAGTTATTCCCGAAAATTTAATCCGTTTATATGGCAGAATGCCCATCCACGGATAGCCAAGGCATCCTTACAGTCCTCTAAACAAAAAGGAGGCCTGGCCTACCCAAATTTGTACAATTACTTTATTGCTTCCCAACTTACATATGTCTATGAATGCCTGCACTCCGATCCTCAGACCCCTTCCACTGCTCTCCTGTCATCTTTTTTTATGTACCGTTTGCTACAGCTAATGATGTGCTGCATAGGGCACTTAACTCCAAGTGTTCTAGGTTCTCCCCTGTGGATGTGGGTTTGCTGGCATTGAGAGGGGGGAAAATGCTCTCAAAAACCACTCCCGGAAGGTCACCACAAACCCCGCTTTGGGATAATCTTAGTCTTCCTGAGCTCTATGGGCATCCAGACTCCCGATGGTGGGCACGGCTGAAAATTACGCATTATTCTCATATAATTAAGGGGAATGTATTTGAATCCTTTGAAAGTTTAAGGGGTAGTCATGCAATTGATCACACGTTCTTTTACAAATACCTGCTCCTCCGGCATGCAATCTAGGCTCAGTTTGGCTCCCTGACCATAGAGCTCAAGGAATCTCCAATGGAGGATTTATTGTCCTACCCAGATATTACTAAACTCGTCATAACTTTTTATAGTCATCTCTCCAGGGCAGGGGCGAAACCCATTTCAGAATTCCTACACAAAGTGGCAAAGGTTGATACCCGAATTGACGAAGGAGGGTTGGGAGGAGGCTCCTGAAGTTTGTTTTAAGGATATTATAAGCACAGCAGATCAATATGTTCAATTTAAGTTTATCCACCATCTGCACTATACCCCAGCCTGGCACGTGTGGGCTTAAGAGTTAATGCATCCTGTGCTAGATGTACTTTTGATAATGCTGATCTATATCACATGTTTTGGAGTTGTCCTGGACTGGACTCTTATTGGAAGGACCTGTTCAATTACTTTGAAGACCAACTTGCCCTGCCGATACCCCAGACTCCGGAGGTGGGACTACTGGGCATCCTGAATTACTTAATTCACAAAGCACCTGCTCGGATTTTACTCTGTACCATCTTATTTTATGCACGTAAAGTGATTTTGTTGAACTGGAAAGAGTGACCCCCCCAAAACCCAATCTTTGTATTAATAATGGTGAACTTCCCAAATTCAAAATTGTATATAAAAATAGAGCTTAACTTAAAAAATTCAATAAAGTGTGGCAGCCGTGGTTGGATGTTGCTGGCTCCTTCCGGGGGACAGTCCTATCCTCGCAACTATCCTAGTTGGGGTTGCTGGGGGTAGGGCTGGGCCTGGTGGTTGCTGGTATGAGCTATAGGATACTAACAGGAAGTATAGATTATAAGGAAATCCAGTGTAATAAAAAACTGAATTGATGTTGAGTATTTTGGTACTTTGACATGAACAGTGGGACGGTGATGTGTATGAATGTGGTGTGTGTGTTTGGTATGTTTGTCTTGTCTTTTGTTCCGTTTTTTTTGTTTCTCAGCTTTTTCTCTGAAGTACCCTTTTGGCAGAGTTGAGTAACATTTTTGCCCTGGCTGTCACGATTATGGTAGCGGGGAGTTGTATGACAGTGTTCAGGCTGGGTGGTTACTCGTACCAATGGTTACTCTTACCAACTTATACAGTACTTCATATATAAGCATTAAGGGTATATAATGCTGTCTGTATGTGTTAGGTAACATTGTTATATAACATTGTTATATACTATGTATACTGCTTAACATTTAAGTTGTAATGTTGAAAATTTAAATAAACACCTTCTAAAAAAAAAATGGTCAATGCTAGGGGGAGGTTTGCAAAGTGATTTGTTAGCAAATAAAGCATGGAGCATGGAGGCATGGATGGATGGGGGGAATATATATATAGTGTAGTCAGTGTAGACTATATATATATATATATATATATATATATATATATATATATATATATATATATATATATATATATATATATTGCAGGCAGTGTATTAATATATATTTATATACCCTGTAGTATATATATATATATATATATATATATACATACACAGTGCATTCAGTGCAGACTATAAATATACAGAGTGCAGGCAGTCTAAGATATATAGATAGATAGATACAGTGCAGTCAGTTTACAGTATATAATACAGTATAGGCAGTGCACAGTATATAATACATTGCAGTCAGTGTACAGTATGTAATACAGTGCAGTCAGTCTACAGTATATAATATAATGCAGTCAATGTACAGTATATAATACAGTGCAATCGGTGTACAGTATATAATGCAGGCAGTGTATAGTATATAATACATTGCAGTCAGTGTTGTACTGTATATAATACAGTGCAGTCGGTCTACAGTATTTAAGTGCATACAGTATATAATACAGTGCAGTCGGTGTACAGTATATAATACAGTGTAGTCATTGTCATACAGTATATAATACATTGCAGTCAGTGTACAGTATATAATACAATGCAGTTGGTGTACACTATATAAGTGCAGGCAGTGTACAGTACTGTATATAATACAGTGCATTTGGTGTACCATATATAAGTGCAGACAGTGTACAGTATATAATACAGTGCAGTCAGTGTACAGTATATAATACAATTTTTTCTTCTATTTTTCTTTGTTGTTTTGTTATGGTCATATTTTTTATTTTTTTTTTGTCAATAGTTTTTCTCCCTTGGTTTAGGTTTTGTTTTTCCATTGTTTACATGTTGGCTTCTATTGTTCTTTTAGGCCACTAGATGGTGCACGGTGCACTCTTGGGGCTGTGCTATGCATCGCGCACGCCCAGCGGGCTCCTCCTGTGCATGGCTAGTGAGTGAGGGAAGTATCACTGATTCTCCATTGGGGCCTTTGTGCAGGGAGGAGCTCCTACATGTCCCCGCTGTATGTATTCTTATTACACAAGCGGGAACTTCTTTTCCACTGGTGACACACCGACGCATGAAGTCATCACACCCCCAGGGGCGGGGCTACACCACGCCCCTCTGAGTCAGAGAGACCCTCTGAGTTCCGGTGTCTTGTCAAATAGCGTCCTCCATCGGATAGTGTCCGCTGCGTACTGCGCATGCGCAGTACACAGGAACACAGATTCCGAAAATTGCCGGGGATGAACGGTGCCTGCGCCGTGAGTCCAGGTTCTATCCCCACTATCCGAGTGGACATAGAGTTAGAATAAAAAAGAGCCGAGCGCAGCGAGGCTGAGCCCGAAGCGTGGCGAGCAAAGCTCGTCCGCGAGGGGCCCTCTAAAATTCACAACCCTATGTCCGCTTGGATGGTCGGGCACCACCTCCACTCACGGCGCAGGCGCCGTTCAGCTTCGGAGATTTTCCGAAGCTTCGTCTGCTCCTTACTGCGCATGCGCAGTACGGAGCGGACACTATTTGATGGCCGGACTCTATTAGGCAGAACACCAGCCCCAGCTGTTCTTCCTACAGCTAATGGGGCAAAACAACCAGCATTATGTAATAAACTGGTGATGATTGGTTTTCTCACATACTGACTCACTCACAGCTGGCGTTCCCTCAGTCTGATGACTGCTACACTAAGGTCTGCACTGCACATTTACCAACACAGTGAAAGGTAATTTATGTGATTTTTTTCTGGCAATCCAGGGCAATGCGTGCCCTTTGCTTGCTGTTTCAGCACAGTATCTGTGTCTCTAAAAAATACTGCATAGAAGTTAACAAAACCTTCCTGTTTATTTACTTATGGCTTTTCAGATAGTGTTATCTTTCTGCTGGTTCAACATGGGGGGTCTCTTGTGTGTGTGAAGCACTGGCCAGCTCTGGACTGCCCAATTGCACACCTATTTGTCCATTTGGGCTCTCCCAGCCAACGTGGATCATATGTTATTTTTTTACCCCTTTTCCTTTTCCATGCTATTCCAATGAAACCTGTATGTAGGTATCTTCTAGCCCAAAAATATTGTACAGTTTTTTTATTATATAAAATTACTTGCTTATTGTATTTTACCTTTAAAACTGTATTTTACCTTTAAAACTGAAAATAGTGGCGCTTATCTATAAATTATAACTAACTCCACAAAAAAGTGACATCAATTAAATGGTCTAAACAACGTGTATAAAATCAACAATTATAACACCCTGTGTCAAGTGAACCAAATAAATGTGTCAAACACTTAAATTTAAAAAAAAAAGGAATTCAAAATAAAGTTCATAAAGTGTCCAAAATATCCTTTGAATTAATTTAGCTTCTTATTCCATCCACCACACCAAAGTGATCAGTGATTCTTCTCCCTTAAGAAATGTACTCACCGACTCCTAATGCCTGCACTTTCGTATCAGGCTTAAGCGCTAATAAACCAAACAGCAAGTAGTGAATCGTTGCTCCAATCATCCATTGTGCAAATTCAGATAATCCACATGTAAAACAATAAAAGTGCTCCAATAGTGTAAAATCGTATAAACCAATTTATTAAAACACAAAGAACTTCAACCTTTACACTCACATTTCACAGTTCAAAATCCAGCAGATAAATATCAAAGTCACAGCAAGCCTTACTCCTGAACAGCACAAAATTGGACTGTGGTCATGGCGGACCCAAGGTGTGCGAGCTTGTTAGCGTTAATCTCACCCCCTCCAAGTTGCCCAGACACAGACTCAAACCACCAATTCCTCATTCAGAAACGCTACACATTTCTGGTGATGATTGCTGCACAGCCACGCCCCCCGACGTTTCGTTATTCACTGGATTCCCCCAAAATGTAAAAAAAATTGGCATGGGGTTTCCCCCAAAATCCATACCAGACCCTTATCCGAGCAAGCAGCCTGGCAGGCCAAGAAAGGGGGGGGGGGGGGGTCGAGCGAGCGCCCCCCCCCTGAACCATACCAAGCTGCTTGCCCTCAACATGGGGAGGGTGCTTTGGGGACAAGAGCCTCTTCCAGACAACCCTGGCCATTGGTTTTCGGGGTCTGCGGGCGGGGGTTTATCAGAATCTGGAAGCCTACTTTAACAAGGGGGCCACAGATCCCATCACCCCTATGTGAAAAACCACAGGAGACAGTTTTTGATAAAAATTAAGTTTAAAAAAGTGTCCCGCAATGTCCAGCAATCTTTAATCACGCTGCCCGAGACCTAAGAAATAGAGAAAAAAAAAAAATGCTCCGCCTCTTTGGGAGGCCTCCCAGTGACTGCTGTCTCTTGGCTGAGACAGGTGTTATATAGGCAAGGGCAGGGACACCTGAGGACATAACTGAATGACCCTGCCCCCTTTCGATGTCTTGTGACATTATGTGATGTCAGAGGGGACGGGGTCATCCGTTTACGTCAGCGGGTAACTCCACCCTTGCCTATATAACAGCTTTCAAAGCCAAAAGACAGTAGTTGCTGGGAGACCTCCCATGGAGGTGAAGTTTTTTCGGGTCCATCGGGCGACATGATTGACGATGGATGTACATCATGGAACACTTTTTTTTAAATAAAAGAACTGTCTATTGTGGTTTTTCCTTTTTTTACTCTTTTTTTGTGAATGGGTAGGGTTACAATGTAAACGATACCCATTCACATGGGGGGGGGGAGGGATCTGGGGGCCTCCTTGTTAAAGGGGGGGCTTACAGATTCTGATAAGCCCCCCACCCACAGACCCTGACAACAAATGGCCAGGGTTGTCGAGAAGAGACTCTTGTCCCCATCAACATGGGGACAAGGTGCTTTGGGGGGGTCCCCAACGCACCCTCCTCATGTTGAGGGCATGTAGCCTGGTATAGACTGGGAGCCCCCTTTTTCCTTGATTTTTTATCTATATTGCTGGGAGCGAGCAAGTTTCAATTACATTTTTTTCCATTATAAATGTAATTTTGATGCAGCACTGTTCTACACATTGCACAGATGCACCACTTTACCTGCAAACTAAGGGGACCCCCAAGCATGATATTTAAAGGAATATTTAATTTTTATTGTTTCACTTTAAGCACTATTAAAATCACTGCTCCTGAAAAAACTGTAGTTTTTAAAAACTTTTTTTTTATACTTTTGGTACATGTCCCCTAGGGCAGTACCTGGGTTCCCAAACACTTTTTATGGCAATAACTTGTATATAAGCCTTTAAAATTAGCACTTTTGATTTTTCATGTTCCTTTCCCATAGACTTTAAGAGGGTTTGAATGTTCGCTCAAACTTTTTGCCTGTTTTCATGTTCTGGTGCGACCGGGGGTGGGGTGTTCAGCTCATCCCTATTAATCATAGAGAATGTAGATAAAAGATGCAATGCTCCCTGAGCCTAAAGTTGTTCAGCATAAGAAAGGTGCCATAGCGGTAAGAGTGACAGAGACCGCAGCCTTCTAGGAACAGAATAGCAGTTGGATCTCTAAATCAGTGAAAAACTTGGCAAGCATAGCCTTCATCCCTCATATGACCTAAGCCAGTTTTCCCTTGTTGTTAAAAAGGTTTCTTTGAAGTTCTGTCATAACTAACTTCCTTTAATGAGCACTCTTCTATTAATCAGTTGCTGCATCTTCCGTAAAGAGGCTGTGGTTGATGATCAAACAATCTGTGAGTGGAGAGGTCTGTAGTCACCTGGGACCTGATAACATTGGAATAATTATCATGGAAATACAAGATGGAGTCAAATAGATTAAAATCAAATTATACGGTGATAACAATAAAATAAAGGAATAAAAACTTTGTGGCTTGAAAAGGCTGCAGTATTTACTAACGGTAATGATAAAGTTGAGAATAGTATTCATAAATAACTGGCCCCCTTTAACAGGACATGTCTGGCTCTTAGGATGAAGAAGTGTTTATGATAAGACTTCTTCTTTGTCCCCAGGGGATAAAAGGCATGTGGTAGGGTGGTCAAAAGTGCACCCCTCTTCCTCTGCCACTGTCCAACCATGTAGCTCTATAGGAGACAAGTAACTAACTGGCGCTAATTGACAGCGCTAGTCTGTGAAAGGTGGCACATATGCACCATCATTCAGAAAAGCAATGGGATTGGCCAGCTCATATCAAAACAGAGAACTTATAATAGTAAATAAGGTGATTCAGCCCAGATTCAACTACTGGATTTACTATAAGACCCCTTTTATACTGGGACCGCAGCTGCATTAGCACTAAAGTGTCGCTTGTTTTAGCCGCACTTTAGCAAAGTTTAAGCGGCACTTTTTGGCCGCTAGCGGGGCGCTTTTAACCCCAAAGAAGGTGTTTAAAAGTCTCATGTTGTGGCGCTTCTGGAGCGCTTTTCAGGTGCGGGAGCGCTAAATACAGCGCCCCCAAACCACCCCAAAGATGCTGCTTGCAGGACTTTTCGGTACGTCCCGCAAGTGCAAAGCCCCAGTGTGAAAGTCACACTTCAATGAATGAGAGGCGGTTTTCAGGAGCTTAGCAGAGGCTACTTCCAGCGCTAAAGTGCCTGAAAACCACCCCAGTGTGAAAGGGGTCTAAGAGTGGATGTCTGCCTGGATTCATCTTTGTGATGCTTGCTTGCATGGCTTGATTTCATCCATTTGCTCTTTTGCATTACTGCTACCCAATGCATCCATTATAATTTCCACTACTGGACGCTCACTATATGTTCAGTATATGCTCGTTATCAAGATTTGTCTACTGGTTGTTGCAAGTAATGTCATCAAATAATGAGCATCTTCAGCTGCACAGGACTTTGATCCTATGGAAACATAAGAGGAAATGCAAGAGGCATATAAATGCGGCAATAGCCAATATTAAATGTTTTTTTTCCACTAGTTATTTTGTTATTGGCGGTTGTCATGTTTTGGTTACCGTGGGGTTACATAGATAGTTACATAGTAGGTAAGGTTGAATAAAGACAACAGTCCATCCATTTCAACCTGTGTTAGTGTGTGCATGTTTGTGTAGATAATCATTTCCCATATCCCTGTATATTGTGTTCGCTAAGATGCACATCCAAGAGTCTTTTAAATCTAGCAATACTTCCTGCTGAAACCACATCCTTACTGCTCTTGTCACGTCACATTCGGCTACCCATCACATTTTGCTACCTGCTGGAGTGTGCATGCGCGACGCCGCAATATGCATTCCAACACGGGATCCCTCGTGGGCTCGCTTCGGGCATGGCCTTGCTTCACTTGGCATAATTATAATCTAACTCTATGTCCACTTGGATGGTGGGGCTTGAACATGGATTTAGGGGTGTGGGCACAAAATTATGCGTGAAGACGTAGATTGCCAGAGTGTTGGAACGCATATGGCGGCGTCACGCATGCGCAGTCCAACAGGTAGCCAAATGTGATGGGTCGCCATATGTGACGAAACACCCGGACAGTGATAAAAACCCCACCCAGTTTAATTTATTAAAACTGCAGAGTGCAAAATATGGTCCAGCTGTGCATGGTAGCCAATCAGCTTCTAACTTCAACTTGTTCAATTAAGCTGTGAAAAAAACTGGAAGCTGATTGGTTTCCCTGCAGAGCTGCACCAGATTTTGCACTCTTCAGTTTTAGTAAATCAACCCCGTCCATCTTATATCCTTAGTGATGTCTGGACTATTTTCTGTGCTTTAAGACAATGCTGTATTTTTTAAATGTGGTATGTGGTGAATGGTATTAAGGTTTATATTTAATGTTTGGAATCTCATATGTTGCTACTGTGACTTTTGTATTAATAAAAATATTTTTTATAATTTTTGCATATTATCTTTAAAGCCGAAGTCCCGCAAATTTTTTTTTTTAAAGTCAGCAGCTACAAATACTGCAGCTGCTTAAAATAAGGACACTTACCTGTCCAGGGCGCCCACGATGTCGGCACCTGAGGCCGAACAGTCCCTCGGTCCTTGGATGCTGCCGCCGCCATGCACATGCACAAGTCACGCTGCGCAATCAGAATGGTCCCTGCTGTCTCTGGGAACCGTGTGTGTCCCAACAGACAGCGAGGTGGAACGGGAAGAGGCTTAGACTCCCACAGTCTAAGAAAGCTATTTGCACTCCCCTGAGGGGTGCCAAATGTGACACGGGAGGGGGTTGTTCCAAAAAGCGGAGGTTCAATTCTTGTGTGAACCTTTGCTTTAAGTAGATACCACATGGTGTCTGTAAGAATGGTCGCAAATAAGGCTGGGATGTCTATGTTATAGTCTACTTTTTTGTATGGCATGCTACCTCCTGCCAGCCATTTTGTGCTTACACCTGTCTGCTGACCAGCCAGTGCCTGCTCAACTTCTGTCTGCTAACAGCCAGTACTTGCTTATGCCTGCCTGCCGCCCAATCAGCCTATGTCATTGTCTGCTGCCAGTCTACTTTTGCTACAGCTTGAATGCTTGTAGATAGGTGCAGTTTGTTGTCTCCACTGTAGGTGGCTTTCAACCACAACGGCAATGCAAAGGGAGAAGGAGTCACGGGGAACAGGGCTGCTCTATGGTTTTCTGAGAAACTGGGGCAGCAATCTGATTAGATTCTGACTGTCCATGTGACTTTGGTGGCCATCTTAGGTGTGTCAGAATCTTTTTAAGCCCCTGGCTTTGGCGCACTTAATGCAAGAGGGCAGTTTAGGGAAAGGTACCCTATCTATTAGGGACAGTATTAGCGATAGGGAAAGATTCCCAATGAGAAGGGAAAGCTTAGGGTCACATATCTCTGAATACCTTCCTGATTGGGCACAAGATGACCAGGCCACACTCTGTCCCCTCTAAACAGACGTTGTTGGTTCAGGTGGAACCTCCTTCTTCACATCACTGTAAACTGTAATGCCGCGTACACACGGGCGGACTGTATGGCGTACTTAGTCCGTCGAAACACATTTCAGCGGACAGTCCGCTCGTGTGTGGGCTTCAGCGGACTTTTTCAGCGTGCAGTCTGGCGTACTAAGTATTTCGGATTTTTCGAAATTCTGTCCGTCGTACTTTGGTTTCAGCGGACAATCCGCTCGTCAGTATGCTAGTTCGACGGACTAAGAATGGCACATGCCCAGAAAGGATTTACACGGCGGAAGGGTGCTTTGCTGTGTATTGGACTTCCTATTTCTAGCCCCGTCGTACGTGCTGTACACGTCATCGCGCAAGCTTTCGATGGACTGTTTGGGTATCCGTGTGTGGTCAAGTCCGTTCAGTGGAAAGTATGACGGACTGTCCGTCGCATTGTTCGACGGACTAAGTAGGCCATACAGTCCGCCCGTGTGTACGCGGCATAAGTGTGCCTGACTGGGTAGCTGTCCCACCGGGTATACTGTGAACTGTTGCTGCATTACTTTAATAGTTTTATATTGCACCTGACAGTGTGAATTGTTTCCTCCGCACCACTCTGCACCCCACTTACACTTGGCAGCAGGCGGCAGGATATCTCCCAGTATAGGCTCCAGTATGGCTCTGATAAGAGAGGCCTTAGCCCTGATACCGAAGTTTAATGTCTCTAATATTCCTCTGGCAGAGTGGGAGGAGAGACTGGAGAGTGCTCCATGCCTGTACTAGGTTCTGGGCTAGTGGCGGAGCTGGCTATTAACGCTTTAGAGGCTAATGCCCACCACACTGTGATGGCACTCCCTGAACATAAGCAGCCCACCCTAGAGCAGATTATGTCACACATGAGAGATTTTGGGGAGAAGCTACTGCTGCAGGAGCTGCGAAAAATATTTATTTTAAGGAAGCAGCATGAAGAGTAGACAGGCAAAAAAGTAGTGGTGCGCAGTACTAGCTTAGGAAATATTGGCCTAAAAAGGTCTATAGATTCAAAGAAGTACCAGGTATTTAGATGCTAGGTGTGCTGCCACCCAGACTGAAAAGGTAATGTATAGGGGGCTTATTGTGCGTGTTTTATGAGGGAACGTGGAAAACCTTCACCACTATAACATAATAGTGTTTGGGATGAGTATTAAATAGATGGAGCCATACGCGAGAAGGAATCTAGTGGTTAAAACCTAATGATTTCCAATGCGATTTTTTGAAATTGACATAAACCTATAAAGTGGTGGTGCTGGACAATAGGTAGGTCCGAGTTAGTGTGTCTTACAACATCCCGTGAACAAAATATATATAAAGAAGTCAACAAAATATGTGGTAATAATTGATGCGATTTGTAACAACTGATAAAATCGCATAAAAAGTGCTAGTGCTAAATGATAAATAAGTGTGTTGCAATGTCTACTACACCATAAGCAGCAATATACATAAAAACAGTCGTTGGCTCAATGGAGCAATTTTGTGCAAAAAAGTGACTAATTGTGACTAGCAAGAATCGCATAAAGTGCCAGTGCTGGATAAAGGTTATAAATTAGATGCGTGTGGGTGTCTTTCTACCATATAGTGAATAATAAATGAAGCATGAAGAGTAGAGCCTCACACCCTATGTGGTGGCTATGCAGAATCTCTGGAAATGCCTAGAAAAGAGGAATGTTCTTGGCTGCGGTGAAATTGCTGATTCAGATTATATCCTGGGTGATCATTTCATAACTTCTCTGAAAAAAGACCGGTCAAGAGAGCCCTGCAGGAGAAAGTTTAAGTGCAATCCACCATTTCTTTTACAATGTGCTGGTTGATGTGGTAGCATGGGAATAAGAAGAGATAGACGCAACAGAAGCAGTTACCAAGAAGTTTGAGCCTGTGTGTCTCAAGGAGGAGGCCCCGACACTGTCACACCTGTCGGCCATGCAAAGAGCACTAACAAAGCTAGCTCAGCACTTGGCTGCTTTGAAGCAGGTGGTAGCCTCCTTTAAAAAGTACTCACCCCAACCCCAAAATGGCAAGAACCCTTTTGCAAGGATCCTGAAGAAGACAGAAAATGTTGGCGGTGTGGTCACTATAAACACATATCCAAGATCTGTAGGTGGTCTGGACCCAGGAACCCTTCTAGGCCATCGTTAAACTACTAAAGGCAGAGGGATAACCCCCAGGACAGTCATCCTAGAATCTCAATTTAAAGACATGGTTGCTCTGGGCTCAGTGATGTCCACCCTAGCCTACGAGCAACGGGCCCCTGGCAGGCAGCCATGGCTTCTTGGTGCGAGACCCGATACAAGTGTCTCTTAGAATAGCTGGATGTTACCTTTAAAGACTTCTCCTTACCTCAACTGAAACTGTTTCATTGGCTATTGAAAAAGCACTTATTGATGTTCACCACCAGCCCTGAAGACTACAGGATTCACTGAAGCTTTTGACCACCCTATTCGTACAGGAGACATACCACCCATCCAGGAGCAGTATAGCCACATTCCCCTAGTGATGTGCTAAGAGGTTAAGGAGTTACTTTGCAATATGCTACAAAGTGGGGTGTTCCAGGAAAGCCACAGTCCATGGGCTGCTCCTGTTGTACTGGTGCATATGAAAGACAGCAGTCTACGGTTTTGTGTAGACTTTCTCAAAGTTGACGCATGCACCATAGAGATGCTTACCCCCATCCTTAGGTGGAGGAATCCCTAATGGCCCCTTGGACAAAGCCAAGTTCATCTCTTCCCTACACCTGGCCAGTGACTACTGGCAAATCCCAGTACGGTATCAATATCTGGAGAAGATCGCCTTTATGACACCCCTGGGCCTGTTTGAGTTCAGTTGTATGGCCATCAGCCTCAGCAACACCCAAGCACCTTCCAGCACCTAATGGAGTCATGTCTTGGAGATTGTGCTTGTTTACCTTGATGATATTATCATATTCTCCAAGACTTTTTCGAGGAGCACACAAAACATCTGGACCGGGTGTTTTTCTATTAGGCTCAATATTGCCTAAAAGTTAAGCCCACCAAGTGCCAGCTAATGAGGTAAAAGATCCAGTAAACAGGGCATGTAGTTGAAGCAGGAGGTGTGTCTCCAGCCCCCAGCAAAGTTCAAGCCACCCAGGATTGGCACCCCCCAAGTCCACAAGTCCACCAGTTACATGCCCTTTATCTTGATAAATATAGTGATATAGCACTGGTGGGGCTGTGTGAGCAATCTGCCTGCTGCCTGTGACATGTTTTTATTTTTTTTCAATGTTTATTTTACTTAATTAAATACTTTGTCACGGTGAGTGTGATTATTTACATTCTACATTTTTCTTGTGAATTAGTAACCAGGGGTACAGTCATGTACCTTGGTTGGAGGCCGAGTTGATGAGAGGGCTTCCCTAGCAGCTCTGGTTCAAGCACCCATGAATGTGATGACAATGAGCCAGGGTCATACATGGTCATACATGGTGAGGCAGCAGCATGGGCAGAGAGCAGGCAGATCAAGATCCCTGTGAATTCTAGTTACCTCCCTACTCAAGAACCATGGCCTCTAGCAGAATCTATAGTATCCAGCACTTTCAAATGTGTCCGATGCTTTTTTCCCTGCCGCAAACTGTGGTTCCATTCACAGACCCCTATATGACATCTTGGTAAGGTGACAATTGGTGAAAGCAATAACAGCACACAATGGGGGAGAAAGAATTGACAATCCCAGGAATGTGTTTAATGCTAAAGATTGTTAATATGTCAACACTCTTGAAGACAGGAAAGTTTGGGCTGGGGAGGCAAGTAATAATTATTTTATTTTGTAGGAAGATTGCTGCTTTCATTTTTACTAGATACATGTTTTTTTTTCAGGATAGCCCCGATTTCCTCTGATGTCCAGGAACAGATCTCAGACCCATCCCATATTCATGAGCCTACAAATTGCAAAGATGGACTTTTAAATATTCCCTCACCTCCGTCTATGACTTTATTCTGTACCCAGGCAGTTTTTGTTTTCCACTCCTATTCCCATTTAATTAGCGTTCCTATGATCTGTGACTGTATTCAGTACTGCATTCGTGTTTGGCTGGCTTTAAACCCAAATGTACAATTGCTACTGTGATCTTGCTATTGTTGTGTTATCTTACTTTATTCCACACGGGCCTGCAATTGCTTAGATGCGCTTCCAGGCCCATAATGCTGCGGAGCAGGTAATTGTGCCGTTTAATTCTCAGGAAGATCTCTAATTTCCAGATTGCAGATGTGATGGTGAGGAAATGAGTCTGGATGTGTAGCATAATGTAAAGAGCAGATTGTTGATCTATAAGAAAGAAGAGTAATGGCTCATTAAGTCTATGTCTAGACACAACCCGTAGAAAATAAAAAGAGCCAGTGTTTCCTAATACAAAGAAAGCAGATCTCAGCAGTCTATGTGTTCTGCACTTCTGCGTGCTGCCTGCCAGCTGATGTTACATGTTGTGTATGTGTTGTGCATAGTCCATAAAGCACCCCAGATTTTACACACTATTTATTTAACCCTTAGAATTTCTAAAGACAAGAAGAAAGAAAATGGCTGTTCTGCCCATAGCAACAAGCCAGCTCCAATGCTCATGGGTTGACAATAGCAACCAAATAGCTTCCAGCTGCTATTTTCACATGCTGCCCATATCAACCAGACAAGATCCAAGTGCCATTTTCTTATGCTGCCCATTGCAATAAGCCAGTTCAAATTCTCATGGTCTGCCCATAGCAACCAGCCAACTTTCAACTGCCATTTTAACATGCTGCCCATATCGACTAGACAAACTCCAATTGCTATTTTCCTATACTGCCCATAGCAGCCAGCCAGCAAGCTTCCAATTGCCATTATCATGTGGTGCCAATAACAATTAGTTAGATTATAGTTATCATATTTATGTGCTGCCCATAGCCACCAGACAGATGCCATTTGTATGTGCTGATCATAGCAACTAGCCAGATTTCTGTCATTTCTTTGATGCAAATAGATAGCTATGGCCAACACATATACAGCACAATTACAACCTGATAATGCTAAAAACTAATGTTATCTGAGAGTTATTTGTTGTAAAACCTGTCCTTGGTGGTTTCATGTCCATGACTCTGCTCTAAGAATTGCAGCCACAATTCTTTGCTACAGTCCCAGTTTTTGCATTGGCTATCAATTTTAACATGCACATAAACTGTACAAAAGGTACTGTATACAAAAATTTAATTTATTACAGCTAACCATTTCATAGATATTGTGGTTACATTTGATTTATTTTTCTGCTATTTTTCCTATATTTTGTCCTGCTAATCTAACCAGTATATCACTTCCTTTCTTACATTGGCTATGCTCATTCAATATACTCTATCTATGGAGGTACAGCATAGCCACCCTTGGACAGTGACATTTTCAACCTATGGAGAAAGAAGTGTTAGATGAATTAGTAAATCTAGATGGACTTTACATAACCGACTAACAAATTAAATCCTAACTCCATGTTGCAATTTTTTAACAACTACAGCAAAAGGTTTTATTAACTTTTGAAACAAAAGTTTTAAGTGAACAAAGAATAACTGACCACCATAGGCTGTTGTCTCAACCCTCTAGGGCAGCGGTTCTCAACTCCTGTCCTCAGGGCCCACTAACAGGCCAGGTTTGCAAGATAACTGAAATACATCACAGGTGATATCATTTGCTGCTCAGTGATTGCAGTATTCTAGTCTGCATCTCCCCAAGGTAATACATAAAACCTGGCCTGTTACTGGGTCCCGAGGACAGGAGTTCAGAACCACTATTCTAGAGCCTAGTTTATACTTGTAAAACCACAGGGTTAAGACAACAGCTTACAATGGTCAGCTGTAATTTATTTAGGACAACTAAGGGCCTTTTTTAGCTATGAATAGAGTGGAGATGGATTAGAACACTTATTAGATTTTATTGCTGTCTGGGTCCTCATTAGGGAGATTCATCCTCTATATTTGTCCTGTTTACCATTATCACTGAAAGTGAAAGTGAAGGAAATCCCAGATTTTTGGTTATCCCCAGAAAAGTATTAGAAGGGAAATTTTCTGATGGGGACGCTACTGTAGTTCTGGTGACCTGGGAGTCCCCAAGGGATTCCCTTAATTTACAAGTATTTCATCTCACTTCCTGTGGCTATCTAACAGAAAGAGAAGGGATATCTCCCTAATTGGATACGGAAGAAAAAAAAAAATTGAGCAGGGTTATGGCCCTCCATTACTCTTATCCAAAATGAAAAAAAAAAAAAGTTTTGCTTATAGTTCTAATTTAAATGGGTGTGATCATTATTCTCAAACAATTCACTTAACACTGTATATTCTGCCTCCCGAGGAAGACATCTACGATTTTTTTTTAAAGTTGTCAACATTCTTCCTCAGCTAGTACCACTTTCTGGGGGGGGGGGGGGGGGGGGGGGGGGGGAGGTGGAGTGCCACATTTTTCCTGCTGTAACAGTAAAAAGCCATTTCTGTAATCTAAGGTTGAACCTCCTTTCTTCTAACCACAAATCATTGCTGTCTGTCCTCTTTGGTGACCTAAGAAAATGTATCAGTTACTGAATTCACTTTTGGTACATTTGTACAGTGTAATTATATCCCCTCTTAAGCACCTGTTCTCCATCGTGAATAACTGTAATCTATGTAATTGATCCTCATAGCTGAGGCCCTCCATCTCCCTTATTGGTTGTGTTGGCTGTCGCTGAACTCTTCCTAATTCAACAGTCTTTCCTTAGGTTTGGTGCCCAAAACTGAACTCCATATTCAAGATAAGGCCAAACTGGTATTTTGTAAAGGGGTAGTATTATTGATGTATCTCTGGAATGTATGTCCTTTTTGATGCATGAGAGTATTTTTATTAACTTCATTAACCCCCATATTGTGGGCATGTGGCCTGGCATGGTTCAGTTAGGAGGGGGCGCTCGCCCGCCCCCCTCCCTTTTCGGGCATGCTGGGTTACATGCTCAGATAAAGGTCTGGTATGGATTGGGGGGGGGGGGGGGCATGCCAGTTTTTTCACATTTCTCTATTGCCTGCAATGTTTTTTTTTTCATTCAGCGGGGAAGCCCATTGACAGCTGATGGCTCATCCATTGTTAAGGATGCAGCGGCTGGCTTGCTGGCCCACTCCTTAACAAACAGCTATTCACTATGCCCTGATTGGGCAAAGCTTTGCCCGAACAGGGCTTACAATGCACTGTGCAGCACACAGTGGTTTGTGCACATCCCACCAAGTGCCACGTAAATTTGGGTGTTTCCCGAACGGCCAATGTTTTTTTGCTTGGCTTGAACTGTTCACTCCAACTCTAGTTGACAAACTTCCTTCAGCATACAAGACTATGAAGTGCATCATGTTACTGAAGAATCATTTTCTGCATTCACACTTGGACTTTTCCTAAAAATCTAGGTGCAGTCAGTGATGAACATGGTAAGTGATTTCACCAGGGCATTGCCACACAGTATACAAATGAAAATCAGCAGCAAGCGATGGGTGCAGTGGCGTTGCTAGGGGGTGGCTTTTGGGACTATAGCCCCCAATCTGGGACCCATAGCCCCGAGTCTCTGTAGGGGTCCCCAAGGGGAGGGGAGGCTCTCTGGGGACCCTGATGTAAGTGGGGGGCTCTCTGGGGACCCTGATGCAGGGGGGAGGCTCTATGGGGACACTGATTTAAGGTGGAGGATCTCTGGGGACCCTAATGTAAGGGGGGCTCTCTGGGAACCCTGATGTAAGTGGACACACACATATTATATACATGTGTATGCCCGCTCAAGCATATGACTTTCTTTACTATGCTGCTATGGGCTCTAGCTCCAGATCTTTTGTAGACCTAGCAACGCCCCTGGATGGGTGCATGGTACACTGACAAATGAGAAGCTCACAGCGATACTCATAGACACTAGGGACAAATTTCTTAAGATTTGTCAACCCTGGTTGGACCAGTTTCCAGCAATGAGCCCCCCTTCCCGCTTCTTTGGCCTATAAGAAATTCTGTTAAGCCTGAGAGTGGTGGCCTTGGGTTCCCTGTGACGGGGCTTACCTTCTTTTCACTTTATTTTTCATGACACTTCTTTCTTTGGTTTCCTTCTTTTAATCTCCCCCTTGTTCTTTTCTTTTTTCTGTTCCTTTTTTCCTTTTCTTCCTCTTATTTTTGATTACTTACTGCGAGACGCCAGTACACTGAGACTGTTAACTGCTCTCTGGCCACACTCTTGGGGTCACTTACTATATATATATTTTTTAAGCTCCTAAGCCCTTGTATACACGGTCGGAGATTCCGATGGAATGTGTCCTATCGGACCGTTTTGTCGGATTTTCCAACTGTGTGTGGTCTCCATCGGACTGTTTCCATTGGAATATCCAACGGACCAACTTTTCCAACTTGCCGGTAAAATTTTCCAACAAAATGCTCCGATCATGTGTAGCCTACTCCGATGGACAAAGTGCTACGCATGCTCAGATCAAATTCCTAGACCAAAGCAATTGGCTACTAGCCTGAACGTAGTCCCGTCGTAACGAAATAACGTCATCACGTTATGTACAATCGGATTTTCCGACAACTTTGTCCGACCGTGTGTATGCAACAGTTTTGGACAAAATCCATCGGACAAAATCCAACAGGTTTGGTTGTCAGAATGTCCGACCGTGTGTACAAGGGCTAAAAGGTTCTTGGACCTCATCTTTATAAATGAACATAGGTCAATCTCAGATATTACATGGATTTTTTTTTTTTTTTTTTACATGATAATTTCTGAAATACTGTTTATGTTTGTTTAGCAAATTCTTTCTAGGCTTCGATTCATTATTTGCTATAACTGTTTTTCAGTTTTTTTTGTTTCTGCTTATACTATGCAAGAGGCCTATTAGTTTGTGGTGCATGTGTTGTTATTCTCAGGCCTCTCTGTTACTGGCCTTGGCGACTGTTCACTGTTTTGTGAGTTTGTGATTACTCAATAAAAATATTGTGAAAGAAAATCAGCAGCAAAACACTTTTAGCCCTGTTGAACACATGCCATGTGACAGAAACATTATATGATTAAGGCCTCATTCACTGAGTATGGAAACCAATGTTGTAGGCACCTATCAAATGTGTTGAGACAACTTGGAGCCCAAACTTGCATTTCGAGGCTGCACAGATTGGACAGCTCCTTTATACATTTGTCTACTGATATAACAAATGAGTTTAGGAACTATTATTACATTGAAATGTATGATATTACGAAAGACTTAATGAACACACAACTTGAGGCTTACAGAGAGAAAGTCAGGGAGTATGTTAATCAGTCAGGCCTACCGGCCCTGAGTGCTGACATGACACTACAAAAGAACCGACTAGCACACAACTTGACTCTCATAGAGAGAAGGTCAGGAAGTACACTAGTCAGTCAGGCCTACCGGTCCTAAGATCTGACATGATAATTTGCTACCCATAGAATTCATTCAGGCAATCAAGCAGACAAAACCTGGCAAAGCACAGGAACTGGATAGTTATACATCAGCTTACTATAAATGTTTTCAGTCTCAACTGACACTGCGTTTTATCAAAGCATTGAAGGCACTTAGACACAAACATGTATGAACTCTGAAACTCAGGCAGTCTATGTCACTGTCATACCAAAAGAAGGGGAGGACCACATTCTTTGCCCAAATTTTAGACCCATATCCCTACTACATGTTGATCTATACTAATAATCGTCCTATTCTAATCTATTCTTTTGTATTCAAATTCAAAATTCTGAATTTTGGGAAATGATTATATATCTATTCTATTCTATTGTTTTTTTGAATTATATTCTGTTCTATTCTATTCTTTTCTATTTGAATTTCAGAAGATGGTTATATTCTATTTTATTCTATTCTTTTTTTATTCTATTCTATTCTGTTTCATTCAAGTCTGATGTTTTATTTTCTATTCTGTTTTGTTCTGTTGTACTCTATTATATTATATTCTTTTATTTTCTGTTATATTCTTTTCTATTCTATTTTTTTCTATTCTATTCCTTTATTTTCTCTTATATTTTATTCTCTTTGGAAGCTGGAAAACTATTCAGATTGGAACGATATTCAAATTCGAAAGCTATGCAAACTTGATTTTGAAAAATACTCAAATTTGAAAAATATTCGAAATTGATTTGAAAACTATTCTAATCTATTTGAATTCTGACAATTCAAATAGATTTAAATACCAACAAATGAAACAAATTCTGAAAACAAATTAAATGGATTAAATGAATGTAAAAAAACAAATTTAGGTAAATAACAAATCGAAATGAAACAAAACACATTTTTTCACTACGCATGTGTCTATTATTTACCAAGACACTAACGACCCACCTGATCCCACATTTACAAGACATTATACACCTAGATCCAGTAGGGTTTATGCCTGGTAGTGGGGAGAGGTGGGACAATTAGAGGTCTTAAAGAGGAAGTTAACCCGGGAAAAAATAAAACATAAAAATGAACCCTGCAAGGCAAAGGCATAATGAGCTAGTATGCATAGCATACTAGCTCATTATGAATAACTTACCTGAGAGCGAAGCCCCTGAAGCGGTCCTCGTTCTTCATCTGCCATGTATCCCGGAGTGACTTTCATGTCTCGCGCCTGCGCTGTGATTGGCCGGAGCCACAATGACGTCACTCCTGCACATGTACTGGAGCCTTCAGTGATGGCACGTTTGCCTTCACTTACGGCGCGCCCAGTGCACCTGCGCCGTTGTCTATGGCATGCATGTGCCATAGACAACAGTGCCCTTTTTTTGTAAAATATCTCCTTAACTGTGTAGGTTAAAGTGGTTATAAACCCTTACAAACCACTTTGACCTACAGGTAAGCCTAGATTAAGGCTTACCTGTAGGTCCAAGCAATATCTCCTAAACCTATATGGTTTAGGAGATATTTGCCCGAAAACGGGCACCGCTGTCTATGGCGCATGTGCCGTAGACAGTGGCGCGCAGGCGCACTGAACGCGGCAGTTCCAAAAATGGAGCTGCCGCATTTGTCGACTCCCGTGCGCATGCGCGGGAGTGACGTCATCGCGGCTTCACCGAATGACAGCGGCGGAGCTGCGAGACGCCACCAGCAAGATGGATGCGGCGGACTACAGGGGACAGCGCGACTTCGCTGGCTCCTGTGTCAGGTAAGTGACACATAATGGGCTACTATGAGATGCATAGTAGTCCATTATGCTTTACCTTTGCAGGGAAAAAAAGAGGAAGTAAACTCATCAGGGTTTACTTCCTCTTTAAGAAGATATTTCTTGGACCTACAGGTAAGCCTTAATCTAGGCTTACCTGTAGGTCAAAGTGGTCTGTAAGGGTTTACAACCACTTTAATGTGGGCTAGTCTTAATGGACCAGTCATTGACCAGACTCAAGTTAGAAGCCACCAGACTTGGCCCCTCTATAATGGGTTGGCTTGGGTCTCTGTATCTGGTACCTATGACACAGGTAAGAGCTACAAGACATTGACATTATACACCTAGATCAAGTAGGGTTTATGCCTGGTAGGGAGATGAGAGATGGGACAATCTGAACTCCTAAAGTGATATATTCCACCCTGCCAAAGGCTGTGCAATCCTTTATTTTTTCTACAGATGCAGAGCAGGCCTTGGACATCGTGGATCGGCCATTGATCAAACTCACGTTAGAAGCCACCCGACTTGGCCCCTCTATAATAGGTTTGCTTGGGTCTCTATTTGGTACCTATGACACAGGTTAGAGCCAATAGTGTTTTATCCACCACACTCAACATTAGAAATGTTCATTTTTATTTTGACACTGGAACCATACTTGCAGCATGTTCAAGTAAATCCAGATATTAATGGGATCGCAAATGGACACCAATGCCATAATGTCTCAGCATATGCTGATGACATCTTATTTTTTATTAGCCAACCAGATATTTGTGTTTCCAACCTGATGGCTGAATTTCAGTGATATCAAGAACCATCAAATATCTGCAAAAACAGAGAGCATGAGTGTAAATTTGTCAGGGGGTTGATGCAGAGATTCAGGTTCAGCTTTATATTCAATTGGACTTCCTCTAATAACTATTACTAGGGGATTCAACTTGCGAATGTCCCCACCAGGCTCTTCGCCTTAAACTTTATACCTCTTCTCTCGTCCTTTAAGGAAGAATTAACAGAATGGTTCAGCCACATGTTTTCATGGATGAATAGGTGTAATATCGTTAACCAAAATATGCTCCCCAAAAGTTAATTGTTCCAAAGTCTACCCATACATAATCAACCTTTCTGTCTCAAAACAGTACAGCCAGTATGAAACAAATTCATTTGGACTGACTAATACTGACTAAAACTGCCTGTATTAAACATTCTATTCTCCAATGGCTGCAAAAGGAGGGATCTATGGCATTACCAGATGTATACTTTTACCAGATAGTGATGCATCCTATGAGAGATTTAGACTGGAGCAGACACCAACAAACTAAGGAATGGGTTGCCATGAAGCAATGTGCATCTCCCATGCCACTAAAAGTTCTACTGCTTTGCCGAACACTACCCTCCTAAAGTTTTGAATAACCCTCCAACTATAGAGCCTACTTGGTGACTTTGTGCGATGGCTTGTACCTCATAGTAGCTTATTACCATACCCTCATCTTTATATCCAATCTTAGGAAATCCTAAATTTTCTCCTGACCTTACCTACCAGGAGCAGTCTTTTCCCTACTCTGTCAGAGAGACATGTACTCTTCTCAACAGTACATCCAACGTTCGGAGTAGCTAGACATGCATCAGATGTCACAGACACAGCCTTTCTGTAGACTCAGGTGATTCCATTTACTTTCACTCTCATTTTTTAAGTGGTTACCAGATGCCTCATTGTTTGTTTACCCCATGATACAGGAATGTAGAAGGCCCCATCACCAGACATCATCTGTCGCTCGCCTACAAGCTCTTACTGACGGAACCTTCCCTCTTGCTTCTTACGTTTTTGGACCAATGGGAGAGAGATCTCCAACTCAAACCGAGTTGAGCATACTAAAAGCATACTAAAATCATACCTCTTGCCTATAAGTCCTTTATTAGTAATAAATATCAGGAAACTGGTTATAAAATTGTAACTTGCTGGTATCGCACCCTAGTTATACAACATCATATGTATCCCTCCATGCCTGAGAACTGTTGGCATTGAGGGGAGAGAAGGGGTGATATGATACATGTCTTTTGGTTTGGTTCAACCCTTCAGACCTTTTATAAACAGATTCACTGATAGACCCATAGCCTATACTCCAGCATTTTTTTCTTCTCCTCCATACTTAATTTCCACTGAAGGCATACCAAAAGTTCATTGTGAGACACTTACTCAAAGCTGTGCAATGCTGTATCCCCGCATTGTAGGTATAACTCACCCACTACACCCACTCTGTCTCTCTGGTTCCACCAAAATCAAACTGAGGACATTAGGCAAATGGAAAGCCTGACTAGTGTTTTCAAAGATGCAAAAAAGAAAGTTCACAAATGTGGTTCCATTGAACCACATATTCCTGCGCAACAGAATTTAGGCAAGTCGTCACAAGCTGACTGCCTTCACAATTCAGTAAAAAGATCCATAATGTGTTTGGTTCTTTTGAAAGTTGTGCTTGCCACCAGTTCAGATATAGAACACTTTGGATGAAGTGTAAATAGTGAAATATCAGGTGTCCCACACATTGGGTATATGATAGGGAGTGGGGCCTCCCCTCTCTTAACCATTCCCCATCCCTCTTATTTTATTTTTTTATTTCAATTTTTTTAACAAGGCCTATGTACCACTGACAAATTCAGCTTTGTTGAGGATTCTCAACAAAATTATTTTAATTGTAATTGTTGCTTATAGCTCAGTTGCTGTAGATGAATCTTGCCAAATATTTCTTTGACATGTATTATTATGTACCTTATCTTCACCTGAGGATCCTCGTATGATGTTATTTCACCCAATGGGCTGCCTCGTTTACCTTTTGTTCTTTATTTGCATTCTTTGTTTTGTTGGAATAATGACAAAAATGTCTAAATAAACATAGAATGCATCAGAGGTAATTCGATCTTTACCCTGCGCAGGGCCATGTTTTACCAGCACAGGGATGCCCAGGTGTTGCGTGTATCTCCGTGTTGGCAATCTTATAGCTTTCTATTGAGATGCAGTGGTTGGACAGACACAGCCACTGTTCCCAATGGCTTGCAGATGCACGGCCCTGAACTGACCCAAGCTCAGTTCGGGAACTGCACCCACACAAATGTCAAAATGTCCGTACAGCCGCTGTGTCCCAATAGACATGAATGGGACTGCCTGCATGGGATGCACAGGTGTTCTGTGCATCCATGTGCAGGTAAACATGGCCCTGCATGGCACACAGATAGCCCATGTGAATGAGGCCCAAATACACTATAATTGGTTTAATTTTTTTCAAGCTTTCTATGTGATAACTAGGGATGTGCTTTGTGTTTGATTCGAACGCATGTTCGACTCGAACATCGGCCGTTCGTCTGTTCGGCGAATTCAGAACTTTGTGGACCGTTCGCACCAAAATCGTGTTGCACGAACGGTTCATGATGCACTACGCCATCGCAGTGCATTGCTGGCTCATGATTGGCCAAGCATGCACTGTGACCCCACATGCTTGGCCAATCACAGCGCCGGCAGCGAGGAAAGCCATAATTGGCCACAGGCAGGATGCCTGTGGCCAATTATAGCTCAGAGGGTTTAGTACACGCCCCACACTATATAAGGCCGCCAACGCGGCGGCCTTGTGTAGTGTGTTGGTGTGCAGGGAAAGACCTAGATATGCAGGGACAGTGTGTTCTTTTCTAAGCCATCTGCAGGAGTTAATGGGTGTTGTGTGCCTCCAGCGCAGTATACACCTGTATCTACCCTTTATTGCTGTTGCTCTCTAATACAGCCATCTGCAAGAGTTAGTGGGTGTTGTGTGCCTCCAGCGCAGCATACGCCTGTATCTACCCTTTATTGCTGTTCTGTAATAGAGCCATCTGCAGGATTTAGTGGGTGTTGTGTGCCTCCAGTGCAGTATACACCTGTATCTACCCTTTAGTGCTGGTGTTCTCTAATACAGGCATCTGCAGGAGTTAAAGTGGGTGTTGTGTGCCTCCAGCACAGTATAGACCTGAAGATACCCCTTATTGCTGGTGTTGTCTGTTGCATAGCTTGCATATTAGCCTTTAAAATTAGCACTATTCATTCTGAAATTATATTTGTGTTTAGCTGAATGGACTCATCATAATCACCAAATGTTTTTCAGGAAGCAAACTTTAAAAAAAAAGTGTTTTCATGTGTCATTAGAAACTATAAGCACGCACTGATAGCGTGTAATAGCAAGCTCATGTCTTTTACATAAGTACTGTACATAAAAAAAAAAAGATTGAATAAACTGTACATTCCTTGAGTTGTAAGGAAAGCTCATTGTGTAATATCACTTGTCTGACTGATGTGGTAATAGACATAGCATGTTGTCAGCTACAGGGGAATTTAGAATCGATTATTCAAGCATCTGCAGGTTTATGATGCACAAGAAACCTTTAGGCTATGTTCATATATATATATTTTCAAGTAGTGTACAAAAATAGCTGAGGTGTCCATGTAACTTTTAGCCCAACTACAGGCATATTTTTAAACATAGTCTCACAGCAAGGATTTAAAACAAAGAAAAAAACAGCAGCTCTGGATGCAATACTGACCTCCTCAAGCCTAGGCTATTCCCCGCAGTAATTTCTTTCCATCACTAGATGCCCACATGCTTCTAAGATAAATGAAACTCAGCATCATTCAACCTGGATGACTGAGGACATACTGTGAGTGCAGAGCATCATGGCCCCCCTGAATAGATGTAACCATGGCACTCTGCATTCACAAGGTAAAGATGCAGAGGACAGAATATATCATATTGTCAGAACCGTTTTCTGCATCAATGAGGACCTCCACTACTGGGAGAAGATTTTAAAAGGACCCTGCGCATGATTTGACCAGCCCATGGACATCTGGAATGGTATTTTTAAAAACAATACAGCAGGGGTTCCCCTGTGGAGAGCACTGGGGGATGGGAAAAGTAAGGCAAGAGTTGGGCTTTAATTACTTCCCGCCCAGCCTATAGAAAATTGACAGATGGGCAGGACTTGGTTTTGTCCACCCTGATCAATGAGAGTCTTGCCCAGCTGTCATTTTTCTATTGATTGGGGGGATGTCATATGACATCCTTCACAATTGTGTCGGCACCCGCTACGCTGCGATCTGTCACCGGCGGTTTCCACTGCACACACCCGTTGACTGATCACTGTACTGACCTGCTTCTGGTACCATGTGACCACTGTAACCAATCACAGCAGGTCACATGACAGTTGTAAACAATGAATGGCTTCTTTTCAAACCATCCATTGTGTGCAATTGTGTTGCTAGATGTGATTGGTCACAGTAAAACAGCCTTTCTTTTTGAAGCTATCCTATGCAACCTAAGGATTTAACAGGCAAGTGTGGTTTGGGTCCTCTTAAGTAGACTGATTGCAGCCTCAGGTGATGGAAGTGACTTCAGGCTATCATCTACATAAAAGTCTCTCTCAATGAACTGTCTAACATCTTGCCCATAGATAGCAACAGCAGGGGATGGGCTATTGCCAAAAACATGCACTTCCATGCGGTATTCTACAATGTCTTTAGTGGGGCTGTTATCTCTAAACCAGAAGAATCTCAGAAAGTTCCTGTATTCTTCCTTTACATGAAAACTGTGAAAACGTGTGTGTCAGCAACTATGGTGATGGCTTCTTTGCGGAATCTGATGAGGACATCAAGAAGTGTGTTGTTGAGATCTGGTCCTTTTAAGAGGACATAGTTGAGAGAGATTCCTTTGTACTGGGAGCTGGAGTGAAATACTACTCGGATTTTCCCTGGCTTCTTGGGGTGGTAAACACTGAAGATAGGAAGGTAGCAGCACTCCTTTCTCTTTCAGTGCTGGTGCCACTTCTGCATGGCTGTCTTCAAACATCTTACTCATGAATGAGAAGAAATGCTCTTTCATGAACGTCTGGTTTCCTTTAAATTGCGCCTGAGAGAGGAAAAACAGTTTAGAGCCCGTAGTCTGTTGTTAGGATGACAAGGGGGGTTATTTACTAAAGGCAAATCCACTTTGCACTGCAAGTGCACTTGGAAGTAAAGTCGCTGTAGATCCGAGGGGGACATGCAAGGAAAATAAAAAACAGCATTTTAGCTTGCACATGATTGGATGATAAAATCAGCAGCGCTTCCACTAATTTCGGATCTACCCCTAATGCCGCGTAATGTCTTTCTGGCAGAAAAGGTCAGACAGAATCATTCCGTTGTATTTCACTATCGTGTGTGGGCTTCATCTGACTTTTTTCTTCAAAAATTCCAACAGACCTAGAAATAGAACATGTTTCAAATCTGTCCGACTGAATCAATTTCTATCGGGAAAACGTTCATCTGTATGCTTGTGCGACGGACCAAATACGATGTAAGGGCAGCTATTGGCTACTGGTTATTGAACTTCCTTTTCTAGTCCCATCGTACATCATCATGTTCACAACGAACAGACTTTGGTCTGTATGTGTGTGGGCAAGTCCATTCGGTCGGAAATCCGTCGGAACTCCGTCAGAGGGAAGACCTTCTGACCTTTTCTGCTGGAAAGTCTGGTCGTGTCTATGCGGCATTAGATTTAGAGCGACTGCACTTTCAAGTGCACTTGTAGTGCAAAGTGGATTTGCCTTTCGTAAATAACCCCCAAGGTCTCTGTGTTTTGAAAGACAGGGGTGCTACCCAGCTGTTTGCGTCATTTTTGTAGAATCCCTGTTCCATTATCTTCAAGAAGATATGATCTTCAATAGAAAGGGTCATTTTGTGGTGTTCTTTTTTCTTTTGGAAAACTGAGCATCCCAATTGATCTTTGTCTTCATTGCATGGAAAATTGCTAGTGTAAAGGTTGGAATGTATGACACTGGCAGGTTTCTCTTTTATGAGGAATCTGTTGGGGCAAGGTTGTAAAAGGGATGAATGCCCATTCTCTAATGTCCTTGTAAAAAGAGAGTTTGCGCTGATTGGTTTGTGAGCATTCCCTAGGCAAACATCACCTATAATGACCTGTCCTTGGTTCAGCTTCTGAGCGTAAGGAGAGTTGTGGGGGCCATTGATTTGTTTACTCACCTTGTGAACTCTGATATCTCTCCCAAGCAGGAACACTATCTGAGCCTGGGGATCAAGTGTACTGAAACAGATATGTCTTTGAAGTTGCGAATTGAAGTAGGCTTTTTCGATGGACCCATAGAAACTTTCAGCAGTCCTACAGTGGCCCCGACCCATGGGTTTACGTCCTCTGCAGTGTTTTCTTGGCTTTGCCAACTATTTTTGGACGTTTATTCATAACTTCTCATCTCTGGTCAAGCCCCTGATGGATATGACCAGAGATGAGGGTAACCTACAGTGTTGGTCTCCGGAGTCCATTAAGGCCTTTGAGAGTCTCAAGGCTGCCTTTTCTTCTGCTCCTGTGTTGGCACATCCTGATCCTATGTTACCTTTAATCCTTGAGGTTGATGCTTCTGAGACTGGAGTTGGCACCCTTCTGTCTCTACGTCCTACCTCTGAGAGCTCTATGCATCCTTGTGGCAACTTTTCCAAGAAATTGTCACCTGCGGAGTGCAATTAGGAGATTGGTGACAGAGAGCTGTTAGCAATCATTTTAGCCCTGAACGAATGGAGACATCTCCTTGAAGGTACCACTGTGCCAGTTCTCATTCTTACTGACCATAAGAATCTCACTTTCTTGTCTGAGGCTAAACGCCTCTCTTCCAGAAGAGTGCGATGGGCTCTTTTCTTGTCTAGTTTCAATTACATTGTCTCATTCTTACCTGATACTAAGAATGTAAGGGCTCCTGTGATCCCTCTTGGTCATATTCTGGCTACAGTTCGCACCAGTCTCATTTCTCTTTTGGGTGACAACATTTTAGCTGCTCAGGTTCATGCTCCTCCTGAGAAACCTAGTGACTGCTGCTTTGTCCCAGAGAGTCTCTGTATTGCTGTGCTACAGACTTACCATTCTCCCAAGGCTGTTAGCCACCCTGGGAAGAATCCACTCTTTTGGGCCATTTCCCAACAATTCTGGTGGCCTAGCCTATGTGCTGATGTAACTGCTTTTTGTAGCTGCCTGTTCTGTGTGTGCTCAGAGTAAGACTCCACGAGACCTTCTAGTGGGCCTCCTACAACCCATGGATTTCATAGTGGAGTTACCCAACTCCCAGGGTAACAGTTATCCTTATGGTGGTTGACCAGTTCTCAAAAATGTCTCATTGTATTCCACTTGTCTCATTGTATTCCACCTTCTTATAAGAAACTGGCTTCCATTTTTTCATGGGAGATCTTTGGCTTACATGGGCTACCTGAGGTGATTGTCTCGGACAGGGGTAACCAGTTTGTGTCCTGGTTCTGGCGAGCCTTTTGTGCACAGTTGGGAATTCAGCTTGCTTTCTCCTCTGCATATTACCCACAGTCTAATGGAGCAGCAGAACGAGCCAATCAGTCCTTTGAGCAATTCCTATGTTGCTATATTTCTGACCATCATAACAACTGGTCAGACCTCTTAACGTGGGTGGAGTTTGCGCACAAAAGTGCCTTGAATTCTGCTTTCCGATTGTCCCCATTTATGGCTAACTATGGTTTCCAACCTTCCATGTTGCCTGACTCATTTGTTCCGCAGAGTATTCCTGCGTTAGAGGAGCATCTACGTTCCACTTGGGTACAAGTCCAGGAGGCTTTGCGACATGCTAATGATAGAAACAAACTCCATGCTGACCTGCCTGCGCCTTCCTACCAGGTTGGGGATGGTCTGGCTGTCATCTCGCAACCTCCGAGTTTGGGTTCCCTCTCTGAAGTTTGCACCTCGGTTTATTGGGCCTTTCCTTATTCTTTGCAGGATTAACCCAGGGGCTTACGCATTAGATCTTCCTTCTAATATGCGTATCTCAAATGTATTTCATGTCTCCTTATTAAAAACTTGGTCCGCAACCACTTTACCACCCCGGTGCCTTGTCTTCACCCTGTACAGTTTGAGAACCATGAGGAGTAGGAAGTACAGTCCATTGGTGCATGGGCGCATACAGTACATGGTGCACTGGAAAGGGTATGGTCTGTAGGAACGCTCTTGGGTCTCATCCTCGGACGTACATGCCCCTGTCCTCCTCCATAATTTTCCATAGATGTTTTCCCCTTAAGCCTGGTGGTCCTGAAAGGAGGAGGGGGCATTGAATAGGGGGTACTGTCAAGGCTGAGCTCAGCCCTTCCTTCTCTGAGCTGGCCACTCAGCTGTCAGCTAATGGCCAGCGCCTATCTCTCCACAGTGACTCACCTGTTGATGATATTCTGCTCATCAGTCCTAACTACTTAAGCCATCCAGCCCAGAAGATCTCTGCCTTTGTCTTGGTCATATCTCTAGAGCCACTCTCCTGTATTCCTGTTAGACCTGCTTGGCTGACATTCCTTCTGGCTACAGATCCTGCTTGCTGTTCTACCACGCTCATCTCTGGCTCCCTGATGTTTTGGCTTGTCTGACTATCCATTCCGGTTCCTGAACTCTGGCTATGTTTTGACTACGTTTATTCTGTTTATCTTTTTTTATTATTATTAAACAAGTGAGATGTAACTGTACTTCTGTCTTATTCATGGTTTCTGACAACAGTATAATGGCGGCGGCTGGTCGGCAAGCAATTAAAGACCTAATTACATATAACACTGAAGGAGTGGTATATTGCATCCAGTGCATGTGTCGGCAGCAATATATTGGAAGAACAAAACACAAACTGACTAAAAGAATACAGGAACATATACAAAATATCACTATTGGCTTTGAAAAACATCACCTCTCAAGACATTTTAGAGAAGTCCATAATAGGAGTCCATTGGGTTTTTAGCTTGTGGGGTATTGAGAAATACCACAGACAGTGGAGGGGGTCTGACAAAGATAATCACTAAGTCATTGCAAATCATGGTGGATCTATAAAATGCAATCATTAAAACTGAAAGGATTAAATGTAGATTTCGACCTCAACTGCATTACAGGAAAAAACCCATATATATGTCATATGGTTTCCCATTGACAACATCTGCTGTTGACGCAACGTGTCTGGAGGAAGGCACGTAGTGACGTCACCACACGATTTGAATAGGAGGACGGGCTCCGTTTGTTTGTGCCGGCTGGCATTTATTTTACGCATGATACTACTTCTTAACTGTAAGTGCAATACTATGTTTAAATAAATTTGGGATTTTAGACGTTATTACACTATGGCCAGTGTTTTTCTCTCCTTCTGAGCATCCATTAAAAATAAAGAATTCACTCTGGAACTTTAAATGAAGTGGGTACCTTTTCCACCAGTGAATATAGGATATGGTTTATTCAAGTACAATTGTTTACATGCATAAATAACACCAACAGTTGGCAATTAAAAAAGATACATAAACAAGGAATATTGGTACATAAATGTAGTAGTAGTCATGGTACACGGGCATCATACTACCCGACTAGTTTCGCGAGATCCTGCTCGCTCTTCAGGGGTGTAACAATGTACCTAGGATGAAAAAAATATATGTTTGGCAATATAAAACAGTATTAGTTATAAAGGAACAGGATAGGAGGGGTTGTGGGTCCCCATACTCACCACTGAGCTTGACCATGGCTCCAGGTGTGCGGCCTCAAGACGGTGACAGCAGGTGCCTCCCCATCCATTAGGCACACACGGTCATTTTAGCAGGATAGAGGGAACGGTCATTACCATCCGACATCGCTGCCATCAAAATCTTGCTGTCTGGTAAGCAGAATATACAGCTATGGTGGTCAGGCACTCTGTCTTGTCTGTGTGTGCGCATTGCAGTGTTTTTAAACTGCCAAGCGATTTTCAGTTTCTATATGGTTAATCGACTGTTTTCTATATCAGTATGCCAGTTTTTGTGGACTCAATACATTGAGACTTTGTAGCGCAGCTTTTTCCAATTTTAACCATATATATTGTTTTCCATCCATTTTTTTTCAAATATAGTTTTATTGATTTCACACACATGGGGTAAAGCCCCGAAAACAAACAGTAATAACGAAAATAATGAAGGTTGCAGCCTCCCAAACATGCCTGACATTCAGAGATATTGCAGTGAATAACTTTCCAGCTTGTCGTGTATAGTTGACCAGCCATGTACAGTGGTGTGAAAAAGTGTTTGCCCCCTTCCTCATTTCCTGTTCCTTTGCATGTTTGTCACACTTAAGTGTTTCGGAACATCAAACCAATTTAAACAATAGTCAAGGACAACACAAGTAAACAAAAAATGCAATTTGTAAATTAAGGTGTTTATTATTAAAGGTGAAAAAAAATCCAAACCATCATGGCCCTGTGTGAAAAAGTGATTGCCCCCCTTGTTAAAACATACTATAACTGTGGTTGTCCACACCTGAGTTCAATTTCTCTAGCCACACCCAGGCCTGATTATTGCCACACCTGTTCACAATCAAGACATCACTTAAATAGGAGCTGCTTGACACAGTAAGGTCCACCAGAAGATCCTTAAAAGCTACACATCATGCCGAGACCCAAAGAAATTCAGGAACAATTGAGAAAGAAAGTAATTGAGATCTATCAGTCTGGAAAGGGTTATAAAGCCATTTCCAAAGCTTTGGGAATCCAGCGAACCACAGTGAGAGTCATTATCCACAAATGGCGAAGACATGGAACAGTGGTGAACCTTCCCAGGAGTGGCCGGCCACCCAAAATTACCCCAAGAGCGCAGCGACGACTCATCCAAGAGGTCACAAAAGACCTCACAACAACGTCCAAGGAACTGCAGGCCTCACTTGCCTCAGTTAAGGTCAGCGTTCATGCCTCCACCATCAGGAAAAGACTGGGCAAAAATGGCCTGCATGGCAGAGTTCCAAGGAGAAAACCACTGCTGAGCAAAAAGAACATCAAAGCTCGTCTCAATTTCTCCACAACACATCTTGATGATCCCCAAGACTTTTGGGACAACATTCTGTGGACCGATGAGACAAAAGTGGAACTCTTTGGAAGGTGTGTGTCCAAGTATATCTGGCGTAGAAGGAACACTGCATTTCATAAAAAGAACATTATACCAACAGTAAAATATGGTGGTGATAGTGTGATGGTCTGGGGCTGTTTTGCTGCTTCAGGACCTGGAAGACTTGCCGTGATAAAAGGAACTATGAATTCTGCTGTCTACCAAGAGATCCTGAAGGAGAATGTCCGACCATCTGTTCGTGTACTCAAGCTGAAACGAACTTCTGCAGGTTCTGCAGCAGGACAATGATCCTAAACACACCAGCAAGTCCACCACCGAATGGCTGAAGAAAAACAAAATGAAGACTTTGGAGTGGCCTAGCCAAAGTCCTGACCTGAATCCTATTGAGATGTTGTGGTATGACCTTAAAAAGGCCGTTCATGCTCGAAAACCCTCTAATGTAACTGAATTAGGACAATTCTGCAAAGATGAGTGGGCCAAAATTCCTCCAGGACGCTGTAAAAGCCTCATTGCACGTTATCGCAAACGCTTGGTTGCAGTTGTTGCTGCTAAGGGTGGCCCAACCAGTTATTAGGTTTAGGGGGCAATCACTTTTTCACACAGGGCCATGATGGTTTGGATTTTTTTTCACCTTTAATAATAAACACCTTCATTTACAAATTGCATTTTGTGTTTACTTGTGTTGTCCTTGACTATTGTTTAAATTGGTTTGATGTTCCGAAACACTTAAGTGTGACAAACATGCAAAGGAACAGGAAATGAGGAAGGGGGCAAACACTTTTTCACACCACTGTATATAGTATCACCTTAGGCACAACTGGTAGAGAAGTCAGTGCCTCCCCACGTCTATCCAGTATTCCGTGGTCCTAATCTAGCAGCTCAAAATGAAGTCACTGCCAGCAGGCTTGGAGTTACGGCTAAGACAAAGAATGAAAGTGTAGATAAGGTAAAATTAGAACAGAAGAGAGGGGGGGTGGGGCGAAGGCGGGGGGGGGGGGGGGAGTATGTGGTAGGGGAAGGGGGGGGGGGGGGTCGGCATTCCTTGTCCGGCCCTCTATGTGCTGACATGCGGTAATTCAGTTTCCGAAGAGGGCTTTGCCCTCATCTGAGTACACAAACGCATTCTAAAGAGACCAAGTCTTACGATAGGTCTCTTGCCTGTCCTGAGCTGTTAGTATCAGATCTTCCATTTTGTTGATATCCTCCACCTTTCGCAGCCACATTACCGCAGTCGGGGCGGTTTGTTGCTTCCAGAGTAGAGGGATACAGGACTTGGCCGCATCTGTTAGGTGGCGTAGTATCGATTGTTTGTATTTCCTAGGGGGTAAGGCCGAAACGTGTAACAGGAAGAATGCCGGGTCATTTGGGATTTGCCACTCTGTGAATTTTTGAGATATGGTTCAGACCGCTGTCCAGAACTCCAGCAGCTTGGGGCAGGACCAGAAGATGTGTAGAATTGTACCCCTATCTTCCCGGCAACGCCAGCAGAGTTCAGACGTGTCAGGGAAGATAAGGTGTAGGCGGCTAGGGGTCAAATACCACCTCATGAGGATTTTATAGTTCGTCTCCTGTATTTTTGTGCATAGCGAGGACTTGAGAGAGAACCATATTATATTATTAAGTTGGGGTTGTGTGAAAGTGCGACCTAGATCTACTTCCCATTTCGCAATTCCTGCGATACGTGGTGGTTGAGTCGGTGTATTTAGCAGTGAATACATTTTGGAAAGGACACGTGAAATTGGCTCCGATTCAGAACAGTATTCTTCAAACGCGGTCACCGGTCTGGTATAGTCAGGGGGATTCGGGATAGACCTAAGAAAGTGGTGCAAGCGTGCAGCATTCCAGAAATCCAGTCGATAGGGACCGATAGGGTCCATAAGGCCCGGAATGGAAGGCCAGTCACCACGAGTTACAAACTGAGAGGCCGTGATAAGGTTGGACTCCCATAAAGTCTGGAATTGCGTGGTTGCAAGCCCCGGTGAGAACCTGGGGTTACCCAGGATCGGGGTCAATGGTGACGTTTTGGTCGTCAGAGAGTGCTGCAGTGCTGCCTTCATGCCCTGGGAGAGAGTGTTACCTATTAGTGGGTGGGTCCTCGTTGCTCGCGGCAGTGCATCTCTGCACCATAAAGCGGTCCTCAAAGGAACAGAGCACTGATGTTGTTCAATTTGTGCCCACAACTTGGTGTCAAGATGGCGACTCCAGTCAACCACCCTACTAGGTGGATTGCATGATAGTACTTTTTGATGTCTGGCAGCGCCAATCCCCCGTAAAGCTTCGGTAAGGAGAGTTGGGATCGTGGTATTCGAGGTTGCTTTTGTGCCCAAACAAAGCGGGTTTTCCATCCATTTACCATATTTTCTGTCCTATTAGAATCCATTTCATCTTTTACTTTAGGTTTCCCACTTTGGAAGTACTGATATACTCTCATTTAGCTTTTTCTCACCCGTGGGTTTGCATGAGGTAGCGCAGCCTTATCCTTATATTTCACTTAGCAGGGAAATGAGATTGGGGGTTCAGCCCTTCCTTTGCTTATCAGTAGATGGGCTGGCCCCTCTGTTAGGATTCATTGAGAACCAGTGACACCAGACCACTTTATTTGTTAAGGAGTTTTTGTATATGCACATTTTTTTTTTCATCAATTATCGGCATTCCTCTGCCAAACTTATATTTTTATTGTTTAGTGCCACTAGACCATTTTAATAAATATATATGCATTAACTATATTAATATATTTTACCACTATAAGCCCCTTGTTGAAACATCATTTTTTAGTCATGTTTTATGTACTCTTGCAAAATTAGTTTAGTTCTCCTCGCTGGCTTTTATTTTTATTTTTATTGGGTTACATTTTGAGTTACACACTAGGTAGTGTTTCTGGTACGTAGTGTAGTCCACTCATATTAGGAACTACCATTATAATTTACTAGTTTGGGCGATTACTATCCATAGCCTGACTATACATAAGATTGGTTGGTCCTTTTTGAATATGGGTCTAAGATAAAATGGCCGCTACTTTCAAAATGGCCTCTAACTTTTACCTTCGCATAATATTACCAACAAAATGGCCACGACAGCTACAACGTAATGGCCTCAGCGAATAGTCATCTGATGGTTTATGCCATCTATAAATATCAGTGCAATGACACCGTGCTCACACCTCTTGATAAAGTCACATGGTTAGTGACAAAACTCGTTGGTCAGAGCTTGTGACGTCATTTCGTACTAATAGAAAGTTCACAGTCAATCACAAGGGAAGCAGGGCCAAGGACTTGCTGATGGTTTTTGATCCTAGGGGCCCAATGCCCAATATACAGAACTTATCACTTATATGCACCAGGGCTAGTGCATTTATAAATGTGAGTAGAAACTTTTTTTAATAAATTGCAGTTTTATAGTTCTACACTATGTCAGTTTCCTTTATACCCTTATGTTATCAATGCTTATGAGGGATAACACATAAGAGAACAGGAGTCCATCCATTGGAGCCTAAAGACCACCGGATATATACCCCCAAGGGGGAGGTGTAACTTGGCCCATATAGGGTCATACTGGGAGGTGAGCGCATAGTGTGCCTGTTGAAGGGCACACTCGGTTCACATATAAGTTCACTACTACCATTGTTTATCTACGGTTGGACACTTTAAGGATTGCACAATTGTACAGAATGCATGCACATTATATGTGGACTTTATGGATTATGCTTTCCAAGTTTTGCATCTGTGGACATTAATATCAGTTTGATCTCATATTTTTTTTAGCACATGTTTTTTAGACTCCAGTTGGGGTCACTATCATCACTGTTATATATATGTAGTTGTCTTTTATGTGGGATGTTTTCACTGGTGAGCTAGCGCTTCACTTTGGATTTTATTTGATTTGCATTTCTGTGGTGCACAATTGGTGTTGAGCAGCAGCCTCTTTTTATTCATCTATATCTTTGTTTTTCACATCACACACATGATCATTAGTAGCGCAGAAGTATTTCTTCCCTTTCAAATACATTTTGGCCCACATTTATGAAGAATGATTATTCATTAGCAAAATTGTATAACAGAAACAAAGAAAATTTTGTTTTGTTTTGTTTTTTAAATCAGTCTTTTTTTGTTTATTTAGCAAAAAACAACCCAGTGGTGATTAACTGGTTGCCGACCGGCGCACGCCGATGTACGTCGGCAGAATGGCACAGCTGGGCAAATGGGTGTACCTGTATGTCCCTTTCAATTTTCCACCGTGCCATCGCGTGCGGGCTGGCCGGGACCTCCGTGAGTCGGGTCGCGGATCCCGCGGACTTGATAGCTACTGGGATACCTGCGATGGCCTGACAGAGAGAAAGAATGGAGAAATTCTAATGTGAACAAGCCTCTCCCCGTTCTGCCTAGTGACAGTGTCACTGATCTCTGCTCCCTGTGATCGAGAGCAGAGATCAGTGATGTGTCCCACGTAGCCATGCCCTCCCACAGTTAGAAACACTCCCCAGGACACACTTAACCCTTACACGGCCCCCTAATGGTTAACTCCTTCACTGCCAGTGTCATTTACACAGGAATCAGTGCATTTGTATAATTGCTGTATAAATGACAATGGTCCCAAAAATGTGTCAAAAATGTCCGTCATAACGTAGCAGTCACGATAAAAATTACTGATCGCCGCCATTACTAGTAAAAAAAGTTATTAATAAAAACGCCATAAAACTATCCCCTATTTTTTAAAATGCTATAACTTTTGCACAAACCAATCAATAAACGCTTATTGCGATTTTTTTATTTATTATAGTAAAAATAATGCGTTTTTTTTCAAAATTGTCACTCATTTTTTGTTTATAGCACAAAAAATAAAAACCGCAGGGTTGATCAGATACCACCAAAAGAAAGCTCTATTTGTGGAAAAAAAAGTACGTCAATTTTGTTTGGGTGCTACATCACACGACCGCGCAATTGTCAGTTAAAACTACGCAGTGCCGAATCACAAAAAGTGCTCTGGTCAGGAAGGGGGTAAAATCTTCCGGAGGGAAAAAGCGGTTAAATACAACCAAAAGAAAGCTCTAGTTGCGTAAACAAAATGTTGAAAATTTCATTTGGGTACAGTGTTGCATGATTCACACAATTGTCATTCAAAATGTGACAGTGCTGAAAGCTGAAAAATTTGGATAAAAGTGCCCAGTACTGAACTGGTTAATGCTGACCACACGTGCAAACAGGCAATTTCAACCACACTCAGTTACAAACTGTGTAATCGAAGGCTGGATGAAAGCAGTTACAATTGCCTGAAAACAGCTGTTCGCCCAGCATAAAAGGTGACCTCGTCCTTAATTTGTTGTCTGAAATCGATTAGACATACCTGCTTCCAGATTACTGTGCTGTTTTATAGGATGCGGTCTGAAATTTAATCAGAAATCTTGTGATGAATATAAAGTCGGCATGAATACAGACCATGTCAGAAGAAATAACTTTTTATTGTTGGCATTCCCTCTTTGTAGTGTTACATTTTCTCCAGAATAGTCATTAATAGAGTTTAATTACTGCGCAGCGTTTTCAACCATTCACCCCTCCACCCCTTCTGTTGCTGCATTTGCCTCTCAGCAGGTAAAAATTCCTTCTGAAGTCACAAATGACAATCAGATCCAATCCTAGATCACAAAATTCCCTGTAATGTCCTTTAGTAATTATAACTGCATATATTAGCTGTAAGAAAAGTATCCAGTCCATTTTTGCACTGCAATATTGATTTTACAATTTCTACCTTATGCAAAGGGCATTCCGCAGCCTAAAGAGTTTTTCCAATTTTAAAAAGAAAGTGGAAAATCTGTCCACAGGCCCCCCACAGCTGATTAATGGGGGTCTCCTCAATTAGTTCCCAACTGAGTACTGCTTTGATTGGGGGGGACCCCTGCCAATCAGCAGTCGGGGGGCATGTAAATCAGGCTTTACAATTTCTATTTCAAAGCAAAAAACCCCTTTAAACACTGTTAGTAAAAAAAAATTGATTAACTGATGGTAATAAAAATGTTAAAGCAGTTTATATAGATCGTGGATTAAGCACTGTCTGCCGCCAGGCTTTGAGGAACGGGTACTTCTGCCATGGTAGAAGGAACACAACCCTGTGCCCTATTCGGAAACCCCATCAGGGGTAATTCTAGCTTTCGGGACTCCTCTCTCTTTCTCTCTTTCCCTTGGGTAACTAACCCCTTGTGTGAAAAAAGAGGGGTCCTGGTCAGCAGGTAAAAGTATGACACGGGTGGGGGGTCCTGCTCTGTGATACTTACAGTGGTGTGAAAAAGTGTTTGCCCCCTTCCTCATTTCCTGTTCCTTTGCATGTTTGTCACACTTAAGTGTTTCGGAACATCAAACCAATTTAAACAATAGTCAAGGACAACACAAGTAAACACAAAATGCAATTTGTAAATGAAGGTGTTTATTATTAAAGGTGAAAAAAAATCCAAACCATCATGGCCCTGTGTGAAAAAGTGATTGCCCCCTTTGTTAAAACATACTATAACTGTGGTTGTCCACACCTGAGTTCAATTTCTTTAGCCACACCCAGGCCTGATTATTGCCACACCTGTTCACAATCAAGGCATCACTTAAATAGGAGCTGCTTGACACAGTAAGGTCCACCAGAAGATCCTTAAAAGCTACACATCATGCCGAGACCCAAAGAAATTCAGGAACAATTGAGAAAGAAAGTAATTGAGATCTATCAGTCTGGAAAGGGTTATAAAGCCATTTCCAAAGCTTTGGGAATCCAGCGAACCACAGTGAGAGCCATTATCCACAAATGGCGAAGACATGGAACAGTGGTGAACCTTCCCGGGAGTGGCCGGCCGCCCAAAATTACCCCAAGAGCGCATCGACGACTCATCCAAGAGGTCACAAAAGACCCCACAACAACGTCCAAGGAACTGCAGGCCTCACTTGCCTCAGTTAAGGTCAGCGTTCATGCCTCCACCATCAGGAAAAGACTGGGCAAAAATGGCCTGCATGGCAGAGTTCCAAGGAGAAAACCACTGCTAAGCAAAAAGAACATCAAAGCTCGTCTCAATTTCTCCACAACACATCTTGATGATCCCCAAGACTTTTGGGACAACATTCTGTGGACCGATGAGACAAAAGTGGAACTCTTTGGAAGGTGTGTGTCCAAGTATATCTGGCGTAGAAGGAACACTGCATTTCATAAAAAGAACATTATACCAACAGTAAAATATGGTGGTGGTAGTGTGATGGTCTGGGGCTGTTTTGCTGCTTCAGGACCTGGAAGACTTGCCGTAATAAAAGGAACTATGAATTCTGCTGTCTACCAAGAGATCCTGAAGGAGAATGTCCGACCATCTGTTCGTGTACTCAAGCTGAAACGAACTTCTGCAGGTTCTGCAGCAGGACAATGATCCTAAACACACCAGCAAGTCCACCACCGAATGGCTGAAGAAAAACAAAATGAAGACTTTGGAGTGGCCTAGCCAAAGTCCTGACCTGAATCCTATTGAAATGTTGTGGTATGACCTTAAAAAGGCAGTTCATGCTCGAAGACCCTCTAATGTAACTGAATTAGGACAATTCTGCAAAGATGAGTGGGCCAAAATTCATCCAGGACGCTGTAAAAGCCTCATTGCACGTTATCGCAAACGCTTGGTTGCAGTTGTTGCTGCTAAGGGTGGCCCAACCAGTTATTAGGTTTAGGGGGCAATCACTTTTTCACACAGGGCCATGATGGTTTGGATTTTTTTTCACCTTTAATAATAAACACCTTCATTTACAAATTGCATTTTGTGTTTACTTGTGTTGTCCTTGACTATTGTTTAAATTGGTTTGATGTTCCGAAACACTTAAGTGTGACAAACATGCAAAGGAACAGGAAATGAGGAATGGGGGCAAACACTTTTTCACACCACTGTAGTTACTTGTGGAGAAGGACTGGTCTGATTTATTCCCATTATCGACTTGTATCGATCCGTAGTTAGAAAATGGGTTTAGCAGACCCATGTGCGTGAAAATTTGGAAGGAGTGTCATGTGCTATACAGATCAATTCTTCCATCTCTGCAATTTTACCTATGCGCTTGAGCCATTTAGATGTAGACAATTCATGAGAAGAGCCCCAGGGATTAGCAGCGTAAATTGTGTGTATAGCTAATGATTTGCAATAGGACTGGATAGGTAGGGCTGAGTGGTAGAGAAGGAGCTGAGCTAGGGTACGTTGAGTTCATTATCTGTTCCATTGCTAGCTTCTGTTCATCCTCTAGATCAGCACCAAGCTGCACATGGATTTGAAAGGGCTGCAGTTTGGCCGCACTAGCGCGTTTTACATTCAGTGACGCTTAATAAATGCAGTAGCACAGTTCTTCGTAGTTCCAGCATAGGATTTAATCCAAACACCACGAGCCCTGCTATTATACAGAAAGGGTCACTCGATGATTAACTCATCCATGCCTTCTTTACTTTTCTGTCACTCCAGTTTAGAAACAAATAATACGTTGGGAAATTGAATCAGATCTTCTGTTATCTGGGGTCACCCAAGGCCACTGTAAAGAGAAGCTGAACTGTGACCAGCAGACCCATCGCTGACTCAGAGGAGTGACTGAGTTGCAAGATAACTGCTGGGGGATATGGCGCGCCTGCTGTAATTACTGTATTGAAATGTATGTTCTTTCCACTTTTCTTGTCATTTTCTCTTGAAACACACAGCTACTGTAATCATCCATAATGGAGGATGATCACTCCTTACTGTTCTACTCACTCATGTCACATACATTTACATACTGAGCAATGTTAAAGGTACACCACAGTCAATGTTGAAAATAAGCCATTGCAGTGCATACCAAGGACACATCCTAACCCACATACAGCTTCAAATGTAGTGAATCAGACCATCTCATTGCTTCCATTCACCATGCTGTTCGTCATTTGGGAACACCAATTGGTGAGCTGTGTGCATGTGCAGGTCTTGTCATTTTAAATTAGCCCAAGTTATGCCGCATACACATGATCAAACTATCCCGCGGAAAAGTCCGGCAGACTGGAGTCCACCGGACAATCCGTCCATGTGTGGGCTCCGGCAGACTTTTTTTTACCCAAAAGTCTGGCGGACTTAGAAAGTAGTTTTGACTCAAAAACTGTCCGCCGGACTGCAGCCGTGTGTGTGCTAGTCCGCCGTAATTTTGAAATTAACGGACTTTCCTGCACAGAGAAAAGTCCGTTCATTTTGAGCGCGGCTCCAGGTAGCCGGGACTAGCGAAGGAAGTCAATGTCGCCGCCTTTAGAGGCGAGATTGACACGTCGCTGGCCCCATCACCTGGTATGGACTTAAAGGGGAAGCCCTACGCCCAAAAAAAATGGGTCCATATCAGACCCTTATCTGAGCCTGTCAAGAAAGGGGGTGGGGACGAGCGAGCCCCCCCCCCCGAGCCATACCAGGCCGCGTGCCCTCAACATGGGGGGTGCTTTGGAGAAGGGGGGGGGGGGGGAAGTGTTTAACCACTTCCCTACTGGCCACTTAACCCCCCCCCCCGCCTAGACCAATTTTCAGCTCTCACATTTTGAATGACAATTACTCAGTCATGTAATACTGTACCTAAATAAATTTTTTGTCCTTTTTTTCACACAAATAGAGCTTTCTTTTGATGGTATTTCAACACCTCTGGGTTTTTTATTTTTTGCGCAATAAATGAAAAAAGACTAAAAAAGATAAAATGTTCTTAGTTTGTGATAACATTTTTCAAATTATTAATTTTTCTTCATAAATTTGGCCACAATTTATACTGCTACATATCTTTGGTAAAAAATAACCCTGTAAGGGCTTACCTAGATTGGAGTCCATGTTGCAGAGATGTAGGCTCACCCTTGCAAATAAACACAGCCCACAGTAACAAACAGATAAGCTACCTGGGCTGTGAATCTGTGCACGGAGGCTTGACAGGAATTTGCCAAAGGATTGTCCAGGTAAAGCCGTAGTCAGGGATTCCAGAAGACAGAATAAACGATATACAAGCCAGGGTCGGTAGCCGGGGTCAGTCTTGGAACACAGGAACACAGGAACCTTTGGCAACAAGAGACAATGAACTTACCAAGCCCTCAGAGTGAGGCAGTGTTTTATACCCTAGCTGATTAGGTAACCTGCCACAGCTGATCCAAGAGTGACAGGTACAAACAGAATTGCCCACAGTACTTATGCAAAACTAGACATGGCTGGAAAGCAGGCAGAATAGAACTGAGGTGTGGCTCAGAGGTGAGGTAACGGGAACAACTACTGGCAGTCATGAGTTCAATACCACCCAGAGCCACTTGAGGCATGACTACACCTGGCTGTCCAAAATACACGGTAGGGACCGTGACAGTTCCCTCCCCTTAGGAATGCCCTCAGAGCATGGAACATCCTATTTCTTTTGGGCTTTCTTAGTTTTAGAAGTTCCAGTTGGGTAGACTTTCGTCGCTCGCAAGGCTCTTTCGAAAGTCTTCAGGTCCTGCTTACGGACTATGGTGCCATTTGAGGCATACGTACAGTCAGGAGATAGCGGGATCACCGGCACAGGAACTTCAAGCGGGGTCACCGGCACAGGAACTTCAAGCGGGGTCACCGGCACAGGAACTTCAAGCGGGGTCACCGGCACAGGAACTTCAAGCGGGGTCACCGGCACAGGAACTTCAAGCGGGGTCACCGGCACAGGAACTTCAAGTGGGGTCACCGGCACAGGAACTTCAAGTGGGGACACCGGCACAGGAACTTCAACTGGGGACACCGACACTTCAACTGGGGAAACAGGCACCGACACTTCGAGCTGGATAGCAGGCAGAGATTCAGGGACAGCAGGAAGGATCCTAGAAGTACCCACTTGGAGAACCTTTGACCGAGGTGGGCGAATTGGACAGAGAGATATAAGATGCCCTCTCCCCCCACAGTAAAAACAAAGACCACAGTCTCTCCTCCGCTCTCTTTCACCTTGGGATAGCTTGGGCCGGATGGCCCCTATCTCCATGGGTTCTACTTCTCCCAGGGAAGGTGTGCGTGTGACCTTAGGAGCGTCTAGGCTTTGTGGGGTAAGGACTTCAGCTTCATGACTTGGAACATACTGTGATGGCATGGAGTCGTATCTGTACCGGGTACTTCTGTCCTTGGATGCCCGCAGGCCACTTGAGCAAAGAGTAGACTTGGGAACTCTGGTCTTAGAAACACGAATGTAAGAATCCAGAGCAAACATGAATGCCTCCCAGCTATCCAAGACTGGACTCCTTTCCTGTAAAAGCTGATGAGCCCATGTTTTGCATTGTCCAGTGAGCAGGTTGATGGAAGCACGAATCTTAATAAAGTCAGTGGCATAGGTCCTAGGCTTAAGGGCAAACAACAGCTCACAATCCATCTTAAAACAAAAGAAGGATGCACGATTACCATCAAACTTCTCAGGCATCAAAACAAACGGTTCTGGACATGCAGGTTCCAGGGTTGGGTGTACTGTGCCTCTAAACAAACGGACTTCTTGCTGCAGCTCAGCAATGGTCTGGCCCAAGCTGGAGACTTGTAGAGCAAGGGAGGTGAGCATCCTGTACATCTCTGCGGACTCCCTGTTGGTCAGTTCATTATGTACCGGCTTACCTAGATTGGAGTCCATGTTGCAGAGATGTAGGCTCACCCTTGCAAATAAACACAGCCCACAGTAACAAACAGATAAGCTACCTGGGCTGTGAATCTGTGCACGGGGGCTTGACAGGAATTTGCCAAAGGATTGTCCAGGTAAAGCCGTAGTCAGGGATTCCAGAAGACAGAATAAACGATATACAAGCCAGGGTCGGTAGCCGGGGTCAGTCTTGGAACACAGGAACACAGGAACACAGGAACACAGGAACACAGGAACACAGGAACACAGGAACACAGGAACACAGGAACACAGGAACACAGGAACACAGGAACACAGGATCCTTTGGCAACAAGAGACAATGAACTGACCAAGCCCTCAGAGTGAGGCAGTGTTTTATACCCTAGCTGATTAGGTAACCTGCCACAGCTGATCCAAGAGTGACAGGTACAAACAGAATTGCCCACAGTACTTATGCAAAACTAGACATGGCTGGAAAGCAGGCAGAATAGAACTGAGGTGTGGCTCAGAGGTAAGGTAACGGGAACAACTACTGGCAGTCATGAGTTCAATACCACCCAGAGCCACTTGAGGAGTGACTACACCTGGCTGTCCAAAATACACGGTAGGGACCGTGACAAACCCAAATTAGTGGATATTATTTGGTCTGTGTGAAAGTTAGAGAGTCTACAAGCTGTGGTGCAAATCATAAAAAATTGATCACACCTGATGTACTGGTGGCCAATCTAATTTCTTGCAACGTGAACAAGCCAGGAAAGTACAAACACGCCCCAAATGACCCCTTTTTTTGAAAGTAGACATTCCAAGGTATTTAGTAAGATGCATGGTGAGGTTTTTGGTGTTGTCATTTTTTCCCACAATTCTTTCAAAAATGAAGGGGTGTTTTTGTTTTTTGTTTTTTTCCACAAAATTGTCATTGTAATTGATTATTTCTCTCACATGGCATGTGTATACCACAAATAACACCCCAAAATACATTCTGCTACTCCTCCTGAGTATGGCGATACCACATGTGTGGGACTTTTTACAGCTTGGCCACATAGAGAGGCCCATCATGCAGGGAGCGCCATAAGGTGTTCTAGGAGCATCAATTACACATCTAACTTAGATATAGGAAAAGGATGTTAAAGGCACCAAGTAGACTCAAAAGTATGGAGAGTACTAGTTTTTATATAAATTTATTCAAAAGTTGAAGTTTTGAGAAGACATATAAACTTGAATAATTAAAAATTGACATTGGAAAAAGTATCTACATATATATGGATCTACATCAGCATTTACATCGCACATCAGTATAATACAATTCAAAATATGTACAAGGGATCTTATCACCCAAAAACATATAGATTAGCGCGTATAGTCACTATGGTGATGAGCTGGTGTAGCATCCACAAAAATGCCCGACATGTTTCGCGTTATTGGGAACGCTTCTTCTGGGGCGCAATAAGAATCACTCTCAAAGTTAAAAAGAGATAAAATACATGAATACAGTATACATTTCTAAACTTAGTACAAACAGTAAATTATTACATGCATTTTAATCAGGAATATATATACACACAAGCAGAATCAATGGATAATGTATGAGATTTCAAGAGAACCTATAACATTTCCCTGAAGGTAGAGGGAGAGAGAGAATAAAGTGTTAGAATGATTTATAAGTGATGATTGGGGGGACTAAGATTTTATTTACTTGAAAATTTTGTCTTTTTATGGGAAAATGTTTACACTTAAATATCCAACACTGGGTTTCAGATATATAAAAGTATACTACCAATTCCCCCCAAAAATATTCAAAAACTGGGATGGACCCAGAAACAGAAAATAAAATGCCTATCGTAGTTTCCATTCTTGTGTTATTAGGCTGATTTAGTTGGTCTTGTCACACAGGTAGGAAAAGTGTTCATTGACCAGCACTAATATGGCAGGTCCATGGTGATCAAGCTCACAAAACTCCAATAGAAGTTTGTTTTAGTATATCTTTAGTGTATCAGAAAAGGCGCTCAAAGCAAACATCTGACGTCAGCCTTCTGCTTTCTACAACATAGCAGGTGCACATTAATAGAGATTAATCACAGTGTACACAGTCAACATATGCATGTACAACGTACAGTAATGAGGAAGTTGATAATGGAGAGAAAACAAAGCATTCATTCCTATTGAAACAGACGGTGAAGGGGTTAAGGGGGATGAATTAAAATTCTACAGCTTGTTTCCCTGTGAATTTGTTAATGTATGCTCATTTGAATTCAATGTTCTGCAGATTCATACATTACAAACATTACAGTTGCACTTGGCTGGTAAAAGGTTATTCATAATCACCTCAATACCAGCATGTTGTACCCCCTTCCATCACAGGTGATTTTTCCTTTTTTAGTGCTGTGATGGTTTGACCGACGATTACTCAATCATGCAACAATATACTTAAATGAATTTCATATAATTTTTTAAGACAGAGAGAGCTTTCTTTTGGTGGTATTTAGTAACCACTGGGAATTATTATTTTTTTTAACTATAAAAAGACACAAACATTTTTTTTCTTTTTCTAGAGTGTGAAATCCAGAAAGCTAACCAAAAATGGTAACTAGCTTTTTAAAGTTGGGTGCACACTGAAAGAACATACTGGAGGTCTTCAGCCGCCATTGTGCTGTGTGGGGCTCGGCATCTGGTTTCTACCTTCAATTTATCCATTGCTATATAGAGTATCTCACAAAAGTGAGTACATTTCTCACATTTTTGTAAATATTTTATTATAACTTTTCATGTGACAACACTGAAGAAATTACACTTTGCTCCAATGTAAAGTAGTGATTGTATAGCTTGTATAACAGTGTAAATGTGCTTTCCCCTCAAAATAACTCAGCACACAGCCATTAATGTTTAAACTGCTGGAAACAAAAGTGAGTACACCCCTAAGTGAAAATGTCCAAATTGGACCCAAAGTGTCAATATTTTGTGTGGCCACCATTATTTTCCATCACTACCTAAACCCTCTTAGGCATGGAGTTCACCAGAGCTTTACAGGTTTCCACTGGAGTCCTCTTCCACTCCTCCATGACAACATCACAGAGCTGGTGGATGTTAGAGACCTTGCACTCCTCCACCTTCTGTTTGATGATGCCCCACAGATGCTTAATAGGGTTTAGGTTTGGAGACATGCTTGGCCAGTCCATCACCTTTACCCTCAGCTTCTTTAGCAAGGCAGCGGCCATCCTGGAGGTGTGTTTGGGGTCATTATCACGTTGGAATACTGCCCTGTGGCCCAGTTTCTGAAGGAAGGGGATCATGCTCTGCTTCAGTATGTCACAGTACATGTTGGCATTCATGGTTCCCTCAATAAACTGTAGCTCTGCAGTGCCAGTAGGACCATGACACTCCCAACACCATGCTTGACTGCAGGCAAGACACACTTGTCTTTGCACTCCTCACCTGGTTGCCGCAACACACGCTTGACACCATCTGAACCAAATAAGTTTATCTTGGTCTCATCAGACCACAGGACATGGTTCCAGTAATCCATGTCCTTAGTCTGCTTGTCTTCAGCAAACTGTGTTGTGGTCTTTCTTGTGCACCATCTTTAGAGAAGGCTTCCTTCTGGGACGACAGTCATGCAGAACAATTTGATGCAGTGTACAACATATGGTCTGAGCACTGACAGTCTGAACCCCCACCCCTTCAACCTCTGCAGCAATGCTGGCAGCACTTATACGTCTATTTCCCAAAGACAACCTCTGGATATGACGCTGAGCACGTGCACTCAACTTCTTTGGTCGACCATGGCGATGCCTGTTCTGAGTGAAACCTGTCCTGTTAAACCACTGTATGGTCTTGGCCACCGTGCTGCAGCTCAGTTTCAGGATCTTGACAATCTTCTTATAGCCTAGGCCATCTTTATGTAGAGCAAAAATTCTTTTTTTCAGATCCTCAGAGAGTTTCTTTGCCATGAGGTGCCATGTTGAACTTTCAGTGATCAGTATGAGAGAGTAAGAGCAGTAACATCAAATTTAACACACTCGATCCCCATTCACACCTGAGACCTTGTAACACCAATGAGTCACATGACACCGGGGAGGGAAAATGGCTAATTGGGCCCAATTTTCACTTAGGGGTGTACTCACTTTTGTTACCAGCAGTTTAGACATTAATATCTGTGTGTATTTTGAGGGGACAGCAAATTTACACTGTTATACAAGCTGTACACTCACTACTTTACATTGTAGTAAAATGTAATTTCTTCAGTGTTGTCAGATGAAAAGATATAATAAAATATTTACAAAAATGTGAGGGGAGTACTCACTTTTGTTAGATACTGTATGCTCCCAAATGGAGGCTCTCATACTAAAGATTGGAGTCAGGGACCATGAAACAAAGGTTCTTTGACAAGGCAGTGCAGCTTCCACACACATTAGCAAATGTTGTGCAACTAAGAACTCTGTTTTTGATTTACAAAGATGAATTCCAGGTGTGGATCCTATTGCTAAGATCCATTGGACCATCTTGGACCAAAGTACTGTAAATATTCATATGCCATATCTGTGAGACCGCTGCGGAAGTAAGGAATTACTGCAGTAGTCACTGCTACTAGATTGAGCACCGCTGTATTTTGAGTCCCGCGCCAGCTGCCACAGTAATCACATGTGGCCACTCACTTGGCACAGGTGCCAATCACAGAACACCTTGCATTTTTCTCTGTGACTGCAAGGTGTTCTCTGATTGGATACAGTGGAGATCTTGCCGTAACTTGCCTCTCCTCCCCACCTGATACAATTTATTGAAAAAAAAATACAAAGCACTCTCTGAATGGGAGCGTTGTCAAGCGAATTACTGTACCTCACCCCCCGTGTTCAACGTGCAAAGGAGAAACTGCTGAAGCAGCTCCTGGAAGATCACGGCTCTCACTGTATGTAGCACAGATTACTACAATGACTTTCAGCATCCCCAGTAATGATTCAGATATCAGATACTGTATAGATACTTACATAGAGCCAGACTGGATCAGTGTAAGTTTGCAAAAAAAATAATTCTTAGGATTCTGCTTTCACTTCCACAATTCTCACCTAGGTGAGACTTGTATATCTTTTTCTCCTCGCCCGCTGCGCATGCAAAGATGTTTCCCTTACCATCTGTGCATGCAGTTTCCCACGCATGTGCAAAGATGGCCATCAGGGAGGATCCAAACCTTCGGTGACTTCACAAAAAATGACATGAGACTGTGCAGATGTGTCCAAGGGCTCTACCAGGACCCAAAGGCTGGGCAGAACATGCACAATAATGACAGGGCTGAAGGAGGGGATGGGACCGGTATGGAATCCCATACTTCTCTTTTATATCTGTTTCAAAGTTCAATGTTAAAAAACTGTCGCCAGAAACATTAGCGTAGAATATATTTCACTATATATATAGTGGTTAATGTACAGTTATCAGCATTTATCATTCAGTAGTTTGTTACAGCGTAATTACGATTTTGTGCTGTTAGAATATTGTCATCGGAAAGAGTAATGTGTGACGCACTTCATTATACACCATTCACAGATCTTACCATTCAATGCCTCGATGCATAGGAACAACAGTCTACTCAGTTTGACGCCGCTTTGGTTAATGTAGTCTAATTACAATCTAGCACTGACTGAGTTAATATATTGTAATTAGAGACATTAGCGAGCGAAGCATCTCAAGAATTGGTTGATTTAGCTCAGAGCTCAGGCATTTTACGTGGAATGGGTTAATTAATCAGTTTATCTTGTTCCTGATTTGCAGCAATATAATAAAGCAATTACTGAATGCATTACAGTTATCCCTGATATAAGCAGCAAATCCTCAGGGCAGAGCAGATTGTCGCTCTACAGGTGACTGACGTTCTGCCATCTTCTCTCATGCAATAAACAATCTGGTCATGATTCGAAACTTGTCCTCACAGCATGCAACATTAAGTGCGCCCCTCACAGCGGAGTGTGCCCGTCATCTATTGCAGCATGGTGGGCTCCTGGAGGGAGGCGAATTGGAAATCTGGTCTTCTGATAAGGAAGCTGCTGGTGGGAGAAAGATGTAGGGGGTAGTTCATGTACTTAGGCTCCAAAGACTATTTAAGCTTCCCTTTCTGAGGCCGAAAGCAGGGGTACTTTTTACGTTGTAATTCATATATTTAAAGCTGGAGTATATTCTGCTTATAATTTGGTTTTTCTAGTTCCTTCATCCCCTCTTAAAACATGCTAAAACACTAGAAAACCAAAACCTTTCCATCTTCATACACTGCCTTGAAAAAAGTATTCATACCCCTTGAAATTTTCCACATTTTGTCTTGTTACAACCAAAAATGTAAATGTATTTTATTGGGATTTTATGTGAGAGACCAACACAAAGTGGAACATAATTGTGAGGTGGAATGAAAATGATAAATGTTTTTAATTTTTTTTTACAAATAAATATGTGAAAAGTGTGGCGTGCATTTGTATTCAGCCCCCTTTGCTCTGATACCCCTAACTAAAATCTAGTGGAATCAATTACCTTCAGAAGTCACCTAATTAGCAAAAAAAAGTCCACCTGTGTGTAATTTAATCTCAGCATAACTACAGCTGTTCTGGGAAGTCCTCAGAAGTTTCTTAGAGAACCTTAGTGAACAAACAGCATCATGAAAGCCAAGGAACACACCAGACAGGTCATGGATAAAATGTGGAGAAGTTTAAAGTAGGGTTAGGTTTATAAAAAAAAATATCCTAAGCTTTGAACATCTCATTGAGCACTGTTCAATCCATCATCTGAAAATGAAAAGAGTATGGCCCAACTACAAACCTACCAAGACATGGCCGTCCAACTAAACTGACAGATCGGGCAAGGAGAGCATTAATCGGAGAAGCAGCCAGGAGGCATGGGGCACTACTGTGTCATTCTTTGATGTAAGGGGCACTACTGTGCCATGCTCTGATGTCAAGGGGCACTATTGTGCCGTGCTCTGATGTAAAGGGCACTGTGCCATTCTCTGTCAGGGGCACTGTGCCATGCTCTGATGTAAGGGCGCACTGTCCCATGCTCTGATGTAAGGGGGCACTCTGCCCCTCTGCAGACAATCTGGTACTAACTGACACTGATGTCACTAGTGACACTAATACAGTGAGCAGTGATAATACTGTACACTGTACTAATGACACTGGCTAGGAAAGGGTAAACATCAATGGGTTAACTGTGTCTAACAATGTGAAAAAGTGTGCTGCTTTTACTTACTAATCTGACTGTTTTTTCTCCCTGCTTTTCAGGGAGAAGAAATGGCCAGATCACTATTTCTATGTACACAGAGCTCTGTGTGTTATATATATATATATATATATATATATATATATATATATATATATATATTCATGTGTGTTTGAGCTTCTATTTGGGGCACACACCTATGCATGTGAGGAACACAGCAAATGTGTAAGAAGGTGCTCTGATCAGATGAGACCAAAATTGAATTTTTTGGCCTAAAAGCAAAACACTATGTGTGGCGGAAAACTAACACTGCACATGACCCTGAACACACCTTTTTTTCAGCAGCGACAGGGAAGCTTGTCAGAGTTGATGGGAAGATAGATGGAGCCAAATACAGGGCAATCTTAAAAGAAAACCTGTAATGCCCCGTACACACGATCGGAATTCTCGTCGGAAAAATCTTGGATGTTTTTTTTGCGACTGAATTCTGCTCAAGCTTGGCTTGCGTACACACAGTCACACAAAAGTTCTCTGAACTTTCGACCGTCAAGAACGTGGTGACATACAACACTACGACGAGCCAAAAAAATGAAGTTCAATGCTTCCGAGCATGCGTCAAATTGTTTCCGAATTTTGAATGTTGGAATTGCTACAGACGATCGGAATTTCTGATCAATACTTTTTCCGTCGGAAAAATTGAGAACCCCGCTCTCAATGCCAGCAAAAATCCGATGTCTGACCAAAAGCTCACATCAGACTTTTGCTGGCGGAATTTCCGATCGTGTGTACGGGGCATAACTCACATTCATATATACTAGGGACAATTTAGACAGGATCCAATTAATCTACCAGCATGTCTTTAGAGTGTGGGAGGAAACCGGAGTACCCGAAGGAAACCCACGCAGGCACAGGGAGAGCATGCAAACTCCAGACAGGTAGTGTTGTGGTTGGGATTTGAACCATGCTGCACTGATGAGCAGGCACTGACAAGGTTGCACTGATAAGCTGCGCTGATGGGGCTGCACTGATGATCAGTGCCCTAATGATCAGTGCAAACACTGTACTCACTGTGCCATATCAGACTTGCCAGTTACCGGCTTTCCTTTCCTCACAGACACAGTAGTCACAGAGCGTGCTCAATGCACACCACAATTGGAAGGCAGGAGGCACGCACAGGGGAGGACGAGCATACGTCCTTCCAGAACTGCAGAGCTGCGCTGTAGCCATTTTTTGCCTATAGCAAGGGCAGGAACAGGCTAATAAAGTTGAGGGACCTGTCATAGGCACTCCTCAAAAGTCTCGATCATGCCTGCCCTTTATCCACCCCCCCCCCCCCCCTTCATTCATAAAAGCTGTACCATAGCTTCTATGAATCAAATGTGATCTATGAATGGAGGATGAGCAGATGAGGGTTAGGTCTGCCCTCTCCTTTCATAGATTGGTTTTAATAATTCATAGATGCTATAGTATAGCTTCTGTGATTTTGTTTTTTTTACAAAACTTAAAGTGGAGGGCCACCCTAAAATAAAAAATTCCATTAATATTCTTTAAAAAATCTGAAAAGAAAATTTGAAAAAAACATTTTTTTTTACTTACCAGAAACCCCTGTTGCTAAGCAGTCTTCCTAATCTGCCTCTTCCTATTCCGCAGTGCTGTTTCTTCAGTTCCTCCTCTTCGGCGAGCGGCCCTGTTGCCTTCTGGGACATGTGTGTGTCCAAGAAAACAACAGGACCATTCACAAAACGCTGCGCGACTCGCGCATGTGCAGTAGGAAATGGACAGTGAAGCCGCAAGGCACCACTGTCTGTTCCCCTTAGGATAGCAGCGTTGGCACCCAATCCAACTGACGGATCGGCCTTGGAGGAGCCAACATTGCGGGCTCACTGGACAGGTAAGTGTCCTTATTAAAAGTCAGCAGCTACAGTGTTTGTAGTTGCTGACTTTAAAAAAATTTAATAAAATGGCGGATATCCTCTTTAACCACTTGCTTACTGGGCACTTAAACACCCTTCCTGACCAGACCAATTTTCAGCTTTTGGTGCTCTCACACTTTGAATGACAATTACTCAGTCAAGCAACACTGTACCCAAATGAATTTTGTGTCCTTTTTTTCCCACAAATAGAGCTTTCCTGACAGACTCCATGGCAGCAACGTGTGGGTTAAGTCCCGCCTCCACTACCCATAGGACACTACTCCCATAAATCTTTGCTCCCTGCCCCTGGCCGTGTTCTTTTTTTGTCCTCCTCCGAAGGACCCAGAAGTGGTCTTCCTACCTGAAGATTTATCATCCCCACGATCGAAGTCGGCCGGTCTGCGACTCTGGGTCTGGAAAGTCGCATTACTCCGCTAAGCCCTAGCTATTAGCAGGGTATGGAGTGGGCAGTGGAAGAGGCGCTGTGAAGAAGCCCATGTCCTGGCCACTGGCAGGCAGGCTGCGCATTGGTCGGATAGCCAGCTATTAGCAGGTGACCTGTTTTGCCCCCTGGAAAGTCCGGTGTCATCTTACCTTATCTTCGGCCGAGTGATCGATCGTGGTGGGAGTGGTGAGAGGTTCTAAAAGTTCTTTATGGCAGCAGTTTTTGTATCTTATTATCTGTCTTCGTTTGTTTCTGTTTGTTTGTGTGTGCAGGCATGGCGGCTGGTTCTTCCGCGTTCCAGCCGCCGTTCTACTTCCGGGTTTGCGTTTTCGGCCGTACTGCGCATGCGCGAACGCGGTTGAGATCGAGGTTTGGTTTCGCGCATGCGCGATAGCGGCAAATTGCCGCTATTTCGCGCATGCGCACAGGCACGGCGGTGACATCACAGGGGCGGGCTATTTAAATGTGGAATTTGTCTGCAAGCTTTGGGAATGCTTGCGGGCTGTTGCGGTGACTTCCCCCTGCCTCTGTGTTGCATCCACTGGTAAGTGGCATTCTGGGATAGGGAGGCTTTCCCTTCCCTGTCCCTTGCACTGATCCCTTGTCATCTTTTCAGCGCGTATGGATATCGCTGAGGACATGGATTCCTTATCGCCTGCTTGTGGCCAGCCCTCTCATAAAAGGTATTTCTAATGATCACCTGAAGGTCTGGTGGGGGAGGGGTATTTATCTGTTAGCTCTGTCCTGATGTCTTGTCTCTTGTGGTTTCTTGTCTTGTTCCTTTTTCAGCCCTTCCAGGTCAGAACAGCATCGCAGCTCTCATAGAGGGAGCGACTCCTCCAAGTCGCATCACCAGCACTCCTCTTCCAAATCTAAACATTATGGTTCCTCCTCAAGATCAGGACACCGTAGTGAAGATAGATCGCACTCCTCGAGGACTCAATCTAGTCACTCAGCTAGTGCCTGTTGGGGGTGTAGAGCTCTTGTACCGGCAGGAAAATCTTTATGCGACCCTTGCTACGCCAAGGCTTTCAATGAAAGGGGTGACGCGGATCAACAACTTAAAACCCTGGTGGAAAAAGTTGTTAAGGAGTCCCTCAGAAATATTGAGGGCCAGTCCTATGTTCCCCCGGCAGAGCCGCCACTTTCTCCAGGAAGGGAGACTCAGTTACAGGATACTTGGGAATCCTCTGCGCATAGCCACCCCTCAGCTGCCATGTCTGACAGTGACTCTGATGAAAGTGATCCCTGTGTGGGCTTTGATTTCGCTCTACTGCCTCCTCTGGTCAGAGCTGTTAGAGAGACACTGAACTGGGAAGATTCTGTGGCTGCTCCTTCCAAACAAAGAAAATTCTTTAAGCAATTAAAGAAGGAACGGATTAATTTTCCTTTTATCTCTGAGCTAGGTGAGATTATCACAGATGAATGGGGCAAGGTGGAGAAGAAAAATTCCATGCTATCAAAGGTTTCGAAACTCTATCCTTTCAATGAAGAAGAGGTGAAGCATTTGGAGTCAGACGAAAAAAGGCTAATTCTTCTAGCCTACGTGGAATCTTTGTTGGCTCAAGGCGCCATTATCCATGTTCCAGTCATTCAGCGAGGCATGGGAATCTACTCTCCTTTGTTTATGGTCCGGAAAAAGAGCGGGGCCTGGAGGCCGGTCATAGATCTAACCCACTTGAACAGTTTTATCAAAAAAGAAAAATTCAAGATGGAGTCTTTATCCACAATTCAACAATCTGTCCAAGCAGGGGATTGGATGGTCTCCATAGACCTCAAGGACGCCTATTTTCATGTCCCAGTTGCAGTAAATTACCAGCAGTATCTCCGCTTCTCCGTGGGCGAAAGCCATTTTCAATTTACTTGCCTTCCCTTCGGGCTATCAACTTCTCCTCGTGTATTTTCAAAAGTATGGTTGGCAGTGGTAGCTCTTCTGAGAACCAAAGGGATTTGTCTACATCACTACCTAGACGACCTTCTGTTGTTGGCTCAAGACAAGGATCAACTTCTGGTACACAGAGAGCAGGTCATCTCCACCCTACAGGAATTCGGGTGGATCTTGAACTTGGAGAAGAGCCAGCTGGTCCCATCTCAGCGGCTGGTGTTCTTAGGGGCCCTATTCAACACTGTCAGAGGCACCATCTCATTACCAGAAGAGAAGTTGTCAGTGGTCAGGGACAGAATCCGTCCAGCCCTCTCTGCCTCTCATCTCCAGGCTCTCCAGTGCCTGAAAATTATAGGCACTATGGTAGCGACAATCCCGATGGTGAGGTGGTCACAGTGGAGGATGAGGCCCTTTCAGAAGGGTTTCCTTCATCAATGGTCAGGCAGCAAAACCCAGCTGATTCGGATCACCTTATCCATGAGGAATTCCCTTCTGTGGTGGCTCCAACGGGAAAATCTCTGCAACTGCCATTCCATTCTCCCCATCTCATGGGTCACCATAACAACAGATGCCAGCAACAGGGGTTGGGGCGCACACTGTCTGGCGGAAGTGGCTCAGGGCACCTGGATTCTCTCCTCCAGAGGGACGGTGTCGAACATCCTGGAGTTAAGGGCAGCTTTTCAAGCTCTGCTAGCCTTTCGGCATCTGATTTCAGGAGCCTCGGTCTCACTCAGGCTAGACAATACCACAGCAGTGGCGTACATAAGAAGGCAAGGGGTACCCGAAGTCTATCCCTTCTCCAGGAGGTGGAACCGATCATGACCTGGGCTCAGAGGAACCTGAAGGATCTGACAGCATCTTATGTCCCAGGGATTCAGAACGTTCAGGCAGACTTTCTTTCCCGGATACTTCTGGACAACAACGAGTGGTCTCTCCACGAGGAAGTGTTCAACTGGATCCTGACGATGGGGCTCTCCCCAGAAGTCGACCTGTTTGCCTCCCCTTGCAACAAAAAACTAGAGAAGTATTATTCAAGGTACAGGGATCCTCAAGCCTACGGGGTGGATGCCTTGACAGAGAAATGGTGGTTCCACAAGGCCTATGCCTTTCCCCCAACTCCTATTATTCATCAGTTCCTGAGGAGACTCAGGTCAGAGACAGCAGAAGTGATAGCCATAATTCCCTATTGGCCCAACAGACCCTGGTTTCCGCTTCTGATGCTCCTCAGTGTCAGGGATCCAATTCCTTTACCATCCAGGCCAGACCTTCTGTCTCAAGGGTCGAGATTTCATCCTTGCCCGGATCACCTGCGCCTAAAGGCTTGGTTTTTGAAAGGGGACGGTTGAAGGCTTTAGGCTGTCCTGAAGAGGTCATTCCCACTCTTCTTAGTGCTCGAAGAAGCAGTACTAACCGGGTATATGAGAGAATTTGGGCGAAGTTTGCAGATCACTTGTCTTCAAGGTCCAGTTCCTGTAATACCCTGACAGTCCGGGACGTCTTAAGCTTCTTGCAATCAGGATTGGATATCTCCCTTTCGGTTAGTTCTCTCCGGGTCCAGGTTTTAGCAATTTCAGCTTTTTCTGGAGTCGCATGGGCCAATCATCCCTTGGTCCAACAATTCTTCAAAGGAGCAGTCAGGCTTAGGCCACAAAGGAAGCCTAGATTCCCCAAATGGGACCTTCCATTGGTTCTAGATTTCTTCTCTCAACTTGACAGAACGCTCTCAATCAGAGAATTAACCCTTAAAACCTCTTTTCTGGTGGCCATAACTTCGGCGAAGAGAATCTCCGAAATTCAGTCTCTAGGTACAAAGGAACCTTTTCTCACCTTCTTTCCAGATAGGGTGGTCCTAATTCCGATGTTGGGGACAAATCCCAAGGTGACCTCTGTTTTCCATGAAAACCAGGAAATCACTCTTCCTACCTTCAATTCTGCTGGAAGTCAAGATCCACATCCACTCGATTTGGGAGTTACTCTAAAACAATATCTGGATATTACAGCTTCTTTTCGTCAATCTGACTTCCTCTTCGTACTATTCAACGGGAAAAGTAGAGGCGCCAAGGCCTCCGTTAGATCCATCGCTGCTTGGGTGGTTCAGGCAATTCAATGGGCTTATAGAGAGAAGGGCTTGGCTCCTCCTGAGGCGGTTACAGCTCACTCTACCAGAAGTCTCTCAACCTCATGGGCAGCTTCGCGCCACGTTGCACCTGATGTAATCTGCAGAGCGGCCTCCTGGTCTTCTATTCATACTTTCATGTCTCACTATTGTGTTGAGCCAGCTTCCTTATCCTCTGTTGATTTTGGTTTGAAAGTCCTGTCGGCCGACAGTGTTAAATAAATCTTTTGTTCAGCATTTTTGCCCACCCGGGTGTGTTTGGCGAGTTATTTCCCACACGTTGCTGCCATGGAGTCTGTCAGGAAAATGGAAAATTCCTATCAAAATACTTACCGTAATTTTCCTTTCCTGATGGACTCCATGGCAGCAGGAGTTCCCTCCCAAATGGCTGGAGTAGGCTAGTTACCGAACACGGCCAGGGGCAGGGAGCAAAGATTTATGGGAGTAGTGTCCTATGGGTAGTGGAGGCGGGACTTAACCCACACGTTGCTGCCATGGAGTCCATCAGGAAAGGAAAATTACGGTAAGTATTTTGATAGGAATTTTCCATTTTCTTTTGGTGGTATTTGATCACCTCTGGGATTTTTATTTTTTACGCTATAAATGAAAAAAGACCGAAAATTTTGAAAAAAAACGCATATTTCTTTGTTTCTGTGATAAAATTTTGCAAATTATAATAATTTTTTTCATAAATTTTGGCCACAATTTATACGGCTACATATCTTTGGTAAAAATAACCCAAATTAGTGGATATTATTTGGTCTTTGTGAAAGTTAGAGAATCCACAAGCTGTGGTGCGAATCGCACAAAACTGATCACACCTGATTTACTGGTGGCCTATCTCGCTTCTTGCGACCCGAACAAGTCAGGAAAGTACAAATACCCTCCAAATGACCCCTTTTTTGAAAGTAGACATTCCAAGGTATTTACTAAGATGCATGGTGAGGTTTTTGATGTTGTCATCTTTTTCCCACAATTCTTTGCAAAATGAAGATTTTTTTTTTTTTTTTCTCACAAAATTTTCAATGTAATAGGTTATTTCTCTCACATGGCATGTGTATACCACAAATGACACCCCAAAATACGTTCTGCTACTCCTTCTTAGTATTACGATACCAAATGTGTGAGACTTTTACACAGCCTGGCCACATACAGAGGCCCAATATTGAAATAGCACCATCAGGCGTTCTAGGAGCATAAATTACACATTTCATTTCTCAACCACCTATTACATTTTTGAAGGCCCTGGAGCATCAGGACAATGGAAATGCCCACAAAGTGACCCCATTTTGGAAAGCTAACACCCCAACGTATAATCTATGAGGCATAATGAGTCGTTTGAATGGTTCATTTTTTTTCCAGAAGTTTTGGGAAAATGTGGAAAAAAAATGAAAACGCATTTTTTTTACGCAAAGTTGTCCATTTATAAGATATTTCCAACACATAGCATGTACATAGCAAAAATTACACCCCAAAATACGTTCTACTACTCCTCCTGAGTATAACGATACCAAATGTGTGAGACTTTTACACAGCCTGGCCACATACAGAGGCCCAATATTGAAATAGCACCATCAGGCGTTCTAGGAGCATAAATTACACATCTTATTTCTCAACCACCTATTACAGTTTTGAAGGCCCTGGAGCACCAGGACAATGGAAATGCCCACAAAGTGACCCCACGTGGCACTGACAACACGTGGCACTGACGACACGTGGCACTGACAGATGGCACTGGAGGCAGATGGCACTGGAGGCAGATGGGGCTGACAGATGGGGCTGACAGATGGGGCTGACAGATGTCGCTGGCAGATGTCGCTGGCAGATGTCGCTGACAGATGTCACTGACAGATGGCACTGGGGCTGGCACTGGCAGATGGCACTGGCAGATGGTGCTGGCTATTTGCTCTGGCTAATTGCTCTGGCAAATGGGGCTGGCAGGTGGCACTGCGGCTGGCAGATGGCACTGGCGCTGGCAGGTGGCACTGGCGCTGGCAGGTGGCACTGGCAGGTGGCACTGGCAGGTGGCACTGGCACTGGCAGCACTGGGGCTGACGGCACTGGGGCTGGCAGGTGGCACTGGCGCTGGCAGTTGGCGCTGGCACTGGCAGGTGGCACTGGCACTGGCAGGTGGCACTGGCACGTGGCACTGGCGGCACTGGGGCTGGCAGCACTGGGGCTGACGGCACTGGGGCTGACGGATGGCACTGGCGCTGGCAGGTGGCACTGGTGCTGGCAGGTGGCACTGGCAGGTGGCAGGTGGCACTGGCAGGTGGCACTGGCGGCACTGGCACTGGCGGCACTGGCGGCACTGGTGGCACTGGTGCTGGCAGGTGGCACTGGCGGCACTGGCGGCACTGGGGCTGACGGCACTGGGGCTGACGGATGGCACTGGCGCTGGCAGGTGGCACTGGCGCTGGCAGGTGGCACTGGCACTGGCGACACTGACGGCACTGGGGCTGACAGCACTGGGGCTGACGGCACTGGGGCTGATGGATGGCACTGGCGCTGGCAGGTGGCACTGGTGCTGGCAGGTGGCACTGGCACTGGCTGCACTGGCAGCACTGGGGCTGACGGCACTGGCGGCACTGGGGCTGACGGCACTGGGGCTGACGGATGGCACTGGCGCTGGCAGGTGGCACTAGCGCTGGCAGGTGGCACTGGCTTTGGCAGGTGGCACTGGCGGCACTGGCGCTGGCGGCACTGGCGCTGACGGCAGGCACTGGCGCTGGCAGGTGGAACTGGCGCTGGCACTGGCAGGTGGCACTGGCAGCACTGGCACTACTGGCAGATGGCACTGGGCTGACAGATGGCACTGGGGCTGACAGATGGCACTGGGGCTGACAGATGGCACTGGCACTCGGGCTGACAGATGGCACTGGCACTGGGGCTGACAGATGGCACTGGGGCTGACTTACAGATCGCTCTCCCTCCTCACACGCTGTCTCTGTGTGAGGAGGGAGAGACACGGCAATGGGAGATGATCTCATATGTTTACATATGAGATCATCTCCCATTGGCAGCTGCGATCGCGCTGTGAACGGCCGCTTTGATTGGCCGTTCACAGCGATCTGTATTTGCCTGTCTCCGGGAGACACGGCGAATACAAAACTTCCGCGATGCGCGCCCCCGGCGGCGCGCATTGCGGAAGTAAACAGAAGGCCGTCCAGGGACGGCCAGGCGAAGGAACCCGCCTGCTCTAAGGCCGTCATTCGGCTATAGGGCGGGCGGGAGGTGGTTAAGCTTTCAGCTCAAAACATAGCCCTGTCCATCACAGGAGAAACAGATTTGAAGGAAAATTACTCAAATTACTCTAGGGTCATAGAAAGGGAAAACCCCTGCCTTGCTTTACTGAATATAAAGAAAAAAAAGTTTTTAGAACTATTCCACTTTAAAGCTCATTACTGTAAAAAAAAGAAAAAGCGTTATGTTTAAGAATTCCGCTGCAAATTGAATTTCCATTTGACAAACTCTGTATTTTTCTTTCCAGCTTATTACTGCATTCTGTTATTGCACTGCTCGGTTTTCCGGCAACGGCCAAAACTTCTTGCTGCTTGCTTATTTTTCTGTTAATGGTTTTGATGTCAGGTAAACGAAAAGCTAATAATTAGATTGTTTTAGGAAATGAAGAATATAAATTGTAGCCATAGAACGAAAATACCAATATAGCTTAAATAGGAAATATTGGCTTTTTTTTTTCCGGGATCCATACAGGGCTCAGACATTATTGCACTGCCTAATGAACCAGATAGTACTCTCAACTACTCTTATACACAGTTTCCTATTGTTGAACTTTTTGTATTATTTCTGGCAAGATGGAAACAATGTAACAAATATCATTAAAGAAAGCTCTTCACTAAAAATGCACAGAAGCATGAAATTGGTAGTAAAGTCCGGGTTTTTTTCAGTTGTATCTACAGGTAAGCCTATAATAAGGCTTACCTATAGGTACAGTGAATATCTCCTAAATGTGCCCCGTTATAGAGGTGTTCACATTTGTAGCAGCCAGTGACGTCTCCGGCGCATTCGCACTGCACTCTGAATGGACGGCACTCTCCAGTGTGCCATCCATTAAGGGCACTATGCCGCAGCCATGACTCCTGTGTGCATACAAAGGGGTATTTAAATAGCCGGAGCCCATGATGCCGGAAGGAAGACCACGTGAAGATGGAAGTCCTGTCAGGGGCAACAGCATGCCACTAGAGGGATCTGTTTCACAGATAAGCAGGGGCATAGATAAGGGGGGCTCGGGAATGTTCAAACCCCCCCAGGGCCAAAATGAAATGTATGGTGTACCCAGGCATGTACTGGCCATTGGGACTACAGGGAGTTTCCCGGTGGGCCGATGGCTCAGTGGGCCGGTTTCAGTGACAAAGTAATGGCTGCGCGGCTTGCCCTCAACTTCACGCAGTGATGTGAGAAAGATGAGAAAAATACAGAGGAGAATAAGTGAAATAATTAGAGGTTAGTGAGGACTCCTTATGTTATGTTACTTATGTTTTTTTGCACAATTGCGTATAGTTTTATATACTGTTTTTGTGCTTGTTTGCAAAATTAAAGTGGGCTGGTCTGAATGAAGTCGAGGGCCAAATTTTTGTCCCAGTCCAGCCCTGGGTGTACCTGCTCTGCAGCCGCAAATGGCACCAGTAACAGGCAGCACTGCAGTCAGTGGCACATAGAGTGTAATAATGCCACTGCAGTAAATGTAATAGATCTTTAGGCATATCTGCACGCACATTGTGGTACACAATCAGGTCAATCTATCGTGTTCAGGCTGAAGGCTGACAGATCTATCACCAGGCAGCACAGTGGGAGCCGGATGTGCGTGTAGTCCTGCCCACTGCTGTCTACACCCGGTATTCCTGTTGACTTGCAGTGCCGCTTGGGAGAGGAGCTTTTCCTGGGCCCTGGAGTTTAGAGGTCTTGTACAGTGCTGTGTAGCTGCCCGCCCCCCACATGAATGAACTGCTGCTGTCCTGTCCAGAAGACCGCAACGGCGACAACGAAGGAGAAATTCGGGCTCCTCCACTAGCAAAAGAGCAGCAAAAGAGCAGAACATAGCGGAGGAGCCCAGCGAGAAGAACCGGAAAGTGCGGTCGGAAGACCCCCGAAGTCGGAAGAAGACCCCCGGGGCTGCCTAATAAACTACTTTAAAATCCTGTATAGTGTGTTTTTTTATTGACACATTTTCCCCCAGGTGAATGGGTATGGGTACGATGTACCCAATACTCATTCACATAGGGTGGGGGGTAAGGATCTGGTGGCCCCCTTATTAAAGGGGGCTCCCAATTGCGATAAGCCCCCGCTCCCCGCCTACAGACCCCGACAACCAATGGCCAGGGTTGTCTGGGAGAGGCCCTTGTCCTCATCAACATGGGGACAAGGTGCTTTGGGGTGGGGGGGCTGCAGGGCGCCCCCCTTCCCCAAAGCACCCACCCCCCCATGTTGAGGGCATGCGGCCTGGTACATTTCAGGAGGGGGGGGGCACTCGCTCGTCCCCATCCCCTTCCCTGACCAGCCGGGCTGTGTGCTTGGATAAGGGCCTGGTATGGACTTTGGGGGGACCCCCACGCCGTTTTTTCGGCATATGGGGTTACTCTTAAAACCCATACCAAGTGATAGGGCTCGCAAGGTGTCAATCTCGCAGATGAAAGCGGCGACATTGAATTGCTTCTCTAGTCCCGTCGTACCTGCAGTCACTTTAGTCTGTGTGTGGGCAAGTCCGTTCATTTGGAAAGTCCGTCGGACCTCTGCCAAAAGTCTGGCGGATTGTCCGCCGGACCAAATCTGCCGGAAAGTCCGATCGTGTGTACGCGGCATAACACACTGGGTTCAGTCATCTTACCAACTGTACTAATAATAAGAGACGCACACAATATTAACTAAACAGTTCCAGTTTGTTTACTGTATTAGTGAGACCACATAAATAATTTTATTTTAACATTGCAATATGAAAAAGGCACACTTATATGAACACTATGGCTATATTTATGTAAAAGGCAATATAGTGATATAAAACCCTTTTAACTGTAAGGCCGCGTACACACGGGCGGACTGTTCGCCCAACCTTGTCCGCTGAACAGTGTTTGGGCGGACAGTCCGCTCGTGTGTGGGCTTTCAGCGGACAGTTTCAGCGGACAGTTGGACGGACAAGGTCTTTCGGAAATTCCGAAAAACTGTCCGCTGAAACTGTGTTTGAGCGAACAGTCCGCCCGTGTGTGGGCCTGTCCGCTGTACTTTCGAAATGAGCGGACTGTTCCCGCTCGGAAAGTCCGCCCATTTCGAGCGCGTGTACAGGTAGGCGGGGCCCGCGAAGGAGACGTCGCGGGCTCCGCCGCCTGGAATGGGCTTAAAGGGGAACACCAACGCCGAAAAAAATCGGCGTGGGGGTTCCCCCAAAGTCCACACCAGACCCTTGTCCGAGCACGCTACCCGGCCGGCCAGGAAAGGGGGCGAGCGAGCGCGCCCCCCCTCCCGAGCCGTACCAGGCCGCGTGCCCTCAACATGGGGGGTGCCTTGGGGAAGGGGGGGCCGCGCGGCCCCCCCACCCCAAAGCACCTTGTCCCCATGTTGATGAGGACAAGGGCCTCTTCCCGACAACCCTGGCCGTTGGTTGTCGGGGTCTGCGGGCGGGGGGCTTATCGGAATCCGGGAGCTCCCTTTAAGAAGGGGGCCCCCGGATACCGGCCCCCCACCCTATGTGAATGAGTATGGGGTACAATGTACCCCTACCCATTCACCTGTGAAATAAAGTACAAATAAAAACACAACACAGGGGAAAAAAATATTTTATTGCACAGCCGGGGGTCTTCCGTCTTCGGGGGTCTTCTCGCCGGACTCCTCCGCTATGTGTGTGTAGCTCTTTTGCCAGCGGAGGAGTCCGGCTTTCTTCCTCCCCGCCGCCGGCCTCTTCTCCCGACTTCGGGGGTCTTGTCCCCCTCTTCGGTTCTTCTGCCGGGCCACCGCGCCTGGTCCGGTGGCCCGGTCTTCTGTCGCCGTCTTCCGTTCTTCTGTCGCCGCCTTCGGTTCTTCTGCCGGGCCACCGCGCCTTCTTGTAGCTCTTTTACAGGCGGTGGCCCGGTCTTCTGTCGCCGCTGTCGCCTTCCGTTCTTCTTCTTGTTCTTCTTGTTCTTCTTGTTCTTCTCCAGGAGATGTTGACACGTCGCTCCCTCCGGCCGGAATGCCAGAGCCGCCCTGCGCTGTGACTTATATAGTGACAATGGGGCGGTGTCACATGGTATATGTCACATGGGTTGGTCACATGGGTTGATGTCACATGGGGACTATGACATCGTAAGGGGGCGGGGTCACCATGTGACCAACCCATGTGACATATACCATGTGACACCGCCCCATTGTCACTATATAAGTCACAGCGCAGGGCGGCTCTGGCATTCCGGCCAGAGGGAGCGACGTGTCAACATCTCCTGGAGAAGAACAAGAAGAACAAGAAGAAGAACGGAAGGCGACAGCGGCGACAGCGGCGACAGAAGACCGGGCCACCGCCTGTAAAAGAGCTACAAGAAGGCGCGGTGGCCCGGCAGAAGAACCGAAGGCGGCGACAGAAGAACGGAAGACGGCGACAGAAGACCGGGCCACCGGACCAGGCGCGGTGGCCCGGCAGAAGAACCGAAGAGGAGGACAAGACCCCCGAAGTCGGGAGAAGAGGCCGGCGGCGGGGAGGAAGAAAGCCGGACTCCTCCGCTGGCAAAAGAGCTACACACACATAGCGGAGGAGTCCGGCGAGAAGACCCCCGAAGACGGAAGACCCCCGGCTGTGCAATAAAATATTTTTTTCCCCTGTGTTGTGTTTTTATTTGTACTTTATTTCACAGGTGAATGGGTAGGGGTACATTGTACCCCATACTCATTCACATAGGGTGGGGGGCCGGTATCCGGGGGCCCCCTTCTTAAAGGGGGCTCCCGGATTCCGATAAGCCCCCCGCCCGCAGACCCCGACAACCAACGGCCAGGGTTGTCGGGAAGAGGCCCTTGTCCTCATCAACATGGGGACAAGGTGCTTTGGGGTGGGGGGGCCGCGCGGCCCCCCCTTCCCCAAGGCACCCCCCATGTTGAGGGCACGCGGCCTGGTACGGTTAAGGAGGGGGGGCGAGCGCGCCCCCCTTTCCTGGCCGGCCGGGTAGCGTGCTCGGACAAGGGTCTGGTGTGGACTTGGGGGGAACCCCCACGCCGATTTTTTTCGGCGTTGGGGTTCCCCTTTAAGCCCATTCCAGGCGGCGGAGCCCGCGACGTCTCCTTCGCGGGCCCCGCCTACCTGTACACGCGCTCGAAATGGGCGGATTTGCCTCCTCCTTACGTGGGCGAGTCCGTTCATTTCAAAAGTTGAGCGAACTGTTTGCCCAACCTTGTTCGTCAAACAGTCCGCTCGTGTGTGGGCAAGTCCGCTCATGCAAATTTTGAGCGGACTGTTTGATGAAACTGTTTGCCGAACAAGGTTGGGCGAACAGTCCGCGCGTGTGTACGCGGCCTAAGTGAACACAGATCAACACAGTATGATCCAAATTCAATCAGGTATTAACCCAATCACAGAAACCTATGTGAACAGGTCAGCAGAAGGGTAGAGAAATGGCACTGAATTTCTTATGTCAGGCTCGCTCCATTCTGTCTCCTCAACTCATAGGCCATAAAGAATTTCACAACATGGAAAGAACAATATGCAAACTATTATATTCAAATTGAATGGCTCCCTTAAATAGAGCCCAAAGAAACTATAGCAGATGAAGAAAGGATAGAAAAAAAGAGTGGAAGGGTTATTATTTGAAATCCAGATGTCTTCAGCTAGCTATGATGTAATGGGATTAAGGTAATCCTTGATAATAGGTATAGAAAATTTGGCAGATCATTAGGGTATCCTTATTTTACTTTAATCTCTACTTGTATGATCATAGTGGAGTTGTGTTCAGTAAACTACAAGAAGCAGTAATGTGAACAAGGCATAGATGGCTGCTTACAGTGTTTGTTATAGTATAAGAACTGACTTCCAGTGGCACTACAAGTACCACCATGCGGAGCAGAATAAAGGATGTCTGTAAGCAGTGTCTTATAGCAACTAAATGGGCAATGCCCGCTCACCACAATGTACACAGATACAGCTGACAACGATGTAGGTGATGAAGAAGACTCTTTCACAAACTCTCTCTCTGTATCCTGGCTCTGGGAAATGGTGTCCGCTGCGACACGCACGGATCTGAAGTGCAGGCGTCTCTGGATAACCTGTAACAACCTCTGGTCCGCTGTAGAGAAGCGATCCTGTCCACAGAGGTCCCTCTGGGTATATCTGAACAAGTCCCCGCTGAGTAGGCCGCGAATCACAGCAGCTCACTGTCACACAGACCTCCTGCTGGCAGAGTCAGACTGGCATCCTAAGAAACGGATGTAGGCCCCAGACAGCCCTTTTATATCCTCTCCTAGCAGTCTGTTCTGTCCTCTCAACATTCTGGTAGTCATAATTCAGATCAGTCCTGCTGGCATTGAAACTTCAGCATTCGGAACTATACATCTCACAATGCTTTGCTCTAAGTTTTGCCAAAAGAAAAAGGAAGTGACACATGGAGCTCGGCCAACACTAGAGAGAGACAACTCCACATTAATAACACCACACAATGTCTCTGAATTTGCAGGCATAATAGCCAGCTCCTGGCTACACACAAATTTCTAATGTCCTGAAAATTGTACTGTATTGTACCTGAGGTCTAGAAGGATAATCGGGCTGGATCACTATCCTAAGTCAACCAATTGACAATACTCTACAAATTGCCTCCTATGTCTTTTTGGCTTATGCAAGGTTGATGTCTTAGCCCTTGTACACACGGTCGGAGATTCAGATGGAATGTTTCCTATCAGACTGTTTTGTCGGATATTCCGACTGTGTGTGGTCTGCATCGGACAGTTTCCGTCGGAATATCCGACGGACCAACTTTTCCAACTTGCCGGTAAAATTTTCTGACAAAATGCTGCGATCGGACATACTCCGATCATGTGTAACCTACTCCGACGGACAAAGTGCCACGCATGCTCAGATCAAATTCCTAGACCAAAGCTATTGGCTACTAGCCTGAACGTAGTCCCGTCCTAACGAAATAACGTCATCACGTTATGTACAATCGGATTTTCCGACAACTGAGTCCGACCGTGTGTATGCAACATCACTTCCGGACCTCTTCCGGAATTAATCCGTTGGAATAACTCAGACGGATTTGGTTGTCGGAATCTCCGACCGTGTGTACGGGGGCTTATGAATGTTTTATGTTCTGTTTTTTCAAAATTTAGATAAGTCCACTTTTGTGCATCTTAGAGCTGCACAATTAATCATTAAAAAATCATGATCTCGATTCAACCCCTCTGACAATCTGTATTGCAGTGTTTGCTGATTCTTTCATATAACAAGTGGAGAGACTTATCTGCTCTCTCAGCTGTCAAAATAAAACATCTGGACAGTCTGCCAAGTTTTTAAAATGAAACATTGTAACTAACTTCCTTCTTAGATCAAAGGGAAACTTCTGTGTGTAAAGAAAAAAATCCAGGCAATCTGCCAAGTTTTTAAACAATGTGTAAATGCAGGAAGTTTAACCACTTAAAGTCTAAATCTTTTTCTTACACTTGTTTCTTAAGTTAAAATCAATATTTTTTGCTAGAAAATTACTTGGAACTCCCAAACATTATATATATTTTAGCAGGGACCCTAGGGAATAAAATGTTAATTGCTGCAATATTTTATGTCACACTGTATTTGCCCAGTGGTCTTTCAAATGCAATTTTTGGGGAAAAAATACACTTCAGTGAATAATAAAAAAACAAAACTGTAAACTTAGCCCAATTTTTTTTGTTTTATTGTGAAAAGATGATGTTGCGCCGTGAGAATTGTGAGAGAATTGTGATTTATATTCTAAGCAAAAAAAATTGTGATTCTCATTTTAGCCAGAATCGTGCAGCTCTAGTGCATCTTGAATATCATGTATCCTGTCTTTTTAAGCTTTGGACTGTGATATTTTGATAAAACTTTAATGAAATAAAAACTTACAGATTTCCAAGGCTGGGGTCCTTTCTTTCATACACACGGAGTGTATAATCAGCAAAAACATTTTAACCCTTTACTATTGAACGCTATACTGACTTTTTCCCCATATACTTTCTAATCCCTATTGTTTTATGGTTTACTTTTTCATGTCCATTTTTTCTTATGCATTAATCATTCATTCTTATGGTCATTGTTTTAAAAAAAATTATATCTGGGGTTCTGATTTTTTTCTTTGCCATTAGAGCCTATATTGTGATCGATCAGAGTTTTTTTTTTTTTTTTTTATAATCCATAGCCCCAGCTTTTTATCTTCCCACCGCATTTCCCCGTCGCTTCCCAAGCACCACTGCACACCCCTTTATCTGTCTGTTTATCTTGGATGCTGTCAACTGATTTACAGGATCTGCAAATTCCTATCCTCCCCTTCTTTCAAAGACTTGGGTTTGCAGGTGGTAGGCAGGGCATAACCAGTGTACCCGAGAGTTGGGAGAAGTCAACAAATGTGAATAACCGCGTGTATATTGTAGAAATTGAATGATCACTGAAATAAGGCACAGCAATGGCACTACAAATGTTGCAGGCATTGCAGTGCTAGGCCCTGCCGCTGTGGCAAATGAGCTAATAGGTTCACAGGGATCTGAATGTTGCAGATTGAGGGGCTTCAGAAGACCTATGTAGAGCAGAGAAAGTTGGTCTTGCAGCTTTCTTTGGGTTTTGGTATTCCCAGATCAGAGTCTGGAGCACATAGACTTCAAAGAGCTTTGGGAGGGAAGAAGGCTCTGATCCTGTGTCCTGGTCTTGCTGGAGACCAGTAGAGTGTGTGTACATGTGAACAACCATTACAATGACATACCTATCAGCAGTTCAAGGCTCTACCTTCTCTCTGAAGTCCACGAGGCTGCAAGGGAGCAGCCGGAGTATGTATGTCTGCACAGTGAGCCCAAAGAGTGTACAGAGCATGTACTGTATGTCACTACAGGTGTGCTGTAAGTCAGCTTGAAAGACCAGGCAAAGGCCAAAGCTTGAGGCCCGAGCAGCAGTGCTGCAGAAGGGGGAGCCAGCTAAAGATCTTTTATTTTCATGTTGCAGTGATGGTGGAAACCCCTGCAAGAATAGCATTTTTTTGGCGCTAAACTATTTCTTTTCATTTTAATAAAAGTGTGATTGGAGTGATTGATGTGATTGATCACAGCAATTAAGTGGTAGAGAGCCACTCCCACTGGCTTTGTATCTTTTGCCTGTGTGCACAATCACAACACAATCACAGGACTCTGCATGCACAGGAGCTCAATTTCTAAAAGACATGCCACCACATTCTCCTGGAACAACAGGGGAGTGGACCGGCCATACAGGTACATTTTTTCTCTGTCTGCAACCCGTTCAAAAGGTCAGCTTAAATAATAACCAGGGAAAGGGTGCCTCAAGCCTCAATCCAGCCAATTTATATCTTCTCTTTTTTCAGGAGCTTGTTTTTGGCCACCACTAGAGGGATCTGAAGAGAAGAAAAAAGGAACTGCTGATCTATCCTAATGCAAAGTTCATCTTTTAGCACCCTCTAGTGGCGGGACAGATAGAAAACATACATTTAAAAAGTATACACTTAAAAAATATATATAGTTTCCCTTTAAACTGGAGTTTTACAAAAAAAATTCTAAAGGTGTCCTAATACTGGACACCCTCCTGACACCCCCAGTCCCCACTGTACCCACCTCCAGGATTGCCGAACCGTCAGCAACCCTGCAGCCACTCCAACAAACAAAGGATTGAAATCTCTCTTCTCCAAAAGCGATTTCGGGGCGTGCAAGATGGAATCTAATTTGTCAGTGCCATCTATGTGAAGAGGGAAGCCATTAGAATTTTGCATCCTGGACTACTGGAGCCCTTGCAGGGTTGCTGGCAGCTTGGCAACCCCAGAGGGCGTCTGCAGGTAAGGGCAAGGGGGGTCAAGTGCCCCCCCGGAATCAGGGGTCGGATCTGCACTGTTAAATTCAGCACTGTGGCATCGCTATGGGGGTGCAGGCTGCTGCCACCCGCCAGTCAAGTGAGACCATCAAGGGGCTGTCATGCCCCCCATCAGTGTAGTGTGACTGCAGGCTCTTTTCTCTGCTCAGTCCAGCAGAGAACTCAGTGGTGCTGTGACAGGAGAAAGGCGAGCTGCGGGCTGTCAGTGGTTTCCCCCGATTGCCCCCCATTTCTTATGTCAGGGAGAAGAGACAGCGGCTTTGACTAGGTTCGCCCCCAGCTTCCTGCCCACTCCATTCCTTCCCCATTGGCCATAACTGAGGGCCAATCAAAGGAGACTAAGAGAGGACAGCATCATGGGACATGTAGTCCTGAAGATTGGTGGCTCCATTTTCCACAGGGAGGAGGCTACAGCTCGATCAAGAGAGAGATTGAGAGACTGCAGCCTGGAAAAAATTGAGGGAGAGAGTGCTATGGGACAAAGAAAGAGGAGTGTGTGGGGCGGAAGCCAGAGAGAGAGTCACGCTGCCCAGCACCACCAGAGAGACAGTCACGCTTCCCAGCACCACCAGAGAGAGTCACTCTGCCCATCGCCACCAGAGAGAGAGCCACACTGCACAGTGCCACCGAACAGAGAAAGACTGAGCCACTGCCAGGGTACAGACATGCTACACTACTGACCAGAGTCACTACCGGGAAACCCAGAGTGAGCGATCGTCCAGACAGAGGGATCACTGCTGTAGTTTCGCTGGGTCTGCTAAGTAGGGTCTATCAGCCATTATCCATTACTTATCCTAGGGGCTATACTACGTACAGTTGTCGAAAAAACTTCTGCGGACACCCATGCCCAGGGGTATGTACAACTGGGACTGGAGGGTGTAGGTTTTACAGTGTTAGGTCACCTTTACATTTTTTCTGTAATGCTGAATTAACAGTTTACATGTTTATTGGCACTTTCTAAGTTTAAATATGTTAATGTATTTCAAAAGTAATTTTCAAATATTCAGGTTTTATTAAAATAATAATTATTTATCCTGCTATAAAGGTCCTCCTCCTTCAGGCATTTTCTGTTAGGGAGGGAAGATGCTCTAACTCCTAGTTGTGTTCCTGCCTTGTCACCTGGTCTTATGGGCTTGCAGTAGACATTCCCACACATATTACTCAGGCATGGTCCACTGTTGTCACCATCAGGATACCAACCCTGAGAAATGCCAGGCAGCCATCGATGGAGGCCATAAACATAGGAAGTGGATGTGAACAGGCTTCTGAAGAGAATAATCAGAAAAAATATTCCTGCGCCAAAATGGGAAAGGATATTATATTATTGGGCTAGGGTACTGCTGCACTCACTGAGGGGAAATGCCTGAACCTAGGAAAGAAAATGGTATAAGAATAGTGGTGCGCTATACAAAGAGATATGTAGATTCACAATAGTGGTGTACCTTAACAAAGTAAAAACATTAAATTACAGCAAAGCCAGCAAAAGTGGCCAAGAAAAATGTAATACCGGTATATAGTCAAAGTGTGTGTGAAGGTAAGTAGATATCAGCTACTAAAACATCTATATATACCAACTATATAACAAAGTAAAATATATTGTGATAATTATCATATGGTCTCATATATCAACAAAGTAAAAACCAACATAAACAACAAAACAAATGAATGATAAAAGTAATAATAAAAAATTGGTGATAATTTGTGGTGATAAATATACGTGCAAAATAAAACAGTAGTATCGAGTAAAAGAATATGGGGTTATTTAAAAAGTAGAAAATCTGAGTAGACTCTAGATGCGATTATATCTAGGGATCGAGTAAAATCTGAGTAAACTCTAGGTTTATGTAAAGTGTCAGAATAATAGGTGATCTAGAGTCTACTCAGATTTTATGCGATTCTTAGATATAATCACTACACGGTTTCTAAGCACCTTATGCAATTTTGTATAATCACCACCCTATTGCACTTATTGCACCTTTATATGGACATTTGAAATCGATATTTATCCGTCTGCTTAGACAATTGTATAGATATATGAAATTGTTATTTTTACTTGGACTCGGCTCATAGCACTATTGCACTTTTTCTACTTTTTAAATAATCCCATATTCTTTCACTCGATATTACTGTTTTATTTTGCACGTATATTTATCACCACAAATTATCACCAATTTTTATTATTACTTTTATCATTCATTTTTTTTGTTGTTTATGTTGGTTTTTACTTTATTGATATATGAGACCATATGATAATTATCACAATATATTTTACTTTGTTATATAGTTGGTATATATAGATGTGTTAGTAGCTGATATCTACTTACCTTCACACACACTTTGACTATATATTCCACTTTTGCTGGCTTTGCTGTAATTTAATGTTTTTACTTTGTTAAGGTACACCACTATTGTGAATCTACATATCTCTTAATATAGCGCACCACTATTCTTATACCACAGGCTTCTGAAGAGCCTAAGAAAAAAAGGTGAAAATAGTATTTTATTTAAAAAAAGGCAATTATTTATAATTTATACAGTGTTTTAGCAAACTAAATGTCATTTAGTTGGGGTTTACGTCTACTATAAGGGAGCATTTTTCTGCCTACAGTCATTTTTGATGCCTTGACATGAGCACTGGGCTTTTGATGAATCAGCCACAGCCTCTGTAATGTGTATGTGTGATTATGCATAGCTGCAATATTCAGAGATCTATTTAGACCCATCTTAAGTGTGCCTCCAAGTGAAATCTTAAGACGATCTTTCTTTTCTTTAAAGTGCGGCAATATAAAAGAGTCAGCCAACATTAAAGAAGTCATAAAAGGCTTTGCTGAAACTGAACATCTTCATCTAAATTCCACGACAAGATTATTATATAGTCTTTAGCCAACTGGGAGTCACAATCTTACATGGGCCTGTAAATATCAAATAATATCAAATACAGGGAACTGGAGTTCTGAGTAATAAATTACATATGCATGAAATATATCTTTTATGTGGAAACCAATTTAGTTTAATAACTGTTTGTGATACTGTAACAAAAACAGATGTGCTATCCAAGCATCTAGACCAGTGTTTCTCAACCTTTCTGCCTTCGGGGAACCCTTGGCAAAAGGTTTGAGAAACCTTGAAAAACAGTTTCAGATATACAGCTCACTGAATTTTTGATATGATCAGCCAGGACCGTAGATAATATTTTGTTCTGAGGGGGGGGGGGGGGGGGGGGTTCAGCAGCAGGTACTAAGTAAAAGTCTTTTTAAATAAAATAAATTGTGCCAAAATTATAAAGACAGGAAAAGGAAAAACGATATGCGTTGCCCCTTGTAAGCAATCACATCCTTAATTCTATTTAATCAGGTCCTTTAGAAAATCTAACCTGATTTCAGTTTTTTCCTTCTTCCAGTTTTTATGAACTCTGCCCAGTAAGATTGGCTATTGTCCAGTATTAGTGTCCAAACAGAATAGGTGCAAAGTGAGTGCGCTGCCTACTTACAAGGAGATGGTGCCCTTTGCACCTCCTCAGTAAGGTAGGCTATTATGGTGCAAAGTGCACCATGTTGTGTCAGACAGAGCACTCACTGACTTTTTTAGCTTTTACAAATAAAAAAATAAGGAGGATTGCACTACCTACCACAGGATGGTACCCTGTAATAGCCAATCTTACTGGAAAGTTACAAAGGGCACCATCTTGTGTAAGGCAGCACACTCACTGTGTCACATGTGCTTAATTATCAATTAATCACAGAATAATGAAAAAATAAAAAATAAACTGAAAAATTACCTGCCAGGCATACGATGACTTTCTTTAGGTTAGGTTCACATCTGAGCCAGGGTTGCTAACTGCCAGTAAATTTAGTGACAGTTCGTAAAAATCTGTGATTTTTTTTTACAACTGCTAGTAAATATCTGAAGCTGATAATTTTATGCTGTGTTGACTTTTTAAGTGTAAATCAAGAAAGAATTACTGTGTTATGGGTATTGTCAGTGTTCCCATATCATGCTTATACTGTTCAAATATTGAGTTCGTTTTCAGTTATAGCATTTACAAAATAGGGGATATATTTATGGCATTTTTAATATTATTATTTTTTTTTACTAGTAATGGCGGCAACCTGCAATTTTTCTTGAGACTGCAACATTGTGGCAGACATATTGGACACTTTTGACACTTTTTTGGGACCACTGACATTTATACAGTGATAAGAGCTAAAAACAGCCACTGATTACTGTATAAATGTCACTGGCAGGGAAGGGGTTAACACTAGGGGGCAATCAAGGGGTTAAATGTATGTCCTACTCAGTGATTCTAACTGTGGGGGGAGGGGACTGCCTGAAGGAGGAGACATATCGTTGTTCATACTTAGTGTGAACAATAGATGTGTCTCCTCACCCCTGACAGAATGGAGATCTGTCTGTTTACATTGACAGATCTCCATTTTGTGTCTTTCAGGAGCGATCGCAGGTGCCCGGCGACATTGTAGCCACTGGGCACATGCATCGGCTCAGTGGTCTTAAAGTGGCCGACGTGTATCTACGCCAATTTGCCTAGGCAAGCTAACCTGCCACAGTATAACTGGAGCGGCTGGTCGTCTAGTGGTTAAGGACGCAGCGACTGGCTTCCTGGACGACTCCTTAACAACCAGGTAATCACTGTGACCCCATTGGGCAAAGCCTTGCACCTGTTGTACATTGCTTCAGCCAGTCAGGGCTTAAAATGCACTGTGCAGCATGCAGTGCATTTTGGGGAGCTCAGCGGCAAACATCCCACCAAGCGCTGCTCAAATTTGGGTGTTCTCCAAATGGGCGAATGGGTGATGTTCGGGCTAAACTTATGCTTAGTCCAAACCAGGGATAGGCACTGACCAAGGCTGTGGCGGACATTTTCCAAAATACAGACCTTAGTGAAGGACACCAAGGTACGCTTAAAATTAAAACCATTAAATTAAAACTCTCTGGCCTAGTTTAAAATAAGTTTAAAATAACATTTATAAAAAGACTGCTTGTGGTATACTGTTATATAATGTCTAAATGATTTTCAAAATTCTTTCCTTTTATATTTTCTGGTTGTATTGAGATGCAGCAGCAGCATCAAAGTCCTTTGTAGACGTGGATGAAGTAGCAATACGCAAACGTGTGTCAACCTAACAGCTCTCAAGGCGATTTCTTGTAGAGGTTTAGATAGCATTCATATGGCTGAAGCCTCGCTCACAGCAGCATGTGTTAGGGCTCAGTGTTAACAACAGAGCAGGGTCCACACAGATCCCCTTTAGAGAAGGGTCCCCATAGATCCCCCTTTAGAGCAGGGTCCCCATAGATCACCTTTTAGAGCAAGCCAGGTTCCCCGTAGATCCCCTTTAGAGCAGGGTCCCCATAGATCCCCCTTTAGAACATGATCCCTATAGATCCCCTTTAGAGCAGGGTCCCCATAGATCCCTCATTAGAGCAGGCCAAGGTCCCCATAGATCCCCTTTAGAGCAGGGTCCCCATATATCCTCCTTTAGAGCAGATCAGGGTCCCCATAGATCTCCCTTTAGAGCAGGGTCCTGCATAGATTTCCCCTTACAATATGATCTGATTCTTCTAGTGGAGCTATAGGATTAGGACACATACATTAATCATGACAAGGAAGCGGGGGACTGGGGCACTGAGAACGGGCATGGGCAGGTTTAGAGGAGGCAGCTCTGTTCTCTTCCTCTGAAGGTCAGGGCCTTGGGGGTGGGGCAAATACCTGATTGGTTGATAGGACACCGGTGGTTCTACCAACCAGCGAGCAGTAGCAGGGGAGGTGGATCAGTGGATGCTGTGACTGTCAGACAGCATATTCATCTGTCCTGCTCCTCTGACCAACTAACTCCCCGTGGCCCAGCGCAAAACAGGCGGAATGGGAGGCTGCGGACCCTGCAAAGACCGCTCACGGAAACCAATGTCCGTGTACAGACACCTTACCGATCTCTGGTCCAAACTGCTAATCCAACACTAATCTTGACCCTTGGTAGTTTCAGGCAGCTCTTTTCAGCAGAAAACGTTTTCTTAAATTGCACTACTATTTTGAAATCATACAAATGCTAGAAGATGGCATGCATTGGTAATATAGGTGAACTCAACCTGGATAGCGAAGCAATTATTTTTACAGGATATCATACAAGACCTCTTCCACATCATGTGACATGTCATCAATATGCCAACTTATTTTACTGTCTGAGAGTAGAACCTTTCCAATTTCCTTTACTGCAGTTGCTCCTAGCATGCGGTTTACAATAATTTTACATCTTGGCATTATGTGACTGTGTGAGTTTTTATTTTCTGGGCAATCATTGCTTCCTGTGCCTTTTTTTTACTAATGGAGACTTTTTTAACAAAATCTGTACTTTGCTTGCTTTGAGATTTCAATAGCCATTTGAAATAATCGGCAGCTTTCAATACCAAATGGCTGTGGTTTGTAGTAAAGTGTCTTTTAAGTTTTGCTGGAGCCATTGCTGTATTTGTAAGTTGTTTGCCATAGATAAGGCACAGTGAAATTGGACCATGTGAATCACCTCTCCATGAAAACCCACAGTTAGGAGTTTGGTAACTTTCACTGTAAGGCCCCTTTCACACTGAGATGCTTCTAAACTGCCAGTAAAACACTGAGCACTTTTTATGAGCTTTTCAGGCGCTTTTGAAGCGTTTTCAAAGCATTTCAATGGTGAGGGGCATTTTTTCACCACGCTGCCAGCACACTGCCCCAGTGTGAAAGCATTCATTGATTTTAATGAAAATAGGTTTTCATGAGCCTTTCAGGCTCTTTTTTTTAGTGTTAACGCCCCCGAAAAGCGTCTCAGTGTGAAAGGGGTCTAAAGGCAGACTTTGAGGATCAAGTACTGTGCTGGTGCATGCAGTACTCAAAATGTTGTCATTCTTCCTCATTAGCCTTATTAGAATTTTCTGTTGTAGAAGAAGAAGGTGTACTATGCTCCTTTTTTACCTCACTCCTCCTCTCAAAACCCCACATTGGACCTTGAGCCATTTGGTTTGAAAAGCAACTAATAAAAAAACACAATGGTTTACTTCTGTCAATCAACCACCTCTCTATCACTAATATCAACAACTTTACATCTATATAGCAAAAATCTTGCCTCTGCAAGGACACAAAGAAAAGTTTTTTTTCTGTGTTCACAGGCACAGCACAATGTGGAGGTCACTAAGGCACCATACAATGTAGAGGTCGCCAGGGCACAGTACAATGTGGAGGTCACCAGGGCACAGTACAATGTAGAGGTCACCAGGGCACAGTACAATGTGGGGGCCACTAGGTCACAGTACAATGTGGAGGTCACTAGGTCACAGTACAATATAGAGGTCACCAGGGCACAGTACAATGTAGAGGTCGCCAGGGCACAGCACAATGTAGAGGTCACCAGGGCACAGTAAAATGTGGAGGTCACCAGGGCATTGTAAAATATGGTGGTTACTAGGGCACAGTACAATGTGGAGATCACCAGGGCACAGTACAATGTGGAGGTCACTAAGGCACAGTACAATGTAGAGGTCACTAAGGCACAGTGCAATGTAGAGGTCACTAAGGCACCGTACAATGTGGAGGTCACCAGGGTACAGTACAATGTGGAGGTCACCAGGGCACAGTACAATGTGGAGGTCACTAAGGCACAGTATAATGAGGAGGTCACCAGGACACTTTACAATGTGGAGGTCACCAGGGCACAGTACAATATGGAGGTCACCAGGGCACAGGACAGTGTGGAGGTCATCAGAGCAATGTACAATGTGGAGGTCATCAGGGCACAGTACAATGTGGAGAGTACAGGGCATAGTGCAACGTGAAGGTCACCAGGGCACAGTACAATGTGGAGGTCACCAGGGCACAGTACAATGTCGAGGTCACCAGGGCACACTACAATGTGAAGGTCACAGGGCACAGTAGAATGAGGAGGTCATCAGGGCACAGTACAATTTGGAGGTCACCAGGACACAGTACAATGTGAAGGTATCCAGGGCACAGGTCAATGTGAAGTTCTCCAGGGCACAGTACAATCTGCAGGAGGCTGCCATACACAGAGGATCTCACTTCCAAAAACAGCCACATGCTCTGGCGCTCTTACCCTGCCGCCCTCCCCCTCCCCCCTTTCCTGCATTCTGCATCACCACACAGCAATTCCCCTCCTGATCCATAACATCCATGTCCTCCAATGGCTCTCAGTCCCACCCCCCTTCCTTGCATTACCTATCACAGCAGCTGTAAGAAATTCCCCTCATGGTCCAGCCATATGCTTCACTGCCACAGGGCTGGACCATGAGGGGAATTTACCCACCTGATTCAGCCATGTGCTCCGTGAAAATTAGGGATGGAAGGGAGCTTGTTTATATAATTTTAGGTCTGATTAATACCCAATTATATCATGTAATAATTAAATTACCCAATATAGGAATTCCCCTTCCTTCCATCAGGCTAATCTCCATGGGATGGGGTCTCTTTAATACCCCACCCCCATATTTTTTAATATCCCTGGCAGCTGCATGTGTCACATATTACAGATAGGAGCAGTTGCTCCATCACTTTGAGAGCTGCGAGGCGTATTTGGGGTATTCCTCCTTCCCTCCCTATAGGGTGGGTGGACTGCCCTGTACTACGCATCGACATCACGCCTTATGCCATGGAACCGCTGTGCCACGCCTATGGCTCCGCTTCTTTCCATCACCTTTACACCTAGCAGGCAGGTGGAGGAACATTTTGGCACCATTTTGTCTGGGGGCGGGTCCACCCTGCTGCAGTTGCCTACTCTCCATAGTGCATGCCTACGTGATGTTGGTGGGTGTGGCAGACCAGCCCTTATAAGCCATTCTGGGGTGGTTTTACTTACATGGTGGTTCCAGCCTTTTACCTGCACACTTCATGGATCACTTAGAATTGAAGTGTTTATTAGGTAAACTTGACCTAATTTTTTCACCCACGTTTTATGCTGCACGTTCCTTCTACCTATTTCCCTTGGTTGATATGGTTTCTTTATATTCTTAATTTTCTATGTAGTTCACCTCTTTGTCATCTTTACCTTCTACTCTCACTAACCTAACTTTACCTATATACACTCATTAGCATCTCATTATCCTATCCTTTACCAAGTTTAGGACACATGACCCATTGTACCACATAATATGAGTTTGCAATCTATTTTATAATCTCACTTTTGTTCTCAGCACTCATGGTCATTTTTGAACATTATCTTTCGGAATTTTCTTTCTTGGAAACCATCTGTGTTGAGTCCCGGTCTGTCATTACCACCTCAGCTCCCACCAGTGATACCGCTAGGGGTTTTCTGATCCATGTTGGCACTTTGCTACTGCATAGACACACACAATGTAAGTACTTTTGAGAGTGGTTTTGGGGGGTTTATCCTAGGTCAGATTACCTCAAATTATTCTATTCTATCTTAATCTCCTTCCATGACAGGGTCAGACCTTACAGATATTCTTGTTACCATTATACTACAGCATTCCGTTTTCCATGTGCATGCTCCTGAAGAGTGGATGAATCCACGAAATGCATAGAGCTATTATATTCCATGTTTTTATGCCAACTATATGTTTTATTGATTGAATGATCACTTGTAATATGTGATTTGTATTATTAATGGATAATTGTCATTGCTGTATGTTTATCCTTTGAACAAAATATATTGACTTTCTTGGTGTACTGATGATTACCCTCATGTAACTTATCACTGACTTCCAATAAATTCAAACTTTTTACACCTACCCGCTTCATTTAAAGTCCCAAACCCCAGTCCTCCTGTTTGTTTCAATTAGATAGGGATGGAGGCAATTGACATTGCCCTGTCAACACCTCATTTAAAGTCCCAACGTTTTTTCTTTCCATGCCTAGTTATATGAGAGAGGAGCTCTGCATGCAATGGTTGTCTAGCAGCAAAACCATCCTAGCCAAACAATTGTTCCCCTGAACATCCTGAGGAAGGAGAACACAGGGTAATCCACACACATGCAAAAATAAACTAACCTTAACACAGCTACAGTGTCCTCCTTGCATTATGTCCTGAACTTGATCTCCAAGTCAGAGGTCTGGTCTATTTCTTAGTTATGACAGAAGGCAATGCTGCAACCTTTCTATTAGCTACTGAGTCACCTCTGTTGCACTGTAGGTTTTAGAAGGCCACTGCAGTGTTCCAAATTAGAACTGGTCAGTTTCAGGGGATTTCTAGATCCACACACAAAAAACAGTTGCCTGACATGTAAAGGGATGTGCAGGACCTTTCTTCTTAGCTGTATTTTTGTGTTTCCAATTTCTGATATTCCCATATTTTCAGTAACTGCACAATGGAAGTTCATGCAATACCAGAGAAAGGGAAGCGTGAGAGGAGTCTGGTAACATGTTCTATATATAAGTGTTTGGATATGACCAGTCAATTTTCAGGGACTAAGTGGCCATCATGTTTGTGCCTGAGCTTGAGATCCAAGTGCTCACATGCTGCACAGCCCTATCTATTTACTGACTAATGAGGTGATAAATTCTATTGCATCCAAGTGATTCCCTTGAGGTTGATTATTTCAAGCAGGCCTGTAGTAGGGGGGTGCTGTATACTTTTCTGCTACAAGATATGGGTGGTTGCATTGCTGAATTATGTTCTGAAGCAGATTTAATGGTATGTGGTTTAGTTTTAGTGTATAACTCTTACAGTGTATGTAGGCCTTTTCTGAGCCATATGCAGGAGCGTTGCAAGGCAGAAAGTGTTCAACCTATAATGTAGGGCATAGAGGGCCTTTGAGAAAAAGCACAAGCCAAATTTTAAGGCCTGCATGACTGGGTGGGGGTGGCAGGAACAAAAGAGATGAAAACTTAGCAGGAGGCATTTGTTTTAGAGTGCTTTCCTTATTGTTCAGAGAATGTAGAGGTGTTCTTTGTCGCTATTAAAATTCGTCAGCATTGGGAGATCTTCTCACTCATCTGCCCTACAAATTTTAGTTCATGGGTTAAACATTTAGCCAGGAAATGCCAGATTCAAAATGGCAGCTTGGCTTGGATTTTAGGATCTTTGAAGGGATCACACTGTTTAAGAAGGGGCCCGTCAAAGGTATAGTGTCTCTTAGTCAAAGCTATCAAGTAGTAGAAACTTGGTCTTGGTTCCTTGTATTGGTGGAAAATTATGGTCCATGAGGCTGAGTGTTGCAGTTTGTGGTCATCTGGTTCTGGTCATCTCAAGCAGATAGAATTATAATAGTGTTGTGTGCAGGGCCGTCTTTAATATTGATTGGACCCTGGGCAAAAATTTTCTTGGGGCCCCCCCCCCATGCAATTTCCCTCTCCACCTGCTCTGAGACATACAATAAATAGCAGCTAGACTTAAAATTAGTTTACTGTATAAGATCAGGCAGCAGTTGCGATTGGTTGCCAGCAGTTACAACATTTCATTACTGCTTACTGACTGGTTGCTAGAGGTTACAGCACACATTACGGCTCATTGATTAGTTGCTAGAGGTTACAGCACATCATCTCCTCACAGCAGGGGAGCATGATATACATATGAATGCCGCCTTTATTTACATATCAATGCCGCCAGCCGCATCTATTTACTTAGTATTGTCGCCACTATTTACATATGAATGCCGGTTATTTACATGTAAACGCAGGGTCTGCAGGTGAGTCATCTGCACACAACAATAGGGAAGAGCTGGGCAGCATTAGTACCAGCACTTCACACTGAGATATTGGGACACAGCACATGACTAAAACTTCAAGGGACAAGGGAATTTAAACCTGAATCGTTGGAAAGTATGAGGCAACTGTTTTGACAGGGCCTAGGGCAGCTGCCCCTTTTGCCCTGTCTTAAAGACAGCCCTGGTTGTGTGCCTTCAAAGACCTTTAAAACTCAGTGCATAATTTATGTGCTTTGTAATAAAATGCCTGATATTGCCATTATACCAAAACAAAATATGTGTCAATATTTTTTTGGTAAATAAAGTGGTAGTGTGTAGTTTGTGTGTGGCTTCATCTAGAATACCCTAGTCATGGTCAACCTGTCGTTTTGGGTACTTTAAGCTAAACAACAGGCAAATGGAGATGGTTTCTCTACCCAGGAGTGAGCAATTATTAATACAATAGCCTTCAAGTAGCTACAAAATAACATAATATACCTGAAAAAATGTTTACATAGTTACTCTTTAAAAATATTAATTAAATGCTATGGTAATTACATTTTTAATACAACTTTAAATGTCATAATAGGAGAATAAAATGTATATTAGAAAACATTTTTTGGCTGGGTGTGTTGCCAGAATATGAAAATGCAGGCCTGCCTGCCTGCTGTGGAAAATTGTCTAATTAAGATCAGCGGTGTTAGTGTCATTCTTCAAGCACGGGTGCTGCCATTTAATCAAGCTAGCCTGTTTCCCTGCTCCGTTAAACACACTTGCTCCTGACAGGACGCACGACTTACTGCCCTCTTGGAGAAAGCTTCATTTGATAATAAAATACCTCATCTCCTGGAAAAATTCAGCAAGGGTTTTAGAGACAAAGGGTTGAAGGACGCATCATTATCTGTTTCTTTTTCGATAAGTAGGTTATTATAATTGTTATTGCAAATTCGGAAGATAGAATTATAGATTTTCCTGATGCTGTTTTTATTCAAAATAAATCCCTTGGCATCTTGTGGTTTTTGTAGCGATATTATGTGTTGCTAGGTATCTAAAAATATGTGTCAATAGGCTTCTGGTGCACATCAATATAGGATTTTGGACTGTTTGTGATGCACAGTACAGGACACAGGATCTTTAGTCCTTAAAAGAAGTACTGCTAAAGCTTGTTTGGCTGTACTTTTCCTGTGGATCACAGGAGTGTGTTTGTTCTGCACTCTTGTGACCAGTTTTTAGCCAAAAGTGGGCTTCCTAATGTCACAGAGAAAGATCGAGACCATATGGTCGGGATCAACCCAAGAGCCTGCACCAGCTCTCTGCTCACAGAGCAGGCGGGGGACACCACCACCTAGGTAAGTATGATTCTTAAGAAAAAATCCCAAACTTCTCTTTTAATCATGGGTAAAATGCAGCTACGTTCAGGTGGTTGGACACCTTGGCAAAAAATTAAATCTGCAGAGAAACCCCCTACATAACCCACTCCCAGCTAACCTGAGTTTTGTACCAAGCATTAGGGGTATTTTTATTTGATCTCTGCGTATCACCTGAGGCCAGTCATGTTTCTTTAATAGACCAAGCTGTCCAGCAAAGTAGCAGTTAAAGGGTTTAGACAAACCAATGAGCTCTGACAGGGCTTTTTTTTATTGTAAAACTTTTATCGCAAATGGAAAAAATATTGCTGTAACTGTTCAGAAAGTGTTTGCCGGAGTTGGGCTTTACATTGTTAGTCACTATTGTAAAGTCCATCTAAATCTACTAGCCTATCCAACACCACATTCTCCACTGATTGACAGTGGACTGATGCAGTGGAGGAGTGAATGTATTCACTCTAAGACAGTAGGTGTGTTACTAGCTGATCATCAGATGAAAATAAAGGAATATAGGCCTGAAAAAATAAACATAATGCAGCCGCTTAATGATCGATGAGCTACAATTTATTATAGTTTTGTCTTTGTTGAGGTTATGCTGTTATTCAAGCAAGAAACTGATCCAGGTCAGAATGGATGAAGGAGAAATTATTATTCTAGGTGCAATGACTTTGCAAGAGAGTAGTGATGACTGAATCTGAGAGGTTCCTGTACCTTAGGACCTGGTCTTTGAAATCCATACTGTTCAAGCCAGCAACCAAGTAGCAGAATGGAGGACTGGGTTTTGGGACAGAAAGTCTGGAGGATTTGGGAGAGTCTGCCAGGAGTCTGAGTACCACATTCTCCTGGGCCAGTTCAGTGCAATAGAATCACTATAATGCAATCTATCTCGATCCTGCAGAGCAGACAAAGGAGAAACTGGGAAGGTATATCAGGTGGAACTGATCCCACAGAGTCACCAGAGCATTCACTGCAAAGAGATGAGGGTTCTTGGACCTGGCAACAAACCTTTCCAGTTTGTTGTTGAATCCTTACACCAGAATATCCATGTCAGGCACTTCCCACTTGTAACAAATGACTTAGAATGCATCTGGGTAGAGATCCCATTTCCCTGGATCCAGATGCTGATGACTGAGAAAGTCTGCCTGTAAAGTTTCCACATCTGCAATGAATCTCGAAGGCAGACAGGGCCAAAATGTGCTGCTTTACCCAAAAAAGTATCAAGTCTGCTTCACTTTGAGCTACACAAGTTCTGGTGACTCCCTGATTGATTATGTTTGCCATGGTTAGGCCCCTTTCACACTGAGGTGTTTTTCAGCTACATCGCTAAAAATAGCGTCAGGATAGCGCCCGGAAAAAAAAACGTCCCCTTTCACTCCAGTGTGAAAGCCGGAGGGCTTGCACACTGGAACAGTGCGCTAGCAGGACGGTAAAAAAAGTCCTGCTAGCAGCATCTTTGGAGCGGTGAAGGAGCGGTGTATACACCGCTCCGACCCATTGAAATCAATGGGACAGCGTGGCTATACCGCCGGCAAAGCGCCGCTGCAGCGGCGCTTTGCAGGCAGTTTTAACCCTTTTTCGGCTGCTATTGGGGGTTAAAACCACCCGCTAGCGGCTGAATACCGATGCTTAAACTACGGTAAAGCGGCGCTAAAAATAGCGCCGCTTTACCGTCGACGCCGCTCCCGCCCCAGTGTGAAAGGGGCCTTAAGGTATTGTCTGACCAGCTTCTTATTATGTGACCTTACAACTGAGTAAAGTCAAAATGCACACTGCACCAGTCCTGTACAATCAGGGATTGTTTGGAAGAATGGTCAGGGGCTACACTTGAGGGCTTCTATATCAAGTAGATTCACCTATATTGAAACAAAACCAGCGCTTGTGTAAGTCTTTAACCAGTTAACCAAATCTTGATGTTTTCACAAGTCCTTGAAGTACAATTAATGTAAATTCTCACCAGACTATATGACACAATATCCATAAGAGTCAAATAAAGCTTGTGTCTTATAAACAAATGTACGGCGTCTTCTTTTTCTTGTTCTTCTCATTCATCCTCCAAACTCCAAGATTGTGACCCAAAAACCAAGTGAAAAACAATACAGCGCAGTATATCCAAACACACCATATACAATAAATCCTATAATATCATGCTCACATATACTGTACAGTATACAGTATGTAAATATAAATTGTGCATCACCCAATGCTTCCCGCTCCTTTTGTCTACATGGTTGAATACCCTTACCAAGCTATTCATTTCTCGAGGCATTCATCAACAACTATCCTACTTCTCCTTTCTGCCACAAATGTTCTCCTGATGCTTCAATCCTCGGGAAATATCCCAAAATAAATAAAAAAATACAATAGTGTAATCCTGTTTAAATTAATAAACAATACTTTTATAAATGTGCTCACATACTGTATATAAAATGTACTCAAACTTGTTAAAATATATCACCATATGCATTCCCGTCTTCATGCGTCATGCCAATATACCTTACCAAATACCATGTCTGCATCTCACCGGGCTTGCAATCACTTAAATAAATTTCCTTATTCCATTTTAGACATTATCCTAATCAATGTGCAGAGTAACCATGTGAAAAAACAAACCATAGCACAGCAAACATATACTGCTCTATAGTGTACCTTGTTATGTGTGCAGGTTACCCTGGTGGTTAGGGATGAGCTTTGAGTTCGACTCGAACATTGCCTGTTTGCCTGTTCAGCGAACAGTGAACAATTTGGGCTGTTCGCAGCAAATTCGAAAAGCCGGAACACCCTATACAAGTCTATGGGAGAAATCTAAAGTGCAAATTCTAAAGGGTAATATGCAGGTTACTGTCCTAAAAAGTGTTTGGGGACCCGGATCCTGCCCCAGGGGACATGGATCAATGCAAAAAAAGTTTTAAAAACGTCAGTTTTTTCAGGAGCAGTGATTTTAATAATGATTAAAGTGAAACAATAAAAGTGTAATATTCCTTTAAATTTCGTAGCTGGGGGGTATCTATAGTATGCCTGTGAAGGGGTGCATGTTTCTGGTGCTTAGAACTGTCCCTGCACAAAGTGTCATTTTTCCATGGAAAAAAAGTCTTTTAAAATCACTTGCGGCTATATTGTCGGCTCCCCGTAATACAGAGAACACTCAATGAGTGTTCTCTGTATTAGCCGACAATTCATTCATTCATTGATAAAAAAAAAAAAGCATGGGGGTTCCCCTAAATTCAATTACCAGGCCCTTCAGGTCTGACATGGATATTAAGGGGAACCCCGTGTCAAATTTAAAAAAAAATTGACATGGGGGTCCCCCTAAATATCCATACCAGACCCTTCAGGTCTGATATGGATATTAAGGGGAACCCCGCATCAAATTTAAAAAAAAATTGATGTGGGGGTCCCCCTAAAAATCCATACCAGACCCTTTATCCGAGCACGCAACCTGGCAGGCCGCAGGAAAAGAGGGGGGGACGAGAGAGCGGCCCCTCCTCCCTCCTGAACCGTACCAGGCCACATACCTTCAACATTGGGAGGAAGCTTTGGGGGTCTGTGACCCCTCAAAGCACCTTGTCCCCATGTTGATGAGGACAAGGGCCTCATCCTCACAACCCTGGCTGGTGGTTGTGAGGGTCTGCGGGCGGAGGGCTTATCAGAATCTGGAAACCCCCTTTCACAAGGGGACCCCCAGATCCCGCCCCCCCCTGTTTTCCGTCTTCTGTCTCCACTGTGGAGATCCCAGCGCTGACGTTTCTTATATTAAAATAGCGCCGCTTTACCGTCGACGCCGCTCCCGCCCCAGTGTGAAAGGGGCCTTAAGGTATTGTCTGACCAGCTTCTTATTATGTGACCTTACAACTGAGTAAAGTCAAAATGCACACTGCACCAGTCCTGTACAATCAGGGATTGTTTGGAAGAATGGTCAGGGGCTACACTTGAGGGCTTCTATATCAAGTAGATTCACCTATATTGAAACAAAACCTGACCCCGCCCCCTCTGACGCTGGTGAAGGGAGCCAGGGGTTCCCCAGTGACGTATGGGTGACCCGCAGACCCTCACAACCACCGGCCAGGGTTGTGAGGATGAGGCCCTTGTCCTCATCAACATGGGGACAAGGTGCTTTGAGGGGTAACAGACCCCCAAAGCATCCTCCCAATGTTGAGGGTATGTGGCCTGGTACGGTTCAGGAGGGAGGGGGGGCCACTCTCCGGTCCCCCCCTCTTTTCCTGCGGCCTGCCAGGTTGCGTGCTCGGATAAAGGGTCTGATATGGATTTTTAGGGGGACCCCCACGTCTTTTTTTTTATTATTATTTGATGCGGGGTTCCCCTTAATATCCATATCAGACCTGAAGGGTCTGGTATGGATATTTAGGGGGACCCCCACGTCAATTTTTTTTTTATTTGACATGGGGTTCCCCTTAATATCCATGTCAGACCTGAAGGGCCTGGTAATTGAATTTAGGGGAACCCCAACGCTTTTTTTTTTTTTTTTTTTTTTTTATGAATGAATGAATTGTCGGCTAATACAGAGAACACTCATTGAGTGTTCTCTGTATTACGGGGAGCCGACAATATAGCCTCAAGTGATTTTAAAAGACTTTTTTTCCTGCACAAATGACACTTTGTGCAGGGACAGTTCTAAGCACCAGAAACATGCGCCCCTTCACAGGCATACTATAGATACCCCCCAGCTACGAAATTTAAAGGAATATTACACTTTTATTGTTTCACTTTAATCGTTATTAAAATCACTGCTCCTGAAAAAACTGCCATTTTTAAAACTTTTTTTTGCATTGATCCATGTCCCCTGGGGCAGGACCCAGGTCCCCAAACACTTTTTAGGACAGTAACTTGCATATTACCATTTAAAATGAGCACTTTAGATTGTGAACGTTCGAGTCCCATAGACTTTAATAGGGTTCTAAAGTTCACACGAAGTTTGGGTCTGTTCGCAGGTTCTGGAGCGAACCGAACAGGGGGGTGTTCGGCTCATCCCTACTGGTTGTAATTGCTGTCAGTTTTTTGCTCTGTTGCACCTCTAGTTATTGGTAATTAATGCACCTGTTTTACTTATTCAGTGTTTTTAAGATGTATCATTGTATTTCAAATTTGTCTGAATTGTATTTCTTGCAGAAAACGTTGCACCGTGTGTGTAAATGATTCCTGTGCATTAGCATGGATGCTGCCTTTAAAGTGGTTGTGAACCCTTACAGACCACTTTTTGCTACAGGTAAGCCTATAATAAGGCTTACCTGTAGCTTACCCAGGATATCTCCTAAGCCTGCACGGTTTAGGAGATATCCCCTGTATTTGCACGTGCCAACGTAATTGGCACATGCGCACTGAAGCAAATTGAAGCAATGGCACGTACGTGTGTGCCGTTACCACCAGCTCCCGTGCGCATGCGCTGGAGTGACATTATCGTGGCTCCAGCCAATCACAGTGCCGGAGCCGTGGTATCCGGAAGTAACACCCGAGAGTGATGTTGCTAGCCAGTGCTGTGTGCAAGGGCTTCGATCTCAGGTGAGTATTACATACCACTCTATCCTAAACTCCCTAACCCACATCGTCAACCTCTCCCTCTCCTCCGGCACCTTTCCTTCCCTGCTCAAACATGCACTGGTTATTCCCATACTCAAAAAACCCTCACTAGACCCCAATTGTTTGAATAACTTAAGACCGATCTCCCTGCTCCCGTTTGCCTCCAACCTCATCGAACACCTTGTCCATGACGGAATGAGTCGATACCTCACAGACAACAACCTTCTCGACCCCCTACAGTCTGGCTTCCGTCTACAACATTCTACTGAAACTATCCTACTAAAACTCACCAATGGCCTACTGTATGAACTGCTAAAACCAATGGGCACTACTCCATACTCATACTTTTAGAACTCTCTGCTGCCTTTGATGCAATTGACCACCTGCTCCTCCTCAGCAAATTACACTCCCTTGGCCTCCGTGATTCTGATTTATCCTGGTTCTCCTCCTACCTATCTCAGCGTACTTTCAGTGTCACTTAAAACTCCATCTTCTCCACTCCCCTTCCTCTTTCTGTTGGGGTACCCCAAGGTTCCGTTCTTGGGCCTCTCATATTCTTACTCTATACCTCTTCCCTGAGCCAGCTGATAACCTCCCATGGCTTCCAATACCACCTCTATGCCGACGTCACCCAGATCTATCTCTCCACTCCTCAACCCACCCCCTCGATCTTCTCATGGATCTCAAACTTACTGAATGACATATCAGTATGAATGTCACACCACTTCCTCAAACTCAATCTTTCTAAAACTGAGCTTGTTATATTTCCTCCTTCATGCCCCCGCCCCCCCCCCATGACTTCACCATTAATATCAATAACACAACCATTGGTCCCTCCACACATGCCAGGGTCCTGGGTGTAGTCCTTGACTCTGACCTCTCCTTCAGCCCCCATATCCAATCACTAGCTAAATCCTGCCGCCTTAACTTCCCAAACATCTCCATAATTCAATCCTTCCTGACTAATGAAACTACAAAGCAACTTATCCACTCCTTGATTATTTCCTGCCTTGACTACTGCAACTCTCTCCTTAATGGCTTACCCTTAAGCAGGCTATGCCCCCTTCAGTCTATTATGAATTCTGCTGCTAGACTAATACGCCTCACTAACCGATCCATGACTGCTGCTCCTCTCTGCCAATCCCTTCACTGGCTCCCCCTACCCCACCGTGTAAAATTAAAAATGCTAACCATAACATACAAGGTCATTCATAACATCACCCCCATCTACATCACCAACCTCATCTGCAGATATCGCCCAAATTGTCCCCTTGCTCCTCCCAGGACCTCCTACTGTCTAGCTCCCTTGTTAATTTCTCCCATGCTGGCCTTCAAGACTTCTCCAGAGCCTCTCCCATCCTCTAGAACTCCCTGCCCCAGTATATCTGAACAGCCCCTACCCTGTCCACCTTTAGATGATCCCTGAAAACTCATTTATTCAGGGAAGCCTATCCCACACCCACCTAACTTCCCCTGAGCCACCCCCATCAAATCATTCTCTGCAGCTACTACCTTTTGTACCACCCCCTCCCTTTAGACTGTAAGCTCTACGAGCAGGGCTCTCCTGTACCTTTTGTATTGAACTGTACTGTAATTGTGTTGCCCCTCCCCCCCATACATTGTAAAGCGCTGTGTAAACAGTTGGCACTATATAAATTGTGTATTTATAATAATTATTATAATTACATAATGAGCTGGTGTGCTATATATACTAGCAGATTATGCCTTTGTCTTGCAGGTGTTAGTTTTTTTTTTCTTCAAAGTGGGTTTACAACCATGTTAAGGCCTTGTACAGACAGGCTTTGGCTTGTATAATAGCAGTACTCAATGTACAGCAGGTCTTTATGTTCATGTTTAGCGTGTTAGCTGCTTTATTGGGATAGCGCAGTGTCACTTTTTCGGTATATAGGTCTTTACAAAGCTTTTAGAGTGCTTCATGCAATTAAAATAACATATATATGTATTTTTGCTTTTTGCTGCCAGTACCATTTTTGATTTTTTTTTCATTGCACAAATGTGATCTTTAAGTTAACTTTAGAGCACACAAACACAAAATATTACCCAATTGTGCTAAATAGATACCAATTTTGTCATTTAATGCCCTTGAAATATGAGATAAGGTCTGACAAGCATATTATGATAACGCTTCCACTGGTACAGCAAGAGAGAAAATTTAGTATTTATGGGTTTGGGTTAAAGGTGGACCCCCAAGCTGATATCTAGGACTTCTGGGCCATGGGCTGTAAAGCAGACGCTACTAATGTTATACAGGTTCTTTAATTTTTAGTGAGTCAACATTGCAGAAATGTTTTTAATTATTTAGAATTATTTGAGATTACAGTCTAACAACATGTGCGGTGGGACAGAATGACTTTTATATAAATAATCATAATGCATATAACCTCAGAAGGGTTGTGCTTTAATATTGGCCCTTCATCCCTACAGACATTGGAGAATGTTTCATCTATTCCTATAGGCCTCGCATCTTCTAATTTGAAATGGAAATGTGGACTTATGTGATTCAAACGTTTCACAGCCTGGGACATTTTGGAAATATTGAACAACACTGTGTTTTCTACATTGGGAGTGTGCAGCCTGGGGGGGGGGGGGGGGGGGGGGGGATCCTAACAGTGATGCCAGAATTATTATATTTTTGGAGACACAAGGTTGTGAGATATACCATACACTTAATTTTCCTAGGCTGTCCTCGAAGTACCACCTCTTCAGCATTACAAATGAATGGTCATCTTGGAGCTCAGTCCAGCCCCACTATCCCACACTATATTAACTGCCTTCCATCTTTTTCTATCTATTCTGCTTTTCCGAATTATTTAAATGTTGCTGATTTATATAAAAAGTAGCTTTGTGTGCTCTATATCCTACATGCAAGTCTTTTGGAGGCTGCAAAAATTGCCCTTGTCAAAATTGACTTGAAAACAATAAAATTGTTCCTCCCATATATATCTCAATCTCTTTTTTGGAACCCCTATACCGCTTCTGTTAAAAAATATAAATGGACATCGCAGACAAGGTTTAAATGTTTTTGAAGTTTTTTGCTCCAGGTAAAAATCAGAAATAAAAAAGGCATGTCCTAGTTTCTGCTCTTTCAGTGTCTCATCTCTCCTATTTATTGGCGTTCTGTCTATTCTATAATGCAGAGACTTTTCTACTTAATGAGGATTTCAAACATTGTTCATATTTTATTTCTGCTTTTCTTTCTTTCCCTAAAATCCCTCTCTAATTATGGCTGCAGTGGGAAATATGTGTTGCCAACTCTTCCAAGACATTAATATGTAGAGACGTGATGGGGACATATTTCTTTGCTGTAGATAATGTGACAATGAAAGAGACAAAAACCTTGAGATTTTTGGAAGAGCAGGTCAATGTTGAAAATTGGACATTAACAAAGAATAAGCTGCATAATTTGTGACAGGGTAGCTAAGGATGATTGCAGTCTGACCTTGCCCGTGGCTACAAGGAAAGGTCAAGTTCGCTGGTTGTGGTGACAATGGGTCCCACTGAGAAACACTTTATAAATGATGTTTAAAGTGTTACTAAACCCCCAACAGTAAAATCAGAATGTATATGCAGTAAAGCATGCTTGTTATACTCACTGTGGAACCTAAGGGGTTAATCCTGTGCATTGTGTAAAAAGGCTATTCGATCCTGTCATCTCTGATCCTCCCCTTCTTCCACTGTCTCCAATCCATTTCCTGAAAAAACGGCGTGGGGTCCCCCCAAGTCCATAGCAAACCCTTATCCGAGCACGCAGCCTGGCCGGTCAAGAAAGGGGGTGGGGATGAGCGAGTGATCCCCCCCCCCCCAGCCGTACCAGGCCATGTGCCCTCAACATGGGGGGATGCTTTGGGGAAACACCTTGTCCCCATGTTGATGAGGACAAGGGCCTCTTCCCGACAACCCTGGCCGTTGGTTGTCGGGTCTGCTGGCGGGGGGCTTATCAGAATCCGGGAGCCCCCTTTAATAAGGGGGCCCCCAGATCCCGGCCCCCTACCCTATGTGAATGAGTATGGGGTACGATGTACCCCTACCCATTTACCTGGGGAAAAAAGTGTACATAAAAAAACACAACAATTAGACAGCTCTGGGGGTCTTCTTCTATTCTTCTTCAACATATCAGGATTAGGGTACAAACACTTTAAGCACTTAATTTGCCATACTGCATATGAGCTCAAAAAAGGGCTTAGCCACCTACTTGATTAAAGTGAAAAAGTAATCCAAAGGGTTAGTCCAGCCCAAAAAAATGATGTTTTTGGTTAAACTAATATGGCATTTAAATAGGGAATATACAGAATTTGTGACAGTAACAAACTTGTTTAACCCCTTAAGCTCCGGATCATTTTGCAGCTAAAGGATCAGGCCCCTTTTTGCGATTTGGCACTGCGTCGCTTTAACTGACAATTGCGCGGTCGTGCGCTCCCAAACAAAATTGGCATCCTTGTTTTCCTACAAATAGAGCTTTCTTTTGGTGGTATTTGATCACCTCTGCGGTTTTTATTTTTTCCGCTATAAGCAAAAATAGAGTGACAATTTTGAAAAAAATGCAATATTTTTTACTTTTTGCTATAATAAATATTCCCAAAAAATATATATATAAAAAAAACTTTTTTTTCCTCAGTTTAGGCCGATACGTATTCTTCTACATATTTTTGGTAAAAAAAAATTGCAATAAGGGTTTATTGATTGGTTTGCGCAAAAGTTATAGTGTCTACAAAATAGGGGATAGTTTTATGGCCTTTTTATTAATAATTTTTTTTTTGCTAGTAATGGCGGCGATCAGCAACTTTTATTGTGACTGCGACATTATGGCGGACACATCGGACAATTTTGACACATTTTTGGGACCATTGGCATTAATAGAGTGATCAGTGTGATTAAAAATACATCGATTACTGTAAAAACGTCACTGGCAGTGAAGGGGTTAACGCTAGGGGGCAGTGTAGGGGTTAAGTGTGACCTAATGTGTGTTTTTTTTACTGTAGTGGGCGTGGCTTGGAGTGTGACATCACTGATCGTCGTTCCCTATGACAGGGAACAGACAATCAGTGACAAGCTCACTAGGAAGCACGGGGAGAGGTTTGTTTACACAGACCTCTCCCCGTTCTTCAGCTCTGTGATTAATGGAGGCTTCACCTCCCTCCTTTTCTAAGATACAGGCTGGAGGGGCATGACACAGCCTGTGACTGGCAGAAATCTGCCCACAGCATGCTATTGCCAAAAAAAAAGATTTCAAATATATCTTTGTATGACAATTTAAAACAGTTTATTGTTGTTATTTATTTTTACTCTGTATTTTGTACAAAGGCTGTTTTTTTGTTTTTTTTCCATTTTGAACATGTGACCAGGAGCAGAGGACTAGAAGCTCAGCCTGCTTATGTTTCCCTGCAGACAGGCTGGGAAAGAGCTGGTTCATGTGACTGCTGTATATTGATTAGGAAAAAAGTACTTAGATGTTTTTTTTATTAAAATGATTACAGTGCCATCATCCACAGGCAGAAAGAGCAGCGATACTGTAAATTAAACAGATGGGTGTTTACTAGCACTTTAAGTTAGTTGCAAACTGATCTGATGTTAAAAAAGCTTAGTGCTGCCCTCTGTATCGTACCCATTCTGCACACTGCAGACTATTCCCACTTTTACTATGTATCTATTGCTATTCACAGTGTTAACCCTAAGCACTCCATTACATTTAACTTACAGTAGCATCTGAAAATTTCACTTCCAAAATACCAAATTTGCAACACCACGATACGGTCCCACTCCTCATGCTGCATTTTCCATCTTGTAACAAAAAAAAAAAAAAAGTGAAGTGAAACCTCCTTTTAAAGTGTTACTAAACCCAGGACCCTGCTTTCAGTATATCTGGTCTCCCGCAGTAGACAGAACATGGAAATGCAATTATTTTAGTAAATATAAATGGCGAAATACCTTTTCTCATCAGCAGTATATAGCAGACTTGTGACTTCTTTCAGGGTCTGTCCGGGCACTGGTTAACCACTTCAGCCCTGGAAAAATGTACCCCCTTCCTGACTAGAGCACTTTTTGTGATTCGGCACTGCGTCGTTTTAACTGACAATTGTGCGGTCGTGTGATGTTGCACCCAACCAAAATTGACATTCTATTTTTCCCACACATAGAGATTTCTTTTGGTGGTATTCGATCATCTCTGTGGTTTTTATTTTTTGCACTATAAACAAAAAAATGTATCACGTACCTTACAGCGGAGTCAGACTGTTGAAGGTGGCCTCTCGCACAGTTCCAGTCTCCACGCCCCTGGAGGTGGGAACAGGGAGCGTGAAGACAACGAAAGGGTGCAGGTGCCTGCAGGTGGAAGTTGAAGACCTGGAGACGCTGGGTCCTCACGGAAGAAGAGGTGTAGACTGGTTACGGAGGTAGGCAGCGGAAGTTCAGCAGGTATGCAGGAAGCACTGCGTGTCTATAACAGGCAAGGTCGGCAACTGGCGGGCAATGCGGTACAGGAACAAGAGGCAGGTGCGTAGTCAAGGACGAGCAAGGGTCTGGTAACGTGCTAGCAAATGAGGTACAGAATCAGGAAGCAAGCCAAAGTCGAAAGTCCAAGCCGAGGTCAGTGGTAGTCCAGGAAATCGTAACAAGGGGTATCCAAGGAATGGGTATCAGGAACAAGGTCACAGGAACAAGGATCACAGGAACAAGGTCACAGGAACAACGATCAGGTCTCTCAGGAGTAGCTGAAGACGATCCAGCACTGGTGTCAGGCCAGGATCCTGTTTATATAGAGGGAAGTGAGCCAGGATTGGTGGAAGTGGCCGCCCGTGCGTGAATACGTACATACGTTCAGTTTGCGCGGATGCCTCCACGTGTTCGGATTGGTGTACGTCCACATGTTCGGATTAGCGTGCGTCCGTTTGTCCCGGAACTCGTACGCCTCTGATGGGGACACCGCGCATGGCGCCTAGAACGAAGAGGAACTGCTGCTATACGGGGACGGGCATACATACGGTGAGTTCCCTGACAGTGCCCCCCCCCCTTAAGGGCAGCCTCCGGGTACCTCTTTGAACCGACCTTTGAGAGTGATGAAAAGCCCGTATAAGCCTCTGGGCATGAAGATTTGCTTCGGGTTCCCAGGAATTTTCTTCAGGACCAAAGCCTTTCCACTTAATCAAGTATTGGTTTTGTCCTTGACGTTTCCTGTAGTCCAAAATGGCTTTGATCTCGAACTCCTCCTCCCCATCTATCAATATAGCTTCTGGAGGGCCTAACTCCCGATCTGGAAAGGAATTAGGTACATCAGGCTTAAGTAGAGAAGTATGGAATACAGGATGGATTTTGAATGAGCCGGGAAGTTCAAGTTCATAGGCCACTGAATTAATTTTCTTTTTAATTGGAAAAGGTCCCAAATATCTGGGTCCCAATTTTTTAGAGGGACAGTTTCAGGTTTGCGGTTGAAAGCCATACACGATCACCGACCTTTAAATCCAATTCTCCCCTTCTTTTCCTGTCAAAATTTTTTTTATCGTCCTCCTGTGCCTTGGAAAGGGTTTCTTTAAGTACCTGATTGTTGGTAACAAAGAAATTCAGCCTATCCTGGACGGCTGGTACAGGAGAATCCAGTATGGATGTTGGCAGGAAAGAGGGATGAAAACCATAGTTAGAATAGAATGGTGACTGGTTTGTGGCAGAGTGAGTAGTTATTGAATGCAAATTCTGCCAAGGGTAATAATGAGGCCCAATCCTCCTGAGAAAAAGAAGTAAAACAACGTAAATATTGTTCCAACGTCTGATTAGTGCGTTCGGTCTGCCCGTTTGTTTGGGGATGGTAGGCTGAAGAGAAATTTAATTTGATACCCAGAGCTTCACACAATGACTTCCAAAATTTTGACGTAAACTGGACTCCACGATCAGAGACAATATCACCGGGAATTCCATGGAGTCTAACAATTTCTCTAATGAATATTCTGGCTGTCTCAGTTGCAGATGGAGTTCCCTTCATGGGAATGAAGTGTGCCATTTTGGAAAAGTGATCCACCACCACGAAGATAGAGGAGAATCCTTCAGAGGGAGGAAGCTCAACAATAAAGTCCATTGCGATTTTATCCCATGGTCTTTCAGGGATAGGTAATGGTCTCAACAATCCCCAGGCTTTATTTTTGCTATTTTTATTACGGAGACAGGTTGAACAAGAGCTAACATAGTTTCTGCAGTCCTTTGCAAGGTTTGGCCACCAGAAATGTCTTTGAACTAAATTTATAGTCTTGTGACCCCCAAAGTGACCTGCCAGGGGATAGTCATGACAAGCCTGTAGAACGGAGGTGCGAAGGTTTTGAGGGATGAATAGTTTACTCCCTCGCCAGAGGAGACCATCTTTTTCTTGGAGGTTAGTATCTGGAGGGACTGATGCTCCTCGAGATGACTGCCGAATCTGTGATAGAAAACTGGTTTGTGTTAATAAAAAGTTCCCAGCTTGCAAAATAGTGTCTGGAGGGGATGAGGCTTCAGTTTCAGAGAACATACGGGATAATGCGTCAGGTTTACTGTTCTTGGATCCTGGTCTGTAGGTTATATGAAAATTAAAGCGGGAGAAGAAAAGAGCCCATCTTGCTTGCCGGGGCCTGAGACGTTTGGCTGTTCTGAGGTATTCCAAATTTTTATGATCTGTATAAATCAATATTGGATGTGTTGCCCCCTCCAGAAGATACCGCCATTCTTCTAAAGCCAATTTGATTGCCAGAAGTTCCTGATCTCCCACATCGTAGTTCCGTTCCGACGTACTTAGTTTTTTGGAAACGAATGCTACAGGGTGCATTAATAACTTAGGCCCTTGGCGTTGGGACAGAACGGCGCCTACAGCATTCTCTGAAGCGTCCACTTCCAGAGTGTAAGGTAGAGCAGGGTCAGGGTGTTTGAGTATTGGGGCAGATGTGAATAGTCCTTTTAGTTCATCAAACGCAGCTTGAGCCTCAATGGACCATTGAAAACGGTTTTGTTTGCTGATGAGTTGCGTGATGGGGGCTATAACACTGGAAAAGTTTTTGATAAACTTCCTGTAAAAATTGGAGAATCCAATGAAGCGTTGTACCCCTCTTTTGTCAGTTGGAGGTGGCCAGGTTAAAATGGCTGAAACCTTTTGAGGATCCATTTCTACTCCCTCTGTTGATATCACCAGACCAAGAAAGTGAATGGTCTGACGTTCGAACTCGCACTTCTCGGCTTTAGCATAGAGCCCATTTTGCCTTAATCTCAGAAGAACTTGTTTTCATGGTCACGATGGGTTTCTAGAGAGTTTGAGAATACCAAAATGTCATCCAAATAAACAATTACGAACAAATCCAAAAAGTCCCTGAAAGTATCATTAACAAAATGTTGAAAAGTAGCTGGTGCGTTGCAGAGTCCGAATGGCATGACCAGATACTCAAAGTGGCCAAAGCGTGTCCGAAAAGCCGTTTTCCATTCATCCCCCTTACGGATTCTGATTAGGTTATAGGCCCCTCGTAAATCCAGTTTTGTAAATATTTTTGCTGATCAAAGTCTCTGGAATAATTCCGGAATCAATGGAAGGGGATAGCGATTTTTAATCGGCACTTTATTCAAATCCCTGTAATCGACACATGGGCGGAGCGAATGGTCCTTCTTTTCAACGAAGAATATTCCAGCACCGGCTGGAGAAGAGGAATGTCGGATAAATCCTTTCTTGAGGTTCTCATTGATGTATTCTTTGAGGACCAGAAGTTCAGGTTCCGATAGGGGAAATATCCTTACGAACGGAATTTCGGCTCCAGGCAATAACTCGATTGGGCAATCGTAGACCCGGTGAGGAGGGAGCGTGTCCGCCTTTCGTTTGTCAAACACGTCTAGGAAATTATGATATGTGGTTGGGACCAGTCTCTGGAGCTCAGATGTAGGGCCTGAACAGGCAATGACCGGGACCAGGTGGTGTGAGATTTTGATACAATTCTGGAGGCAGTAAGTGGACCGAAACACAACCTCACCAGTTATCCAGTTTATTTGGGGATTATGAGCTTGTAACCAGTGCATTCCCAAAATGATTGGGAATAGTGGTGAAGAAATTACATCCAGGCGGAGTAGTTCTTGGTGATCGGATAGGATGTTGGCGGACAATGGTTGAGTCTGATGGGTAATGGGACCCGATCTGATGTTGGATCCATCTGCTAACCGTATGGAGAGTTGGCGTTGCTTGAGTGTCAATGGAATGTTGTGTTGCAGAACGAGAGCATGGTCAATGAAGCAGCTACAGGCGCCAGAATCAATTATAGCTTGAACCTGGAGTGTTCCTTCTGGAAGCTGTAAGGAAAGGGGGACAGCAATATGAATTGATCTTGTCAGAGGTAATGCATTGGATACAAGAGATGAGTTTTTGAACTTACGAATCTTATTTGGACATGTATTTGCATAATGACCAGCTTCCCCACAATAAAGGCAGAGATTGTTCTGGTGTCGGCGTAGCTTTTCCTCTGAAGACAACGGTGAACGAAGCAATCCTAATTGCATTGGCTCTGGAGCTTCGGAGATGGGAGCAGGTGTGGAAATGGGAGGATGATTCGGGACCTTGGGTAACATCCAAGTGGGACGAATCTGGCCAATTCTCTCAGATCTCCGTTCCCTGAGACGGCGGTCGATTTGGATTGATACCTGTATGAGGTCCTCTAAAGAACTGGGAACTCCGATACGGGCCAACTCGTCTTTTAATGGCTCGGAAAGTCCAATGCGGAATTGGTAACGTAGGGCGGCGTCGTTCCATTGAGTATCAGAACTCCACCGCCTAAAGTCCATCACATAATCCTCTACAGGTCTGCGACCCTGTTGCAGAGCATGGAGACTGGCCTCAGCAGTTGTGGCACGCTGAGGATCGTCATATAATTTAGCCATCTCGTTCAGGAAGGAGTCCATTGTATCAAGTAGAGGGCAGGCCTGTTCCAATAGGCGGTGGGCCCAGGTCTGAGGTTCCCCCTGAAGCAAGGAGACGATGAACCCCACTTTTGTGCTTTCCAAGGAGAAGGTGCGAGGCTGTAGCAGAAAGTATAACTGGCATGCATTACGAAAGGCACGGAATTTGCTGCGATCTCCGGAAAACCGCTCTGGAGTAGGAACTCGAGGCTCAGGGGATGGCACCACTACTGCAGGTATAGATGCTGAAGTTGCCGGTCTGGCGGACCGGGATGCTGTAGCCCCTTGGGAAGCAGCAGTGTTTGGCATTAATGACTCCACTCTCTGCTCAAGTTGATGGTACCCATCTTGCAGGCCCTGAACTGCCTGGGTAAGGGCAGAGATCTGTTGGCACAAGGCTTCCAAAGGTGAGGCCCCCCTGTCTGACTCCATTTTTCTGGCTGGATCGTACTATCACGTACCTTACAGCGGAGTCAGACTGTTGAGGGTGGCCTCTCGCACGGTTCCGGTCTCCACGCCCCTGGAGGTGGGAACAGGGAGCGTGAAGACAACGAAAGGGTGCAGGTGCCTGCAGGTGGAAGTTGAAGACCTGGAGACGCTGGGTCCTCACGGAAGAAGAGGTGTAGACTGGTTACGGAGGTAGGCAGCGGAAGTTCAGCAGGTATGCAGGAAGCACTGCGTGTCTATAACAGGCAAGGTCGGCAACTGGCGGGCAAGAGGCAGGTGCGTAGTCAAGGACAAGCAAGGGTCTGGTAACGTGCTAGCAAATGAGGTACAGAATCAGGAAGCAAGCCAAAGTCGAAAGTCCAAGCCGAGGTCAGTGGTAGTCCAGGAGATCGTAACAAGGGGTAACCAAGGAATGGGTATCGGGAACAAGGTCACAGGAACAAGGATCACAGGAACAAGGTCACAGGAACAACGATCAGGTCTCTCAGGAGTAGCTGAAGACGATCCAGCACTGGTGTCAGGCCAGGATCCTGTTTATATAGAGGGAAGTGAGCCAGGATTGGTGGAAGTGGCCGTCCGTGCGTGAATACGTACATACGTTCAGTTTGCGCGGATGCATCCGCGTGTTCGGATTGGTGTACGTCCACATGTTCGGATTAGCGTGCGTCCGTTCGTCCCGCAACTCGTACGCCTCTGATGGGGACACCGCGCATGGCGCCTAGAACGAAGAGGAACTGCTGCTATACGGGGACAGGCATACATACGGTGAGTTCCCTGACAAAATTATGACAATTTTGAAAAAAAGCTATATTTTTAACTTTTTGCTATAATAAATATCCCCCCAAAATAGGCTGATATGTATTCTTCTACATATTTTTGGTAAAAAAATTAATTAAAAAAAACGCAAGCAGCGTATATTGATTGGTTTGCATAAAAGTTATCACGTCTACAAAATAGGGCATAGTTTTATGACATTTTTTATTATTTATTTATTATGTAATTATTATTATTATTATTATTTATTATTTATGTACTATTTTATTTTTATTTTTTATTAGTAATGGCGGTGATCTGAGATTTTTATCATGACTGCGACATTGTGGCAGACACATCGGACACTTTTGACACTATTTGGGACCATTGTCATTTTACTGATGACTAGGAGCAGTGATCTCTGTCATGTCACTAGGCAGAATGGGGAAATGCCTTGTTTACATAGGCATCTCCCCGTTCTTCTGCTCTGTGACATTATAGCAGGCACCTGGCAAACATAGAGTCCACGGGACCCACGGTCACGGAGCACGCGGCGCGCCCTCAATGCTGCATCTTAAGGGGGACATACCTATAGGCCCATTTGCCCAGCCGTGCCATTGTGCCAACATATATTGTTGCAAGCTGGTCAGCAACGGGTTAAAGCTTGCAGTAGGAGTTTTCATTCACCTCTGACTGTCCTATGAGGCTCACAAAGTTATGCTCCTGCACTCGAGTGGTAGGTTTGGGGATGTATAGTACAAACTACTTCCTTCCACGCCAATAGCCTTGCTCCTCTCCTCACGACAATGGGTAGCCTTAGAACTGTAAAATAATATCAAGAAAAGGGCACCCTGACCTAGTGCATTACTAAAAATATATTTTATTCAAAATTAAAGCAGCCATGGTTATACTCACATACAAGTGGTGCATAGGCATATTATAGTAAAAGCAGATACGAACAGTTGCCTTCAGGTCCAATATGAAGAACCAGTGATGCGGGAAGACCTGGCAGTATAGAAGTTGGCTGACGTATTTCAAGGGAGAACACTCTTCCTCTGAGCCAACAAAGATGTATGACCGTCATACATCTTTTTGGCTCTAAGGAAGAGTGTTCTCCTTTGAAAAGCAACAGTCAGCTTCTATACTGCAAGGTCTTCCCGCATCACTGGTTCTTCATATTGAATCTGAGGGCAAATGCTTTTATCTACTATGATATGCCTATGTACACCACATGTACAGTATGTGAGTAAAACTATTGACGCTTTTATCTTTGATTAAAATTTATTTTTGGTAATACGCTAGGTCGGTGCGCCCTTTTCTTGCTATTGTTTTATTGTCCTATGGGGCTGCTTGACCCCTGACCCTCTGTCTCGACAGTGCTGATTTACCCTGTGCCGATCACATGCACCCTCCCAAAAAAAAAAAACGTTCTAGCAATACACACCAAACTGAGCATGTTCAGAGTGCCCCCTAGACTCTGTACTGTCAGTAGATGGTATGGGGACATTGGAAGAAGAGGAGGATCAGAGAAGACAGGATGAAACTGCCTTTTTACACAGTGCAGAGGATTAACCCCTTAGGTTCCACCGTGAGTATAACAAGCATGCTTTACTGCATATACAGACTGTCTTTACTATTGTGGGTTTAGTAGCACTTAAATTATTGCAGCAAGTGGGTCACCCGAACTGTCACTGGTGATTAGTTGCTAGTTGTTGCTTTAGCCTACAAACATCCGCCCACATCTGTAATACAAGTTATGGAAGGAATGGCCTTTCATCACAACAATAGCTCTGCATTTCCTCACATCTATAGCCCATGATTGACGGAATAAGCAGGCCACTTCTTGTGTAACATGTCTAAATGTTTCTGAGTTCCAAACGCGGAGGGAGGACACATTGCGGCTGCCCTTGAGGTAAAGTCGTGATTGTTCCGCTCCGTCTTATTGTGGCATGTCCTGAACACAGGATGAGAACACAACTTAATGGTTTCTGACTGATTGGTCAGACATGAAAGACCAGAGAGCTTGTGATTGTTGGAGAACAGAATAGAGTAGCAGTCCACCCCCAGGCACGGGGCTATTTTCAGAGGCTCTGACATTACGGCAAATGAGAGTCTGTTCAATTTAGATATAAAGAATGTGGGAAAGAAAAATACCTCTCTCTGTCGAGTATTAGAGATGGATTGAAGAAGTCATGAACTACATATTACCCGGGAAGAATATGAAGACGTAGAAGAGTCTCGGGGGCTTTCCTTGTAAAAGAAGAGACGAGCGGCTTGTTTTTTTTTTTATGAAGATAAGTGGGCTTCAATATTATCATTGTATTGTCAGTGAGCTCTTCCGTTTCCCAGCAGGGGTTTCTGGCAGCAGGTCTTCAAGACCCAGGTGATTATGATATTATCACACTCCAGAATTCTGTCCTATCCAGCCTGCTTTCCTTTGTGGAAAACCTGTTGCTTGTTCCAGCACCTCTGGCAGAGGGGACTATTGTTTAAGACTGCTTTTAGAGGAAGTGATGGTATTTTTGCATACCTCCCAACTTTTTGAGATGGGAACGAGGGACACCGATTAGCAAAAGTATATAGGCATAGGACACACCCCCTGCCACACCCCTTAACCACTTGCCGCCCGTCGTATAGCAAAATGGCCGCAGCAAATTGGTTTCAATATCCTGACCAGACGTCATATAGGCAGAGGACATGCCCCCTGCCATGCCCCCTTAACCACTTGCCGCCCGCCATATAGCAAAATGACGGCAGCAAATTTTTTTCAATATCCTGACCGGACGTCATATGAATCAATCAGGATATTAAGCCGATGCATGCCCCTGGGGGCATGCATAGTTAGCGATCGTTTTTGTGGTGTGTCAATCTGACATGCCGCAACTTCGATCTAATTAAAGAGTCAAGAGACACTCTTTACCACATGATCATCCATATCCAATCATGGTGAGCCCTCAAAATCAGGGACAGTCCCTCGAAAACAGGGACAGTTGGGAGCTATACTTTTGGCAACCTTCAAGAGAAACTATGATTGGGGTCAATTTAAGTATTATTTTTTATAAGATAATTTTTAGCAATTATTTTTTTTATTGTGGTACAATGATAACTCCAGTGTAATAGTTTAAGATGATGGTATTATATTGTTTGAAAGGTTTTTTATAGAACCAATGACAATTAGCACTGCTTACCCTAACTTACTGGGCACTTTTACTCCCTTTCTGCTCAGGCCAATTTTCAACTCGTCATGTGATGCTGTATTCAAGCAAAAAAAAAAAAAATGTTTTCTTAATTTTTGTAAACTTTTGTAAATAAGTATTTTTTGTCCTTCACTGATGTGCGTTGATGGGGCTGTACTGATGGGCACTGATGAGTCGGCTCTGATGAGCACTGATGAGATGGCTCTAAAGGGCACTGATGACGTAGCACTAATGAGGAGGCACTAATATAGAGCACCAATAAGTGGTATTGATGGGCACTGATTGGTGGCACTGATAGGCGGCACTTATGGGCATTGATGGGTGGCATGAATAGGCAGCACTGATAGGAACTGATTGGCATCACTAATGGGCACTGACTGGCTTCACTGATGGGCACTGATTGGCATCACTAATGAGCACTGACTGGCATCACTACTGGGCACTGTTGGGGCTGTACTGATAATAAGGGTACTAATAATCAGTGCCCTGATTGTCCATGCAGATCTCTCCTGTGAGGGGAGGAATCCTGCGGTCAGTGCGAGGAAAGGATATGCCTCTAACCTGTATCTCCTTGTTTACATTTGATCAGCTGTGATTGAACACAACTGATCACATGGAGAAAGAGTCTCCTCATTGGCTCTTTACCAAGATTGGTGATGCCCTGCAAGTGCGGCGAGGAGTGGGAAGACGTCAATTGTCCATACATTGGGCGGGAGGTGGTTAAAGAGTTTGTTCACCTTTAACAAAAAACTGCCTATGCAGATAAGGGGCACCTGTAGATAAAAACAAACTGTGCAGCTTTGGCCAAAAGATAAATAATGTCCTTGCTATAGGCCATGTATGTACCTCCCAAAGCCTGGCTAAATACTACCCCCATCCTGCTTTGTTGCTAGGACATTGCTAAGACACTCCCAGCTGATTCAAACCTTTTGCATGCTCTCTTTCTCCCCTGTAGTAGCAGAACTGAGCTCAGCAATGCTGCAATAGAAGAGATAGTGGACCACATATGTGTGGGTGTTTGAGAGTTTGCTCCTGTGATGGTGGGGGTAAGCAATAACAGCTGAGAGTGTCTTAGCAATGTCCTGGTGACAAAGCAGGATGGGATGAAGTTTTCAGCCAAGCTTTCAGAGGTACATAGATGGCCTGCACCTATGGCAAGGGCATTATTTAACTTGTTTAATAATTATTTATTATTTAATAATTATTATTTAATTATTTAACTACTTATGCTGCAAAGTTGTTGTTTTTTTATCTACAGGTACCTCTTACCTGTATAGGCAGTATTTTGTTTTTGTTTTTTTGTAAAGTTGAACTAATTCTTTAAAGTGTATATGTAGTGTGACAATAATGAGGTCCGATGAACCCCAAACTGAGTCAAAAGATCGGAGATTGTACTTAACCACTTTCAGACCGGACCATTTTGCTGGTAAATGACCAGAGGTCTTTTTACACTTTGGCACTGCGCTGCTTTAACTGGTAATTGCGCGGTCATGCAATGTTGTACCCAAACAAAATTTGCGTCCTTTTCTTCCCACAAATAGAGCTTTCTTTTGATGGTATTTGATTGCCTCTGCGATTTTTATTTTTTGCGATATAAACGTAAAAAGACCGCAAATTTTGAAAAAAAATGATATTTTCTACTTTTTGTTATTAGAAAAATCCAATAAACTCAATTTTAGTCATACATTTAGGACAAAATGTATTCAGCCACATGTCTTTGGTAAAAAAAAAGTCAATAATTGTATATTTATTGGTTTGCGCAAAAGTTGTCACATCTACAAACTAAGGTACGTTTTCTGGAATTTACGCAGCTTTTAGTTTACGACTGCCTATCTCATTTCTTGAGGTGCTAAAATGACAGGGCAGTACAAAACCCCCCCAAATGACCCCATTTTGGAAAGTAGACCCCCTAAGGAAATTGATAAGAGGCATGTTGAGCCCATTGAATATTTTATTTTTTTGCCTCAAGCGATTGAATAATGACAAAAAAAAAATTTTTTTTTTTTTTTTACACAAAGTTGTCACTAAATGATATATTGCTCACACATGCTATGGGCGTATGTGAAATGACACCCCAAAATAAATTCTGCTGCTTCTCCTGAGTACGGGGATACCACATATGTGGGACTTTTTGGGAGCCTAGCCGCGTACAGGGCCCCGAAAACCAAGCACCGCCTTCAGGCTTTCTAAGGGCGTCAATTTTTGATTTCACGCCTCACTACCTATTACAGTTTTGAAGGCCATAAAATGCCAAGATGGCACAAAACCCCCACAAATGACCCCATTTTAGAAAGTAGACACCCCAAGCTATTTGCTGAGAGGCATGTTGAGTCCATGGAATATTTTATATTTTGCCACAAGTTGCGGGAAAATTACAAACTTTTTTTTTTTTTTTTTTCACAAAGTTGTCACTAAATGATATATTGCTCACGCATGCCATGGGCATATGTGAAATGACACCCCAAAATAAATTCTGCTGCTTCTCCTGAGTACGGGGATACCACATATGTGGGACTTTTTGGGAGCCTAGCCGCGTACGGGGCCCCGAAAACCAAGCACCGCCTTCAGGCTTTCTAAGGGCGTAATTTTTTGAGTTCACTTCTCACTACCTATTACAGTTTTGAAGGCCATAAAATGCCAAGATGGCACAAAACCCCCACAAATGACCCCATTTTAGAAAGTAGACACCCCAAGCTATTTGCTGAGAGGCATGTTGAGTCCATGGAATATTTTATATTTTGCCACAAGTTGCGGGAAAATTACAAACTTTTTTTTTTTTTCACAAAGTTGTCACTAAATGATATATTGCTCACGCATGCCATGGGCATATGTGAAATGACACCCCAAAATAAATTCTGCTGCTTCTCCTGAGTACGGGGATACCACATATGTGGGACTTTTTGGGAGCCTAGCCGCGTACGGGGCCCCAAAAACCAAGCACCGCCTTCAGGCTTTCTAAGGGCGTTACAGTTTTGAAGGCCATAAAATGCCAAGATGGCACAAACCCCCCCCCCCAAATGACCCCATTTTAGAAAGTAGACACCCCTAAATTTAGGGGTACACTAGTGAGACTAGGTAATAAATGGCGGGTGCCCTGAAACTATAAAAAAATAACTAACCAACCAGCGTCACCTGTAACAGTTATATGGTGATCACTGGTGAAAGGGTTAACTAGGGGGCAATCAGGGGGCTTTATGCGGTAGTATATGGGGGTCCCTGGCGCTATAAAAAGCTGCGGCGAACCTAAATACCTACCTGCCTAACTAGCGTCACCTGTGACACTAATACAGCGATCAGAAAAACGATCGCTTATTAGGCTGGGTTCACACTGGAGCGATGCGGGAACGCCACGAATGCGCGGCGGGTTCCCGCATCGCATGCCTCCCGGCGGCAGTTCACACTGCCCTATGCGAACTGCTGGGAGTGTCAGTGAAATGTTAATGACACCCCCAGATCAGTTCGCATATCGCAGTGCGATCTGCAAACTTGGATCGCATGGTGTGAACACCCATGCGATCCGATTCTGCTGCGGACCAAAAAAAGGGTCCCGTGCGAGTTTGCGGCGGGTGCGACACGAATTCAGCCATACTATCTGTATAGCTGAACTCGAATCGCACAGAGATCGGATGTGATTTGCACTGCAGTGCGGTGCGAATCACATCCGTTCTCATAAACCGCTGCAATGTGAACCCAGCCTTAGTGACACTGGCGACGGGGGGTGATCACGGGGTTAAACCTTTATTGGGGGGGTTAGGGGGGTACCTTAGAACTAAAGGGGGCTAACCCTAACTGCCCTAACAGTTATTAGTCACAAATGACACCTGCCGGGTGATCAGGGGGTTAAACCTTTATTAGGTAATAAATGGCGGGTGCCCTGAAACTATAAAAAAATAACTAACCAACCAGCGTCACCTGTAACAGTTATATGGTGATCACTGGTGAAAGGGTTAACTAGGGGGCAATCAGGGGGCTTTATGCGGTAGTATATGGGGGTCCCTAGCGCTATAAAAAGCTGCGGCGAACCTAAATACCTACCTGCCTAACTAGCGTCACCTGTGACACTAATACGGCGATCAGAAAAATGATCGCTTATTAGGCTGGGTTCACACTGGAGCGATGCGGAAACGCCGCGAATCCGCGGCGGGTTCCCGCATCGCATGCCTCCCGGCGGCAGTTCACACTGCCCTATGCGAACTGCTGGGAGTGTCAGTGAAATGTTACTGACACCCCCAGATCAGTTCGCATATCGCAGTGCGATCTGCAAACTCGGATCGCATGGTGTGAACACCCATGCGATCCGATTCTGCTGCGGGCCAAAAAAAGGGTCCCGTGCGAATTTGCGGCGGGTGCGGCGGGTGTGGCGGGTGCGGCGGGTGCGGCGAATGGCTGAACTCGAATCGCACAGAGATCGGATGTGATTTGCACTGCAGTGCGGTGCGAATCACATTCGTTCTCATAAACCGCTGCAATGTGAACCCAGCCTTAGTGACACTGGCGACGGGGGGTGATCACGGGGTTAAACCTTTATTGGGGGGGTTAGGGGGGTACATTAGAACTAAAGGGGGCTAACCCTAACTGCCCTAACAGTTATTACAGTCACAAATGACACCAATGCAAAAAAAAAAAAAAAATGACATTGGTGTCACTGTGACTGGGGGGCAGGGGTAATTGGGGGGGTGATCGGGGGGTAAAGGGGGGGTGTGAGTGTGCCTGGCATGTTCTACTGTGTGTGGGATGTGTTGGTGCAACTCACTGATCCGCTCTCCTCCGTGTCGGAACGAAAAATACCGACACGGAGGAGAGAATACATCACTTCCTCTCCTGTGTTTACATTACAGGAGAGGAAGTGATGTCACCGGGGATTTCCATTCGTCGGGAGCGATCGCGAGGGGGTGGCCATGAATGAATGGCCGTCCCCTCGTCCGGGATCGCTCCCGAACGAAAACCGACCGCCGCAGGCACCGGGCGGGGGCCCGATCGGGCCCCCGACCCGCGGGAGGCAAAGGACGTACATATATGTGCTTATGCCTGCCCGTGCCATTCTGATGACGTACATCGGCGTGAGGCGGTCGGCAAGTGGTTAACAAAGAACACACTCCTCTCTCCAAAATGCTCAAGTTAGTCGCAGACGATTCGATTTAGTCACACGTGTAAGAATACAACCAGGTCTAGAAATGAAGTAGGCTATCATAAATCCCATTAAAACATTCTAGTCACATCATCTTTGACAGGGCAAAGGGACAAAGGCCTAATGTCATTAAACTGATTATCAAAAGTCTGGCAAGCCAGAGCACTAATAGCCGTTTAACCAGAGACTTTTAATTAAGTGCTGTTATAAAATTGCTATGCTATAAAACCTCTAGCAGAGCTTAAAGGGAAATTCCACTTTTGTGAAAAAAAATATAGCAAATAAAAAAAAATATATAGCACTTAGGCCTCTTACACACGGATGATCCGTTCAGGTTCGCCTGACAGTTTTTTAGGTGGACCTGAACGGACACTCAATAGACCTCTATGGAGCGACATGTCAGCGGTGACATGTCCGCTGACATCCGACCTGTTCCAATCCAAAAAAGTGTGACGGAGGAAAACCCTACTTTTTCATCCATCTCTATGGTCCGTCTTCATACGATCCCCCATAGGGGAGAGCGGCGCTCTGACAGGTCCTTCCCTGCACAGCGTGCAGAGACAGACCTGCCATCTGCCTGCTCAGTGGGGATCAACGGAGCGATCCTCCGCTGAGCAGAGCGGGCTCCGTACATGGACACGTCTGTGTGAAGGAGCCCTTAGAATTGCTACACAAGCCATATTGTAAGTGGGATTCACACTGCCCTGCAGTGCAGCTAACCCACGGTTTTCATGTGGGGTAGATTCGCTTTCCCATACACTTCAATTATGTCCTGTGGTTTTAGTGTGCTTTCAGAGAGAGCACTAAAGTTTTGGTACGCTTTCTGAAAGCGCTCCAAAACCGTAGGATGTAATAGAAGTCTATGAGAAAATGCAGCCAACCAGCACAAAAACAGGGGGTTAGCTGCGCTTTGCCCAAAGTGCAACAGTGCAGTGTGGAAACCCCCTTAATGGTATTAAAAATTACCTTTCCTTTTCAATCTGCAGGCATTGTAATTTTTAGTAAAATTCAATGAAATATGGCAACTTGGAGGCATTCTGTGACCAATGTAATTTCCAGTTTGTGTGATTGGCTCACTGATTTCCCCAAAAGTCTAGTCTGTCACATTTTAGGCATCCTCTGCAATAATTTTTTTTAATTTTGGTTAGATACTCTCTAAGGGTTAACCACTTCTAAAGGGATGCAGACACTGCAAAATTTCTCATCAAACCACTGAGTGCACCAGCTGATATTATTGAACCAGGCCCTCCCATTCTTAACCAGTCTGCAAGGGACATAATGGAACAAAGACATTTTCCTCCAGAGCAGGTAGGGCTCTGCAACAATGTTTACTAAAATGCTTGCGATGTTCGTTGATCACCCAGAGGGGATTGTATTTTTCTAAACAAATGTGAAGTTAGTCTTTCACAGGCATAATGCCTGTAGTAACTGGCTGTTGTTAATGTCATTTAGAGGAATACTTAATTGAGTATAGCTCTGCTTCACCTAACGCTGCCTTTTTTTTTTAATCCGTGTCTCAAAATCTATTAACATTCCATAAATCCTAATAGGATAAAGTTACAGTGATAATAAATGTCTACCTGAATATGTAAGAAAGGCACGATTAATTTGATATCAGACATCTCACGCCTAGGTTATAAAGTACAGCAAGAAAGCTAGTAATTTAAATAAAAAGTATATATCCAATGTATATCACGTTTGATCTTTTGCAAATGGTAATTTCGTTCTATTTGATAATACATTGGTTGCTGAACTGTACAATATGGTCATTCAGAAATATTGATAACCAAACTGTCATCAAGAGAGTGGCCACTGAAATATCATAAATACTTCACACCTCCTTCCTTCCTCCCCTCAGCTCTGGATTGGGTGGGACCTAGCTCACTGACACCCTCTAGACTCACAAAAGCTGCCTCAATTGGCAGATGAGGGCTCTCAATTTTCCACTGAAACTATATACGAATGCTATTTCTCAAGGGGCCAGTGACTCTGTCAGAATTAGACTGCAGTAAATTAGACCAGCCATTTTCAACCAGGATGCCTTCTGGGTTCTTCAGGGGTGCCTTGACAAAATAACTAGAAATTGCCCACAAATTGTGTACAAATCAGTGGGTGGATCAAACAGGCCTTTTTGTTACACAAAGCTATACGTTTTCATTGTGCAACATTACAACCTTGGGCACCGTGTGGGCCAGCCGCTGGTGTCCTAACAACTGCTGACACCATCAGATGTTAAGGAGGACATCTGTCACTGGCACAGCATCTTTGTTTGAGCCCTCATGCCCCTCTGTCAGCACTGGGGTCATGTTAGTAGCATGGTGGAGATAAAATTAGGTAGAGAAGATGCTGGAACACTAGTCAGCACCAGTGTGCAAAAGCGCATTTGTTTTGCAAGAAATAAACATCCCTAATGTAGGTGTCATAGGAGCCAGCAATGTCACCGCTGTCACCTCTTCCACGGAGCATCCATCTTCTTTCCGGGCATCGTGGCTCCGGCGCTGTGATTGGCCGGAGCTGCGATGACGTCACTCCCACGCATGAGCATGGGAGCCGCCAGTGCTCAGTGTGCCTGCGTGCCGCTGTCTACGGCGCATGCACCATAGACAGTGGTGCCTTGCCTGTCTGTTTGCAAATATCTCCTAAACCATGTAGGTTTAGGAGATATTTCTTGGACCTACAGGTAAACCTTAATCTAGGCTTACCTGTAGGTCAAAGTGGTCTGTAAGGGTTTAACCGCATAATAGCACTTATATATACATGTTTCTATTCTTCCTCCTGCAGGGGGTGCACATGAGCCACCAGTGGGCCACTGCTGCTGTGAAAATTCACAGAAGAAGCAGATCTGTGGGTGCCGGGCAATTGATGTCCTTTGGCACCTGCCGACCACCTGGAATGCACAGAGAACTGAGATATGCCTGTGTAAATAAGGTATATCTCAGTTTTGAAAGGGGGTAAGGGATCGATTTTGTGTTCCTACAAACCAGGGATTACAATTGATCTCTTAGTTAAAGCAGCACACTGTGTACACACTTTTACAGTTAACCCTTTGATTGCCCTAGATGTTTAACCTCTTTGCCGTCAGTGTCAGTACAGCGTCAGGGCATATGTTTTATCACTGATCACTGTATTAATGTCTCTGGTTCCCGCTAAGTGTCCAAAGTGTCAGACTGTTCGCCGCAATATAAACAAAAAAGTCAGTGTTACTACCCATACATCACATAGATAGCAGAGCTCCCAGGTGCTTGATCCACAGTCGTTGGCTGAGTAGGGAAATAAGGAAAAGATGATCCACACTCCGGTGATTGCTCTTAAAAAAATGACACACATATGACTAAGGCCTTATAGGCTGAAACGCGTCAACCTTTCTTATTTGTGTTTGGTCACTGTGGCTTGTTAATAAATCATACATTTTTTAAGAGCAATCACCGGAGTATGGATCATCTTATCTTCTGTTTGCCGCAATATCGCAGTTCCGCTATAAGTCACTGATCACTGCCATTGATAGTATCAAAAAATTAATAAAAATTCCATAAATATATCCCATAGTTTTGTAGATGCTATACCGTTCCTGTAAATCAATCAATATATGCTTATTATGATTTTGTTTTACCAAAAATATGTAGCAGAATACATATCAGATTAAATTTATGAATAAATTATATATATTTTTTTATTGGCTATGTTTTATAGCAGAAAGTAAAAAATATATTTTTTTTTTCCAAAATTGATTTTTTTTTTTTTTTTTTGTTTATACCACAAAATATTTAAAAAATGAAGAGATGATCAAATACCACCAATAGAAAAAAAATAACGTACTTTTTTTTGGGGTACAGCACCGCATGATCGCGCAATTGTCAGTTAAAGTAACTCAGTGCCATATCACAAAAAATGGCTAGTGAAAACCGACACCTTATTGTTTGTCACCACACAAAAAAAAGTTTAACACTATAGAGCATTCACTTTTTTTTTTTTCCTTGGACAATGTGATATCATCACAATCAAGTGTTTACAAATTCAGTAGCTATTTTTAACAAGCAGTAAAGGGGGCTTTCAGATAAGATCTTGGAAAAGGCTGGAAGGCTGCTGAGTCACATCTGGAATAGGGAAGCTGTCAGAAATAAGTACTTGAACAAAGTCTGTGCTTTTGCTATGGACTTTGAAGATGAATTAATCCACAGTGGCTGTAGCTGCAGAGGTCTGTGAAGTGTTGGTTTAAATTGAATGTACTTCTTGTTAAGACTATGTAAATCCTTGAAAGGCAATAGCCTGACCAGAAATCCACTTTAAATGTTGTTGCCTTGGCAAACACAGCTCAGCCTGTTCCCTTTCAAAAATGATCCCTATGGTAATTTCATCTCAGCCTCCAGGAAGTCTCATCTTGTGTAGAGGACCCAATACTAGCATTATTTCTGAGATCCAAGCTGTTAAACTATTAGCACAAGTATGCACTGCCAGTATTAGAATACTTCAAGAGAAAGAGCTTCAATCCTATAAATCAATAAAATGGCTGAACAAAACCACACCATCCATTTCGCTAGGAGCAGTTTCACTTTCCAAGCTAACAAATCTCCAGAGAAGCCTTTTCAACCATTCTGCGTATAAATGGCTACATTTTTCATGGATACAATGTTTATTAATTTAGTGATTTTAATATTTGACTTGTTTTCTAGAAACGTCCAGGTGCCATTGCATCATGGGATATCTGCTCAGTGCTTTGCATTAGATATCAGTGAAGGCTGATTTAATATACGAACATATATGTCAGAGGTCTCCAACCTTTGTTAGCTCATTAGCTGCATGCATTTAGAAGAACTGGTGGTGAACTACAATAATGTAATAGTAATACTTCTGTTACTAATAATAATGATAAACACTCAAAACAGAATGTTGTCTAGATAAAAATAAAAAACTTTAACCCAAAAAAATCCCTTAAAACAAAGGATTTATTTTTCTATAATTTTTTTTTCTTATGAGAATCAACTGCTTACATGCCACCCGTGCAGAGTCAAATTATGCATAGTAATCTATAATGTTGAACGATATGTATACAAAGCATGCTGAATAACAATGTACAGCTTGCAACTCTATGTCCAACAGTCAAAACCAATTAACATTCAAAAGAAATCCAATTTATAAAGATGAAATAGAAAACCATAATATATGACCAAAGGATTGTGGATACCAGACTATCACACATGTTTGATCTTGCTGGACATTAAAAAGGAGTAGACCCCTACCTCTCACATCGGTGCTGGACTTTGTATCATTCACCCAGCTGAGAGAAGAGGTGAAGAGTTACATAGTTAGTCCGCATAAAAAAAAAAAAGTCCATCCAGTTCAACCCACAGAGAAACAAAATACATACATAATTATACATATGCTGTAATCAGGAAGGGGAAAAAAACAATAAGGCTTCATGTACACTTCGACTACTTTGACCGCCGGCCATGGGAAAATGCAAAACATGGCAAATTTGCGCGCTGTGATTTTACCGCGTTTTGCATGTTTTGTGGCCAGTGGGTCAAACCGTTCCTATCCTGCAAGCGATTCTCCCATGTTCAGGAGAGGGAGCTTAGGGGAAGTTGAACCTCCGCTAACTGCAGCAGCTCCTAAATGATCCTAAAAGCCTATGTGTACATGGACACATAGGCTTTTATGAAGTTGAGCTTAGGAGCTTTGGCAAAGAAACACCAAAAGCTCCTAAACTCAAGTTTAGGAGCTGCTAGTTTACATGGAGCCTAAATCATGATCCAGTTTCCTCCAACAGGGGGACAAATTCCTTCCTAATCCTCCTAGAGGCTATTGTATATTCTCTGGATCAACTTTACCTATAAATATTAGTATCCAGTTATATTATGTGCATTTAGGAAAGCATCCAAGTCTACTGAGCTGGCCAGAAAAAGCTCTTGTGGGAGTCTTTTTGTTAGGACCGAGTTCACCTGCTGGTGGCACTGTGGTGCTCTGGGCAGAAAGCTGCAATTTTATTGTCCACCAGCAGGTGTCTTCCAGCAACTAGCAGGTTCCAGCGATCAGCTCCACCTGGCCACACCTGCTGGGAGGAGAACTTTACCCATAACAAATTGATAAAAATAATGTTCTTTAGCAAGAAACGTACATTCCACAGTAATAACATTCATTTCACAGTAATAATTATGCTACCAAAAGTAGTGTGTGCTGTAAATTACTTCCAGCATTGTTCCTGTTTCTTCTTGCGGAAGGCTGCCATTTCACTGAAGCCCAGAGCCAGAGTAGTAAATTTTAAAGTGAATTTAAACCCATCGATTAAACAGTTTCAAAAAACTGTTTGCGATCTGAGAACAAACTAAGGCTCGTAAATCCCAGCACTTGTCACTAGGCTCCTTTCCCTTGAAGAAGTCTTGTGACCAGTGATGCAATGTGTCGGGCAGAGCCGGCCGCGTCACTTTCGGTGTCTTGGGAAGAAGGAGTGGTGAGGAGGCAAGCTTTTCTATGTTCTGCATGATTGGACCCGTATGGTCTTCCCCTAAGGTGAGTGGGCAATTCACAAGGAGTCGCACTTATTGCAGAAAGGCGTTTAAGGAAGAGTCCTAGACTCAACAACTTTATGGGACTTTTTTTAATTTGAACTATATTATATATTTACAATTGTGTGTGTTGTACTACTCTTTCACTTTATTTTTGTGTATGTTGCTGAAATATAGTGTTTCGATACTTTCACTGATTGAATTAGTGCACCATTGTCTTTTAGAATATATACAGTATCACACAAAAATGAGTAAACCCCTCATATTTTTGTAAATATTTTATTATATCTTTTCATCTGATAACACTGAAGAAATGACACTTTGCTACAATGTAAAGTAGTGAGTGTACAGCTTGTATAATAGTGTCAATTTGCTGTCCCCTCAAAATAACTCAACGCACCTTAATGTCTAAACCACTGGCAACAAAAGTGAGTATACCCCTAAGTGAAAATGTCCAAATTAGGCCCAATTAGCCATTTTCCCTCCCCGGTGTCATGTGACTCGTTTAGTGTTACAAGTTCTCCGGTGTGAATGGGGAGCAGGTGTGTTAAATTTGGTGTTATCGCTCTCACTCTCTCATACTGGTCACTGGAAGTTCAACATGGCCCCTCATGACAAAGAACTCTGAGGATCTGAAAAAAGAATTGTTGCTCTACATAAAGATGGCCTAGGCTATAAGAAGATTGCCAAGACCCTGAAACTGAGCTGCAGCACAGTGACCAAGAATATACAGCGATTTAACAGGACAGGTTCCACTCAGAACAAGCCATGCCATGGTGAACCAAAGAGGTTGAGTGCACATGCTCAGTGTTATATCCAGAGGTTGTCTTTGGGGAAAAAGATGTATGAGTGCTGCCAGCATTGCTGCAGAGGTTAAAGGGGTGGGAGGGGGGGGGAGGGTCAGACTGTCAGTGCTCAGACCATACGCAGCACACTGCATCAAATTGGGTCTGCATGGCTGTCCTCCCAGAAGGGAGCCTCTTCTAAAGATGATGCACAAGAAAGCCCGCAAACAATTTGCTGAAGACAGGCAGACTAAGGACATGGATTACTGGAATCATGTCCTGTGGTCTGATGAGACCAAGATAAACTTATTTGGTTCAGATGGTATCATGCATGTGTGGCGGCACCCAGGTGAGGAGTACAAAGACAAGTGTCTTGCCTAAAGTCAAGTATGGTGCACTGGGGAGCTAAAGGTTATTGAGGGAACCATGAATGCCAACATGTACTGTGACATGCTGAAGTAGAGCATGATCTCCTCCGTTTAGAGACTGGGCCACAGGGCAGTATTTCAACATGATAATGACCCCAAACCCACCTCCACTGCCTTGCTAAAAATCTGAGGGTAAAGGTGATAGACTGGCCAAGCATGTCTCCAGACCTAAACCATGTTCAGGGTCTGTGGGGGATCCTCAAACAGAAGGTGGAGGAGCGCAAGGTTTCTAACATCCACCAGCTCCGTGATGCCGTCATTGAGGAGTGGAAGAGGACTCCAGTGGCAACCTGTGAAGCTCTGGTGAGCTCCATGCCCAAGAGGGTTAAGGCAGTCCTGGAAAATAATGGTTGCCACACAAAATATTGCCACTTTAGGCCCAATTTGGACATTTTCACTTAGGGGTGTTCTCAATTTTGTTGCCAGCAGTTTAGACATTAATGACTGTGTGAAAAATGTGTCACCGGCACAAAAATATCTAAATCTATAATAATGTGTGACTTTTACCTTTTGATTTAAATAGCAGATCTGCGGCAGTTATAGATCCCCCAACAATAGTGAGGGGTAAGCAATTTTACAGAAAAAGGTGTAGCTGCACTGACCTTAAATAGTATATTTATCTTACCACATATCAAAAACAATCTTTATCAGTGATTCATCATCATGAATTCAAATAAAGTGCATATTTTGTGAACTGCAATATTATAAAGAAAATGATCCTTCTTAATCAAGAAAAATATATATAAAATCATGTGTTAAACAAAAAACAGTCCCAATAATCATCTTCAAAAGTTGGTTATCCGAATCCCACGTGCTCAAATCCACATCCGTGATTGGAAAACACCACCACCTTCTAAAATGGACACTTACCAGAAACAAGGTAAAAAGACGCCTTTGGTTTATGTTGGGTTAACCACTCCACTCATATAAGCATGCCTGAAGATTTCCCAATTGAATGCCAGTAATCACTCCTTATCACATTAATCTCAGGATCTCATAAAAAGCAAAGAGCCATCATTGCGCAACATATTATAATTTATTTGATCATTAAAATAAGTATAGGGAATTTTCACTCACAAGTGTGGTGCCTATAGACCGGCACTAAGTCTTTCCAGCAGTGCTCTTAAGGTTAGCAAGCGTCGTTCCATCCCCCTGTTTCTGGGTAATGCTGACGTCGCTTCCTGCCCCAACTCGCACCAAATCAAGGCTTCAGTTATATGACCGATCTACTATTTAGGGTCAGCGCAGTTACACCTTTTTCTGTAACATTAATGGTAGTGTGTTGAGTTATTTTGAGCAAATTTACACTGCTATACAAGCTGTACACTCACTACTTTACATTGTAGCAAAGTGTCATTTCTTCAGTGTTGTCACATGAAAAGATGTAATAAAATATTCACAAAAATCTGAGGGGTGCACTCACTTTTGTGTGATACTGTATATATTCTAAAGAGATACTGTAACTAAGTTTAAAGTGGAGGGCCACCCTGAAAAAAAAGAGCATTAATATTATTAAAAAATATTTTTTTTTACCTGGTCACAAATCGCTGTTGCTAGGCAGTCTTCCTAATCTGCGTTCTTCCTGCTCCTCGGTGATCTTCGGTCTTCTGGGTAATGGGGCGTGCTGTGTTCTGGGAACTGTGTGTTCCCTAACACAGCGCGTCCCATTCACAAAGTGCCGCACGACTCGCACATGCGCAGTAGGAAACGGGCAGTGAAGCCGCAAGGCTCCACTGCCTGTTTACCTTAGTACGAATGGTGGCGCTGGGACCCGAGAGCCAAGGGACATGTCGGCCTCGGAGGCCGACATTGCGGGCGCCCTGGAGAGGTAAGTCTCCTTATTAAAAGTCAGCAGCTACTTTTTTTTTAGCTGCTGACTTTAAAAAAAAAATTTTTTACAGATGAAACACCGCTTTAAAGAGGAGGTCCAGCCCAAAAAAAATGTACAAATACTGTAGCTCAGCCCCCAAATTTTCTACTCGCATTTTGCAAATGGAAAATGAGGGCTGGCGAGCTTGGGCTGCCTGGGAGCAGGGGGGCAAGCACCGCTGGCATGCTGGGTGTAATGGGAGCCGTTCTCCCAGTGATCGTGGAGGGGAAGAGAGAGGAGAGCAGGCGGATGGATTATCAGAGAGCAGGGAACATCGCTGTAACAGCTTACATTTCAATTGCCGAGTGTTCCCCGTCACATACAGCCCCACCTCCTGGAACCGGTACTTTGATAGACAGATGATCCATCCAATCTTGGGTAGGTTGCATTGTTGGGCACAGGTAGGCTGCATTGATGGGTACAGGTAGGTGGCATTGTTAGTCACTGGTAGGCTGCATTGTTGGGCACAGGTGAAGCAGCATTGATGGGTACAGGTAGGCTTAATTGTTGGACACAGGTGAGACTGCACTTATAGGCACTGATAAAGTTGTTGTTAATATTTATTTTTATAACTTAATTCTGCATAAAACATTTAAGTGTCATTTCATTAGATAATTTATGAGGGCGTGTTTAGGGGTGGAAATAGGGGCTGGGTAGGGTAGGGGTTGGGTGGGGCAACTAGTGGTGAGTAACCCCTGAGGCCTGGCTAGTAGCTCAGGACTTGACATTTTGAGCCCTGCTGTAGCTTCTGACATGTAATATTAGTGAACTTACCTGTCCAGGGAGCCAGCAATGTTGCACCCCAGCCGATCTTTGAATCGACTCCCAGATGCTACAGCCGCCATTCCTGGTAAGGGAACCAGGCAGTGAAGCCTTTTTGGCTTCACTGCTGGTTCCCTACTGCGCATGCGCTGTGCTTTCTAATTGGCCCAGTGGCGGGGGAAGGAGGAGGGAGGCTGAACGCCCCGTGGCCCGATCTCCCGGAAGTGGTGAAGGGGATCTGTCATAAACGGCTCCCTGTTCCCCCCTCCCCCCTGAAAGGTGCAAAATGTGACAACAGAGGGGGAGAGGAAGTATATAAGCGGAAGTTCCACTTGTGGGTGGAACTTCACTTTAAATGTGAGATCACTATTTAAATGGTGCAGGTGTTCTAGTTTCACATTATATTTTTATTTTTACATAGCAGTATTCTAGTACTTTTCATACTATTACATTCAAGAAAACTGTTACATTCCAGGAATGCTGGGATTGCTAACTGTCACATTTGCTTGTGTCCTCAACCAAACTGTCAAACCATCAAATGGCTGGTGTCATAACTGATCACATGTGCAGAACCATGGCAGTTGCAAATCAAACAGAAGCAGCTTCCTTAGCTGTAAAGGAGAGGAGGATTTTATTCCGCTTTAAGGCTGTCAGCAGATCTGCCTCTACAAATTCAGCAATGCCTAAAAATACTTAAAATGGGAGAGCAACTGAGCATGTGCAGAGCATGGCGAAACAGTGTATTGATGGATTTTAAACAGTACAGGCACTTATTTTTAATGTGTTACATAGCTATACCCGCAAAGGGGGCCAGCCTGACGTGATCTAGCAGGACTTACTTTTCTGCCTATTGTTCCACTTTCAGTTCCACCTTTATTACTGCTCCTTGTGTCAGTATTTTGATTGCCATCCTTGCTGCCAGATCCTTATGCCTGTGTACTCTGCTGCTCACTCCTGCTCCTGGTTCCTGTACCCAATCTTGATTCCCCTTTCCATGCATCCCTGGTATTTCCTGTTACCCGTGTCCCTAGTTTTTTTATATATTTTGTATATAGTTAGTTGTTAAGTCTCCTAAATGCCCCTTTTAGCATTCTGTATACTGTACTGTTTTATGTCTTGTGTCTTACTATAATGTACTCTGTTCTCCTAAGACCCCACTGGGGGGGCTTTGCAGGCGCTACAGTGTTAAAAATAGTGCCCGCAAAGCGCCCTGAAAGAGCCGCTGCTGTGTCTCTGGTGTGAAAGCCCCGAGGACTTTCACACTAGAGCGGTGCACTGGCATGACGGTAAAAAAAGTCCTGCTAGCAGCATCTTTGGAGCTGAGTGTATCCTTCACCGCTCCTGCCCATTGAAATCAATACCGCCGGTACAGCGCTGCTGCAGCAATGCTTTGCGTGGTTTTAACCCTTTCTCGGCTGCTAGCGGGGGTAAAAGTGCCTGCTAGCGGGCGAATAATTGACGGTAAAGCAATGCTAAAAATAGCGGCAACGCCACCCCGCCCCAGTGTGAAAGTTGTCTAAATGTCCCTTCCAGCGTTCTGTATGCTGTACTGTTTTATGTCCTTATGTACACAGTACTGTAATGTTATGTGTGCTTGTATTGTATACAGGTATTGCCCACACCATGTCGGCAAAAAGAAAAATCGTTCTTGCACCTGCAGAAAGTGCTCCGAAAAAAATTAAATCTATTGATCTTGATATGAAAAATAAGATTATTAAGGACTATGAGGCTGGCAAAAAAGTTAAAAAAATAGCAAGTGAATTGGAACTTGTACATGCTACCATTTCAACAATCCTACAGGATAAAGATAGAGTGAAAGAGGCAGTGAAAGCATCGACAGGATATCAAGCCATAATAACTAGGCAGCAGAAAGGCCTCATTCATGAAATGGAAAAATTGCTGGCGGTATGGATTGACAACCAAATAGAAAAAAGAATGCCAATGAGTCTTTTATTGATTCAAACCAAGGCACGCAGTATTTTTGAGAATTTGAAAGTGAACAAAGGAGAAGATTCGACTGAAACGTTTACAGCAAGTCACGGATGGTTTCAAAGGTCCCATTGAAGACTCAACCTCCATAATCCAAGTATCACTGGGAAGGCTGCAAGTGCAGATGTGGAAGCAGCTGAAAAATTTGTGGTGGAGCTTGATAAAATCATCGAAAAAGGTGGCTACTGTCCTGAGCAGATATTTAACCACTTCAATACCGGGCACTTAAACACCTTCCTGCCCAGACCAATTTTGAGCTTTCAGCGCTGTTGCACTTTGAATGACAATTGCGCGGTCGTGCTACACTGTACCCAAATGAAATTTTTATCATTTTTTTTCCCACAAATAGAGCTTTCTTTTGGTGGTATTTGATCACCTCTACGGTTTTTATTTTTTGCGCTACAAATAAAAAAATACCGAAAATTTTGAAAAAAAAAAGTTTTTTTTGTTTCAGTTTCAAAACTTTGTAAATAAGTACATTTTCTCCTTCACTGATGGGCACTGATGGGGCTACACTGATGGGCACTGATGGGCACCAATGATGTGGGACCAATGAAGTGGCACTGATGAGGTGGCATTGATGGACACTGATATGTGGCACTGATAGGCGGCACTGATAGGTGGCACTGATGGGCGACACGGATGGGCGACACGGATGGACACTGATAGGTGGCACAAATTGACACTGATAGCTGGCACGGATTGGCATGGATGGGCGGCACAGATGGGCATGGATAGGCGGCACAGATGGGCATGGGTGGGCACTGATAGGTGGCACAGGTAGGCACTGATAGGCGGCACAGGTGGGTACTCATAGACGGCATTGGTGTTATACTGTACTAATGGATGCCAATCAGTGCCAAACAATAATGCATGCCAATCAGTGATGCCCATTGTGGGCACTGATTGGCATCCATTATGGGCACTGATTGGCATCCATTGTGCTGACTGGCATCCCTGGTGGTCTAGGGAGGATTACCTTTTCCCTGGTGGTCTGGTGGCGTCCCTGGTGGTCCAGCGTGGGCATCCTCGGGGGGGCCGTGCTAATAATCGATCAGCAAAGACCCCCCTGTCAGAGGAGCAGCCGATCGGCTCTCCTCTACTCGCGTCTGACAGACGCGAGTGAGGAAAAGCCGATCATCGGCTCTTCCCATTTACACTGTGATCAGCCGTGATTGGACACGGCTGATCACGTGGTAAAGAGTCTCTGTCGGAGACTCTTTACCGAGATCGTAGTTGCCGGGTGTCAGACTGACACCCCACAACAACGATCGCCGCGATGCGTGCCCCCGGGGGCACGCAGCGGCTCATAATCCTGATCACGTCATATGACGTCCGATCAGGATTATGAAACCACTTTGCCACCGTCAATTGCCTATAGGGCGGGCGGCAAGTGGTTAACGTTGACGAAAGTGGACTTTTTTGGAAAAAAATGCCCGAAAGGTCCTACATACACAAAGAAGATAAAACAATGCCCGGTTTTAAGACTTTTAAAGGCAGGGTCACGTTGTTGTTGGGAAGAAATGTTGCTGGGTTCAAGTTAAAGCCTCTCCTCATCTATCATTCACAAAACCCACGTGCATTGAATGACTGGTTCACCAACTGTTTCATACCCTTGGTCAAGTGTTAATGTCAGCAAAAGGGTGTTCCCTTTAAAATTATCCTCCTGCTTCAAAATGCCCCAGGCCACCCCCAGCATCTTGATGACCTATATCCAGACGTAAAGGTAGTGTATCTGCCTAAAAACAAAACTGATATCCTACCAGGCAGGTATGTGCAGACAGAGACTAACCTGCCATGAACATAAACAAAAAAAAGTTTCGTAGCTTGGCGACCTAAGGTTACAGAGGCCCCAAATTTGGGAAGTAGGTAGCCTAAGTCCTACCCCACCAATGGGATGGGCTCCTATGACCTATGGTTCCAGAGATAAAGGGCTCCTTGCGCAGCCTATCAGAAGCTACATACAGAGCGCCCAGTTTAAATACAAGCTGGCACACTCTGCAGCAGACTGATAGGTTGAGCTCACAGTGCCTCTCCTCACTTCTTGTCAGAGGCACTAAGCTCAATGGACAGCTTGGAGTCTTGGACCAATGGTAAAGTACCATTAGCCCCAGCTGTCCATTAAAAATTCTGCATCAGAGGCACACCTCTCACTGCAGTGTCATTGAAGGGGTATGTGTCTAAAAGACAAATGCTCCCTTCCAGCCCAGCCCTCTTAACTACAAGGAAAAATTATAGGTTTGTTACCCACAATCCCATGTTTTGTGGGTAGACAAAATGTGGATAGCAGTGCAGCCATTGGCTCCCACTGCTGTCAATCAAATCCAAGGGACGGGGCCAAGTCCTGCATTCTGTGCCCACCTTAGGAGAGCCTTCTGCAACATGAACACTCGATGCAGGGAGGAGCCACCAGGGCTGCTGAGGGACCCCAGAAGAGGAGGACCGGGGCCACTCTGTGCAAAACTAACTGCACAGTGGAGGTAAGTATGACGTTTGTTATTTTAAAAAAAACTAGGGTTTACAACCCTTTTAAGCCACCTGCTTGAGTACAGTTTGTGAAAATGAAGTAAATTACCTTAAAAACAATATATAATAATTATTTGTATATTACTTACTTATGGTAATTTAACCCCTTGCCACCCAGGCCAATTCTGACACTTCTCTCCTACATGTAATAATCATAATTTTTTTGCTACAAAATTTCTCAGAAGCCCCAAACATTATATATATGGTTTTAGCAGACATCATATGGAATAAAATGATGATCGTTGCAACTTTTTATGTTTATAAAAGAAAAAATGTGCGCTATGTGTATGTAAATAAATGATTATTCCCAGTGAATAAAACAAGAAAAAACAGCAGCACTCACACATATGTATACATCATAACAGAAAATAAAAATCAGTGTTGTGCTGTTACTACATGAACAATAATTATAGTGTGCACAAAAGTCCATCTATTGAAATGTAGTGAGAAAATTGAAAAATAAGTTCAAAATTCCAACTAAGTGTCCATATAGTGAACTTAAAAGTAGTGTTAATCCAATTTAGGTCGGTGCAGACACCCGGTGCTCCCCATAGGATAAGTATGGTAAATATATCTGCTTACCAGTTACTAAAGCCCCATGCACACTATCAGTTTTTCTGCTGATTTTTACCTTCAGATTTTCTAAAACCATATAATGAGGTCAAACCTTAGGAGTTTCAATTTGTATGCAATCAGGCAGGCCCTTGCGCTACATGGTTTTGGTAAATCTGAAGGAAAAAATCAAGAGAAAATCTGATGGTGTGTATGAGGCTTTAGACCTACTAAGGTCTATAAGCACTTCAGTGAGCATTCACCCCTCACTACAAGTATAACTACTTTAGCTGTCCAGCCAACTTGATTGGATTCCAGAGAGATATCCCTCACAGTGATTACCCTTCAAAGAAACTACAGAGTCCGACCATTCCGCAAATCACATGGAAGAGTAAGATAGACTCATTGCGCAACATTCGTTTAAAAGGCACACACAAGTTTATTAAACGTTCTACACAACAGATCGAATAAAATAGGCTTATATGGCACCTTCCACGGGTGTACCGATGTCACTGCTGCTCCGTGCCTAGCCTAATTTTTTATATTACCGTATATACTCGAGTATAAGCCGAGATTTTCAGCCTCTTTTTTGAGGCTGAAAGTGCCCCCCTCGGCTTATACTCGAGTCATCGCTGTCTGCCCGCTCGATCAGCGTGTCGAGCAGACAGACAGCGGCCATTCTATCATTCAAAAGCCGCGCCTCCGGCTCCGCCTTCGCCTGTGATAGGCGGAACACTGAATTTCCCAGCAGCCTGTGTTCCGCCTATCACGGACATCGTATCATCCTCGTACTACGGACGAGGATGATACGATGTCCGTGATAGGCGGAACACAGGCTGCTGGGAAATTCAGTGTTCCGCCTATCACAGGCGAAGGCGGAGGCTTTTGAATTTTACAATGGCCGCCGAGGCGCCGACGAAGAGGGCACGGGACGGAGGCAAGGCAAGGCACGGCACGGGACGGGACGGGACGGAGGCAAGGCAAGGCACGACACGGGACGGAGGCAAGGCACGGCGGCAAGGCACGGCACGGGACGGAGGCAAGGAGGCAAGGCACGGGACGGAGGCTCGGGACAAAGGCTCGGGACACAGGTAGGCTGGACACACACACACACACACACACACACACACACACACACACACACACACACACACACACACACACACACACACACACACACACACACACACACACACACACACACACACACACACACACACATGGATGGATGGATGGAGACACACACACACAGGGATGGATGGATGGATGGAGACACACACACACAGGGATGGATGGATGGATGGAGACACACACACACAGGGATGGATGGATGGATGGATGGAGACACACACACACAGGGATGGATGGATGGATGGACACACACACACACAGGGATGGATGGACGGACACACAGGGATGGACGGACACACAGGGATGGACGGACACACAGGGATGGACGGACACACACACAGGGATGGACAGGCATGTCTCACCCTCGGCTTATACACGAGTCAATAAGTTTGCCAGTTTTTTTGGGGGTAAATTGGGGGCCTCGGCTTATATTCGGGTCGGCCTATACTCGAGTATATACGGTACACGGTATTTGCGCAGTCATTTTTCAAACTTATTTTTTTGGAAAAAGCGATTTCATGAATATATATATATATATATATATATATATATATATATATATATATATATATATATATATATATATATATATATATATATATATAAAAAAAACTCTAAAGATAACCCGATTTTTTTTTTATATAATGTGAAAGATGATGTTGCGCCAAGTAAATAGATACCTAACATGTCACATTTTAAAATTGCGCACATTCGTGGAATGGCGCCAAACTTCAATACTTAAAAATCTCCATTTTTTTTTTACAGATTACATGTTTAGAGTTACAGAGGAGGTCTAGTGCTAGAATTATTGCTCTCGCTCTAACGATTGCAGCGTATGTAACCTGTGTGTACCTGGCTCTGATACTAGCTAGTGCTTCACCAGCCACTGACCTCACCGCATGTCCCTCTATCCTACAACCCATGGATCAGGGTGCAATAGCAACATTTAAGGCCTACTATTTGCACAAAACCTTTTCCAAAGCTTTAGCAGCTACTGAAAATGATGACGTTACCCTTTGTGATTTTTTGGAAACCTTACAACATTTTACACTGCATGAAAAACATTGCATCAGCTTGGGAGCGAGTAAAAGAAAAGTGTATGGAGGGTATATGGAAAAAATGCTTAAAGTGTTTTGTGAACAATAGTGAAGAGTTTGATGAAACAGAGGTTGAAGTTATAAATCAAACAAGTGTGTGACTTGCTAACATGCTTGACTTAGATGTTGAAGTGACCGATATTAAAGAATTCCTGGAATTTGTTGAAGGAGAGCTAAGTAATGAAGATTTAATCAATTTTGAAGCTTGGCAGCACTTAGAACAGGAAGAGGAAGCAATGGAAGAAGTACAAGAGAAGTTCACAGTCAGGGGTTTGTCTGGCGTGTTCTCAAAAGTGAACGCAACTTAATTAAAGTTAGAGAGTATGGACCCAAATGTTGAAAGGTTCTCTAAAGTGGAACAGCAGATGAAGCAAATTATGCAACGTTTTCATGAAATTAATGTTACAAAAAAAAATAAAAATTACAAGCAGAGCACCTTAACAGAATTCTTCTTGCAAGCTACCCTTACCAGTTCTATAATTTCCTTGTCGCCTTCATCTACAGCTTCTGATGACCCTGCTGGTAACTCCAATGATGATACTGATGACCCTGTTTAGGGCCGTCTTTAAGGCAGGGCAAAAGGGGCAGCTGCCCTGGGCCCTGTCATTGTTGTGGGGCCCAAAACAGCTGCCTCATACTTGCCAACTATCCAGGTTTAAATTCCCTTGTCCGCTGAAGTTTTAGTCCTGTGCTGTGTCCCGATATCTCAGTGTGAAGTTCCGGTACTAATGCTGCCCAGCTCTGATTTATTTTTGTTTACAGATGACTCACCTGCAGACCCTGTGTTTACATGTAAATAACCATCATTCATATGTAAATAGATGCAGCATTGATATGTAAATAAAGGCGGCATTCATATGTATATCATGCTCTTCTCCTGTGAGGAGATGATATGCTGTAACCTCTAGCAACTAACCAGTGAGCCGTAATGTGTGCTGTAACCTCTAGCAACCAGTCAGTAAGCAGTAATCGGTAATGAAATGCTGTAACTGCTGGCAACCAATCGCATTTGCTGCCCGATCTGATACAGTAAACTGATTTTGAGTCTAGCTGCTATTTATTGTATGTCTCAGAGCAGGTGGAGAGTGAAATTGCACGGGGGGGGGTCCAATCAATATTAAAGATGGCCCTGACCCTGCTGGTAATTTCAATTTCAATTTCAGTGATGACACTGATGACCCTGAAGCACTATCACCCTTTGAGGGATTTGATGGCTAAAATTTTACTCTAAATGTCTACTGTACAGTATATGTTTACTTTTTGGGCACTGTACACACTATGTATCCTGTACAGTACAGTAGTGTATGGTGTTTATATTTTTGTGTTCTGTATTTCTGCAAAATAAAATAACATTATTGCATTGAAGTTTTGTGTTTAGACCTTTTTTTCAGAATACAGTACAGTAGTTAGAAATGCCTAAAATATTGATTACTTGTGGTTCCTTGTTTAACCACTTCCCACCCGGCCTATAGCAGAATGACGGCCGGGCGGTGGTTCTGTTATCCTGACTGAGATCCTGATATGATATCCAGCAGGATAACATGCTGGCACGTGCCCACGGGGGTGCGCAGCACGGTGATTGTTGGTGCTGTGTGTCACTCTGACACACCGCATCTCTGATTGTGGTAAGGAGCCTCTGACGGAGCTGATCACAGAGTGAACCAGGATGTGTCGGTAAATGTCTTTCCTCGATCCACGCTGACAGGGAGAGTAGATCGGCGGGTCTCCCTGTCAGAGGAGGTCTGCTCTGATAATCAGCAGATTGATCATCAGCGCAGCCCCCATGAGAGGTGCTCATCAGCTGCCAGTCTGTGCCCAATTAGTAACGCCTGTCAATGCCCATCAAAGTGCCAATCAGTGTCCATAAATGTGCCAATCAGCGCATCATCAGTAATGCCTATCACTGCCCTTCAGATGCCAATCAGTAATGCCTGTCAGCAGCTACTCTATCAGTCCCATCAGTGCCACCTATCAGTGCTGCCTATCAGTGCCGCCAATTGGTGCATATCAGTGCTGCATATCAGTGTAACCAATCTGTGCCCATCAGTGCTGCATATCAGTTTAGCCAGTCGGTGCCCATCAGTGCTGCTTATCAATGCCTATCAATTCTATATATCAGTGCCTCCTCATCAGTGCCCATCAATGCCACCTTATCAGTGCCACCTCATCAGTGCCCATCAGTGTCTCCTCATCAGTGCCCATTAGTGCAGCCTTATCAGTAACATTTTATAACAGAAACAAAGAAAAACGTATTTCTTCAAAAATTTCAGTCTTTTTTAGTTTGTTTACCAAAAAATAAAAACCACAGAGGTGATTAAATACCATCAAATAAAGCTCTATTTGTGGGAAGGAAATTATAAAAATGTTGTTTGGGTACACGGTTGTATGACCGCACAATTGTCATTCAAGTGCGACAGCAGTGAAATCTGAAAATTGTCCTGGGCAGGGAGGGGGGAAAGTGCCTGGTATGGAAGTGGTTAATGACCAGTTCGTTCAATGACTTGGTCGCTGTAACAGAACCCGGTTGTTAAGTGAGGAGTACCTGTAATGCATTACAACTTAACTAAACCCATGAGATTTTAGTCGACTAAAATATGACTAAAACTAAAACAATTCAGATGACTAGAATACGACTAAAACTAAAATGGCATTTTAGTCAAAAGACTATGACTAAAACTAGATCAAAATTCGCTGCCAAAATTAACACCGCTTGTTAGGCACACATTAAGGGCCCATTCACACCAGAAACTGCACATAACTGCATTTTTTGACTGCATGTTGACATGCATTTGAAGCACATTTGAAGTGCGCTTTGCATGCTTTTTGTGATGCATATTTCAATAGGTTTTTGGGCCTTGCTTAACCACTTGCAGACCGGACCATTTTACTGGTCAAAGACCAGACCACTTTTTGCGATTCGGCACTGCGACGCTTTAACTGAAAATTGCGCGGTCGTGCGACGTGGCTCCCAAACAAAATTGATGTCCTTTTTTTCCCACAAATAGAGCTTTCTTTTGGTGGTATTTGATCACCCCTGCGGTTTTTATTTTTTGCGCTATAACCAAAAATAGAGCGACAATTTTGAAAAAAACGCATTATTTTTTACTTTTTGTTATAATAAATATCCCCCAAAAATATATAAAAAAACATTTTTTTCCCTCCCGATACGTATTCTTCTACATATTTTTGGTAAAAAAAAATCGCAATAAGCGATTATTGATTGGTTTACGCAAAAGTTATAGCATTTACAAAATAGGGATAGTTTTATAGCATTTTTATTAATGATTTTTTATTATTTTTTTTTACTAGTAATGGCGGCGATCAGCGATTTTTATTGTGACTGCGACATTGTGGGGGACCCATCGGACATTTTTGACACATTTTTGACACATTTTTGGGACCATTGTCATTTATACAGTAATCACTGCTATATAAATGCAGTGATTCCTGTGTAAATGACACTGGCAGTGAAGGGGTTAACCAGTGGGTGGCAGTGTAGGGGTTAAGTGTTCCTAGGGGTGTGTTACTAACTGTGGGGGGGTTGGGCTTTCATTTAGTGAACACTGATCTCTGCTCCAATCACATGGAGCAGAGATCAGCGTCACTAGTTGCTAGGCAGAATGGAGAAATGTTGTTTACACAGCATTTCCTCCATTCGGCCGCTCCGTGAGACGATAGCTGGGATGCCCGCGGCGATCGAGTCCGCGGGTCCCGCGACCGGACTCACGGGGGTCCCGACCAGCGCGGGAGCGCACCGCCGGCGGCGCGCTCCCGATGGCAGGGCGGCATTGAATATTGGACGTACCTGTACGCCAATATGCCTGCCTGTGCCATTCTGACGTACATCGTCGTGCGCTGGTCGGGAAGTGGTTAAAGAGACATGGTTCAGTGCATTGGAAGCGCGTTTGTAGCACGTTATTTGCATTTGCAGTGCAAAAAAATGCAGCATGCTTTACTATTTGTAACTGCGCTGAACTGCACTGCAATGATGTGAACTTTTCCCATCAGATTACTTTGATTTTGGGCTGTCTATGGAATTGGAGTTCAGTTCAAAATGCATCCAACTGTAAATTACTGTGTTGGTATGAAAGGGTCCTTAATGAGGACCTGCAATCTGTTCACATAATTTGTAATAAAAACATCTTTGCCATTCTGAAGCTTCCCTCCAACCACTTTCCATATTATTTTATATATACTGTGATTCTGTACTTGCCAAATATGCTGCAGAAATCTCCCTCCACTGAGTCTGGCTGCATCCATTTTAACTGTGGGCAGCTGAAGCTGCTGCCTGTTCACATCCTGGATTTACACAGCCACACAGAGGCACACCTCCAGCTCTAAAGCTTTCATTGACCCTCTTATGATTCATCCTCCCCTCCCCCCTTCCTGGCAAACTCTCACAAGAGTGAGAGAAAGAGCTGTGCATGATGTCATAAGCCTAGGCTTTTTACCAAACAAGAAACAGGAAGTGGGCTGTATAAGGTATTTACTGGCATAAAAAAAATGTTTTACTATCCAAAGTTAAAGAGGGATTCCGCCAAAAAAAAAATATTAAAAGCCAGCAGCTATAAATACTACAGCTGCTGACTTTTAATAAATGGACACTCACCTGTCCCGGGTTCCAGTGATGCCGGCAGCCGAGGCCGATCGACCGCTCGGGCCTCGGCGGCTGCCGCCGCCATTCTCGGTGAGGGAATCAGGAAGTGAAGCGAATCGGCTTCACTTCCCGGTTCCCTACTGCGCATGCGCGAGCCGCACCGCGCAATAGGAAATCTCCACGCTGTCACTGGGACCCGTGTGTGTCCCAGCAGACAGCGCGGCAGGGCAGGAAATGGCGTAGACTCCTGTGGGAGTCTATTCCCGGAAGTGGGTGAAAATACCTGTCTTTGACAGGTATCTCCACCCCCCTCCCCCCTGAAAGGTGTCAATTGTGACATCGGGGGGGGGGGGGGGTTCCGATCAGCGGAGGTTCCACTTTAGGGTGGAATCCCGCTTTAAAACAACAAAGGCAGAAGATTTAATAGATGGAAAGTTGAAAAAATGACTGAAGGTCCGCTTTAACCCCTTGATTACCTGAGATGTTAACCCTTTCCCAGCTAGCGTGATTAGTACAGTGGCAATGTATAGTATTATCACTGATCACTGTATTAGTGTCACTGGGGATGTCAGTGGCAGTTAATTAGTTCCTCTTAAGTGTCAGTTAGTGTCAGATTCCCCCCACACAGTCCCACTATAAGTCGCTGATCACCGCTATTAGTAGTATAAATAAATAAAAATACCAGTATATATACATTACAGTTTGCCATTGCTGTAATCATGCAAACAAATTAATATACACTTTTTGGGATTTGTTTTCCAAAAGTATTTAGCAGAATACATTTTGGCCTAAATTTATGAAGAAATTAGATTTTTTACATTATTATAATTTATAGCAGAAATGAAAAAAAAAAAAAATATATATATATATATATATATATACACCTATATATACACATACATATATATATATATATATATATATATATATATATATATATATATATATATATATATTTATTTATTTATTTTTTTAACGTTCTTTTATATAATAAAAAGTAAAAAAAAAAAAACAATGGTGATCAAATACCACCAGAAGAAAGCTCTATTTATGTGAAAAAAATGACATACATTTCAGCTGGGTACAGTGTTGCATGATCTCGCAAATACCAGTTCAGTGCTAAATAGTAAAAAAATTGCCCGGTCATGAAGGGAGTAAAACATTTTAGAGCTGAAGTGGTTAAAACGTACATTTCTATTCTTCAGGCAGGTCACTTTGTTTAAAAAAAATTAAATATGATTGTAATACAATTGGACAAAGCTTATCAGTAAAAACCTGTCATATAATTGCTATTTAAGTATAATCCTCCAACAGTCTCAGCGATAATTGAAAAATCATTTTGCAAGAAGTAACTGAATCTAAAATAGTTCATGTAGCTGTAGGCAATGACATCATAATGTCACAGTATACAGCAATATCCCAAGGTATAGAGATAATTCCACAATGTTCCAAAGGATCCACTTTAAAGCTGTTGCTAAAGTTACCCACTAATCACAGATAAATCTATAAACGTGCTTGATCCTAATAAGTTAAGGATTCCTTACTGTGTATCATGGTATCCTTAGCACCGGTCGCATGCCCGGGTCTTAAAGATCCAAACAAATAGCCCGTGTCTCTGTTGTTGCAAGCAATCATAAAAAATATGGCAATCTATGTACAGTAAGGATTCCTTGTTGTATATAATTGTTGTCCAAGCACCAATCACATATCCCAGCCTCTGATCTGAAATACATCAAAGGTGAATGTTGTGTCTGTGTTGTTACTTAAAAAAACGTAGTTGTTTGTGTCCCATGTAAAACTAGCACCAATCTCATTCCAGAAGATGTGTACATTCTATAAATTAATGCATTGCTAGAGAAACTGGGCTGAATTCAAAGCTGAAACACATGCAAACAGCTAAACTCCCAGTTGTAGTTTTACCTGCCAAAGGATTTGAAATTATGTTCAATCACTTTTGTATTTCATACACTTCTGCCACACAGGACAGCCAGGAGGGTCACATCATTTTCACTGATAAGGTTTGGGGGGGTGTTAAGCGGTTCGGGGGGGTGTTAAAACCACAGTTGGAAAAGCAGCAGCTATGGGTGTAGACAAGCTGTGGCCATGATGCTTTGTGGCCATGGTAGGAATTATACCCACGTCACGTTCGTTGGGCGGTAGTGCCAGTAAATGGAGCTTGCGCTGCAACCGCCAAATAAAACAGTGACGCTAGATTCATTTAATACTATAGATATATGGATATTGACTGAGATAAAAAAGGATTTAAAAATGATACATATAATATAATAGTCCATATAAAGTCCATGAGAAGTATTCAGTTGGCACTAGGAGGCAGCACCCTTATGCCCCGTACACACGAGCGGAATTTCAGTCGGAAAAATCTTGGATGTTTTTTCTGATGGAATTCCGCACAAGCGGAATGGTTATGGTATGTTACAGCTTGCATACGGTTTTCTTGACCTTGCCAGCAGTTAAAGTTGCTGTAATACGCTATGCCCTTGATGGAAAATTGGAAGTAGGCTGTCTGTCCAGCACTTATGTTAAGGACAGGCCCTACTTCCCTCTTTTGGTTAAGTGCTCACTGTACGACTGTGACTGGCACTGGTTAAATATGTTTACATGTTATGTGTTGGAATTTAATAAAGCTGTGGCCTTGCCCTTTCCAACCTAATGGTTGTAAGTATCTTAATTAATGGGGTAAAGGGCAAGGGTGGTGGCAGATTTGATCCCATTGTGTTTAGTTAATTGGGACCTAAGCCCATTGCGCCTCAGCAGTCAAGGAAAATCTACTGTGCACTACAAAAAAAAACTTCCCCAAAGCCCAACTTTGGAATAAAAGTATTTTTTTTACCTTCCCTCTCTCCCACACCCCTGTTCCAGATTTGAATCATATATGGCCAGCCTTAAAGAGAGATTGGGTTATGCCTGTCCATTAGGGGCACCTGGGCACCGCCCCCTCTTTCCTTGCCACCCTCTATATAAGACGTCGAGTGTTTTTTTGAAGCACCTGATTAGAGCCATATCTAATAGGCTTCAATTTAGGGTGGCTCGTGGCGCAGAGCATTGCGCCATGAACCCACCTAGGTGTTACAACAGCGAATGAGAGTGAGACCCATTTTCTGATTTGCCAAAAAAGAGAAGACTCCCGTTTGGCCATTGGGAAGGAGGGAAGAAACAGAATCTCCCGCCACCATGGAGACCTGTGGAGAGCAGGGGAAAGGGGGGCCGCCACTAAGCATGGGAAGCCATGATGGGGTAAGTGCGACTGACTGTCCCACTGACCAACCAGTGGGGGGAAGGGGGTTGTTGGTGGCATACTGTTTGCTGCCCCCCCCCCCAAAAAAAATTCCACCGGCCGCCACTGTTGTATGGTAATGAGGGGAATTTCAGTTAGTCCCCACTTTGTCCCTGCACTTTCACTTTGGAATTGTTCAGAGCCCAAAGGTCTGCTCCAAAAAAAAAAAAATAGAAAGATAAGAAATATTTTTTTAAACAATGTTTAGGGATGCTGTGTAAATGGGAGCACATAACAAATATATTATTGGGGTTTACTCAAAACTAACTGCAAAAGTAGAAATACACCTTTACTTAGATCGATAGTCTGTGTTGTAACATATAAACAGCTGTAAACATTTGCTATACAGTATGTGGACTGAACTCTAGATCAGCAGTTGCTAAACACTTTTTTATATAAAAATTTTTTTTATTTGGTTGGATCTTAGCGCTGTCATAGGGGCTCAATGCCAGTATATATACTGCACCACTTGCAAGAATAACCTGATGTTCAAATGCTTAGTAAAAATACCCGCAATTCGTGAGAGTAAGTTGGCCCACAAGAGGCCCCTATGAAGTGTTATCAAAAAACAGTATGATTTATCAAGGATTCTGAAAGAACAACTCTTTCCTAGAGCAACCAATCACCTAATTGTCATCTTCCCTGTGCAACACAGCCAAATAAAAAGGTAAATCTGAACAGCTACAGAAAGGCTTGTTTGCCAGCGGTCCGAAATTTAACAGACAGTCTATAAAAATCCAAGCAATTAAGGAAAGTCCATAAAGTCAGTGAATAAATTAAATGTACATAAAAATGTTCTGATGTCTCCTTTCATTTGCATATCAGTCAGTCACAGGGTTCTAATCACATTTTAATCTAGCGCAGGCTTAAATATTTATTCTGAGACCACCTCCCATTGGGGAATTGACTGTGAGTCACATAGCACTCTACAAGTCGTACTGCCAACTGCATGTGCATTGATTTTGTCAAAGGCATTGGTGTTGTGTTAAACAGCCAGTCCGCCAAAAACTATTTCAGAGAGTCAAAGCAGAACTAAACCCTTCTATGTTTTACAACCAAGGAAGCTGCCATCCTAGCCTCTGTTTGATCTGCAGTTGTCATGGTGCTGCACATGTGATCAATTATGACACCAGCGATTTGAAACCTTGACAGTTGAGTTGAGGAAATAAGCTATTCTAACTGTTATCATTCATGGCATGCCCTTCATGTAACTGTTTTGGTCAACAGTTACATTGATAAGTTTAGTTCCACTGTAAAGCTGAATTCCAGCAATTCAGCTACTTTATTAAAACTGCAGGTATAGTATGAGTTAAGCCTAACAAGGTGCCTGCCGCCTTGTAGACGTATCTCTATTATTCACATCTGCCATGTTTATTGTGCTCCAGGAGCTTCCGGAGCTCTGACATTGCTCATTGTGGTTTCAGTTCCTTCAAGAGTAGAGTAGCTGGAATTGCTATGCCCACGCTTCCCTTCCTTCTGTCCATTCATGGAAGCCTTTGTATTATGTGACCTCATTCAAAACAAAAAAGGCTTCTGTGAATATGCAGCAGAGGGGAGGGGCAGGCATACCTTATCTATGTGCTTCTCACTGTTCACAGCTGTTCACCCCTAGACGTGGAAGAACAAGCCAAGCGGAGGTAACCGGTAAGCCCAAAAAGTTAAGGCCACCCTGCAAAGGGTTATGGCCGCTACATATGCGTTTGCAAATGTGTGCGGACTAAACCCCTGTTTTTAACGCACTGTTAGACAGGTTAATTCGGTTGTCTGCGAACTGGTTGGTAAGTAAGTTTGAAAATGACTTGCTAAGCTGTTGCAAGACTTCACTGCGAGTTCTGGTTCAGTTACGTTGTCTTCTGTTATAGTTATCCCACCACAGGGGGCACTGTGGCTGAATTTTCATCATTGCTCCCTGCTGTGTGTGTTTTTCTTTAATTGGTGCTGGGTCAGCCATAGAATCACTTTTAGAGTGGTGTGCAGAGAGGTGAGTGGTAACTAGACTTGTGCACAACAGAAAATTTAGTTTAGTTTCGGTTCATTGTCATTTGTAAAATACATAATTTCGTTCTGTTATATTCGTTATGTTACGTTAATACGTTTTCGGATAACTCGTTATTATTCGTAGAGTGTCGAATTCATTCATTCGTGTTCGTTGAAATTCGCTATTTATGTATGCATAGACATTCGTTATAATGATTCGTAGTTTGGAAAGTCGTTTGTTTATTGAATCTTTTAACACACACAATGACAACGTCTCTTCTCCTCGGCTCAAATACAATACAACACCCTTCTAACTCAGTTCTCAGGAATGCACTTTGCCAGTAATCCATCCTCCAGCACAAAATTAATTAGCTGATTGGACTATAAGATTTACTTTGAGCTGAAGAATTACCGAATCATGTCGAATTCATTCAAATTAATTTGTTCTATTTCTTTCGTATTCGTTGTAATTCGTTATTTTTTTTTATTCGGACATTCGGATGCATCCGAATGTCCGAAAGATACAAAATTCGGCCGAATTTTGATTCGTTACAAAACGAATTGCACAAGCCTAGTGGTAACCATGAGATCTAATATGGAGTTCAGGGTGGTAAAAAATCAAGGAGTGACTAACCCTAATATCTCATTGGTGTAGCACAATTTGGAATGTTTTATTTTTCCATGTTCATATGCTGAGATTTAGCAGAAAATGTATGTATTTAACAAGAGGTGGAAATAGAAACTTTAACGAGGACTACAAATGGCAGCAATACAGTAACAATGCAGAATACCACCAGCTATAGGGGGTGTATATAGAGAGATGACTGTACTGTGTTGTAAAGACATCCATGTACTATACTGTATACAGAGAGACTGAGACATTGTGCTGTATACAGAGAGATCCCTTTCATGGGAAATAGGAAAAAGGTGGATACTTTTGTCACCATCTATACTGGTCTCCAGGGCCGCTGATAGAAATCATGGGGCCCCGTACAGCCTACCTGACGGGGCCCCCTTCAGCTCCACCCCTGGCCCCGCCCATGGTCCTTCCTTCAGCCACGCCCCATCCCAGCCCCTCCCCAGACCCCGCCTTGAAACAACGTGCAGGTTTGTCTACAAGCGATAGGCATGGCTGGCACTGTCTGTAGCACATTACGGCATTGGCGGCATGGGTGACACTGTCTGTAGCACATTACGGCATTGGCGGCACAGGTCATAAAGCATGTGCTACCGGCAGACAGTGCCGCCAATGCTGTAACGTGCTGTAAACAGTGCCAGCCGTGACACTAATGGCATAACGCATGTGCTACTAGCTGACAGTTCTGACATAATGCCATTGGCAGCATGGATGGCACTGTCTCTGCAGGCATCACATGCGTTATGACATTAGCGTCATGGGTGTCACTGTCTGCAGCACAATATGGCATTGGCGGCATGGGTGACACTGTCTGCAGCACATTACGGCATTGGCGGCATGGGGGGCACGGTCTCTGCAGGCAGCACATGCGTTATGGCCCATAATGCATGTGCTGCCTGCAGAGACCGTGCCACCCATGATGCCAATGCCATATTCTGCTGTAACAGTACCACCCATGCCGCATGCGTTATTGCCCATAACGCATGTGCTACCTGCAGACAGTGTCACCCATGCTGCCAATGGCATAATGTAAAGATGCTGCTGCAGTAGTAGTAGATCTTGAATCCACCCCCCCCCCCCCCCCAAGCAAGCACACACCTGTGTTCTGTGTTAGCCGTGCCCCAGGAGTCACTTCTTCCTTGATCCTGTTGCTGGTGGCTGTCTGGACTGGAGTGCGAGTGTCCACAAAAGTTTCCAGTCAGATGCCAGATCGATCTGCTTCTTTTTTTTCTTCCGGTACCCGCGCTCGTCTCTCTGCTTTTTCTCCGCTTCTCTCTGCTTTTTTTGGCCGAGTGAAGAACATAGCAGAAGGGGAGGAATCACTCCGCGCCAGGGAAGGCAATATAGAGGACGCGCTGGCCGGAACTTGAGCCAGCATGAGGAGCAGGCGCAGAGAGGACATTCTTCCGTGTCCGAAATAGAGAAAATAGTCTCTCCCCCTGCCTATTGAGCTATCGGCCTAAAAAAAATGTAAAAAGAACGGCAAGGGGTGGGGGGGGGGGAGAGTGTTCAGTTGGTTTGGTGTAGTTGATAATGTTCAGTCAAGGTGGCTGGGGGATTTTTTTTTTTAACATTAATTAGGTCTCTGTTTAGGTTGCCCGGGCCCCTCTGCTGGCCGGGCCCAGTACAACAGGGCCAGTTGTACTGGCCTATCAGCGGCCCTGCTGGTCTCATCCCACTCTACAGAGGTCTCAGGTCACATGATACCTTTCTTGTCTAGGCATGCCTCATATCTCTGACAGTAAAGCAGAGAGATGAGCGGAGGGTTCCTCTATTGTGTTTGGTCCATAAATGGCTAGATTTGTCTCCTACATTGTGTACAACGTTTACCATTTCCCTCTTACATTCTGTTGACGTCTTCTGTAGCTTCATTCCTGGCTGGCTATTCTCTGCAATCTCTGTATTTATGCATCTGTTGCCCCTTAATCTGAAAACACAATGATTCCCATCATGAGATGCCCTGTGTATTTGTGTATATTTAATAATAATAATAAAAAATGGTGCACTAATTCAAGAAGCTATGCAGCAAAAATAGACCAATATGCACGAATGACTATCCCTATTTTTTTTTAAAATGCAGTAATATGTGATAATGTTGTGAAACAATGATAAAGTGCACTAATTGAAGAAGCTATGCAGCAAAAATAAACAAACATGCATGAATGACTATCTCTCATTTAGGAAAAGACAGAAAAAATGCAATATGTGAAACAGCGATGAAGTGCGCTAATTCAAGAAGCTAAGCAGCAAAAAAAGACAAATAAGCATGAATGCCTATCCGTAATTTAGAAAAAGGCACAAAACAAAAATTGCAGTAATATACGATAATATGCGAAACAGTGATAAAGTACACTAATTCAAGAAGCTAAACAGCAAAATAAAACAAATATGCATAAATTACTATCCGGAATAAAAAACAAAAAATAAAATACAAGAATATAATATCGGATAATATGTGAAACAGTGATAAAAGTGCAGATATCTGCTTTTGATTCGAGCTGGGCAGCGGTGGAGTTCAGCAGTTCCTGGCAGCTCTGTGGTTCCGAGGCTCCGAGGCTGAAGACGGTCACACAACAAGCATGTCAGCAGTGAAGGACAGGAGATGTAATCAAGCTCGCGTTCGAAGCATGCATGCTCCTTCATCAGGCATTCCTGAGTCTCGGGAACCACTGGACCTGATGAAGGAGCACACATGCTCCGAACGCGAGCTCGACTACTCCTCCCATGCATCACTGCTGAAATGCTTGGGGTGTGACCGTCTTCAGCCTTGGAGCTTCAGGAACCACCAGAGCCGCCAAGAACTGCTGACCACCACCGCTGCCCAGCTAGACTACAGGAGCCCATGCTACTTAGGCCATGCACATTACATCTCACCAAAATGTGAGTTGATCTTACTTTTAGTAAACATTGAATTTTAATGACATACTGCACTCAGAGTGGCGCTGCTTCTCTCTCTCTCTCTCTCTCTCTCTCTCTCTCTCTCTCTCTCTCTCTCTCTCTCTATCGGCCAGGTAAGGAACATGCATACTTACATCCAAGCTGGACTAATGTAATTATGCAAAATGGACCATACCTAAACTTCAGCTTTAATGATAAAAGGTACAGCTTTTTGAATTGTAAAGTTACTGAATGGTCCACTTTTAAATAAATGTGATATTTATAGTCCAGTGAAAAATCACAGATTATAGACTTAAAGAACATTTTATACATTTTTACTTATAACAAACTAAGTGGATAGTCCTGCCACTGTGTTTCAATTAGCAGGTCTGCCTGCATACTCATTCATGTCTATTCCCAAAGCTCGGAGCCATTCATCCGCCAGATAATCTTAATCGGGACCTTTCCTCACCTCTCTCGTAATTCCGGGTAATGCTGCAGAACCAATATATTAAATAATACTTTAAACTGCAGCAAATCTCTCCGTTTCAATGGCTACCCACTCCTTGCTGGCAAATTGAATTAGAGCACATGCTGGACGATAAATCTACTCTTATTTAATATGAGTGACTTGTTTAGTTCTGGCATGAAGTTGCCATAGCAACATCTCATCAGCACCACTTCATTTTACAAAACATCATTAATCCCTTTCCCGTGTCCCATTTAGAGGATTTACACTTTCCTTTTTTAGGCAACTTCCAAGGCCGAGGAGTCCATTTTCATGTTTGATTTATTAATAAGTGGCTAACAAAATCACACAGGGGTGTTGGGGTGGTTTCAGCTTCATCAGCTTTATAAAGAAATTGCTTTTAAAGCAACTTATGCTGTGAGAAATATGTGAGCTACCATTGCTGGCCACTCAATGTGAAAATATTAGTTGCCTGGCCGTCATGTTGATAAGCTGACTTCTTCCATTTTTTTTTTTTAAAGTCATTCTCCCACAACAATTTTTTAAATCACTGAGTAGTCATATCAGCTGTCCTGTACATGTTCAGTAGCTCTAAAAGTGATCAAATCAAGTGCAGTCAGACTATTGGCAATTTCAGGTCAGCAATGACAGAATATACAGTATCTCACAAAAGTGAGTACATCCCTCACATTTTTATAAATATTTTTGTATATCTTTTCACGTGACAACACTTAAGAATTGACACTTTGCTATAATGTAAAGTAGTGAGTGTACAGCTTATATAACAGTGTCAATTTTCTATCCTCTCAAAATAACTCAACACACAGCCATTAGTGTCTAAACCACTAACAACAAAAGTGAGTACACCTCTAAGTGAAAATGTCCAAATTGGCCATTTTCCCTACCTGGTGTCATGTGACTTGTTAGTGTTACAAGGTCTCAGGTGTGAATGGGGAGAAGTGTGTATGGTCTGATAAGACCAAGATAAGCTTATTTGGTTAAGATGGTGTCAAGCGTGTGTGGCGGCAACAAGGTGAGGAGTACAAAGACAAGTGTGTCTTGCCTACAGTCAAGCATGGTGGTGGGAGTGTCATGGTCTGATGCTGCATGCATCCTGACATCACTGTTCACTGTTCATTGTTCATTGAGTGAACCATGAATGCCAGCATGTACTGTGACATACTGAAGAGGAGCCTGATCCCCTCCCTTCGGGCCACAGGGCAGTACTCCAACATGATATTGACCCTAAACACACCTTCAAGATGACCACTGCCTTGCTAAAGAAAATGAGGGTAAAGGTGATGGACTGGCCAAGCATGTCTCCAGACCTAATTCCTATTGAGCATCTGTGGGGCATCCTCAAGGTGGAGGAGCGCAAGGTCTATAACATCCCCAAACTCTGTGATGTCGCCATGGAGGAGTGGAAGAGGACTCCAGTGGCAATCTGTAAAGCTCTGGTGAACTCCATGCCCAAGAGGGTTAAGGCAGTGCTGGAAAAAAAATGGTGGCCACATAAAATATTGACAATTTGGGCCCAATTTGGACATTTTCACTTAGGGGTGTACTCACTTTTGTTGCCAGCAGTTTAGACATTAATGACTGTGTGTTGAGTTATTTTGAGTAGACAGCAAATTGACACTGTTATACAAGCTGTACACTCACTACTTTAAATTGTAGCAAAGTGTAATTTCTTCAGTGTTGTCACATGAAAAGATATAATAAAATATTTACAAAAATGTGTATGTGTGTATATATATTTATATATATATATATATATATATATATATATATATATATATATATATATGGAGAGAGAGAGAGATTTATTTAGATTTACTTTTGTGAGATACTGTATATACCTCTCAGTAAAGGTTTCCCATAAAAGGACAGCAAAACCTAAAACAGTTGTAATCACAACACGAAGTGAGATGGGATGTCTTCAGAGTCAGGGACTACCTTACAATTTTGGGTCTCCTATCATTATTTGGCCTCCTCTATCATTATCTGTCCTTGAAAGGCAACTCTAAGCTACTAGTGAAGTTCGTTTTTAAACTGCCCATGCTGTTCAGCAAACACTAAAAACTGTAACAAATATGCCAACTTCACTCAGTTTACTATAATCTGAGTTTTAAAAATGTATAATCACCTGATTTGCAGAGAGATGCATCATGCAGTATGAGTGCAACATCTGCTCATATGGCTCTGTGTTATCTAGTGGCTCTCTAATAAACTGAAGGGAACTTAAAATGGGCACATTTAAAGCCAAACTCGTGGATAAATTCAAAACTATGCCTGCAGTGGGCCTCTCCCTGTGCCACAAAATGTTTATTAAGGTTGCACCAACCTTTTTCAGCCTCACAATCTGAGAAATTGCTGATGCAATCTCTGACGGAGATGGTTCGTTCTACTTACATGTTACCCCTTACGGAGTCTCCTTAAAGCTCGGTTTCTTCCTTGGGTTCCTTAAAACAGCCTCTGCATGCGTTTCCTGTCCATGCATTATTAGAACAGCTTATTTTTGCTGAATGGGAGCACCCGGATAAGCATTTTCTCCCTTCTAAGAGATTTTCAGTTCTCTATCCCCTGGAGGAGAAATTCTCCAAAAAAAGGAAAGTACCAGCAGTTGACGCTGCAATTTCCAGTGTAAAGAAAAGCCTAACTTGTCCTGTAGACAATGCACAGTTGCTTAAGGGTCCAACAGATAAGAAGTTGGAATCCCTGTTAAAATCTACTTTTTCCATGACAGGTGCCATTACTCAGTCTGTAGCCACTGCAATAGGTGTCTGTCAATCCCTAACGGACTAATTTAGACAGTCCCTTAAGGAGGTTCCTGCACAACAAGCCCAGAAATTGTCTGAACTACCAAAGGTATTATGCTTTGCCATAGATGCCATTAAAGATTCTATTCACCAGGTGTCCCGCCTCACGCATATGCTTGTACATATGCATAGAATCCTGTGGTTAAAAAATTGGGCAGGTGAAGTACCATTTAAAAACCTCCTAACTAGGTTCCCTTTTAATAGGGGGCGGATTTTTGGAGAACATTTGAACAAATATATCCAAACAATTTCTAGTGGGAAAAGTACTCTTTTGCCAGTCAAAAGAAAGTATAAATGCTCGTAATTTAAATGGGCTCTTTGCACTGTGCCAGGGGCTTCCGCCTCTAGGCAGTTGGGACAGCCTCCACCGTCAGACTCTAGAGGTAAACCTCAGGTTCAAACCCAGGCTCAAAAGAAGTCCTGGGGTTGGACACTTGCAAAGCAGAATCCTAAAGCCTCATCATGAAGAGGCAAGCCCCCTCACCAAGGTGGGGGGAAGACTTCTGCAGTTTTCAGAAGTCTAGCAAGAGGAAATTTAGGACAGATGGGTAATTTCCACGGTAACACTGGGGTACAAGCTGGAATTTTGGGGCTTTCCACTATCTTGTTTCCTGAGGGCAAGTGTTCCCTAAGATCCAGAGAAAAGACAATCTCTGTTTCAGTCACTAGATCGATTAATATCTCATACAGATCCCCACAAAAGAGCAAGGTTTGGGGTTTTATTCAAATTTTTTATGGTACCAAAACCAAATGGAGATGTCAGACCCATTCTAGATCTAAAAAATCTAAATCATTTCCTGAAGATCGGCTCCTTACACATGGAGACGATCAGGTCAGTAGTTTCTATCCTTCTAGGAGAAGAACTTCTGACATGTATCGACCTCAGGGATGCATATCTGCATGTTCCTATATTTCCCGCTCACCAAAAGTTTCTGCAGTTCGAGTTAGAACAGAAGCATTTCCAGTTTGCTAGCTACAGCACCCCGGGTGTTCACAAAAGTGCTGGCCCCACCTCTAGCCTGGTTAAGGACACAGGGCATAACAGTCGTAGCTTACCTAGACGATCTATTGCTAATAGACCAGTTGGTGGCTCGTTTGGAGCAAAGCGTATGCATTACAACCAGTTACCTGAAAGGTTTGGGTTGGATTCTCAACCTAGAGAAATCTTCCTTAATACTGCTAAAAAGACTGGAGTACTTGGGTCTGATCATAGACACAGCCCAGGAAAAGGTGTTCTTGCCTCAGGCAAAGATCGACTCCATAAGAGAGCTGGTGGGGATGGTCAGGTCAAAAGGTGATCCCTCCATTCGCCTTTGCATGAGGTTGCTAGGAACCATGGTGGCTTCATTTGAAGCAGTTCCCTATGCCCAGTTCCATTCAAGACTGTTGCAAAACAGTATCCTGTCTGCTTGGAACAAAACGATTCAAGCTTTAGACTTGCCAATGCGGCTGTCCCCAAGGGTGTCACAAAGCCTTTGTTGGTGGTTACTAACTCAGAATCTGCTAAAAGTAAAATCCTTCAGACCAGTTATCTGGAAAGTGGTAATGACAGATGCCAGCCTTTCAGGCTGGGGAGCAGTACTAGAAAAGACAACTGTCCAGGGACAGTGGTCAAGAGCCGAAAGAACCTTGCCTATCAATATCCTAGAGATTTGGGCAGTGCGTCTGAACACATGAGGAGAGGAGCGGCATGATTGCCATACCCTTATCCATCCATTTTGTGAGCCGCTTTGAGGAGTCGCTATAAGGTTTTTGGGGATACCTCCAGAATTTCTCCCCTACGCTTAAAGTGACCTTTGCAGTGTGGTCATGTGGAGTCGGTAAGGGTTATCATTACTCACTTTTGGTGTGTCACTCATTTTGGATCTAATCACCGACTGGGATTAAGGAGTCTGTTTCTCACTCATCTGAGATTGGATCATGTTTTTTCAGCACTTCTATGTGGACTATCTTTTTGTGCACCATTCACTACCTCACTTTATATTGGACTTTATTTATTTATATATATTAGATTTTCGTGATTATTGATTATTTAATGTATTATTTGCATAGGTTATTAAGTATTGTTTGTTATTAGAGCAAGGGATTTTTTACATTTATGAATTTTTTACACTTGTGAATTTTGGTTGGTGTCTGCCTTAGTTTTAATCCTTCAGGGATTTTTCACCATTACTTGGGTATTGTTTTTATTTATCTAAGTTTTTTTCATTTCTATTTTTTTATTTCTATTTATTTCACGTCACCTTGAAGGGTATTATATATATTTATTTTATGTCAGTTTAGTGGGATTATTCATTTTTTTATAATTTTATTTATTTGATTCATTTATTTTTAAACTGACATTTGATTCAGTTTGGTATTATTAGTGCTGCACTCCTTTTGCACTTTAGTATTTTGCGTTGTATTGTATTCTGATTCCAGTGCCAGCTGCTTTTTCCATCGTATTTAATGATAATTTATCTTTAGCGCAGCGTGAATCCTCTTTTGTTTTTTTTTTAACAATTTTTACCTTTTACTCCCCTTAATCAAACTGTATTGATTGGTGGTTATATGTTATGTTCTCACTGTCTACTGTCCATTGGAGTATTATAGATAAGAAAGGGAAGAATAATGCTGTTCACAGGTATATGTACTACATCTGCTAGATAAAGTAGTTTAGAGGCAAGAGGGTATAGGCACACGTAGAGAAGACTGGCCAGTCATTATGGACATTCAATTAAGTAAGGGGATGATGGGTAAGAGACCCTCAAAAATGCCCAGCGCAAGAGGAGCGCTATATATGAACCGAAGGTGTGGTTCCGCCTATACTGAGCCCCTAGATTAATGGTTAAAGTGGACAGGGATCCACAATGGGTAACTGGGTTACCACCAGAGTCCACAGGCACTAAGAACCATGCAGAGTAAACAGCTACAGAAACAGCTATCTATGTGAGCAGGATGGATCAAGGGTGACAATTAACACTAGAGAGAAAGGGACATTTTGATGTTAAGTTGTGGGATGAATTTGGGGTCAGGCACTACAACTAGTAAAGTCAAGAAACAGAGAAATGAGAGTTAATACAGAATACTTTATATGTTGTCAGAAAGGGAAGATGGGATGAGCACTATGGCTGCCCGTCTGATCATAGAAGGTACAGTATGTGAAGTATGGTATTACAATACATTGGATATAGTATTAAAAGTGTTAAAAGAAGGTGAGAGCATGATATGCATGTGTTGTGTACAAATGGGAATAATGTAAGCGTTTTTAGAGAGATATTTGTGTATGTGTGTGAATGCTGGGACCTTTAGTTCTATCTCTTGTGTGTGTCATGTATGCAGATGTGACCCCCTCCTTTGTGCTCTCCTGAACAAATGTGGCTGGGATGAGAGGTCAGTGATAAGCTGCAAGGACACCATGCCATTTTCAGTTTTTTAGACAAAACATTTATAGCAAAATGTGCCGGGTTAACGAATCTAATGATAAACAATGTGATTCACAATTATTTTTGAATCTGTTTTCCAAACATGGAAAACTGGAGGTTACATTTAACCGTGTATTACACAAATTGAATATCCTTTGAAAGTGGAAACAGTGCATTTAAAAAAGGAAAATTAAGTAAAATTAATTAATAATGAGTATTAATTTCTAATATGAGTTTAACAATTTTATTAATATTATAGATATATTGAAACTGGTTTAGACAACCTTTGGTTGGAAATTAAATCCGGGTTAATGGGGAAATTGATAAAAATGGGATTAGTTTAGATTAAGATAGCAATTTTGTAATTTTACCTTTATTGAGTGGAAAGAAAAAAAAGATAAGATGAGGTTGTTGATTGGAATACAGCTGTCATAATGTTTAACAAAGCCAAGATGGATGGGATACATAAGAAGTTTTTCTACAAAAATGAAAACTTAAGGTCTTATAATAACTTGATGTGCAGTCCATGATGTGAGAGTAATAATAAATAAAATGTAACTATAACAAACTCATCACATCAAGTCCACACACCCTGTTAGGATAGACGCCACCTCCAGCCAGTTGTTTTATAGTTTTTGATGTGGCTGAGCGCTTTCTGGTCCATCATACAGATTGTTGGTCCTTTTGTTTTTATTTATTTTTTATTTTTCAAATCCAAATGTCATGAACTAGATGTGACCAGAACTGTGTGACTGCGACAGAGTGAACCAGACATAAATAGGTGAAGGTAAATTTATTAAAGTAAACGCATATAAATGTGAACACACCACCAATACAAACTGATGGAACAAACCAAACAACCAAACAGTGAAGATAAACAAATAAACCAGCAGATGTAGCAAAAGGGAGTGCCAGAATCGTAGTCAAGCCAGGCCAGGGTCATAAATAGGAGGTCAGCAGATGGGGGACAAGGAGAAAGGGAACAGGTTCAGGAGGCAGGAAACAGGAAACAAGGATCAGGGATCAGGTATCGGGTATCAAACAGGCTGCAGGTCAGGGCTCAAGGACAATACCAAGGCAAGGTGTGTGTGCGCTTGCCGGGTATTTATAATGGCTGCTGTCAGTCATGTGACGCCTGACTGCAGAAGGGAATACCTGCTCCACAGTGCCAGGATCCCTCCGCTGGTGGACGCCAGTACTGCGGACCAAAGATTACATAATTCCAGCAGGAGACACCTGCTGGTGGATCTCAGTACTGCACGCCAAATGATCGATATTACCAGCGGAGGGAACCTTTCCTGACACCAAAGCAGAATGTGTGGATTATGAAATGATGTGCCCCTTTTCCTTGTAAGTGCAGTGGGTATAAGCAGAAGAATATTTTGGATTTATGGACATCTCTGCATGACCGCAGGGTATTGTTATCATTTATTATAATATTGCCAGGAAAAAGTTGTCTTTTTGAAACATGAAACTGGAGTTCTTACACAAACAGCATGATAGAAAACAAGCCATTGTAATATATTTATGCAAGCTGAACCCAGTAATGAAGGGTTCACCCCAACATATCAGAGCTGTAGCTTTTATGCAAAGGTGCTATTAGACAAAGTTACAGACATTATTTTAGTCAAATATTAAATTTTTAATGGTCCGACATTCTGCACAGCAAATATACAGCTTTTTCTGTTTGTTTATGTACAAATCTAGCAATGAAAAATGTGTACATTTGAATCCAGCCACCTTATTGCCTCTATTGGAGGAGGCTGGAGACAAAGAAAAACCACGTGTTAAATTGATGATGTAGGAATCAGCTGCTGTGAGCCCAGTGCAGGACACACTCCCTAAAAACCCAGATATTAAATTTTTTGTAGTGTTATTCCCAGTTTTATACTGAGAATGCAGTTTGTCCTCAGTATATAAAGTCATTGGAACCTTTTTCCCCAGCTCAAGAAGTAGAGCTCCATGTTTTAGCGAAGCTTGTGAACTATTCAAAGAGTATATATTTATATAGATAGTAGAGAATTAGAGAGTTTTTTGTTCCATTTGAAGGGACAGAAGTTTGTTTTTACTTTGGTAGGCAAACCAATCAAGCATGGTAAGTTAATTTGATTGTTTCCAGCCTTCCACTTTCTTGCTGAGGTAGCCATACTAACATTAAAACTCACACATGGAAGCAGACCAAGCGACTAAGGATGCTGCATTTACAGCCCCGGAAACTTGCTGGGTCTGTGCAACTCACAGATTCCACCCTAGTTCTGGCCCAGTATAGCTGGCATTAATAATTCAACTTTAAGGACCCCAGAACGAGAAGAACAAGTGGTCCACAGGGGGCAACTGTCAGGCCTCATGCACACGAGACGCAGATGAAACCTCTGTTAAAAAAAAGCTGAAACGCGCGTTTAGAAACGCGCGTTTTGCCGCGTTTGCATGCCGCGTTTAGACGCGTTTAGACGCGTTTGCGTTTAAACGCGTTTATAAAGATAACATCATGTAGACCCTCCCCAAGCTCTCAAAGCATTTTTTTTAACTATTTCTGCTATTTTGATCAGAGTGAGCAGCAGCAGCATAGAGAGCAGTTGTACACTTGCATTTGCCGTGTCACTTGCCACGGCACCTGCCACAAGTTGTGAATTGTCCACTTGCCACGTCACTTGCCACAAGTTGGGGATTGTCCACTTGCCACATCACCTGCCACGTCACCTGCCACAAATTGTGGATTGTCCACTTGCCACATCACCTGCCACGTCACTTGCCACGAGATGTGGATTGTCCACTTTCCACGTCATCTGCCATGCCACCTGCCACAAGCTGTGGATTGTCCACTTGCCACGTCACCAGCCACATCACCTGCCACAAGTTGTGGATTGTCCACTTGCCACGTGACTTGCCACATCACCTGCCACGTCACTTGCCACATCACCTGCCACAAGTTGTGGATTGTCTACTTGCCGCGTCACTTGCCACATCACCTGCCACGTCACTTGCCACGTCACCTGCCACAAGTTGTGGATTGTTCACTTGCCACGTCACCTGCCACGTCACCTGCCACAAGTTGTGGATTGTCCACTTGCCATGTCACTTGCCACAAGCTGTGGATTGTCCACTTGCCACATCACTTGCCACGTCACCTGCCACGTCACTTGCCACGTCACCTGCCACAAGTTGTGGATTGTCCACTTGCCACGTCACTTGCCACGTCAGCTGCCACATCACTTGCCACGAGATGTGGATTGTCCACTTTCCACGTCATCTGCCATGCCACCTGCCACAAGCTGTGGATTGTCAACTTGCCACGTCACCAGCCACATCACCTGCCACAAGTTGTGGATTGTCCACTTGCCACGTGACTTGCCACATCACCTGCCACGTCACTTGCCACATCACCTGCCACAAGTTGTGGATTGTCTACTTGCCGCGTCACTTGCCACTTCACCTGCCATGTCACTTGCCACGTCACCTGCCACAAGTTGTGGATTGTTCACTTGCCACGTCACCTGCCACGTCACCTGCCACAAGTTGTGGATTGTCCACTTGCCACGTCACTTGCCACAAGCTGTGGATTGTCCACTTGCCACATCACTTGCCACGTCACCTGCCACGTCACTTGCCACGTCACCTGCCACAAGTTTTGGATTGTCCACTTGCCACGTCACTTGCCACGTCAGCTGCCACGTCACTTGCCACATCACCTGCCACAAGTTGTGGATTGTCCACTTGCCACATCACTTGCCACATCACCTGCCACGTCACTTGCCACGAGATGTGGATTGTCCGCTTGCCATGTCACTTGCCACGTCACCTGCCACGTCACTTGCCACGTCAGCTGCCACGTCACTTGCCACAAGATGTGGATTGTCCACTTGTCACATCACCTGCCACATCACTTGCCACATCACCTGCCACGTCACCTGCCACAAGTTGTGGATTGTCCACTTGCCACGTCACTTGCCACATCACCTGCCACGTCACTTGCCACAAGATGTGGATTGTCCACTTTCCACGTCACCTGCCATGCCATCTGCCACAAGTTGTGGATTGTCCACTTACCACGTCACCAGCCACATCACCTGCCACAAGTTGTGGATTGTCCACTTGCCACACCACTTTCCACGTCACCTGCCACGTCACCTGCCACAAGATGTGGATTGTCCACTTGCCACGTCACCAGCCACATCACCTGCCACAAGTTAAGGATTGTCCACTTGCCACGTCCTTTGCCACGTCCCCTGCCACGTCACCTGCCACAAGTGGATTGTCCACTTGCCACATCACTTGCCCCATCACCTGCCACAAGTTGTGGATTGTCCACTTGCCACGTCACCTGACACAAGTTGTGGATTGTCCACTCGCCACGTCACTTGCCACATCACCTGCCACAAGTGGATTGTCCACTTGCCACGTCACTTGCCACGTCCCCTGCCACAAGTGGATTGTCCACTTGCCACGTCACTTGCCACGTCACCTGCCACAAGTTATGGATTGTCCACTTGCCACGTCACATGCCAGTCACCTGCCACAAGTTGTTGATTTTCCACTTGCCACGTCACCTGCCAAGTCACTTGCCGCGTCACCTGCCAGGTCACTTGCCACGTCACCTGCCACAAGTTGTGGATTGTCCACTTTCCACGTCACTTGCCACTTCACCTGCCACGTCACTTGCCACAAGTTGTGGATTGTCCACTTGCCACATCACTTGCCACCTGCCATGTCACTTGCCACAAGTTGTGGATTGTCCACTTGCCACGTCACTTGCCACATCACCTGCCACGTCACTTGCCACAAGATGTGGATTGTCCACTTTCCATGTCACCTGCCATGCCACCTGCCACAAGTTGTGGATTGTCCACTTGCCACGTCACCAGCCACATCACCTGCCACAAGTTGTGGATTTCCACTTGCCACGTGACTTGCCACATCACCTGCCACGTCACTTGCCACGTCACCTGTCACAAGTTGTGGATTGTCCACTTGCCACATCACTTGCCACCTGCCATGTCACTTGCCACAAGTTGTGGATTGTCCACTTGCCACGTCACTTGCCACAAGTTGTGGATTGTCCACTTGCCACGTCACCTGTCACGTCACTTACCACGTCACCTGCCACAAGTTATGGATTGTCCACTTGCCACATCACTTGCCACGTCAGCTGCCACGTCACTTGCCACAAGATGTGGATTGTCCACTTGTCACATCACCTGCCACGTCACTTGCCACATCACCTGCCACGTCACCTGCCACAAGTTGTGGATTGTCCACTTTCCACGTCACTTGCCACTTCACCTGCCACGTCACTTGCCACAAGTTGTGGATTGTCCACTTTCCACGTCACTTGCCACTTCACCTGCCACGTCACTTGCCACAAGTTGTGGATTGTCCACTTGCCACCTGCCATGTCACTTGCCACAAGTTGTGGATTGTCCACTTGTCACGTCACTTGCCACCTGCCATGTCACTTGCCACAAGTTGTGGATTGTCCACTTGCAATTGCAATTGTTTAAAATATTTTTCTAATGGTTTTTCATCATTTACAATCATTTTTGAGATTTTTAATGTAAAAAAAAGGTCACCTTTAAAAACGCATATAAACGCAAACGCGGCCAAATGCCGGCGCCGCGTTTAGCCGCGTTTAGCCGCGTTTTGCGTCTGAAACGCAGAAATTTTTGTTTCTGAACGCATTTTTTTGCTTCTGGAAAAACGAGATTAAACGCAACTGCATATAAACGGAAAAAAACGAGACTGTGTGCATGAACACATAGGATAACATTGAATGAGTTCAGGTGCAGTTGAAAAAACTGTCCAACTGCATCTGAACGCGCGTTTAACTGCGTCTCGTGTGCATGAGGCCTCAGGAACCATGAAACAGACAGAGACAGAAGTACAATCAAATCACACTTGTTTATTAATAATAAAAATAAAAAGGTAAATAGAAAAAAGCTTGGTCAAGCATAGCCAGAGTCCAGTAGCCAGATTGGGTAGTCAGCCTGGCCAAAGTTCATAAACCAGATCGGGTAATCAGCCAGTCCAGAAGTCAGGGATCCAAGGAGAGCAACTACAAGCCAGATAAGAATCCAGGAGAGATGTCAGCAAGTCAGTCTTGAAACAAACAGCAGGAGATGGTTACTTGCGATGTGACCAAACATGTATGCAATGGAGAAATGAGCTGGAAGACTTTAAATAGGCAGGTCAGACGAGCATCATCAGGAACATCTGGTAACTGTGGAGAGAGAAGAGAGCTGGCAATTAGCCGACAGCTGAGCGGCCAGCCCAGAGGATGAAGGGCTAAGCCAGCCCTGACAGCAACTTCTTATGAAACAAGACTTTGGAAAAGGTGATCATTTATGTCTGCCAGCCACTCTTTTCCCTCCAGCTTGACACGTGGACCGTGTCATTAGTCACAAGCAGTTATGGCTGCCTTAGCAAATGAGTGCGGGATAGATCCAGGGTTCACCACAGTTGTTTTTATAATATACCACTTCTTGTTTTACCTGTTACCAAAGGTGTTACCAAAAGCTGAACATCCCTTCCAGAGATTACAAAAAGATATATCCAGATGCCCAAGTCAGGATTTTACGAGTATGTATTTTGTCTGTATGGACATGTTTTGTGGATGTCCAGTGGCAAATGCTACTGCAAAGGCCACAGTAAAAAATATTATAAGTAGTTTGTAATTACAGAGTGCAGAATCTATAGAAAGTAACAGAGGAAATCATTTTTATAGGAGAGTCCTTACTAGAAATTTTGAGGTTTTATTTTTACACCCCCTACTGTCTACAATGTAGAGGACAAAGTAGAGTAAGAAAATAGAAAACTTTTGCCTGAATTTTTTCTTAGATTTTATCAAGCCCCTAAGGGGATGTTGGACTCTATCCCTATGGGATTTTGTCTGGGAGTGTGTTACTCACTTGCTTATATTTTGTCTCAGCAGCTGAAGTCCTCCATTTGGATCTCCCAGAGAATGTTGCTGGTCTTTTAAGATTTTTGACAAACTCATTTATGTGTTTTCTCCCCAATTCCAGATTCTAAAAGTTTGGAAGGATCTAAAACTAAAGCCAAGTCACTTGTGGGTTGTTAAGAGACATTTATATATAAGGAAATGTTTGGAGACTCAATACAGCATCTATTTCATGTACACTTTTGCAAAACTTGAAGGAAAGGTCACCTGGATCCACACCAGACACTGCAAAAATGACTAAATGAAAGAAATCTCTGTGTTTGATTTGTTTCCCTCTTGCGATCACAGTCTAGGGTAATTTATGATTCAATTACTTTAATTGTAAGGGATATATATATTTGAAAAGTAGTTTAGCCATGTTGAAGTCATATTTGTTTTTTGTACCTCTTCCATTTCATGTAGAATTGTCTGTGTTTACATATGCTGATAAGTCAGCATATCAACAATTGCAAGAAGGCCATTCTGGCCACAGGCGTGTACAGCCAGTACTCTGTAAATATGTCTTATCAATCATTTGTTTTTCACAATGAAAAGTCATTTTGTAATGAAAAAAGCTGCTCAGCTATTATTTATTCCACAATGGAGTTTTTGCCTCTTTGGCCAGGACTACCTCCACCTAAGCATGTGGAGGTTCTAGGTTAAAGGTCATAGCAGGTATGGTTTGTGATCAAAATATTGATCAAAAGAGAGGAGACTGTAATGGAAATTTGTAAGTTCTGTATATAATTGTATTCTATTTTATATGTATTGCACACTGCCCTCACTGTGCGCACAGAACTAATAATGTTTTTAGTACATGTTTTGCATTCTTTCGAATCCTGATTAGAATTAACCTGCCTATGTAAAGCCCCTTGTTACCATAAATGTACAATTGTAATATTAATGTGATACCTTTGTAATCATGTGTATAAAAACCTTCAATTGCGTCATTATAAAGCAGAACAGTTATTTGTAAAGATGTTGAGCGTATCTTTTGTGTCTGTTCCCTACTGCAGTAGTTATTAATTTGGAACGACTAATCAATATGAGGATAGGAGTTGCCTATCTACTAAATGTCTAAGTCAGCTTTCCAGGTCAGTTATCTCTACCCTGATTAAGGCAGCTTCCAGAACTATATAGTATAGGGTCTGGAGGGCTTGTTTCCTGGTGTGAATCCAGGGGTTGGCACCCTCGGAGATATATCATAGGCAGAATTCTTGCCTTTCTACAATTAGAGGTAGAAATGAAATTGGCCTTGAGTACTATTAAAGGCCAAGATTCAGCTTTATTGGTCTTATTTCAAAGACCGCTTTCTAAACATTCTTTGGGCTGGGGTTTTATGCAAGGGGTGATGCGGCTTAATCCACCAGTCAAACCACCAGTCAAACCACCCTTGAACTCTTGGGACTTGAACTTAGTTTAGTCTGTGTTACAAAAACAGCCATTTGAACTGATACAACATATTCCCCTAGTCCTTCTGACAAGGAAGTTGGTATTTTTGGTTGCTATAGCCTAAGCAAGGAGGGTTTCGTAATTGGCTGCTCTTTCTTGTAAAGAGCCATATTTGATTTTTCATGAGGACAGAGTGGTGTTATGCCCTCGTCCAGACTTTTTGTCAAAAGTCGTTTCAAGTTTTCACCTGAACCAAGATATTGTCCTGCCATCGTTTTTACCATGTTCCAAGGAAGAAAAGTCACTACATTGTCTTCATGTGGTGATGATCAGTAAAAATCTATTTAAAGGCAACTGCTCAGATTCATAAGACTTATGATTAATTTATTCTGCCAGGGGGTCCTAAGAAAAATAGGGTCCTACGAAATCCAATGTCATTAAGTGGATTCAGCAAGTTATAAGTCAAACTTATAATTTAAGAGGTAAGATTCCCCCTTTTCAAGTTAAGGCAGACTCTACCAGGGCGGTTAGTGTTTCTTGGGCAGTGCGTTATCAGGCCTCCATGGCTCAGATCTGTAAGGCCACAACTTGGTCTTCAGTCCATACATTCACAAAATTTTATCAGGTGCATGTAAGGAGGTATGAGGCTATCGCCTTCAGGTGTACTGTGCTGCAGGCAGCAGTATAAGTCCTCAAGTCTCAGGGTACACTCTGGGATGTGTCTCCCTCTTCTCAAGTAACATTGCTATTGGATGCCCCATTAAGTAATTACTTAAGGCTCTGTGTCTCATGATGTACAATAAAGAAAAAATTATTTTTATAACAGATTACCTGTAAAATCATTTTCCTGGAGTACATCATGGGACACAGAGGTCCCGCCCCTCTTTTTGGGATTTAAGTATATTGCTTTGCTACAAAAATGGATGTGTTCCTAGAAGGAGGAGGGGTTATAAAGGGAGTGTACTTCCTGGATTGGGTATACCAGTGTCCATCACCTGAAGGTGGCCTATTAAGAAAATAATTTTACAGGTAAGCTGTTGTAAAAATCCTATTATCTCAAGGCTTCAAGTATAAAGAAGATAGTCATGTCTCTTTCCCAGCATTCAGCTTCTTCACTGGATTGATTGTCAACCAAGCAAAAACTAGAAATGATCCGAGCTTCATATTCTCAACATGCAACAACCAAATTACAGCAAATACAGAGAAGACAGGAGCAAGGTACGGCAACAGACCATCAAGGTCAATCAGAAAGACGGAAGTGTAAGCCACTAATTCGAATCCACAAGTGAGCAGCCTTGAAAAAAAAAAACAATGGAATCAGACAATCCACGTCCAATTCATAATAAACCACACCCACTGTCAAAGTGTCATAGGTTCAGAAGCAAGCACATTGATGGACGTAAAGCTTACCTGAAAGAAAATGGTATCTGCTTCAGATGCTGTGTGTCCACCAAACATTTTGTTAAGGACTGCAAAGCTAACATGATGCAGAAAATGTAACAGTGACCAGCATATCTCACCACTGCATCCAGGTCCAGCCCCCTGGACAGCAGAGACTCTTATAACTGGAAAAGAGCAAGACAGGGAAAAATATGGAACTACCCCATCCACTAATTTTTCCAAGTGTACAGAGGTATGCGTGCAAGGAACAAGGCCCAGATCATGTTGCAAGATTTGTTTAGTGAGTGTGTTTCCTTCTCACAAACCTGACTGTGCAGTGAAAATGTATGCAGTGTTAGATGATCAGAGTAACCGGTCTGACCGGTCATTAGCCAAATCAGAGTTCTTTAATATGTTTAACATTGGTGGTGAATTATTTTCCTGCACTCTAAAAACATGCACAAGCATTATGGAGAAAACAGGGCGTAGGGCATCCAACTTCACTGTTCAGTCTATTGATTAGCAAATGCACATAGAACTTCACACACTCATTGAATGTGACATAATACCTGAAGTTACCTGAAGTCAGAAATTGCAGCACCTGGGGTTACACAGCATTTCTCTCATCTGAAATTCTTAAAAGACAAGATCCCAGAACTTGACCCTAATGCCCAAATACTTCTCTTGTTGGGAAGGGATATCCTAAATGTGTACAAGGTACGTGAGTAGATTAATGGGCCCCATAACACACCTCATGCACAACGTTTAGATTTAGGCTGGGTTATAGTTGGGGAAGTATGCTTAAGAGGAATTCATAGATCAATAGATGTGAACTCTTTCAAGAAAAATGTGCTGCCTAGTGGGAGCACTTCTCTATTCAGCCCTTGCACTAGCTATATTTATTTATTTCAGGTACTTATATAGCGCCGTCAATTTATGCAGCACTTTACAGATCGTTTGTACATTCACATCCGTCCCTGCCCTCAAGGAGTTTACAACCTAAGGTCCCTAACACACATTCATACATACTAGGGCCAATTTAGACAGGATTTGATTAACCTACCAGCATGTCTTTAGAGTGTGGGAGGAAACCGGAGTACCCAGAGGAAACCCAGGCACAGGTAGAACATGCAAACTCCAGGCAGATAGTGTCATGGTTGGGATTTTTGGGATTTTAACCAGCAACCCTTTTTGCTGCTAGGTGAAAGTGCTAACCAGTACACCACTGTGCTGCCCATGCAGGTTAAAGAGATTTTTGATGCTTGCAAACAACAGCCATGTATGAACAGTTTAGGTGATAATGTGCTTGTTAGAACTTTAATTGATGAAAAATCTGCTATGACTATTGAAGATAGAATGTTCCTTGATGTAGTTGAAAAAGAGATGTTTAATGATGAAGAAAGTTATTGGGTAGCATCCCTACCATTTTGCTTGTCATGTTCTAGACTGCCAAACAATATAAAACAAGCACAGAAAAGATTCCTGGCTATACAATGTTCACATGCAAAAAAAAAAACTGTGATTAAAGAACATTTTGTGGGGTTTATGGAGAAGATCTTTGACCATGACCAAGCAGAACTTGCCCCACCATTGAAAACAGAAGCCAGGAAGGCGGAGAATCATGCCATCGTGTTACAAGTCATTAAAGAGCAACAGGTGCAGCATAAACATCTTCTGGATCAGCAGGAGAAGCTGTTGGCTGTGAACAGGGATCAGCACATGGAGATCCACCAGGAGCAAGAAGGTGACAAGGTGGACGGCCTCACTCCAGAACATCCATGGAGTAAAGAAGAGGTAAAAGTGGGATGAGCAGAAGATAAAAATCCCGCTATTAATAAGGAGCCAGCGCCAAACCCACAGAAGGAAGAGCAGAGAAAAGACACGGAGAGAGACGCCTTGTCTGCACCTGAGGTGAAAGCAGCCCAGGAAAACGTCATCCTGTAGAACAATAATGATCTGAATATCACGAAAAAGGCCCCAGAAGCCGAGGCGGGAAGAAGACAAAGGACCATCTCACTTTTCAGAGGGTCGGCATTCCACAGAAAAAAGCTGAGCAGGCGATACGTATACAGAATGTAGCACAAGAAGAGGAGGAGGCAGAGAAGAAGCAAAACCAGGACAAAAGCCTTCTCAGAAACTAAGAGGGTGACCTTAACGCAAAAGTGAACGAGGTCTTGCTTGGTCCTCCAGAGCAGAAGCTTGTTGTAGAACAGTCCACCGGCCAATAAGGTGGTAAAAATAACAGTCAGAGGCTTGAAGCAGCAGAAAGTCTAACCTCAAGAGGGAGCTAAAGAGGTCAACGTTCAAAGAGTGGACCAAGGTCTGCAAAGACCAAGTCCTAACCTTAATGTCCCCAAGGATCTGAACCTTATGGAGCTAAATAATAATCCAGCTGGTGCAGAAGCAGTGGAGGTGCCAAGGAAAGAGCCTGCAGTACCAGAAAAAGCTGGGAAGGTTGCTGTGGAGCCAGACAATGAACAAGGCAAACCATACAGAGACCTGAAGCTGATGAAGGTTTTGGATCCCCGAAGAAGAAAAAGAGACATTTGCCAATGAGATAATAGAGAGCGACGGGGTCCCATATCATCGACTTCAACCTCGACCCCAGAGTCATGACCTTCATGCCACATTTGAAGCTCATCTTCAGTTTGGCTGCAGGAACAGAAAATGTCAGATCACTAAACAGACAGGCTCACTATAGCTCCTCCACTCTCACATGTAGGGCTTGATGTTTTCAGGCCTTGGAATGTAATGTCTCTTTATTCTAGAGGACACTCTGCAGAGAGTAAGAGACCAGCTATTATGTTCACTTGTTTAAATAATAGAGCGGTTCATTTAGAGGTGATTGAATCCATGTCATCTTCAAATTTTATTAATGCCTTAAGAAGAATTTTGTCTCTTCGTGAACCAGTCATGCAATTCCAATCTGACCAAGGGACAAACTTTGTAGGAGCCTGCAAGGAACTACAAATTAACTTAGAAGATCCCGAGATCCAAAGGTACCTACTGGGTAAGGGATGCACTTAGACCTTCAACGCACTCCCCTTATCCCATATGGGAGGAGTGTGGGAGAGAAAGATTGGTATTGCTAGGTGTCTTCTAGACTCAATTTTGATGCAAAATAAAAACACTCGACTGTCACATGATGTGCTTACTACCCTGATGGCTGAAGTTACAGCTATAATAAACCATTGGTTTCCATTTCAACAGACCCTGAGAGACCTACAATTCTTACTCCAACAATACTCTTGACTCAAAAAAGTATGCATCATTATCTCCTCCTGTGAGTTCACCTTAAAAGATCTTTACAAGTGTCAGTGGAAGCAAGTTCAGAACCTTGCTGACACCATTTGGAAAAGTTGGAGGCAAGAGTATTTATCATCAATCAAGTAAGAAGAAAGTGGAAAGAGGACCAAAGGCACCAAAGGATGAAGTGCACCCCACAGTGCACCAAAGGATAAAGAAGGAGATCTTGTGTTGAAAGACAATGATTAGCCAATGGGTCTTGTAGTGAAAACCATTTCCAGTGATGATGGCAGAATTCGCAAAGTAGAGATCAAAATCATTAAACAAGGAATTGCTAAAGTAAATTTCAGGCCTATTTCAGATTTGATTGTTCTTGTCCAATAGATGGAGTCACCTGTTTGAATAGTACAGTAATTCATAGATTATATAGTAGTGGTATATATTTATACCAGATGGGGATTGTGCTGTCTAAAATAGGATTGTCTATATGATTATTATTTTGAGGACACCTGGTGGTTGCCTGTTGCAATTGCAGTTCAGTGCCTCACAGGAAAGAAACAAGAAGTCTTGCCTTTTAAAGTTTCTTATTGAAGAGCATACATTTTTTTATATAATTTTTTTTCATTTTATTTCTGATGCAGATAACTGAAGATCTTCATTTGCCTCTAGAAACACAAATGCCTGTAAGTCTATTTATCATTTCCCAAAGTTCATTTTACACTTTGGGTGCACTATTATGCGTTTGATATATGATTTAAATATAAGCTTTGTGTATAGTAATATTTAATGTTGTACTTATTGCAAAGTGTCACATGTAATACATATTGTAATTCTATGTTTCTGGTTGTATTGCAGTTTACAGAACTATTGATAGAAGTAAATTCAGTTTTGGAATAAAACACAACGCTATTTCTCTCTGTTTTGTTGAGGGATAGCTAAGGGATAGTGTCAGCTAAGGGATAATAGGACAGCACATAAGGTGTGTAGTGACATGGGACAGTACTATACCGAAGGACTCTGTACATTTTCTAATGTACAATGTGCATGGCTTGTCTCTAAGTCAGGAAATGACCATAATCATATGAACGCAGTCCCAGCCTAGTCCCTGGCATTGATGAGCTCACAAAAAGGTATCTTCACATGCAGGGCAAGTGCCCCCCACCCACAAACTTCTTTTCAGTGCTCTATCTTTTGGTCACACTCTGATGTCATCATTTACCATGCAGGACCAGACGTAAGTAAGGATGCTGGGGGCCTGCTGCAACCAGGAGTGGTGATGGTAACAGGAGTTAACTTCCTGGAGAATCACAGATAGAGTAGGATAAGTTAAGCTGGTTTTTAATGTTCCCCAAAAAATAGCATTTAACCTTTATAGGTCGTCCCAGCACAGCAAACCTCCCAGAGGGTGCCCACCGAGTGACATTGGGCAGGACTGTGTTCTGACGCTACCTCGGTATACAGAGTATTCATGTGATTACTACTGTGCTTGAGCACTAGAGGGGGAAAAAAAGCTTTGTGTATAGTAACATTTTATGTTGTACTTTTTGCAAAGTGTCAAATGTCTGTCCTTACAGAGGACAGACTTGATCTCTGCAAGGGGCTCCTGGGTGGCCAAGCCTGTGCCTTTAAAGACATGGGATTCCTGCAATATTTGATGCTCATTTTCATGCAAACATGGTATATAAATACCATGGAGAGGCCTTGATGGGAAGTGCACAGAACAGCACCATGATAAGAATGGATTGATTGTTCAATGTGGACAACTCTTTGTGAGCACAGGGCTATTTAAGGAGACATATGGAGGACACTGCTGAGCTCCAGTCTGACCATTGCATGGCCCTTTCCCCTTTGAAAAAACATAAATCCCCTTACTGGAACTGTATAGATGGTGCAATGTGCTGTGAGTACCCATGCTGGGAAGGACTTTACCACCAGTTTCACAGAGACTTTGTGGGGACAGACAAAAGAGAGGTACCATTTTTTTTGGGGAGGCTAATTGAGCAACCAAGTTATAATAGTGTAAAGCTGTTAAAACACAACCTGAACCTGTGTCTGTAAGGTGCTTGTATGGAGAGAGAGTGAGACTAATAACTGACTCTGTAGGGAAGATATAGTTGGCCTGTACCAGGGAGAGCATTGTGATTGAGTAAAGCTCTTGGGTCTCCCATTAAATAGAATTGACCGACCACTTGTGGCTGCAGGATCCCACTGGACTGGTAGAGTATTGGACCCTTGTACAGTCCCCAATCTACTGGGAATACAGAGGCCTGGTGATCAGGGGCGGACTGACCATCGGGCAGTTCGGGCACTGCCCAAGGGCCCGTTCACCAGTAGGGGGCCCCATGACAGCTTCCACATCGATCTACCCATCAATCACAGCTAACTGACGGGTAGATCGGGTCCCAATTCACTGCTCCCTAAGAGACTGCTGCAGTGTAAACAGATCTCTTGTGATGAGCTCCTCCCCGCCGGCCCCTCCTTCCCTCCCATCTACCCCAGGTGCTTGTATTTGTCATCACCTCGGACAGACGAGAAGAGAGGAGGGGTCGGCAGGGAGGAGCGCATCACAAGAGGTCTGTATACAGCCGCTTCCCGCACTACTCTGCATCTAGGAAGGAAAGTGCAGCAGCAGCTTGTATGCTGTCCTGTGCGTAAGTGTGTATCACTATTAGAAGGTTGCTGCACAGCTTCCCACCCCCCACAGTGTCCTCCTGTAACACCCCCCACAGTGTCCTCCTGTGCCCTCCACCCCCCCACAGTGTGCCCTCCACCCCCCACAGTGTCCCCCTGTGCCCTCCACCCCACCACAGTGTTCCCCTGTTCCCTCCACCTCCCACAGTGTCCCCCTGTGCCATCCACCCACCCCAGTGTCCCCCTGTGACATCCACCCCCCCACAGTGTCCCCCTGTGACATCCCCCCCACAATGTTCCCCTGTGCCTCCACCTCCCACAGTGTCCCCCTGTGCCCTCCACCCCCCCTACAGTGACCCCTTGTGCCACCCAACCACAGTTTCCCCCTGTGCCCTCCACTCCCCCAGCATGCCCCCCTGTGCCCTTCAGCCCCCCACGGTGTCCACCTGTACCCCTTCACCCCCACAGTGTCCCCCTGTGTCTTCCATCCCCCTCCACGGTGTCTCCCTGTGCCTGCCACCCACCTACACTGTCCCTCTGTGCCCTCCACCCATCTACAATGTCCCTCTGTGGCCTCCACCCACCTACAGTGCCCCCCTGTGCCACCCACCCACAGCGTCCCCCTGCGCCTTCCACCTACCATTGCCCCCTGTGCCCTGCACCCCCACAGTGTCTCCCTGTGCCCTCCATCCCCCTACAGTGTCTCCCTGTGCCCTCCAACCCCCCCCCCCATGGTGCCCCCCCCTGTGTCTTCTGCCCCAACGGTGTCCCCCTGTGTCTTCTCCCCCAACAGTGTCCCCCAGTGCCCTTCTCCCTCCACGGTGTCCCCCTGTGCCCTCCACCCCCCACGGTGTCCCATTCCCTCCTGATGGCTACCCTGAGAGACACTGTGCTGAGTTTGGAGGATCCCAATGCTCTACTGTGTGCCCTGTGTTTTGGTTTGTGCCCTGCTATTTGCCCTACTGCGTGCCCCATGGCCTGGGATATGCCCTGCTGTGTACCCCCTGATGTGCCCTGCTGTGTGCCCCTTGCCCTGTGATGTGTCCTGTGCCTTGTGAAGTGCCCTATGTGTCCCATGCCCTGCTGTGTACCCAACTGTTGTGCTCTACTGTGTGCCCTATGCCCTGGGATGTGTGCCTCATGCCCTGTGATGTGCCCTGTTGTGTACCGCCTAATGTGTCCTGTTCCCAAGGATGTGCACTGGGATGTGCCCTACTGTAAGCCCTGTGCTCTGCTGTGTGCCCTACTATGTCCCACATGCCCTGTGATGTGCAGTATGCCCTGCTGTGTATCTCCTGATGTGCCCTGTGATGTGCCCCGCTGTGTATCCACTGATGTGCCCTGTACCCCCTGTGATGCACCATGCTCTGCTCAATAATGTGCCTTGCTGTGTTCAGCATAGTAAACCCTGCTGTGTGCCCCATGATGTGCCCTGTGATGTGCTCAGTGCCCTGCTGGATGCCCCATTATGTGTCCTCCTATGTGCCCTGTGATGTGTCCTACTGTGTGCCCCATGTCCTGTGATGTGCTCAGTGCCTTCCTGTGTACCCCATGATGCCCCCTCCTGTGTGCCCTGTGATGTGCCCTACTGTGTGCCTCGTGCTGTGCTGTGTGCCATGTGATGTGCCATACTGTGTGCCCCATGATTTATGTAGGTGGGGCTTTGTGCGGGTGTGGTTTGTGTGTGGGCAGAGACACAGGGGCCCCATGAGTTGTCAGTCTGCCCCTGCTTGTGATTCAGGGAGTTCGTCTTCTGAAGCTGAACTGTGTAATAGTGAGCCGTAGATATGGCCTGGGATACTGGCCCTCTTATTTATGAACTATCTGGAAGGTCAGAGGCTTGGATGAACCTACTGAAAGGGGTGGTTGCAATTTGAATTTATCCCATCACTAGGGGGAGTCTGGCCTTAATCTGCTATACAGTGGGGAAAAAAATAATTTGATCCCCTGCAGATTTTTTAAGTTTGCCCACTTGCAAAGAAATGAAGCATCTATATTTTTTATCATAGGTATATTTTAAATGATAGAGACAGAATATTAACCAAAAATCCTGAAAGAACACATAAAACAAATGCTATAAATTATGTTGCAGTTCAGTGAGTAAAATAAGTATTTGATCCCCAAGAAAAACATGACTTGGGACTTGGTGGAAAAACCCTTGTTGGCAAGCACAGAGGTAACACGTTTCTTGTAGTTGGTGATCGGGTATGCAAACGTTTCAGGAGGGATTTTGGTCCACTCTTCTTTACATATCTTCTTGGCTGTCTCTTGGCAACTCGAAGTTTCAGCTTCCTTCATAAATTTTCTATAGGATTAAGGTCTGGAGACTGACTAGGCCACTCTATGACCTTAACATGCTTCTTCTTGAGCCACTCCTTTGCTGCATTCAGGGGTCATTGCCATGCTGGAAGAACCATCCACAACCCATCTTCAGTATTCTGGAAGGAGGAGGGAAGAAGGTTCTCATCCAAGATTTTACAATACATGGCTCCATTCATTGGCCCCTCAATGCGGCAAAGTTGGTCTGTATCTTTAGCAGAGAAACAGCCCCAAACCATCATGTTTCCACCTCTGTGCTTGACTGTAGGGAGGGAGTTCTTAGGGTCATAGTCAACATTTTTCTTCCTCCAAACACGGTGATTCGAGTTAATGCCAAAGAGCTCAATTTTGGCCTTATCTGACTGCAACATTTTCTCCTAAGCCTTTTCTGAATCATTTAGATGTTCATTGACATGACTGTACATGTGCCTTCTTGAGGAGGGGGACTCACCATGTTTGGAGGAAAAAAAATGCTGACTATGACCCTAAGAACACCACCCTACACTCAAGCATGGAGGTGGAAACATTATGCCTTGGGGCTGTTTTTCTGCTAAAGGTACAGACCGACTTTGCCACACTGAGGGGTCATGTATTGTAAAATCTTGGATGAGAACCTTCTTCCCTCAGCCAGAACACTGAAGATGGGTCTTTCAGCATGACAATGACCCAAAACACACCACCAAGGCAACAAAGGAATAGTTCAAGAAGAAGCACATTAAGGTCATGGAGTGGCCTAGCTAGTCTTCAGACCTTAATCCTTTAGAAAATGTATGGAGCTGAAAACTTTGAGTTGCCAAGAGATAGCCAATAAACCTTAAGGATTTAGTGAATATCTGTAAGGAAGAGTGAGCCAAAATCCCTCCTGAGATGTGTGCAACCTGGTCACCAACTACAAGAAATGTCTTACCTCTGTGCTTGCAACAAGGGTTTCTCTACCAAGTACGAAATCATGTTTTGCTCGGGGATCAAATGCTTATTTTACTCACTGAACTGCAGCTCAATTTATAACATTTGTATTATATGTTTTTTCTGGATTTTTGGTTGATATGCTGTCTCTATCATTTAAAATACACCTATGATAAAAAAAATTACAGACCATTAATTTCTAGTGTGCAAACTTACAAAATCTGCAGGGGATCAATTAATTATTTTCCCCACTGTATGTGGGGTGAAGGCCATGCCCAACACCCTAATTTTCTTTCCCGGTGACATTTGTCCATTATAGAAGGGTGAATCTGGCAAATGGGAACACAGGCAGCAATAAAAAAAAACTTGACAGAGGGTCTAACTCTTCCCCACTCTATAGAAAGCTAAAAATATCATTTTAACCAGAAATATACTTTAATTTTAACCCATCTATGTTCAGCAACAATTGGTGTTGGAAATTTTTCTGGAATTAACTGACAAAAGTAAATTACAGTTTGAGTAGGATGAACCTTGACAGTGGTCTGGGTATGAAAAAAAAAGTATCCTTGTGATACAAGCTGTATTTTTTGTGGGATATTAATAGGCTTCATTTGTCTTCTTGTGGGGACATTCTATGTCAGAAGACAAAGGACAGAAGGTTAACGATGCCGGATCCTGCATCGGGGACCTATAATCTGTGGAGGCCTCAGCTGCCAGGCTGCCTCCAGCAAGTGGCTGCAGAAAAGGAGATATTAACACAATTGATGGTCGTGTCAGACACGTTTGTCTTCAAGACTCCTTCATCGAATCTAAAGGTAATTTAAAGCAGAATGTACAGTACGCAGAGAACTATCTAGTTTATTTCTAATCTTGCACCTGGTTATAGCAGGATCAAGTCGGGGTAATTAGGCCTTTTGTTCTTGCCGCTGTCTTCTAGATAGATCAATTTACTGAACAATATGGAACGAAATGCATCTATCATTGTGTGTTGTATGCGATGAGGAAGAATTATAGAACTATCCAAACATTAGAACATATTATTGTGTATTGTAGGCCAACCTGACTTCTATGGATTGATAGTGCCTGAACTTCTGAATGGTGCTAATTTTATTGGCATACACCATGGAAGTCCACCAGCTAATTCACAGTTGTTATAGTCATCAAAGGGCCCCTGTTGAAGAGCAATTTTAGGCCCCTTTATTCAATTACTGCCTTAGCACAAATTCTCTGAAATAGATAGATAAAAGGAGCAGTCTTTACCATGAATTCTTTATTTGACCATTAATAGGGGTCAGACAGCAACCAAGGAAGGTAGAAGCATTCTGCATGTCTCAGTGCCAGCCAAGATGGTTGCGAAGGAATTGCCCTTTTAGATCTTATGAGACCCTAGGGCAGTGGTTCTCAATGCCTGTCCTCAGGACCCACTAACAGGCCAGATATTAAAGTGGAAGTAAACTCCCCTATCGTTTTCAGCCAAGGAAGCTGCCATCTTTGCCTCTGTTTAATCTTCAACTGCTATGGTGCTGCACATGTGATTCGTTATGACACCAGCCATTGGGTGGTTTGATATTTTGGCTGAGAGCACAGCCAATGTGCAGTTAGCATTCCCGGCATGCCTTTTTTTTTTAACTGTTTAAATCAATGGGTTTACTTCCACTTTAAGTATTACTTTGGGGAGATGTAGACTAGAATACTGCAATCACTGAGCAGCAAATAATATCACCTGTGATGTATTTCAGTTATCTTGCAAACCTGGGCTGTTAGTGTGTTCTGAGGACGGGAGTCCCTACGGACTGCACACAGGTGTTTGCAGGCATAAAATATACCTAGCATAGAATTATCTGTCTTTTCCTGGCCCGGGGAGCTGCAAGTGGGACACCATAGAAATAAATAGCTGTAAACCCTTGTAGTCGTGCAAACATTGAAGTATCTGTGGCATTTACCTGCACATGCAAGCAAGTGTGACATTTTTATATAGTGTACATAAGCATGGGTAAATTTGAATCCACAGAAACATCAGCATTTACATGAGTACAGGGGCATAAAGTCATTCACTTCTAATGCCTTGTACACGCGGTTGGACATTCCGGCCACAAAATCCATCAGATTTTTTCCTTGTGATGCATACACACGGTCGGACAAAGTTGTCGGAAAATCCAATCATTCGGAACAAGGTGAAGTACAAAACATATGAAGGGACTACATAGAGGCCAGTAGCCAATACCTTTCGTCTCGTAATTTAATATGAGCATGCGTGGCACTTTGTCCACGGGAATTCTCTACAAACGATCGGGAAAAGTTCAATCAGATTTTGTTGTTGGAAATGTTTAGATCCAGCTCTCAAACTTTTTCTGTCAAGATTTCCAACGGAAAAAGTCTGATAGAACCCACACACGATCGAATTTTCCGACAACATAATCCGATCGGACCTTTTCTGTCGGAATGTCCGACCGTGTGTACAGGGCATAAGACTGACTGTACACCCACCTGTGGCTTGGGGAAAATGTTGGAAATTTTATCTTAGGCATATTATATGTCTGCAAACATCCATGTGCATGAAGCCTTAAAGTGATGATAAACTGGTTATAAAAAAAATCTATTCAATCATGTATTCTTGGCTCAGAAAAAGCACCTTCTATTGCTCTCAGCCTCCAAATATCAATTTCCTGTTTTTTTGTTTGTTTTTTTCTACTGTGATACGACTTCCTGTTAGAGGGTGGCTACATTGGTTCTCCATGGTCCCACTGTATGTAGGAATGTAGCCACCCTCTCCTTCTCACTTCTGAGATGGACTAGGGATTAGAGATTAGAGAATGATTTAATAAAAAATATATTACAAGGCCATTAAGTAGTGAATGTGTATGGATTGTTCTTAGAGAATATGGATATCATTTACTGTCACTTTAAATAAAACAATCCAAGAAGGCAATTCGATCCCAATGAAGAGCATCTTTTGCCCTAGTAGCGAACAATGTCTAGATCTAGATTTTTTTAGGTTTGTCTCTACCAGCTTTGCACATCTAGAGAGTGACATTTTTGCCTATACTTCTTTGCAAAATAGCTCAAGCTCTGTCAGATTGGATAGAGAGCATCTGTGAACAGCAATTTTCAAGTGTTGCCACAGATTCTCAATTGGATTTAGGTCTGGACTTTGACTGGGCCATTCTACCACATGAATATACTTTGATCTAAACCATTCCATTGTAGCTCTGGCTGTTTATGGTCGTTGTCCTGCTGGAAGGTAAACCTCTGCCCCAGTCTCAAGTCTTTTGCAAACTATAATTCCGCGTACACACGATTGGACTTTCCGGCAGACTAGGTCCGACGGGTTTCCCGGTGGACTTTCAATGGAGTTACAATGGACTTTATTAGGCAGCTCTGGGGGTCTCTTCTGTCTTCGGGGGTTTCTTCCGACTCCTCCGCTCTCTCCGCGCCTCTTCTCCCACTCTCCAACCTTCTCTTCCGGTCTCTGGTTCTTCTCCCACTCTCCGATTCTTCTTCTGGTCTCCTCCGCTATGCTCTTTTGCTAGCGGTGGCCCGGTGTTTTCCGTCATCTTCTTCCCTCCGGTCTTCTTCCAATGTTGACACAACGCTCTCTCTCACTGCAATGCTCTGTGCACTGTGCACTACAACTTATATAGGCATGGGTCCGAGTCATCGGGTGATGTCACCCGCCCCTTATGATGGCACATTCCCAGCATGCCCCAGGTGGTGACGTCATAAGGGACGGTGTCCCGGGGCATGCTGGGGCTGCGCCGTCATAAGGGGCGAGGTCACTGGGTGACATCACCCAGTGACCCCGCCCCATGCCTACATAAGTCGAAGCGCACCATGCACACAGCATTGCAGTGGGAGAGAGCATCTTGTCAACATTGGAAGAAGACTGGATGGAAGGAGATTGTGGAAAACACTGGGCCACCGCTACCAAAAGAGCAGTAAAAGAGCAGAAGATAGCGGGGGGAGCCCGGGAGAAGAACCGAAGACCAGGAGAGAAGGCCGGAGAGTAGACATGTGCAGAGTAAAATATTTCATTTCGGAATTTCGTTTTCGTCTGAAAAATTAATTTATTTAGTTACTCCTGAAATTCGTTTTTATTTATTTAGTTTTTCGTTCAAAAATTGCATTCGTCTGAAAATCCACATTAATTACGGTCGAATCTGTCTTTGAAGGCTTATGGTGTCTGTCGAATGTATAAAGAAGATTTGACGGAGCTAGTATATAGCATACTTCGTGTGAACTTTAGAACCCTATTAAAGTATATGGGACTCCAACGTTCAAAATCTAAAGTGCTAATTTTAAAGGCTAATATGCAAGTTACTGTCCTAAAAAGTGTTTGGGGACCTGGGTCCTGCCCCAGGGGACATGTATCAATGCAAAAAAAAGTTTTAAAAAATGGCCGTTTTTTCGGGAGCAGTGATTTTAATAATAATTAAAGTGAAACAATAAAAGTGTAATATTCCTTTCAATTTTGTACCTGGGGGGTGTCTATAGTATGCCTGTGAAGGGGCGCATGTTTCTGGTGCTTAGAACTGTCCCTGCACAAAGTGTCATTTATGCAGGAAAAAAAGTCCTTTAAAATCACTCGCAGCTATTATGAATTGTCGGCTCCGTAATACAGAGAACACTCATTGAAAGTCATTGATAATAAAAAAAAAAAGCGTGGGGGTCCCCCAAATTCAATTACCAGGCCATTCAGGTCTGGTATGGATATTAAGGGGAACCCCGCGTCAAATTAAAAAAAAAATTGACGTGGGGGTCCCCCTAAAAATCCATATCAGACCCTTTATCCGAGCACGCAACCTGGCAGGCCGCAGGAAAAGAGGGGGGACGAGAGAGCGGCCCCCTCCCTCCTGAACCATACCAGGCCAAATGCCCTCAACATTGGGAGGATGCTTTGGGGGTCTGTGACCCCTCAAAGCACCATGTCCCCATGTTGATGGGGACAAGGGCCTCATCCCCACAACCCTGGCCAGTGGTTGTGGGGGTCTGCGGGCGGGGGGCTTATCAGAATCTGGAAGCCCCCTTTAACAAGGGGACCCCCAGATCCCCCCCCTGTTTGAAATGGTAAGGGGGTACAAAAGTACCCCTACCATTTCATAAAGAAAGTGTAAAAAATAGATAAATAAGACAAACACACTTTTGAAAAATTCCTTTATTAAAAATATAAAAAAATATAAAAAAAAGATTCCAGCGGTGGTAATCCACTCTTGCTATCCAGCGACGGATGATCATCTCTCCAGGGTCCAGCGATGGCTGATCTGATCCAGCGCAGCGAATCCATCCATCTTCTGTCTCCACAGAGGAGACACTGCGGGGATCCCGGCGGCCTGACGTTTGTTATATGCGCCCCCCTCTGATGTAACGGAAACCTGCCTGTGTTACTAACTGTATCTACCACCCTGAGGACTTGGGTGCCATTGGTATTATATGTGGCCACCCTTGTAATGAGACCATGACCCACAACAAGAGAGAGATTAATGCACAGAGCCCAGACGATTTTACTGATAAAATGTTGTTGCTTCAGTTTAAGTACTCTTACGCCCAGAAATCAGGATATGAGAAGTGCTGGGTGTGTAGCAAATTGTACCCCAACACGGCTCAAATCCCTCTAATGGCTGTCCCCTTGAATATAACCACATTTCTGAATGGTACCCATTCTGTGACTATAACCAATATATCACCTGTATTTTTACAGTGAACAGAAAACTGAAGTCACCGAAAGTTATTAGGCAACCATGGTAAGATCACGTTGTGATCTAAGCCCTTGTACACACGGTCGGACATTCCGACAACAAAATCCGTCGGATTTTGTCCGAAACTGGTGTTGCATACAACGTTGTCGGAAAATCCGATCATTCGTAACGTGATGACGTTATTTAGTTATGACGGGACTACGTTCAGGCTAGTAGCCAATAGCTTTGGTCTAGGAATTTGATCTGAGCATGCATGGCACTTTGTCTGATCGGAATTCTCTACAAACAATCGGACAAAGTCCGATCGGATCATGTTGTCGGAAAATTGTTGTCCGGCGTAAAAAGTCAGATGAAGCCCACACACGGTCGGATTATCCGAAAACGCGGTCTGATCGGACATTTTCCATCGGAATGTCCAACCGTGTGTACAAGGGCTAAGAGGGGATTGGAGGTGTGAGGATCAAGGTATAAGAATAAAAATGGTTGACAGTATATTTCTTATTAATGCTTATCTCGTCTGTTTTCAGTTGTTTTAAAGACATCATTCTTAAAGGCCGGATGGGTGCAGTCACATCCAGTCACGTACACACAAAGAGGAAGCCATGTCATAAGGGTCAACTGCTGCGTCAGCTCTAAGAGCAGAAGACATTGCCTTTTATAGAAGTTGTTTTGTTTCAACATTTTTAACGCCTGTCTTTCCTTTGTGTATATAAGAGCTGTGTGATAATAAAGGACCTCAGAGTAAGCAAGTGCGACCGTCTGAGCAGATATACTGAGAAGTTTTTCCGTGTCTCCTTGCTTAGATAAGACTCTAATAATAATTGGGAAACGGTAACATAACTTATGAATAGGTGACTTGCAGTAGTCACACCTAACATTTTTGGCGCACGAACAAGGGACTTCGCTAAAGAAACTACAAGAGGCGAACGAACATAAGGACGGAACAAAGAGGTCGGGCACATCAGGAACCACAGACAAATCCTGCGCAGGTAAGAAAAGCTTTATTTTCTTATAAACTCTGTGCTTCTTAGATTTGTGCCCACCCGATCTGTCTGTATTGTTCTTCAGGTAAAACCAACCTCTGTAGTAAGCGAGTCTTGAATTTAATATTTGACTTATGTTACCGTTGTTTCTTGTCTGTCTCCTTGTCATCTGTCTGTTGTGACTGAGATAAGCCCTGTTTGTATGGTGTGAATTGAAACATATATCATCCCAATGGGTAACGGAATGCGCCCTTAACTCGTAAGAGTACTTGGGGGTCCGACACTTAAGTTTGATATACGCTTTTTGATTCATGAGCCTAAAAACGGGTTGAAAGTATAAGTCCTGACTGCCTCAATAAAGCAGGAATAAGAAACGAATGCTGAGAGATTCCATGGTAATGGGAAGGGAATAAGGTCTCCACAAAGCCCGGAGATCTAGTTATATGTGTTTGGCCACCAAAAGGAATGCTTGTATATGTTGTAGCCGTCAGTCTGGTCATAATATTTGTCAGTTGGCTAGCATATAAAGTAATTCGATTTCAGAAATCTCATCCAGGAGAGGTTTTTAGTATTTTGGCACCCTAGGAGGAGAAGGCAACGAGACACTTAGTAAGTGATCCAAACGCCACCTAGGCAGGACTGTCAAAATGGGCCAGACACATGGTAAACCCCAGGAGGAATCTCAGAAATGTTATGCTGTTAAAGACATAATTACAATGTTGTATGGGAAGGACAAGGCACAGGGCACGAATAGGGTTCTCAAGAAATTTGGAATGGATGGAGAAAATGGGCTAAGTGTAGAAGGTTGGGAGAATATAAAGAGAGACAGACAGGGGGAGGTCCTGCAGAACAGATGGGTATCACAAATACAATGTTTAATTAAGGTTTCCAACAGGGCTAAAGAGGAGGGATGGAAGTATTGTCATGAACAGGGTGGATGGGACATGAAGGTCCGACGCAAGAGTCTCCCTTCTGCTCCCGAGGATGGAGTAGAAACGGAAGGTACTCCACCTCCTTATACCACTACCACACCAGGTAGCGAAAGACCAAAACTTTATCCTTCCTTAAGAGGAAGAGGATGGGTATGCCGAGTATGCGGTACCCAGAATACAGACTGGGCACAGGAATGTGTACATTGCGGAGCTCAAAGACCAGAGTCCGTAGCTCCAGTCCACAGTCGGACTAGGGTAATACAAGTAAATAATCCAAATGCGGGTCAAGCAGGACAGCCACCTACAGTGACTCGACAAGTCGTTCTGAGGACATGGGCACCTTGGTCGGCTGACACTCTTATGGCATTAATACAGAATGCTCCTGATCCCGTAGCAAAACCTGCCGCATTCTGTAGATTCGTGACACAATTACTAGACACACATGAACAACTTGGCAAGATGGGGAAGATTTGTGTAGACATAAAATGACACTAACGATGTTTAATCAATTTATGAATGAAATTGCTCCACATAGACCACAAGGGGATCCAGCGGCAGATCCACCAGGAATACACCCCCGTCATATAGACTCTAGACCTCTGTTTATTAATCAGTTACGAGAATTTTGCCAAGGGAAACAGCAGGAAAGGGGTTCGACAGCGCCCATAAAACAGGCCCCAGGTCAGACTGTTACAGAATTTTACCTCAACATGGAAAGCATGATGGCTGACGAAGGTCTAGATTTAGCCTTACCCGTCACCATTAGGGCTTTCAATCGACAGTTTATGGAAGGACTAGTACCCCAAATAGGTGACAAACTGAAGGCATGTACTCCCGAATGGAGAGCCATACGGGACAGAGGAACATTGTTGCAGAAAGCACAAGGCATAGAGGCTGATTTAGCAGAAGCTAAACCCAGAAGGACACCGGGAGTTAACACTGTTGCCCGGGTCAATGAAGGAGGGAATTCCTCCCGTAAACCTCTTACCTGTTATTACTGCAACAAGGTGGGACATATAAAAAGAGACTGTAGGAAAAGAATAAAAGACGAACAGGAAGGAAACACGGACAGAGACACGAGGGACTACAGACAGAGGCGTACCAACGATAGGGACGATCCGACCGCATGACTTGCCCCAGTCCTAGCTGAATCAGAGAATAAAATGCTCCACATGTTGATGAAGGTGGAAGGTAAACATATTCCTTGTTTAGTTGACACAGGAGCATCACGCAGCTTATTATCTGATTCAGTAGTCCCTCCACACATGACATCCCGTGACACCATACCCATAAGTGGTTATGACGGTCTTTTGTCCGATGCCCCACTGACTAAACCTTTAAAAGTAAAAATAGGGAATGGCAACCACCTGACACTTGTGTATTGTTGCAATATGTAGATGACCTATTGTTATGTTGTCCGGATAACGATACTTGTTTAAAAGCCACTCTATCATTGTTACAATTCCTGGCTGAAAAAGGGTGCAAAGTGAATAGAACTAAGTTACAGGTATGCCAGAAAAAGGTTGTCTTTTTGGGCCACTGTATATCCCAGGGTACTCGACACCTCACTGAAGAACGAGTCCAGGCCATAAGACAAATGAATGTCCCACGCAACTTTAAGCAACTTCGTATGTTTCTGGGAATGGTATCATATTGTAGACAATGGATACCACATGCCAGTTCTCTGATGCAGCCATTATATGATTGCTTGAAAATAGTACCCTATGTACTCACAGAAGCAGGTCATAAGTCTTTTAGCACCTTAAGAAAGTTACTAATTTTGGCACCTGCGATCGGGATCCCTGACTATACCAAAACATTTCATTTGTACATTGCTGAAATCACGGGACACGCAACAGGGGTGTTGACACAACAACACATCAAACAAAGGCCGGTAGCATATTTCTCAGCGGCTCTCGATCCTGTCTCTAGAGGATCACCGTCCTGTGTACGAGCAGTCGCAGCAGTGTCAATTATCATTGACAAATCCTCAGAAATTGTCTTAGACAATCCTGTAGTGGTACATACCACACATGACATACACGCCATCTTGTCACAAGTTCAGCCAAAGCACATATCAATGGCGAGGCAGCTGCGTCTGCAATGCACCTTGCTCCTACCTCCCAATGTTACCTTCCAGCGATGCACTTCCTTTAACTTAGCACAACTTCTACCCTTACAGACAGATTTGACAGGGGGGAGTAATGGTGAAGGCACAGCACAAGAAACTCAGGATTCTGACACACTTTCATTTCATGACATAACATCTGATGAACACGATTGTTTTCAACTTATGGAACAAGAGATCACGGGGTTCCCACATGTCACAGACACACCCATTGCAAATGCAGAACACACACTGTACATAGATGGTAGTAGATTTGCCGATGACAAAGGTAAATATCACACAGGTTATGCTGTGGTAACGGACACACAGGTAATTGAGGCAAAGTCATTACCAGCACACATATCGGCACAAGAAGCGGAACTAACGGCCTTAGAAAAAGCCTTAGAACACTTAGAGGGACAAGAAGGGAACATTTACACTGACTCTGCCTATGCTTATGGTGTTGCACATGATTATGGCCACATATGGAAAGCTAGAGGTTACCTTACAGCAGCAGGCACACCTGTTAAACATGGTGAAGGAATCAAAAGAGTCCTGAACAATCTTCAAAAAGTTAGAAGAGTAGCCATTATGAAGATAGCGGCACACACGAGCGCAAAAACAATTGAGGCAAAAGGAAATGCATTTGCAGATTTAACTGCAAAACAAGCAGCTCTAGGGGAAGTAAGCCCTGAGACCTTAGCTACGGTAAAGGTGAGCATCCCAGAACCGACATGGCAGCAGATGAGTAAACTACAGGAGCAAGCAGGAGAGAGCGAGAAAGATAGATGGGTAAAAATGGGAGCAGCACCAGGCCTTGACAATATATGGAGGGAAGGAGGCAGAATATGCCTACCTGCCTCTCTATACCCAGCAATGGCAGCGGCTGTCCACTTGCCCACTCATGTCAGCTCCAATTCTATGTATAGGATTGTAAGCCAAGGATGGCTAGCCCCTGGATTCAGTAGTACTGCAAGGAACTACTGTGCTGCATGCCAAATCTGTCTGTTAAATAACCCAGGACAGAGAGTGAAAACCCCACGTAAACATCAGGTCCGGGCCCAGTATCCCTTTCAGAGACTGCAAATTGACTATATCCAAATGCCTAAGAGCGGCCCATTTGAATTTTGTCTCGTGTGCATCTGCTTATTTTCAGGCTGGCCAGAAAGTTATCCAGTGAAATCAGCTACAGCGAAAGCCACAGCGAAGAAACTGATCACAGAGTTAATACCTAGGTTTGGTCTTCCTGAAACCATAGAATCAGATAGGGGAACACACTTTACAGGAGAAATCATGCAGAATGTAATGGCTATGTTAGGGGTTCAACAAAGTTTCCACACCCCTTACCACCCACAGAGTTCAGGATCAGTAGAAAGAGTAAATGGGACAATAAAGTTAAAAATACAAAAAGCTATGCAAGAGTTAAATAAACCTTGGCCAGAATGTCTGCCTTTAGCTTTGTTCTCCATAAGGTATACTCCAACGGGAAAAACAGGGTTATCCCCATATGAAATACTTTTTGGGAATGCACCCAGACTAGGTTTATACTTTCCACAGAGTATGCAATTGCAATGTGATAGTTTGACTGCATATGTGATACAATTACAACAGCATCTAACTAAGATCCACAAAAGTGTGTATTCTTCTCTTCCAGACCCTAACTCAATAGCAGGTACTCATTCACTGAGCCCCGGAGATTGGGTCTATGTAAAGAAACATACCAGAAAAGCTTTAGAGCCACGGTTTGAAGGACCATATCAAGTACTGCTGACCACTCCCACATCGGTCAAGTTGGAGGGTAAAGCAGCCTGGATCCACGCTTCACACTGTAAAAAGGAGCCAGTTGGCAAATGACAACATGTATCTTTTTATTCTTTTTGTTTCAGTAATCCTGACCAATAGTTTGGTTACCTCACAGAATGAAATTCACAAGGATGAAGGATTTTCTAAAAAAATGTTATTACTGAAGTTTAAATATGCTTATGCTCGGAAGTCAGGATATGAGAAATGTTGGATTTGCAGTAAATTACACCCCAGTACAGCAAACATACCACTGATGGCAGTTCCTATAAATTATACTGACCTTGCTAACAGTAGCATTAACATAACTGAAACAAATACCAGCAAGACAGTAATGTTTAAATCAAATGGTCTCGCCTTTCCCCCTGCCTGGTGTTTCAACTTAGGGAACACAACGGGAGGAAATAGAGAATGCCAAGACAGCAAGTTTAATTTGTCCATTGTCGTATTAAATGGAAGCTTCTACCCCAGTAATTCCAGCACACACCAGACATTATCTGACTTCCTCACTAACATTGTGGATAATAATGTTAGGTGGTTAGTATCCAACTTATCCCTCTATGGATACACCTCTCGTTATAGACATAATATCAGTTCAAGTCCAGTAGCCTTAGGAAACAATATATACATCTGTTGTGGGGATAAGTGTTATACCTGGATACCTAGAAGGGCTCAGGGATGGTGCTACCTCGCAAGTTTGGTACCAGTAATGGGAGTAGTGGGTGATGAACGAGGTGATCACCTACTAGAAGCTAGTATACACCCCAGATATCCCCTCAGATATCGTAGCAAGAGAGAAATATTCTCAGAGCAGGACATGGCATGGGCTTGGTTCCCGTCCTGGACAGGATGGGGTATAGACTTAATGAAGCGACTAAATAACTATACTGGAATAATTAATGATATTTTGGAGAAAAACTCTGATGACATTACTAAGTTAAATCTAGAGACCAGAGCCATCACAAAACAAATAGAATTACATGAGTTAGCGATTGAAAGTATGAGTGCAGCATTAACAGGACTCTGTGAGACCACAGAAGACTATGAATGTTGTACTTGGATACATAACACCAGCATCGAAGTACCCGATTATTATGACATCATTGCACAACACCGCACGGAAGTAAAGGATCTACAGGAGAAGGCCCGTAATATTGGCCGTGACTGGGATCCTTTTGGTGGAACTTTTAGTTTCTCAGGGTTATTTTCTTGGTTCAAGAAGGCAGCAATGACGATTATAGTAGTGCTTATATTCATATTTCTCATTTATTTGTGTTTTAAGTTGTTCATGTGCTTTTGCAAGAAAGCCAAGGTAAATGCTGTAGAAAAGATGGAACTTTTGTAAGTTGATAAGTTGGATGAGATAGGTGGATTTAGTTTCTTGACATCACCCATCTTTCAGAAAAGCCACTCTTCCTGAATTTTAGATGTTGGTACTATCCAGGGGGATGGGTGTATACCCCTCTGACAACTCGCGGTCAGGGAGAGTACTTTGGACATAGGCCGACTAGAACTTGTTCAGGTGGACCCAGGGTAAGAGGGAGGGGTGATGTCAAAGGGGGAAATTGTGAGGATCAAGGTATAAGAATAAAAATGGTTGACAGTATATTTCTTATTAATGCTTATCTCGTCTGTTTTCAGTTGTTTTAAAGACATCATTCTTAAAGGCCGGATGGGTGCAGTCACATCCAGTCACGTACACACAAAGAGGAAGCCATGTCATAAGGGTCAACTGCTGCGTCAGCTCTAAGAGCAGAAGACATTGCCTTTTATAGAAGTTGTTTTGTTTCAACATTTTTAACGCCTGTCTTTCCTTTGTGTATATAAGAGCTGTGTGATAATAAAGGACCTCAGAGTAAGCAAGTGCGACCGTCTGAGCAGATATACTGAGAAGTTTTTCCGTGTCTCCTTGCTTAGATAAGACTCTAATAATAATTGGGAAACGGTAACATAACTTATGAATAGGTGACTTGCAGTAGTCACACCTAACAGAGGGTTAGAAAAAATGAATGCACTGTAATATTAAATGCTTGAGAAACAAAGTGTCCTTCTGCTGTACTTTCACACATAGCATGGCCAAACAAGCTCCATAAATAACTGAATGTGAGACTATGTCCCCGGACAGGCTGACCGCCAACTTCCTGTGACAGAACATTGCTACTTGCTAATTTGAATTATATATCTAAAATGCCATACTATAGACATGTATATGCTTGATGTCTTGTCCCTCCCCCTTGTGCTACATGACGCCTTTTGTTCTGAATTTTTATAAAAACTCAAGCCAAGCTACCATTAAAGCTGAGCATACTTTGAAACTAGGGATGAGCTTCGAGTTCGAGTCGAACTCATGTTCTACTCGAACATTGCCTGTTCGCCTGTTCAGCGAACAGTGAACAATTTGGGCTGTTCGCAGCAAATTCGAAAAGCCGGAACACCCTATACAAGTCTATGGGAGAAATCTAAAGTGCTCATTTTAAAGGGTAATATGCAGGTTACTGTCCTAAAAAGTGTTTGGGGACCCGGGTCCTGCCCCAGGGGACATGGATCAATGCAAAAAAAAGTTTTTAAAAACAGCCGTTTTTTCAGGAGCAGTGATTTTAATAATGATTAAAGTGAAACAATAAAAGTGTAATATTCCTTTAAATCTCGTAGCTGGGGGGTATCGATAGTATGCCTGTGAAGGGGCGCATGTTTCTGGTGCTTAGAACTGTCCCTGCACAAAGTGTCATTTGTGCAGGAAAAAAAGTCTTTTAAAATCACTTGCGGCTATTGTCGGGTCCCGTAATACAGAGAACACTCAATGAGTGTTCTCTGCATTAGCCGACAATTCATTCATTCATTGATAAAAAAAAAAAAAAAAAAAGCGTGGGGGTTCCCCTAAATTCAATTACCAGGCCCTTTAGGTCTGACATGGATATTAAGGGGAACCCCGTGTCAAATTAAAAAAAAAATTGACTTGGGGGTCCCCCTAAATATCCATAACCAGACCCTTCAGGTCTGATATGGATATTAAGGGGAACCCCGCATCAAATTAAAAAAAAAAATTGACGTGGGGGTCCCCCTAAAAATCCATATCAGACCCTTTATCCGAGCACACAACCTGGCAGGCCGCAGGAAAAGAGGGGGGGACGAGAGAGCGGCCCCCCTCCCTCCTGAACCGTACCAGGCCACATACCCTCAACATTGGGAGGATGCTTTGGGGGTCTGTGACCCCTCAAAGCACCTTGTCCCCATGTTGATGAGGACAAGGGCCTCATCCTCACAACCCTGGCCGTTGGTTGTGAGGGTCTGCGGGCAGGGGGCTTATCAGAATCTGGAAGCCCCCTTTAACAAGGGGACCCCAGATCCCGCCCCCCCTGTTTGAAATGGTAAGGGGGTACAAAAGTACCCCTACCATTTCACAAATAAAGTGTCAAAATGGTTAAATAAGACAAACACACTTTTGAAAAATTCCTTTATTAAAAATAAAAAAAATAAAAAAAAGATTCCATCGGTGCTAATCCACTCTTGCTATCCAGCGACGGGTCTCCGGGGTCCAGCTATGGATGATCATATCCAGCGACGGGGGATCTCTCAGTCCAGCGCTGTCCATACATCCTTCTTCTGTCTCCACTCCGGAGACACTGCAGAGATCCCAGCGCTGACATTTCTTATATTAGGAGGGCGGGGCCACCCATCACCTGACCCCGCCCCTCTGACGCTGGAGAGGGAAGCCAGGGGTTCCCCAGTGACGTGTGGGTGACCCCGCCCCCTCTGATGTAACGCAGGTTTCCGTTACATCAGAGGGGGCGGGGTCACTCACACGTCACTGGGGAACCCCTGGCTTCCCTCTCCAGCGTCAGAGGGGCGGGGTCAGGTGACGGGTGGCCCCGCCCTCCTAATATAAGAAATGTCAGCGCTGGGATCTCTGCAGTGTCTCCGGAGTGGAGACAGAAGAAGGATGTATGGACAGCGCTGGACTGAGAGATCCCCCGTCGCTGGATATGATCATCCATCGCTGGACCCTGGAGACCCGTCGCTGGATAGCAAGAGTGGATTAGCACCGATGGAATCTTTTTTTTATTTTTTTTATTTTTAATAAAGGAATTTTTCAAAAGTGTGTTTGTCTTATTTAACCATTTTGACACTTTCTTTGTGAAATGGTAGGGGTACTTTTGTACCCCCTTACCATTTCAAACAGGGGGGGGGCGGGATCTGGGGGTCCCCTTGTTAAAGGGGGCTTCCAGATTCTGATAAACCCCCCGCCCGCAGACCCTCACAACCAATGGCCAGGGTTGTGAGGATGAGGCCCTTGTCCTCATCAACATGGGGACAAGGTGCTTTGAGGGGTCACAGACCCCCAAAGCATCCTCCCAATGTTGAGGGTATGTGGCCTGGTACGGTTCAGGAGGGAGGGGGGGCGCTCTCTCGTCCCCCCCTCTTTTCCTGCGGCCTGCCAGGTTGCATGCTCGGATAAAGGGTCTGATATGGATTTTTAGGGGGACCCCCACGTCAATTTTTTTTTAATTTGATGCAGGGTTCCCCTTAATATCCATATCAGACCTGAAGGGTCTGGTTATGGATATTTAGGGGGACCCCCACGTCAATTTTTTTTTTTAATTTGACACGGGGTTCCCCTTAATATCCATGTCAGAACTGAAGGGCCTGGTAATTGAATTTAGGGGAACCCCCACGCTTTTTTTTTTTTTTAATCAATGAATGAATGAATTGTCGGCTAATGCAGAGAACACTCATTGAGTGTTCTCTGTATTACGGGACCCGACAATAGCCGCAAGTGATTTTAAAAGACTTTTTTTCCTGCACAAATGACACTTTGTGCAGGGACAGTTCTAAGCACCAGAAACATGCGCCCCATTCACAGGCATACTATAGATACCCCCCAGCTACGAAATTTAAAGGAATATTACACTTTTATTGTTTCACTTTAATCATTATTAAAATCACTGCTCCTGAAAAAACGGCCGTTTTTAAAACTTTTTTTTGCATTGATCCATGTCCCCTGGGGCAGGACCCGGGTCCCCAAACACTTTTTAGGACAGTAACCTGCATATTACCCTTTAAAACGAGCACTTTAGATTGTGAACGTTCGAGTCCCATAGACTTTAATAGGGTTCTAAAGTTCACACGAAGTTTAGGTCTGTTCGCAGGTTCTGGTGCGAACCGAACAGGGGGGTGTTCGGCTCATCCCTATTTGAAACCATCTTTGCGTCTTTTTCATTGTTTGTTCCCAGAGCTCTGTAGAGGAATCCACTGGTCATTCATAGAAACCGGGCAGAATTAACCCTTTCAGGGGTAAACGTGCCCAACAGGCAAGTGGTTAAAATGCTTTCACTGCTTATTCATATTATGTCAATATTTTAAGGTGCAAAGCTTGGCACAGGGTAATTTTAAAGCTGCATTCACACATGAGCAATATGATATGACGCACATTTGTCACACAACAGCAAAGGGCAGCCCATTCACTTGAACGAGCTGCCCTACACGCAACAAACATGTTATAGTAGTTTTTGGCACTGAGCCAAGCACATTTTGTTGCATGACAAAACACGGGGCTACTATGCATGTTTTGAGTGCCATCATGAAATAATGTCACCAGAAACACAATGTCAATTTTGAGGCTTTTCCATGTGTTTCCAGAAACGCAGGAAGACACATGCATTTCTGCTCACATTCCTGGATCTCTTAGCCCTTGTACACACGGTCGGACATTCCGATGGACAATGTCCGATAGGACCGTGTTGTCGGATAATCTGACAGTGTGTAGGCTCCATCGGACTGTTTCAGTCGGAGTATCCGACGGACCAAGTTTTCCAGCTGGGCTATAAAATTTTCCGACAGCATGATCCGATCGGACTTTGTCCGATCATGTGTAGAGAATTCCGATCGGACAAAGTGCCACGCATGCTCAGATCAAATTCCTAGACCAAAGCTACTGGCTACTAGCCTGAACGTAGTCCCGTCCCAACTAAATAACATCATCACGTTAAGTACGATCGGATTTTCTGACAACTTTGTCTGACTGTGTGTATGCAACAGTTTCGGACAAAATCCGTCGGACAAAATCCGACGGATTTGGTTGTCGGAATGTCCGACCTTGTGTACAAGGGCTTAGGTGTGAATACGGCCTAACACTAAGGCCGCGTACACACGCGGGGACTGTTCGGCCAACTTTGTCCGCTGAACAGTGTTTCGGCGGACAGTCCGCCCGTGTGTGGGCTTTCAGCGGACAGTTTCAGCGAACAGTCCGCTGAACAAGGTTTTTCGGAAATTCCGAAAAACTGTCCGCTGAAACTTTGTTTCAGCGAACAGTCCCCTCGTGTGTAGGCTTGTTCGTCAAACTAAGTTCCGCGCATGCTCAGAAAGGATTTACACGCCGAAAGTTATAATGCAGTGTATAGGACGTCGTATTTTTCGTCCCGTCGTATGTGCCGCGCACGGTTTCAGCAAACTGTTCGTTCGTCGTGTGTGGCCATGTCCGTCCATGCTAATTTTGAGCGGACTGTTTGCTGAAACTGTTTGACGGACAAAGTTGGGCGAACAGTCCCCGCGTGTGTACGCGGCCTAAGACTTGTTCTTCCCAGAAGGACAGCAAATCTGAACTTTGACTGTCCCTTTCTACAGAGATCATGTGGCCAAGTACCTAAGCCCCCAGATAAGTGGTGAACCACTGAAGGAAATCTCTAGCAGAATTTTCTCCAAACAAGAATTCCAGCTCCACTATTACTCTTTTTTTTAGCATTATGTAAACATTATAGACCCACTTCAATTCAAAGTTAATTGAATGAACATGCAGCTGAAATGGGGTTAGCAGGTCAATGATTGTCATTATTTTTGTTCATTTTAAGAGGATCCGCTGCTTTGGAAATAAAATATTCATCAATCATTGTGATGCAAGTTATGACATTTCCTAGCACACTGTATTTCACAGAAATTCTTATTATCACAGCTACAGCTTTACATTTAATTAGTTGGCTTTTCTCTCAGCTTTAAGTCTGGCCTACAGGGTACAGTTTAGGATATTCATCCTATATACTGGAGGGATCTGGTTCCCGATTACCCTGCCTTGGAAGCTGCTGGTCTTTTGACCTTGTGACTGGCTTAAAGCCAACATTTTTTTCCTACTGTGCTGCATCATCTGCCGGCCTAATTGAATACTGCAGGCTGAAAGTGTGTCTCCAACATTACCCAGAGCCATGTTACAGACTGTTCATTACAAAAAAAACCTTTACTCAGGAGTACCTGGGAAAATGTTGTTGCTACTTTTTTGCAAGGATTTCTGCATCCTGACCTGTGTATGTTGACCTGTTATCCTATCGCCAGATTAAAAATATGCTTGTTAAGGCAGAAATAAACCAGGCACCCTATAAAAACACAGAACCTCCTTCACAAAGACAAGCATTTCCATACTAAATAATCAATATAACATTATTAAAATAATTAAATAATTAGTTATTTTTGTCCTTGGCCCTTTTCACTCCCTACTACTGAAGCCAGGACTCTATTTTTATTTTTTTTGCTTAACTCACTGCTACCTCTGCCCTCGCAGAGAGAAATCTTGAGCATGCGTGATTAAGTGGCTAGTTACCTGGAGGTTTATGAGGAAGAAACAGGAATTGCGAGATCACATGCCTTGCTAGAGACAGATGATGATGTAATCACAGCAAGGTGCTCTGCACACCTCAGCACAGCCAGGATGCTGGGAATGAGCCATCAGCTGCACATGCATCGATGCCGTCAGCTTCTAATGCCCTGTACACACGAGCATATTTTCTGTCGGAAAAATCTTGGATGGAATTCGGAATACGGAATTCCACTCAAGTTTGGCTTGCATACTGTCAGGAACCATGAAACAGACAGAGACAGAAGTGAAATTTAATCACACTTGTTTATTAATAAAAATAAAAAGATAAATAGGAAAAATCGTAGTCAAGCAAGCCAGAGTCCAGTAGCCAGATCGGGTAGTCAGCCAGTCCAAAGTTCATAAACCAGATCGGGTAATCAGCCAGTCCAGAAGTCAGGGATCCACGGAGAGCAAATGCAAGCAGGATGGAAGCCAGGAGGGATGTAGCAAGCCAGTCTTGAAACAACAGCAGGAGATGGTTCCTAGTGATGTGACCAAACGTGAAGGCAAAGGTGAAATGAGCTGGAAGACTGTATATAGGCAGGCCAGACGAGCATCATCGGGAACAGCTGGTACCTGAAGAGAGAGAAGAGAGCTGGCAATTAGCCAACAGCTGAGCGGCAGCCCAGAGGAGGAAGGGCTAAGCCAGCCCTGACAGTACCCCCCCCCCCCCCAATGACCCCTCTCCCTCGGAGGGCCACCGGGCTTGAGGGGAAACCGTCTATGGAACTTGCGGAGGAGGACAGGGGCATGTACGTCAGAGGATGAAACCCAGGAGCGCTCCTCCGGACCGTACCCCTTCCAATGCACCAGGTACTGTATGCGCCCACGGAACCTACGGGAGTCAACAATGGATTGTACCTAATGCTCCTCATGGTTCTCAACCTGAATAGGGTGAGGACGTGGCACAAAGGTGGTAAATCGGTTACAGACCAATGGTTTCAATACGGAGACATGAAACACATTTGAGATGCGCATACTAGGAGGAAGTTCCAACGAGTAAGCTACTGGGTTAATCCTGCAAAGGATACGGAAAGGCCCAATAAACCAAGGTGCAAACTTCAGTGAGGGAACACAAAGCCGGAGGTTGCGAGATGACAGCCAGACCCTGTCCCCAACCTGGTAGGAAGGCGCTGGCAGGCGTCTGCGGTCAGTATGGAGTCTGTACCTATCATTAGCATGACGCAAAGCCTCCTGGACTTGTACCCAAGTGGAATGAAGACCACGGAGATGCTCTTCTAACGCAGGAATACTCTGCGGAACAAACGAGTCAGGCAACATGGAAGGTTGGAAACCATAATTCGCCATAAATGGAGACAATCGGGAGGCAGAATTCAAGGCACTGTTGTGAGCAAACTCTGCCCAAGGTAATAGGTCAAACCAGTTGTTATGACGGTCAGAAATATAGCAACGTAGGAATTGCTCCAAGGACTGATTGGCTCGTTCTGCGGCCCCATTAGACTGCGAGTGATAAGCAGAAGAGAACGCAAGCTGGATTCCCAACTATGCACAAAAGGCTCGCCAGAACCGGGAGACAAACTGACTGTCCCTATCCGAGACAATCACCTTGGGTAGCCCATGTAAGCGAAAGATCTCCCGAGCAAAAATGGAAGCCAGTTCCTTAGAGGTGGGTAACTTCTTAAGTGGAATACAATGACACATCTTTGAGAACCGGTTCACCACCATAAGCAATTCCACAATGAAATCCATAGACAGGTGAGTCCAGGGCCTCTCTCCATTGGGTATGGGTTGTAGGAGGCCCACTGGAAGGTGTCGTGGAGTCTTACTCTGAACACACACAGGACAGGCACCTACGAAAGCAGTGACATCAGCCCGTAGACTAGGCCACCAGAATTGTTGGGAGATGGCCCAAATGAGTTGATTCTTCCCAGGATGGCCAGCTGCCTTGGGAGAATGATAAGTCAAGAGGACTGCAGTACGGAGACTCTCTGGGACAAAGCAGCGGTCACAAGGTTTATCAGGAGGAGCATGGACCTGAGCAGCAAGAATTTTGTCCCCCAAAGGAGAAGTAAGACTGGTTGGGAACCGTAGCTAAGATACAATCAGGAGGAATCATAGGAACCGGAACCGACTCCGACTTGGAAGTGGAGGAAAATTGTTGTGACAAGGCATCCGCCCTTACATTCTTAGTACCGGGTAAGAATGAGACAATGTAAATAAAGCTCGACAAGAAAAGAGCCCATTGCACCCTTCTGGGAGAGAGTCGCTTAGCCTCAGACAAGAATGTAAGATTCTTATGGTCAGTAAGAATAAGAACGGACACAGTGGTACCTTCAAGGAGATGTCTCCATTCTTTCAGGACTAAAATGATCGCCAACAGCTCTCTGTCAACAAACCCCAAAATTGCACTCAGCAGGTGACAATTTCTTGGAAAAGTAGCCACACGGATGCATAGCGCTCTCAGAGTTAGGACGTTGAGACAGAAGGGTGCCAACTCCAGTCTCAGAAGCATCAACTTCTAGGATAAAAGGCTACGTAGGATCAGGATGTGCCAACACGGGAGCAGAAACAAAGGCAGCCTTGAAAGTCTCAAAGGCCTTAATGGACTCCGGAGACCAACTCTGTGGGTTACCGTTCTTTCTGGTCATATCAGTCAGAGGCTTGACCAGAAACGAGAAGTTACGAATAAATTTCTGATAGTAATTGGCAAAGCCCAGGAAACGCTGCAGAGGACATAAACCCACGGGTCGAGGCCACTGTAGGACTGCCGAAAGTTTCTCTGGGTCCATTGAAAAACCAGCAGTGGAAATGACATAGCCCAGGAATGTAACCTGTTCACGATGGAACTCGCACTTCTCCAGTTTACAATAGAGATTGTTCTCTCTTCGTTTCTGAAGTACAAGACAGACATCTGTGTGGTGGCTCTCCAGGGACTTGGAAAATATGAGTATATCATCGAGATAGACCACCACACACAACTGCAACAAATCTCGGAGGACATCGTTAATAAATTCCTGGAAAACTGCCAGGGCGTTACAAAGGCCAAAAGGCATTACCAGGTATTCATAATGGCCTGTTCTGGTATTAAACACAGTTTTCCACTCGTCGCCCTCAGTAATGCGCACGAGATTGTATGCCCCTCTCAGGTCAAGCTTCGTGAAAACCGTTGCTCCCTTGAGGCGGTCAAATAGCTCAGTAATCAATGGAATCGGGTAGTAGACATGTGCAGAGTAAAATATTTCGTTTCGGAATTTCGTTTTCGTCTGAAAACTTAATTTATTTAGTTACTCCCGAAATTCGTTTTTATTTATTTCGTTTTTCGTTCAAAAATTGCATTCGTCCGAAAATCCACATGAATTACGGTCGAATCTGTCTTGGAAGGCTTATGGTGTCTGTCGAATGTATAAAGAAGATTCGACGGAGCTAACTATATAGCATACTTTAGAACCCTATTAAAGTCTATGGGACTCCAACGTTCAAAATCTAAAGTGCTAATTTTAAAGGCTAATTTGCAAGTTACTGTCCTAAAAAGTGTTTGGGGACCCGGGTCCTGCCCCAGGGGACATGGATCAATGCAAAAAAAAGTTTTAAAAACGGCAGTTTTTTCGGGAGCAGTGATTTTAATAATGATTAAAGTGAAACAATAAAAGTGTAATATTCCTTTAAATTTCGTAGGGGGGGGTTGTCTATAGTATGCCTGTGAAGGGGCGCATGTTTCCCGTGCTTAGAATTGTCCCTGCACAAAGTGTCATTTATGCAGGAAAAAAAGTCCTTTAAAATCACTCGCAGCTATAATGAATTGTCGGCTCCCGTAATACAGAGAACACTCATTGAAAGTCATTGATAAAAAAATAAATAAATAAATAAATTAAAAAAAAAGCGTGGGGGTCCCCCAAATTCAATTACCAGGCCCTTCAGGTCTGGTATGGATATTAAGGAGAACCCTGCCTCAAATTTAAGAAAAAATTTGACGTGGGGTTCCCCCTAAATATCCATAACCAGACCCTTCAGGTCTGGTATGGATATTAAGGGGAACCCCGCGTCAAATTTAAAAAAAAATTGACGTGGGGTTCCCCCTAAAAATCCATACCAGACCCTTTATCCGAGCACGCAACCTGGCAGGCCGCAGGAAAAGAGGGGGGGACGAGAAAGCGGCCCCCCCTCCCTCCTGAACCGTACCAGGCCACATGCCCTCAACATTGGGAGGATGCTTTGGGGGTCCGTGACCCCTCAAAGCACCTTGTCTCCATGTTGATGAGGACAAGGGCCTCATCCCCACAACCCTGGCCGGTGGTTGTGGAGGTCTGCGGGCGGGGGGCTTATCAGAATCTGGAAGCCCCCTTTAACAAGGGGACCCCCAGATCCCGGCCCCCCCCCTGTTTGAAATGGTAAGGGGGTACAAAAGTACCCCTACCATTTCACAAAGAAAGTGTAAAAAATGTTTAAATAAAACAAACACACTTTTTAAAAATTCCTTTATTAAAAATAAAAAAAGATTCCAGCGGCGGTAATCCACTCTTGCTATCCAGCGACGGACGGTCAGCTCTCCATCGATGTCTAATGTCATCCAGCGCAGCGCAGCATCCTTCTTCTGTCTCCTCCACGGAGACACTGGAGGCATTCCGGCGCTGACGTTTCTTATATACGGAGGGCGGGGCCACCCGTCACCTGACCCCGCCCCCCTCTGACGCAAGGGGAAACCCGGGGTTCCCCGTGACGTATGGGTGACCCCGCCCCCCTCTGATGTAACGGAAACCTGCCTGTGTTACATCAGAGGGGTGCGGGTCACCCCTACGTCACAGGGAACCCCGGGTTTCCCCTTGCGTCAGAGGGGGGCGGGGTCAGGTGACGGGTGGCCCCGCCCACCCTATATAAGAAACGTCAAGCCGCCGGAATGTCTGTAGTGTCTCCTCCACGGAGACAGAAGAAGGATGCTGCGCTGCGCTGGATGACATTAGACATCGATGGAGAGCTGACCGTCCGTCGCTGGATAGCAAGAGTGGATTACCGCCGCTGGAATCTTTTTTTTATTTTTAATAAAGGAATTTTTCAAAAGTGTGTTTGTTTTATTTAACCATTTTTTACACTTTCTTTGTGAAATGGTAGGGGTACTTTTGTACCCCCTTACCATTTCAAACAGGGGGGGGGGGCCGGGATCTGGGGGTCCCCTTGTTAAAGGGGGCTTCCAGATTCTGATAAGCCCCCCGCCCGCAGACCTCCACAACCACCGGCCAGGGTTGTGGGGATGAGGCCCTTGTCCTCATCAACATGGGGACAAGGTGCTTTGAGGGGTCACGGACCCCCAAAGCATCCTCCCAATGTTGAGGGCATGTGGCCTGGTACGGTTCAGGAGGGAGGGGGGCCGCTCTCTCGTCCCCCCCTCTTTTCCTGCGGCCTGCCAGGTTGCGTGCTCGGATAAAGGGTCTGGTATGGATTTTTAGGGGGAACCCCATGTCAAATTTTTTTTAAATTTGATGCGGGGTTCCCCTTAATATCCATACCAGACCTGAAGGGTCTGGTTATGGATATTTAGGGGGAACCCCACGTCAAATTTTTTCTTAAATTTGAGGCAGGGTTCCCCTTAATATCCATACCAGACCTGAAGGGCCTGGAAATTGAATTTGGGGGACCCCCACGCTTTTTTTTAAATTTATTTATTTATTTTTTTATCAATGACTTTCAATGAGTGTTCTCTGTATTACGGGAGCCGACAATTCATAACAGCTGCGAGTGATTTTAAAGGACTTTTTTTCCTGCATAAATGACACTTTGTGCAGGGACAATTCTAAGCACGGGAAACATGCGCCCCTTCACAGGCATACTATAGACAACCCCCCCCTACGAAATTTAAAGGAATATTACACTTTTATTGTTTCACTTTAATCATTATTAAAATCACTGCTCCCGAAAAAACGGCCGTTTTTAAAACTTTTTTTTGCATTGATACATGTCCCCTGGGGCAGGACCCGGGTCCCCAAACACTTTTTAGGACAGTAACTTGCAGAATCTTTTCTCTCTGTCAAATCTTTTTTCTCTGTCGAATATTTTCTCTATATAATCTTGGACTAATAGAGGTAAGGTTAAGCACATTCGACCACAGGTTCTATAGACAGATTGTTATCGTCAGAGTCATGTCGAATCTCCTATTCTATATCGAACTGTTGTAACAATGAAAACGAAAATAAAGCATTTATTTATGTCGGACCTTTCGTTTTTCGGATTTTGTGCTTTCGTTATCGTTTGTCAAAACTAAAACGAAAATAGCTGAAATTCGGACGAAAATGCATTCGGACGAAAACGAATGCACATGTCTATCGGGTAGGCAATCTTAATCGTGACACGATTAAGACCCCTATAATCTATACAAGTTCACTGCTCTTCTTTTTCACAAAGAAGAAACCAGCACCAGCAGGAGACGAGGATTTGCGGATGAAAACTCGAGAAAGTGCGTCAGCAACATACTCCTCCATGGCCTTATCCTCCAAGACCGACAAAGGGTAAACCCGGCCACGAGGAGGTAGGTTGAAGGTCAATTGCGCAATCATAAGGGCGGTGTGGAGGCAAACTACCGGCTTCACCTTTATCAAAGACATCGCCAAAATCACGGTACTCCTCCAGCAGGGAGGGGAGTGAAGCGTTGCACAGGACCTTGGATACCTTCAGGAAGCATGTCTCACTGCATTGTGGTGACCAGGAGAGAACCTCAGCACGGAGCCAATCAAAAGAGGGGTTGTGCCTCTGTAACCAAGGATAACCAACAACCAGCGGAAATCTGGGTGAGGAAATAACTTGGAATTGGATTTTCTCATAGTGAAGAGCCCCTACGGCCATGGACAACGGAACCATCTCATGAGTCACATGGGCAGGCTGTAAAGGTCTACCGTCAAGAGCCTCAATGGCAAGTGGAGTGTCACGCAGCTGCAGCGGAATCGAGTGCTGCAAAACAAATGCAGCATCAATGAACAGGCCTGCAGCCCCAGAGTCAATTAGAGCCTGTATCTCGATGGACGATTCAGCCCAAGAAAGAGTGACCAAAACCAGGGCCACAATAAAGGCACAATCTCTCCCTCCTCCTAAAGGCTCTCTCATCCGCAGAGAGACACGTGAAGCCCAGGTGCATGGGTTCATCTTCACTGACCAACTTGGTACCAAGAGGCATGGGAGGTGAGGGAGGCAAGGGTGGGACTACAAAGCTTAGAGGCAAACGTACAGGAGGCTTCCACAAGCGCTCCTTAAGAGAAAGTCTTTCTCTGAGTCTGGAGTCAATGAGGATGGCAAACGAGATCAAGTTCTCCAGCTCAGTGGGTATATCTGGTGCTGCTATCACATCCTTGATGGAATCCGAGAGACCATGAGAAAAAGCAGCCACGAGGGTCTCATTGTTCCAAACAACCTCTGCTGCCAGAGTACGGAATTCAATGACGTAGTCGGCAACAGTTCTTGTACTCTGTTTGATGGACATGAGGCACTTGGCAGCAGAAGCGGAGTGTGCGGGAACATCAAAAACCCTTTTAAAGGAGGCCACAAACTGAGGGTAACTCAAGACAACACATTTTTTCGTCTCCCATAGAGGGTTAACCCAGGCCAAGGCTCTCTCAGAAAGCAAAGATATCATGAAACCTACTTTGCTTCTGTCCGTGGGAAACGCCTGGGACAGCATTTCGAATTATATCTCAACCTGATTGAGAAACCCTCTGCATCGAACTGGATCGCCCCCAAATCGCTGGGGAAGCGGAGCAGAACCAGACATACCTCTTATAGAGGTAAAACTTGAGGCGGGTGCCTGCACAGAGACTGGCGCAGCAGCAGGGATGGCCTGCGACTCAGGTTGTACCAGAGCAGCCACCCTGGGGGATTCCAGGTGAGCCGTGTGATTCAGGAGCATTTGTAACGCCAAGGCAAACTGATCCATGCGGTGATCTTGCTCATCCAATCTGGAAAAAATATTACCAACAAGTGGATTGACTGTATCTTCTGAATTCATGGCCTTCACGTACTGTCAGAAACCATGAAACAGACAGAGACAGAAGTGCAATCTAATCACACTTGTTTATTAATAAAAATAAAAAGATAAATAGGAAAAAGCGTAGTCAAGCAAGCCAGAGTCCAGTAGCCAGATCGGGTAGTCAGCCATTCCAAAGTTCATAAACCAGATCGGGTAATCAGCCAGTCCAGACGTCAGAGATCCACGGAGAGCAGCTGCAAGCAGGATGGAAGCCAGGAGGGATGTAGCAAGCCAGTCTTGAAACAACAGCAGGAGATGGTTCCTAGTGATGTGACCAAACGTGAAGGCAAAGGAGAAATGAGCTGGAAGACTTTATATAGGCAGGCTAGACGAGCATCATCGGGAACAGCTGGTAACTGAAGAGAGATAAGAGAGCTGGCAATTAGCCGTCAGCTGAGTGGCCAGCCCAGAGGAGGAAGGGCTAAGCCAGCCCAGACATATGCACATGGTCACATAAAAGTTCTCTGAACTTTCGACCGTTAAGAACGCGGTGACGTACAACACTACAACGAGCCGAGAAAATTAAGTTTAATGCTTCAGAGCATGCGTCAAATTGTTTCCGACCATGAGTAGGAATTTTGCATGTCCGAATTGGTACAGACGATCGGAATTTGAACTTTTTCTGACCGAAAAATTGAGAACCTGCTCTCAATATTTTGCTGGCGGGAATTCCGCCAGAAAAAGTCCGATGGAGCATACACACGGTCAGAATTTCTGACCAAAAGCTCACATCGGACTTTTGCTGGTGGAATTTCCGGTCATGTGTACGGGGCATTACAGCAATATCCCAGTAAGGGAAAGAATGTTGACCATCATAATGCTATCGACCAAAAGTACACTATATTGTCAAAAATATTGTGAAGCCTGCCTTTACATGCACATAAACTTGGCATCCCTCAAGGCCTCGAGGGGGACGAACATTTCCTCGCATCTCACTCTTTCCATACCCTGTTACAGCACTGGACACAGAGGGATCCATCTGGTACCATATACCACAGTCTACCTTTGTTTTAAATAAACCATTGCTTTATACTACGCCATGAGGTGATGTTTTCCTTATTACATGTGCGATAACCATTGACGGATGACAACGTATGGAGATTGCTTTGACAGTTTGATGTGTGTTTTTCTTCGATCTGAGGTGAGCAGCCATTGCACATGGTGGCGGATTTGTGCCCTCTTTGGGATTCAGCACTAATACAGTGGTGTGAAAAAGTGTTTGCCCCCTTCCTCATTTCCTGTTCCTTTGCATGTTTGTCACACTTAAGTGTTTCGGAACATCAAACCAATTTAAACAATAGTCAAGGACAACACAAGTAAACACAAAATGCAATTTGTAAATGAAGGTGTTTATTATTAAAGGTGAAAAAAAATCCAAACCATCATGGCCCTGTGTGAAAAAGTGATTGCCCCCTAAACCTAATAACTGGTTGGGCCACCCTTAGCAGCAACAACTGCAACCAAGCGTTTGCGATAACGTGCAATGAGGCTTTTACAGCGTCCTGGAGGAATTTTGGCCCACTCATCTTTGCAGAATTGTCCTAATTCAGTTACATTAGAGGGTTTTCGAGCATGAACGGCCTTTTTAAGGTCATACCACAACATCTCAATAGGATTCAGGTCAGGACTTTGGCTAGGCCACTCCAAAGTCTTCATTTTGTTTTTCTTCAGCCATTCGGTGGTGGACTTGCTGGTGTGTTTAGGATCATTGTCCTGCTGCAGAACCCAAGTTCGTTTCAGCTTGAGTACACGAACAGATGGTCGGACATTCTCCTTCAGGATCTCTTGGTAGACAGCAGAATTCATAGTTCCTTTTATCACGGCAAGTCTTCCAGGTCCTGAAGCAGCAAAACAGCCCCAGACCATCACACTACCACCACCATATTTTACTGTTGGTATAATGTTCTTTTTATGAAATGCAGTGTTCCTTCTACGCCAGATATACTTGGACACACACCTTCCAAAGAGTTCCACTTTTGTCTCATCGGTCCACAGAATGTTGTCCCAAAAGTCTTGGGGGATCATCAAGATGTGTTGTGGAGAAATTTAAACGAGCTTTGATGTTCTTTTTGCTCAGCAGTGGTTTTCTCCTTGGAACTCTGCCATGCAGGCCATTTTTGCCCAGTCTTTTCCTGATGGTGGAGGCATGAACGCTGACCTTAACTGAGGCAAGTGAGGCCTGCAGTTCCTTGGACATTGTTGTGGGGTCTTTTGTGACCTCTTGGATGAGTAGTCGCTGCGCTCTTGGGGTAATTTTGGGCGGCCGGCCACTCCTGGGAAGGTTCACCACTGTTCCATGTCTTCGCCATTTGTGGATAATGGCTCTCACTGTGGTTCGCTGGATTCCCAAAGCTTTGGAAATGGCTTTATAACCCTTTCCAGACTGATAGATCTCAATTACTTTCTTTCTCAATTGTTCCTGAATTTCTTTGGGTCTCGGCATGATGTGTAGCTTTTAAGGATCTTCTGGTGGACCTTACTGTGTCAAGCAGCTCCTATTTAAGTGATGCCTTGATTGTGAACAGGTGTGGCAATAATCAGGCCTGGGTGTGGCTAGAGAAATTGAACTCAGGTGTGGACAACCACAGTTATAGTATGTTTTAACAAGGGGGGCAATCACTTTTTCACACAGGGCCATGATGGTTTGGATTTTTTTTCACCTTTAATAATAAACACCTTCATTTACAAATTGCATTTTGTGTTTACTTGTGTTGTCCTTGACTATTGTTTAAATTGGTTTGATGTTCCGAAACACTTAAGTGTGACAAACATGCAAAGGAACAGGAAATGAGGAAGGGGGCAAACACTTTTTCACACCACTGTATATGATTGCTGATGCCAGGATTTGTTTGGTAATCACTCACCATTCATCTTGGAAGAAGGACTGCGCTTTATTGTAATTTGATATATATTACTTTTGCACTGGACTATTATTTTGTTTCACTATTCCACATTTGAACAATGCACTTTATTATTGTTATTAATGTTGCACTGGATTTTCACTTTGAGTTATTTATCTAAACAATACTTTTACTTTTATATGGTTTTTAATATTTTATTGGTGCATTATAATTTAGCGCTGCTCCATTACACAGGCTTTAATAAGAAGAGGTAATTGCCATGAGTATCCAAAAGGAAGAACAGCTACAGCAACCAGTTATTTGGCGTGGTACCTGGTTAGATAACAGGTCCTCTAGTAGCGAGCGGGTCAGTGTACTGACCCCCTCCCTAACTGTCCATCTCCTCCGGTCACTGCGAGCAAACTAGCATTGCGAGATCTAAGGCCTGATTACTAGTTATGGGGGGGGGGGGACAGTGGGCTAGGTACGGGAAAGAAAAAGATAACAAGCATGCATTGGGGCCCGCTGTGTGCTTGGTGGGACTCCATTCTGTTACTGGGAGCGAGGTAACAAAGGTACGCTGGACTGGAGGAGTAGGCAATAGCTCTGCATGTCCCTCCGAATGCAACACATACATCAATTCAAGTGTGTAGTGACTTGAGAAAAAAAATTCTGAAAAGGGAACTCTGTATATTAGTCTACACACTATGGGCTCATCAGTCAGGGACTACCATAATGTTTGATTCGTCACATGACCGAAGCCACTGTCTGCCACTGTCTGCTCCTGGGCATTGGTGAGCACACCTTTGGGCGCAGCCAGACTCTGCCCACAAACAGTACCTGCTTTCTTGAGGCACATATAACAGTTTCTGCGGTAAAATCATTTTTATTAGTAGCACATCAGATTGCACAAACAGCAGAATGCCCACAGACATTCCTGATCCTGTCCAACACAGTTCGTTGTAGAAAAATCTTTTGTTAGAAACCAGGCTGTGCTTACAAGAATGTATATAAATAGTTTTTAAAAACATCAATTTCTATAATCCGAAGTGTTTCAAGCAACATCAAATATAAATTACCAAAAGCTATTATAGGTTCCCTTTAAAAGCATTTTTGTTGGAGGTGATGACTTCTCCTTGTAATTACCAAGGGTAATCACTAAGGTTAAAACTAGAATGGTTAATTCCTTTTAATCTGTATTTCTAGGAATCTAGAATATTTGAGAGTTGGTGTGTTGCTCTCTTGAGCTTGAGGAATGTATTGTAACATTTATTGTACAAAGCCTCTTGTGAATTTCTTGCTGGTATAGGGGGATCATTGCCTTCTACCTTATTAAGACCTTAACGTAGCTTTGGGCCAGGGGCTGAAATGAGAGGTAATGAATTATTAAGGCTGGCGATTGAGAAACTGCAAGACTTTGCTTTATTTCAAGTGTGGTGACTTAGTTATCCTAACTTGCAGGTTATAAAGGAAAATGTATATATTTGTACAGCAGCTCCAGGTTGTGGCTGGATGAATGACAGGAGGGTAAACTATTTACAGTTGTAAAGGTAAGTAAAGTTGTGTCCCATTGCCAATGTTTGTTGATGGGTAAAGCTAAAAAAAAAAAGTATGTGTATATATATATATATATATATATATATATATACACATATATATATATATACACACACATATATATATATATATATATATATATATATATATATATATATATATATATATATATGTATAATGTGTGTGTGTGTGTATATATATATATATATATATATATATATATATACATACATTTTTTTAAGTGTATATTTTTTTTAAAGTGTACTCACTTTTGTGAGATACTATATATATATATATACATAGTATCTCACAAAAGTAAGTACACCTCTCACATTTTTGTAAATATTTTATAATATCCTTTCATGTGACAACATTGAAGAAATAACACTTTTCTACAATGTAAAGTAGTGAGTGTACAGCTTGTATAACAGTGTAAATTTGCTGTTCCCTCAAAATAACTCAACACACAGCCATTAATGTCTAAACTGCTGGCAACAAAAGTGAGTACATCCCTAAGTGAAAATGTCCAAATTGGGCCCAAGGTGTCAATATTTTGTGTGGCCATCATTATTTTTCAGCACTGCCTTAACCCTCTTGGGCATGGAGTTCACCAGAGCTTTACAGGTTGCCACTGGAGTCCTCTTCCACGCCTCCGTGACAACATCACAGAGCTAGTGGAGGTTAGAGACCTTGGGCTCCTCCACCTTCCATTTGAGGATGCCCCACAGATACTCAATAGGGTTTAGGACATGCTTGGCCAGTCCATCACCTTTACCCTCAGCTTCTATAGCAAGGCAGTGGTTATCTTGGATGTGTGTTTGGATTTGTTACCATGTTGGAATACTGCCCTGCGGCCCAGTCAAAGAAGGGAGGGGATCATGCTCTGCTTCAGTAAGTCACAGTACATCTTGGCATTCATGGATCCCTCAATGAGCTGTAGCTTCCCAGTGCTGGCAGCACTCATGCAGCCCCAGACCATGACACTCCCACCACCATGCTTGACTGTAGGCAAGACACACTTGTATTTGTACTCCTCATCTGGTTGCCACTACACACGCTTGACACCATCTGAACCAAATAAGTTTATCTTTGTCTCATCAGACCACAGGACATGGTTCCAGTAACCCATGTCCTTAGTATGCTTGTCTTCAGCAAATTGTTTGTGGGCTTTCTTGTGCATCATCTTTAGAAGAGGCTTCCTTTCTTCAGACAAATTTGATGCAGTGTACGCCGTATGGTCTGAACACTGACAGGCTGACCCCCCACCCCATTCAACCTCTGCAGCAATGCTGCCAGCACTCACACGTCTATTTCCTAAAGACAACCTCTGGATATGACACGGGCATGTGCACTCAACTTCTTTGGTCAAACATGGTTGAGGCCTATTCTGAGTGGAACATGTTCTGTTTTAACCGCTGTATGGTCTTGGCCACTGTGCTGCAGCTCAGTTTCATGGTCTTCTTATAGCCTAGGCAACTATACAAAAATAGACTTAAAGCTTACCTACAACTGCAAGTACACCCAGATTCACGCCATCTGTTGACCATTAACACCCATAAAGGACTATTCCAATATAACCGCATGGTTTTTGGCATAGCCCCAGCTCCAGCCATCTAGCAGCGGATCATGGATGAGGTCCTGCCAGGCATACCTTTTCCCAATGTCTACTAGATGACATGCTCATTATTGGTCCCACTGATGAAGAACACAGAATGCTGAAGCTGTGCTAGAGAGACTCCAACGGTAAGGTTTACGTGTCAATCTTTAAAAATGCGAATTTGTCAAGTCTCGACTGGAATTTTTTGCCCACACTGTGGACCGACATGTGTTACACACTACTGAAGAAAAGGTTAAAGCCCTTACCCATGCCCCTACTCCCCAGAATGTCACACAACTCAGGTCCTACCTTGGCCTCCTAAATTATTACCACCGTTTCTTGCCGAACCTAGCACACCAGCTCTACCCGTTACATTGCTTACTGGATGCAAGAGATAAATGGATATGGACAGACAAATGTAAAGAAGCTGTTCAGCTTTCTAAAGAGCTCATTCTGTACTCTCAGGTTCTGGCCCACTACAATTTAAAGAAACACGTCACCTTGGCTTGTGACGCCTCACCTTATGGACTGGGTGCCGTGCTTTTCCATGTTATGCCAGATGGCACGGAGCGCCCCATTTCTTTTGCCTCCAGGTCTTTAACCTCAGCAGAACAAAACTACTCTCAGATAAGGAAGCTTTGGCCATTGTATGGGCCACAAAAAAATTTCACACGTACATCTATGGACGGGAGTTCACACTTATCACTGACCACAAACCTCTGTTGTCCATACTGAATCCTCAGAAAGGAATTTCTACAACAACCGCATCTCGCTTACAAAGGTACGCTTTATTTTTGGGAACTTATACTTATTCTATCAGATACCGCTCCCACGAGGCCCACGGCAATGCAGATGCATTTTCCAGATTGCCAATTGGAGACCACCCACCTAGAGACATACACATAGTGGAAGTACATAGGCCATGGTCCTGCATGTCCACCTCCCTAATTGCCAGATATACAGCCACAGATCCCTTCCTGCCTCAGATATTCTCATATGTTCAGGCTGGATGGCCAGAGAAAGTCCCAGGTGAATTTCATCCGTACTTTACCAGAAAATGTGAGCTTGCGACTAATGCTGTTGCCAACAGTGGGGCAATAGAGTGATTATACCTCAGTATTTGCAACCGACCATGCTAAGGATACTGCATGAGGGCCATCCTGGTGTGGTGCGCATGAAGCAGCGAGCCCGGAGCTATGTTTGGTGGCCACAAATGGATAAAGCAATTGAAGATTATGTGTCCTTGTGCTGTCAAGCTCAGCGAAAAGAAAGGAACCCTGCTACCTTGGCCATGGCTGACAGACCCGTGGTCAAGACTCTATCCTGATTTTGCTGGCCCAATCTAGGGTAAAATGTATTTTATCGTGGTAGATGCACATTCAAAATGGCCGGAGGTATTTCAAATGCCTTCTACTACCTCAGATTCTACCATTCTAGTCTTAAGGAAACTCTTTGCTCAGTATGGCTTGCCAACAGCCATAGTCTCGGACAATGGAACTCAATTTACATTGCGTAAGTTTCAATCCTTCCTCAGTGGCTTGAGCATCCAACACTACAAAACAGCTCCTTATCACCCAGCCTCGAATGGGCTGGCAAAACGGTTTGTGCAGACATTTAAGAAGCACTTACTGTCCACTCTGGACCATATCGGACTGTCAGAGGAGAAGCTGCTGGACTTCTTGACCATGTACCGAAACACAAAACATGCTACTAATGGGCTGTCCCTGCTTTTCTTATGTTTGGCAGGCATCTCCGCACCAAACTGGATTTAGTCCGTCCACAGGAACAGTCACCAACACCTCCTCCACCAGGCCGTCCTGGATTCCGTGCCGGTGATCTTGTATGGATTTGGAATTACAGAGTTTTGCCTCATTGGCTTCCTGCCTTAATTGATGGACGTCTTGGAAGAAGAATGTACCTTGTTCACCTGGAGAATGGCGTTTATGTTCAACGACACCTTTCGTAATTCGTAGTTTACAACCAACCCCTAAAAAAAGGTTGGTGACCATATTCCTGAGGAGTCCGGACATGTGCCTGGAGTCGCAGAGACTGATTGGTCTGTTGGACACCCACTGACATCTCCAGAACCCTTGACCGACTCTATCCCTTCCAGTGCTGGGCCACTTCGTAAGTCTGCCCGCCAAAGACATCAAACTCCTCTGCACTGAAATCTTACGGCACAGGAAACGGAGAAACAGAGCTCCTGAAGTGCTGCAGGAGCCACAGACCTGAGCTGGAGATACTACTTGCTGAACTGATCCTGTTTGCCTTGTTCTTTATGTGTTGAGTATTTTATGTGTTGTGTATTTGTTCTCTTGTTATATTTTTTTTTTATGTTTTATTTTTTTCTTCGAGAAAAAGAGGAGGTGTAATGTTTATGCAGAGTCACTGTGACCCTTAACCCCTTTCTCCTGATGCATGCTGGGGGAGGGGCTGTACCAGGAAGTCAGTTACAGTGTGTGTAGGACTGGAAGCAGCAGCATGATACTTAGAGGGAGATTTGTTGTATATGAATCCTCCATGTAAGAATGTACATCCCTTTCTGAGTGAGTAATAAACCCTTCCCTGGTTAAGAAGTGCATCCAACCTGTGTGTAACTTGCTGAGCAGACACTGGCAGCATTGCTAGCAACACCCTGAGAGACCCTGTGTCAAAGGGACATAACAAGCATCAATTTTTTTTTCATATCCTCACAGTTCTTTGCCATGATATGCCATATTGAACTTTCAGTGACCAGTATGAGAGAGTGTGAGCGATAACACAAAATGTAACACACCTGCTCCCCATTCACACCTGAGACCTAGTAACACTAATGCCGCGTACACGCGGTCGAACTGTTTGACGTACTTAGTCCGTTGAAACACATTTCAGCGGACAATCCGCTCGTGTGTGGGCTTCAGCGGACTTTTTCAGCGTGCAGTCCAGAGTACTAAGAATTTCGGATTTTCCAAAAATCTGTCCGTCGTACTTTGGTTTCAGCGGACAATACGGTCGTCAGTATGCTAGTTCGACGGACTAAGAATGGCGCATGCCCAGAAAGGATTTACACGGCAGAAGGGTGCTTTGCTGTGTCTTGGACTTCCTATTTCTAGTCCCGTCGTACGTGCTGTACACGTCATCGCGCAAGCTTTTGACGGACTGTTTGTGTATCCGTGTGTGGTCAAGTCCGTTCAGTGGAAACTACGACGGATTGTCCGTCGGATTGTATGACGGACTAAGTATGCCACACAATCCGCTCGTGTGTACGCGCCATAAAGAGTCACATGACACCGGGGAGGGAAAATGGCTAATTTGGCCCAATTTGGACATTTTCACTTAGGGGTATACTCACTTGTGTTGCCAGCGGTTTAGACATCAATGGCTATGCGTTGAGTTATTTTGAGGAGACAGAAAATGTACACTGTTATACAAGCTGTACACACACTGCTTTACATTGTAGCAAAGTGTAATTTCTTCACTGTTGTCAGATGAAAAGATATAATAAAAGATTTACAAAAATGTGAGGGGTGTACTCACTTTTATGAGATACTGTGTATATATGTATATAAATATATATATATATATATATATATATATGGGGGGGGGGGAGAGAGAGAGATTTATTTTAAGTTGGATAAATATGAAATTTGCACCTTTGTTGTAAAAAAAAACTTTTGTTTACAGAGTTCAATTGTTGAAGCAGGAATGTGCACACATAACTGAATGAGTCCTTCTCATTTCTCCCCTTCCTCCACACAGTTATGTCCATGTACTAGACAGCATTACTGTTTCTTTAGATAATCCAAAAACAAAGATTTCATGTGCATGCATATTATAGTACCAGATTCTGGCATTTTATAAATTTAAACTGCAGGCGCTCCCCCACAGGACGTAACGCGTACGGAACAGAGGAATCACATGAGGTCACCCGCGGTCATCATCGTGTTAATCTTGTGAATGCTCACACACCAGGCACTGGGTGATAGTGCCATGTCTGTAAGTGCAATTTTTACTTTCAAATAAAAACAAGTTCCATACAGAGAGCACGATAAATCTCCTTTCATTGCCTGTGCCTTGCCCATCTGGAGTGTTGGCATATTACATTAAGGAGCTTGGAATCATCTGGTGATGATTTAACCTACTGATGTGGATTCAAGTATATTGACCCTCTATGGCAGTGTTTCTCAAATCCAGTCCTTAGGCCCCCCCAACAGGTCATGTTTTCAGGATTTCCCTCAGATGAAACAGCTGTGGTAATTGCTAAGGCAGTGAAACTGATCAAATCACCTGTGAAAAATAATGGAAAACCTGAAAACGTGACCTGTTGGGGGGGCCTGAGGACTGGATTTGAGAAACACTGCTCTATGGGAAGGTGCATTTGACCCACCTGTTCAATCAGGAGTCCACATTGTGAGGTAAGCTGCACGTTGTCACCTGCATTAATATAAGAATCACGAGTGGACACTCTTTTTGGTCACTTTTTTGTGAAAATGTTTATGAATATTCTTTCCATATATATTGTTACAGCGCTGCACTAATTATTTTAATATTTATTAGAAGCATAGTTAAAGGCACTGTTCACACTGGTGTGATTTCAGATGCAACTTGAGTTGGACAGAATCGCATGACAATGAAAATCACATTGCTTTCAATAGTGCCCATTCACATCAATGCAACTCAGCACAGTGCGATTTTGGAAAATGTTCCTGTACTACTTTAGTACAATGCTAGTGTGATTTTGGTCCCATAGAATATACAAATCTTATGAGTTGGATCTAAATTTCAAAGGTCATCCTCCAAAAAGCATCAAATGTCTGAGACATATACAGTGCCTTGAAAAAGTATTCATACCCCTTGAAATTTTTCACATTTTGCCATCTTACAACCAAAAACATAAATGTATTTTATTGGGATTTTATGTGATAAACCAACACAAAGTGGCATATAATTGTGAAGTGGAGGGAAAATGATAAATGGTTTTCACATTTTTTTTTTTACAAATAAATATCTGAAAAGTGTGGCATGTGTTTGTATTCTCTTGTATATTCTTTACTCTGGTAATCCCTAACTAAAATCTAGTGGAACCAATTGCCTTCAGAAGTCACCTAATTAGTAAATACAGGTCACCTGTGTGTAATTTAATCTCATTCTAAATACAGCTGTTCTGCGAAGGTCTGTTAGAGAACCTTAAAGGGTAACTCCACTTTTGTTGAGAAAAAAACATTCCCCTCTGGGGGATCTATGTACATTGCAAGGATTATAACAACCTTTGTTGCAGATTCCTACCTTTTGTTATTCTGAAGAATTCCCTGTGTGTTTGTCTGTGCCTCTGTATCAAGTGGGTCTAATGGGAGTGGTTTCACACTTAACTGTCAGGTGTGCAGCTGCAGGGCACTAATGAGGAAATCATCTGGGCCTGCATCCGTTTAGATATGTTCCTATTGAAATTATCTCCAAAAATGAATTTTTTGTTGTAGGGAATGCCTGAAATCTTACTTGTATCTTAGCCGCACTTCTGATAAAAATGGTGAGCCAATCGCTCAAGCAGGAAATTATGTTTCTGGGGAGTGGTCAGTACACACTCTGTGTACAGAACAATTCCAGGTAGCCATATTGCAATGCATTCCCTGAAAATCACAGTGGCTGCAGATTGAAAGGGAAAGGTATTTTTTTAATAACATTCAATTTACAATATGATTAGTGTCACAAATATATGTGCTATATTATTTTTTTCTTTATTTGCTATTTTTTTTCTCCACAAAAGTAAAATGACCCTTTAAAAGAGAAGTATGGGAATGCAAAAATAGGTAGTACATGCTACTCTCATACCTCCATTGCATTTCTTTCTTTCTTCAGCCCTTTAGTTTTTGCAGACTAGTCTTTTGAAGTGTCCAGAATCAGCCTCTAATGGTTCTTTCTCAGTTCAAAAGTTTCCAGGGGGTGGATACAGCTTCACAATCCAGCCTCTCTTTCACTCTCTCCCTCTGGAGGACATGTGGGTGTACCTGGTGAAGAGGTGCACACCCAGGCTGCTATCTAGAACAAACACGTTCTTCACATGCCTCTGCTTCCATGATAGTGTGTCCCCAGCTAAAACTTGGATGCAGAAAGATAGTGTGATACAAGCAGTGCAATCCTCACCTTTCCCTGGCTGTTATCTGCAAGCTCTCCTGTCCCCTGGGCTTTGATGTTCCTTCCATTGTCCTCTGAATCCCCCCCCTTCACTCATTCATTCAAAGTTCATGTCAGCGTCTCTTCCAGCTGATGGGGGGAGAGGGGATTGTCACTGAAAACTTCTATGAACACAGGTAATCTCTCTACACACAGCACTGTATTATATCAGAAGAGGAGACATGGTGAGGAGCATAGTGACCTGTGCTCTGTGTCTGTTCTCTGAAATGAACACATGTGTATAGAATATACCTGTGTACAGTACATAGGAAATGAGACTGACAACTCCCCCACATCTAAAGTGATCCCCCGATATGTCCCCAGAGTCTCCTTTATTGCATATACAAATCATCCCTCTGTCACTGATCCCATCCTTATCCCCTCATCCCCTGTACTCCTGTATAGTCCCATCATCCCCAGGGCCATCACATACTGTACAGAGCCATCACATGTCGTACAGTGCCATAACATGATGTACAGTGCCATACCTCCCAACTTTTTCAGATGGGAATGAGGGACACCTATCAGAAAAAGTATGCATGCATAGGACACACCCCTTGCCACACCCCCTTAAAGGAGAATTGTACAAAAAACAAGATTGGTTAAACCCACAAGTGCTTTTTTTTACCACTATTATTCCTTTATATTGGCTTTTGGAATTTACAAATGCAGCAATTTAGAAATCAGATGAAAGGTTTAGAGCTGGAAAACACTTTTTGATAGATAAAAAGTGCATTTTATTTACATTTATATAGATCAGACCAAAATGAGGGACAAATGAGGAGGAATGAGGGACAAAGGGACCTTGCTCCAAATCAGGACAGTCCCTCAAAATCAGGGACAGTTGGGAGCTATGCAGTGCCATCATATGCCGTAAAGAGTGATAACATGCCGTACAAAGCAATCACATGCCGTACAGTGCCATCACGCCATACATAGCCATCACATGCCATACGCAGTCATCACATGCAGTGATATACAGTCATGTCATCCCCATCCCCTATACTCCTATACAATCCCATCATCCCCATCCCCTGTACTCCTATACAGTCCCATCATCCCCATTCCCGTATGGCATGTGATGGCACTGTACAACATGTAATGACACTGTATGGCATGTGATGACCGTACGGCATGTGATAGCACTGTACAACATTTAATGACACTGTACGGCATTTGTGATGACTGTATGGCATGTGATGGCACTGTACGAAATGTGATGGCACTGTACAACATGTAATGACACTGTATGGCATGTGATGGCACTGTACAGCATGTTATCCTGTAATACTCTATTTACAATGAAGGGAATATTATTTCTATAGGGGTAATAATAATAATAATAATAATAATACATTTTATTTATAATGCACTTTCCATCAAAAGACCTCAAAGTGCTACATAATTACAATAAAGGAGGGGATTATGGCGCTCGCTGGGGATCCCAAAATTATATACGTTGTAATATGATCACAAATTGTTGATATAAAGATTATATATATTGGTCGTCTTTATATAGCCAAAGTATATCGGTTTTTGTGTGAGTTTTGGGTATATCCACACACCAGTATCCTCGGAGAGAAGTTCAGGGTCTTTGTAGATCATCAAAGTAGTCCATAAGGAGGATCAGCAGTACAGGCTGTACCTTAAAGGGCTGCCAGTCTTAAAGCAAGAAGTAGCTCTAGGAAACAATGGAATAGAGAAAGAGACAGCGCCCTCTAAGTGCAGCAATAAAGTTGCTAAAATTTATTAAAAATGGTTAAAAAACACTCACATTAAATTAGTGGTGTACAGGCACATCAGGGATGTAATGTTTCATCCGTATGTCCACGGGGGCGACTCGCAGGGCTGTAAGGCAGGGTTTCAGGCATCTGACTTCATGACCGATGGTTGGTGTTCTGGTCTATTCCTTGTATTTGTACAAGGAATAGACCAGAACACCAACCATCGGTCATGAAGTCAGATGCCTGAAACCCTGCCTTACAGCCCTGCGAGTCGCCCCCGTGGACATACGGATGAAACATTACATCCCTGATGTGCCTGTACACCACTAATTTAATGTGAGTGTTTTTTAACCATTTTTAATAAATTTTAGCAACTTTATTGCTGCACTTAGAGGGAGCTGTCTCTTTCTCTATTCCATAATTACAATAAAAACAAACAAACCGCTTAATTTACAAAACATTTGCTAAAAAGAAAAGTCTTCAACCCCTTTTTAAAATTTTCAGTAGACTGAGAAACCCTCAGACTATCAGGCAAAGCATTCCACAGACGTGGGGCAGCAGCACAAAAGGCCCTATCTCCCATGGTTTTCAACCTAGTTTTTGGAACCTCTAAACAATTCAAATTAGTTGAGCGAAGGGAACGCGGTAGATTTTGCAATCTAAGAAGTTCCTTAAGATAAGGTGGAGCTTGTCCATGTATGCATTGATGGACAAGAAGAGAGACCTTATACTCAATCCTTGTAGAGACCGGCAGCCAATGAAGACTAGCTAATACACCAATTATGGGGGAGCAAAGCTCTGTCCATGTCTGAGGAGCTCTGTGCTTCAGTATGAAAATACAAGTAGATGAACAGAAGGTTTAATTGGCTCATATAAAAATCCAGATAGTCAATAAAAAGATTCATTCACAAAGCTCTGATTTTATTTAATTTTACTATACCAGTAATGCATGGAATGCCTGTGTGCTGTCACATCCATATGTGTATTCTGCTTTACAAATATATCGTTTTCACTCTTGTAGATAGTGCTGTATATTTAAATCTCCTCTACATATTACTATCAGTGATTTCTCCTACCTTAGTCACTGACTGAAGTGCTCTTATCTTTGCTGGATTTATCTGAGGATCGGAACATGCTGCAGAAGAGAAGGGAGGGGGGAGGAGGGAGGGGGAGCAGCTACCTCTGTGAAGCCTCAAGAGCGAGCCAAGAGCTGACATCAATCAAGAACAATAACAGGAAAGTGGGTGGATCCAGACTCCAGAGCCAGACCATTGTCGGTATTACACTGTATGAAAGTCTGTAGACCCTCCCACGGGTATTTAGCTAGATTTTAACAGAATGGGATGCACTTCTGAGAGGGCTGGAAGGTTTTATAGATATCAGCAGCTTACATCTATTCTAAGTGGGCCATACACAATACAATTTTCTTATTCAATCTCCTATAGATTTACCTTCATCTATGTAGTGCAAGGGCCTGCCTGATTGCACACAATTTTAAAGTGTTTAGATTTGACCTCATATTATATGGTTTTGGTAAATCTAAATGAAATTTGTACAATAAGATTGTATAATGTATGGCCAGCCTTAGTGAACAAACAGCATCATGAAGGCCAAGGGACACACCAGACAGGTCAAGGATAACGTTGTGGAGAAGTTTAAAGCAGGTTCAGATTATAAAAAAATATCCAGAGCACTTTTCAATCCATCATCCAAAAATGGAAAGAGTATGGCACAACTGCAAACCTACTAAGACATGGATGTCCACCTAAACTGGCAGGCTGGGCAAGGTGAGCATTAATCAGAGAAGCAGCCAAGAGTCCCATGGTAACTCTGGAGGAGCTGCAGAGATCCATTGCTCAGATGGGAGAATTTGTCCACAGGACAACTAATAGTTGTGCCCTTCACAAATCTGACCCTTATGGAAGAGTGGCAAGAAGAAAGCCATTGTTGAAAGAAAGCATAAGAAGTCCTGTTTGCAGTTTGCGAGAAGCCATTTAGGGGAAACACCAAACATGTGGAATAGGATTGGTGTCCCCAATGCGGTAAAACATGATGTCACCCCCCCTCCACCAATTATAGTTGCTCTTCCGTACAGACCCACTTTCAAGTATAGTCCCCCCCCCCCTCAGTACAGTACCTCCCTCCACAATGTATGAGCCCCCCTCAGTATAGACCCCCACTTAGTACAGATCCCCTCCCTCAATATAGACCCCCCACTAAGTATAAACCCCCTCCATCAGTACAGACCCCCCTCAGTACAAACCACCCCCTCCATTAGTGCAAACCCCTCCCCCCTGGACAAAGCACCCCCATCCATTAGTGCATACCCCTCCCCCAGGACAAAGCATCCCCCTCCATTAGTACAGACCCCCTCCCCCCAGGAAAAAGCACCCCCTCTATTAGTACAGATCCCTCCCCCTAGGACATACCACCCCCCTCCATCAGTACAGACCCCCCTCCCCAGGACAAACCACCCCCCTTTATCAGTACAGCCTCCCTCCAAGACAAACTACCCCCCTTTATCAGTATAGCCCCCAAGACAAACTACCCCACCTTTATCAGTACAGCCCCCCCAGGACAAACTACCCGCCTTTATCAGTAAAGCACCCCACCTGTCACAACACTGTGGAGGACATTCCGCTCCCCCCCCTCATTGCAAGCCGACACCCCCCTCCCCGTCCCCCCTGCCAGCTAACACACCAGCTCGGGCGGCTCAGGTACATAGAACACCCGGGCGGCAGCTGGAGAGGAGAGGACAGTGTGCAGCTACCCTGCCCGGGTAGAGAGTGGATTGTGACAGGCTCAGGCAGAAGCGTGCTAGTGAGAGACAAAGAGGAGGAGGAGAACACCCGCGGCACTGGTGCTGGGTTTCCAGCTGAAAAAAAAACTGCCAAAGGGAGCAAGGGCTTTCCTCACCCTCGGGTTGTTGTCAACCCTGTAGCAAGTCGCACCCGGGAGCAGACCACACTCCTCGCATCCCCCTAGCAACGCTACTGGTGTAGAAGAAGGTGCTCTGGTCAGATGAGACCAAAATTTAACTTTTTGGTATAAAATTAAAATGCTATGTATGGTGGAAAACTAACACTGCACATCACCCTGAACACACCATCCCCACCGTGAAACATGTTGGTGGCAGCATCATGTTGTGGGGATGCTTTTCTCAGCAGAGACAGGGAAGCTGTTGATGGGAAGATGGATGGAGCCAAATACAGGGCAATCTTACAAGAAAACCCATTAGAGTCTGCAAAAGACTTGAGACTGGGGTGGAGGTTCACCTTCCATCAGGACAACTACCCTAAGCAAACAGCCAGAGCTACAATGGAATTGTTTAGATCAAAGCATATTCATGTGTTAGAATTGCCCAGTTGAAGTCCAGATCTAAATCCAATTGAGAATCTGTGTCAAAACTTGAAAATTGTTGTTCACAGACACTCTCCATCCAATCTGACAGAGTTTGAGCTTTTTCTTTTTGCAAAGAAGAATGGGCAAAATTCTCACTCTCTAGATGTGCAAAACTTGCAGCTGTAATTGCAGTGAAAGGTGATTCTACAAAGTATTGACTGAATACAAATGCACGCCACACTTTTCAGATATTTATGTGAAAAAAAAATTAAAAACCATGTATCATTTTCCTTCAACTTCACAATTATATACCACTTTGTGTTGCTCTATCACATAAAACCACAATAAAATACATTTATGTTGTTGGTTGTAACATGACAAAATGTGGAATATTTCAAGGGGTACAAATATTTTTTCAAGGCACTGTATAACATGTTTTTTTTTTTTTTTATTATTAAAACAACAATGCTTTACAAAGATTTACCTTACAGTGTAAACCTAGCTTAATACACCTGGCAAAAATAGCTGAATTGGTCCACTGCACTGCACAGCAGCATTATACTAGGGCAGTGATGGCGAACCTTGTAGTTTTGGAACTACATTTCCCATGATGCTCAACTACAATGCAGAGCACATGAGCATCATGGAAAATGTAGTTTCAAAACATCTGGGGTGCCAAGGTTCACCATCACTGAACTAGGGGGTTCAAATGCTGTTCACATTAAAGTCAATAGGGGACATATTTTGATAGTCACCCTTTTTTATCTTTGAATGCTTTTAGGCTTGCTATGTTTACCCAGTTGGCTGCGGTGTACTTATTTTGGCATTATATATTTGGCTATGAAATCAATATTATTTTCTTTTACAATTAGAGCTACAGGCCTTAAGTAATTTGGTGATAGCTCAAACACCTGGCACTGTAATTCCTCCTATACCATCTAATGGAACAAGTCTCTTTCCACAGCTTTACAGTGGCAAATACCCCTCTTATATTGTTTTGGTTTCTATTTAAAAAAAACTAAAATTGTATTTTTTTCATGGTATTATTTTTATACTTATTTTATATCTTTTTTTTTTATTCTTCTGAGAAAGCTGTCTCTTTTCTCCATAATCATGTACAGGCAGTCCCTGGTTTACAAACAAAATAGGGACTAGGTTTTTTCTTAAAGTGGAGGGCCACCCTGAAAAAAAAAATACATTAAAAATTAGAAAAACATTTTTTTTTTTTTACTTACTAGAAATGCCGGTTGCTAGGCACATAATCCAAATCTGCCTCTTCCTCCTCCGTGGAGATCTTCTCTCTTCTCTCCTCATCACGTTGTCTTCTGGGTAATGGGTCGCGCTGTGTTCTGGGAACTGTGTGTCCCAGAACACAACGCGTCCCATTCACAAAGCGCTGCGCGACTCGCGCATGCGCAGTAGGAAACGGGCAGTGAAGCCAAAAAGGCTCCACTGCCTGTTTCCCTTAGAAAGAATGGTGGCACCAGGACCCGAGAGCCGAGGGACGGGTCGGCTTCGGGCGGCCGACATCGCGGACGCCCTGGACAGGTAAGTGTGCTTATTAAGTCAGCAGCTGCAGTGTTTGCATCTGCTGACTTTTAATTTTTTTTTTTTTTAAACGGCCCTCCTCTTTAAGCTGAATCTGTTTGTAAGTCAGAACAAGTACATTTTTTAAGTGAAGCTCCAGCCAAAAAATCACTTTTTAAGCATTTTGGATAGCATAGGGGAGGGTTAGCTTCCCTGTAACATTTGTTTTGCTCTCTGTGCCCTTGTTCAGAAGATTTCACCTAACTTTCTGTCCTAATGACAATTGGATTTTGAAAATTTTGGGTTGTTAGGGAAACATAGACTGGTGATAAAGCATCAGTGAAGACACATTTTCCCCATATTAACTCTTACAGGAGAGAATTTCCCTTCCTAGGGGTAGATTTCCTCTCACTTCCTGTTGTCTCCCTCTGTTTGTAAGTAGGAGTCGTTTGTAAGTCAGATGTTTGTAAGTAGGGGACCGCCTGTAGATTGAAACATGTCCCTCTCCATGGACCACACTGTCAGTGGCAGGGTGCACATCACCATTAACCATCAACGTAGATGCCTCCTGACACCTCTCCTTCTCCCCTTTTCCTTAACAAAATGAACTAAAAGGACTGCAACTTAAATTTTTTAGGAAGATGTCTGCCTGTGGCTTGTGTACACTAATAGGTATGTTGGCATTGCCATTAAACTGTTGTATCCCTGGCCAATTTGAATCCATCAAAGAGATAAGGCTATATTTTAAAAAATTTGATATGAGGGGTAGGGGGTGCAGGGTATATGGGGGAACAACTAAGGGTTTAACAGCTGAAGAATTCTTCTGCTTGCTTCCTGATTTCAGGTCATCTTTAATTCTACCCATGGTTACTTGGCTGGTTGTCTTCTGTTCAGAATCTATGGCACAGCTTTATGACTGCAAGCAGAATGTACAGTATCTCATAAAAGTGACTACACCCCTCACATTTTTGTAAATATTTTAGTTTTCATGTGACAACACTGAAGAAATGACACTTTGCTACAATGTAAAGTAGTGAGTGTACAGTTTTTATAACAGTGTAAATTTGCTGTCCCCTCAAAATACATAACTCAACACACAGCCATTAATGTCTAAACCACTGACAACAAAAGTGAGTATGCCCCTAAGTGAAAATGTCCAAATTGGGCCCAATTAGCCATTTTCCCTCCCCGGTGTCATGTGACTCATTAGTGTTATAAGGTCTCAGGTGTGAATGGGGAGCAGGTAGGTTAAACTTGGTGTTATCACTCTCACTCTCTCATACTGGTTACTGGAAGTTCACCATGGCACCTCATAGCAAAGAGCTGTCCTAGGATCTGAAAAAAAGAATTGTTGCTCTACATAAAGATGGCCTAAGCTATAAGGAAGATTGCCAAGACCCTGAAACTGAGTGCAGCATGGTGGCCAAGACCATACAGCGGTTTAACAGGATGAGTTCCGTTTAGAACAGGCCTCGCCATGGTCGACCAAAGAAGTTGAGTGCACGCGCTCAGTGTCATATCCAGAGGTTGTCTTTGGGAAATAGACGTATGAGTGCTGCCAGCATTGCTGCAGAGGTTGAAGGGGTGGGGGGGTCAGCCTGTCAGTGCTCAGACCATACTCTGCACACTGAATCAAATTGGTCTGCATGGCTGTCGTCACAGAAGGAAGCCTCTTCTAAAGATGATGCACAAGAAAGCCTGCAAACAGTTTACTGAAGACAAGCAGACTAAGGACATGGATTACTGGAACCATGGCCTGTGGTCTGATGAGACAAAGATAAACCTATTTGGTTCAGATGGTGTCAAGCATGTGTGGCGGCAACCAGGTGAGGAGTACAAAGACAAGTGTGTCTTGCCTACATTCAAGCATGGTGGTGGGAGTGTCATGGTCTGGGGCTGCATGAGTGCTGCCAGCACTGGGTAGCTAAAGTTCATTGAGGGAACCATGCCAACATGTACTCTCACATACTGAAGCAGAGCATGATCCCCACCCTTCGGAGACTGGGCCACAGGGCAGAATTCCAACTTGATAATGACTCCAAACACACCTCCAAGACAACCACTGCCTTGCTAAAGAAGCTGAGGTGAAAGGTGATGGACTGGCCAAGCAGGTCTCCAGACCTAAACCCTATTGAAAATTTGTGGGTCATCCTCAAACGGAAGGTGGAGGAGTGCAAGGTCTCTAACATCCACCAGCTCTGTGATGTCGCCATGGAGGAGGGAGTGGAAGAGGACTCCAGTGGCAACCTGTGAAGTTCTGGTGAACTCCATGCCCAAGAGGGTTAAGGCAGTGCTGGAAAATAATGGTGGCCACAAAAAATATTGACACTTTGGGCTCAATTTGACAACTTTCACTTAGGGGTGTACTCACTTTTGTTGCCAGTGGTTTAGACATTAATGGCTGCATGTTAAGTTATTTTGAAGGGACAGCAAATGTACACTGTTATACAAGTTGTACACTCACTACTTTACATTGTAGCAAAGTGTAATTTTTTCAGTGTTGTCACATGAAAAGATATGATAAAATATTTACAAAAATTTGAGGGGTGTACTCACTTTTGTGAGATACTGTATATTTTATACTAGTCTATTGGACATCATGTCTGCTCAAGGTGTGAAGGAGTGAGCTTTACAAGCCACGCTGCGCTTACATCGGTGCTGGACTAAGTATACATTGGCTTACAAATGCTCGCTCAACTTCATATGTAATGTTGTTGTAAAATAATATAAGCTGACTTTTTATCCTTTACAGAACCAGCACGCCCAACATGACATAAGAATGCCATGGCTGTCTTGTGCTACTTCTGCCATGCCAGTCTTTCTTACCAATCATCTTTAGCTAGATCCATCTGCTGCTAATCACAGCTCAAGAGAGGTACCTGCCCCAAAGAAAACACCACTTGTGTAGGCCTAATACGAGCACTTGTCACCCCTTAAATAATATGTAAATGTCTAATGCAGACCTCCAATTTATATAGAATGCCATCTTCTTGTGATAGTAAATGCGGTCAGCATCTGGGGTTATTATTGGTAAAGGGCAATCCTGTGGGTGTACAATTCATCATTGTCCTCTACCAAATTTAATGTCACTAATCAATAGGTAAAATTATTAGCTTGTTTGGCCCTTGCTGTCATTAGATGCTGCATAGGCACCATATGGGAAGCATATATGATGGCAATGGATGACTTTGGCACCCCTCCTCATTTTGCTTTGTTGGTACAGAATTACCTTGACAACACCATTGACTGGCCAGCACGTCCACCTGACTTGACATCTTTGGACTTTTGGGAGGGGCGTAGTAAAGGATAACGTCTTTTGGGGGGATCACCACACAGTGGACAAATTCAAGGAGTTTATTCACAATTGGAATGTGTGTGTTACTGTGTGTCCCAATGGCAGGGACAGGATCCAGGAATGTTGCATTTCAAGCACCTAAGAAACTTAAGGCCCCTTTCACATGGGCTGTCTGATCAGGTCTGCCTATTTGTTTTTAAGGTGGACCTGATCAAACCCTCCAGTCTCTTCTATGGAGCTGCGGATGTCAGTGGACACATATCCTATGACATCCGCCGTCATCCTATCCGATCCTGTCCGCCAAAAACATATGGATGGTGATCTCATTCCCCCTCCGTCTGGCGGATTGGAGCAGATGGAAATGGACAGGCGGTCCGTTTCCATTCTATTGCCCCATAGAGGAGAACAGGACCCTGTCCGTGTCTGCTCTGCATAGTGGAGCAAACACAGACCTGTCCTCCATTTGCTCAGCAGGGATCACCAGAGAGATCCCTCCCTGTACAAGCGGATTCCGCTTAGTGGAGGTGCCTGTGTGAAAGGGGCCTAACTGTGTCATAAAGTCAGGGACGAGTTCTAGCTATGTTGCACTTAAAAGACCAAACAATTGCTCCCCCCCCCCAAGCAATCCCCAATAAATACACATATTGTGCAACATGGATTTTAAATAGCCACAGCAGCAATTTATTAACTAATGAAACAATTATTAATTTAAGAAAAATAACCAAAGTAAATAACATGACAATTGTTGGATTCTAAGCCCTTGTACACACGGTTGGAGATTCCGACGGAATGTGTCCGATCGGACTGTTTTGTCGGATATTCCAACTGTGTATGCTCTACATCAGACTGTTTCCGTCAGAATATCCGATGGACCAAGTTTTCCAACATGTCGGTAACATTTTCTGACAAAATGCTACGATCGGACATACTCCGATCATGTGTAGAGAATTCTGATCGCACAAAGTGCCACGCATGCTCAGATCAAATTCCTACACCAAAGCTATTGGCTACTAGCGTGAACATAGTCCCGTCGTAACGAAATAACATCATCACGTCGGATTTTCCGACAACTTTGTCCGACCGTGTGTATAGAACAGTTTCGGACAAAATCCTTCAGACAAAATCCGACGGATTTGGTTGTCGGAATCTCCGACCATGTGTACAAAGGGTTAGAGTCTTATGCTAAGGATTAACTCTGATATAACCCTATCCCCAACTGCACCACACCAGTTCAAGGACAGCTCCAGACTGACCATTTTCTGTCTGCCCAAGGGACTAAGCCCCACTGAAGACAACTAATACCAAAAGTGGGAACACTATACCACCAGATGGGCCCCACATTTTGTAATCATCCCACTATTCCACAGACGCTCAAAGACCCATTACCCACCAGGCTGTCATGACAAGTCTTAATAAAATCCAACCTAGCAGACAAACAAGGGAGGGGTGGGTAGGACAACTTTAACTTCTTGACCATGCTTCTAAAATAATCTTCCAGCAATACCCACAGCTCCTCCCAAACATTATTCCTGCACAGGAGCATAGATAAGAAGGGAGCTAATGCAGACAGATGCACCAGGTATCCAAAGCAGAAGCTGTTCCTGCAGCTTGTCAGTTCACAGGCTGCTTCTTCCCGGAGCCAGTCATATGAACCAGCCAAGAAATAATTTCCCTTACTGTAAAATGCCCAGGTCTGGTAAGTGTGCATTATGAAGGTGGAGAGCTGTATTGAGGGGTCAAAACTATACTGGGAAGGGGGAACTGTACTAAGAAGAGAGAGCTGTACAAAGGGGGGAAACCTGTACTGGGGGATCAGAGCTGAACTGGGGGGGGGGGGGGGGGGCTCGGGTAGAGCTGTATTTAAGAGAAGAACTGTACTTAGAAGGTAGAGTTGTACATGGGGGGGGAGAGCTGTACTGAGAGGGCACAACTATATTGGGTGGTGAACTGTACTGGCGGGGGGCTGTACTGTGGTAGTCAATCTGTACTAGCTGAGGGGTGATTTTGACTTGGGGGGGCATAAGTGTTTGTTTGTATATTACCCCTGTGGTCTGTGTTACACTTTCCTAAACCCCGGCCCCTGTACTCTTCACACTTTTTGTTGCACACTCCTGGTTCAAGTACTCTGACCCCTTCTATGTGTGTTATGCACTCCTGTCTGCTGTACTCCATGCGATATGCACTCCTGGCCCCTGCACTCTGTGTCTTAAGTCCCTCTGACCCTTGTACTTTGTGTGATATGCACTCAAGTCTTAAGCCCCCCGTCCACACACCCAACTACACTATTACTTAAATTTTTCCTAGTGTACAATTTGCCACATTGCACTGCACACACTACCGAATCTTTTTCGTCTTGGTTCCCGAAGCTAGATAAAAATCTGCTGCCCTGTTCCTCTAGGTCTGTCTATATCTATAAAGTAAAAGAAATAATAAATAAATGAAAATGAAAAATAAATACATTAAAATAAAATGCCATGATCCCATTAGTAAAGTATTCCTACATTTGCCGTACCTTGTATATGCCCCTAAGGCTTTTACTTTGATTTAGGAACACATTTTAAGGCCTCTTCTACAGGTTAGGAGGTCTAACTAGAGTGGAATTGGCCAATTTTCGGTTGACTGACCCTTTAAAATGCGACGGACTTCTGTAAAGTAAATAAACCACTTTGGGTTATTTTTTGTTTTCCAGAAAATTATATCTTTGTGCAGCAGCTTTTTACATTTTCTTTTCTAAGACCAGGAGTTGAAGTGGAGTTTTCTGACCACTTATAAATGCATGTAAGATGTAATAGTCAGATGCCGGGAACACAAGTAATGAGTGTACAAGCATTGGTTGACACTCGGCTCTGTAATAGCTCGGCTTTGTGATGCATCTCTCGAGTCAGTCTGTGATTAGATTTCAAGTGAAAAATGACAGGGAACGTCCTTTTAGAAACACATGGCAGCGATGCATGATTGGGCGACCGAACACATCTCGAGAGATACAGACAGAGAGATCCAAACAGCTTGTGACACTGATTGTGATAAAATGCAGCTTTATCGGAGATGTCACCTGACCCCCGAGCTTCTATCCTGTGTGAGCCGACAGTGCAGATAACGCAGCAGGGCACCTTTTGCAGCCACAAACACGTGTGTCTTCTCGGTCTCGAAAAGCCATTTAGCTGATGATCTCGGCTTTTTGAATTATCTGAGGCGTGCACTCGACCTCTGGGAAAATGTGTGAAGTATCCATTTAGTCCTTTTATTTTAGAGCTGAACTCCGAGGAAACCTAAAAACAACTGTAGCAGTGGGGCTTTTGCCTAAGATACCTTTCAAATGCAGTTTTACTTAAAGTGGTTGTAAACCCTTACAAACCACTTTGACCTACAAGTAAGCCTAGATTAAGGCTTACCTGTAGGTCCAAGAAAAATCTCCTAAACCTACACGGTTTAGGAGATATTTGCCGAAAGACAGGCACCGCTGTCTATGGCACATGCGCCGTAGACAGCGGCGCGCAGGTGCACTGAGCATGCCGCTGTCAACGACGATTTGCCGCGAGTGGCGGCTCCCGTCCGCATGCGCAAGAGTGACGTCATCGCGGCTTCGTCGAATGACAGCGGCGGAGCAGAGAAAAGATGGATGCTCCAGACTACAGGTGACAGCGGTGACTTCGCTGGCTCCTGTGTCAGGTAAGTGACACATAATGGACTATTATGCGATGCATAGTAGTCCAATATGCTTTACCTTTGCAGGGAATCAAAGAGGAAGTAAACCCTCTTTAACTTATCCTCAATCCCACACTGTACGACTGGTGCCCGAAGCTGCTTCTCTTGAATGCTTTGTCCTTCGGGCACACTCTGATACAATTGTGTACAATGCAGGACCAGCAGTCCCTCATTGTAAATGAAGACACCAAGGGCTTGCCCACCAGGGCCATCAAAAGGAAGAGAAAATCACTGGCTGCCATGAGAGTGAGGGATGAGGTAGGTAAAATGGTTCCCCTAGACCAGCCTTTTTCAACCAGGGTACCTTGAGGTTTCTTCAGGGGAGCTTTGGCAAAATGCCTAAAAATGTATCAAAAATTGTATACGGCCAGCAGGTGGCTCAAGCCTGCCTTTTAGTGACACAAACCCAAGGGTTTTTAATATACACCATAACGACTTTCTAGACACCAATTACATCATTAGTTAATAAGGAGTATGGCTGTTGCCTCCACAGCATACTTGTTTGACCCTCCTGTTCCTCTCTCCCTCAGCACTGGGGTGACATAAGCTGACCGATGGAGAGAAATTGAGGGAGAAGAGAAACATTGGAATACTAGTCAGTACCAGTGTTCAAAAGTGTATTTGCTTTGGAAGAATAAATCACTTCTAACGTTGTGGGTCCTACATTTGTGGATGTTGCTGCATTCTGTAAAGATATTAGAATAGTTTTTACATTTTAGAATGGGGTGTCTTGAGACTGTCCATAATTTTAAAGGATAATTTTAAAGCTCTTTTGGCCCTACTTCTCCTGTGGGTACTTGCTTCTACACTCCTGTGACCCGTCTACTTTCGCTAAAGTCTGCTGTCTGCTGACATACAGGCCATACATGGTTCGGATCTCGGCCGGTTCACAAGGAACTGTGTATGTGCTGGCTGAATATACCAAGTCGTCGATCAACTTAGGTACAACCAGCATGCTGGGTTTTACCTGCGATTATTGTTAGCGGCTGGTATAGCCACTAGCAATAATCACTGTCTTCTCCAGGTGGGAACGGCTTCACCTGTTGGGAAAAGATAATGGTCCGGCAGGAGGGATTGCCCTGTCAGCACTATTGCATATAGTTACATAGTTAGTCAGGTTGAAAAAAGGCAAAGTCCATCTAGTTCAACCAATAAAAAAACAACACAAAAAACAAACATACAATCGTACATACACAATCGAAGGCGAAAAACCCACCAAAGCATGATCCAATTTACTCCAGCAGGGGAAAAAATGCCTTCCTGATCCCCTGAGAGGCAATCGGATTTTCCCTGGATAAACTTTACCTATAAATGTCAGTATCCATTTACATTATGTACATTATATGTGGTTATATACATGGTTGCAGGAAAAAAATGTGCTCTATGTATGGCCAGCCTTAGCCAGGCTCTGCAGAGATCCCAATTTTAATGTTGGGATCCACCCAGATGCCTGAGCAGCAGTTGGCTCAGCCTCTCACTGCACTACTGCGATCCTTGACTTGACAACCACTGGCTCTCTGCTCACTGAAGATCAAAAACAGACGTATCAGTAGTCTTTGATCACTCAGTCCTTGGTCTTCGAGGCAGCGAGGGACAGATGCTGCATCCACCTAGGTGAGTATGACTTTGTTTTTTACCGCACTTCTCTTTTAAACCTGATTGGGTGTTTATTTTTTATAGATTCTGGACTTCTGCTTTAAAATTGACATGCAAATATGAGGGGAAAAAAAATGTAATACCATCTAAGTTTGAAATGTATTTTTCCTTATTTACTTTACACTTATTTGAGCACAGAAGGTGGGCACATTATTTTCAAGAGTGACAGAACTGTATTGCAAATGAGTTGCTTGCATATTGACAGGACACTTAGTAAAATTATTCATTTGACGTATTTATTGATTTTGCAAGTACATCATTTTATAAGCAATATCCTACTTGTCTAGGAGATCAGAGTTTTTCTTCACATTTCCGTCGCACTCTTCATACCAGATGAAAAGGAACATCTTGTTTCAAATTAGGCTGACAGTGAGAGTGCTTGCTCTGGTTACTGAAGTTGAACAGAAGAGTCATCATGGGAATGACAGACACATTACATCTGCAGCCATGATAACACCACGTTATCTGCAATGATTTTAGGTGGGGCAGAGAGAGTTTGAACAGCTAACGGAGGCACAAAACACAAAAAGTTATCAGCTCATAAGATTTTTGGCAGGATCAACAGTTTTTTTTTTTTTTACACTTATTAAACAGATATAACAAAACACTTCCAATGGTCTAATGTATATGGTATCTCTTACCATCATGGTCTCCCTTAACCACTTCCCTCCCATGCTATAGCCGAAAGACGGCTACAGCGCAGGCCTTAATTGCCGGGTTGGTGTCAATAGACCTCAATGAGACTTGGCTGATCATAGATCAGAGTAAGGGGCTGATCCTGGCCCCTTACCACGTGATCAGCTGTCAACCATTGACAGCTGATCACGTGATGTAAACAGAAGATCGATAATCTGCTATCAGCGTGAGCAGAAAAAAAAGCCGATCACCGGCTTCTGTCAAAGGGAGATCTATCAGAGCCAGGCAGCGAAAGCAAAGATCAAAACAAAGCGAGCCACCACCGCCTCATCTGTGCCAACTAGTGCCATATGCCAGTGCCCACCAATGCCACCTGCCACTGCATATCAGTGCTGCCAATCAGTGTCCACCAGTGTCACCTATCAATGTCCATCAGTGCTGCTAATCAGTGCCCATCAGTGCCTCATCATTGGTGCCACCTATGAGTGCTGCCTATCAGTGTCACCTACCAGTGCCCATCAGTGCCACCTATCAGTGCCTTTCAGTGCAACCTATCAATGTCCTTCAGTGCTGCCCATCAGTGCCCATTAGTGCCACCTATCAATGTCCTTCAGTACCATACATCAGTGCCACCTATCAGTGCCCACCAGTGCCACCTCATCAGTGCCCACCAGTGCCACCTATCAGTATCCATCAGTGCAGCCTATCAGTGACCACCAGTGTAGCCTATCAGTGCCCATCAGTGCAGCCTCATCAGCACACATCAATGAAGGATAAAAATTACCTGTTTGCAAAATTAACAAACTATAACAATTTTTTTTTTTTTTGTTTTTTTAGCAAAAAATTAAAAACCCAGCAGTGATTAAATACCACCAAAATAAAGCTCTATTTGTGGGGAAATATTATAAAAATTTATTTTGGGTAGAATGTTGCATGACCGCGTAATTGCCATTCAAAGTGTGACAGCGCTGAAATCTGAAAATTAGCCTGGGCAGGAAGGGGGTTTGAGTGCCCAGTAAGAAAGTGGTTATGATGATTACGTATGGGGTGTAATGTGCATCCAATGTCCATGCTGTATATATTATTTGTTATGCCACGTAACCCCTGTCAGTTTTTTGTTTTGTTTTTTGCCATCTGTGTTGTCCCATTGGGGGGATTTCCCTTTGCTTTCCCTCCCATAGCCAGAACTGGAAGTGAGAGGAAATCCCTACAATATGAGGGAATCCAAGGAAATCCAAGGGAATCATCAAGTTTACCAGAACCAGTGTCCTCATTGGACGAGTTCCCCTTCTATTCCTGTTGTGATGTCAACCCAAAATTTGGGATTTCTTTTACTTACATTTTCACTGATAACCATAAACAGGACAAATAGAGAGGGTGAATCTAAATCTCTATCTTTAAAAAAAAGTTTTGCATTTTGTTCCACTTTAACTAGTGGGGCAACCACGAGGCATGTACCGGGAGGACATCATATGGCATCCACCTGAACGCAAATGTCTCATCAAGCTGTCATTTGACTATAGGCCAGGCGGGACATTCGCGTTCTGGTGGACGCCAAATAATGTCCTCCCAGAATGTGCCTCATGGTCACCCCATGGGACACAGCAGATGACTGATCAATGTACTGGCCGCTGACAGTACCATGTCATTGCTGTGACCAATCACAGCAGATGACATGACAATTGTACACAATGAAAGGCTTTGATTCGTCCCATTCATTGTGTAGTATTGTGTCGATCTGTGTGATTGGTCACAGTGATCACATGGTACAGACCAGGTTAATCACAGCCCATCTGTACCATGTGATTAGCTGTGGCCAGTCACAGCTAACCATAATAATAAATACTGAATTAATCCATTTCATTCAGAAAAAATAGTTGGTAATTACCGTGAAATTCACTGGTATAAGCAATCGTAATGTGTAAAAAAAAAAAAAACCTGATCACTTCCTCAGAGTGGTACAGTGTTACTATGGTAACACTGTATTGTTCTGATCACAGTGTATTAAAAATAAATTGTAAAAAAAAAAGAAAACATTTTATAAAAAAGAGAAAGAAAATTTAATTTTTTACATTTTTTTTTTACATACTGTCAGCAGTCAGTGTCCCTAATCACTGCCACACCAGTTATATGTAGACTCTGTACTGCATTGGTTACAGTATGTATAAGAAAAAAAAATGGTCTTTTAAGTTCTTCATGTTCCAAAAAATTGTGACAAAAAAATTTACAACTTTAAAAAAACACGTAATGCCTCTTACTAAATACCTTGGACTGTTTACTTTCCAAAAAGTGGTCATTTGGGGGATATCTGTACTGTCTTGGCATTTTCAGTTATATACCATAGTATGGGGACTCTATAACTTTCCTACGGACTAAATAGTACACAATGATTTAGGTTATTTTCATCAAAGAAATGTAGAACACAGTTTGGCCTAGATTTATAAAGAAAGATTATTTATTTGCAAAATTTGATAACAGAAATAAAGAAAAAAAATTATAAAAACTTTGCATAGGTACAGTGTTTCAAGAATTTTGGCCAATTTAGCAATTATTTTGTAATATTACTTCCTTCATTCCTACTGGTGAGTGTATGGATAGGAACATCCACAGAGTGCCCCTCATAGCAATCATATATCCAGTAATGGCATGTGTAACACCACGGAGGCACTCAAGTGATTGGAAGTAAGGAGAATTTAAAAAAAAACACAAATAAATCAATAGATCGATGAACTGTAATGACATAAAGGAGTTAGTAATAATGATAATAATAGTAATATAATATGCCATTAGGAAATACTTGCATCAACTAAAAATGTCAAGCACCAATAAAACTGTAAAGTTCAAACAATCTTTCAGAATAGATCTGCCTCCAGCAAAATTACACTAATACACCAAAGCATCTGCTTTCTAGTACTCCCAATGCCTGGAGGAAGGCACAAAAATAAAGAACAACAATCTGCCTTATTTTATAAAGGGTGAAATTAATTTGCACATTTTTTTTTTTTGTCTGTTTTTTCCAGTTGAATTTGGTTTGCAAAATTTTTAACACTCTGGTGTCCATGTTTTTCACCTATCGTTCTCTTCTGTCACAGACCTTTCTCCCTGGCTGTCAGCATTCGTGCGTACTGAGCCGTGCATGTGCAGCTCAGTGTACATTTACGGCTCTGGGCCAATGATGTTCTGACTCCCATGACAATGCCTTTTAAAGGCAATCTTTTTTTTTTTCGTTAAAATAATATGTTATATTCACCTGCTTTGTGCAATGGTATTTTGTGTCTGCTCCCATAGCAAGCGCTTGCTATGGGGACAGACGTGCAGGTTCAATCCCGAGCCAGGCTCTGACACACACAGCATGGCTTGCCCGCCTCCCCCCGCTCTCTGCTCACAGGATGTGACTGACAGCAGCAGGAGTCAATGGCCTCTGCTGCTCTCGGCCAAGCTTGTGATAATGGGAAGAGGGGAGTGAAGAACTGAAGCCAGGCACAGCACTGGATCGATATAGGACTCAGGTAAATATTTGGTGGGGGGGTCACAGCAAATGGCAAATGATTTTTCACCCATTTTTTCTATTACACATACTGTAACCAATGCAGTACAAAGTCTACATATAACTGGTGTGGCGGTGATAGGACACTAACTGCTGACAGTGTGTAAAAAAAAAAATTCAATTTTTTTTCTCTTTTTTATAAAATGTTTTCTTGTTTTTTACAATTCATTTTTAATACATTGTGATCAGTAACACCGTACCACTCTGAGGAAGTGATCAGGATTTTTTTATACACATTACAATTGCTTATACCAGTGAATTTCATGGCAATTACCAACTCTCATAGTAAAGCTATTAGGTACATTTATTGTCGGCTTCTGTTGTACTTACAGAAGCACTGATTGTTTAGTACAGTCTGTTCAGGGTGTCAAAGGATAGGAATTTGATTACTTCCACCTTCCTCTTGAAGAAGTTTCCCGTACGAGCGGATTCAAATATTTAGGGGGTGCCTAGCCATTCCCTGTGGAGGTGTACCCAGGAGGTGGCTGTGTTACTGTTAAATATACTGGAACCTTGGAGAGTTTTTTTTATCCCCCTGTGGGGATGGATCCAGGGACTCAAGGGTAGGAGGCCTGCTTGCCTGTAGACCTCCAACCCCTTCCTGAACTGGATACTTGACTACTCTGCAGGAGGTCATATCTCTGGACTGATCTTTGCCAAAATCTGTGAGTGAAGCCAAATCCCTGTGTGTAATGTCTGACGGTCCTGCGGCTGTTAGATGTTAGACTACTTCAGCCTATTTTTGATTACTTATCCAGTAAGTAGTAGATGCCTCCCACTTATTCTTATGCGGTAGTGCATTAGTGCAGTATATGTTTAAACTTTAATGTGCTATTATTAAAGGCTGGGGATGGAACTGTGGCGCTTTCTGCTGGCCTTTTCTAAATCGACAACAAAGAGATAGTGTGAATGAGTGTAATGTGTGGAACTGCATAGGAAAGGGAAAGGATTTTTATCACAGTTTTCGTCCATTGACTTAATTAATATTTTATTTTGGTTTATTTTTCATCACTGAAAACACGCAGCTGCCCAAAACTATGACAAAAATATTTTCGCTGTCAAAATTAACTCCCAAAAGGGCCGCTGTAGCTGTCCGCAGGTTCTTTCCCTCAGTGCAGGTAGCCAGGCACACCACAGCATCTCATCCACACAGGCTCAGAAAACAGTCCAGGAGGGTCTTTTCTGAAAACCGTTTTATATTTTGTTAATACATTTTGCAAACAGGTAATTTTTCTCCTTCATTGATGTACACTGATGAAGCTACACTGATGAGCACTGATAGGCTGCATTGATGGGCACCTATAGTCTGCATTCATGGGCACTGATGGGCACTGATAAGGTGGCATTGGTGGGCACTAATAGTTGGCACTGGTGGGCACTGGTGAGGTGGCACTGGTGGGCACTGGTGAGGTGGCACTGTTGGGCACTGATAGGTGGCATTGGTGGGCACTGAGAGGTGGCACTGATGGGCGGCACTGAAGAGCATTGATAGGTGGCACTGAAGGGCACTAATAGGTGGCACTGATGGGTGGCAGTGATGGGCACTGAACAGCACTGGTAGGTGATGCTGATAGGCAATGCTGTGGCACTGATGAGGCACTGATTGGCACCACTGGTGGGCATTGATAGGTGGCACTCATGGGAATTGATAGGTGCCACTGATTGCTGGCATCTATGTACTGTGTGCACTGATTTGTGGCACTGTGAGCACTGATTCATGGCATTGGCAGGCGGTACTGGTGGGCACATATGAGGCGGCTTCACCTCTTCCTCTTCGGGACCGATGTCCCTTTAACATAAGCTGGTGATGAGCCTTTTTTTCTCCTCACACTGTCAGCGTAAGGAGAAAAAAAAAAAGATTACCGATCTTCTGTTTACGTCACGTGATCAGCTGTCATTGGCTCACAGCTGATCACGTGGTAAGGGGCCAAGATCGGCCCCTTACTCTGATCTGTGATCATCCGATTCTCATTGACTCAGTGATCACAGTGTGCACTCTGCAGGGGGCGTGTGGGGAGCGTGCAAAGGGGAGGGGACGTCTATTGATGGCCTCCCGACAAAGCTGTAGGCTATAGCCATCATTCCGTTATAGCGTGGACCTGAAGGGGTTAAAGTTTAAACATATACTGCACTACCGCATAAGAATAAGTAGGGGGCATCTACTAAGCTGCTAAAAAAAAAACACTTGTTTACTGGGCACTTTTACCCCTTTCCGGCCCAAGCCATTTTTCAGCGCTGTCACACTTTGAATGACAATTGTGCGGCCATGCAACAATGTACCCAATTTACATTTTTATATTTTTTTCACACAAATAGAGCTTTCTTTGGTGGTATTTATTCACCACTGGGTTTTTTATTTTTTGCTAAATAAACAAATACATTTTCCCCCAAGAAAATGTTTTCATAGTTTGTTATAACATTTTGGAAACAGGTCATTTTTCTCCTTCACTGATGTGCGATGATAGATTGCACTGATGGGCATTAATAGATGGCACTGATAGGTTGCACTGATGGGCATGGATTAGGCAGCATTGGTGGGCACTGATGAGGCACTGGTGGGCACTGATGGGGCTGCACTGATAGGTGGCACTGATAGATTGCACGGATGAGGTGGCATTGTTGGGCACTGATGAGGAGGCACTGATGGGCACTGATGAGGCTGCACTGATAGGCGGTACTGATAGGTGTCACTGATATATGGCACTGATGGGCACTGATAAACAGCACTGATAGGTGTGTGAGGGGTTAGCTCGGCAGCGGGTGTGTGTGACCCCCTGGATGGGTTCACAACACAAAATCAGGCACAGCAGACAGCGTTGTAGGTGAAAAAAAACAAAAGGTGTGGTTTATTCATGCTACATGCAGTAAAAAATATAACAGCCAAAACAAAAGAAAAACATGAAAATAAATCCTGGTCAGCTTGACCTCTAAATACACACTTAGATTCCCTTTCTAACAACTGAGTGCAGCCTTGTGCTGCACCAGTCCCTGTCTCTGTTGTAAAGGTTTGCCACACAGGCGTTAACTCACCGCACAGTACAGGTGTCACACTCTATAGTCTATACAAACACAAAACTGGTTCCAGGATGGAGCATCTCCCTAAGCATGCTGGGGTTTTTTGTAGAGGTCTTAATGAGCCCACTTACTTCAGCTGGGCTCATTAACTCTTCCCCTCTAATTGTAAAAGTCTGCATAAAGCCTGAATCTAGAGCACACATATTTCCCATCCTGGATACAACCAGGTGACTTTACCTGCGTGCTGCCACAGGTGACACTGATGAGAAAGGCATCTTTTTACCTTCTGTATTCAGGTAATATGGCATTACAGCCAATAGATTTTACAGTTTTTTTGCTTTCTTTATATACTTTAACCACTTCAGCCCCGGACCATTTTGCTGGCCAAAGACCAGACCACTTTGCGATTCGGCACTTCGTCGCTTTAACTGACAATTGCGTGGTCATGCGACGTGGCTCCCATACAAAATTGACATCCTTTTTTACCCACAAATAGAGCTTTCTTTTGGTGGTATTTGATCACCCCTGCGGCTTTTATTTTTTGCGCTATAAACAAAAATAGAGCGACAATTTTGAAAAAAACGCATTATTTTTTACTTTTTGTTATAATAAATATCCCCCAAAAATATATAAAAAAAAAAATTTTCCCTCAGTTTAGCCGATAAGTATTCTTCTATGTATTTTTGGTAAAAAAAAATCGAAATAAGTGATTATTGATTGGTTTGCGTAAAAGTTATAGCGTTTAGAAAATAGGGGATAGTTTTATGAAATTTTTATTAATAATTTTTTTTTACTAGTAAAGGCGGCGATCAGCGATTTTTATTGTGACTGCGACATTATGGCAGACACATCAGACATTTCTGACACATTTTTGGGACCATTGTCATTTATACAGCAATCACTGCTATACAAATGCACTGATTCCTGTGTAAATGATACTGGCAGTGAAGGGGTTAATCAGTGGGTGGCAGTGTAGGGGTTAAGTGTTCCTAGGGGTGTGTTACTAACTGTGGGGGGCTGGGCTTTCTTTTAGTGAACATTGATCTCTGCTCCAATCACATGGAGCAGAGATCAGTGTCACTTGTTGCTAGGCAGAATGGGGAGATGCTGTTTACAACGGCATCTCCTAGTTCAGCTGCCCCGTGAGACGATCGCGGGTATGCCTGCGGTGATCGAGTCCGCGGGACCCGCGACCGGCCTCACGGGGGTCCCGACCAGCACGCGAGCGCGCCGCGATGGCAGGGCGGCATTACCTGTATGCCAATATGCCTGCCTGTGCCATTCTGCTGATGTACATTGGTGTGCGCCAGTCGGGAAGTGGTTAAAGTTGCACTTCTGTATGTCAAAAAGTAATATTTTTGTTTGTTTATGAAACCTGGCTTTATTTATAAAGACATTATAAATCTGTGTCTGTAGTGCATGTTCAAACCTTAATACAATAAATAATAACACGTTATTCAATTTTTACTCCAGGAGTATATAATGAGTTTAGAAATTCTAGAAGAATGCTTAAATAATGTATTACAATTCAACTAAACCCATTAATTTTAGTCGACGAAAACAAAAACAATTCGGATGACTAAAATACGACTAAAACTAAAATGGCATTCTAGTCAAAAGACTATGACTAAAACTAAATCAAAATTTGACTTAAAGCGGTAGTAAACCCGGAAATTTTTTTTTTTTAAACCTGCAAAGCAAAAGGCATAATGAGCTAGTATGCACCGCATACTAGCTCATTATGAAATACTTACCTTAGAACGAGGCCCCGACATCTGGCCCGATCCACGCCGAGGGAGCTGACATGCTGCGTGCGGGAGATTTCATTCCGGTCGGCCGGCCACTGCCGGATTTTCAGGCCGAGAATCCCCTTGTGCGCATGCGCCGCTGCAGTCAGCAGCGCATACCGAGGGGAATATCTCCTAAACCGTACAGGTTTGGGAGATATTTTTTTTACCTACAGGTAAGCCTTATTATATGCTTTCCTGTAGGTAAAAGTTAAAAATTCGAGTATACAACCACTTTAAAAATTAACACAGGAGTAGCATTACACCTTAATACACGGAATGCAGTAGGTAAAAAACTATTTACCTTTAGAACCACATTAAAGAGGAAGTAAACCCTGATGAGTTTACTTCCTCTTTCATTCCCTGCAAAGGTAAAGCATAATGGACTACTATGCATCGCATAGTAGCCCATTATGTGTCACTTACCTGACACAGGAGCCAGCGAAGTCACCGCTGTCCCCTGTAGTCCGCCGCATCCATCTTCTCGGTGGGTCTCGCTGCTCCGCCGCTGTCATTCGGTGAAGCCGCGATGACGTCACTCCCGCGCGTGCGCACGGGAGCTGCCACTCGCGGCATATTGCCGCGCATGCACCGTAGACACAAATATCGGCAAATATCTCCTAAACCGTATAGGTTTAGGAGATATTTCTTGGACCTACAGGTAAGCCTTAATCTAGGCTTACCTGTAGGTCAAAGTGTGTTGGAAGGGTTTACAACCACTTTAACCTGTTGGCATAGACGGTACGCAAATATGCCGCCTCTCGGCGGGTGGGCCCTGGCCCCCGAGTGGCAGCATATTTGTGTACCACATTGCAAACACCCTAGAGCACGCACCATGCGTAGGAGCTGGCACCATTACTGGCGGCTAACAGAAAGCTCCCGATTGCTGCTTGTGATCAGGAGCTTTCTGATCATGTGACCATCGTAATAGCCAACCACAGCGGTCCCATGCCTGATCATAGACCCCGCCCCGCCTCCCAGGATTTGAGAACCCTTTAAGGGCCGGGAGGAGCCAAGGGGTTACGTCTGACATAGGGCCACTGATAAGGCAGTACAACCAGTCCACCTGTACTGGGCCCGGACCTCATCGGTTCAAAAGGGGAGCACAGGCACCTGTCGAGCAGGAGGCCCAGAAGTACTGCCTTATTGCTAACACTTGTGACTCTTGTGCAGTGCTGCCGGCTTTTATTTTTATTTTTTACCTCTGGTTGCACTACAGGAGGATTGGTTCTAGTTTCTGCACCCCCTTACTCTACTGTCTGGGTCCCCTGTGTGCCCCTTTCCCCTGCAGTGCTGCTGTTTTCTCTGCCCTCCTCTCCATTTGGCAGTTGCTGAAGACACACAGGCGGGTTATTTCAGGATGGTGAGCAGGGGCATTGGTACTGATCCCTCACTGTGGGAGTGCAGATATTGCCTCCATGCCACTATTCACTTGAATAGGTCTTGTTCAAAGGGGTATAATTTCTGCCATGGCCGCAAAGCATCGCGGGCATTGCATTTTAGCAAAAATATAGTTTGATATTTTTGGAGGAGGGAGGCCATGTCAGGTAGGCTGTACAGGGCCCCGTTATTTCTATCAGCAGCCCTGGTCTGCCATAATGTGTATTATGCTGTGCATAGGTGTATAAAGGGGGTGTGCCTCTAATCACTATGTAGAGTGCCGATTCCCCCTACTGCCACAGCTTCCACATGTTGGCCCCCCTGCCCTGTAGTGCTGCTGGCTTCCATCCTCTCCCCCCCGGGGGAAGGGGCCAGCAAATTTGTCATTTACCAGTGCCTTCCTTTTCTAAATGAACACAGTGAACATACTCACTCACTGTGTTCATTTATAACTGAAGAATACTAAACTGTATTTACTGTTTCTTTATTTAAGTTGTCCAGTATACAGATAAATTAACAATTCATTAATCTGATATTTTGAACATATAGGAACCAAACAAATCCATTCACAATCTAAAAAAAACATTACTCCTATCTTGAATACAACAACAACTATTTATATTGAAGTAATCCATATTCTATCCTCCCTTAGTCCTATTTTGCGTTTAAGCCTAGACAATACTTTTTCTCTCTTTTTTTTTTTTTTTTTTTAATAAAGTGACATCAAACTAAAACAAAACATAACGCAATAAAAAGCAAAAAAAAAAAAGGAGGGAGGGGGGAGAATGGAGAAAGGAATAGGAATGTAGGGGGTATAAAAAGAAAAGGAAGCCCTTGTACACACGGTCAGACATTCCGACAACAAAATCCGTCGGATTTTGTCCGAAACTGGTGTTGCATACACACGGTCGGACAAAGTTGACGGAAAATCCAATCGTTCGTAACGTGATGACGTTATTTTGTTACGACGGGACTACGTTCAGTCTAGTAGCCAATAGCTTTGGTCTGGGAATTTGATCTGAGCATGCGTGGCATTTTGTCTGAATTCTCTACAAACGATCGGACAAAGTCAGATCGGATCATGTTGTCAGAAAATTTTCATATCCAGCTCTCAAAATTTGTTGGTCGGACATTCCGACGGAAAAAGTCAGATGAAGCCCACACACGGTCGGATTATCCGACAAACACGGTCCGATCGGACATTTTCCGTCGGAATGTCCGACCGTGTGTACAAGGGCTTAGACAAATCTAACCACCAACAGGGGAGATGGAGGCCCCAATCAGCCCCCCTTTCCCTTCCCTCTCCAATATCCTCAGGGTACAAAAAGGAGCTTACCTTCCTTCGAGGATTTAAATATATTCCAATGGGCCCAAGTTTCGAAATAAGTCTCATGTCGGTTATGAGCCAATAATAGTAAATCTTCCATCCTTTTCACCTCTTCGATTCGTGCAAACCAAGAAAAGATTGTTGGAGGTCTCGTATCCAACCACTGTCGTGCAATGCATGATCTAGCAGCATTAATAAGATGGCGCAAAATTGATTTACTATATATTTTCCCTGGTATATTTGAAACATGTAACAAAAATAAAGCTGGGTCTTCTGCAAGGTTGTACTCAGTGAATTTCTGCGCTATCTGCCGTACCTCCCTCCAGAAGAACTCCAGTCTTGAGCAGGACCAGAAAACGTGAAGTATCGTCCTTCTTTCCTCCTGGCACCTCCAACATTTATCTGAAATTGCCGAGGAATATTTGTTAAGTAAGGAAGGTGTATGATACCATCTTTTCATAATTTTCTTGGACCCAAGTGGATATCGATGATTTTAACGCTAGATTTATGATCTGTCTATGTTGTGCCTGAGAGAACGTCCTATTTAGTGTCATTTCTCACTTTTTTATGTAGGGAGGGACATAGTCATCAGGAGGGGAGACCAGCAATCCATATTATTTGAGAGATCGTGTGTGAACAAGGACCTGTCTCCTCACACAATTGCTCCAAAGGTGTCAATATTCTTTGGAAACTGTCTGAAGTTGGTAAGATGTTAAGGATATGTCGCAGATGGGCCTAAACTGTGTTTACTATGCTTCAGTTAGTGAATGAACAGGAAGCCTCAGGACAGAGCACGTCCCAATCTTTCACTGTCCCATGCAGCTGAGGCTGCAGAGAAAGGCATGTGTGTTTGAGCTTTGAGGTGCACACCCTAATGCAATAGGCTGCGCACACCTATGGTGCTGTGCAAACAAGTACAAAATGGCTAAAATATTGTGGACCCAATATAAATTTTTATTTTTTTTGCAGAGGTTTTAAATCCGCTTTAGGATGTTGGCCTTCAGTTTGGCTTTCACACCCCAATACAACTCAATGCCGGTGCACATGCTCGCTCCCTTTTGCTTGCTTGCAGACATGTACAGGCCATCGGGAGTATCAGGAGTTTCTTGGTGGGCCGGTGGCTCAGTGGGTCACTCTGATGTAAGGGGGCTGGTGATGGGACACTCTGATGTGAGGGGGCTGCTGATGGGACACTCTGATGTAAGGGGGCTGGTGATGGGACACTCTGATGTGAGGGGGCTGCTGATGGGACACTCTGATGTAAGGGGGCTGGTGATGGGACACTCTGATGTGAGGGGGCTGCTGATGGGACACTCTGATGTAAGGGGGCTGGTGATGGGACACTCTGATGTGAGGGGGCTGCTGATGGGACACTCTGATGTAAGGGGGCTGGTGATGGGACACTCTGATGTAAGGGGGCTGCTGATGGGACACTCTGATGTAAGGGGGCTGATGATGGGACACTCTGATGTAAGGGGGTGCTGATGGGACACTCTGATGTAAGGGGGCTGCTCTTCATGGGACCCTCTGATGTAAGGGATTCTGATGGGACACTCTGATGTAAGGGGGCTGCTCATGGGACACTCTGATGTAAGGTGGTGCTGATGGAACACTCTGTTGTAAGGGGGCTGGTGATGGGACACTCTGATGTAAATGGGTGCTGATGGGACACTCAAAATGTAAGTGGGCCGGTCTGGATGAAATCCAGGGCCAAATTTCTGTCCCAGTCCAGCCCTGCTTGCTTGTGTGTAAGAAGCATTAGTTACCTGCGTACATAGCCATAAAAATGAATCAATTACAGAAGCCGTCAAATCTGCCCCTGAGTTATAGGAAAACACCAGGACATGATGCTTAAGATGAGTTAAATATTTGTCACATTATGAAATGCCCTCTCTGAACAGCATAAATGGAAAGGTATGACCACCTGGCCTTCCCCCTTATTGCATTGTCAATACCTCTACCAGAATGGCAGCTATGATCTTCAGGAAATATTGATCGCAATAAAACGTGCTTATATTTCAGTAGTTCCCTGAATGACGGCTTCTGTATATTGTCCTAACCGTTTTATGAGGTCTTTTCACATCCCTCTGACCTCTTCCTAATTGACTGTGAAGTTGTTTCCTGCTCGGCTCTCTCCCTCCATCTCGCTCACCTTCTCTTATTTCTTCCTTCGCTCTCTTTTTTTTGCTCGTTATGCAAGGATAGCCTTGTGACAAGATGTGAAATACAGTTGAGGTGAGCGGTAACAAATGCGGTAGGGACGAGGGAGCTTTTTTTTTTTTGGCCCACACAAACATCTTATGTTTGTGTCTTTTTTTTTTTTTCGAGAAGCTTGTGAAGAAGAACCAGCTCTGTCAGGCTGAATTGTGGCTTTGTCCATTTATATTTTATAAAGCTTGGCTTAGATGTGGATACTTTAGAATGAAGCTTTCAAGAGAGATCATCGAGATGGGGCAGCTGAAAGCTTGAGTGTGTCAGCTGGCTTTTGAAGCATACAGCGTAGGTCAGGGTTGCCCCACAACGCTGCATGATAGCTGCGCACCCTTTCTCTGCCGAAATGTTTGCGGAAGGCTCGTACAAAAAAAAAGGGTATATTTGAATGCCGTGCGTCAAAAAGTTTAGCCGTAAAGTCGTTTTTGACATGACATCAGCATTTTTACTTTTTTTGCTGTTCTATATTTTCATGATAATATTTCATGTACAGATTTGCAGATTCTTCTTCTAGCGTATATATCAGGGAGTGAAGAGAACATCCGTTGTCCCTATGGTATATCAGGGAGGGAACGCAGCATCTCTGCTGAACATCTGCTGAGGTAAAATGAGTAAGCCACATAGGGCCTGATGTGTTAGAGCAGTCTTTCTCAACCTCATTACCCTAGAGGAACCCTTGAAAACATTTTAAGATCTCAGGGAACCACTAAAATAATTTCCCGTCGTCAGCTCACGGTACATTAATGTGATCAGTGAGTTGTATATATAGTAATAAATATGCAGTTAGAACAAACACATACAGTAATAAAATAGAAAAGTTAATGTCATGCTAAAAATCTGTGCCTACATTACAGCAATGGAATACAGAGATTAAAGCTGAACTCCAGCTATGGATTATTTTTCATAGTTATAGTTAGTCACCTTGGACAATGCCTGGACAATAATCCAGGTAGGGATTATTTTGCATAGTTACATTGGTCTAGCTTGAACCATACCTGTGAGATCCCCAGGGTCGTAAATAAGGGAGTACCACCAGTCCTCCTGTATGGGGCCCGGACAAGCAGGGGGGCCCAGACAACAAGATGAATCAGATGTGGCAGGGAGGGTGATTGGTGCGGCAGGGGGGCAATTACTGTAATCAATCCCCTGTATGGCTCTCTCTGCAGCAGCTAAAAGCTGCCTCCTTCTCTTCTCCCTTTCATTGACTTTCAGCTGCTGCAGAGAGAGCCATATAAAAGATTGGTTCAAGTAACTGCCCCCCCCCCCCCCCGGCCGTCACAATGCTCACTCTCCTTGTGCACCATATGTTTCCCCCTGCTGCTCAGGCTCCTTGTCCCCCCCCCCCCCCGCAGCGCTGCTGGCTTCTCTCCTCTTCTTCATGCTAGCAGGGCCGTAGAGGAGGGGGTACAACCAGTCCACCTGTGCGGGGCCTGGGCCAGCAGAGGGGCCCAGGCAGCAGGGTATTTCGGGTGTGGGCAGAGAGGGTGATCGGTGTGGCAGGGGGGCAATAACTGGAACCAATCCAACATGGGCTGTATGGGGTCCCATGTCAGGTTGTCTATATGGGGTCCCATGTCAGGTTGTCTATATGGGGTCCCATGTCAGGTTGTCTGTATGGGGTTCCATGTCAGGTTGCCTGTATGGGACCCCATGTCAAGTTGTCTGTATGGGGCCCCATGATTTCTAACGGCAGCACTTTCCTGCGGAAGCAGAGAATCTCTGTAGTAGTCACTGCTACTACAGTGATTGTCACTCTCTTTCTGCTCCCATGCTGAACGGCTGCCCTGTTGCATAATGAACACAGGGGGTTACTTGCTCACCATGGGTGCTATTTAGAGAACACCTTGCATGTTCTCATTTAATGCAAGGTGTTCTATGATTGCACAAGGGGAAGAGGCAGGTGGTGACATCACAATTTCCTCCTCATCCAATCAGATAATGCTTTGCATTCATTGAGAACAATGCACAGCGTTTTGTTATTGGCGCCCGTGCTGAGCAAGTGAACCCATGTGTTCAACATGCATTATTGAGTTCAGGTGTTTCCAGTAAGGGGTGCAGTTAATTCTACAGCATTCACTATAAAGGCCTTTGTGGCAACAGCTTGGTCTCTTTCAGACAGGTGGCAGTGCTTACTACCAACTGAAAAGTGACCTGTAGGGGAGGGGAGTGATTTTCAGAGAGTGGTAGAGCTACTGCCACCTTCTGATCCCTGTTTTTTTTTTTCTTACTTTTTCTTTCCACTCTACTTTTTAAGTTTCATTACCAAACAGCAATTTTACATTGTGGGACCACACCTTAATTGTGAACCAAGCATATGGCTCATGGGTGCTGTGTGGTCCCCATAAATCTCAATGGGGGAGTTTGACAGGTGGTGCCATTTGTCAAACTATGCAGCCCAAGTTAAAAATGCTGCAGCTGCAGCACGTATACAGCCCTGTATATCAGGCTGTAATGTTAGCATCCAGGTGGGTGACCAGGGTGCGGTAAAACCCTAGCTCAGCTGCCTGTTTTTACCATGCTCCCCCGAGCCACCCATGTGAAAGAGCCCTGTTCTTTTCCAGTGTGTCTTTGTACCTGTGTACAAAGCTAGCTCATTAAAGGCATGAGGTCATGAGCTTGGTGTGGATGGGATGAATTCAAGTGGCCTGTACAAAGCCCTGGCCTCAACCCTACTAAAAAGAATGAGAATGGGATGTCCAAACATGTCACACACAAATGTGATGATCATGTTTTTTGCAAACTTTGGACCATACACAGTAATCAAAAGCCACCTAGGTGTACCATTTAAGACTTTCAATTATAGCCTTTTCTGTCCCAATATACAGTAACTTTTTGACTCCAAAGTTAGCAGAGAGCCCAAATTACGGAATGTCCTTAGCAAGAATGTCCGGAGCAAATGGATGAGTCAAGGCCATTTACCAGTATGTGGATTAATGTGATTCTTCCTTTTTCCAACAGAAGGATTCATAAAGTTTGGATCATATGTGGAGCATTAGTATTGTATGACCACATGCTTTAGAAAGTTGCCCCTTTTTACAGAGACCTGTTACGATAATCAATAAATAACTGTAGAGTCTTAAAGCAGCACCCATATCTGTTCCAACTCCTTGGATTCACTATTCAGAAACAGGATCTGATAGTCTTTGTGTATAGAAGATTAGTCTGTCTATCAAGCATAGTGAAATTATTTTTAATTTAATCATCAGACTGATCATTCTTACCGTACATGACGGTCCGATTGATCTATTCCATCCATTAGCACTGAAGCATTCCGATATCTTCTATAAATCAAGTGCTCCTCCAAGGTACCCCAGTGGTTGGCAGATATGTAGCCTAAGGAGCAGGCTAATGACTGCACAGATGTCACTATACTCACAAGGCTTGCTTTCCATTCACTATTAAAGCTTTATTCAAAGGCATCCCATCTGGCTAAGTTTGGAGGACTCCAATAAATGGAGAAAAGAAAAAAAAAAGACAGAAGGCATATGGGAACGATTATTATGGTGTAGTACTTTGGATCAAGTGTTCCAAATAGCAATATAAAAAGAAATTTCATACATTTGTGATGTTTTTGAACCTCTGTACAGTTGTCAGACAGCCTGGTATAGGAATGTCTGAGAATATGTGTCCCAATCGGTTGCACTCAATACTTAGTGGAGTAATCCAGATGATCCTATGATCTGTGGTCTATAGATCCTGGTAAAGTTGCAAGCAGAAATTTTGGAGCATGAAAATATGTTTGTTAAATGATGTCAGCAGAAGCATGTACTTGTACTAAAAGACAAACACTCTTGCGCATAAGTATAGTGGCCAGCCACTCCTAAATGAATGATGTTTCCGGCTATGCTGTCCTCTAGGACTGGGGATGTCCTTATTGCACTAGAAAGATAAAAAGAAAAAGAGAGGGTGCTCCAGTCCATCATTGTGCATTATCCCAAGTAAATTTAACATACTTATCACGTTTAATACATACATATTAAATTTACTTATAACAATCAAACAATTACATTAAAAAGCACAGTCAACACGTTTCGTGGCATTACACTGGCCACTTCTTCAGGATGGTGTATGAGACACTTTAAACAGCTGTGGTGGTTCTTTCCTTCTGCTCAGAGTTTCCAACTGAGCTCCGTGACACAGCAGAAGATGTGCGCCATAATCCACTGGCACAGGCATTGACTGGTGAGGCGGCAATGTTTGGCATGGTAAGGTAGCAGTGGTGGGCACAGTATAGCTGCAATGATGGGCATAATGAGGTGGCAATGATGGGCACGGTGAGGTGGCAGTGATGGGCACAGTATAGCTGCAATGTTGGGCACGGTGAGGCAGCAATGCTGGGCACGGTGAGGCGACAATGATTGGCACAGTAAAGTGGCAATGATGGGCATGGTAAGGCTGCAATAATCTGCATGGTGAGGCTGCAATGATGGGCATGGTGAGGTGGCAATGATGGGCACAGTAAGGTGGCAGTGATGGGCATGGTAAGGCAGCAGTGATAGGCACAGTATAGCTGCAATGATGGGCATGGTGAGGTGGCAATGATTGGCACAGTGAGGTGGCAATGACTGGCATGGTGAGGTGGCAATGATGGACATGGTGAGGTGACAGTGATGGGCACGGTAAGGCAGCAGTGATGGGCATGGTAAGGCGGCAGTGATTGGCACGGTATAGCTGCAATGCTGGGCATGGTGAGGCACCAATGCTGGGCACGATGAGGCGGCAATGCTGGGCACAGTGAGGCGGCAATGCTGGGCATGGTGAAGCGGCAATGCTGGACATGGTGAGGCAGCAGTGATGGGCACAGTGAGGCAGCAATGATGGGCATGGTAAGGCGGTAGTGATGGGCACAGTAAGGCTGCAATGATGGGTATGGTAAGGCGGCAATGCTGGGCACGGTGAGGCGGCAATGAGGGGCAAGGTGAGGCGGCAATGCTGGGCATGGTGAGGCGGCAATGATGGACACAGTGAGGCTACAATGATGGGCATGGTGAGGCTGCAATGATGGGCACAGTGAGGCTGCAATGACAGGCATGGTGAGGCTGCAATGATGGGTAAAGTGAGGCTGCATGGATGGGCACAGTGAGGCTGTATGGATGGGCACAGTGAGGCCACATTTGATCTGCACTGGTGAGGCTGCATTGCTCTCTTGTATCATGTCTGCAGTCTCTTACCATCTTTAGTATCATGTCCTCAGCCTCTGACCATCTCCTGTACTATGCTCATAACCTCTAACCATCTCTTGTATCATGCCCGCAACCTCTGACCATCTCTTGTCTTATATCATGTCTGCAGTCTCTGAGGGAGTCTGGAGAGGAGTCAAGAATGGGAGCACTGCCAGGATGGGGGTCAAGCTGGAGCCGACTGACTGATCCCTGTACGGTGCACCTGAGAAGAGGTCAGTGACAGCACTGCCACGCCAGTCTGAGAGGGGTCACTGATGTAAGGGGGGAGTGAATACAATAATTTTTTCTGCGAAAGGTGTTCACCAGAGTCACCCCCCCCCCGCCAACCCACATTCCCAGTTGTCCCCCAGTTGATGATTGCTCCACTTTTATGACTTTTAACTGAAATTTGCTTTTATAATATATATATATATATATATATATATATATATATATATATATATATATATATATATATATCCCTAGCCCTATTTGCTTTCATATCTGTCTTATCTATATATAATACGCTCTTCAAATGTGCTTTAAAATGCATGGTTTTCCCTTTTATGAACAAGAAAATAATGAGATTATGCCTTTGGGCTGGTATAATAATTCTATGGGGCAGGTATGAAACTATTTCCAGGGCTGGGTTTTATTCCCAGTTTGGCCCTGGGCAGGAACTTTGTAACAGCGCAGCCGAACATTTCACAGTCACACTGAGCTCCGTGACACAGCGTGACTCCGCTTTGAGCTATGCTGCAGCCACTAAGGATGAGCTCCAGCATGTTCGCACACTCCACGTGCAGAGCCCACCAGGAAGTCGGCGCAGCGCTGCGCTAATCACAGGCAGTGAGACATTTCCCGATGTGCGGCTGCAGAGATCGGGACAATGTCTCACTGCCTGTGATTAGCGCAGCGCTCAAAGCAACCCCAGGGCAGGCAGCCTACCAGGAAATGTCCCGGTATCCCGGTAGGCCAGTCCAGCCCTGGGCTCAGTAACCTGCTTTTTTCCACACTGGATAAATGCAAGTGGTCACCAGAAGAGTGCATAGAAAACAATTGTCTTCAATTTGCCCTATCTACACTGCAGAGCTGTTGTGATGTGCTCTGTGCTAATGCTTAGCAAACATCATTCATCACCAAGATGTAAAAATAATTTGGAGGCTTATTGCTGAATACCAGCACCAACAAACCAAATCCTTCTAAATTGCGCTTTTTTTAATCAACAGTTAAAGGTGCAGCATCCAGTTTAAAATCACCTTTAGTTTAAACAGCCAGCACAATGATAGGTAGCATCTGACCATTAGCCATTGTCTGGTCATTATAATTTGGTGATCTTATGGCATGAAACTGAAATTTAATAGGTGTCCCTTACACGTGATCTGTGCTCCTTGGCTTCTTTAGAATAACCCAATTACTGTATACAATTTGAGAACCAGGCATTGTGTCCTCATAGCCGAGTCTGCTTTTGCCAATAAATCTCTGAGCCACAACCCCTGATTCCTGTAATAAATGTGCACACAGTCATTGCCCAGCTTCACTCGAGAAGCCTCTCATGCATATTTCAATTTCCAGGAATGTAATCAGGAAGAGATGAGAAAGGCGGAATATAGAAACATCTGGAAAACACAAGAGTACGTGCTGCGACACAGAATTGGGGTCATGGTAACAAAGATTGGGGAGCAGGCATAAAATACTGAGCGCCAAGTGAATTTGGTGCACAATTGGATGGTGATGGGGTGAGCTTAAAGAAGAAAGCCAGTCAGGATCAAAATTGCCAGTACAGAAAATAGAAACTTGAAATGTCTCCTTTTTCTTCTTCTTTTTTTCTTTTGAGCCGCATAAGCTTCTGCTCCCGGCAGGTACTGAATTAGAGCATTGTATAGATAAGGGAGGGTGCACTGCTTGATCAAGTCAACATAAACCAAACTGCTGCACATAAAATGGCAAGCAATGAAAAAAAAATCCGCATCCAGTTGCTAACCATCCAAACCTATTAAAGGAGATCTGCACTAATGATCTTTTGAAAGAAATAGAGGAAGATAGTGCCATGTGTTAACGTGGAATTGAAATACAAAAATTATGATTTTCTGTTATAGGTAACACATTGAAATTAAAGCTGAACTCTAAACACAAATACTTTAAATTAAATGTATTTTACAATAGACACAAAAGCATACAAAGCCACTTTTGTGTGCATCAAATGTTGTACAAACTGAAATATTGTTTTGCAAAAGTAGTGGTGCCATTGTCACTGTGCTACACAGTATTATTCATGAGTAGCGCTACCCCCTTAGGAGTCACTGAATAGAATAGGTCTTCCTGTTTTAGGCCTCAAACTTCTCAGGAGGTCTTCTTAACCTCTTTCATTTACCTGGTTGGGTGGAGGCCTGTATAGCACCACAAAACCCATTATTGCCTTGCCTGACAGCAAAGATGTTCTACCAAAGAGACAAACACCAAATCGAATAGTAAAAGTAATTTAATATATTGTGAATTAAGTAAATGGATAACCAGGTAAGCACAAAATAGATTGGACATAGTATTGACATTGATATATAGGGTACCATTAGTGGAATATAAAGCAAAATTTGGACTTAACCTCCAGATCAGCATAAATTATAACAATGCCACCAGCAGTGAGCAGTGATTAGATCTGAACTACTACTGAATGAAGATATACTGCTAATGCAGCTATGCTAGGCCTAAACTGACTGGATTGGCCTAGACAATATAGAAATGACTGAATACATAATAAGACTAATGGGGTGTAGCAACAGTAACGGAAAGGACCGTCTCTCTTATGGGTCTTTGGCCAGCTACCATTGGGGCCCTTTAAAATGTTGGTGCACTTGGTGAAAGTCCCCTTTGGGAATGGATAGGCAGTTAGTACCAGCTTGTTTCAATGTAGCTCTTGGTGCAGTTCAATATTCCTGTGGTTCAGACTCTTTGGAAGGGATATACAGTAGTTCAATATTAATAATGGAGAGCTGGCTTAATTTGAGTGTATGAGGGTTATGATGCATAAATGTCCTGCTCTTAGCGGCTCTTGTTTGTAATGATGGAAAGAAATGTGAGCTTATGCCCTCTCTCCAACTTCTGGGCTTATGGGTGGGTTCTCGAAGTTTAAGGAGCCCCCTCAGTTTTACTATGATGTAGCAAGAGTCCAGTGGTCTGTAACAGTGACCTAGGGTACACTTAGGTCTCCTGACTGCAAAGTGGGGCAAATCTGTGATGTGTGTAAGGCTGCTGGAAGTCTCGCACTCCTGCTGGTGATTCACTTCAAACTCGAATGGCTCCCTCAAAGCAAGATACTGTGGATGTGTCTGCCAGAACTCCCACAGCATCAGAAATTTCCCAGGTGATTCTACTTAAGTCTGTTTTCGAGCCTCCTCTGCCTGAAAGCATACAGATATCTATAGTTTAGAAACCCATGGCTTTACATGACTGTTGCTTTGGACTACACATCCAATGGTTTCCATTGTCCTGCATGGAAGTCTAACGGTTTGCTTGGCTTTGGTTTTTTCCCTTACTGACTGGAGGAAAATGGTGCAACACACCTTTAGTATCTGAGCAAAAGAAAAAGGCAAAAAGCAAAAGGCGGTTTGATTGACATCTGAGTTAGATGTCACTTTCTGTTTTCTCTCTCCCATTGCGCCCAAGAGAGAGAAAACCAGAAGTATGAGGAGCGGACTCCTCCATCACTGCTGCCAGTGGAAAGAGACACCGCAGGAGAAGACAACACAGCAAGGTAAGTAGCGCTGTGGTCCTGCAGAGAAGAGGTGGGGTGGGGGGTTTGATGGGACACAGGCTGCATTTCATCTGACATAGGCTGCATTTGATGGGACACAGGCTGCATTTTATGGGACACAGGCTGAATTTGATGGGACACAGGCTGCATTTTATGTAACACAGGCTGCATTTGATGGGACATAGGCTGCATTTGATGGGACACAGGCTGCATTTAATGGGACACAGGCTGCATTTATTGGGACACAGGCTGCATTTTATGTGACACAGGCTGCAATTTATGGGACATAGGCTGCATCTGAAGGGACACAGGCTGCCTTTTATAGGACACAGGCTGCATTTGATGAAACACGGGCTGCATTTGATGGGACACAGGCTGCATTTGATGGGACACAGGCTGCATTTTATGTGACACTGGCTGCATTTGATGGGACACAGGCTACATGTAAGGAGGGACTCCGCTGGGGGGCACCTGATGTAAGGACGGACTCTGCTGGGGACACCTGATGGCGTCTGGTGGAAGGCGACATGGCTAGTGATACGCTCAGGGCTCCCACTGATTCTGCACTATGGTGAGTTGAATGATTTCATTTTATATTACAATGTAATAATAGAAATAATGCGCTTCAATCATCCTGACACCATAACGACTATGGTGCCGGGATGATTGAAGTGCTAACACCAGGTGTTTGAAGTATATTTATCTGCTAATTGTTAAACTTTCTAAAATACACATATTTCTATTGTTGTGTAGGATCTGGGGCTGCTGTCCCTCCATCTCTCTCTCCCTCCATCCCTCGTTCATCTCAGATGCTAACCACACCACCTTAATGCCCACTATTTCGCTGAAACCACGCCCATTTTTAGCAAGTGGGGGGGTCAAAAAGGAAGGGCGAGGTCTGGCGCCCCCCCATCCTAAAACTTCACCAGCTGCCACAGCTCAAGTACATAATGGGGATAGTATTGACACAGCCCCAAATGATCCTCAGTGGCTCAAAAGGAAGGATATCTGGTTCAGAAATATTTAGACAGAATAAAGGTGGATAAAGCACCTGAACCAGATGGCATCCACCCACAGATCCTAAAAAAATGGAGCTCTGACATTTCAAATAAGGATGGGCCAAACGGACCCCTGTTCGGCTTGCACCAGAACTTTTGGACACCGCAAAAGTTCGGACCCATTAAAGTCCCATTAAAGTCAATGGGACCCAAACGTCAAAAATCAAAAGTGCCCATTTTGGAGGCTTATATGCAAGTAATTGGGCATACAATGGTTATAGGAGTCCGGGTCCTGCCCTGGGGGACATGTATCAATAAAACAAAAGTTTGAGAATAACTTCATTTTTAAATGAGCAGTGATTTTTTTGATTTTTAATGTGAAAGCATAAAAATGAAAAATTCCTTCTAATATAGTGCCTGGAGGGCCCCCTTAGTCTACCTGTAAAGTGGCAGATCTGTATCATGGCTAGGATCTGCTGCAGCAATAATTGCATTTATAAAGCCAAAAAAGATGACATTTTCCCTGCAAGCTGCCTTTATTTTGGTCGGCAACAGCTGGGAAGCCAGTGTGTATGATGTGGCCACATTGTAGTGCACTGGGAACAAAATTAGAGGTTTTTTTGGATATATTCTGGTGTCACTTTGACTTTGGATAGAAGTAACGGGTGCGGAAAAATTGGTCTTTGAGTGTCGGTGGCGCCTTTCCACCGTAAACCTTATAGAGGTAATCTTGATGAAAGCAAGAATTGGCCTTTCTGTAAAACATGGCAATGATAAGCACCTGTCAAACAGGTGATGAACAATTGGCCTTTGGGTGTTAATTGTGCTGCCTCAGAAGACGTTAATTATGAAACACGTAAGAAAGAGCCACACAATCATGTCACTTCCGGTACGCTAACAGGGAGCCTGTAATGCAGTTGGAACGCATGCTGCATACCGGCCTCTGGCTATCATTGTGTCTATCCTCCCGACGCGCGTTTCATCATATAATGACGTAGTCTTGGGGCACCATTACGCTGTTACACAAGTAACGCACACAGAACTATATGGCGTTAAACTGGCAGTAACACACGCAAAACTATATGGCATTAAACTGGCAGTAATGCACACAAAACGATATGGCGTTAAACTAGCAGTAACGCACACAAAACGATATGGCATTTAACTGGCAGTAAAGCTTACAGAAGTAAATAGCCTTAAACTGGCAGTAATGCACAAGACTATATGACATTAAACTGGTAGTAGCGCACACAGAACTATATGGTGTTAAACTGTCAGTAACGCACAAAGAAGTAAATGGCGTTAAACTGGCAGTAAAGCATATAACTATATGGCGTTAAGCTGGCAGTAATGCACGCAAAATGATATGGCGTTAAACTGGCAGTAAGGCACACAGAAGTAAATTGCGTTAAACTGGTAGTAACGCAATCAAATAGACGGTGTTCAACCATTAATACACTGACGCTATTTGAACTACTCTAGCTATACACTAATGTAAAGATTACTGACACAGACTCACGGAAACTAGCTGTTCCTACTCTCATTTTCATACATCACATTTTTTCCCATGCTGTAGCAAATTGGATCATGCTTTGCTGGGGTTTTTCACCTTCTTCTGGATCAACTGTGAGTGAAGGATTGTGTATATGGGATTGTATGATATATTTTTTTCTTTTATTGGTTGAACTGGGTGAACTTGTGTCTTTTTTCAACCTGACTAACTATGTAACTATGAAATCCAGATAAATTTGTTGATATTTCGAAATTCGGATGTATCCGAATTTCCAAATGACAATAGTAACAAATTTAAACAAATCCAAAATAATGATTTAACATTTCAGACAAAATTCAAATCATTTCGAATTGAACTTTGAATAGTTTTTGAATTTGAAGAGAATAAAATAGAATATAAAATAAAGGAATAGAATAGAAAAGAATAGAATATGATAGAGTAAAACAGAACAGAATAGAAAATAAAAGAATAGAAAAAATTTAATATAATAGGAAAAAAAGGGCTAGAATAGAAAAGAGTAAAACAGAACAAAATAGAATAGAAAATAAAAAACTAGATATCACATTGTAAAATTAGCAGTGACATCACCATAGTGCTGTACAAAGCATGTGCAGAGAACAGATCTGAGGGCCCCAGTGGCCACTACAGGCTGCCTGTAGTGGCCACTCCAGTACAGAGGCAAAATGTAACATTGGATTACTGCACAGATCTGGAAGAACTACACAAAGAACACCAAGTTTCAAATTAGAATACACATCCCTTTTGTATTTAGGCAATATTTGCTTCTCCCGGAGTTCAGCTGTAATAAACTCTTTTGATAGGCTATTGTGGGTTATACAGTTCACTTTCTACTGCTTCATTGTATAAACCTGTTACAGCAATAAAAACCTTGTTCGATTTTTGTTTCTCTCCTGTAAAAATGCCTTTAATTCCCTCCTAAATTAAAACGATACAATTTAGATTTCATTGCATTGTATTACTAATTATTACCGCTATCATTAAGCCGAAGTTCTCCTCGCCGTAGGAAGAGCAGCCTGCGTATTATCCTCCACAAGGAGTAGATGGGGAAATGTTGTGTAACTAATTTCACTAATTAATCTGCAGTTAATTCAGTAGATGGCAGCAAGCGCCAGTTCTTGACACGGACGACTTCCAGGAAAACGAGGAGACAGACGGCCCCGACTCCCGTTTTTATAGGGAAGTTTTATGGTAAATCATATTGTACAAGGAGAGAGTGTACATTAAGAGGAGAGCTGAGTATATGACAAGCCCTCATAAAACTGATGAAGAGCAGCTCCTGATTCATATTAGAAAAATGCAATAGGGATTTGTTCATTATTGCCCGCTCCTCATGAGATGCCTGTATAGTTTTTACACAGCCAGTGAAATCCGCTCACCCAGATTTATGGCCTCTATTTTGCAGTATTGATAAAAAATATGGATGGAACGCTATAATTAAAGAGCACCCTGTATTTCTTCCCTGATAAGTAGATTGCTGCAGTTTTTGTACACAATATCAAAGGCCATGGTGACAGATCACGTCCTGCCAGCTCTTGATTTGGGGACAGACAACATTACCTTCACCTTTATCTCATGATGTTATCATTGATGTTTCTTCTGAAACAATAAAACATTTAATGGAGATTCACTTAGGAGTTACTTACACAAGGCAGCAATGGTGTCAAGCACTTCAACAATCAAGGAAAGCATCCCGCTGCATTTCTCATTGGGAAACAGTTCTAAAAATCCTTCACAGGTTTTACCTCACACCACAAGTACTTGCAAATCGTTACCTGGATGCCCACTCCCCATTGTGCTTGAGGAAGTGTGGATGCATGGGATCATGGGATCTGTCAGCCACATATGGTGGTACTGTCCAAAAATGACAACCTTTTGGAAAGGGATAACCTGCCTAATGCCCAAAACAGCCCTTTTCGGCATTGGCCTGGATAAATGGCCAAGTAAATTCCACGTCATCATCACCCATGTCCAAATTGTAGCCAGAAGAGCTCTGGCAAGTACCTGGAGGTCGGATACTTCTCCATCTTCCATTAAAGCTATCAACTTTCTAAACACGCATGCTACCCTCAAACAAATGTTTGCACGAGGCAAAAATACCCTATTCCAACAAAGATGGGCATACTGGACTATGGACAACAGAAACACGGTTATATCAAAAGTCATCAAATTTCCATATCTGACACCTTCTCTTTTTTCTGCCTGGGAACAACCAATCCTCCTTTGATATACTTTAAAGTGGTTGTAAACCCTTACAAACCACTTTGACCTACAGGTAAGCCTAGATTAAGGCTTACCTGTAGGTCCAAAAAATATCTCCCAAACCTATACTGTAGACAGCGGTGCGCAGGCGCACTGAGCGTGGCATCCTCGATAACAAAGATGCCGCGCAATGCCGCGCGTCTCGGCTCCCGTGCGAATGCGCGGGAGTGACGTCATCGCGGCTTCGCCGAAAGACAGCGGCGGAGCTGCGAGACCCACCGAGAACATAGATGCGGCGGACTACAGGGGACAGCGGTGACTTCGCTGGCTCCTGTGTCAGGTAAGTGACACATAATGGACTACTATGTGATGCATAGTAGTCAATTATGCTTTGCCTTTGCAGGGAATGAAAGAGGAAGTAAACCCACCAGGGTTTACTTCCTCTTTAACAGTTCTTTTTCTTCCCAAGACATAGTTTTGTCTTTTATTTGATATCTGACTTTATAATTTTTCACTTTCCTAAGCTTATATTCACTTCTAAATAGTTAATTAATAATAATTAATAATTAATAATTCATTAATGCCTCCCTTTGCCTGATTTAGTTTTCAATTGGTGACCGCTGACATTAAGTGCACAGAAATCTATAATTGTATGTGTGTTGCTATCTGTATTAAAATATTAAAATACTCTTTCAACAAAGTTTAAGATTTAAAAAAATATATAATGTAGACAGTAGCTTTCTACTACTGTCTATTGTATTATTAGAGATAGAGGTGTGTTACTGGTGACACCAGACCTTTCTTTTATTTACATTGTTCACGGGTGGAAGACACCCATTTAGCCCAACCTGGTCTGCTGCCACCCCCAATCAGATAGATATACATCTTATACTACATGTTTTAGTCGAGCATACTTATACACATAGGCCACTTCCTTCCTGGTTCATTCCTTGGCCTTTTTCTGTTCCCCGTGGCTGTGGCCTGTTTATGTGGGGAGCTGCGATGTGCACCAAGGGAGGTTATTCATACCTCCTTCTGTCCCCCCCGGTATGGGCAGGGCCACCGGCACATCGGCGCCAGGTTCAACACCCATCACGTGACGTTCGCATCAGCAGCATCAATGTATATGGGCATGGTCTGTCATCTAGGTTGGCTGATGGTAGCCTACGCATGTGTATCCCCATTCGGCAGCTGGTATTCCAGCACCAGCATGTCCTGCCACCTCATACATGGCTTTGGGTGTCGGAGCCTGCTGGAGCCCATGTGGGGATATCAGTGGGAGAGCACACATGGCTGTCATTTTTTATTTTTAATTTTTTCCCTTTTTTACTTTACACGGGGCAGCTCATTTTGCTGTTGCAAGCTATTGATCCTACAAAGGTACCTTTCACACCAAGCACTCCAATGTGCCTGGCATTTCTAATATTCACACTTTTTCACATATTCACTTTTCCTCTAGGGATTTCTTTTTTTTACATCTCTTTTTACATATCTGCAGTCTTGCACATACTCTTCCCTGGCCTCATTATCTGCCTTACCATCGCAACAAGTTGGTTTATACATGCATTCATGCATACCATTATATACTCCATGATCCTTTTGCTAATTTAGCAATGTTTGTTCATACACCGATTATAATATAGTTGACAACTGAACGGATTATCTAGGGGTGGAGTCCACTGGAGCCCTTGTGAGATTATAAATGGGAGAGCACACATGACTGGAATTTTTCATTTCACTCCTTCACTTAACACGGGACAGCTCATTCTGCTGCTGCAAGCCCTTGATCCTACACAGGTACACATCTTTATCCTCCACATTGAGCACTTCTCTGTGCTTGGTCATGTTTTCTATGTTTCTTATATTCACACTCTTTCATGTTTTCTCCTTTTTCCTTTTAGGGATTGCCTTTTCTGACATCCCTTTTCACATATCTGCAGTATTACACACATTTCTCCTTGGCCTTATCTGTCTTACCATCGCAACAGGTTGGTTTATACATGCATTCATGCATTCTATCATATACTCTGTTACCATTTTGCTAATTGTTTAACTATATAATTATCACATTATATTTTAGCTGACACCTGAGCGGATATTTAGGATCTCCAAAGTCACTTATTTCTACCCATGCCATGTCTGCCTTCCCATTGTTCCTTGGTCAGGGCTTTTTTGGTTGGCACCGCTTCCTCAGCTCCCTTCCCAAGCATATATTGCTGCCATCCTCGGTGAACATAGCCACAGGCACCTAGGCTTTGCTGACTGGTGAGTATGGGGTCTTCCTCTTTTTTTTTTTTTTTTATTCATGTGTAACATTACTTTTTGATCATTCATTTCCAGATATATCCCACATGTATCCACCCCTGAAGAGCAAGCCACATCTCACAAAATGCTTTGAGTGTTATAGATGTCATGTATACTCATGTACTTTAAATTCAATGCAATCTTTAACTATATGCAATACTGTATCAGCTTTGCCTTTGTTTATGTTACTTTTACATGTGACTATTTCTGCAACAAATATTTTACTGTATTTACATTTGTCAATTTTAATGGCCAATTGTGCACACCTCAACGGTGACATCCATGTTTGTTTGCTGAATATGTGGAGATGTCTCTTTGCTGGATTGACCCATCTCATTACTTGACTTGGCCGTATCTTTCTTGGACTAGGATATCTCTTTGCTGGATTGGGCTGCCTCTTTGCTGAATATATTAAGATGTCTTTTTTTGGATTTGGCCATCTCTTTGCTGAATATATGGAGATGCCTCTTTACTGAATATATGGGGATGTCTTTTTGCTGGATTGAGACAACTCTTTGCTGAATATATGGGGATGCAAGCACTGATGACTCGGAATGCACTTTTAATTTTCATACATTGAGTTGCAAGAGTGTTAAAATTAAAATGGGTGCACTAAAGGACTTGGTGGGATGGCCAGTGGGTAGATTCAGTGGGATGGCCAGTGGGCGAACCCTGAGGAAAGTTGGTGGTCAGGTCCGGGCGTCCCAGGCCTAATGTGGTGTAAGAGGCCCCAAAATTCTGTTGGCTGCCTTAGCAAACCCACACAAGCGCTATCAGCTTCTCCCTCCCCCATAGACACACAGCGCTAGTACACCACACCCCAGCTTCCTCTTCATAGGAGTTTGGTTGACAGCAGCAGAAGGGTGCAATGACTCCTTTGCCCTGTGAAAGCACAACATGAAGAAGACACTGCTGGAAAAGAGACAGCCCTGAAACAATGATATGAGCCAGGTAAGCGTTTAGGGACGGAGGGGGGGGGGGGGGGGGGGACAGGTAGGGCTCTGTTTTACCTTAATGCAGAGAATGCATTAAGGTAAAAAACATTTTGATTTTTGTACCACTTAAACCAACAAATGTGGTAGTGGCAAGTGGCAACAAATTACATTCCAACTGTGATTGTATGTGGTTTTCATTCCAAAAAAATCATACATATTCTATTGCACAAGTTATAGGTAGGGATGATCAGTATAAGGCAAGGCGGTCAGCCAAAGGCTTTAATGCCCATAAGTTTCCTCTGTCCACTTCCGCACCTCTGCACATGCTCAGAAAAAAATAGAAGACTGAATACTCCACATAGCGTAAAATATAAGATATTTAATTTCATTAAAACATGAAATGCACTTACAAAAGGATAACAAATGTGCTGTGCAGTTAAAAACACAATAGCAGTCGACAAAAGGCTCACTTCCCAGTAAACATGGCATGAAGACGTCAGCATGTAGCTCTTCCGTAGGCGTTTCATCAAACGTGACATCTTCCTGGGAAGAAGTCACGTTTGATGAAATGCATAGTGTGTTTGTCTTCATAAAGCTAGAATGAAAAAAAATGTGTAGAATCACTCCAAAACTCATACTAAACTCAAAGTTTAGTATGGATTTTAAAGAGGTATTCCATGCAAAAAAACAAGATCTGTGAGGTCCTTCAGGAAATTTATACCCAATTTTCACTTTCAAACTAAATTAATCGCCTGGGGTAGGGCCAGCCTAAACTTCTGCCTCCCCTTCACAGTGTGTTGCAGTTATGTTATTCTACAAATGAAGCAAGATTAGTATGGTGGAAGAACTTTCTATATAAGTCAGAACAGCTGCGGTTTGCATTGGCACTCAGTATCTGCAATGACAGCAGACTATTATGTCACAGGGGTCAGCGCGGACACCCACTACACCTGCCCAAACATCTGCTTGGACTAGGAGGTCAAGGTCTCCTAAGTGACTAGGTCCAGCAGCCATGCCTATGGTACAGTGCAGCACCAGGAACCCCATTAATGATCCCCCCAGTCCCGCCATCAAAGCACAGGTTTGCTTCAGGCCTGCTTTAGCTGAAGTAATAAAATATCATAGTGCTGAACCTCCAGTTTTGTTCATGAAAGTATATTTCCTATACAGAAGGTGCTGAAACATGCAAAGCTATATTGGTGGTGGTAGACACTAAAACTGCTTTGTAGCTATGAAATATGACAAATGGAGATCTTGCTGGTAGAGCATCAAAGACGTACAAGCAACCAGGGACTGACTCAGCCCACCAAGATCCCCCTAGAAAGATGATATCACTTATTGATGAACTGACCATTTAACCTACTTTTTTATCCCAGTGGAAAAATAGTATAACATTAACCACTTCAGCCCCTGAAGATTTTACCCCCTTCCTGACCAGAGCACTTTTTGCGATTCGGCACTGCATTTAACTGACAATTGTGCGGCCATGCAACATTACACGAAAACAAAACTTATGTCCTTTTTTTCCAACAAATAAAGCTTTCTTTTGGTGGTATTTGATCACCTCTGCGGTTTTTACTTTTTGCTATAATAAATATCCCCCAAAAATATATAAAAAACTAATTGTTTTCTCAGTTTAGGCCGATATGTATTCTTCTACATATTTTTGGTAAAGAAAAATCCCAATAAGCGTATATTGATTGGTTTGTGCAAAAGTCTACAAAATAGGGGATAGGTTTATGGCATTTTTATTATTAATTATTTTTTATTAGTAATGGCAGCAATCTGCAATTTTATCATGACTCTATGGCAGACACATCGGACACTTTTGACACTATTTTGGGATAATTGTTATTTATAAAGCGATCAGTGCTATAAAAATCCACTGATTACTGGGTAAATGACACTGGCAGGGAAGGGGTTAAACAGTAGACGGCAATCAAGGGGTTAAGTGTCCTAGGGAGGGATTCTAACTGTGGGAGTATGGGCTACCACTGACATGACAGCGATCACTGCTCCCGAAGACAGGGAGCAGTAGATCCCTCTCATGTCACTAGGCAGAATGGGGAAATGCCTTGTTTACATAGGCATCTCCCCGTTCTGTGGATCCATGACACGATCGCTGGACACTGGTGGACATCGAGTCTGTGGGACCCACGGGCACAGTCACACTGTACGTGGCGCGTGCCCGCTAGCCCGCCAATTAAAGGGAACGTACAGGTATGCCCATTTGCCATTGTGTCAACGTATATCAGTGTGCAGCCATCTGCAAGTGGTTAACTTAACCTGGCTGTAAGCCTGTACAGTATTGTAACTCCTACTGAGAATTGATATGTTAAGCACAAAGGCATAGGGTTTTCATACAGTTTTAAGAAGACTGGGGAGAATGGGAGGGTGGAGTAAAAACTGGTGGCTGAGCTAGACTTCCACAATACAGCATTCATTTGTTGAAGACATTTTTTTTTATCCTGGTCCTTTGAATTTTCTTGGTACTACAGACGAAAACGAATGCTGATTTGACCCCACTAACGCTTACAAAACCTAACAAATGTTCTAAAAATGAAAACTTTGAATGAGTGTATGGCCAATGTAGTAAATTAAAGCTGAATCCCAGCTAACAGCTTATGCAGTTACAGTAAGGCCGCGTACACACGCGCGGACTGTTCGCCCAACTTTGTCCGTCCAACAGTTTCGGCAAACAGTCCGCTCAAACTTAGCATGGACGGACATGGCCACACACGACGGACGAACAGTTTGCTGAAACCGTGCGCGATGACGTGAACGGCACGTACGACGGGACGAAAATTTCGACGTCCAATACACTGCAATGCAACCTTCCGACGTGGAAATCCTTTCTGAGCATGTGCGAGACTTAGTTGGCCGAACAAGCCTACACACGAGCGAACAGTCCGCTGAAACCTTGTTTCAGCGGACAGTTTTTCGGAATTTCCGTAAGACCTTGTTCGTCCAACTGTCCGCTGAAACTGTCAGCTGAAGCCCCACACACGAGCGGACTGTCCGCCCAAACACTGTTCAGCGGACAAGGTTGGGCGAACAGTCCGCCCGTGTGTACGCGGCCCAACAGTTCTTTTTTCCCATCTAACTGCCACTTTTGTTGGAAAGCTTGATCTGTTAAATTAAGTTGAACAATAACACTTACTGGCCTGGAAAATAAAGGAAAAAAGCCTAAAAAAAAAGAAAACTGCTGCAGTTACCACATCTAAGAATTAGTAAGCTGCTTACTAATGCCACTTTAATAATCAACATATGAATTAAGGCTGTTCATCTGTTGATACAGTACATTAAAGTGATTGTAAACCTTCATGTTTTATTTTTTTTAAATGAGGCCGCATACACACGGGCGGATTGTCTGCCCAACTAAGTTCGGCAGACAATCCGACAGACAGTCCGTTCAAAATTAGCATGAACGGACTTGACCACACACGATGAGCAGACAGTCCGATGAAAGCGTGCGTGATGACATGTACAGCACATACGACGGGACTAGAAAAACGACGTCCTATACACTGCAATGCAACCTTCGGCCGTGTAAACCCTTTCTGAGCATGCGCCATACTTAGTCCGTCCAACTTGCCTACACACGAGCGGACTGTCCGCTGAAACCAAGTTTGGACGGACAAAACCAAGTTTGAACGGACTGTCTTACGGAAATTCCGTAAGACTTTGTTCGTCAGACTGTCCGCTGAAAAAGTCCGCTGAAGCCCACACACGAGCGGATTGTCCGCTGAAACACTGTTCAGTGGACTAAGTTGGACAGACAATCCGCCCGTGTGTACGCGGCCTAACAAACATGTCATACTTACCTCAACTGTGCAGCTCGTTTTGCACAGAGTGTCCCTGATCCTCCTCTTCTGTGGTCCCTCAGCGGCTCTTGCGGCTCCTCCTCACATCAGATAACCCCTAGGAGAAGCGCTCTCTCAGGGAGTTACCATGCGGGCGCGCTCCTGAGTCCAGCATTTGCATCCATAGACATGACAGAAGTTTTTTCATGAGGGTTTACAACCCCTTCAAGTAAGAATTGGACCACCAGGAAAATAATTGTGGCCCAATCAGGATCACCAGATGAAAGTAAAGGTGAAAGAGCCTGGAAAAATCTAATGTAACCATCACATCTAAGAACTGGTAAACTGCAGCAGATTCCATTTGCTGTTCTTGGGTTTAGATATGCTTTAACAAAGAAAACAAATTATGGCATTTCTCTGTTCCCACACCTGAGGATGTACAAGGCAAATGGAGTGGAAATCAATTCTTTATTATTCTGGATGATAGCGATGTCTACTGGCAGGTCAGTCTAAATGAATCGTCATCACTACTTTGTACTTTGAATACACCTTGGGGACAATACAGATTCAATCAGCTATCATTTGGAATCACGTCCACTAGCGAAGTGTTTCAGAGACGAATGCAGAAGAATTTGGAAACTTTGAAGGCTTTCTCATAATTGAAGAAGACAATTTCAGACAAAAGTTAAAAGTTGTCTTACAGATACAAAAACATGATGATATTTATGGAAGCATCTGGAAATCCCAACTCTCACAACCAACTCCAGGTAAAGCATTCTTCTTTAAAGAGCGTGAGGAAGGATTAGAACATCTGTCAGATTTGTCTTGCTGGAAGAGGCCCCAATGGTGAGATTTCCCCTAACTTCCTGTCCCAGTGAACCAGTGGAAACCTAGATGCAACGCTGTATCCTGGCCTAGGCCAACAAGGCCCAGGCCCAAGGCAGCACTTTGCAGGGGGCAGCACAGAAAAAGTCGCTGCCGGCTTGCACTACATTGTAATGCCGCGTACACACAAGCGCTATGTCTGACAGAAAAAGTCAGACGGAAGCTTTTCATCGTTTATTACAATCCTGTGTGTGCCTCATCAGACTTTTTTTTTACGAAAAAATTCTGACGGACCTAGAAATAGAACATGTTTTAAATATTTCCAACGGAATCAATTCCTATTGGGAAAACCGCTCGTCTGTATGCTGTTCCAACGGACCAAAACCGACGCATGCTCTGAAGCAAGTACGAGATGGAGGCCATTGGCTACTGGCTACTGAACTTAGTTTTTCTAGTCTCGTACGTGTTGTACGTCACCACGTTCTTAATGATTGGACTTTGGTGTGATCGCTTGTACGCAAGACAGTTTTAATGGAACTCCGTCGGAAAAACCTTCAGAGTTTATTCCGACAGGAAAACCAGTCGTGCGTAAGCGGCATTAGTGTAGCACCAGTCTTATGGGGCAGACTGGGCTGAGAGGGAAGTTAGCCTAGCGCCCCAATAAAGGGGCCGCACTGCTTCCGCTAAGCTGGCGGCTGACATTCCGCAACTGTGGGGGGGAGGGGGGGGGCGCTGCTTCTAATTTTGACTGTTCTCTCATCCTGGACCACAAACCTTCCTCACTGTGCTATGTTTCTGCTGCACCATTGGCATGGTTATATCTTCCTAGTCCTCTTCATAAAATTATCAGAAATTTGTGCTTAAAGTACAGCTATAGGCAACACTTTTTTTTTTTCATTTTGGATAGAGTAAGGGAGGGTTATAAGCCCTGTCAGTTTATTTTTTACCATTCCTGTCCCATTGCAGAGATTCACCGTCACTTCCTGCCCCATAGCCAAACAAGAAGTGAGAGGAAATCTATGCAAAGGGGAATTCATTGCCCCCCCCCCCCCCAGGCCCTCAGAACTAGTGTCCCCACTCGAAAATGTTATGGTGGGTCTTAAACTGCAAGGGGTGTGGTCTTGACAGGAATTAGGGGGTGCACAAGTTTAGTTAGGCCTAGGGCAGCACAAAACCTAAATACACTACTGCCTAGATGGCAATAAAAACACCTATCTTCTGTGTGGCCTGTTCACACTATGACAGAACAGGGCACATATCCTGAAGTCTTCATCCATCCATCTGTGTGTTTCTGTGCACACCACCTGAGCTCCGATGAAAAGAAATGAAGTCTCAAAAAAAAAAAAAAGGACAAAAAAGATAAACATTGTCTTCCATTCTAAGACCCCACCCCTGTGCAGAATAGACACAGCCCACACAACAAAATGGCTTATTTTTATATACACGGTGCCTGGGCATGCCATGGTTCCTTGACACGGGTGTCACAAGGTTTCTCATGGTTACCAGGTGAAAACCTCCAGACAATGTGAGCAACCCAGCCTGGCCTGACCTGAAACTAGACCTTACCCTCTAAACCCCTTGTCTCTTCCGCCAGCCTTGGTCCCTTCATTCCCCTGGACTCAGGCTCATGTCTAAGAGAAACTACAATGGGATCCTTACTGCACTCCCATACAGGCTTTAAAGTGAACCTGTCAAAAAGATGGGTAATATAAACTGAGCATATGATGTGCCCTGCAACTCAATAGGCCATAATAGATTCACTGGGAAATGGGACTCAATTACAGCCTATAGGTTTCCCTACAGAATGTATTAGCCAGCAGGAGGAACCACAGTACATGCCGGGTCAGCAGGTATTTGACACATCCAGAAGTGTTGGATACTTACAACAGCTGAGGATCAGCATTGTAGTGAAGTCTGAAGACAGACTGTCCAAGCGGTAAGAAGTTAAAACCCTGCTCTTCTTCCTCTTTTCTCTGCAGCACGTTCAGGACAGAACAGAGCAAATCTCTGTGCCAGAGTTAACCAATCAGAATCACTCTGATCTGAGCCCCAGCAGCCCTGCAGAAAAAAAGAGAGAAAAGATTTCAAATTCCCAGGACCCCTGCACTAGGTTTGTGGGCACGGACAACTCATCACCCATTGAGGTAAGTACAGCAGGGACTGGTGGGGGCTGTAGGGTGTTAGATTGTACGCTTTAGAAAGTACGCTTTAAACTGAAAACAGAATACAACATTCCTCATAATAAGGAAAAGAAGAGAGGGAGACACACATTAACCCCTCTGACGGTATTCCCGAGTCTGCCTCGGGGTGGAAATTTTATACCAAGAGCGGTAACCCCGAGCCAGACTCGGGACTGCATCGCTGGATCCAGGAGGAGGTTGTCTCCCCGCTGTACGAGCGAGCCATGTCTCGCTCGATCTATCACGGAGCCGATCTCAGTGTCCTGCGAGCGTTGCGACGCACGGGGACGGAGATCGGCGCCAAATTTTAAAAGTGAAACACACAGTATACATACAGTATAATGTAATCTTACAGATTACATTGCTGTATGTAAATATTTCACATCCCCTTTGTCCCTAGTGGTCTGCCCAGTACCCTGCATGCAGTTTTATATAATAAAAACTGTTCTTTATGCCTGTAAACTGGAGATTGTCCATAGCAACCAAACTGTCACTTTACATCAAAAATGGTTTTAGACCAGCTAGAAAACAGCGATAATAAATTGGAATCACTCGCAGAATTGAGCGATAGCGATTTGTGGGGAGATCCGTCATCAAATACTGAAAAGTAATGACAGTGACAATTCTGCAACTGAGCAAATTTCAGTGTTTTTGATTTGATTACATTATTGAATAATTTTTATTATTGTTATATTATTATTTGGTACAATTATTTATAGTTATTTATTATATTATAATTTATGATTTCATTTTTCAAACTTTATCATACCCGGGATGTCTGCTAGACTCTGGTTTGGACAGATTTAAGAGAGTTATTCCTAAGAATTACAGGACTACAATATAAAACGCCAAATTTTCATGCAAAATAATCGTACCGCTTTTAGCACCTAAAATCCGAAATAATCGTACCGCCAGGGAGGTTAAAGTAGAACTATAGGCAAAACATTTTTTTTGGGCTAGAGATGGGGGGGGGGGGGGATATAACACCTGTAAGGCTTATTTTTGCCATCTTTGTCCCATTTGGGAGATTTACCTTCACTTCCTGTCTCCTAGCCAAACATGCAGTGAGAGCAAATCTTACAATATAAGAGAATTTCTTGGGGCCCCTTCTGGTCATCATAACTAGTGTCCCCATTGGAATATTTTCCCTTTATTACTTTTCTGGGGACAACCTGAAATTAGGGAATTTCTTTACTTTTACTTTTAATTATAATGGTAAACAGGATAAATAAAAAAAACTGAATCTCCCTAATGGGGGCACACACAGCAATAAAACTGACAGGGGTTCAAATCCATCTCCCCTCTATCCAAAACTAAAAACAAAAAAAGTGTTTGGAGCAAAAAATTGCTGACTATTACCCTAAGAACACCATCCCTACAGTCAAGCACAGAGGTGCAGACTGACTTTGCCGCATTGAGGGGCCAATGGGCGCGGCCATGTATTGTAAAATCTTGGATAAGAACCTTCTTAATTCAGCCAGAACACTGAAGATGGGTCATGGATGGGTCTTTCAGCATGACAATAACCCAAAACATACCGCCATGGCAACAAAGGAGTGGCTCAAGAAGAAGCATATTTATGGAGGGAGCTGAAACCTCAAGTTGCCAAGTGACAGCCAAGAAGCCTTAGGGATTTAGAGAAGATCTGTAAAAAAGAGTGGACCAAAATCCCTCCTGAGATAAGGTCAATAACTACAAGAAACATCTTACCCTTGTTGGCAAGCACGGAGGTATCTCCACCAAGTACTAAACCATGTTTTGCTTGGGGATCAAATATGTATTTACTCACTGAACTGCAACTTATAACATTTGTATTATGTGTTTTTTCTGGATTTGTTGGTTGATATTCTGTCTCTATCATTTAAAATACACATATGATAAAAATTATAGACCCTTCATTTTTTGTGGGCAAACTTGCAAAATCTGCAGGGGATCAAATAATAATTTTTCCCACTATAGCTACTATATTGCACTACAATGCGTTACCCGTCTCTTAGGGGTGGATTTACTAAAGGCAAATAGACATGCAATCTGCAAGTGCAGTTGTTCCAGATAAATGAGCTGAAGCTCTGCTGACTTCCATCAATTAATCATGTGCAAGCAATAATGCAGTTGGTTTAATTTTCCTTGCATGTGATTGGGTATTCTTTGCAAAGTGGAGCTTTACCATATTTACTAACCTCTGAAAGAACTACAGTTGCAAAGTACACAGTCCATGTGCCTTCAGCAAATCAACCCCTTAGTATCTTTTCTATGTCAATGCCATTATGCAAGTGAAAACTTGAGTTTTGTATTTCACATATGTTCACTCTTTATTTTTTTTGAAAAAATCAATAAAAATTTATTGAACAAAATAATAATCATTTGATCATTTCAAGGGTCGTGAAGCTAGACGTGAGAAAAATTCCTGTAAATTGAAAGGCTCTAAAACTACCAATAACCAGACTGACAGGAGCACCTGCTTTGAGTTACTTTTTACTCCTTCAAAAAACTGGTAATAGAAGCAGACACATCCAAAGATGACCCCGGAGCATGTTTCATGTGAGAAGGGTAATCGCTATCTTTCGCATCAAGAAAGTTAACACATGTAAAACAAATTATGCCCAGGTTAAAAAAAAAAACTGAATTGTTAGCAGAAAATAAATGTATGAAGCTAGTGTAAACGTCTTACCATGGACCACCGCAAGCTATTCTGTCAAGACCCATCAGTCCAATGAATGTCGTTGCAATGGTAAAAATGACTTGACTGTGACATATACCCATGGAATACTGATGGCTGTTGCAGACATTCTTTCAGCTGACACAATAATGTGCATAATGGAGAGCATTTCTTTATGAAAAGATGGCTTACTCCATACAGACTACAGAAACAGTAGGTCCTGAACTGTTACACAAAGAAACATGGATGACATTCTGTGATCAATCATGGAGCTGCATGGCAAGGGTAACCAAATAAAATTAACATGTCTCTAAATTTAAAATGTAATTTCACCTTTTCACAAAAAAGGAAAAAGTGAACTAACACCCTAAGCCCAACCCCCCGATCCCACCGCACTTACCTTTCTGGGTGATGAGCTGTCAATGCCCATGCAGCTGGTGTAGCTGTCCAGGGGATTTGAAAACCCTGCTCTTCTTCCCCTTCTTTCTGTAGGGCTTCATGGATGGATCAGAACTAATATATATATATATATATATATATATATATATATATATATATATATATGCGCGCATTATACCTTTCTATCCAGCAGGTCGCACTGCAGTGTTATAATGTGTATTCTATGATAATGTAATAAGAGGAAGTGTTTGCTTTCCTCTATATGCACTTGTTTGTTGTTATCCTCCTGTTTCTGCCTCCGTGATGATAAAGACATGTTCTGATATTCCTCCATGAAAGTAAAGCATTCTGCTGTATGCAAAAGGCTTCCAGCGCATGATTCAATACCCCGCTAACAGGTTATGTGCCCCAGGCACCTCCAGGCACAGCCAGCAAACTCAGCAGGACCCAGGCACTGGAAAAATAATTCTGCAAATCAGTGAGTACTGTATGCAAACTGCTGAAAGGTGGAAAGCGGTTTGGGCTGTGAAGCTTGCAATTGCAAAGCTGAACTATCCCAATTACCAGCTGTGAAAGTTTAAACTAGAAATGCTTTTAGGCAAGGATGACTTGTGGCAGGTGCTGAATACAGACAGACCCACAAACGTAGAGATGGAGGACTGGGATAGGAAAGACAGACAGGCAAGGGCAACTATAAGCTTGCTAGTGGAAGATGACCAGCTTATCCATATAAGAACAGAGAAAATAGCCAAAGGTATGTGGACTTCATTAGAAAAACTACATGAGTGTTCAAGCCCCAACAGTAAGTTGTTTCTACTAAGAAAGCTATATATAAAATGAGACTAGCAGAAGGCCACCAAATGCTTGACAACATGAAAGCTATGCTAGAGATCATAGAGCAGCTGTGTGCCATGTGAGAGGACATCCAAGATAACCATATTGTTGCATTGCTCCTCTGCAGCCTTCCAGAAACATATACTGCTCTTATTAATACTTTATAAACAAGACCCAAGCTGGAGCTGACACTGAAATATGTCAAAAGCAAATTAATTGATGAATATGACAGAAGGAAAGAAAATACGCACCATGATGACAACGCTCTTAAGATGTACAAAGGCACAAAGCACAACAAAGAAAGCAGAGCTTGTTTTCACTGTAAAAGGACTGGTCACTTAAAAAAAGGCTGTTCTATCTGGAAAGTCGAGCAGCGAAAGCTAGAGCTATCCACAAAAGAAAGAGTCAAAGCAGCCAAAAAGGTAACTGCAGACACATCATAGAGTACCACCTTTAAAGTAACACAGAGCGGCAAGCCGCGCTGCTGGTGCATAAACTCACAAGCAACAAGCCACATGACTAGTGATGAGACTTTCTTCACAAACATTGATTAGAGTACAAAAGACAAAGCTTTCCTAGGAAACAGGAAAAGCATTACATTTGAAGGTAAGGCTTCCTGAACTGTATTACACCACAAGGAGGTAAGCATATTATCCTTGCAAAGAAAGTTCTATATGTTCCAGAACTAGAAGGCCGTCTTCTATCAGTGAAAAGTCTTTCTTTGTGATTCCCCACAAAAGGAAAACTGGGTGATCACCTATACAGGCTCATCACCACAGACCAGAAAGGCAATATAATGACATACACAGCAAATGTATTCACTTATGGCACAGATGGCTGGGGCACAGAAGTCCAGAAGCTATACAGGACATTATAAAAAGAGGCTTATCAGACTATTTGACAATAATGCCTTGCAAAGTGCTCATGAAATGCAAGTGCTGTATTAAAGCAAAAGCTACACGTGCTCCCCTTCCACAGGGATCTCAAAGAAAAAACACCCACCTCCTGCAGCTCATACACAGTGAGGCCGCGTACACACGCGGGGACTGTTCGCTCAACTTTGTCCGTCAAACAGTTTCAGCGGACAGTCCGCTCAAAATTAGCATGGACGGACTTGGCCACACACGACGAACGAACAGTCCGCTGAAACCGTGCGCGATGACGTGAACGGCACGTACGACGGGACTAGAAAACGACGTCCTATACACTGCAATGCAAACTTCGGCGTGTAAATCCTTTCTGAGCATGCGCGGAACTTAGTTTGACGAACAAGCCTACACACTAGGGGACTGTTCGCTGAAACAAAGTTTCAGCGGACAGTTTTTCGGAATTTCCGAAAAACTTTGTTCAGCAGACTGTCCGCTGAAACTGTCCGCTGAAAGCCCACACACGAGCGGACTGTCCGCCGAAACACTGTTCAGCGGACAAAGTTGAGCGAACAGTCCCCGTGTGTGTACGCGGCCTGACGTATGTGGTCCAACGAAAACTCCCACATGAAGCAAGAATAGATATCTACTGACTTTCATTGATGATTATTCCAGGTACACAACTGCATACCTGATTTTACATTGCTCAGCAGGACGAACGAGATTATGCTGGCCGCCTCCTCCACATGTACGCGGACCATGCCCGCCGGCATGGCAAGCTCCAGCTCTGCACCAGAGCACACTCTAAACACCCATGGACAACATTGGGCAACCATCCAGCACTGGTGGAAGCAGTGAGTCTTCCTCATTATCCTGCCTACATGGCAGCAGCACCACACGAGACACAGCCAGTTGGACTAGGCCTGCTCCCTGTCTCGTACACTCAGTGTACAGATGCCTTCCCACGGCTTCTGTGCACAGCATCCCTTTCTCTCTCAGTAGACTCTGAGGACTTTCCATCCTTTAGGGCCCCACACACTCCCGGGGTTCTGTGGCATCACACACCGGGCCTCAGAGGGACCTCATGCTGCGTCCAGGCTGCTCCTAAGCCCCTGCCTCCCCTAAAGTTCAGATGCAGTCCCACTCCAGAGACACCAGCTCCTCTGGGAGAGACGCAGCTCCCACCTACACCCAGGCTGTCAGCTCCCCAGTTACATCTCCCACAGGGGCCCCAGCAGCACAGGCCTTTTTGCCTTCACAGGCCCTGGCCTGGTGTGAACCATGGGAAAATCCAATGGGCCCTAACATACAGGCCCAATATGCCTCTGCTATTACCCCCTCCCCCCCACCTGCACCTACAAGAGGCAATGGGTCACCACCATCAGGTCCTACCCTCATGGCAAGCCTATCTTCAGACTATACCGACTAAAGAGGACTTAAGATGGATAGGGGCCATCAAGCTCTACGCCTCAAAGGGCCTGCTTCCAAACCACGTGAAATCATTTGTAGAGTTAACTTCTACCCCTTGAAGGAAGACATCATGCGCCAAACTCACTCCATCCGCAAAGTTTGATAATACACCTGTACAGCTATACCCCAACCTCTCCTGGATCAACCTACAAAAACGCAGGCTCCTCCAACCTCTTCTCCATGTGCTTCAGGATAAGGACATCATCTACTATTGGGGATTTCCTTTCAGTCTTACAGCAAGACATCAGGGACAATCTGCAGTGCTGCGCTACCCAGATGACCTGGATGCTTTTTGTGATACTCTGGGGATTTATGTCCCCCAGCTTCGGGATTGGAACTTTGTTGCCACCCCACCGCCTGCAGTTTGGAAGAAAGTCCCCTCCTCCAAATGCTCCTGTGGACTGGATACCCCCACAAAGCTACCAAACCAAAAAAAGGCTGACTATAACAGGCCTGTCCCCTCGGTCACTTTAACCCATATACCAGGTCTCCAATTGGATGACACCCATGGCTCACCTTACTAACTTGCTACTGGCCCCCTTAGGCCCCTAACTTCCCTTAATTAAAAATTTTGGGAGTATCTCAAACTTCTGTTCACTAAACCCCCCGATCTACCCCCTAGAGTTCCTTTATACATCTCACTATTTATTTTTGAATCTATTAATGTGGTTCTCTGTGTCCCCCCCAGCCTGATTTTTATTACTTTTGGTCGGGAGGACATATAGGAACTTAGGCCTGTGCCTCACAGTTCTCATAGAATCTGTTAACAATGTATACTGCACTTAATATATTAAGTGTTGATTTAATTGTTCTTTTTTTTCTTAGCTTCTTTCTTCTTTATCTCTCCCATCTTCCAGCTCACCTTATGGTTCCCTACAACCACCTGGTCCTCCTTCTGGCTCTGGTACCACATCTACTCCCCAGATGGCTCAGATAAGTGCTTTTATATTTGCTTTTAGTCAGCACCATGGCTAAGGTAATGTCACTGAATGTTCATGGCTGAAACAGAAAGAGACACCTGGCGCTTAAAGAGTTCAGGCAGTCAGGGGCAGATATCATCCTGATTCAGGAAACCCATTTTAACAAGGGAGACTCCTTCACATTCGCATCCAGATACTATCCTTGGGCCTACCAGGTGTATAACCCCTGCAAGCATGCCGGTGCAGCTATATTATTTAAACAGGGGGCACCATTAACATGCTTTGAGTCGTACAATCATCCGCAGGGACACTTTATCATTCTGCGTGGCCATTGGAAGCAGCAGGCAGTCATCCTTTGTGTCATTTATACTCCAAATGTCTACCAGATCCGCTTTTTAACTAGGGTATTTGCGTGTCTCTTTAGCACACCAAACAAATTCATAATTGTAGGTGGATATTTCAATCTATCTCACTCTGTGGATGTAGAACACCATGTGGTGAATCCACGGGATTTGCCTGCCCAAACCTCTAGGGCAGGCATATCCAAAGTCCGGCCCACAGGCCGTGATTGGCTTCCGGTTTTGAATGGCCCGCCTGGTTATTTGGACATATATATTTTTTGTGGCCCCCAATGATCTCCCAGCGCCGGGCCACAGTAGAGATATATGTCCAGATGCCTTGGAGGGTACAGGGAGAAGGCGGGACAAGTGCCGTTCACACAGGATAATTTCCTGTTTACACGGCAGCCTCTATATTTAGAAAGTCCCGTCTCCGGCACTGCCATTGGGCGACTGATCTGTCCATCAAAGGAGGCAGGACTTTCTATTAAAGAGGCCACAGAGAAAACAGGAGTTTCTCCTGTAGCTAATCTTTTGGCGATCGTCCTTATCCCACCCCCCTCTTTGTCCCCTCGGAGGCTGCAGATGGATGGGAATTAGTCAGGCTGCAGTGATTGCAATGATGGGGGGCTACATTCCTGGCAATGATGGGGGGATACATTCCTGTGCAATGATGGGGGTTGCATTCCTGGCAATGATGGGGGGCTGCATTCCTGGAAATGATGTGGGGCTGCATTCCTGGAAATTATGGGGGGCTGCATTCTTGGCAATGATGGGGGGGCTGCATTCTTGGCAATGATGATGGGGTGCTGCATTCTTGGCAATGATGGGGGGCTGCATTCCTGGCAATGGTGGATGCTGCACTCATGGCAATGGTGGGGCTGCAGATGGGCACTGACCCTTATTTTGCTTCATAGTTATTTATGTAAAATTTCAGTTTTTTTTCCTGAAACTTCCCTCTTAAAGTGAAGGTGCGTGTTATACGCTAATAAATATGGTATATCCAAATAATACGCCCAGGTTCATCTCTTTACTCACACACAGCCACACAGGCAAGAGAATTCTTGTTGGGCGGTGTATTAGTGCACACACAGACCGAATTTTAATGGTTCAAAAAATGTCAGGGAAAATTCGCTCACATTCACTTCATCAAATCTGGCCCTCTTTGAAAAAAAATTGGACACCCCTGCTCTAGGGACTCAAAACTCTTTTTCTTCACCTTGGCTTAACTCCAATGTAAAAATGCATATAAAAGCAAAGGAGACGGCCTTTAAAAGATACAAGGTTGAGGGATCATCATCAGCATTCAGACTTCATAAAGAATGCAACAAGAAATATAAGGGTGCAATAAGGATGGCTAAGATAGAACATGAACAATACATAGCGGAGGAGAGCAAAAAAAATCCCAAGACATTCTTTAAGTATGTAAACAGTAAAAAGGAGGACAGACCATATTGGCCCTATAAAGAATCAAGAAGGACATCTGGTTACAAAGGATGGGGAGATGGCGAAGGTATTAAATTTATTCTTCTCCTCAGTCTTCACGAGGGAATCGGGGGGGCTTCAGTAACCAAAACTGCAGTGTTTATCCTTATGACACATCACAGGAAGCACCTCCATGGTTAGCAGAAGACAGAATAAAAATTAGACTTGGGAAACTTAACATTAATAAATCACCGGGACCATATGGCTTGCATCCGAGAGCACTAAGCCCTTGTACACACGGTCGGAGATTCCGACGGAATGTGTCCTATCGGACCGTTTTGTCGGATAATCCGACTGTATGTGGTATGCATCGGACTGTTTCCATCGGAATATCCGTCTGACCCAATTTTCCAACTTGTTGGAAATATTTTCCGACAAACTGGTCCGATCGGACATACTCGGATCATGTGTAGAGAATTTTGATCGGACAAAGTGCCACGCATGCTCAGATCAAATTCCTACACCAAGGCTATTGGCTACTAGCGTGAACGTAGTCCCGTCGTAACGAAATAACGTCATCACGTTCTGGACAATCGGATTTTCCGACAACTTGGTCTGACCGTGTGTATGCAACAGTTTCGGACACAATCCGTCGGACAAAATCCAACGGATTTGGTTGGCGGAATGTCCGACCGTGTGTACAAGGGCTTAGGGAACTCAGTCAAGTAATTGCCAGACCATTGTTCCTAATTTTTACTGACAGTCTACTGACTGAAATGGTACCAGGCGATTGGAGAAAAGCCAATGTAGCGCCAATATTTAAAAAGGGCCCAAAATACATACCTGGGAATTACAGACCAGTTAGCCTAACATCAATAGTATGTAAACTCTTGGAGGAGAAGATAAGGGACTATATACAAGATTTTAGTAATGAGAACGGTATCATTAGTAGTAATCAGCATGGATTCATGAAGAATTGTTCTTGCCAAACCAATCTATTAACCTTCTATGACGAGGTGAGTTGCCATCTAGATAAAGAAATGCCCATTGACGTGGTATATCTGGATTTTGAAAAAGCAGTTCCCCATAAACGTTTACTGTACAAAATAACTTCCGTTGGCATGGACCATAGGGTGAATACATGGATTAAAAACTGGCTACAACTTCGATTTCAGAGGATGGTAATAAATGGGGAGTACTCGGAATGGTCAGGGGTGGGTAGTGGGGTCCCCCAGGATTCTGTGCTGGGCCCAATCCTGTTTAGTTTGTTCATAAATGACCTGGAGGATGAGGTAAACAGTTCAATCTAAGTATTTGCGGAAGATACTAAGCTAAGCAGGCCAATAACTTCTCCACAGGATATGAAAACCTTGCAAAAAGATCTGAACAAATGAATGGGGTGGGCAACTACATGCCAAATGAGGCTCAATGTAGAAAAATGTAAAATAATGCATTTTAGTGGCAAAAATATGAATGCAAATCTATACACTGGGGGGAGAACCTCTGGGGAAACCTAGGATGGAAAAGGACCTAGGGGTCCTAGTAAATGATAGGCTCAGCAATGACATGTAATGCCAAGCTGCCGCTACAAAGCAAACAGAATATTGGCATGCATTAAAAAGGGGATTAATTCCAGGGTTAAAATGATAATTCTCCCGCTCTATAAGACTCTGGTCCAGCCGTACCTACAGTATGCTGTCTAGTTCTGGGCACCAGTCCTCAGGAAGGATTGGAAATGGAGCGAGTACAAAGAAGGGCAACAAAGCTAATAAAGGGTCTGGAGGATATTAGTTATCAGGAAAGGTTGCGAGCACTGAACTTATTCTCTCTGGAGAAGAGACGCTTGAGAGGGGATAGGATTTCAATTTACAAATACCATACTGGTGACCCCACAATAGGGATAAAACTTTTTCATGGAAGCGAGTCTAACAAGACTCATGGACATTCATTAAAATTAGAAGAAAATAGGTTTAACCTTAAACTAAGGTGACTAGATTTTTAAAATGAAATCCGGGAGCAAATTTTTTTTAATTGGCAAATGGTAAACTATTTTATACGCATATTTCCCTATATATGCAGTCAGAAGTGTAGCGTGGGTTGTCAGCGTCTGGGACAAGGCAAGAAATGTGCACTCCCCCCAGACTTTTAGCACTAGTCCCTTCTACTAGTACCATAGTACTGACAACTTGATTCCTACACTGACCTACCTGCCCACTGAACTAACCTACCTGGTTTCCTACCCTGACCACAACACTGACCTACCTTATCCCTACACTGACCTACCTTATCCCTACATTGACCTACCTGATTCCTACACTGACCACTACACTAACCTACCTGATTCCTACACTATCCTCTACACTAACCTACCTGATTCCTACACTATCCTCTACACGAACCTACCTGATTCCTACACTGACCTGTGAATTCATGAAGAAATTCATTTAATATGCACTGGCAGAGATGAGCGATTTCAGTAGGCCCCAAAAAGTAGATCAACTATAATTTTGATATTATTGAACTGCTACCCTCTTGGAGACCTTTAAAAGCAAAATACATGATCTCATGTTTTCCAAGTTGTTACTACATCAACTATTGAAATCTTTTACAAGCAGATGTTGAGATGGAAATTCGCTGGAACAATGGTAACTCTCGTCACAAAACAAGGAGTTATTTACCTGGTTTTAGTGGATAAACAAACACGACAAACACAACCATAGGAAAAAGGGTTATACAGATTGTTATCACATAGAATACACTTATGTCCAACAGAACCCATTGTATGAATTTTTAGGAACTTGCAGACACAGCTAAACATTTATTGGACTGCTCAAAGTCCATCTCAAAACATGGTGTTTGAGAGATGCGAAGGGATATGCAAGTCAGACATATTTTAAAAGTACCTACAGTATATGGTAAATATAAGTCATTCAAATTATATGTGATATTTGTAGGTCACAAAACAGATTTTATAATTTTTGTATCTAATGATCTAAAGAACTTTATTATAATATGAAAATATATATGAAAGTGTGATTATAAGTAGAAGTGTTTTAACAACGAATTAGTATTATGAAAAACATATAATCCTGATTTTAACTGTATAAGAATTTAACCTATGTTTAGATAAACAAATATTGATTCGATACCTGAATTATACATGTATCCATATATATAATAATTTATGTGATATTGATTGATATATGTATAACCTGAGTCCTTTCTAAATAGATTAGATTTAATAGATATACATTGATATACATATATATAACCATTTTATACAATGGGGATTATTCAAAATTATGTTAGGCATATTTTCTATTATATCTGTTACTAGCATCCCTGAACACTAGAGATATATTTGTTAGAACATATAAAAAATAAATAATACACATTACAAATATAAAATATATTAACTTAAAGAGATAAACACCAAACACATGTGAGACACCTGGTGGTTGAAGATGCTATTACCTTAAAATCATGAGGCTCCTGGGAAAGGTAATCATTACGTATTGCCTGCCAATGAGGAGGGAACACATACCTTTTGGGCAGAACTTAGTATAATTTTATGATCTTATTGTTTAAGAGGATATTTAAGAAGCAAGAAAGATACCATAGGGGAGGAAGCTCAGGGACCCACCCTGAGAAGGGACACTGGGAGATACACACACTCCCAGACAGACTGACACTCATGCACCATGCATGAATACATATTTTTACATTCATGAAGATCCCTGCTCCTTGGCACTCGGAGGTCACAAGAAGTAATTCCTCTTTAAGAGAATCCATGTTGAAAGCCATCTTAAAAATCCTGGTAACCAACAATCCAGACTAGTAGCCATTTGGAATGGGTAAATATGCCATGTTGATTATATCTTGTATGTTCTCTTAAATATTGATGTATTGAATATTCTATTATTGATAATCGTTCTCCTGAATCAATAACCGCCTTTTAGATTTTTGTCTAAATTAAGTTTTTCATTATATATTTCTTTTTGCATAGATGCCACTTTTATTGACAAACAAAACATCTAATTTATTTTACATTATTAACCACTTACTTACCTGCAGTATAGTAACGGTTGAATGTGTGAAATATAGACGTTGTGTTTAATTGTCAATAATCATAAGGTTATTGATTCTACCGAAAACTTATCATGGTGATATTACATCCAAGGTACTATGCCCATTTTGAGGGTGTTTCCATTAAATGTCAAGATGTTCATGTAATGCAATCTGTATTTTAATTTCATGTAAATATTTGTCTTTTGTCAACCAATAAATGTAACTATTTTGTATGATCACTTTTCTCGTGAATATGTTTCACATGTATAGACTGTGTCATATAGATTGATTTTGTATCTTAAAAATATCTTTGTTAAAAATAATTCATTAATAATAAATACTGTGCGGGAAACAGACTACTAAACTGACCTACCTGAGTTCTATACTGACCACTGCACTGACCTAACTGATTCCTGCACTACTCACCCCCCCCCCTACATGAACATTGTAGATTGGTTGATTTTGCTCACTTCTCCATGGCCTCCATGATAATCTATCAGAGCAGGGCTCTCCCCAGCACCAGGTACTATTCCCAACACCCAGCTGCTCCTTAGTATCCCCTGCCAAGAGCTTCTCCAATAGCCGTCGTATGCTCTGCACTGCACTAATGATTGTGCACCCCTCCAAATGTTTCACCCAGGACGAGTGTAACAGATGCCCCCGCCCCTCCATACCACTGCAATCCAGGGACAAATATGTGGACAGACTGGCTCTGGGGACAGTGTCCTCAATCCGGGGACTGTCCCCGGAAACCGGGGATGTCTGGTCACCGTACCTTAAACTACATAGAGGGTTCTTTACTGTAAGTGCGGCAAGGATGTGGAATTCCCTTCCACAGGCAGTGGTCTCAGCAGGGGGCATCGATAGTTTCAAGAAACTATTAGATAAGCACCTTAATGACCACAACATTTGAGGATATACAAGGTAATACTGACATATAATCACACATATAGAAAACAAAAGGAGTGAAACTTGCGCTTGGTAAAAAAATTAGTTGATATGGGAAAAATCAATTAAGAAAATAGCAGCTGAGCACAAAAAACCAGATACTAGGTCTAACTAACAGAAATGTGAAAAACAGTGCAGCGCTTAATGTATAACACGTGACTGAATGTAATGAAACAATAAATCAGGAAAAAAACTTTCAAAGATAATGTTTCCAAAAAGTAAAACATCAATGATAAACAATACACATGTGCATATTGTGCAATAAACAAAAAATGGGTTATTAAACCAAAAGAAGGGTCAAAAAAACACTTTTAGAAGGACAAATAATTATTTAAACTACAGCTTAATGCTGTGAAGCACAAACTTGTGATTAAGTGAGAAAAATAAACAACAAAATTGAAAAACAAATCAAAACAAATCCCATGCTTTGGATAAATGAAGTGATTTACAAGGCCCCATAAATGTGAAGATATAAGTTCATTAGGTGGAACGTGAATGGAACTTTATAGTTGAACGTGAATGAAACTTTAAAATTGGTCCCAGGTATCACTGGTATAGGTGCTTGACCACGTAAATTCTTTCACTGTACAGTTTAAGTAAGTAGTAAAGGCTTACCAGAGCCACCTTTAGTGTGCGCAGATACGAACTCCCCAACTGTTGGGATCGGACAAGATCGTTCCTCCGACACTCCTCGTGTGAATGGATGACTCGAATCACCTTTCCGGATAGGAAGGTAAAGAATGACCCACACCTTCGGGTGTTCCTTGAACGTCGTCCGTTCCGGTCCGTTCGAAAAATGTTCAAGTTGGCGTGTCACATATTACAGGCAAATACAAGCATGGAAATAAAATCTGGCAACGCAGTGGCATCAACGAGCCTTTCCCGACGCGTTTCTCCTAAACAGGCATCATCTGGGGAATGATGCCTGTTTAGGAGAAACGCGTCGGGAAAGGCTCGTTGATGCCACTGCGTTGCCAGATTTTATTTCCATGCTTGTATTTGCCTGTAATATGTGACACGCCAACTTGAACATTTTTCGAACGGACGACGTTCAAGGAACACCCGAAGGTGTGGGTCATTCTTTACCTTCCTATCCGGAAAGGTGATTCGAGTCATCCATTCACACGAGGAGTGTCGGAGGAACGATCTTGTCCGATCCCAACAGTTGGGGAGTTCGTATATGCACATGTGTATTGTTTATCATTGATGTTTTACTTTTTGGAAACATTATCTTTGAAAGTTTTTTTCCTGATTTATTGTTTCATTACATTCAGTCCCGTGTTATACATTAAGCGCTGCACTGTTTTTCACAAATCACACATATAGGTTGGACTTGATGTACTTGTGTCATTTTTCAACCTCACCTACTATGTAACTTACCAGATGATATGCTCTTTTTGACTCCTGGCGAGTTCTCCACCCTTGTGACCAGCAGTATACGTTTTATCCCGCCCCTTATCACATGCAAATGTGTACTGACTACCTCTTTGTTTGCAGATACTCCCAATCACCTGGTCCGATCATGCCCCCATCTTACTTACACTGGACTTAGGAGCCCCAAATCGCAAGTCTTGCCATTGGCAGCTGAATAACTTCTTGTTTCAGTATCTCCCATCCAAAATAGAATTGGAGTCCACACTGAAACTGTATTTTCTTGAAAACAACACCCCCGATGTATTTCTTTCCATCCTCTGGGAAGCCCATAAGGCAGTCCTAAGGGGCCGCTGTATCGCACTTACCTCTGCTATGAAAAAATACGATAGGGCTACCAAATTACAAAAAAAAAGGGAACGTAGGACCCTCGAAACTCAGCTACAGGTATCTCCATCCCTACCCTTACTTACCCCGGGATCTCTCATAACCTCCCCCCCCCCCCCGATCTTGCTGACCGCATAGATCAATATCTGCAGCAATACCTGCAACTTTCCAACTTTCTTCCCCTCAATGTGCCTATCACTGAGGAGGAACTTGAGTCGACCATTAAAAATCTACTCCCACTTAAATCCCCTGGCCCAGACGCCCTCCCTTATAAATACTACAAATCCTTTCTCCCCCTCTTGTTACCACATACAGTATGTGTAAGCTTTTTAATGCTTTCTTTCAGCAGACCCCCATACCCTCAGATATGCAGAGATCCTTCCTCACTTTAATCCCCAAGACAGATAAGGACCCCTCTCTCCGTGCTAGCTACAGGCCCATAGCACTCCTGAACTCCAATCTGAAAATCTTTACGAAGCTGCTCTTGATTCATTTGAATGCAGTCCCCCCCCCCCCAATTCACAAGGATAAGGTGGACTTTTTCCCCCTCCATCAAGCGGGTAACACAAGGAGGGTCATAGACTTAATTGACATGGCAAACAGGGATGGTCTGGGGTCCTTAATACTAAGCTTGCACATGGAAAAGGCTTTTGACCGGATTGGTTGGCCCTTCCTGTTTGCCACTTGGCACTATATGGGATTTTGGGGACCATTCCTACAAGCTATCTCACACATTTATACTAATCCTACATCCCAAGTTGCTAGTGCTACCCAACAATTACGTGTATCAGAGGGCAATCAGTAAGCTACTATATGTTGCCACTGTGACAAGACCAGAGATAGCTGCAGCAGTGGGCATATTATGCAGGAAAGTTTCAGCTCCCTGTCAGCGTGACTGGAACACAGTAAAAAGAGTGATACAGTACCTCAAAGGAACAATTCAGAAGTCACGGTTACCAGCAACATCCAGTCCAAACCTTGTCAGATATGCCAATGCTAATTGGGCCGGGGACTGCACAGACTGCAAATCCACAAGTGGATTCATCTCCCAGTATGGGGAAGGAACCATAGGTTGGTCTAGTCGAAAACAAGCAACTGTTGCTCTATCATCAACTGAAGCAGAGTACATTGCAGCAGCACACACATGTCAAGAAGCCATATAAATTTGTCAACTATTTGTGGACATTGGGATAAACATGTCAAAATCAATTCCCATTTTTGAAGACAACCAGGGTTATATAAAGCTTATGCAATCAGAAAGGGTCAATCCAAGAACCAAACACATTGACGTCAAGTATCATCTACAAGGGACAATCAAGAGCAAGGTGCTGTTGACATTCAATATTGCCCATCAGAGGAGATAACTGCTGATGCATTCACCAAGCCTTTGTTGAAGGAACGTCATAGTCATTTCCAGAAGAAACTGAATATAATTTGACAAAGCACATGCTATTGAGAAGGAGTGTTGGAAAAGCAACAGCAAATAGCTTTTTATTTTGTCAAATAAATATATATAAATATGTGTAGCCATGCTTTGCTAACTTATGCATTGCAGTAGGTTACAAGTAAGAGTTTGGCTCCCTCTAGTGTGGTCTTTATTTAATGTTATTAAGGCTTTTTGTTTGGTTTCATTAAAGCCACGCTTCAAAGCATTGTGGGAGATATAGTGAATGCGCTAAAACTCTAAAAAAGTAAAAAGTCTTTGAACTACTGACCCACAATGCTCAGTTCACCTACCCACAATGCCGGGTCACAGAACAGCCTGCTGGGTAGTGACATAAAAGGGGCAGGGTGGCCATTTGTCCGGCCTCTTACTGGGATGCCATTAAAGACCTGCCTGCAGGGAGCTGTGGGGTGGGATTGAAAGACTGTGGCCTCTGTGGCAGGGAGCGGAATTGTGTGGCCTTCAAGGAATTCTAGAACACAGTGTGCTGGATCAGTGTGTGGACGGATTGGAGGGCTCAAGATAACTTGCAAGTTTCTTGTATTGCAGTGACCAACCATCAGAAGGAGGGTGCAGTGTAATGGCACCAGCTTGGAGCGGGACTGAGATATCAGAAGGGGAGCAGTACAAGCATCGTGGTCTTGTGTGGTGAGCGGAAACTTGCCCAGATCGATTTAATACTTTGTTACTGTGCAATTAGGTCCCAGAAGACTGGTGAGACCTGTAGTCCCACAGAAGTGGTTTCACTTATTCAAAGACTGTGTGCAGTGAAACCTCAGAGTTTGTTTTCCCTGTACTACAGAGCTAATTTTGAGTTGCATGTTCCAGCAAGGAAGAAGTTCTACAGGTGCTTTATATAACTGAGCACACAGTTATCTACACATCACCTTTGTTTGCTATGATTTACTACTTGTTTCCTGGATTACAAATCCTGCAGTTTAATAAGCTAGCTGAAGAGGAAGAAGACAAGAGACTTTACTATTAAAGAGGGATTCCACCAAAAAAAAAATATTAAAAGCCAGCAGCTATAAATACTACAGCTGCTGACTTTTAATAAATGGACACTCACCTGTCCCGGGTTCCAGCGATGCCGGCAGCCGAGGCCGATCGATCGCTCGGCTCTCGGCTGCTGCCGCCACCATTCTAGGTGAGGGAATCAGGAAGTGAAGCGAATCGGCTTCACTTCCCGGTTCCCTACTGCGCATGCGCGAGTCGCTCCGCGCAATAGGAAATCTCTGCGCTGTCACTGGGACCTGTGTGTGTCCCAGCAGACAGCGCGGCAGGGCAGGAAATGGCATAGACTCCCACGGGAGTCTATGCCCGGAAGTGGGTGTAAATACCTGTCTTTGACAGGTATCTCCACCCCCCTCCCCCCTGAAAGGTGTCAATTGTGACACCGGAGGGGGGAGGGATCCGATCAGCGGAGGTTCCACTTTAGGGTGGAATCCCGCTTTAACTATAAAGCGTTCTTACCTTGTTTTACATATCCTGAGAACTGCATTACAACCTAGGGGGAGCCCTTGAGTACAGAATATCAATATAGTGTATTGTACTGTTTTATGTGCATAGCATTTCTTGCAGAATTGGTGTGCATGCTCTGAGGTTGGAGGGAAGGCGTTTAATATATGAGCTTGATGTATTGGACGCTTATTCCGTTTCTTGCCTGTTTGCATACATTTCTTATACCTGTTTAATCTACACTCATAAATCGTATATGTAATGTTGTCAATTGTTACTTGCTGTTTATGTTGAATTGCATTTTTGGTTATGTTCAGCATATATTACAGTAAATTTACTTAAATATTCAGCAGCTTGTTGTGTGATTCTTGTTGGCAACATCACTTTACAATATGGAACCCAATGTGTCAGAGGTAAGAGAGGATCCACAGAGTCGGGGTAGCCAGTGGGATATTGAGTTAATCAGCAGCCCCTACGGGGGTACCGCTAAATATATATGCATTATACCTTTCTATCCAGCAGATAGCGCTGCAGTGTTATAATGTGTATTTTATGATAATGTAATAAGAGGAAGTGTTTGCGTTCCTCTCTATGCACTTGTTTGTTATCTTCCTGTTTATATCTCCATGATGATAAAGACATGTTCTGATATTCCTCCATGAAAGTAAAGTACTTTTCTGTATACAAGAATCTTCCAGCACATGATTGAATACCCTGCTAACAATTATATGGTTGTGGTAAATCTAAAGGAAAATTGTACAAGCAAATTGTATAATGTATGACCAGCCAAAGGCTAATTCTAAGGGCCGGTTCACACTGCAGGCGAGGCGAGGCGACTCCGACTTGCCTCGCCGCGACCTGCCGCGACCTCAGCGGCAACTTGCAGATGACTTCTGTATAGAAGTCAATGCAAGTCGCCCCGAGGTCACCCAAAAGTAGTACAGGAACCTTTTTTCTGAGTCGGAGCGACTCGAGTCGCTCCTCTCAGAACGGTTCCATTGTACAGAACGGGGGCGACTTGCGAGAGCGAGGCGAGGCGAGTCGTGTCGCCTCGCATCGCCCGCTGTGTGAACCGGCTCTAACTCTTCCCCACACTATCCAAAAGACAAACAAACAAAAAAAAAAACACATTGGTTGGTGTTAATTCACTGCTTGCCTAACTGCTATACTATTTCAAACTTGCATACCACCTAATTTAATTTGTTCCCTGATAGCTTTTAACTGAACCATTTAAAACCACATTCCAAACGAAATAAATTTTCATTGTCTTTATAATACAACCAAAATAGATCACATAGTAACAGATGCTTTGGTTTATCCAGTCACTGGCAAGAAAGACAATCATCCCCACGCTGGACGCACATTGATAAGTGTACTTACCATTATTACAGCTAACTGGATGCACAATCATTCACAACAAAGGGACCATACCTACATTAATTTGTCATCCATATTCTCCCGCTTTCAAAGGATTGTTGTAGATATGAATGCTTGTCTTAAACACTGTTGCTTTTTAAAGAACACTGATAGATTTTTCACAGTATATTGAATGCAAATATGAGGAAAACCTCCACTAACAACTATCCAAGCTATAGATTACAGAGGGGTCAACCCAGTGCCAAATCCATAATTATAAGGTAATTGGGTATTTGGTAACTATATAAACTAGTCATGGTCACAAAGCTATTTCAGAGAAGCAACGCCCTTTTTGTGAAAACACCAGGGAGGACTTATAAGGACTTATAAACTGTGTTGGGCTGCTGGTCCTCAGTGGACATGTAGGTAAGTAGCCTATTGTACACATAGTCAGCACCTAGCTGCCCAGGTCAGAGGAAAGAGGTCTGGAACTTAGGGGGGCTCCGGGTAACACTTGGGAACACAATCTATGTTAAAGACCTGCTGGGACCTGTGGTCTGTCTGCAATCTCCTGGAGAACCCTGCAACATGGCCTTCTCTGTCACAGCACCGCCAAGTTTAGACTTTCCTCTAAGAAACTTCACCTGCGCAAGTAACCTGTAGCAGCCACAGCTAGGAACAAAATGTTGTTACATGTTATACATGTTGCCAAGTTTACAGTAAACGTTGATTCAACTGTTCAGAGCCTGGTCTGAAGTTATTCAAGGGGTGCATGTGATGTCTAAGGATACTACTAAAGAACTTGGGTCTAAAATCATAAGGTGGGATATATGCAACAACACTACAGTAAAGGTTCATGATTGACTAGGAAGAGAAACAGCAACCAGTCATTGATGTGGTACCTATTATGTGACAGGTTCTCCAGTAGAAAAGGGGTCAGTACTTGTATTCCCTCTCTAGCTATCCATTTACGTTGGTCACCAGGAGTGGACTAGCATTACGAAGATCTATGCCCGATCACTTGGTATGGAAAGAGGAGAGTTAACTAAGAGTATGCATGAGGACCACACTAGGTGCTTGGTTGGACCCTATTCTGTTACTAGTGTAGCACTAACCCCCGGAGGAGCTGCTGGTTTGATTGGGCTTACAGTTACCTTCTTCTCCCCGATTTACGTCTAGGGGTTTCCCGTGGTAGATGGCCCAGTAACTTTAGAGACTGACGACAAATCCACTTAAAGGGATTTTTATTTGCAAAAACATAGCTAACGGACAGTCTCTTAAAATAGGATCAGAGGGTTAGGAGGTAAGTTCAGGTACTCTGAGTGTCAAAGTCAATAATGAAGAACTCTCTTACTTTGACTAAATGCAGAGAATAGCCATTCACAGCTGGATGTTCACTCAAGTTGGATAGTCCCTCTCTCACAAGGCCTAGCAGCCAACAAGGTGCTTAACTCAGGATCAAGTCTCTGCCACAGACATTGTTGTAGAACATGTGGGAATAAGTCTCTACCACAGACGTTGTTGTAGAACATGTAGGAAACTAGGACTCGTAGAACACTCGTGTAATACCAGGATCTTTCAGCTGGTTTCGCGATACCCACGAGATTGGATTCACTTAGGTCCCTCAGCCTCACCAGGCTCTTGCTAAGAAGCCAACCCGTACGCGGCGTTCTTCTGAAGAGTCCTCCCCTGCTTAGCTATGAAGTTGCTGGGCCTCTCCACAACCGGAGACGGCACCGGACCACCTCGGAATCCTTCCTATAGTTTCCTTGCCTCTGGCTAGACAGCCTGGAGACATAGAGTCGGGTGGATCCGCACCCCAGGCCATAGCCTTCCTGGGGGCTGGTCAGGAGGACCAGGACCATTGACTCAGAACATACTTTCTGGACCGGAACCCCCGAACCACGTGACATCCGCATCTTAAGTACCCTCCCCCAGAAAGCACGGCAAGAGTGACACTCCCCCTGGGCAGTTTCCGAGAGAAAGTAACCTTAAAGCACCCAACCAGACTGTGGTTCCATGTCTGCCAGAAGAGACAGTGCCCCCGGTGGCCAGGCTGAACACCCTATAGTCAAGTTAGACTGATGCTGAAATTTGGAATAATTATACCCAAACTAAACTGCAGTTCAGATGTAATATTAACTTTCAAAACATATAGCGCATGCTCTTCAGGAGCTGGCGCTACACTAGGATTGAAGTAAAAAAGGTAGGCTGACTGGTGGAGTGGACAGTGGCTCAGCCTGCCCACTCTGAATGCAACAAATACCACAGTACAAGTGTGTAGAACATGACACAAAGAAGTTTAAGGAGGAACTATATATCCCGGGTATTGCACAAATATGACTCATTATAGAGTTAGAAGACCCCCTTAATGTTTGATCTTTCACCTGTCCACAGCTCTTGCCTAGTCCCCCGGCCCTGAGGAGCACACCCTCAGGCAAAGCATTGCCCCATGCAAGGGTTGGTGACCCTGTTTAATAACTGGCATAGTCCAAGTCTTATGTGACCCTTAATTGATGTCCAGCAAGAGAGGGAAGCATGGAGGATGTGATGGACCTCCAGTCTGCCCCCCCCCTCTTTACAAGAATACTTCACCATTCAGGTACGGACCAAAGCAGGACCCACAATTGGTGATACATGGGGAACATTGACTAGCTACCTGCTCCTCATTTAGACCTGGGATAACAGCATAAAGCTGGCCATACACTTGTAGAGTTTTGTAAAAACATTCTTACAAACAATTGTGCTAGAATTCTCAAGTGCATTTGAATGTAATTTAAATAAAAAACACATACACTGTTTGAAATTTGTTTGCTTAAAAAAAAAAAAATCCTTCTACTGCTTCGAATTTTCTTGAAAAGACGAAAAACTAAAGCTGAATTGACCACACTAACAGCATGAAAATCACACAAACGCTCCTATAGCAGAAGTTTTAAAAAGAAATTCTACTAGTGTTTGGTGAGCTTAGGACAGAGGAAAGTCTTTCAGCACCAACTTCCTTTGAAGTTTTGAGATTTCATGTCACCAAGAGCCACAAAACAAGCCGATGCTGGAAAATGTCACGATAATCTATATAATTTAGAACCATCCACCTTTTAACATACCTGCCAATCACCGTGGCACCGGGGAGCACTTTGTGTGTTATTATTATTATACAGGATTTATTTAGTGTCAACAGTTTGCGCATCGCTTTACAACATGGGGGCAGACAGTACAGTAACAATACAATTCAATACAGCAGGGATCAGAGGGCCCTGCTCATTAGAGCTTACAAGCTAGAAGGGGGGGAGGGGTCAAAAGGTAATAGCTGTGGGGGAAATATGTTGTTATCATTTTATAAGCCAGCAGGGACACTCAATTGTATTAGTCCCCCAAGATGAATGTTCCCAGTAAAAGACATGTTTGAAGAGTCCCGTGTAGGAGTACATGGGTGGCTGTAGACTTTCTTTAGCTGTTCTCTGCACAGTTTAGCCTTGACCGGGGTAGATCAGATGTTACCAACCTTCTATGTCTGCCCGACCATCGCACTCAGCCTACCCCTTAATATTACTTCCAATTAACGAGACCATACCTGAAATGGAGTACAAATGGCCATAGCAGCCTTCTTTATTAACAAAACACTTATTAAAATTAATATTATTTTCCCATAAACATCTGAAAGAACATAATATTCAGCCTGATTTGGTCTTTTGATGGCACCCAGAAATACTATTCCACTTCTGCACTGCGGGCCTTTTTACCATAATAGGCCTCCGGCCATGAACACCAGCTTGGAGACAACTGCCACTACCCGAAGCGCAACTATTACCAGGGATGAAATGGAGTGAGGGTACCCCACTGGGCCCTGTACCAGAAACGTCCGCCTCTCCTCTGCTAACCGACTAGACCCATTGCAACACTTGCAAGGTTGTGCCCATGTTCCCCCCGACAAAATGATGCACTAGGTCGTGCAGCCTCACAACAAATCCCTCAGTTGCGCTTCCATACCAAAAGAATACCCACCACCTGCGGGCCGGACACAGGATCCGCCACTACCCTCTGCGTGGCTACTCCCACTATGATTAGGACAGTGCCATTGATGGCAATTGTCACCGATTTGACATGTGATTTGAAGCCCCAGTACTTAAGAGCCCTCAGCTCTGATGCAAGCAATGGGCTGGCTCTTGGGAGCAGTTGTGCAAATATCAAAATGTCTTAATGGGTGGATGTATGCATATATGCATAAGTGGACATTCATAGGCAGTCTATATTTGAAAGCAGATCACGCCCTAGGCAATGACAGCACGACCAGTGCTGACTTTGATCATTGCTAGAGACCAAGAGCTGTCTTTAAGAGCTTGGTCATTGTGTTGGAGTTGCGAAGTGAGTGCGCTCTCAGCACAGAAGCCTTGGCCACCCATTGATGCATAAGTGTGATGTGTAGGTGTTAAAGCTCACCTTTTTATGCGTTACATGGGCGGCAACAGGTTTCTCTCATCTCCCAGCCCTCTTGCTAGCCCTCTTGCTAGTTGCCTTATTATCCAAAGGCTTCAATAGTTTGGGACATTGACTTGGAAACAATAGGCAGATCAGGATAACATAGCGGCACTCATAGTGGACTAGGAAGCGGTAGCTCTAGGAGCCCTTTAGGCTCAGCTACATGCACATGTGCTAACAGACTAACAGATCTTTTTTTTGGTCTGCTCCAGGCTACCTGTTGATTTCAGTTGGAATAGACCTGTATACATCTGGTATATACAAAAAATGGGACGCCTTGCATGCTGTATAAATCTGGGAGCCTGAAGTTGAGGGAGCCGGCCTCGTCCAGTCAGAGGGAGTGGAACTACATGCACGATACCCCTGTAGGGGTGCAAGGAGTCAGTGACTAAGGACCCTTGAGGGGGAGCACTCAAATCACTTGGAGATTGTACGAGCACAAAAGTCACTGAATTTCTTTGGACACTTGTACACCAACTTATAAATATTTGTATGGACAATACAGCATATATAACTTTGTGCACATATATTAAGTTTTTTATTTACACTTTATCGGTGCTTTGGATGTGGACACTTATTTAGGCCACTGTATAGTTCTGGCCATATCATATATAGCTTTGGGTCACACAGAGCTGGCCTTGGTTTATGGTGTGTTTTTTGTTTTTTTTCTGGAATTTTTGATTTTTATTGTATTTTTTGTTATTTTTTTGGTTTTTCTGTTGTTTTTTTTTCAGTTTTTTGATTTTTTAAGTTTATTTTTGCTTGAGGTATTTCTCATGGAATGACACTTATTATATCATGTATATTTTTGAACATTTTAGGATATTGGATATTTAGTGTTGATATGAAGTTTTTCAAAAAGGTTCACACTGTTATGGAGAACTATTATTAGGTTTATATATATTTAGTATACATCACTTTAGTCATTTCTAATAGGTAAGAGTTGGATGGCACTGAATGTTTTGGTGGGATCACCATATATTTTTGTTACCCCTATCTGAGAGAACATATAGGTGTCTCTTGCATGTAGAACCTTGGTATGCTTGGTGAAAACGAACTTATATACTCACGTTATAGGTAGCGCCACTGACACCACATTCTAAGTTTTTTATTTATATCTGGAGCTCCCCTAGGGGAGCTTCTGTCTTTGGGGAGGCAGCCACTGGGATCGTCAACCTAAGCACAGCTTTGTGTATTGGTAAACAGAGCAACATGCAAACAGGAGAAGAGAACAGAGCTGATGACTAGCTAGTCTGTTGCTGCTCCATTATTGTCCAATCAGCAGGTGGTAGGTAACCCCACTGTGTCCCTATACTCTCACAGAGGCCGTGATGTCACTGGAAATGTTAAATACTGTATACTTTAATAAGTATGTTGTTGTTTTTTCCCTTCCTTTACGTTTAGCTGCCTGTATAATCCAATGACAGGCTGAAAGGCTCTGTGTGTAACACCACATAGAGCAATTACCTACACTTAGGAACAGATGAGTGGCCCTGGATGCAAACAGCCGGTATACTGGGCCGCTTATCTGTCCCCAGTCACATGCAATTGCTTCTTGAGCAATCACATACAAATAGCTGTGGGCATGGTAGCTGATAGGGGTGTACAGGTAGTACTCCAGTACCAGGCTCCATTAGATCATCGAGGGGGCCAAATAGGCTGGTTGTAGATAGAAAGGTAATGGGTGGGGAGCTGTTTGGTTGTACAGAGATCCATTATTTCTAATGGAGGCCCTTTATCATGGACAGCAGACCCAGACTGACCATAGGCATACCTCCCAACCTTCCCGGATTCTGCAGGACCATCCCAAGATTGCAAGTAAGTCTCAAGGTTGTACAGATCTGGGCTGGAGTCCTGGTATAAGTTCTGACACTGGGCTGCAATCAGTGTAAATATCCACAATGGGTGCAATGTGTGCTTTCACACACTGCACCCAGTGAGGATTCCTGTCAGCAGGGGAGCTGTCTATATCTCTTCCCCATTCCTCAATGTTCTTTGCAGCAATCTGTTGCTAGGACTCCTAACACCGGAAGACTGATCATCTCTTTACATGTTCCCAAGATTCTCCTCTCTTGAGGCCTCTCACTCTCTCAACTCTACTCTTTTGTAACCTCCAGGCTAGGTATATAGGATACCCTGTGCCGTGATGTCAATCCCTGTATGTGGGGCACCGGTCGCTAGGGAGGCGGTTAAGCTTGCAAATTAACCCCTTCCTGACTTCTGGGAAGACTGATAGAAAAAGAAAACAACATGTACTCAGTAAACACAGTGCAGTAATAGAACATGAAGTAGAACTGGGTAAAGTAGGTGCTTCCCAAGTATGCATCTGCCTACACTCCTGTACTTGGCCCCCATCGGGTCAGCAGGAAGGCCTAGCAGGCTGGTCCTAAATATGGTGGCAGGGGAAAGAATGGTGGGGGTCCAAATCCCCCCAGATTGCCCCAGATTTGTAGCCTACGAGTGAGAGCAAGCATGGTGTGAACCGGGTGTAGGTGGGTGCAGTGTGGTGCGACAACAATAACACACACACACAGTCCAGGTGCAATTAGTGGGAAGGAACATGTATTGTATTGTAGTAAAGGCAAAACAGTTCACAACTAGGTGGGAGAGGGCCCAACCAGGAACACTCACAAATGCCAACTACATGTAGTGGAGCAGGTATCAGCCAAACTGACAGTGTCTGTCTTGAGGGGCAGAATGCGGCCTGGCTATCATGTACCCAAACGGAAAGATGTCCAAAGAGTTTGCCAGCCCTACGCTTTCCCTTCTCATCTGGAACCCTTCCCTACTGCTAATACGGTCTCCGACAGATGGGTGACCTATCCCTACACTACCCACATGTCTTAAATAGACTCTGCCACACCCAAGATGACAACTAGAGTTGCATGGGCAGCTAGCATCCAATTGGATAAATGCCCCAGTGACTCAGGAAACCATAGAGGGACCATGTTCCTCATTAATTTCTCTCCCTCGGCTGCAGTTGAGCACCACCTATAGTGGAGACAGCAGACTGATTCCATGTACTGCCATGCACAGCACATACATTCAATATAAGGAACCATAGGAGGAAGTACAAGGGACAGCAGGTAGGAAAGCTACCACAGTAGGAGTATAGAGTGAGGGAGAGTGCATGGTGAGGCGCTGAGCCGGGGGTGGGGTGCCAGTCAGGTGGCTGTGAGGGACCCTGTCATGTAGGCTGTACGGCGCCCCATTATTTATAGGAGAGGCCCTGACTATAGACAGTGTCAGCCAGTCATTGATTTGTACAGGCTTCTGGTCTGCAGCTGAAAACACAAACACTTGGCCATACCCACTGCAGAAATACTCTGATCTGGGTGGAGTACAGTCATGAACGGCCGTGCTAATGAGTCCTTAAAATTGCCTTTGTTAGCAGCATGCACCTTGTGCAGCAGTGATGATTGGAGTACTGAGCAAGGGCCATCAGATCGCTAGAGACCTGAACCCCTGCAGTCCAACTCTGTACCATGCTAGCAAGACTGGCTATTTTATTCCTTGCTGCTGAACAAAGTTAGGAAAAATAAAAATATTAAACACATACAGTATATCTTTAAAGCATGCACTAAAAAATAATAAAGTAGACATCGCTGTGAAAAATAAACATTTGATAAGTGGACTCCTGCTTATAGAGATAAGAGACTTTCCTGGTTACCATCTTTAAGAGGATCTGGATAGTATCCGCCAGCTGGTGGTTGTCATTCAAGTGCTTAAGAACTTACCATTTGTGCAGAGGTCATATTCTTATGGTGAGCTGCTTTCCAATTGAGGGTGGAGGCATGCGGTGTATCATCACATCGGATTTGTGGATGTGGATTTTTGTAGAAAATGTTCTCATCTCATCACACCTGTATTGATTTACAACTTTTTTGATTAATACTGTGATTTATTTAGTTTATTTTTCACAGCGATGTCTATAACTTTATTATTTATATAGTGCATGATTTATTGTATTTATTTTATTATTTAGATAGCAACATTAATTATAATTTTGAGTACATAAATTCACAAGTTTTTATTTTCACAAATAACATATTTATCACTGTATCTGAGCGTGACTGCATTACAGTAATAAATATAGAAACATTATTTGGGCTTTAATGATTAATGATATTTGTAATTATTTCACTTAAAGTAACATTTTGCTATAGCTTTACTGGCCAAAATGGATTTTTGCAAATCAGATCCTGGCTAGATTTAAACAGCCAATGATTTGCTGCATCTCCTCCGCTACAAATCATTTTAATATATAGATAAACTAGCCTATGAAAATTGAACTTTTGTAATCATAGTGATGGGGAAAAATTATGTTCCTTAAGTACGAGTGAAACCTAATTTTTTCAGTTCCCTAAAACTCCCCAAAAAAATGATTTCCTGAGAAATTCTGGCATATTGGCAAAATTCACTAGAAGCGATGGGGAAGGCATTATTAAGGTGGTTTTTAAAGCGTTTCTTCACCTAAACCAACCCCTCCCCTTGTTTTCTTTTTTATCCCTACTTACTGGGTGGAGGGTTCTGCAAATTTTAGACACTCACCCACTTAGCAAACCTAGTGTTGTCCTACTGAAATTCTTTGATCCTCTGCCACCAATCAGTCCCGTGCTGCCATGTTGTTTTGGACGTCATTGAGAGGCCCGCTGGCTCTTCTGGGTTTAGTGGGCAGGACTCCCAATGACATACCACTTGGCCTGCTCCCCCCCCCCCCCCGCCTCCTTTATGAAATAAACACTATGCCTTCTTAGATATGTGACATGCATTTTCTGGAAGGCACATCGGGCACTGTGCACGTCCTATGCCTAGGTGAGTGACATGCATGGGAGACGGGGCCCAATACTTTTCTTAAAAAAAGATTAAAAACAAAAAAAGCACTATCTACGTACAGGATAGGAGGAGGGGGGGGTGGAGTGAAGAGAACTTTATTAACAGGGTGAAAATCTGCTTTAAAGTGGTTGTAAAGGCTCAAGGTTTTTAACCTTCTCTGTGCAGAAGCCATCAGTCCTCCCTAATACTTGCCTGAGCCCCATCGCGATCCAACAATGTGCACAATAGCTTCGGCTCTCCGGCAACTCTCACTTCTCATTGGCTGAGGCAGTAGCAGGAGCTATTGGCTGTCAATCACAGCCAGTGAGCCAATGAGGAGAGAGAGGGGCAGGGCCAAGTTACAACTCTGTGTAAATGGACATGCAGAGCAGAAGTTCGGTAGCACCCATACTCGGATGCCCTCACAGCAAGCTACTGGAGTGCCGCCAGGAGACCTGAGAAGAAGGAGATCCAGTCAGTGAGGCCCGGAATGAAAAGACTGCAAGGATGGATAGTGTAGGGCCGGCCATGAGAGTGTGTCTAAGGGAGACACATATGGGGTTAATGTGGAAAGAAGTAAGGGGAGTGGTAGAAAAGGGGAAGGTAAGAGAGAAGTTTTACTAAAGGGGAAGTGGTTATATTTAATGGGGGACGGAGCAAGTGGTCAGTGTGAGGAAAAATCTGAAGGAGGCAGTTTTTTCACTGCTCTTCCACAATGGATGATATTGATGTGATACTAGTGTCAAAAACCATGAAACAGACTGAGACAGAAGTACAATCAAATCACACTTGTTTATTAATAAAAATAAAAAGGTAAATAGAAAGAGCGTAGTCAAGCATAGCCAGAGTCCTGTAGCCAGATCGGGTAGTCAGCCAGTCCAAAGTTCATTAACCAGATCAGGTAATCAGCCAGGCCGGAAGTCAGGGATCCAAGGAGAGTAACCGCAAGCAGGATAAGAAGCCAGGTGGGATGTCAGCAAGCCAGTTTTGAAACAAACAGCAGGAGATGGTTCCCTGTGATGTGACCACGCAAAGGCAAATTAAAAAGTGAGCAGGAAGGCTTTAAATAGGCAGGTCAGACGAGCATCATCGGGAACAGCTGGTAACTGTGGAAAGAGAAGAGGCCTGGCAATTAACAGACAGCTGAGCGGCCAGCCCAGAGGAGTAAGGGCTAAGCCAGCCCTGACAACTAGCAAGGCTAAGAAAGGAGGCTGTGGTGAAGGGACGGGAGTGGCTACAGAGCCAGGTTGCGGACCTTATAGAGGATGAGGGGGGCGTATGCACATCAGGTGAGGTGTACCATTACGCGTGGAGGTCGCGGCCTCTGGCACGCTTCTCACCAGGGCCTGCATCTCGACCCATTCGCCTCCCCAGAAGCCCGCTGGAGGACCGATTGGTTCCTCCAGCAAAAAGATCCCAGCAACAGGCTACAGCAGGCCCTGTGCAGTCCACACGACACCGGCCTAACTCGGGAGGCGGGGCCACGGGCCGGCAGTGGCACCGCTTCCCCGCCCGGGAATTGAGGGACAGGACGAATGGCGGTATCCCCACCTGAGCACAGCGATCCAAGGGGGGAGACATGGAGGGAAGGAGAATCTGGCAGAGACACAGGAATGGTAACACGGTAGGCTGGGAAGGCCGTGAGTGGGCGTGGCCTACCGGAGCGGTGCATGGGGGGTAAGATGGCAGAGGAGGACACAAACAAGCCAGCCAGGTGACCATCAGTTCAGGACAGCGACACCAGTCAACGGGAGGTGGAGCTTCGGGGGAGAGGCGGGCCCCACAACACCAAAGTTCCGCGGCCTCCAGGGGCCTCTTCACCCAGGGGGCTTGCAATGCCACCCTTCCTGAAACAAGACGAGAGGTCGGAAGAGGAGGTGTCAGAGGAGGAAGAACCACAGGTACCAGCGAGGGAGAGCAGCACAGCGGCTGTTGGGAGAGCTCACGGTCAGCCCAGTAAGTCTATTGCTAATGTAGCAGGTACCTCCAAGGCTGATGTAATCTAAAGGGGAGAACTGTTTGCAGCAGTGTGGGCTTTTTCAACCCCCCTTCTCCTCTTTACACAGACACTCAAAGCTGCTGTGTAAGAACCTCCCCATTGGGAAAGACTGAGCCAATCACCAGGGAGCAGCAAAGGACTGTGGAATAGAAAGTCCAGCACAATGCAGCCTGACTGACTGAAGTGGGTAACAGGACTACAAATCCCAGGCTGCATTGCAAGTGGCAGGAAGTTGGAGACAGGGAATAAGGTCACAGGAATTGGACCTGGAAGTTCTCTTGGTTCCTGGACTCCATGAAGGGAGTATCTCCTCAGCTGCTGTGGAGGAGGACTGCGGCCTACCAAGGGACACACCATCTACAACTCCATCCCAGAGGAACAGATTGACCAAGCTGGAGAAAGACACCCTACATCAGGGAATCCCTGATGAAGTCACGTGACTAGTGACGATACGCGTCGGAACAAGGATACCGGAAGTGACGTTCGCAAACACGAGCGGAACGCTCGTTCGTTTTTAAAGCTGTATTTTACTACATGTTTGTGAGTACCTCTTTTTATATATCTTTACAATAAAATTTACGAACGTACTTCACCATCGGAGTATACCTCTTTCTTTCCTATGAGACCTCTGGGAGTTACATTGAAGTCAAAGATCCATATGGAAACTATCTGAGGAAAAAACCTAATTGAGGGGGCCAATATCCATCGGCTAGGAATTGGGATAGAATCCCTGGACCCCCTTTTTTTGACTGCTTGATTTGCTGTTTACCTTACAGCAGTAAGGTAAGGGGCCATTCTACCTGGTGTGCCGTGTATACTGGAGACACAGGAATCACAAAAAACGATTGCTGGCACCTGTTTTTTGAGAAGCACTGAATAAGTCACTGAGCACTTTATTCCAGTTCACATATAGACTGTTTTATTTACTTATATATATTTTTCTATCTATTAAGAAGATTACGGAATTAACAATCACTGGTCACTTTATTTAATTTCACTAAAGATTGTATTTTACAAACTTTTTGTGTTTAAGTATACATTATGAATTGCACGTTTTAATATAAGATATTTTTCACTTTATGGAATATTTTTTCCTTCTACTTGAAGTTATTTATGTTTATATATAACACATGATTTCTGGAATTTATGTTTTATAACACATTGGATACTCTTTGTTTTTTGGATTAACTTGGTGGAGCAAGATAAAATTTAATTTTTTTTTTTTTATTTTTATTTTTTTTTTTTCTCTCTCTTGCTGTTATAAATATGTCACCCATTTAATACTATCAACAAAGCACTAGGCACCTTAATTTGCATTTAAGATAGGGTAGCTGGTTTTTAGATAGAATTTATTTTTCTAGTATAAGGCACTTTAATTATATTTAGTTCAGGTAGCGCAACTTCCTGTGTATAGGCCCCCCTGCTTCCGCTGTGTGTGCGATTCTACTTTCTACGTTGCAGGCAGGTTTGAAGTGCCATTGGCAGCAGAAAAAAGGGAAGGCCCAACGTTGAAACTTCGTTTTTAGGAATAGTGATAGACTCAGTGGCAATGGAGTGCCGCTTGCCCAGAGGTAAGTTGGGTGACCTGCAGAAAGGAATTGGGGAGATCCACGGACTACAGAAAGTACAGTTGAGAACTTTGCAGTCATTGCTGAGTAAGTTGAATTTCGCCTGTAGGATCATACCCATGGGGCAGGTTTTTTGGCGACGGCTGTCGGCAGCTACAGCAGGGATCAAAGCCCCGACTCACTTTATTCGCCTGACCAGGGAACACAGGGAGGATTTAAAGGTATGGTATGAGTTTTTAGCCACATACAACAGAAGATCGGTGTCACAGATGCTGCAGGCTCCACGGGCTATGGAGCATTTTTCCAGGGGCGCTAGAGCGCGGAACCCTGGCCACAGTCTTGGGAGAGGGCTGGGTTCCTACAGAACTTGGTGCTACTGGAACTTTTTCCGGTGGTGCTGGCCATGGAACTGTGGGGGGAGGCATGCCAGAATCTGAAATTGAGAATAAATTGTGACAACATGGGAATGGTGCAATTGGTCAATCGCATGTCAGCATAATCACAACCGGTGATACGGCTGTTGAGACAGCTGGTATTGAGGTGCTTGCGATAGAACATTTTTATTTATGTGGTTCACATCCTGGGTGTTGACAATTCGCTGGCTGACTCCTTGTCTCGATTGCAGTGGGACAAGTTCAGGGAGCTGGCACCGGGCACAGAAAAGGAAGGAGTTCCATGCCCAGATTGGATTTGGGAGCTGCCCTTGGAGTCTCCGCAGGAAGGATTTGGCAGTCAGTAAGTGAGTCCACTTGGACAACCTACGCGAAGGTATGGAAAGACTGGTCGGGTCTGGTGCAGGAAGCTGGGGTTGATACAAAGAGGTCTGAAGTACGGTTATTGGTGTTGTATTTCATAGCTAGGAACATGAAAAGTGGGTTTTCGGTCTCTTCCATTGATCGGAAATTGGCAGACTTATCATTCCTTTTTAAATGACTGGGGGGGGGGGGAGATTGGACTAAAGATTTTTGGGTGAGGCCGGCAATAAAAGGCTATCGTAAATGGCATGTTATGGCACGTTATGAAGCTTTGCTGTTTACAGCAGCGTTCTCACTGGCATTTTATGGGGCATTTCGGATAGGGGAGTTGGTCAGCCCATCGAGGTGTTTGGCGGGAGGGCTGTTGGAGCAAGATGTGCAGGTGGAGGTGGATAGAATGTGTCTGCAGCTGTGGAGGTCAAAAACTGACCAGCAGGGTAGGGGGGTGAATGTGTCGCTGTTTGCACTGTCGGGGTCCAGAGTGTGCCCAGTGGAAGCAGTGCGTGAATTTCGGAAGGTTAGAACATATGGGGAAGGGCCATTCCTGAGGCATGAGGATGGGTCCTACTTGTCGAAGTTTCAGTTCGTATCAATTTTCATGAAATGTCTTAGCCCACGTACACACGGTCGGAGATTTTGCCAACCAAATCCGTCGGATTTAGTCCAACGGATTGTGTCCGAAACTGTTGCATACACATGGTCGGGCCAAGTTGTCTGATTTTGCGGTTGCCAAGAACGCGGTGACGTAAGCCGTGTACGGCGGGACTAGAAAAAGGAAGTTCAGCACCACGTCCGGCACCCTTTGGGCTCCTTCTGCTGATCTCGTGTTTTAGTAGAAGTTTGGTGAAAGACGATTCGTGCTTTTCAGATTAGTGATTCAGATCGCTACTGCTCTTCAGTTTGTGCTTGTCTTTGCGTATCTGATAATCAGTGCGTGCAGTCATTAAGTATTTGCTTCTCATTGTGGACTCTATCTTGGTATAGTACGCTTTGAAAGGCATTTTTTATTGTCTGCTTGCTTCTGCTATTCAGGTCGTCCTTTCAGGCCTTGCTGTTTAGCATTGCTTTCTGGTGTCCGTTCTGACCAGCCGACCGTTTTCAAAACATGTTTCTTCTACGTACTCATCGTACAGTTTGTGCTGTGCAGGGGTTCTTACTTTGACTTTGACACAAGCCAAAGGGCTTGTGTCAAAGTCAAAGTAAGAAACCCTGCACAGCACAAACTGTACGATGAGTACGTAGATGAAACATGTTTGGACGACCAAGAATTGGTTGCGCCAGCGTCACCAGTTCTCCCACATGCCTTTGCTCCGTGAGATCCGCGAGAATAATCCTGATCATTTCTGGATTATTCTCAGGATGACGGACCCCGTTTTTCACTGTCTGTTGGCTTTGCTGTCACCTTATATCACCAGACAGAATACCTGCATGCAGCAAGCCATCACTCCGGAGCAGAGGCTCATCGCCACGTTGCGCTACTTGGCGACAGGGAGAAGCCTTCAGGACCTCAAGTTCTCTACAGGCATCGCCCCCCAGGCTCTGGGGATCATTATTCCAGAGACCTGTTCTGCCATCATTCAGCTCCTGCAGACTATATTATGCTAATTTTTAACCTTAAACATCACATTCTATGTATTTCATGATTGCTAATGTCTTGCATTTCTTTCCTCATTCCCTAATTACCATCATTGCAATATGCTCTAATTCATATGCTCTGCCCCTTTGTCCTCATGCGGATTTGCCTCACTAACTTCCCCACCATGCTCTTCTTGGCCCCTAAAACTATAGTCTAGTCACTTGACAATGCCTTTTGTCAGCTCCATAGTATTGCTTTCCCCTAAAATGTCTACAAATGTGATGTGTGTGCTTCAATTCATGCAAAGTGACCTTTTTAGTGTTTTTTGGAGTTGTGCCAAACTCATTAGTAACCCCCCTCTCCCCAACTGTTACCTCAGCTGATAGCAATCTTCTATCTGATGACTTGACCCCACCCAATACACACTCTAAATACCTTTTTCATGATAACATTTATGGAACAATTCACCAAAGCATGTAGTGTAAGGCCCTCAATACTTTCAAATGCTATTTTGATTTTTTTAACACATAAATTTTCTTGCTATGTAATAGCAGAATGTCAACATGTGCTTCCATTTTGTTATTATGACACTTCTTACCTGTCCGGTGGGCTGCCAATAGTGTAACTAAGGAGGGGCTTCACAAAGTATCACACATTATTTAGGCATTCAGCTCTCAATCAAGTGGAGAGGGTTACCTCTCCTAAACATCCCCCCTCATTTTTTATCAAGGGCCCATCAGATGAGGGGGATGGGGGGGGGTTAGGACTCTCATAAGGGGACCTTATACTTTAGGCTTTAAATACTCATTTTAAAAAATGTTATACTAATTTTGTCCAAAAATGTGGGTGTCTAATCTGCATGCAATGTTGATTTGTAAAATTACTAGTTTTTTTTCTTGTGTCACTACACAGTGTCCTTCAACGCAACAGGAATGGCAGACTGTGGCCTCCCACTTTGTCATTTTTCGTCAAGTTGTGCCTTTTTCAACAACAGTGCAAACCCAAGTTCAGAGCGAGATGAGGTGACAGTCTCTTCTTCAGATAATCTTATTATGTTGTGGGTCTGCTACACACACACCTTCTTTTTGTTAACTAATGTGTAGTGCATTACTGATCTAACTCATGCTCATTTTCAGCACCCTGGCAGGAAAATGGCATGATTGTCCAAATTTACACATCACTGTGGGTGCTTTTTACTAAAGGCACATCCACTATGCACTACAAGTGCACTGCAAAAGTACACCTGAAACTGCACTTGGAGTGCAAAGTGGAGTTACCTTTAGTAAATCGCACTCCTTCTCAGCACAAACTAAAATTTCACTACAAATAAATTTTTATCCCAATGAAAAGGAAGTCACACATTGTTGAGAATTCAACTTTTTAATACAAGCACATTCATATGTGCGTTTAGTAAAGGTTTTTACAACAAACCAAGATATTTTGGGTAACCAAAACACAGTTTAATCATATTTATTTTTTACTTGTTTTTTTGTGTAAACAGGCATGTATCAAACTGTAAAATACAGAACACAGGAACTTACAAAGTTCAACTTGGAAAAGTGAAGACAATATCAGACCTGAGTATGTACAAACTGGGCTGATATTGCCTTCATCACATGGGGTGTGACCCCTGAAAAATACAAATTTGGAAGATGCACACAGTGTGTCAACATGTGCTAACTCCCATCATGGGGGATCAATGTATATGCTTTGGGGCTGCAACCCCTTCATCTCAGACACTTTCCACAAAACATGTACATTGATCCCCCATGATGGGAGATAGTGCATGTTTACACACTCTGTGCATCTTCCAAATTTGGAATTATGCAAAATACAAAATTTTTTGTTTAAAAAGCAAAAATAAAACCCTATCTAGTTTTTTCGTTTTCACACTCTCCCCAAAACATCAATGATGTTCTTCATTTTATTTTTAACATCATTGATGTTTTGTTGTACAATTTCCAAATCCCTATTGCACCCCATTATCTCCCCAATCAAGTTCTGGGCACTTTCACTGGTAAAACGGGAATCTTCCTCCACATCACCTAGAAAAAAACAAAACAAACACACCATGTAATTCAATATGGTGATATACATTGATGAGCTTACCGGAAGCTGTGTTCTCCGACACTCACCTGTTGTGGTGACAATTTGGCCAACCTCCCTGATCTCTCCTTCTTCCTCCTCCTCCTCCTGCTCCTGCTCCTGCTCCTCTGTTTCTTCTTTTGGAAGTTGCCCTTCTTTGGGAGGGGTGTGGTCCCTGGTGTCCTCATGGTCCCTGGTGTCCTCATACTTGCCGATTCTTCTTTCCCCTATGAGAATGTAAACAAAGATTAATTAGCACACAGAGGGCATAAATAGGAATATGAAACATTGCTTGGAAGTGTTGTACAATTGTTTTTTTTGGGCCGAGTTACAAGGTAAGAACATTATTGGGGCCACTTTGTTAAGCTGGAATACTTCCCTGCAGAACGATGTTTCATACGAACGAACGAAACCATGACCTTGAAAGTGGCCATTTTAAAATGCACAACATGAAATCAAAGCACATGGAGCATGTATGCAAGCAAGAATAATCATATGAACACACGACAACTACTTACTTTTTTTAAGAACACGCTTGATCCTTAGGTACTGCTCGTGCTCCCTCAGTTTCAGGTCTGACCAGCGTTTTCTCAGTTAAACCTTGGATCAGCGTACCCCAAAATTCTTCAGAAGACTCTTCACAACTTTATTCATGATCTTGGCCTTTCTGATATTTGGGTTTGGGTAAGGTCCATACTTCCCATCATAGTCGGTCCTGTTCAATATGTCGACCATCTCCAACATCTCTCCAAAAGACATATTTGAGGCCTTAAATCTTGTCTTCCTGGATCGGGACGTTTCAGGCTCCGGGCTTTCCTCACCCTCCTCCTCGTTAGTGGAACTATTATTGCACACCTGCATTCTCTCCGCCATGTGCTCTCCCCACTTCGCGGGAAGCGAAGGGGCGGGGAATAGTCTGGAAAGAACGTCAGGGGCGGGCGGAGTTTCACGCATGCGCACTGTATATAAAACGCCACACATGTGTATCGTCCTTACGATCTGGGAGGAGAGTGTGAGTCACGGACGCGGCGAACGTCGAAACGAAGGTAACATTTTTAACTTTGTGCTTCACTAGACTAGACTGCTTGTATCTAGGCCGCTGTTGGGACAAGATTAGGAGGGATTTTAATTGCATTATTAGTATTTGAGGGTTTGTCTTGTGTTGTGTCTTGCAGACAAAATGGACCCATTCAACAATCCCAACTTTATGGGGCTATTCCTCGAGCTCTACATGGAGATGCCCTGCCTGTGGCAGTTCCACAACAAATTTTATTATGACAGATCAAAGAGGAACGCAGCACTGGAGAAACTGCTTGCTTTGGTGCAGATCAGGGTCCCCACGGCAGACATGACATATCTGAATCGCAAAATTGTGGCCATGAAGCTTACATATTTCAGGGAGAGAAAGAAGCACCTGGAGTCCTTGAGAGCAGGAGATCCAGATGCTGTTTATTACCCCAGGATGGTGCACTTTGACAGGCTGCATTTTCTGGTAGACCAAGGGGTACCCAGGCCACCACTCAGGCCCCCACTCTCCAGGCTTCCTCCAAGGCATCCTTCACCCCCAGCTGAGGCTTCTGATGTACAACCTGGGCCTTCCAGGCAGCACCATGTGGTGGGGCCCAGCTTGAGACAGGTATTGCATTGTTGAACATATTTCTTGTGTTACATTTAATGATGTTAACTAGATGTTCTTATTGATCAGTAAGTTGAGATTTCTCAAAGTGGTTTACATCTCAATTTGACAGTAGTGACCAAAAATGATTGGGACGGGAAAGAAAAATGTGTCAGAATGATAGTCTGTTCTATTTGGTAACAGTCAAATAGCAAAAGCCAGGAGCACAAAATGTTGTGATTGATGATCAAAAAACTAAAACTATGTCCCCTTTTCATACACAGGAAGACCTCAGTCGGGGGGAGGCTGTGGCAAGTGGCAGCCAGGAGGTCCAACAACGCCCTCCTTCTCCTCCTGCCCCAGCTACAGGAGCCCAGCCACAGCCTGGAAGGATGCCTGGTGGGAAGTCACAAAGGAAGACCATAGAGTGATGGCCTGGGATGAGTCTGGTGTGCCAGAAGATGCAGCCTCTTCAAGATCACCATCCTGGGGACAGAAATGTCATCTGAAGTTCCTGCTCTCTAGGACTTCAGGAGCAGACTTCTCTCTCTGAGATATGTACTCCTCAGGCCACCAATTTTTTTATATGTAATTTAGTCATGTCTGCCCTGGGGGCCAAAGGCTGCACCAAAGTTAAGAAGTTTCTCCAGTGCTGCGTTCCTATTTTTATTTTCGAGCAAACAAAATAAATTTTATTTTTGTTAGATGAAATACTTGTGTAATGTGTTTTCCTTCAAAAAGTAGAGTTTATTTGTGAGCAGGCAGGTACATTTCCAAAATACAAAGTGAACTAAATAACAAGGGGTACCAACACTAAACAACCTCCTGTAGATTAAAAAAGAAAAAGAAAATCTAAAAAATACAATAATGTTGTTGTAAGTTTACACCCAAAAATAAAAAGTAAAAAAAAAGGAGAAATGAGCAGTGTCTTTAAAGGAGATTTTTAGGGAATCCCCCCCCCCCCAAAAAACATCCAAAAAATAAAAACATTGTGTAGATGTGACTTAAACTAAAATTGTATTGCTGAAATGGTTAAAAAAGAGTAATGAAATCCGTTCGGGAGAAGTGTGTGTGACTATGAGCATCAAAAGAAGTTGGTTCTTGCAGCATTGTAAAGAACAAGAGAATGCGCTTGAAGAATGATTTTTTAACATTGCAGCGTGACGAATGTGCTATATCGCTTACGAGCAGTAGTTTTACCTGAACGAGCGCTTCCGTGTCGGAATTTGAATGTGAGCATGCGTGGCACTTGGTCCGATGAAAATTCTCTACACATGATCGGATTAGGTCCGGCCAGCCCAGTTGGTCGGGAAATCTTTCCAACATGTTGGAAAATTGGGTCGGACGGAGATTCGGACGGAATCAGTCCGATGCATACCACACACAGTCGGATTATCTGACGACACGGTCCGATAAGACTCATACCGACAGATTCTCTGACCGTGTGTACAAGGGCTTAAAGAGGCTGGGTTGGATGGGGCGGAGTGCGCTTCACACTCCTTCCGCATCGGGGCGGCTATAGAAGCTGGCAGATGCGGGTTGGATGAGGCGGCTGTGCGCAGAATTGGGAGATGGGAATCGAGGAGATTCCATTCCTATATCAGACCTCAACTGGCAGTGGAATAATAAAAAAAAAGGGGGGAGTGCATGCGGGTAGGCGGGATTCGCAGGTTGTGATATGGTAGTGTTTAAAAAGCATGTGTGCTGCTACCTTTATGCTGTTATCTTTTCATTTCAGATAGAGGTTCAGTGTGCCTCGTCTGGATTATAGGTTACTCCTGTTTGTTGGGGGGCCAGGAGAGGAGACGTAAGACCGGATGGCAGGCAATTGAGTATTTCCACGAGGGAGGCTTATGTGCTCTGGTTAGGAAGGACTGAGATGCTGTGGGGTAGAGTGATGGGGGAGGTGGAGAGGTACGTAAGGTTGGATAGACCACCTGACGTATTAGTGATAAATGCGGGGGGAATGATTTGGAGGTCCGAACAGTCAGGGACCTGATCACAGACCTCAAATACGATTTTATACAGTTGCACATGAAATTCCCGGGCACCCTACTGCTGTGGTCTGACATCGTGGCTCTGACGACATGGCGTTGATCCAGATCAATAAAGTAGTGGGGAGGTTTGTTGTTCAGAATGGGGGTATGGTTATTAGGCACAGAGCTTGAGACGAATGTGCAGCTCTACTTGAGGAGAGATGGCGTTCATCTCTCACATGTGGGGATTGACCTATGGTCTATGGGATTACAGGAGGGGATACAAGATGTTTGTTATTTGAAAAAATAACACACCTTTAATTTACTTTAAGGGTGGAACAGGTTTTTAATGGCTTCTAATGCCGTGTACACACGAACCGAACTTTCAGGCCGAAAAGGTCAGACGGTCTTCCCGATGGACTTTCGAAGGACTTCCGAACGAACGGACTTGACCACACATCAACGGACTAAGTCCGTTCGAAAGTCTGTTAGTTTTGAACGTGATGACATAAGACGGAACTAAAAAAGGAAGTTCAATAGCCAGTAGCCAATAGCTTCCCTTGCATCGTATTTGGTCAGCATACAGACAAATGTTTTTCCCAATAGGAATTTAGTCCATCGGACAGATTTGAAACATGTTCTATTTCTAGGTCCGTCTGATTTTTTTTTTTTTTCCAAAAACGATCGGATTAGCCCACACACGATCGGATTGTCCAACGGACTGATTCCGTCTGACCTAGTCTGCCAGAAGGTCCGGTCGTGTGTACACGGCATGAGGATTACAGCATCTCCCTTAACCTATCCTAAACCTGTTCCTGTGCCAAAAGTTTTTGTTTTTTTACTTTTTTTACAGAAAAACAAAGACAGATATTGAAAATAATTGAAAGCAACAGTACATGATTTACAATCACATGAAAGAAAAAAAAAAAACACCAGTACAAAGAACTCTTAATGGATTAAAATAAACTACCCTCAGCAGCATCAAGAATTAGAGTGACGCATATCCTCCACGCTAGTTTGTCCATTATGAGACATTGAAAAGACATAAAGCCCCCACTCTCAGAGATAATAGAAACAATTAACATTCATGTTGCCTATGAACTGATGTATGCATCTACACAATGTAACTACCAAAAAATGCATTCTAGATGGAACCAATGGTTAGAAAGAAAAGCCTGCAGCAAAAGAAAAGAAGAAATAAGCACAGGGCTAGATGAAATGAGACCCTGTAGGCTCAGTGAGGGTTAAATTATTCCTGAAGTTAACTTGAGCTCGCAGCACACAAGAATAGTGTCTGCCCCTGCTCTCCTCTGCATATCGATGGCTGAAGCTGGAAGGATAGCTGTGCAACTGAGGGTAATGGCAGAGACTATGGGCACAGCTTGGCTGCAGAGCCAGCTCACAGCCATGCAGGGGACAGCCGCTGTTGTCCCCAACGGGTCACAGGCACACCGTGCTCAGTAGGCATGCCAGCCAGAGCGCTACAGCCCATCCGGGTCCCCTCGAGCTCAGCGGAGCTGGGGGGGGTCCGGTTTACCACCCTCAGACACCGCCGGCTCTGCTGCCATCAGTGGGAGCAGGGAACGGTGCAGGGAGGACACCTTCGCGGGGGCGGGGCCTGACGGGACAGCGGCGCAGCACCTCCCCACCCCTGGCCTCCAAGCGCGTACAGACCAGGGGAGTGCGGCACCATCCCTGGTGGATGTTTCCCCAGAGATGGCAGCTCTGCGAGGGAGGAGTCGCATGGCGCCGAGCCCATCCACCAGGGCAGCCAGTGTCCCCAGTACAACCAGATCCAGCCAGGATCCGAGGGCTACAGTGGAAGGGAGGAGAAGCAAGGCCCCTCCCACTTGTGGGGGGGAGTGAAGAGGTCCCATACTGCCGCGTGCCCGGAACCAGCAGTCCAGTGGGCCAAAGGCGCAGATGACAAGCTGCAAGGACCTTCCAAGGCCAGGGCATCCTCACCAGTGCAATCTCCAGGCGGTCTCCAAGATTCATCCTTATCGGAAGGGGAACTGTCTATCAAGGAGGAGGTAGTCAACCGAGGGAGGTCAGTTGCGGTGGATTCTGGATTGGCGGCTGTGGGACCACATCCTAGTCGACCCGTTAAGTCCATGCCTAATGTTGATTCTTCTTTTCTTTTCGTCCCTGTGTCCGGTTCCAGAGGTAGGAGGGCCCCGAGGTAAATGTCCCTTCAGCATCAGGGAGTGGGGTATCTTGCCCCCCCCCCCTGGTCATCAGGTGTGGGGCCAGCCACGTCTGGGGAAGCCACAGCCGCGCAAGACCTATTGGTGGGACTACAGTCGCGGGTGCAGTGTTTTGACGCGGGCACGCTGGTGGGATCCCCCCCGGTGTTGGCCTGGGTTGCGGAAGCGGGTTAGGCAGGGACTCAATCAGTAGTGGGTCAGGTACAGGGGACAGCGATAGGGTCAGAAGTGGTGGTGTCACCGGGAAATTTGGTGGTTCAGGAAGTGAGCGCCCCTTCCCCTGCGGTTTCCGAAAAGGAGGTTAGTAAAAATACGGAGCTGGTTCAGATGACCGATTCGACCAAGTGTGAAGTATTCATCTGCTTTGAGGGCCAAGTACGGGAAAAGATTTGGAAAAGGGAGTATGTGGAGATCTTCACGTTGCTCTCTCTGGAAAAATTTAACCTGGACAGGGTTAAGCCAGAGGAATCGAAAAAGGAAGATGAGGAAAAGCGGCGGCATTGGTTGATTCCACAAACGTTTAGTAATTGTTTGCAGGCATTTGCTATTTTGGTTATTGTCATTGGTGAAAAAGCACTGGAGAATTGCTCGCCATTATTTTGCTATCTGGACTCCATTGGCGAGGCCCAGAGGGTTTATGGGGGTGTGGCTTGGCTATGATATGATGAGCAATTTCGTCAGCGCAATACGCCCTTCCCTGCGATGGGACCATAAGGACATCAGTTTGTGGATGAAACTTATGTCCTCTCCACGAGCCCCTAGAGCATTTTTTCCAGTGGGGGAAGGGAGTCCAAACACCCCTGGACAGCCAGCCGCAAAAAAGGGGGGTCAGTACTGGCAAATGCGGATGCAAACATGAATGCTCACACTGCGGAGGGGCTCACTGCTTGTCCTGCTGTTTTAAGGCCGATAAATCCCATACCGGCGATGATGCAGGTAAGAGGCCAGACACTGGCGAGGGCGGACAGGATGTGGCTCGGTTACTAAGAGAGGGTTTCACGGAGGGTTTTGTGATTCTGTGCTCCCTTACACAGATTCCCCCTATGGCAGACAACCTGAGATCTGCTAAGGAACACTCTGAAGTGGTTTCTGAGAAGCTTGCTAAGGAAGTGTCCTTGGGCCCCTTTGGAGAAATTAGTGGTGTCTCCGTCGGCCATAGTTCCGAAGATGGAGCCCAGTAAGTTCCGATTGATACACCACATATCGTTTCCAAAGGGTGGTTCTGTTAACGATGCCATAGACCCCAAGCCATGTGCAGTATCATATACTTTGTTTGATTCTGCCGTGTGCTGGGTTCGGTGATACGGCAAGGGGGCCCTTATGGCAGAAACTGATATAAAAGTGGTCTTTCGCTTACTCGCCATTCACCCACGCAGTTTTCATGTCCTGGGATGTAAATTGTTGAGGGCCTATTACGTGGATCCATGCCAGCCTATTGTTGTTCCATCTCATGCGCATTCTCTGAGACTTTTAGTTCATTTTTGGAGTGGGTAGTACGGGATGTGGCAAGTGCCAATTCAGTCATTCATTACCTGGATGCGTAAGCCTCCCATCTTCTAGGTTATGTGGAGTACTGCTGGCTACAGTGCAGCACATAGCGGAGCGTTTTGGTGTACCCCTTGCAGCTGATAAGACGGAAGGCCCCGCGGAAGTGATTACATTCCTGGAGATTGAGATTTATTCTAGGGAAATGGAATGTCATCTGCCTGACGATAATTTGCGTGCATTACAGAGAGAGGTTTGCTTAGTTGCAGGGGAACGCAGGATCCAACTGTGGGACCTGCAGTCTCTACTCAGCAAGCTCAATTTTGCATGCCGTATTATGTTGATGGGCGGAGTTTTTGTCGATGGCTGTTGGCTGACACGGCTGGGTTCACTTCACCCAGGCATTTCATCAGACTGAATATGGAGCACAGGGATGGCCTGCAGGTTCGGTGGACATTTCTGGTTGTTCAATGGGTGGTCCATCTGGATGAAAGGGCCAGTCAGCAGTTATGACTTGGAACTCTTTACGGATGCCGCTGGTTCTACCGGGTATGGGGCATTTTTGGGGGGTTGGTGGAGTGCGGAGCGCTGGCCCAAAGAATGTCAGGAGGCGGGATACTTAAAGAATTTGGTGCTGCTGGAACTTTTTCCAGTGTTGGTTGCCTTTGCGCTCTGGGGGGAAGTCCTATGCAACAAAAAGGTATGACTGCATTGTGACAACCTGGGGGTAGTGCAGGTTCTTAATTCGCTGTCAGGGTCCTCCCCTCCGCTCATACATTTGTTGCAATACTTGGCTTTGTGTTGTCTACGGCAAAACATTTTCTTATATGATGTGCATATTTCCAGAGTGGAGAATATGGTGGTTGACGCTCTTTTTAGTTGGACAGGTTCCGGGAGTTGGCGCTGGGTGCAGAGTAGCACAGAACCCCTTGTCCTCCTTATCTATGGCAGGTCGCGTTGGAATCACCTCCCTTCTGTTTCAAAACTGCTTGAGTGAGTCGACATGGTCATTCTATTCTAAGGTCTGGAGGGAATGGGGGGCTTTAACTCAGCAGTCAGGCTGTGGGGGTGATAGTGGAGAGACTAGCCAGTTAATTATCTATTTTATATGCACGTGTTTTGCGGAAGGGATATCCATTTCAGTCATGCAAAGAAAATTGTCTGGCCTGGCTTTTTGGTTCAAAATGCGAGGCATGCCCGATTTTACCGAAGACTTTTTGGTAAAACAGGCATTGAGAGGTTATCGAAAGGATGCTCGGCGGCGTTTTGATATTTTGCATTCTTTGTAGACTGCTACAGTTTGTTCATCTGAGTTTGAGATGTTGTTATTCCAGGTGGCATTTATGTTGGCATTTTATGGAGCCCTCAGGGTGGGGGAACTGGTCAGCCCTTCCAAAATAGCATACGGGGGCTTGTTGGCGGACGATGTCCGCTGTGACGACCCGGTGGTGAGGCTTTTCATACTCCGTTCAAAGATGGATCAAGCTGGCAGGGGGGCTCACATTGAGTTGCGCCAAATACAGGGTTCCTTCACATGCCCTGTGAAGACGGTAAGGATTTACTTAAGGATTCGCCTTAGGATTCGTAAGCAGTAGCTGGTTCTTTTCTAGTTCATTCGGATGGTTTGGCTTTATCTAAGTTTCAATTTATATTGATACTGTGGCACTGCCTTTCGGCTGCCGGATTCGAGGCCAGTAATTTTTCATTGCATTTGTTTAGGATTGGGGCAGCCACTGAGGCGGCCCGGTGGGGTCTGGACAGCGCGGCAGTTAAGCGTATTGGCAGGTGGGAATCTGACATATTCAAAATTTATGTTTGCCCCATTTGATTTAGTATGGGTTGGTTGGTTAAAATAAAAGTAAATAAAAAAAGGTGGGGCGTCATGTGTCTTTTTGCTTTGTGTTTATTTCTATGATCTGTTGAGTAGTAGTGGTGGTAAGATGGTGATGGGTAATATGTTTGATATTGTTGGTCCTTTTTGTTTTCTGTGTTTGTTGTTTTCCTTTTGTGTTTTTATTTTCTCTTAGGAAGGCGGTTGGGTCTTTGGAGGCATTTGGAAGTAAAATTATGTAATTAAAGGTTTGGGACACATCTAAGGTATGGGTCCCCGGTGAATGCCAGTTACGTGGTTAACTTGGAGTTTATGGTTATCTGCTGAAGGTGGTTTGTCCCCGAGTCGGTGCAGTGCGACAGGGACCATAAATGGTTAAGCAGATATAAGGTAAAGAGTTGGATACGTAGTGCCTTCAAGGATTAGCAACCAAAAGGTTTATGCTTTTGTTTTTGGTTTATACTGTTAATTATTTTATTCTAATAAAGGGGACGTAAACGGACAGTTTTATCCCAACCTTTGGTGTCAGACTATTTGTAGTAGCGGTAAAAAGGGGCTACAATATGGGGCAAAAGATATGGGTAGTAGAGGTAAAATATAGGACAGTATACATAGGGATTACCTTTTCATGGTACAACAGGAGCAGCAAAGATAATGTCAAGTACTAATATACTAATAAAGATAATGTCAAGTACTCGGGTTGAACTGGATGGACTGGTGTCTTTATTCAACCTTACTAACTATGAACTATAACTATGAAATATGATGACCACCAAGATCTTAATCCCAGAGACTGTGTATAGAAACAACTCTCTTTTCTCTCTTTCTTCCTTTTCTACTCCCACCCTTCAGTTTAACCAAGTTAATAGTATGACTATGTTCTCAAGTTATACTCTGTTTTAAATATCTACAAGTGACACATAATGATTGAAATACTATGCAACGCATTGAGAAATTTGGCTGTCATAAGATAAGATTCAGCATTGTATTTGAACAAAAACAACGTTTATTTTACAATTGCAATATTCTGATGTTAACTGTATTCTTCAATCTTCAAAAAAAACTATTGGAATTAAAATAAAGTACCCTGAAATGTTAACTAAACAGCTTAATGAACAAATTGAAAGTTACACTTAGGTGAAATTTTGGCAACAAGAAATTGGTAAAATTGTGGAGAAATTGCTTTGCTTATCCCCACTTTCCATCCATTGAAACATGACCTAGACTAGAGGGTAAGGGATCTGGAACACCACAACTGAAATCACATGCCACCCTGTTCAGACAAAGGTTAGGATGGAGACATACACAGTCTACATGTCAACTCTCAAGGTTTTATATCCCAAAGAGAGAATATGACTCTTTCCTAGTCTATTCTTTCAATCTGAGAAAAAAAAGTCACTTCACCATCAGATGTTCTCCTGTAATTTTATGTCTCTTTTTTTTCCTTATGGCTCCTTGGAGAACCTACTGCGTTAAATCAAGTGATGTACACTTGACATTTTAAAAAGGAACTGAACTCTTGAAGCTATGCCCAAAAATGCAAAGGACTAGTCATAAGTATTGCTTGTAGTCTCATTGCAAATGCTACCTTATGATGCCTTGCTTTGCACTGTTTTTGTATAGAGGTGGCCATTTTATTTGGAGCAGGGTTTTGTTACTTAATATCAGTGGCACAGTAGTGTCGTCACCAAATCTCACCCCACACTTCCTGAAACTAGCAGCCAGAGATAGTAGTGCCTTAGATCTCACACTGCAGATATACATCTATAAGTCTTTGGCACAATTTACTTTTCTTCATGATCCTTATAACTTATGTAGCACTTTCCCCCGAAGGAGCTGCTGGTTTTATTTGGGCTTACCGTTACCTCACCTGCTCGCTTCTCCGTCACAGGGGTCCCGTTAGTAAGTAGCCCAAATGATGTTGAATCCGACACTTAGTCCTTTTTTTTAAGATTTATTTGGAATAAACACAAAAGTCCTTCAATAGAGGGTTAGAGGATAAAGGGGAAGTAATTGTGGGTTAGAGGTATTGGTCAGATCCAGAGGACAAACATCACCACAGACTGGATCCAGCAACCATCGGATAGGCCCTTCTCACTTGACCTAGCAGCCGATGAGATGCTCAACAAAGTCTCTGCCACAGACTTGTTAATTAAACTTAAGAGATCTTGAGGGTTTTGAAGAACTACCATACAGTACCAGATTCTTTCAGCTGACCCAGTGATACTGTATGGGTGTTGATCCGGGTTTGCTTCCTCTAACTGAGTTTCTAGGCTCCTCCAGAGTCACCAGCCTTGTGCTCGGTCCTCTACTAGAAAAGTCCTCCCCTGGATCCTCCAGTTTTCTTGGCTTCTTCCCACAGGTGAGACAGCACAGGACCACCCCTGGATCAGTAGGCCCCAATGCTTCTCTGGGCCTACCCTCTCAGTTGCATAGCTTCGGGCCAGCCAGCCCCGAGGCGCAAAACCATGCGACACAGACCCCAGGCCAGGAGGTCCATGAGGTCGGGATAGCGGACCCCAGAAAAGAACCACCAAAAATGGTATCGGTACCTTAAATACCCTCTCCCAGAATACACAGCAGGGAAGACACTCCCACTGAGCTATTTCTGAGCAAGAGGTAGTATTCAATACATCCAGCCTGCTGCATTTCCACACTTACTGCGGTGACAGCGAAATCTACAGTCAAGTGGGAACCAGTGCAACCCAGCTGGACTGGCACAGAAGCCAGAACTTTTAGAAAAAATTTGCCTGAGCCCAACTGCGGCTTCAGACTACTAAATTTGAAAAATAATAGCGTCTGCCCATTAGGAGCAGGGCGTTACATACTCCCCCCTTCGCATTAGACGATGTCCCCATCGTCTGGAAAAAATAAAGACTTTCAGTCCTGAAAGTCTGATACCTGAACTCAAAACTTGGATAGGAAACGGAAAAGAAAAGGTAAAACAAACACATAATATATTGGAACAATTTCAAATGCAGACAAGTTACATAACACATAACTCCCACTTCTAACTATCTAAACCACCCACTCTCCAGCAGCTTGATAGAAGATATCATTGCATTCCTGAAACTAAACACACAAAAACAGAAGCATATAACATGTACGACTACCGGAAGCAAAGCCCCATTTCAAAAGGAAATGACACTTACTTTCCAATATATAACTGTGTATATGTATGTATGTCAGGTAGCTCAGTGTATGTATGCCAGGTAGATCAGTGTATGTCAGGTAAGTAGGTCAGTGTGTCAGGCAGGGGAGTTTAGTGGTCAGCATTGATGGGCACCAGTAAGCCAGGCAGCAACCAGCAAGTGAGCTTACCCCCCCCCCCCCCCTGCCACACAACCATACAACCCAAATGCTCAGCCAAAAAACCCTGTGCCAATACCACTGCTGCAGCCCTCAGTGCCAGCCTTGAACTTTGGGCTGAAGCCCCTGGTCTTTTTGCCACCTAGCAACTCCCCTGACAGTAATTTATTTTGGCAAATAAATGAACACTTCTTTTTTTTTTTTTTTTGTCCAAAAGCTTTTCTCTTGAACATATTTTAGATGTATTCAGATTTATGCCCCTAAATGCCCCTGCCTCTAAATGCCTGTAAACACCGATATGTACATGGACACATAAGCTACCATAGAGGGGAAAAAACAAACGGCAACTTCCCCAACCCATAACTGGCCTTAACAGCAAGGAGCACATGGTAGGGTGATGCATGTCAAACAAAAACAAAGAAAAATTCCCAGCTCAACTTACTAACCAACCTGCAATAAACTGAATTGTCCTGTTTAATGCTGCGTACACACGACTGTACATTCCAACAACAAAATCCATGGGATTTTTTCCGACGGATGTTGGCTCAAACTTGTCTTGCATACACACGGTCACACAACGTTGCCAGGAATTCCAAACATCAATTTAAGTTCAATAGCCAGTGCGGCTCTTCTGCTTGATTCTGAACATGCGTAGAACTTTGTGCGTCAGAATTGTGTACACACAATCGGAATTTCCGACAGCGGATTTTGTTGTCGGAAAATTTAAGACCCAGATCTCAAATTTTGTGTGTTGGAAATTCTGATGGAAAATGTCCGATGGAGCCCACACACGGTCAGAATTTCTGACAAAAAGCTCCCATCGAACATTTTATGTCAGAAAATCCGACCGTGTGTACATGGCATTACAGTTCACGTTCTTGTTCTTTGTTTTTGTTTAACATAGAGGGGAGTTTAGGGGCAGCTGAGACTTGCTCGCTAAGGCCCTTTTCACATCATTACTTAGCGGGAATGAGTGTTCCTGCTACGCGATTCTGTGGAGCGATTTGCAATCAATTTTTCACTTGAATGGGCTGCCCTACGCACCTTTGTGGCCTGAAAAAAAGATCCTGTTCTTTTTCGGGCAAAAAGCTTCACGTAATTTTGAAAGGCGGGATTTGCTGTGATTGCTACGCGATCCTTAAGGCAGAATCAAATCGCATTCGGAGTGCCAGGGATAATGGCACTCAAACGTGTGTTGCACAGCAATCTCCACACGATTAAAATTGCGGCCAGAATTGCCACAATTCTGCTCGCTATTCCAAATTGTGAAAAGTTAATGGAGCTTACCACAGCAGCAGCTGAGGACACTGGCATACAAAACTAAACTTTAAGAACATAGGGAAATCAAGAAAATACAGAAATACATTGTAACAACATTGTTACATTCATTCAAAGGGGTTGACCTTGGATCTGCATGTTATGTCAGGTAAAGCGGAGCCCCAGCCCCCCCCCCCATCAAAAAAAATAAAAAATCATCAGCTACAAATACTGTAGCTGCTGACTTTTAATATTAGGACACTTACCTGTCCAGGGAGCTTGCAATGTCAGCACCCCAGCTGATTTTTCAATCAGCTCTCGGGTGCTGCCGCCTCCATTCCTTCTAAGGGAACCGTCAGTAAAGCCTTCTGTGCATGTGCAAAGTGCGCTGTGCTCTGTGAATTGCCCAGCAGGGGGGGAAGGAGGTGGGGGGCTAAACTTCCAAGGGACCTCGCGGTGGCAGGGTCTCCCGAAAGTGGGGAAGGGTACCTGATCCCCCTCGAAAGGTGCCACATGTGGCAGCAGAGGGGAGAAGAAGCAAACAAGCGGTTGCTTTAAAGCAACATTACAAGTACAAGGAAAACATATTTTTTTGAATAAAATCATCTTTTTAGCATTTTAGTGTATTGGGAGACACACTGATGTCCATCACAGTTCACCAAACTGCATATAAAATGCATGTTGATGAGTTTTCGACATGTATTAACTAGCTTTGGTCATAAACTGTTAATCCTATCTGCTTCATATTCTGAATTCATAATTCATATCGAAACAGGTCAACGCACAAAGGAAACTCATGCTGACTCATTAGAACACAACTGCATAATGCTATAAGAAATGTACCTCTATGCAAATGTCCGTTCATTCTGCATCTGTGTAGCTTTGGCCAACCAACGGGTAGCTGTCACATGATACACACTGCCATCCCAATCAGTGCGGCCGGAGAATTTTCCTCCCTGTAGCCGCATGTAGCAAAGGGACGGGGATGCTGGTCAAAGCCATTATCCAAATATGGCCACATTACATTATTTAGTCAATGACATTGTCTAAATGGCCAATGCTATTGATCGAAGACGGCCAATGGCCATATTAGGTCAATGAAGTCACCATCCTCCTTACCCTTTTGTCACATGTGGCCACAGCTGATTGGGCATACTATTATGCGACTGCTTCCCACAGGTTTGGCTCAAACCTTAGTTCATCACTAATCTGTACACCTAGATTTGATGAATAGAAAAGTATGGAAGATTTAGCGTATAAGTTACAATAGCCCTACAACAAATATGTACAAAAACACCCACACAGTGAAGGGCACCGTTTAAGTGCAGCATTAAAACATTTATTGCATAACAACAAATTGGCAAATTTTTGTGGAGGCATGTAGAGCAGAAGAAACTAGGACTTTCCGAGAAAACTGTAGCAGATGCAATCAGTCCAGGGACTATGCAGCATTGCTGCTAGCCGGGTAGGCATAGGAACCTTAGAGCACATCCTGGTTGGGAGGACACTCTGCAGGAAGCCAGTGGATGACTTTTGTGCCTCTTTGTCAAGCCTCTTTGACAAAGAGGCAGGAAAGCATTAAAACACATAGCCACGCCCCCAGGACATCCCCCAATGTCTGATATCATCTATTGAGTTCCTCTGGAATCTCCTCCCAACCAGGAAGTGCTCTGAGCACTGCCAGCGGCAGTGCTGCACAATCCCTGGACTGGATGCCTCTGCTACAGGGTTCCCTGGTTGTCCTTATTTTGAATGCTCGACATGCCTCTACAAACTTACTTCATGTGAGTTGGCAATTTGTTTTTATCATACAATAAATGTTGTAATGCTCCACTTAGATGGCGCCATCCACTGTGTGTGTTTTTATGTCTCGATTCAGAGAAAGTTAACCACTTTCAGACCGGACCATTTTGCTGGCTTAAGACCAGACCACTTTTTGCGATTCGGCACTGCGTCGCTTTAACTGACAATTGCACGGTCGTGCGACGTGGCTCCCAAACAAAATTGACATACTATTTTCCCACAAATAGAGCTTTCTTTTGGTGGTATTTGATCACCCCTGCAGTTTTTATTTTTGCACTATAAACAAAAGTAGAGCGTCGATTTTGAAAAAAAAGTATTATTTTTTACTTTTTGCTATTATAAATATCCCCCAAAAATATATAAAAAAATGTTTTTTCCTCAGTTTAGGCCAATATGTATTCTTCTACATATTTTTGGTAAAAAAAAAATTGCAATAAGCGATTATTGTTTGGTTTGCGCAAAATTTATAGCGTTTACAAAATAGGGGATAGTTATATGGCATTTTTATTAATCATTTTTATTTATACTAGTAATGGCAGCGATCAGCGATATTTTTTTTTATTGTGACTGCGACATTATGGCGGACACATCGGACATTTTTTACACATTTTTGGGACCATTGTCATTTATACAGAAATCAGTGCTATACAAATGCATTGATTCCTGTGTAAATTAAACATTGAAGGGGTTAACCAGGGGGAGGCAGTGTAGGGGTTAAGTGTGGCCTAGGGGCATGTTAGTGAACACTGATCTCTGCTCCAATCACATGGAGCAGAGATCAGTGTCACTTGTTGCTAGGCAGAATGGGGAGATGCTGTTTACATCTCTCCGTTCAGCTGCCCCGTGACACGATCGTGGGTATCCCCGTGGCGATCGAGTCTGCGGGACCTGCGACCGGACTCACGGGGGTCCTGACCGGAACACGCGCACGCAATGGTAGGGCAGCAAATACAAATGGACGCACCTATATGCCAATTTGCCTGTCCGTGCCATTCTGCCAACGTACATCGCCGTTCACCGGTCGGGAAGTGGTTAATTATAATGTGCCTATGCACACAGGCATGTAAGCAAGCGCTGTTTATTCTTCGGTAAAAAATTATTTTTAAAAATCTGCATTTTTGGTCAGTAATTTATGCCTCATGCACACAAATGCACACAGATTTGTCCATTGACATTGTCAGTCCGAGAACAAGCTTCCACGCATGCGCGATTTTGCGCAAAAATTGCGCAAACGCATATGCGCGAAAATACATAAAAAAACGCCTGAAAAAGTAGATCCTCAAACAGGAGTATCATGTGCAAGAAGCCTAAGCGTGATTTCTGTCTGCTGCCTTGTTCCTCTATCAGTATGAGTCACTTCTGACAAGTTTTCCTGACATCAAGAGGTAAAAAGGGGACAGGGGAGGGACCGCTATCACACAGCCTGTGATTGACAGCCTGAGCTCTGTTTATGTGTGCTGTGTGTGGGGGGGTGTCCTTTCCCTCCAATCAGCTCTCAGAGTGTAACTTCGGTTCTCCACCCCATTTTCTGACAGCTCAGACAAGCTTTAGAAATTCTGGACTTTGAAGATGTAGAGAAGAGAAGACCGCAGATAAACAGGTTCAAATAACTTAGGTGAATTTGTTTCATCCCTATGTATCACCTGAGGTCAGACACATTACTGTACATGTAAGGGTTAAACACTTTAAGTGCTTGCATCTTAACAAATCAGGAGGACCATTGTCTCTTAACTAGGTAGGTTGCTAATGACCCTAGTGACATGACCCTAATGCTGGCCACACATGTAACACTATCTAGGCAATTTCAACCCCTTTGACCGAGGTTTTAAGATCAAAGTGACTGAACGAAGGAAGATCTATTAATGAATGCAATCAACTGAGAAACTTCAATCGATTTTAGAGATTGAAATAGATTGAAATAGTTTTGATAGATTGAATGAATAATTGGAATTGAACAGAAATGGGCTGAAAAATAGAAACCAGCAAGCAATCTGATAGCAAGCAGTCGCATTTTCTGCAGCATTCAATTGGAACTTCAACACAGTGGCCCAGCAGTCGATTGAAAATAGTGGATTAGTCACTCGATTCAATTCAATTGAATTGACCTGAGGCTGAATGATCGGATTGCTGCGTCTATATGACCATTGGCCAGTATTAGAATTGATTTACCCAGCAGGTCCCTATAAACTGTATAGAAATGTAAGAAGTAAGCTTGCACTACTCCTGAAATTGTAGGTTTTGTTCAGGACTCTAAAAATCTATGGAAATTAGATATGATGCTTTTTAGACATGAAAGGGATGATAGTCTTTGATGTTCTATATCGCATCTATATCCCTAATGCACAATGTACAGAGACTCCTTTACTTTGCCTATTCAGAGTAAAGTGACAGGTTGTCTTGTAAGAACAAACCTCAGTACCCATTGATACAGTATGTGCCTTTCCTGAGGTTCCTCGCCACTACCATCCTCCACCAGAGGTGGCAGCACAAATTCTGTGTAAGCTCTGTGTCGGAGCTTACACAGCGTTAACTTCACCTTCATACTCCACATATGGCAGTATTTAGACTTTATCTGATCAGGACCGAGCACTGCATCCTGGCAGGAGGTCCCATGCTCCTCCATACTCAGCAGGGCCCCAGTGGAGCAAGAAGGAGTGTGGCCAAGGTAAGTGGCAGTGGCAGGGGCCGTTGCAATCACAAGAGAACCTGTTGCATTGCTTTGAATGGGCACGGTGACAAGAGCTCTTTAACCCCTTGTCTGCCAAGGTACATTTATAAATGTCTGGGTATTCAAAGGGTTATAGCAAGCTCACAGCTACTCTCAGCTTTCAGGTAAAAGGGATCAAGGCAGCTCACTTTTACAGGGCTCCAAATGTACTGGAGCTGGGCATGCAAGGAAAATAAAAAACAGCATTTTAGCTTGTACATGATTGGATGATAAAATCAGCAGAGCTTCCACTCATTTCATGACCAGGGTAGTCTAAAGGTCCCTTTTACCTGTTACCCATTCCACTCCAACCTCCACCCCATTTTTAACCCATAAAGTAAGAGACCACACCTTGCTTTGGAGTAAAATGGCCATAACAGCCTTTATTACAATACTCAAATACTCCAATCAAAATATATAAATATATATATATATATATATATATATATATATATATATATATATATATATATATATCTATATATAAATAACCAAACAATATAAATATAACCATATACATATAACCATAACACAAATCTGGTAACGAATAGCATATAGCTAACATGCCCGGTCTGGTGATCTCTGACGGTGACCCATAACTTTACCAACCAAACAACTCACTGTGGTACCCACTTGTAACTTTTCCAGGCCTCCAGTTGTGACCGCTCAGGGACAACCTCCGCAGTGGCAACCAAACGGTATTCCCTGCAACGTTCAGGAATACACCGGAGGGACCCATCCTAGCAATGGGCCCCCCACCCCATATCAGATGACTTCTGATTTACCGCCAGCCGTCAAAGACCACCAGACACACACCGCCAACGTCCAATTCCTTCCGCACAGCTGTCATGACATCCGATCAACGCTACCTGAAAATGAAGAACAGAAACAACACCGGCATACCCCAACAACCTAAACATAGGACGGGAGGGTGGGAAAAACTGCCTCCTCTCTCTGTCCCCTCCGTCGAACTGGACTTTGCTCCGCCCACTCCACCTTTTATAGGGCTCTTCCCCCGTCCCACACTCTCACCACCAGCTCCTCCCCCTCAGCCTATTCCCCTTGAAGCTTAACCCTTAGCTCCCTTAAACATCTCCATCATGCCCGGCCCTCCATTACTTCCCTCCTAGTCCATCCACTGCGGGCCTCGCTGATCTACCCCTTAGATTTAGAGCGACTGCACTTCCAAGTGCACTTGCAGTGCAAAGTAGATTTGCCTTTCGTAAATAACCCCCTATGTGTGACACAACGTGCATATGTTTGCTTACTGCAGTGCAGCACTAAGAGGGGAATGGGCTCTCAGTGTCTAATTTGGGAAGAGGTAGCTGAAAGAATCTTATATTTCGTGTGTCTGTGAGCCATATTACTGTCATCCTGATGATGTTAGGAAAGACGTCTATTTATTTGCTACCGGCGTCATCTATGTGTCTACTGCCATCTTGTTTTTCTGTGACATGAACCCAAAGGCCATAGTCTAAGCTGATGATTTAATTAAAGAGCCAGTGAAAGAATATATGCAAAGAGCAAAAAGCAACACAGAATATTCACATAGAAAACACATAGGGGGTTATTTACTAAAGGAAAATCCACTTTGCACTGCAAGTGCAATTGAAAGTGCACTGAAAGAGCACTTTGAAGTAAAGTCGCTGTAGATTGGAGGGGGACATGCAAGGAAAATGAAAAACAGCATTTTAGCTTGCACATGATTGATAAAATCAGCAGAGCTTCCACTCATTTCACATCTACCCCTTAGATTTAGATCAACTGTACTTCCAAGTGCACTTTCAGTGTAATTTCCAGTGCACTTGCCGTGCAAAGTGGATTTGCCTTTCGTAAATGACCCCCATAGAAAACACATAGCATAACACATAGACAAGTTCAATCTCAGTTTAGTATAACCCGATCAATTAAATATTCATTCTAACTGATTCCTGTGAATTACCATACTAAGAAATTGACATTTTTAATATCATTTCCCCTTGATCTAAATGTGTGTGTGTGTGTGTGTGTGTGTGTGTGTGTATATATGTGTGTGTGTGTGTGTGTGTGTGTGTGTGTGTGTGTGTGTGTGTGTGTGTGTGTGTATATATATATAATATATATTACACAAACACTTAATCTAGACTTACCTGTAGGTAAAAGTGGTCTGTAAGGGTTTACAACCACTTTAAAGCAGTATTAAACCCAAAAGCAAACTTTTATTATTTTATCCTAGCTCGATGGCTGCATTGATTTTTCTTTTTTTAGGCTTTCTATTTTCTTATTTTATCTGGTGGTCTGGCCAGTAAGTGTGTGTTGTTTTTTTGTTATTTTTTATTTTTTTTTTAAAGAACAGGGTCTCCATCAGATGCATCAGTTACAGAGATGAGACAAATCATTTATCACTGACAGGGGTGCTTACAATGATAAACTTATCTGTTTATGGAAAACCTTTATTCCAAAAGGAAACAAACTATTTTCTGTAACTGCTTATAAAGTATTAGCTGGAATTTGGCTTCAATTGTTAGTGTATTAAAGCTGCTAGTACATCTAACATTTCCCCCCCCCCCCCCAGACTGACAATACTTCTGTCAAATGAGGCTCCTGTGCTCCTTCATCCAGAGTTGGGGCACGCTAATAAAGGAGGTGTTTTATTAGCCAGATTACCAGGTGAAAACAGAGGGAGAAAAGCATAAAAAAAGAAAACTGATGCAGCCTTGACATCTAATGTTTATAATCTACAATATATTACATTGTTGGTTTTGGGTTTAATATCGCTTTAAGAGCACATGGGTCAGAAGTAGGTCATATACAACCCAGTGTACAGAGTGCAGTGGTCAGAAGTATGAAATGTACAACCAAGTGTATTGAATACAGGGCTCAAGAAGATGTAGCACCCTGGAGTTTAGGCAGGGTTTCTCCTTACATATTTACTTGCCATGAGTAGTTATCATGGTTGATTGGTAGAGATCTATTGATTTCTCATTAAGTTTGGCCTTGTTGCACTTTTCTCTTCTACTACTAGGTGGCCGGATACTTGGTGGTACTAGATACGAGAAGGGCAATGCAAGGTCAGGTTATGGGTATATGGGTGTCAGGGCTGGCTTAGCCCTTCCTTCTCTGGGTTGGCTGCTCAGCTGTCGGCTAATTGCCAGCTCTCATCTCTCTCCACAGTCACCCAGCTGTTCCTGATCCTACTCGTCTGACCTGCCTACTTAAAGCTGTCCAGCTTACTTCATCTCTGCCTTCACCTTGGTCACATCACAAGAAACCATCTCCTGCGTACCTGTTTAAAGACTAATTTGCTGACATCCCTTATGGCTCCTTATCTTGTTTGCTGTTGCTCCACTTGGATCCCTGACTTCTGGCCTGGCTGATTACCCGATCTGGTTATTGAACTCTGGCCTGGCTGACTACTTGATCCGGTTACTGGACTCTGGCTATGCTTTGACTATGCTCACTCTATTTACCTTTTTATTTTTATTTAATTGTACTGTCTCGGTCTGATTCATGGTTTCTGACAATGGGGTATCTCATTTTTGGAAAGACAAAACACTGCGCTATTCTAATATGTAAACAATATACAAACAGCAGCTAACACAACATCAAGGTATAAAAATGTGACATAGTAAATATTATAGAAAAGTGTAGCGCTTTTTTAGAAAATTATGGCATATTTAATGCCAGTATAACAGGTGCATATATTCAATAAACAATATCAATGTGAACTAATACGCACACCATTCAAACTTTGCTGTATGCAATTATAACGCAAAAAGCAAATGTCCAAAAAATGGAAGAGTGAAAATTATAAAAAGAATGTGAAACAAGTAGAAAAAGTCTCTGAAATGTCCGTGTATGACACAATTATGTGTAAACGATCCTACACCTCCTCCATAGAAAGACCGTGCAGTCACCACGTGAGATCCCTCCACCAAACGAAATGGACACTTACCAGACTTAATGGATCCTACTCAAATTTATATTTGGAGGATTGCATAAGCTTGTAGATATATGTAAACTCCTTCGGTGTTGCACTTTTCTGGAGGGATTTCAAGTATGGCTATTTCGTTCACAAAGATGACATGTCTCCACCCATATAAATCCGCATGGATAATCGAGCATATATAAAGAGAAGCAGGGACCACAATAGTGTAATTCCGTTTTTTTCCGTAAAAATAATTTAATAAAAACGTATTAAACTCACATGTATACAAAGGATTTAAGCGCTTTTCGATATAAAATCAGGCTGCAGTGAAGTCTCGACGCGTTTCGTCATGAACAGCGTCGGGACTTCACTAAAGGACCACCAAACTGGCTGGCAGTGTTAATTTTGATGTCAAATTTCTATTTAGTTTTAGTCATATTCTTAGTCTTTTTTGCCATTTTAGTTTTAGTCATATTTTAGTCTTTTGACCAAAATGCCATTTTTTTTTTTTTTTTTTTATCCGTATTTTAGTCATCTGAATTGTTTTCATTTTAGTCGACTAAAATCTCCAGTACATTTTAATTGAGCAAAATCGAATGGGTTTAGTTAAATTGTAATGCTTTATTTAACCATTTCTCTAGAAATGGCAAACTCATTATATACTCTGGGAGTAAAAATCAAATAATATGGTATTATTTATGGTATTAAGGCTGAACATGCACTACAGACAAAGATTAAGTCTTTATTAATAAATAAAATGAAAACGTTTCATAAACAAAAATATTGCTTTTAGACAAACAGAAGTTCAACTTTAAAAATCACAAAAAAAACTCTATTGGCTGTAATGCCATTTCACATATTACCTGAATACATTAACAACATTAAATATAAAAAAAAAATAATTAAGAAAAGCCTTACATTTTTTTTCATTCAGAAGCTTAGTAGATGCCCCCTACTTATTTTTATGTGTTAATTGTGACATCAAATTTTTATTTCATTTTAGTCATAGTCTTTTGACTCAAATGCCATTTTAGTTTTAGTTGTATTTTTGTCTTTTGACCAAAATGCCATTTTAGTTTTAGTCCCCTGAATTGTTTTAGTTTTAGTCATATTTTAGTCAACTAAACTAGTGTTAATTTAGTAGTTGAAAATATTTTTGTTGACAAACTTAACACTGCTGAGCGGCAAGGAGTTTACACTGCTGTATGCAAACCTTCTTGAGACTGATGGTTAGTATAATATGCAATATCCAAAAAAACATTAATACTACAACACATACAGTTATTGCTTCACAATCTGCCCTGATTACCCTCACTCTTCATAATATTATGTTCATTACTATCAAAAATTTAAATGATCATGATATTTCCAATGCGAATGGAATGGTGGGGTCCTGTTGAGTACATAATTTGTTTTATGGGTCATTAAAACCACTTTATCAGTTCATTTGAAATTAAAAAAACATTATAAATATGTTAAAAGTCCCACCAACAATTGTGTACTGTTCTTCTTTTTGAAATATTAAAGGGAATGTTGGTGCATGATTATGTAATTCCATCTTGATTGGTGATTACAGAACAAATACCACTCAGAAGAGATCGAGTGAAGAGATATTGATTATTTATTAAAGCGTGTAATGACCACCATGACAGGTATCCAGTCCAAAATCGATGTCTCCCTTTTTTTGAAGGATGCTGGCGAATCAAAGCCATAGGAAACTGACAGACTTGGGAACACCAGTGCCGAGGTCTCATCATGGGAGTCTAAAAAGAAATATAGAGCTTTTGTAACGTATAACACTGCGAATTCTACTCAATGTACGCCAACCATGAAATGATCACAGCACATAGATGTTGGCTGGGCCCTGGAGTCTGTATGTAATCCCTGGATGGGTTCTATGATAATGTCAAGTGACAGCTGGAATGATGGAATCACTCACACCCCTGAAGATTGGCTCAGCATCACCTTCAGAAGATAGAGCTGCCCAGCAGTCTAGCAGTCACTCTGCATTATCATTGTGCATGGCATACAGTAAGTGAAGGGGACCTCTACTGTCTGTGATCTTTAGGGCATAAAGCAGTGTGTAAAATATGTTATTTTATGACTGGTACTGTCAGGGCTATGCAGGTAACATAGCTACTGTACAAAAGTGAGAAGGTCTATTTGTGGTTCCCTAAAGCAGAGTTTAGCCACCTAATGCGAAGAGAGCACTCATTGGAAAAGACCCTGATGCTGGCAAACATGGAAGGAAAAAGGAGAAACGGACAACAAAAAACTAGGTGGATAGATAGCATCATCGAAACAACGAACATGAAATTAAGCAAGCTCAGGGAGGCAGTGGAGGACAGAAAAGCCTGGCGTACTATGGTCCATGAGGTCACAAAGAGTCGGACACGAATAAACGACTGAACACACACACAAAGCAGAGCTAAATTCTAGGGATGCACCGAAATTTCGGCCGCCAAAACATATTGTCCGAAAATGCCCTTTTCGGCAATTTTGCCGAAAGAGAAAAACGGCCGATAATGGAGCCAAAAATGGGGCATGGCCTGGGTGGGGGGGCGGGGCTCCGCCCCTGGTGCCGCCCATCATGGGGGGGTGTATAGTGAAGGAGAGCCGCCTCCGCCGCCTGTTTGATCACAGCGCCGGGAACATCACAGCTTTCATTTCAATAGCTGTGTGTTCCCGTCCGCGCGCCGTCACACACAGCCCCTCCCCCTTGTCCGGGCACTTAGATAGACAGATCATCCGCAGGATTGGACGGATGATCTGTCTATCAAAGTGCCCGGACAAGAGGGAGGGGCTGTGTGTGACAGCGCGCGGCCGGGAACACACAGCTATTGAAATGAAAGCTGTGATGTTCACGGCGCTGTGATGTTCACGGCGCTGTGATCAAACAGGCGGCGGAGGCGGCTCTCCTCCCTGCACAGGCTGGCTGCAAAATGGGACACAGGCACACTGGCTGCAAAATGGCACACTGGCTGCAATGGGACACACTGGCTGCAATAGGACACAGGCACACTGGCTGCAATGGGGCACACTGGCCTGCAATGGGGCACACTGGCCTGCAATGGGGGACGCCTCCTGTACCACGTCCTCTGTCTCTGACCATCTCCTGTACCACGTCCCCAGTCTCTGACCATCTTCTGTACCACGTCCCCAGTCTCTGACCATCTACTGTACCGTGTCCCCAGTCTGACCATCTCCTGTACCGTGTCCCCTGTCTCTGACCATCTCCTGTACCGTGTCCCCTGTCTCTGACCATCTCCTGTACCATGTCCCCTGTCTCTGACCATCTCCTGTACCATGTCCCCTGTCTCTGACCATCTCCTGTACCATGTCCCCAGTCTCTGACCATCTCCTGTACCATGTCTCCAGTCTCTGACCATCTCCTGTATAAAAATATTTTTTTTTAAATATCTTTCGGTATCGGTGCTGTTTCGGTATCGGTTTTGGTTTTCAGCCTAGTGTATTTTTCATTTTCGGTATCGGTTTCGGCACCAAAAAACCCATTCGGTGCACCACTAAAATTCTACATGAAGGGTACATGCAGCTAGTATGCCCAATCTTGTTGGCAGAAAGAAAGCCACCTAGTGCTTTATCATTCATTTTGCTGCCTAGCATTCTCTGTTGCAGGGAACTAGGTAGCTTCTCAAGGAAGCCATCTTTCTCTCTTCTGTTGCTAAGATGTAGGTGGCTATTGCTGCTTAACCGTTTACGGGCCAGCCACCGCAGTTTTACTGGGGCAGGTTGGCTCTGCTGTGTGAAATTACATTATTGTACGTGATCTCGCGAGGCTTGGCTAGCAGGCGCGTGTGTGTACCCGTGAGTCCAACCGCGGGTCTCGTGGACTCAATGTCCGTGGAGATACCCGCGATCGTCTCACGGAGCTGAAGAATGGGGAAATGCTGATGTAAACAAGCATTTCCCCATTCTGCCTAGTGACACTGTCACTGATCACAGCTCCCTGTAATCACACACAGCCACTCCCCCCACAGTTAGAACCACTCCCTAGGACACAATTAACCCCTGTAGCGCCACCTAGTGGTTAAGCCCTTCACTGCCAGTCACATTTACACAGTAATCAATGCATTTTTAATCGCACTGATCGCTGTATAAATGTAAATGGTCCCAAAATAGCACCAAGCATTTCCGATGTGTCCGCCATAATGTCGCAGTCATGATAAAAATCACTGATCGCCGCCATTACTAGTAAAAAAAAAATATTAATAAAAATGCCATAAAACCATCCCCTATTTTGTAGATGCTATAACTTTTGCTCAAACCAATCAATAAACACTTATTGTGATTTTGTTTTAACAGAATTACAAGCGAATGTATTTTCACCTGACTGTTCACCTCACTCCTAATCAACTGACAATTGCGCACAACCGCGCAATTGTCAGTTAAAGCAACACAGTGCCGAATCACAGTGCCGAATCGCAAACAGTGCTCTGGTCTTTGGCCAGCCAAATGCTTCGGGGCTGAAGTGGCTAGTCTGTTGTTAGGATGCAGGCAGCCATTGCTGCCTAGCATTCTCTGTTTCTAGGATGTATGTGGCTTCTCAAGCAAACCACCTATTATCTATCGCTAGGATGCAGGTAGCTATTGCTAATATTTTAAAAAGTGCAGCTCTTAACACATAATATGTGAAATAACAATGATCGAAGTGATTAAAGATGGTAGCAGTGACAGTCCATATTTAACATCCTTTAGATGAGTATCCACCACCAAAGATGGGTATTGTGCTTATTGGAACAAGTGGGCTCAGATACCATGGTACTGAGTCAATAAGGCATGTGTAATCCAAACAATGGCTACAGAGGTTATTCAAAGGGTCTCATGTCACCGCCTCATGACAGGATTTCCACTCACTCGATTATATTATGCATGCCGATGAGCCATGTAAACATAAAAGAGCCTCCACATAGTGTAAAACCATAATTGGCAAATTTATTAAAAATGGTAGAAAACTTACATCACATCCAAAGAGCAAAAGCCTGTCATATGAGCCAGCAGGAAGGTAACAGTATGTATAACGCAATGGCCTGGATAGAACATGGACCCAACGCGTTTTGTCTGCTAGGACATCATCTGGGCATCTGTTGCTGCCTAGTGTTCTGTGTTGCCAGGATGCAAGCAACTTCTCAAGGAAGCCCTCTAACACTCTTCCATTGCTATGTCTCAGGTGGTTATTGCCACCTAGAATTCCCTGTAGCTAAGATGCAGATGGCTTTCCAGGGAAGCCACCTATCGTTCTTCTGCTGCTAGGATGCGACTAACTAATAATAACTAACTATTAAATTATAGGCATTGGAATTTCCTTTCAAATTTGGCTGTGAACATAACGAGTACGAATTTATCCGAAGTTACAAATTATCTGAAATAACGAATGCCGTATCTAAATGATAGGAACGTAACGATCTAATAATAATAAATAACAATAATGATAAAAACTTATTATTATTATTGTTATTAATTTGTTCCATTCCATTTGTTTAGATGCGGCATTCGTTATTTCGGATAATTTGTAACCTCAGATAAATTTGTATTCATTACATTCACAAAGTGCCAAATTTGAAAGGAAATTCCAATACCTATAATTTAATAATTCGTTTATTTTTAGTTATTATTAGTTATTATTTCTAATTTTACAGATTCTTCTTTTTTTTCGAATTTTCAAACTTCCGAATTTCAGAAAATTCTGAAATTTGGAATTTGAAAATTCGAGAAAGATCGAAATTCAGAATTCGAAAATTCAAAATTTGGAATTTGAAATTCAGAATTCGTAAATTCAAAAATTCGATCATTCGGAAATTCAGAAATTCGAAAATTTGGCAATTCGGAACTTCGAAAATCCGAATTTTCAGATTTCTGAATTATCGAATTTCCGAAAAAAGCAAACAAACGAATGAAACGAAAACGAACAAATTTTTTTGTCAGTGCACATGTCTAGGAAGAGCACTGGGCTGCTACTTTGAGAAGTGCTAATGCTGCCTATTATTCTTTGTTGCTAGGACTCTCAAAGAAGCCCCCTATCATTCCATTCCCCATTGCTAGGACACAGGCAGCTTTGTTCACCTAGTGTTCTTCTTTTGCTAAAATGCAGACAGCTCTTGTACTCCAATAGTGCTGTGCACATAATAAATGTTAGCACAAATGTTTCCATGCATACAGCATAAAATAAAGCCCAGGTGCAGATCTTTATCATTTTTATTTTTTATACATCTGAACGCACCGCAAGTTTACTCACCTTTACACAGCTGTGTGCATGGACTCATAGAAAACAATACACCAGCATTCAGATCCTTAAAAGCTGTGAAAGATATGTACTCATATAAAGTACATCTATTAGGTGATCTAAAGTATCTCGCCCCAACCCAACCCAGATACATATTTACCTGAATGTGACATTGTGTGTCTGAAATGTTCCTTCTGCTGGACACACTTATGCAGTAGATCCTCAGAGACTTTTATAGGGCTGTCTCCAGAGGCTATGTGTACCCACTGTGCAGGTCTCTAGACCTCCCTGGAGAATTCTACAGCAGTGTGCGGCTTACCACTTTCCAGATTGATGTGACATAGTGCGCCCAGTAAGCTAACAACCAAATCTAAAGCTGAACTCTATGCAGATAAACTAAAAAATCAATGAATCAGTATATTTATATATTCATTAAATTATTAACGCACAACTGAACTTTTGCATAAAAACAGAAGCCGCACAAAGTCTTAAGCCCCATACACACTATCAGATTTTCTGCTGATTTTTTTTCCTTCAGACTTACCAAAACCATGTAGTGCAAGGGCCTGCCTGATTGCATACACATTGAAACTCCTAAGGTTTGACCTCATATTATATGGTTTTGGTAAATCTAAAGGAAATAATCAGCAGAAAATCTGATAGTGTGTATGGGGCTTTAAAGTGTTACTAAACCCACAACAGTAAAATCATTCTTTATATGCAGTAAAGCATACTTGTTATACTCACTGTGGAACCTAAGGGTTTAATCCTCTGCATTGAGTAAAAAGGCTGTTTGATCCTGTGTTCGCTGATCCTCCTCTTCTTCCACAGTCCCCAATCTATCTGCTGATAGAACAGAGCCATGGGGGCAAGCTGAACATGCTCAGCTTGGTGTGTATTGCTAGAGCGTCAGGTGTCCTGCAGCCTCATAGGACAATCAGTGGCGAATGAAAAGCCCTCCTACAATCTTTAACCAGTGCTCGGCTGGACACTGTTAGAAGTCACAAGACTGCTCTAACTGCTGATTAGAAAAAGGTATTTAGCAGTTTATATTTACTAAAATAATTGCATTTCCATGTTCTGTGTACTGTGAGAGACCAGATATAGTGAATGCAGGGTCCTGGGTTTAGTAACACTTTAAAGCTGAATTCCTGGCACCAAAACTTTCATTTAAACATAGTTCTTAAAACTGCATATGATATTACCTCCGGCATTCTCTTCATGCTATAGAGAGTATTGCACAAACCTAGGGGCAGAGCGTTTGATAAGAGGGACTACATTGGTTTTTGTTTTAGATTTTGTTTTAATTTTGTATATAAATTGTTTTTATGCACTTCTCTTAATTTTTCTATACCACCTTTATTTGGTATGCCAAGCATTGTCTATTACTCGCTGAGCCAGGGAATGTATATGTAGGCAATGCGTGCAGTCTACTTTCTCCACATCAGGTGGCGCTCGGCTGTAGTAGCACTGTTGCTGGATTGGAAGTCAAGAGGAACAAGGTTCCTCTATGGTTTCCTGGGTCACTGGGGAAGCTATCCTATTGCATGCTGCCGCCCTATGTGACTCAAGCAGCCATCTAGCGTCAAGCAGAGCCTATTGAAGGTTTTAGCACACTTTTGATTAGTGGACAGAGTAGGGACAGGTACCCCATCTGCAAAGGACAGTGTTAGCACTAGAGAAAGTTTCTTGACGAGAAGGGAAAGAGTAGGGCCTCGTCTCTTCTGGACATTCTCCCAAATGGCCAGGCTGCATTTAGTCCCCTCTGAACAGATGCTGTCATTCCAGCTGGAACCTACTCTTGTCACACTACTGAACCGTGAGTGTGCCCGGCGGGGTGGTTTTCCCCCAAGTGCTGCTGCATTTCTTCAATACAAGTTTATTGCACCAGCCTGTGTAAATTATCGACTCCGCACCATGCTGCACCCCCTACATACAGTATATATTACTGGTTTTGGAGTGACATTTTGGATTCATACTTTTTTTTGTATTTTGTTTACATGAAGGAGGTTGTATGGAACGTTACTTATTGTTGTCTATTGTTTGTTGTTATTGTAAAATTACAATAAAAAAAACTTTCCCCAAAAAATACAGTCCTCAATAACCCCAAGGGATAAAAATGTATTTTGTGTCCACCAAATGCCTTTACACCCCCAGATATAATTATTCAAAATTAGCAGCGGCATAAACACTGTGCTGTATGTAGCACTATGCCCTGCAAGGGCTGCTAGCTTGTGTCCCAGGTTCTCTTCCTGCTAGTGCAGTTACAGCCAGGCAAGCAGCAGCTTTCACTCTTCTGGCTCAAAAAGAAGTCTAGGGGTTGCTTTTTTTTAAAGGTTTATTGCAGATCAACTTGGAACGAGATTAGGGAACTGAAGCATACTCCAGAAAGCTGAACAAGGGGGTGAGGACTACTATCCCATCAACAGCAGCTTCTTAACACAGTCCTTCAAGTGTCAGGGCATTAAGTGGGCAGCACTGGTACACCACTAGCAATGCCCTAGGCCAGCCAAGCCTTAAATGAGTATGGCAGGGGTTAGCATCAGTAACAGTCACAGGGATCTCTCTCTAGTCTGTACTCCGTGTCCCCAGAACTTAGATGTGTCCTTCAAATTCCAGCAGGCAGACTCCTCTGTAGAGTTCCCAGATAAGATCCTCTGTGGCACCCCTACGTGTGCACGCCTGGGTGCCTTATTGTCTACATCAGTGCCCGACCTCAGAAATGCGCTTCTGGAAGCATGTTCAAACATTCCCATAGACACACTCCTAAACCTTGTGGACAGCCTTTTCAGAAGAGTTGAAGCTGTTTTAGCTGTAAAGGGTGGGCCAACTCAATATTGAACCCTACGGACTAAGACTGGGATGTCATTAAAGTTTACGTGCGTGTAAAGTCAGGCCTCCCAATACTTTTGGTAATATAGTGTGTATGTGTGTGTGTGTAATAAATATATTAGTATCCCACAAAAGTGAGTACACCCCTCACATTTTTGTAAATATTTTATTAGATTTTCATATGACATATTTTCATGTGACAACACTGAAGACATTACACTTTGCTACAATGTAATGTAGCGAGTGTACAGCTTGTATACACAGCCATTAATGTCTAAACCTCTGTCAACAAAAGTGAGTACACCCCTAAGTGAAAATGTCCAAATTGGGCCCAAAGTGTCAATATTTTGTGTGGCCACCATTATTTTCCAGCACTGCCTTAACCTTCTTGGGCAGGGAGTTCACCAGAGCTTCACAGGTTGCCACTGGAGTCTTCTTCCACTCCTCCATGACATCACGGAGCTGGTGGATGTTGGAGACCTTGCGCTCCTCCACCTTCCATTTGAGGATGCCCCACAGATGCTCAATAGGGTTTAGGTCTGGAGACATGCTTGGCCAGTCCATCACCTTTACCCTCAGCTTCTTTAACAAGGCAGTGGTCGCCTTGAAGGTGTGTTTATCATGTTGGAATACTGCCCAGCAGCCCAATCTCAGAAGGGATGGGATCATGATCTGCTTCAGTGTGTCACAGTACACGTTGGCATTCATGGTGCCCTCAATGAACTGTAGCTCTCCAGTGCCGGCAGCACTCATGCAGCCCCAGACCATGACACTCCCACCACCATTCTTGACTGTAGGTAAGACACACTTGTCTTTGTACTCCTCACCTGGTTGGCCCCACACACGCTTGACACCATCTAAACCAAATAAGTTTATCTTGGTCTCATCAGACCACAGGATATGGTTCCAGTAATCCATGTCCTTAGTCTGCTTGTCTTCAGCAAACTGCAGGCTTTCTTGTGCATCATCTTTAGAAGAGGCTTCCTTCTGGGATAACAGCAATGCAGACCAATTTAATGCAGTGTGCAGTGTATGGTCTGAGCACTGACAGGCTGACCCTCCCCATCCCTTCAACCTATGCAGCAATGCTGGCAGCACTTATACTTCTATTTCCAAAAGACAACCTCTGGATATAACGCTGAGCATGTGCACTCAACTTCTTTGGTCGACCATGGTGAGACTTGTTCTGAGTGGAACCTGTCCTGTTAAACCGCTGTATGGTCTTGGCCACCATGCTGCAGCTCAGTTTAAGGGTCTTGGCAATCTTCTTATAGCCTATGCCATCTTTATGTAGAGCAACAATTCTTTTTTTCAGATCCTCAGAGAGTTCTTTGCCATGAGGTACCATGTTGAACTTCTAGTAACCAGTATTGGGAGAGTGAGAGTGATACCACCAAATTTAACACACCTGCTCCCCTTTCACACCTGAGACCTGGTAACACTAACGAGTCACATGACATCGGGGAGGGAAAATGACTAATTGGGCCCAATTTGGACATTTTCACTTAGGGGGGTACGCACTTTTGTTGCCAGTGGTTTATACATTAATGGCTGTGTGTTGAGTTATTTTGAGGGGACAGAAAATGTACAGTGTTATACAAGCTGTATACTCACTACTTTACATTGTAGCAAAGTTTAATTCCTTCAGTGTTGACACACGAAAAGATATACGGTAATAAAATATTTACAAAAATTTGAGGGCTGTACTCACTTTTGTGAGATACTGTGTATGTATGTATGTATGTGTGTGTGTATATATATATATATCCTGTATTATTATTATGCAGGATTATATAGCGCCAACTGTTTACGCAGCGCTTTACAACATGAGGGCAGACAGTACACTTACAAACTTAGGCCGCGTACACACGCGGGGACTGTTCGCTCAACTTTGTCCGTCAAACAGTTTCAGCGGACAGTCCGCTCAAAATTAGCATGGACGGACTTGCCCACACACGACGAACGAACAGTCCGCTGAAACCGTGCGCGATGACGTGAACGGCACGTACGACGGGACTAGAAAACGACGTCCTATACACTGCAATGCAAACTTCGGCGTGTAAATCCTTTCTGAGCATGCGCGGAACTTAGTTTGACGAACAAGCCTACACACGAGGGGACTGTTCGCTGAAACAAAGTTTCAGCGGACAGTTTTTCGGAATTTCCGAAAAACTTTGTTCAGCAGACTGTCCGCTGAAACTGTCTGCTGAAAGCCCACACACGAGCGGACTGTCCGCCGAAACACTGTTCAGCGGACAAAGTTGAGCGAACAGTCCCCGCGTGTGTACGCGGCCTTACAATACAAATCAATACAGGAGGGATAAGAGGGGCCCTGCTCGCTAGAGTTTACAATCTAGAAGGGAGGGTCAAGTGGAAACAAAGGGTAATCCCTGTGGGGGGGGGGGGGGCTAATGGAGAAAATTAAACCGTTGTTAGGTGTGGGTAGGATAGGCTTCTCAGAAGGGGAGGGTTTTTAGGGATCGTCTAAAAACTAATAGAGTAGGAGATAAGCGGACAAATTGGGGTAGGGCATTCCATAGGTTTGGAGAGGCTTTGGAAAAGTCTTGGAGGCGAGCATGGGAAGAGGTGATGAGGGAGCTAGAGAGCAGAAGGTCTTGAGAGGAACGAAAAGAACAAGTAGGTTGGAATTTAGAGACTAGGCTAGTGATGTAGCTGGATGCTAAATTGTGGATGGCTTTGTACATAGTTGTTAGTATTTTGATTTAAATTAATTGGCTGGTCGGAAGCCACTGGAGGGATTGACAGAGGGGGGTAGCAGAGACAGAGCGGTTGGTAAGGTGGATGAGTCTGGCAGCAGCATTTATGATGGATTGAAGAGGTGATGGACTATGTAGAGGTAAGCCAATGAGAAGGGAGTTGCAGTAGTTGAGGTGAGAGATGACCAGCGAGTGAATTAATAGCTTTGTTGTGTCATTGGTTAAAAAGGGGCGTATTTTGGAGATGTTGAGGCGGCAGGATTTGGACAGTGATTGGACGTGGTGCTTAAAGGAGAGTTCGGAGTCCAGGACTACACCTAGAACCTTGGCATGTGGGGATGGACTTATAGTTGTTCCATCAACTTTGACAGAGAGTTTAGGGGAATGGGGCATATGGGAGAGGAAAAATTATAAGTTTTGGATAGATTGAGTTTGAGGAAGTGGTGTGACATCCAGACTGATATATCTGATAGTAAATTAGTGATACGTAAGGAGACAGAGGGAGTGAGCTGAGGGGTAGAGAAATAGATTTGAGTGTCGTCAGCGTAGTGGTGGTATTGGAAGACATGGGAGGCTATCAGCTGACCCAGGGAGGAGGTGTAGATAAAAAATAGGAGACTTCCAAGAACAAAACCTTGGGGGACCCCAACTGAGAAAGAAAGAGGAGAAGAGGAAGTAGAGTTGTAGGAAATGCTAAGGTGCGGTTGGATAAGTAGGAAGAGAATCAACAAAAAGTACAGTCCCGGAGACCAAATGTGTGGAGTTTTTTGAGAAGGAGGGGGTGGTCAACCGTATCAAAGGCAGCAGAGAAGTGCAGGAGTAGGAGTACAGAATAGTGTTGATTGGTTTTGGTCGTTAGTAGATCGTTTGTTTGTTTGTTTCAGGAGAGAGGTTTTTGTGGATATATCAGTCTGGATTTCACACCACTTCCTCAAACTCAATCTATCCGAACACGAAATTATAATTCCCCCCCCCCCCCCCCGCCCCATATGCCCCTTCCCCTGATCTCTCTGTCAAAATCGATGTCACAACTATAAGCCCATCCCCACATGCCAAGGTTCTAGGTGTAGTCCTGGACTCCGAACTCTCCTTTAAGCACCACGTCCGTATATGCATATACATATATAAATGCCATTGTTTGTAGACACTATACATTGCGCACAAAACAATTAATATACACTTATTGGGATTTTTATTTTATTAAAAGTATATTGCAGAATACATTTTGGCTTAAATTTATGAATAAATTAGATTTTTTGGGGGGGGAATATACAGTATTTTATATAAAGAAAGAAGAAAATATTGGTGTTTTTCTTTCAAAATTTTCATTTATATCACAAAAAACAAAAAAAAAACCCAGTGGTGATCAAATACTACCAAAAGAAAGCTCTGTGTGAAAAAAATAAAAATATAAATTTAATTTGCGCACAGTGTTGAATGACCGTGCAATTGCCAGTTAAAGTAGTGCAGTGCTGAATAGTCAGAAATGCCATGGTCATGACGGGAATAAAACTTTCTGGAGCTCAAGTGGTTAAATTTATTTTTAAATCAATGTACCTGATTGTGTCTGGATATCTGCTTCCTGTAGTTACCTTCTCTGCAGTGGAATGCTTTTTGTAGGGCATTGAGAAGGTGATATGTGGCCTCCTCACTGTCTGTTTTAACCCCTAAAAGTCAACACCACCAAGGCCATAACCACATGCAGCGGTTGAGGAATGGCCCAATTTATTGAATGTGTCGAGTTTGGAAGATGGTACTACAACCCACAGGGTGGCCTTTGTCTATGTACAACCCCACTTGGCTGCCTTTTCAGGTTAATGTGTAAAATAAGCTCAATTGCCTGTTTTTACCACCCCCAACCCGCAAGCATAAATTTGGCCTTAGAGGGAGGTCCAGCACTAGGAAGTAATAAGGGCCATATACATACCTCCCAACTTTTTGAGATGGGAACGAGGGACACCTATTAGCAAAAGTATGTAGGCATAGGTCACACTGCCTGCCACACCCCCTTAAAGGGGAATTATACAAAAAAAAATATTAGCTAAATCCACAAGTGTTTTTTTTTTTTTATCACTACTGTTCCTTTATATTGGCTTTTGAAATTCACAGATGCAGCAATTTATAAATTGGATTAAAGGTTTATTTCTGGGAAACACTTATTGAAAGATAGAAAGTGCATTTTATATACAACTATATAAATCAGACCAAAATGAGGGACAAAGGAGGAGGAAAGAGGGACTTTGTTCCAAATCTGGGACAGTCCCTCGAAATCAGGGACAGTTGGGAGCAATGTATATATCCACTTGCCAACCAGACTTTTTCTGCCACTTTTTGTTTACCAGTTTAAATCAGTATTTTTTGCTAGAAAATTACTTAAAACCCCAAAACATTATTTTTTTTAGCAGAGGCCTTAGGGAATAAAATGGCAATCATTGCAATTTTTTATGTCACACTGTATTTGCGCAGTAGTTTTGCAAACTCTATTTATTTGGAAAAAATACACTTTAATGAATAAAAGAAACCCACAATAGTTACCCCTATTTTTTTGTATAATATGAAACATGATGTTACACCGAGTAAATAGATACCTACAGTAACATGTCACGCTTTAAAATTGCGCATGCTCGCGGAATGGCAACAAACTTTAGTACTTAAAAATCGCCATAGGCAACACTTTAAATGCCTTTACAGTTTACCTGTTTAGAGTTACTGAGGAGATCTAGCACTAGAATTATTGCACCTGCTCTGATGTTCACAGTGATACCACACATGTGTGGTTCAAATAACATTTACATATGCGTGCACGACTTACGCATACGTTCGCTTCTTCTCACGAGCACGGAGGCTTGGGGGTGCCTTAAATATGTTTTCTTTATTATTATTATTATTATTATTATTATTATCATTATCATTATATTATTATTTATATTTATTTTACTTTTTATTTTTACACTGTCCCTTTTCATTTTTTTTTGTATGTAAACATCCCTTGTAATTAAGGATGACAGACCCTCTTTATGAAGAGATCTGGGGTCAAAAAGACCCCAAATATCTTCTTTACAATTAAATACCGGAAAAACATATTTTTTTCAATCTTTCGCTTGAAAAAATTATTTTCTTCCAGCATTACCAGAAGTCATGACGTCGCTCCAGTCCACCAAGGCCATAGAGTTGATCAAAAAGTGTTAACTTTTAAATCGCCTATGGGAGCAGCCAACCATACCGTTGGATCATTTCTCGGACGAACCGGTGGAAACGGTAAGCCTGAGAAACGCTGGTGAACAGCGTAAGGAACCATTGAAAAAAGGAGAAGGCCGGCCTCCTGCAGAAAAAAACAGTACCGGGGTTAAGGTACTGATATTTTCGATATACAGTATATATCTATTACGGGCGGCAAGTGGATATCATGTACATTTTTGACAGGGAACATATTGACAGGGGGAGAGAGCATAGTAAGCAGAATGATGACATCAGCGGGTTAGGGGTGTGTTCTTCACCAAGCTGTGCTGCCACTGCAGTATAGGTCCAGGACCTGGCTGTGCTACCTGTCAAAGGTACTGGATCCTTTTAAGAGGTAAAACATTTCACGTGTTTACGTCAAGTGGTAAACATCCATGTCTAACTGTAAATTATTTGTTGCAATTTGCACACACCTATTAACTTAACCATTTAACACCTATTTGTGTTTCTCATTGATTTCGCACATTAACTGATCACTTTGCATACATAGTCATGGGAACCACCGTGTGAAAGGAATAATCATCAGGCTCCATCTGCATGTGTATCAAGCGCTGTAAAGCAATCAGAGAGACTACGTGCATGGCGACGTCTGGCTCGTGTTGCTGTCAAGCTGACGCTGTGAAACATTTTAATTGGCCGCGCGGCACACCTCTGATGAAGTTACACTGCTCAGAGACAATGGGATATAATACGTTACCTCGCCTCTTTGGAGACATTTTCTCCGCAGACCGGCACGCCATCGCTATTCGCAGCTGCCCAGATTCCTTGACCACAATTGTTAAATGAAGCTGCTGATGTTTGTGGGTTGTTACATGAGCAGTAAGTGGAAAGAGAACAGCAGAGGACGGTGCGTAAATGCAAAATTGTGGTAACTCTTCTCTGGAACAAGATCCTGAGCCGGCCTGTTTCCAGCTATTATCCCTGACAGCTCGCTTCCCAGGCTGGCAGGACAGGCGTTCTTTCTCTTTCTCTCCGCTGCGCACAACTGACGGTTATCCGCCTTAAGACCATCTACCTTACCCTGAGAATCATGTATTCAGCAGCCCTAGGGGAAATTCAGCTTTTACTGGCATTTAAAAATTAATTTTGAAACAGATACAGATGTAACAGCTCCATTGTTCCCTTGAAAACACCAGTTAGCCGGTTATAGGACTCAATATGCCTGGGATTCCGCAAGCGCTGATGCAATCTCCCAGAATGCATTGTGAATACATCTTGGCTTTACTTCCTAATAAGCGCCAGAGCTGCTGGTGATGGAAGAAAAGTGACAGTTATGGCAGGCCTAGCTATTTTCAGCCCTAAGGGGGAAAAAATGCGACTTCGACTTTTGTTTATTTATGTTATTTAGATAGTCGCAGTATTCTAAAAATAACCTCAAAATTTTTTTTTTTTTTTGCATAGGCGTTATCCATAGATTTTTATGATTCTGGCACTATGCTGACAAAGCAAGGCTTATAAATACAAAAGCTGTTCTTTAATTATGCATTTCTTGTCCCCAGAGGATGCTTGACAGTTAAGTTGGCCATACGCAACAATTTTCAACTTTGATTCACAAGACACATCACTGCAACTGCACTGCTATCAAAATCATGAAATGATTAAGGCCCCAGTGCATTGGCATAGCTCCCAACTTTTTGAGATGTGAATGAGGGACACCTATCAGCAAAAGTATGCAGGTATAGAACACACACCCCATGCCACACCCCCTTAAAGGAGAATTGAACAAAAAAAAAACAAGATTGGTTAAACCCACAAGTGCTTTTTTTACCACTACTATTCCTTTTTATATTGGCTTTTGGAATTTTCAAATTCAGAAGTTTACAAATCAGATAAAAAGTTTAGCGATGGGAAACACTTTTTGAGCGATAAAAAGTGCATTTTATATACAACTATATAGATCAGACCAAAATGAGGAGGAATGAGGGACAGAGGGACTTTGTTCCAAATCAGGGACAGTCCCTTTAAATCAGGGACAGTTGGGAGCTATGCATTGGGCTCTGGCGTTTAGCCGTGCACCTACTACTGACTCCAGGCACGCACTTCACTTAGCTCTTCCTCTTTTGTACCTGTGTTCAGGCTGAGGATCTTTGTGGTTGTGATCTGCTCCTGTTGCTATGGAAGGCAGGCCTGCTCACAGAGAGAGTGCCGACAACTCCAACTGCAAGAGGCTATCCTACCTGTCACATGTACATGCTTACATCAAGTTTCTAGGGAAACCTTTGTTACCCTTGGTAACCATTTGTGTCTTCACACTGATGTCTTACACCCCGATGTGCTTAGTTGATCCGAGATGTAGACTGTGTGCTGGTTACCTGCATTACACCCCTTAAGCAATGTGAGACCAAGCAAAGACAATGTTTCAGAAAAACTATATTTAAATAACTTAGGCATGACAGTCAAACAAAATCAGCAGTCTTTCCCAAAACGAATCTCTAGCTCAGCCTTGTGGATGCCCCAGCATACCTGCACAGGATAGAGTAAATTTCTGACCATGCAGGGGCATAATCCCACAATAGGGATAAAACTGTTCCAAGGGAGCTTAATAACACACCGTCCAGTTACCTCACCCAAGATGGTTTCCGCTGGCTTCAGTCAGCCAACTGTGCGTACGCAAGTACGACATGATAATAAAGTGGCAATGAGGGTCAGTTTATGTGGCCATAGTTTTAGAGGTTCATTTAGAATTAGCTAAAAATTATTCTCTACGTCTAATGTTCAGTGCACTTGTAACAATTGCGGTTAAGACAATGAACTCACTCATTCCCCCCTCCCATCACAGACACCTGTCCTCATCACACTCACGCTCTCTTTCCTGAGCTATAGCCGTACGACAGATAAAGAAACTGCAAGGAGCAAAACTGCAGAGAAACAAAAACTTTGCAAGGGTTTAAAGTATATGCTTTGCTGAATTGCTTTGTATCCAAAAAGTTCAAAAGGTTGACTATTTGAAAGATTAATGTATAACGGAAATATACCGCCTGTTCGCTTGTGACCCAATATATTGAAATGATATGTACACTGTGTAAACTGTATTTTGACACACTTGATTTTGAGACGCGAATCCTCAGGTGCCACTGCTCTGGCCAGAGTGGAATAAATCCTGGTATCCCTTAAAAGAGTCTGTGTCCGACAAAGTAATTTACCGATATTTCACCTTCTCCATCAATACGTCATCCGTGACACATAGATGGCGTATCATGTCATGATTGCGCATGCGCAGTTGACGACTGAAGCCAGCGACAACCATCTTGGCTGAGGCAACTGGACAGTGGCCTGGATAACTCTACAGTACCACAGCTCTGACGGCAGCTACTCACTAGAGTCCCACGGACCTCATATGGCAACGGAACACATAGGACTATATACAAAGCTCCTGGACTCAGGGGCGGATCCAGAGTCTAGTCTCGGGAGGGGCACTGCCAGAAAATAAGGCTGCTTTCACACTGGGGTGGGCGGGCGACGGCGGTAAAGGCCGCTAACGGGACGGTTTTATCTCATTTATTTCTACTGAGACACACAGCCGCTATATCCCAATATGACATGTTGGTGCGGGTCCTTGAATAAACCCTGCATGCATTCTGGGATCCGCACGCATGATATACTGGGGTATAGCGGCTGTGTGTCTCAGTATAAATAAATGGGATGCATGTAACACTTTATGCATCCCCAAGCCAGTAAAAGACAGCCCTGCATGTCAGACGCATGTCTGCCTGTGTGAATGAAGCATAAAGATACGGATTTCTGTCATTCTATATCATCATTATCATCATGATAATCACACAATACAGGTGCTGTGGCTCAACGCACCTGTGCTGTGTGATTATCATGATGATAATGATGATGATTGGTAATTGTAATATGACACATGGAGGGGGTTAATGTACTCACTGATGTATTACTGACCAGTGGCAATTAATTAACCCCTTTGTGCTGCATTAGTGGCACTAGTGGCAGTGTTTATAAACTCCTTCATGCTGTAGCATAAAAGGGGTTAATTAACATTGATGGTGCCACTGTCATTAATGCAGCACAAAGGGGTTTATTGCCACTGGTCACAAATACATAAGTGAGTACATCAACCCCCTCCATGTGCCATATTACAATTACCATTGTAAATTATTTCACCCCCCTCACCCCCAAAGCATTCACCACTTCACCTGTAAGACAAGGTGTTAACTAATTAACATAGCAATGCCTGCCGTAGCTAATTAACATAACAATGCAGCTCGTAGCTCATTAACATAACAATGCCCACCGTAGCTCATTAACACAACACTGCCTTAGCTAAGTAAGTGATCACTCACTTGCAGTGCACTGAGCTGGCTACAGTCCATCTTGTCTTCAATCCTGCGCGCCTCTGAATCGTGACGTCACACCAGCCGGGACTAGGAAGCTCCTGTCGGGTAGAGATCACTCCGCCTGACAGGGAAGTGAAGTGACACTCGTGCCGCTCTGCTGCAACTCTGCCAGCATGTAGCAGCAGCCTGTGTCACATCAATTACAGACCCCCATAGTGACCCACTGGCCCCCTCTAAATAAACTGATGGAAGCCAGGGGAAGCAGCAATAAAGTCCCAGCTGCATTTAGATGCCTCATGCAAATCTGGTGAGGTGGCGGAGGGAGAAAGCCTTGGAGTAAGTTCTATTTTCTGGGAGGAGGCAATTGTCCTGTTGCCCCCCCCCCTGGATCCGCCCCTGCCTGGACTGGAGACCAATGGCAAATATATCCGGATTGTGACCATATCGTCCCTTAAAGGTTGGGTGAGCGGACCTTTTGGTCCTCTATTTGCCTCCTGTATTTTGCCTGTGTCAGCCTGCCTCACTATAGTGTCAACTGGTAACTGCTCCCCAATAGGGATGAGCCGAAAACCCCCCGGTTCGGTTCGCACCAGAACTTTTCGAACAGACCGAAAATTCATACGAACTTTAGAACCCCATTGAAGTCTATGGGACTCGAACGTTCGAAATAAAAAGTGCTAATTTTAATGGCTAATATGCAAGATACTGTCCTAAAAAGGGTTTGGGGACCTGGCTCCTGACCCAGGGGACATGGGTCAATGCCTAAAATGTTTTTAAAAATGTCAGTTTTGGCGGGAGCACTGATTTTAATGACGATTAAAGTGAAAAAAAAAGTGAAATATTCCTTTAAATATCGTGCCTGGGGGTTGTCTATAGTATGCCTGTGAAGTGCCACGTATTTCCCGTATTTAGAAAAGTCCCTGTACAAAATGACATTTAACGGAAAAAAGTAATTTCAAACTGCTTGCGTTTTTTATAATGTAATATCTGGTTCCGGCAATATGGATGAAAATCATTGAGAAAAATGGCATGGGTAGCCCCCCCTGCCCATTACCAGCCCCTTTGGGTCTTGTACGGATATTAAGGGGAACCCCGTACCCATATTAAAAAAAAGGAAAGACGTGGGGCACCCAGGCCCTATATACTCAGAACAACAGTATACAGACGGTGCAAACAAGACAGGGACTGTGTAGATTTGTTGTGTTAAGTAGAATCTGTTTGTAATTTTGAACTGGTACATTTGTAAAGTGTAGCTCCAGTCAAAAAATTATTTTTAAGCTTTTTGGAAAGCATAGGGAAGGGTTATCACCCCTGTATAATTTGTTTTGCCGTCCGTCTTTTTTCATCTCACTTCCTGTTGTCTCCGTCCGTTTGCAAGTAGGAGACATTTGTAAGTTGGATGTTTGAAAGTAGGGGCCTGCCCTAAATGCTCTGCAGAAATGGCGGAACAAGGTGTTGGTGTTGCCACAACATTGTAAGACCTTAAAGGGACTCTTGGTGGGTCGCTGGAGCGCCCTGCTGTGAATGATTATATCAAGAATTGTAATTACATGCCATTGTTGAACAGTGGTAGAAAAATTGACCTTTGGTGGTTGTGGTGCTGGTGCCACAACACTATAAGTCCTCACAGTTACTCTGGGTGGGCACAGGAACGGGCCCTCCTGTGAAATATTATATCAAGAATTGTAATTACATGCCCCTGTTAAACAGGGGCTGAAAAATTGGGCCTTAGGCACTGGTGCTCATGCCATGACACTGCAACCTCTCCCATATACTCTAGTTGTGGTGCAGGAATGAGCCCTGCTGCAAAGCATTGCATCAAATATTGTAATTAAATGCCCCTGTTAAACAGGGGCTGAAAAATTGGGCCTTAGGCACTGGTGCTCATGCCATGACACTGCAACCTCTCCCATATACTCTAGTTGTGGTGAAGGAGTGAGCCCTGCTGCAAAGCATTGCATCAAATATTGTAATTAAATGCCCCTGTTAAACAGGGGCAGAAAAATTGGGCCTTAGGGACTGGTGCTGGTGCCACAACACTGCAACCTCTCCCATATACTCTATTTGTGGTGCAGGAATGAGCCCTGCTGCAAAGCATTGCATCAAAAATTGTAATTAAACGCCCCTGTTAAAAATCACCCAGAACCAAAAATGTTCTTCCAACATATCAGCGGAGGAGGAAGAGGATAGACAATCAACATAACAGGACAGTCACTCAGCATAGGCAGCATTGAAGGGATGTGATATTTAAAAAAAAAATTATTCGGTTACATCAGCTTCAGGTGCTTGGTAGCTGTGGGTGATCCAAGACTGATTCATCTTGATGAAGGTCAGTCGATCAACTGAGTCGGTGGACAGGCGCACCCTGTGATTGGTAACAAAGCCACCAGCAGCACTGAAGGTACGTTCCAAAAGAACGCTGGATGCAGGACAGGCCAGTAGCTCAATTGCATACTGTGCAAGCTCTGGCCAGTGATCCATCCTCAAGACCCAGTAAGCCAGAGGATTTTCGGTGGGAAAGGTGTCCAAGTCTGACCTTGCCCCTAAGTATTCCTGCACCATGTAAATCAGACGCTGGCGATGGTTGCTGGAACCGATCATACCTTGGGGCTGCGGACTAAAAAATTGTCTGAACGCATCGGTCAGACGGCCACCTTCTCCACCGCTCCTTCTGACCGATGCCTCAGCAACACGTTGTCCAGGACCAGGAGTTTGTAACCTCCCAGTCTCTGGAAACGCGTTGCACAGACCTTTCTGCAAGGCCTCCCGGAGATGTCTCATCCTCTGCTCCCTCTGCGACGGCAAGATAAGGTCGGCAACCTTACCCTTGTACCGTGGATCAAGGAGAGTGGCCAGCCAGTAATGGTCCCTCTCCTTGATCCGAAGAATACGAGGATCCTTCCGCAGGCTTTGCAGGATCAGGGAGGCCATGCACCGTAGGTTAGCTGAGGCATTCGGTCCAGAGTCCTCTGGGTCACTAAGGACAACATGATCCGCAGCTACCTCCTCCCATCCACGTACAAGTCCACGGGTTTCTTGGGACTGTAAATCATCCCTACAAGACTGCTGCTGATGCTGAGTGCCAGCCTCCACCTCCATGCTGACACAATCATCCTCCTCCTCCTCCTCCTCCTGTGTGATGGGCGGGACAGCAGGAACACTGTCTGGATAAAGGGGGCCTTGAGAGAGAGGCAAGGAAGTCCTCTTCCTGCCTCTGTTCTGCCTCAAGTGCCCTGTCCATTATTCCACGCAGGGTATGCTCCAACAGGTGGACAAGAGGTACAGTGTCACTGATGCATGCACTGTCACTGCTCACCATCCTTGTAGCCTCCTCAAACGGTGACAGGACAGTGCATGCATCCCTGATCATGCCCCACTGGCGTGGTGAGAAAAAAACTAGCTCCCCTGACCCTGTCCTGGTGCCATAGTCGCACAGGTACTCATTGATGCTGCATGTGCAGCCCCTGCAGCATGGCCAACGTTGAGTTCCACCTGGTGGGCATGTCACATATAAGGCGGTTCTTGGGCAGGTTCAACTCCTTTTGGAGCTCAGCCAGCCGAGCACAGGCATTAAATGATCGGCGGAAATGCACACAGACTTTCCTGGCCTGCTTCAGGACATCCTGTAAGCCTGGGTACCTGCCCAAGAACCGCTGCACCACCAGGTTAAGGACGTGAGCCACACAGGGCACATGGGTCAGTTGTCCCTGTTGGAGGGCGGAGAGGAGGTTGGTGCCATTGTCGCAAACCACCATTCCTTGCTTAAGCTGGCGTGGCGTCAACCACCTCTTGGCCTGCCCCTGCAGAGCTGACAAAATACCTGCCCCAGTGTGGCTCCTGTCCCCCAAACAAACCAGCGCAAGCATGGCATGGCATTGTTTTGCCTGCGTACTTGCGTAGGCCCTGGAACGCCTACTGAGCACCGCTGGTTCTGAGGACAGAGCACTGGAAGATGCCATGGAGGAAGAAGAAGAGGAGGGGGTGAAGGAGAGAGGTGTGTCACAACCAGTAGTAGCATTTTGGAAGCGTGGTGGCGGAACAACCTCCAACACTACTGCACCTTGTCCTGCATCCTTCCTAGCTGCCAGAAGAGCGACCCAATGGGCTGTGAAAGACAGGTAACATCCCTGTCCCTGCCTGCTGGACCACCTTACCGCTGACCACCCTGTCCAGCAAGGCAAGGACATTGCCTTCCACATGCCGGTAGAGAGCCAGAATCGCCTTCCGTGAGAAAAAGTGGCGTTTGGGGACCTGCCACTGAGGAACGGCACATTGTACAAACTCACGGAAGGGGGCCGAGTCTACCAACTGAAAAGGCAGCAGTTGAAGTGCTAGCAATTTAGCCAAGTTAGCATTCAACCGCTGGGCATGGGGATGGCTGGGAATGAACTTCTTTCGACGGTCCAGCAGCTGGGGCAGGGAAATTTGCCTGCTATAATCGGACGTGGGAGTACTGCTAGCAGAGTGCCCGGAAGCACTTGGTTGTGACACACCTAATTCTACACCTTCGTTCCTCTCAGAGCAGGTTTCAGAGAGGACTGAAGGTATAGTGGGGTTGGAGATCTCAGCTGATGAGGAGCAAGGAGAGGTCCGCTTTGTTCTTTGGTGTGGGTCTTTGAGGTACGCTTGCCAACAAGCTGCATGGCAGGTCAACATATGTCTGGTCAAGCATGTGGTGCCCAAGCGGCTGATGTTTTGGCCACGCGAGATACGCTTGAGACATATGTTGCAAATAGCAGCGGTGTCATCTGATGCACTCATCTCAAAAAAGGCCCACACCAAAGAACTTTTAGAATAACGCGCAGAGTCAGCGCCCTGCACAGGCGGAGCTCTGCGGTGTGATTCAGTCGGTGTGCTGCCCCTAAGCTGGCCCGCGGAGGGCATCCTGCCTCGTTGGACATGTGCCTCCTCCTCCTCCTCCTCCTCTCTCCTACCAGGCACCCATGTAGAGTCAGTGCCCTCATCATCCCCTCCATCTTCATCGCTGGAGCAAACCTGGCAGTATGCTGCAGCTTGTGGAACATGACTGCCAGATTGCTGTCCTTCTTGAGCATCCCCTCTCTCTGCGCTCACACTACTGGCTTCCTCTAGCTTAGTATCATCATCAGAGCCTACAAAACACTGGGCATCCTCCTGGAGCATGTACCCAACACTGTGCTCAAAGAGTTCAGGAGACTCCCTAGGAGGACGTGGTGGGTCTAGGGAAGGAGTCACTGATGATGACATTGAGAGGAGGGAAGACGATGCGTTGGCAGCTGCTTTGCTAGTACCCTGAGCCTGGGTGAGAGAGGATGAGAAGGATGAAGAGGGCTTGGTCATCCACTCTACCAAGTCTTCGGCATGATGCGTCTCAACACGTCCAGCTGCCGAAAAGAAGGACAAGCGTGTCCCATGGCCACGTGCTGATGATGACGATGCACCGCGTCCACGACCAGCACTGCTGTCTCTAGACACAGAGCCTGCTTGCCCTCTTTTATCGTCTCGCGCCTGTCTGCCTCTCCTTGTTGGCCTTCCAGACATGGTAATGGCCTGAAGGAAGATGGGGAAAACCAGCAATTGGGTAGTGTATATTGTGCTGGAGGCACACAACACCCACTAACTCCTGCAGATGGCTCAATTAGAGAAGAGCTATATAGGTGGATATAACTGTGTATAGTGCGGTCATGGCACGCAGACAGCATGCACAATCGCCTACAACTGACTGCAAGCTCTATTACAAAAGAGCAATATAGCTAGCTATATAGGTGGATATAACGGTGTATACTGCGGTCAGGGCACGCAGACAACAGGCACAATCTCCTACAACTGACTGCAAGCTCTATTACAAAAGAGCAATATAGCTAGTTATATAGGTGTATATAACGGTGTATACTGTGGTCAGGGCACGCAGACAACAGGCACAAACTCCTGCAGATTGCTAACAGCTCAATTACAGAAGAGCAAGAATGCAAAATCAGCCGATAAAGAACGGTGTATACTGTGTTGAAGGTACACAGAGAACACCCACTAACTCCTACAGACACCAACACACTACACAAGGCCGCAGCGCTGGCGGCCTTATATAGTGTGGGGCGTGTACTGCACAGCCTGAGCTATGATTGGCCACAGGCATCCTGCCTGTGGCCAATCATGGCTCTCCTTGCAGGCACTGTGATTGGCCAAGCATGCGGGGTCACAGTGCATGCTTGGCCAATCATGAGCCAGCAATGCACTGCGATGGCGCAGTGCATTGTGGGCCGTGAGCGCCACACGAATTTGGCGCGAACGGCCCATGACGTTCGGTATTCGCCGAACGGCGAACAGCCGATGTTCGAGTCGAACGTATGTTCGACTCGAACACGAAGCTCATCCCTACTCCCCAACAGTGAAATCTTCAGTGGAAGTATTAATCAATCTTTGAACTATTGTATATCTGTGCCTTTAGACTGGTTACCTAATGTGGATCCCCACCACCTTTTCATTCTTGTAATAACACCAGGTTACAATTTAGTCCATTTATCTCAACAATAGCTGTTCCTATGGGATTAGCAATCAATTTCAACAACCCCCATCCCCTCATCCAAATTATCCCCCTGATGGGGGCTTACCTAACTAAACCAAGTGACCAGATGGACATTTTTCCTTATGGTGCGTGTCACCGGAATCTCTAGTCTAGTCTAGTAAATACAACTGCACTTTATTTAGTAAACTGCTTTGGTTATAGGTATGTGCATGCATGATGTCAGCATGACGTAGCTGCTCTTAAGAGACAACGTTGTCTAATTTTAATATGATTTTGGTGTTAGTGATGGGTACCTAGTCTTGGCTCTTTTGCTCCTACTTAGCAGCCTATCCCCTTATCATCCACCCAAACTCTTAAAGGGACAGTGCATCACCTAAAGAAGGGTCCCACCGAAAGTCTGTCAAAAGTTAATTTCTAGGTGCCAGATACTTTCTACAACCTCCAAGGGTACACACAGACAAGAAAATGCATAAACCCACCAGCTATTTGGGTTATATGCACAAGGTGTACACCAGAATCCTTTTCATTTTTTTTAAAGGGTTAATGCTGTTTAGAGGCTCTAGTTATCCTTTAGTAGGCAAGTTTAACCTTACTATAACCTTTTGAGTGCCAGTTAGTGGGTCATTTGTCTTCAGCTCTGATTCCTGTATTCCTAGTTCCTGAAAGTCTGCTTACCTTGTGCCTGACATCTCTCTGGGTTTGCCCCTGCCTGTTTTGTATGCTGCTTGCTTGTGTTACTGGCCTTGGCTTGGACTTCTGACCACTATTTCACCTCCTGACGTGGTACCTCACTGCCAACACATTACCAACTCCTACCTTGAACTTGATCCTGAACTTTCATCTGTTAGCCTTTCTGCTGCTGAAAATAGATTATGACCAGACTCCATACTGCCACTGGAAGGATTCCTGTGTTTCCAAGCTCCAGTTTATTACTCCAGCTTTATGGCACCTGCGCCCTTCCACTGGACTTCCACAAGAGGCTATCCTCGTCATCTCTGACTTCACATTCAGGTACGTGACATTTGAATTGCCATAATATATTAAATTAATTTACCATAAATCTATTGCTATTATTGAATTCCATTGTACTGTTGTCCTATGTTGGGATGACAGCGCAATTACTCGAATCACCTCTTTGAATATTTTCGCAGTAAAATACACTGTTTAAGCATCCAGTTGTGTGGCGTACTGTTTTCTCCCAGCAGGTGGAGCTAGTGGATCCTGAGGTTACACTACAGGTACCTTGCATTGTATTATATTTTACTGTATTGTATTGTATTGTACCACAGCTGTGTCAAGGGGACTGAGCCAAGTTAGTGGGGTGTTGTTACTAGAGTACAGGCCCAAATCAAATCAGCCGCTCCTTCGGGAGTCAGTGCTACACACATTACAAACAAAAAACAACTCCCAGCATACTTACTAACTAGTCTGCAAAAAAACAAACAAATTGGCCCTGTCCAACAATGCACAATAAAACCGAAGGGTTTAGTTATACACATTAGCAAATGTATGAGAAGCCGAACTGTCTTGCCAAGGCTCCTCTGCCTAATATAGTCCTAGCTCTATAATCCAAAAGTCTCCATGTTGGAGCATATATAACAGTGGATAATTTGAGGGAGCCCACCTTTCCTTAAAGGTGCAGGGACATATTAGAAGCCCAGCAAGAGCACAATAGCAACTAACGGCATGTGATATGTCCCCACACCTACCCATAGACCTGCATGGAGCTTTTGATCAGGTCCACCTGAAAAATTGGAAGGAGGGCCTGATCGGAAAGTCCTTGTGAAGGGGCATTTAGGGTTTTTTCATACGAGGACGCTCTGCTTCATTCAGCAGGAGATTCGTGAGCAGATCCCCTACTTTTTTTTATTTAAAGGGTAAGTGTATTCATATTTCAGGTAAGAAATTACAGTATTCAAAACATTCTTATTACTGAGGATAACATCCATCAAATGAAGAAACAGTAACATACATATTCGAAAGGATGAGCTGCTAAGCAACAGTATATACATTACTAGCATTTTGTATATCCATTAGGGTTTTAATTTCAAACTTGTTTATCTCCAGGGGAGTTCCCCTGATTGCGTAGCATGTAAAATAAGGACAAAAAAGAAAAACAAGAAAAACTAACCAAACTCAACATTGTAAATAAAGTAATCCACTTTTGATAGCATATTAATAAACTCAGTAACTTCACTGTGTAGAAGTATTTCTTTCACTGATGAAGACATAAAACTACTCCTGGTCCCATCTATCCTGCCTTTACACCTCTATATCTCCGGACACCGATTTAATCCAACCAGCCCATATTTTTTTGGGCACCCCCTGGAAATGTAAGTCAATTTATATTTCGGTAAGGCTCCATTGGCCAGGTCCACCCAATAATGGAGGGATGGAGGCCTTGTATCCTTCCATTTTAGAACTAATGCCTTTTTAGCATAGAAAAGTAGTATTCTTAAAATAATCTTTTTGGATTCGTACAATTCCTCCTCTCCAAAATCACCCAGTAAGCATCTGGCCAGAGTACATATTTGGAAGAGCTAATTTTTCCTCTAATGCCCTGTACACATTTGGGACTTTCCGACGGAAAATGTGCGACTGGATCGTGTTGTCGGAAAATCCGATCGTGTGTGGGCTCCATCTGACTTTTTCCGTCGGAATTTCCGACACACAATGATTTAGAGCTGGATCTAAAATTTTCCGAGAACAAAATCCGATTGTGTAAATTCCGATTGTGTGTAGACAATTCCGACGGACAAAGTGCCACGCATGCTCAGAATAAATTACGAGACGAAAGCTATTGGCTACTGGCCTCTTTATAGTCCCGTCGTACGTGGTTTACGTCACCTTGTTCTGAACGATCGGATCTTCCGACAACTTTGTGCGACCGTGTGTATGCAAGACAAGTTTGGGCCAAAATCCGTCAGGAAAAATCAGACGGATTTTGTCATTGGAATGTCCGACCGTGTGTACAGGGCATTAGAGTTTTAAGATTACGGGAAATGCCATATCATATGAAAGTAATCCCCTACCTCAGCCCTACATCTATGGCATTCTGGTGTTTCCACCCTGCCCATCTTATGAAGGCATGATGGTGTATAATATACCCGGTAGAGATAATTAAACTGGATAATTTTTGTCTCTGGCCGAAATCACAGATGACAACATTGATTCGATGACCTCAGCCCAGGACTCCTTTGTAAGGGATGGGATATCAGTTCTCCACTGAGCCTCCACCCTTTCTATCCTAGGTGAGGAAGAGGTCAGCAGGGCGAAATAATATCTCAAGATAAATTTTGAATTGTCTTCCTCTAATAGTAATTTCTCCAGCTCAGAATAGGTGAGCTGTACCTCCTGAAGACCGAATTGGGCTGCCACAGCATTGCGTAATTGTAAATATCGATAGAAATAGGCGTTCGGGGCATTTATATTCAATTTGAATATCCCTGAAGGTTCTAAAAATTTGGCTCCTAAATAATTGGTAACCATATTTGAGACCACGCCGGGCCCAACATGCTCCATCAGGGATTTTATGTATTTCTTTTAACTGGGTGTTATGTCACAGAGGAGCGTTAGGGGAAGAGGTCAAATGGCTACTCTCCGTTCTTTTATTGCAAATATGGAAAATCCTATATGAAAGTTTTAGGATGTCTCCCCCTTGGGAAAGGTAAGGGCCATTCCTGTACAGTACATTAGTAAGTGCTTCAAACGAGTGCAAGAGGGCATCTTGAGTCTCCACTAAAGCTACATCCATCTGAGGGAAAAAACACTAATGGATATGCATTAGCTGTGCTGCCAAGTAGTAGCATTGTAAGTTTGGTAGAACCAGCCCACCAGCTTGGATCAGTAAAAACAAGGTGTCTAGGGATACTCTTTCTAACCAGGGATTCCATCACAATTCAACATTTTGGCTGATGTATATCCACCCAATGTTGTTTCCATTGTTCCCAATGCACGCTGACAGTGAGTACTGTCACTGCACATTGATACTCGATGCCTTCTCTGTAGTTCCGGTGTCTTGTCGAATACTGTCCCCTGTCGGATAGTGTCCGCCCTGTACTGCGCTTGCGCAGTACGGAGGACAAGGAGACGCGGAAAGTCTCTGAACATGAATGGCGCCTGCGCACTGAGTCCAGGTTCAAGCCCCACCATCCAAGTGGACATAGAGGTAGAATAACAAATTGCCAAGCGAAGCTAGGTTGTGCCTGAAGCGTGGCAAGCGAAGCAAGCCCGCGAGGGGCCCTGTTACTAAGTGCATACCGTATGTCCACTTGCATGGTGGGGCTTGAACCTGGACTCTGAGCAGAAAGTACCTTTAAGTGCGCAGGCACCGTTCATCTTTGGAGACTTTCGGCATCTCCTTGTCCTCCGTGCAGCGCCTGGGCGGTATGAGGCGGACACTATCCAATGGGGGGACAGTTCTCGGCAGAACACCAGCTCAGAGAACTCAGAAGGCAGGGTCAAGAGGAATGCAGAGAGTCTGAGCGGGAGTTCTGAAATTGCAGAGCATGGAGCCGAAAATGCAGACTGTGGCGGCAGGGAGCCGTGAAGGGAACCAAGATTGTGCTCCTACCTCCATGGTTTGCAGAGTGGGAGCTGTGATAAAAGACCGAGGTGGTGGGGAGCACAGAGAGGGAGCCATGACAAGAGCCGAGAATGGAGGCAGGAAGCACCAGATCAGAATGGGAGATCTTGTCTGTACGGTAGCAGTGCTGCACACTGTGGAGGGGGAGCAGAGAAAAGGATCACATGGCTGGATTGGAATGCGAGTCCCTGTTTGTGTTCAGAAAGGATAAATGTAGACTGCGGGGGGGGGGGGGGGTGGGTGGAGCAGATAACGGAGAACAGGAGGTGAGCACACAGTTGGATCAGCCCTGCAATAGCAGGGGGTGAGATTATAATAGCTTTATGTTATGCCATAATTGTACATAATGCTATTATAAGCGCACTTCCTGCTACATACAGGCTGATCCAGCTGTGTGCCCCCACTCTCTGCTCCCCCTTCTGCAGTCTACATTCAGCCACTATCATACACAGGATCTCACCTCCTGCAACAATCAGCCACATGCTTCCACTGTCAGCACTCCTCCTGGCACCACCCTCACTGGTTCAGAGGAGCTGGAACTATAGAGGAGCTAGAACTATAGAGGGTGCACCAGGTATCAATGCGCATTGACAGTGTGCATTAAAAACAAAATTGGTATCATGCGTTTTTTTCTAGACAGAAATATGCAACGTATGCATTTTTCTGCAGAGAAAGATACTCAAATGCTGTTTTTAATGGGACAGCATTAGGTAGATTCTGAGAATATTCAGGACAGATGGGAGAAATCAATGATTTTTCCCAATTGACTTTAAACCCAGAGTGCCCTCCAAATCTTGTGATTCTACGCAAAGCTGTAGCCAAAGAGCTTTCCGCCTCTGCCAGGTATAGAAGCATATCATCGGCATACAAAGAGGTCTTTTCTTCCTTAGTGTTTATTCAGCAGCCCTTCACTTCCCCATGCTCCCTCAACTGTGCTGTTAATGGCTCTATAGCTAGGGCAAACAACAGGGGCGCCAAGTGCGAGTAGGGGCGCCAAGTAGAGTCAAAGGCCTTATGAGTGTCCAATGACACTACAACTCGGGTATCTGGGGTAGGACTTTTGGATAGAAATACTGTGAAGCGCCTCCTCAAATTTATAGCCGTAGGTCTCATTGGAATGAAACCCGTCTGGTCTGAATGGATAATAGACACTATCACCTTGTTTAATCATTTGGCTAGAATTTTAGCTAAAATGTTTGCATCTACATTTATCAGTGATATGGGCCTATATGATTTGCGGGAGTCATGGTCTTTGTGGGGCTTGGGGATCAGTACAATCAGTGCCTCCCTCAGAAAATCTGGGAGCACCCCCTTCTCCAGTGTGTTACTATATACCTCCAATAGTTTTGGTGCCAGAAACTCCTTATAGGTTCTGTACCACGCAGCCGAATATCCATCAAGACCGGGGGTTTTATTTGGGTTCAAGGAGAGCATTGCGGACATAATTTCGTCAGTGCTGAAAGGGAGGTCCAAGTCCCACATCCCTGAGCAGTTCACGGAGAGGGATTGTGCCAGAAATTGACAGACCTCCTCCTCTGTGTAATTTACCCTAGATGTGTATAGATCTGAATAGTATTCAACAAAGGCGATATCTCCGTGTGTGGTGCAAAGAGTACGTTGTTCATTATAAATTTGATTAATAGAGGCTGATGCTTGCTGTGAGTGGGCCAAATATGCTAATAATTTACTGTTCTTATCACCAAACTCAAATATACGTTGCGACTGGTACAGCATCTTTTTTTGAGTCTTCTCAACTTGGTCTGTCTTCGTCATCTCCGAGTTTGGCTTCCTTGAATTTGTGGTCCTCCACCACCTCCCTGATCGTCACCATGAGCGGGGTCAAATCATCTTCAACCGCACTAATGCAGTGTTCAGCTGTGGTGACTCAGTTCCTAATTTTGTGAACATCATCTTTTAGTTGTCAGGTCACCTGAGACCAGGTGACAGATGCACTCCGTAGGAGTCGGAAGTGCACCGCTAGGTAGTGGACCTTAGGACTGACTGCTGCGGATTGTACCCAGGGAGATTCAGGACAAAGGTCTACAGGATCACTAACACAGATCCCAGTAGGAGCTAGAGCATAGATTCCCCAGGGCACGGAGTCTAAGAGCCAGCAGGTGTTCACCAGAGCCTCCAGTGGTGAGGATGGACTTCGCTGCAGTCTGGCTCCAGGTCGTGGCCCCTAGGGTCTCACAGCTCATACTCACAGTAGACTACAGGAGAAGGAAGCAGCAGGCTGGAACAACAAGGATAGTAAGGGGGTAAGGCAGAGGTCAGGGCAACTAGCAGACAGGAACAGAGTACACGCCAAAGGTTCAGGGACACAGGCAGACAGGGATGGTCAGGGACATGCCAAAAGGTCAAGGTCACAAGCAGACAGGAATTGGTGAGAACACGCCAAGGTCGGTAACAGAGACAAAGGTAGAGCACGCAGGAAGCCAAACACATAATGAATACACAATGGTTGATCAGCACCGCTGGCCTGCAGTGCACAGGTTAATATAGGGTTCCCTGATAGGGCCTGGGGTGGAGCCATGCTTAGAGGAGAGGTTATAAAAACCACCAGGTGGAAGTGGCTGGCCTCTTAGTCTGAACACATGAGGAAAGGTAAGCAAACAAAGGAAGATTACTGCATAACCATGACATTAGTAGGGCAAAGTCCTGAATGTGATGTTCTCTGACTGTCTCCTGTATCATAGTCTGCACAGTCTCTGACCGTCTCCTGTATAATTGTCTGCACAGTCTCTGACCATCTCCTGTATCATTGTCTGCATAGTCTCTGACCGTCTCCTGTATCATTGTCTGCACAGTCTTTGACCGTCTCCTGCATCTTTGTGGCGTGAGTGGGGCCTCATGTCTATTTTTTGCCTAAGGCCTCACAAAGTCTAGAGCCACCTCTGTGGCTAAGATCATGATTAAGGTCTGATGGTCGAAACATGTTTGGCTTATTTGCCTGTTGTTCACCTGCATTAATAAAACAATGTTTTAGCCAACTTCATGGCACCAGCCTTTCTCCCTTTTTTGCACTAAAAGCAGATAAAAAAAATGGAATGGATATAAAGGACGACATCAGTTTATGTTCACAAAAAATTTAAGGGATACGGACCTGTTCATTTTATTTATGTGGATATAGATGACTTCTAGACTTGAAAAATGTGTAGACTTGGTAATGATCCCCATTACACAGACACTGTCACTTTGCCCTGAATAGTCAGGTAACAGTCTCTATTTAAGGAACATCGTATAGCTGCAATTACATGGGCCCCTTGCTGCCTCTCACTTTCACCGTTCAGTACAACGGGCACTAAACCACATTACTGTCTCCATGCATACCGGCGGATGCTTGGAGTGTGCAGCTACTGATTAAATTAGGTCATGCAGCAGCGTTGTGAGGCGTAACAGAGAGATACCTGTGCGTTATTGAGCGTCTGTCATCCTCCACTTTGCAAAACAAAAAATAAATAAATAAATGAAGCAGATAAATCAGATCCTCCCTCGCTACCGCCACTGAGTTCCCGCTGCCATTAATCATTGTTAGGGACCTCTGCTCTGGCATGACAAGCTATGGAAATACTGGTTCATACATCACCGCAGACACTGGGACAACTCAGTTCTCTCATATTCCACTGACACTCTGGAACAAAAATAATCCCTTCTTATTCTGGAAACCGAGGGAGGTGGGATGCTCGACTTCCCCTAAATAATTACCAATCTCATCTGCATCCCCCCCTCCCTGCGTGGACAAGGCTGCCTGTCAATAATTAATGCTAATGAAAACCTGCAGCCAACCCTGCAGCATCAAGGCATTAGCCAATCCCCTGCCAATAATTATTATCTCCCCCGGTCTCCAAGATCTTTCTTATCCCTGATTAACAAATAATTATTTTTACATGCCATTCTCCCCCAAGTGCTGAGCTCCGTGCCTGCTCCTGATAAATAATTATTAACACTTCACAGCCTACCCCCGAAGAGAAAGCCCCCAGAGAGAGCAGCTACATTAATTCCTACAACACTTGCTGAAGAGGTGATATGTCTGTCTATCCCCAAGTAATAAATAATTGCAAAGGCTTGTGCTCAAGGGTCGCGTGGGCTGCCTACCCCATACATTTTGCATAATGTCCCACTCAGCAGCGGGAATAGGAACGATGGGCCTAGGTTAATGAATTTACCTTCTGGACTTTCTGTGAAGATAAAAAAAAAAAAAAGCTGTGTGGCCTATATTCTTGGTGTCTTTCTATGTGGCCGTATAAATACTATATATGCAATAAAAATAAATATGAAACGAAATTCCAAAACCAAATGACCATTTCTTTACCATGGCAGCTTCACAGCCAAAATGAGTTCATATCATTCAGGTCTTTATTTTTCTGGCATACAGTTCACAAAGATTTATGCATGGTTTGTTGATTTATTTTTGTGCTTTCTTTAGCCTAGGTTCACACTGACTGCGGGAATTAAATAGTGGGAGTTCAGCTGAACTCGCACGATTTCATTCCCGCATGTCAGTCCCGACTTTGGGGGCGATTTCAGAGACATCTGTGCAGGTTTCTGCACCCCAAAATCACAAAAAGTAGTACAAAAACTACTTTTGGGAATTGGTGCAGTGCCGCAAATGCGGCATCATACTTATTCCGACGCTGCCATTGCCGCCAATTTGACATGCGATTTGACATGTCAAATGCATGCCAAATCACATCACTGTGAACCAGGGCTAAAGTGCACAAATCAAAATTAAGACCTTTGCTCTTTTAAAGTGGCATTGTCACTGATATATCAAAATTATATATATATATATATATATATATATATATATATATATATATATATGCAGCGCCAGCTCCTGAAGAGCATATGCTATGTGTTTTTTTCTATTTAAAATTCCTAAAGCTACAGTTGGGTTCTAGGGTAGATTATACCAAATTATGGTGTCAGTACCAGTCTAGCTGGATTGCACTGGGTTCTGCTTGGCCACGGGTGTCGCTGTCACCGCTGGAAAGTGTGAGAACGCAGTTTAGCTAGGTGTATTGAGTGTCATTCTTTCTCGGAACCAGCCCAGTGGGAGTGTCATCTTGCTGTGCATTCTGCGAGAGGGTACTTAAGGTATTGACATCACGTGCTTCTGGATTCCAGTCCAGAAGATCTTTCTGTCTGCTTGGTCCTGGTCCTCCTGACCAGCCCCCATGACTCTCATGGCCTGGGGTGCGGATCCATCAAATTTCAAGTCTCGGGGCTGGCTAGCCCGAGACAAAGTAACTGAGAGGAGTATTCAAAGGTGGTCTGGTGCCGTCTCATCTGTGGAGAGGCCCAGCACCTGGAGAAGCAACCAAGGGAGGACTCTTTGGGAGAAGGCCACGCATAAGGCTGGCTTCTCAGAAGGAGCCTGGAGGCTCAGTTGAAGGACACTAAGTGAATCTATACTCATACGGTATCGCCGGACCGGCTGCAAGATTTTGGTACCGTATTAAGCGCGCTAAATTTGTCTACGTCCCTCAGTTACATTCAAGTCTGTGACAGAGACTTTGTTCAAGTGTACTACGTTCAAGTCTGTGGCAGAGACTTTGTTCAAGTGTTCTACATTCAAGTCTGTGGCAGAGACTTTGTTCAAGTGTTCTACATTCAAGTCTGTGGCAGAGACTTTGCTCTATTCAAACACTCAATCGGCTGCTAGCCCTAGTGAGAGGAGGTCTATCCGGTAGCTGTGAGAATCTAGTTGTGAGCGGTAATTCTCTGGATTTCTATAGTGAAAGACTTCCTAACTTTTGCAGTTCTAAGCCCCTGTACACACGGTCGGAGATTTCGACAACCAAATCCGTCGAATTTTGTCTGTCGGATCTTGTCCGAAACTGTTGCATACACACGGTCAGACTAAGTTGTCGAAAAATCCGATCATTCAGAACGTGATGACGTAATTTCGTTAGGATGGGACTACGTTCAGGCTAGTAGCCAATAGCTTTGATGTATTAATTTTATCTGAGCATGTGTGGCACTTGGTCCGATCAAAATTCTCTACACATGATCGCAGTATGTCCGATCGAACCAGTTGGTCGGGAAATATTTCGAACAAGTTGGAAAATTGGGTCCGACGGATATTCCGACGGAATCAGTCCGATGCATACCACACACAGTCGGATTATCCGACAACGCGGTCCGATAGGACACATTCCGGCGGATTCTCCGACCGTGTGTACAAGGGCTAAGAGTACCTGAACTTCCTATCCAACCCTCTATCCTTCATGGAGAGACTGTTTTGTCTACTTGTTGTCAAATGAATATCACAAAAGTGGGTCCAGTGTGTGTATATATATATAGCCAAGTCCCGGACCTCTCTAGGCCTAATGGTGACATCCAGAGTTAGGGACAGCTGACATCCTTCTGTGTAGAATGGGTTACAAGGCATGGTGGGTGCAATGCAAGGTAGATTAATGGGCGCCAGACCCTTCTTGAATGCAAAGAGATTTATTGTCTCTTAATCAAAACCTTTGGGAGAGGGGGTTAGGGCTAGGACACCCTTTAGTAGATGCAATGTTAATTGTCAGACTCTGAGACTTCTACAGGTAGACAGCCACACTGGGAAAGGCACCCAGCTGGACACCACATCTACATGTGTAGACATGCTGTCTCCTATGGCAACAAGTTTGAACCATTTCTAACAGGTTGTAAAAAACTCTTTGCCATTGTACACACGATTAGAGATTCCGACAACCAAATCCGTTGGATTTTGTCCGAAACTGTTGTATACACATGGTCGGACGAAGTTGTCGGAAAATCCGATCGTTCAGAACGTGATGACGTTATTTCGTTACGACGGGACTACGTTCAGGCTAGTAGCCAATAGCTTTGATGTAGGAATTTGATCTGAGCATGCGTGGCACTTTGTCCGATCGGAATTCTCTACACATTATCGGAGTATGTCCGATTGGAGAATTTTGTCGGAAAATATTTCCGGCAAGTTGGAAAATTTGGTCCAACGGATATTCCGACGGAAAAAGTCTGATGCATACCACACACAGTCGGAATATCCGACAAAACGCTCCGATCGGACACATTCCGTCGGAATCTCCGATCATATGTACAAGGGCTTTCACTTCTATCCACAATCTTCTTTTTAGATCTTCATTGAACTAAGCTCCCAATCTATCACTTAGACACTGTCGCTGGATCTCCTGAGCTCTTCCAATCTTCTCACTGAGTATCTTTCTCAAGCATCACCCCCCGCGTCCCTGCTGGGTCCTTAGCTTAGCACTCACAGATGCTCCTCATGCATCACCCCACTGGCTTGCTCCGTCCCTGCCTTGGCACACAAGACTGCTCAGCCACTGGAGCCCTGTGCTTTTCACAGATGTGAGTAGGTTCACCCTGAGCACACGTGACAGACGTGAAAAGGTCTGGAGAAGCTGTGGAGAACGTTATGCTGTATGTAACATCGTTCAGCATGACTGGTTTGGTGGTGGGTCGGTGATGGTCTGAGGTGGCATATCCACTTTTACCCGTTGTCAGACCCTGCGCTTGCGCAGTGGGTTCTGGGTTCCTCCATGTGCACAAAAAAGCCCAGCCTAATGTGGCAAGAGTATGCAGCCAGTTCCTGAAGGTTAAAGGAATTGATACCATTGAATGGCCCCTGCGCTCGCCTGACCTAAATCCAATAGAACACCTCTGGGACATTATGTTTCGGTCAATCTGACAACTCCAGGTTGCACCTCAGTCTGTTCAGGAGCTCAGATCTGGGAAGAAATACCCCAGCACAAGCTCCGTTGTCTCATTAGAAACACGCCCGAACGTTGTTAGGCATGCATACAGCCACGTGGGGGGCATACAAACTACCGAATATCATTTTGAGTTGCTGCAGTGAAATTTCAGCCAAATGGACTAGACTGCTGCATCATTTTTTCACCGTAGATTGATTATTTTCAATTCCATCAAACAATGTAGCATCCTTTCGTTCCTAACACATTACCCAATCCACATCAGTATAGATATCCAGCATGATATTTTTCCCCATTAAGATCTGATGTGTTCTCAAAGTGTTCCTTTCATTTTTTGAGCTCTGTGTGTGTGTGTGTGTGTGTGTGTGTGTGTGTGTGTGTGTGTGTGTGTGTATATATATATATATATATATATATACACACACACACAGTATCTCACAAAAGTGAGTGCACCCCTCACATTTTTGTAAATATTTTATTATATCTTTTCATGTAGCAAAACACTGAAGAAATTACACTTTGCTACAATGTAAAGTAGTGAGTGTACAGCTTGTATAACAGTGCAAATTTGCTGTCCCCTCAAAATAACTCAACACACAGCCATTAATGTCTAAACCACTGGCAACAAAAGTGAGTACATCCCTAAGAGAAAATATCCAAATTTGGCCCAATTATCCATTTTCCCTCCCCGGTGTCATGTGACTCGTTAGTGTTACAAGGTCTCAGAAGTGAATAGGGAGCAGGTGTGTTAAATTTGGTGTTATCGAATATCGATCTCACTTTCTCATACTGGTCACTGGAAGTTCAAAAAGGGCAAGTTCAGAGGGTGGTGATAAATGGGGAGAACTCAGAATGGTCAGGGGTGGGTAGTGGGGTCCCACAGGGTTCTGTGCTGGGACCAATCCTATTTAATTTGTACATAAAGGACCTGGAGGATAGGGTAAACAGTTCAATCTCTGTATTTGTGGACGATACTAAGTTAAGCAGGGCAATAACTTCCCTGCAGGATGTGGAAACCTTGCAAGAAGATCTGAACCAATTAATGCGGTGGGCAACTACATGGCAAATGAGGTTTAATACACAAGGGGGAGAACCTCTGGGGGAAGCTAGAATGGAAAAATACTTGTGGGTGATAGTAGATGAGAGGCTCAGCAATGGCAGGCAATGCCAAGCTGCTGCTAACAAAGCAAACAGAATATTGGCATGCGTTAGAAAAGGGATTAACTCCAGGGATAAAGCGATAATTCTACCACTCTACAACACTCTGGTCCGGCCGCACCTAGAGCTGTCCAGTTCTGGTCACCAGTCCTCAGGAAAGATGTACTGGAAATGGAGCGAGTACAAAGAAGGGCAACACAGATAATAAAGGGTCTGGAGGACATTAGTTATGAATAAAGGTTGCGAGCACTGAACTTATTCTTTATGGAGAAGAGACGCTTGAGAGGGGATATGATTTCAATTTACAAATACCGTACTGCTGACCCCACAATAGAGATAAAACTTTTTTGTGGAAGGGATTTTACCAAGACACGTGGCCACTCATTAAAATTAGAAGAAAGGAGGTTTAACCCTAAACTACATAGAGGATTCTTTACTGTAAGAGCGGCAAGGATGTGGAATTCCCTTCCACAGGCGGTGGTCTCAGTGGGGGGCCTTGGTAGTTTCAAAAAAGTATTAGATAAGCACCTGAAGGACCTCAACATACAGGGATATACAATGTAATACTGACATATAATCACACGCATAGGTTGGACTTGTGTCTTTTTCAACCACACCTACTTTATGTAACTATGTAACTATGGCACCTCATGGCAAAGAACCCTCTGAGGATCTGAAAAAAAGAATTGTTGCTTTAGATAAAGATGGCCTAGGCTTTAAGAAGATTGCTAAGACCCTGAAACTGAGCTACAGCATGGTGGCCAAGACCATACAGCGGTTTAACAGGACAGGTTCAACTCAGAACAGGCCTCGCCATGTTCAACCAAAGAAGTTGAGTGCAAGTGCTCGCCACATATCCAGGGTTGTCTTTGGGAAATAGACATATGAGTGCTGCAAGCATTGCTGCAGAGGTTGAAGGGGTGGGGGGTCAGTGCTCAGATCATATACCGCACACTGTATCAAATTGTTCTGCATGGTTGTCATCGCAGGAGGAAGCCTCTTCTAAAGATGACGCACAAGAAAGCCTACAAACAGTTTGCTGAAGACAAGCAGACTAAAGACATGGATTACTGGAACCATGTCCTGTGGTCTGATGAGAACAAGATAAACATATTTGGTTCAGATGGTGCCAAGCGTGTGTGGCGGCAACCAGGTGAGTACAAAGACAAGTGTGTCTTGCCTACAGTTAAGCATGGTGGTGGGAGTGTCATGATCTGGGGCTGCATGAGTGCTGCCGGCACTGGGGAGCTACAGTTCATTGAGGAAACCATGAATGCCAACATGTACTGTGACATACTGAAGCAGAGCATGATCCCCTCCCTTCAGAGACTGGGTCGCAGGGCAGTATTCCAACATGATACCAACCCCAAACACACCTCCAAGGCGACCGCTACCTTGTTAAAGAAGCTGTAAAGGTGATGGACCGGCCAAGTATGTCTCCAGACCTAAACCCTATTGTGCATCTGTGGGGCATCCTCAAATGGAAGATGGAGGAGTGCAAGGTCTCTAACATCCACCAGCTCCATGATGTCCTCACAGAGGAGTGGAAGAGGACTCCAGTGACAACCTGTGACTCTGGTGAACTTCATGCCCAAGAGGGTTAAGGCAGTGCTGGAAGATAATGGTCGCCACACAAAATATTAACACTTTGGGCCCAATTTAGACATTTTCACTTAGGCGTGTGCTTAGTTATTTTGAGGGGACAGCAAATTTACACTGTAATGCCCCATACACACGGTCGGACATTCCGATCACAAAATCCATCGGATTTTTTCCAACGGATTTTGGCCCAAACTTGTCTTCCATACACACAGTCGCACAAAGTTGTCAGAATTTCCGATCGTTCTGAACAAGGTGACATCAAACACGTACGTCGGGACTATAAACGGGCCAGTAGCCAATAGCTTTCATCTTTTAGTTTATTCTGAGCATGCGTGGCACTTTGTCCGCCGGAATTGTCTACACACGATCGGAATTTATGCAATCGGATTTTGTTGTAGGAAAATTTTAGATCCTGCTCTCAAACTTTGTGCATCGCAAAATCAGACGGAAAAAGTCAGATGGAGCCCACACACGGTCGGATTTTTTCGACAACACGATCCGATCACACATTTTCCGTCGAAAATCCAACCGTGTGTATGGAGCATTATACAAGCAGTACACTCACTACTTTACATTGTAGCAAAGTGTAATTTCTTCAGTGTTGTCACATGAAAAGATATAATAAAATATTTACAAAAATGTGAGGGGTGTATTCACTTTTGTGAGAAACTGTGTGTGTGTATATATATATATATATATATATATATATATATATATATATATATATATAGGGATGTACCGATACGGTATCATGAAAATGCTACCAATACATTGGGTTGCAATTTGCGCCTATACAAAATTAATTGGTGCAAATCGCACTGCAAAGAATGGCATGTGATTTGAACAGGAATGCAGTATGATTTCCCCCACTGCTCCTGTGTGTATGAACCCAGTAAAGAAAGTGAAGCGCCATGTAATGCAGCAATAGCCAGTTTATTAAAATGTTATAACAACTCACAAATCCTAGTCAAATTCTACCCAAATCCATATCTACAGTGCCAATGATAGTAAACCACAGCCACAGGAGGTGCTCACAGAGCTGGAGGATATTAAGAGGCAGTCCACCCCCAAGCTGACATCACTTCCACCTTATACCCACAGGAGTCCCGGATCTTCTCCTCCAGCCCTGTGAGCACCTCCAGCAGCAGTGGTTTTCTATCATCGGCAAGACGGGGACAACAGAGTTTACCTCTGTTTCCTCGCTCCCAGTGCAGAATGGGGTCTCGCTGAGCACATAGCACAGACCTCATACGCTCTTTCCTTCTTGTACCCCGTAACCAGGCCATAGATTTCCAAATGTTCGGTCCTGGTTTCTGTTGGATACTGACCGCTAGGAAAGGAGCCAGACAACAGCACCCCTCACTACCAGAGGACCTGTCACCTTACCAGGTACCACACCTAAAGACTGGTTGCTTGGTGTCTTGAACTAGTGCTTGGTTGCTCTTAGCAACTACACTCTTTCTCCATGTCTTGCCGAGTAGTGGTGTTATTTCATGCCCCCTTGTGATTGCAGACCCTGTATTTTTAGATAGGCCAGAACCCACACCTTTTTGAATAACTTCAGACCAGGCTTGGAACAGTTAATGTAACTTTCCTGAAGAGACTTTAACCACTTACAGACCGGACCATTTTGCTGGTCAAAAACCAGACCACTTTTTGCGATTCAGCACTGCGTCGCTTTAACTGACAATTGCGCGTGCGACGTGGCTCCCAAACAAAATTTATGTCCTTTTTTTCCCACAAATAGAGCTTTCTTTTGGTGGTATTTGATCACCCCTGCGGTTTTTATTTTTTGCGCTATAAACAAAAATAGAGGGCCAATTTGGAATAAAACGCATTATTTTTTACTTTTTGTTATAATAAATATCCCCCAAAAATATATAAAAAAAACATTTTTTCCCTCAGTTTAGGCCGATACGTATTCTACATATTTTTGGTAAAAAAAATCGCAATAAGCGATTATTGATTGGTTTGCGCAAAAGTTATAGCGTTTACAAAAAAGGGATAGTTTTATAGCATTTTTATTAATAATTTTTTATTATTATTTTTTTACTAGTAATGGCGGCGATCAGCGATTTTTATTGTGACTGCGACATTGTGGGGGACCCATCGGACATTTTTGACACATTTTTGGGAAAATTGTCATTTATACAGTAATCACTGCTATATAAATGCAGTGATTCCTGTGTAAATGACACTGGCAGTGAAGGGGTTAACCAGTGGGTGGCAGTGTAGGGGTTAAGTGTTCCTAGGGGTGTGTTACTAACTGTGGGGGGGTTGGTCTTTCATTTAGTGAACACTGATCTCTGCTCCAATCACATGGAGCAGAGATCAGTGTCACTAGTTGCTAGGCAGAAGGGAGAAATGCTGTTTACACGGCATTTCCTCCATTCAGCCGTCCCGTGAGACGATCGAGTCCGCGGGTCCCGCGACCGGACTCACGGGGGTCCTGACCAGCGCGGGAGCGCGCCGCTGGCGGCACGCTCCCGATGGCAGGGCGGCATTGAATATTGAACGTACCTGTACGCCAATATGCCTGCCCGTGCCATTCTGTCAACGTACATCGTCGCGAGCTGGTCGGGAACCGGTTAACATTGCAGTCCAATATAAACAAATCCTATCCCTAGTCCTATTTATAATTGTGCGGCTGCCCAGGCATACCTCCATGAGGTGAAAGTCCATGCTGGTATTCTCCATGCCTTGAATGACCTCTGGAACCCCAGTAACTTCAGCGGACTGCAAGGTGCAGCAGTCCTCCTCCTAGCCAGAGATTACATCTTCAGGCTTGTCTGTGTCTTCTTCCCATGCAGCAGCTCTCTGTGTGCAAAGCCCTTCACCCTTTTATTTACATCACGGAGGAGGGGACGGAGACCAGAAAAGACTGGGAAAATGCAGAAACAGGTTTAACCCCTTCCCAGCCTGGGCAGCCAACATAAAACATTCCCTATGTAGACTACCTGCCTACACATACAGTATATGAATATTTGCTATGGTCTGACTCAGAACATATTATAGTTTAATGATCAGTAGGTGATGATCTGCATCCTTTTCCATTTGTTCAAACATAAACATGACAGGTTGGAGGCAGTCAGATGTAAACAGATACATATACAGTATATTTATATCCCATTTACCTAAGATATGACCAAAAAGCTCCAGGAGGGCATAAATGAATGGGCACACATGTCACAAATATGGCATCCATAATGTTCAGCTCCAATTAAGTAGGGGATCTGTACACAGAATGGACACAGATGGTGTGAAAGGCTATTTAAAAGTCGAAATAAAGTCCAAAATACTTACTCCTGCTTCAGTGGTCCAACACCCATGAGGTCCCTTGCCAGCACCAGCATCTTCTCTCCAGCTTCTTCAAGGTGCCAGTCCATGGGTACAGTCATCCTGTCACACAGGCAGTGTGCTAAAGTGTAAAGCCGAGCTGTGCATGAGCAGGTTACTGTACATTCTAAAGCCCTGCTTCTTCCCACCACTCATTTCTTCCTATTGCCAAAAATGTCATGGGTGGCATCACTGGAAAATAGAAAAGCAGTGGTGGCAAATAGAGGTAGAGACACATAGGTGGAGAACTGGAGCACACAGAATCTGGTGCAGCTGTGCATGGTAGCCAATCAGCTTTGAACTTCAGCATTGACAATAAAACCTGGAAGCTAATTGGTTTCTATGCAGAGCTGCACTAGATTTGCACGCTCCAGTTTTAGTAAATCTCCCCCATAATGACCACAGTGGTTGTTGCTTCAATCTCCTGTATACAGCACCCAGATAATTATGGCTACTTGAGCACTAAGCTGCAGTAGAATAGTTTTGTATCATTCAGATTTTTTTCCTTCTGATGTGAGTGTTGGTGACATTTAAGGAGATTTCCTGGTGCTCTGAGCATTGAGGGTGTGGGGCTCCTGCCACTCATCGTTTTAGCGAAATGTCAACCTGTAAGTCAGTTAATGAGCCCCGGCCAAGCTGATCTTCTGGGACATCTGTCATCCCACTTCCAATCAGCCTCCAAGATAGGAAAAAGGAGAAATGCAGACTAGGGACCCCATGTCCCATGCCAAGAAAGAGTGGCCAGACAGGTGCCCTTTGTATAACCTGCTCTGCAGTAAAGCCCAGAAAAAAAGTATAAATATCTCCCCGGCTAGACTGACCTTTTCCTGTATTTGATAAAACAAAGACCAAGGAAGGTTTTTTTCTCCTGTGTTAACTTGTACTTGCGTCAGTCACTGGAGCACCCCAAGCAACTGTCGCCATTCACAAACCGAGCCGGCCGGATGAATAGCCTTTAAACGTCACTCTCGCCCACCTCGTTTTCTTACAGCTCCAAGATCATGTTCTTCTACGAGCCCGGTGCTTCAACAACAACCTTAGGCAGCTGCTGTATATATTGAAGAGTAACTTTAGCTCATTGTATGTATTCTTTTCAGATGTCATCTATTCGGGCTTGAGTTAAGCTATAATTGTAATGACCTGAAATCTGTTTTAATACTTAATAAAACTGCCATATTTCAGCTGAAAGGAGAAATTAGGCTTTTCAGTAGCAAAATCAAAAATAGGTGGCTTGTAAATTAGGTGATATGCTACAAAACATAAAATATAACTTCCATCTTTAGACTTTCATAATAGGAAAAGGTTGGAGTGCACCATGATGAAAGCTGGGCATGTCTACATAACACTGAATACAGTCTGCATACATTTGCCTCAGTCCGTGTACCTTCAAAATACTCTTTAATTAATGTGCTACAAGGGAGAGTCTTACAAACACATAAACCCGAGAATAAAATATCATTTTAAAAACTCTTCAATTACATACCATTTTCTGTCTGTGCCTAGGAGAACTTTAGTTAAAATACTTGAAGGCTACTTCGTAATCAGCAACTATTAAGTAAATAAATACTTTGGTCAGGTGTATGCAACATACAGCACAGTACAGTGAATAAGATTATGAAACAAAGAGCCCCTTATGCCACGTACATACAGTTGGAATTTCGGCCAGCAAAAGACCGATGAGAGCTTTTTGTCAGAAAATGCGACTGTGTGTATGCTCCATCGGAATTTTGCTGGCCGAATTTCCGCCAGCAAAAGATTGAGAGCAGGTTCTCAATTTTTCAGACGGAAAAAGTTTGTACTGGAAATTCCGATCATGTATATGCAATTCCGACGCGCAAAAAGTCACGCATGCTCAGATTCAACTACGAGATGTAAGCTATTGGCTACTGGGTATTGAACTTCCTTTTTCTAGTCCCGTCGTACGTGTTGAATGTCACAGCGTTCTTGGCAGTCAGAATTTGGTGTGACCGTGTGTATGCAAGACAGCTTGAGCGAAATTCCGTTGGGAAAACCATCAGAGCTTTTTCCAACCAAAATTCTGATCGTGTGTATGCGGCATGAGTTTGTTCTTCAGTGGAAGGAAAAAAAATACCCTGCTGTTGGTGGTCAACGGGAGAAAAACCGCTCCAGCATCAGTGGGAGGAAAAGATACGCTGACTTTATTGGAATAAAAATGGTCCTGATTCAGTGGTCAGCAGAAAAAAAAAATGTCCCAGTAGTAGTCAGTGGGAGGAAAAATTCTCTGGCATTAGCGATTGGGGAAAAAAAAGCCCCATTTAACATTCAGACTTCAGATCCAATTAACCTCCCTGGCAGTATGATTATTTCGGATTATAGGTGCTGAAAGCGGTACCATTATTTTGAATGGAAATTTGGCGTTTTATATTGTAAGCCTGCAATTCTTAAGAATAACTCACTGAAATCTGTTTAAACCAAAGTCTAGTAGACATCCCTGGTAGGATAAAGTTTGAAACACAAAATCATAAATTATAATATAATAAATAACTGTAAATAATAACAAATAATAATATAATAATAATCATACTTTTTATTCAATACATTTTTAGTAAATAATATAATCAAAAACACTGACATTTTTTTTTTTGTCAAACAAGGGTGCAATATTGGTAGTCATATTGCTTCAGTAAACGTCTCTGGTATGGAAAATTTTAAAACATGGTGCAGCACAAAGTCCAACATCACAGTCAGGACAGTAGAACCTTGTTTCTTTTCTAATTTTCCTACCAGTGTCGTCACGCTTAGAGCAGCAAACGACACACATCCTTGTGGGTGCTGCCTTCTTTTCTGTTGGTGGAACGTGGTCCATAAAGTGCCGACCAGTCAGGCGTTCCGGGTTCACAACGCCAGCAGCACGACGGCCAGATCTGTTTACAGACGTTGGTGTTTGGTGCCTGAGGAAAATAAGTTCGGCAACTTTCCAAACAAAGTCCGCATGAACAACAGGCCTGTCACTCTTTTTTTTTAGAAGAATGAAAGCATTCCACAGGCACTGCTCCAGAAGGTGCCTGAAGATTTTTTTATAATATTTTTTCTGTTGCTTCCTCATGGCTGGGTAAAAATTCATGGCCTGGTCAGCTCGGTCAACACCTCCCATAGTATGGTTGTAGTTCATCACGAATTGGGGCTTCATGATGTCTTTTCCACCTTTTGTTTGTACCATGACAGTAGAGGTGTTGTGAATGGTACTCATTAGGCACAAGTCTTTTTTGTCGCGCCATCTCAGTGCCATAATTTGTCCTTTTTGCCAGGCAACTATTTCTCCAGCCTTGAACTTTTTATTGCCAAAGGTTGGGGGCAAGTCACGCCGGTTAGCTCTAACGGTCCAGTATGCATCTGTTTTATGCTGCAAAAGGAACTCCTAGAGTTCTGGAGAACTGTAAAAATTGTCTGTGGTTACACAGTAGCCCTGATTCAGCAGCGGTTCAATGAGAGTAAGCCTGGAAGTTGCCAGTCCATATTTACCGAATCTCTAATTGAACTTGATTCCTTTCCCGGTGTAAAGTATGGAACTGTATCTAGCTGAGTCTTCCTTTGTAGGCCATCAGACTTTTGTCGATATTGATGTCTCTATCGGGTACATCTTCTGGAAATTTTGCTGAATCATTTGGTAAAGCCCCCAAATCTTTTTTAGTTTTGGTGCTGGATGAGAAGTCTTGTCGAATTCCTCATTATTCTCAAAGTGCAAATACTTCATAATAAAGGAAACTTTGTACTCCGACATGACGGTGCTAAAAAAAGGAGTTGTTAGCAATTTGTTGGTGGTCCAGTACCACTTCTGCAGGGGTTTCCCAACCACTCCCTGTAGAATTATGAGGCCCAGAAACTTCCAGATGTCCTCCTTGGTTACTGGTTCCCACTTTCTGCTCCTTGCAAACCTCTGATGCGTAGCAGCTTGTTGTTCGTGGTACCGATTTGTCTCCATAACAATTTTTTCTATAACCTCATCGGTCAAAAAGAGTTGGAGGTATGCCAATGGGTTGTCATCCACATCCACTTTGATACCAGGTGTTCCAGTAAATGGAAATCTTGGGGGCACTGCGTGCTCCGTACCGCAATCACTTGAGCACCAATTCCGCACATCACTGGGCAGGATCATCGCTAAAATCGTTTTCCGTGCCTGATGACGAACTTCCCCACAAATCGCTATCACTCACTTCTGCAAGCGAGTCTGTATTGCTATCGCTGTTTTCAAACAGGTCATATGCCACTTTTGAGGTAGAAGCGCGCTTTTTTGATGCCATGGTTGCTCTGCAGTTTCCAGACACAAAGTACAGTAAAACTGCAGGCAGGAGCACTGGATAAAGCAATAGGGGCAAGCTAAAGTCAGTTTTATTTTATTTAGTAATGTAATCCAATAGGATTACAATGTATCAGTATGTTTGTGTTTTAAACTTTTTGAATTTGGCGCTGGTTCCACCTCCCTGCGTCGCTACGCTCGCAGGGAACGGAAGCCAGGGCACACAGTGCATCGGTGGAAGGTCCAGCCGCTGTACACAGCGGGGATACATCGCGGGATCCCGGACACAAGGTAAGTTATCTCTTTCTGGATCCAGCGATGCAATCCCGAGTGTGGCTCGGGGTTACCGCTAATAGTACAAAAATATCACCCCGAGCCACACTCGGGAATACCGTCAGGGGGGTTAACCTTCAAACCCTAGATATCTCTTCCTGTAATATTTAGATCCCACTTTGGTCCCTCCCTAACAATTAGACACCAGACCAGTCATTCTTAAATTTCAGACCTCAGATCAGCCCCCTCCTTAACATTTAGACCCTAAATCCAGATCCAGCCCCTCTTAACATTCAGACCCCAGATCAATCCCCCTTAACATTCAGATCCCAGTCCAGGCCTCCTTAACATTCAGACCTCTGATCAGCCCCTCTTTAACATTAAGACCTCAGATCAGTTCCCTTTTTAACATTCATACCTCAGATCAGTCTCCCTTAACATTCAGACCCCAAATCAGCCTCCCCCTTTAACATGAAGATCCTAAATCAGCCCTCCCTTTAACAATTAAACTGCAGATCAGTTCCCCCTTTAAAATGAGACAACAGATCAGTCCCCCATTAGCAATTAGACCACAAATGAATCCTCCTTAACTATTTGACCACAGATTTATTGTCTCTTAAACAGAACTGGGGGAGAGAGGGTAAGGCCAGGATACCCTTAGGTAGATGCAATGTTAATTGGCAGACTCTAATGCCCTGTACACACGGTTGGAAATTCCGACGGAAACGGTCCGATTGGATTATTTTGTTGGAAAATCCAATCGTGTGTGGGCTCTATCGGACTTTTTCTGTTGGAAATTCCGACGGAAAAAATTTGAGAGCAGAATCTAAAATTTTCCGACAAAATAATCCAATCAGACTTTTTCCAATCGTTTGTAGAGAATTTGATGGACAAAGTGTCACGCATGCTCAGATCAAATTACGAGACCAAAGCTATTGGCTACTAGCCTCTACGTAGTCCCGTCGTACGCAACGAACATCACCATGTTCCGAACGATCACTTTTTCCGACAGCTTTGTCCGACCGTGTGTATGCAACACCAGTTTCTAAAAAAATCCATCGGAAAAAATCGGACGGATTTTGTGGTCGGAATGTCCGACCATGTGTACAAGGCATAAGACAGCTATACAGGTGAAGGCCTCCAGTCGGACACCACTTCTGTATAGGTAGGACCTCTGTCTCCTATGGCAACAATCATGTAGCTGTTACTAACGATAAAGGTATTCAACTTTCTACAACACAAACAGTTCTGTTTACCCCACACTCACTCACTGGATCCCCTGAGCTCTTTCACTGTAGCACTCAGTATCTTCCTCAAGCGTCATCCCTGCTTCACTGCTGGGTCCCTGGCTTGGCACTCACAGATACTCCTCAAGCTTCACCCCTGCTGACACATTAGGTCCCTGGCTTGGCACTTCACAAGCGTCACCTCTGCTGTCCCGCTGGGTCACTGACTTGGCACTTGCTGATGCTTTCCCACTTATTCACCATCCCCAGTTGGCGAGGAGTCTGCTCTGGTACTGGCGTCAGCTCACTCACTGTGATCCCCAGTAGTAAGGTGGATGGTCCCTTTGTAGCAACAGCTTCCCCTCTACCTCCAAACATGGTAGGTTCCCCGGCCGGTGGAACCGTTACTTCTGGTTGGACTACAAGCCCGCAGTCCCAACCCTGCACTACTTCTAGATAGGCTATAAGATAGCCTAGCAGCCAGATTTCCTCTGGATAGGCCTTAGGTTTCTGGCCTAGCAGCCCGGGGCAATAGGACACACGTCCACCTGGACAGTTGGCACAGAACCCCGATCACCCAACTCCACCCAAATAAATAGACTCTCCCAACAGGCCAAGGGACCCAAGAAAATCCCTGCCCATTGGCTGAGACACATCATTCATTTCTAATTTGTCCTTGTCTTATATAATGTCACCAGATAACCGGCCATCTTGTGAAATGAAGAGAGGAGCACAGCAATTCCAGAATGACGGAGAAATCAATTGACCTCCTATTAATTGGCCAAGGCAACTATCACTTGCCAAATCCATTTAATAGCAACCCTGCCTAAACATCAGGATGCTACAAGCATAAAAAAAGGGTTCAAAAATCATAGGGGTTCATTTACTAAAACTAGAGAATGCAAAACCAAAGGTCGTTTTGAAAATTGATTGTAAGGAAAAGGATTGTAACAAACAGCTGCCACTAGTAATTCTGTAATATACCTATAGCACTAATGGAAAGAAACAGCAAGCAGCACTGGTTTGTGATCCTTGACCCAACATCTATAAAAAAAACATGTAAAAATTCACACTACTTATATATCCAATCATGGACCTTAACGTGCTAAAAGCAATAATACTAATATAAAGTGCATGAATCTATATAGCAATCAAAAGTGACATTCCTGTAAAAAATATTCAAACTCCGCAATACAGTATTTTCACAGCTCTAAGTACATAAAACATAAAAGGCAAATGATACAAACACATTTGGTGCAATTATTGTATGAAAATGTGCAAAAATACTGCAAAAAATACGAAGTCCAGTGCTGTTTTGAAGAAAAAAGTGCAAAGTGCAATATTATTAGTCCACTCAGAAAAAATCCACTGTGATACAAGGAAAAGTCTCCCAGACAATTCAATGTAGAAGTAATCTTCTTAACCACTTCAGCTTGGAAGAATTTACCCCCTTCCTGACCAGAGCACTTTTTGCGATTCGGCACTGTGTCGCTTTAACTGACAATTGCGCGGCTGTGCAACATGGCTCACAAACAAAATTGACATCCTTTCTTTCTCACAAATAGAGCTTTCTTTTGGTGGTATTTGATCAACTCTGCGGTTTTTATTTTTTGTGCTACAAACAAAAAAATAGCAACAATTTTGAAAAAAACGCATTATTTTTTACTTTTTGCTATAATAAATATCCCCAAAAAATATATAAAAAAAAACATTTTTTCCTCAGTTTAGGCTGATATGTATTCTTCTACATATTTTTGGTAAAAAAAAAATGGCAATAAGAGTTTATTGATTGATTTGCGCAAAATAGGGGATAGTCTTATGTTATTTTGAATGATAATTTTTTTTTTACTAGTAATGGCAGCTATCAGTGACTTTTATCATGACTGCGTCATTATGGTGGACCCATCGAACAATTTTGACACATTTTTGGGACCATTGGCATTAATACAGCGATCAATGCTAAAAAAATGCATTAATTACTGTAAAAATGTCACTGGCAGTGAAGGGGTTAACCACTAGGTGGCATTGTAAGGGTTAAAGTGGAGGGCCACCCTAAAAAAAAAAATATTAAAAATTCAAAAAAAATCTAAAAAAAAATTTAAAAAATTTTTTTTTTTACTTACCAGAAATGCCTGTTGCTAGGCACATAATCCTAATCTTCCTCTTCCTCCTCCGCGGAGATGTTCTTTCTTCTCTCCTCATCGCGTTGTCTTCTGGGTAATGGGTCGCGCTGTGTTATGGGAACTGTGTGTTGCAGAACACAGCGCGTCCCATTCACAAAGCGCTGCGCGACTCGCGCATGCGCAGTAGGAAACGGGCAGTGAAGCCGTAAGGCTCCACTGCCTGTTTCCCTTAGAAGGAATGGCGGCGCCGGGACCCGAGAGCCGAGGGACGGATCGGCCTCTGGCGGCCGACATCGCGGCGCCCTGGACAGGTAAGTGTGCTTATTAAGTCAGCAGCTGCAGTGTTTGCAGCTGCTGACTTTAATTTATTTATTTTTTTAAACGGCCCTCCTCTTTAAGTAGTGTGTCCTAGGGAGTAATTCTAACTGTGGAGGGGAGGGGCTGTGTCTGACACGTCACTGATCAGTGCTCCTGATTACAGGGAGCGCTGATCAGTGACAGTGTCATTAGGCAGAACGGGGAGATGATTGTTTATGTTAGCATCTCCCCGTTCTTCCTCACAGTGAGACGATCGCGGGTATCCTCGTGGACATCGGGTCCACGGGACCCGTGATCATGGTTACAGAGCTCCCGGCGGCCGTGCCCACGAGCCGCCTCGTAAAGGGCAACATACAGGTACATTAAACGGCCTGTATGTGCCCTTCTGCCGCAGTATATCTGCATGAGGTGTTCGGAAAGCGGTTAAAGTGAATTTGAATCGCTAAAAAGTGACACCTGATGTGATCCTCCACCATCCATCCACGCTAAAATGACTCACCAGAGTTATTGGCTGGTCAAATTATAAACCAGCTAGAGCGCTTCTAAAGTAGTTTACAAAGGATTAAATCTCCAAGGTACTAGCTCCCACTGTCGTCCCTTTGAATAAAAAACCTCTCATGCAGGTCACGGCCACACATAAAAGTGAAACAAAGGGAGAATGGCTTCCAAAGTGTGATAACATTTTAAAAACAAGCTTTATTTAAAAAACATGAAATCCACTCACATGTTTCAAGTGTCTCCCTAACACTAAAGGCGCAATTACGGCAGCTAAGGTAGAACACGAAAAACACATAGTGGGGGAGTGCAAAAAAATATCTCAAGAAATTCTTTAAGTATGTAAACTGTAAAAAAGGGAGGAAAGACCATATTTCCCTATAAAGAATGAGGAAGGACATCTGGTTACAAAGGATGGGTAGATGGCGAAGGTATTGAATTTATTCTTCTCCTCAGTCTTCTAGAGGGAATCGGGGGATTTCAGTAACCAAAACTGCAGTGTTTATCCTCGTGACATATCACAGGAAGCACCCTCATGGCTAACAGAGGACAGAATTAGAATTAGACTTGGTAAACTTAACATTAATAAATCACCGGAACCGGGTGGCTTGCACCTGAGGGTACTTAGGGAACTCAGCCAAGTAATTGCCAAACCATTCTTCCTACTTTTTACTGACAGTCTACTGACTGGAATTGTACCAGCACATTGGAGAAAAGTCAATGTAGCACCAATATTTAAAAAGGGCCCAAAATATATCCCTGGGAATTACAGACAAGTTAGCCTAACATCAATAGTATGCAAGCTCTTGGAGGGGATGGTAAGGGACTATATACAATAATAAAAACAGTATCATTAGCAGTAATCAGCATGGATTCATGATGAATAGTTCTTTCCAAACCAATCTACTAACCTTCTATGAGGAGGTGAGTTGCCATCTAGATAAAGGAAGGCCTGTAGACGTTTTGTATCTGGATTTTGCAAAAGCATTTGACACAGTTCCGCATAAACTTTTACTGTACAAAATAAGGTTTATTGGCATGGACCATAGGGTGAGTACATGAATTTAAAACTGGCTACAAGGATGAGTTTAGAGGGTGGTGATAAATGGGGAAAAATCTGAAGGGTCGGGGGTGGGTAGTGGGGTCCCCCAGGGACCAGACCAATACTATTTAATTTGTTCATAAACAAACTGGAGGATGGGGTAAACAGTTCAATCTCTGTATTTGCAGACAATACTAAGCTAAGCAGGGCAATAACTTATCCGCAGGATGTGGAAACCTTACAAGAAGATCTGAACAAATCAATGGAATAGGCAACTACATGGCAAATGAGGTTTAATGTAGAAAAATGTCAAATAATGCATTTGGGTGGCAAAAATATTAATGCAATCTATACACTAGGGGGAGAACCTCTGGGGGAATCTAGGATGGAAAATGACCTGGGGGTCCTTGTAGATAGGCTCAGCAATAGCATGCAATGCCAAGCTGCTGCTAACACAGCAAACAGAATATTGGCATGCATTAAAAAAGGGATTAACTCCAGGGATAAAGCGATAATTCTTCCACTCTACAAGACTCTGGTCCAGCCACACCTGGAGTATGCTGTCCAGTTCTGGGCACCAGTCCTCAGGAAGGATGTGCTGGAACTGGAGAGAGTCCAGAGAAGGGCAATAAAATAATAAAAGGACTGTAAGACCTTAGTTATGAGGAAAGATTACAAGCACTGAACGTATTCTCTCCAGGGAATAAACGCTTGAGAGGGTGTATGATTTCAATGGACAAATACCATACTGGTGACTAGGGATGGGTTGAATGGACCCCTGTTTGAACACAGCGAATGTTCAGACCCGAATAACGAACCCCATTAAAGTCAACAGGACCAAAAATACAATTTTGAAGGCTTATATGCAAGTAATTAGGCATACAATGGTTTTAGGGGTCCGGGTCCTGCCCTGGGGGACATGTATCAATAAAAACAAAGTTTGTGAAAAACATAATTTTTAAATGAGCAGGGATTTTTTGATTTTTAAAGTGAAAGCATAAAAATTGAAAATTCCTTCCAATATAGTGTCTGGAAGGTCCCCTTATTCTACATGTAAAGTGGCAGGTCTGTACCATGTCTAGAATCTGCTACAGTGATAATTGCATTTATAAAGCCAAAAGAAATTAAGTTTTCCCTGGTGCAGAAAAATTACTCTTTGGGTGTGGGGGACACCTTCCCACCCTAACCCTATAAAGGTACTCTTGATGAAAGCAAGAAATGGCCTTGCTGCAAAAAACTGCAATGATATGCACCTGTCAAACAGGTGCTGAAAAATTGATCTTTGAGTGTTAATTGTGCCCATGAAACCTGTACCAAAAACATTCTTCCAGATGAAATGATTGAATACCTTCAAAGCTAGGCAACCTTGAAGTACTGCAGAGAGCAGAGATTCCACATCCCAAGGTTTAATCAGTGATATTGACATCAGGAGCTTCATAGCTGGTAATCCAGGACTGATTCATTTTTATAAAAGTCAAATGGTCCACAAAGTCTGTGGACAGGCACATTCTATGATCAGTAATGAAACATCTTGCAGCACTAAATGCCGTTCTGAAAGCACGCTGGATGCAGGGCAGCCCAACAACTCAATAGCATACTGGGCAAGTTCTGGCCAGTAGTCTCTTCTCGTGACCCAGTAAGTCAGTGGATCGTCAGCTGGAAAGCTCTCCATCTCTGTTTTGGCCCTGAGGTAATCATCCACCATGTGATGAAGACGCTGCTGATGGAATGTGGAAGCTGACAGTTCTGGGCATCAAGGACTAAAAAAATTCCCAAATGCCTCACTTAGGCGGACACCTTCTCCAACGCTCCTCTTTTGACCAACAGAAGACTCAAAACTACGTTTTCCACCACACTGTAACCTACTGAACTCAGGGAAAACACTCAATAAAATCCTCTTTAACCACTTCAATACAGGGCACTTAAACACCTTCCTGCCCAGACCAATTTTGAGCTTTCAGCACTGTCGCACTTTGAATGACAATTGCTACACTGTACCCAAATGAAATTTTTATCATTTTTTTCCCACAAATAGAGCTTTCTTTTGGTGGTATTTGATCACCTCTACGGTTTTTATTTTTTGCGCTACAAATAAAAAAATACCAAAAATTTTGAAAAAGAAATGTTTTTTTTTGTTTCAGTTTCAAAACTTTGTAAATAAGTACGTTTTCTCCTTCACTGATGGGCACTGATGGGGCTACACTGATGGGCACTGATAAGGCGGCACTGATGGGCACCAATGTGGCACCAATGAAGTGGCACTGATGAGGTGGCATTGATGGACACTGATATGTGGCACTGATAGGCGGCACTGATGGGCGACACAGATGGGCGACACGGACGGACACTGATAGGTGGCACAAATTGGCACTGATAGCTGGCACAGATTGGCATGGATGGGCGGCACAGATGGGCATGGATAGGCGGCACAGATGGGCATGGATAGGCAGCACAGATGGGCATGGGTGGGCACTGATAGGCGGCACAGGTGGGCACTGATAGGCAGCACAGGTGGGCACTGATAGGCGGCACAGGTGGGCACTCATAGGCGGCACAGGTGGGCACTCATAGGCAGCATTGGTGTTATACTATAGTAATGGATGCCAATCAGTGCCAAACAATAATGCATGCCAATCAGTGATGCCCATTGTGGGCACTGATTGGCATCCATTATGGGCACTGATTGGCATCCATTGTGCTGACTGGCATCCCTGGTGGTCTAGGGAGGATTACCTTTTCCCTGGTGGTCTGGTGGCGTCCCTGGTGGTCCAGTGTGGGCATCCTCAGGGGGGCTGTGCTGATAATCGATCAGCACAGACCCCCCCTGTCAGAGGAGCAGCCGATCGGCTCTCCTCTACTCGCGTCCGAAAGATGCGAGTGAGGGAAAGCCGATCACCGGCTCTTCCCATTTACACTGTGATCAGCCGTGATTGGACACGGCTGATCACGTGGTAAAGAGTCTCCGTCGGAGACTCTTTACCGAGATCGTAGTTGCCGGGTGTCAGACTGACACCCTGCAACAACGATCGCCGCAATGCGCGCCCCCGGGGGCGCGCAGCGGCTCATAATCCTGATCACGTCATATGATGTCCGGTCAGGATTATGCAACCACTTTGCAGCCGTCAGATGCCTATAGGGCAGGCAGCAAGTGGTTAATGTGTCCTCAAGAGATTTTATCTTCTGCACTCTCTGTGAGGACGGGATGACTTCTGAGACCTTCCCCTTATAACGGTGGTCAAGGAGCGCTGCCAACCAGTAATCATCCTTCCCCTTTATCAATAATAATTTAAAATTACTGTGCTGTCCTGAATGCTCTGTGATAAAATATATGTGATTAATGACAAATTAATATATAAAAACAGCTGCGACTTTTCTGCAAGATACACACATCAATCAACAATTTCCAATGTCAAGTCGTGCTATAAAGTGAGTCCATGCTGTGAAATAGAATACTTCAACCTTTCTAAAGTGAATATTGTAAATAAAATTTATCAAATTGCACATTGTAAACAGTCCACTCAAATTGCGAGTAGATCTCCACTGTGAAAACGACACACACAATGCACCCAGGAATAGTGATGAGACAAAAAGATCTGCCTTCCACCTCGATACGCGCTGCCACTTACCGACTCCTACTGATCTCTTTTTTAAAGGAGATCACAAGCGCTTGTGGCTTAATACCTAGCCTGGGCCTTTTATTGCACACAGCCAAGATCCCAGCATCTTCACAGGAGTTATAGCTCTTACAGATAAGTTTTGCCGGATGTTTCCCATAAAAGAGTAATAAAAACTTCCATAGCATAAAACCATTGGATATTTATTTCATTAAAAATAGAAAGTATTGCACTTATATTTATAATAACCATCACATGCAGTATAAAAGTACCGAGCCGGCTGGCTGTCGATTGCAACCCATGGTTCCGGGACTTGCGTGTATATCGCGGTGAAGTCAGCACATCGCTCCTCCCTGCGCGTTTCATCACACCTGACATTGTCCTGGGGTAATTTATGCCACGTATTCTTGGGTCCTTTCTCAGGCTTTGAAGAATGAGGTTGCCCATGTGCCTCAAATTTGTGGAGACTTGAGAAGCAGACTCGTCGGGGTCACTCAGGATGACATCTGGAACTTCCTCCTCCCAGCCACTTACTACTCCCAAGGATCCTGGGGTTGGAAAGCCATCACTTACAGATTGACGAATGTCTTCCTCTTCTTTGAAGCCTTTTGAAAGTGCCAAAATCCACCTCCTCTCGGCTCCTGTGTGTTCTGTGACATAGGAATGATGGTGTCTGGATAAAGTGCACTTTGAGAGGAAAGGAAGTCCTCCTCTTCCTCCTGCTGCTCTGCCTCCAGTGCCTGTCCATAATACCACGCAGAGTCTGCTCCAGCAGGAACACAACAGTGATTGTGTCACTGATGCATGCACTGTCACTGTCACTACTCAAATTGTGACAACACAGTGCATGCATCCTTAATGATCAGCCATTGGCGTGGGGAAAAAAAGCCGACCCTGAGCCTGTTGTTGTGCCGTACTGGCACAGGTACTTGTTGACGGCCCTCTGCTGCATGTATAGCTGCTGCAGCATTCCCAAAGTTGAGTTCCACCTGGTGGGCATGTCACAAATAATGTGGTTTACGGGCGGGTGGAATTCCCACTGAATTTCAGCCAACCGAGCACTGGCTGTGTATGACCGTCTGAAATGGCTACAGACTCTTCTGCCCTGCTTTAGTACATCTTGCAACCCTGGGCATGTACTTAGGAATTGGAGTCGGGAAAAATGTTCAATAAAATCCTCTTTAACGTGTCCTCAAGAGATTTTATCTTCTGCACTCTCTCTGGGGACAGGGTGAGTTCTGAGACCTTCCCGTTATAGTGGTGGTCAAGGAGGGTTGCCAACCAGTAATCATCCTTGTTCTTTATGCCAGGTATTCTTGGGTCCTTTCGCAGGCTTTGAAGTATGAGGTTTCCCATGCGCCTGAAATTTACAGAGGCTTGAGAAGCAGGCTCCTCGGGGTCACTCAGGATGACAGCATCTGGAACTTCCTCCTCCCAGCCACTTACTACTCCCAAGTGTCCTGGGGTTGGAAAACCATCGCTTACAGATTGACACGTCTTCCTCTTCTTTGAAGCCTTTGAAAGTGCCAGAATCCTCGTCCTCATCCTCCTCCCCTCTCTCCTCCTGTGTGTTCTGTGACATAGGAATGATGGTGTCCAGATAAAGTGGGCCTTGAGAGGAATGGAAGTCCTCCTCTTCCTCCTGCTGCTCTGCCTCCAGTGCCCTTTCCATAATTCCACACAGAGTCTGCTCCAGCAGGAGCGCAGCAGGGATTGTGTAACTGAAGCATGCACTGTCACTGCTCACCATCCTTGTGGCCTCCTCAAATGGTGACAATACAGTGCACGCAAAACTATATGGCGTTAAACTGGCAGCAACGCACACAGAACTATATGGCGTTAAACTGACAGTAATGCACGCAAAACCATATGGCGTTAAACTGGCAGTAATTCATACAAAATTATATGGCGTTAAACTGGCAGTAACGCACAAAACTATATGGCGTTAAACTAGCAGTAACGCACACAAAACTATATGGTGTTAAACTGGCAGTAACTCACACAGAAGTAAATGGCATTAAACTGGCAGCAACGCACACAGAAGTGTAGCACTAACCCCCGAAGGAGCTGCTGGCTATTCTTGGGCCTACCGTTACCTTCTGTTCTCCTTGTGGCATGTCTAGGGGATGTCCCGTGGTAAGAAATGGCCTGGTCAGGAGGAACAGGACCATGAAGTCAGCACATCATACTGGACCGGAACCCCGAACCACGTGACCAGCTTGATGCCATGGACATGCCCCAGCAGGAGCTAGTTGGAGCATCCGGAGGCCGCTCCTTTGAGGGGGGGTACTGTCAGGAAATGTTCCATCCGCTGATAATATCTGTCTTTTGGTGTGCAGTACTGAGGTCCACCAGCAGGTGTCTCCTGGCAGTTTTCGAACTGTCAGGAGAGCTTTTCCCTGCTGATGTTATGTCATCTTTGGGCTGCAGTACTGGCTTGTGTCTCTGATTCTGGACTGCCCTGTGTTTATCTACTGATCCTCTGTGCATGACCCTGGCCTGCCTATCGTTTACCATCCTGGTATTTCCCATTTATTGTACATATCTGTCTGTTGTTATTTGGGGGTCTCTGTTGGTTGATTTATTGCACTGTGTGGTTGTATTTATATTATTCACTTTCCTTAATAAATCATTATATTTCATTTATACACGTTTGGGTTTCCTCTGTTGCAGTCCACACAGTTCTGGTCTTATATAATACGTGACAAATACCCTCTCCCAGAGGGCCCAGCGAGAGAGCCACTTCCACTGACCTGGTTCCGAAAGAGAGTAACTCAAGCACCTAACCAGACCATATTTCCACACCTGCCACAAGAGACAGTGCTGCCCCTGCGGCCAGGCTGAACATCTCACAGTCCAGTCAGACTGATGCAGAGGTCCAATTTAGACAAATAAACCCAAACCAAACTGCCACCGCTACAGAAGTAAATGGCGTTAAACCGGCAGTAACTACACTGACAATTGAAGCAAAATAGCACAGTATAGCACACTAACTAATAGCACTGAACAGAGCCCTGTTTTATCCCTCTCCATGCTGAAATCACACTGAAAATGGCTGCCATCGAAAGAATACTTTTATACTGTGGGGCGGGAATGAGCCATGATTGGATTAAGTCATGATGATAGTGTCCAATCATGACTCTGACAATGCTTAGTGCCCTGATTGGCTGAAGCTTTGACTGCTTCAGCCAATCACGGCTTGCAATGCACTGTTCAGCCCCGCAATACATTGTGGTCGGTTTGGGGGGGGGGGGGGGGGCGAACAAACGGTCGAATTACCCATTTGAAAAAAAAACAGAATAGGATCTGTTGATCTGTCTGGGTGGAGCAAAGGGCCCATAGAGTAGAGTGGGAGTTGCAGGGACGGATCCAGAGTCGAGTCTAAGGAGGGGCACTATTACAAAATGTTTTTTTTTTGGCAATTTATCGGGGAAATGGCTGGTGTTGGCGCTTCAATGGTGTCAGGATGATTGAAGCACATTATTTCTATTTCTATTATTATATTGTAATATAAAATGAAGTAGTTCAAGTTACCATAATACAAAATCAGTGGGAGCCCTGAGCGTGTCACTTGCCACCGTCGCCTGCCACCAGATGCGGATTGTCACTTGCCACGCCACCTGCCACACGTTGCGGACTGTCACTTGCCACCATCGCCTGCCACCAGATGCGGATTGTCACTTGCCACGTCACCTGCCACCAGATGCACATTGTCACTTGCCACGTCACCTGCCACCAGATGTGCATTCTCACTTGCCATGTCACCTGCCACCAGATGTGAACTGTCACTTACCACGTCACCTGCCACCAGATGCGGATTGTCACTTGCCACGTCACCTGCCACCAAGTGCAGATTGTCACGTCACCCGCCACCAGATGCGGATTGTCACTTGCTGCTAAGGGGAGGATTGTTTCTTGCTGTGTCCCAGAGTCAGACAGAGATGATCTCTGAATCTCTCTGTTGCCTGCACAGTGAGGGCAGAACTGCAAGGTGGGCAGTGAGAGATGAAGTCAGTTTCCCCTACAAAATCTGTTTCCCCTGGCTCTCGACTGAGATCGGAACTCCGCCCCTCCAGCCCTCTGCACTGCTGCTCCGCCTCCTCCTACTCTCCCCCAAATGCTAATCATCCTTCTACCACCCCTGTGCGTGTCCACCTTCCAGGTGATATTGTTGGACTAATAATTTCCACGTTGCTCCCCCCCCCCCCGGATCTGCCCCTGGGGCGTTGTCCATGTCCGCTCTGTATATGCAGCGTAGACATGGACCTGTCATCCACACTTCTTAGGTATCCTGAAGTGATTTACAGAATATCTTCATGTATCGCTTTGTACCTGAAATAGCTGACAGAATTGGCACTTTTGTACCCACCAGCTTTTAAAAATGTTGTGTTCTTTTTTCACTTTACATTCTTTCCCGATTACGTTACCCTATGTTGCCTTTCAAGGACAGGCGGACATGTCCAGGTACAGTTTTAAGATGTTATAACTGTCCTTTTATGACTTTTTGTATCTTTGGGCTGTGTCCAAAACAGATCAGCACACGTTTTTTGTACCACTTATGTACTTTCTCAACAAAATAACAAATATTAAAGGGGTTTTAAACCTTCAATGTTTTTCACCTTAATGCATATGATGAAAGAATGAAAAACCTTCTTTAGTGCAGCTGTCCCCCCAGAGCCCCAGCTTTACTTACCTGAGCCGATCGATCCTGCACTGGGGGACGAGCACACCTGCTCCAGCCAGAGTCTCGGGTCCTGATTGGATAGATTGATAGCAGTGCAGCCATTGGCTCCCGCTGCTGTCAATCAAATCCAATGATGCAGGAGCCGGGGGCGGAGACGAGACCTGCTGACTGTGTCAATGGACGCAGCAGCAGGACACGGGAGCATGCAGGCACAGGTGCCCAAGGGAGAGCACTTCTCCGACAGGGCACTCGAGAAGAGGAGGAGCCAGGAGCGCCGCTGAGGGACCCCAGAAGAGGAAGATTGGGGTCACTCTGCGCAAAACCTACTGCACATAGGAGGTAAGTATGACATGTTTGTTTTTTTTGTTTTGTTTTCTAAAAAAAAGGAAGGTTTAGTTATCCTTAAAAGAAAAAAAAATAATAATCTCATCTTCAGTGGAAAAATTTCCAGCTCTGCCATAGCACATTTAGCAATCCTAATGGTGTTTTATCTCCAGATTGCAAGCTTTGCAGCTCAGTTTATAAATATCTATCATTCTATTCCATGCGCAGGACAGGTTCCGGCAAGATGCTGCAATGGCACTTTTATTTCCACACATGGCACAATTAGAAGCTTGTGATGGATTCAGTACCTGGGAGAGATGTAGGCCATCGCAGTTTCTGTGCTGTACTGGAGCTTTTTCTAATCTGGAAAGGGCAGTGCTGCCATCTGTCGTTCAGTCTAAGGTATGGTGCCATTGCAGTTACCGGATAGGCGGCCGGCACATAAGAGGTTAAACTGCCAACGGCCCTCTTTTCTCCGCTGGAGAGAGAGAATAAAATATAAAAGGAAGAGACGAGAGGGCGAATGGGAGATGGCAGGTCTGTGAATGTGTTCAGTAATAAGATGAACATGTTACTTCAATTTACATGCGGCTTTTCAGAAGGTGCTGGCCAGCCAACTGGCACGTTCCCTCCTTGGAATATGGATTTTCCAATAATGGCCAAACGTGGCAGGAGGTAAAATTAGCTCAGGCAGAAAGTGAAGAAGGCTATTGTTACTAAAATATAATCAGACTGCAGATAATATGGGAGAAAGTCCTTTGGTAACAAGCTGGGTAGACTGGATAGAAAAAAATATATCTTAGGTGAGCATGAAAAATATTCAGGCATCGCTGCCATCTAGGGGAGAAGAGTGACAATGCAGCTGCGTGATTTGATTAATTCAGATTATAGCACGTTGCTCCCTCTGCTGCCTGTACGTGTGGAGCAGCATCAGAATAGGGTATATGTACACGGCCGTAATGAAATTGCTGATCATCTACACAGGATCTTGCTGGGAGAAGCTGTATTCTGACTCCAAGTGTTGTAATAGTGACTTATCCCTTCCTGAGATCTCTATGCCTGGCCTGAATGTAGCAGAGACAGTCACTGCAGACCATCTTTATCAGATAGTTCAACTCATCAAACACTTGGCATCCACAAATATCTTAAAACAGGGTTCCACCCAAAAATGGAACGTCCGCTTTAAGTGCAGGTGAGCCCCTGACATGCCACATTTGGCATGTAATTTTTTTTGGGGGGGGTACCCTGTTTTTAGAGGCACATACGCAGTACAGGCACCCACAGTTAAAATGCTGGCGCCACGGAGAGGAGGAGGAGAGGACACCCGCATCGCTGGACCAAGGGAGTGTTTGATTATTAAAAGTCAGCAGCTACACTTTTTGTAGCTGCTGACTTTTAAATGGGTGGAACCCCGCTTTAACTCATAGCTCCCAACTGTCCCTGATTTAGAGGGACTGTCCCCGATTTGGAGCAATCCCCCTCTTTCCAACCTTATTTGTCCCTCCTTTTGGTTTGATCTATATTTTATATTTCGTATATAAAATGCAATTCATCTTTCAAAAGGTGTTTCAGTGCTAAACCTTGCTGCATCTGTAAATGTCAAAAGCCAGTATGAAGGAACAATAGTAGTAAAAAAAAAAATGCACTTGTGGATTTAAAGAGGAACTGCAGCCTGCTCACATAATTTGTAATAAAAACATCTTTGCCATTCTAAAGCTTCCCTCCAACCACTTTGCATATTATTTTATATACACTGTGATTCTGTACTTGCCAAATGTGCTGCAGAAATCTCCCTTCACTGAGTCTGGCTTCAACCATTTTAACTGTAGGCAGCTGAAGCTGCTGCCTGTTCACTTCCTGGATTTACACACACAGAGACACACCTCCAGCTTTTCAGCCCTGCAGCTCTCATTGGCCCTCGTATGACTCAGCCCCCCTCCCTTGCTGGTAAACTCTCACAGGAGTGAGAGAGAGCTGTGCATGATGTCATAAGCCTAGGCTAATGTCCAGACAAGAAACAGGAAGTGGGCTGTATAAGGTTTTTACTGGCAGAAAAAAACTGTTTTACTATCCAAAGTTAAAACAACAAGGGCAGAAGATTATAATAGATGGGAAGATGAAAAAATGACTGAAGGTCCTCTTTACCTAATCCTTTTTTTTAAATATAATTCTCATTTTAAAGGGGGTGTGGAAGGAGGTGTCTCCTATGCCTATATACTTTTGTTAATAGGAGTAAAAAAGAATGCTTCTTTCCAAGCTTCAATGTGCATCTTGAAGAAATAACATTGGAATTCACAATGAGGACAGAAGTTACATCATGCAAAAAGGAGAGGCATTACAGAAAATAGAGTGTACTTAACCACTTCCCACCCGGCCAATGTATATATACGGCCGGGTGGGAGCCGCCTGCTCCTGATAGGACGTTCGGGAACGTCATTCAGGAGCAGCGGGATCGCGCGCGCGCGCCCGCGCAGCGGCGCGATCCCGATGTGCTCGTGTCACCCGGACACGGCACATCTCAGATCGGCAGGAGGGCTCTGTGATTGGCCCTCCTGATCACATGACGGCCGTGTCCAATCACGGCCGTCATGTGATGTAAACAAACAGCCGGTTGCTAGGCAATCGGCTCTCCTCTCCTCACACGGAAGTCACCGCTGAGAAGAGGAGAGCAGAACGCTGCAGCCGGCTGATGATCAGTGAGTATGGGCTGCTTTTCACAGCTTTTTACTCACTGATCATCAGTGTAGTGTAAACACACAACACACCACACAGTGAAAACACAGTCCCCACATATGTCCCCAAAACACACATGTCCCCAAAACATACATGTCCCCAAATAATAAAAACACATGTCCCTAATAATAAAAACATGTCCCCCACATATGTCCCACTAAAATCACATGTCCCAATGATTATCTGCACACATATGTACGTGATCACCTGCACACATATGTACATGATCATTTGCGTACATATGTCCGTGATCACACAAACCAATTATTATACACTTAATGGAATTTTTTTTACCAAAAACATGTAGCAGAATACATTTTGGCTTAAATTTATGACAAAATTTGATTTTATTGGATTTCTTTTCAAATAGAAAAAAGAAAATATTGTTTTTTTTCCAAATTTCCGCTTTTTTTGCGCTTATATCGCAAAAAAAAAAAAACGGAGTCGTGAATAAATAACACCAAAATAAAGCTCTATTTGTGCGAACAAAATGATAACAATTTCATTTGGGTACAGTGTAGCATGACCGCGCAATTGTCACTGAAAGCGCTAGAGCGCTGAAAGCTGAAAATTGGGCTGGGAAGGAAGGGGGTGAAAGTGCCCTGTATTGAAGTGGTTAAACAATGGCCACAGAGTGGCAGCATAACCATGAACAATTAAAGAGATTGTAAAGGTAAAATGAAAAGAAAAACAAACATGTCTTTACTGCTCTGGGCAAAGGAATTGCACAGAGTGGCCACCAAACCCCTCTTCTCAGGTGCCCCGCCTGTGCTCCTGGCCCCTCCTCTCTGTCTAGTGCCCCCATGGGAAGCACTCGCGCATGCTCACTCTCGAGCCCCGCTGTTGGATCCGTTGACTCGGCTCAGTGTCCCACTCCCTTGTCACTGGTTTTTATTGACAGCACTGGGAGCCAATAGATCCCGGCGCCCCAGCAAAGCTAGCGAGACCCAGAAATGAGAGGAGAGGAGAGCTGAAGAAATGATTGGCTCTGGATCAAGTGAGCGCTCAGGTAAGTAAAATGGGAGGGCGGGGTGAGAGGGATGCTGATGCCTAAACAATTTTTACCCTGCCATCATGGGACATTCTTTAACAAAGATTACATTGAGCTTTGTTCCTCTAGTGCCCAGCATGGGGATTGTGTCATCATTTCCTGATTGCAGAGAGAGAGAGAGACAAGTAATGAAAGCAGAGGATCATGGGATATATATAGTTAAGTCAAGTCAATTTAAGCTTTATTGTCATTCTACTACACGTAAGAACATACAGTAGAACGAAATGTCTTATCTCACAGGGCCACGGTGCTACATACAAATTATAAATAAATATACAAAGAATAAAAACACCAATAAAAAAAACCTATACACATCTGGGAACTACGTAACTGACATATACTATATAGAGAGAGAGACAAGTAATGAAAGCAGTGGATCATGGGATATATATAGTTCGGAGGGTTGCGATTTCAATGGACCTGTTGCTGCAAACTACAAGTTCCAGGTGGCTGGAGAGAGAAGGAATTTTGGGTGAGGAAAAAAATAGAATGGTCTGGGGAGAAGGTTGCTCTTTTGGGACCCTGGCCTACAGCTGCAGAGCAGGGACAAGGGCGTTCTGGTGGATGTGAGCAGGCGCCATGGCCTGGATTCCACGCAGTACTATCCATGGGTGAGCCTTATCCCTGGAGGCAGACCCTCAGATACCTGCCTTCTCTCATCAATGTGGCTATACGGGGCCACTTTCATCTAAACCGACACAGAAAAATCCCTGGGTTGTCGATTGACCAGTCGGGCATCTCTCATTTGACTGCAGGTTCTACAATAGCCTGTTCTTGGCATCCAGAACATTGATATCTCCAGAAGTGGTGAATGGGTAGAAGCCCACTATTAACATTTTATTCAGAGACGCTACACGCAGACACCTTTATCATTTCTTTTCTACACCCAAGGCTTTCCCTGAGAGTCACCTTGCTCGTTACACCCACCATTGCTGGTGGCCATTGCACAGCAACATATTGGGCCCATTCATAGCTAGCTGAAGGTTTTGGACACCTTACATCAGGGACTTCTCCCCCCAAAAGGACTCAGCCTTATAACACCTGCTTATCTTAAAGGGAAACTCTTATTCAGGTTTTGCTTATTGCACTTTTCACATATTGTGTTGTCATATATTGTACCTTCTACTCCATTTGGCCCATGGCTTCAGTGTTTAGAGGGAGCTGTTTGACAAAAAAAGTCTTTCTTCTCTCTCTTTTACTTGTGGTCATAGGTTCTCCTAGGACCTTATGGTCATTTACTGCCTGATTTCTTATTACTATTTCATTGTAAGTCCTCTGTAATTCTGTTTAATGCTAAAGTTCGAAATTTGAAGAATTTGTAAATTTTCATTCTTCTTTAGTTGGTTGACTCAAGAACATCTAGTAAAATACCCATTTGCCATCTATATTATTTCTCTGTTGTCTTTTGCAAGTGTATTTTCTCTTGGAATTATGTCAGAGCCCAGATTGTCAGAGGTGTTGGGGGGCTTGCAAGGTCAACCTTGCAACCTTTGGAGACAGTAATTTTCCAGTGGCCCTTATGAGGGAGACGCTACATTTGGAGGCTAGCCGAGGATACCCCTTATTGTTTACCCAGCCACGGCAGCCACATAGGGCCAAGACCAAGGTAGCCACCTGAAGTTATGCATGGAGGTGGATTTACCTGGGAGGGAATGGACCGAAAGGGAAGTACGGCAGCTGGTGAGGAATGCAGTGCCAGAACAAGGGGCCTACTTTATCGACATAAGAAACGATTTTGGTCTGGATATGCCTTACTGGAGTGGGAAGGGGCTATACCGACCTGCTTTTAGAAGAACATCGAAAGTCTGGCAGAAGGGGTTGAGGCTTGAGTAATACCATCGTTACAGGTTGGAGATCTAGTGGAGGATCACAGTCAGATCAGAAGACTCAGTATCGGTGGAAGCTGATCTACCCTTGCCCTCTGCCTCCATCTTTATCAGCGGCGGCTGGTGCTCCAAATTTTTGGGAGTGTGCAAACAAACTGAAAAATTCTGAAAATACTTTAAGAAAAAAACATCAATTGCAGCCTCACTGTGCCTATGAAATGCAGCCACTTTGCCCATCAAATGCAGCCACTGTGCGAACAATTGCTGCCACTGTGCCCAGCAAATGCAGCCACTGTGCCCATCATATGCAGCCAGTGTGCCCATCAAATACTGCCACTGTGCCCATCATGTGCAGCTACTGTGCCTACCAAATGCAGCCACTGTGCCCACCGAATATAGCCACTGTGCCCACCAAATACAGTCACTGTGCCCATCATGTGCAGCCACTGTGCCCATCATATGCAGCCACTGCACCCACCGACCTCCCCACTCGCGGGACTCACGGCTCTGACAGCACACTTGCCCCCACCCGACTCTGGGCTCTGACAGCGGCACCCCCCCTTGGAGCTCTAACAGCACCCCAAACCCCCCCCCCCGCGTGTGGCTTGTGGCTCTGACAGACGACAGACCCCCTGACACTCACCGCCAGGCTCCTCTCCAAGTGCACCAGAGCAGCGGCGGAGGTATCCTTCCTCCAGTCCAGCGTGTGTCTACTCTCCTCCACTTCCTAAGCACTAGGTATCCAATAGGGTGGCCTGGCACTTTGGCCAATCAGGAAACAGGTCTGACGCCCTGCCTTCTGATTGGTGAAGAGGAAGGTTAGTGTGAAAATTGTCACACAATTGGGTGGGACAAGGGCGCACTCTCTATGCGCTGAATCCACCCTATTAGAGCTTCTGTCTCTAATCAGGTGCTTCAAAAACGTACCACCGCCTCCCGCACCCGTCCCCGCCATAGGAATCCATGCGTCCCGCGTCCTGAAAGGGGCCAGACGCATGGATGGGGCCACCATTGTTCTTTATAGATACGAGCAAGCCAGTTGAGAGCTTGGTGAATAATAAAGCTTCGGTTAATCAGGAATATTGGAAACTGTGGCTCTTCTTAGGGCAGATTCCGGATCCTGCAGGGCAGGAAGAGTTTGAAAGCAGGATGGACTAGGCCATCCAAGCTGTGGAAGCATGGAGTGTTCCAGAAGCAGTGAAAAGACAGAGTTAAGTGAGAGTCTTAGAGGCCTAGCAGCTGAAGTGATCCGCAGCCTGAGGATGGGGAAACAAGACTGTGTGGCTATGGATTACATTGAAGCTCTGTATGCTGTGGAGTGGAGATGTTCCCAGACATCCAGACATATTGTACAGGTTTGAGCACACCCATCAATGTAAGGGTGAGACACTTTCTGAGTATATTAGCAGAGTAGACCAGACTCTACAACAGATCATCCTGAGGAAAGGAATTGATCCTCGAGATGCTGACAAAGCCCACTTAGAACTAACTCTGCAGGGTGCTAGACCCAATCACCAAATTGTGATGAAATGGCTTCTCAAGGGAATGCAAGCAGTGCCCACTTATCCTGAGTTGCTAAAGAAGTGACGGAGGAAGAAGCTTTAGTAGATGAAAGGATCAGGGATCCAAAGAGCTTTTAAAGTCCACCCTCATGGCCGACAAGATATCAACTCAGATGATTGAAGTGGGTGAGAGTATCTCTGATGAGAATAGCGATGGGGAGACCGAGGAGGATGAATGTTCAGATTCTCCAATTACTAAGTTCATCAGTGAGACAGTCCCAGTTGAGTTGGAGACTCAAGTTGTTCAGGGCAAAATGCAGCAGGCTCTATTATGAGTAATTGGGGCCCAGGAAAACGTGCAGGCAATCAAGTCGAATCCAAGAAGGGCTAAAGCCTCAGTTAATGAGGGACAGAGATGTTTCCAGTGTGGAGAACCAGGGCATTTCAAGGCCCGGTGTCCTCGCAAGAAAGGTGAGCCAGATCTCACAGCTTAAAGCAGAGTTCCGCTTAAAAAAAATAAAAGTCAGCAGCTACAAATACTGCAGCTGCCGACTTTTAATAATCAGACACTTACCTGTCCCAGGGTCCAGCGATGCTCGGGATCAAGGCCCTGCTTGTCTCCCCCTCCACTCTGCGGCTCCGGCATTGTAACTGTGGGCAGCTGGCTGTGGCTTCACAGCTGGGCACCCACTGTGCAAGCGCGAGCCGTGCCGTGTGCCGTGACTGGCCATGCAATCATCTGGGCCCTATAATGTGTCTCAGATGATTGTTGAGAGGTAGGGGCGAGAGGTGATCTTCCTTCAGGCACCAAGGGTGCGACAAAAGGAAGTGGGAGCTGGAACCCTCTGAATAGAGGGTATACGCTCCCCCCCAAAAAAAATGACATGCCAAATGTGGCATTTCAGGGGGTCACCTTTTCTTAAAGTGGAAGTTCCATTTTTGGGTGGAACTCCGCTTTAAGTGTTGAAGGCAGTACAGAAGCTTCTCCTTGCCCAGAAGGGGGGTAAGCTTCATGGTGTCTCAGTGAAGGAACCCTAAGAAGCCCTTAGAACACTCAGCTACAACTGTGCCCAAGCTGGAACATATGCTACTAAAGTCAGAAAAAGGGCACAGAGAGTCAGTGTTTCACTGCGGCACAGGGCCACTGTTAGGTCCTTTCAGCAGCTGGTGAGGAAAGGAGAAAAATGATCTCACCCCAGGACACAAGTTGATTTACCATGAAAGCTTATAGGCCTTCCCCTATACTTTCAGTTCAAGTAGAGGGTATCTACACCAAAGCATTACTGGATACTGGATAACAATTGACACTGGTATAAGGGTATTTCTATAACAAGCACTTAAAGCATATTCCACTGTGTAATTTGGAAAAGCTGGAGAGCTGGGAGATTGGTTATGAAAAATTTCCCTACAATGGATATATCCCAATCAAGATCACCTTTGGGCCATCAGTAGCGGAGGAAAAACAGAAACCTCCACCATGATGGCCCTTGTGAGCCGTGGACCCCCTGGTGAGCAGGTCACTGGACTCACTGGTCCTATTAGCTGAAAAGGAAGATTCTGCGCTTAGAGGGATACATCCTCAACTGCATCAAGCCTTTAATTGAGTTGTCAGAGAACAGAGAGCCCCAGCAGATGGGGTGGGAAGACTATGGAGGCTTAAAAAGATAGTGAAGGTGTTGCAGCTGGGTGAGGAAATTTGTATGAAAGCTACTTGGGATGAGCCAGGCATTCTTTGTTGTCTTGGCGACTAATTCTCAACCAAGTGAAGCAGTGGTGGAATTGGTTCCAGAGATGGTACCTATCAAAGCCCTGTCCTAGAATGGAGGGAAGGTGTCAGTCAGTCTCCAGAATGTCACTGATCATCCAGTTAAGTTAAGACCCAGAATGCTGATTGAGCTTGTGAGTTTGGCTACCCCAGTGACCCTGGCAGAAATTTCTGAGAGAGGCTGGAAGAGGAACTTCTCCCTTGATCTATCTCATTGCCTCCTGAATGGCAGGAAAAAGTCTGAGAGCAGTTGTCCAGACGGGAGAAGATGCTCTCCAAGAATGTGATGTGGGTTGCGCCATGAGTGCTCAGCACCAAATATGGTTTTAGGAGGTTATACCATCCCAGGAAAGAGCCAGGCATGTACCACTTAGTGACCTGGAGGATCTCAGAGAGAAGCTTGCTGAAGTGAGAAGTCAGTCAGGAATCCAGGAACGTTAATACCAATTAACACTGCGCTATCCCAAAAAAACAAATAAAGCTGCTAACACAATCACAAGGATATAAAACAGTGAATAATTTGCAAATATTAAAGAGGAAGTAAACCCCTTCAAACCACTTTGACCTACAGGTAAGCCTAGATTAAGGCTTACCTGTAGGTCCAAGCAATATCTCCTAAACCTATATGGTTTAGGAGATATTTGCCCGAAAATGGGCACCGCTGTCTACGGCGCATGCGCCGTAGACAGCGGCGCGCAGGCGCACTAAATGCGGCAAGTCCAAGAATGGATTTGCCTAATTTGTCGACTCCCGTGCGCATGCGCGGGAGTGACGTCATCGCGGCTTCGCCGAATGGCAACGGCGGGGCTGCGAGACGCGACTCCCGTGCGCATGCGCGGGAGTGACGGCTTCGCCGCTGTCATTGGTCGGAGCTGCGAGACGCCACCAGCAAGATGGATGCGGCGGACTACAGGGATCAGCGGCGACTTCGCTGGCTCCTGTGTCAGGTAAGTGACACATAATGAGCTACTATGCGATGCATAGTAGTCCATTATGCTTTACCTTTGCAGGGAAAAAAAGAGGAAGTAAACCCATCAGGGTTTACTTCCTCTTTAAATCATAGTGTAGCACTGAAAAAAGAAAGATGACGTCTTTTGAGGACGAAACGCGTCGGGACTCCTACTGTAGCTGTGTTTTTATGAAATAAGCGCTTGATTCATTGTTTACATGTAAGTTCATTACTTTTTTTATTAAATTTTCTTTAAAACGGAATTACACTATTGTGGCCCTCATTTTTCTTTGTATGGGTTCAACAATGTGAGTTGGATTATATCGCTGAAGATTTGACAATTGTTTTGAGTACTGGAATGGATTAGTCTGATCCGAAACTTCCCTGGAGAGTTTGTCTTTGAAAGATTTTGCATACGAGTGCACAAGCCTTTGCGATCCTTCGAATGTATATTCGTTTGGATCTAACACATCTGGTAAGCCTATATCATAAATGGTGATGGGAATACCACATGGTGTCTGCATGTTAGTCTCATATAAAGAAGGTGGACGGTGATTTTTACTTCACGTTTGGATTGGATCACTATCTACAAGAGACTTTTTTCTCTTTTTTGGACTTTCTTGTATCACTATATGTTTTTTATGATTTTTTACACCAATGAATTATGCACATAAGGTGTATCTTTTGAATGCTATATAATTCTGGATTTAATGTCTGGATAAACATTGTGAGATCACTGATTGGTTATACATAAGGTCACTTTTTCTTTCTTTTTCAGCGCTACACTATGATTTAATATTTGCAAATTAGGAATCCAGGAACCCTTATGCTTCTCCTATTGTGGGGGTGAGAAAGAAAAATGGGGGGTGATGCAGGTGTGTATTGATTACAGAACTTTGAACTGAAGGACTATTCCTGATCAGTACATTACCTCTTGTATTGGAGATGCCCTTCAGTGTTTGTTCTGGGTGAAGTGGTTCTGTGTGTTAGTGTTCAAGAGTGAATACTATAAGATACCTATGCATTCTGATGATTCAAAGAAGATTACATTAATCTGCCATTGGGGTTCTTTAAGTTTACCAGGATGCCCTAGGGACTGTCAGGGGCTCCAGCTACGTTCCAATTGCTGATGGAGTGCACAGTTGGTGACATGAACCTGATTGAGGTTTTGGTATACTTGGGAGGACTTTGGAAGAACATGAAGCAAGGATTGAGAAGGTTTTTCAGAGGCTTCATGAAGAGGGGCTAGAAAACTGTCAATTCTATTGAATTTCTGTTACCTACTTGGGACATGTCATCTCTGCAAAGGGCATTGCCACAGCCCCAAAGAAGTTGGAAGTAGTCATCACCTAGTCCCAACCAAGAACTGTGATAGAATTTAGGTCTTTCCTAGGATTTTGCTCCTATTATCTGAGGTTTGTTGTGAACTTTGCAATGTTTGCCCACCAACTCAATGAGTTGCTTAATAATGAGGAGAGGGGTGAAGATTGCAAGTCGAGCCGAGTGAGACATGGGGCTTGAAAGTCGAAAGAGCCTATACAAGAGCAATGGGCCCCTCAGTGTGAGAAATCATTTCATCAACTCAAGAGAAGTCTCATAAAAGCACTGGTAGTGGCTTATGCGGATCCAGCCAAGCCCTATGAGCTTCATGTGGATGCCAGCCAAGAGGTGCCGAGAGGGGTTCTGTACCATAAACAGAATGGTGAACTATGCCCCATAGCATATGTGAGTTGAAGTTTAACCTCCTATGAGAAAATCTATCCTGTACACAAACTGGAGTTTCTTTTCCTAAAGTAGACTGTAGCTGACAAGTCGAAAGATCATCTGTATGAAGCCTCTTTCACGGTGAAGATAGATTATAATCCCCTGACATATCTACTATCTTCAGCTAAGCAGGATTGTACCAGGCCTTGATGGTTGGATGCACTTTCTGCCCTCTATAGGACTTTTAGGCTAGCCAGGTACCGGCTATTGGCTTAAGCCGAGAGCAGAAGTAGAGAGCTACTGTGACTCCTGTTTGCCGTGCATCCAAAGTAAGACCTTGCCAGCCAAAGCTGCACCCCTGGGACATCTACAAAGTCAAGGGCCTATGGAATTTGTTTGCATTGACTTTCTGTGCTTGGAACGTGATGCTGGCGGGAGAAGTAATGTTCTAGTGGTGACTGACCATTTCACCAGATATGCTCAAGCCTAACCCACCAAGGATCAACAAACTATCACAGTTACAAAAGTTATAGTGGAGAAGTTCTTTGTGCACTATGCTCTGCCAAAAAGATTGCACTCTGACCAAGGCAGAGACTTTGAAAGTAAACTTGTACACAACCTATGCAAGCTGTTAGACATATAGAAATAAAGAACCACTCCATAGCACCCACAGGGGGAACCTCAGCCTGAAACATTTATTCGCACTTTGCTGAACATGCTTGGAACCCTGCCCTAGGAGAAGAAACAACATTGGGGCAACTGCATTGCCACCATAGTCCATGCCTATAACAGCATGGTGAATGATGCCAATGGTTATTCCCCCTACAGACTTATGTTTGGAATAAAAATCTTGATTGCCAGTTGATCTGGCTCTTGGGGCATCCTCAAATCATACCCATCTAGCCTTTTATATAGGGTATGTTGATACATTATGGAAGAACCTGAAACAGGCTTATGAGAAAGCTACAATGACCTTAGGGTGAAGGTGCAAGACCTTCAGCCAGGGGACCGTATGCTGTTGGGAAGTTTGAGAGTGCCTGAGAAGTGCAAGTTAGCAGATTGCTGGTGATCCCAGCCCTACACAACCAACTCCCTGGGCTGCCAGTTTACTAAATTCATCCAGAAGCGAAAAGAGACCAACTGAAAATATGGCATCTGAATCACTTACTGTCCATTTCAGATGCTGTCCAAGTGCTTTGGTCGACCACCTCTCTAGAAAACAGGTCACCTCCTTCCCAAACCCGACTACATCAGCATTGTCAAAGCAAAAAGATTGCAGTTGAAGATAAAGACAGCAATGAGGAGGAAATGGTAATTAGCTGTCTGTTGCCATTAAGACAAGATGTTAACACTGACTCTTCTCCAACTGAAGGAACAGAGGGGAAGTCCCCAAGTTCAGAGATGGAAGTCTTACCTTTACCCAAAGGGACTGAGGAAGTTAAGATTGAAATACTCAGCCCATGTAATGAAGAGAGCACCAGAGATCTAAGTAGTTTTGATTATGGGAATCTAATGCTACCCAGGCTAGGCAATCTTGTTGAAGTTGAAATCCAACCTGCGAATGTTGAGCTAGATGAAGGAATGAAATATCCTGAGAGAAGGACTTATCAGAATTAGATTGGTGAAGCCACAGAGTTCTTTTTCATTAAACTGGACTTGGCTTAGCAACCTTTGGAACCCTTCTGTCCAGCTAATGTCAATGAACTGGATATACATTCTGATCTAGTAGCCAAAGATTTTTTTCCTCTCAAGTTGAGATGAAACATAAACCCTCCCAAGAGACTAACTTATGATGTCTTAGGGGAAATTTCAGATGAACTGATACCTACTATTCAATGGCCAAATCCAGTGCTAGACCCCACTACCATCCATTAGGTAGGGGGTGACCTTGATCCGCCCTCTGACATTACTGGGTGGGCCAGTAGCCCTGGCCTGTCAACAGGCTAGTTATGAGTTAACTGAAGTATTATATAAATGGTTGCAATTGAATCCTGATGTTCACCAACAGTTTGCCCCAAATACTAGAATGAGTAGCAGAAAGTCATGGAAAAGTTGTCTACAGGAGACTGAAGGCTGAGGTTATGACTGTCCTAGAAGAGAGAGAATGCTTTTTTTCTTTTCTGCAACAGAGTAACATTAATGGTGTACTGTATTGGTACATAGGGATGCTGAATTTTAGAAAAAAACTTGCCTTTAGGCAATACAGCCTGGTCACCATTCTACCCTCAGCCTATGATTAGATAGAGAAGGAACAGAAGCACTCTGATTTAATCTCTTTCCTCACTCATTCAGTCAGCAGGTTCCCTGTCAAGACCTGTGCATGCAGCAAAGCCTGATGGGCATCCTGTATTTATTTCTTTTCATCCTCTGCTTTGATACCGGGTCAAATAGAGGTACTTAAACTACTTACCTTTAAAAACACATGTAGCGGCGGCTCCTGAAGAGCGTTTTTCAAAGTTAAATTTTGCCTAAACTGCAGTTTGGTTTGGGTAAATTTGTCTAAATTGGACCTCTGCATCAGTCTGACTGGACTGTGAGATGTTCAGCCTGGCAACAGGGGGCACTGTCTCTTTGGCAGGCGTGGAACTATGGTCTGGTTGGGTGCTTACGTTACTCTCTTTCGGAGCCAGACCAGTGGGAGTGGCCCTCTTGCTGTGCCCTCTGAGAGAAGGGGGTTCCGGTCCAGTATGATGTGCTGATTACATAGTCCTGGTCCTCCTGACCAGCCCCCAGGAAGTCTATGGCCTGGGGTGCGGATCCACCCGACTTTAATGTCTTGGAGCTGGCTAGCCCAAGGCCGGGAAACTAAAGGAGGATTCTGAGGTGGTTGGGTGCCATCTCCGGTTTGGTAGAGACCCGGTGTACTTCAAGCATTCCGGGGAGGACTCTTTATAAGAACACCACGTCTTTGTTGGTTTTCTTAACAAGAGCCTGGAAGGGCTGAAGTAACCGAGAGAATCCGGTCTTGTGGATATCGCCAAGCAGGCTGAAAGATCCAGGTATCCTACAAGTGTTCTGAAGCTTAGTTTCCCTACATGTTCTGCAACAACGTCTGTGACAAAGACCTTGTTGGCTGCTAGGCCTTGTGAGAGAGGGCCTGTCCAACTCGTGTGATCATCCAGCTGTGAATGGCTATTCTCTGGATGCAGTCAAAGTAACCAAGTTCTTTAACGTTTTTGGACATTAAGAGTACCTGAACTACCTTTTCCACCCTCTGATCCCAAGTTGAAAGACTGTTCAATTGTTTGAGTTTTTGCAAATAAAATCCATTCAAGTGGATCTATTGTCAGTCTCAAGTTACTGGGCCATCTACCACGGGACATCCCCTAGACGTGCAACAAGGAGAACAGAGGGTAACGGTAAGACCAAAAATAACCAGAAGCTCCTTCGGGGGTTAGTGCACGTGCACATTTTTTTATCCATTTTTTTTTTTTTTTTTACGTTTATACACTCAGTGGCCAGACAACATAAATACATGCATTATAAGAAAGCCCAGCACTAGCTGCTCATCTTTTTCTGTTTCAATATGTTTATTGAAAAGTTGAATAAACAGGAATAAACAAGAGACTATAATCTGCTCCTTGTGCGCCATCGCAGGGGCTACAAAGCATGAATATGAAACCAAAGGGCCAGCCATCACATTATACTTATAATAAACAGAAGAAAAGGAGGGAATATGAGTAGGGGATGGTATCGAGGCTGGTTCCAGAACCAGGCAACTCGTTCCCTCGTCGTTTCCGGAGGGAAGGCCCTTCTTCCACTACCCCCTCCTACGGGGGGCAGCAGAATTCGTTAGCAATGGGAGAGATTACAAAGAAGAGTGAAGAGAGATAGGGAACAAAAGAAGAAAAGATAGAGAGAAAAGAGGGGGAAGGAAGGAGGGGGAAAGTTCAGGTGTGGGTGCCTAGCCAAGAAGAGTTAGACCAAGCCCAGGCATGCTGCTTGGAGCGCGGGGAACTCATAGGAGATCCACGGCTCCCAGATTTTTAGAAATTTAGCATGAGAGTCAAGAACAATACTGGACATACGTTCCTGAAGTAACATTGCAGTCATCCGGGTTTTAACACCTTGAAAATCTACCCGTTGGGACTTCCAGGCTTGGGCAATGGTCCGCTTGGCCGCTATAAATAGATAAGTAGCCAACCTCTGTTGAGGGCCCCGCAAACCAGGTACCGGGCAATGTAGGAGAGCTAGCTTAGCATCCCTTCGGATGGTTAGGTGGAAAAGTGTCTGCAGCAAACCAAAAATCCTAGACCAGAACCCCACCAGCCTTGGGCAAGCCCACCATGTATGCATAACATCACCTCGTTGTCCACAGTTGCGGAAGCATCTGTCCGTACTCCCAGGGAAAGCCCGAGCTGTGCGGGCAGGTACCCAATACCATCGGAGCATTACTTTATATGCAGCCTCCAGGGTATTTGTGTTGAACGAGCATTTGGTGATTGTTTTCCAGGCCCTGCTCCAGACCTCTGGGTTTACTGGGGTCTGAAGGTCCTTTTCCCATTGAGTCATATAAGAGAGGGGTGCTGATGGCGGACGGCTATTCAGGGAGGCATAAATGGCCGAAATAATCACCATTGGCCCTGATCGCCGCCGCCAGCGGCTCCAATGCCAGGATAAATAGTGCCAGGGACAGGGGGCATCACCTGTCTAGTCCCCCGGAGTAGCTGCTCATCTTTTTAATTTTTTATTTTATTTTATAAAGTTGTTGGTTAAGTGTTAAACAGACAATCAAAATACAATACAACATATCAAATCACACTGGTGTAAGCCCGCGCAGAGGCAACAGCACAAAGGTGACATGCAGTCTGAGCGAACCACGCATGGGATTACACCTAAGGAACAGAAAATGGTGCAGCATCTGCAAACATTTATTTGTAGCTGTGTATCAACACAGGAAAAGGTATACAATTAGAGAGGAGATAGGAATGTCCCCATGTCTAAAAAACACATATGACAGAAAGGCTAGGCATTGCACTCCATTATAAATTCATCTCTGAAGCCATAGAGGGATCAGCCAGCCATTTAGACCAGACCCTATCATACTTTTTAGGGCAACCCCTATTAGCATAAGTGTCTTTATAGAGCGGCAACTTATTGTTCACCAATTGATTTAAAAAATGTGATAGAGGGAGGGGAAGATTTTTTCCAGTGTAGAGCTATAGCCTTCCTGGCATAAGAGAGGAGAAGGCTGGAAAGCATATGTTCAGCCACGGAGGGAATAACATGTTCCACCAAACAAAATATACAAATACTCATAGGATTGTAGAGAGATAGATATGACATTATATATTATAGACAGTACCTCCGCCCACAACCAATTTACAGCAGGACAAGACCGGAAAATATGGGGAAAATCCCCTAAGGGATTCCTGCAACGCCAACACTCTGGCGAGTGAGAAGATTGCATTTTGTGTAACCTGTAGGGGGCGAAATAGGCTCTATGTGAAATTTTAAATTGTATAAGTCTGTCTCGTAGAGAGACCAATGACCGAAAGGGAAAATCCCAAATGTCGCCCCCAGTCATCAGCATCTAGGTCAGATATATCCCGCTGCCAGCGGATTCTAAGCCCATTTAGAGACAGTAAGAACACTTGACACAAAATATGCCAGTATAAATGAGACATGGGCTTCCCGACACACTCAATTTGAAGAAAGCTGTTCAATTTCTGGCTGCCTCTCTCTCATTTAAAATCCATCAAAATTGTTAGAAAAGAGAAGGTGCTGTGTCATTCAGTTCTATGTGTTGTGACCCGAAAAGCAGGAGAGCAAAATACGTGCTTTTCAAAGTATAGTAGCAAATGACTCATTAGAAGTGTAGCACGGTCCAAGACCTCTAGAGGCCTAATGGTGACCTCCAGGGTCAGGAACAGCTGATATCTTTCTGTGTACAGTGGGTTACAAGGCATGGTGGGTGTACTGCAAGATAAAAAGGTGGGCGCCAGACACTTTTTGAATGCAAAGAGATTTATTGTCTTTTGAACAGAAATGCGGGAGAAAGGAATAGGGCCATGACTAACGTCCGAAATGCGTAGGCTGTTTTACAGCTCTGTACCTGTATATAATAAAGAAATACTATTTTAGATGTCATCCTGAGTTCCATCTCTTTACTTATTAGGGCCAGACCACCCTTTAGTAGATGCAATGATAATTGGCAGACTCTGACACTTCTATAGGAAGACAGCTATACAGGTGAAGGCATCCAGCCGGACAACACTTCTGTATAGGTAGGATCGCTGTCTCCTATGGCAACAATCTTGTAGCTGTTACTAATGGTAGTTGTATTCATCTGTTGGCAACACAAACAGTTCTCCACTTACTCCACAGTCTCTCACTGTGGGTCTTTACTCAGCGAACTCCCAGACTTTGGCCCTCACAGATACTTTTCACGCATCACCCCTGCTGACCTGCTAGGTCCCTGGCTTGGCACTCACAGATACTCTTCAAGCATCACCCCTGCTGACCTGCTGGGTCCCTGGCTTGGCACACACTGGTGCTTCGCAAGCATCACCTCTGCTGTCCTGCTGGGTCCCTGGCTTGGTACTCACTGAAGTTTTCCCACTTCTTCACCATCACCGGATGGCGAGAAGACTGCTCTGGTACTGGCTTCAGCTTACTCATAGTGGTCTCTGGTAATAAGGTGGATCGTCACTTAGTGGCAACAGCTTCCCCTTCTACCTCCGAACCACAGCTGGTTCCCCATCCGGCAGAACCACTACTTCTGGTTGGACTGCAAGCCAGCAGACCCAACCCTACGCTGCTTTCCCACCCCTGGAAAGGCACTCAAGCAGCCTAGCAGCTAAATGTCCTCAGGATAAGCCTCAGGCTTCCGGCCTAGCAGCCCGGGGCAGAACATCACATGTCCACCCAGTCAGCCATCCGGGTGGCACAGAACCTCGATCACCCAAAAAAATAGGCTCTCCCAGCAGGCCAAGGGACCAAAGAAAATCCCTGCCCATTGGCTGAGACACCCCATCCATTCATGTCTGAGCCCGCAAAGTCCCTGTCTTATTTAATGTCACTAGCATAGTGCCACCCAGTGACAGAAGAGAATGGTGCAACAAGTCCAGATTTAGAGAGGAATCAATTGATCTCCTAACAATTGGCCAAGGCAACTATCACCTGGCAACTAAATTTGATAGCAACCCTGCCTAAACATCAGGGTGCTACAGAAGTGTTTGAGAAGGGCACCACCTGCTGGCTGAAAGTGGTAAATAAAAATAAGCATATGTACTATTTCATATTTAACTAGCTAAAACAACATTTTTCCTCCAGAAAATAATGACGAAAAACATGTTCTTAAAAACACTGTTGCATTGAGAACCCACAATAGGCTCAAATGACAATAGAACTTGGGTAATAAGGGCTCACAAACCGTTTCCCATCTGTTGTGTGCACCTTAACCTTTTTTTATGAAACAAGGCTTTAAAGTTAGAAAGAATTAGAGGAAACTGTGGGCTGGAAATGATGCATGGAAATGGGAAATGAAACGGAGGATGCCATGAAAGAAAGCAGTGATGGGAACAGATTAGAAAGAAGTAAGGGGTTAGATAAGGCGTTACGGAAATGAAGATGAATGGGTAACGATAGAAAGTATCCAGAAGGAAGAAGATAAAGCCATGATATAAGCTAGCAAAAGATTTGATAAAAGGAGAAAGAGGATATGGAGAGAGAAAGAAAATGCTGGTATGACATGGGTAAACGTGGCAGCACGTCTTCTATTTACTGGACATGTGAGACATTGACATTTAGATATAACCTGATGATGAATGCACAGTTGATGAAGCACATGCAACATTTATAGCTGACATAAATTGATGGGTTGTAAAGGGAATCATATCTACATGTGCATGTAAGAGGACTTACAAAAGATTCCTTGCTGTGTAAAACGCTTCTCGTTGTTTTCTAGCATGGGGAAAGTTTAGAGGCTGTTTAAACATTGCTCATTTGTTTTAATGAATCCATCAGTCATCTGATCATGCAATGGAATGTGGAATTAGGCAGGCACCACTATACCCTATATGCCATTGCATGCTCGAAATTCAAAGGAACAATAAACTCTATCTATAAGCCCCCATTCACATTGCATGACAAGTCTCACCCTATTGCCGGCAATGAACCTGTTTTAATTGGTGCGACACCAACTTTGTGGTGCTACACTGATTTGAAAAAGTAGTTCCTGCACTATGCAGCTTTGAAATTGTGCAATTTCAAGTGAAGTTGCATGATCTCAAAGCCGCATTTAATGTGAACCAGGACTTAATGTCAATAGGTTAAAGTGGTTGTATACTCTTTTTTTTCACTTTTACCTACAGGAAAGCCTATAATAAGGCTTACCTGTAGGTAAAAAAAATATCTCCTAAACCTGTACGGTTTAGGAGATATTCCCTTTGGTATGCGCCGCTGACTGCAGCGGCGCATGCGCACAAGGGGGATTCTCGGCTGAAAATCCGGCAGTGGCCGACCGGCCGGGATGAAATCTCCCGCACGCATGCGCGGGAGTGACGATATCGCGGCTCAGGCCACTCACAGCGCCGGAGCCGCGATACCCAGAAGAAACGCCGAGGGAGCATGTCAGCTCCCTCGGCCTGGATCGGGCCAGATGTCGGGGCCTCATTCTAAGGTAAGTATTTCATAATGAGCTAGTATGCGGTGCATACTAGCTCATTATGCCTTTTGCTTTGCAGGTGGTAGAAAAAAAAAACATTAGCGGGTTTACTACCGTTTTAAGAGTACATCCCACTAATATTTTGTCTCTTCGTGATCAGCCCCCATGATGGAAATTTGACACACACAAAAATATGTAGAAACAACTGCTGTAATTCTTACTCATGACCAGTGTGCTCCACCATTGTCGGATGATTGTGTATCTGTAGATGCCAGTTGATATAATTACTTTTTGCATATGCATATTTTGTTGATGTGGGGTGATAGTTGTTGGTAACTGCTGGTGCCACATGCGTATGTCTATGATCCACTACATGTTCCCTGCTGTTCTATCATGTTGCTCAAGTCAAGGTCTTTCAACATTGTTTTTATATATTGACCCTGTTCTGGACATCAAATGTGTTCACATGCGCTCCTGGAAAAAAAAGTGTGTTTTCAAAACGTGTTGAGCTTCTTGTGTGGAACAGTTTTGTAAAAACAGGAATATTCTCTGTTTTATAAATGTGAACTTTACTTGGGTACAACACACAGATGTGGTTACTACTATGTCTTTTTTACCTTTTGTATAATGAATATATTATTATTATACAGCGCCAACAGTTTATGCATGTACGCTCTTTTACAGCCCCTTTGCTACAACATACATTCTGTCTTTCTATGGCTGCTACTCTATAATGAAATATGTACTGTTACAATTATGAGTTGGGTTTTAGGGGGTGCTAACTGCTGGAAGCAAACTGTTCGTTCCAGTCCCAGAATGAGAGCCAAATGGCCTGAAGCCCTTCAGTCACATTCATCAATGGACAAGGAAGCAGGACTTCAAGCTCTATGGTCAAGCAGAAAAAGGGTGTGGACCAAGCATAAGCTGTACGTCAAGTGGTGTCTTGTGCTTGTTTTTTACTTTCCAATTTTTGCTGAGCCTGGACCTTTAAGAGAGACTCTACATGATCATCTAGCTGTGAAATCAAAGAGAAAATGTAGGCTGTCAAGACTGTAGAAGTTTCCCTTTAAAAAAAAGTTTTACAGCAGCATATATAAAGAACTGTGTTTTAAATTAAAATTGTACTTTCATACAGTTATCTTTTAACTTAGTCCCCACCCCCAGCACTCCCCAAAGTTATCACCCTGCCACAGAGGCGGCTCTCTAATTAGGCAAATTAGGCAGCAGCCTAAGGCCTCGCGCTCCTAGGGGCCTCGCAAGTGCTGCCTAATTCGCCTAAGTTGTGTGTGGAAATGGGAGGGAATGTCCCTGGTCGGTGTCCCCGAACCTTCTTTAACATGGGGGAACGCGGTGCAACTACTTTTCCCAGTCGTGGGTGGACTGACCACTTGAGAACAGCTTGATGTTCCGGGTCAGTGGGTAGCTGTATGTATTTCCCTCCTCCGACTCCTCCCCCTTCCGCTGCGCTCTGCATGTAGCAGCTGAGTAGCTCCCTGCTGTACTCTCCGGGATGGCTCGACCAGCAATGGAGGACTTGCCACGTCATCGAGGAGCCAGTCTGTCAAAGCCTTAAGGTACAACTACCCAACACTGACAGGCTGAAAGCATCCCGTGATATCACCTCCTGACTGAGTGCACCACGAAAATCAAGGCTGCCAGCCACCCGCCCGTGACCTCACAGCCCTGAGTGATGTGATGCATGCCATCTGGTATATGATGTCACCTACTGACCCCCTGCCATAATCATATTCCAATTTCTCCTCATCGTCCCCCCTGTTCCTGGCATCCCACTTCCCTATCTCCTGTCATCATACTTCCTATCATCCCCCCTGTCATCATTTCTATCCTCACCATAATCCCCCTGAGCCTGGCATCCTACTACCCCACCCCATGTCATCCTCATCCCCCCTGCACCCCACTGCCGGCTTCCTACCACCCCACCCCCATCACCCCCCTGCACCCCACTGCCAGCTGCCTATCACCCCACCCCATCATCTTCCTCTTCCCTGCACCCCACTGTCAGCTTCCTACCACCCCACCCCCAGCTACCTACCACCCCACCCCATCAACTTCATACTCACTGCCAGCTTCCTACCACCCCACCCCGTCATATTCATCCTCACTGCCAGCTTCCTACCACCCTACCCCGTCATATTCATCCTCACTGCCAGCTTCCTACGACCCCATCCCGCCATATTCACCCTCACTGCCAGCTTCCTACCACCACACCCCATCATCTTCATACTCACTGCCAGCTTCCTACCACCCCACCCTGTCATCTTCATCCTCCCTGCACCCCACTGCCAGCTTCCTACCACCCTACCCCCATCATCTTCATCCTCCCTGCACCTCACTGCCAGCTGCCTACCACCCCACTAGTCATCTTCATCCTCCCTGCACCCCACTGCCAGCTTCCTACCACCCCACCCCCATCATCCCCCCCTGCACCCCACTGCCATCTACCTACCACCCCACCCCACCCCATCATCTTCCTCCTCCCTGCCCCACTGCCAGCTTCCTACCACCCCACCCCCGTCATTCCCCCAACACCCCATTGCCATCTTCCTACCACCCTACCCCACGTCATCTTCATCCTCCCTCCACCCCACTGCCAGCTTCCTACCACCTCACCCCGTCATCTTCATCCTCACTGCCAGCTTCTTACCACCCAACCCCTGTCATCTTCATCCTCCCTGAACCCCACTGCCAGCTTCCTATCGCCTCACCCCATCATCTTCATCCTCCCTGCACCTCACTGCCAGCTTCCTACCAACTCACCCCATCATCTTCACCCCCCCCTGCACCCCACTGACAGCTTTCGACCACTCCACCCCCGTCACCCCCCTGCACCCCACTGCCAGTTTCCTACCACCTTACCCCCATTATTTTCATCCCCCTGCACCTCACTGCCAGCTTCCTACTACCTCACCCCCGTCATCTTCATCCTCTCTGCACCTCACTGCCAGCTTCCTACCACCCCACCCCCATCATCCCCCCTGCCAGCTTCCTACCACCTCCCCCCGTCATCTTCGTCCCCCTATACCCCTCTGCCAGTTTCCTACCCCTGACCCCTCTGTCATCTTCATGCCCCCTGTACCCTACTGCTGACATCCTACCACCTCATCCATCCTGATCAGCATCCCCATCATCACTCTGTATCCCACCTCTAGCATCCTACCACTCCACCCCCTGTCATCATCATCTTAATCCCTCCTGGTACTCCACTGCCAGCTTCCTACCACCCCACCCCCTGTCATCACCCCCACCCCACCTCTGACATTCTACCACCCTGCCTCCTTTCATCAAAATCCCCATCCTTCCCATGTACCCCATCTCTAGCATCCACCACCCTACCCTGTTATCATCACCCTTATCTTCCCCCCTTTATCCCACTGTCAGCCTCTTACCCTCCATCCTTATCATAATCCCCCTGTGCCTGGTGTCCTACCACCCCACCCCCTGTAATCTTCATCCCCCCTGTACCCCACTGCCAGATTCCTAGCACCCCACCCCTGTCATCTTCATCCCTGTTGTACCCATTGCCAGTTTCCTACCACCCCTCTGTAATCTTCATCCCCCTTTACCCCACTGCCAGCTTCCTACCCCCACCCCTGACATCCTACCACCCTGCTCCCTGTCATTAACATCCCCATCATCCTCCTGTACCCCACCTCTAGCATCCAACCATCCTACCACCATCATCATCCCCCTGTACCCCACCTCTAGCATCCAATCATCCTACCCCCATTATCATCATCATCCCCCCTGTACCCCACGGTCAGCTTCCTACCCACCCACTGTCATCATTATGCCCCTTTGCTGACCTCCTACCATCTCACCAATTTTCATCAACATCCACATCCTCCCTCTCTACCCCACCTTTGGCATCCTACCATCCACCCCCTGTCATTATCATCCCCATCATCCCCCTGTACCCCACCTCTGGCATCCTACCACCCTGCCTCCTGCATTATCATCCTCATCCCTCCTGTACCCCACCTCTGGCATCCTATCACCCTACCCCTTATTGTTATAGGGAACATGTTATCTCAGCCCCTCACCCCAATGCTGCCACCATCATCCCAAACTACATCCTGTCGGCCAACCAACTGTACCCCAACAGTTGCATTACACACCACAATACTGTCTTGCCCACCAGTGAGAGGTAATGATGTGCTGTAACCTCTGACAAAAAATCAGTGAGTGATAATGATGAGCAGTAATCATTAGCAACCAATCAGTGAGCAGTAATAATGTGCAGAAACCTCTATCAAGTAATGATGTGCAGTACCTCTAGCACCAATCATTGAGTGGTAATATTGTGCAGTAACCTCTAGCAACCAATCAGGGAGCAGTAATGATGTACACTAACCTCTAACAGCCAATCAGTGAGCTTGGAGCAATCCGTGAGTGTGAACCAGACTTTTATGTGTACATTATTAAAGTATTTTTTTCAGAAAAGTCTATGTGCATGTTTGTTTTTTGGGATATTGGGGTGGACAGGAAAATTGCTAGGGGTCTATTGCTTGAATTATTTTTCCCATTATGGAAGTTATTAGGGCCCCATGTCTAAGATTTGCCTAAGGCCTCACAAAGCCTAGACACCGCCTCTGCCCTGCCACATCCTTGCAGTGCAGCCCACTTGGCACTACATGGCCACTGCTGCAGACTCTCTTGGCCTATGCCTTGCTTTTTCTGCTCATGCAGGAAAAAAAAATAATCATTACTATAGAAGGGCTGCCTATCATTGGGATGCATGATGAATAATCTTAGGAATAAGATTTTTCTATGCATATGCAAAAGAGGTAAGGGTTCATCTGCAAGAGCTTTCTTGATCTTCACAGCAGGGGTCTGCCGACAAAATGAACTGGTAAGTATAAAACTTTGGGGGATACTGGGAGAAGTTAACTTTTATACAGTTATCCTTTATAGCAATGGTTTCCAAATTGTGGCCATTTGCTTGCCTTTATACGGCCCTCTGGGGAACCATTTCTCCCACTAACATGAGCAAAGGGACACTATTCCTCTCAATGACATCAACAATGGGGCACTATCGTTCCAATACCAATGAGGTGCTATCTCTTTTTTTTTTTTTTTTTTTTTTTACTCCCACTGGAGCTGGAGCATTTTCTACTCCTGGGGGACCACAGTCTGACCCCCTTAAAGTCTGAAGAACAGTAAACTGGCCCTTTGTTTAGAAAGTTTGGAGACCCCTGCTTTATAGTGTACCTCTCATCCATGTTAAACCTTTAAAGGTCTTGCCTAAGAGCAGTGTCAAAAGATGCCTGCTTGTACTTTTATTAGCCAGGAAACCAAACTATCCCATTTAGGCCTCTAAAATTATTTCCACTTGGACTTGACTTCAAGACTAGGCCCATCAATCACCATTTCCTTAAACTTGGTGCCAAAGTGTTTTAGAATACTTATTACGTCATTAAAGTGGAGGTCCGCCCACCGCTGAAAAAATTTAAAGCCAGCAGCTGCATATACTGCAGCTGCTGACTTTTAATAATTGGACACTTACCTGTCCTGGAGTCCAGTGATATTCGTTACCCCAGCTGATGTTTCCATGCCGGGAAGCCTACTGGGCAGGAGTGAGATTCCGCTCCTCTCTCCTGCTGACAAGGAGGAGGGAGCCTGGGCGGTGACGTCAATACCCACGGCTGAGGGAACAGGATACGTGTGAAAGGCAGGTATCCTGTACCCCCTCCCCCCTGAAAGGTGCCAAATGTGGCACGGGGGGGGGGGGAGTACAATGAGCGGAAGTTCCACTTTTGGGTGGAACGCCACTTTAAGTCATAGGACCACTTTTGCTGGCCACTGAATAATCTGAAAGCTTGACTTGTTAGTTGAATGTCTGCACAGGAAAGATATGAGTATCCTAAGAGGGAGAAAATAAATTAACTTAATTATTAAGAAAAAGATAAAGACAGAAGATGCTCCAGTCTTGACCTATCTACCAGTGTGCAAGGGAAACACAAGCATAAGGGGGTCCCTTTCAAAGTAAGTGATAGCATGTGAGTCTAGGAAGGAAGGCAATAGCGGGGGGGGGGGAGTAAGAAGGGAGGGAAGGAAGGAAGAGAAGGGAAGAACAGAGGAATTAAGCAGGGCAGGGAATTGAAAGAGAGCGATAACCAGGGTTATGGATTAGGAAGTGAGAAGGGTACAGATTAGTGAGGGAACGAGAGACGAAAGCGAGGGACCAGACGGCAGAATTGAGGAACATTGCTTTTCTTATCGCCATTATGCACTGTAGATAAAATTGTCTGTTCTATAGCAGAGATCCCACAAGTGCCGCACTCATGTAATCCATCTTCTTGAAAGGCTTATCCTGGGCTGTGTGTCCGCTCTTCTCTCTTCTTAAAGACCTCAACTGGGAATTTAGTTTTCAGCAGTTATTCCCATGCTCAATGTCCTTTCTAATGTGAGTGGTTTATTTCCAAAGTCTTTAAGGCCTCTGTCTTATAGCTTCCACAGCAAGAGCGAAAACAGAAGTATATATATATATATATATATATATATATATATATATATATATATATATATATACAATTACATATATACACATAAAATGTATACAGCAGAGAGAAAGAGAGTGCAGAAACAACATACTCACTATGACAATCAGGGCTGTCTTTAATATTAATTGGACCCTGGGCAAAAAATTTCTTGCCTCCCCCTCATGCAATTTCGCTCTCCACCTGCTCTGAGACATGCAATAAATAGCAACTGTACTCAAAATCAGTTTACTGTATCAAAGCAGGCATTGCGATTGGTTGCCAGAGGTTACAGTATATCATTACTGCTTACTGACTGGTTGCTAGAGGTTAGAGCACAAATTATGGCTCACTGATTAGTTGCTAGAGGTTACAGCACATAATTTCTGCTTGTTGATTGGTTGCTAGAGATTACTGTACAGTAATACTGCTCACTGATTGGTTGCTAGAGGTTACAGCACACCATCAACTCACTGCCTGCACACCATCAATAGACAGAAAACTCCTAGGGATCCTAGAACTCGGGGGATCAGTGGCAGTGCTAGGGGGAGGGGAGGGTGTGATCAATGGCAATGCTGATTTTTTTTTTTTACTGACTACCAATATAAAGAGGAGTTGCCTCTTTATGGCCACTAGCTACCAATGTAAGGAGGGATTTATACTGTCTACTAATGTAAGGGGAACATTCACACTGGCCACTAGTGTGAATGAAAGGATTATACACCAAGCCCCAATGTAATGAGAAGATTTACACTGACCACCAATGTAACTGAGACATGTAGCCTGCGTTCACATGTGTGTGTGTGTCGGGAACACATGCAAAATCGCTTTCCTGACACCACAGAAATGTGCTGCCCTTTAGCAGATACACAGCAGTGCCTCTGCACCCCTAAACCTCCCCCATCCTCTCCACTCCAACCCTCTGCCCCTTTAACTCTACCTGCCTCCTCTGCTCATCTTTGCACCCACCTTCCTTACCTCTACACATCCCTTCCTTGCTCCCCTGTGCACCCCAAACTGTAATTCCTTCTCTGCCTACCTCTCCACACCCCGCACCCCACCCCCCCCCCCCCCCACCAATTTGCTTACCTTTGCAGAACAGGCTGATGGTAGGCTTAATGTCTACAGTTGCAAGCAGGTCTTTCAAGCATGCCCCTCCTCAGTGGGCAGCATTCAGTATAGGTGGTGGTGGATATGACCTCAGGGGGACATGATATGCATAAGAATGCCACCTTTTTTACATATAAATGCAGCCAGACACTTCCATTTACATATAAATGCTTCCACTATTTACTTATGAATTCCGGTTATTTACATGTAAACACAGGGTCTGCAGGTGAGTCATCCATACACAACAATAGGGCAGAGCTGGGCAGCATTTGTAGCAACACTTAACACTGAGATATCAGGACACAGCACAGGACTAAAATTTCAAGGGCCAAGGAAATTTAAATCAGCATAGTTGGCAAGTATGAGGCAGCTGCTTTGGGCCCTACAACAATGCAGGGCCCAGGGCAGCCCCGCCTTAAAGATGGCCCTGATGACAATGCTCTGTACTGCTGTATATTGACTCAATATGCTAAACAACAAAGGAAAAGGCCTTTTTTATTGTGACTGTGACATTATAGCAGACACATCAGACAATTTTGACACATTTTTGGGATCATTGGCATTGATAAAGTGATCAGTGCTATAAAAATGCACTGATTACTGTAAAAATGTCACTGGCAGTGAAGGGGTTAACACTAGGGGGCGATCAAGGGGTTAATTGTGTTCCCTAGTTTGTGTTCTAACTGAAAGGGGAGGGGGCTGACTAGGGGAGATGACAGATCGCTGTTCATACTTTGTAAGAACAGACGATCTGTCACTTCTGCCCTCAGAAAACCGGGTTATCTGGGTTTACACACAGAGATCCAAGTTCTCGCCGTGTTACGTGTCTCACATCAGCTCTGGGGGTAAGCTGCGGGCGCGAGCCCCTAGTGCCCACCAGAAGGAGCGATGTAACATGATGGCAATTCGCCTGCCCGTGCCATTCTGCTGCAGTACAACTGCGCTTGTGCTGTCTAATCTTTTCCTTTCTAAGCTGTAAAAAACCTGGCTGATTCTGCCTGTTCCTGTGTCCCCCTCTGTGTGCTGACCACGGTAATCATATCTGCTAACCAGAGCCAGATTAAGAACATCACGGGCCTGGTGCTGAGGATTTTGGTGGGGCTTTTTATAAAAAAAAAAAAATTGCAAACAATTTTTTTGTTATAACAAATTAAATGAAATAGAGAAAGGGAGGATGAGAGAGAGAAAGGGGATGAGAGAGTGTGGAGGGTGTGACAGCTGGCACTATGTACAGTAGAGGAGTTTATGAAAGTGGGTAGTATGTACAGCAGAGCGGTAGGGAGGGTATGATACTGAGCAGTATTTACAGGAGACAAGTGTGCAGGGGAAGACAGTGGATGATATGTACAGGAGAGGAGTGTGGCGAGTATGACAGCAGGCAATATGCACAGGAGAGGAATGTGGAGGGTATGACAGTAGGAACTATGTACAGGAAAGAAGTGTATGACAGTGGGCAGTATGTATAGGAGAGGAGTGTGGAGGGTATGACAGTGGGTACTATGTACAGGGTCGAAGTGTGTGACAGTGGGTAGTATGCACAGGAGAGGAATGTGGAGGGTATGACAGTGGGAACTGAGTACAGGAGAGACATGTATGACAACTTTCACTATGTATAGGAGAGAAGTGTGGAGGGTAAGACAGAGGGAAGTATGTATAGGAGAGGAGTGTGGAGGGTATGACAGAGGGCAGTATGTACAGGAGAGAATTGTATGACAGTGGGCACTATGTACAGGAGAGGAGTGTATGACAGCAGGCACTATGTACAAGAGAGAAGTGTATGACAGTGGGTAGTATGCACAGGAGAGGAGTGTGGAGGGCATGACAGTGGGCATTATGCACAGGAGAGGAATGTGGAGGGAATGACAGTGGGTGTTATGCACAGGAGAGAAGTGTATAACAGCAGGCACTGTAATTAGGCGAGGAGTATGGAGGGTTTGACAGTAGACATTATGTACAGGAGAGGAGTGTGGAGGGTTATAAAAATGGACAGTGTGTACAGAAAAGGAGTGTGGAGGGTATGACAGTGGGTGGTATGTACAGGAGAGGAGTGTGGAGGGTATGACAGTGAGCAGTATGTACAGGAGAGGAGTGTGGAGGGGATGACAGAGGGAAGTATGTACAGGATAGGAGTGTGGAGGGTATGACGGCTGGCACTATGTACAGGTGAAGAGGATAAAGGATTCTGGGAAGGAAAAATGTAAAGGTTTATTGAAGGATGTTTAGGGACTGCATAGTGGTTAAGCAAGCCATACATGGATTGAAATTAAGCCAATTAAGTAGAGACCAGCCATAGTCGATCTATGTATGAGCTAGCTGGTTGTACACATGTCAATCTATTATTCGACTTAAGTACAACCAGCCTGTCAGGTTTTTTCCCCAAAACAATCAGTGCTGGCAGCTATAGTTAGCGACACTGATCATTGTTTTGTGTGGGTAGGGAAAGTTCCCCACTGGCAGAACACATTAACACTGCAGGAGTGATTACACCATTCACAGATCAGCAGGTGAGAGGGTGTATGGGGATAGGCTGGGGAGAGAGGTCTGTCAGCAGGGGGGTTATTCATGAAACATTTTCTTTCCAAAACAAACACGTTTGAAAAATTGCTGCGCAAATACCGTGTAACATAAAAAGTTGCAGCGGCCGCCATTTTATTCTTTAGGGTGTCTGCTAAAACAATATATATATATATATATATATATGTTTGAGGGTTCTTAGTAATTTTCTAGCTAAAAAAATATGATTTTTTCATATAGGAGAGAAGTGTCAGAATTGGCCTGGGTGGCAAGGGGTTAATAATAAGTAATATACAAATAATTGTTATATTTTGTTTTTAAGGTAATTTACTATATTTTCAAAAATTGTACTCAAGCAGGTGGCTTAACGGACAAATTACTGAAGTTTGAAGTTATAACTTCCAACCAATAATTGTACAGTAAATAATAAATTATTTTTGATTGAAAATGTATACTTTATTTTGCAAGAAAATATACAAAAAAAAAATACTTTAAACAGGGTACATTCCACTCTGTACTGCAGCGCATAAATACAGTTCCAAGAATACAAATAAATGACATTCATCCTGCGGTATGATGCCTGATGTGTTGCGCAGAGTAATGGTACGCTGAAACATCACATCATGCATGACGCCGCATTACCCTGAAAGCATTACTTACAAAAACATGTCAGAAAAGTCAAGTCATATTGTCAAATCAAATGTCATTTCAATGAGCAACAGGTGTGATGAGGGGGGGAGGAGAAGGTGGGGTAGGGAGGGGAAAAAAGTTCACAGGCCCGAAGCTTTATTGAACTGCCAAAGGATACATAGCGGGGGGGGGGGGGGGGGGAATATTCAGACCTCCTCTTCCTCCTTAAAGTCCATCAAGTGATAGTCTCTGAGTAGACTGTGGACCAGTCTGCGACAGTCCTCGATGGACATCCTCTCCCTCTGGTGGATGAGGCGATTTCTGGCGCACCAGACAGCGTCCTTAAAGCAGCACAGCACCCGCCAGGCACTATCAATGTCCTCATGTGAATGAGTTCAACAGAAGAGTCCGTTCAACACACCAAAGTGTGTGATAGCAGTCTGTGGTACAAAGACTTTGAGATCAGGTTCCAGAGCCCTCAACAGGCCCTGTGCAAAGGGACACTCCCAGAAAACATGCAAAGCAGTTTCCTCTTGGATGATGCAAAGGGGGCAGTGTCTGTATCTGCACAGGTTTCTGGAATTCATGAATGTCCTGAGTGGCAACCCCCCTTGGATTGCCATCCATGCCAGATCTTTATGCCTGTTGGTGAGTCTCTTTGCAGATGGCTGAAGGGAGGCCTGGAACAGTCTCAACAATGTCCAATGCTCTAATCAACATGTGGATAGTTTTTGGCTTCCACAAGTCGGGCTTCACTCCATGTAGCCCCAGCTCCTTAATAAACTTGAAAGTGTCCAAGTAGTACCAAGGAGTGTCCCAGTTGTAGGGGATGGAGCTGTCCCATCTAAGGGACCTCCAAAGAGGCAGGAGGAAAAAACGGGACATGGAGTTACCACCAGAGTCTACAGTTCTGTCAACCAAAGTTCTACAGATGCAGTTACAGGCAAAGAACACCCTCAGTAGAGTGGCGATGTCAGGCATGCCCTTACCGCCCTTGAGGGGTTCCTTGAACATAACCACCTGCTTTACTCTGTCCATTTTGGAGCTCCAGGTGAAGTGAAACACTGCCCTGGTGATGGCCTTGCAGGTGTTAACCCAGAGGGGCCAGGCCTTGGCGAGGTACTGCAACTTTTACCTTTGATGGTGAGTTCTCTAAGGGTCCAAAGTCCAAACTTTTGTCGAATCCTTCTCAGTCTTTCTTCCCAGGACTTCAGGGCTGCGCCCTCAGCTCCAAACCAGACCCCGAGAATTTTGATGACGTCTGCTTTGATACTGAAGGGCATGGGTGTAGAAGAAGGCAGAAACCACTTTCCGAAGAGCATGACTTACGACTTCCCGCAGTTGACCTTTACCCCTGAAGCTTGGCCGAAGTCCTCACAGGTCTGGGCGAGTGTGTCGATGGAGCGCCGGTCGACACAGAACACCGTCACATCATCCATGTAGAGTGAGCACTTGATCTCCAGTCTGTCTGGTCCTGGTGCGGTGATCCCTCTGATCTCTGGGTTCCGTCAGATGCTTTGGGCAAAGAGCTCTATACAACAGACAAAAAGCAGAGGTGAGAGAGGGCAGCCTTGTCTGACCCCAGACAACACTGGAAAGGGGTTCGTTTTCCAACCATTCACCAACACCACACTACAGATGTCATTATACATTACATTCACATACAAACAAAACATTTCCCAAAGGCCAAACCTGCGCAGAGCGCTGCAAATAAACTCATGGGAGACATGGTCAAAGACCTTCTCCTGATCAAGACTGACCAGGGCCACGTGCACACGGCGGCCATGAATGTACTGGACCGTGTCCCGGACAAGCACAAGGCTATCCGCAATCTTGCAACCAGGAATGTCACAAGTCTGATCCGGGTGGATGATCTGTCCGATGACAGACTTCAGCCTGTTGGCCAGAACCTTGGCGAGGATTTTGTAGTCCATGTTTAGAAGGGAGATCGGATGCCAATTTTTCAGGTCTGATTTCTCCTTTGCTCTTATACAAAATCGTGATCATCCCCTCCCTCAGTGACGGAGGCATTCTGCCCTCCACCACCCTCTCCTCGTACAGCTCGAGCAGGTCCAGGCCCACGAGATCCCACAATGTTACATAAAGTTCAACTGGGAGACCATCGCAGCCCGGGGTCCTGCCCTGCCTAAAGGATTTAGCGGCAGAGTGCAGCTCCTCCAACACCAAGGGGGCATTGACGGCCGATGAACCTGCAGGATCAATATGGTTGGAGATACCTGACAGGAACCTGTCAGCTGCCTGTGTGTCTGTTGTTTTCGGGGAATAGAGGTTGGTGTAGTAGTCGCTGACCACTTGCATCACAGCTTCTTTTCACTTCTGGAGTGTTCCGGTCTTGTCACGCAGCTCTGACAAGGGTGTGTGTCCTGAGTGAAGTTTCCTGAAAAAGAAAGAATTACACTTCTCACCTTTCTCAAGATTCTCCACCTTGGCACAGAAGACAATGTGCCTGGATTCTTCCTCAAAGTGCCCTTTCAGGCTCTTCTTGGTGTCCTCCAGGTCCTGCCTAATGTCCCAGCCACAGTGGTGAAGGTCCTGCAGGGACTGCAACTGACATTGCAGTCTCCTGAGTTCCCTCTTCCTGGCACACACTTGCTGGTGTGCCCTTGTCTGAAGGAAGCTGCGCAGCTTGACTTTCACAAACTCCCACCAGTCACTTACCCTTCCGAAGAATCTCTTTTCCTCCATCCAGGTGGCATAGGCCTCCCGGAGTTCCCCTATCAATTCCTCATTTTCCAGCAGGGTGCTATTCAGCTTCCAGGAGCCTGGTCCGCGGGCAAAGGCATCGCCCAGGTCACCCCGAAAGTGAATAGCCCTGTGGTCAGAGAAAAAGCAGGGGATCATAGAGAACTCACGATGCTTGACTGCTCTTGAAGTGAGCACAAAGTCAATCCTGGAACGCACTGATCCATCGGGTCGGCACCACGAATAGTTCACGGTACCTTTCCCTATGGATCCCAAGGCGTCCTGCAAGGAAGCCTCCGAGATCATCTCCCTGAGCAGCCTAGACGTAGCATCAAGTTTCGTACCTGGGGGTTGTCTATAGTATGCCTGTAAAGTGGCGCATTTTTCCAGTGTTTAGAACAGTCCCTGCACAAAATTACATTTCTAAAGGAAAAAAGTAATTTAAAACTACTAGTGGCTATAATGAATTGTCGGGTCCCGGCAATACAGATAACAGTCATTGAAAAAAACGGTATGGGATCACCCCCAGTCCATTACCAGGCCCTTTGGGTCTGATATGAATATTAAGGGGAACCCCGAACCAAAATGTAAAATAAAAATGGCGTAGGGGTTCTCCTCAAAATCCATACCAGATCCTTCAAGTCTGGTATGGATTTTAAGGGGACCCCTCGCCAAAATAAGAAAAATGGCGTGGCGGTCCCTCCAAAAATCCATACCAGAAAATCCCTACCAGACCCTTATCCGAGCATGCAACCTGAAATTTAAAGGAATATTTCACTTTTATTTTTTCACTTTAAGCATTATAAAAATCACTGCTCCCAAAAAAAAACTACAGTTTTTAAAACTTTTTTTTTGCATTGAGACATGTCCACTGGGGCAGGACCCAGGTCCCCAAACACTTTTTATGACAATACCATGCATATAAGCCGTTAAAATGAGCACTTTCGATTTCTCCCATAGACTTTTAGAGGGTGTTCCTCGGCTTTCGAATTTGCCGCGAACACCCCAAATTGTTCGCTATTCTGTGAACAGGTGAATACCGGATGTTCGAGTCGAACTTACGTTCGAGTCAAACATTGGGCTCATCCCTACCTACCTACGGATGGGCACTGATATGCTCCACTGATGGGGATACACCTATTAATTAAGAAACTGGTCTTCAGTGCCCTGATTATTAGTGTAAATGTCTACTGTCACAGGAAAGGCGGTTAGCGGCTTTCCTTTACTCACACAGTGACATCGCTGAGGAAAGGAAATGCTGATAACTGGCATTTGTTTACATAGGATCATCTGTGATTGGACACAGCTGATCACATGGTAAAGAGCCAATGTCATTGGCTCTTTACCCTGTACTGTGATACACTATGCCCGAGGAACACGGCCCATATGACGTCCACCTGGAAGGAGAAGTGTCAAGCCCGGCTGTCAATCTGCGATAGGCCAGATGGGAAATGGTTAATACCACTTTAAACCAGAGTTTGTCACTTTAACCACTTCCTGCCCACCATATAGCATAATAATTACATGCGCAAAGTGGTTTCGTTATCCTGACTGGAAGTCATATGATGTCCAACAGCGCAGCGATTGTTGGTGTGGTGTGTCAATCTGACACACCATCTGACACACTGCATCACTGATCTCATCAAAGAGCCTTCGACGTAGGCTCTTTACCATGTGATCAGCTGTGTCCAATCACAGCTGATGACAGTGTAAACAAGAAGAAACGTTTATCGGCTTTTCCTACACTTGCACTGACAGAAGCGAGTAGAAGAGAGCCAATCGGCTGCTCTCCTGACAGGGGGGTGTGTGCTGATTATCAGTGAAGCCCCCCTGATGATGCCCACCCTTGACCACCAGTGTTGCCAATCAGTGCCCAATAGAGGTGCCAACCAGTGCCCATCAGTAATACCTGAAAATTGGCCTGCGCAGGAAGGGGGGAAGTGCCCTGTATTGAAGTGGTTAAAGTGGAGGGCCACCCAAAAAATAAATGCATTAATAATCGTAAAAAAAAAAAAAAAAATGTTTAACTTACCTGAAACCGCTGTTGCTAGGCAGTCTTCCTAATCTGCCTCTTCCTATATCCCGGTGCTTCCTCCTCTTCGGTGAGTGGCCTGTTGCCTTCTGGGACATGTGTGTTACAGAAAACAATGGGGCCATTCACAAAGCACCGCGCGACTCGTGCATGCGCAGTAGGAAACGGGCAGTAAAACAACAAGGCTCCACTGCCTGTTTCCCAACGTTAAGATGGAGGCACCGGCAGCCGATCCTATGGACGGCCAACATCGTGGGATCAATGGACAGGTAAGTGCCCTTATTAAAAGTCAGCAGCTACAGTGTTTGTAGCTGCTGACTTAAAAAAAAAAATCTTGGCCGGAACGCCTCTTTAGGCTCCTGTACACATAACAAGTGTCTTTTTCTGGATCTAACATGTGCATAAGTCTAAAATCATCTCACCTCCCTGGTGCTGGCACACCAACACCCATACACTGACATCCAATTCAACATCTTACAACAGCACCCAGATTTCCTGTCTACCCTACATAGTTTGGCAAGGGAGCAGTACACATCCAATGACACCAAGCTCACCCCCAGTAACAGCACCCCACACTCTCGTTATTATGGATAAAGTGAACCGCACATATTTTTAATTAGTCCATGCTCCCCCTCATCTCTCCTCGTCTGTTTGTTTTCTGATTCCTTTTGTAATGAAAGCAATTAAACAACAAGAACTCCAAACACATTGGAATAAAGGCCTTGCAGTATTCATCAGCTTGCTGGTTTTATTTCCAGAGGGAGCCGCAACATAACATAACACAGAATTTACTGGATGCTGAGAGCGAAGCTCATATCTGCAAACTATCCCTTCTGTCCTCATCATAAGGGATAACGCTTGTGAGATTATATAATAAGCACTTGTAGATAATCCTCCTGAAGAGGCCTTTATCACATCTTCTCCCTTTTATAAATGCGCAAGAAGCTTAAATGGAAACTCTACTTTGAACTAAAGAGTGGAGTAGTGGGAGCGGCAAGCAAATTTTATAAATAACCTTCATACCCACAGCAATGACTGGCTGCATTAAGCCTATGGTACACAAGAGATTTTAGTAGGCCGTGTGTGCAGCTACAATCGTTAGTGATACATTGATAGTTGAGTAACAATAAGTTAATTGCTACTGCATGCTAACACTGTCATTTTTGGGTGGCAACATTAAAGGGGTTGTAAAGCTTTGTTTTTTATTTTCTAAATAGGTTCCTTTAAGCTAATGCATTGTTGGTTCACTTACCTTTTCCTTTAATTTCCCTTCTAAATGTTTTTTTTCTTTGTCTGAATTTCTCACTTCCTGTTTCTCCTCAGTAAACTTCACACCATCATCCGAGCGGTGTTTAGTCAGCCAGAACAGCTTACTGAGGAGGAACAGGAAGTGAGAAATTCAGACAAAGTAAACAAAGAAAATAAACATTTAGAAGGGAAATCAAAGGAAAAGGTAAGTGAACCAACAATACACTAGCTTAAAGGAACCTATTTAGAAAATAAAAAACAAACCTTTACAACCCCTTTAACTCTCACGGTATCAATGGAGGAGCAGCATTGTTGGGTCCTGGAGTCCGAAGACTTCGAAAAAGTCTTGGGAGGGTGAAGTATCTAACCCTGTGTCCACATCTTACTGGAGACCAGATGCCTGTTGGTGTAGGTGTACACAGCCTTTATAATCAAGGGGCTGTGTGTGATTAAAGTGGATGTAAACCCACTCTCATCCTTTCTAACCTACTGCAATATTGGTTATCTAGAAGGATATAGATGCCTCCTGCATATATACTTATCTGTCAAATGTCTCCCCTCTGTCTGCTATGAGAGAAAATGCAGATTTTGTGGGCGGGTCTGATTTCCAGGGCTCAGTGGGTGGAGTCGTGATGTCAGTAGACTCTCCGCCCATCTCTACACTCCCCTTATCAACATGCATTTTCTCCTGTGTATTTCTTACACTGAACTTCTGCTATGATCACTAACATCCAGTCAAAACCCAGAAAAGTCCCCACATGACTTCAGCATTCAAAATCAAGCTGAGGTGGGGAACAGCCAATCTTTGCAGAGCAGCAGAAGAAAGGAGTGGGAGTGAATTAAAAAAATAATGCATGTCTCTTAGGCTAGGGCGCGAGATCTGTAAATCACCAGTCACTCACAGCAAGGGGGAAGATTTTTCTCTGTTTGTCAAGATTTATCTCACTGAACAATAAAAGAGGATTGCTCAGAGCTGGATTAACTCTTTGTGGCAAGACTGGGCTCAAATGATATGTTGTGAATTCATGAAAAAATGTATTTAATATTTACTAGCAGAAATGTGAGATTTGCTTAGGCCTCAAAAACAGATAAACCATCATTTTGATATCAGTGAACTGTTACCTTCTTGGAGACCTTTAAAGTGGTTATAAACCCTTACAAACCACTTTGACCTACAGGTAAGCCTAGATTAAGGCTTACCTGTAGGTCCAAGAAATATCTCCTAAACCTATACGGTTTAGGAGATATTTCCAAAAAGAAAGCCACTGCTGCCTACGGCACATGCGCCGTAGACAGCGGTGCGCAGGCGCACTGGGCAGGCCACAAATCGCGGCGATATGCCGCGAGTGTCGGCTCCCGTGCGCATGCGCGGGAGTGACGTCATCGCTGCTCTGGCGAATCACAGCGCCAGAGCAGCGAGACCCGGAAGTCACTCCGGGATCCATGGCAGCGGCAGACATGAAGACGGAGGACCGCTTCGGGGGCTTCGTTCTCAGGTAAGTTATTCATAATGAGCTAGTATGCTATGCATACTAGCTCATTATGCCTTTGCCTTGCAGGTTGTTTTTTTTTTTCCCCTATGGGTTTACAATCACTTTAAAGCAAAATACATGATCTCATGTTTTCCAAATTGTTACTACATCAACTATTGTAAACTTTTACAAGCCTGCATTGAGACAGAAACTCAATGGAACAATAGTGTATCTCTAGTCACAAAACAAGAAGATGTGTACCTATCTGTGGTTTGTAAATAAACACGACAAACACAGCCATAGGAAAAGGGTTATACAGATTGTTATCACATTGAATACACCTGTGTCCAACAAAACCTATTGTGTGAATTTTAAGAACTGTATGGATAGCTAATACATCCCTAAACATCCATTGGGACTGTTCATCTCAACACATGTTAGAAAGATGTGGATTTTGTGCAGTCAGGAATATTTTAAAATATATGTGATTGTCAGTCATTCGAATTATATGTGATATTTTAGATCACAGCGTTATTATAATTTTAGTATCTGTTGATCCAAGAACTTTGTTATAAATGTAGCACTGACCCTCAAAGGAGCTGCTGGTTTTATTGGGCTTACCGTTACCTTCTTGACTGCTTCTCCGTATAGGGTTTCCAGTGGTAGATGGCCCAAAGAAATGTGGAAACTGACACTGAATCTTGTTTTGGGTTATTTATTTGAAGTATAAACAGAGTCTCTCAATTTAGGGTAGAGGGTTAGGATTAAGTACTTTGGACTGCAAAAATGACAAGTCTCTTATAGAAGAAATCCAGAGAATAACTGTTTCACAGCTGGTTTTCACAACCCCCGGATAGACCTCCTCTCACTAGGCCTAGCAGCCGGTGGGGTGCTAAGTAAAATCTCTGCCACAGACTTGGGTGTAGAATAATTGAGAAAAGTCTCTGCCACAGGCTTGAATGTAGAATACTTGAATGTAACTGAGAGACATAGACAAATTTAAAAAGCTATCATATGGTACCAGTATCTCTCAGCAGATACAGCGATACCGTATGAGTGTAGATCCATGAAGTGTCCTTCAACTGAGCCTCCAGGCTCCTTCAGAGAAGCCAGCCTTGCGCACGGCCTTCTCCTGAAGAGTCCTCCCCTGGATGCTTCTCCAGTTGTTGGGCCTCTCCCTTAGATGAGACGGCACCAGACCACCTTTCAATCAATAGGACCCGATATCCATTCAGGCCTGTCCCTGCAGTTGCGTTGCCTCGGGCTAGCCAACCCCGAGACTTGGAAATGCATGGTTCCGCACCCCAGGCCAGGAGGGTTACGGGGGGGCTGGTCAGAAGGACCAAAACCAAGCAGGCAGAAAACGATCTCCCGAACAGATCAGAACTCCACGTGATCTCAGTACCTTAAATACCACCTCCCAGAATGCACAGCAGGAGAACACTCCCACTGGGCTGGTCTCCGAAAGAAACGTGGCATTCAATACACCCAGCTAGTTCTCAAACTTGCCGGGGGTGACAGCGACACTTGCGGTCAAGGAGAACCCAGTGTAACCCAGCCAGACTGGTACTGAAACCATACATTTAGTAAAATTAGCCCCAAAACTCAACTATGGTTTCAGGAGAATTAACTTTGAAAAACATATAGCGCTTGCTCATTAGGAGCCAGTGCTACATAAAGAAAATAGATATGAAAGTGTGATTTTATAAGTAGAAATGTTTTGGAAAGGGAATTAGCATTAGGAAATGCACCCAATTATGATTATTACTATATAAGACTGTAGCCTATAGTTTAACAAATATTCATTGGATATACCAGAATTATACATGTATCCATATAGATAATTATTTTATGTGATATTGATTAATATATATAACAACATGTGTCTGTCATAGATAGACCAGTTTTTATAGATATACATTTATAGATATACACATATATAACCATTTTATGTAATAGGGATTAATAGGGATTAATCAAAATTATGCTAAGCGTATTTTATATTATGTCGGTTACTAGCATCCCTGAACACTAGATATATATATTCATTAGAACAAATATAAAAAAACAAATACACATTATAAATATAGAATATATTAACTTTTTTTTTTTTTATAGGTTGACAATCCTGTAAAGAAAAAAATGTGGGAACTGTAGAGCCAGGCTTTGATAGTTGTAAGAAATTATTTTGTGAAGATTGTATTCCATCATAGGCAACTTCTGGGTTTACTGCCTCTATAAAGGAGTTGATGACTTCTATGAAGGAGGTAGTGGCCACTTTCCAGTTCTTTAATGACAGAGTAGCTGGGCTAGGTCCTTCCACTTCTAAGCCTGTGACTCAGGAGCCTTCAATCTCTACTAGATCTCTACCTCTCTTAGGCCGCGTACACACGTGGCGGATTGTCTGACCAACTAAGTCCGCGGAGGAAAGTCCGCTCATTTCGAGCGCGTCTCCAGGTAGGCGGGGCCCGCGAAGGAGACGTCGCTGGCCCCGCCGCCTGGAATGGACTTAAAGGGGAACCCCCAACGCCGAAAAAAATCGGCGTGGGGTTCCCCCCAAGTCCACAACAGACCCTTGTCCGAGCACGCTACCCGGCTGGCCAGGAAAGGGGGGCGAGCGAGCGCCCCCCCTCCTGAGCCGTACCAGGCCGCGTGCCCTCAACATGGGGGGTGCCTTGGGGAAGGGGAGACCGCGCGGCCCCCCCACCCCAAAGCACCTTGTCCCCATGTTGATGAGGACAAGGGCCTCTTCCCGACAACCCTGGCCGTTGGTTGTCGGGGTCTGCGGGCGGGGGGCTTATCGGAATCCGGGAGCCCCCTTTAATAAGGGGGCCCCCGGATACCGGCCCCCCACCCTATGTGAATGAGTATGGGGTACAATGTACCCCTACCCATTCACCTGTGAAAAAAAGTACAAAAAAAACACAACACAGGGTTAAAATATTTTATTGCACAGCTCCGGGGGTCTTCCGTCTTCGGGGGTCTTCTCGCCGGACTCCTCCGCTATCTTGTAGCTCTTTTGCTAGCGGAGGAGTCCGGCTTTCTTCCTCCCTGCCGGCCTCTTCTCCCGACTTCGGGGGTCTTGTCCCCCTCTTCGGTTCTTCTGCCGGGCCACCGCGCCTTCTTATAGCTCTTTTACAGGCGGTGGCCCGGTCTTCTGTCGCCGCCGTCGCCTTCTTCGTCTTCTTCTTCGTCTTCTTCTTCGTCTTCTTCTTCGTCTTCTTCTTCGTCTTCGTCTTCTTCAGATGTTGCCTCGACGATCTCTCCGGCCGGAATGCCAGAGCCGCGCTGCGCGGCCACTTATATAGTGACAATGGGGCAGTGTCACATGGCTTTATGTCACATGGGTTGGTGTCACATGGTGACCCCGCCCCCTTACGATGTCATAGTCCCCATGTGACATCAACCCATGTGACCAGCCCATGTGACATATAGGCTATAAGAAGGCGCGGTGGCCCGGCAGAAGAACCGAAGAGGGGGACAAGACCCCCGAAGTCGGGAGAAGAGGCCGGCGGCGCGGAAGAAAGCCGGACTCCTCCGCTAGTAAAAGAGCTACAAGAAGATAGCGGAGGAGTCCGGCGAGAAGACCCCCGAAGACGGAAGACCCCCGGAGCTGTGCAATAAAATATTTTAACCCTGTGTTGCGTTTTTTTTGTACTTTTTTTCACAGGTGAATGGGTAGGGGTACATTGTACCCCATACTCATTCACATAGGGTGGGGGGGCCGGTATCCGGGGGCCCCCTTATTAAAGGGGGCTCCCGGATTCCGATAAGCCCCCCGCCCGCAGACCCCGACAACCAACGGCCAGGGTTGTCGGGAAGAGGCCCTTGTCCTCATCAACATGGGGACAAGGTGCTTTGGGGTGGGGGGGCCGCGCGGTCCCCCCTTCCCCAAGGCACCCCCCATGTTGAGGGCACGCGGCCTGGTACGGCTCAGGAGGGGGGGCGCTTGCTCGCCCCCCTTTCCTGGCCGGCCAGGTAGCGTGCTCGGACAAGGGTCTGTTGTGGACTTGGGGGGCACCCCCACGCCGATTTTTTTCGGCGTTGGGGTTCCCCTTTAAGTCCATACCAGGCGGCGGGGCCAGCGACGTCTCCGTCGCGGGCCCCGCCTACCTGGATACCCGCTCGAAATGAGCGGACTTTTCTCCGGGCGGGAAAAGTCCGCTCATTTCAAAAGTAGGGCAGACTGGCACACACACGGGCGGACTGTCCGCTGAAACGCGAGTCCAACGGACAGTCTTTCCAACATTCCGAAAGACTTAGTCCGCCAGACTGTCCGCTGAAAAAGTCCGCTGAAGCCCACACACGAGCAGACTGTCCGCTGAAATGTGTTTCGGCGGACTAAGTTGGGCAGACAGTCCGCCCGTGTGTACGCGGCCTTAGTATCAAAGACCGTTAGTTCACATAATGTTTCTGACCTGGAAGAAGGTGAGAATCCTGTATCTACGTCTGAGGGGTCGGCATCAGAGGATGAGGATACTGGTAGCTCATCTAGGTATCTTTTTCCAGTTGAAGATATTGACGAACTATTAAAGTCAATATATACTTCTGAACAGATCAAGATGCCTCAGTAAGCCCAGTCTGTTCAGGATAAGATGTACAGAGGTCTACAAGGACGGAAAATTAGGTATTTTCCTGTACATCAATCACTCAAGGACATGATCCTTGCTGAGTGGAAAGAACCCAAAAGAAGGTTGTTCCAGTCTAGAGGACATAAGGGAAGGTTTCCCTTTCAGCCCGATTTTGAGGTTTTTTTTTTCAAATGTCCAAGATTAGATGCTCCTATGTCACAAGTATCTAGAAAGTCAGATCTTTCATTTGAGGACTCTGGAGTCCTTAAGGATCAGATGGATAGGAAGGCTGACTCTTTATTACGTAAGGCCTGGGGTGCCTCTATTTTCTCTTTAGGGCCAGCTGTTGGGTCCACCTGTGTTGCTAGGAATTTAGATGTGTTGGTCCAACGTCTGGATGACCTTCTCTCCTCCAACACCCCCAAAGAGGAGATCAGGGATTCTCTACCCTTTATTGCCAAGTCAGTTTCTTTTTTGGCTGATGCAGCAGCAAATTCTGTAAAATCTGTTGCCAGAACATCAGCACTCATTAATTCAGCTAGATGGGCCATCTGGCTGAAATCATGGGAAGGTGATCTTACCTCCAAGAATAAACTTTGCGCATACACTTTGAGAGCAAGCTCCTATTCGGTTCTTCCTTAGAGGAAGTCCTAGCTCGTTTCTCAGAGAAGAGTAAACAGTTTCCATCTTCTCAAAAGAATAAGCCCTGGAATAAGAGGCCTTTTTCGTGGCTCTCAGAACAAAGTTAATTTTAAGACCCATTGGCAGACAAAGAAGAAGGGGTCATTTAACAAAGACAAGCAAAAGGGGGGGGCACTCTTTGCTCCTTCAGCCCCTACCAAAAATCCCCAGTGACGCCAGAATGGGGGTAGGAGGGAGATTGTCCCATTTCATCAAGGAATGGGTCGAGATTATGAGCAATTCTTTTATCCTTCAAATGATAGAAAAAGGTTACAGGTTGGAATTCAAAAGCCCCCCACCCCAGAGGTTTTTTCTTACCCACTTGCCAAAGGGACCAAGAGAGACGTCCCTTGTGACTTTCCAAAATACCTCTCCTTTGCTTAGAAGAGAGAACTGGTCCCCACCCTTAATGGGTTTATCTGATCTCATTATGTGTTTTGGGCTAGTGATTCACAGTATTGAAGTCAGAGGGTCAACATAACATATACAATTATAATTAATCTTTCATGAAAATTGTTATTTTTAAAAGTGCAATGTAAATTATGATGGATTGCCATTTATTTTTATTTTTTTTCAAAGCTGATTTTTAGATCTCTATGCTATGCACTACTCTCCTACTCTGTACCAGTTTCCAGATTGTACACCCCTGGCTGGGCTTCTTCATAGCCAGGGGTGCACTTCTGTAAGCAATGACGTGACAGCTACAGAGCGAGCGGTCTTGAAGCTGTGGTTTTTAATGATCAGAACAAGCTACTTGTACAGTACAGCAAGATTGCATGTCCTTGGGGTAGAGAGCAAAGCTCCAGGGAAGGCAGGATCACCTTAAAGAAATTAAAATAACATTTCGTTTTTTTTGATCGATCAAAATTCTTTTGATCGGTACTCACCTCTTCAGGGAGTCCGTTGACATCACGGACATCAACATCACTGGACTCCTTCCCCCTTCCCCAAGTGCCTCCATCTGCTAACGAAGGGAAGGGGGGAGCAGTCCAGTGACGTCGATGTCTGGACAGTGATGGTAAATATGGATGTGGTTAACTGGGATCATTCAGTGAGCTAAGAGTAGGCACATTTTTTGATAACCTCAGTTTTTAACATTGTTGTCCTTAGAGGCTGATAAGCTGTGATATTTTTGCCATGTGGATTGGCTTCTGCTGTTGCCATGACGGTGGCGCTCGCTTTTGATTGACGTGTAACGTCCTAGCCATGGCCCGATATGTCCGGCTTCGGCTGTTTCCATAAAAACTGTGCTATTTAAATAGACTGAAACTTATGAGCACAACTGTATTTAAAGTGGACGTAAACCCATTGATTTAAACAGTTAAAAAAAAAGGCATGTCGGGAATGCTAACAGCACATTGGCTGTGCTCTCAGCCAAACTATCAAACCATCCAATGGCTGGTGTCATAATGAATCACATGTGCAGCACCATAGCAGTTGAAGATTAAACAGAGGCAAAGATGGCAGCTTCCTTGGCTGAAAACGATAGGGAAGTTTACTTACACTTTAAAAATGTGTGGCATCCACCACTGTCACACTAAGCAGCGATACAACTCAAGCAAGTACAGTATTGTGAGTTAGGCAGTGATATGTATTCACATATTATATATACAGTGTATATATTGTAATGTTCGGGGGACCAGGTAGATCGCAGGACACAGGCTTTGCACACAACAAAGGGTTTATTAAACTTAAATCGCTTTACAGCAGCCAAAAACAAAAGGAAAAAGGTTTGTAGTCTCACCAACTTGCAAAGTCCAGAACAGCAGTCTTTATCAGAAACAGAGCTTGATCTTGATGGCAGGTAGCTTCCCCTGCCAGGAGCCTTCCAAACAGGACACTGCTGTCCACTTCAGCTGCTGCAACCCAAACAAACACCATCCACCATGTGTTCTCCACTCCTCCACACCCACCTACCACTTCCTGTCTTGTTTTTTAAAGGCACTCCCTTAACAGGTGGGTTAATCAATTTTATTCATTTAAAAAGACCACAACCCAAACAGAGGGGAAATATAGCGTCCTTCCAGGACCCAGCCACGGCGTCCTGTACAATATATATATATATACACACACACACACTGTATACACATAAATACGACAGGGGGACATGGTTACTGTCATGGAGGGCCTGATTGAGGAAGAAGGAAGTGAACAATCTTCCTTCTTCCCCAGCGATTCTCTCTTCACTTCCTAATTCACCACCTCTGAGCTGGTGAATTGTGGCCAGTTCTGTGTCAGTCAATCACAGTTTCTCTTTGTGCGGAGATCATCATTGGAGAACATGTTCTCCCCTGATCATCTCTGTTTCACAAACTGTTTATGAGCTGAGATCAGCAGCGATCCTTGGGGAAAAAAAATTAAATTCTAAAATTATTTCTTTGTCTCATTTTTTTACATTTATTTTATCACAGAAACCTGACATTTTAACAGGGGTGTGTAGATTTTTTATATCCATTATGTGTGTGTGTGTGTGTGTGTTTGTGTGTATGTGTGTTTATATATATATATATATATATATATATATACAGTATATATATATATATATATATATATATATATATATATATATACAGTATATATATATATATATATATATATATATATATATATACATATATATATATATATATATATTATTTTTTATATATATAGACACATTGCCAGACAGCCTGAAGAAGAGCAGGGATGCTCACAACTGTATACGGTAGCTGCTGTTGCTGATTTACATAATTGACAATACCTGATGATTTGAAGATACAGTAAAGTTTATTGCAGAACGTGTCCCTTTGTCATCTTTTAAACGGATATCAGTGGAAGACAGGGAGTCCACCCTGACATTGTTCCAGCCCAAAAAACAGGATAAAGAAAAGGCAGTAACCCACCCAAAGTTTTGATATATATATATATATATATATATATATATATATATATATATATATATATATATATATATATATTGTATTTTATCCTTTTTACTTCTTCAGTAAGATTCTTGTGGAGAGCATATCGGAAGGGTTGCTGTATCCTGAAAATTCCAGCTCCAACCCCTGAGTATTTCAGACATGGTTGAACCTATTAAACGAGGCCAAGAGCAGTGCGGACATTGCATCTTTCTACTGGACGCTGACCAACAATGACACTGGTACACATCATCCAAAAGAAATGCAAGAGGGTGCCCTCTTCTTCTCAGCATCTCCAACAGGTGGCAGAAGTTAGGGAAAATATTTTAGGAAAAACTGATGGGGTTCTGTACCACCGTGCTTGGAGCTCATACAACCTTGATATCAGTTTGCAATAGATGAATAGTGTGTGAAATACAGGATATCCTCCCTTTGAGCTGGTAAGCAGGTAAGTTAGATAAAAATGGCAGTACAGAATCTTCCTTTAGGAAGCACCAGAAGCTTGTATGCAGCACAGACAGAATGATCTGAAGGCACAGAGACATTCGAAATATTTTTCGGAGGTGTGGAACATACCACGTTTCACAACAGAGCCCAGGTAATGACAGTTAAGTTGTTGAGGCCCCCAAGAGCCTAAGGGAGGATCAAACGTTGGCTTAATGGAATGTGCACATTTCAGGCCTGTGTCACTAACAAAATCTTTAATGTGGTAAGTACCCAAATGCAAACGTTTCCTAAAACGAGGATTGGAGAGTCCAGGCTTTAGAGACTTTTGATGATCCAGGTTTCCCAGGACCGGAGTCATGGCAGAAGGTTGTGAAAGAATTCTGCCAGAGTCATTGGCTCACAGAGGCTCTCACAGAATGGGACCGGTCAATGTATGGTCGTCAAAAATGACCTCTGGGTTCAAGGGAGGCAGTGTAGAGGAACATCTGTAGTGGACTGCTCCAAGGAAATCCACTGCTTAGTGTAGTAGTCTCTACACCAGGCGATCACCGTAGCCAAGTGTGCCACCTGGTGGTATTTCACAGGATTCGAGAACACAATATGCTGGGCTTTCTTCATAAGCCAAGCATGCTTTTACTAATTGATTAATAAAAAAAATCAATAATCTCCTTTTTAAACTTGTGATCATTATCAAAACAGCATACAAGTATATAGAAGCCATTATACTTTTAAATGTTTAATAGGGCATTTTTTTGTGTTTTAGGCAGAATAAATAATTAGCCCCCTCAGCCCTCCTCTGGAAAAATCAGGCCATGTCCCATTTTTGCCATTTTGCATCTATTTTTACTAATTGCACATTCTTTTTGCATAAGAGATTTCCCAAGACAATGAAAATTCTGGCAAGAATATACTATTTGTAATAGTCAGAATTATTTGTCAGACTCATGTACAAACTCGTGTTCAAAGGCATTTTTTAAAAAGAATGTAATTGTTCATATAATTTAATTTTAGTGTATTCCAGTGTAAAAAAATAAATAGTAATTATTTCATGTAAATGTTCCATACTTACAACAAGCAGATGGCAAGTTCTATGCAATCAACAAACTTTTTCACGGCTCTTTCTTACCATTATAGTCTAAAAACAGACAGCTGAAAGAAGAGGAATTTACCGTTATCAGAGACAGGAGAGTCTTAAAGAGGAAGAAAACCATGATGGGTTTTTGTTTCACTGCAAAGGCAAAGCATAATGGGCTACTATGCATCGCCTAGTAGCCCATTATGTGTCACTTACCTGACACAGGACCCAGCGATGTCCCTGATTTCCTCGCCGGCTGGAAGCGTCCACCTTCCTTCCGGGGTCACAGACTCCGGCTCTGTGAGCGTGGGAGCCACCAGTTACGGCATGTCGTTTAATGAAAACGGCACGCCGTGACCCTTCTATAGTGCGCGTGCATAAAATATTTCCAAGGGGCCATCAGAGGGGGTGAGGAATCTGATAAGTGACAATGTTTATGTGTAAAATTACTAATTTTATTATTCTTGTTTGACTCCACAATTTCCTTCAACGTCTCAGAAATGGCAGACTGTGGTTTTCCAATTTGCCCAGTGGTGGAATTTTCCTAATTGCGGAGGTGCAATCGATGGGAAGCACGTCCACATAGTTCCACCACCCCATTCGGGGTCATACTATTTTAACTATAAGAGGTTTCATAGTATCGTCTTGATGGCGGTGGTGTTGGCGACATATGAGTTACTGTATGTGGACATGGGGAGGAATGGCCGGATGTCAGATGGAGGAGTATTTGCCTGGACCAAGTTCTACCAACGTCTCGAGAGTGGTGGCTTGGGATTGCCACCCCCGGAGGAGAACGTCGAAGGACTGCCTTTTTGTGTTTGTCGCAGAAGAGGCATTCAGTCTGGGTGACCACATGATGAGGCCATTCCCCCAGAGGGCCCTCACCCTGGAGAAGAGGGTTTTTAATTACCGGCTGGCAAGAGCCAGAAGAGTTGTGGAGAACGCGTGTGGGATCCTGGCCAGCCGGTTCCGCCTGTTTCAAAGGGCCATAAATATGGCGGAATACAAACTGAACAATATAATTTTGAGCTGCTGCATCCTGCACAACTTTTTAAAAAGAAACAATGCTAATTATGTTGCAACAGTTGGGCCTGAGGCCTGACTTATTAGTAATGAAACACTGACAGCCCATCAGTGAAGTGTCCGTGAAGTGCGGGAAAAATATTTAGAATATTTTACGGGTAGGGGGGCCATTGCTTTGCCACCCAATTTAGAATAAATTTTATTTTTTATAAGATAAAATCTGGATTTTCATTTATTGATTGGGTTTATTTTTGCTGTCTCCTAGGTTCTCCTATTGCACTTGTAGTGCCAAGTGTTTTTTTCATTATTAAATAACACCCATTGTCACTGTAAACACCAACTTAATACAAAAACTGGTATTGATCATTGAAAGAAGTAGCCACACATTGTTGAGTATAAAATTATTCTGTGCACATATACATGTGCGTTGTAAAACATATTTTTGGTAAAAACACAAATTCTTGTTTTCTTTTTTTTTCTAAAAATGTTAGGGTACATAAACAGGCATGTTTCAAAACATAACATACACAACTCTGGAACTTACAAAGTTCAACATTTAAACACTGATGGCAATATTAGACTATAGTTTCCAAAATGTCTTGATATTGCATTCATGAGATGGGGTGAAGTCACCTCTGTAAAACCCAAATTTTGAAGATGCACACAATTTGGGAACCAAACTGGGGATTTCCCTCCTGATCCCATGCCTAATGTCAACATGTGCTATCTCCCATCATCGGGGATCAATCGACGTGTTTTGGGGGTGCAACCACTTCCTCTCTCCTAGTCTTTTCGAGGAAGGGGTTGCAGCCACAAAACGCATACATTGAGATCACTGATGGCAGTTAGCACATGTGGACACACTGTGTGAATCTTCAAAATTTTACTTTTAAAATATTCAAAAAATTTGTGGTATAAAAAATGGTGAAATTCTTTGGGTATTTAGATTCTTCCTAGGACATCAAAGAATTTCCAATAGAAACTTTTTCCATCTGAAAAATTGAGAACCTGCTCTCAATCTTTTGCTGGCGGAAATTTGCCAAGCGATGGAGCATACACACGGTCGCATTTTCCGACGAATAGCTCTCATCAGTCTTTTGCTGGTCGTGTGGATGCGGCATAAGGGCTCTTTCACACAGACGTGGAATTTTAAAGCAAATAAAACACCAAATAATTATGTGCTTGGTGCTAGAGGGCAACGCTGCACTCTATGTTTCGGATACAGGAAAAAACATAATAAACACAAATGCACCATACACACGATCGGAAATTCCGCCAGCAAAGGTCCAATGAGAGCTTTTGGTCGGAAAATGCGACATGTGTATGCTCCATCGGGCTTTTGCTGGCGGAATTTTGGGCATGTTCTCAATTTTTCGATCAGAAAAAGTTCAGATCGCAAATTCTGATCGTCTGTACAAATTCCAACACGCAAAATTCCTACACTTGCTCGGAAACAATTTGACGCATGCTCGGAAGTACTGAACTTAATCTTCTCGGCTCATCGTAGTGTTGTACGTCACCACCTTCTTGACGGTCGAAAGTTCAGAAAACTTTGTATGACTGTGTGTACGCAAGACAGCTTCAGCAGAATCCCGTCGGAATTCTGTCGGAATATAAAAACATCAGAGCTTTTTCCGACCAAAATTCCAATCGTGTGTACTCGGCAAAAGAGTGCTCAAAACCTCCAGTGATAAAAATCACAATGAAAACAAACAGTAAAATAATGCAAATAATATTGACATAAAAAACAAAACCATCAATATAGTGGAAAAATAAAACCATATTCAGTACAAATCAAACAATGATATACTGTATACAGACACTACCACTCAACATGTTTCACTTTTTGAAGCTTCTTCAGAAGATTTAGGTGGAATTCATAAATATGCTATGGATAACAAAAGAGACAGGAATGAGGCCTCATGTTAGTTATTTTGATCAAAAAAAGAAAAAAAAATCAATACTCTAAACATTGGCATAACATGAGTATGCAAATGATCAACAATATAATGAGGGTCAAAGTTAAACAATTATACAAAAAATATGTTGATGTGTGAAGAGATGAATCCTACCTGGACTGCATAAAACCATATAAACAACTTGATTGGAATTGAAAAAATGTACGTCCCATACAAGTTCAGAGTGCCCCGCCTAGAGGTTTGTTTTCAAATGATCGCAGGAGGAAATGAACTTTAACACACATATTCCTGAGAGAAAAGCAGGAAAAATGTGAGGGAAATTAAATATCAAGTAGTGATAGTCAGAGGAATACCATAAACACAAAAAAGCTCAAAGTAATGACATACAATTACCTCAAATCACTGTTGAAAGGATTGAATCAATATTAAAGTCCTGCTGGTTGGTAATTAAATCCAGCATGGAGAGTGCATCTGAAGAGTGTCCAGCTAAAATATGTAAAAACATATGCAGCTGGACCAACTTAAATAGGATAAAACTGTTTAGTGCAGGAAACTGAAAATATCTGAAAAATCAAAAAGAAAAACAATGAGACTATACTAAATGCAGGAATAAATCAACTGAGTCTAATGTTTAGAAAGCAAAAATGCCAAGCACTAGCTAACCTATGTTTAAAGGTTCAATTGTATGCAAAAGGAAAGGGAATGATGTTAACTCTCCCTGTTGCAAGGAGCCTTTGACAGATTGTTGCAGCTAATGGCTGCTTTCTTATACACCTCCCGTCCCGATGGCATCTGACGTCACCGTCGGGACGCAGACAAACAGTGAGGATGCCCGCACGCATGCGCCAGATATGGACGATGGCTCGCACGATGCGAGGCCGACGCAGTCACAACAAGGGGATACCCGTGTGCCTGCACCAGAAGGGAGGCGGCACGCTGGATGTGAAGTCGTCGGCATCTCAAATGAACACGCTATTTTAGATAATGGAATGCCCTACTGGAGTGGATTAACCAATGGAAGTAGAATCATGCTCAGCAATGACAGTAGTGGCTCAAAGGCCGAGATCGTAAACTGCCAGGCAAAAAGAAGTAGTTATTGGCAATGGGAGCAAGTGATGCTGGCATAGGGACTAACAGCTCTAGGGCTCCATTCAATTGGATGATTGATTGTGCATACAACTTGACTGGTCCCCAGGGTACAGTCAATAGCATCCATAGCATATTTATGCATTACACCTAAATCTCCTGAAGAAGCTTCAAAAAGCGAAACATGTTGAGTGGTAGTGTCTGTATATGTGCTTTTCTATGGAACATACAATTCATGATATGGAGGGCCCCCCGGAGGATTTGGCAGCTCATTGACCAGAGGACTTTTTACAATTTGTTACTGTGTTGCTTTAACTGGTAATTGCGCAGTTATGCAATGTTGTACCCAAACAAAATTTGTGTCCTTTTTTTTCCCACAAATAGAGCTTTCTTTTGATGGTATTTGATTGCCTCTGTGATTTTTATTTTTTGCGATATAAATGGAAAAGGACCGAAATTTTTAAAAAAAAAAGATATTTTCTTCTTTTTGTTATAAAAAATGTAATAAACTCAATTTTAGTCATACATTTAGGCCAAAATGTATTCAGCCACATGTCTTTGGTAAAAAAAATGTCAATAAGCGTATATCTAGGGTACATTTTCTGGAATTTACGCAGCTTTTAGTTTATGACTGCCTATCTCATTTCTTAAGGTGCTAAAATGGCAGGGCAGTACAACCCCCCCCCCCCCCCCAAATTACCCCATTTCGGAAAGTAGACACCCCAAGGAATTTGCTGAGGGGCCATTGAAAAAAAAATATTTTTGTCACAAGTGATTGAAAAATTATGAAAAAAATTACACAAAGTTGTCACTAAATTATATATTGCTCACACATGGCATGGTCATATGTAGAATGACACCCCAAAATACATTCTGCTGCTTCTCCTGTGTATGAGACTTTTTGGGAAAATAGCCGTGTACAGGACCCCGAAAATCAATCACCGCCTTCAGGATTACGAAGGGTATAAATTTTTGATTTCACTCCACACTACCGATTACAGTTTTGAAGGCCACAAAATGCCAAGATAGCACAACCCCCCCCCCCCCCCATGACCCCACTTTGGAAAGTAGAGACCCCAAGCTATTTGATGAGAGGCATGTTGAGTCCATTGAATATTTTATATTTTGCTACAAGTTGTAGTAAAATGATTGTTTTTATTTTTTGTACAAAGTTGTCACTAAATGATCTATTACTCAAACATGCCTTGGGCATATGTGAAATTACAACCCAAAATACATTCTGCTGCTTCTCCTGAGTGCAGGGATACCACATGTGTGAGACTTTTTGGGAACCTAGCCGTGTACAGGACCCCGAAAACCAATCACTGGTGTTCTAAGGGCATAAAATGGTGATTTCACTTTCTCACTACCTAACACAGTTTTGGAGGCCATGAAATGAAAAGATAGCACAACCCCCCCCCCCCCCCCAAATTACCCCATTTTGTAAAGAAGACACGTCAAGTTACTTGCTGAGAGGCATGTTGAGTCCATGGAATATTTAATATTTTGCCACAAGTTTCGGGAAAATTAATTTTCCCTAAACTTAAAGAGGGATTCCACCAAAAAAAAAAAAATATTAAAAGCCAGCAGCTATAAATACTACAGCTGCTGACTTTTAATAAATGGACACTCACCTGTCCCGGGTTCCAGCGATCCAGGCAGCCGAGGCCGATGGATTGCTCGGCTCTCGGCTGCTGTAGTCACCATTCTAGGTGAGGGAATCAGGAAGTGAAGTGAATCGGCTTCACTTCCCGGTTCCCTACTGCGCATGCGTGAGCCGCGCCGCGCAATAGGAAATCTCCGCGCTGTCACTGGGACCCGTGTGTGTCCCAGCAGACAGCGCGGCAGGGCAGGAAATGGCGTAGACTCCCACGGGAGTCTATGCCCGGAAGTGGGTGAAAATACCTGTCTTTGACAGGTATCTCCACCCCCCTCCCCCCTGAAAGGTGTCAATTGTGACACCGGAGGGGGGGAGGGATCCGATCAGCGGAGGTTCCACTTTAGGGTGGAATCCCACTTTAAACTAAAAAAATTTTTTACACAATGTTGTCACTAAATGATATATTGTTCAAACATGGCATGGTTATATGTAGCATTACACCCCAAAATACATTCTGCTGCTTCTCCTGAGTACGGGGATACCACATGTGTGGACATTTTTGGCAGTCTAACCGCGTATAGGACCCCGAAAACCAATCACCACCTTCAGGCTTTCTAAGGGCGTACATTTTAATTTCACACCTCACTGCCTATCAAAGTTTCGGAGCCCATGAAATGCCCAGTTAGCACCCCCCCTCCCCCCCCATGACCCAATTTTGGAAAGTAGACACCCCAAGCTATCTGCTAAGACGCATGTTGAGTATTTTGCCGATCTCCCTTTTTGTCACAGTTTTGAAAATTGAAAAAATAAAAAAAAAAATTTCTTTCCTTTCTTACTTTTCAAAAATAAATGAGATCTGCAAAATACTCACTATGCCTCTTTGAAAATACCTTGGGGTGTCTACTTTCCAAAATGGGGTCATTTTGGGAGGTTTTGTGCTATCTGGACATTTCAGGGCCTCTGTAACTGTGATAGGTAGAGATCACAATTTTAAGCCTTTAGAAAGCCTGGCGGCAGTAATTGGTTTTCAGGTCATTTTCCCGCAACTTGTGACAAGATATAAAATATTCCATGGACCCAACATGCTTCTCCTCAAATAGCTTGGGGTGTCTACTTTCCAAAATGGGGTCATTGGGGGGGTTTTGTGCCATCTTGGCATTTTATGGACTTCAAAACTGTGATAGGTAGTGAGGAGTAAAATCTAAAATTTACACCCTTCAAAATCCTGAAGGTGGTGATTGAATTTCGGGGTCCTGTACACAGCTAGGCTCCCAAAAAGTCTCAGACATGAGGTATCCCTTTACTCAGGAGAAGCAGCATAATGCATTTTGGGGTGTAATTCCACATATAACCATACCATGTATGAACAATATATTATTTAGTGACAACTTTGTGCAAAAAGAAAAAAAGTGTAATTTTCCCGAAACTTGTGACAAAATCTAAAATATTCCATGGACTCAATATGCATATCAGCAAATAGCTTGGGGTGTCTACTTTCCAAAAAGGGGGTTTTGAACTGTCCTGCTATTTTATGCACAACATTTAGAACACATCACCCACTCTTCTAACCACTTGAAGATAAAGCCCTTTCTGACACTTTCTGTTTACATGAACAGCGGCCATTGAAGACCGAAGACCGTCTAGTCAGTATCCCTATTTTATCCTTCAACAATAGCGGGGCATATTAAATGTATATATAAGTTTATAAAACCCCTATTTCGGTTTACCAGCCAGAACCGGGATATCACTGCATCATCCGCTACACTAGTTATAAAAAACGCCAATTTATTAATACCAAAACAAATGAGAACAAAGTACTAAGAGAAGAAAAAATAAAAAATAATGTGAAAAATAAAGATGAAAATAAATATAAAATGAAATAACAATGAAAATAAAAATGAGAAGAGAAAATTTGTAATTAAATAAAATTGAAATAAAAAATAAAAAATTGAAAAAATAATAAATTAAAATAAAAATGAAAAAAAGAATAAAATTATGAGGATGAAAATAAGAATAAAATTATAAAAAAAATTATGAAAAATATTGAAAGACTGGATAAGTAAAAAATAAAAAATATGTATATATCCAAAGAAAATTACATCCGCTTCCTCATAATTCATTTATGCTTTGCGATTTTAATATCTGATGTACCTTGTTATAATAATATTTGGACCGGAATCCTAAAAAGTTCCTAGAGGAGATGATCCATTTTATTTTTTATTTTATTTTTTATTTTATAAAAAATATATATACCTAGAAGAATTATTAGGATATACTAAGAAAAATCATAGAGGGTAATAAAATGAAGGTAATATGTCCTTCAGTTTCAGGTCTTATTACTGGAAATGTATTTATTATGCTGGGGAATTTTATATATATATATATATATATATATATATATATATATATATATATATTCACCTATTTTTTAAAAAGAATTATGAAGTTAAAAATAAAAAATTTGTGATAAAACAATTTAGATCCACATCTATATTCATTCCTTTTGGTTGGAGGGTATCCATTAAAAAAATCCACTTTGTTTCGTTTTGCGAAAATTTAATTCTCTTATTATCGCCTCTCCAGTGGCCCTTAATCTTATCTATGGCATAAAAAGTCATGCAGGTGGGGTCTCTATGATGATGTTCCCTAAAATGTCTCGAGACACTATGTTTTTTTTAATCCATTTTTTATGTTAGTTATATGTTCCCGAATTCTGACATGTAATTGTCTGGTGGTCCTGCCTATATTGCTTTTTGCATGGGCATTCCAATACATATGTTACATGTGTACTGTTGCATGTAATCAATTCCTTTAATTTAAACTTTCTGCCATTGGATTGTGAGTTAAAATTTGTTTTCTTTTTCTCTGTTTTTTTTACTGGTTCTACATGGTAGACACCTCCCACATTTAAAAAAGCCTTTTAGACTATTAAATATTTTTATTTCTTTAGGTGGATCCAGAGCATTATGTACTAGTTTGTTCCTTAACACTGGAGCTCTCCTATAAATAAAGCTGGGGTTTCCTGCTAATATAGGCCCCAAAATTTTGTCTGATTGTAATATGGGCCAGTGTTTTTTAATTATTGCTTCCATAGACTTATGTTGTCTACTTTCACCCGTAAGAAAAACCATATCTATTTTGTTGTTTATCTTCTTCTTTTTTCTCTCATCTGGTTTGTCTTCTATTGTTTATTTCTGTCCATTTGCTTGATTTTCTCTCTTATTTTAATTAATTTGTTTTTTTTTATATCCCTTTTCTGTAAATCTATTAATTATTATATTTGATTGGGTCTCATAATCTTTTGGATCACTACAGTTTCTGTATATTCTCAATAATTGTCCTTTCGGTATATTATTGATCCACTGCGGATGGTGACAGCTGCTGGTTGAAATGTATCCATTCTTATCTGTGGATTTGAAGAATGTTTTAGTATTAATGTGTCCATTATTTTTGAATATTTGTATATCCAGATAGTTAATACTCTGGATATTCCAAGATCCTGAGAAGGTTATGCCATAAATGTTTTGATTAATCTCATTAAAGAAATCCTGCAGTTCGGCCTATGTGCCTTTCCATAAAATTACAATGTCATCAATGTATCGTCTGTACAGCTTGATGTTTTTTCTTGGTATGCTGTATATTTGTTCCGCCTCCCACCGGTTCAGAAACAGGTTAGCCACACTGGGGGCATACTTTTCCCCCATGTCCACCCCCTTTGTTTGGGTATAATATTCTCCTTTATGCCAAAAATAATTGTGGTTCATGGCCAATTTTAATCCCTCCAGGATGAATTTAATTTGCTCCTCCTTCAGGTCAGTATGTTTATATAAGGCCCATTCTGCACTGCTCAGACCATCCTCCTGCACTATGTTTGTGTACAATGAATTTACATCAGTTGTTACTAAGATGTCACCCTCATTTGTATCTAGATTTCTAAGGTCGGCAATTAGTGGTTTACTATCCCTTAGATAGGATTTGCCTTCTGCTACCAGCGGTTGTAGATATACATCAATGTAAGCTCCCAATCTTGAAAAAAGTGCATCTATGCCACTTATTATTGGTCTTCCTGGTGGATGTTCCTGATCCTTGTGTATTTTAGGGACATAATAAATTAACAGAGTTTTTGGTGCGTCTGGGGTCAGGAACCTAGCTTCTTTTTTGGCCAGAATTCCCTTTTCTTCCCCACGTTTAACATAAAGCTTCAATTTCTTCTTGTATTCTGCTTTTGGATTTCCCTTCAATTTCTTATAGGTGTCTAGTACGTTTAAAAGTTTTTTCCTTTCCGTTTCATAATCCTTTTTGTTCAATATTACTAGTCTTTCCCCCTTTGTCTGCTGGGCGGATGATTATAGCTTTCTTTTTTTCAATCTCTTTTGTAGTACTTCAAATGTTCTTTTTATTTGTTTTCTTCACTTTAAGCTTCCTAATATCATCCTCCACCATTTTCTTAAATACAAGTAGACTCTCATTATGTTGCATTTTGGGGTTAAAAGTGGAATTATTTCTCATATTGGAATGCTTGAATCGGGATGGTTCTTTTTCCTTTTGAATGGTGTCTTTGGATGCGAAAACATTTTTTATGTTTATTTTTCTCACAAATTTTTGTACATCTATATAGGCTTCAAATTTATCCAGGTCTTTGTCAGGTGCGTATTTTAAGCCTAGATCCAATACCTTAAGTTCTTCTTCATTAAAAATAGCTTCACTTAAATTGAAGATACCCTTTCCTAATATTCTCTTCTCCTTTTTCTTCTCGATTCCTCCACTCTTCCCTCTTGTTCTTCTCTTCTTGTCACCTCTGGGCACTGTAGGGTTGGTCTCTCCTTTCTTCTTCTTGTGTATGATCCTCGTGTCCATAATTCCTTGGATGTTTGGATGCTCTTGGGTTCCACCCTTGATATTCCCTTTGACTCCAATAATTCCCCTGTCTCGGATTCCTTGCTGGATACCGAAAAGGTCTCCATCCTCCTTGAGGCCTGTAAGGACCGTTTCTTCCCCTGAAGGCTGGGGGCCTTCCTCCTTGGGCCCTGGAAAAAAAAATTTTGTCTGGGATGTGGTTCCCTATATGGAGTTTCTTGGTATTCGTACCTCAAAGGTGAATATCTATTAGGGTGTCTTGGTATTCTCGGCATAATAGGTGTGGTGAAAAAACGCTTGTATATTATATGGAAATGTGAGTAGCTTATTTTATTTGAATAAAACCTTTTAAAAAAATAAAGTTACGCTATGTGCATCCCCTTCTCTTTCACATGATGAATACATGAGATTGACAATCGCCAGCATAACGAAGTCGAGGAATTCTCACCTTTTTTGCTCCACAGTGGCATACCCCGTGCAATACCCCGGGAGGGGTTAGAGGCTCTGGTGAGTTCAGTAACAATAAGGGAACGTATTACTCGGATCACCCCGCACAACTCACCTGTGAAGGAATTTCCCCTGAGAAGCTTGTTTTTTTCACTCATGGGAATTTTTTTCACTCATGGGACTTTTCTGATAATCACTCAGGCACTTTGTATTTGCTTCATTTGTTTACACAAGGCACTAATCACTTTATTTAAATAGCACATGTCACTTCATATATATTTTTTGTTGCATGCTTTTTTTGCATTTTTGTGTGCTTTTTTGTGATAAACTTTGGTTATATTTATGGTTGATTTAGCTTTGTAAAAATCATAACAGTACTTGTGGTTTTGGATAGCACATTTATCACTTTTTAATATATCATCTGCACTGGTCACTTTACATGAAAACAACAGGAGGATTGCGCTGTTGCTTTATATTAATATTAATGATGCACTTTTTACAAGAGAGCCAAGAGAGATAAATTTACATAATTCCCAATAGGCCCTTTTTTCCTTAGAAATTCACAGAAGGATTATTATTGATTTTTCTCAACACGTTAAAAATAATTAAATTCATAAATATTATTGCGGGGTCCTTGCACATATAAAAATTACAGAGGCCTCAACACAGGGCATAGTTTTTAGAAGGATTTTTTTAAAGGTTCTTTGTTTTTCACGTGATGTCACTTATGCCAATTTGCCTAATATAAGATAAAAGATAACAACCTTAATGTATTTTTTTGATAAAATCTATAAGCAGGCTTAGACTAATACACAAATTATTTTCCTTTCGCTTATACTGTATAAAAAACAGCATTTCCCGTGTAGTTTTTAGAATTTTCTACCTCGCAAAAAGTGTGATTTAAACATAAAATTTATCAACCTAAGAAGCAGCGCCAAGACCTACTGTTTCATTCCTTTTATTTTTCATCTTGAAGCTCTGTATAGTGCATGAAGGTTCAGCAAAGCCAATTGAAATAAATAAACAAACACTTTTTTGTACCAGTGTCTGGCCTTACGGGCAATTAAGTATGGCACCAACAACTGGTCATTGAGGCCCACCCCTCCCATGTTAAGGTTGCATTCGTGGACACAGAGGGGTTTCTCCACAACACCACTCGCCGTAGGAATTTGGACTGCTGTATCTGCATGAAGCGAGGACAGAACGAAAACATTCTGTGAATCCCTCCACTTGACTTCTAACAAATTATTACACCTCAAGCAGGCTCTCTCCTCCCATCTAATTCGGGATTCTACAAGCCGTTGGGGGAAGCCCCGGTGATTAGATCGCACAGTGCCACATGTGCCAATTCCAAAATCAAAAAGGTGACTAAAAAGTGGCATGCTTGTGTAATAATTGTCCACATACAAGTGGTACCCCTTTCTGAATAAGGGTGACACCAAGACCCACACTATCTTACCAGCGCTCCCTATATAATCTGGTCAGTTTTCCGTCTCTATGTGACTATCTTTTCCCTCGTAAAACCATAAAACTATATGTATAGCCTTTGGCCCTGTCACAGAGCTTATACATCTTGACCCCATATCTGGCACGCTTGCTGGGAAGATACTGTTTGATAGACAAGCAGCCAGAAAACGTAATCAGGGACTCATCAACGCAGACAACTTCGGGAGTAAACAAGGCTGCAAAACCTTGGTTGAAGTGGTTTACAAGGGGCTGAATTTTGTAGAGCCAGGGTTACCCTGAGTTCATTGTCGCTGAAGTGCATGAACCGCAAGATCTGCTCGTATTGTGTCCTGGTCATGGGGGCAGAGAACATTGGCGTATGGTGAATTGGGTTAGTGGACCAATATGACCACAACTGACTCTTTTTGGTTATGCCCATGAGGTGGGATAGGTACAGAAAGGTCTTAAATTTGGAAACTGTAATTGGTCTCCAATCTCTGGCAAGGGTCAGCTGGGGATTAGTTGCGATGAATCGACCAGCATACAAATTGCTTTGGTCCACAATAGATCTATAGAGATCTTCAGTGAAAAACAGCAAATAAAAATCAAGTGACGTAAAATCAACTGTTTCCACCTAATTCCGGGTTGGCCAGTGAATGGGGGTGCTGCAGAAGTGGTGGGCTCCCAATTAGGATTGGCGAATGCAGCAGGAAGGGCACAATGGCTTTGACAGGCCTGTGTTTCTCTTCTTGGTGGCAGCGGGACACTACTAGTGCTTGCCACCTCACCAGCTTGAACTGCACTTATGGGACTCACCACGTCACCAAGTGTTACTGCAGTGCTGGATGTATGACCAGGATGTACTAGGCCACTGTTGCTTGCGAGTTCACCAGAAGGAATAGTGGCGCTAGAACTTCTCTGTTCCATACTAGAGCCCTGTGGTTCTTCCACCTCAACAGCAGAAGAAGATAGGGGTCTGGTATGCCTAACCTTGGCAGGGAGCACAACTCCGTCGTCAGAGCTATCTGTCAGGGTGCCGCTGTCATCTACAGGTTTGTATTCTGAGCCTGAATCTGACAGATGAGTGACCTCCTCTTCCCTATCTGTCATTCTCAGAAACATGTAGGCCTCTTCACTAGTGTACCTTCGATTTGACATTTTGGTCTCAAAATTTATTGGTACACTAGTGAGACTCAAAGGAAAAAAAGCTGTTAACGACTGATTCAAATGCTACCAAAAAAGACGTTAACGATCACAGGGATCAGGCCTGACACTGCGAACGCTGCAGTTATTTTTTGTGTTTTGTAAGTGACAGTGATCGATTGATACTGTACTTGGGTGGGCTGGGCTGGACGGAGGGGCTAATCGCAGGTGCTAGCAGGTATCTGGGCTGATCCCGTTAACAATGTGTTTTTGAGAACCCTAAACTGCTGGGGACGCTAGTATAGATCTGATCAGATCAGATATGGATCCGTTCAGACACTATACTACTAAAGGCGGCGCATGGTGCGTGCGTGGGTGTTAGCGGTACTGGCACTAATCTGACGCTGCCTGGGGCGACGCAGACCCTATCTGGTGCTAAAACCTAACTTTGATCACCCTCCGGGTGATCAGGGGGTTAAACCTTTATTGGGTAAAATACGGCAGGTGCCCTGACGCTATAAAATATAAAATATCGAAACTACATCACCAGTGACACTTATACACTGGTTTATAGCTGTTATCACAGGTGACAGGGGGTAATCCTTAATAAAGGTGTTAAACCTTTATTGGGGGGGTTAGGGGGGTCCCTAGACCTATCTGGGCCCAAGACTAATTACCCTAACACTGATTTATGTCACTAATGACACTAGTACAGCGATCAAAAAAAATCTGACTGCTGTACTTGGGTGACACAGTGACAGGTGGTGAAGGGGTTAACTGGGAGGGGTGATCGGGGGTGATTGGGGGCGAAATGTGTGCCTACATGACCTGGCGTCAGTGTAGCGTTGGTGTAACTCACTGTTTGATGCTCTCTCCTCTCGGTCTGGAATGAAATGACCGACACAATTGAGATGACATCACTTCCCTTGTCAGTGTTTACAGTTACACAGACAGGGGAAGGATCTCATTTGTCAGGAGCGATCACCAGGTCCAAGACAGATTTCACTGGTCTGGGCCTGGGGATTGATCAGTTCCTGATTGAATCCAATTGTAGTGGACGGCAGGGGGAGCGCTCAGTCTTTTTCGTCGGCGCTCAGTATTTTTCGGCGGCGCTTGGTATTTTTTGGTGGCGCTCGCTTTTTTTCGGCTTCGCTCGCTATTTTCGGCTCACAGTAGGGATCGGTGTATAACACGCACCCACGACTTTCCCCCGATTTTAAGGGGGAAAAAGTGTGCGTTATAAGCAGATAAATACGGTAGCTATATATATATATGTGGGTGCAGCTGCAGGCATCATTCAGATATTGCCACTCAAAGTCCAGGACGTCATATGTCATCCTTGGTCAGGAAGTGGTTAATAAGATCTTAATAAGTTTGATAATGGGTCAAGGAGAGCAGGGATTTGTAGAGCTGTGGGTGGAAAAGTCTCCATTCCCTGGTCAGTAGGGATGAGCTTCGAGTTCGAGTCTCGCAGGTTTCTGTTACATCAGAGGGGGGAGGGGTCACCCATATGTCATTGGGGAACCCCTGGCTTCCCTCGCTAGCATCAGAGGGGGCGGGGTCAGGTGACGGGTGGCCCCGCCCTCCTAATATAAGAAACGTCAGGTGCTGGGCTCCCTGCAGTGTCTCCTCAGTGGAGACAGAAGATGGATGCATGGATGGACTGCGGTGGACTGAAAATCACCCGTCGCTGGATCAGATCAGCCATAGCTGGACCCCGGAGAGATAATCATCCGTCGCTGGATAGCAAGAGTGGATTACCACCGCTGGAATCTTTTTTTTATTTTTTTTATTTTTAATAAAGGAATTTTTCAAAAGTGTGTTTGTCTTATTTAACCATTTTTTTACACTTTCTTTGTGAAATGGTAGGGGTACTTTTGTACCCCCTTACCATTTCAAACAGGGGGGGCTGGGATCTGGGGGTCCCCTTGTTAAAGGGGGCTTCCAGATTCCGATAAGCCCCCCGCCCGCAGACCCCCACAACCACCGGCCAGGGTTGTGGGGATGAGGCCCTTGTCCCCATCAACATGGGGACATGGTGCTTTGAGGGGTCACAGACCCCCAAAACATCCTCCCAATGTTGAGGGCATGTGGCCTGGTACGGTTCAGGAGGGGGGGCACTCTCTCATCCCCCCCTCTTTTCCTGTGGCCTGCCAGGTTGCGTGCTCGGATAAAGGGTCTGGTATGGATTTTTAGAGGGACCCCGCGTCATTTTTTTTTAAAATTTCCCTTAATATCCATACCAGACCTGAAGGGCCTGGTAATTGAATTTAGGGGAACCCCACGCTTTTTTTTTTAATCAATAAATAAATTGTCAGCTCCCGTAATACAGAGAACACTCATTGAGTGTTCTCTGTATTACGCCGCAAGTGATTTTAAAAGACTTTTTTTCCTGCAGAAATTACACTTTGTGCAGGGACAGTTCTAAGCACAGGAAACATGTGCCCCTTCACAGGCATACTATAGACACCCCCAGGTACGAAATTTAAAATAATATTACACTTTTATTGTTTCACTTTAATCATTATTAAAATCACTGCTCCTGAAAAAACTGCCGTTTTTAAAACTTTTTTTTTGCATTGATCCATGTCCCCTGGGGCAGGACCCAGATCCCCAAACACTTTTTAGGACAGTAACTTGCATATTAGCCTTTAAAATTAGCACTTTAGATTTTGAACGTTCGAGTCCCATAGACTTTAATAGGGTTCTAAAGTTCACACAAAGTTTAGGTCTGTTCGCAGTTTCTGGTGCGAACCGAACGGGGGTGTTCGGCTCATCCTTACTGGTCAGTACCATTACCAGATAACCAGATTATTAGTCACAGCTGGGCAGGCTTTTATATATATTAGCAGACTGACATTTAAAGTCAAAGTCCACCCTAACACTAAAATGTCTAAATCTACAGGCATCCACAATCTAAGACTAACCTGTCCAGCCCTGAAAAGAAGAAATCAATATACATACCTTTTTTGAAGCCGATCCAGTCCAGTCTCCAGTGGCGGAAGCTCTACAGAGGAGACAGCCGACTGGGAAATGAATGGGAAATGATCCCACTCATAGAGTTACTATGAGGCTTCCATTGTTGGCAGCCTCCTCTACACCCACCTCTACAGCAAAGCCACCACTGACAGCTCAGCGTATGATTGGATCGAAAAAGTTATGTATAGCAATTTCTTCTTTACAGGGTTAGATAGTTTAATGTTAGATCTTGGATGCCTGTAGATTTAGAGATTTTAGTGTTAGGGTGGACTTCTACTTTAAGGCTCTCTTGCTGCTGGATTGGAAGGCTGAGTGCTAACAGAATGCTAAAAGGGTTGAAGTGCTGCAAATTTGTTTTGGGGAACTCATTAGCCTTAATCTAGGCTTACCTGTAGGTAAAAGTCGTCTGCAAGGGTTTACAACCACTTTAAGAATGTTTAAAATATTGATTACCTGTGGCTCCTCTTTTAACGACCTGGTCGTTGGAATGGAACCTAGTCATTAAGTGAGGAGTACTTGTATTAAGGAAAATAGTTTTCATACTTACCATAATTTTCCTTTCCTGGATCCTCCTCATGTCAGCCTACTATGTGTCAGCTCCCCTCTGACCCCTCTAAGACAGCCTCTGACAAGCCTATGAAGTGTGGCTGTCTCCTATAGGAAAAGTTCCCTTTACAAGCCTCGCGACTGAGACCTGGGTGCGAAATCCTCAACTGGAATCTGGAGGATACAGGAAAGGAAAATTATGGTATGAAAACAATTTTCCTTATTCCTGGACCTCCTTATGTGAGCCTACTACGGGACGTAACAAGCAATGCGATTTAAGAAAGGGGGGGAAAAAAGACTCATAGAATAAATCAACCGTGCTGTCTAAACCCATTTACACAAAAGACAGCCGTAGAAAAAAACATAAGAAGTGCCTTGGAAGGCAGTCAGGCCAGGTCCAATCTACAGTGGTGAAAGAAAGTGTGTCAGGTCACCTTGAGGCGAGGTGACAGGTGCACACCGAAGGATCAGGAGTGCACCGCAAGGTTGTGGACCCTACGGCTGACTGCTGCGGACGGGGGACAGATCCCACTGGGGTTAGAGTGTAAGATTCCCTGGGGCGCGGAGTCTAAGAGCCAGCAGGTGTTCACCAGAGCCTCCAGTGGTGAGGATGGACTTGGCTGCAACTGGCTCCAGGTCGCGACCCCCAGGGTCCCCCAGCTCACACCCACAGTAGGCAACAGGAGGATAGGGAAGGTGAGGGACAAAGCCAAGGTCGGGGCCACAAGCAGACAAGAATAGTCGGGTACACGCCAAAAGGTCAGGATCACAGGCAAACTAGGATAGTCAAGACATGCCAAAGTCGGTAACGGAAAACAGTAGCAGAGCACACGGCAGGAAACAGGAAGCTAACACACAAAGGAATACACAATGGTTGATCAGCACTCATGGCCTGCAGTGCGCAGGTTAATATAGGGCTCCCTGATAGGGCCTGGGGTGGAGCCATGCTTAGAGGGGAGGTTATAAAAACCACCAGGTGGAAGTGGCTGACCTCTTAGTCTGAATGCATGGGGGAAGGTAAGCAAACACAGGAAGATCACTGCATAACCATGACAAAGTGCCAGCCACCCTGGGACTGCCCTAATTTTTGTGGAATGTGCTGTAAACTCTGAGGTGGAGGAACCCCCAGAGAGCTAGGCCAACTGAATCATCTTGACTGTTCAGGGAGAACTAATCCTTGTCAGTACAGTGAAACTCTCCTTGACCAACTTGGGACACAAAGTGGCTATCTTGTCTTTGACCGCCCAATTTATGCCAGGTAGGCCGAAAAGGAAAGAACCAGCTCAAATTCCTTCCATAATTCCATTCATTTATCATTTGGAAGGGCAGGGAGAGCCGCTTCCCAGTTCACCTGGAAAGCCTAAAAGAGACATCTTCATTTATTTAAAATTATTATTGTTTTTTTTCATCATAAAACTCACACAATCCAGATATTCTGCCCTTGGAAGCATTACAGTAAGGAATATTGACTTCAGTTTAGACAAAACAAAGGATGAGCGATAATAAGGTCTTTAGGACAAAAGATAGATTTCACAGAGGCAAGAATGGTGGTCTAATTCACTGCAGTGTTTAAAAAGAAAAAACAAAACAACCTAGGGACCTTCAATGAGTATGCCACGTAGTTCTCTAACCCATTTTCTCACATACATGAAAAATTTTAACCTGAAGGAGACAAGGAATTCCAAAGAACTACTCAAGAAAGCCTGCCACCTGCGGTGATAAGCTAAATAGTCCTCATTTATAGATTTTGCCACAAGGAAAAGCTTGTGCCCTCTGGCAATGTAAGATGATCATAGATATCACATTTGAACCTACAGGCCATCCATCTCAGACTTCCAGGAGTCAGATGAACATACTCATGCTTGTGGAGTATGCAGTCTAGGCAACAAAATAGCAGAAATGGACATTGAGTCTTTGACATCAGCTTGAGAATCAGCAGAGTTGCGAGAAAGACAAGCACCAGGTGGGACTCCCACATTTTAGACAGGGAGTCCTGACCTATGGCCTGTGAGTTCCAGAACCAGGAAAGTGGAAAGGACAGGAATTCTCTGCTGACCCTATCAGACCTATGGGTAGCGCAACCTGAAGTTTGAAAAACAACCACATGAATTCAAGGTTGAGAGTCAATTCATAGGGATCTATACATTTCCTGGTCAATCATTATGGTACAAATTTCTGTCCCTGGAGAATACAACACCACCCAAGATTAAATTTGCACTCAGGCAAATTTCAGCACAATACACTCTAGAGTGGGAGACTAGTGGGAGACTCTTAGCTTCCCCTTTGTGGGCTAAGTAAACCACCATGGCCCAATATCAGAAAGTCACTGCCTGAGCTCTTACAAGAGACCAAACCGCATTAGAGCATATCAAGCTGCCTCTGGTTTCAACAGATTGGGGCTTGACGTAGAGCCCTGCCATCTCCGATCCTTGATATAATGATTGACACACGGAAGCCCCAGTTCCGGAGAGCTGACATCTGTAAACACTAGTTTGGAGTGGAATAATGGAGGCTAAATAGCAACAATATAAACCCATATAAGTGGGCTAATGGAACTGGGAAGAATGACTTCTACAACTGAAGAATGGCGACCTCATTGCCAAAGACAAGTAAATGAAAGCCATCTACTTCACCGCTTGACCCTTGCCAGCTTAGGCACGGTGGAGGATAAAACATCCAAGCACAGCAAACATTCCTTGTAAATAGACAGAACCTGACCATCACCACCTTCATATTGCACAAAATCTTCAGGATCCCAGGGCCCAGAGGGAAAGGCATGCCCTTAATTGGTAATGGACAGTGTTCCAGGACTTAAGTAGACTGAAGTTGACAAGCTACTCTACATTCTTGAGTGACCAGCAGGGTATAGCCTTATCTAGCAGCGGGGCTAGATAAGAAAGCGGCAGTGATGGCTCCATCATTAAGCACAGTAATTTATACTGCAATGTAACTCACTCCGGCACCGAGGGTGCCCACCTTCGAGGGAAATTTACAGCCAAAAAGAGGGGTACTTCTTGCCCAGGGGAGGCTTAACCTGGGAAGGCCACAAGGAAAGGTAAAAACTTTTTTTTTTTAAGTGTCTGGAGCAAGGACAAAAAAAGAACATTTCCTATGGGAGACAGCCGCACTTTATAGGCTTCTTAGAGCTTGTTCTAGAGGGATCGGAGGGGCGGAGCAGACCCATAGTAGGCTGACATGAGGAGGTCCCAGAAATATATTTATATATATGAGAAATTGATCAATAACTACTATACTTGCCCCCTGTGTTCTCTGTACCCTTCACAGCTGCCTTACCCTAGTTTTTTCTCAATGCAGACTTTTCTCTGGCCATTGTTCTCATGGCAAAATTTGAATGCAATGCACGTTGCTGTGCTTTTAGAGTTTGAAGGCATCGTCCTTAACATTGTGGTGTACAATGTTCTTATATGCATACATTTATTCTTATAGCATCACTAGCTACTGACAGGTTTACATTATAGTATTAAAGAGCTACAAAAAGCCAGCTACTCAATCTATTTTTTATGAGCAGAGAACAACATGTTCTCTCTGCAATCTAACACAACAAAGAAGACCTTGTTTAGAATCTTGAGTTAAAGATGTATCAAAGGCAAAGATTTGTGCGGCAGAGTATACACTTATACAGTTAGCCGGGTTTTATAATAAAATAAAACTATGGTGTATTTTCAGGGTGTACATATTTTGGGAAATTACTGTAATGTTTGCACTCAAATCATTTTTTATGTCAGTTTAAGATTTTTATATGCACTTTGTGCCTTCCATTACTTTATTACGTACATGGGCATCAGACCAAGAGATAAGTCTAATGTGGCATATTTTCCACTGCTTCTTTGCTTTTGTTTCAAACTTAAAGATTCCTCTTTTCCCCTTTACATTTGTTTACCCTCTTACTTGTACCATTGGGTGGGCCACAAAAAACATACCCAACCACCTTGCAAATCCAGCAATCGTTTGGTGTAGCCCCCATATACAAAAACCAGTGTCTCCAACCACTACTGGTGCTAGCTTCTATAGGGCCTGTACTGCCCAATACAACCACAATCTATCAAGCGCACACCAGGAGACCTCCCAGTCTATTGTGTAGCATCTTGGCCTCAGCTTGTCTCCTCCCAAGCCACGCTACTGTAACAAGATTCACCCACTCACTACAATTTAGCCCATGATTAAAACACGTTAGTTGGGAGTGGTGCAGGAGGACATAAGCTGAAGCCGAACTGTTATACAATAGACGGAGCAGTCTCCCAGGGTGCGCTCTTATGATAGATGATTGTCTGGTGTAATCCACTCCTCTATCTAAGACCTTTGGGTTGCATGCCACTGTCTTCTGTGATGTCATTGAAGTCTCTTCCATGTTCTTTGAGTTGGCCCACTTATGAAGTGGCGGTGTATGTGCAGTACAAGGATCTTTTTCCAGAGCGTATGCAGTATGGACAATATTGTCAAAGCCTCCTAGGATATGTGATGTCAGTATTTCAGGAGGCTTCAGACCACAAGGTGAGTGGATTTGGAGACATCATTCTCACCCAGGCAAGAAGGAAGTCCAGGTCTGGATCATACAGAATTCTTTATTTATAAACAAGATACATACACTAGTTACAAAGCAGTCACAAAGCAGCAGCTGTGGATGGAGGGGGGTACAGAGGTGAACTGTGAATGGAGGTGGAGAGGCAGATGGTAGTCCGACTGACGCTGGTGGCTCCCAGCGCTTCCAGACTCTCAGAACGGCTCTGGGGTGGTGATACACGCCACTTCCGGTTGAAGAAAAAGTAGGGGGGAGCACACGTTCAGAGCATGCAAGCTCCTTCGTTAGGCAAGCCACTCCTTCTCCAATTGAAAGTGAAATGTATTGCTGCCCCAGAGCCGTTCTGAGAGTCTGGAAGCGCTGTGAGCCACCAGCATCAGCCGGACTACCAGCTTCCCCTCCACCTGCAACAGACCGCCTTCCCATAATGAGTGGATGAACCTCCTTAACATTCCAATGCGCTGACAAGGCTATGATCTTGTGCGTTACCAATTGTCTACTTTGAAATAAAAGTTTTTACATTGTTGCACTTAAATTGGCGTTGCTCTCCTTTGTGTCATATAATTCATAAATAAACTGGTTTATGTCTGTAGCACTGACCCCCGAAGGAGCGGCTGATTTTAATGGGTTTACCGTTACCTTCTTCACCTCGATTTGCATCTAGGGGTTTCCCGTGGTAGTCATCCGGGCATTTGCTAATTTCTAGACTGATGGTTGTCACTGGCCCTTCATTGTAGCATTCACATCACACCTACTTTGTGTCTCTTTTTGCCCTCTTTTAGGCATGCTGACCAGCTAGGCCAAGGCACACCTCAGGTCTTGGTAATTAGGATTATCGCATTTCCAAGTGAAGATTCTGACTACAAGTTAGAAGGCTGGTCGCAGGCTAGCCTGAATTTGTAGGAGGAGTCTGAAGGCTATATATCCCTCCTACTCCTCCATCAGATCTTTTGTTGGCTCATTTCTGGGTTCCCACCCACTTGTTTCCCCATGCTTTCATCATTTCATTTACATTTCATACATATTCATTCAGAGTATGCCCTCTTTTAGGCATGCTGACCAGCTAGGCCAAGGCATACCAAAGGTCTTGTTAGTTAGGATTATCACATTTCCAAGTGAAGACTCCAAATATAAATAAATGTCCAAAGAAAAAAACAGTCCCATAAAATTAATGATGAGCAGTGAGTGATCCACACAGCCAAGATCAAAGATGGTTAAAATTAATTCCTTCCACTATAAAGGCCAATCACCAACACCCAGATAAGATCAGGTCAAATAGGCTTTTGGGGACATATTCCCTGCAACAGCACTCCAGCAGAGTTTAAAGCAGGAGTCCGCTGGGAGTTCCGCCTTTTTTTTTTTAAAGCCAGCAGCTACAAATACTGCAGCTGCTGGTTTTTAAAATAAGGACACTTACCCGCCCAGCGCGCCCGCGATGACGGCACCCGAAGCCGATCTCTCGATCGTCTCTTGGGTGCTGCCGCCGCCATCTTGGGTATGGAAATCAGGAAGTGGAGCCTTTCGGCTTCATTTCCCGGTTCCCTACTGCGCATGCGCGAGTCGCGCTGCGCAATAAGGATGGTCCCGCTGCCTCTGGGATCCGTGTGTTTCCCAGCAGGCAGCGGGGGACTTTCGGAAAGGGGCGTAATCTACGCCCCTTTCCGCAGATAGCTATGCCGGAAGTGGGTGCAGATACCTGTACTGTACAGGTACCTGCACCCCCCTCCCCCTGAAAGGTGCCAATTGTGGCGCCGGAGGGGGGGAGGGTTCCAATGAGCGGAAGGTCCACTTTAGGGTGGACCTCCGCTTTAACCAGCCACGGGAACGATGCCTCTGCATATATCTCAGGATGGATACCCCGACTCCCATAAGTGTAATAGATAGATAAAAAGACACTGGATAGTGTAAAACCTTATGACAGATCCTTTATTAAAAACGAGTACTACTCACAATGTATATAAAATTCATGCGCATGTCTCCAAAAATCAATCCTGGGCAAGAAAGATATGAAACCCATTGTAACCACCCATTTATCTTTTGACGTTCATTCTTCAACAAGTGCATTTCTCAGGCAATTTTGGTTCTATAGCAAGCTTCAATATCTCAATCAGACACCAGGTTCCTTCCCACATAATGTAGTATATTGGTAGTCAAAATGCAGAAAAATTGCACATTCCCATTCCATATTTTTATCTGAAGATTTTTGTGTGCTCAGGGCCACAAAGGGCTGATGAACGTGAGAACTCAACTAGGATCACATGGTCTCTGCTCTTCAAGAGCGAAAAATAAAACACATTTATAAAAGACCTGTCATGAGAGAGATATGGACCTTACTACTGCCGGCCTTTTCCTAAAAATGCTCATTGCCTGGCTGTTATCCTAACCTGTTGACTTCAATTAACCATTCACTGACCTACAACAATTATGCAGCGCAGAACTGTCAGAAGTCCTTATCTGCAATCATGTTCCAAGTCAATAAAAAATGATTGAAACCACAGGGTCAGGATCACTGCCAGGCAACCAACAAATTCAGAAGGAGAGGTCAGCAATGGCAGCCCCATATTTCTCTCATTAAAGATTTACCATAACCTATTAACACTTATAATTGGACATTTTTCCAATCACGGTTCTTATTCACATCATCGCCCAGACTGCAGGGGGCGACCTGTTGGTGAGACTGATTTTGGAAAATGTGCTTGTCTCTAGCATCCATATTGGTCCACTTCATCGGAAGAAAGCCAGGCGCTCCCTCAGCCATTCCTCTGTAAGGTCGCTGGTGTTTCTAATCTCAAATACCTGCAATCAGCATAGAAAGAACATTCTATTTGTTAAAGCATATCCAGACTCAAGAACAAAATACATTGATGTGGTGGCTGAATTAATTTTCCTTTTTTTTCCATTTATTTTACCCTGGTAAACCCGCCATTAACTCAATTCCTATCCTAGGGTGACAACTGTACTGAGCAGTGTTGCCTTCCTGGTACGTTAGGGAGTGCGTTAGAACGAAACCACTTCACATCACGAAGATTTACCCCCCTTCATGACTAGGCCATTTTTTTGACAAATGGCACTGTTTTACTATTTACTTGCCTGTGTACTAAACAATCAGCGGGTGCTGGTGGACATCGTGTCTACAGTACCTGCCGATGGGCTCCCACTGTATCTGATCATAGTGGGAGTGGGTCTCCAGCAGCACGCAAGCCTGCCCCAGACCCGTAAGTGTCAGATCACATACTAGGTACTAGGTAAGTGATCTGGCACGGAGCGAGCGTCCTGCCACAGTATATGTGCAGTGGGCGGTCGTGAAGCGCATAACACCTCCCTCTCTTCTTCATAACATGGGGAGGTACTTTGTAGTCCACAGAGATATCAGGGAACAGTGAAACAATAACAGTCCAGAAGCAGAGGGTAGGGGAAGTTATCAGCTCACAAGATTTCTGGCTGGATGAATTTTTTTTTTTTTTGTGTTTTCTTTTTTTGGTGAACAGATATAATAAAGGCCCTGCAATGCATTTCTGTTCCTTCAAAACCCTAAAATTATATCTGCTACGTATAGCGTATTGAGGAGCTATAGTAGTGTAATTTTAGGACCCCTAAACCGGGGAAAGCTTAGGGAAAATGGGTGTAGTTTGCCCAATTATGGTCAGATAGGGCAGGATTTGATAGGTCGGAGGTTGGTGATAAAATTAGTCTAATGCCAAACAAGTGTCACTAAGACCCCATTCACACCTGAGCGTTTTGTAGCTTGAAGCCTGAAGCTACAAAACGCTAGAGGGGGAAAAATTCTATTATTCTCAATGGAGATGGTTCACATCTCCACTACATGTCGCCTGAAGTTCCGAACCCTTTTTTGTCGCTCGAATTGAGCAGATTTGGGCGTTTTTCTTCTTTTAACATTGGTGACCTTTTGCCCTGCACAAAATCGCGGCAAATCACGGTAAAAACCGAATCGTGGGAAAAAACGCAGCAAAAAACGCTTGAAAACGCTACGCTCAGGTGCGAATGCAGCCTAAGAGCTTTCATTTGTTACAAAAAGACATGCAAGCTTTCAGCGCCATCCAGTGGCGGCTGGTGCTCAAAATTTGGGGGGGGGCGCAAAACAAACTGAAAACTGTGCCCATGAAATGCAGCCATTGTGCCCATCATATGCAGCCACTTGTTTCACATCATATGTAGCCACTTGTGCCCATAAAATGAAGCCACTTCTTCCCATCAAATATGGTCACACAATTGGGTGGGATCAGGGCCCCGAACCCACTCTTTTTTGAAACCGATTAGAGCCTCTAGCTCTAATCACGTGCTTAAAAAAAAACACCCCTTCCACCCCCTCATAGGAATCCATGTGTCCAGCGTCATGAAAGGGGCCGGGCACATGGATAGGGAGGCGGCGGCAGGGAAAGGGGTGGCGGCGCCCGTGCGCCCTCAATGCACGGGCCGCCATTGGAGCCATCAATAGGCCTCTTCATCTGCCAACATTAATGACAAATAAAAGTTCATAATGAGTATTGTTTTGGTGTGCTGGTGACACTTGAAATGCATTGGATATATTGACAATGGTGTCATCCATTGATGAGTCACTACAGAAATAGGTGTAGAATGGGAAAAGGAAATACAGCCCCTTGAAGGAACCTGACCCCCGGGGTGCAAGGCTCCTGACCGGGACATAGGTTTACGTGGTCTGTCTAGCCAGAGGGCTTGGCAGACCCCGTAATTTTAAGTCAGCCAAAGCCATCCTTGAATACTAGGTCGGGGGAGCTCTCCTGAAGAGAGACCTCCAGAGGCAGGGGAGGAAGGAACCTGATGGCCACACATCCTCCCCGTAGACGTCAGGGTAAGCCCGAGGACTCAGACACTTCACCCATCAAAAATCACCTACAAAAGTGAAGGGTGAAAAACAGTGGGGGAAAAATAAACATAAAATAAAAAACTGGCCATGCTAAATAGTGCACTGGTCGGGCCCTGAGGCCTGGTAGACAAAAACTTCCCCCGGATTTTAGCCAAAAGGCCCAGCCAATGAGGTGCAATGCAGAAAGTAAGCATAATTTGGTGCTGTGACCATGTGTTCTGTTCACACCGTGGGGTCCCACACCCAAGTGTTACTAAGAGCACCCCTAGGCCGATTACTCCCAGGGGGCACTGCGGACCTTCTGCCTTCCCAGCCCATTGCCAGACAAGGTAGAACGTTCAGATTAGGAGGTAATGGGGAGTACTCCTGTGCCCAACCTGCCTGTGGGCTCCCTGGTTTCTGTTCCAGCTGGGACTAAGCTTCCAAGCCCCCATCACTCCAGCACGTTTGCATAGCCACCACCATACCTTCCCAACTTTTTGAGATGGGAATGAGGGACACCTATCAGCAAAAGTATGCAAGCATAGGACACACCCCTTGCCCTGCCCCCTTAAAGGAAAACTGTACAAACAAAACAAGATTGGTTGAACTCACAAGTGCTTTTTTTACCACTACTATTCCTTTATATTGGATTTTGGAATTTACAAATGCAGCAATTTAGAAATCAGATGACATATTTAGCACTGGGAACACTTTTTGATAGATAAAGTGCATTTTATATACAACTATATAGATCAGACCAAAATGAGGGACAAATAAGGAGGAATGAGGGACAGAGGCACATTGCTCCAAATCAGGGACAGTCCCTTGAAATCAGGGACAGTTGGAAGCTATGGCCACCACTCCAACCTTGGTTAGATCAGGATAATAGCACACCAGCCACACTGGATCACTGATAAGAACATATACTACATTTGATCTTAGCCAAAGGGCCGAGAAGCGTAGGGGTCTCATATGGATTTTGAGGGAGTCCCCATGCTGTTTGTTCCTTTTCTTTTACATTTCAACTTTAAGTGGGGAAGCCCGCTGACAGCTGATGAGTCATCGATTGTTAAGGACGCGGCTTCCCGCCTTCTCCTTAACAACCAGCTATTCTTCACACAGATATCAAATTGGTCAATAATTTTTCAACTGATCTGAATTTGAATCATTTCAAAAATTTGGAATTTGTTAGAAAACAAATAAAAAAAACGAAAATTTCAATGAAATTCCTTACTATTTCATTATAACCAAAAATTTGTCCGAACTTAAATTTGGACTGAAATGAATGTCACATCTAAAAGGATCTGCTACTGATGGTTTGGTGCCAAAGCATACTTTCACAAGCCTAGTGGAGTTAATGCTCCCATGAGTGGTCATATTGTTACTGATGATCGGCGTATACTGTACGTTCTCTTTAATTTGTTTACCTTAGTAAGCTCGGCAATTTGTACCAGTCTGTTCTTACTTCCTGCGTACATCATTTGCTGCTCAGGTTTACAACCTGTTCACAGGGAAAATATAATGTTGAATGTATGGGAATGAGGGCAGGTGCTTAATCAATAACAGTGCAAGGGATAAAGCAGAAGTTCAGAGTGGTAACATATAGCAACTACTATGCCAAAGGGTCCCCACACATCTTATAATCTGACGATACAATTTTTGATGCAGTCAACTTTAGATTTACCAATTCAATGTAATATGTGATCAGTCGCCATTTGTGTGTAATATGTAAACCTTCCTACTTTATTCAAACAATTTTTATCCAAACATACAAGCCCTTGCACTACATAGTTGTTGGTAGATCTAAAGGAGATTGTACAATTAGATTGTAAGCCAGGTGAGCTTTAGTCAAATCACTGAAAGATTTGAAGGCATGATGGCTGAACTTGGCACAAAAGGAAACATATAAAGAAAACATGGCCCCCTAATGCTGGCCGTACACATGCCAATTTTGCTGCTTTCCATCAATGAGCAAACAAGTAAGACTCATGTTAAAGTGGTTGTAAACCCTCACATATACCCATTGAAGTGAAGAGCCTCAGGTAGGACACAGAGATAAAACAAATCCTCCTTCATAATTTGTACCTGTTTATCTGCAGTCTTCTCTTCTCTACATCAGTTCAAAATGCAGAATTTATAAAGCTTGTCTGGTAGTCAGAAAATAGGGGTTGGAGTTACGCTGAAGTTACACTCTACAGAGATTAGCGAGGAGCACTCTGAGAGCTGATTGGAGGGAAGAGACTAACCCCCTTCACACAGCACACAGAAACAGTTGAGGCTGTCAAGCACAGGCTGTGTTCTGGAGCTCCCTCCCTTGTCACTTTTTTTTTCTCTTGGTGTCAAGAACACTTGTCAGAAGTGATTTATGCTGATAGCAGAGGAATGAGGCAGCAGACAGAAATTACATTTAGTGCTCTTAATTAAGGCAAGTACACACTATAGATGGATATGCTTTGTTCATATTTCATGTCAGAGGTTTACAACCACTTTAAACTGTCACATTTTATATATTTTTTCCCTCCCAGTGGCAAAGTTGTCACTGAAACAGGAAGTGAGAGAAATTCTCCAATGGGTAAACAGACAGGAGCAGAAAACTGATAAATGTTCTAAATTTCCTAGATTGCGGAAACGAGTATTTGTGGGGTCCCCTAGTGGTGCTCCTGGCTCCTTGTCTTCTCGAGCACCCCCTCAGAGAACCACTTTCCATAGGGGCAATCGTGCGGGCACGCTTCTGAGTGCTTCTGATTTGTCCATTGACACAGACAGCAGGACTCGGCTCCACCCCTGGGTCCCGTGTCACTGAAGTTGATTGACAGCAGCGTGAGCCAATGGCTCCTACTGCTATCAATCTATCCAATGAGGACCTGAGATAGCGGCAGGAGCTGCTGTGCTTGCTGTCGTTGCTGGAAAGATAGCATTCAGGTAAGTAAATGGGGGGATCTGGGGGGCTGCTGCACTACAGAAGATTTTTCATGCATAGGATGCATTTAGGTGAAAAACCTTGAGGGTTTGCAACCCCTTTAAAGGAACTATGTGCATTATCTGAGATCAGTAATTACATTGTTCTATTTATATCTGTAGTGTAATGTGAACTGAGTACGTCTAGTTCTGGCCTTAAAGAGGGCATAGTATACAGGTAATCTGGATGTCCCACTACTTCCCAGATGTGGACACTTACCGACTGGGCTGGAGAAGATCATGCACAGTGGGTATGAGACGCGCCCATCGTCATGCGTGTACTTGTAACTGTATACCAGAAATGTGTCCTGTGGTTAAGGAAGTCAACAAACACAATATACTCCACAATACACTCTAACCCTGTGCCAGGTTCTCTTCCCGCTAGAGCAGCTCAGGCAGGCAAAATCCTTCTGGCCCAAGAAACAGTCTAGAGAAATGGTCTCCAACCTCCTCAGCGACCAAAACCTCTCCTCTGTGTAAGTGGGGGGGGGGGGGGGGCGGGTTTAAGTTTAGAGGGTTGGGGTTGTGTATGTGTGTGTGCTGCCTGGATGGAGAGTGCTTGGTGTCACCTCGGGGGTGGTGGGCGCTTGGTGAAGTGTAGCCTATGACCTCAGGGTGGGGAGTGCTCGGTGTAGCCTGTCACCTTGGGGGCTGGGGAGTGCTTGATGTAGTCTGTCACCTCAGGGGTAGGGGGTGCTTGGTGCAGCCTGTCACCTCCTGGTGCCGTGCAACTTGTCACCTCTCTTGTGTGTGTTCTGTTCTCTGTCACCTGAGAGGGGGTGTTGCTGCAATCTGTCACCTCTGGGGGGGTGGGGCCATGAGCGGCCTGTCACTTTCGGGTAAGAGCAGCTTCTTCTCCCCCTTCCTCTCTGTAGGTAAGGTGACCACAGTCAGGGAAGGGTTTAGTGGTGGTGGAGAAAGGGAGTTGGTGCCCTCTGGTGGTGGGAGGGTGCTAGTGCAGGTTATGCTGGCTCGCTCGCCAGCTGCCCACCCACAGCCACACGGTCCGGCCCCCAACAAGCCATGGACTGGCACTGGTCTGCGGCCCAGGGTTGGGGACCCCTGGTCTAGGGGTTACCTCTTGAGAAGTTTTATTACAGATCAACTTGGATGAGGATCAGGGAGCTCCAGAACACTAAACAAGAATGCAAGGACACTATCCCCTTTGCAACTAAATCCTCCAAATATTAGGACATGTAGTAGACAGCACTGACGCACCATTAACAATGTCCCAAGCTAAGGCAAGTCTTATTAGTGTGGCAGGGGTTAGCAGTAGTAACAGTCACAAGGATCCCTTTCTCGCTCTGGTCTGTACTCACAGTGTCCCCAGGACTTAAATGTTTCCTTCAGACTCCCGCAGGCAGACTCCTCAGCAGGAACCTTGATGAGCAGGTTGGATCCTCATCGGGATGGCCAGGAAGGACTAGTAGCCCACTGTCTGGGAACCTCTCCTCTAGGGAAAAGAATCCTTCTCTCTGGTACTCCAAACTATTTATGCATCCTCCAACCACCATCTAGGCACACTTATCCAGGGATTGGCTGGAACTACATAAATATTTGGGCTGCTCATCTGAGTCTCCCACCCACTATAGTTTCCAGAAAACAGCAGTCAAACTTGCAGTCTGCAGAGCCCAGAGCAGCCTTAATGTGTTACTAAACCCACAACAGCAAAACCAGTCTGTATATGCAGTAAAGCATGCTTGTTATACTCTCTGTGGAACCTAAGGGATTAATCCTGTGAACTGTGTAAAAATGCTGTTAGAATCTGCCTGCTCTTCCACAGTCCCCAATCCATCTCCTGATAGTATAGAGCCTTGGAGGCAATCTGCACATGCTCAGTTTAGTGGGTATTGCTAGAGAGGTTTTTTTTTTTTTTTTTTTTTTTTTTGATAGGGCATATGTGATCGACACGTAGCCAATCAGCACTTTCCAGACAGAGGGTCAGGAGTCATGCAGCCTCATAAGACAGCCAGAGAAGACTCAAAACTCCTTCTACAAGCTTTAACCAGTGCTTGGCCAGACACTGATAGAAGTCACAAGCCTGCTGTATACTGCTGATGAGAAATGGTATTTAGCAGCTTACTGTATATCTACTCAATTAATAGCATTTCCATGTTTTGTGTACCGTGGGAGGCCAAATATAGTGAATACAGGGTCCTGGGTTTAGTAACACTTTAAGTAATCACATACTGCTCTCCTGATTACAGGAGAGGCACAGCACTAAATTTACTTAGTCCCTAGCAGCCTACAGTATCTAGGAGGTTGCTACACTTTTTTTATTCCTGATAATGCAGGAGAGTATACAGTATGCTCCTGGGGAAGCAAGAAAGAAAACATGTTGCTAAGTTCTGCCTCAATATGCTTGTGCAGATAATTCCGATCTATGGATCAGTCTCCTGAGGCTGGAGACACTCGGGCAGACTGCCCTATGTAGATCGACCACAGGCATGGCCCCTGTACAGAAAATGTTATTGTAGGCCAGCCTTTCCTAACCAGCGCTCCATGGAACACTAGGACTCCTCCTGAAGTTGCTAGGGGGTCTTTGATCAGTGAACAATGACAAATTAATCTGCCACCTGCAATGGCCACCAATTGAAGAGGGCACTTCTACATTGACCACTAATGTGAGGGAACACTACAATTTTAACTGCCTGTGTTTTTTTCTTTAATTCCTTTTTTATTTCAAGATTTTTTTTTTGCCCTGGGTGTCAATTATGATAGGTAGGTCATGTTGTTAATTTTTTTTTTTTTTTAACCTTGTACAAATGATTGATCATGCATTGCTAATGTACTGTGAGTGGTGGGTATAATTATTTATACCAAGATCTGTTCCCCAAGATCTGAAAATTATATCAAGGGTTCCTCAGGGGTAAAATGTTAGGATAGGCTGCTATAAGCAGTCAGCATTACAGGGTGGCAGCTTTGGAATAGAGGTAGGTATTTTTAGGTCAGGAGGGTGCACTAAAAAAAAAAAATGTGCTTTGATTGAAAATGTATCCTGTATCCTTTTATGTCAAAAATACCCTGTGCTTCTGGAACTGGTGGAACATGTGATTTCATACCATGTGACAGTGCTAGGGTTACCATTTGGCCAGTATTTTAATGAATTGAGAGGTATAACTGGGGCTTCTTGCCAATGTTGTTAATAGGAAAGAGTTCATAAGACTGGTATTTTTCCCTGAAAAGAATGCATCCTTAGCCCTTGTACACACGGCCCGACAATTTCCAATGGAAAATGTCCGATCGGACCATGTTGTCGGATAATCCGACCATGTGTGGGCTCCATCGGACTGTTTCCGTTGGAATATCCATCCGACAAAGTTTTAGAGCTGGGCTATAACATTTTCCGACAACATGATCCGATCGGACTTTGTCCGATCGTTTGTAGAGAATTCCGATCGGACAAAGTGCCACGCATGCTCAGATCAAATTTCTAGACCAAAGCTATTGGCTACTAGCCTTAAAGTAGTCCCGTTGGAATGAACAAACGTCATCACGTTCCGAACGATCGGATTTTCCGACAACTTTGTCCGACTGTGTGTATGCAATACCAGTTTCGGACAAAATCCGTCGGACAAAATCCGACGGATTTTGTTGTCGGAAAGTCCAACCGTGTGTACAAGGGCTTAGACAAAGCTTAAGTCTAACATTCAATCACTACGTCCGAATGCTGACACATTATGGAGGCGGTGATGTCACTGCGTCGGACACCATCCAGCACTGGAGATTTGGCTTCAGCAGAGGTAGAAGTGGCTGAGGAGAGTGGACAAGGTGAATATTAGAGGATCAGGGGTCCCCCTTTAGACAGACACTGTCACTTTGCCCTGAACGGAAATGCTGACAATACCTGTTTAACAAAAGATCTGTGGGAATACAATTTTGTCGCTTGGTTGCTGAGCAACTGCCTTTTTCATCTTTTTGACCTAGCTACTGAATTTTCATCTTCAGCAGCTCATCAGGTTATGTAATGCATCTGCTAGTGATCACGGCGCACTATTGATTTGTGGCTGGGTAAAGAAGCATTGAGGCCAGCTACAATATTATTTGTATACCATCTATAAAATTGCCATTATTATTATTATTAATATACAGGATTTATATAGCACCAACAGTCAGCGCTTTACAAAATAGAGGGAGACTGCATGGTTACGATACAATTCAGTACTGGAGAGATCAGAGAGCCCCGTTAATTAGGGCTTACAACCTAAATGGAAGGGTCAAGTGGTAGAAACGGTATTAACTGTGAGCTTATAGAGAAAGTAAATGTTTAGTTTACTATTTAAAGGCAGGATAGGCCTCTCTAAAGTTATGAGTTTTCAGGTATCACTTAAAGGTGGATAGAGTAGGAGTTACCCGTTGAGCATGGGAATTTTTTGATATGGAATTTTTATTGGTTTCAATAAATTTATATGAGGTAGCTCTAGTGGGTATTGTGTTTTCCACAGCTTCTTTTTTTCTGTTTTGTGTTATCAGTACATTTGTGGTGACAGCCTCCTAAATGATAGGGATGGGCACCTCTAATAATTAGTGGATTCCCCCAATCATTCTGAATAGATTTTTTGTGTTAGCCCTTGTACACACGGTCGGACATTCCGACAACCGAAACTGTTGCATACACACAGTCGGACAAAGTCAGAAAATCCAATCGTACTTAACGTGATGAGGTTATTTCGTTAGGACGGGACTACGTTCAGGCTAGTAGCCAATATCTTTGGTCTAGGAATTTGATCTGAGCATGCGTGGCACTTTGTCTGATCGGAATTCTCTACACATGATCGGACAAAGTCTGATCGGATCATATTGTCGGAAAATTTTAAAGCCCAGCTGGAAAACTTGGTCCGTCGGATACTCCGACGGAAACAGTCCGATGGAGCCCACACACTGTTGGATTATCCGACAACACGGTCCTATCGGACATTGTCCATTGGAATGTCCGACCCTGTGTACAAGGGCTTAGAGTAGTAGTTAGCCAGACATATTGGGATAATGAGTTTCAGAGGATGGGAGAAGCTCTGGAAAAGTGGAGGCGAATATGAGAAGAGATAACAAGGGAGCTGAAGAGTGGGAGATCTGATGAGAAGTGAAGACAATAATTAAAGAAATTTGTAGATGCTACAAAGTTGCTGGTGCAACATAGATCTAAAGATGTATAGTATAATTTTAATACGGCAGAGATGATGTCATACAGGGTACCTGGCTTCTCGATACTCTGGGGGAGTGCACTGCCACTCTGCAGCCAGAATTGAACTGGTAGGTAGTCCTTTGGACCACTTTACCAAGTCATGTGAAGAAATTTATATCTTTCTGAGAGCCCTGCCTTGGAGGATTGCACAAAGATATTTGCTCATCCCTATTTATAAAAAGCCACTGGCAGCTTCATGCATAACTACAACATGGTACATGTCTGGTAAGGATATCTGGGTTGACGTTCTGGTAGCTCATTCTGTAGGTCATCAGGGGAAATGTCCTGAAATAGAAATACAAATTTCAGAATGATGAAATTATCAGTGATTGACTGCTGCACATAAGTTATTCTATTAGACCAATAATACTGAAGTATCGATTTGCTAACGAAGGAGAATTTTTGCTCGGACATGTAGACGTGTGTTTACTTTGAATACCCCCAGGAATTCAAATGAATAGGATTTTCCCTTGCATATGTTTGAATGTTTGAATTGGATGGTGCTTCACTCAACATTTGCCATCGAACCTTGTTATTAAAGTCAATCATGCATGTCAAAGTTGACCAGCTAATGAGAAAATATGTATGTAGTGTATGTATTGGCTCAGGTAGAAGTGAATACAAACCCCAAAGAGGCAAAAAAAACCTTAACCAGTCAAAGAGGTAGGTAAACCCATAAACCTATCCTCCATGCATATCTTAAACCACTTGGTCAGGAGCATGGGTTTGCTGGTTTACTTATCTCTTTGACTGGTTAAAGGTAGCCTGAAAACTTATTAATAAGGTAAATAAAAAAAATCAAGACGTATGACAGGAGGGACTTCAGTGTGAGCACTGGGTTTGGGAGCTGAGCTCAGTGTTGGGTTTTAATTTTTCATTCCGACATGTAATGCACCAAGTATTGGAGGGAAATCTCCCCAATTAGGCAGCAAACAAGAATAAAAAGCTGACAGAGGTAACCTTTTCCTACCCTGTCAGGATAAAAGAAAAGGTTCTGCCTGGAGTACTGCTTTACTACAATAATAAAACTATAGAGAGCAAACCTGTAAACATGTGAACGTCAAATCAATTTGTCTGTGCATTCTTTAGTGCCCTCTTCCCCAGCAAAACATATAAGAGTTGTGCCTAAAAAGTTTGGTGAATGGTATCAGAAAACAAAACAGAAGATATGAACAAATTCCCTTTATAGTCACCATCCTTCATAACACACTTTTTGGAATGTTCATAAAGCTTCTAGAAACTGTTGCAAATGCCTCTTTAGGAATCGATCATAGAACCATTGTCACACATTCTTGGACTGCTGATCAACATTGTCTTGAACTTGGACTTTTGCAGGCAACTCTTTTTGGGTCGCAGGGAAGTCGGTGAAAGCCATTCCATTGATTGCCGATTGGATGCTAGGTGGAACTGGTAGCACCTGTGACAATGGTTCGCAGAAAGGATGGATTCTGTTTCCATCCATTTTGCTTTCTGTCAGCTTGTGTGTCACAAATCAGGAACAGCTCTTCCACTTACCCAAATCTGCTAATGCCCAGTTCCTCATCCATCAATTGTAGAGTCAGTCATCAATCTCATGCCAGCATTTGTCACACTCGCTCTATTGCCTTCGGGGTTCTGCTTGTCGACAGCCGACCAGAATTCCGTCTCGAAAGCATTTGAACCAGTTGTAAACACACATTTTCTGCTTACTGCTTCTGTCCCGTACACTTGCACCAACATTTCATGCATATCCCTCATTGTTTTTCCTAATTTGTACCAGAACTTGATGTTCCCTCATGGCTCCATTGCACTGTGACCCTGCCTCTCACACTGACTATGTTTGACTGCCCACAGCAGGTTTACCCTGACAGTTACATGTACTCCACGCTAGGTGGCACTTCTCAATGTGTCTTTGGATAGCCATGTGCATGTGTGCGCACCTGGTCCATGTTGCCGTTAAAGAGGACGTAAACTCTCCCATTCTGATGCTTATTTTCATTTAGTCCATTATAATAAGTAATTATCAAACTATAGCCACTGTAATCCAGCCCAAATTGCAAATTACACACTGTTTAAAGAAATTTCAAAAAACTTGTTTCCAGGGGTAAGGCAGCGCTATCTTAAGTATTGTTTTCTGAGTCCTTACATTGAGCACTTCCTTTACTGTTAACCAAGCCTCCGTCTCAATCCAACGTTTCTATGGCAACCCTGCTTCCCTGCTCATAGCTGACTTGTTTTATTTCATAGTATTTACTTGTGCTGATTATCTAGTGTTTGCCTATGTCAGTCTTATCAGCTTCAGCTGATAAGACTACAGAAATGATGTCCAATGCCTTTTTTTCCACTCCATGTGATGTCACATGGTCACATGGGGTATAGGAGAAATCTCTGAGTGATTATGCAGTCTTGTGGGATTTCTGTGTTGTGCCATAGGAAGTCCTGATAATAGATAGAGAAGCACATAGAGTGTGCCATAAATCATGGGAGATATGGGCATGTTCAGTGACGTCATTCTAAAGAACAAAAAGGATTACAACAATACTATGCAATTAAGGAGATAGCTACAAGCAGTGTTCATTTGTTTTATTTTTTATACTGATTCACATGGGACAAAGGTGTGGGGGAGAGTTTACAACCACTTTGAAATATCGGACCATTTACCAAACTTTTTAGACACACCTTGTATTTCTTTAATTTCCCTGCCACTCTATTTGGCTTCTAGAATTGAGGAAAGAAGGCCTTGTGCAAGGTCGGAGTCGCTCTAGTCAGAGCTAATTATACCACCATGTCACAGCCCTGAACCAATCACCTAGCACCAATATTGTCACATCGATCCCTATGATTAAGCTCTAATTGTGGGCAAGATATGTTTTCAGTAATGCTAAGTTTACATGTGTGGCTAAATTGCCGCACCTCCTGTGAATCTGGAACACTGAAGTGTAGAACTAATGTGCCTTGCAAAAGTATTCACCCCCTTGGTTTTTTATATATTTTGTTACATTACAGCCATTAGTTCAATGTTTTTTTTTTTTATTTGAATTATATGTGATGGATCAGAACACAATAGTCTAAGTTGGTGAAGTAAAATTAGAAAAATATATACATAAAACATTAAAATATTTTTCAGAAATAAAAAACTGATTATGGGCACGTGCGTATGTATTCACCCCCTTTGTTATGAAGCCCATGGTGCAACCAATTACCTTCAGAAGTCACATAATTAGTGAAATGGTGTCCACTTGTCTGCAATCTAAGTGTCACATGATCTGTCTTTACATATACACATTTGAAAGGCCCCAGAGACTGCAACATCTAAGCAAGAGGCACCACTAACCAAACACTGCCGTGAAGACCAAGGAACTCTCCAAACAAGAAAGGGACAATGCTGTTGAGAAGTACAAGTCAGGGTTGGGTTATTAAAAAAAAATCCAAATCTTTGATGATCCCTAGGAGCACCATGAAATCTATCATAACCAAATGGAAAGAACATAGCACAACAGCAAACCCGCCAAGAGACGACCGCACACCAAAACTCATGGACCAGGCAAGGAGGGCATTAATCAGAGAGGCAGCACAGAGACCTAAGGTAACCCTGGAGGAGCTGCAGAGTTCCAAGCAGAGACTGGAGTATCTGTACATAGGACGACAATAAGCCATACGCTCCATAGAGTTGGGCTTTATGGTAGCGTGGCCAGAAGAAAGCCATTACTTTCAGCAAAAAACAAAATGGCACGTTTTGAGTTTGCGAAAAGGCATGTGGGAGACTCTCAAAATGTATGGAGGAAGGTGCTCTGGTCCGATGAGACTAAAATTTAAAAATTTTGCCATCAAAGAAAACCCTATGTCTGGCACAAACCCAACACATCACATCACCCAAAAAATGCCATCCCCATAGTGAAATGTGGTGGCAGCATCATGCTGTGGGGATGTTTTTCAGCAGTTGGGACTGGGAAACTGGTTAGAGTTAAGGAAAAGATGGATGGTGCTAAATACAGGGATATTCTTGAGCAAAACCTGTATCACACTGTGTGGGATTTGTATGGCAAATCCTCAAACAATCCATGTTAATTCCAGGTTGTGAGGCAACAAAACACGAAAAATGCCAAGGGGGTGAATACTTTTGCAAGGCACTGTAAGTGCACTCCTTGATCCCCAGGACAAGTGTGGCCAAATAAGCTCTGACAATACTTCTCCTTAAAACCCTATGAATGCCACACCAACATGCTGCAACTGCATGCATTGCACGTGGTTGCAGGGCCGTAACTGCATCTGGACACTATAGCTAGAACATACTTCTAATCCGGAGCAGCTCTCGTCCAGGTCCAGCCTTGATGTCGCATTATTGGAGCTGGCAGAGCCTTCATTAAAGGGACGCCTCCATCACTAGAGCCCTTGAGACTAGAGCTATTCTCTGGCTGCTGAAGGACCAATTTTCTGTCATTATCAACCTTTCAGCAGAGATCTTCGGTGTGAGCGATCGTGGACAACTCTTCTTTGTTTCTTTAGTGGGAGTGTAAGAATATGTCCGGAGGAGGAGTTTTTTTTCCACTCCCTTCTTCTCTTTTTTTCATTTTTTGGTTTGGGTTATTTTTTTGCTGTTTGTTCTCTAAGGTTTAAATAAAATGTTCTGCTTTAATGAAACCAATTGCTGATGCTGACCAGATACTCCACGGTGGAGGGTGCCCCCTCTTATGTATCGGTTGCCAGTACATAACACAGTATAGATGGATGCTACTCATATGCATGGTTGTGTTGCTTATATGACTCTGGGTCTGTTCTGACATGGTCCTGGTTATGGCTCTTGGCTAGGGGAGGTATGACGGAGGCCCTTTTGTGCCCCCCTCCCCGGTTGGGAGCTGATAGGGCCATTATGGGATAGACCTACTGTTTTAGCTATAACACCTTGTATGGGTACATCCCTTGGGCTTGTCTGTGATTGCTTTTTCTGGATATGTTCAGTGGTACATTGTATTCAGATGTGTTTCTGGTGTTATTTTATTTTGTCTTAAATAAAGAATATATAAAAAAAAAAAAAAATTACCATCGCACATGCTCGTCAACTGTGATCACATGCCTGATGAAGGGGTCCTGCGTGGCCTCGAAACATCACAAATCTTTGCTGTGATCTAATCACTTTAATAAACTTTTCATATTAAGCTGGCGATATACATTATGTCTTAACCCTATGGGTCAGTTGCAGTGTGTCTCCATTCGCTTGAATGGTTTGCATTTGCTGGGGGTATAGCCCACCGAATATGACAAGTATTGACGAGCCCCAAAATTCACTGGGATTGAAGAAAACCACAAGCACCCAGACATTCATTTGCCAGTAACATAGAAGGAAGGGGAGTAGATCACATGCTCCTCTATTCTCAGATGTACCAGGTATCTTCTTTGCGACCAGCAAATGAGAGAAGGTGAATGTGTGCACCTGGGAATCAGGGACTTAAAGAGGTTTTTCACCCTAGGAATAAAAAATTAAAAGTCAGCAGCTACAAATACTATAGCTGCTGGCTTTAAAAAAAAAAAAGGACACTTACCTGTCCAGGGATCCAGCTCAGTCCTCACCAGAGACAGTTCTTCACTGGTCTTCGGTCCCCAGAACCTGCATGTTAACTATGGGCAGCCAACTGTGACTTGTTGGTGCTTCTGAGCTGCACTGCGCTTTGTGAATGGTCTTGTACCCTTCTGGAATCTGTAACGTGTCCCATAAGGTTGTGGGCATATGGAATGGAGGATAACTTCTGGTGGATCTGCACCACCCCCTCCCACCGCACCCCCCCCCCCTTAAAAAAAAAGCTGTCCAAATTTAGTAGAGCAGTGGGGCAGGAGGCAGAAAATTGGAACTTCCCTTTTTGGGCTTTAAAGAAAACCTGTTTCTTTTTTGCCACTAGAAAATACACTATACTTTTCTTTTAAAATAAAAAATGGATGGCTGTTATAGGAGCATGGGCCCACCTCAGACATCAAGGACTTTTGTGTAATATTGGATGAAAAAAGAACATTGTAGGAATCCGCTGAATTCTTTTGTTTAGTTCCTTATGCAAAAAAGTATCTACTGCAAACAATTAGCCTGCCATAAATAATCATCAAAAAAATGTGAGAGAAAGACAGAGCACTCTGTGAGTCTTCCTGATGTTTTTCTGATGTTCATTTGTGGTAGGAAGTAAATTAGCATCAAATGTGTTTTTGCATTCAAAACACTTCTCTAACCCGTGGGGGGGCTCCAAATTTTATTTAAAAAATGGACAGTTTACTTTTCTTCAGACTTTGGAGGCTGGACTGTGGCCAGTAGGATTAAACATTGCCCCAGGTTTCAGTGTCAGTGGGATTTTAAAAAATTACATAGCACCTGTAGTCAGTAGGAGAAAGAATAGTACTCCATCGTTGGTATAAGCAGAATTAATATTGCCACATCGCTGATGTCAGTGGAAGGAATATGGCCCTGTGGTTGGTGTCAGTATGAGGAATAGTGGACACATTGTTGGGGTCAGTGGGAGGAATCGTGCCCCATCATTCTTCTCAATGGAAGGAGTAGTGCCCCGTGTTTGGTTTCATTGGGAAGAAGAGTACATCATTGTTGGTGTCAGTGAGAGAAATAGCCCCCCGTGGTTGGTGTCAGAGGGAGGAATAGTGCTTCATCACTGGTGTTAGTGGGAGGAATAGTGCCCCATCATTGATGTTAGTGGGAGCAATAGTGCCCCATCATTGGAGTCAGTGGGAGAAATAGTGCCCTAAGGGCCAGGTGATAGTACCCCATGGTGGGTGTCAGTATGAGGAATAGTGGCCTCATTGCTGGTGTTAGTGGGAGGAATAGTGCCCCATGGCTGGTGTCAGTGGGAGGAATAGTGCCCCATGGCTGGTGTCAGTGGGAGGAATAGTGCCCCCATCATTCTTCTCAGTGCCCCATGGTTGGTGTCATTGGGAAGAATAGCGTGTCATCGTTGATGTCAGTGGGAGAAATAGTGCCCCATGGTTGGTGTCAGAGGCAGGAATAGTGCTTCATCGCTGGTATCAGTGGGAGAAATAGTGCATTGTATTAGTGGGAGGAATAGTGCCCTAAGGGCCAGATAATAGTGCTACATGGTTGGTGTCAGTAAATAGTGACTCATCATTGGTGTCAGTGGGGGGGATAGTCCCCATCATTCTTCTTAATGGAAGGAATAGTGCCCCATGGTTGGTGTCATTGAGAAGAATAGTACGTCATCGTTGGTGTCAGCAGAAGGAATAGTGCCCCATGGTTGGTGTCATTGGGAAGAATAGTATGTCATCGTTAGTGTCAGCAGAAGGAATAGTGCCCCATGGCTGGTGTCAGTGGGAGAAATATTGCCCCATGGTTGGTGTCAGAGAGAGGAATAGTGCCTCACGATTGGTGTCAGTATGAGGAATAGTGCCCTATGGGCCAGATAAAAGGCAAGCAAATGGCTACATCTGGCCCACAGGCTGCTGTTTGGAGACCACTGCTCTGTATTATCCCATTCCACTTTCAATCCCTTTCCCATTTATTGACAAATCCCAGATGATTAGAGAATGAACAGAAGATGAGTATGGTGTATATGACATGGACAACCCACCTCAAACTCTTCCTGTAGGACCACAAGCTGTTTGTCCTTGTCAATTTTCACTAGGAAACAAATAAGAAAGATGAGTGTGAGGGGAGAACAGACTTTGCGGCTCCATATAATACATCCACACGTGTCCACTTGGATTTGTTGGCACAGGAGGTCCCAGTGTCCTGTATCTCTATGCGTGGTAACTCACTCAAGATGGCTGCATTATTGGTCTCCTTCCTGAAGCGGAATTTCCTCAGCCTGTCTTTCAGCTCAGGGTCCACATCACACACTACCAACGAGTCCGACTGGAAAGAGGAAAGCAGATGTGACGGTTATTTTAATTCCAGCTAGGATAAAACAAACAAATCAGTGATTTCCAGTCTAAGGGGTCGTTCATACTAGCATTTGACAGGCAGTGAGGAGGCATTGTATCGTCTCCTGTTTTAACCCCTTGAACCCCGCACTAGCATGCTGCAACTGCACACAGTTTCAGGATGCTTGCAAAGTGGCCCTATTCACTTGAATGGGTCACGTTCAGCAGGGGCTGCGCCTGCAGAAAGCAGAAGGGGGTATAATTGCTGCCATGGCTGCAAAGCAAAGCATCATGCCCATGGCATATGTAAACCCCTGTCCCTGCCTCTGCAGCTAAAGGGGGTAGTGGTTGGGGGGCAGTAAATGCATGGATGTGCTGTATTGCAAAGGTGAAACTGCCTAAAGAATATTAAGCGCTCAACACACTTCCAGGTCTTTCAGATGTCTGGTCCCCTGATGTAATGCTGTAGGGGCCAGCAGAAGGCTAAAAATTCGAATTCAGACATAGTTGCACCTTTAAGAAATTATTTCAGCTATCTACATGTGGAATCAATATGACGACCAAAAAAAACAACTCTCATGCATTTTTACTTTAGTTTATGTTGAAACTACTTTCAAAGAGGAACTGAACTCTGGACACTCTTCCCAACAAAGATAGGCAGAGAGCAAGGCACTCGTCTCCAGTATTGCCTATGGCCTCATTGCAGCTGATCCTTATCCCATTACCATACCTCCCAACATTTTAAATGGAAACAAGGAACACCTATAAGCAAAAGTATGTAGGCATAAGACACGCTGAAAGGTTTAGCACTGGGAAACACTTTTTGAAAGATAAAAAGTGTGTTTTATATACAGTATCTCACAAAAATTTGTATATTCCTCACCTTTTTGCAAATATTTTATTATATCTTTTCATGTGACAACACTGAAGAAATGACACTTTGCTACAATGTAAAGTAGTGAGTGTACAGCTTGTATAACAGTGTAAATTGGCTGCTTCCTCAAAATAATTCAACACACAGCCATTAATGTCTAAACTGCTGGCAACAAAAGTGAGAAAAATTCCCTTTAAATTCCAGCAGATGTCACATAGGACTGTAATAATCTATTGTATCCTCTAGATGGTGCTAGCATTGCATTCACATGGAAGCTCAAACACCTGTCTTAACCTTTTACTCATTTTAGAGAATGTAAGATCCCTTTTAGCTGATGTTATTCATAGACTGACAACTCTCAAGTCATCCACGTCACATTTTACTGCTTTTGTCTTGTGATAATGCTTACAATATATTGGGCATACAATGCCACTGTCATCATCTTTTATAGCTTTACCATGTTGATTTTTCATCAAGCTTAGAGTTGTGCATTTATCAGTTGAAGGTGATGGCAATGATCATCTAATGACTATGACTATTGTTCTCTGCTATGTGTAGTAATAGCAGGGCTTTTTTTCAGGTGGAACTCATTTCCACCACCTCTGACTCAGACCCTTTGGTGCCTGCACACCACAATCACTTGTAAACAAAGAAGTCCGGTTTCTGTGTTTACAAGTGACAGCTCTGCCCTCTGCCTGTAACACCCCTGAATTCTGCACTCTGTATGTAATGTAATCCTGGTATTTATTGCCCCTTTAAGACCCTCCTACTGTTTGTGAAATTTGACTGACCACACCCACTATTTGATGTGATTTGGAGGGTGTGTGTAGGGAAGGTTTGGGGGGGTCGTGGTTGAGTTCCAGCACCTATTGTTTGAGAAAAAAAAAAACCCGTGAGTAATAGGATAGGTATAAAGACTTTGAACATTCCTATATCCTCTCTGTTACAAAATGCACTGAGATTTCATAACCACTGCTGTCATATATTGCCTAAGCCAGCTCTGCAGAAGTCAAGACCACAGTTCCATTACACACAGTTACAGCAATATCATTCAAGTTTCTGTTAGTTCTTCAAAAGGTTTAAAAGGAGCTGTAAATTTTCCTGCAGTCTTGTTTAATTTGGGTCTTTTATTTTGCCACATTTTTAATACTTGACTTCAGTAGGGCCAGCATGCATCAGTGGCCACTATCAAACAGTGGCAGCTGGTGCTAAAGTTTTTTGGGGGGGCGGCAAACAACCCCCCCCAGGTCCGCACTCACCCCTCCACGGTCACGGCGCCATGGCTTCCTCGACTTCTCCCAGGCCAACCCGATCCGCCTCCTGTCCTGATTGGTCAGGAGGAGAAGCCAGAAGACAATAGCGAATATTTTATTTGCTAGTGTCACAAGTCGGTGGGTTCGGGACACAGTTCTCTGTGCCCCCAAGTCCAACCTTTTTCAAGCCAATTAGAGCCTCAGGCTCTAATCATGTGGCATGAAAAAAAAACGCATAGAAACCTATGAGTCCGGTGCCCTGCATGCATCCCCACATGCATCCCCCAGGGGCCCTAAAATGTCATTTAATTTTGAGACTTTTAAAACAATTCTTCAGATATACAATATATCATCCAACATCAGTGCATGACTTCACAAATGCGCTGCTAGAAGAATGACCAAACATTCCCATAGACACACTCCTAAACCTTGTGGACAGCCTTCCCAGAAGAGTTGAAGCTGTTATAGCAGCAAAGGGTGGGCCAACTCAATATTGAACCCTGCAGACCGGGATGCCATTAAATTTCATGTGCGTGTAAAGGCAGGTGTCCCAATACTTTTGGTAATATAGTGTATGTATGTATGTGTGTATATACATGTATATATATATATATATACATATATATATATATATATATATATATATATATATATACACACATACATACATACATACATACACATATATATATATATATATATATATATATATATATATATATATATATATATATATATATATATTGTATATTTAAGCTAAGAGTCCAATGAGCTTTCAAAATTGCAATCAGATGCCTGAAAACAAAATCCTTATCCTTGTGTCAAAGCGGGGCTCTCCAAACTTTCTAAACAAATTACCAAATTACAGTCCTTCAGGCTTTAGGGGGGCTGGACTGAGGCCAGTGGGAGTAGAAAATGCCCCAGTTTCAGTGGGAGTAAGAAAATTAAATAGTGCCTCAGTAGGAGGAGAAATAGTCTCCCATCATAAGCAGGGCTGGTGCAAGGATTTTTGACACCCTAGGCGAAACCTCATTTTGCGGCCCCCATTGGCTCCACCCCTGACCCCACCCCTTTGCCTGCTCATTTGATAGAAGGAGACGCTATACAGCAAGCATTGGCTCTGTTTCCTCTAGCGCTGGCTCCAATGCTGCGCTGCGCCTCTAATTACACTACCGGTCAGACTGAGTTAGTTACATGCTGCAGCCTGCAGAGCATGACGCGGAGGGAAACCAGCGTCCGGGCGCCCCTAGGCAGCAGTGGGCCCAAGCGGCTGCCTAGTTTGCCCAGTGGTAGCCCGGCCCTGATCATAAGTGTCAGTGGAAGGAATAGTAACCTATTGTTGGTACAAGAGGGAGGAATAGTACCCCCCATTGTTGGTGTCAGGTAAAGGAATAGTGACCAATTTGGGTGTCATTGTGAGGAACAGTGTCCCACAGTTGGTGTCTGTGGGAGGAATGAGACCCTGTTACTTGCTTCAGTGGAAAGAATAATGCACCATCCCTGGTATCAGTGGGAGGAATAATGTCCCATTGTTGGTGCCAGTGGAGGAAATAGTGAATCACTGGTGTCAGTAGAAAGAATAGTGCCTCACTGTTGGTGTCAGTGGGAGGAATAGTGCCCCAAGGACTAGATAAACGCAAGCAAAGGGCTACATTTGGCCTGTGGGTACCTGTTTGGAGACCACTGTGTTAAAGCATTGCATACTGAACCTATTGTATATTACTGAGAATTACAATTACAATAGTATTCTTAGTACAGGGTTCATCAGCATCTGGTGGTAGAGAAGATCCTTGCACATCTATAGATGACTCAAATCAACTGACTGCAGATTATTAGGTAAGTGAGTTGAAACTACTGTATATGGACAAATAAAATACAAGTAAGTGTGCCCCTTTAAGTGATATTAAAGTCTTAATAAAATAAAAAAGATGTTATACTTGCCTGCATTTTGCAATACTATTGCACAGAGCAGGTAAGTATACATTTTTTTTTTTTATAAGCGGTCCCTAACCTCTTCTTTTGTGGTTCCCCCACCTGCACTGTCCACTGATTCTTCTTCTGGGTGCCCTGTGCTATAGGGGCACTTGTGTGGGCACACTCATGAGCTGGACTGCGTGCGTACATAGACAAACGTAGCTCTGCCACGGTCCCAGCCCACTCACTTCTCACTGGATTTGACTGACAGCAGCAGGAGCTAATGCTCCCCTGCTCTCAGTGAAGCCTGTGAATTCATAAAGAGAGGAGAGCAGGGCTGCCGGTGGGGACATCGCTGGATTGTTAGAGGTGTTAGGTAAGTGTTGGGAGTGGGGCTGAAAAAGTAGTATGACGTTTTTTACCTTAGTGCAGGAAATGCATTAAGGTAAAAAAAAATGTGTCTTTATAACCACTTTAAAGCGGAATTCTTGAATGAATGACTTCTTCTAAGAAGTGGAACTTCCACTTATCCATCCCCCCCCCCCCCCCCCGGTGCCATATTTCAAGGGGGAGGGGGGGTACCTGTTTTTGACAGATATCGTTTCCCACTTCCGGAGACAGCGCTGTGGCGCAGTCTTTCGGTAGTTCGGGCCCCTCCTTCTTCCTCCGCTGCCATGCCAATTAGAAAACGCAGTGCTCTTCACGCATACGCAGTAGGGAGCCAGCAGTGAAGCCTTGTGGCTTCACTGCTGGGTTCCCTTACCAGGAATGTCGGCGGCTGCACCCGACAGCCGATCCAAATATCTACTGGGGTGAAGACATCGCAAAGCTCCCTGGACAGTATTCATATATTAAAAGTCAGGTGGGCCTCCTTTTTAAGTAAACCTGTCACACAATTTGGCAAGAAATGCATACACAAAGGTCTCCTTCCATGAAAATTACAGTTTAAAATGATCAGAAGATCCACAGATATAGTCAGCTAACGTTGCAAATTTAAACTTTTCCTGTAAGGCTTAACCACTTGCTTACTGGGCACTTAAACACCCTTCCTGCCCAGACCAATTTTCAGCTTTCGGTGCTCTCACACTTTGAATGACAATTACTCAGTCATGCAACACTGTACCCAAATGAATTTTGTGTCCTTTTTTTCCCACAAATAGAGCTTTCTTTTGGTGGTATTTGATCACCTCTGGGGTTTTTATTTTTTGCGCTATAAATGAAAAAAGACCGAAAATTTTGAAAAAAAACGCATATTTCTTTGTTTCTGTGACAGAATTATGCAAATTATTAATTTTTCTTCATAAATTTTGGCCACAATTTATACTGCTACATATCTTTGGTAAAAATAACCCAAATTAGTGGATATTATTTGGTCTTTGTGAAAGTTAGAGAGTCTACAAGCTGTGGTGCGAATCGCACAAAATTGATCACATCTGATGTACTGGTGGCCTATCTCGCTTCTTGTGACCCAAACAAGTCAGGAAAGTACAAATACCCCCCAAATGACCCCTTTTTGGAAAGTAGACATTCCAAGGTATTTAGTAAGAGGCATGGTGAGCTTTTTGATGTTGTCATTTTTTTCCCACAATTCTTTGCAAAATGAAGATTTTTCATTTTCTTTATTTTTCTCCACAAAATTGTCATTGTAATAGGTTATTTCTCTCACGTGGCATGTGTATACCACAAATGACACCCCCCAAAAAATTCTGCTACTCCTCCTGAGTATTACAATACCACATGTGTGGGACTTTTTCGCAGCCTGGCCACATAGAGAGGCCCAACATGCAGGGAGCGCCATCACGTGTTCTAGGAGCATAAATTACACATCTAACTTGTTGACTACTTATTACACTTTTGAAATACCAGGACAATGACACGTGACACTGATGACAGATGGCACTGATACGTGGCAATGATGACACTTATACGTGGCACTGATGACACGTGGCACTGATGACAGATGACACTAATATGTGGCACTGATGACACGTGGCACTAATACGTGGCACTGATGACACGTGGCACTAATACGTGGCACTGATGACACGTGGCACTAATATGTGGCACTGATGACACGTGGCACTAATACGTGGCACTGATGACATGTGGCACTAATACGTGGCACTAATACGTGCCACCGGTGACAGATGGCACTAATACGTGGCACCAATGACACGTGACACTGATGACAGATGGCACTGATAAGTGGCATTGATGACACGTGACACTGACAACAGATGGCACGTGACACTGACAGGTGGCACTGATGACAAATGGCACTGATACGTGGCACTGATGACAGATGGCACTAATACGTGGCACTGATGACAGATGGCACTATGTGGCACTAATAACACGTGGCACTGATGACAGATGCCACTTATACGTGGCACTGATGACAGATGGCACTGGGGACAAATGGCACTGACAACAGGTGGCACTGGGGACAGATAGCACTGCGGGCAGGTGGCACTGGGGTGGGGTGGATTGCACTGGGGTGGATGGCACTGGGGCGGATGGCACTGGGGCGGATGGCACTGGGGCAGGATGGCACTGGGGCGGATGGCACTGGGGCGGATGGCACTGGGGCAGGATGGCACTGGGGGGGGGGCATGGCACTGGGGGGGGGGTGGCACTGGGGGAGGATGGCTCTGGGGGAGGATGGCACTTTTTATTAAACTTTTTTTTTACTTTTTTTTTTTTTTTTTTTTCTTTTTTACACTGACGGCTGCTGCAGCCGTTCTTCTCTCCCCTCTCACACGCTGTCTGTGTGAGGAGGGAGAGCGGCGCTGAGAGATGATCTCATATGTTTACATATGAGATCATCTCCCATTGGACACGCCGATCACGCTGTAAACGGCCGCTGTGATTGGCCGTTTACAGCGATCTGTGTTTGCCTGTCCCCGGGGGACACGGCAAACACAGAACTTCCGCGATGCGCGCCCGCGGCGGCGCGCATTGCGGAAGTAAACACCAGGCCGTCCAGGGACAGCCAGGCACGGGAAGCCGCCCGCCCTAAGGCCGGCATTCGGCTATAGGGCGGGCAGGAAGCGGTTAATGTACACGGGACGTTTTTACAACCTCTCGTGAACGATTTAACTTGACAGATAGTAATCTACGTTTAAAACATCAGTTTTGCTGCGTTTACATGCCACGTTTAGAAGCTTTTATAAAATAGGCAAAAACGAAAAACGTCTATAAACGAAATGCGGCTAAATGCGGGTTACGGCGCTTAGCTGCGTTTAGTCACGTTTGGCGTCTGAAACGTGGAACTCTTCGGCGTCTGAACCCATTTTTTTTCTTTAGAAGAAACGCTGTTAAGTGCAACTGCCTAAAAACGGCAATAAACGAGACTGTGTACATGGTCACATAGGATAACATTGAATGAGTTCAGGGGCAGTTGAAAAAAGCGTCCAACTGCCTCTGAAAGTACATTTAGCAGCGTCCCCTGTACATGGTGCCTAAAAGTCAAGCTTCGCCCTGCTCCCTGCTACCCACCAAAGTCAACAACATTGACCAATAGTGAGGCGGAAGGGAGTATGCCCATGCAAAGTTAGGGTCCTTTCACACGGGTACCCTCCGTGTTGCGGATTCCGCTTGCTCAGCGCAGGGATCACTGTGCAGACCGGACACGGACACAGTCCCACTCTCCTCTATGGGGAAATCAAATGGAAACAAACCACCTGTCTGATCGTATCCGATCCGCCAGACGCATGGAAAATAGGACCGCCATCTGTTTGTTTTTTGCGGGCAGGATCAGATAGGATGGCAGCATGTGTCCACTGACATCCACCGATCCATAGAGGAGACTGCAGGGTCTGATCAGTCAAAAAAAAACCTGAACTGAAAAACTGACAAGCGGACCTGATCAGACAGCCTCTGTGAAAGGACTCTTAAGATCTTTAAATAACTAAAGCTACCTATACATGTTTATAATGTTTCTCTCATTTGGTGTGCCCCTAACCTCAGTGTTCCTGTTACTTCTGCCTGCTGATAGTAGGTTTGGCTGGTACCTCGGTCAATAGAGTGAGAGGTGACAGTAGCACTGGGCATAGCTGTCAACTGTCCTTGATTTGTAGCAATGTCCCTCTGTCCCTCTTTCCTGCTCATTTGTTCCTCATTTTGGTCTGATCTATATACTTGTATATAAAATACACTTTTTATCTTTCAAAAAGTGTTTCCCAGTACTAAATATTTGGGGGCAAATCCCATGAGCTCTCTTTCCCCTAGGCCCCAGAGAATAAACATCCTTGTGACATAAATAGGCATGTGACAGGTACTCTCCTCTGGCCTTATAAGCATTCAAAACACCAGAATCTGTGCTTTTGAATGCTTTTAATTCTAATTGAATTAACATTTTTTTTAATGCTTTTAATTCCGGGTTACCTTAGCAGAGAGACGATCAAGGCCGATCTCGGCTTTGTTTGTTGGTTGCTCAGGTCCCAAGGTGGGATGAGAGACCACGAGCAATCCACGGAAGGTGGCGGGTGGGGCATCCCCTGCTGCTGCAGCTTGTAAAAGCAGTCCAGCAGCTAGTTAGCTGCTAGGATTGCTTTTACAAGCCGACCGCCAGCTCTAAAAAAAACACTACCGGAGTGATGCCTACAGCTGCAGACATCGTCCCAGTATAACCAACCAAAGTCATGCGTCCCACGGTACGTCGCTGGTCTGGAAGTGGTATTTTTTCTGCCGAGCGAACTGGCCTTTTTTTAAAGTGGTTGTAAACCCGGTTACACCACTTTTACCTACAGGTAAGCCTATAATAAGGCTTACCTGTAGGTACCGTGAATATCTCCTAAACATGCACAGTTTAGGAGATATTCACTACATCCGCATGTGCCAACGTCATCCGCTTGTGCCATTTCTTCAATAGCCATGCCGCGAACGGCGGCTCCCAGGCACATACGTGGGAGTGACGTCATCGCAGCTCCGGCCAATTACAGCGCCAGAGCTCATGAACCCAGAAATAACTCTGGAAGACATGTCGCCGGTCACAGAGGTGTGAGGGGACCGCTGCAACAGCTTCAATCTAAGGAAATTATTTCATAATGAGCTAGGGTGCGGCATACTAGCTCATCATGCCTTTGTCTTGCAGTTTTTTAAAGTAGTATACAACTACTTTAAAGAGGAAGTAAAGGTTACTGAAAAAAAAAATGCAACCTGCAAGACAAAGGCATAATGAGCTAGTATGCTCCGTCTTCATCTTCGCTGCTGCCATGTATCCCGGAGTGACTTCCAGGTCTCGCTGCTCCTGCTCTGTGATTCGCTGGAGCCGCGATGACGTCACTCCCACGCATGCGCACGGGAGCCGGCACGAGTGGCATATCGCCGTGATCTGCGGCCTGCTCAGTGCGAGTGTGCATGCGCCGTAGACAGCGGTGTCTGTCTTTTTGTAAATATCTCCTAAACCGTATAGGTTTAGGAGATATTTCTTGGACCTACAGGTAAGCCTTATGCCCCGTACACAAGACCAGACTTTTCAACATCAAAAGTCTGACGGAAAGATTCCGGCAGACTATTCGAACGTGTGTGGGCTGCAGCGGACTTTTGATTTGCAAAAGTCTGACAGACTTTAGAAATGGAACATGTTTCAAATTTTTCCGACAGAACTCTGCCGGACCCAGAAATCCGCTCGTGTGTGTGCTAGTCTGACGGACTAAAACCGACGTTAGGGCAGCTATTGGCTACTGGCTATGAACTTCCTTATTCTAGTCCAGTCATACGTCATAACGTTCAAATCTGTCGGACTTTGGTGTGATTGTGTGTGGCCAAGTCCGTTCATTCGGAAAGTCCGTCAGAACTCTGTCAGAACTCCATCGAAAGTCTGCCGGACTTAAGTCCTGTCGTGTGTACGCGGCATAAATCTAGGCTTACCTGTAGGTCAAAGTGGTTTGTAATGCCGCGTACACACAACCGGACTTAGGTCCGACAGACTTTCGACGGAGTTCTGACAGAGTTCTGACGGACTTTTCGAATGAGCGGACTTGGCCACACACAATCACACCAAAGTCCGACGGATTTGAACGTGATGACGTACGACTGGACTAGAATAAGGAAGTTCATAGCCAGTAGCCAATAGCTTCCCTAGCGTCAGTTTTTGTCTGTCGGACTAGCATACACATGAGCGGATTTCTCGGTAGGAACTGGGTCCGGCGGAGTTCTGGCGGAAAAATTTGAAACATGTTCCATTTCTAAAGTCTGTCAGACTTTTGCAAATCAAAAGTCCGCTGCAGCCCACACACGATCGAATGGTCTGCCGGAATCATTCCGTCAGACTTTTGATGTTGAAAAGTCTGGTCGTGTGTACGCGGCATAAGGGTTTACAACCACTTTAAGAACGGTGTGCATGGACCCTTACAGACAAACAGCACCAGAGTCGTCCATTGATTTGTGCAAAGTACAAATCTGACAGCCGCTGCTGGTTGCACATAGTGGGGTTGATTTACTAAAAGCAAACAGACTGTGCACTCTACAAGTGCAGTTGCTCCAGAGCTTAGTAAATGAGGGAAAGTCTGCTGATTTCCATTATCCAATCATGAGCAAGCAAAAATGCATTATTATTTTTTTATTGTCCTTGCATGTGATTGGGTATTCTTTGCACAATTAAGCTTCAACTCATTTACTAAACTCTGGAGCAACTACACTTGCAAAGTGCACAACCTATATGTCTTTAGTAAATCAACCCCACTGTGTGCATGCAGCATTTTAAAACTGCCGGCAGGAATCTACCTGTGCAGCCATATGAATGCAGAAATGCAGTATGCGCAGAAATCTCTAGTAACCGATCACTGATCCAACTTCAGAAAACCGAAACCTGTGTTTTGTGACTAATGCACGTTGCTTGTTGTCAGTTTTAATTCCATTAAATAACTCTGCAAAGCTCCGCATTTTTGCAAAAAATAAACCAGCAAGACAAGATAAAAGCATCTTACCATCCTGCAGGGCGTTTCCTCTATGACTGGGTTCCTGTCTGCTGGTTTTGTACCTCTTGCCTGGATGACAGCAGGATGTAAGAGGCAGGAGGAGGAGGAGAGGGGTGCACAGCAAAGCACTGTCTCTGCAGCTGCTTGGAACATGCGTCCTCTGACCACATCCTGTTATCACAGCCATAGTTAGCAGCGATTCAGCTGACTAGGAAGAAACATAGTTAAAAAGGCTGAGGGGAGACTTTGTGTCCGATATATACAGTCATTTTTCTGTAAGTTCTGACTTCACTTTAAATTTCACAATTTCAAAGCCGCATGTCAGTGCGACTTCAGGTGCACCAAGGCTGACATCTGTGCTACTTCATGCACAGATGTCCATGCAAGTCGCACCTGAAATCGCCAAAAGTAGTGCAGGAACTTCTTTTTCAAATCAGTGTGGCACCGCAAAGTTGGTTTCACACCAAATTGAACAGTTCCATTGCCGACAATAGGGTGCGACTTGTCATACCACGACATGTTGCACCAGTGTGAACGTTACAGTAACCACTTCAGGCCTGGGAGGTTTTACCCACTTCCTGACCAGGCCATTTTTTGGGATACTGCATTGCTTTAATGGACAATTTCGTGGTCATGCAACGCTGGACCCAAATAAAATTGATGTCCTTATTTTCCCACAAATAGAGCTTCCTTTTGGAGGTATTTGATCACCTCTGCCGTTTTTATTTTTTGCGCTATAAACAAAAAAAGAGCAGCAATTTTGAATGAAATATTCCTTACTTTCTGCTATAAAACATTCCCAATAAAAAAAGTTTAGTCCAATATGTAGCAAAAATCCCATTAAGCATTTATTGATTGGTTTGCGCAAAAGTTATCATGTCTACAAACTATGGTTTCGATTTAGCCCTGGTTCACACTGGTGCGATTTGATACGATTGCCGGCAATGGCAGCGTCCTAATCGTGCTAAGCCACATTTGCGGCGCCACAACGATTTCAAAAAGTTGCAATTTCAGGTTAAGGAAACAGGTTGCAGAAACCTGCACAGATCTCTGTGAAATCGCTGGTGATATTGGGACTGACATGCGGGAGTGAAATCATGCGAGTTCAGCTGAACTCGCACGGCTTCATTCCCCCAGTTCAGTGTGCAGTGATCCCTGAATAAATGACACTGGCAAGGAAGGGGTTAATGTCAGGAGTGATCAAAAGGCTATGTGTGTCCTAGGGAGGTGCTTTATAACTGTGGGGAGTCTTACACTTGAGGAAAACAGAGATCATGTTTCAGCTTAGCTGATACCGTAGATCTCTCTTTTTCTCACTGACAGATCAGCGATGTGCCCTGTTCACATAGGCACACAGCTGCTCCGTGTCACCTGTGAATGATCAGCGGGTCACGGCGGCCATCGCGGCCGTGGGACCCACTGATTGGCTCCCACTGTGTCCAATCACAGCGGGCGCAGCACTTCAGTGGCACACACGCACCTCCTACACTGATTTTGCGCAGCTAGGCCACTAGGTGTACAACCACTTTAATACATTTTGGAATAAGGCTGTAACATTTTTGCAGGTACAAAATATGCATTTATTATGTTTTTCTTAGCAGCCTGCAGAGCATTGCATCCAAGATCAGTAAATCACAGGTACAATGTCAGACTCCTGCAGACTCTCAGTACAGCTGTCTACTCGTATCTCCCTTATGCCGCGTACACACGTAGCCGACTATCCGACGGACTTAGTCTGGCGGACTTCCCGCCAGACTGTCCGTCGGACTTTCCGAACGGGCTACTTGCCCACACACGGCACTTTTTCAGCGGACTAATACGGCGTACTAAGTCCGCCAGACTATCCGCCGTACTTTTGAAATGAACGGACTCGCCCACACACGCGGAGGAAAGTCCACTCATTTCGAGCGTGTCTCCAGGTAGGCGGGGCCCGCGAAGGAGACGTCGCAGGCCCCGCCACCTGATATGGACATAAAGGGGAACCCCAACGCCAAAAAAAAATCGGCGTGGGGGTCCCCCCCAGGTCCACATCAGACTCTTGTCCGAGCACGCTACCCGGCCGGCCAGGAAAGGGGGGGGCGAGCGAGCGCCCCCACCCTCCGCGCCTTACCAGGCCGCGTGCCCTCAACATGGGGGGTGCCTTGGGGAAGTGGGGGGGCCGCGCGGCCCCCCCCACCCCAAAGCACCTTGTCCCAATGTTGATGAGGACAAGGGCCTCTTCCCGACAACCCTGGCCATTGGTTGTCGGGGTCTGCGGGCGGGGGGCTTATCAGAATCCGGGAGCCCCCTTTAATAAGGGGGCCCCCGGATACCGGCCCCCCACCCTATGTGAATGAGTATGGGGTACAATGTACCCCTACCCATTCACCTGTGAAAAAAGTACAAAAAAAACACAACACAGGGTAAAAATAGTTTATTGCACAGCTCCGGGGGTCTTCCGTCTTCGGGGGTCTTCTCGCCGGACTCCTCCGCTATATTCTTCTAGCTCTTTTGCTAGCGGAGGAGCCCGGCTTTCTTCCTCGCTGCCGCCTCTTCTTCCGACTTCGGGGGTCTTGTCCCCCTCTTCGGTTCTTCTGCCTTCTGTCGCCGCCGCCTTCCGTTCTTCTTCTTCTTCTTCTCCTCTTTCTTCTTCTTCTCTGTTGACTCGACGCTCTCTCCGGCCGCAATGCCAGGGACGCGCTGCGCGGCGACTTATATAGGGACAAGGGGCGGGGTCATCGGTTGATGTCACATGGGTTGATGTCACATGGTGACCCCGCCTCCTTACGATGTCACAGTCCCGGAGGATGCTGGGACTGTCGCCATGTGACATCAACCCATGTGACATCAACCCATGTGACATCAACCGATGACCCCGCCCCTTGTCCCTATATAAGTCGCCGCGCAGCGCGTCCCTGGCATTGCGGCCGGAGAGAGCGTCGAGTCAACATCTCCAGGAGAAGAAGAAGAAGGAGGAGAAGAAGAAGAACGGAAGGCGGAAGCGGCGGCGGTGGCGACAGACGACCGGGCCACCGCCTGTTAAAGAGCTATAAGAAGGCGCGGTGGCCCGGCAGAAGAACCGAAAGGGGGACAAGACACCCGAAGTCGGAAGAAGAGGCGGCGGCGAGGAAGAAAGCAGGGCTCCTCCGCTAGCAAAAGAGCTAGAAGAAGATAGCGGAGGAGTCCGGCAAGAAGACCCCCGAAGATCGAAGACCCCCGGATCTGTGCAATAAACTATTTTTACCCTGTGTTGTGTTTTTTTTTTTACTTTTTTCACAGGTGAATGGGTAGGGGTACATTGTACCCCATACTCATTCACATAGGGTGGGGAGCCGGTATCCGGGGCCCCCTTATTAAAGGGGGCTCCCGGATTCCGATAAGCCCCCTGCCCGCAGACCCCGACAACCAACGGCCAGGATTGTCGGGAAGAGGCCCTTGTCCTCATCAACATGGGGACAAGGTGCTTTGGGGTGGGGGAGCCGCGCGGCCCCCCCCTTCCCCAAGGCACCCCCCATGTTGAGGGCACGCGGCCTGGTACGGCTTGGAGGGGGGGGGGCGCTCGCTCATCCCCCCCTTTCCTGGCCGGCCGGGCAGCGTGCTCGGACAAGGGTCTGATATGGACCTGGGGGGGACCCACACGCCGATTTTTTTCGGCGTTGGGGTTCCCCTTTAAGTCCATACCAGGTGGCGGGGCCAGCGACGTCTCCTTCGCGGGCCCCGCCTACGGGAGACCCGCTCGAATGAGCGGACTTTTCTCCGGGCGGGAAAAGTCCGTTCATTTCAAATGTACGGCGGACTGGCATACACACGGCCGGATTGTCCACCGAAATGCGAGTCCGGCGGGAAGATTGGAGTGCAAAACTACTTTCTAAGTCCACTGTACTTTCGGGTCAAAAAAGTATGCCGGGGGCTACACACGGTGGGATTGTCCGGCGGACTTGAGTTTGCCGGACTTTTCCACCCGATTGTTTGATCGTGTGTACGCGGCATTACAGGCAGACAGTTACTTAAGTCTAGAAGAATCTACAAGAGAGATCACCAGCACCCTCACAGTTCATTGAAAACTACAAGCTGTCTTCCACGATGGAAAATGGGATTTGTAGTTTATTCATTCACAGAACTCTGTGAATGAATGATGTGGCTGTGTGGGCGGAGTCCCACACAGATGCGCTGTTTTTAAATTGTGACAGTGATTGCATGGAGAGCATCTCCCACCTGCTGTCACAATGGGGAATCGGGGGGTGTTGTGGACAAGTGCTTTAGTAACATGCTACATGTTTCACCCTGAATATTCCATCTTTTTCTATGAGCTCAAGTATTGGCAAACTACTCAAAACTATATTAGCATATAGGAAATAGCAGTAGTTAAGTGGTTAAGAATAGGGATGAGCCGAACACCCCCCCAGTTCGGTTCGCACCAGAACATACCAAACAGGCAAAAAATTCAGCAGAACACACGAACACCGTTAAAGTCTTTGTGAAGAAGAAGATGAATGGACATCGTGGGACTTTTATTTTTTTTTAAATAAAGGACTTGTCCCAAGCTGTGTCTTGTTGTTTTTAACCTTTTGACACCTTTTTTGTGAAATGGTAGGGGTAGTTGTACCCTGTTACCATTTCACACAAGTGAGAGGCCGGCATCTGGGGGTCCCCTTGTTAAAGGGGGCTTCCAGATTCCGACAAGCCCCCAAAGCACCTTCCCCATGTTGAGGGCATATGGCCTGGTACAGTTCAGGAAGGGGGGAGCTATCTCATCCCCCCCCCTTTTCCTGTGGCCTGCCAGGCTGTGTGCTCGGATAAGGGTCTGGTATGGATTTTGAGTGGGACCCCTACTCCATTTTATTTTAATTTTGGTGCAGGGTTCCCCTTAAAATGAAGGGCCTGGTATGGATTTTGGAAGGGCTACGCCATTTTCTTTTTAATTTGCAGGTTCCCCTTAATTTCCATATCAGACCCGAAGAGCTTTTATGAATTTAGGGGGACCCCCACACAATTTTTAAAAAATTTAGTTCGGAGTTCCCCTTAATATTCATACCAGACCCAAAGGGCCTGGTAATGGACTGGGGGGGGGGGGCCATGCTCTTTTTTTTAATGTATTTTATCTATATTGCCGAGACCCGACAATTCATTACAGCCACAATCAGTTTTAATTGACAATTTTTCCTTTAGAAATGTCATTTTGCTGTGGTACTGTTCTAAACACGGGAAAAATGCGCCACTTTACAGGCACCTCCCAGGCATGATATTTAAAGGAATATTTCATTTTTATTGTTTCACTTTAGGCATTAACCTATGTTTGGGCCGAACCGTTCACCAATCCCTAGTTAAGAACCTCCAATGGAAGGAATGAACCATTCAAGTGTACTGTATTTAAACCCCAAACACAACAATGTTACAAATTGCAGCTTACCAGCCATTATATGTGGTGGCTGAATGAGGGCTTGTTTACACTTGTGGCCAGAGGTGGTTTTAAACCCCTCACCAACATAAAACCATTTGGTGACTTGATAGTTGGGTGAAATACACAAGCAACTGTGACAGGTAGCGCACGACATGAAAGTAACTTTTTGGGGAAACAGTTAAAGTGGAACTGAATTTGGAACAATAACAATTGCAAACAGGTAGTCTATTCATTGCATGTCTCTTCTGCAATAAAATAACCTTAATGGGTAACTCCACTTTCGTACTGAAAAAAAATAGCAAACAAAGAAAAAATAATATAGCGTATACAATTGCGATATAAGTCATATTGTAATTGAATGTTATTAAAAATGACCTTTCCTTTTCAATCTGCAGCTCTGTAATTTTCTGTGAAAGGCAATTCAATATGGCTGGCTACCTGGAGTTGTCCTGTAAACAGAATGGGTACTGACCACTCCCCACAAACATAATTTCCTGCTTGTGTGATTGACTCACCAATTTTCCCAGAAGTCTGCCTAAGATACAAGTCAGATTTCAGGCATCCCCTGCAACAAAAATCTAATTTTTGGTGAGATACTCCCAATAGGAATATGTCTAAAGCAGGGGTCATCAACCCCCGGGCCACGGCCCACTGCCGGGCCGTGGCCTGCTTGCAGCCGGGCCGCAAAGGCTGCACTCTCTGATGAGCGGCGGCGGAGCAGGCAGAGAGATGAAATCATCTCTCACCGCCCGCCCGCCCGCATCACCGCTGTTCCGCGCTCACAGCGGGGCCGCTGTACGGAGGTGAGCGAGCAGTGAGATGAGATCATCTCCAATCGCCCACCCGCCTGCATCGCCGCTCTTCCACGCTCACAGCGGGGATGCTATACCGTTGGAGGTGAAGCGGGGAATAGAGAGATGAGATCATCTCTCACTGCCCGCCCACTTTACTGCTCCTCTGCCGACACAGCGCGGCAGAACACTGATATACTGTTGAAGCTGAGGCAAGTGAGATCATCTCTCACTACTGGCGCCCCACCGCTGTTCTTCCTTACTACCCATTAGTGCAGGCTTGCCTCTTTACTAATGTGCACACCTGTGCTGCCACCACTGCAGTGACAACAGTCATGTGGTGGTAGGTGACAATCCACATTTGGTAGCAGGTGTCGTGGCAAATGACAAGCTGCATCTGATGGCAGGCGACATCGCAAATGACAAGCTGCATCTGATGGCAGGCGATGTGGCAAGTGACAATCCAAATCTGGTGGCAGGTGACGTGGCAAGGGACAAAATGCATCTGGTGGCAGATGACATGGAAAGGGACAAAAAAGCATCTGGTGCCAGGCGACGTGGCAAGGGATAAAATGCATCTGGTGACAAGTGACGTGGCAAGTGACAAGCTGCATCTGGTGGCAGGTGACATGGAAAGGGACAAAAAAGCATCTGGTGCCAGGCGACGTGGCAAGGGATAAAATGCTTCTGGTGACAAGCGACGTGACAAGCTGCATCTGAAGGCAGGCGATGTGGAAAGTGACAATCTGCATCTGGTGACAGGCGACGTGGCAAGTGACACTCTGGCACATTCTGCGTTATGGTGAGTTAAACTATTTCATTATATATTACAATGTAATAATAGAAATAATGCGCTTCAATCATCCTAACATCATATCAATGATGGTGCCGGGATGATTGAAGCGCCAACGCCAGCCATCGCCCGATAAATTGTCCGCGAAAAGCTGCATACACCCCCCTGGGCCTTGGCACAATTTTCTTCAACTACGCCGGTCCCCGGTGCCAAAAAGGTTGGGGACCACTGGTCTAAAGGGATGCAGGCCCAGCAGCTTTCCTCATTAGTGCTCTGCAGCTGCACAGCTGACTGATAATTATGAAACCACTCCCATTAGACCTACTGAGCACAGAGGCACAAGCAAACACACATGGATTTTTTTTATTTCAGAATAACAAAACGTAGGAATCTGCAACAAAGGTTGTTATAATCCTTGCAATGTACATAGATCACCCAGAGGGGAATGTTTAGAGAGCTACGCTTTAAACTAGCCATACATTATACAATTTTCTTGTTCAATTTCCTTTAGATTTACCTTCAATTATGTAGTACAAGGGTCTACCTGACTGCATACAAATTAAATTGAAAGTGTTTAGGTTTGACCCCATATTATATGATTTTGGTAAATCTGCAGGAAAATTGTACACGAAAATTGTATAATGTATATTCAGCCTTACCTGCCTGTTCGCATTACCTTGTAGAATGTACGCTGAGCTGCCTATGTGCCAGGAGGACTGCACTGTTGTGTTTGCACAGGAGTGATGTCATTGCATGCCGTCCATTAATGATGGCCAAAGACGCCGGTCCTGGTAAGGCCCAATGAGGGGTGTTGGACTGTTGGAACAGAGGTAAGTATTATTGCCTTTAGTTTCATATTTTCATATTTAGTTTTCATACACAGAGTTTAGATGCGTGCAGCATATAGTTTTGCATGCATCTCATTGCAAAACTATATTTACCAATAAGCCCATACACACAGCTGCTTTTTCATGCAAAAATATGTGCTGCACTTAGATCCTTTTCACACTGGGGCTGCCTATGTCGGAAAAGCGCTGCTCATTCATTGCAATGGGCAGGGGTGTTTTGGGAGTGCTGTATACAGCTTTCCCAAACCACCCCAAAGATGTTGCCTGCAGGACTTTTTCTAACATCCTGCAAGCACACATTCCCAGTGTGAAGGCACTCAGGCTTTCACATTTGGGTGGCATGGGAAGCAGTTTTCACGCGCCTTATAAGCACTATTTCTAAAACGCCTGAAAACTGCCTTAGTGTGAAAGGGGTCTTACTGTAGCTGAACACAGGACACAGCTGTGTCTAATGCCGCGTACACACGATCGAATTGTCCAGCGGACTTAGTCAGCCGGACCACAGTACGCCGGACAATTAGATCATGTGTGGGCTCCAGCGGACTTAGAAAGTAGTTTTTACTCAAAATTTGTCCGCCGGACTTGGCTTTCAGCGGACAATCCGTTCGTCAGTGTGCTAGTCCGGCGGACTAAGAATGACGCATGCTCTGAAGCAAGTATGAGAAGGAAGCTATTGGCTACTGGCTATTGAACTTCCTTTTTCTAGTCCCGTCGTACGTGCTGTACGTCATCACGTTAGAGATCGCCGGACTTTCGGAGTGTCGGTGTGTGGCCAAGTCTGTTCGTTATAAAGTCCGGCGGATTGTTTGCCGGACCAAGTCCGCCGGACAATTCGATCGTGTGTACGCGGCATAAGGCCACATAGATCTATAGATTGTATGCATGTACACTCATAAATGCATGTAAACATTTACACAAACACGCATGCTATATTATAGTAATAAAAATAAATAAAATAAAATATACTATTGGAGGAACTGTATGCATCTAAATGCAAGTACTTTAGGCAAGTATGTAATGCAGGATCTTCTGCTAGCTCTGCCAACAAGAACCTGCATTTTGTGCAGAAAATATGCATATGTCATGTTAATGAAGCCCAAAACCAAAAAATATATGCTGGCAGGTAGTATTTTTATCGGAGAAGAACCCTATCAGTCCCTCCTGCCATCAGCCCTTCACCCTGCCAGTCATTGTTTATGTACGCAGGAGTGACTTCATCACTGTCTAGCCAACCAAATTACCACAATTAATGCACATCTTTTTGCAGGTAAAAAAAAGTTTGCATTTATTTTTTATTTTTGTTTATTGGTAGCTTTGAAGGCATTGCACCCACGATCAGTAGATTGTGGATGCAATGTAAGGCTCTTGTGTGTAAACTACTTGGCCGTACAGCATACGGCCAAGAAGTTACACATTAACAGGAAGCATCAATGAACTACCTAGAAAGCTCAAATGCGCCATGGTCAGGGCTGGCGCATGGATTTTTGACACCCTAGGCCAGTGATGGTGAACCTTGGCACCCCAGATGTTTTAGAACTACATTTCCCATGATGCTCATGCACTCTGCAGTATAGTTGAGCATCATGGGAAATGTAGTTCCAAAACATCTGGGGTGCCAAGGTTCGCCATCACTGCCCTAGGCGAAACCTCATTTTGCCACCTCCCCCTTGGCTCCACCCCTGATTCCACCCTCTTCCCTGCCTATGTAAACTCCACCTTTTTAATGAAGTTCACCAGCACAAATCAAATGCAGCCTCACCAGCGCCCATCAAATGCAGCCTTATCAGCACCCATCAGATGCAGCCTCACCAGCGTCCATCAAATGCAACCTCACCAGCGCCCATCAAATGCAGCCTTACCAGCGCCCATCAAATGCAGCCTTACCGGTGCCCATCAAATGCAGCCTCACCAGCGCCCATCAAATACAGCCTCACCAGCGCCCATCAATGCAGCCTCACCAGTGCCCATTAATGCAGCCTCCTCAGCGCCCATAAAATTCAGCCTACCAGCGCCCGTCAAATGCAGCCTCACCAGCGCCCATCAAATGTAGCCTCCCCAGTGCCCATCAAATGCAGCCAACCAGCACCCATCAATGCAGCCTACCAGTGCGCATCAATAAATGTTTGCTTGCTTCCATTCATTCGGGAGTCAGGACCCCAACACAGTCCCCTGCCGCCACTGCACCTCTGACACTATGGGGGTTATTTACTAAGGGCAAATCCACTTTGCACTACAAGTGCACTAAAAGTGCAGTCGCTGTAGATCCGAGGGGGTCATGCAAGGAAAATGAAAAACAAAATTTTAGCTTGCACATGATTGGATGATAAAACCACCAGAGCTTCCACTCATTTCAGATCTACCCCTTAGATTTAGAGCGAGTGCACTTGTAGTGAAAGTGATTCAAGTCCATAGTGATCCCACGCAAACATACTAGTGTATATAAAACATATATATATAAAAAAGCAATCATAAAGTGACAAGTGCTGATAAATATACAGATTGTAAACACTAATAATAGTCCAAAATATTGAGGAAAGTATGCACCATTTCATAAATCCATATACGTGAGTCTCTCAATAGCATAAATCACACGGAGGGTACTAAAACTTATTCCCATAAGCAGAGAAAAACATTGAAGTGAACCAAAGTCTGGGCTCTCAGAACTCTCACCTCCACTCCTTAGTTATAACCACATCAGGTAAAAGTAAATCTTCAGTTTGTCCTATTATCCACCACCAGGGGGTCTTCCACTGTTGTACTCTGCAGCTCGATAATGTGGGCAAATGGGTTAGACCACCAGGGGGCCATCCATCCCTGCAGCAGATGTATTATACTCCAGGCAGCTACCTCTGCAAAGATATGTCACTCAACAGAAAATAGAGGGAGGGGAAACAAAGGCTCCAATAGTGTAGTATTTAAAAAACTTTTCAAACTTTTGATTTATTAATAGCAACAATTAAACTCTCACATTTGATAAAAACAACAACAGCTCAAAAGAAAAATGACTGCTTGGCATCTTCCGCCAGTCTTACGTCACTTCTGGTATTATGTTTGGATCACGGCCACTCCCTACGCGTTACGTCAATCACGTGATGAAGTGATTTAAGACTTTCAGGGTTCCTGGTAAATAGAATGAACTAAAGATACGCCAGAAGATATATAAAAAAGATATTCAAATTTATTAAACAAAAAAACAACAAAAGTTTTTGTTAAAAACAATGATTTTGGCTATACAGACATTACGCAGACATGAATACACATCTACATTTTTAGATCTTTTTTTATATATCTTATGGCATATATATTTAGTGCATTCTATTTACAAGGCACCCTGAAAGTCCCAATTAAATCACCCATCTATATATACATAAGTTTATCTTTGATAGATGATCCAAGAGGTCAACACGATTCACATCTAACTGCTTCCTCAGGACCTCATTGACTTAGTACCAAAGGACATTGGCACATTGCCTTGTGAGTATGGCATGAAGATGGTGGGACAGTGTTTGGTGTAAAATGGATACTTTGGATGGTGCTGAAAATTAAGGGTATGGAGGGTACGACATATATCCTTGAATGTAAGCCACTGATCACTGGTAAAGGAAGATATCATATTCCAATATCCTCTCCACAACCGGGACCTGCATTCATAGGGTGTAACTCAAGAATTCCTCAAAGGAACATCAGTTCACCAAACAGTATCCAGCAATTGCGTCCCATCATCTGCCAATTAATACAGTATATATACAAAAAAGTACAGTATGTGTACATAAAATAAGTTAAATGAACAAGCCTGTGCATGATTGGAAACAACCTGATTCTACGCTGGAGCGTAATTACATACATGGGAACTTTTCCTTTGTATTTTAAGAATATTTGTACTTTTGATCGTATTCTCATTTTAAACATGGTACGAGTATTCGGAAAAAAACTGAACGGTTATTTGTACAATTTTCTAATAATGCGTACTAGGCTTTAACCTGCATGCTCACATTTTTCTATTTAGTGTAAATATGCAAATCATCATGCATTCCCAATAAACTATGGGGCTGATCTACTAAAGGCAAATGGATTTGGAAAGTGAAGTTGCTCCACAACTTTGTAAACAAGGCAAAGCTTCACTTTGCAAAGAATACCCAATTACGTGCAAGAAAACAAAAAAAAAGCATTTTTGCTTGCACATCATTGGATGATGGAAGTCGGCAGAGCTTCCCCTCATTTACTAAGCTCTGGAGCAACTGCACTTTGTAAAGTGGACAATCTTTTTTCCTTTAGTAAATCAACCCCTATGGCTGTGCTGGAATGACTGACTCCCGTGCATGTGCGCAGGATGATGCTTTTTACCGCTGGACAATCAAGAGGCTGAAAAAACAGCACTCATTAGAAGATAACAGCAGCCCGTGAGGGATGTAACTGCTGCATCGCTGGAAAGTAAGGATGAGCCGAACATCCCCCTGTTCGGTTCGTACCTGAACCTGCGAACGGACCGAAAATTCTTTCAAACTTTAGAACCCCGTTGAAGTCTATGGGACTCGAACGTTCGAAATCAAAAGTGCTATTTTTAAAGGCTAATATGTAAGTCATTGTCCTAAAAAGGGTTTGGGGACCTGGGTCCTGCCTCATGGGACATGTATCAATGCAAAAAAAAGTTTTTAAAACTGTTGTTTTTTCGGAAGCAGTGATTTTAATGATGCTTAAACTGAAAAAAAAAAAAAAACCTGGGGGGTGTCTATAGTATGCCTATAAAGTGGCGCGTGTTTCCCATGCTTAGAACAGTCTCTGCACAAAATTACATTTTTAAAGGCATAAAAGTAATTTAAAACTGCTTGTGGCTTTAATATAATGTCTGGTCCTGGCAATATGGATGAACATCAGTGAGACAAATGGCATGGCTACCCCCCCCCCCCCCCCCCGGCCCTACAGTTGCAATAAAAAGTATGTGAACCCTTTTGGAATGATATGTATTTCTGCACAAATTGGTCATAAAACACACAAAGAATTAAATGTTACCGTGTTTTTATTGAACACACCATGTAAACATTTACAGTGCAGGTGTGCAAAGTATGTGAACCCTTGGATTTAATAACTGGTTGAACCTCCTTTGGCAGCAATAACCTTAACCAAACGTTTCCGGTAGTTGCAGATGAGACGTGCGCAATGGTCGAGAATAATTCTTGACCATTTCTCTTTACAGAACTGTTTCAGTTCAGCAATATTCTTGGAAGGTCTGGTGTGAATCGTTTTCTTGAGGTCATCCCACAGCATCTCAATCGGGTTGAGGTCAGGACTCTGACTGGGCCTCTCCAGAAGGCGTATTTTCTTCTGTTTAAGCCATTCTGTTGTTGATTTACTTCTATGCTTTAGGTTGTTGTCCTGTTGCAAAACCCATCTTCGGTTGAGCTTCAGCTGGTGGACAGATGGTCTTAAGTTCTCCTGCAAAATGTCTTGATGAACTTGGGAATGAATTTTTCCTTCGACAATAGCAATCCTTCAAGGCCCTGACAAAGCAAAGCAGCCCCAAACCATGATGCCCCCACCACCATACTTCACAGTTGGGATGAGGTTTTGATGTTGGTGTGCTGTGCCTCTTTTTCTCCACACATAGTTGTTTCTTCCAAACAACTCAACTTTGGTTTCATCTGTCCACAGAATATTTTGCCAGTACTGCTGTGGAACATCCAGGTGCTTTTGTGCAAACTGTAAATGTGCAGCAATTTTTTTTGGACAGCAGTGGCTTCCTCTGTGGTATCCTCCCATGAAATCCATTCTTGTTTAGTGTTTTACGTATCATAGATTGGCTAACAGGGATGTTAGCATATGCCAGAGATTTTTGTAAGTCTTTAGCTGACACTCTAGGATTCTTCTTCACCTCATTGAGCAGTCTGCGCTGTGCTCTTGCAGTCATCTTTACAGGACGCCCACTCCTAGGGAGAGTAGCAGCAGTGCTGAACTTTCTCCATTTATAGACAATTTGTCTTACCGTGGACTGATGAACAGCAAGGCTTTTGGAGATACTTTTATAACCTTTTCCAGCTTTATGCAAGTCAACAATTCTTAATCGTAGGTCTTCTGAGAGCTCTTTTGTGCGAGGCATCATTCACATCAGGCAATGCTTCTTGTGAAAAGCAAACCCAGAACTGGTGTGTGTTTAGTGCAGGGCAGCTGTAACCAACACCTCCAATCTGATCTTATTGATTGGACTCCAATTGGATGACATCTCACCCTAATTAGCTCCTGGAGATCTCACTGTAAAAAAAAAATGTGCTGTCTGTGCACCTCTTCAAAAGATTTCACCTCACTTTCTGTCCCAATGACAAATGTTTTTTGAAAATGTGGAGTTTTTAGTGAAACATGGATTGGTGACAGGGGCGTAACTATAGGGGGTGCAGCAGTCGCGACTGCAACCGGGCCCTGTGCTGCAGGGGGCCCATGCAGCCCCCTCTACATATGGCCGGCAGCAGCATAGGCAGCTAGGGGTACCAGTGCACCATGCACACGGGTGGGTGGAGGGTGACTAGCAGAGCTCCATGCTCAACTATCGCACTGGCTGCTCTTTAGTTGTGCATTCCCCGCATGACCTGTGTCCTCGGCCGGCTCCTCAGAGTACCCCTCTCCTGCTCCATGCATTGCCGCTCAGTCCGATGTCTGTTCTCCCCAGCCAGAGTCCCTGGGGGCAGTAACTTCATCTGCCTTGGAGAAAGGGACCTCATCTCTTCTGGGGACGGGGATCCCATCCTGCCTAGGGACAGTCCCCCAATGGGGCACCTAAAAATAAAAAAATAATAATAAACAAACTACTGATGCCAGTGGTGGAACTACAGGGCTCGCAAAGTTCATACCTGTGACCAAGCCCTGGAGTTCCACCGCTGGACTCGGAGGGAAGGGCCCTGGCTTGGGTTCAGGGGGGCCCTTCATGGTTTCTTGCATTGGGGTCCTGAAGGTTCTAGTTACGCCACTGATTGGTGATAAAGCATCAGTGGAGAGGAGACATGTTTTTCCCATATCAACTCTTACAGAGAGAATTTCCCTTCCTAGGGGTAGATTTCATCTCACTTCCTGTTGTCTCCTTCCGTTTGCAAGTAGGATGTTTGTAAGTTGGATGTTTGAAAGTAGGGGCCTGTCCTATATGCTCTGCAGAAATTTGGGCCTAAGGTTTTGGTGTTGCCACAACACTGTAAGACAGTTACTCTTGGTGGGCGCTGGAACACCCTGCTGTGAAATATTATATCAAGAATTGTAATTACATGCACCTGTTGAACAGGGGCAGAAACATTGGGCCTTTGGTTGTGGTGGTGTTGCCACAACACTGTAAGCCCTCACAGTTACTCTTGATGGGCACAGGAATGAGCCCTGCTGTGAAATATTAGATCAAGAATTGTAATTACATGTCACTGGTGAACAGGGGCATAAAAATTGGGCCTTAGGCACTGGTGCCACAATACTGCAACCCCTCACAGAAACTCTAGTTGGAGCGCAGGAATGAGCCCTGCTGCAAAGTATTGCATCAAAAATTGTAATTACATGCCCATGTTAAACAGGGGATGAAAAATTGGGCCTTAGGCACGGCTGCTGGTACCACAACACTGTAACCACTCACAGATATTGTAGTTGAGTGCAGCAACGAACCCTCCTGCAAAATTTTGTATCAAAAATTGTAATTACATGCCCCTGTTAAACAGGGGCTGAAAAATTGGGCATTAGCCACTGGTGGTGGCGCCCAGAACCAAAAATGTTCTTACAAGCTATCAGCATGATCATTGAGGAGGAAGAGGATAGTTACTCAGCATAACAGGATAGTCACTCAGCATCAGCATAGTCTTGAAGGGATCTGACATTTCAAAAAAAATTATTTGGTTACATCAGCATCAGGTGCTTGCTAGCTGGTGGTGATTCAAGACCGAATCCGTACCGAAGCCTCAGCAACACGTTGTCCAGGACCAGGAATTTCTAACCTCCCAGTCTCTGAGAATGCGTTGCACAGATCTTTCTGCAAGGCCTCCTGAAGATGTTTCATCCTCTGCTCCCTCTGCAATGGCAAGATAAGGTCCGTAACCTTACCCTTGTAATGTGGATCAAGGAGGGTTGCCAGCCAGTAATGATCCCTCTCCTTGATCTGACGAAGATGAGGATCCTTCTGCAGGCTTTGCAGGATCAGGGAGGCCATGCAGCGTAGGTTAGCTGAGGCATTCGGTCCGGAGTCCTCTGGGTCACTAAGGACGATATGATCCACAGCCACCTCCTCCCAGCCACATACAAGTCCACGGGTTTCTTGGGACTTTAAATGATCCCTTAAAGACTGCTGCTTATGCTGAGTGCCAGGCTCCACCTCCATGCTGACACAATCCTCCTCCTCCTCCTTGTCCTCTTCCTGTGTGATCGGCGGGCCAGCAGGAACACTATCTGGATAAAGGGGGCCTTAAGAGGTAATGAAGTCCTCCTCTTCCTGCCTCTGTTCTGCCTCAAGTGCCCTGTCCATTATTGCACGCAGCGTATGCTCCAACAGGTGGACAAGAGGGACAGTGTCACTGATGCATGCACTGTCACTGCTCACCATCCTTGTGGCCTCCTCAAATGGTGACAGGACAGTGCATGTATCCCTGATCATGGCCCACTGGCATGGGGAAAACAAAAACAAGCTCCCCTGACCCTGTCCTGGTGCCATAGTCGCACAGGTACTCATTGATGGCCCTCTGCTGCGTGTGCAGCCGCTGCAGCATGGCCAACGTTGAGTTCCACCTGGTTTAGGGCAATGATGTCACCAACATCTCCGCCCCCTTTGTTTTACATTCAGCTGTGGGCTGGGACAGGGCATGTCCTGCATGCAGATGGTTGGCCCGGCACTGACAAGTGTCATGTCCTGTGTACTGGAATGACATCTCCAACACTGTTATCAGCTTTCCCAGCTATGGTCTGTGAAATTCACAATCCCTCCTCCCTAAAAATCTTCCTGCCTGGCCTATAGCAGAATGACAGCTGGGAATGGGCTCCATTGTCCCGACTGGACATCATATGACGTCCTTCAGAACAAGCTGTTGTGCGCTCCCCCGGGGGGAACGCAGTGCAGGCATCGGTGGTGTGATGTGTTGCCCAGACACACCCCATCTCCGATCATGGTAAAGAGCCTTGGCACCCCAGATGTTTTGGAATTACATTCCCCATGATGCTCAACTACACTGCAGAGTGCATGAGCATCATGAGAAATGTAGTTCCAAAACATCTGGGGTGCGAAGGGTCACCATCACTGGCCTATGACATAGGCTCTTTACCACGTGATCAGCTGTGTCCATTCACAGCTGATCAGTGTAAATAGGAAGTGCTGTTAACGCCATTCCTCTACTCATGCTAACAGGGCATGAGTAGAGGAGAGCTGATAAGTGGCTCTCCTCACGGGGGGGGGGGGGGGGGGGGGGGCGCTGATAATTAGTGCATTGATTATCAGTGCAGCTGCAGGCCCATCAGCGATGCCTGCCAGTGTCCCCCAGAGATGTCCACCTGTGTCCACCAGCGATGCCAATCAGTGCCCACCAGTGGTGCCAGTCAGTGCCCACCAGTTCTGCCTATCAGTGTACATTAGTGCTGCCTGCCAGTGCCCATCAGTGTCGCCCATTAGTGCTGCTTATCAGTGCCCATAAAGGCTGCCCATCCATGCCGCCTATCAGTGCCCATAAAGGCTGCCCATCAGTGCCGCCTATCAGTTCCACCTATCAGTGCCCATCAGTGAAGAAGAAAAATTACTTATTTACAACATTTTGTAACACAAACTAAGAAAATAATATTTTTTTTATTTGTTTATAAAAAATAAAACAAAATCCAGTGGTGATTAACCACCCTGGCAGTATGATTGTGTCAGATTTTTGACTCTCAAAGCGGTACAATTGTTTTGCATAGAAATTTGGCATTTTATATTGTAGGCCTGTAATTCTTAGTAATAACACACTTAAAGTGGAGGTTCACACAAAAATTGAACCTCTGCTTTTTGGAACCCTCCCCCCCCTCTGGTGTCCCATTTGACACCTTTCAGCAGGGAGGGGGTGCAGATACCTGTCTAAGACAGGTATTTCCACCCATTTCCGGGCATAGACTCCCACGGGAGTCTATGCCTCTTCCTGTCCCACCGTGCTGTCTGTTGGGACACACACGGTTCCCAGAGACAGCGCGGACCATTCGCATTGCGCTGCATGACTCGCGCATGCTTAGTAGGGAACCAGGAAGTGAAGCCGCAGAATGGCCGAGAATGGTGCCGGCAGAAGCTGGGAGCCGAACGATTGCTCGGCTTTGGCTGCCGACATCGCTGGACTCCAGGAAAGGTAAGTGTCCATTTATTAAAAGTCCGCAGCTGCAGTATTTTTTTTTAGGTGGATTCCCTCTTTAAATCTGTCCAAAACAGGAGTCTAGTAGATATCCCGGGTATGATAAAGTTTGAAACATGAAATCATAAATTATAATATAAAAAATAACTATAAATCCTCTTGTATTTTATTGTATTATAACTGTATTGTCTATGTTTTATATTGTAAAGCACTGCATAAACTGTTTGGTGCTTTATAAGTCTTGTATAATAATAATAATAAAAAAATAAAAATAAAATAATTTAATAATAATAAAATTAATTTCCCAATTTAATATTGCTCAATTCTGCAAGTGATTTTAATTTACTATCGCTGTTTTCTAGCTGGTCTAAAACCACTTTTGACGTAAAGAGACACTTTTTGGTTGCCATGGACAATCTCCAGTTTCCAGGCAGAAAGAACTGTATATATAGTATAAAAGTGCAGGGAGGGCACTGGACTAAAGGGATGTGGAATAATTTGATATAGTAATGTAATCTGTAAGATTACAGTGTACTGTATGTGTTATGTTTTGTGTACTTTTTGAATTTGCTGCCGGGCTCTGCCCCCCATGCATCACGATGCTTGCAGGGAAAGGACCCCGAAACACAGAGCATTGGGGCAGAGGACACAGCAGGGGGGACATCGCAGAATCCTGGGGACAAACTAAGTAAACTGTACCAGGATCCTGCAATGCAATCCTGAGCGTGGCTCGGGGGTTACTGCTAATTAGGTATGCACCAATACCATTTTTTTTTTACAATGAGTACGAGTACCGATACTTTGTTTTTAGTATTCACCAATACCAATTGCCGATACCTACTGCAACTGTTTTGTTTTAAATTCAGCTGTCAGCAATGGTACAAAGCATTGAAAAGTTATTCACAAATAAAATAAATATTTTTTTTTTTTTTTACACTTTTTCAATGTGAAATAACAAAGCAAACAAAAAAAAAAGTTTTAATTGTTTATCGTTTATAAAATAACATGAACACAAAAAAAAAAAAAAGCAGGAAATTAATTAAATGGAGGAGAATAGGGAGTTAATTAAGGTTGATTAGAGTAAATTAAGGGTTAATAAGGGGTTAAACAGAGGAACATTTGTTCATCCCTTTGATCTGCAAATGAAGCAACAGAAAGATTCAAAATGAAACAATGTTTATTTTTATTTTAGTGTTTCAGCTGAGCAATGTTATTAATAAACATTTGGCTGCTTTTTTTTTGACAGCTCCAATTCCTGGACTTCTTTAACACTTCAGCTGTCAACAGAGGAGACCCACTGACAGCTCAAAGAACTGAGCCTGAAAGTATCGGTTCCAGGTATCTGTGCATTTGCAGGAGTACAGATACTTGTGCAAATACATGTTATCGGCACTGATACCGATACTAGTATCAGTGCAACCCTACCGCTAATGGTACTGAAATTTAACCCTGAGCCACACTTGGGATTACAGCTAGGAAGGTTAAATACCACCAATAGAAAGCTCTATCTGTCTCAAAAAAAATAAAAACATGAAGACAAAAATGTAATATGGGTACTGTGTCGCAAAGTGTGAGAGTGCTGAAACCTGAAAATTGGCCTGGGCAGGAAGGGGGTAAAAGTGCCCGGTATTGAATGTGGTTGTAAACCCTTTACAACCACTTTAAACTACAGGAAAGCCTATAATTAGGCTTGCCTGTAGCTGCACTGGATATTTCCTAAACCTGCACGGTTTAGGAGATATCCCTGTATTTGCATGTGCTGATGTCGTGCGGCACATGCGCACTTAAGCCAACTGAAGCAATGGCAGTACGTGCCGTTGCTTCAGTTGTACCGTGTGCGGGAGTGACATCATCGCGGCTCTGGCCAATCACAGTGACGGAGCTGTGATACTTGGAAGCCACCCCACGGGTGACATGTCAGCGGCCTGAGGGGGAGACGAGGATGGCTGCGGGGGGATTTGTTCTTGGGTAAGTAATTCATAATGAGCTAGTATGCGTGTGTTTTTATTTAATTTTTTTTGCAGGAGGGTTTACTTCCTCTTTAAGTGATTATGAAGATGAGAATAGGGGGAGGGGTTTGTAGTCCAAATCAGGGGAGTGGCCTAGGGTGACTACACTTCTCCTCCATACAGTACAGTGAGGGAGTGTTGTCACCCTATAACTGGCAGGATCACCAGGTGTAAAATAAAGACAATCTCCAGCCACCACATTTTAGGACTGGTCAGCTGCAATCTATTTTAGTTTTTGGGGGGATTCGATTTGTTTTTGATTCTGGAGAAAAAGTGGTGCAGTTACCCATAGCAACCAAGCTCACGTTGTGTAAGCAAATAAAAAGGGGAGGTGGGGGGGGCTCTGATGTCCCTGTGGCTGGCCTGTCATCCAGAACCATCATTCACATCCCTGCCATCTACATGACATTTCTCTCTCTCTGCAGTACTCTCCATGCCACGCCCTCCTGCATTGTTCTCCTCCTGTCAATTAAATCCGTCTCAGCCAATCGCGCCGCGCTGTCTCTGTCCAAGGCGGGGCTTGGAGGCGGGCTCACTAGCGCCGCTGTCAATCACCGGCCCGGGCCGGCCAATCCGCAGTCGGAGGCGTATTCTGTGTTGGGGGGCCCTCCGACGTGCGCGGTGACGTCAGTCTCCAACGCAGAGCGTAACGTGCGACGTGCTGGCGGCGGTGGTTGCCTGTGTGGCTCCCCGGGGGAGTGCAACGGCCTGAGCGGGCGGTAAGTGTGAACGGGGAGCGGAGGGAAGGGTTCCGGCAGCGGGTGGGGGGCGCTGGGGACTTCTCCGGTGCTGTGGGGCAGTGAATATGGAGGAGGGGGACAGAGGAGTCACCCCCAACTCATCTCCATAGCAACCGACCTGGGGCTGTGCTGTGAGGTAAAGGGGAGCCCCGGTTGGGGGATGGTATAATGGGGGGAGGGGGGTGGTGTGTGTCCTGTACAGCGGTGTCAGCCCACCCCTCCCAGTCCACCCTGTCACTGCCAGTAGCACAGCTCCCATCTGTGTCCTCTACACCCCATTCCTCATCACTTCCTGTGCACAACTACTTCATCTAGCTGGGGAGGGAGGGGGCAGAAGTTCTGGCAGGTTTTGTTTGGGGGGGGGGGGGGGGGGGGTCACTCTATTTGTACTGGTGGATGATTGTCACTGGTAGTGGTGGGAAAATCCCACTAGAACAGGAAATAGAGGGGCCTATTCACACCCGTGTGACAGAGGCGGGCACCCTGCTCATCATCGCCTGCCCTACGAGCCTCAAACTCACCAGTGTAACCCCTACACCTTTTTTGGGCATATCAGAATGCCCCCCCTCCCCCGGTTGGAAGTCATTGGGGTAGATTTCGTCCTGTGGGGCGGCACAGGCAGACCGGATAATATACCTGTACGTCGTCTCCTGTCTTCCGTGTTCAATGCACGCGCTCCCTGCCGACCCAGACCCCAGCTTTGATTGGACACAGCAGGAGTTTGACAGAAGATTTCAGCATAACGGCTCTGTCCAATCACAGGCAGCGCTCCGTGTTTACAAACACGCAGAACTCTGTGTGCAGTGAACAGCGATCTGGCTGCTGCTTCTTCTAGAATAGCAGAGAGAGGGAAAAAACAGCCAGATCAAAAAGTAAAAGCAGCACACGTTATACATATTACACAGCAAGGCACACCTTTAACCCCTTCATTGCCCCTAGGTGTCAACCCCTTCCTAGCCAGTGTCATTAGTACAGTGACAGTGTATAGTATTAGCACTGATCCCTGTATTAGGGCTAGTTTACACTTCATGGCTTTGGACAGGCTTTGTTAAAGCTCTCTTGCCAGTCAAAGCTTCTGTCACTAAATAAACTGGTTAGCTTACAGTCCTGTTTAAACCTGCTTTTGCTGGGGGCTTCGAGCTTGCCTTGCCATATACTTTTTGATGCAAAAGCAGCTGTAAACAGGACTGTAAGCTAACAAATTTATTCTGTGACAGCGTTCAGAGAGCTTTAACAAAGCCTGTCCGAAGCCTTGTTTTGAAGTGTAGACTAGCCCTAATACAGGGATAAGGGCTAATACTATACACTGTCGCTACTTTTTTTGTTGCCCTAAAAGTCCCACCCTGCTGGGTGGTATTTCTCTCTTGCTTCTGTCACTGTACTAATGACACTGGCTGGCTCTTAGCGTCATTAGCAACATCGGTGTCAGTTTGTGACCCTCCCAGCCATTGTCTGTTAGCGCCATATTATCCGCCACCCAATCACAGTCCCACTATAAGTTGCTGATCACCGCCATTACTGTGTTGATAGCTACCTAAATTCCAATAGATGTACTATAGTTTGTAGATGCTATAACTTTTGCACAATCAATCAATCTATGCTTATTGGGATTATTTCCCCGCCAAAGACATGTAGCGGGATACATATTGGCCTAAATGTATGAAAAATATAGATTTTTTTTTTTTAATATTTTCTAGCAGAAAGTGGGAAATATAATTTTTTTTTTTTTTGGGGGCGGGGAGTGTTCAAAATGTCTTTTTTTTTTTTTTTTTTTTCCATTTATATAATAAAAAGTAAACCCAGTGGTGATCAAATACCACCAAAAGAAAGCTCTATTTGTGTGAAAAAAAAAATGCTATAAATTGAATTTGTGTATAACATTGCATGACCATGGTATATTTTATATATACTGTGATTCTGTACTTGCCAAATATGCTGAAGAAATCACCACTGAGTCTGGCTGCAATTGTTTTAACTGTGGGCAGCTAACGCTACTGCTTGTTCACTTCCTGGATTTAGAGGCACGCCTCAACTCTGCAGCTCTCATTGACCCTCTTATGACTCACCCCCTTCTCTTCCGGTAAACTCTCAGGAGAGTGAGAGAGAAAGCTGTGTATGATGTCATAAGCCTAGGCTTTTTACCAGAAAAGAAACAGGAATTAGGCTGTTTAAGGTATTTACTGGCAGAAAGATATATCCACAATCGTCTCATGGAGAGGAAGAAGGGGGAGATGCTAATGTAAGCAAGCATCTCCCTGTTCTGCCTAGTGACACTGTTACTGATCATGGCTCCCTGTCATCGGGAGCGATGATCAGTGACATGTCACTCATAGCCACGCCCCTTAACAGTTAGAATCACTCCCTAGGACACACTTAACCCCTTCACTGGCAGTTTAATTTTTACAGTAATCGGTGCAATTTTATAGCACTGATCGCTGTAAAAATTACTGTCCGCCATAATGTCGCAGTCACAATAAAAATCGCTGATCGCCGCCATTACTAGTAAAAAAAATAAAAAATTAATAAAAATGCCATAAAACTATCCCCTATTTTGTAGACGCTATAACGTTTGCGCAAGCCAATCATTAAAGACCTTTTGCAATTTTTTTTTTCCCAAAAATATGTAGAAGAATACGTATCGGCCTAAACTGGGGAAAACATTTTTTTGGTATATTTTTTGGGGATATTTGTTATAGCAAAAAATAATGCGTTTTTTTTTTTTCTAAATTGTCGCTCTATTTTTGTTTATAGCGCAAAAAATAAAAAATGCAGAGGTGATCAAATACCACCAAAAGAAAGCTCTATTTGTGGAGAAAAAAAATACTTCAATTTTGTAAAGTCAGAAGTTTTTTTTTTTTTTTTTATCTTCATTCTATGCATTAGGATAGAAAAGCCCTCTGTGTGCAACAGCCCCCGTAATACTTACCTGAGCCCCATCTCTAGCCAGCGATGTCCACGAGTGCCTTGCCTGTCCAGGACTCTCACTCCTGATTGGCTGAGAGAGCAGTGGTGCCATTGGCTCATGCTGCTGTCAATCAAACTCAGCCAATTGGGAGAGAGGTGGGGCTTGGCCGAACCACATCTCCGTGTCTGAATATAGCTGCTGAATAAAAAAAAAAAACTGGAGTTCCTCTTTATCATTTTTTCACACAGCTTTTATATATATATATGTATGTATGTATAATTTTATAATTTTTTTTTTAATTCATTAAAGTGATTGTAAACCCTTACAAACCACTTTGACCTACAGGTAAGCCTAGATTAAGGCTTACCTGTAGGTCCAAGAAATATCTCCTAAACCTACACGGTTTAGGAGATATTTGCCCGAAGACAGGCACCGCTGTCTACGGCGCATGTGTCGTAGATAGCGGCGCGCAGGCGCACTGAGCGTGGCAGCTCCCGTGCGCATGCGCGGGAGTGACGTCATCGCGGCTTCGCCGAATGACAGCGGCGGAGCAGCGAGACCCACCGAGAAGATGGATGCTCCGGACTACAGGGGACAGCGGTGACTTCGCTGGCTCCTGTGTCAGGTAAGTGACACATAATGGGCTACTATGCGATGCATAGTAGTCCATTATGCTTTGCCTTTGCAGGGAATGAAAGGGGAAGTAAACTCATCAAGGTTTACTTCCTCTTTAAGAATGAGATGAATCTTGAGTGTAGTTGTGTTTCTTAGGCTACTTTCACACTGAGGCACTACCTCGCTAAAAATAGCGCCTGTAAAGAGCCTCTCCTGTAGGAAAGCCTGAGGTCTTTTGTACTGGAGCGTTGTGCTTGCAGGACTTTTTTTGCAGCGCTACATGAGTGGTGTATTCACCGCTCCTAAAATGCCCCTCCCTATCAAACAATGGGACAGCGTCGCAAACCCACCAGCAAAGCATTTTAACCTTTTTTTGGCTGCAAGTGGGGGTTAAAACGGCCCCGCATGGCACCACTAAAACTACGGTACGCTGATGCCCCAGTCTGAAAGCAGCTTTAGACCCCATACACACTATTAGATTATCTGCAGATTTTTGTCTTCAGCTTTACCAAAACCATACAATATGAGGTCAAACCTTAATGCCCTGTACACACGATGAGATTATTGGACAAATCATCGTCCGTTTTTTCTTTTTTGCATGCTAATCTCACATTGAATCTGCTGAATTTATTAAAGTCATAAATTCTCGTATGACAGAATAAAAATTCAGAAGTGATGTAATGTGTTGTATTGCATTTTCGACTGACCGCTGTACTTATTAAACAAAAATCATACAATCTGGCATCGTGCAAAAAAATTTTCCATGCACGTCCAATAGAATAATATCAGATAAACTGTCCTGATTGGCTCGCGAAAGCTCTGTCTAACGATCCAATTATTGTACGATCGATTTCTAATGCGGCATTTTTCGTGCGATTTTCAGAGCATGTGTACTGGGCTTAAGAGTTTCAATCTGTATGCAATCAGGCAGGGCCTTGCACTACGTGGTTTTGGTAAATCTGAAGACAAAAATCTGCATAAAATCTGCATAAAATCTAATAGTGTGTATGGGGACCCCTATATGTCTTGACACAAATATTCTTACCTGACGACTCGCCCACTTCTTTTGACTGTATGTGGTCAGCTGCTTGTACACTCCTGCCATAGAACTTCCCTTGTACTATTGGAAGGCCCATCAATTTGTATGTCATAGGCACTCTTGTTCAGTGCCTTGAAAAAGTATTCACACCCCTTGAAATTTTCCACATTTTGTCATGTTACAACCAAAAACGTAAATGTAATTTATTGGAATTTTATGTGACAGACCAACATAATTGTGAAGTAGAAGGAAAACAATAAATGGTTTTCCAAATTTTTTACAAATATGTGAAAAATGTGGTGTGCATTTGTATTCAGCCCCCGTCCTTTTGTTTTGTTTTTTTTTGTTTTTTGCATGCTAGTCGCATATTAAAAATGGAAAGTTAACTAAAGTTACGAAAATTCTCGTACAACAGAATAAAAAAATCGGAAGTGATGTCATCTGTTGTGTACTTCTATTGTATTTTTGGATGACCACTGTACTGATTAAACAAAAATCGTATCTGGTATCGTACGAGAATTTTTTGTGCTTGGCCCATCGGATAATATCGGATGAACTGTCGTGCTCAGCGCTCTCAAGCTCTGCACTACAAACCATCTGATTATCGTACAATGGTGGGGGAGAGATGCCGCTCTAGGAAGGGTTTCTGGAAATGTAGCCTCTCAGAACAGGAACAGCAGGTGTTGGATAAGCGTAGGTAATTGGATGAAGGGAAGATTCTGGACAGCCGCACTCCAAATCAAGTGCCTTTAATGAATCACAGGGCTGACGCGTTTCAAACATGCTTATTCATAGCTATTCAGCTATGAATAAGCACATTTGAAAGCGTGAAGCGTGTCAGCTCCTGTGATTCGTTAAAGGCATTTGATTTTGAGTGCGGCTTTCCAGAATTTTCCCTTCATCCAAATATCGTGCGATGGCATCGAAATCTGTATTTTCGTCTTATTTTCAGATCGTGTGTATGGGCAGTTACTCTGATACCCCTAACGAAAATCTAGTGGAACCAGTTGCATTTAGAAGTCGCCTAATTGGTAAACAGAGTCCACCTGTGTGTAATTTAATCTGTGTAAATACAACTGTTCTGTGAAGCCCTCAGAGGTTTTTTAGAGAACCTTCTTGAACAAACAGCATCATGAAGGCCAAGGAACACACCAGACAGGTCAGGGATAAAGTTGTGGAGACTTTTAAAGCAGGGTTAGGTTATAAAACGGTATTCCAAGCTTTGAACATCTCACGGAGCGCTGTTCAATCCATCATACGAAAATGGAAAGAGTATGGCCCAACTGCAAAAGGAGAGCATTAATCAGAGAAGCAGCCAAGAGGCCCATGGTAACTCCCGAGGGGTGGCAGAGATCCACAGCTCAGGTGGGAAAATCTGTCCACAGGAAAATTATTAGTTGTGCACTCCACAAATCTGGCCTTTATGGAAGAGTGGCAAGAAGAAAGCCATTGTTGAAAGAAAGCCATAAGAAGTCCTGTTTGAAGTTTGCAAGAAGCAATGTGGGGGATACAGTAAATATGTGTAAGAAGGTGCTCTGGTCAGATAAGACCAAAATTGAACTTTTTGGCCTAAAAGCAAAATGCCATGTGTTGCAGAAAACTAACACTAAACATCACCCTGAGCACACCATTCACACTGTGAAACCTGGTGGTGGCAGCATCGTGTTGTGGGGCTGTTTTTCCTCAGCAGGGACGGGGAAGCTGGTCAGAGCCATTGTTGAAACTAAAATATAACATGCAGCTGGAAGGGGTTGTACTGTGGCTGGTATGCTTCGTGGGCGCAGCAAATTCATCCCCATTGTCACGTTTGACAGACACCACTGCCTATACAAATGCTTTCTTCACTGTCACGGCAAATTAGGGGCGCAAGCCGCAATAAAATCCTGACAGGGGTTTCAATCCCTCTCCACGCTATCCAAAACCCGTTCTGCCTGTAGTTATACTTTATCTTGACTTTTCAAGTGTGGCACCGAAAATGCAAACGAAACCTTTTGCCTGTGTTGAAGCACATTTTTCCAATACAAAGTTCAGCTTTGGCTGTAAAAAAAGCCAGCTGTCTTTCAGGAGGTGGCAGGGTCTCCTCCTAAATGCCTGGAAGCCACAGTTCTATGGCCCTTTAAAAAGCGATCCACCGCGGATCATTTTTCAGAGGGGTTCTAGAGACTTTTGCCTGTCTTAATGAGACCTAAAAGAAAAAAAAACTTCATATTTAGATATAAACATTACTGAAGATTTTAAAATGGAGCTCTGGGGGAAAAAAAGTTTGATTTTTTTTTTTAACCTGCTGGGTTACTTTATATAACGTAACTTTCTTCCCAGATGATGTCGCCTAGTCTGCCTCCCAGCCACTGAGATCGTGCTCCACCAGCTTTCTATCACTGGGACATCTCAGGGACATATTATTCTTGCCTAGGAGAGGATGGGGACATAGCAGAATGTTTTTAAAAATGTAAACAAAATCTCAGGAAGTTTCTTCTACTTCCTAGATATCAGCCTTTTTACACGTTCACTTTCTACTTTTTTTCATAGTTTTTCTTTTGTTATGCTTCAGACTTGCAGCTCCCCTACACAGCAGCTGCTCTGTCTGCCCTTGTCCATTCACAGATCGCTTTGTATTTTGTGAATAGGTGCACGGAATACAAAGCGCTCAGTGATTGGACAAAAAGAGGGGAGGGAAATGGCTGGTGATAGGGTTTCCATGATTGGAAGTGAAGTCCAGTAACTGAAAGGACAGGCCAGGGACAGTTCAGGCTGGGCAAGAAACGAGTCAAACTCTCACTTGCTGCACCTTCCAATTCACACTGAGAAGCTCACACTATGCAATGAAGAAAGAACAAGCAATTTCAGTAGGGGAGAGGAGCCTCTACGCATGTGCAAGACTGAAGATATTGTTGGAGCTTAGCTTTTAGGGTGCATTCACACATGTGTTTAGCGCACATAGCGATTTCCAGTTGCAAGAATGTGCGGATTGCTGCAGTTGGAATCACAGGTGTATGCAAGGAACTGCAGCTGCTCGGCTCCTAAAAAACACTGACAGGCAGACTGCATCCAGCCACAATAATCTGTCCTTAAAGAGGAAGTAAACCCTGATGGGTTTACTTCCTCTTTTTTTCCCTGCAAAGGTAAAGCATAATGGACTACTATGCATCGCATAGTAGCTCATTATGTGTCACTTACCTGACACAGGAGCCAGCGAAGTCGCCGCTGATCCCTGTAGTCCGCCGCATCCATCTTGCTGGTGGCGTCTCGCAGCTCCGACCAATGACAGCGGCGAAGCCGCGATGACGTCACTCCTGCGCATGCGCACGGGAGTCGTGTCTCGCAGCTCCGCCTCTGCCATTCGGCGAAGCCGCGATGACGTCACTCCCGCGCATGCGCACGGGAGTCGACAAATTAGGCAAATCCATTCTTGGATTTGCCGCATTTAGTGCGCCTGCACGCCGCTGTCTCCATTTTCGGGCAAATATCTCCTAAACCATATAGGTTTAGGAGATATTGCTTGGACCTACAGGTAAGCCTTAATCTAGGCTTACCTGTAGGTCAAAGTGGTTTGAAGGGGTTTACTTCCTCTTTAACCACAAGTAATGGCTGGTAAACAGTCATGGATATCTGCAGAAGCTATCGGCCAGTCATTGTTTTGTATGGGCTGAGCAGCCACAGGTTTTCACACGCACCTATCGCAGCCACTGGAATTTGCAGTGTGTGCTAATCGCCCGTGTGAATGAGCCCTAAAGGAAGCATGTTAAGGACAGCTAAAACTTCCATCCAGTGCTGGTGGCTGCCACCATCTGATTCCTTGCAAGCAGCACAGGCACTGGGGAAATCCAAACTCTTCAGTATTAAAGGCAAAGTTCACCTTTGTAAAAATAAATAATGCACATGATTTTGCAGGCAAAATAAGATATGCATTTGTTATTTTTATTTTTTTGCAATGAAGCCTGCAAAGCATTGCACCTGCCATCATTCGATCATGGGTGCAGTGTTGGGCTCCTGCAGACACTCGGTTCAGCTGTCTGCCCATACCTCTCGTACGGGCAGACAGTTACTGAAGAGCAGAAAGAATCCATGGACTATGGGTGCACTGGTGAGCACCCACACAGTTCATTGAGAGCTACAAGCTGTCTTCCATGGTGGCAAACTAAACTTCTTTTATGATTGCCAGCTTTGCCCCATTGAGGAGATTTTCCTTCACCTTCTGTCCCATAGCCAAACAGAACTAGTGTCCCCATTGGAAGATTTCCCCTCTTACTTTTCTGGGGACAGCCCAAAATTTGGGGATTTTCCTTTTAGTTTCACTTTAAAGAGGGATTCCACCTACAAAAAAAATATTAAAAGCCAGCAGCTATAAATACTACAGCTGCTGACTTTTAATAAATGGACACTCACCTGTCCCGGGGTCCAGCGATGCCGAGGCCGATCGATCGCTCGGCTCTTGGCTGCTGCCGCCACCATTCTAGGTGAGGGAATCCGGAAGTGAAGCGAATCTGCTTCACTTCCCGGTTCCCTACTGCGCATGCGCGAGTCGCGCAGCGCATTAGGAAATCTCCGCGCTGTCACTGGGACCCTTGTGTGTCCCAGCAGACAGCGCGGCAGGGCAGGAAATGGCGTAGACTCCCACGGGAGTCTATGCCCGGAAGTGGGTGTAAATACCTGTCTTTGACAGGTATCTCCTCCCCCCTGAAAGGTGTCAATTGTGACACCGGAGGGGGGGAGGGATCCGATCAGCGGAGGTTCCACTTTAGGGTGGAATCCCGCTTTCAGTGATAACAGGACAAATAGGCTGAATCTCCTTCACAGGGGCACAGGAGGCAATAAAAACTGACAGCTGTTCTAACCCCTCTCCCCTTTATCCAAAACTGAAAAACAAAGTTTTGCCTTTAGTTATACTTTATGTAATGTTCTGTAATATGGATATGCCTCGTCTGCCTGTAAAATATTTTTTCCTTTTTTCTGTTTAGGTTAGTCTCGTCACTAAAAGATTGTTTGATGGTATGGATTCTGTAATTTTATTTTCATGTGCCTGTAATTTTGTATATTATTTGCATTAAGGTATATCTAATAGCAATTTTTGTTTTTGATAGTAGAGCAAGATTAGAACACTAGTCAGGTTTTTATTCCTCTCTGAGATTCCCCTTCTTTTTCTCTTTACCATTATTGCTGTTGGTGAAAGAAAATCTAAACATTTTGGGTTTGGATATTATGGTCACCTGTCTCTTCAAGTCAGAACATGTGGCCATTATTATTAATTTTTTTTTATTTTTTTTGAAACTTCATATTACCTTTTAGACAGTAATAATTTTATAGTTGGAAATTTAGTGGTGGGCGGGGCCAGAATCTGTGCGGTGCAAATGAAAAGATGTGCTTCCAACCTTTTTTAAATAAGGATGAGCTCAGATGTGTTTGTATCTCCACGTGCCCGAGCCCGCCAGGAAGCTGACACTGCGCATCGCTAATCACAGGCAGTGAGACATTTCCTGATCAGCGGCTGCAGAGATCAGGAAACGTCTCACTACCTGCGATTAGCACTGCGCAGTGTCAGCTTCCTGGTGGCAGCGGTCACGTGATGTTAAGGTAACCATAGACGTGTAGGGCTGCAACTAACGATTATTTTCATAATAGATTAGTTGGCCGATTTGTTTCGATTAATCGGTTAATAACCTTTTTAAAAAAAAAAAAAAAAAAGTGGGTCAAATTGATGTTTATTTTCAAACACAGTGATGGGAAAATTTGGAAATAATAGAAAACTTCTTAGTCAAAGGAATTTTCAGACAATGTAAGTGGTTTTTGTTCAGAAATGACATTCATTTTAAAAACAATGTTAAAAACAAGTGAAAATTTCAAACAAAATTCTTTCAGCGAATGTACAAAGATTTTTCGTCTGAATATTCTCATTTGAAAATGGATCCATGTGGCCAGCATAAGTCTCGGTACACACCTATGCAGTTTGCTTTTGATCTGTTTCTGCAGGGCTTTTTGCTGGACGTTTTGATTTTTGTGCACGTGATTTTACTGCAATTTGCATTTTTTTTTTTTTTTTTTTTTTTTTTTGGGCAGATTAAAAAACACAAATTGCTGCAAAAACGCATTACGTGCTTTTCTGCACCTTTTCCATTGAAGTATATTGAACCAATAAAGCACCATTTTGCGTTAAAAGTCCCTGACCCTTTCAGATGTGAACGTGTCCCATAGGAAACCATGTAAATGAACTGTAGTGCATTTCTGCAAAAAGCACCAATAAACACATAGATGTGAACCAGGTCTAAGACGTTTAGTAACATAATGGGGTTAAAAAAACTAAAATTAGCCCTTTATAGTAGAAAAAAAGCAGATAATCACTACTGGAAGGGGTTAATTTTTTTTTTTACTGTAGAACAGTGAGTGTAATATTTACAGTAGCGATTATTTGCTCTTTGTACTATAAAGGGCTAATTTTAGTTTTTTTTTTTTACCCCATAATGTTACTGCTTGATCGATTATGAAAATGGTAATCGATTAATTTCATAATCGATTAGTAATCAATTAGTTGTTTCAGTCCTATAGACGTGTGATAATTATCACCAGATCTTGCAGACGTAATGTTTGTGGGAACATGCAGACACCACTAGCTGGGAGATTTGATGAGGGATTATTATTATTATTATTATTATTATTATTATTATTATTAGACAATACAGATATAATATAATACAAGAGGATTAAGAGGGCCCTGCTCAGAAGAGCTTACAATCTAATAAGGTTGGGTCAGGTGGCACAACATGTAACTGTGGGGAATGCGCTGATGAAAGTGGTAAAAGATTAGCTGGAGGTGTGATAGGCTTTCACGAAGAAATGGGTTTTCGGGGATTGCCTGAATGTAGCTAGAGTAGGATATTGCTGGACAAATTGAGGTAGAGAGTTCCAGAGGATGGGAGAGGCTCTGGAGAAATCCTGGAGACGAGAATGGGAGGAGGAGACAAGGGAGCTTGAGAGCAAGAGGTCTTGAGGAGCTGTTTGGGTGATATTCAGAGACCAAATTGGTGATGTAGCTTGGGGCAGAGTTGCAAATGGCTTTGTATTTTGTGGTTAGTATATTTAATTTGCTGAGCAATTAGAAGCCAGTGTAGAGATTGGCGGAGAAGGGTGACAAACACTGAGTGATTGGTAAGATAGGAGTCTGGCAACAGCTTTCATGATGAACTGGAGAGGGGGGTGCCTATGAGAAGGGAGTTGCAATAGTCAAGGCGAGTGAATCAGTAGCTTGGTGGTTTCATTTGTTAAAAAGGGGCTTGTTTTAGAGATGTTACAGAGGTGAAGTCTACAAGCTTTCTACAACGTTTGGATTTGGGGCTGGAAGGACAGGTCAGAGTCTAGGTTTACACCTAGTACTCTGGCGTGAGTAGAGGGATTGATGGTTGCATCATTGATGGAAAAGTCATGGAGGGTGGCACGGGCATGGGGGAGTATTACCAGCTTGGTTTTAGAGAGATTTAGTTTAACCACTTCAGCTCCGGACCAATAAACACCTTAAGGACCAGAGGTCTTTTTGCAATTTCGCACTGCGCTGCTTTAACTGGTAATTGCGCGGTCATGCAATATTGCATCCAAACGAAATTTGCGTCCTTTTCTTCCCACAAATAGAGCTTTCTTTTGATGGTATTTGATTGCCTCTGCGATTTTTTTTTTTTTTGCGATATAAATGGAAAAAGAGCGAAAATTTTGAAAAAAAAAGATATTTTCTTCTTTTTGTTATAAGAAAAATCGAATAAACTAAATTTTAGTCATACATTGAGGGCAAAATTTATTCAGCCACATGTCTTTAGTAAAAAAAAATGTCAATAAGCGTATATTTTTTGGTTTGCGCAAAAGTTATAGCGTCTACAAACTAGAGTACATTTTCTGGAATTTACACAGCTTTTAATTTATGACTGCCGATCTCATTTCTTGAGGTGCTAAAATGGCAGGGCAGTACAAATCCCCCCCAAATGACCCCATTTTGGAAAGTAGACACCCCAAGGAAATTGCTGATGGGTATGTTGAGCCCATTGAATATTTATTTTTTTTGTCCTAAGGGATTGAATAATGACAAAAAAAAAATAAAAATTTTTTTTTACAAAAAGTTGTCACTAAATGATATATTGCTCACACATGCCATGGTTATATGTGGAATTGCACCCCAAAATATATTCCGCTACTTCTCCCGAGTATGGGGATACCACATGTGTGGGACTTTTTGGGAGTCTAGTCGCGCACGGCACCCCGAAAACCAATCACCACCTTCAGGATTTCTAAGGGTGCAAATTTTTGATTTAACTCCTCACTACCTATCACAGTTTCGAAGGCCATAAAATGCCAAAATAGCACAAAACCCCCCAAAATGACCCAATTTTGGAAAGTAGACACCCCAAGCTATTTACTGAGAGGCATGTTGAGTCCATGGAATATTTTATATTTTGCCACAAGTTGCGGGAATATTACAAACTTTTTTTTTTTTGCACCAAGTTGTCGCTAAATGATATATTGCTCACACATGCTATGGGCATATGTGAAATGACACCCCAAAATACATTCTGCTGCTTCTCCCGAGTACGGGGATACCACATGTGGGGGACTTTTTGGGAGCCTAGCCACGTACGGGACCCCGAAAACCAAGCACTGCCTTCCGGATTTGAATATAAAATGCTATAAAAAACAAACTAACCAGAGTCACCCGTAACACTTATACGGTGATCAGTGGTGAAAGGGTTAACTAGGGGCAATCAGGGGGTTCAAATTTTTATTAGGTAGTATATGGGGGTCCCTGGCGCTATATAAAAACCTGACGGGGAACCTAAATAACTAACTGGCTAACCAGCGTCACCAGTGACACTTATACTGTGATCGCTGGTGAAAGGGGGTGAAAGGGTTAACTAGCAGCAATCAGGGGGTTAAAACCATTATTGGGTAGTATATCGGGGTACCTAGCGCTATAAAAACCTGGCGGTGAACCTAAAAAAATAACTAGCTACCTAGCGACACTGATGCAGCGTTCAGAAAAATTATCGCTTAGTGACACTGGCAAAAGGGGGTGAAAGGGTTAACTAGCGGAAATCAGGGGGTTAAAACCATTATTGGGTAGTATATCGGGGTACCTAGCGCTATAAAAACCTGGCGGTGAACCTAAAAAAATAACTAGCTACCTAGCGACTGTAGCGACACTAATGCAGCGATCAGAAAAACGATCGCTTAGTGACACTGGCAAAAGGGGGTGAAAGGGTTAACTAGCGGCAATCAGGGGGTTAAAACCATTATTGGGTAGTATATCGGGGTACCTAGCGATATAAAAACCTGGCGGTGAACCTAAAAAAATAACTAGCTACCTAGCGACACATGCAGCGATCAGAAAAATGATCGCTTAGTGACACTGGCAAAAGGGGGTGAAAGGGTTAACTAGCGGCAATCAGGGGGTTAAAACCATTATTGGGTAGTATATCGGGGTACCTAGCGCTATAAAAACCTGGCGGTGAACCTAAAAAAATAACTAGCTACCTAGCGACTGTAGCGACACTAATGCAGCGATCAGAAAAACGATCGCTTAGTGACACTGGCAAAAGGGGGTGAAAGGGTTAACTAGCGGCAATCAGGGGGTTAAAACCATTATTGGGTAGTATATCGGGGTACCTAGCGCTATAAAAACCTGGCGGTGAACCTAAAAAAATAACTAGCTACCTAGCGACTGTAGCGACACTAATGCAGCGATCAGAAAAACGATCGCTTAGTGACACTGGCAAAAGGGGGTGAAAGGGTTAACTAGCGGCAATCAGGGGGTTAAAACCATTATTGGGTAGTATATCGGGGTACCTAGCGATATAAAAACCTGGCGGTGAACCTAAAAAAATAACTAGCTACCTAGCGACACATGCAGCGATCAGAAAAATGATCGCTTAGTGACACTGGCAAAAGGGGGTGAAAGGGTTAACTCTAGGGGCAATCAGGGGGTTAAATCTTTATTGGGGGGTGATGGGGGCTACCCTGGACCTAACACTAACTGTCCTGACAGTTTTTACTGTCACAACTGACACTGAATGCATTGATCAGTAAAGAAATGATCAATGCAATCAGTGACACTGTGACTGGGGGGGGAGGGGGGGCGGGGGGAGATCGGGGGGGGGTTTGTGTGCCTGTGTGTACCTACATGTCAGTGTAGTGTTGGTGCACACTTACTATTAGTCTTCTCCTCGTAGTCCGGTCAAAAAGACCGCCCCGAGGAGAATGACATCACTTCCTCCTTCCTGTGTAAACAATACACAGGGGAGGAAGCTTCTCATTGGCCAGGAGCGATCCAGAGGGGGTGGCCGAAAACCAACGGCCATCCCCTCATCACGGAGCGCTCCTGGACCGAATCGGACCGCCGTAAACAGCGGGAGGGGGTCCGATCGGACCCCCCCACCCGCTGGAAGGCAATCACGTAGATGTACGTGATTGTGCCTGCTTGTGCCATTGTGCTGACGTACAATGGCAATACGGCGGTCCTGAAGTGGTTAAGGAAGTGGTGTGACAGCCATGCTGATATGTTAGTAATGCGAGAGGAGACTGAAGGAGTGAGGCGTAGACCGACAGATTTGGGTGTCATCAGCGTGTTGATGGTATTGGAAGCCTTGGGCAGTTATCAAGTGACCAAGGGAGGTGGTGTAGATGGAGAGGAGGACCAAGGACAGAGCTATGGGGGACCCCCACAGAAAGGGGCAATGGAGAGGAGGAAACAGAGTTGTAGGTAACGCTGAAGGAGCGCTGTGATATGTAGGAAGAGAACCAGGATATAGCAGATTCTTGGAGGCCAAGGGAACAGTTTGTTGTGAAAGAGCGGGTGGTCAGCAGTGTCAAATGCTGCAGAGGTCAAGCAGTAGGAGTATGGAGTAGTGGCCATTGGTTTTAGCAGTTAGTGAGTTTTAGTAAGGCCGTTTCTGTGGAGTGGTGTGAGCGAAAGCCACGTTGTAAGGGGTCAAAAAGGTTATTTTCACTGAGTCAGGAGCTAAGACCATTGTAGACCAAGTGTTCTAGAAGTTTAGAGGTGAATGGGAGCAATGAGATGGGTCTAAAGTTGGTTAGGTTAAAGGGGTCCAGTGAGGGCTTTTTAAGTATGGGAGTGATCTGAGAATGTTTTTTGGGAAGGAGAGGAGAGAGATTGAAGATGAGTGAGGGAGCATAGGATAGAATAAGAGGGTGACCATAGAAGTTGTGAGGGAACAGGATCCGGGGGCAATTGGTTAGATGGGCATCTGAGAAGTTTTGTAACCTCTTCAGGAGCAGTGATCAGACAGGTTACACCATCGCTTACAGTGGTACGAACTGATTATTGGGGTGCTTCTATAACCAGTTGTCTACCTTTTGGCGTGTTACTTTTCCCTGCCTGCTCCCATGCACAGCTCCTTGAGACCAGGTGTCTGTAGAAAGAGGAGCTCCCAATCCTATGATTGGGAGCCAATCTGAAGCCTTCCTCATTAAATAATTATTGTGACAGCCAATCACAATGATCATTCAGTGTAACATTTTGTAAACAATACCAAAAGTAACACTAGCTATCTTATCTCCTCAGTTCCCTGTCAGACTGCAGTCTGTGAGTAAGGCCTCATTTACGCTGCTGCTAAATGGACCTTTTAGGAGCAGTTGGACATTTTTTTTTTTTCAACTGCTGAACTCTCCTCTGTCTTATCAGTACATGTACACAGGGTCATTTCTAGGCGTTTGAGTTTAGAGACTTTTTTTTTTTTTTGGAACACAAAAAAATGGGTTCATAAGCTGAGTTTAGAGACATTTCATGCGCTAAATGCAGTAACTCGCCTCTAGCAGCGTTTCGTTTCGACGTTTTTCATTTTTAACCCAAAAAAACACAATTTTTTTTATTTATTTTTTCCATATGCTTCTAGATCTAAACGCCTGTTTTTAGATGCCTGTTTCTAGCTGTAAAGTTAAATCTTTCAGGAGCGGTTGAACAATGTCCCATGTACATGAAGCCTGTGAGAGCTGCAGTTCTAGTGATTTTGTAAATGATCACCTTGTAAAACAACCCATTCAGTTTAAAATAAATATGAAAGCAAAACATTTTGCTTTCATATTTTAATGAAAAAAAAAAAGTTACTTGCCAATAACAGTGTTTCTATGAAACCTTCCAGGACGGCAACACATGAGAGATGAGAGGCTCCTCCCCACAGGAAACGCAATCAGTTCACAGCTATTTAAAAGGCTCCGCCTTACCCCTTGTCCTTCAGTTGTTGCAAAGTAATTCTCCCAACCGATTCACAAGGGGTCTTTAGACACTTACTTAGGCACTTACCACTTATTGTATACATTCTCTTCCACTCTTTAACAGGCGGTAAGTAGGCCTGCCGTCCTAAAAGGTTTTGTAGAAACAACATTATAGGTAAGTAACCATCGGTTTTATCACCTCACCTTCCAGGGCAACAACATATGAGGATAATCAAGTAATCTGCAGGCCTACCTTGGGGTGTGACCACTGGCTGCAAGATCTTCCTGCCAAATTCTGCAGCACGTTTTACCTCCACTTCCTTATGACTGATGAGGGTATCTTAGCTGGATCAGGAGGCTTATAAGCAGGTTTGCTCCACCAATGTCCCTGCCTTCTCCGTTTCGGATGCAGGATCTTTGTGGATTGCTCTTTAAAAATGGAATCAGAAAACCTGTGAAAATAGTAGATTAGCACAGTTTGACTGTCTCAAACATCTAGCAATTGTGGAAGGCCCACTTAAGGGAGTAGAATAAGAGGAGGTTATTCCCTGGGCTTAGAAAGCTGGACAGGTATGTGCCCAAGCACACCAACCTTATGACTTCCTTCACATGTCAGCTGTGAAAGTGCTCTACATACAGACTCCCTATATCCCTGACTGCAAATGCATTAACATTAAGCGGAAGGGAGCTTGGTAAACACTGAATTATACCTATTCCGTAAATATCAGGTGTTCTATCTGATGTCTGAAACCATAATCCACTCTAACACCATTGGGTCCCTTTTGATATTAATGAGGGGTACATTAAGCAGAACCCTACTACAGGAGGTTGTCTATAGCAGGAGCAGAAAGCTCACGTTGGTCTGCTACGACCAATTCTGCTATGAAGAATACATATAGAACCTTACACCTATTGAGTTGGGTATATGGAGCAGATAATTTCTGTAATAATCATTTCATAGGTAATACTCCTATGAACCAAGGTTCTTACTAAAAAAGGTGATTTTATAACCACCTTCCAGTGTCGTACAACCCTACCAGGTTACAAGCACATGGAATGCCTCAGGCATGCTTGAATTTAAGTGACTGAATTTTCTGACATCTGAGGTTTCTGCAGCCAAAATTCCTGGCCCCTTCTGTGTTCACAGGAAAATTAAGGTCTGAAATAAAAGTGATACATGCATAATTAATATTACAAATATAAATACCATAGACAATAATGTTGTGTATTTCTGAAGTGCAGCTAGATGGACCATCACAGAAATGACACAACATGAACTTCAGAGTCATGAATTTCAAAATGGAAACAAGGCTATATAATCTAAATAGGAAAGATGCAAACAGTCTTCACTATTGCATATTCTGATGTGCAGCCAAATGTAAAAAACAGAAAAGACACAAACTTTGAGTGTTGTGTGTTTCTGAAGTGTAGCAAGACAAGCAATAGAAGGAAAGAAGGATACAAACTTCAGTGCTGCATATTGCTGATGCTCAACAAGATACGGTCGTATGACTTGTATGAAAACAGAAAAGGTACCTTCTCAATGTTGTGCCTTTCTGATTAGTAACACGGCGCGGTCATAACAGGAAAGACACCGTCAAACTCGGTTTAGCAACAGAGTCCAGTCCTAAGACCAACAGAAATGTCGCTAACGACTTTAAAGGCTGTGCATTTCTGATTAACAACAGTTATGATCGACAGAAATGTTGCTAACCACTTTAAATGCTGTTCATTTGTGATTAGCTACAATGTATAGCCATAGGCAACAGATGTCACTAGCTACTGCAATGCTGTGCATATCTGCTTAGCAACAGGGTACAGTCTTGTGATTATCATTAAGGTTGTTAGCGACATTTCTGTTATGTATTTTATTAGTAGCATCAAAGTACACTATCACTTACTGTTTTGTGTTTCTGATGAGCAACAAGACAACCGGAAAAGTAGAGCTGCACAATTAATCGTTAAAAAAACATGATCTCGATCCAACCCCCCTGACAGTTTGCGGATTCTTTCATATAACAAGTGGAGAGATTTATCTGCTCACTCAGCTGTCAAAAAAAAAAAAAACATCCAGGCAGTCTGCCAAATTTTTAACATGAAACATTGTAACTAACTTCCTTCTTAGATCAAAGGGCTAAACTTCTGTGTGTAAAGAAAAAAATCCAGGCAGTCTGCCAAGTTTTTAACAAGGTCTAAATGCAGGAGGTTTAACCACTTAAAGTCTAAATCTTTTTCTAACACTTGTTCCTTAAAGAGGAGTTCCCCTGAAAAAATAAATAAAAGTCAGCAGCTACAAATACTGCAGCTGCTGACTTTTAATAATTGGACACTTGCATGTCCCAGGGTCCTGCGATGCGGGGGAATGAAGCCCTGATCGTACCACCCGCAAGCCCCCCCCCCCCGTCGGCGCTGGCATTCTAACTGTGGTCACCTGGCTAGGGCTTTACAGCCGGAAACCCACTCCGCATACGCGAGCGACGCAGCACGCCGTGATTGGCCGCGCAGTCATCTGGGACCTGTCAAGTGTTCCACATGACTGACAGGAGGCAGAGCTGAGCCCTTCCTGCGCCAAGGGGAAGTGGTGTCACCAGCCCAGGCACTGAAGGAGGCAGACTACGAGGGACCCCCCTAGCAACAGGCATTTAGAGGTGAGTTTAAAAAAAAAAAAAAATTCACATATTTTATTTATTTTTTAGGAATTTTCATTAATTTTTTTTTTTCTGTGGAACACCACTTTAAGTTAAAAATCAATAATTTTTGCTAGAAAATTACTTGGAACCCCCAAACTTTATATATATATATTTTAGCAGAGACCCTAGGGAATAAAATGTCAATTGCTACAATATTTTGTTACATTGTATTTGCCCAGTGATCTTTCAAACACAGTTTTATGGGGAAAAAATACACTTCAATACATAAAAAAAAAAGAAGAAACAGTAAAGTTATCCCCAATTTTTTATTTTTATTTTTTTTGTTTTAATGTGAAAGATTGTTAAGCCGTGAGAATCGTGATCTATCTTCTAAGCAAAAAATTGTGATTCTCATTTTAGCTAGAATTGTGCAGCTCTACAGAAAAGACCAAAATAACTGACATTGTGTGTTTCTGATGTACAACCAGACAAAGCATGAAGTCAGAGTCAAGGTTCGGGGGGGGGGGGGGGCACTCGTCCCCACCCCCTTTCCTGACCTGCCAGGCTATGTGCTCAGATAAAGGACTGGTATGGATTTTTGGGGGGAGCCCCTGATGTTTTTTTTTTTTTTTAGCGTGCGGGTTCCACTTAAAATCCATATCAGACCGAAGGGCCTGGTTTTGCTCTTGGAGGGGGAACCCATGCTGGCTTTTTTTTTTTTTTTCTTTTTTTTTAAATTTGATGTGGAGTTGTGCCCTGAAGGGCAAGTCGCATGCCAAAGTTGGATCAGTTAGGGTGGCGATCCAGTGATATTCAATGGGCTGTAGGATCAAAGTAGGACCGGAGTAGTGCAGGTAACATTTTCAAATTCGGACCAGTTAAGATGGCTCCCATAGGGAAACATTGTTTTTCACACGTCATGTGACGTGAGCTTCCAATGTTGGAGCGTTTGTCATAACAAGGGTGAACCTGGCCTCATTCTTCTAATTCATCCAAAGAGTGGGCTGTATCCCAAACCACAAGAGGTCCCAATTTAACTCTTACAGACCTACAGATATAACTGCAGTGTAAGGAGGAATTAATAGGTTGGAGCTTGATAAGATCTTACACATACCAAGCAACCCTCACAAAGAGAATATGTTCACAAGGGTACCCCTTGCTGTGTACCAACCCCCCCCCCCCCCCTCTGACATTGGTCTAGCTAAAGCTTCTCGGCTATTTGTTCCCAGACCCAAGGCCAAGGATAGTAGCACCCTGTATTGAGGGAGAGAGTCCTATCTCAATGCCTAGAAACCACCACTCTGCCATTGTGGATTCAGTTAATCTCCCAAGGCAAAAAAGTGAAGTACTCACCACTGTTGTCTTTCCCTTTGCGACAGGGTTTGCTTTTCTCTCAAGGTCACATAAGGCCAAAAATCGCCTCATTCCATGTTGCTGTCCAACTAGGGAGCTGCCAAGTTAGGCTGTGTATGGCCCCAGTAGCATACCCACACACCTCATCTGGAATCCCAAACATTTTTATTCATTTTTTCAAAAGGAAGGGGGGGAGGGGGGGGGGGAGGCCAGGGCCATTACCCTCTTTAGATGGGAGTTTCTCTGAGTCTTACCACCTGAGGTGTAGGTACAGAGGTGTGGAAAGTTTGAATAGTGGCCAACGTTCCCTTGAACAGATTTAAGAATATCTTTCATTAATCCTGTGGCCTCTTTTCCAGCCAGTTTATTAATATATCTATAACAAAATGGCTTGGTGTGAGATTTAGACATTCTTTACCCACAGTTACCGTACTTTTTACTGGCACAAGTTCTATCAGATGTAGAAGGTGGTTTGTCAGAGACCTCCTGAGATCCACTTGGGGAATCTGCAAGAGAAGAGGGAACAACCAACAGTCACACTTCCAGCCCACTGTATCATGACTGCAGGCCTTCATCCCCAGGAGGTGAGAGCATGGGGTTACCAGGGATTACTACTTAATCTGGGGTCGTCCCCCCCCATAGTAGGTAAATGGCTCTTGCCTGCAGCCACCTGTGTTGTCTTTCTATCCTCCCAGGAGGGGCGCTCAGATAGACTTTCAGCTCCTTGCAGCTCACTGAGCTTTGGTGAGCTAGGAAAGCTTCAGTCTCTGACAGCCACGCGGGTTCGGTGTCTCCTCCATGCTTTAAGCCCACTTCCTGGGTCATGAGAATGAGGCTTGGAGCGCGCCAAGTTCTCCCCTTGGTGTCTTGCATCCTTTGGACCTTAGCAAAATGGCGCCCACTGCACACCAGGGAAGACAGGAGACCTGAGCTGATGAGCGGCGTGCAATGGTGCGGGGATTGAATATGCCCAGAAATGCCATTGGGGGCGACCTGTGAGAAGCTCCGAGGCGGCAGGTTAGTGCAGCCCTCACCGGAATTCCTAAACCTGGCTCACAGGGGTACCATCCGACTCGCTTTTTAGTCTTCTGGTCAGAGAAAAAAAGAAAACGTTTCGCTGTGGGAGAAACGCAATCAGTACTGAGGGAAAAGGGGTAAGGTGGCTGTGTGGGGAGGGGGGACAAGGACAAGTCTGATCATTGGAGATGAGTACACAGAGTTTCCAGCATGGCTAGAGATCTGACCACAGTGTGCTCTCCTGCTTAGTGTGGTCAGTGTTTAATAGGAAAGCAGAGGGACTGACGGGAATACCAGAGGCTTCACACAAAGGAAGCAATAGAAAGGAACAGGATACTTTCTCATACAAGTACATGGTACAGCAGGAGTTTCGGGAAGAATGTTTATTTTGTGCACAGGGAATTAAGTAACCTCAGAGCCGCAATGATGTCACTCGGACGCGCACTAGAGGCTGGACCTGCAGAATGCTTGCGCTGCTGACGTCAGCAGCTGCATGCAGGCTCAATGCCGCCTAAACCTTGCAGGTTTAGGAGATGTTCTTATTATAGGCTTACCTGTAGGTAAAAAAAAATAAAAAAATCACCTGTTCCGTGTGATATATATAAATATATATCTCTCTTTTCAGGGTTTCCTGTGGAGAATTATGTGTTTTAGAGTATATAGTATCTGTTTCATTTTAAATCGGCAAAAAGTTTAGATGGCTGATGCATTATGAGAAAAATATATGCAAAAAAAGTAAAAAAAAAAATAAATCTTTTGTAAATAACTTTACCATGCTTTGTGCCAAAAATTAAAATTTTAGTGTTACAATAAATAGAACAAGCAGAGAATTTTTTACATTTTTTTTTATTTTTTTTTTTTTTTTTTTTGGAAGACCTTAGGATCGCAAGAAATACATGTATTCTGTATCATGTGTAATTACGAAGTTAGACACATAACGGAAATTGTCCAAAGGGGGTAAAAAGGTGTGAATTGAAGTGGATGTACTTTACTATCCCCAGTCCATAGCATAAACATACCTCTGGGTGACGAATTGTTTATGCCTAAAGCTAGACTGAAATACATATTCAAGCAGGGTGGATTTGATTTAAATCACTAGTAAAAAGGCTTGATTTAAATCAACTCAATTTAAATCATAATTTTTAAAGAGTAACTATCATCTCTCTCCCACAGCGGCTCCTCCTCTAACCCGCTGTTTACTCGCCGACAGTCCCATTCACTTTAATGGGGACAGCTGGTGATGCGGCAGTGACACAACAGGTGAGTGGATGTCCGCTAACAGGCTTTGGCATGATGAATCTGAAATGACAGGTGCTCTTTAAATGTAAGGCATTATTCTTGCTGGTAGAATTTTTAATATTTGCAAACAAAATGAAGGTTTTCTATAAGCTGTCAGATTAGTAAAACTGCAACACTAAAACCGATTAAATCATACAGTTTGTTGTGTACAGTACGTAGATTTTTTTTTACTCCAAAAGCATGTTATTAAAAATTTTTAATTTTTTTTCATATTTTTTTTTTTTTATCCACCCTGTATTCAAGACAGTTGCTTGCATCGTCCACTGCCGTCACCAGCTTTACAAATCCACCACCCCATCATTATCAAGCAGAGTGCACTTGGAACTCTGTAGCCACAGACTTTTTAATTTTAGTGCATATCTGGGCCCTTTGGGTCTGGTATGAATTTTAAGGGGAACCCCAAACCAATTTTTTTTTTTTAAATTGCGTGGGGGTCCCCCCAAATTCCATACCAGGCCCTTCAGGTCTGATATGGATATTAAGGGGACCCCCGCACCAAAGTTAAAAAATAATGGCGTGGGTGTCCCCCTCAAAATCAATACCAGACCCTTCAGGTCTGGTATGGGTTTTAAGGGGAACCCCAAGCCAAAATAATAATTGCGTGGTGTTCCCCCCCAAACATCCATACCAGACCCTTATCCAAGCATGCAACCTGGCAGGCTGCAGGAAAAGAGGGGGGACAAGAGTGTTCCCCCCTCCTGAACCATACCAAGCCACATGCCCTCAACATGGGGAGGATGCTTTGGGGTAGCCCCCCAAAGCACCCTATCCCCATGTTGATGGGGACAAGGGCCTCATCCTCACAACCTTTAGAAATGTAAATTTGTGCAGGGACTGTTGTAAACACTGGAACCATGCGCCACTTTACAGGCATACTATAGACACCCCCCAGGTACGAAATTGAAAGGAATATCTCACTTTTATTGTTTCACTTTAAGTGTTTATTAAAATCACTGCTCCCGAAAAAAGACATTTTTAAAACTTTTTTTTTTTTTTGCATTGATGCATGTCCCCTGGGGTAGGACCCAGGTCCCCAAACACTTTTTAGGACAATAACGTGCATATAAGCCTTTAAAATTAGCACTTTTGATTATTCATGTTCATGTCCCATAGACTTTAACAGTGTTCTTCTGCTCTAACAAATTTTTTGCCTGTTTGCATGTTCTGCTGCGAACCTAACCAGGGGTTTCTGCTCATCCCTAGTAATAAGCTGCTGTGGCTGCCCCAGGCTACATACTGTATATAATTATATTACAAACCATAAAAACAAGACTTCTGAAAGCATCAACACTTTGAGATTGGTTTTATATTTAGATGATTTCATCATGTGTCTATATAAATAAAACAATTTAGGAAATTCTCTGTAAAGCGTACCTGTACTTTGGCCATGCGGGGCAAAGTCCATAAATGTGCTGCATATGAGAAATTATAAGTAGAGAAGTGGGTTCACATGACACTTGCTGTGTCTCCATATTTTAGTGCTTGCCATTTAAGCGGTCAGTCTCAAGACCCAAACGCCATCACGTTATGGGGGATTGTGCATAGCCCTGTTAAGGATTGGGTTGATTTAAAAAAAAAAAAAATTCTGTGGATGCCCCCACAGCACACACCTGGGAAAGAATGTAATGCAGTGAGATCTGCATTACGTTCAGTGGAGCACAGGTGAGACATGCAGGGTCTTTTAGACCCTGCATGGCTCATTAGAGAACCTGTCACCAAACAATCATCACATTGGGAACTTTGTGTCCCCATGTAAAAAAAAAAGTTACACCCAAGCTAGAGCTGCACAATGAATCTTTTAAAAATCATGACCTCGACTCGACCCCCTTGCGATCTTAATCCTGCATATCCACAATTCATATACCGTAACAAGTGCAGAGCTGTTCCTGCTCACACCTGTGAAAAAAAAGCAGTGTTTGTCAACAAGGTGCTAAAAGTGATAAAAAAAAACATTGTATGCTTGTGTTCTTTTAGAGATCAAAGGGATAAACTTTGGTCTGCAAACGAGGTCAGTTTATCCACTTAAAGACTAAGCCCTTTTCTGACATTTTGTTGCTTGCAAGTTAAAATCAGTATTTTTTTCTTTTCTAGAAAAATTACTTGCAGCCCCCCCCCCCCCAAAAAAAAAAAATGTATATAATAATTTAGCAAAGACCCTAGCGAATAAAATGGCTGTCATTGCAATACTTTGTCACACTGTCTTTGTGCAGCAGTCTTTCAAAAGCAATTTTTTGGGGAAAAAAATACACTAAACAGTAATGCTAGCCCAATTTTTCTGTATAATATGAAAATTTGTTACGCTGAGAATCATTGTGATTCTCATTTTTTATCCTGAATTGTGCAGTTCTAACCCAAGCACATAACCCCCCCCCCCCCCCCGCCAAAAAAAAAATGCTTATTTAGTATATACTTAGTATAAACTTATACCCTCACATATTTGCGCGTACAAACGTAAATGCATGTGTTGGGGTGCCTACACATTAAAATGCTTATTGTTATATACATACTACATGTTGCCGCATATGCTCCTAACCTTTTTTTAGCTGGCTCCTATATTCAAAGTAAATTTGTCAAACCCTGTTTTTAAATATATGTACTAGATGTATTACTCCTTTGTCTTCTAACTTTTTTTTTTTTTTCAGTCTTAGGATTTTGCGGTGCTCACGTGGCTGTCCATATATCCCCATGTGCCATCCTGTGGTTGGGCCACCCCTTGCCATGTCATAGAATTGCTCCCGTGCTTGTAGTTGTTGATTTTTCTCACCTGCATCATGAAATTCAGAGACCAGGTGAGCACATTATCCGAGTGGTTCAAGGGCTGGAATGAATGTGAGCAGACAGTGGCTCTCCTGTCTCTGCTGAAGAGGATCACGAGGACACAGGCCCGTTTCCTGCAACTGTGTTTGGAGCACTCGCTGTCAGATTGCTCTGAGATTCACATCCTAGAGACAGAGGCCAACAGTGCCGGTGAGTGCGATCCTCCAATTTATATCCTCTTGGTGGTGTTTCCTTTTAGCGTTTGAAGGCAATCCACATTCATGAAATGAAAGCCTTCACAGGTAGCATAGATGAAATGTTATGATATGATGTTATTACTACGTGTGCGACTGTCTGAATACGTTATAAATATATATTAAAGAACCATAAAATGTTCCTGTATGTCTAAACAAGTTGTGAATCTAGTTAATATATGCAATGCACAAGCCCCATAAATATAAGGCTGCGTTTTCAGCTCGTAAAACGCCCAACAAGCAAAATATTATTCATTTCAATGGCACCTGTTTACATCTGAGCATTTTTGTCACCTGAATCAAAATGCCTGAAGCTCAAAAAATTATATGACCTTCTTTTTGGGCAGATTACAGAAGATTTTCTGCTTTTTACATAGGTGACCTTTTGACCTGTACAAAATCGTGGTAAAAACATACAACTTTCTGCCTGAAAACGAAATGCTCAGGTGTGAATGCAGCCTAATAAAACACTTGTTTTTCCTGACAGCCAAATCCTATTTTATTTGTGTCTCGCTTGTCCCCCCTCTCAGACACTGCAGGTCATTATTGGCAATGACACAAAAAATTAAAATCTACTCAACAACATTGTAATATTGCTTCACCTCTGACAGGTGCTTGTTAACCCCTTTATGCCTTTTTCTGACACTTGTTGGTTACAAACTAAAATCTTTATTTTTAGCTAGAAAATTACTTGGAACCCCCAAACATTATATTTTTTAGCAGAGACCCTAGAGAATAAAATGGTGATCATTGCAATATTTTATGTCACGCTGAATTTGCACAGCGGTCTTTATAAATGCAATTATTATTATTATTATTATTTTTTTTTTGGAAGAAATACACTTTTGTGATTAAAAAAAAAACAGTAAAGTTAGCCCATTTTTTTTTTGTATAATGCGACAGATGATATTACGCCGAGTAAATAGATACTTAACATGTCATGCTTTAAAATAGAGCACACTCGTGGAATGGCGACAAACTACAGTACTTAAAAAAATCACCATAGACGACACTTTAAAAATTTCTACAGGTTACCAGTTTAGCATTACAGAGGAGGACTTGCACTAGAATTATTGCTCTCGCTCTAAGGATCGCTGCGATACCTCATGTATGGTTTGAACACAGTTTACATTTGTGGGCAAAATTCATGTTTGCGTTCGCATGGAGGAATGGGGCGCTTAAAAAAATAAATAAATATATATATATTACATTTTTTTTATTGCTGTCACAAAGAATGTAAACATCTCTTGTGATAGTAATAGGCAGTGACGGGTACTCCTATAAGATTCCCAAATCCCTCCTTTGCACATAAAAGCATTCAAATAGCCAAGTTTGGCTGTTTTGAATACTGTCGTGTTGTGTTTGTTTTTTTTTGGCGCTTTTAAAGCTTCTGTAAACCGGAAGTGATGTCAGAAATGGTTTCACCATATCAGATCACAGTGTAGTTGCCACATCCCTGGTATTCGATTAAGAAAAAGGAATCCCCCCCTTTGTTGGGACTTTTTAGGCAACAAAACACACATGTATAGTCAAAAAAGTATATTTTATTGAATGTACAAAAAAAACATTCGATCATATTTGAACAGTATTAAAAAGGCATAAGAAAATGCTTCAAAAGTATACAAGACATCATAGACTAAACAGAAAACGGTGAGTTACATGGTATACATGACAAAAAAGATTGTTACTCTCTGGTATATAATGATCCCCGGTACCTAATGTGTTTCTGGTTTAAGCACTTTCGTCAGGGGTATTAAGTAAGAGTATATGTAGTCGTTCTTTTGCCTTTACTATGAAAAAGGAGATATAGTGGTACAAAGAACAGACATTCATAACAATCATATAGGATGAATGAACAACAATATTTCTGGGAAGCACCTACCATGCAAGTAATTTTAACCATATAACCGAATGGGTGAAACAGTGCCAGGGGTGTGAATGGGCGCTAACCAGATATGATGATAATCTGAGAACAGGAATTTACCTAATTTTCATTTGCTTGATGGTCACAGGGAGTCGGGTATGGCAGATTGCCAGAACTGGCGGTAGAGAAAGAGAAGGGGAAATATCGAATTAGAAAAAATGAATAAATAAGCACTTTAAAAAGTGTCCCTAAGGTGTTCCATTACAAAACCAAAAAAAACTACTTCTGGAGGAGGGTTTTTTTTTTTTCTCTTTTGTTCATTGACGGACACAGTACCTTTTTTAATCTTGACCTTAGTCTATGCATTAAGATAACAAAAAACCTGTGTGCATCAGCCCCCTAATACTCACTTGAGCCCCATATTGATCCAGCGATGTTGCAGGAGTGTCTCAGCTGCCCAGCACTCCCCCCCCCCCCCCCCCCCCCCCCCCCATTGGCTGAGACAGCAACGCGGCGCTATTGGCTCCTGCTTTTGTCAATCAGTCAGCCAATGAGAAGAGAAAGGGGGTGGGGGTGGTGCGTGACTCCATGTCTGAATGGACACAGGGACCTGCGGCTCAGCTCACGTGCCCCCATAGCAAGCTGCTTGCTTTGAGGGCCTCAACGGAAGGGAGGGGCCAGGAGCACTGAATTGGGACCCGAGAAGAGGAGGATCAGGGGCTGCTTGTGCAAAACCATTGCACAGAGCAGGTAAATATAAGATGTTAAGGCTTTTTTTTTTTTTTTTTGTTAAAAAATAAATGATATTTTATTATTATTATTATTATAATTTTTTTTTTAATAATAAAACGTGTTACACAAGGGTGTTGCGTCGAGGGTTCCCCCGCTAGCGATCTTGGCTCGCCCTCTTTTGCGTAGGCCGCAGTAGCAAGCCGCTTGCTATGGGGGCTATAGTACTCCCAAGCTGATCTGTGTGCATTCAGACACAGTCCTGCTTGGCCCTGCCCTCTGATCCCGCCTCACTGGAATTGACTGACAGCAGAAGGAGACAATGCAGGGAAAGAAGCAGTAAGGTAAAAAACCTTAAAGCAGTTGTAAACCCTGCTCCCTTTTTTTTTTTTTTTTTTTTTTCTCCCCCCCCCTACAAGTAAGCCTATATTAAGTCTTACCTGTAGGTAAAATGAATACCTCCTAAATGTGCACCATTTAGGACAGGGGTAGGCAACCTTAAAAAGGTGGAGATCTACCTGAACAACATCGGAGAAGTCAAAAATCGCTGACACAGCGTCTCCTCCTCACATCTGAGTTAAATCCTAAACCGGGTTTAAGCCGTACTGCCATGTTACAATCATGAGTTTAATTCAGGTAGTGAGGTCGCTTCCTCACTACCTGTCAAACACACTCCGATCGCTTTTCAAAAGAGCAGCACTTGTGAATGAGCCCTTAGTTGCATTTGGCTGTGGCACCCTTGGGTCTCGTGCACACAAAATAGGGGGATGGTACAACTCTGCAGTTGAGTTTACCACTCCCAATCCCTACCCCTTTTTGCAGCAGCCAAAGATGTATACATGCCACAGCAGGAAATCAACCCCTGTTGCTTTTGGTGGGTGCTACTGCCTGCCAATCGCAACCCATGCAAGCACCCTGCAATTGCATGCTTCTGCATTGTCCAAGGGCTTAAAGCAGGTGGTGAGACAGAAACGCAATGCTGCCTACTTTAACTGCTTGTCCTGCAACCTTGTGTAGTAAAACATTTGCCTCCTTCACTTCAATGGTTCATGCTTGGTAAGTACTACACCCACCAACCATGAGAGGGTGTATAACTCTTGTTGCGGTTGATGTGGGGGTGGTAAAAAAAACACCTTTCTGAAAGCTCACCAAACTCCTGCATTCAGAAAGTGCAGCAAACCCGCAGGATATATTTAAAGTCTATGGCTAAGCGCAGCAAAACTGCAGGTACACTACACTTGTAGTGTGGGTAAAACGCTGTACAGGAGTGTGAAAGCAGCCCTTTACTGTTATGTCCAGTGTATTGCTTCACATTGACCTGAAGATCTCTTCTGGCAACACTCTGGAGACTGCTAGCTTGGATAAGAGGTGGAGTGCCGATGGTATCACGCCGCGTGGCACAGCCAACACTACAGAGGGGGCACCAGCTTATGCGGCTCTTGCTACAGCTCCAACTTTTCAAGTAGTCCCTTTGCATTGCTCTTTGATGCTCTGGGATGGAGAGTCGGCAAGCCCAGACCACGATCTACCAGTCACCCTGCCAAGCTATACTGGTAGATGACGATATACTGGTTGCTGACTCCTGGTTTAGGAGATGAAAACGTTTAAAGTGCGCTGTCTTATTGCCACATAATAGGTGATAACCAAAACTATACATTTTATGCAACTAACTGTTGGGACCAATGTCTGTGCAATATAACTCATCAAAGAAATATATTCAAATGTCAACACCTGTAGGGCTACAGCATAAATGAATAAAACCATATTATCACACCCTTACTATACAGGTATAAGAAACCAACAGTGACATGGTGACCAAACAGTCCAAAAAAGTTGTTATATGAAAAACAAACCGCTAAAAAAAATTGATAGACAGTCCCAAGAATAAACTGTAGACAAGTGCTGATGTAATGGTATTCAGTAGCCTTCAAAGTGCTGCATGCATCACCACTGTGTAACAAAATGGCCGCTTACCAAAGCCCACAGGTCAATGAGCATATCACTGATCACAGCTGAATCGAACACGGTCCAGGTGGATTCCTCTCTGGGACTCCAGATCAGTATATCCAAGCACACCAAATGAGGGAACGAAAGGAGGCCTGGTCATGCATTACCATGAAGAAAGGAGAATTTGTAAAATGCACATACAGACCATTACATATGTAATAGCACAGAGTATTGAGATGGCACGGCCACCTGCAGTGCTGTCTGTGCTTGATGACATCAAGAGCGACTCCGGTTGACGCGTTTCCCCTTACGAGGTGTCAACTGGGATTGGCGATCTCTAGGAGATATTCACCGTGCATGCAGCTGCTCTTAGAATCTTCAGCGCTTCTTGCCGGAATCAAGAGCTCTCGCACGCATGGGTTGGAGTGGCGTTATTGCGGCTCTGGCTACTCACTGTACCAAAGCTCGCAAACCCAGAAGAAAGGCCAGGGCACATGTTGGCCCTCTCAGCGGTAACCGGGCACCGCTGGAAGGGCTTTATTCATAATGTGTTAGTATGCATCTCATACCAGCACATTATGTAAAACTTCCCTTAGAACAAAGCTGGAGGTGCTTCCATCTTCACCCGGTCTTCCTTCTGGATTTGCGGACTCGCAACTGTGTGAGTGGCCTGAGATGCGATGACATCGCTCCTGCACATGAATACAGGAACAGCGGTTTAGGGCACAGGACTCTTGATGGAATGGCACGGGTATACCGTTCCTTCAGAGCGCATGCATCGGGGGTGTCAGTCTGCATCTAAAGTAATTATAGGCTTACCTGCAGCCCTGGCCAAAAGTTGTGCGTGACACAAATATTTTCACAAAGTCTGCTGCCTCAGTTTTTAAGATGGATATATGGATATATATATATATATATATTGTTAGCACTCTCGCCTAGCAGTAAAAAGGGTCGCTGGTTCGAATCCCAGAATCCCAACCATGACACTACCTGCCTGGAGTTTGCATGTTCTCCCTGTGCCTGCATGGGTTTCCTCCCACACTCCAAAGACATGCAGGTAGGTTAATTGGCTTCTGTTCCCAAAATAATTGGCCCTAGTATATGAATGGGGACCTTGGATTGTGGGCTCCTTGAGGGTAGGGACCGATGTGAGTGTGCAACGTACAGGGATAGGGACAATTGTAGACACTCACTCAGGTTGGACTGGATGGACTGGTGTCTTTATTCAACCTTACTAACTATGTAACTATATTCCAGAATGTTATAAAGCAGTGATGGCGAACCTCGGCACCCCAGATGTTTTGGAACTACATTTCCCATGATCCTCGTGCACTCTGCAGTATAGTTGAGCATCATGGGAAATGTAGTTCCAAAACATCTGGGGTGCCAAGGTTTGCCATCACTGTTATAAAGAGTGATGAGATGAATTGTAAAGTCTCTCTTTGCCATGAAAATGAACTTGATACCAAAAAACAAAAACCTTTCCACTGCACTTCATGCCTGCCACAAAAGGGCCAGCTGACATGTCTGTGATTCATGTGATTCTCTCATTAACACATATGTCAGTGTTGATGAGGACAAGGCTGGAAATCGCTCTGTAATACTGATTGAATAAGAATAACAGACTGGAATCTTTAAAAGGAGGGTGGTGCTTGAAATGATTGTTCCTCTGTTAACCATGGTTACCTGCAAGGAAACACATGCAGTCATTGCTTTGCACAAAAAGGGATTCACAGGCAAGGATTTTGCTGCTACTAAGAATGCACCTAAATCAACCGTTTATCAGATAATCAAGAACTTCAAGGCGAGAGGTTCAGTTAAGAAGGCTTCAGGGTGCCCTAGAAAGTCCAGAATACACCAATCTGTGCAGTTCTGGCACTAGGGTCGTTGCTTTTAATCCCAACCATGGCACTACCTGTCTGGAGTTTGCATGTTGTTTCTGTGTAGGTTTCCTCCAGGTACTCTGGGAAAAGTCATGCTGGTAGGTCAATTGGCTCCTGTCCAAATTGGCCCTATTATGTGTATCTGTGAATGTGCGTTAGGGACCTTGGATTGTAAGCTCCTTGAGGGGAGGGGCTGAGGTGAATGTATAACAAGTGTGTGTATATGTATATATATGTGTGTGTGTGTGTGTGTATATATATATATATATATATATATATATATATATATATATATATATATATATATATATATATATATATATATATATATATATATATATATATATAGTGCTACATCAATTGATGATGCTGTATAAGTACCTGTAATCAGTGGTTGTTGCTGGCTGATTGAGAATTTTACATCGAACAGGCATGGACACGCATAGATCAAAATTCACCTGGTCCCTGCCTAACTGGCTGAATTTCGACTCCTCTATGGTCAATATAAACATGATAAAAAAAAATAAAAATTAAAAATACCATAAGCTGGTTTATCTTAAGTGAAAGCCACCTCAAGTGATTTGTCATTGTATGCAACTCTAGACACTTTCCAGTTAGTCAGAATATGTGTCAACCCTCTTGTAAAAAAGTATTTGTCCCCTTCCTGTTTTTTTTTTTTTTTTTTTTTTTTCTTGCATATTTGTTACACTTAAATGATTCAGATCATCAAACAAATTGTAATATTACACATAGATAATGAGTAAATCCAAAATTCAGCTATTACATTTTTTTATTTATTAAAGGAAAAAATGCTGTCCAAACCTGCCTGGACATATGTGAAAAAATATAATTGCCCCCCAATCACGAATGAACTGTGATCAACCACATATTTTGGAAATCTATGTTAAATGCCACACCCAGACCGGATTACTGCCAGACCTGTTGAATCAAGAAATCACTTAAAGCGTTTGTTAACCCAAAAAAATGCAGATTCTGGTCCTTTTTAAAGCAGATTACACAGCACAGTGTTTGTGCTATGTAATCGCCCACCTCTAAGCTGTAAAAAAAAAACACCTTTTAAACCTACCAATTCCTGTATGCCCTCTCTAATCAGACCACGATAACCAGGGCAGCTCCGCCCTGAACACCGTGGTCAAAGTTCCTCCCTCTGTGATAGGCTGCCCTGCTCTCCTCTCCCCTCTCCTTCCTACATTTCATTCCCCTCGGTGTCTGTCTATGGCCCTGGCCCCCATCCCCCCCCACCGCTATTCTTGTAAAATAAATTTGCTAAATTTCCACTGCCGGCCTCTATATTAGAGGCTAGCATAGCACACTGTCATTTAGCTCATGCATACATCCTATAACGTGAAGAAAAAAAAAACATAAAATATAATTAAAGTGCACGTGCACTTTAAAAAATCCATGATATAAACATAGAGCAAAAAATAAAGTCTTAATGCAGTGTCCAAGAACTATATATAGGGGAAAGTGCCCAAGCTCTGTGTATTGCACAAAAAAATCCTTAGTATTGCTAAAGTTCCAACAATAATTCCTCTTCTGTGTAGTGATTAGCTATGCCTTAAATGCTGCTACAAAGATCACTCCTTCCTCCTGGCTGCCAGCGATCTCCTCATATCACACATGTGAAAGATAATGGAAACTTGCAATGGTGTGATAACTTTTTAAAACAGGTTTACTAAACTTAAAATCCCCCATAGATGTACAATATAAACAAGCCTTGATTATATTTATGGACAGCAAAAGGGGGGTGATAGTGTCCCCTGGAGACTGAATCTGCAGCTACAGTTCCCAGCATTCTCCTCATCCTTAGCCTGTAATGCAAACAACACCTCACTTCCTTCATCATCAGCTGATCAAGCTCCTTCTACCGGTTTTGTCACAATCTCGTGACTTCCTCTGGGAATTGAGTGTACATCTATGTGGGATTTTAATAAACCTGTTTTAAAACCTTATCACACCATTGCAAGTTTCCATTGTCTTTCACATGTGTGGTATGAGGAGATCGCTGGCAGCCAGGAGGAAATTGGCTTGTGATCAGGAGGAAGGAGTGATCTTTGTAGCAGCATTTGGCCATAACTACTAACCACTACATGGGAGAGGAACCATAGGAGGATCTTCCCAAGCTAAGAAATATTATTTATCACAGGCTTTTTTAAAAAGCCCTTAAGGTGAGGGTAACCTGGTGGGGGGTGTGCACACCTCCATGAAGACTTTATCATCGTGGTTTATTATGTTTGGACTGTTGCAATACTAAGGATTTTTTTGTGCAATACATGGAGCATGTGCACTTTCCCTATATCTATATCTATAGTTTTTGGTCATTCCAATAAGATTTTATTTTTTGCTCTATTTGTTTGTATAATGGATTTTTTATATTATTGAGGATTTGTGTGAATTACACGAAGCATGTGCGCTTTAATGATATATTATGTTTTTTCACGTTATAGGATATATGCATGAGTTAGTAGATTTATATTTTATTTGTTTAGCGCTGCACATTTTGGTATATCAGGTGTGTATTGTCACATTTGGGAAATGTGAGTAGTGTTGGCAGCTGTTATAATTATATTTTTTTAAATGTAGTCTCTTTTTAGATTTTTATTGAGGTTAGTGGTGCCAACTCATAAGGTTATACCTACTTGTGTAATTTGTTTTAAAAAATGAGTGCTGTAAATACCTAAAATCGTCTGTTGTCCTTAGGCCAGTCCTGTGACACGCTGCCACTTTACAGCTACGATACATTGCTTCTACAGAGGAGACAAGCGGCCACGTGATCTCCCCGGCTGACATCAGAGGGACATCACGGCCCCTCCCTGAGAAGACATGTATCGGAGCTGGAAACCAGCCACGAGTGATGGGACCGACCTGAAGACAGCTGATATTGGGTATTTACAGTGCTTGTTTTTTAAAACAAATGACAGTGTGCTATGCCAGCCTCTAATAGAGGGGCTGGCATAGACTTGTGTAGATTGTTTAACAAACACTTTAAGTAGAAGCTGTCTGATTAAAATGTAACATGCTAAAAGATCTAAAAAAAAATACATCATGCCGCGATCGAAGAGAATTCAAGAACAGATGAGAAACTGTAACTGACATGTATCAGTCTGGAAAGGGTTACAAAGCCATTTATAAGGCCCCTTTCAGACAGATCGGAATCAGTCAAGCGGATCCGTCTGCTCAGTGGGTGATCTCTCTGCTGATCCCCACTTTGCAGAATGGACACGGCCCAATGTTTTCTATGGGGTGGTCGGATGGAAATGGACTGCTTGTCTGTCTCCATCCAGCTGTCATCTGATCCGCACTTCTGGGCGGATGGCAAACATATCTCCATCTGTCTGTTTTTTAGCGGATCGGATGCTGGTGGGTGTCAGTGGACCCCATCTGTCTGCTGGTGTGAAAGGGGCCAAAGGCTTTGGAACTTAAGTGAACCCGGCAATGTGAGTCCGTGCTGTAGATTGTAAGCGCTAATGAGCAGGGCCCTCTGATCCCTCCTGTATTGATTTGTATTGTAAGTGTACTGTCTGCCCTCATATTGTAAAGCACTGCGCAAACTGTTGGCGCTATATAAATCCATAATAATAATAATAATAGTCATCATTTGACTATAGCTCATGCGGGAAGTGATTAAACAAGGCCTTTCATGCTGGAAAACCCTCCAATGTGGCTAAATTAAAACAATTCTTCAAAGAGTGGGACAAAATTCCTCCTCAGTGATGTGAAAGACTCCTTGCCAGTTATCGCAAATGTTTGATTGCAGTTGTTCCCACAAGTGTGCTAAAACCAGTTATTGGGTTTAGGGGGCAATTACTTTTTCACATAGGGCCAGGCAGGTTTGGACAGCTTTTTTTTTTTGCCTTAATTAAATCCTCATGTACAAAAGCTGCATTTTGTATAGGCTCCGATTAATTTTTAGGTAATATTTAAAGTTTGTTGATCTGAATCATTTAAGTGTGCCAAAAAGGCGGAAAAAAAATTGGAAAGGGGCCAAATACTTTCACAGCACTGTAAATCTATTTTTTTCTACAGGAAACCTCAGTTTGTATGTCGCTTCAATTGCCTATGGGTTGGTTGTTTGACATTTTAGTTTTCACAATATACTTAGTGAGAATTCACGTTTGTGATAGATGTATTGAAAGGGGGTAAGGAGATGAAACCCTTTATTTTGCTTGGTATAACTGAACAGAGCCAACAAAATATTTATTTATGGAATCTGGCAGGCAGCGTATCGGCATCCTGCTGAGTCACCAAACACATTATTAGTGACAAGAAAAATATCTAAAAATAGATACTTTGATCCGTTATTCCGAAGGCTTTCTTTCCCAGAGCCCTCCATCCAGCTCTGCATTGTCATAATTTAGTATGGCCGCTGGAATATTTGGGAGTCATGGTATTACAGGAAAGAGGGACAAGTATCTTTGCATTGATTTTTGGTATGCTTATTGTATGTACAGTACCTCTTTACAGTAGGGGTGCAACGGATCAAAAAACTCATGGTTTGGATCGTTCCTCAGATCAAAATCACGATTGGATCATTTTTTCGGATCGGCAAAAAAAAAAGACAAACCTAACTTTTTGTCTTTTTGTTAACGCTTTTAAATTACTTAAAAATATGATGAAGGAAAGAGGTTAGTAATAACCTTCCCTTACCCCCATTCCACGGCAGAGACAGATCACACTATCACAGTAACCCCCCACTAACCCGAAACGCAGACACCCAACAACCACACCCCCCCCCCCCCCCATGGTTCAGATCGTTCCTCACATCAGAGTCACGATCGGATCATTTTTTCGGATCAGCAATAAAAAAAGACAAACATAACTTTTGTCTTTTTGTTAACGCTTTTAAACCCCCACTGACCCAAAACGCAGACACCCAACAAATACCCCCCCCCCCCCATGAGCCAACCCCCCATTATAGTTGGGTACCTGTCATTATAGTTAGGTACCTGCTTAAATGATGGTTGCTAAATGAGGGCACACATCCAGTCAGTGTCGCTTGGGCTCCTGTGGCTGACAGGCTGGACAACTTTGAACACATGTGGCTGGGGATGACGTCAGCGTGCAGCTCACCGCTGCCGCCGGATGTACCAAGATGGCCGCCACTCCGGAGTTAGGCCGAAGCTGCAGACTTTACTAAGGCCAAGGGAGAGGATCAACAAAATAAGGATTTTAAACCTGTATTACATACGGTCTTTTACATTAAGCTGAGCTTTTTCATGTGTACATCTAAACAGAAGAAAAAAAAAAAAACTATAGCTCCTCTTTAATCCTTGTTTGAAACAATCCCAAACCCCAATTTAAATGAATAATCTAGGGGCCAGAAACCAGCCCTGTGCATCCAGGAATAGATAATCTGAGGGCATGATGATGTTGTAGAATTCATATGAATTGTTCCATGATTCCCAATCAAGTGAGCCCACCATCATGGTAGTCAGGGGGCAGAAACCCCTATCTGAGTGGACAGGTTCAATGCTCTTCTCAATATGAATGTGTCAGAGCAGGGAAGATGGCCACGGCTGTCAACTATTTTCATAATTGATTCATTGTTTCAGCCCTAATAGAGTGCATTAAGAGAAAAAAAACCTTCAGCCTCTAGAACCACTTTAATAGTGGATTTTAGTATTTTCTATTACTTTTAATAGCAGACGTAATGCAAGGACTGTTCTACAACACTGGTTTACCATTAGACTGTGAATGACATAAAGTGCCCCAGTAATGTCTGAGCAGTGGAGCTCATCACAGCGTAGATCTCTCATGCTGATATGTTAAAAAAAAAAAAAAAAAAAGCCTGGTCAGTCATTACAAATTAACTAGTATATTTGCTATGCATTTCTCAGCCATAGATTCAGGATCATTCAGAAAATCATGAGGCATAGATGAAAATTGGAGCCAGTCAGCAAGGACGCTGTGTCTGCTTGGTGAAGATAACCTGAACATGTACTTTGCGAACAAAATTCAAGCTAATACATATACTGTGCCACCATAGGGTGCTTACTTTTTATTCCCTGCACACCTTCAGCAGTGGAGCTCCTCCTGCCTTTCACAATGCATTGATTAGAGCTTTAGTGGCCAATTGTCAGCCCCAAACTCAAATGCATGGAGCATGTGCCAAAAATGTCAGCAGTGGGATAGGCATGGTGAAGTAAGGCCTGGTTCACACCTAATGTATTATTTATTTTTATTTTTTTTGTGCATTTTTTCAGTTTTGCATAAATGCTCTACAGTCTTTTTTTTTTTTTTTTTCAAATACTTTTTATTAAACATATTTTTCAGGTTACAAAAGTGAACTTTAGTTTTACATAGTTTTCGCTCTGCAGATTGGACAAATGAGAGTGCGGCTTACATATGTACAGAAGTGTAATGTCCACATAGATTCCATTACCTTGAGTGCCTCTCGAGAACCTAGTAATCTCTTACATACATACTGTGACCAGAGATTGGGTGTAATTTTTGCAGTAGCTGCCCTATACTAGGCCCATCAAACAGTATTCAACATAACAATTCTATTAGTCTGCATTCACCACATCAAACCTGAATTAAAGAACCAAATAACCTGTAACTTGGATCGACATGTTATCCCTGGAAAGTGACAAAAGTAGTGTAGAGCGTTTAATTATATAAGCCATTAAATATAATATTCTGAATAGGTGTAGTTTCATTCTAAGTCTTTCTGGGATTTGTACCTATGAATCCGTTGCTGCCAGTGTGATAGGAAGGTCGTGTGTTTTCCAGCAATATGTGCCAGCATACTCTCATATTAGAAGTGCGTGGCAAGCATACGAAGTACGTTTAGTGGTTCTTGGGTTTTCCAAAGTCTGAGAGTGACTAACTTGGCTGCTAGAAATAAGTGGCTAGTGAATTTCTGAACGTTTGGGGGTATCTCTTCAATCCCTAGATTTAAGTGGGCTAATGAGGGTGATGGTTGGATATTCAGGCCCATTGCTTGGTGAAGAATGGTGAATATCTCAATCCAAAGTTTGGCCGTTTTCTCGCACTTCCATAATATATGGAAGAGAGTGTCCGGTTGGGAACAGTTCCTCCAGTATAGGGAAGATGTGGAGCACTACAGTTCTTTTTAACATGGTTTCCTATGGGTCACGTTCACATCTATGCATTTTATGGAAAGGTTGGTGACCTTTCTCTGGTTTTTGGTTCCATAGACTTCAATGGATCAAAAACGTGATTTGAAAAACGAAAAATGCACTTGGAATATGCAAACTGCAACCCGCATGTATGTGAACCAGGCCTTAAGAGCAGGAACCGAATGTCTGTCTGTGTGTTTTGTGTAGGATTGAAGGTCCACTTTAAAGAGACCCTGTCACTGAGGATAAAACAAATTAAAATCCTATATTCTTAATGATTTACGTGCAACATTTTTCTTTCCATAAGCCTTTTGTTATTCACTTGCAATTTATCCTTGAACTTGATGGCTTGTTGACTTGTTCATGAAGAGTCAGCTCCCTAGCACAGTCCACACACCCTTTGAATATTATAACCCTCTCCCTTTCTGTGACTGTCTAATTACTGTCTGTGCTGGTCTAGCCTCTCTGCGTAAAGCTACATAAAAGGTTATGTAGAGAGGTGATGGGAGGACATGCTGGGTCAGCACAGACAGAAATTAGACACTCCTAGAAGAGGAAAGGGCCATAATGTGCCGAGGGAGGGGGCTCTGCTAGGGAATTGACTCTTCTGCAATATTCACATATTCTAAGAAGTTTAGAGGCACATTGCAGGTGAATAAAAATAATTTATGAAAAGGGGAAAAAACTGCAAGTAAGCATTTTAACCACTTTAACCCCGGAGCATTTGGCTGGCCAAAGACCAGAGCACTTTTTGCAATTCGGCACTGCGTCACTTTAACTGACAGTTGCGCGGTCGTGTGACATGGCTCCCAAACAAACGTCCTTTTTCTCCACAAATGGAGCTTTCTTTTGGTGGTATTTGATCACCTATGCGTTTCTTTATTTTTTGAGCTATAAACAAAAAAGATCGTCAATTTTGAAAAAAAAGCAGTATTTTTTACTTTTTGCTATAATAAATATCCCCACAAAATATCTATTCCCCCCCCCCCCCCTCAGTTTAGGCCGATACGTAGTCTTCTACATATTTTTGGTAAAAATCACAATCCGTGTTTATTGGTTGGTTTGCACAAAAGTTATAGCATCTACAAAATGGGGTATAGTTTTATGGCATTTTTATTAATGTTTTCTTTTTACTAGTAATGGCGGTGATCAGCGGTTTTATATCATGACTGCAACATTATGGCGGACACAGACACTTTTGGCGCTGTTTTGGGACCATTCACATTTATACAGTGATCAGTGCGATTAAAAATACACTGATTACTGTGTAAATGTGACTGGCAGTGAAGGGGTTAACTAGGAGGGGGGGCACTGCAGGGGTTAAGTGTGTCTTAGGGACTGATTCTAACTGTGGGGGGGGGGGGTTGAGGGGTGCGGCCTGTGTGTGACACAACACTGATCACTGCTTCCGATTACAGGTAGCTGTGATCAGTGAATGTCACTAGGCAGAACGGGGAAATGATTGTTTACATAAGCATTTCCCCCTTCTTTCTCTCTGTGAGACGATCACGGGTATCCCTGTGAACTCAATGTGTTTTTTGCTTTTACCTGCAATTTTAAATTGGAACCCGGTTCTCATTACCATGAAATAAATGTTACATTTCAGGATCATTGAGAGTCAGTGGAAGAATTGATGTCTTTGTTTTGGTGTTTTGTAGTTTACAGAAGTGAACAGGACAAAGTTGATAGCAGAGAGCACAGTAAGTTACGTTTGATTGCGCTCTGCGCCAAGGAGTTAAGTGGAAACCTCAGTCGTTTAGTAAGCAGTAGAGCTGCACAATTAATCGTCAAGAATCGTTATCGCGATCTTGGCTAAAATGTTTCACAATCTTTCTATGCAAAGAATTCTCTCGGCTCTTCTGAAGCCACAGCCCTCAAAAGAAAGGAAGAGAAAAACTGGGCAGTCTGCCAAGAATCAAAACATTCTTCAGTTGAACTTAACCACTTAACGACCGCCTCACGCCGATATACGTCGTCAGAATGGCACGGCTGGGCACAATCAGCCGTGCCATTCTGTGCAGAACTTGGCCTTGAGTACCATCAAGAGCCAGGTGTCTGCCTTGGCCGTTTTTTCTTTGGCGTCTCCTGGTCTTGCACTCCCTGGTGCGTACTCTTAGGCTTCTTTCAGACAGACTGTCCATTCAGGTCCGCCTGTCCAGTTTTTTAGGCAGACCTGAACGGATTCTCCATAGACCTCTATGGAGTGTCGGATGTCAGTGGACATGTCCCTGACCCGCTCCGAAAAAGTGTGACTGAGGAAAAACCTACTTTTCCATCTGTCCTCGGATCGGGTGATGACTGGCGCTACGTTCTTTTTCCGATTCCCCCATAGGGGAGAGCGGCGCCTTGACAGGTCAGTTCCCTGCACTGTGTGCAGAGACGGACCTGTCATCTGCCTGCTCAGCGGGGATCGACAGAGCGATCCCCTTCTGAGCAGAGCGGGCTCCGTACACGGACACGTGTACAAGGTGTTCGACATCTGCTTCCACCTGTGTGGTCTTTTCTACTGCAGTGGGATCTACTCTTGGTGTGTTTCGTTCCACAGGAGACTCTTATTTGGGAGGGTCCTCTGCTTGCTCTGTCCCAGAAGGTGGCTTTTTTTTATTGCTATCACCTCTGCTCGCTCTACTGTAGGCGTTACCATGTCATACTTCTTACCTGGTGATCCACAAAGGTGAACTGGTTCTTCACCATTGTCCGTGGTTTCGGAGATCAGACTCGCTGTGATCACGGATAGGTAAAAAAAGGGTCTGTGCTTCTTCTGCGACCTTTCTAGATGGATCAGACAGACTGACTGGTCTATTCCATGAGGGGTTTTGTTCCTCCTTTCCCCATTACGGTGTGTTCTGCTTGGCTGCTTGTTGCTTCTTGGGTCTTCCATCAGGCGCCAGCTGTGCTGATTTGAAAGGTGGCCACTTGGTAGTCTGTGTACACTTTCACAAAATTCTACTGCAGTTTGTTTTGAAATCCTGTTACCTGGTTGGCTCTTGTGTTAGCCGTGGGATTTTTCGTTGTCCCACCTCTCATGTTTGGCACTGCTTTGGGACGTCCCTATGGTTCTGAATAATGAAGCACTGTCTGTGTCAATGAACGAAAGAGAAAATGGGTTTTTTGACTTACCATAAAATCAATTTCTCTGAGTTCATTGACACACAGCTCCCACCCCTCTAAGGAGTTTTGATGCTTCTGACACTGTTTACTAATATTATAGTTAATATAGTTGGGGATATATATATATATATATATATATTTACAGTACAGACCAAAAGTTTGAACACACCTTCTCATTCAAAGAGTTTTCTTTATTTTCATGACTATGAAAATTGTAGATTCACACTGAAGGCATCAAAACTATGAATTAACTGAATTAACACATGTCCAATTATATACTGAACAAAAAAGTGTGAAACAACTGAAAATATGTCTTTATATTCTAAGTTCTTCAAAGTAGCCACCCTTTGCTTTGATTACTGCTCCGCACACTCTTGGCATTCTGTTGATGAGCTTCAAGAGGTAGTCACCCGAAATGGTTTTCACTTCACAGGTGTGCCCTGTCAGGTTTAATAAGTGGGATTTCAAGCCTTATAAATGGGGTTGGGACCATCAGTTGTGTTGTGCAGGAGATGGATACAGTTCACAGCTGATAGTCCTACTGAATAGACTGTTAGCTGCTTTTTTCTTGCCATAATACAAATTCTAAGTAAAAAAAGAGTGGCCATCATTACTTTAAGAAATGAAGGTCATTCAGTCTGAACAATTGGGAAAACTTTGAAAGTGTCCCCAAGTGCAGTGGCAAAAACCATCAAGCACTACAAAGAAACTGTCTCCCATGAGGACCGCCCCAGGAAAGGAAGACCAAGAGTCACCTCTGTTGCGGACGATAAGTTCATCCGAGTCACCAGCCTCAGAAATCACAGGTTAACAGCAGCTCAGATTAGAGAACAGGTCAATACCACACAGAGTTCTAGCAGCAGACACATCTCTAGAACAACTGTTAAGAGGAGATTGTGTGAATCAGGCCTTCATAGTAAAATAACTGCTAGAAAACCACTGCTGAGGACAGGCAACAAGCAGAAGAGACTTGTTTGGGCTAAAGAACACAAGGAATGGACATTAGACCAGTGGAAATCTGTGCTTTGGTCTGATGAGTCCAAGTTTGAGATCTTTGGTTCCAACCACCATGTCTTTGTGCAACGCAGAAGAGGTGAACGGATGGACTCTACATGCCTGGTTCCCACCTGGTGTGATGGTGTGGGGGTGCTTTGCTGGTGACACTGTTGGGGATTTATTCAAAATTGAAGGCATACTGAACCAGCATGTCTACCACAGCATCTTGCAGCGGCATGCTATTCCATCCGGTTTGCGTTTAGTTGGACCATCATTTATTTTTCAACAGGACAATGAGCCCAAACACACCTCCAGGCTGTGTAAGGGCTATTTGACCAAGAAGGAGAGTGATGGGGGGGCTGCGCCAGATGACCTGGCCTCCACAGTCACCGGACCTGAACCCAATCGAGATGGTTTGGGGTGAGCTGGACCGCAGAGTGAAGGCAAAAGGGCCAACAAGTGCTAAGCATCTCTGGGAACTCCTTCAAGACTGTTGGAAAGCCATTTCAGGTGACGACCTCTTGAAGCTCATCAACAGAATGCCAAGAGTGTGCGGAGCAGTAATCAAAGCAAAAGGTGGCTACTTTGAAGAACCTAGAATATAAGACATATTTTCAGTTGTTTCACACTTTTTTTTGTTCAGTATATAATTCCACATGTGTTAATTCATAGTTTTGATGCCTTCAGTGTGAATCTACAATTTTCATAGTCATGAAAATAAAGAAAACTCTTTGAATGAGAAGGTGTGTCCAAACTTTTGGTCTGTACTGTATATATAAAAATATATATATTTTTTTTTTGGACCAGTATTCCTTTGTTTAATAAAAAATCCGGAGATATCCAGTACCATTTTTACCACTAAATGAAATCCCAATCTGTGCTGGAAAAAAATGCGGTATAATCCACCTGGATGCACAAAGTACGGTAGTTGTGGTGATATGTAAAGTTTTACTAACATGTCAAAGTTGCTAAATTGTGCTTAGGCAGTAATGGGTAACTCCACTTACGTGGGGAACAAAAATACCAAATAAAGTAGAAATAATCTAGTGTATACAATTGTGATACAAGACATTTTATAATTGAATGTTATTAAAAAATTGCCTTTCCTTTGCATTTTCAGAAAATTTGCTGGAGATTGAAATGTGGCTACCTGGAGTTGTCCTGTATACAGCATGTGTACAGAACTCCCCCCAGAAACATAATTTCCTGCTTGTTTAATTGGCTAACCGATTTTCCCCAGAAGTCTGCACTAAGATACAAGTCAGATTTCAGGCACACCCTGCAATAAAAATTTAATTTTAGGTGAGATACTCCTAATAGGAACATGACTAAAGGGATGCAAGCCCAGCAGATTTCCTCGTTAGCGCTTTTTAGGTGCTGAGCTGATTGATAATTATGAAACCACTCCGATTAGATTCACTTTCCACAGGGACACAGACAAACACATGGATTTTTTCAGAATAACAAAAGGTAGGAAACTGCAACAAAGGTTGTTATAGTCCTTGCAATGTACATGGATCACACAGAGGGGAATGTTTTTTTTTTTTTTTTTTTTTTTTCTCCTCAACAAAATTGAAGTTATGCTTTAAAAGATAAGTTCACATTTACAAAAAAACGTATAAATGCAAATTTTTTGGCATGTAAAAAAAAAAATGCATTCATAATTTTATTTTTGTAGTGGATCTGTAAAGCATTGCACCCACAGTCCTGCAGACTGTCTGTGCATCTGTCTGTCTGTGCATCTGTCTGTCTGTGCATCTGTCTGTCTGTGCATCTGTCTGTCTGTGCATCTGTCTTCTGTACCGCTAATACAGCCAGGAAGTTACTGTGACAGAAAAGCACGAATGAACTACAACAGCGCCCTGGTAGTTCAGTGGGAAAAGCAGACAGCCGCAAAGGCTGTCACACCTTGTAGTTCTTCTATTCATAGAACACGGTGAATGGATGACGCGGCCGGGGCCCCAGACAGCCACGATTGTTGTAGATTGTGACAGCTAAAGCGTGGGGGGAATCCCCTGCTAGCTGTCAGAACAGGGAAGCGGGGGCTGGTGCATATGTTACACCTTTTAATATGGACTTATCATTTAAGATTTATTTTAGCCCATGTTCACATTGGGGCGATTTGACATGTCAAATCGCATACCAAATTGGCGGTTATTTCCGCACCGTTTCCAAAAAGTAGTTCCTGTACTACTTTTGGTGACTTCGAAGTGGATTTGAATGTTCATCTGTGCAGGAACCCGCACAGATGTCTGTCAAATCGCCCCGGAAGTCGGACTGCATTGCCAGTTTGAAATCGTGAGAGTCCAGCTGAACTCGCACGATTTCTAACCTGCAGCAGTGTAAACCTGGGCTTACCCTTAGGTGCGAAGACGTTAAAGGTACACTATGCAGCAGGGTAAATCCTTATTTTTTTTTTTATTTTTTTTTTCTACTGGAAAACTCAAATGCCTATGGTCTGGTGGTTTTGACATCCATTTTTCACAATATACTTAGTTTGAATTGCTCAGGTTTCTGATAGATGTTCTGGAAGGGGATAAGGAGATCAAACACTTTATTTTGCTTGGTATAACTGAGCAGAACCAACAAAATCTTTATCGCTAGGAATCTGTTTGGCATTCATTGTATCAGCATCCTGCTTGAGTCTCTTTACCATGAAATAAATGTTTCATTTCAGGATCATTGGCAGTCAGTGGGAGAAGTGATCTCTTTGGCCACCCCAGTCATCAACATCCTATATGGATAGTTTAGATTAGTGAATAATTAACTGTTTAGCTAACAACATAAAATAGTTTTGTCCCCTACTGGGGTTCATGTGAAAACAAAGAATTGCACGTTTATATAATTTTCTTGTTTTGTTTGCAGCTCTGATAAGTCAATGGCATCAAGAGTCCAAGGAGAAGGTGATCTCTCTGCTTTTGTCTCACCTGCCCCTGCTTCAGCCCCGAAACACCGAAGCAAAATGCGAGTACATGAAACTGCTGCAGAAAGTGCTGGCATACACCACAGAGAGCAACCAGTACATAGAAGAGAGCCGGCAACTTTTGTCCTATGCACTAATCCACCCAGCCACCACGCTGGATGACCGCAACTCTCTGGCATTGTGGCTCAATCATCTGGAAGAACGACTTTCCACAGGTTATAGCCGGCATGGAAGACCAGATATATCTGCTACGCACTTACGGCAAGGCTCTGATGAGTGGCAGGCTGCAGGAGAGCCTGGCATGGGAGATTCTGGACATAGTTGGCAAGAAAAGCCACCCAGAGAAAATGGACTGATGCCCTTTCATTCATCCAGCTCAGTGCCCTCTGCTATCCAGAGTGTCGGCAGTAGTACAGGTAGGTTTTGGGAGACACACCAAGTGCTGAGTACCCAGTGTATCACTCTACTGTCATCTATGTATTCTGACTCGCTTCATGGATTGTTACAAAGCTAAGTGCCTGGGTAGGAAATTTATGGATAGAAACTGCCCTACAGCGATATACTGCAGATATATGTGACATGTGTGTATTTGACTGTAGGTCAAAATGTAATCAGATTTCCATAAATTTCTATCCTACTCCTGTTCATTTGAATGATCTTGAAGTTTGTAAACTTTGTGAAGATCCTTACAAATTTACATAATTGAACTTTGACGCGTATTCACTATGCCCTGTGATCTAGATATAGAAATTCAGAAGTACTATGTAATCCTGATCCCAGCGCTCAATGGATAAAATACAACCTACAGCTGCTATTATACAAAAAAAATCAAATCTATAAACCAAAATGCCTGAGTAAAAATCAAACACTAAAAACGCCAAATGAGTATTAGTAACATCAATACTCTTTCACATAACATATAGGCGTTTTTCTCTCCTTATTTCAATCTTAAAGTAAAATATAATAGAATATAAAATAATAATAATGTTTAGAAGGAGTATATGATAAAACAATGCATACATCCACAACTGCATCAAATCTAATAGACCGCTATCAATCTAAATGCATATATATCTCCATTTATAATCAACCGTCTTGCAAGTGTGATAAAAAATTCATTAATAAATCACATATCAATGTCCGCATTAGCAAATGTAAAATGGAGAAAGGTAGTCAGCAGTGTCCAGTCCACCAATACGTGTAAAGGTAACAATCCTGTATTAATTGTTTTATCATATACTCATTCCAAGCATTATTATTATTTTATATTATATTTTACTTTAAGATTGACATAAGGAGAGAGACTCCTATATGTTATGTGAAAGAGTATTGATGTTACTAATACTCATTTAGCACTGTTAGTGTTTGATTTTTAATCAGACATTTTGGTTTATAGATATGCCCTGTGAGCTGTTATAGGATTCACAGAGCCTGCCTACTGAATTGCAGAGATGCTGAGAGGAGGAGTTTCAGGAGGCAGTCAGTAAAGGGGTCACTGCTTGCAGGGGTAGCAAGGTACCATGGGATATGTAGTCCTTAGAAATTAAACAGCAGAGGAGATGCTGCAAAGCATGCTGGGAGTTTAGGAAGCTGTGGAAAGAGATGGCCAGCAGACAGGAAAATGTTTCAAGTAAGCTTGTATTGGATTGTCAAAAATAACGATTTGTGTTATTACAATTCTGGTGTATGCTGTGACCATAGAACTGCTTTGACTGTAAAACTGCAGTTTTAGCTCCTCCGATTTACATTATCATATAGTCTGGGAACAGGAAAATGGGAGGTCCCAGGTGAGAATTCACAGTTAATTTTAATTTTTCTTTTACCTCATTATAATCCATTACCTGAAGACTGCTGGGATGTATGACATCTTTGCCTAGGTCAGAAACCAGGAAGTAACTAAAGAAATGTAAACAAAACAAAAACAGCAGCTTTAAAACAAGTGAATGATATAATTTCCTATATATTTTACTAATCCTAGCATCATAAGGTTTAAACACTGAGAGAGTGAAGTTCCATGTTAAATAATTTCCAGGTGCATCAATACAAAAGGTGTTCCAAGTGGTGACAGCCTGAACAGAAAAGCCTGCCCCCTGGCAGTGCGCTGTAGAGAAGGACGCTGACTTTCTGCGTGGAAGCATTGGTCTCTCTGTAGAGATCCGACTTCCACTCTGCTGAATAACAGCTTGGGCACTCCAGTCAACAAAGCTCATACTTCTATCTCCTCGGCATGCTGGTGGGGGCTCTAATCAGGATATTGTTGCTTTCTGTTGCTCTCTTTAAACGCCTTTTAGTTTTGATGTGCCTGTAATGTTTTTAACTGATTTAAATCTATAGGATATAGCTATAAGCGGCCATTGCAGACCTGTTTTTTTTATGGTGAATCTTGATTCTGGGTGTACTGATGAGCATGAAGCCTGCTCTCCCATTCATCTTGCTTGTTTCAAGTGCCAGAAGTTGCATTCTTAAGTCCGATCTCTGGGCAAAACTAACCTCTGGCAAACAGACTGTTTGCATGCCTTTCCATGATTTCCCAGAGTGTATGTTTTTGTTTTTTGTTTTTTATTGCAGGGCCATAAAATTAACATATACAGTAGGTTGCCTTATTGCAGTCACAAGGCTCCTATTTCCTGTCATCAGTACTAGTCATCACAGCCTGCTCCTATCTCTTGGGTGTCTGGTCTGGTCACTACTTTTCAAGTGCATCAGTGTAGGAGATGCTAACTTGGGGTTTAGTTGGGGCACTCTCCTCTCCCAGCAGCATCTGCTTACCATGGCTCTAACCTCCCATGCAGTAAGGATTTTAGCCTGGCTCCTGAGTCCCTGTGCTTGCTTACTTTAGGTTTTTGTTAATGAAAAGCAGTGTGAGCAGGAGCACTCTTCTTGCACTGTATAATTTGTTATATTCTGCGTTTAGTTATAGGGTGGGCCCCAGCTGGGACAACCTTTTAAAAAGAATGATTGTATGTATATGTGTGTGTGTGTATGTGTGTATATATATATTATTTTTTATTTATTTTATTTATTTTTATATATAATTTTTTCTTTTCTCTGGTGTCGCTGCCCATCACCCGAAGAGTGATCCTCCACAATGAGTCACTCTTCCTGGGTGAGTGTGCAACAAAGGGTGACACTCACTTCCATCACCTGCAAGGTGTTCCTCCAATTAGGTCACTTTTCCCAGATGGAGGGTAAGGGATTTCACAAAAGTGATCTCTGTGACATATTTGAAAAACGTGTTAATTGGCGCTCCTTTGCAATGTTATACCCGTGTGATTACAATCTTCTTGCACTGTTAGAACCCCCGACAGTAAGGGCTTTGCTCTAGGCCTTATGGAAACTGAACTTTAAAAATGCTACTTTCACAGACATTTGACTTTTTTTCTTTTTTTTTTTTTTCCTTGCCAGCCTTTACACGCACCTCCTGTTAGCCTATATGTGGCCATGCACACAGACGTTTACAGGTGTATTAGAAGAGGTGTGTTCAGAAGAAAAAGAAACCATCAGTAGAGGAGCTTTTGGGCAGAAAAAAATCAGTCTGTGTTGATGGGGTAATACCTCCCATGGAGCTATTGTGTTCTCCCTGCGGGGGGGGCTGTCTCAGCTGGGAGAATTACATGATTTTTGCTAGCAGCTATAGCTGGCAATAATTGCATGAAAAATCTGACATGTTTGTTGTACCCATGTTGATCAATGAACTTGGGTGCATTTAGTCTTCCCATGCATGATTCCAATCTCAGCCAACCCTGCTGAACCGACTGAGACTAAGCTTAAAGGCGAGGAGCATTTAGCGAATGAGCGTTCATTACAATGGGCAGAATAAAGGAATACTCTGGTCAAGGGAATCCATGAATGCCCAAACGCTTGATGTAGCTAAATGTGTTTGCAAAAGGCGGCTTTAGGCACATTTTTTTATTGTTTTTGTTTTTTTTTCCTGCCCAGGACAAAGGTGCCCAAGGGAGGAAAAAAAACATTCCGTGTGCATATGAGGCCTCCTTCATTGCCTAGAAACATCTGCGGGACTTTTATATATCTCTCCCCCCCCCCCTCAGGCTGCTGCTAGAATCCTGATAGAGGCACTGTGATGTCAGGGATTAAAAATGTGTATATTTTCAAAGGAGCAGATTAGGCATAACCTTTTTGACATGAGGATAGAGGGAAAATTTTAGAAAAATTCTATCATCACAGGTTCCCAATAAAATTAATTGTTGGTTCCTTGGTTAGTGTTCCCTAGTTCTGTGTGATTTCTCCCACCTGTAAATATGTGTATCTTAAATAGGAGCTCCAATCTCCCCCAAAAAAATACTGTAGCTGCTGACTTTTAATATAAGGACACGTGCCTGTCTGGGGATCTAGCAATGTCCTCACCCAAGCCGATTCTTCAATTGGCTTCTGGTGCAGGCGTTAGCATCTTGGGTAAGGGAAACCGGCAGCGAAACCTTTCAGGTTCACAGCTGGTTTACTACTGTGTATGCGCAAGTCGTGCTGTTTTTTGTGAATGGTCATACAGTCTTCTGGGACCTGTGTCCCAGAAGGCAGCAGGGGGAAAGAGGAGGGGCCAAACGCCACCATGGCAATCTGACCGGAAGTGGGAGCGAGTACCGGTCATAACCAATATTTTTGTGTTTTTCAGTATGGTGGTTGTTATGAGGTCAGCAGTTGGTAGAAATTCTCTCTAGGTCCTTCCTAAATTTTCAGAAATTCTAGAGTCTATCATTAAATGGGCTTCGTAAACCATACCATACCATAAAAGGTGAAGGTTCTATTACTGGTAGCACTTTTAGAGATAGTCGGTCAGCACGGAACATATTTCAGAGGCTAGTATTGGGTAGGGGTGCAACGGATCGGCACGCCACGGAGCGCTCCGCGGTCTCGACCTTAGGCAAGGCCACGGCTTCGGCCTTGTTCCGGAGCGGCAGCGGCCATCTTGGTGCACCCGCCGGCGTTTACAATGTGATCGCTCCGTCATTTCGGAGCGATCACCTGTAAACATGATGGCGCCCGTTCCTCTCGTCCCTCTGTACTGATCTGTACAGTGGAGGGGAGAAATCGGATGGCAGCAGCGCTGTGGGCTGCGTCTGTAGAGCCCACAGCGCTGCTCTGTGACAAGTGCAGTCACAGCCATCCCTCAATATCTGCAATACCCTGCCAATACTTTACCTGCCAATACTCTGCAATACCCTGCCAATACTTTACCTGCCAATACTCTGCAATACTTTACCTGCCAATACTCTGCCCTGCTCGGTAATACCCAGCCATGCTCGGTAATACCCTCTAGTGGACGCTGCTGGGATAAAACGTGCACATCTAGGGGCATGCAGGAGATGCCTCTGCATGTTACTCAGGCAGCCGCTCTCTAGTGTCATTATAGAGGCGCAACACTGGAGGACATATGATGTAACAGAAGCAAACATCCCCTGCACGCCTCTATGATCAGTGCTCTCTACTTCAGGCACATGCTTCCTCTAGCGCCAACTCCTGTCACATTAATTCTTGGGCGGTGTTGGATTCAGGGGCGGAGCCAATGGGGGGGAATTAGGTTTCAATTGGGGTGGGAAAAATTCTCGCACCAGCCCTGGATAGAGAGTGTAAAAAAGGGAGGGGTATGCCTGTATATCAAGAATAATGTACAAGTGAATGTGATAGGTGACATCACTGGTAGAGTTCTAAAAGGATGAAACTATGGGGAAAATACTGGGAGTTTGCTATAGGCCCCTTAACCTGAGGGAGGAGTGGGAGAAGGATCTCCTATCACAATTTTAGCAGCAAGGATGGAAAGTGTCGTCATAATGGAGGATTTTAATTATCCAGAGACTGGGCGAAAGGAACTGCGCATTTGTCTAAGGATCGCCAGTTCCTAAATGTCTTGCAGTACAATTTCGTGGGTGAGATGGTAAACACATGAACTAGAAACTGAGCGTCTCTAGACCTACTGATTACCAACAATACAGACCTGATAACGGATGTGGAAATAAGGGGCAATTTAGGAAACCTCAATCGCAGGTCAATTGGCTTCAGTATAAATCACACAAATAAGGAACCTAAGGAGAATACAAAAACGCTGAATTTCAAAAGCGCCAACGTTCCCTAAACTACAAACCTTGCTAGAAGATCTAAATTGGGATAGAATCTTAGGAACAAACGCAGAGGAGAGATGGGTTTGCTTTAAGAACATATTAAATAAGGGCATGAGCCAGTGCATCCCATTGGGAAATAAATTTAAAAGCACAAACAAAAATCCTGGATGACTTAACTCCAATGTAAAAATACATATAAAAGCAAAGGAGAAGACCTTAAAAAAAAAAAAAAAAAAAAAAAAAAAATACAAGGCTGGGGAATCATCAGCATTCAGACATTACCAGGAATGCAACAAGAAATGTAAGGGTGCAATTAGGGTGGCTAATATAGAACAGGAAAGACATAGTGGAGGACAGCAAAAAAATCCCCAAAAATCCTTTAAATATATAAACCGTAAAAAAGGGGAGGAAAGACCATATTGGCCCCCATAAAGAATGAGGAAGGAAATCTGGTTACAAATGAAAATTATAGGGTGATGGCAAAGCTATTTGAAATTATTCATCTCCTCAGTTTTCACAAAGGAATCGGGGGGGCGCTTCAGTAACCAAAACTGCAGTGTTTAGCCTCATGACACATAGCGGAGGACAGAATTAGAGATAGACTTGGAAAAAGTTAACATTAATAAGTCACCGGGACCAGATGGCTTCCACCCGAGGGTACTTAGGGAACTTAGTCAAGTAATTGCTAGACCATTGTTCCTAATTTTTACTGACAGTCTACTACCAGGAATAGTACCAGCTGATTGGAGAAAAGCCAATGTAGCACCAATATTTAAAGGGCCAAAATACATCCCCTGGGAATTATAGACCGGTTAGCCTAACATCAATAGTATGCAAGCCCCTGGAGGGGATAAGGGACTACATACAAGATTTTAACAAAGAAAACTATATAATTAGCAGTAATCAGCATGGATTCATGAAGAATCGTTCTTACCAAACCAATCTATTAACCTTCTATAAGGAGGTGAGCTGCCATCTAGATAAAGGAACTCAGAATGGTCAGGGATCAAAAGTGGGGTCCCCCAGGGTTCTGTGTTTGGACCAATCCTATTTAATTTGTTCATTAACGACTTGTAGGATAGGATAAATGGTTCAATCTCTGTATTTGTGAATGATACAAAATTAAGCAGGGCAATAACTTGTCCGCAGGATGTGGAAACCTTGCAAGAAGATCTGAACAAATGAATGGGGTGCGCAACTACATGGCAAATGAGGTTTAACCACTTGCAGACCGGACCATTTTGCTGGTCAAAGACCAGACCACTTTTTGCGATTCGGCACTGCGTCACTTTAACTGACAAATGCGCGGCCGTGCGACGTGGCTCCCAAACAAAATTTACGTCCTTTTTTTCCCACAAATAGAGCTTTCTTTTGGTGGTATTTGATCACCCCTGTGGTTTTTATTTTTTGCGCTATAAACAAAAATAGAGCGACAATTTTGAAAAAAACACATTATTTTTTACTTTTTGTTATAATAAATATCCCCCAAAAATATTTTAAAAAAAATTTTTTCCCTCAGTTTAGGCCGATACGTATTCTTCTACATATTTTTGGTAAAAAAAATCGCAATAAGCGATTATTGATTGGTTTGCGCAAAAGTTATAGCGTTTACAAAATAGGGATAGTTTTATAGCATTTTTATTAATCATTTTTTATTATTATTTTTTTTTTACTAGTAATGGTGGCGATCAGCGATTTTTTTTTTTTTTTTTTTTTTTTTTTTTTATTGTGACTGCAACATTGTGGGGGACCCATCGGACATTTTTGACACATTTTTGGGACCATTGTCATATATACAGTAATCACTGCTATATAAATGCAGTGATTCCTGTGTAAATGACACTGGCAGTGAAGGGGTTAACCAGTGGGTGGCAGTGTAGGGGTTAAGTGTTCCTAGGGGTGTGTTACTAACTGTGGGGGGGTTGGGCTTTCATTTAGTGAACACTGATCTCTGCTTCAATCACATGGAGCAGAGATCAGCGTCACTAGTTGCTAGGCAGAATGGAAAAATGCTGTTTACACGGCATTTCCTCCATTCGGCCGCTCCGTGAGACGATCGCGGGGATGCCCACGGCGATCGAGTCAGTGGGTTCCACGACCGGACTCACGGGGGTCCCGACCAGTGCGGGAGCGTGCCGTCGGCGGCACACTCCCGATGGCAGGGCGGCATTGAATATTGGACGTACCTGTACGCCAATATGCCTGCCCGTGCCATTCTGTCGACGTACATCGTCGTGCGCTGGTCGGGAAGTGGTTAATGTGGAAAAATGTAAAATAATGCATTTGGGCGGCAGATATAAATGCAATCTGCTCATTGGGGGAAGAACCTCTGGGGGGGATCTAGGATGGAAAAGGACCTGGGGGTCTTAGTAGGCTCAACAATGGCATGCAATACCAAGCTGCTGCTAACAAAGCACACAGAATACTGGCATGCATTAAAAAGGGATTTACTCCAGGGATAATTCTTCCACTCTACAAGACTCAGGTCAGGCCACTCTTAAAGTATGCTGTCCAGTTCTGGCCACCAGTCCTCTGGAAGTATGTACTGGAAATGGAGCAAGTACAAAGAAGGGCAACAAAGCTAATAAAGGGACTGGAGGGTATTGGTTATGAAATGTTGCAAACACTGAACTTATTCTCTGTGCAATTTCATGCACAGATGTCTATGTAAGTCGCACCTGAAATCACCTAAAATAGTGCAGGAACTACTTTTTCAAATCGATACGGAACCACAAAGTTGGCGTTGCACCGATTTGAACAGTTCAGTTGCCGGTGTTCTGCAAGATAGTGTCCTGCCATCATATAGTGTCCGTCCCGTACTGCGCATGCGCACTACGGAGCAGACGAACCTTCGGAAAATCTCAGAATCTGAACGGCGCCTGTGCCATGAGTGGAGGTGGTAGCCCCACCATCCAAGCGGACATAGGGTTGTGAATATTAGAGGGCCCCTCGCGGGCGAGCTTCGCTCGATGCGCTCGGCTCTTTTTTATATTCCTGCTCTATGTCCACTTGGATGGCGGGGATAGAACCTGGACTCACGGCGCAGGCACCGTTCATCCTCGGCAATTTTCGGAATCTGTGTTGCTGTGTACTGCGCATGCGCAGTACACAGCGGACACTATCGGATGGGGGACCTTATATGATAGGACACCGGCAATAGGATGCAACTTGTAATGCGATTTGCACCATGACAAGTCACACCGTTAAATCAAAAATGACACATGATGCAGTCCATCACAAGTATTAAAGCAATCTTTTTCTGTTCATTTTTTAGTTACCTGTTGATCTTGCTGTTCTTTTTTAACTTTCTTTGACAGACCAAGCTGTGCCTCATAAGTAGTAATTAGATGGTTGAGTCAAACCGTTTAACACAGATGAGGTTGCTTACAATGGCCTGCATTTATTTATTTAGTTAAAACCTTTATACCAAAGGGAAAAACCATTTGACTCATACCCTTAACTCTCAAGGTTGTACCCTTGGTGTGCTTGGCTCCTTGACTTAGTGGAAAACATCTAAATGGGAATAGGTCTCACTGAGATAATTTCTGGTGCACTTTGCAAAGCAGTCAAGTGTATCCTTGGGAGCACAGTGTATAATAGTAACAAGACTTGCTGAGGGTAACTTGTCAATCATTACAAGCTAGTATATGCCTAACCTAGATCAGCTGGTGTGTGTATATTTATGCATGATTTCAGTAGATCAGCTGATCTTGAAAATGGTCTGATGTTAATGTTCTTTTCACTACATTTTGGACATTTACATATTAAAAATGGATAAGAACTGTGATTCGTCCTTCTCACCACCCTGAGTGTAAAAGAAAGAGTAAGCATAATTTAGTTGGTAAGGTTATCTCAGAGTATGTCTCTGCTTCTGTAATGATTCATTGAGCTCTGTTTTTCAGGGATTTCCTGCCAAATGCACCCCAGCCCCCTAAAGCGCTCCATGTCCCTGATTCCCACTTCCCAGCAGACGTCCAGTGACTGGATGGGAGCGGATGAGGTTTCTGGACGTTCTGTCTTCCTCACCCCAGACCATGCTCCCCTCTCCCCTCAGAGCAGTGTGGCCTCATCGGGCAGCGAACAGACAGAGGAGATCTTCTCTGGACGCAACTCCTTCCAGGAAGACGGTAGTGGAATGAAAGGTAGGAATAACACTGGTGTTCATTAATTTAATGGGTGTTCTGATGTATGCATTCTTCCTTTTGATATGCTTTTTTTCTGATGGAAAACAGTCACCACTTGACCACCGGAATGTTTTTTACCCCCTTCATGACCAGGGCATTTTTTGCTATTCAGTACTGCTCTACTTTAACTGGAACTTGTACGGTCATGCAATACTTTACATAAGCAAATTAAGTTTTTATATAATTTTTTTTTTCCACACAAATAGAGCTTTCTTTTGATGGTATTCAATTACCACTTGGTTTTTATTAAACTAATAAAGACCGAAAATTGTAAAAAAAAAAGACAATATTTACTGTTATAAACATAACCAATCAAAAAAATTTAGATCAAAATGTATTCTATTACATCATGTCTTTGGTAAAAGCAAAAACAAAAAAAGTGTTTATTGGTTTGTGTGAAAGTTCTAGCGTCTACAAACTATGGTATGTGTACTGGAATTTACACAGCTATAGTCACTTTTCTGGTAATGGTGGTGATCAGCAACTTATAGTGTGACTGTGATAGGGTGGCGGTCAATTTGGTGCTAAGACACTGATGGGAGGGTCACTAACTGACACTGACGTCGCTAGTAACACTAATTCAGTGATAATACTGTACATTGACACTGTACTGGTACTGGCACAATAAACAGTCACTCACCTGTCCCAGGATCCAACGCTGTGCATTGTGAATGGTCACGCAGTCTTCTGGGACCAGTGACTTGTCCCAGATGACTGCGGGGGGAGAGCGTCCGGTCAGATCGCCTAGGTGAGCAGAAGTGGGAGCGGGTACTTGTTAAAACCAGGAACCGGCTCTCCTCTCTCTTTTTTTTTTTTTCAGGGAGAAAAAGCAGCCAGGTCGATGTTTCTGTGTGCAGAGTTCTGTGTGTTTTGTAAGCTGATCAGCAGGTTTCAGCTGAAATCATTGGTTGACATCTGAAGCCAAACTTGTGCTGTGTCCAACCACAGCATGGGTCGGCAGGGGACACACATATGCGCTCCTTAAGCCTGGAAGAGGTCCAGGGACGTACATGTACGTGAGGGTGCATTTACCTGCCGCCCGCTCGCAGTATATTTGTATATGGTTTGCAGGTGTTTAAGGGAAGCCATTTTTGTAGTTAAAATTGGTACATAGCCGTTCACACCTTAATGATGTCAATAGTTCCTGATTAATTGATAATATATGTTCTAGGATGTATTTGTGTGGCCTGGCCCACAAAATACTGCAGCTACCTCATCTGTGTTTTGCATTAGCGTTCAGCCCTCCTGGTCGTTTCCTTTATTTTGTGTGGTTACATCCTGGAATTAAGCCCCCGGTCACACCGGTTCTACTTGTCATGCGATTTGATAGTTTCAAATCGCATGACAAGTCGCACCCTATTGTCTGCATTGGAAGAAGAAAGTAGTTCTTGCACTACCCTTTTGCAAGTTCAGGTACAACTTGAATAGACACCTGTGCATGGAGTCACAGATGTCTTCCAAGGAGCGCCTAAAGTAATACAGCCCTGGCCAAAATTTGTGAGACTGGCCAATACTAATTTTCGTGAAGTCTGTGGCCTCAGTTTTTATGATGGCAATTTGCACCATTTATCTGATCATCAATAACTTCAAGGAGAGAGGTTCAGTTGTTGTGAAGAAGGCTCCAGGGTGCCCCAGAAAGCGCCTGGACCGCCTCCTACAGTTGATTGATCTGTGGGATCTGGCTCCACCAGTACAGAACTTGCTCAGGAATGGCAGCAGGCAGGTATGAGGACATCTGCATGCACAGTAAAGCAAAGACTTTTGGAGGATGGCCTGGTGTCAAGAAGGGCAGCAAAGAAGTCACTTCTTTCCAGTAAAAACATCAGGGACAGACTGATATTCTGCAAAAGGTACAGGGATTGGACTGCTGAGGAATGGGGTAAAGTCATTTTCTTTGATGAATCCTCTTTCCGATTGTTTGGGGCATCCCGGGAAAAAACCTTGTCTGGAGAAGAAAAAGTGAGCGCTACCATCAGTCCTGTGTCAAGACAACAGTAAAGCATCCCAAGACCATTAATTTGTGCGCTCACTCATAATTCTGCCTAAGAACAAAGCCATGAATAAAGAATGGTACAAAAACATCCTCCAAGAGCAGCTTCTCCCAACCATCCAAGAACGGTTTGGTGATGAACAGTGCCTTTTTCAGCATGATGTAGCACCTTGCCATAAGGCAAAAGTAAACTAAGTGGCTTGGGGAACAAAGCATTGAAATGTTGGGTCCATGGTCAGGAAATTCCCCAGGCCTTCATCCCATTGAGAATCCCATTGAGAAGTTGTGGTCAATCCTCAAGAGGCGGGTGAACGAAAAAAAAAAACTCACAAATTCTGACAAACTCCACGCATTGATTATGCTAGAATGGACTGCCATCAGTCAGGATGTGGCCTAGAAGTTAATTGACAGCATGCCAGGGCAAACTGCAGAGGTCTTGAAAAAGAAGGGCTAACACTGCCACGTTGCATAAACTTGCAGAAGACACGGAGGACAACGGCTGTGAAATGACAGGGAAGTGACGTCACCCATAGACTTACTATGGGGCTTTCCGTTATCCTGTCTCCCCTGCACCCGCCTCTACAGTGAAGCCATGGCTGACGGCTCAGTATGGGATCCAGTCAAAGCAGGTCAGAACGGCTTCCAAAAAGGTATGTATACTTGTTTTGTCTTTACAGGGATAGAAAGGTTAGTGTTAGATCCCTGGTGTCTAAAAATTAGGGATGTTAGATTTTGTATGGATTTCCACTTTAACGTAATTGTCAAAAGCCTTTGCTGCTCATGAATTACTTGTAAGTATACTTCATTATACTATAGTAACATCTCTGTATAAATAGTTCTGTGAAGCCCTCAGAGGTTTGTTAGAGAGCCTAAGTGAACAAACAGCATCATGAAGGCCAAGGAACACACCAGACAGGTTAGGCATAACGTTGTGGAAAAGTTTAAAGCCTAGTTAGGTCATAAAAAAAAACGTCCCAAGCTTTGAACATCTAAGAGCACTGTTCAATACATCGCCTGAAAATGGAAAGAGTATGGCACAACTGCAAGCCTACCAAGATATGGCCGTCCACCTAAACTAGCAGGCTGGGCAAGGAGAGCAGCCAGGAGGCCCATGGTAACTCTGGAGTTGCTGCAGAGATCCACAGCTCTGGTGGGAGAATCTGTCCACAGGACAACTATTAGTCGTGCACTCCACAAATCTGGCCTTTATGGAAGAGTGACCATAAGAAAGCCATTGTTGAAAGAAAGCCATAAGAAGCCCGTTTTGCAGTTTGCGAGAAGCCATACAGGGACACGTCAAGCATATGGAAGAAGGTGTTCTGGTCAGATGCATCCAAAATTTAAGTTTTTGCCATAAAAGCAAAATGCGATGCGTGGTGGAAAACGAACACTGCACATCTCTCTGAACACACCATCCCCACCGTGAAATAAGGTGGTGGCAGCATCATGTGGTGGAGATGCTTTTCTTCAGCAGGGACAAGGAAGCTGGTCAGTTGATGGGAAGATGGATGGTGCCAAATACAGGGCAATCTTACAAGAAAACCTGTTAGTCTGCAAAAAGACATGAGACTGGGATGGATGTTCACCGTCCAGCAGGACAAAGACCATAAACATACAGCCAGAGCTACAATGGAATGGTTTAGATCAAAGCATAATCATGTGTTAGAATGGCCCAGTCAAAGTCCAGATCTAAATCCAATTGAGAATATGTGGCAAGACTTGTTCAGACACACTCCGTCCAATCTGACAGAGCTTGAGCTATTTTGCAAAGAAGAAAATGGGCAAAAAATTTAATTCTAGATGTGCAAAGCTGGTAGAGACATCCCCAAAAGACTTGCAGCTGCAATTGCAGTGAAAGGTGGTTCTACAAAGTATTCACTCAGGGTGCTGAATACAAATGCACGCCACACTTTTCACATTTATTTGTAAAAAAAAAAATTGAAAAGCATTTATCATTTTCCTTCCACTTCACAATTATGTGCCACTTTGTGGTGTTCTATCACATAAAATCCCAATAAAATACATTTACGTTTTTGGTTGTAACATGACAAAATCTGGAAAATTTCAAGGGTTATGAATAATTTTTCAAGGCACTGTATATACCTGACAGCAGCATTCACGAGTGACTGAAGGGGGAATGTTGCCTATGGGAAAACTAGGCCTACAAGAAGGGAGTTGCAATAAAACGAGAGATGACTTGTGCCTGAACTAGTAGTAGCTTTGTGGGTTTATTGGTTAAGATGCATATTTTGAAGATGATACAGAGGTTATTGGGGCATCAAGATTTGCACAGCGATTGGATTTGTGGCCAAAAGGCGAGGTCAGGGTCCAGGATTATACCTAGTACCCTGGCATGTGGGGGACTGATAGTTTGTCATCATCTTGATGGAAAAGTCAGAGGGAGAGACTGACGATATGAGTATAGAATAGAACAAGACTGTTACCATAGTAGTTGTAGGAGAACACAGTGGAGAGGGCAGGTGGTTAGGTAGACATTAGGAAAAAACATTTAGCAACTTCCTCGGTTGTAGGATGGTCAGAAGAGGAAAGTATTGAATGTGGTGGTAGACATGGCATGTTAGGTGGAAAAGATATTTGGGTAGTGGAGACCTCCTCATAAATTGTTCAGCCTTGTTTTTTAAATGATTGGCAATCTCCTGGGCAGTGAGTATTAACTCAATAGGGTAGAGATGTTTTTAGAGTAATAAAGGTAGAAAAGAGTTGATAGACTGGATGAAAGTGTTAATGAGAGATGAAATAGGTTTGTTTGGTAGTGTAGCAGGAATTGTGATTAGACCCAGGGCAGGGCTTGGGAGCAAGCAGAAGCCAGGAGCGCCGGCGGGGGACCCGATAATAGGAGGATTGGGGCTGCTGTGTGCAAAACCATTTCAAAGAAAGCGGGTAAGTATAAAATATTTGTTTAAAAAAAAAAAAAAAAAACTGCCTTTATCATTTTAACAGGAAGCTCAACCAATGTTTTTTTCCCTTCTGTAAACTACTAATATGATCAGCCACAATGTAATGGAGATGAGCAAGGGCAGACATGTTTGAAGTCCAGCATGTGTGACTGCCTCCATTGATGCATTGGATTATTGAACAACCTGGGACAGGAAGTGTTGTTTTCAGCATTGCCAGGTGAAAATTAAGGAAAAAAGACTGAAAAAAAGAAAACCAATGCAGCAACTGAATCAAAGTGCTGGTAAGCTGCAATATACTACTTTTTTGTTTTGGGGGTTAAAAACTCTTTTGAAGTCTTGGGGTCCTCACTACCGGTGAGCTCAGACAAGTTTGGACACAACAGGAAGCTCTCAAAGCTGCAGGGGCATATTTGACCCCGCAGCCGCACATAAACAAGGGGTGTGTATGTGCACAGCTGCGGGGCTTGCCTCGATTGCCCATGATTGGCTGTCCTCAGCTCAGGCGGATTAGGACTTGTGGCCAAACCTGCCTGAGCTCATCCCTGGTCCTCTCCTGCCAAGCTTTTTCACGAAAAGCATGTTCCACAGCTGATATGCCACCAATAGCAGTGATAAACAGTACAAATACAATACCCTTTTTGAGCACAGGCAATTAAAAAGACAAAAAACAAAAAAAACTTAACAAAAAAAAAGGAAAGGTACAAAAGAGGTCTTCATGTAATACAGCTTATCTTTTGTCAAATTTTCTAAGTTTTATACTCTTATTTAATTACCCGTTTTCACATCTGATGATATGTCCTGTTCCCTGAATCCTGTGCAGACGTGCCGACCTGGCTGAAGAGTTTACGCCTACACAAATATGCATCGCTCTTCTCACAAATGACCTATGAGGAAATGATGACACTGACAGAGCAGCATCTGGAGTCACAGGTGATTGGTTGCGCTATTTTCTGTCTTCATTTACGCTAACCATTTTTCTGCTATTGGTGATAAATGAAACATATCATTTAGTAAAACCTCCAGTTATTAAATGAGCACATCAAACCTTGTCTGTAGTCTATAAAGGAACAATAAAGATACTAAAGCGCTGATATGGATTACAAAAATTGTGAATTTTTTTTGTATATTATATATATATATATATATATATATATATATAAAAGAAAAATTTTTTTCACAATTTTTGTAATCCGTATGTATATAGTGTGTGTGTGTGTGTGTGTGTGTGTATATAATCTATCTATAGCTATATCCATATCTGCTGTGACTATTCAGAATGTGTTCTGGTACCACATGAAATAAATATATACCAAATAGTGCACTAAACCTCAAACGTAGATTTAATAATAGACTCTAGTGAATACAATAGTGACCAGATTCCATAAATATAGATAATATACAAAAAGTCCACATGCATGAAATACATTCTTGAATGCTGACAAAACGTGAATATCAGGTTACTCCATTATCCGTGACACTCTCTGCAGGGTATATGTGCTGAAAATATTCACCACCACCTCAATGTGCAACGCCTGCTCACCTCAAAGGAAGACCCTCTTGGGTCTATTTCCCCTGAGAAAGTCACGTGACCTGTGATGCCACGTGTCGGGAGGAGACGTGATGACACTTCCGTTGTCTTGAAATAGAAGTGTAATGAGGAGGAGGGCTGTTCCATTGTGAATAGTTTGAAGCTTTTTTTTTTATCACTATTCAAATGTGAGTGCACCTGTTTAAGATTTTACAATTAAAGCAAGAAATGGATTCAATCTTGCGCGATGATTTATTTGCTTTGAGAATCTGAACCTGGAGAAATTGATGGAAAGCTTTAATTCTGGAAAAAACAGCTGAAACCCTTTTCTGGTCTGGCTGACCTTTTTGGATTATCAGTAAAAGCGCCAATAGACCCAAGGGGTTCTTCCTTTGAAGGGGAGCAGGCATTGTACATTGAGGTGGTGGTGAATATTTTCGGCACATATACCCTGCAGAGTGTCACAGATAATGGAGTAATCTGATATTCAGGTTTTGTCAGCATTCAAGAACTTATTTCATTCATGCTGACTTTTTGTATGTTATTTATAGAATCTGGTTACTATTGTATTCACTTGAATCTATTATTCTACATTTGAGGTTTAGCGCACTATTATTTGGTGTACATTTAAGTGTATAAAGGAAGCCTGTTTTAAATCAATAACATTATTTTGTTCAAGTTTAAGACAGGATGGCAGCTAATGTGGAAATAAGGTGAACTCTTAAAGGAGCCTGCCAGGATACATAGGTTGAAAAAAGACACAAGTCCATCTAGTTAAAAGAAAAAAAAAATCCCATATACACACAATCCTTCACCTACAGTTGATTATTTTTGCATTCACTAAATTAAATTCTTTCTAATCACTCAAGGACACCACATCAACCCCTCTGTTTTGTTTTTTGTCTGGGCTTAGTTGCCATTGTTTATACTATTTTGTGATTAAGCTGCCTCTACCTCAGTAGGGACAGCCCTTGGTGATGCTTTTTTGTTCCTATCTTCTTACCGTGGAAGGTGGTGCTATAACACTATGAGCAAAATGTCAAGATCTGAGCTGTGTCCTTCAGGAAAAGTTTATAATGAGTACCATAGATCCAATTTTTTTTGCCTTAAGAAGTTATGTAGATCTCTGTGGCTAGAGTTCTGCTTTAAATTGCACTCTGATTTATTTAATATGACCACCGTGCTTTGAGAGTCAGAGGAAGCCCTGATCTTATGCTTACACTATCACTGCAACATCCTGGTTGACACATGAAGTATAGCCAGGAATCCTCTAGAACTGTCTGTCTTATTCTGTCTCAGATTTTTCTGCTATGACATGCTTGGGGAGGAGTGATGACACACGGGTCTTCTTTAAAGCAGAACTCCGGGGAAAAATCAATTTTCTTTGTTGCTGATCTCCTGCCTTCACTGACTGCCATCCATGTTCTTCTGAGCTCTGTAGTTCCTCTGCAAAGGGCCTGCTGATTTTGAAGAAAAACGGTTACTGCCCGCTGATATATCCTGTTTGTTAGACCACTGGTTGCTATTCCTCCTGTCTTCTCACTGCCCACTTGTAGTTCTTCACAATGAGCAGAGACTTGTACTTCCATCCCCGCATGCTGTAGTGGGCGGAGGGGTCTCACAGCCCCCAGTCTGTACTGCCGATAGAGGTGATTTCTTTTTCCTTTTCCTCCTCCATTCCCTGCCAGCACCACTCCTAATCCACGGGGATCGTTGCTAGTCATCAGCCGGGTGACAGAACGGAGATCTCAGGCTGTGACAGATCTTGTATTTGAAACACTGACAACCATAACGGCCCACCTCCTGGGCCGGCATTGGACCAGTGTGCTGCCAATCACAATGCTGGCCTAGGAGGCGGGATGTTACGGTGATTGGTGTTTGTTTAATATACAAGATCTGTCACAGCCTGAGATCTCCGCTCTGTCACCCAGCTGATGACTAGTAGTGATCCCTGCTCTGCACCTATGGGCACAGATGAAGCCCCACTGATATTTAATGTCATTGAGATCTCCAAACTGCGGCCCAGATGTGGCCCTTTTTGCCTTTATTGGGCCCTTGGGGTACTATTCATCCCACAGATATGGGATAATCTGCCCACTGAGACTACCAATGAGCACTATTCCTCCCCCCTAATACCAAAGATGGGGCACTGTTTTACTCCCACTGATGCCAGAAAAAAATTATATTTATATATGGACACAGTGTGGCCCCTCTAAAGTCGGAAAGACTGGCCCTTTTGTTTAGAAAGTTTAGAGATTCCTACATTTGAGGGTTCCACCATTATTGTGTCATTGATTAGTAAGTTAACGCTGCACTTTGTTTTTTTCTCATGCTGACATTTACTTGTGCCACATGCTGATGTAAAGCCGCATGTCCTGATTCTTTTTCTGTATTGCGGCTAGGGAATGTTCTCACATACACCTTACAAGTACTGATTGCCGTTAGAAATATTCCTCCTCCTGCTGCAATTTTGAGATCTTTCTAATACTGAATTACAGCAGAGCACAGTGTCTATAATATATCATTATGTGATATGTCTACAGTTCAGTAATTACATAAAGTAAGGGAAATGTTTATCTCCTGCTGTGGCTGGAAGGGGAGAGCACAGACATCCAAGAAAAACAAGTGTGTAGGAGCTGCAACCTTCCCATATAAAAGCTCCACCCGGTGCTCAGACCTTAATGCTGCCGACACCTCCAACGTACCAGACTAAGGAAAGGGATGGTCGGCACTCAGGGTGACATCCAAAATGGTATTTCTGTATTAAATAAATGTACAAAGCGAGCCAATGGCCATGACTAAGGACTAATGTCCAAAGCGCGTAGGCTGTTTTGCAGCTTTGTACATGTATTTAATAAAGAAATACCATTTTGGATGTCGCCCTGAGTGCCGACCATCCCTTTCCTTATTCTGGAGAGCATAGACATGGTTTTCATTTATAAGTGGCTGTAACCTACCTATCCTGCTGTGTGTTACTGAGTAGCGGGACTGGCTGCAGAATGAGGGGCGTGATTTATGTTGAAGTGGGCTTGTTCACATTTACATGTACAGGCCTAGTGCACCCTCCCACTTTCAGTGCTATTCCTAAAGCATGATGGGAAATGTAGTTCGAGAGAGAGAGAAAAGGATATGTAATCACTGTTCTAACAGCTCCTTGGCAGAATACGATGCATTTTTTGACTTGCAGAGAGCATTTTCTGAAAGTTCAATTAGACTTTTCTCCAATAGTAAGGAATTTCACAAATGTAATAACTGTATAGTGTTTTGTGTGTGTGGAGGGTGTACTAATAGGGGAGTTCTGCTTTTAATTCTTTCACATTGCATGGCCATAGAGAACCCATAAAGTGTAAGCATTTTCTGAACGTTCATAGAAATGTAATTATGTGTCCACTTCAGAAGATCTTAGCGCTAAGCAGACTCCTTTTGTTTATTGGATCCTCCTGTTCGCCTCCATATTATTACTATTTGATGTGTGTTGGTTACCCAGTTGAATTGGAGAACCATTTCTCAGGTAGGGATTAGTGTTTAGTGACACAGGCAGTGGGAGAGATGTTTATTTAGACTCTTCTTACAGGTATGTCCTTTGGTTGATAATGGGACTTGGCTTCTTTAGAAGAAATTTGTACTGTGAGGTGCAGATGCTAAGAATCTATTGAAAGTGGAGATATCCAAGAGGCTGATTTCTGTAGGAGGCCAGCAGAGCAAGCCTGCATGCTTAATATAATGAGGAATTCCTATATCAGATTAAGTATGTTTGGAAGCCTGCACAGTTGTATGTTGCTCTTTAATAGAGTTATGCCATACTGGAGGGACAATATAGAGACATATATAGAGAAATTTTAATATATTTTTCCTTTTATTTTTTTTTCTCTGCATTTTGCTGACCTGAACTATAAAAACCAACACAAGATAAAGTTCTGAATGCACATTCGAAACTTGTGCATTCAGAACGTGTCCCTCCATGGAATTTTTTTTTTTTTGCAGTAGAACTTTATGCATATTTAGTCTTCTCTTGCAGTGAACCTGCTACAACGTCCTTGGTTCTATTTTTGTCACTGTTTATTTTGTCAGAGCTTCTGTGTACTAAGAAAACAGCATAAACTTGCTGCAGCTGGGTCACCACTGAGGGCTTGTTGCAATGCCTTCAGCCGGCTAGGAAAAATGCAAAGTATGACTGTACAAATACGGTTGGGAATCGGTACCTTTTTGGAAGGAAAATCATTATCATTGGGATCGGAGCCTCACTAATAAATTTTTGTCTTTTTTTTGTCCATGGCAGAATGTTACCAAAGGTGCAAGACACAAAATAGCTCTAAGTATCCAGAAACTGAGGGAAAGACAGAGTTTGCTCCGTGCACTGGAGAAGGTAAGCAAAAATGTATGTCAGGAAAGTTTTAGCATAAACACAGACCTTTATTTAAAAGATGTATGATTGTTTGTTTGTTTTTTTGTTTTGTTTTTTTCTAAATCATACTTGTCTAGGTGGATGCAGCATTAATGCAATGCTACATCTGTCTCCCGCTGTCGCTAAGGCTGAGAACTGAGTGATCAAACACTGCTGATCGCTCAGTTCTTCCTGCCGCTTTGGGCAAAGAGCTGGGACTGCTCTGTGGATTGCTCAGAGAATGAGCCAGGTGGAGGTCCAGACTCCTGGGTGGATCACGATTATATGATCGCAAACTTCCCCCTGGACTGGCTCTTTGAGGTCAGCAGAGAGCGGGCTTTAGCCCAGGTCACAAACTCCGGGGGGGACAAGCTTTGGCTGTACTTCTCCTTTTAATAAGTGCTGTATTACTGGGACATCCAGTCACAAATCCTCCTTCATGGCCTGATTATCCTGCTGTTGTATTGTAAGTTAGCACACATCACTGCTTTTTATTTTGTGTCATTAAAGCTGATCTTCAGACATCATTTGCACTCCAGCTAATCACCACATTGGTTTAAAGCGGTGTTTCTCAAACTTTTTTCCAGTCGGGGTGCCATTAAAAAGTATTTTCAGTCTTGAGACACCCCAGTCCAAGGCTTGGTTCACGTTACTGTTGCAGAACACGTGCAAAATTGCGCTTGTTCCTGACAGACAAATCCCCTGCTCTTTAGGGGTGCCATTAATTCTTAATGGTACGCCATACATTTTTAAAATGTGGGGTGCTTTTGGTGCAGTGCAATAAAAAAAAAAAAAAAAAGTTTGGGGACTTCTTTCCCTGCATTTTTGTGGGTAGGGAAGCCTATTGAAATGAATGGGCTGCCCTACACACAGCATGCAGCCACACAGATGTCAACCAAGGGCTTGTTCACATGTCAAGTTGGAGGGACAGTAAAACATGGTTGAGCTGTTTTTACCACCCACTTTTCCCCCTTTAGATGCAGAAGGAGCAGCTGGGGGTGTACACATGCTGTGGCTGCAGCTAGAGGAATACCCAGGATGAATGGGGCTACACTACAAATACCCTGCAACTGTGTGCATTGCACGGTTTCGGTGTAGTGATGCATTAAAACAGGTGGTGAGGAGGCAACATAATGCCTCTTTAACGCCTGTCAAATGCTTATAAAAAGTTATCTGTGCATGGATTGCTTTTCAGAGCAGCAGCAGTCCTTGCTGCTTTCACAAACCCAGCCCTGCAAAAGCAGTTCTGATGGTACAGAGGGGGGGGGGGGGGGGGAGGTGCTGTGAGGTTTAACAGTAACACACACACACACACACACACACACACACACACACACACACACACACACACACACACACACACACACACACACACACACACACACACACAGACACGTACGTGCTGTGTGCGCACACACTTGCGCATAGGTCTCTCCCTCCTGATTGTCTGAGATGCAGGAGCCATCAGCTCCTGCTGCTGTCAGTAAATATAAACACACACACACACGTTATGTTGGTAGTATTGCCAAAATTATCTAAGTAAACTTATAAACGTATAGTGAATGGAAGGTCCGATCAGACCGTTTGTGTGAAAGGGGCCTTAGGCAGTGACTCGCAACCCTTGTGTTTTTATTTTTTTATTTTTAATGCTGTATAATGAAAACCTGTGACTTTTTGCAACAAAAAGACAGCCTTGATCCACTTACTGATTTTTGTTGAGAATTTCTGGAAATTTTATGGCATTTTGCAAAGGCACCCTGGTTGAAAAAGGCTGCTCTAAGTTAGTCTACAATGATGACATGATTATAAACCTAACATTCTTTATTGTTTAAATAGGACATCTTGGAGGGAGGGAATGTACGCAATGCGCTTCAAGAGCTTCAGCAGATTGTTATTACACCCATCAAGTACTATAGGCCCAATCAGACAGAGACTGTGAACAGCGAACAGTCTTCCCAGCATAGGCCTGTTCATGATTCAGCCAACAAAAGCTCAGATGAGAACGAGCCACCCACTGGACTGACAGGTGATGGCTTTCAACAGCAGAGCGATCTAAGGTGTGACTTGGAAACATCTGTGCCACCCATAGCAGATGGGGACCTACCAGGACAACTGACAAGAGTGCTGGGCAAAGGTGGGGGTGCAGGTTTCACCTTGTTATCTTTGTACACATCGTATGTCCATTCTGAACATATGGCTGATTTCTCACATTTCTCTCTACAGTCTGCACACAGCTACTTGTCTCCCGGCCAGATGAGGAGAATATCACTTGCTATCTACAACTGTTAGAGAAGTGCCTGACACATGAGGTGACTGATAAGTGGGCAGCAATGCTTTTAGTGAAAGTATTAAAGACTAAATATGCTCAGCTATCTAAATGAGATTGTATACCTATAAAATGGAACTCCACCCAAAACCTTTTTTTGTATAGAGTGTTAAATGTGTCTGGTTCTTTTTTTGTTGTCTGAATTGTGCTGGAGGGCAATTCACTCTCCTTTTTACTGATCCTCATTGTCACAAGGGCAAAGGAGTACTGAATTTTAAAGTTCAACTGGTGTCGGGGTTATGGTTAACAACTCTTTGATAAAAACTGTCAAAGATTGGAATTTCCCTCACTTTATAAAGATTATACCTCGCATGTTGTGCCTTCGCTACAGGAAGTATGAGTAATTTTTTTCTTCCATTATACTGAACTACTATTCTCTTTGTATACATAAAAGGAACATTCTTGTAGAATTTTGTAGTAGGTTTTTCTCAAGATAAGTGATGTGTGGCTGCATTCAGTTGACGGTGATTTAGGACTTCCTAGGGTTCATCGGCTATACTATTCTATGTTGGCTTGGATGTACAGTGCATCTGGAAAGTATTCACAGCGCTTCACTTTTCCACATTTTGTTGTGTTACAGCCTTATTCCAAAATGGATTCAATTCATTATGTTTCTCAAAATTCTACAAATAATAACGTGAAAGAAGTTTGCTTGAAATCTTTGCAAATTTATTAAAAATAAAAAACATGAAAAAATACCATGTATATAAGTATTCACAGCTTTTGCCATGACACTCAAAATTCAAAAATCTCATAACTCAAAAATCATGTCCAATCTACTGAATTTACCACAGGTGGACTCCTATCAAGTTGTAGAAACAGCCCAAGGGGGATCAGTGGAAATAAGATGCACCTGAGCTCAATTTTGAGTGTCATGGCAAAGGCTATGAAAATGTATATACATGGGATTTTTTTGTTTATTTTTAATATTTGCAAAGATTTCTAGCAAATGTATTACTTTCTTGGAGGGGTCTTATTGACATTCAAGCCATACATCACCAATAAGTACGTTGATCTGTTTGTGAAAATTAGGTTTAGGTTATTAAATAGATCCAGGTTTTTGTTCTTGCAATGTGCCTTCTTTACTTGTAAAATATAAGTGCATTAATGGCGATAATTTTATGTTATTTTAATCTATCTTGTTCCCCAATTGGCTAATGTCTGCTGATTTATGGGTGTCCATATTCTTAGGGAAGCTACTACTGGCTTTGTTTGAATTACTTGATATGTCCACTGTGTGTCTGCATTCCTTTCTTGGTTTGTTGTGTCTACAGTGCCACTAATGTGGCTGTGTTTAAAACAAAAAAGTTAATAAAAACAATCTAGTTTAAAAAAAGGTTCTTTAGAAACTGGACTCAAGTCCTCTGGTTCTGGAGGTAAATCCTCTCTACAATAAAGGAGTGCCCCAACTCACATGTGAGTGTGTCGAGAGGTCTACTGCCCTTGGTGGCTGGCTGCCTGGTCTCAGAAAGTCACAGGTGACTGGGTCTGCAGCCTGGTGCCCAGAGGCTAGAAGTTGGAGTTTTGCTGCTTTCCCTTTCATCGCTTTGTGCACTCAAGGGTATCTTCAGAGCCACAAAAGAGGTTTTCTTTGTGGCTTTGGAAAGACTGCTTTCCAGGGGGGGGGGGGGTCGGAGGTCATCCTACCTCTGCTGACAGAGGAGAAGTCCCACAACTTCTGTTCGAAACTCTTCGTGGTTCCCAAACTAAGTGGATGTCAATGAAACCATTCAAGGGTCTTAAGTTTCTGAAAATATGAAAATTCAGGATAGAGGCCATCTGGTCTGTCATTGCTTTTCTTTATCAAGGAGACTCCCTGGATTTTTATGGATAGCAATGACTACCTACACGTCTTGATTTTCCAGCCTTACCAATGTGTTCTGCAATTCACAAAGGAAGATCACCACTGTCAATTTGAGTTGTTACCCAATGGCCTATTCCATGGCCCCTAGCTGTTTATCAAGATGTTGCCTTCTGTTCTGTGGTTATTGAAAACCCAGGGTACTTTAATGACATCTGGAATAGTGGATATCCATGCAGATGCTGGATACAGGAAAATCCTTCCGAATTGAATGGTTTTGATGATGGATGCCATGTTGGTCTAGGGGGGTTTTCTGGAGAGCCTGGTCTAGTGACTTCCTTGGGATCAATTTCCCCTGATCTATGCCTTCCCTCCATGGTAGCTTTTTCTGTGCCTCTCGCTCAGAGTAAAGGTGAATGGCATTCTGGGGTTTCTAATACCGGCTTGACTAATAAGAACCTGGTATGCAAACATTGTAAGGCTCTTGGCAGAAGAGTCATGGGCTCTTCCTGCTTGACGAGACTCGATGTCACAAGGTCTGATATTCCATGCTATTTTACAGTCGCTGGCTGTGATCACATCGTTTTTAAAGCCCACGTTCTAAGGGATAGGGTAGTCTCTACCCTTTTTAAGACTAGAAATTTCACTCCAGGAAAGTGTGTCGTCATACATTGAAGGCTTATTTCGCCTGGTATAAAACTGAGTGGGGTTACCTGCCTGTTTTTTGTCCATGGTTTATTCATCAGGTGGCAGCATAACTCAAGTAGTCAATGTTAGTTTCACTGTGTCCTGTTATGTACTTCAAGAAAAACATTTTGCAGGTAAACCAAAATCCTATTGTTTCCTAGTTGGGGAGTCCTACTTGTCCCAACTCTAACTCCGTCAGTTTTACTGCTATCGGGGGATTCTTAACCACTTGTTTACCGGGCCAATTCTGACATTTCTCTCCTACATGTAAAAATCATCATTTATTTTGCTATAAAATTATATAGAACCCCCCCAACATTATATATATTTTTTAGCAAAGACCCTAGATAATACAATGGCGGTCATTGCAATTTTTCAAATGTGTTTTAGTTTTTTTGGGGGAAAAACAGTTTTGTGCTTTAAAAAAAACAAAACGTAAAGTTAGCTCAATCTTTTTGTATAATCTGAAAGATGAAGTTACGCCGAGTAAATAGATACCTAACATGTCACGCTTCAAAATTGCACACTCTCCTGGAATGGCGGCAAACTTTGCTACTTAAAAATCCCCATAGACGACGGTCTAAAATTTTTTACTGGTTTCATCTTTTGAATTACAGAGGAGGTCTAGGACCAAAATTATTGCTCTCGCTCGAACGTTTACGGTGATACCTCACATCTCACGTGTGTGGTTTGAACACCTTTTTCATATGTGGGCTGGACTTTGTATGCGTTCGCTTCTGCGTGCGAGCTCACAGGGATGGGTGCTTTAAAAAAAATATATATATTCTTATTGTTAATTTTACTTTATTTTAGCTTGACACTCCCCCCAAACCTCAATAAGACCCCACATCTCACCTCTAGGCTGGGAAGCCTGAAATAAAAAAACAAAAAACAAACAAACAAAAAAAGATGCTGGAATCATTGACATTCGTTTGAATGCAGAGACCGGGCGTGACGTCATAACATCACCCGACCTCCGATCATAAAGACTCCGGTGACCATCTGGTCTTCCGGAAATCTCTGATGAACATCCGGGGTCCATGGATCCTGTGTCCAACTTTCCAACGGTAGCAGTGAGTCGGTAGACGCACCAGAGGGCACCGGGAGGGGGTGGTGTCCCTTCTCGCCTCCCGTAAGAACGATCAAGTGGCGTAACAGTTGCTATGATCATTCTTATGGTGCACAGAATCGTCGGCTCTAAAAAACGATATCTGAATGATGCCTGTAGCTACAGGCATCACTCAGATATCCCTGCTCAAAGTGGAGGATGTCATTTGGCGCACGACGGGCGGGAAGTGGTTAAAGGATAAGTTCACCTTTTTTATTGACTTTTTTTTTTTTTTTTTTCCTAAATTCCAGCTCCTCTATGTATCAATAGGTTATTCATGTACTTTTTTGCAAAAAAAAAAAAAAGTCAACACTTTTTCTACATAAACTTGTCCTCGTCCATGTTTCCAGACATATCCATTTGTAATGTCTTACTTCCAGACTATAGGTTATGACACAGGAAGGAGTTGACCAGCTGACCTCATTAGCACACACCCTGCATCCTCCACCTGCTCCCAGCTGCATGTTTTTTAAATGAAATGCAATCAATAGGTGATCACCCTTCTCTAAATATACAATATACAATCATCAGATTGCATAGTGTATGGCCATCTTTATACAAGCACATAGAAGGGAGTGGACATAAACACTCTGCTGTCAAGCCCCGTTCACATGTCCGCATAGCGGGAACTAGGGTTGTCCCGATAACACTTTAAGACCAAGTACAAGTACCGATACTTTTTTTTCCAAGTACTCACCGATTACAGATTTTATTTTTTTCATGTCACCTGACAGTGGCACTAATATGCAGCACCGATCACCCCTGACTGCACAAGCATTGGGGCATTTGCACGAGTACAAGTACTCGCACAAATGCTTGGTATTGATGCCGATACTAGTATCAAGGCAACCCTAACGGGAACTCTAATTCCTGCATGCATCCTTTTTATTTATTTATTTTTATTTTATTTTTTTGGCGGGTGGGGAGGCATTTTGGAGCATTTTCACTCATCACGCATCCACCTGAATGGGCTGCTCTACACACAGGAATCGCCCCAAAGAAGCTTCAGAACTTTTTTTTTAGAGCAGAGCTTGGTGCGTGTTTTGTGCAGCGCATTGCTGAAATGCAGTGAAACATAATGTGCATGGGACCTTATTGTTCTTTTGTTTCCGCACCAATTTCACTTTCAGGCCCCATTCACATCTAGCATAGTGGGGTTGCACGTTTTTTAGCTCGTTTTTCCTGTGATACGCATAGGGCTGCCTGTGGATTTTAATTGGCTGCACTACATGTGGGTAATGGGACATTTTGGAGTTTTGTGGGTTGCGTGTTTTTTACCGTGCGTTTTGCAGCATTTGCCGCTCATTTTTTTACATGGCAAAATGTGTGTTTGCTTCTGTGTGTGGTGTGCCATTAACAATTATTGGTACTGAAAGCGTAACTAGAAATTTTAGGTGTATAAAGGTGGCCATACATTATACAATCAGATTTTGTACAATCTCCTTTAGATTTACCAGATTTATATAATAGGAGGAATAATATCTAGTCAATCACTGTGTATCCAATCCAATTTTTTGGGGAGGCTGAATGGACTTTGATGGTACCATACAAAAGCTTGGGATAACAAAATTGGTCTAAAAAGTAAAAAAAAAAAAAAATTTACATTTGATTTAAAATACTTTTAAAAGGAAAAAGACAAAAATACCAGCTCTATATAGTCACACATGTTACATTGGAATGGTTATACCATGTAAAAACTGTTCGCTCGACTTGTTTCGCAGAAGGAGTTACCGCTTCTTCAGGAGATTGTGTGTATATGTGTGTGTATGTATATATATATGTATATATATATATATATATATATATATATATATATATGTATATGTGTGTATGTGTGTATGTATGTGTGTGTGTATATATATATATATATATATATATATGTGTATATGTGTGTGTGTGTGTGTATATATATATATATATATATATATATATATATATATAATATTGCTATTGAGCTATGTCAAACTACAAATCAAGAGAGAAAACACATCATATATCATCAAAATATTGTTTGCATATGAAAGATATATATCTTGTGTAGTGGTGTTTCCAAACGGGCCATCTTACCCAAGACACAACCATGTGCACGACTCTTACACTACATGGTTGATGGTAGATCTAAAGGAGATTGTACAATTAGATTGTATAGTGTATGATGAACTTTACAGAATCCAGGAAACCCTGCTCCTGTTTTCAATACTACAACTCTATCCACATAGACTGTTATCTCATCTCGCGCACACTTCAACATGCCAAATGAAAGCTATACAAGATTAAACTTAAAGGCCAAGTTCCCCGTTGTTCTAAATTCCAGCTCCCCTGTGTACCAATATAGCATTAATATATTTTTTTTGCAAAAATATCAACGCTTTCTATTCTACAGACACTTCACTGTCCCCATGGATGTTTGTACACCCCACTATGCTAGATGTGAATAGGGCCTGAAAGTCAAATTGGTGCTTTAGCACAAGAACAATGAGGCTCCATTCACATCTGTACGTTTCCTGGCATTTCAGAAATGCGCTGCACCAAAAATCACAGTAAAAAGTGTTCCAAGCTGCGCAATTGCCGTGTGTAGTGTAGGTGGATAAGCTGCCCTTATGTGTGATTCTCCAAAACTCCTCCCCACCTTGCTAAAAAAAAAAAAATTGGACACGTGGAAATGCGAGTTCCCGCTATGCAGCGACGTGAACGGGGCTTGACAGCTGAGTGTTTCTGTCCACTCCCTTCTACGCGCCTGTATAAATATAGCCATACACTATGCAATCTGATTGTGTATTTAGTGAGATGGGGATCACTGACTGACTGCATTTGATTAAAAAAATTGTGCAGCTGAGAGTGGGTGGGTGGATGATGCAGGGTGTGTGCTAATGAGGTCAGTTGGTCAACTCCTTCCTGTGTCATAACCTAAAGTCTGACAGGAAGTAAGGCATTACAAATGGATACATCTGGAAACATGGATGAGGACAAGTAAAGTAAGTGTATGTAGAATAAATGGAAAGCGCTGCTATGCTTGCTAAAAAAGTACATGAATGCTCTATTGGTACATAGGGGAGCTGGAATTTAGGGGAAAAAGTGAACCAAGGTGAACTTATCCTTTGAGAATTATTTTCCCTCACTTCCTGTTCTGGTGAGTGTTTACTAAACAAAGTGTGTGAAAATCTGCAATTGGGAAACAGACAAAACTAAAATGCTGACAATGGTTATAGCATTCCCCTACTTGTGTAAACCATTTTTTGGTCTTCTGTGTTTTTTGAAGAGTTTCTCTACTTCCTGTCCTGATGGAAATGGTGTCGCCATAACAGGAAGTGAGGGGAAATCTTTCTAACCTGGAGTTATAGACATGAGTAAAATTTGGCTGAGGTCCTAATTCTTCCATTCAAGACTAGAAAAACAAAGTATTAGCTGAACATATAGAGATAATCTTGTTATGCATGGCCTTGCCTAATTAAGCAATCCATCCTATATGGGAAGAGTTTTTGATAAGAAACTTATATTTTCAAAGATAAACACAGATAATCACAGCTAGTGAGAAGGGGGCAGGGCCGAGTTGCACTATCAGTGGACACACAGAGCAGTGCTTGGGAATGAACCTGTATGAGTGGCCCCATATCAAGTGGCTTGCTAGGGAGGGAGGAGCCAGGAGTGTCAGATGGGGATCCGGGAAGTGGAGGACTTGGATTGTTTTGTCAAACCATTGCACAGAACAGTTAAGTACACCCATGTTTTTTTTTTTTTATTTTTTTTTTTTATTTTATTTTTTTACCTTTTACAATCACTATAATGGATTGCTTGTTTAAACTCTAGTACATATCTTTGCTGTATATGTACTTCGTGTGTGTTTGTTATCTGTAAGTCGTCTTGTACCCAATCAGTCAGGAAAGATCTCCCTGGTGGAGACACAGATTTCAATAAAATTCAAGGGAATAATTTCCAGCCATTTGACTCTCTATGCAAAAATGGTAAAATGTGCCCCAGAGTACCACATTACAGAGAAACAAAGGTGTATCTTGGTACATGTTTTAAGCAACTGTTGTAACATTTATTTGAAATACTTTTTTCAGATTGAGCTGATGGTAAGGCTGCCTGCACTGGCTACTAAAATGTAAGAATTTGTGAATGGCAGCATTGTGAACACATAGGCAGTCATGTTACTAATTACAGAGCAACTAAAGGCTGCCATACATGGCTTGATTTTCTCTCCGCCTCATTAAATTATGGAAGTTCAATGGATTCCCCCATCCACACTAAACAGCTTGAATCTCCACTACCAGCTGTTGCATTCAGCAGGGGCAACTGCGGCTGTCTAAGACTGGGTTCACACCTATCCAAATTGGATGCAGGTTTCTTCGCATAGCAGGAGAATGTTACCGACACTCTATGGAGAGAGTTCACATATCTCCAGGGAAGTTGCCAAGCGCACTGAACTGTATGTGTGCTGCACTGTATTTCCTGATATGTAAACAAATAATGCATTCTGTATGCAGGTCAACTAATCGGCTGGCCGATTAATCGAGTATGAAAATCTGTCACACAAAAGTCGAAAGTAAAAACTAGGGCTGAAACAACTAATCGATTAGTTGTTTCAGCCCTAGTTTTTACTTTCGACTTTTGTGTGACAGATTTGTGTTCTAACCATACGAAAATCTGACGTCAAACCGTTGTCCGCCCAAAATTTACAATCCTGCCATCCAACATTTGTTGGCAGAAACTTGGACCGCAATTCAAAAGGAGCTTACTAACAGATTTTAGGACAACAGTCTGTCAACAGACAATCCATCGCCAACAATCGTACCGTGTATACAAGGCTTTAAAGTAGCAAGTTGCAGTTCTTTTGTTTTATTGCAGCCTTGGAGTTAGATTCTGTTCTAGGTATTTTGTGCTGCCATTTGTTGATGGCTAGATGATAAATAAGCGAATATCAATGCTTAATAAAATATAAACTAAATAGTTTGACTAGTAGCAGCCATGTAGGTCTTGTAAAAAGTGTTCCGCAAGCTTGGTAATCAAAACATTTTCTCCATCTTTCTGCAGGCATTTACTGAAACACAGAAGAAGAGAATACTCTCCTGGAAGCAACAGGTTTTAAAACTGCTCCGGACGTTTCCTCGCAAGGCGTTACTGGAAATGCAGGGGTACAGGCAACAGAAGGGGTGCAGGTGGGCTGTGTATGGAGGGACATGCAAGGCATGGGGAAGAAACAGGCTGCTTTTAGTTAACAGGAGACAGAACGGGTGCAGCTGAATTGTTGTAATGACTTATTGGCTTCAACAGGCCCAACCTCAGTGATGGTCATATATATTGGGCAGCAGTACTTTTACTCAGTCCTTTGTTAAAACTCCACTCCAATTTAATTTCTTTTGGAAAAATTCGGAAAGGATGAGAACATGTCAAATATTTAATTCTGACCATGTCCCACTGGAGAGATTAACACTCTAAGATTTATTTATTTATTTTTAGTGGTCACTATTTTTGAGACCAAGTAATGGGAAATGTATTAATTTTGCTGAAGGAGTAAATTTAATTTTTCTTGAAAATTTTAAAATTGGAATTTCCCCTAACTTTGGGAAGCTTTCTTCTCATATCCTGTTCTGTCTCTAGGACAGGAAGTGCAGTGGAGACAGACTAAAAAATCTGACATAGCTTCTAAACCTATGCCTTCCTCATTCCATTTGCTTGTCATTCCACAATAAGGGGAAACAGTTGTATTTAGAATATTGTATAGACCGACAGTGTCTTGATTAATAGTACAGTTAAGGCCACATTCATCTGTTTTTTGGCTGGACCCCATGCATCTGTGAGAAACACGGCTGAGTGTCCCGGTGGTTAGCAAACTATTTAAGTCATCAGCTTCTGGATCTGGGAGAATGGGCTCTCCATCTGTAAGTGTTTGTTTCAAGCCCTTTGTAACAGGTGGGGAATGCCACACCTGGATCTGTTGGCGCCCAGATTAAACACCAAACTAGACATGTTTTTTTGCCAGGTCCAGCTTCCCATGGACCTTTGCAGTGTGACAATGCCGTGATCTCAATTCAGCCTTTTCCGTGCTATCCACCCCTCCAGGTTCTTGCTCATTTGCTCTGCAGGATCGAGATGGAGGACATTCCGGTGATTCTTATCGCATCCAATTGGCTCAGGAAGATGTGGTGCTCAGACATACTAGGACTCATGACTGATGCTTTAGGGTCTCTGCGGCTTGTCCGGGCCAAAGGGCCAGTATTCCATCCTCCTGCTTCTTGGTCACTGTATTTTAAAGTGTAAAGGCAACATTTTTTTTTTTTTTTTTCATTTTGATAGTCACATTTTTATTTTATTTTTTATAATGCCCTCTATACGTTCCATAGGGAAGATTTCTCTTCACTTCCAGTTCCATAGCCAAAATCAGAAGTGAGGGGAGATCCCTCCAAAGTTAGGGAATCTTGGGGTGTCATAAGGATCGCCAGAACAAGTGTCCCCTTTGGATGATTTCCCCTCTATTACTATTCTGATGTCTAAAATCTGGGATTTACTTTCACTTTCAAAGATAACGGTAAAGAGGGCAAGACGGCAGTAAAACGCACAGATGTTCTAATCCCTCTCCACGCTATCCAAAAAAAAAAAAAAATATATTTGTCTTTAGTTATATTTTAAAGTGTAGGTTCATAGAAAAGAAAATCTCCCTATGCAATTCTAGATCCAAAAAATGGTACTTACCATGGCTACTGTTGGTAGGTCCTGCCATTACAAACTTTGGCTTTTGGGGCCCTCTCCCGAAAAAGCACTGGCCACTATTTCACGGCAGGCCAGGCTGAATTTCACAATAATGTGCCCTTTAGCAACATCTCCCAGTTCCATCTTAGCTTGGTAGTGGCCATTCCAGCCCATTCAAACTCCAGTTGAAAATGCTGTGTGCACAGCTAGAGAAGGAGCCTGTGCACAAGCAGAGTTTACAAGGCTTGGAACAGCCTCTTCTAAGCAAAGCCAGAGCCATGAAAGGAGACACCCCACATGCTTGCATTTTTTTGGGTCCTGGAGAGGCCATGGGTGGGGGGGGGGTTTAATGAAAGATTCAGCTCATCCTGCAAACAGCAAGACCGAGAGAAATGAGAGGCCAGTGCTTTTCTCAAGAGAACCCCCAACAGATGCATCTGTAATGGGGAGGACCGTCGGCATTTACAACAGTAGTAGTAATAATGGTATGTATTCATTTAGCTTTAGAACTGCATAGGGAGCTTACGTGTATGGCTATGAACATTTTTTTTTGACCTGCCAGTAAATTTTGTTTCTTGGTGTACGGTATGGAACACAAGTCCCCTACCCTCTGTTCTTGTGATCTCATTATTGCTTGCTACAAAAGTGAGGCTAGCAAGGAAGTGGGAGGGATTTTGAAGGTGATGTCCCTGCAGCCCTCCTTTTTTGCCACCATCCAGTTGCCCGAATGTAGCCACATATAACACAGTTATAAATGTTAAAGATCCTGTGTCTTATACTGTACTTTACTCCAGGCATCAGATTTTTCTACCAAGTCAAAAATCCCATTTTACTCTTCAATCTGTTGGGAGGACTCTTTTACATGGGGATCAAGGTGATGCATTCAGCCAAAGCCCAGAGGCACAAGTGTTATCACTTATGTTGTGTTGGCTACTGCTGTCATCCAGTGTGTTGGTATACGGTGTGTTAACATTGACGGTCTTTCTCTGCAGCTGGGCATTTGCATCAAACTCTCTCCCCATAGCTGGATCTGTGGGTGCCTCTGTAACACGAAGGGGTCAGCGCCCATTTCAGATGCCTCCTAGGGCTGTGCCACCTTCTCGGATTGGCGTAATGAGTCCTGGATCAATTGGGGGTGTCTCTCCTCGTCATTCACTTACCAGCCCAAGCACTGGTAACCAGGGGCGTCAGGTCAGTTAGTTTTCTGTACAGTATTCTTCTAATTTTAAATGAAACACGGATTTGTAAATGTCTGCATTCATTTTCCTGCAGAATCTCTGGTTTGCCAATCCAGGGGGTAGTAACAGTATGCCATGTCAAAGTCACAGCTCAGTGCAACGTACCCATTCACTGCCTGTACATACTTCTCCGCAGAGCATTCTCAAGTTTCCTCCTGGTAAGTTTTTTTTATTTTATTTTTTTATCTCAACTGGGTTTCTGCAGCCACCTGTTATCAGCCTGCCCAGTGTCCTCAGTATCTTTCAGCTCAATCTTTTAATGCCTCAACTTAAAGTGGACCACCACACAAATGTTAAACATGGTTACGAACATTCAGATCTCTAAAAGATGTTCCTGCAAAGATAAAGCAAGTACTGACACCTCTTGCTGTCCATTGAAGGGGCCGTATCTGTTGAGGTCTGTTCAGAAACGGACACTTCCAGGAGTGTTGATCTCCTATGTTAATTACAGCACTCGCAGACCCAGCAGTGATGAAGTCAGTAGGAAGAACCACAAAGCACTGCAGGGGACACACGAGATTGTCAATCCTAGGACTGTTTCTGCACTCACTTCAGCCAGCCATTTTTAATCAGATCAGCATATGCAGGCTCCTCTTTTGTGGGTACAACTGTTTATTTTTCTAACAAGATACCCTCAAAATTAAGTGTCAAATCGTTGCTGAATGTTCAACTGTTCCAGCAAGACATGACAGTTTTAAAGGGGTAGTAAAGTCTGGAGGAAAAAAAACATACCCCTGCAAGTCAAGGGCATAGTGTGCTAGTATTCATCACATACTAGCACATTATGAGAGACTTAGCTGTGAAAGGGTTCCTTCCAGTGGCTCGCTGTCACCGCTGACGGAGGTTCCATCTTCACCTGGTCTTTCTGGGTTCGTGAGCTTCAGCTATTTGAATGGCTGTGTCGCGGTGAAGTCACGGAGCTACGTTCGCACCACAGTGCTCCGAATGCATGGCCTACTTGAGTAATGCAATGTGTACCTCTTCTGTTGTATCACCCATTTAAAAAAAATAAAGAATGCAGTAAAAAAAAAAAACGCAGCTAAGCAAATGAAGGGGCGTTAGGTCTGTTTGTTCCCTTCAATGCTACAATTTAAGAAGGTCTAGGTATTGGTCATGTGTTATTGGCTTGTGAGGGAAATCTACGAATTGGAGCTCTGCGACCCTTCCCTTCAGCAGAGATTTCCTGATGAAGTGCTTGGGTACACTGATTCCTTTGTATTGAATCATATTGTAACACTGTTGTCTGCCTTTTGCCTTTTCCTGGTAAAACTGTTGGTGCTATATATTATTATTATACAGGTTTTATATAGCGCCAACAGTTTGCGCAGCGCTTTACAACATGAAGGCGGACATTACAGTTACATTACAATTTGGTACAAGAGGAATCAGAGGGCCCTGCTTGTTAGAGCTTACAATCTATATAAATCCTGTGTAATAATCCCATGAAGACTGTTTAAATTTACCAGTCTTCTGGTTGATCATCTGACATCATTCCTATTTGGTGGTGAGAAGTCTTTAGTTTTGCACAAAACGGGGCTCACTTAAGAACATGTGACCACTTTTCCTTGAGCAATACGGCGATCCTAATTTTTAATCAAGCCACTGCTGTTGCTTTAATAAAGCCTCGTTCACTTGGGGGTTTAAAATAGCTGAACCACAGTTTGACCACCTCAGAGAACATGCAGCTGCTAGTGGGTCTTACACATGCCAAGTAGCAAAGCATCTCAGGCACGGCAAGAATTATACCCCATGTAGCGTTCGCCAGGCAGCAACACTGGCAGACACAAACCATTCAATAAATGTGGCTGCTCTGCAACTGTGAGCCAAGCCACCTCCTTCAATGCCTGGCATCTGCTGTTCTACCACCCTCTGACCCACCGTGGATCACTTTTCAGGGGGTTTGTAGAGAAAGCTGCCATGTGAATAAGGCTAAATGGTCACCAAAGCTCGTAAAGTGACTTGTAAATAGTTTTACTTCCTCTTGTAACTGGTAGCTATCACATAATTGAAAGGTGTAAGCAATTTCCATCTGTAAAGTATCTCTCATCCTTTAGTCTCGGTTGCGTGCCATTATGCACCTGCAGTGGTTTTGTTGTTGTGGTTTCACTGACCATGTACAAATTTTTTCCTACCACAGACTGCCAAGTTCCTGGGGCTGACTTGGAGATTAATCCCCGGCTGGAGTCCTTGTGCCTGAGTATGACAGAGCATGCGTTGGAGGGTGAGACACAAACACCTTATCGGTGACATTCAAGGGCAGACTGCAAGCTAGTAGTTGAAAGGTTTACTTATGCTGCAGTGCCTTTTCCACAGTGTTGTGTTGTTGATATCCATGTATGCCTTAAGAGTAAAGTCATATCCCCATCTAACAGAGCAGGTCTTGCACATACCATAATACCTATGCATAGTTATCAATGTGACAGCTTGTGATACACCACAGGTGTGGTAGTCTAGAAGTAATGGAAGCCTAAGCCTACTGGCAGAGCTTTTTGTGTTTGGCATGAGACATGTCAGCTGATATATGCCTTTTAGTAGGAATTCCTGCCTTATAAATTGGTGGTGAGAGAATGTGGAGTGTTCAAGGGAGCAATACTATAGTGAGTAGATGTTGCTTTTGGTCCATAGAGCAGGCTCGAGGCAGGGAAGAGACAGTCTACAGAACTGCTTCCTCTGGAAAGTGGCATTTTATTCTTTGTGCTTAACAGGGGTGGGTGGCTCAGGATAATGTGGGAATTGCTTTACACTTCTCTGTTCAGAAAATCTCCTAAATCTGTTTTAGCATTGTTTTACCTGAAGTTGAAGAAAATTCCCAGTGTGAACTGTATTTTTTTTCACTTGCTATCTAAATAAGTCCTTTATGTGTGTTTTTTTTTTTTTTTGTTTCTTACAGAGGGAACAGACAAAACATCGACCATTTGACCGTGTGCTTGGTAAACACTTCTCCCTGAGGGGCGCCATTTTGTATCCCTTCCCGTGACCTTGGCAAGGGAAGTGACAACGCCTTTTCCCCCCCGCCAGTCCCCGCCCCCTCCCCCGAGGCCGTCACTACATCATCCACCCACTGCGTTCTAATACTCGTTTCAGCTATCATAACTTTTTAACTATTGGTTTAATATCCAAGTACACACAGCACTGCTAAGAGTTCATGTTGAGGAAGGAGCTTTTTTTTTCTTTTTTTCTCTTGTTTACCCGAATACCAAGACATGTAAGACTGGGGGAGCTTAGTGAAGAGTCTGTGCTGGTGCACACAGCTTTACCCACCATGCACTTGGAAGGGTCACAGAGGCACAGAGCCCTGGTGGAGGTGAGAAGGAAGGAGCAAGCTCCTCCAGGACATGCAAAAGCTGGACAGGCAAGGTGTGCCATTTCATTGTGGAGCCAGGCGCTCCAGAGAAGGAACCTCTGTCGGGCAAACACACTAAGCTAAGGAACAGCAATTGTTCCCACTACAAGGACTGGCATCTGTCAGACAGGACACCTCCCTGTGCAGTCACCAGCCCACCGATGAACAGAGGAGGGGCAGCACAGCATAGCCATTGATAAAGTGTAGTAGCGCTAATATGCATGCTTGAGAAAAAATACATTTATCTATGAAGGTACCCAAAAGCCAGGGGTGTACTGTCTTTCTCTTTGGGACTTTTGTACACAAGCGTTTTCTTTTTTTTTTTTTTTTCTTACATGGGAGACCTAGCTTTTGTTGGGAGTATGGACAACTAAGGAAGCTGAAAGAATTTCCCCTTTCTCCTCAGGTTGTCCTGGCTAGGAGACGGCGTCTATATTCATGGCTTTTCAATTGTTTTGGAGATCTTTTTGTGATCCACCTGTTCTGGCAGAAAGGAAGAGAAGGAAAGGGATTTTTCTTGTGCTTCTCTCAGTCAACTGCCCACCATAGGACATCCTCTTGCTTGCACAGGGTTCGTAGACTTTGTATAAACATGCACAGTGCACCTGGTGTGTGTGTTAATTTTTTTTTTTATATATATATATTTCCTCCACTTTCTGTACCTAGCAATGAAGAATCCAGTATGATAAACTGAGGCCACAGCATCAGTCCTTGCTCCAGGATCGGCCAAAAATCAAATATTTCACTGGCCAGTCTTGTTTGGCTAGGTGCACTTCTTCAGCCCCGGAGGCTGGAGAGAATTTAGCAGATATTGGGAACATGGGATGGTTTCCTAAGCAGAACAATGCCTCACATAATCCTGGTCTGTATGTTTTCTTTCAGGATAGATGCATCTCTGCTTTGTTGGGAGGATGTTAGTCTGGTATATGGGCAGTGGCCACTGGTGGGGTGTGGACTTGCAGCCTCCTTATTTTCAATAAAGCTGCAGTTGAGTTTCTGTCAATGACTGACTGACATTTATCTGTTTCTATTACATTCTCTGGACATTATTGGTGTGATATGCATGTTACTTTGTATTGATGTTACTGAACAGAGCTGACTGGACTTCACAGATGGCTGTGGTGTAGACAGGCACTTGGTTCCAGTACAGACCCTCTGTCACTAGGACCATTGACTTGTTTTTGGCAGTGATGCCAAGCTGATGTCTGCACTACAATAGCACAACCCACGGTGTTCATTAATCTCTTGTGTGCTAGCCAGCAGTGTTCACCAAGCTGAATACAAATGTGTGCATTGAAAAGACCTGTGTGCACAAGTCTTGTGAAAGTGAAGGCTGTGTTAGGGATGCTGAATGCAAAGGGATACAGCATCACTGCTGTAGCAACTGCTCCAGAACTAGTATGCAGGCTGGGAGTTGTAGTGCCATCTGCCATCAAAGGCTTCTCTAAATAGTATTTAGCTTGACAGATTCTTCTCTCTGCTTCCAGGTTTTAGCCAAGCTTTGAACATTCAAAAATACCTTGGAGCATGGATATATGAAAACTGCTATTTCCAACTCTTTTTTTTTTTTCTTTTTCTTTTTCTTTGAAACTGTTCTGTGACTCTCCTTTTTCTAGCTTCATTCCTTGGGGTTAACTTACACATAGTGAGGCCTGCGTGGATAAGCTTTTGTTCACTTCAAATACTTTCTCATACACCTATATAGGATCACAAAACCCGCTTGAAGCAGATCAATTGCAGGTCAGCTGCACCTGTCGTGAATTCTGAAGGATTACAGAAGCATCTGATTCCATTAACGCAGGCCTTTACAACCTCATTGTGCACGCTCATTTAGATCTGGCAACAACTATAATACAAGGCCCTGAACAATTGGATATGGGTTGCTTATTCTCATTGCATACATTTTGGTAAATTTGAAGGAGATTGCATGATCTGATTGTAATATGTATGGTTATCCTTAATATGTCACAGGCCCATAACAAGCATGCAGCAGTAAGTTTAGTGCTTCCAACCGGCATTCTTTTCCAGATCTGTGGCTCATTCGGTTGTGAAGCATAGATTAGGTTGACAGTCCCTGAGCTTTTACTTTTAAATGAGCATGTGGACCCATATTGCTATTCTTACAGGTCTTCTTTATTGCCAAATACACACAAGCACAGTACACCCAGCACTTGTTTTCCGTGACTTGACTTGTCCTGGTTGTGATGTTAATGTCTTTCCCAGACAGAGAGGGGTAGAGGTCCTGGGGTGAATTCTGTTGCTGCCCAGAGTGTTTTCTGAATGCTCAGTGAGTGATCTTCGCTAAGTACTCCTGTGGATTTTGCAGTTTGGCTAAGTAAAGCTTTTAGGACCAGACATTGAGGAGTGTTCAGTGAATGTTAGAAATGTTCTGAGGGCTGCGTTTTGATGGCTTTCTGGAGCCTGTTTTGTAGATTAGTAGTTTCAACTACTGAATTCTGATATTCTGTTGAACTTTTTTGTGTGTTTTTTTTCTTTTTTTCTTTTTATTTAAATTGTCAGATGCAAGTTCATTGACCACTGCAAACAGGACAGTGGTTGTGGATGGTGAGGACCTACAAGGAAGGGTACCAGGTGATAGTGGGTTTTCATTTTTCTTAGAAATCCCCTCGAAGTATGGTAGAACATTGACTTAATAATGAGCTGTTTTGCCATTTTATCTACACTAACATGAAATGAATAGAGCTCATGGTTGGTCAGCTCTATATAAACTAGATAACCTCCTCTTATCTACTGTGCTTCACAGCCCATGTATGTAATCCTTGTTTTTGGCTGTCTGTTTGGCGTCACCTGCCTCCTCTGTCAACGGTGGACTTGGAACTGCCCCTGTACCCACACGCAGCGCGTAGAGGTCAGGAGCTGGACAAAGCCTGCAAAGACCGCCTTGTGGCCACCTTCTCCAAAGTATTTTCAGAATAGCGCTAACTATTTATTTCTAACATAGAAACACAGCTCCTTTTCTGATAGAAAACAAAATTGTTATTTTAGATACATTTTATTATGAATAACTTTTGTTATGACTATGGCTGGTAACCATGAGTACAAAATTATTAAAAGAAAATATAAAAAGAACAGTGTGTGTCCTTGTCTTTTTTATTTTGCATTTTGGATAACATGGTAAGTTTACTTCTGTCTTTCTCATCCATTGAGGGACACGGGAAGTCTTTGAACTTCTGGCTTAATTGCTGCTTAAAGGCATTGATGCTAGAAAATGTAAAAAAAAAAATTATGATGTACTGTTCTGTACATCACTCCTGGAGCATTCTTTTCAATTTCAGCTTTCTGCCAAGATCGTTCTCAGCCTGGCATTTGTAATATCACATTGAAACCCCACTGGACTGGTTGCGGCTAGACTGAAAGTGACTTTTGGATACTGGGTTTCGCTTTGGGCTCTTTCCACTTGCTATTCTGCAAAAAGTTTGCTGTGGGGTTTCTGCTAGGTCCAGAGTTTCTGCCATTGCCTTGGTGCTTGACCTATCGCTCAATACTTACTTAATGAGTAGGCCAGTTAGGCCCTGTGCCATGCTGTTAAAGGCGTCAACACTCTAGGACTGACTGCTGAAATCTGACTGCTGAAATCTGAGTGATGTGTTATGCACCTTCTGTGCTTTTTTTTTCCACCAGTGTTGGGGAAGAATTTCCTGCTGCTGTTTGAAGAGAAAAAGGAACTTTGGTTTCTGATCCTTTTTTGTGGCCCACTTTGGTTATCTCCGGCAGTCTGACCCTTACCTGCTACTAGCTGTCCAGGATTTGTGAGTACCAGAGCCCTTCTAACCCTAAGCCTATTGGCTTACTGACATGCAGTTGCAGCATGTCTAATCCCAGGCATGGGGTGGGGACAGTCCTGCTTTACCACGTGCCCTCAGCTCACATGTCACTAACTGTTCTGGACCTGGTTGCATGTCCTCATCTTTCCGCACATTAGAGCTTTTTGGGTATGTCTCTACCAGCTTTGCACATCTAGAAATGTTTTGTCCATTCTTCTTTGCAAATTAGCTCAAGCTCTGTCAGATTGGATGGAGAGTGTCTGAACAACAATTTTCAAGTTTTGCCACAGATTCTCAATTGGATTTAGGTCTGGACTTTGACTGGGCCATTCGAACGCATGAATATGCTTTGATCAAAAACATTCCATTGTAGCTCTGGCTGTTTAGAGTAATTTTCCTGCTGGAAGGTGAACCTCCGCCCCAGGCTCAAGTATAAATACTTTTTCAAAGCACTGTAGATTAGGACAAGCTCTAAGAGAACAGTTGGTATGGGTTCAGACTTCAAAATTCAAGTGGATACTGAGCCTTAAGAAATAGTCACTGGGACAGACTCATCATTTGAAGTAACCCTGTACACATTAGCAGACTCTTCTGACCCTCCACAATCTTAGATTTCAACCCTTCAATCCAGGAGCCGTCTGACTCGTTTTTTTGCATGAGAATCATAGATCTGATGGGAGTCTCTTTTGGGGCAGTTTCATTTGCACATTTTCACGCTGGACCTCTACAAAGCAACATTCTTTCATTGTGTGAAAAGTTGACCCAGTCTCTAGACAGACCGATTGGTCTGTCACCGAGGATGGGCATCTGCCTGTTAGTCCGATCAAGATCCTGGCTGCCTCTGCAGTATGTTGACCATCCTACTGGAGAGTCGTCCATACAGGTGGACATAGCCATGACATTGGTGTACATCCATCATCAGGGAGGAACCCGAACAGCAAGAAACTTAGATTGGATCCTATCCTGGGTTTATTTTCATGTTCCAGTCTTGTCAGCTGTGTTCTGTCCAGGCATTAACAATTGGCAGGCAGACTGAGTCTGCATGTGAACCCGGGAGAGTGATTTATACACCCAAATGTGTTCCTTGAACTGTGTTGGAAGTGGAAGTCCTGGCCTCCTTGTTATACCTGTCGGCCTCTAGTTACAGGAAACCTTTAGCACAGAGGTGCCTAATCTTTCGAAGAGCAAGGACCACTTTAGCGACTTGGTAACTGGTAGTGGGCAACAATGAGCGGAGTGGGCAGATGACAAGTCCATGTCCACTCTACGCATATGAAGAGCAGATGTGTTTTTTTTTTAAGCAGATCGAATTGGAGGTAGGTGGTTGTAAATACACAAATCAGTTTACATCTGATGCTCCATAGAGGTTAATGGAGGGTCCGATTTGTGTCTGCTTTAAAAACAGACAGGTGGGCCCAATTGGACTGATCATGTGAAAGGGGCCTATGGCTGCTTTCACACTAATGATCTGCAGTTTACCCACACTGTGGGTGCAGTGCACCTGTGGCTTTCCTGTGGGTTAGCTGCCCTTTGCCATAGATTTCTATTATAGCTTTCAGGTGTGGTACAATTTCTGAAAGTGCACCAAACCCGCAAGTAATAGCAAAAGTCTGACTCACTGCAGGTAACTCACAGGTGTACTGCACCTGCTGATAAGTTTGAAAGCCGCTCAGCGTAGCTAGTGTACCAGTGTAGAGAACAGATATGCCCATTGCTGTTTGATTTTAATTAAAAACTGACCTCAGTCTTTCACTTCTTCCTCCAGGATTGATGTAGGGTTTGGCTGATTGCTGCTGTCCCCCAGGTGGGTATGGCTGGCTGCTGCTGTCTCCCAATGCGGTTATGGCTGGCGGGTACTGTTGGCTGTCCCCCAGCGCAGTAATGGCTGGTGGGTACTGCTGGCTGTCCCCAACATGGATATGGCTGGCTCCCGTTCACCATAAGGAAATTTCCCCATCATTGTTGGAAATGTGCCATCATATATTCAAAGACACCATATCCTAAATGTGTATATATAAAAAAATTAATAAAATGCTACCATCAACCTTAATATAGCACAGTGATTCAATAAATAATAATATCCAATAAAGGATGTGATCCTACAAAAAAAAAATTAAATAAACTAATCATATATATGTGTCCAGTAAACCACACTAGATATAAATTGCTGTTCTTCCAAAATGCTTGTAGATTTCTGGAGATACTGGGAAAAAAGTCAAATGCCACTCATTTGTAAGATAAAACACAAAAGGACAACTATACCCAAATGATCAGATGCGTAGTCTCTGATCACGTGGTGGGTTGCTTTTGAACCTTCATAGATCGATATTGCTCAAACCAAAAAAGGACATACCTCACTGAGCAAATAAACTGAAAACGACATGTGGGTAATAAAAGATCACATTTAAGAAGGTCAGTTGCATATATTCAGAGACAATCTCCTCACTTGGTTGTTCCTGCTCACATAGCACTGGGGTTACTGGCTCCTGCTACGTGTTGCATCACTGGCACGTGACTTGTGAGGAGATTGTCTCTGAATATATGCAACTGACCACCTTAAATGCGATCTTATTGCGGGGCATGTGTGAGTGCAACTGTGTTTTATTACCCACATGTCGATTTTAAGTTAATTTTTTTGCACAATGAGGTATGTCCTTTTTTTTAATTTTTTTTTTTTTTTGTTTTAGCAATATTGATCTATGAAGGATTGAAAGCAATCCACCACATGTGATCATCATCAGATACTACACACCTGATCATTTGGGTATCGTCCTTTTGTGTTTTATCTTACAAATGAGTGGTATTTGACACTTTCCCCAGTATCTCCAGAAATCTACAAGCATTTTGGCAGAGCAGCAATTTATATCTAGTGTGGTTTACTGGACACATATATGTTTAGTTTATTTAATATTTTTTGTAGGATCACTGTGTTATATTAACCACTTAAGGACCGCCGTATTGCCATTATACGTCAACACAATGGCACAGGCAGGCACAATCACGTAGATCTACATGCCTGCCTTCCAGCGGGTGGGGGGTCCGATCGGACCCCCTCCCGCTGGTTACGGCGGTCCGTTTCCCTCCGGGAGCGATCCGTGATGAGGGGATGGCCGTTGGTTTTTGGCCACCCCCCTCTCGATCGCTCCTGGCCAATGACGAACTTCCTCCCACTGTGTATTGTTTACACAGGAAGGAGGAAGTGATGTCATTCTCCTCGGGGCGGTCTTTTTGACCGGACTACGAGGAGAAGACTAAAAGTAAGTGCACCAAAACACTACACTGACACATAGGTACACAACCCCCCCCCCCCCCCCCCAGTCACAGTGTCACTGATTGCATTGATCATTTCTTTACTGATCAATGCATTCAGTGTCAGTTGTAAAAGTAAAAACGGTCAGGGCAGTTAGTGTTAGGTCCAGGGTAGCCCCCTATCACCCCCCCAATAAAGATTTAACCCCCTGATTGCCCCTAGAGTTAACCCTTTCACCCCCTTTTGCCAGTGTCACTAAGCGATAATTTTTCTGATCGCTGCATCAGTGTCGCTAGGTAGCTAGTTATTTTTTTAGGTTCACCGCCAGGTTTTTATAGCGCTAGGTACCCCGATATACTACCCAATAATGGTTTTAACATCCTGATTGCCCCTAGTTAACCCTTTCACCCCCTTTTGCCACTGTCACTAAGCGATCATTTTTCTGATCGCTGCATCAGTGTCGCTACTGTCGCTAGGTAGCTAGTTATTTTTTTAGGTTCACCGCCAGGTTTTTATAGCGCTAGGTACCCCGATATACTACCCAATAATGGTTTTAACATCCCGATTGCCCCTAGTTAACCCTTTCACCCCCTTTTGCCAGTGTCACTAAGCGATAATTTTTCTGATCGCTGCATCAGTGTCGCTACTGTCGCTAGGTAGCTAGTTTTTTTTTAGGTTCACCGCCAGGTTTTTATAGCGCTAGGTACCCCGATATACTACCCAATAATGGTTTTAACCCCCTGATTGCCCCTAGTTAACCCTTTCACCAGCGATCACAGTATAAGTGTCACTGGTGACGCTGGTTAGCCAGTTTGTTATTTAGGTTCCCCGTCAGGTTTTTATATAGCGCCAGGGACCCCCATATACTACCTAATAAAAATTTGAACCCCCTGATTGCCCCTAGTTAACCCTTTCACCACTGATCACCGTATAAGTGTTACGGGTGACTCTGGTTAGTTTGCTTTTTATAGCATCAGGGCACCCACCATTTATTACCCAATAAAGGTTTAACCCCCTGATCACCCGGCGGGTGATATCAATTAGGTTTTAGGGTCAGGGTCTGCGTCGCCCCAGGCAGCGCTAGGTTAGTGCCAGTACCGCTAACACCCACGCGCAAAGCATACACCTCCCGTAGTGGTATAGAATCTGAACAGATCAATATCTGATCAGATCTATACTAGCGTCCCCAGCAGTTCAGGGTTCCAAAAAAATGCATTGTTAGCGGGATTAGCCCAGATACCTGCTAGCACCTGCGTTTTGCCCCTCTGCCCAGCCCACCCAAGTGCAGTATCGATCGATCACTGTCACTTACAAAACACTAAACACATAACTGCAGCGATCGCAGAGTCAGGCCTGATCCCTGCGATCGCTAACAGTTTTTTTTGGTAGCATTTTATATTTAAATCCGGAAGGCAGTGCTTGGTTTTCGGGGTCCCGTACGTGGCTAGGCTCCAAAAAAGTCCCCCACATGTGGTATCCCTGTACTCGGGAGAAGCAGCAGAATTAATTTTGGGGTGTAATTTGACTTCTGCCCATAGCATGTGTGAGCAATATATCATTTAGTGACAACTTTGTGCAAAAAAAAAAAAAAAGTTTGTAATATTCCCGCAACTTGTGGCAAAATATAAAATATTCCATGGACTCAACATGCCTCTCAGTAAATAGCTTGGGGTGTCTTCTTTCCAAAATGGGGTCATTTTGGGGGGTTTTGTGCTATTTTGGCATTTTATGGCCTTCGAAACTGTGATAGGTAGTGAGGAGTTAAATAAAAAATTTGCACCCTTAGAAATCCTGAAGGTGGTGATTGGTTTTCGGGGTGCCGTGCGCGACTAGACTCCCAAAAAGTCCCACACGTGGTATCCCCATACTTGGGAGAAGTAGCGAAATATATTTTGGGGTGCAATTCCACATATAACCATGGCATGTGTGAGCAATATATCATTTAGTGACAACTTTTTGTAAATTTTTTATTTTTTTTGTCATTATTCAATCCCTTAGGACAAAAAAAATAAATATTCAATGGGCTCAACATACCCATCAGCAATTTCCTTGGGGTGTCTACTTTCCAAAATGGGGTCATTTGGGGGGGGGGGGGGTTTGTACTGCCCTGCCATTTTAGCACCTCAAGAAATGAGATAGGCAGTCATAAATTAAAAGCTGTGTAAATTCCAGAAAATGTACTCTAGTTTGTAGACGCTATAACTTTTGCGCAAACCAAAAAATATACGCTTATTGACATTTTTTTTACTAAAGACATGTGGCTGAATAAATTTTGCCCTCAATGTATGACTAAAATTTAGTTTATTCGATTTTTCTTATAACAAAAAGAAGAAAATATTTTTTTTTTCAAAATTTTCGCTCTTTTTTCCATTTATATCGCAAAAAAAAATCGCAGAGGCAATCAAATACCAGCAAAAGAAAGCTCTATTTGTGGGAAGAAAAGGACGCAAATTTCGTTTGGGTGCAATATTGCATGACCGCGCAATTACCAGTTAAAGCAGCGCAGTGCGAAATTGGAAAAAGACCTCTGGTCCTTAAGGTGTTTATTGGTCCGGAGCTGAAGTGGTTAAGGTTGATGGTAGCACTTTTTTATATATATATATATATATATATATTATTTATTTATTTGTGATATCAGCACATAACACAATAATAGCATGCGCTATCATTTTGTTCATCTTAATATAATTTTTGGTTCACAATTTGATATAATCATTCACATCAGCGCTTTAGTCATTTTTATTCAATGTCCTAAATATAATATGCAAAAAATGTATATGAGGAAAAGGACTATATCGGTACCCCCTAAAGACTTTGCAACACAAATACTGTTAAAAAAAACACATATAATCATGTCTGCAAAGACTCTTACAAGACTGCATTGCTATACCCATGCGTTTATGTATATATACATATAAAATACGTGATATGATATTCAAATGGATTTTAAAAAGATGTTCATAGAAACACATGACAAACCGTTCCACAGTTGATATATTTCTACATGTTACACGGCAGGCAGCTGCTTCCTTGGGGGGAAAAGTGGGAGTCACAGCATCCAAGGCTGGAAGTGGATCATCCGATCTAGGGCAGTCAATTAGGAAGCAAAACCTTCTCCCCGGCAGGCATGGAAGACAAATGGGTAGATCAAAAATGGCTAAAAACTAACCTCATTTAAAGGTGGACCACTGTTGGCAGTGACGTTATATAATGAAGTTGTCCACTTATGAAACCGAGAGGAGCTGCGATCCTGATGATAATTATTGGTTTATGAAACAATCGGGGGAGAACATGTTCTCCGCTGATCATCTCCGCACACGAGAATCTGTCGGGGGGGGGGCGGGGTTGAGAAAGATTGACTTCCTTCTTCATCGATCAGACCCCCCCCAAGACAGTAAACATGTTCGACTGCCATATTTAGGTATATACATTATCTCACAAAAGTGAGTACACCGCTCACATTATTTTATTATATCTTTTCATGTGACAACACTGAAGAAATTATGCTTTGCTACAAAGTAGTGAGTGTACAGCTTGTATAACAGTCTAAATTTGCTGTCCCCCTCAAAATAACTCAACAGTCATTAATGTCTAAACCGCTGGCAGCAAAAGTGAGTACACCTCTAAGTGTCCAAATTGGGCCTAATTAGCCATTTTCCCTCCCTGGTGTCATGTGGCTCGTTAGTGTTAAAAGGTCTCAGGTGTGAATGGGGAGCAGGTGTGTTAAATTTGGTGTTATCGCTCTCACGCTCTCATACTGGTCACTGAAAGTTCAACATGGTAGCTCATGGCAAAAAAACTCTGAGGATCAGGAAAAAAAATGTGTTACTCTACATAAAGATGGCTTAGGCATAAGATTGTCAAGACCCTGAAACTGAGCTGCAGCACAGTGATCAAGACCATACAGCGGCTTAACAAGACAGGTTCCACTCAGAACAGGCCTCGCCACGGTCAACCAAAGACGTTGAGTGCACATACTCCGCATCATATGCAGCGGTTGTCTTTGGGAAATAGAATTATGAGTGCTGCCACCATTGCTGCAGAGGTTGAAGGGGTGGGGGGGGTGAGCCTGTCAGTGCTCAGACCATAGGCCGTACACTGCATTAAATTGGTCTGCATGGCTGTCATCCCTGAAGGAAGCCTCTTCTAAAGATGATGAACAAGAAAGCCCGCAAACAGTTTGCCATCAGACTAAGTACATGGATCACTGGAGGGTAAAGGTGATGGACTGGCCAAGCATGTCTCCAAACCTATACCCTATTGAGCATCTGTGGGGGATCCTCAGATGGAAGGTGGAGAACCACAAGGTCTCTAACATCCACCAGCTACGTGATGTCATAATGGAGGAGTTGAAGAGGACTCCAGTGGCAACCTGTGAAGCTCTTGTGAACTCTGTGCCCAAGAGGGTTAAGGCAGTACTGGAAAATGGTGGCCACACAAAATATTGACACTTTGGGTCCAATTTGGACATTTTCACTTAGGGGTGTACTCACTTTTGTTGCCAGCGGTTTAGACATTCACAGCTGTTGTTTTTAGGGGACAGCAAATTTTACACTTATACAGGCTGTACACTCGCTACTTTAAATTGTAGCAAAGTATAATTTCTTCAGTGTTGTCACATAAAAAGATATATTAAAATATTTACAAAAATGTGATGGGTGTACTTACTTTTGTGAGATACTGTGTGTAATATATGTGAAAAAGTATTTTGCCCCCTTTCTGATTTGTAATTTTTTTTTGCATATTTAACCCAATTAACCACTTACAGACCGGACCATTTTGCTGGTCAAAGACCAGACCACTTTTTGTGATTCGGCACTGCGTCGCTTTAACTGACAATTGCGCGGTCGTGCGACGTGGCTCCCAAACAAAATTGTAGTCCTTTTTTCCCCACAAATAGAGCTTTCTTATGGTGGTATTTGATCACCCCTGCGGTTTTTATTTTTTGTGCTATAAACAAAAATAGAGCGACAATTTTGAAAAAAAACGCATTATTTTTTACTTTTTGTTATAATAAATATCCCCCAAAAATATATAAAAAAACATTTTTTTCCCTCAGTTTAGGCCGATACGTATTCTTCTACATATTTTTGGTAAAAAAAAATCGCAATAAGCGATTATTGATTGGTTTGCGCAAAAGTTATAGCGTTTACAAAATAGGGATAGTTTTATAGCATTTTTATTAATTTTTTTTATTTTTTTTTATTTTTACTAGTAAAGGCGGCGATCAGCGATTTTTATTGTGACTGCGACATTGTGGGGGACCCATCGGACATCTTTGACACATTTTTGGGACCATTGTCATTTATACAGTAATCACTGCTATATAAATGCAGTGATTCCTGTGTAAATGACACTGGCAGTGAAGGGGTTAACCAGTGGGTGGCAGTGTAGGGGTTAAGTGTTCCCACTGGTGTGTTACTAACTGTGGGGGGGTTGGGCTTTCATTTAGTGAACACTGATCTCTGCTCCAATCACATGGAGCAGAGATCAGCGTCACTAGTTGCTAGGCAGAATGGAAAAATGCTGTTTACACGGCATTTCCTCCATTCAGCCGTCCCGTGAGACGATCGCGGGGATGCCCGCGGCGATCGAGTCCCCGGGTCCCACGACCGGACTCACAGGGGTCCCGACCAGCACGGGAGCGCGCTGCCGGCGGCGCGCTCCCGATGGCAGGGCGGCATTGAAGATTGGACGTACATGTACGCCAATATGCCTGCCCGTGCCATTCTGTCGACGTACATCGTCGTGCGCTGGTCGGGAACCGGTTAAATGACTCGGATCATCAAACAAATTTTATTATTACACAAAGATAATCAGTGTACTGTATTTTTCACTCCATAAGACGCACCTAGGTTTTAGAGGTTGAAAACAAGAAAAAAAATTATTCTGGACTAAATGGTGTACTAAAATATTTTCCAGTGCCCATGAAATGCAGAGTGACCATTACCATAGAAAGAATTGGCAGGGTATGGCAGAGTATTGGCAGGGAATTGAGGGATGGCTGTGACTGCACTTGTCACAGAGCAGCGCTGTGGGCACTACAGATGCAGCCCACAGCGCTGCTGCCATCCGATCTCTCCCCTCCACTGTACAGATCTGTACACAGAGGGGAGAGAGGAACCAGCATCATCATGACGCTGGTTTGTTTACAAGTGATCACTTTGTCATTTGACGGATCGATCACATTGCAAGCGGCGGGTGCACCAAGATGGCCGCCACTCCGAAGCTAGGCCATCCTAAGGCCGAGGATCACTCCGGGGGGCGGTGCCAAGCGTATATTCGCACCATAAGACGCAGGCACATTTTCCCCCGTTTTTCTGGGGGGGAAAAAAGTGCGTTTAATGGTCCGAAAAATACGGTAAATACAAAATGCAGTTTTTAAATGGTTTAATTAAGGCAAAAAAGCTGTGCAAACCTACCTGGCTTTATGTGAAAAAGTAATTGCCCCCTAAACCTAATAACTGTTTGTGACACCCTTGACAGCAACAATTGCAATCAAGTGTTTGCGATAACTGGCAATGAGTCTTTCACATTGCTGTGGAGCAATTTTGTCCCACTTTTCTTTGCAGAATTATTTTAATTCAACCACATTGAAGGGCATAAACGGCCTGTGTAAGGTCATGATACAGCATCTCAATTGATTTTGCCATATTTATCGGTGTATAACACGCACCCCAAGTTTAGGAGGGAATTTTAAGGGAAAAAAAAAACTTACATTTAAATGCCCATCAATGCAGCCTTATCATTGTCCATCTGCAGCCTTGTCCACCATTGCAGCCTTGTCCACCATTGCAGCCTTGTCCACTTTTCTGGCAGAGCTCAGAATTCAGGGTTCCATCAATTATGGTAAGTTGTCCAGGTCCCGAAGCTGCAAAGCAGCCCCAGACCATCACGCTACCACCATCATGTCTGACTGTTGGTATGTTCTTGTTTTGAAATGTTTTTGAAATGCTACCGTATATTTATGCCAGGTAACGGGACGCACATCTTCCAAAAAGTAAAATTTTTGTCTCAGTCCCCAGAATGTATGCCTAAAAGTCTTGGGGATAATAAAGATGTCTTTTGGTAAACGTGAGATGAGCCTTTGTGTTTTTTTGTCAGCAGTGGCTTTGGCCTTGGAACTCTCCTATGGATGTCCTTTTTGCCCAGTCTTTCTTATTGAATCAACACTGATCTTACCTGAGGCTCGTGAGGCCTGCCGTTCTTTAGCTGTTCTGGATTCTTTTATGACCTCCTGGATGAGTCGTCATGCTCTTAAAGTAATTTTTGTAGGCCGGCCACTTCTGAGAAGGTTCACCGCTGTTCAGGTTATCTCCATTTGTGGATAATGGCTCACCCTGTGGTTAACTGGAGTTCCAAAGCTTTACAAAAGGCTTTGAAACCCTTCCTAGACCGATGCATGTACATTACTTTGTTTCTTATCGCTTCTTGAATTTGTTTAGATTGTGGCATGATGTGTGGCTTTTTGTGAACTGTTGGAATGCTTCACTTTGTCCGCTTCCATTTATGTGATTTCTTGATTCAACAGGTCTGGCAGTAATCAGTCCTGGGTGTGGCAAGCGGTCGGGACCCCCGTGAGTCCGGTTGCGGGTCCCGTGGACTCGATCGCCGAGGGGATACCTGCAATCGTCTCATGAGGAGGCTGAAAGGGGAGATGACATTGTAAACGGCATCTCCCTGTCCTGCCTAGAAACAAGTGACCTATGATTTGAGCAGAGATAAGTGTTCACTAACACACAGCCCAGCCCCCCACAGTTAGTAACACGCCCCTAGGACACACTTAACCCCTACACTGCCACCCTCTGGTTAACCCCTTCACTGCCAGTGTCCTTTACACAGGAATCGGTGCATTTGTATAACACTGATTGCTGTATAAATGACAATGGTCCCAAAAATGTGTCCATGTCCGACGTGTCTGCCATAATGTCGCAGTCACAATAAAAATCGCTGATCGCCGCCATTACTAGTAAAAAAAAATTAATAAAAATGCCATAAAACTATCCCCTATTTTGTAAACGCTATAAATTTTGCGCAAATCAATCAATCGCTTATTGCGATTTTTTTTTTTTTTTTTTTTTTTTGATTTTTTTTTTTGCCAAAAATATGTAGAATACGTATCGGCCTAAACTGAGGAAAAAAATGTTTTTAGATATTTTTGGGGGATATTTATTATAGCAAAAAGTAAAAAATGAGTTTTTTCAAAATTGCCCCTCTATTTTTGTTTATAGCGCAAAAAATAAAAACCGCAGAGGTGATCAAATACCACCAAAAGAAAGCTCTATTTGTGGGAAAAAATATGTCAATTTTGTTTGGGAGCCACGTCGAACGACCGCGCAATTGTCAGTTAAAACGACACTGTGCCGAATCGCAAAAAGTGGTCTGGTCTTAAGCCAGCAAAATGGTCTGGTCTGAAAGTGGTTAATAAATGAAATAATTAAAAACTGCATCTTGTATTTACTCGGGTTATCTTTGTGTAATAATATTTGTTTAAGCTGAATCATTTAAGTGTAGAAAGATGCAAAAAAAAAAAATCGTAAGGGACAAATACTTTTTCATAGCACTGTGTATATGTAAAATAAAATATATATATATAAATATGTGTGTGTGTATCTATTAAAGGAGACTGATTAAATAACACCTTTATTCATCTGTATTACAAATTCAATGCTTGTCCCCTTCAATATATTCCCCATTTGCATTAATACATTGCTGCAGTCTTGTTTTCCATTGGTCGAAAGTATGGAGAAAATCAATTTCTGTCACCTGTTTCAACACATCTGCCGTTTTTCTTCTATACAGCATCAACTGACTCAAAACCTGTCCAAAACAGTCTTTAAGCACTGATTTAACTTTTGGGAATTCATTCTCACATCCCTCGCTGAAACTCATGCACTCAAACTCACGTGCGTGAGACAGGCCATCATTCCTATAAGCTGTAGTAAGCATTTGAAAACATTCTGTTGGTGTGTTGTGCAATTTTACAAAATATTTCAAATTGACACGTTCAACTTTTAAACTTGGCTTTTTTTCGGCACACTACAGAAATACACTATAGAGACACCTCATATGTGTTAGATATAATATGATAGCGTGTGTGTGTGTGTGTGTGTGTGTGTAGGGCAGATACTGCTGGCTGTCCACCCCCCTGTGTAAAATTATCTCTCTTCCCCCCCCCCCCCCCCTTTACATGGTTTCCTGGGTTATCCTCAAAATACATATTCACGCTTCCGGTGAATGTAGTGTTATCCTGTAATATGCTGCACACTGGCCCCCACGGCACCATTTTCATTTTACTTCCATCATTGGAAATTAGCTGTCTCTTCTCGATTCTTGCAGCCAGTCCCCTAATGACATGGTGCATGCACAGTTGCCACAAAGCCTTTTGGGATGTGTGACAGGAGTATCCCAAGAGGCTTTGGACAGCTGGGGAAATAATTTGTGCCTAGGCAAGGAAGGCAGACGTGCAGGTTGTGATTTTTACAGAAAAATATCTGTAATTTCGTGAAAGGTGAAATATTCAAAGTATTATAAGGGCACACAGTCTGTGATAAAGACTACCTGTGTCCCTCAATTGACAAGAAAGATAATAGGATTTGTATACTCCCTGTAAAACCCTTTTCTTGAGGGACACATTTCCCACCCCTCTGGGTGTAGTACTAAACTCTGGTTTGCTAAAAAAAAAAAAAAAAAACTGTAGCTTGCCAGTAGCGGGAGAGGGGTCAAAAGGTACTGAAAGAGATCAAGTTCCAAATAAGCTAATTATATAACGGTACCAACATCCCTGATTATAGATAAATAACATAGAATGGTGAAATGGGACTTTAAAGGTACTTATAATCAAAAAAATGTAATATAAAAATATATCAAATTTTATTAGAAAAATACAGATAAAAAAGATAGTGAGTACAGTTAAACACAAAGTCATAGGAATATACACCAAGTTCCTATTACAGACAAAGTTAAATACTGTATTCACACTTATACGACCAACCAATTCTACATGTTTTACTGGAAAGGCTTCATCAAGAAAGTGGACGAATCAGATTAAGTTAAAAAGTAATATAGTATATCCAACCTTAGGTGTATAGAAAGAAATGTATATCGATTAGTATAATATATTTTACAGGTGATATATACAGGATTTAAACTCTTAAACATAGCCATACTGACTCAAAACAAGGTTCGCTTAAAGGAATTGGACAGTTAATAAACCCACCCCCAGAAACAGACAAAAAAAAAAAAAAACCCAACCCACCCCAAGCACATCATCCACCCCTGGAGGCACCCCACCTCCATCAACCAATCCCCCACACGCACATCCACAAATTCAAAAACATTCATGTGTGGTACCGCACTCCCTACCTTGGAAGGTGGGTCTTGGAGTGAGCCCAACCTGGGAACCCTGAAAAGATATCCCCTTGTTTAGATATTCACCCAAATCAGGTCACCCCTAGGGAGGGATATATGGCTCGTTGATTTTGATTATTATCAATAGATATATGCAGCTCAACATCTATAATGTATATGACAATCATATTATGTTTCAGTTATTTACTAGAGAAAATGGGGGGGGGGGGAGGGGGAAAGGGGGTGGGGGTCGTAGATCTTCTTTTTTTTTTTTTTAACTTTATTTATTTGTTTTTTTATCCATATACAAAAAAAATCAGAGAAAAGAATAATCCACAATACATTCCTCTCTTTTACAGACATTTCATACTATTATCTTAATTTATCTTAATTTTATACAGATTTTCCTCTAATCCTTAAATACCCTTCTATCTTCCCACCCCTCCCTCCCCCGCCACCCCCTCCCCTTCCTGGCTAGTTTCTTGCGGGGTTCCAGTTTAATTATTTATTTGTTTCTTCCGTGTTTACTTTTCCTTATTGCTATTGTGTTAATTCCTCCACGTATCGCCAAGATTTTTTAAATTTTTCCCAGGGTTCCCATTTCCCAACCCTATCCTCCTTTGCGGGTGGTTCCTCTCCCCCTTCCTCAAAACCTTCCAGATGTTGAATTTCGGATACTCGAGAGATCCACTCCTGTATTTTAGGACTCTCCTTCTCTCGCCATTTTCTCGGGATTAAGCTTTTTGCGGTATCAAGTAATATGGGAACTAACGAGGATTTATATTGTTTTATTGTCTCATCTGTCCCATAAAATAAAACAATCCATGGGTCTTCTCTAATTTCTTTTCCTGTGACCACTTTTATTATATCAATAATCCTCTTCCAATATTCTTTAATTGTGGGACAATCCCACCATATGTGACCCATGCTCCCAGTTATCTTACATCCCCGCCAACAGTCCGGGGATTGTTCATTTCCAAACCTACTTAGTTTATCAGGGGTGGCATACCACCTTGCTATACATTTGTAATTCGTTTCTATCAGTTTGTTCCCTCCCCCCGCGTAGTGAATTAATTTAAATATTTTCTTTCTAATTTGGGTGCTACATTGTACCCCCAGCTCTTTTTCCCATTTTTTGATAAATGCCTTAAATATTTTTTTTTGATTTTACCTTCTGACAAAGCTGTTCAAAAGGTCTAAGCTCTTCTTTGCTTCGTATTGGTTGGGGCAGCTTTGCAACAAACTGACGTAGCTGGAGGAACCGCCATGCATCAATCCTCATGAGCTCTGTGTCCTCCCTTAGTGCTTGATAAGTGCTTAATTTATCCTTTACTAAAATATCTTTTAATTGTGCGTTATTTTTTATTATCCAGTTTCCCCCTATTTCTTGTTGTCCCGGTGGGAAATATTCATTTTCTTTCAAAAAAATCAAAGGTGAATTTTACCCCCATTTGTTTTGTGTGTGTAATCGGTCCCAAATTTTAAATACGTGTCGTGTTATTTCATGTGGGTTAGGACCCAATGTCCTGTATTGTGGCAGATTCCATATTAATCTCCCTAATTGTGCTTGACATAATGTGTTTTCTATGCCTACCCATCTCTTATCGTTTACTTCTTTCGCCCATTCCACCATCCGTGAGAGAACCACTGCATTATAGTATCTTTTTAAGTCCGGAGCTGCCACTCCCCCTTGTTTTTTCCCCCTCCTTAGTACCGCAAACGCAATTCTCGGCTTTTTATTTTGCCATATAAATTTCGAAATTATTTTCCTTAATATTACAAAAAAAGTCGCAGGGAGTGCAATGGGTATCATTTGGAACTTATAGATAATCTTCGGAACCAAAATAATTTTGAGGGGTCGTAGATCTTAGACCTCAACAGAAGCCCAGACTCACCATCATTACACTCATCTGTTGGATATTAGTTGCCTGGAGTAGGGACTCCTGTGCATGGTACCATGTGTAAATTATAAGGCATATCTGTAAATTTATGAAAATCAAGTAATGAAAAAATATATCTATATATTTCATTTCTTGTACATATCATTAATGAATGGGTCAGCACAGGTCCGCCCTCGCACATTAATAAACTTGTGATGATAACTTGATTCCAAATATTAAACTTCCTGAAGCACAATAGTGCATAAGGGAGAATTAAGCCCACACAACATCGGTTGGGGGCCAGACAGGCCGGCCACCTTTTGTGTATTCGGCGATAATCTGGTTAAAATCTAAAAAAGACAAAGCATGGGTATTGTTCTTGAGTAGTCCTTGCTAATACTATTAACCTATATCTTGGGCTCCCTCTCAAGGTCAACATTTTTTTTTTTTTTCCCCCCCTCACTATTTTGTGTGTGTTTCTACTATATTGGCCTCTCAGGCCATCACAAGCACTACTTGGCAGTAGCAGAACTTGGCTCAGTAAAGGAGGCTCTGGGCACCAAATGCATAGGGCCGAGAAACTCTTCTCTGCCCCCTGCGTTCATTGTAGAGTTAAAAAAAAAAATTATAAATAATGTGCGTTGCTCATAAAACAATAATAAGAGCAATCGATAAAGGATAATCAATCAAAATATACATATACTTAAAATGGAAGTCCATGCTAAAACTAAAATCCCTGCATCTATAGACACCCACAATCTAACACTAACCTATCTAGTCCTCTAAAGAAAAAATGAGTATACATACTTTTTCTCAAGTCGATCCGACCCAATCTCTAGCGGTGGAAGCTCTGCAGAGGACACTTCCCACAACGGCTGTGAAACAATGGGAAGTGATGTCACCCATAGTTACTTTGGGGCTTCCGTTGTCGGGTTTGTGTCCTCTGCACCCGCCTACACAGTGAAGCACAGCTGACAGCTCAGTGTGGTATCGGATCGGATCAGCTTCAGAAAAGGTACAGTGGATATAAAATGTCTACACACTCCTGTTAAAATGTCAGGTTTCTGTAATGTAAAAAAATGAGACCAAGAAATCATTTCAGAACTTATTCCACCTTTTTAATGTAACCTATAAACTGTACAACTCAGTTGAACCACAAACTGAAATCTTTTTAGGTGGAGGGAAGTAAAAATAAAAAACTAATATTGTTGCATAAGCGTGCACACACTTAAGCCTCATTTTTTCCTTCAGGGTTACCAAAACCATGTAGTACAAGGGCCTGCCTGATTGCATATAAATTTAAACTCCTAAAGTTTAACCTCATATTATATGGTTTTGATAAATCTGATGGAAAAACTCAGCAGAAAAACTGATAGTGTGTATGGGGCTTTACACCATTTGTTGAAGCACCTTTTGATTTTATTACAGCACTCAATCTTTTTGGGTATGAGTCTATCAGCATGGCACATCTTGACTTGGCAATATTTGCCCACTTTTATTTGCAAAAACACTCCAAATCTGTCAGATTGCGAGGGCATCTCCTGAGCACAGCCCTCTTCAGATCACCCCACAGATTTTCAATCGGATTCAGGTCTGGACTCTGGCTGGGTCATTCCAAAACTTTAATAATTTTCTGGTGAAGCCATTCCTTTGTTGATTTGGATGTATGCTTTGGGTCGTTGTCTTGCTGAAAGATTTAGTTCCTCTTCATGTTCAGCTTTCTAGCAGAAGCCTGGAGGTTTTGTGCCAATATTGACTGGTATTTGGAACTGTTCACAATTCCCTCTACCTTGGCTAAGGCCCCTGTTCCAGCTGAAGAAAAAACAGCTCCAAAGCATGACTCTGCCACCACCATTCTTCACTGTTTGTTTGGTGTTCTTTTAGTGATGTGCAGTGGTGTTGCGCTTTTGGAATTACGGCCAAAAACTTCAACTTTGGTTTCATCAGACACATTTTCCCACATGCTTTTGGAAGACTCCAGGTGTGTTTTTTTTTTGTTTGTTTTTTGGAAAATGTAGCTGGGTTTGGATGTTTTTCTTCATAAGAAAAGGCTTCCATCATCTCGTCACTCTACCCCATAGCCCAGACATATGAAGAATACGGGAGATTGTTGTCACATGTACCACACAGCCAGTACCTGGCAGATATTCCTGCAGCTCCTTTAATGTTGCTGTGGGCCTCTTGACAGCCTCCCTGACCAGTTTTCTTCTCGTATTTTCATCAACTTTGGAGGGATGTCCACTTCTTGGTAATGTCACTGTTGTACCATATTTTGTCCACTTGATGATTGTCTTCGCTGTGTTCTATTGTATATCTAATGCCTTGGAAATTCTTTTGTACCCTTCTCCTGACTAATAGCTTTTAACAATAAAATCCTTCTGATGCTTTGGAAGCTCTCTGCAGACCATGGCTTTTGCTGTAGGATGCGACTAAGAAAATGTCAGGAAAGACCTGCTAGAACAGCTGAACTTTATTTGGGGTTAATCAGAGGCACTTTAAATGATGGTAAGTGTGTATTGACTCCTATTTAACATGAGGTTTGAATTGTGATTGCTTAATTCTGAACACAGCTACATTCCCAGTTATAAAAGGGTGTGTACACTTATGCAACCACAATATTTTAGTGTTGTTTTTTTTTTTTTTTTTACTTATGGACACGCAGAGCCGGCTCATGAGCAAGCACGCATGAGTTCCCCCATAAGAAGAGGCTTGCTATGAGGGCACTCGGCAGAAGGGAGGGGCCAGGAACATCCGCAAAAGGACCCAATAAGGGGACAGTCATGGCTGCTCTGTGCAAAACCATAACACAGAGCAGGTAAGTATGACATATTTGTTGTGTTAAAAAAAATCTGCCTTCACAATCATTTTAAAATCAATATTTATTGATAAAAAAAAAGCTGATTTTTGCTTACTTTGCATTTTGGAAATTGATTAAAAAATATCAGTTATATAGTATATATTTTTTAAAGCATTCTCACTCTAAAGCACTGTGTGGCAGGTACTGCTGGCTGCCACCCCTCTTACTTGGTTTGCTGGGTTATTTTTTCTTAGTTATACAGTGATCCCTATAAATGAGTACACCCCTTTTGAAAAATAAGATTTTAATCAATATCTCAATGCACATAAGAACAATTTCCAAACTTTTGGCAAAACTGAGTTTTATAGAACATTTGTTTAGCTCATTACATAAAAGTAAAGTTATTAATATAACTTGGATTACAAAATCATCAGTTTTACTCAAAGTAATTTGATTCAAAAATGAATACACCCCACAACAAAAACTACTACATGTAGTATTTTGTATGACCGCCATGATTTGTAAGAACAGCACCAGGTTTTGGAACAAGGCTTGGACGGAACAAGCTGGTGACATATTGCAACATCTTTCTTTTTCCATTCTTAGAGAGTCTGGCTGCTGGATGGAGAGGGATGCTCAACTTGTCTCTTCAGAATTCCTCATAGGTGTTCGATTGGGTTCAGACCATGCTTGGCCACTGAATCACTTTGACCCTGTTCTTCTTCGGAAATGCAACAATGGCCTTAGATGTGCGTTTTGGATCATTATCACATTGGAAAAGTGCATCTCTGAATTCATGATGCAATCAATGAAATGCAGCTCCCCGACACCAGCAGCACTCATGCAGCCCCATAGAGGGACACTACCATTTTTCACTGTAGGCACCATGCATTTTTCTTTGTACTCACCTTTGCGACACCATACAGTTTTAAAACCATCGGTTTCAAAAACATTTTTCTTTATCGTACATCACGGGACACAGAGCACCATAGTAATAACTATGTGTTATACGCCACCTATAGGTGAATGGACTGGTACACTCAGAAAACAGGAAGTTCTCCTACCTATATAACCCCTTCCATACAGGGAGTACCTCAGTTTTTTCACCACTAAGGTGTTGTCACGGTTGATGAAGTGCTAAGAGAGCTCCGCTGAGCAATCCCTGACTGGATCAAGGAGCTGTGCAAATGGATCCATCCAAAGTGCCTGAAAGCCAAAATACAGTGCCTTGCGAAAGTATTCGGCCCCCTTGAACTTTTCAACCTTTTGCCACATTTCAGGCTTCAAACCTAAAGATATAACATTTTTATTTTTTGTGAAGAATCACCAACAAGTGGGACACAAAATCTATTGGATAATTTAAACTTTTTTAGCAAATAAAAAACTGAAAAGTGGTGCTGCACGCACCACTTTTATTATTCGGCCCTTTTACTTTCAGTGCAGCAAACTCACTCCAGAAGTTCAGCGAGGATCTCTGAATGATCCAATGTTGTCCTAAATGACTGATGGTGATAAATAGAATCCACCTGTGTGTAATAAAGTCTCTGTATAAATGCACCTGCTCTGTGATAGTCTCAGGGTTCTTTTGAAAGCGCAGAGAGCATCATGAAGACCAAGGAACACACCAGGCAGGTCCGTAATACTGTTGTGGAGAACTTTAAAGCCGGATTTGGATACAAAAAGATTTCCCAAGCTTTAAACATCCCAAGGAGCACTGAGCGATCATTTTGAAATGGAAGGAGTATCAGACCACTGCAAATCTACCAAGACCTGGCCGTCCCTCTAAACTTTCAGCTCAGACAAGGAGAAGACTGATCAGAGATGCAGCCAAGAGGCCCATGATCACTCTGGATGAACTGCAGAGAACTACAGCTGAGGTGGGAGAGTCTGTCCATAGGACAACAATCAGTCGTACACTGCACAAATCTGGCCTTTATGGAAGAGTGGCAAGAAGAAAGCCATTTCTCAAAGATATCCATAAAAAGTCTCGTCTAAAGTTTGCCACAAGCCACCTGGGAGACACACCAAACATGTGGAAGAAGGTGCTCTGGTCAGATGAAACCAAAATCGAACTTTTTACCCACAATGCAAAACGATATGTTTGGCGTAAAAGCAACACAGCTCATCACCCTCAACACACCATCCCCACTGTCAAACATGGTGGTGGCAGCATCATGGTTTGGGCCTGCTTTTCTTCAGCAGGGACAGGGAAGATGGTTAAAATTGAGGGGAAGATGGATGCAGCCAAATACAGGACCATTCTGGATGAAAACCTGTTGGAGTCTGCAAAAGACCTAAAACTGGGACGGAGATTTATCTTCCAACAAGACAATGATCCCAAACATACAGCAAAATCTACAAAGGAATGGTTCTCAAATAAATGTATCCAGGTGTTAGAATGGCCAAGTCAAAGTCCAGACCTGAATCCAATCGAGAATCTGTGGAAAGAGCTGAAAACTGCTGTTCACAAACGCTCTCCATCCAACCTCACTGAGCTCGAGCTGTTTTGCAAGGAAGAATGGGCAATAATTTCAGTCTCTCGATGTGCAAAACTGATAGAGACATACCCTAAGCGACTTGCAGCTGTAATCACAGCAAAAGGTGGCTCTACAAAGTATTAACGCAAGGGGGCCGAATAATTTTGCACGCCCCACTTTTCATTTTTTTATTAGTTAAAAAAGCTTCAAAAATCCAATAGATTTAGTTCCACTTCACAATTGTGTCCCACTTGTTGGTGATTCTTCACAAAAAATAAAAATGTTATATCTTTGTTTGAAGCCTGAAATGTGGCAAAAGGTTGAAAAGTTCAAGGGGGCCGAATACTTTCGCAAGGCACTGTAGATGGTACCCGGGCCTTTTGAGAGCTAGACCCTGGGATCCGGCACCTTGGTTATTTCTATACAGCCAAAGAGTTTTCCGGCAGGGTGCTGTACAGATCCAAGGGAGTGGACCCCGTAAGGGGGGAACTGGTCCTTGAAGGTCTGTCATGACATGGCCCACCGTGATGGGTGAAGGCTGGATCTGTCTGTGATAATCTCCAGCAGTCTTGCGACAGGACAGGTAAGTCGGAAAGATCCTAAGGAATGTGTGTGTGTGTGTGTGTGTGTGTATATGTATTTATGTATGTGTATATTTATAATTCCCTTTTGGACTTTCTTCTGTGAGTATGTGTTGCCTTGCCTGTGTTTTGCCACTAGAGGGTGTAAAAGCAACATACCTGGCTTCCAACATTCCATGCTTCACCTGTGTTATGCTCAGTGTCCGTGAAGGCTTTTGCGGACAGCATTGTTTCCTCTCCGCTCTGTCAGCCATCAGTATGGGTTTTGGGGGGTCCATCTACCTTCAGCACAGCGGTCAGGTTCCCCACTGCTGAGACCCCTCGGGGGGCTTTCAGGTGCAGTAGTAACCAACCTGATTAATGCCAGAAGGCTGGCCTCCAGGACCATTTATGACAGGGTCTGGAAGGCCTATGTCACCTGGTGGGAAACCAAGGATTGGCATCCTCGAAAGTATTTCATAGGAAGCATTCTGGCCTTTCTACAGTTAGGAGTAGAAATGAAGCTGGCCTTGAGTACGATCAATGGGTCAATGTAGTGAGAGCAGTTAAGGCCTATGTGAAAGCGACAGCTCAGATACGGAAAACTAATGTTTTGTTTGTGTTGCTAGAAGGCCCTAGAAAGGACCAGGCAGCATCGAAATCTACTTTTTCTCAAATCGCCTTTCAGGACAACCCCGGAGAGAGTGTAGCTCCACCTTGTAATTAGGAAACACATGCCCACTTTAAAAACACCTCCTCTTCCTCCATGGCTTCAGTTATTGTGTTTCCTCCTTGGAGGAAGCATGTGCCTGAACCAGGGAGAGCTACACTCTCTGCAGGGGAGTAAGGCTTACCTTTCGTTGCAGGTTGTTTCTTTTTGACCCCCAGCAGCATCTCCACGGGGAGAGGACTCCTGGAGCTCCTGGTCCCGCCATCTCACGGGAGTAAGGACCCTCGGAGTGCCGGCGTCGGGTGCCCGGTGTCCGCTGGTTAGCGCAGGGAGGGCTCTGTTGCTGGCGGAGGCCGCTGCAGGTCAGCGGCATGGCTCAGTTTTCGGCGCTGGGTCCCGGGCGGCGACGGCGTCGTTCACGGTGACGCGCGGGCGCTCTGAGGGGGCGTGGCGCCGTGGTTCAAGCGCCTGGAACGCAGGGATCATGGGGCGGGTCAGGTGACCGCGTGCTTCCGCTTCCGGCCGGCCCTGATGACGCGGCAGCCGGGAAAATTTAAAATGACAGAGCTGTTTGTGATAGCTGCCTCACTCAAACGATGGAAGAGTGTAAGCCAGCTATGGCGGAGACAGGCGCCCCTAGCACCGGTCCAGCCCAGGTACGTAAGGTGCACTGGCACCCTCTGCTTTACTGTTGGGCTATTTCTTTGTCTGTTCCCCCCTCTTGGGGGCCTGTCGCTGCAGGTCAGAGGTGGACTTCGCTCTGACCTTTTGCAGCCTAGTTCTGGGGTCTCACTAGTGGTCTGTTTGGTGGTGGGTCTCTGCACTGGCTTGGTGTTAAGCAACTGGTTGTTGAGAGCTTTTAGTGAGTTAAACCTGTATGTCGTTTCAGGAAAAATCACTAGGAAAAGCTAGACCAGGTCAGAGAAAATGTCCTTCTTGCAAGACCCCCCTCAGAGATTCATGGCAGAAGGCAATGTGCAGAAATTGTATCAGAGAATTGGTGGAAGAGGAAACATCTCAACAATATAAGGATTTGTTTTCTTCGGTTAAAGAGCTGACAAACTCCTTGAGTTCAGTCAGGTCCATCCTGATACAAAACCCTCCCGCACAGACCGAGCCTCAGAACTTACCGCCCAGCCCCAGGGCGTCGTCATCCAGACAGGTGGAAACTGAAGAGTCTGGAGACGAAGGGGGTAGTACTCTCATCTCCTTCAGGGATTCTGAGGAGGAGGAAGAGGAAGAAGATAGCAGGGGCTCCAAATTCAAGCTATCACTAGAGGAAGTAGATGATATTCTTAAAGCAATCTACACTACTCTAGAAATTCAAGAAGAAAAAGTACAACTGTCAGTTCATGACAAAATGTACCAGGGGTTGGACGAAACAAAACGGAGAGTTTTTCCAGTCCACAGGGTCCTCTCAGACTCAGTGAGAAAGGAGTGGAAGGACCCAGAAAAAGCCCCTTTCTTCTCTAAAGCTCTCAAAAGAAGGTTTCCCTTCGAAGATAAGGACTCAGAGGTTTGGAACAAGAAACCCAGAGTCGATGCAGCTTTCTCGCAGGTATCCAGACGAACGGATCTAGCCTTTGAGGATATGGGGATCCTTAAAGACCCAATGGACAAAAAAGCTGACTCCATCCTTAAAAAGGCTTGGAATGTTGGGTAGAGAAGCTGAAGAGCCATATTGAGGCGGGGACACCCCGCAAGGATCTCTTAGAGTCCTTTCCACTGATCCTGAATGCAGTCAAATACATGGCGGATGCATCAGCAGAATCGGTTAAACTGGCCGCTAGGTCTTCGGCTCTTGTAAATTCAGCCAGGAGAGCAGTTTAGCTGAAAACATGGTCTGGGGACACTGCTTCTAAGGTCAAGCTGTGTGGTCTTCCCTTCTCGGGTGACTTGCTCTTTGGTCCCGATTTAGAGTCTGTGCTGGATAGAACAGCCGATAAAAAGAAGGCTTTTCCAGTTAAGAAAAAGCAGGTTGCCAAAAAGAATTTTCGTGCTTTTCAGCAGTCCCATAAAAAAGACCAGGAGCGCAAGAGCAGATGGGGTTCACAGAAGGGCAAAGGCAAGGGTGGAGTCCTCTTTAGATCTCCCCCAGAGCAGTCCCCTAAGAGCAAGTGACAATATCTCCCCAGTGGGGGGGAGACTGTCAGCTTTTCGCGAACAATGGGACAGGCTGTCTCCAAATCTGTTCGTGAAGAGCGTTGTCGATCAGGGGTACAGGTTGGAGTTTTCAGAACTACCCCCGAGCAGGTTTTACGTGACAACATTGCCAAGGGATCAGTAGAAGGCCTCTGCAATGAAGCTTTTGTTACAGGAGCTGATACAGCAAGAGGTTCTGATTCAAGTCCCAGTAAACCAGCAGGGCGGGGGTTTTTATTCACATATTTTTCTGGTGAAAAAACCCTCAGGGAAGTACCGTCTAATCCTGAATCTGAAATTTCTGAACAGGTTCATTCGGTACAAACATTTCAGGATGGATACAATTTTCTCCATCACAAAGCTGTTGACCCCAGAATGCTTCATGGCGTCCCTGGATCTAAGGGATGCCTACCATCATATACCAATTCATCAGGCATCGCAGCAGTTCCTGCGCCTGGCATTGAAGGTGGGGAGTTCGGTATGGCACCTCCAATTCAGGGCTCTGCCATTCGGACTCTCGTCCTCTCCCAGGGTCTTTACGAAGATCATGGCAGAGGCTTTGGAGCCCCTGAAATTGAAGGGGATTCCAGTCGTCCCTTACCTGGACGACCTTTTGTTTTTTGCAGACTCCAGGGAGCAGGTCCTAGTCAATCTCCAGAGGGCCCAGTCTCACCTTGAGGGCCTGGGATGGCTTCTAAATCTAGAGAAGTCAATCCTGACCCCCTCACAGGAAATGAAATTTCTGGGGTATACGTTAAATTCGATTCTCCAGAAAGTTTTCCTGCCGTTGGAAAAACAGGAAAAGTTGCAGCTAGCTGTACAGCGGATACAGAGCAACCAGACAGTCTCAGTCAGGACGGCTATGGCAGTTCTGGGCCTGCTTACGGCAGCAATCCCGGCTGTTCAGTGGGCCAGGTTCCATTCCAGACCCCTTCAGAGGGAGGTTCTGTCAAGCTGGTCCCATCAGGATCCTTTGGAAAAACAGCTAAAAATTTCGTCAAGGACGAAAAGGGCTCTTTGGTGGTGGAGAGACCAGGCAAACCTCTCAAGGGGCCTGGTGTGGACCTTTCCTGTGGACAAGTGCCTTACTACAGACGCAAGTGCCTGGGGCTGGGGAGCCCATCTGGATGGTCAGACATCTCAGGGGGTTTGGTCCAAACAGGAAGCTCAAAGATCATCCAACTGGAGGGAGTTGAAGGCGATCTTTCTGGGATTAGTGGCCTTTCAGCAGAGTTTGAGAGGCCACCATGTCCAGGTGTTGTCAGACAACACAACAGCGGTTACCTACATTATGAAGCAAGGGGGAACCAGAAGCAGGAGCTTGATGGAGCTGGCCAATCTGTTGTTAGCCTGGGCAGAGCAGAACACAGCCTCACTATCGGCAGTGCATCTGAAGGGCTCTCAGAATTTGTTTGCGGACCTCCTAAGCAGGCGCAAATTGCTAGAGGCAGAATGGAGTCTGAATCAGGAGGTGTTCCTGATGATCTCCGAGGCTTGGGGGGTTCCACAGGTAGACCTTTTTGCCAGCCAGCAGAACTCAAAGGTGGACAGATTCTTTTCTCTTCACCGAGGAGATGCAGCAATAGGGTTGGATGCATTTGCTCACCCCTGGCATTACCAGCTGTGCTACGCCTTTCCCCCCTTTCCTCTAATTCCACTAGTACTGAGGAAATTCAGGGAAGAAAGGACAGACTTAATACTAGTCACTCCTTTTTGGCCGAAAAGGCCTTGGTTCGCGGGTCTTCGAAACCTAGCCTCGAAGCCCCCATGGAGGTTACCACTCAGAAAAGATCTGTTATCCCAGGGGACAGTAAGTCATCCAGAGGTGGAACTCCTACAGCTAACCGCCTGGTTTCTGAGGAGGACCTATTAAAAGCCAAAGGTCTCTCAGATAAAGTAGTAAAGACCCTGCTGTCTAGCAGGAAGGCAGTTACACAGGCAATTTACATGAAAGTCTGGAAAAAGTTCAACTCCTGGTGCAGTTCTAGAGAACTCAAGGTCAAGAGCACGGTGTCTGTCTTGGAGTTTCTCCATGAAGGAATGGAGAAGGGTCTCGCAGCCAGTACCCTGAAGACTCAGGTGGCTGCCTTATCAGTTTTCTTTGAAAAGACTTTATCTAAAGAAACTTTAATTTCTAGATTTTTTAGGGCTCTTGCTCGAAATAGACCAGTAGCCCTTAAAGACTTTCCCAGTTGGGATTTGTCTACAGTTTTACAGGGTCTCTCGGGAGCACCGTTTGAACCCTTACAAGAAGCTTCTTTACAGAAGGTGGTTTTAAAAACAATCTTTTTGGTGGCCATCACCTCGGCCAGGAGAGTCAGCGAGCTCCAAGCTCTAGCTATTACAGAACCCTTCCTTAGAATTTATCAGGACAGGGTGGTACTGAGGACGGATCCAGCATTCCTACTGAAAGTATCCTCAGCTTTCCATCGATCGCAGGAAATAGTGTTACCTACATTCTCTGCAACCCCAGCAAATGCAGGAGAGGAAGTTTTTCACACATTGGATGTGAGAAGGTGTCTATTACAGTTTCTGAAAGTTACTAAAGATTTTAGAAAATCAAACGCCCTCTTTGTGATATTTTCTGGAGCACGCAAGGGGGAGAAAGCTTCTAAAAGTACGCTGGGTAGGTGGCTTAAGTTGGCTATAACAGAAGCCTATAAAGCAAAAGGAGAAATACCTCCCTCGGGTATTGCTGCCCACTCTACTAGATCCACGGCAGTTTCCTGGGCTGAAAGGGCCGGTGCAACGCCTGAACAAATCTGCAAGGCTGCCACTTGGTCCAGTTATTCGACATTTCTCCGGCACTACCGGTTAGATCTACTGTCTGCAGCAGATCAGGCCTTCGGCAGGAAGGTACTGCAGGCAGTAGTCCCGCCCTAGGGTAAGTTTCTCGGTTATCCTCTCCGGGGTTGTCCTGAAAGGCGATTTGAGAAAGACTAAGTTAGACTTACCGGTGACGGTATTTTTAAGAGCCTTTCAGGACAACCGTTACTTCCCTCCCTAGGTTATGCTTAGTAAATGTATTAAGTTCTACCATGGTGTTGTGCTTTCTGTGCTTTGTTTTCCAGCGTCGGAAGGCCACAATAACTGAAGCCATGGAGGAAGAGGAGGTGTTTTTAAAGTGGGCATGTGTTTCCTAATTACAAGGTGGAGCTACACTCTCTCCGGGGTTGTCCTGAAAGGCTCTTAGAAATACCGTCACCGGTAAGTCTAACTTAGTCTTTCTAAGTGGATTTGTCAGGTTATTAGTCAGGCTTATGGTCTGAAAAGAAAGGTTCCTCCCTTTCAGATTAAAGCGCACTCTACCCGGTCAGTCACTGCTTCATGGGCAGTGCATCACCAAGCCTCTGTGGCTCAGATTTGCAAGGCCACTACTTGGTCGTCAGTACATACATTCACAAGATTCTATCAAATGGATGTAAGATGGCAGGAGGAGATCACCTTCAGGTGCAGTGTGCTGCAGGCAGCAGTATAGGTCCTCACGCCTGGCGGCGGCTGTTTTGCTTTGGGTCTCCCTCTCCTCAGGTGGCTTGCTTTGGGACATCACACATCTGTTTCCAAATCAGATAATAATCACTGACATAAGATAATGAAATGATACAAATTAATTGGAATCTCTGCATATGGGTTTCCCGGGAATAGTGGAAGTCCAGAGTTAGAGCATCCCCTGCTAAAGCAGTTCAAATAACCTGATCTCTATCTAGTCATGGACTGGCCAACACTTGTATATTGGAGATAGCTCTTCAGGTGTCAGTTCATTTCAAAGCATAAAGTGCACTTTAAGGAGGTTCATATCATGACCGAAGTACATTACTCAGGATGAATGCCTATCATTCCTCGCACGATATAAACAATTGCGATGTTTTCAGATAGTGTATATCACAATGTTTCACTTTGAATATCGTGCACATTTAAATGTAGCAATGTTCATCAATATATATACTTAGCTGTCTGCTGTTTTTCCAAGAACTGCTAGCAGCTTTTTAAATAATCCTGAGCTCCTCACACGTCACTTAGCCTCATGAATGAAGTTCAATTGGTGATATCCCGGTAGCCAGGTATTCTCATATATGATGACAATCGTCTATCCACAGGCATACACGAAGCCACTTGTCGGCCAATACAAATTAACGCCCCGCTCTTTGACCAAGTAATCTATGGAGCTGGCTTCATATCTCAAGTGGAAATGTCCATATTGTTCATTCACGAAATCAAAGCATAGTTCCCGTGGACATCTGTCAGTTGAAGTTTCACCTTAAACTTTTTTTTTTTTATCACTATTGCTACAGTATTCTGACAAGTAAGGTCCGGCTCACACTGAGGCAGCACAACTTCCACTGCCTTGGGTGACCTGGACGCGACCGCTGCGGAGATTTGCAAAACAACTTCTGTATAGAAGTAAATGCAAGTCGCCCCCAAAGTCGTACAGAAACCTTTTTCTAAATCGAACGGTTCCATTGTACAGAACGGGATGCTACTTGTCAGGTGTCAAGTCGTCCCAGTGTGAACCAACCCTGATGAAGGCTGATTTTCTTGTAGCCCTCACCTTACTTGTGTAAAGAAATCATTTTCTTTCTCAGGCCTTGTGCCATTTCTCTTCCATGTGGTGCCATTGCTGACAGCATGGGAAATGGAATGTGAAATGGAAGTGTCTGCGGACACCTGTTTAATAAATACCGTATTTATCGGCGTATAACACGCCCTTTTTTTCCCCTGAAAATCATGGGTGTGTGTGATACGCCGATCCCCGCCGTTTGTGAGGGCCGCCAACATTGACCGAGCCGATTGTACTGTGTACTCAGCTCCACTCATAGTCACGCCCAGTCCTGCCTCCTAGCCTTTAGGTCCTGCCATTGGACCGGTGTTGTGTCCATCATAGGAGCCGGGCCAAGGGGCAGGATGGGGGCGTGACTGCAAGCGGAGCTGAATACACAGTACGCTCGGCTTGGTCTATGTCAGTGGTGAGAGGAGCCGAATATCGCGGCGGCGCTAAATTTAAAACCCAAACATGCTGCAATTTTGGGGAAGGCTGCATTGATGGGGATTTAAAATGTAAGTTTTTTTTTCCTTAAACTTCCCTCCTAAGGGCCAATTCATGCCAGACGCAGTTCTGTTCAGTTTCGTGTGCTTTTTTTCTGCACTAAAAATGCATGCACAATGTTTTCCATGTATTCCATTGGCTCTAGTTCATGCAGTCAGTTTCTTGTGCGGAAACTGACCAGAACTGACTGTATTGGTGCAGAAAAAAAAATGGAACTGCACGGAACTGCATCTGGTGTGAACTGGCCCTAAAAGTTTTTTTTTTTTTTTTTTCCTTAAATTTCCCTTCTAAACTTGGGGTGCATGTTATACGCCAGCACATGTTATATGCCGATAAGTACAGTGGTCACCTGTAGTTGAATTCTTGTTGATTAGGATTTTGTTGTCTAAAATGTAGACTAAGGCCGCGTACACACGGGCGGACTGTTCGCCCAACCTTGTCCGCTGAAACTGTGTTTGAGCGAACAGTCCGCCCGTGTGTAGGCTACTTTCGAAATGAGCAAACTGTTCCCGCTCGGAAAGTCCGCCCATTTCGAGCGCGTGTACAGGTAGGCGGGGCCCGCGAAGGAGACGTCGCGGGCTCCGCCGCCTGGAATGGGCTTAAAGGGGAACCCCAACGCCGAAAAAAATCGGCGTGGGGGTTCCCCCAAAGTCCACACCAGACCCTTGTCCGAGCACGCTACCCGGCCGGCCAGGAAAGGGGGGCGAGCGAGCGCGCCCCCCCTCCTGAGCCGTACCAGGCCGCGTGCCCTCAACATGGGGGGTGCCTTGGGGAAGGGGGGGCCGCGCGGCCCCCCCACCCCAAAGCACCTTGTCCCCATGTTAATGAGGACAAGGGCCTCTTCCCGACACCGCCCCATTGTCACTATATAAGTGACCGCACAGCGCGGCTCTGGCATTCCGGCCGGAGAGAGCGACGTGTCAACATCTCCTGGAGAAGAACAAGAAGAAGAACAAGAACGGAAGGCGGCGACAGCGGCGACAGAAGACCGGGCCACCGCCTGTAAAAGAGCTACAAGAAGGCGCGGTGGCCCGGCAGAAGAACCGAAGGCGGCGACAGAAGAACGGAAGGCAGCGGCGACAGAAGACCGGGCCACCGCCTGCAAAAGAGCTACAAGAAGGCGCGGTGGCCCGGCAGAAGAACCGAAGAGGGGGACAAGACCCCCGAAGTCGGGAGAAGAGGCCGGCGGCGGGGAGGAAGAAAGCCGGACTCCTCCGCTAGTAAAAGAGCTACACACAGATAGCGGAGGAGTCCGGCGAGAAGACCCCCGAAGACGGAAGACCCCCGGAGCTGTGCAATAAAATATTTTTTCCCTGTGTTGTGTTTTTTTGTACTTTATTTCACAGGTGAATGGGTAGGGGTACATTGTACCCCATACTCATTCACATAGGGTGGGGGGCCGGTATCCGGGGGCCCCCTTCTTAAAGGGGGCTCCCGGATTCCGATAAGCCCCCCGCCCGCAGACCCCGACAACCAACGGCCAGGGTTGTCGGGAAGAGGCCCTTGTCCTCATCAACATGGGGACAAGGTGCTTTGGGGTGGGGGGGCCGCGCGGCCCCCCCTTCCCCAAGGCACCCCCCATGTTGAGGGCACGCGGCCTGGTACGGCTCAGGAGGGGGGGCGCGCTCGCTCGCCCCCCTTTCCTGGCCGGCCGGGTAGCGTGCTCGGACAAGGGTCTGGTGTGGACTTTGGGGGAACCCCCACGCCGATTTTTTTCGGCGTTGGGGTTCCCCTTTAAGCCCATTCCAGGCGGCGGAGCCCGCGACGTCTCCTTCGCGGGCCCCGCCTACCTGTACACGCGCTCGAAATGGGCGGATTTGCCTCCGCCTTACGTGGGCGAGTCCGTTCATTTCAAAAGTTGAGCGGACTGTTTGGCAAACAGTTCGCTGAAACAGTCCGCTCGTGTGTGGGCAAGTCCGCTCATGCAAATTTTGAGCGGACTGTTTGCCGAAACTGTTTGACGAACAAGGTCGGGCAAACAGTCCGCGCGTGTGTACGCGGCCTCACTCCTAAGACTTTCATTGGGGTGTATTCATTTTTGCAACATGGTTTTGAATGAATTTGTTTGCATCCAAGATGTGTTAATTTGCTATAAATGGCCCACGTTTGTGGGGGAATATTTTATAGTATAGTGTCCCATAGAAAATGTTGATTCTGAAAGTAAAGGTTTTCTGACAAATCTGTTGGTGTATTCATTTATGCTGAGCAGTGTGTGTGTGTGTGTGTGTGTGTGTATATGTATATATATATATATATATATTATAATATAATATAATATGTGTGTGTGTGTATATGCACAGTGGGGCAAAAACGTATTTAGACAGCCACCAATTGTGCAAGTTCTCCCACTTAAAAAGATGAGAGAGGCCTGTAATTTTCATCATATGTATACTTCAACTATGAGAGACAAAATGTGGAAACAAATCCAGACAATCACATTGTCTGATTTTTTTGCAAATTATGGTGGAAAATAAGTATTTGGTCACCTACATGCAAGTTCTGGCTCTCACACACACCTGTATCGTCTTCTTTAAGAGGCTCCTCTGTCCTCTACTCATTAACTGTATTAATGGCACCTGTTTGAACTTTATATAAAAGACACCTGTCCACAACCTCAAACAGTCACACTCCAAAATCCACTATGGTGAAGACCAAAGAGCTGTCAAAGGACACCAGAAACAAATTGTAGACCTGCACCAGGCTGGAAAGACTGAATTTGCAAGACAAGCATCTTGGTGCAAAGAAATCAACTGTGGGAGCAATAATTAGAAAATGAAAAGACATACAAGACCACTGATGATCTCCCTCGATCTGGGGCTCCATGCAAGATCTCACCCTGTGGGGTCAAAATTATCACAAGAACAGTGAGAAATAATCCCAGAACCATATGGGGGGACCTTGTGAATGACCTGCAGAGAGCTGGAATCAATGTAACAAAGGCTACCATCAGTAACACACTATGCCGCCAGGGACTCATCCTACAGTGCCAGACGTGTCCCCCTGCTTAAGCCAGTACATGTCCAGGCCCATCTGAGGTTTGCTAGAGAGCATTTGGATGATCCAGAAGAGGATTGGGAGAATGTCATATAGTCAGATGAAACCAAAGTAGAATTGTGTGGTATAAACACAACTTGTCGTGTTTGGAGGAGAGAGAATGCTCAGTTACAACCAAAGGGCACCATATCTACTGTGAAGCATGGGAGTGGCAACATCATGCTTTGGGGCTGTTTCTCTGCAAAGGGAACAGGACGACTGATCCGGGTACATGAAAGAATGAATGGGGTCATGTATCGTGAGATTTTGAGTGCAAACCTCCCATCAGCAAGGGCATTGAAGATCAAACAGGGCTGGGTCTTTCAGCATGACAATGATCCCAAACACACCGCCCAGGCAACAAAGGAGTGGCTTCGTAAGAAGCATTTCAAGGTCCTGGAGTGGCCTAGCCAGTCTCCAGCTCTCAACCCCATAGAAAACCTTTGGAGGGAGTTGAAAGTCTGTGTTGCCCAGCAAAAGCCCCAAAACATCACTGTTCTAGAGGAGATCTGCATGGAGGAATGGGCCAACATACCAGCAACAGTATGTCACAACCTTGTGAAGACTTACAGAAAACGTTTGACCTCTGTCATTGCCAACATAGGATATATAACAAAGTATTGAGATGTACTTTTTATATTGACAAAATACTTATTTTCCACCATAACTTGCAAATAAATTCTTTCAAAAATCAGACAATGTGATTGTCTGGATTTGTTTCTACATTTTGTCTCTCATAGTTCAGGTATACCTATGATGACAATTACAGGCCTCTTATCTTTTTAAGTGGGAGAACTTGCAGAATTGGTGGCTGGCTAAATACTTTTTTGCCCCACTGTATATATATGTGTATGTGTGTGTATATGTGTATATATATATATATTCCTCTAATAGTATTGAATAAGCAGGCTATTTAAGGGGCTGAGATATGGAAGACTACAGTGCTGAAAGATTTTCAGCTGTACTTCAGAGGTTCGGCATCCAAATTGGATTTCTGTTACAGACCCGGCCTGTTTGCAAACTCATCTGTGCCTCTTCCCTACCTGCTTGTTCTTTGGCTACGATTCTTGCCTCCCTCTCTGGTACCCATAAAGAATGATGTGGTCCAAGGCACCAAAAGTAATTGGCCTCCATCCCAAATTTTAGAGAAAGAAAAGGGAAAGTGGTCAGCGGGATTTTAAATGAGGCCAATCACTATATAAAGTAAATATGTGGGATATAAAATACCGTATTGCTTTTTGTGGGTTCCAACAAAAAGGGGGAGTTTTGGATGAGATGTGTATACCAAAAAGCAATCTTAGCAAAGAATATTTTATTATACAGTGTGAGATCAAGTATAACATACCGAATAACACAAAAATGCATACACAGAATCTCATACGTGCAGGGCATGCTGAAAAACCGTTGGAACCCACAAAAGCAACACTGTTTTATATCCCACATGTTTACCTTTTATATAGTGATTGGCCTCATTTAAAGTCCCGCTGACCACTTTCCCTTTCCCTCTCTAGTACCCTGTCTGCTGAATTATTAGCTCTTGCTGACTCTAGCCTCTTCCTGACCTCTTCTTATTGATGACCCTCATCTTCTGTCACCTCTAGCCACTTGTCAACCATTAGACAAGCAACTCTTGCATTCATTTACTCTCTGTCCTACCAAGGGGTGCTTAACCACTTGCTTACTGGGCACTTAAACCCCCCTCAGTCCCAGACCAATTTTCAGCTTTCAGCGCTGATGCACTTTGAGTGACAATTGCGCGGCCATACAACACTGTACCCAAATGAATTTTTTATCATTTTTTTCCCACAAATAGAGCTTTCTTTTGGTGGTATTTAGTTACAGCTCGGAGTTTTATTTTTTGCTAAACAAACAAAAAAAGATGCAAAAAAAAAAAAAAAAAAAATCATGTTTTAATAGTTTGTTATAAAATTTTGCAAACGGGTCATTTTTCTCCTTCATTGAAGTGCGCTGATTAGGCGGCACTGATAGGCTGCATTGGTGGGCACTGATGGGCTGCATTGGTGGGCACTGATGGGCTGCATTGGTGGGCACTGATAGGCTGCACTGGTGGGCACTGATAGGCATAGTTAAGGCGGCACTAATAGGCACAGATAAGGCGGCACCGATGGGCACAGATAAGGCGGCACTGATGGGCAAAGATGGGCACAGATAAGATGGCACGGATGGGTGGCACGGATGGGTGGCACGGATGGGTGGCACGGATGGGCACTGATAGGTACCACAGATAGATGGGACTGATGGGCACTGATAGGTGGCACTGATAGGTGGCTCTGATAGGTGGCACTGCTGGGCACTGATGGGCGGCACTGCTGGGCACTGATGGGCGGCACTGCTGGGCACTGATGGGCGGCACTGGGGTGCAGCACCTGAGGCAGATTTTGGGTGGCACTGTGGGTGGCACTGCTGGGTGGCACTGTGGGTGGCACTGTGGGCACTGCTGGGTGGCACTGTGGGCACTGCTGGGTGGCACTGTGGGCACTATGGGCACTGCTGGGTGGCACTGACAGGGGGGCACTTACTTTATTTCAGGATGGCACTGCGGGTGGCAGGTGGGCACTGGCAGGGGGCAGGTGTCCTTTTAAATTGCTGGCCGTGATCGGGACTGATGTCCCGAACACGGCCGCCGGCGATCGGCTTTTTTTTTTTCTCCTCGCGCTGTCAGCGCGAGGAGGAATACTAGCCGATTACCGGCTCCGTTTTATCACATGATCAGCTGTCATTGGCTGACAGCTGATCACGTGATAAGGGGTCGGGATCGACCCCTTACACGGATCGGTGATCAGGCGAGTCTCACGGACTCGCCGATCACAGAGTGCGCCGCGCGCGCCCCTCAGGGGGCGCGCAGGCCGCTCGTAACCGGGACTACGTCAATAGACGTAGTCCCGAAAATGTGGGTCCGCGCTATTGCCGTCATTTTGCAATAGCGCGGATCCCAAGTGGTTAAACTGGATCAGTTAGAAGGGTGTCTCTTGTCCTCTCAGGCTCTCCATCAATGTATGTGACAAAATAAATGGGGGATACATTTTTAAGGGCAAAGTTGACCCTTGAGAGACCAGAAATAAAGACTCAATATAATGTAGAGTGTATGTGTGCAAGACACCATTTTTACATTATTTTCTTGATTTACTTGCTTAACCACTTAAATACAGGAAACTTTCACCCCCTTCCTGCCCAGGCCATTTTTCAGCTTTCAGCGCTGTTGCACTTTGACAACAGCGCGGTCATGCAACACTGTACCCAAACAAGTTTTTTATCATTTTCTTCACACAAATAGCACTTTCTTTTGGTGGTATTTAATCGCTGCTGGGTTTTTATTTCTTTTTTTCAAAAAAAAGCGACATTTTTAAAAAAAATTAAATGTTTTTCTTAGTTTCTGTCAGTAAATTTTGTAAAGAAGTAATTTTTGCTCCTTCAATGATGTGTGCTGATGAAGTTGCACTGATGAAGAGTCACTAACATGCCACAATGATGAGCACTGATGGGCAGTACTGATGAGTAGGCACTGAAGGGCAGCACTGATTGGCATTGCTAATGGGCACTGGTGACACTGATCAGTGCCCTGATTACCTGCCCTGCTCTCCTCTGCGAGGAGATAACACCGATCACCACTCCTCGCCACACACTCTGTCTGAGGCGAGGAGAGCCTATTAATGGCACTTCTGCATTTACATGTGACCGGCTGTGATTGGACACAGCTGATCACATGGTTAAAGAGCCGCATCTTCGGCTCTTTAGAGAGATCAGGGTCCTGCTGTGTCCTAGGAACACAGCGGGGGTGGCGTGCAAGAGTGACCGTTCTTGGGAGCTGTCATATGATGTCCTCCCAGAACAATAGCCGCACCGCTGCTCCGTCATTTGACAGTGGTCGGTCTGCAAGTGGTTAAAAAAATTAAAAGAAGCAAAGAAAAAATTGGATTTTTTAGAATGGCTTACCTGTAAGATTCTTTGAAGTACATCATGGGACACAGAACCATAGTAGTTACTATGTGGGTTATAGGCCACCTTCAGGTGACGGACACTGGCACACCCCAAGACAAAAAGTCCACTCCCTATATAACCCCTCCCACTACTGGGAGTACTTCAGTTTTGTAGCAAAGCAATACACGCGTATACCAAAAAGAAGGGAGGGACCTCTATGTCCCGTGATGTACTTCAAAGAAAAGGATTTTAGAGGTAAGCTGTTTTAAAAATCCTATTTTCTTCTTATACATCACGGGACACAGAGCCATATTAGTTCCGATGTGGGATGTCCCATAGCAATACCAATTGAAGGGAGGGAGACGCAACAAAAGTAGGGCATTAAGAGACTAGAGGACTTATACTGCAGCCTGCAGTACACTGCTCCCAAAGGCGATATCCTCATGACCTTTTACAGCTATTTGTTAGAACCTGGTAAATGTATGGACTGAAGACCAAGTTGCGGCCTTGCAGATTTGAGTCATGGAGGCTTGTGATGCACTGCCCAGGATACACTAACAGCCCTGGTGGGGTGCGCTTTAATATGAAAAGGTGTAATTTTCCTCTTTAAACCATAAGCTTGAACAATCACTTGACAAATCCGTTTAGGAAAAGAAGATTTCAACGCTGCCTGTCCTTAGGACCTTCTGGCAACACAAACAAAACATCTGTTTTATGAATCTGAGTGGTCACCTTCAAATAGACCTTAACTGCTCTCACCACATCAAGAGAATGTAGTGACCTCTCTTCCGCAGAACGCGCTCTGGGAAAAATTAAGGCAGAACAATATCCTGGTTTAAATGAAAACCTGACACTAACTTCGGTAGGAAATTAGGATCAAGATGCAATACAACCTTATTCTTATGAATAATCAAATATAGCTCTTTACAACAGCGGTCATCAACCCTGTCCTCAGGGCCAACTAACAAGCCAGGTTTGCCAGATAACTGAAATACATTATAGGTGATAGCATTGCTGTTCAGTGATTGCAGTATTCTAGTCTGCATCTCCCCAAGGTAATACATAAAACCTGGCCTGTTAGTGGGCCCTGAGGAAAGGGTTGATGACCACTGCTTTACAAGAAAGAGCAGCCAACCCTGATACTCTTTTTGCAGAATATATGGCAACCAAAAAACGAATTTCCTTGTCAAAAGGACCAAGGGAATATCTCGTATCGGCTCAAAATGCTGTTTCAAGTCCCAAGGGTTTGGTGTGACCTAACCAGAGGATTAATCCGCATTACCCCCTGAATAAAGCTACGAACCACACAGTGTGATGCAAGTGGTCATTGAAAAAACACAGATAAGGCCGAATAGCTGGCTTTTGATACTACTCAAGGCCAGTTTCATGTCTAATCCCATCTGTAGAAATTCAAGGATCCTACCTATGACATATTTCCTGGGGTGCCAACCCCTGGATTCACACCAGGAGACATATGCCTTCCAGACTCTATGATATATGACTCTGGAGGCTGGCTTCCTAGCACTAACCAAAGTAGAAACTACTGAACCTGACAGCCCACGTTCTTTCAGAATGTGGGTCTCAATAGCCAAACCTTTAAATGTAGCACTTTTAAGGTAGGATGGAATACCAAACCTTGCGAGAGAAGGTCTGGCCACAGTGGTAAGATCCATGGGTGCCCTACCGCCATCTTTACGATCTCTGCATACCGAAATATCCGGGTCCCCAAGAATCACCTCCTTCCCTTCCTGCTGGATCCTGCGAAGAAGGCGTGGAAGCAGCGGAACAGGAGGGAAAACTGATCCCATGGACAAACCAAGGCATTTGTTCTGCATTCCAGTGGATCCTTTGTCCTCGACACAAAGTTGTCGATCTTTCTGTTGAACCTGGACGCAAACGGATCTACGTCTATAATTCCCCATCTTTGACATATTGACAGAAAGATGTTGGGGTGAAGAGACCATTCTCCTGGGAACAACTGTTGATGACTCAAGTAGTCCGCCTGCCAATTCTCTATTCCCGGAATGAAGACTGCCAATAGGCAAGGAATGTTGTCTTCTGCCCAGGATAGGATATGATTCACCTCTCTCTGAGCCGCATGACTTTTCATGCCCCCTTGGTGATTGATATAGGCCACTGTTGTGGCATTATCAGATTGGATTCTGACAGGACAATCCCATAATCTGAGTGTTCAGGGCCAGGCGTGCTGCCTGAATCTCTAGAATATTGATGGGCGAGGTCATTTCTGTTTTGGACCATTTTCCTTGGACAGATGCTTCTTCCAGGACTGCTGCTCCCCAACCCAGAAGGCTTGCATCTGTTGTCACCACCTTCCAGGTAACTGTTAGGAAGAACTTTCCTTTCTGAAGATTCTTGGATATCAACCACCAACTGAGGCTTTGACGCACTTTGGGGGATAGACGCATTGGGAAGTCTAGAGCTTGGACCTTTTTTGTTCCACATTGACAAGATACTGTTTTGCAGCAGTCTTGAATGAAATTGCGCATAAGGAACGGCCTCGAATGAAGCTACCATCTTTCCCAACAATCTCGTGCAAAGTCTAATAGAAGGATTCTTCTTTACTTTGACTACCTGAATCAGTTCCCTTATGGAACTGATCTTGGCCTGTGGCAAGAACACCCTCTTCTGAGCTGTATCTATGATCAGGCCCAAGTACTGCAATCTCCTTGATGGTTTTAAGGAGGATTTTTTCTAGGTTGAGAATCCAACCTAGGTATTCCACGTAGCGGACTATGGTAACCAAACTCTGGTTTAAGAGGGCTACTGACTGATCTATCAAGAGCATATTATCTAAATAAGCCAGAATCGTTCTCCCTGAGCCCTTTATCTGGTTAAAGGGGGAGCCAGAACCTTTGTAAACACTCAAGGTGCAGTAGCTAAACCCGAAAGGCAGAGCTCCAAACTGAAAATGAAGACTTTCTATTTTGAAGTGTAGATATTTCTGGTGAGCGGGAAAATAGGTACATGTAGATAAGCATCCTTGATGTCTATTGACGCTAACCGTTCTCCACCTTGTAGAATGGAGGCCACTGATCGGACTGACTCCATGCAAAAATTCAAAAACCGGTTTAGATCTTTGAGATCTAAAATGGGTCTGACATCCGTTTGGTTTTGGTACCGTAAAAAGTTTTGAATAAAGCCCTAACCCTCACTCTTCCATGGGGACCACCGATATCACTTTTTGAGACAAGAGATGATCCAAAGCCAGAAAGAGAGACTTATTTTTTTCTGGGTCTCTGGGAACATTTATCTAAGAAAACAAGGAGACGGGAACTTTCGGGAACTCTAGTCTGTAACCTAGAGATATCGAGGAAGTCACCCATTTGTCTTGACAGACCCTTGAGAACTGCAGAAGTCTACCCCCCCCCCGCCCACTTGAGCAAGCAAGGGCGCCCCTTCATAAGGAGGTTTTAGTATTTTGTTTAGCGGGTTTCCTCCCCCGTGGCCTCTTTTGACCCTGAGGTTTACCTCTTGAATTTGATGGTAGAGGCTGTAGCGACTGCCTGGAGACAGATGCTCCTGGCACTGGAGAAGAAGCTTGTTTAAAAGAAAAACGCTTAAACTTCTTTTTAACTAGTAAAAGGAAACTTTTCCAATTAGAAATTGTTTGGATGTATTTATATAGATCGTCTCCAAACAAGCATTCACCATGAAATGGAAAACTAGCCAAGAGCTTTTTGCATGGCGCTTCGCTGACCAATTTTTCAACCATAGAACTCTGCACATGTACCAACCCGAGCATAAGCCATGAGGCTTGGAGAATCTTTCATAGCGTCTACTGTAAAACATAACGCCTCTGATATCCCAGCCAAATCTTGTGCCTGCTTATCAGGAATAATCTTGAGCACCTCTTTAAAGGACCGACATACCCGGATCGCTGCCAGGGCAGGCTGAACCAGTAAACCTGCCAGAGAAATATTGTTTTTAAATAGGAATTCCAACTTTTTATCTGTTGGATCCTTCAGCATTTGAGCATTGTCTACAGGACATGTCAAGTTCTTGTTCACAGAGGATATAGCAGCGTCAATTGCTGGAATCCCCCATTTTTTATTAAACTCTTCCTCTATTGGATAAAGTGTTGAAAACTTTTTTGGAGGAAAAATCTGTTTGGGTGCTCCTACTCAGAATACATAAGCTTTTTCAGTATTGAATGGATAGGAAAAGCATGAATAGGTTAGGGAGGCTTTAGCGAACCCAAGCAAGAAGTGAGCTCATCGACTGACTCCGCTACTGGCAGGAAAAATGTGGAGCGGACCAATTCAATTGAGAGATTGTACCAACAACCTTTCTTGGCAGCTGCAACACTCGATGTCCCTGATGGCTCACTCTGACCAGACATATCACTCAGGGGAGGAAGCCATCTTTTTTTTAGATGATTTTAGGCTTCCTAGTGGCTGTAGAAGTCTTTCTAGAGCCCCTTTTTCAGGTGTTTTTACCCCCCCCCCTTTTGACCATAGCTCGATGCACAAAGCAGAGGTACTACCAGAAGGAACACATCCAATGCTGGAGAAATAGTCCAGCCCTGCCAATGCTATTAATGCTCAGCCTGATGCAACAGTAAATGTGTCAAAAGGAATGCCTGTGTCACAACCTCTTTCATGTCCCCCTTGCGTCCCTCCGCAGCTTGCAGCAGTAAACATGGTGCTTTTAAAACACACAATCCCGCGCTGGATGTTGGAGGACACCAACGCCGCGCTAAGCCCTGCCCCCTCCTCCGCCTACGGGCCCCGTCCTCCTTTTTTTTTTAAAAAGCGTTATCCCGCATGGCCTTCTGATCCTATGGGATCACAGGGGGGAGAAAATAGCACAGGTGGAGGGTGTCTGGTGAGGAAGAACCCCCCCCCCCCCGACTTACCGGAGGTCTGCTGCTGGCTGGAGGAAAGGAAGCTGCTGTTCTGAACATGGCGTGATCTCTTTATCCACTTAAGGTCCTGCCTCGTTTTGAGATTTTGGTGTTTACATGTTTAAAACTGTTTTTTTTTTTGCTAGAAAATGACTTGGAACCCCCAAACATTATATATTATTTTTCTAACACCCTAGAGAATAAAATGGCGGTCGTTGCAATACTTTTTTTCACAACGTATTTGTGCAGCGGTCTTACAAGCGCACTTTTTTTGGAAAAAAAAATCACTTTTTTGAATAAAAAATTACCGAAGTAAAATTAGCCCACTTTTTTTATATTGTGAAAGATAATGTTACACAGAGTAAATTGATACCCAACATGTCATGCTTCAAAATTGCGCCCGCTCGTGGAATGGCGACAAATGTTTACCCTTAAAAATCTCCATAGGCGACGTTTAAAAATTCTACAGGTTGCATGTGTTGTGTTACAGAGGAGGTCTAGCGCTAGAATTATTGCTCTCACTCTACTGATTGTGATACCTCCCATGTGTGGTTCGAACACCGTTTTCATATGTGGGCGCTACTCACGTATGCGTTTGCTTTTGCGCACGAGCTCGGCGGGACGGGGTGCGTTTAAAAAAAAATTGTATTATTTATTTTACCTTTTTATTTTTATTTTTACACTGTTTTAAAAAAAAAAAAAGTAAACATCCCTTGTAATAGAAAAAAACATGGCAGGTCCTCTTAAATATGAGATCTGAGGTCAAAAAGTCATCAGGTCTCACATGTAGACTAAAATGCAATAAAAAGAAAAAAAAATGATTTAAAAAAATTGGGCCTTTAAGAGCTTGGGCGGAAGTGGCATTTTGACATCGCTTCTACCCAGCAATTGTATGGAGACGAGTGGGGTCCATCCTCCCCTCACTCGTCTCTATACTGAGCCAGGGGGATGTGATCGCCTACGCCGCTGCCGGCAGCTCCGGTAAGCGGTGGAAGGCACCGAATCATGGCGGGAGGGGGGGGCACGCCGCGTCATTGGATTTGATTGACAGCAGCGCGAGCCAATGGCTGCACTGCTTTCAATCCATCTACCCTAGCCAGTCAACGGCTAGGCTGAGCGGCGAAGAGGACATCGGGGGCGAGCACAGCAGGTAAACGGGCTCAGGTAAGTATAACGGGGGGGGGGTTGTTGGATGTTTTTTCACCTTAATGCATAGGATGCATTAAGGTGAAAAAACTTGAACCTTTACAACCCCTTTAAGGAAGCATGAGAAGGTATGTGCTCTATACAGCCCCCAGTGGTGACACCATTCACTAATTTAAAGGAAATTCAAAAATTTCTTAGAAAACTCCACTTACCTTTTCTGACGCAGAGTTTTCTGTGGTAAAACCAACATACCCAATCATCACCCTTCACGGTGGGTGCCGTTAACAAACCTTCAGGAGCTGGGGACCCTTGAGGAAACCTCAATCTTGGGCCTGTAATAGCATCACTGCCAGTAAAACTTTATGACCTTAATACCAAAAGTACTGGAGCCTGGGGTCCAGCTCTCTAAAAAGAGAAGCGTTTACAGACAAAACCTTGTTTCTTCGGACACGAGGCCCAGATACCATTTAATTCGGCCTAAAAGACACTTTGAATGGATACGGCTGCATGGCTAGCCCCAGCAAGCATTGCTTCAGTGGAACTCAGCACAGCACATCTTTACTCCTGACCAACACCTTAGACACTGGCAAAAAAACTGAGGTACTCCCAGTAGTGGGAGGGGTTATATAGGGAGTGGACTTTTTGTCTTAGGGTGTGCCAGTGCCTATCACCTGAAGGTAGCCTATAACCCACATAGTAATAACTATGGCTCTGTGTCCCGTGATGTACCATAAGAAATCAAGTATTTTAACCACTTGTCATTTGCATATATGCAGTAGCGTAGCAGAGAGCTATAACGTTGACCTGCCACGTATATGCATAAAGTGCATCAGGAAAGTATTCACAGCGCTTCACTTTTTCCACATTTTGTTATGTTACATACAGCCTTATTCCAAGATGGATTTAATTCATTATTTTCCTCAAAATTCTACAAACAATACCCTATAATCACAACCTGAAAGAAGTTTGTTTGAAATCTTTGGAAATGTATTAAAAATAAATAAAAAACTCACATGTACACAAGTATTCACAGCCTTTGCCATGACACTCAAAATTGAGCTCAGGTGCATCCTGTTTCCACTGATCATCCTTGAGATGTTTCTACAACTTGATTGGAGTCCACCTGTGGTAAATTCAGTTGATTGGACATGATTTGGAAAGGCACACACCTGTCGTCAGGTCTCAGTTAACAGTGCATGTCAGAGCACAAACCAAGCCATGAAGTCCAAGGAATTGTCTGTAGACCTCCAAGACAGGATTGTATTGAGGTACAGATCTGGGGAAGGGTACAGAAATATTTCTGCAGCATTGAAGGTCCCAATGAGTACAGTGGCCTCCATCGTCCATAAATGGGAGACATTTAGAACCACCAGGACTCTTCCTAGAGTGGACCGCCTGGCCAAACTGAGAGAGGAGAAGGGCCTTAGTCAGGGAAATGACTAATAACCCGATGGTCACTCTGACAGCTCCAACATTTGTGGAGAGAAGAACTTTCCAGAAGAACAACCATCTTTACAGCGCTCTATCAATCGGGCTTGTATGGTAAACTGGCCAGACGGAAGCCACTCATCAGTAAAAGGCATATGACGGCCCGCCTGGAGTTTGCCAAATGGCCCCTGAAGGACTGACCACGAGAGACAAAATTCTCTGGTCTGATGAAACAAAGCTTCAACTCTTTGGCCTGAATGGCAAGCATCATGTCTGGAGGAAACCAGGCACCGCCCATCACCGAGCCAATACCATCCCTACAGTGAAGCATGGTGGTGGTAGAATTGTGCTGTGGTGATTTTTTTCAGTGGCAGGAACTGGGAGACTAGTCAGGGTCGAGGGAAAGATTAATGCAGCAATGTTCAGAGACATCCTTGATGAAAACCTGCTCCAGAGTGCTCTGGACCTCTGTGGCAAAGGTTCGTCTTCCAACAGGATAACAACCCTAAGTACATAGCCACAGATAACAAAGGAGTGGCTACGGGACAACTCTGTGACTGTCCTTGAGTGGCCCAGATTGAACCCGATGCAACATCTCTGGAGAGATCTGAAATTAGCTGTGCACCGACGCTCCCCATCCAACCTGATGGAGCTTGAGAGGTCCTGCAAAAAAGAATGGGAGAAGCTGCCCAAAAAATAGTTGTGCCAAGCTTGTAGCATCATACTCACTCAAAAAGACTTGAGGCTGTAATTGGTGCCAAAGGTTCTTCAACAAAGTATTGAGCAAAGGCTGTAAATCCTTACAGCATCTCACAAAAGGGAGTACACCCCTCACATTTTTGTAAATATTTTATTATACCTTTTTTCATGTGACAACGCTGAAGAAACGACCCTTTGCTGCAATGTATAGTAATGAGTGTACAGCTTGTAGAACAGCGTAAATTTGCTGTCCCCTCAAAATAACTCAACACACAGCCATTAATGTCTAAACCGCTGGCAACAAAAGTGAGTGCACCCCTAAGTGAAAATGTCCAAATTGGGCACAAAGTTTCAATAGTTTGTGTGGCCACCATTATTTTCCAGCACTGCCTTAACCCTCTTGGGCATGGGGTTCACCAGAGCTTCACAGGTTGCCACTGGAGTCCTCTTCCACTCCTCCATGACGACATCATGAAGCTGGTGGATGTTAGAGACCTTGCTCTCCTCCACCTTCTGTTTGGGAGGCCCCACAGATACTCAATAGGGTTTAGGTCTGGAGACATTTGGCCAGTCCATCACCTTTACCCTCAGCTTCTTTAGCAAGGCAGTGGTTGTCTTGGAAGTGTGTTTGGGGTCGTTATCATGTTGGAATACTGCCCTGTGGCCCAGTCTCCGAAGGGAGGGGATCACACTCTGCTTCAGTATGTCACAGTACATGTTGGTATTGCATGCGCAGTACACAGGACAAGCACATTCTGAAAATAACCGAAGATGAACGGCGCCTGCGCCGTGAGTCCAGGTTCTAACCCCACCATCCAAGTGGACATAGAGTTAAAATAAAAAGAGCCGAGCGAAGAGAGGCCATGCCGGAAGCCTGGCGAGGGGCCCTCTAATATGTGCAGCCCTATGTCCACTTGGATGGTGGGGCTTGCACCTGGACTCACGACGCAGGCGCCGCTCATCTTCGGAGATTTTCTGAATCTCCTTCTGCTCCGTACTGTGCAAGTTCTGTGCCTGCTAAGTACACAGCGGACAGTATTCAATGGCTGGACTGTATGTCACAACACCCGCAGCATTCGTGAAGCCCCAGACCATGACACTCCCAGCACCATGCTTGACTGTTGGCAAGACACACTTTGTACGCCTCACCTGGTTGCAGCCACATACGCTTGACACCATGTGAACCAAATAAGTTTATCTTGGTCTCATCAGACCACATCACTTGGTTGTCCTTTGTCTGCTTGTCTTCAGCAAAATGTTTGCGGGCTTTCTTGTACATCCTCTTTAGAAGAGGCTTTCTTCTAAAGAGGATATGGATATGGACATGGATATGATGCTGAGCACGTGCACTCAACTTCTTGGGTCAACCATGGCGAAGCCTGTTCTGAGTGGAACCTTTCCTGTTAAACTGATGTCTTGGCCACCGTGCTGCAGCTCAGTTTCAGGGTCTTGACAATCTTCTTATAGCCTAGGCCAGTGATGGCGAACCTTGGCACCCCAGATGTTTTGGAACTACATTTCCCATGATGCTCCACTATAATGCAGAGTGCATGAGCATCATGGGAAATGTAGTTCCAAAACATCTGGGGTGCCAAGGTTTGCCATCACTGGCCTAGGCCATCTTCATGTAGAGCAACAATTCTTTTTTTTTTTTTTTTTTTTTTTTTTTTTTAGATTCTCAGAGACTTCTTTGCCATTAAGTGCCATGTAGAACTTCCAGTGACCAGCATGAGTGAGAGCGATAACACCACATTTAACACACCTGCTCCCCATTCACACCTGAGACCTTGTAACACTAACAAGTCACCGGGGAGGGAAAATGGCTAATTGGGCCCAATTTGGAAATTTTCACCTAGGGGTATACTCTTTTGTTGCCAGCGGTTTAGATATTAATGGCTGTGTGGTGTTATTTTGAGGGAACAGCAAATTTACACTGTTTTACAAGCTGTACACTCAGTACTGTACATTGTAGCAGTGTTATTTCTTCAGTGTTGTCACATGAAAAGATATAATAAAATATTTACAAAATTTTGAGGGGTGTACTCATTTTTGCGAGCTACTGTATGTACATGTGATTTTTATTTCTATTTTATTTTTTTACTCTCTCTCCCTTCCTGTTCTGAGCGTGTGGCTTTAAATGACACCTCTAGCAAGGACTCTAAGAAAGTTATTTATGACAAGAACAATATGTGGCTGTCAATTCTACTTCCTCTTTTGTCAGTGTAGAGAAAAAAGCCAGAACGGTGTGTCAGTACTCCTGGAGATTCTTGGTGTGGCACAACAGACGAGCCAAAGCCATGGCATCATCCACAGACACGCGTGTCACGCCTCATCCTAGTGTGTGTCACACCCAGGTCATGCGGCAGTCGCCAAGAACATCGATATTTATGTGCAAGGTTCAGAGTGCTGCCAAACCCTCCCCAGTTATGTAACAGAATGTCCTGGTTGTATGTAACATAATAAGCTGGAAGTCTGGCTGCAATTATCTTGTACACCCAGTGCTTGACTAGGGCTCGTCACAATCTGTTTTCATCCAGCACGTTGTTCTTCTAAATGAACCAGTCCAGGTGACCGCAATATTCATAACACATAGTTTATTACACTTTGCCATTGTTTGTTCAGAAAAAAAAATGTCTTCATATTTACAAGCGTTAAAAACATAAATTTATGTGAATTTGTTGCAAAACTACAAAATATTTTTTTTAAAGAAGTTCACTTTAGGTCAAGAAGCCTCTATGTAAAATAGTTTGAAGAATTGGAAGCGATGTATCATTGTATCTTCATTACTATGATACATGTGAAGAGCCACTTAACCACTTATTAACCACTTGACATTCATAAGATTTTCCCCCCTTCATGACCAGGCCATTTTCTGTGATACAGCACTGCGCTATTTTAATTGACAATTGCGCAGTCATATAACGCTGTACCAAAATAAAATTATGTCCTTTTTTTTTTCCCCCCCCATAAATAGCGCTTTCTTTTGGTGCTATTTGATCACCACTGGGTTTTTTATTTTTTGAGCTATAAACAACAAGACCAACCATTTTGAAAACAAAACTTTATATTTTGTTTTACTTTCTGCTATAAAATCTATCCAATAAAAAATGTGAAAAAAAAAATATTCATAAATTTAGGCCAATGTGTGTTGTGCTACATATTTTTGGTAAAAATCCCAATAAGCCTATATTGATTGGTTTGTGCAAAAGTTATAGCGTCTATAAACTGGGATATTTTTATTTATTTTTACTAGTAATGGTAGCGATCAGTGACTTCTACGATATTGCAGCGGACAAAACAAGATGCGCTTGACACTTTTTGGGGAGTTTGCTAAACTCTATTGCTATATTAGAGTTGCCACCTCACCCCTTTAAACCCGAACACATATGAACTACACAGGTTCTGTCGCTAATTGAAGCTAGGTGAGGCACTAAGTGAGTTTAATTACCACCTTAAATAGCCACAGAACCTGTGTAATTAATATGTGTTCGGATTTAAAGGGGTGAGGTGGCAACCCTGTGCTACGTTGAACTGTTTCTCATCTCAGCATACCAGCTGAAGTTTTTAATAAGGCTGCCAGAGGAAGAGTATACTTTGGCTACTCAACTTTAGGATAATGAGCAAGGCAGAAGTAATTGACCATCTTCTCTTCTCTCTTTTTTTAACAGAAGATCACTTCTCTCTCTAGCTATGATAGTGTTATAATGTGGCAGATATATAAAGAGCACATAAAAGGCCTGGAAGGTTTAGATCCCTAAAAAGAGAACTGTAGCCTTTGAGATGTGAAGGGGGGGGGGGGGGGGGTGTCTTCAGGGAGAGCACAAGGGACTGGAAATGCAACTGTACAGGAAAACCAAAGTGATTTTGGCAGGTTTTGCTTAATTCAGCATTTGTATTCTTCAAAAGAGAGAACACCCGGCATGCTGAAAGCTTTTTTTTGGGGGGGGGGGGGGGTCAGCACAAATGTGCAAGTACAACCAGCACCCCAAATTGGAGGCTGTATGCCGACATTGGAAGTTTATAAAATTCTAACTTCCCAGGCTCTTCTGTACACTTCTGAAACCCAAAAATGATACAAAGTTTAGCTGGAGTTAGTCTTTAAATAATTGTCTAGAAAAAGATGCAGATAAATATTTTGTTTCCAATTTTCTTCTTTCAGTCTGTTTACAGAAATGATATGTGGCAACCCTTTAAAGCAAAGGATAACTATGTCTGAGCACCACAAACTGAAAGCACTATTTCATTTTTAATATGACATCCATCTATGTCCACATGCTTTATTTTGTTGAGAGATCACTTTAAAAAACACCCCATAGCATTTCCAGCAGCGGCCTTCATAAATAAGGGCCTGGAATCCATCTACCCTTAGCTCAGGCATGCAGGCAGGAGGGTGTGCTTAGCTGAGAAAGCCCCCCCCCCCCACCTCCACATGAAAGGAAAAAAAAAATCCCGTGAAGACTCCTGGGATGTATGCCATAATTTTGGCCTAGTCCAGAAATCGGCCACTGATGAAATGTTAAAAAAAAAGTTTAAAACAAGTAAATATACTATACATTCTAATCTATTTACTAATGCTAGCAGCATAAGGATTAAAAAAAGTTAATGTTGATTGGGAGATAGTGAGAGTGTAGTTCAGTTTTAGGCTGGGTTCACACTTGAAAACGCAGCTGCTCACAGCAGGAGTCTGATGTGTCTCCATTCACAGTTTCATTAATAAAAATGCCATAAAACTATCCCCAATTTTGGTTGGCGCAAAAGTTATAGCGTTTACAAATCAAATCGCTTATTGCAAAAAAATTTTACCAAAAATATGTAGAAGAATACGCATCGGCCTAAACTGAGGGAAAACATTTTTTTATATATTTTTGGGGGATATTTATTATAGCAAAAAGTAGAAAATAATGAGTTTTTTTCAAAATTGTTGCTCTTTTTTTGTTTATAGCGCAAAAAAAAAAAATCGCAGAGGTGATCAAATACCACCAAAAGAAAGCTCTAATTGTGGGAAAAAAGGGACGTCAATTTTGTTTAGGAGCCACGTCGCACAACCGCGCAATTGTCAGTTAAAGCGATACAGTGCCGAATCGCAAAAAGTGCTCTGGTCTTAAGCCAGCAAAATTGTCCGGGGCTTAAGTGGTTAAAGGCTCATAAGTGAACAGAGAGGACTGCTTAATACTACATATCAGTCTTTTGTATATATTTCATCTTCACCCCCTATCAGCTTCATTGTAGTTACATATATATATCACTAAGTGCAACTCCTGTTTTTGTGTGTTGTTATAAAATAACACGCAGAAGTTAAAATGTCCCCTTTAAAACATTCTGACGCCCCACACTTTAACACGAGTGCTGTCTGCGATATTTTATTTGTACTATAAGGACCCATTCACACAGGTGGACAAATTAGGACTGCATGCCAGTTTTTAAGGTGTACCTGATCGGACCTTCCATTGTCCTCTATGGAGCGCCTGATGTAAACAAACAGCCGATCGGGCATCCCCCATCTGTCTAGCAGATCGGATGGCAGTCAGGTGTAAATGGACAGGCAGTCCAATTACACCTGACCGCCCATAGAGGAAAGCATGCTGTGTCCTGGCAGAGTCCGCCCCGTGTGAGGCTAAGGGGCCTTAGTTACATTTTCGGACAAGGTTTTGAGGCATACCCTCTTCAAGGTCCAACCTTAGAAGAGGGACATATGCCCTGAAAGTTGTCTAGAATATTTAACTGTTAGTGCAAGTAAAAAAAAAAAAAAATGATAGACTTGTTTGTAAGTACCCTGACATGCCTACAAAAACCTAAACACATCTTATTTACATTTATTTTTTTATTGAGTTTTTCATTTATATAACTAAGACCAGCCCATTAATGGATCCAGACAAAAAAAAAATACTATAAGTAAAGGCCAGAATTGTCAAAGCTGTACTTCATTGGACGTCATAGTGTGAAGACTGTTCGTTTTGCCCATCCTTTTCAATGCACATTTCACAAATAGGCAAAATCCGAAAAATCAATGCAGTTCATATTACTGAAATATTGATGGTTAAAGTTCTTCAGTTGTAAGTCATAAGGAATCTTCTTCGTTTCCTGAAAGGATATCCTTGTAGTGATAGTCAAGCAAATACTGCTTCATAGCTCTTGGCACTGTAAGTTGACTGATAGTGTTGTAGGGTATAGCAGCATTGATTGCTGCCCGACAAAGCTCTTGTAGACTTAGAGCTGTAGTGCGATTTAGAGGTTTGGCTAGAAGTGGTTCAAAGAATGTACATATTTTAGGATCATTGTACTGCTTCAATAGGTTTTCGATTGTAGGAGAGTGGATGCTCCCCCATGGAAAACTGAAGTACTTTTCTCTGTACTGAACACGAGCGTGGCGTGTACATCCTTTTCTGCGGAAAGTGACCGCAAAGGCGCAGCCTTCTTGGGATGAATTTCGGAGGAGAAACGTGCCATCGGGATGCCCTAGTAACAAAATTTCTGCTTGGTACTTGTCCAGATTTCCCCAGTAACAAGGCAATCTAGTCACCTCCCAAAGCTCTGCGATAAAAGAACACCTAACAGGAAGCAATGAACATGGATAGTAATCACTTTGGTCTTCGTGCTTCTCTCCGTATTGGTCAGATGCTGGAGGGGACATGTTGACCTGAGGCCTTCTATCAGGGTCTTATTTCCAGCCAGATCTTCATTGTCATTTTATAAAAAAATAAAAATAAACCTGTATCAAATCAGATCCACAATTAAAATACAGATGTCATATTTTTGTCATTGTTGTTTTAGATCCAAATCCTAACTAGATGACTGTTTTTTTGTTTTTTTACTTTTAGAAAATACAGTTTTACCTTTTTTTTTTATCTCAGCGCTACTTTTCTCCTACAACTTCTTTGCAGTCACATCCTGACTACATGCACTTGCTCCAGTGGCAGCTGCAATCATTGGTCAGGGTGGGCTTCCTGATGGTGACAATAGTGAAGCATGCTTGAGCAATGAGCTTCAACACAACCACTTATAGCGTCTACTAGACGTGCACGTGACAGGCTGAGAATGCAGGAGTTCAGTTGGAAGACAGGAAGGGCAAGAGCCAGAGAAAGAACCACCAGGTATTTTAAAGAAAGCAACAGATTTTAAAAGATTGAAAATTAATTTTTTAATTACATTATTATTTGTAAATGAATTAATTTCATTCATATTTGAAAGGCTATAAGATACCAGTGATTGGTAGACAGTAATGTCATGGAAGTCAGCAGGGGGAACCATTGGGAGCTGTGGGGGGATGAGGGAGACCAAAGCTCCCAGTAGCTGAGTTCAGCGGTTGTGTTCATCCTTTTCATTTTCTAACTTGTACTTGTAGACAGACTTTAACTATGTTGGTGATTATGTAATGTACATTCTGTGCCCATATTCCCAACCCTAATGTGTACTGGATTGCGACAAAAGATTAGGCAACATGTTAATTTCTTGCAGAGCAGTTGGCTGTGTTCACTGGCTATACACATATAGATTTTCCATCCACGCTAGCAGTGTAGAGGGACAAATCTGCAGTGCCAACTATTGTATGCTGACAGCTGACTTTCATGGCTGTCAGGATACCTGAGCAGTGCATGCAGGGCCGCTGATAGAAATCATGGGGCCCCGTACAGCCTACCTGACGGGGCCCCCTTCAGCTCCACCCCTGGCCACGCCCATGGTCCCTTCTTCAGCCCCGCCCCATCCCAGCCCCTCCCAGACCCTCCCCAGACCCCACCTTGAAACAATGTGCAGGTTTGTCTACAAGCGATTAGGCATGGCTGGCACTGTCTGTAGCACATTACGGCATTGGCGGCATGGGTGACACTGTCTGTAGCACATTACGGCATTGGTGGCACTGTCTCTGCAGGCAGCACATGCGTTATGGGCCATAAAGCATGTGCTACCGGCAGACAGTGCCGCCAATGCTGTAACGTGCTGTAAACAGTGCCAGCCGTGACACTAATGGCATAACGCATGTGCTACTAGCTGACAGTGCTGACATAATGCCATTGGCAGCATGGATGGCACTGTCTCTGGAGGCATCACATGCGTTATGACATTAGCGTCATGGGTGTCACTGTCTGCAGCACAATATGGCATTGGCGGCATGGGTGACACTGTCTGCAGCACATTACGGCATTGGCGGCATGGGGGGCACGGTCTCTGCAGGCAACACATGCGTTATGGCCCATAATGCATGTGCTGCCTGCAGAGACCGTGCCACTCATGATGCCAATGCCATATTCTGCTGTAACAGTGCCACCCATGCCGCATGCGTTATTGCCCATAACGCATGTGCTACCTGCAGACAGTGCCACCCATGCTGCCAATGGCATAATGTAAAGATGCTGCTGCAGTAGTAGTAGATCTTGAATCCACCCCCCCCCCCCCCCCCCAAGCAAGCACACACTTGTGTTCTGTGTTAGCCGTGCCCCAGGAGTCACTTCTTCCTTGATCCTGTTGCTGGTGGCTGTCTGGACTGGAGTGCGAGTGTCCACAAAAGTTTCCAGTCAGATGCCAGATCGATCTGCTTCTTTTTTTTTCTTCCGGTACCCGCGCTCGTCTCTCTGCTTTTTCTCCACTTCTCTCTGCTTTTTTTGGCCGAGTGAAGAACATAGCAGAAGGGGAGGAATCACTCCGCGCCAGGGAAGGCAATATAGAGGACGCGCTGGCCGGAACTTGAGCCAGCATGAGGAGCGGGCGCAGAGGGGGCATTCTTCCGTGTCCGAAATAGAGAAAATAGTCCCTCCCCCTGCCTATTGAGCTATCGGCCTAAAAAAAAAAAATGTAAAAAGAACGGCAAGGGGGGGGGGAGTGTTCAGTTGGTTTGGTGTAGTTGATAGTGTTTAGTCAAGGTGGCTGGGGGATTTTTTTTTTAACATTAATTAGGTCTCTGCTTAGGTTGCCCGGGCCCCCCTGCTGGCCGGGCCCAGTACAACAGGGCCAGTTGTACTGGCCTATCAGCGGCCCTGAGTGCATGCAATCTGATTGGATGCAGGTGCTGGTCTGCTGACAATATCCAAATTTGTATCCAGCTCCTTCTAAACATTTGATTGGACAATCAACTTTTGATGAGCAAAGTGGTGCTGACTGGGTGGTACCCCACAGCTCAAATTTCAGCTGATTCTGCGGGAAATGAAAGCAGGTTGAAAATCGAGCTGTGGATGGCAGACTTAAAGCCCCACTTTGGGATAAAACTTTTTCGTTCATTGACACGCAGCGCTCCATTATTCGGAACCAAAGGGTTATATTGCCCCCTACAGGAGTAGGACACTAGGCAGAAAAAAGGCTTGGCTACGCCTATGGGCAGTCCTAGGTGATATACACCCCCCTCTCTGCTATAGGCCTTGAGTTTTTTTTTCTGCCTAGTCAGAAGTAAGGACCTAGTTCCCTGCTGGGATTTCTGGTCCTGGTAATTTTTTGTTTTTGCCTTTGAAACCACTTTTTTTTTTTTTCCTCTTGGAATTTTTCCTGTGAGATCGACTTCCAGACTAGGTGACAGGCTGGACACTAAGATCCAGTAAAGGGCCCCCTCCTCTCCTTCCCTGGAGTGGTGTGGGGCGCTGGTACTCTCTGGGGTGGTCGTGGTCGGTCCCTCTGGGGTTCTCCTCCACACACACCCCACTTTCGCAGGAGAGGCCCAGGTGCTTCTGACACTCTGTCCACTCCCCCCATCTGGGCATCTGCTGGATGGTTGGGCGGGTAACCAGGCATCCGTGGATCTGCACCCCTGTCGCGGCCCTCCAGTAAATTAGGCCACGGCTTTGCGGCCTACCAACCAGGCGTGTGTGGGCCAGTGGAGGCCACTGCTTTCCGTTGCAGGCATCCGCCCTCCTTCCTCGGCTCTGCCTGGTCCGGTCCCCCTGCGGGCCTGTGTACTCATGACGGGCAGCTGAAAATTTAGGCTGTGGCTTTTGCGGCCTACTAGTCAGCGTGGCCACGCTGGGCGCCTTCTCCCAGAGGGGTGGCGCTGTGGGGGCTCTGAGGGCGACCCCCTTTTGGGGATTAAGTGGGCCCTCTGTAGGTGTGCCGGGTCTTGGTGGATGCCCCCTGTGAGGGTCCTCCGCTGGTGTCCCCTGTATGGGGCATCTGCAGAAGGTGCCAGTTGTCACCCGTATTACATCTGTGAAGGAAACTTTAAAGATGGAGGATGCAGCTGTGGTTGCGGCAGAGGTGCCGGTCCCCTTGGCACCCATAAACTGTCTCTCACAGCAAAAGCGTTCCCTTCTCCCCTCTATTTTGGAATATTTGTTCGTAAAGACTGGCAGTGTCCAAAGACACTTCGCTGTGAGGTACCCCTTTGTGGGGTCCCTCCTTAAAGCGTGGACTGTTCCACCAGTAGTGGATTTCCATGATTATGGTAGAGGAGTCTCCAGCTTTTAAGGATCTGCCTGACATGCCTAGTGGGGGAGGAGATTCTCTCTGTTTTCGCTGAGTTGGAGAACCAGTTGGTCTGGGGGCTGCAGTTTGTATGCAATGCCTCTTGGACGCAGTTCCCCTGGTTGCAAAGCTCTCTGTTTCTGCAGTGGTGCTTAGACATTTATTGTGGCTTAGGTGTTGGTCTGTGCTGACTGGGTTACCATTTCAACGCAGTTGTCTGTTTGGGGCTACCCTGGATGACATCATTATGAGTCTCAAAGATAGGAAGTGTACATCTCTTCCACAGTCTGAAATGGGGGGGAAAGGGTCTCATAGCGGATGCAGTCTTTCTTCTTGGCATGCAATGGACCTGGTCTGGCGAGCCGAGAGCGGGCTCCCTAGAACCACGGACAACGCCCCTTCAGCATGAAGGCGCGCCCTCACCTATGTCCTAGTGATCCAGCCTTGAACCCCGAAAAGGTTTTTTTTCCTTCCAATAGGTGTCTGTCACTGGACTGTTGGCAGTTCTCCTTGGGGCTGCGCAAGCCCTGTTGCTTCAGGTGTGCGTGTCCCGGTTCCAGTGGGTACAGAAGGTCAGAATGGAGTCCATTCGCACGGTGGTGGTGTCCCTTCATCATGGGGACTTTCTGGCTTCTGTCGACATCACGGTTGCTTATTTATGCACTCCAATATGTGCCCGACACCAACACTTCCTCCGTTTCACTGTGAGAGAAGAGCAGCTCGCTATGTTGACCTATTGGTCTCGCCTCTGATCTTCGCGTATTCACAAAGGTGTTGGCCCCAGTTCTGGCGTGGTTACGTCAGCAGGAGATTGCTGTCCTGGGCTCCCCGATCGACCTCCTTCTGCAGAGTCCTCAACTACCCTGAGGGGTGACGTAGCTTGCTATACAGACCACAGATTTCAGTTGGCTTCTATACTACCTGAAGTCTGCTCCGGCTCCTTGCAGAAAATTGGAATATCTGGGCCGGACTCTGGTTTCATCTCTAGCCAGAGTGTTTCTTCCTCTGAACAAACTCCAGAAGTTGCATCCTGTGCTTCAGCTACTGTTGTCTCGCAAGTGGGCCTCCCTGGGGTCCTGCATGTGGGTGTTGGGCCTGATGGTATCTACCTTTTTGAGGCTGTTCCATTTGTGCAGTTCCATATGAGCTCCCTTCAAGTAAGATCCTGGCATAAAGTGTCCAAGGTCTTCGGCTGAGCCAGAAAACCGGGGGTCCCTGGTCTGGTAGCTTCGCTCTTCGGGATTTCAGCAGGGCACATTCTTTCTCCCCTTGTATTGGACAGTGGTCATCTCCAATGTCAGTCTGTCTGGGTGGGGAGGTGTCCTGGCACTGGGTTCTGCTCAGGGTTGTTTGACGCTGGAGGAATCCGGACTGACAATCCATGTCCTGGGACTTGGAGCGATCAGACTATGTATGGATCATGTAGGTCCACTTTGGGGGCTCCTGGTATGGATCCAGTCACACGATGCCAATCACCAGGGTGGAACGAAGAGTGGGTTGACAACCCTGACAGTAGCCAGCATCCTCCGGTGGGCAGAATGCCTTGTTCTGGCCCTCACCGCCATATGCATTCTAGGAGTGGAAAACTAGCAAGCAGTTGCCTCAGTCGGCTAGTGTTGGTCCAGGGGGTGGTCCCTTCACCAGGACATGTTTCATCGGATATGTCTTCAATGGGGCACTCCCAAGATAGATCTGTTGGCGTCCTGGCTTAACGCAACAGTACTGAGGTTTCTGGCAAGGTCACGGGATTCTCTGGTGGACACTACAGACGCTCTGGTGGCCCCGTGGGCCGGTATATTCAGATCTACGTCTCTCCTCCTCTCAACCTTCTGCCGTGGCTTTTTTGCAGGATCGAAGCCAAAGGAATTCCAATCATTCTAGTGGGCCCAGATGGCCTTGTCTGTCTTGGTACGCCAACCTGGTGTACTTGGTCGCTGACGTCCCTTATCGACTGCCTCTCAGGGAGGTTCTGCTGTCCCAGGGGCCAATATTCTGTCCTGTTTCAGTAGCTGGTTTTGAAGACCTGGCTGTTATGAGCCAGATGCTGAAGATACAATGCTGCTAGGAAGATTTATCACTGGCGTGGATAGCATACATATCCTGGTGTGAGGCGCTTGGTATTTACCCTCGCTCTTTCTCGTGGCTCAGATTTCGACCTTTCTTCATGGGGGGGGGGGGGGGGGTTGTTGAGCAGAACTTGGCCTTGAGTACCATCAAGGGCCAGGTGTGAGCCTTGGCGGTTTTCTTGGGCGTCCCCTGGTCTCGCACTCCTTGGTGCATACTCTTAATCAAGGGGTTTGAAATCTAGCCTCCTCCGTCGCTATCTCTTCTACTGCCATGGGATCTGCTCTGGTGCGTTCGGTTCTACAGGAGCCTCCCTTTGAAAATATTCGGGAGGGTTCTTCTGCTTGCTCTGTCCCAGAAGATGGCTTTTTTGGTTGCTATCACCTCTGAGAGAATTATAGGCGTTACAGTGTCATACTTCTTACCTAGAAATCCACAAAGATGTAATGGTTCTTCGCTCTTGTCCGTGGTTCCCTCCTCTGATTCCTTTTGAGTAAGGACATTGTATTGCCTTCCCTGTGTCCCAGATCAAAATTTCCTAAGCGTTTTACCTTACATGCCCTGGATGTGTTTGGGCGATTCGGGTGTATTTGGCAGTCACAGGGTCTTTTCGGAGATCAGACTCACTGTGATCACGGAAGGGCCAAAAAGCGACTGTCTGCTGATTCTGTGACCTTTCTAGATGGATCACACAGACAATTACTCTGGCCTATTCTATCAGTGGTTGGGTTGCTCCCTTCCCTGTTATGGCACATTCTACTTGGCTGCTTACTGCCTCTTTGGCCTTCCATCATCAGGCATCAGCTGCGTTGGTTTGCAAGGCGGCCACTTGGTAGTCAGTGTACACTTTTGCAAAATTCTACAACGTGGATGTGCTGGCATTTGAGGATGCTTCTTTTGGCCACAAGGTGTTGCGGGCTGCTGTTTAGGGGGGTCTAATCTCTCTTGGGGGAGTATTGTTTAGGTTGGGCTCCAGTTCTGTGTTGAGCTCCAGTTACCTGGATGGCTCTTGTGTTAGCCTTGGGATTTTTCGTTGTCCCACCCTTCATGTTTGGCACCGTTTTGGGATGTCCCTATGGTTCTGAAAAATGGAGCGCTGTGTCTGTCAATGAACGATAGAGAAAATTGGATTTTTGACTTCCATTTATCTGAGTTCATTGACACACAGCTTCCACCCCTTTGATGCTTCTGACACTTCTTGTTACTTAACTTAAGGCCTATAGCAGAGGGGGGTGTGTATCACCTAGGACTGCCCATGTCTTTTTTTTTTCTGCCTAGTGTCCTACTCCTGTAGAGGGCGATATAACCCTATGGTTCTGAATAATTGAGCGCTGCGTCTGTCAATGACAGCTGGGACTGCCCCTGAAAAGAAGACAATGTTTCCCCATTCAAGTGTCCCTAGTTTTCAGTGATGACCAAAACCATCTTTCAATATTGTTGGGTCTCTTGAAGTTACGGCCTCATTCACAGGGTCATACTTAAGTGTACACCTCTGCAAGGGTGTGTTTGCCTACACAGGATGCACAGGTGTCCCGTGCAGTGAGTTCCATTCATGTCAATTGGGACACAGTTGCTGCTCCCCATTTGATATCTGCGTGGTCACAGGTACAAGTGTGCATCTCGAATGCAGACCACGTACGTACAGGGAGCCGCACCCAGGTGATATCAGATTGGGAGCAGTGGCTGTGTCTGTGCAATCGCTGCATCCCAGTTGACATGAATGGAACTTCCTTTATACAGACGCATGAAACAACTGTACATCCACTCTCACAGGGGTGTAGTGTACACTTTTTTAGTATGCCCTGCAACTCTGCGCCCCATTTTATCACCAACTTTATTTCAAGAAAATCAACCAAACCAGCCTCTTTGTTCCTACTAAGACCTCCTGTTCTCTATGACCATGATCACCTTCTCGCATGCTCACCTCCAGAACTTCTCTAATGCATGGTACATATAATAATAATAATATCGTTTTTTGTTTTGTTTTTTGCATGCCCTGCTCTGTCTGCCTTTAGGTGCTCGCGGAAAACTAAACTTCGCCCCGTGTGTACAGGAGTTGGCATGGCCAAAAAAGGTCTACCAATTGGCTCTTGATCAGCGATCTCCGCCATTGGTGGATTGTTCTAGCGGGTGGAGCCGTCCGCCTGTCAGAACATAATAGCGTATAGTTAGTACAGTCGCTCCTCCTGAGGTGTCAGAGTTTTTTTTTGTTTCGTTTTTTTAATTCAGCCCTCCTGGGTTGAACAAAAAAAAAAACACTAGGTTTTAAAGGGACCCTGTCACATCAAGGTCACTTTCTCTTTTTAGGTCACTAGCTGTAAAAGAAGATGTAATATTCCTAACTTTCCAGCGGTCCATGTAATAAAAAGTAATCGTTCTCTGCTCCCCAGTTGCTGCATGTATTCTTCCTATTTGAATGTGACTGCTGTCTGTGGTTTCTCCCTGTATATCCCTTGTATATCCTGTATTGGTGGAACCACAGTGGCCAGGGGAAAGAGCTGATATTCAACTTTTTCAACAGTCAAACACCTGCAACAGCTGGGGAGAGGAGCTATGGGTGCTTTTCAATATACAGGGTGCTGCAAAGGTACGTGTTATTTTTTCTTTCACAGTGGTTGGCAACTACAGTAAAACCTTGGTTTGAGAGTAACTTGGTTTGAGAGCGTTTTGCAAGAAAAGTAAAATGTTTTAATAAATTTTGACTTGATATACAAGCAATTTCTTGATATACAAGTAGCATCATGTCACAACTCAGTATAAAATGGAAGAGAGCCGCTTCCAGGTCTAACCTCCAATATGGTTACATTTAATAAAGGTACAACATTTAGCAACTCACATGGTTGATGATTAAAATAGGCACATCTAAGTATGCGGGCATCCGGGGGTAAAGCTGTCCTCATACACCATCCTCTGCACAGCCATCGTTGTCGTCCCTTCCACACTGCGCTTCACGTGCGGTTCAAGCCTCGCTTTCCGATCGTTCTACTGCATGGTTGTCTTCCCAGTCACGATTGTAGACTGACAGCGGTGAGAGCCAGAGGTGCAGAGTACAGTCTATGTGGACAGCTTTATCCCAGGTGCCTGCATACATAGATGTGCCTCTTTTAATCATCAACCTTGCGAGTTGCTAAATGTTGTACCTTCATTAAATGTAACCATATTGCTACACTTAGAGGCGCCTCTCTTCTCTTTTATACTCTGTAGCTTCTGCTGGATTTTGCTTTTAATTACCTTGTAGAGGCTTCCATTTGTGGATGGACATTTTATGGTTACACAACCTGGTCACATTGCTATAATCTTTTTATATGGACTATAAACTGAAGCATTTATGAATAAATGGTTGTGGAACGAATCATTTGAGTTTCCATTATTTTTTATGGGGAAATTTGCTTTGATATATGAGTGCTTTGGATTACAAGCATGTTTCTGGAACTAATTATGCTCACAATCCAAGGTCTTACTGTACTGCCTTAGGATACATAAATGTTTTCTAATTGCATGGTATGTTACTTCAAAGTAAACCCATGGCCTGTAATGTTGCGTTTAGGCGGAACTAAACTCTGAAATACCCACCTTTATAGTGATTGTCAATTAAAAAAAAAAAAAATATAGCATTTACAAACGTGTTATACTTACCCGCTCTGTGCAATTGCTTTTACACAGAGCTGGTAAGTATAACATGTTTGTCATTTTAATTTAGGTGGGGGACCTCTTTCTCGGGTCCTCCACCAGCACTTCTGGTTCACATCCAATAGCAAGCCATTTTCTATGGGAGCACTCATGCAGGCTCGCTCCTGCAGCCCATTCTTTGTCCTTTGCCCTCAGCTCCCTCCTCACTGGTGGTGATTGACAGCCCATAGCTCCTGCTTCTGCATCAAAGCCGAGAAGGGAGGGAGTGAGCTGCTGCTCTTGTGCACATTGATGGGGCCCAGGCAAGTATGAGGGGGGGGGGGGGCGGGGGGTGCAAATGCATGCAATAGGTTTGTTACCTTAATGCATAGAATGCATTAAGGTAAAAAAAAAAAACCTCCTCCTTTTTAGAACCACTTTAACTCCAATGGTCTGACAGCCATAAGCTTCCTTACCGCCGGCATCTTCTCACAAGCTTTTTCCAGGTGCCAACCATCTTTTGCCATCTTGATTGGCCGGTAACTCCACCTCATGCACAGGGCTTCAGTAATCCCAGAACACAGGCACAATCCAAGAATGTGTGTACTTGTGCAGCTCAGTGTACATTCTAAGGAAGCCTGCAAGCAGCCAGGTATGTTTATTTTATTGCAGTGGAGATATTGGTGCTCAACAACTATGCCCTATGTCACCTCTTTCAAGTGGGTTAGGGTACGGCACAGGGTGATCACACTACTCAAATGAACTGGACTTTGGGGGTCAAACATGCTCATGTACAGTACTATACCTTTTAGAGTTGCAAGGACACAGTGATGTAGTGGCCTGGAAAGTAGGTAGAATCGTAGATGTATAGGCGTCTGATATACTCTGAAGTGTTAGATGTTGATGATGTTTATGGTAATCCTAGATCTAGAAGCAAGCAGAGACTATTGTCAACAAAAGCACTAATGGTAATATATATTTATTTATAGTACTGTATTTGACTAGTTTAGTAGTGCTAAATCTTAAAGCGGAGTTCCACCCATATAAAAGTCAGTAGCTGCAAAAAGTGTAGCTGCTGACTTTTATTAATTGGACACTCACCTGTCCCATGGTCCAGCGATGCGGGTGAACGAAGCTCGCTCCTCTCCCCCTCCTCTCTGCAGCGTCGGCAGTGTCACTGTGTGGCTTCACAGCCAGGCACGTGCTGTGCACTCTGACTGCCCGGGCAATCATCTGGGACCTGTGGCATGTCCAAGATTGCCGAGAGGGAGGGGGGGAGAGGGGAACTTCCTTCCGGCCGTGGTGCCCCGGGAGGAAGTAGGAGCTGTATCCGCCCCCCGGTCAAAAAATGACATGCCAAATGTGGCATGTCAGGGGGTCACCTTCACTTAGAGAGGAAGTTCAATTTTTTTTGGGTGTAAATCCGCTTTAAAGAATACCTGAACCCAAAAGACTAAAATATAATATATTGCAGTTTGCCAGTCCTTTAATGTGGTGGCTGCTTTAGTTTTAATTTTCAGGATAAGAACATGTATAGAAAGTACAGAAAATACCTGTTGACCTGGCCAGAAATGCAGTGTCCTGGTCACTTCCTGTGAGCTGAAAAGAAACCACAAAGGAATTTATTGTGTAAACTACTAATCCCATCATTCCACCACAGCTTCTTTCATAGGTACAGTAGACAAATAAGTGTAGCCACGAAGGGACAGGAAGTGTGTTATTCCCGGGATTACAAGGGGAAAATAGGCAAGAAAAAGGAAAATTAATGCAACCACCTTGTTCAAGGCTCCATCATGGGGAGCTTGTCACATTTTGACAGTTTCTGCAAGATTTTGGTCACCATTTTGGGATACAGATATGCTATAAATACTGTAGAACAATCTACATAACTATAAGGTAACCAAGAGGTCCTGGATTGGAAAATGTGAGTTAAGCCCCGTATGCATGGGCCGAATGCTGGCCGACATTGGCCCGTGTGTAAGCCAGAGGGTCTAACAGAACTGGTCATTTGGCTGTGCTTCTGTCGGACATGAATGCTGGAAAACCAGCAACAGGCCGGATCCTGATCAGCGCTCTCAGCCAATGGCGGAGCATGGTAATTGGAGTGTTCTGGTGGGGGTGGGGGAGGGTCCACAAGAATACAACAGCTCAGGAGGGGGAGATCACTGCACTAACCTTGGATCGTTAGTACAGCGGCTCCGACAAGAGCTGACTTTTTTTTTTACATTCAACCCACTGGGTTGAATGCAAAAAGCGAATAGTGTGTACCAGGCTTTAGTAACAGGAACCTGTCAAATCAGTGATAAATCGGGTCTGGATTGGGCTTCACCCTGCAGGTGTAGAGATAATTCATACACTGGAAAACAAAAACCCTGTCGCCGACAGAAGGTGCATCTTTCCTTTGATGTTAAGCCTTAGTGCCCAAAGATGCCAATTTTTGAAGGACTGTGAGGAGTCACTAGGGAAACTCAGTAATGTATTTAAAGGGAATTGGGGTTTAAGGGATGCATTCTCTGATTAATTTCATTGTTCTGTCAGTGTGAAAGATATGTAAGTGGAACCCACTGTACCCGTACTTGTTGGTAAACGCCCTTTACTAACCGCAAAACTAAACCGGAAAATTCTATACTTACAGTTCTGGATATTCTGGGCTTCTCGATCCGGGGTCTCCAAACTTTCTAAACAAAGGGCCAGTTTACTGCCCTTCAGACTTTAGGGAGGGTCAGAGTGGCCATTGGAAGTAGGAAATGCCAGGGAGTAAAAAAAATTACAGTGCCTGTAGTTGGTAAGAGGTGGAATAGTGCCTAATTATGGTATTAGTGGGATGAATAGCGCCTAATTGTTTATATCGGTGGGGGAAGAATTAAGCCCCATTGCTGGTGTCAGTGAGAGGAATACTGTCCCATCATTGTTGTCAGTGGAAGGAAAAAAGCCCCATTGATTGTATCAGTGAGAGGAATTGTTCCCCACTGTTGGTGTCAGTGGAAGGAATGGCGCCCCCTTGTTGTGTCAGTGGGAGCAATAGTGCCCCAAGAGTCAGATAAAGGCAAGCAAAAGGGCCGCAGTTTGGAGACCACTGTTCTAGATCAGGGGTCTCCAAACTTTATAAACAAAGGGCCCATTCACTGTTCTTCAGACTTTAGGGGGGGGCGTTGTGGACATTGGAAGTAGAAAATGCCCCAGCTTCAGTGGGGGTAAAAAAAATTGCAAAGTGCCTGTGGTCAGTAGGAGGAGGAATAGTGCCCCATTATTGGTATCAGTGGGAGGAATTCTACCTCATTGCTGGTGTCAGTGGGAGGAATAGTGTCCCATCATTAGTGTCAGTGAGAGGATAAGTGTCCAAGGAAGGAATTCTGTCCCATTGCTGGTGTCAGTGGGAGGAATAATGCCCCATCATTGGTGCCATTGGAAGGAAAAATGCTAGGTTGTTGTGGTCGGTGAGAGGAATGGTCCACCACAATTGGTGTCAGTGGAAGGAATGGTACCCCCTTGTTAATGGCAGTGGCAGGAATAGTGCCCCGAGGGCCAGGTAAAGGCAGGCAAAGGGCCACATTCGGTTCCCTCTACAAGCATGCATATATAATGAGAAAATATGACATACACAAATATAAATACAGCAAAATCTGGTATAGGACACCAGGAAATGGGTTACTATGGTAGCAGATGGATCATAGTAGAGTAAATCTTTAAAATATAATTTTAATAACGTGACACCACTCACGCAAGCCCTGTCCTGCTGGGTAAGCTGGCTGCGAAAAGGAGACAAGAAAAGCATATGAGACACACCATACAGCCGCACAACGTATCTGCATCGGTGGCTCTGTTTATCTCCATCGGGCACACCATTGGAGACGGCACTTCAGAATACATGTGGACAGGTCACCGGAAAGCTCTTTCCTAGTGGACTACAGCATGGGAATGGTAATGTACCCCCCATATGCACGCAATATATAAGCCAACCATAGGAAGCGCGCTATAGTGATCTGGTCACACACAATATGCAGACTATGCATCTCCATGTTTTTCTGATGCCGCATATGCAAACGCCTGTTTAACTACATCTTGCCAGCACTTGCTGGCCCCATTAGGTCAATACTACAGCAACCGCTCAGGTGCAACGCTTTTCTAGAGGAACTTTTCCTGCTGTTATTAAACAATCATTGAGTGCATCATCTTTGAATAACAGGACTTAATTACTACCACATGCCTTGGGCCGAGTATGAAGATCTATCTGATGTACTAATGTCTTCAGCACAACAGGATCCATTGTATCCCTGGCTACACATTCTAGTTTGAACATTCCTGCTTCATTATCCATTCCATTGAGCAATTCAGCCTCAGCTATACCAGTCCACACCAGCCTCCTTTCCCCACCTTGTCCCTGGGGACACACATGGAAGGTATGCCTTTTTCCTACTGAGGATTACCGGTATATCTGTATTGTTACCAATAAGGCATAATTAGGCCAGCCATCCCTTCCATGAGTTGTTGCATGGTGTCCGGATGGATTACAATGTTTTATGTTGTATGTCATGTTTAGGTCTAATGTATTTTGGTGTTGCACACACGTGTCACGGAATGTTGCAGCGACAGCCTTGTATATATGTGAAGCTGTGTTATCCTTTTGGCCGACACTTCTATTTTTGCCATTTCTTGCCTTATTAAAATTATATTTTAAAGATTTACTCTACTATGATCCATCTGTTACCATATTAACCCTTTTCCTGGTGTCTTATACCAGGTTTTGCTGTGTTTATATGTATTTGGTTACGGTAACTACACCCAACACGGTGAGTGATCTACGAGTGACCACCCCATTTGAGTGGACATTTTTTGCCACCCCCGTTCCTTTTTTGTTTAGCATACACAAATATAACTGTACACTATTCAAAGAATCGTATTTATTTATTTTAAACATTAACATAATTTACATTAAATTGTCAAGGACATGCACGCACTAAAGCCTCACCTTCATACCAGGCCTTATTTCTTGTGTTAATGACAGACAGCGCATTATATGTCATCTTCTAAGTGACTAAGGGGATTAAGTCTGAAAAGTCAACTTACAAAAAAATCTTATTGCCCAACCAATCATCTTCCAACTGTTGTACCTACAGCCCAGAGTCTGAAAATAAAGCAAGCAGTCCGGTGAACAATCAGCCATTTTTTTTGCGAATACATTTTCCATACAGTAGTGCTGGAATCCTTTACCCTTCCAGTGACACGTTCCACTTGAACGTTTTATGTTCTTCTGATGTTTACTCCAAACCCCTTCACTCCGTTCAATACATACTGCCAGGTTAAGGTAAACCTTTTAAGATAGAGCAACAGGTTGTTGTACAGTTGGATGAATTGGGTGCAGGGACTCACTGGATGCCTTTACTGCCACTGTGCTCTTGCTGGACATTATGTGCATCCCTGTGCCTTTTAAAGCGGAGTTCCGCTTAAATTTTTTTTTAAAAAGTCAGCAGCTACAAATACTGCAGCTGCTGACTTTTATCGGACACTTACCTGTCCCATGGGCCAGCGATGCGGGGGTTCGAAGCCCTGCTTGTCTCCCCCCGTGACTGGCCTGTGCAATCATGTGACATGTCCCTGATGATTGCCGAGAGGGAGGGGGCAGAGATGATCTTCCTTCTGGCGCCGAGGGTGCACCACAAGGAAGTGGGAGCTGGGACCCTCTGGAAAGAGTGTATCCGCTCCCACCCCCCCCCCCCCCCCCCAAAAAAGACGACATGCCAAATTTGGCATGTCAAGGGGTCACCTTCTCTTAAAGCAAAAGTTCAATTTTTGGGTGGTACTCCGCTTTAAGGAGGGGTACGCTCCCTCCAGGCATACCTGCCCTAATCTATCCTTTCTTATATGCGCTCCTACTATGGAGACTCTGGAAATTTAGAGTTAGGACCCCAGTATATACAGTGCCTTGCAAAAGTATTCACCCCCCTGGCATTTTTCATGTTTTGTTGCCTCACAACCTGGAATTACCATGGATTGTTTGAGGATTTGCATCATTTCATTTACAGAACATGCCAACAACTTTGAAGATGTATTTTTATTTTTATTGTGAAGCAAACAACAAATAGGACAAAATAACAGAAAAAGTCAATATGCATAACTCTAAAAACAAATTGTTATATACAGATCCAGCAGCGCTAATTGCTAATTTAAACTCTGATATCTTTTGTGTAAAAAATGTTCATATCAGGTGTGTATAAAATAATAATAATAGCATTAACAGTCAGTTTAGTCCATATAGTCCATATGATATACTGAAAATATAAATATTTATCCACAGATTATATATTGAACAAGAGTCTCTTTATATTGCAAGGTGTATTGCACCGCGGCCCCTTTATCCAATTCACCTCCACCCGTGCAGAAAAAACACACACAGGGGGATGTGTGACAGATAAGGCTCCCCTTTGGTACTGCTCTTACCAGAACCTGCCGGTCAATTAGGCATATCAAGAACTCCTGCGGTATATTAATTTGCTACTCCGTCCACATCTTATACAAATTCTCAATATCTCTGTGAAAAAATATATAGTCTCGCTGCAGCCGATATCGGATCAGCCCCTCCTCCCCCAATCACTGCCGTCTCTCTACTTGTTGTATGGCTCCACCCAGATGATGTCTGAATGATGAAGTGCGTCAGCGTGGAGCCATACAACAAGTAGAGAGACTTTGTATAAGATGTGGACGGAGTCTCTCTACTTGTTGTATGGCTCCACCCTGACGCACTTCGTCATTCAGACATCATCTGGGTGGAGCCATACAACAAGTAGAGAGACGGCAGTGATTGGGGGAGGACGGGCTTATCCGCTATCGGCTGCAGAAGGACGCCTGGTGTATACTGCAGAGAGCAGTAGGACTGTCCTCACATATCTGACACTAAGCTGTGAATAGAGAACCAATGCTTCATGCTCTGTTTCTTTTGGGAGTGTATAAATTGATGGTTTTACAAGTTTTATTAAAGGTTCACGTTTTATGGAATTACGCTATGTCTGCCTTCTCTATATATTTTTCACGAGATATTGAGAATTTATCTGTATAAGATGTGGACGGAGTAGCGAATTAATATACCGCAGGAGTTCTTGATATGCCCAATTGACCGACAGGTTTTGGTAAGAGCAGTACCAAAGGGGAGCCTTATCTGTCACACATCCCCCTGTGTGTGTTTTTTCTGCACGGGTGGAGGTGAATTGGATAAAGGGGCCGCGGTGCAATACATCTTACAATATAAAGAGACTCTTGTTCAATATATAATCTGTGGATAAATATTTATATTTTCAGTATATCATATGGACTAAACTGACAGTTAATTCTGCTATTATTATTATTATTTTATACACACCTTTTATACACACTTTTTACACAAAAGATATCAGAGTTTAAATGAGCAATTAGCGCTGCTGGATCTGTAGATAACAATTTGTTTTTAGAGATCTTTTTATATGATAAATGTTTTTATTCAATTTTGAATAATTTTTAAGCGCCTGCGGTAGTAGATTATTAGTGAGTTGAAACTTCACAGCCCCCAGTTTATACCCATATTTGTGTGAGCGCTTGTGTTTATAGAGAACAGGGCGGTGGTTTTTATATAAACGTGTTGGATAGTACAATGTGCGTAACTGTTCACCCCCTAAAGTCAATATTTTGTAGAGCCACCTTTTGCGGCTATCACTGCTCCAAAACGCTTTGGATAAGACTCTATGAGCTTGGCACATCTTACCACTAGGATTTTTGCCCATTTCCCCCTGCTCCAGCTCCTTCAAGTTGGATGGTTTGCACTTGTGAACAGCAATCTTTAAGTCTGTCCACAGATTTTCTATTGGATTGAGGTCTGGGCTTTGACCATGCCATTCCAACACATTTACATGTTTCCCCTTAAACTACTGAAGTGTTGCTTTAGCAGTGTGTTTGGGGTCATTGTCCTGCTGGATGGTGAACCCCTGTCCTAGCCTCAAATCACACACAGAGTAGTACAGGTTTTGCTCAAGAATTTCCCTGTATTTAGCACCATCCATCTTTCCCTCAACTCTGACCAATTTCCCAGACCCGACTGCTGAAAAACATCCCCATAACATGATGCTGCCACCACCATGTTTTACTATGGGGATGGTGTTCTTTGGGTGATGTGATGTGTTGGGTTTGCGCCAGACATAGCGTTTTCTTTGATGGCCAGAAAGTTACATTTTAGTCTCATCAGACCAGAGCACATTGCTCCATGCATTTTGGGAGTCTCCCACATGCCTTTTCGCAAACTCAAAACACGACACTCTGTTTTGTTTTTTGCTGAAAGTAATGTCTTTCTTCTGGGCACTCTGCCACGAAGCCCAACTCTATTGAGCTTATGGCTTATTGTCGTTCTATGTACAGATACTCCAGTCTCTGCTGTGGAACTCTGCAGCTCCATCAGGGTTACCTTAGGTCTCTGTGCTGCCTCTCTGATTAATGCCCTCCTTGCCCGGTCCTTGAATTTTGGTGTGCAGCCGTCTCTTGGCAGGTTTGCTGTTGTGCCATGTTCTTTCCATTTGGTTACGATTGATGATCCCTAGGAGCACCATCAAATCTAGGATTTAGATTTTTTTTTCTTTTTAATAACCTAACCCTGACTTGTACTTCTCAACAACATTGCCCCATACTTGTTTGGAGAGTTCCTTGGTCTTCAGGGCAGTGTTTGGTTAGTGGTGCCTCTTGCTTAGGTGTTGCAGCCTCTGGGGCCTTTCAAAAAGGTGTGTATATGTAATGACTATGTGACTTCTGAAGGTAACTGATGGCACCAGAGCTTTTGATGGGTTTCATAACAGGGGGTGAATACATACGTGTATGCCAATTAACCAGTTTTTTTTCTGCAAAATAGTATATATATATATATTGCATATATTTTTCTAATTTTACTTCACCAACTTAGGCTATTGTGTTCTGATCCATCTCATATAATTCAGATTAAAAAAACATTAAACTAAAGGCTGTAATGTAACAAAATAGGTAAAAAGACAAGGGGGGGGGGGTGAATACTTTTGCAAGGCACTGTACAGAGGTCCTTTGGCGTGGGCACTGCTGCTTATGCATATATTTGCAAATGAGTGCAAACAAAATACTCTGTTTTTAACATAAACTGTTAGGACAATTTGGTTGTTTTGCAGGCTGGTTGGTAAGTGTGCTGGGAAATCTTTTGTTTGTGATGTACATTGCCCTTCCATGTGCACCTTGCTACAAAGGCCAGTTATAGGTTGGGGTGATTACCACTTTATGGAACAGCAACAGATTGGCTTCAAACACCATCTTCCCCCTGTCCAACCAGGGCTCCTGGCAAGAGAGTTGGATGATCCTGGCAATCATTCAACCTGGAAGAGGACCGGCCCTGAAAGACTGGAGGAGAACCTGATTTTCTAAACAGCTGAACTCCAGGCCAACAGCTTAATACACAGATGGCATATATAAATATGGGGTTGTTTTACCTGCCAAAGAAGTTTTATTTCAGCCCATCCAGTCCTCAAATTTACACAGCTCTGCCACGGGGCACATCCCTGTGGCCTGACTTTTCGCTGCTGCAGTCAAGTAACACTTACAGGTATTATCCTATCCTCAGCCTTTGACTGGACAGTGAAAGGAGAAGCAGCAGACTGGTAGGCTAAGCTTTGTCACCCTGCTCTCACCTCTTGTCAGCATGTTCCTTATTAGCACATGAGTACAAGTGACTGGCTACTTGCGCTTCTTCTCCCTTTTCAAGTTTGAGCTCTGCCATATAGGGATTGCAAGAGGCTGATACCAGATCAAAATCGTGTACTTAGGTTACTAAAGTGTGAACATTTTCATACAATAGAATAAAAATTCAGAAGTGATGTATTGTATTGTATTTTCGGACAAAAACTTTACTGATTGAATAAAAATTGTATGATCTGGTACCGTACGAGAACATTTTTCATGTTTGTCCCTTCGGAAAGTTTCAGACAAAAGCTGTGTACTAACGATCAGATTATTGTAAGATCACTTTGAAAGCAGCATATTTTGTGCGATATGCTGATCGTGTGTACAGGACTTAACCACTTGCTGACCGTATACCGTATATGTACGCCGGCAAGGCAGCTCTCCTGTGCAAAATCATATACCTGTACGTGATTTTGCACTCCTGGCGTGCGTGCACATTGGAGCGGTGCGCTGGCAGCACGCCAAAAAAAAAATCTTGCAAGCCGCATCTTTGCAGCACTGTAGGAGCGGTGTATACCCTACTCCTAAAGAGCCCCTGCCCACTAAAATCAATGGGCAGCGCCAGCATAGCGTCGCTGCAGAAGCTCTTTGCGGGTAGTTTTAACCCTTTTTCGGCAGGTAGCGAGCAAAAACGTCAGTAAAGCGCCGCTATTTTTAGCCCCAATGCCCCAGTGTGAAAAAGTAGCCAATTTGTCCACCACAATATCGCAGTCCTGCTGCAAGTCGCTGATCGCCGCCATTACGAGTACAAAATAAATAAAAATTCAGGAAATCTATCGCATAGTTTGTAGAAGCTATAACTTTTGCGCAAACCAATCAATATGCACTTTTTTTTTTTAACCAAAAACATGTAGCAGAATACATATTGGCCTAATTTGATTAAGAAATTCGATTTTTTTACTGGATATTTTTTATAGCAGAAAGTAAAAAGTATTTATTTATTTTTTTTCAAAATCGTCAGTCTTTGTTTATAGCGCAAAAAAATTGAAAACTATCAAATACCACCAAAAGAAAGCCCTTATTATGGGTACAGCGCTGCACGACCGCGCAATTGTCAGTTAAAGTAACGCAGTGCCGTCTCGTAAAAAAATGGCCTGGTCATGAAGAGGAGGTAAATATTCAGGAGGGCAAGTGGTTAATCTGCACCAGAGCAAGGACTGAATGGTCCAGGCACCCCGTAAATGCTGCATAATTTGTCAGTATTCTATAAATGCAATATGAAAATTAAATGGTGATAGATGGGCTTAAATAAAAAAAAAAGATAAAAAAACAATGCAAAACCGACCTAATCCTCCACCCCCTCCCCATATTCCCCAACATATCCCTTTATCTTACCTCCAGTCCAGCGTCTTTTAGTCCTTATATCAGAAAAAGTGGAATCGACACATCCACAGGCAGGAGAAGTCGTTATCTGCACAGTCCTGCCGAGTAATGAACTGATTCAGCAAGCTTCGCGTTTTGAGTAGGTAATTATTATTATTATTATTATGAGTAAGCCGCCTCTCTAGTGCTAATAATACAGGGAGGGCGGGAGCTGTGTGTGTGTGTGTAATAGTGTACTATACCTGCAACGTGTCCTCACTGTACTCACTGTACTCTGCTCCAATAATAGACTCCGGCAGCAGGACAGACTAAATTGTTTATTTATTGTCTGAGCTGATTGGACGGGTGTGCTGTTTTGTGTTCCAGGTCTATACAATTAAACTTTTTACTGCATTCACATGTGAAGACAGCGGCTTGTGTGTTTGAGCCACGTTTTCAGCAGTCTGCTGGCAATCCCTAAAATCTCGTATAAACTTTAACATGATAATGGAATTTCAAAAGTCATTTGCAATATTTTTTATGCTGAATCTGTCATTAAAATAATAAAGGTGATCATACCATGAAGGTTTTTGTTCAGGAATTTCTTGTCATAATGCTTTGTGCTGTCTCCCAGGGGTGCTCCTGGGTTGTCTCCATGCTAAAAGTGCTTGTTTTAACACACGTTAAGCTTAGTACACACTAGCCGTTTTTGTTTTTTTATTCATTCAACGCAGCAGGTCTGAATGGAAAAAAAACTGACAGCTCAGGAAAAGCCGCTGTACTAACTATCCAACGTTAGTACAGTGATCTCCCCCTGCTGTTCTATTGTGTTCTCCCCCTGCTGTTCTATTGTGTTCTCCCCCTGCTGTTCCATTGTGTTCTGACAGGGACGGCCTACCAGCAGAACACTCCGGTCAGTGCTCTCCACCATTGGCGGAGAGCACTGATCAGGAGGCGATCGGCCGACCTTTTTCAGGCATGCCCCTTCGACAGAAGCCAGCGGAATGGCTGGCTTGTGTCAGAACCACTGCAGTACACATGGGCCGAATGTTTCTATTGGACCGGCCCATGCCATCTGACATTCGGCCCGTGTGTACTTTAAACAGACATGGTCCACTGTTGTCACCACCATGAAGCCCACCATGTCATGCAGCTATTGCAAGAGTGCATGTAAATGGAAAATGACTACAAAGAGGCTACAGGAGATACAACAAAGGGTAATAAAAAAAAAAGTGAAAATGGTATAGATCTCACATGCTTTAGCTGGAGCAGTGCTCAGGGCTCAGGAAGTATTATAACTTGGGGCACATGGGGTGTCAGAGGACAGCTAAAGTCATGCAGGACCCCTTCGCCAGGCATGTGAAGGCTCACATGTCTGACAAAGGGGTCCTGTGTGACTCCAAAACATTGCACCTTTTTGTGTTGTGATCACGCAATAAGCTAAACCGTTTGGATGCCACCTTATGCTGATTCTTGGTGTGCTGGCAAATATCTATGCTCAGCCATCCGAGATTCTCCTTCGTGATTAGCTGAGACATGGCAGCAGCGCCATTGGCTCCCGCTGCTGCCAATCAAAGTCAGCTAGCCAATCAGGAGAGAGAGGGGACAGGTTCGGGTCGAGCTCTGTGTCTGAATGGACACAGGGAGCTGTGGCTCAGCTCGGGTGCCCCCATAGAAAGCTGCTTGCTGTGTGGACACTGAACAGAAGGGAGGGGCCATGAGCACAGAAGAGGGACCCGAGATGAGGAGGATCCGGGCTGCTCTGTGCAAATCCACTGACATGTTTGTTATTTTTATAGAAAAAAAAACAGACTTTACAATCACTTTAGAGCTTAATTCCAGGTATTGTGTTGTGTGTTGTTACATTGGACGAGCTTGGATCAATGTAAACATGTATATGCCATACCTGGCCAATCCCTGTGGAAGCTGAGAATCACCGTAATAGATACATAGTAGGTGAGGTTGAGAAAAAGACACAAGTCTATCAAGTCCAACCTATGTGTGTGATTATATGTCAGCATTACATTGTATATCCCTGTATGTTGCGGTCGTTCAGGTGCTTATCTAATAGTTTTTTTAAACTATCTGCTCCCCGCTGAAACCACCACCTGTGAAAGGGAATTCCACACCCTTGCCGCTCTTACAGTAAACATCCCTCTACGTAGTTTAAGGTTAAACCTCTTTTCTTCTAATTTTAATGAGTTGCCACGGGTCTTGTTAAACACCGTTCCACAAAAAAGTTTTATCCCTATTGTGGGGTCACCAGTACGGTATTTGTAAAGTAAAATCTTATCCCCTCTCAAGCGTCTCTTCTCCAGAGAGAATAAGTTCAGTGCTCGCAACCTTTCCTCAGAACTAATATCCTGTAGACCCTTTATTAGCTTTGTTGCCCTTCTTTATACTCGCTCCAATTCCAGTATATCCTTCCTGAGGACTGGTGCCCAGAAATGGACAGCATACTCCAGGTGAGGCCAGACCAAAATCTTGTAGAGTGGGAGAATTATCGCTTTGTCCCTGCAGTTAATCCAGTTTCTAATGCATGACAATATTAATTTGCTTTGATAGCAGCAGCTTGACATTGCTGAGCCTATCATCTACTAGGACCCCCACTTCATTTTCCATCCTAGATTCCCCCAGAAGTTATCCCCCCAGTGTATAGACTGCATTCAGATTTTTGCCACCCAAATGCATTATTTTAAATTTTCTACATTAAACCTCATTTGCCATGTAGTATCCACCCCATAAATGTTTTCAAATCTTTTTGCAAGGTTTCCACATCCTGCTGAGAAGTGGCCCTCTTTACAGTGCCTTGCGAAAGTATTTGGCCCCCTTGAACTTTTCAACCTTTTGCCACATTTCAGGCTTCAAACATAAAGATATAACATTTTAATTTTTTGTGAAGAATCACCAACAAGTGGGACACAATTGTGAAGTGGAACGAAATCTATTGGATATTTTTAACTTTTTTAGCAAATAAAAAACTGAAAAGTGGTGTGTGCAAAATTATTCGGCCCCTTTACTTTCAGTGCAGCAAACTCACTCCAGAAGTTCAGCGAGGATCTCTGAATGATCCAATGTTGTCCTAAATGACTGATGGTGATAAATAGAATCCACCTGTGTGTAATCAAGTCTCTTTATAAATGCACCTGCTCTGTGATAGTCTCAGGGTTCTGTTGAAAGCGCAGAGAGCATCAAGGAACACACCAGGCAGGTCCGTAATACTGTTGTGGAGAAGTTTAAAGCCGGATTTGGATACAAAAAGATTTCCCAAGCTTTAAACATCCCAAGGAGCACTGTGCAAGCGATCATTTTGAAATGGAAGCAGTATCAGACCACTGCAAATCTACCAAGACCTGGCCGTCCCTCTAAACTTTCAGCTCAGACAAGGAGAAGACTGATCAGAGATGCAGCCAAGAGGCCCATGATAACTCTGGATGAACTGCAGAGAACTAGAGCTGAGGTGGGAGAGTCTGTCCATAGGACAACAATCAGTCGTACACTGCACAAATCTGGCCTTTATGAAAGAGTGGCAAGAAGAAAGCCATTTCTCAAAGATATCCATAAAAAGTCTCGTCTAAAGTTTGCCACAAGCCACCGGGGAGACACACCAAACATGTGGAAGAAGGTGCTCTGGTCAGATGAAACCAAAATCAAACTTTTTGCCCACAATGCAAAACAATATGTTTGGCGTAAAAGCAACACAGCGCATCACCCTCAACACACCATCCACACTGTCAAACATGGTAGTGGCAGCATCATGGTTTGGGCCTGCTTTTCTTCAGCAGGGACAGGGAAGATGGTTAAAATTGAGGGGAAGATGGATGCAGCCAAATACAGGACCATTCTGGATGAAAACCTGTTGGAGTCTGCAAAAGACCTGAAACTGGGACGGAGATTTATCTTCCAACAAGACAATGATCCCAAACATACAGCAAAATCTACAAAGGAATGGTTCACAAATAAACGTATCCAGGTGTTAGAATGGCCAACTCAAAGTCCAGACCTGAATCCAATCGAGAATCTGTGGAAAGAGCTGCAAACTGCTGTTCACAAACGCTCTCCATCAAACCTCACTGAGCTAGAGCTGTTTTGCAAGGAAGAATGGGCAAGAATTTCAGTCTCTCGATGTGCAAAACTGATAGAGACATACCCCAAGCGACTTGCAGCTGTAATCGCAGCAAAAGGTGGCTCTACAAAGTATTAACGCAAGGGGGCCGAATAATTTTGCACGCCCCACTTTTCAGTTTTTTATTTGCTAAAAAAGTTAAAAATATCCAATAGATTTCGTTCCACTTCACAATTGTGTCCCACTTGTTGGTGATTCTTCACAAAAAAATTAAAATTTTATATCTTTATGTTTGAAGCCTGAAATGTGGCAAAAGGTTGAAAAGTTCAAAGGGGCCAAATACTTTCGCAAGGCACTGTAGCTTAGTATTGTCCACAAATACAGAGATTGAACTATTTACCCCATCCTCCAGGTTATTTATGGACAAATTTAAATAGGATTGGTCCCAGCACAGAACCCTAGGGGACCCCACTACCCACCCCTGACAATTCTGAGTATTCCCCATTTATCACCACCCTCTGAACTCTCCCCTAGCCAGTTTTCAGTCCATGTCCTCACCCTATGGTCCATGCCAACGGACCTTATTTTGTACAGTAAATGTTTATGGGGCACTGTTACAAATGCTTTTACAAAATCCAGATACACCATGTATACGGGCCTTTATTTATCTAGATAGCAACTCACCTCTTCATAGGTAAATAGATTGGTTTGGCAGCGGTGATTCTTCATGAATCCATGCTGATTACTGCTAATGATACTGTTCTCATTACAAAAATCTTGTATATAGTCCCTTATCATCGCCTCCAAGAGCTTGCATACTATTGGTGTTAGGCTAACTGGTCTGTAATTCCCAGGGATATATTTTGGGCCCTTTTTAAATATTGGTGCTACATGGGCTTTTCTCCAATCTGCTGGTACCATTCCAGTCAGTAGACTGTCCGTAAAAATTAGGAACAATGGTCTGGCAATTACTTCACTGAGTTCCTTAAGTGCAAGCCATCCGGTCCCGGTGGATTTATTAATGTTAAGTTTTCCAAGTCTAATTCTAATTAGTCCTCTGTTAGCCATGAGGGTGATGCCTGTGATTTGTCACGAGGATAAACACTGCAGTTTTGGTTACTGAAGCCCCCCCTATTCCCTCGTGAAGGCTGAGGAGAAGAATAAATGCAATACCTTCGCCATCTCCCCATCCTTTGTAACCAGGTATCTTTCCTCATTCTTTATGTAAACAGTAAAAAAGGAAGGACAGACCATATTGGCCCCATAAAGAATTTCTTGGAGTTTTTTTTTGCGCTCCTCCGCTATGTGTCTTTCCTGTTCTATGTTAGCTACCCTAATTGCACACCTTACATTTCTTGTTGCGTTCTTTATAAAGTCTGAATGCTGATGATGATCCCTCAACCCAGTATTTTTTAAAGGCCTTCTCTTTTGCTTTTATATGCATTTTTACATTGGAGTTAAGCCATCCAGGACTTTTGTTCGCTCTTTTAAATTTATTATCCAATGGGATGCACTGGCTAATGCCCTTATTTAATATGCTCTTAAAGCAAACCCATCTCTCCTCCATGTTCTTTGTTCCTAAGATTTTATTCCAATTTATGCCTTCTAGCAAGGTTCGTAGTTTAGGGAAGTTGGCTCTTTTGAAAGTGTCTTTGTATTTCCCTTATGTTTCCAATTTCTGTGATTTATACTGAAGCCAATTGACCTGTGATCACTGTTTCCTAAATTGCCCTGTATTTCCACATCTGTGATCAGGTCTGTATTGTTGGTAATCAGTAGATCTAGTAATGCTTTATTTGTAGTTGGTGCGTCTACCATCTGACCCATGAAATTGTCCTGCAAGACATTTAGGAAATGGCGAGCCTTAGATGAATGCGTGGTTCCCTCCGCCCAGTCTATGTCTGGATAATTAAAATCTCCCATTATGATGACACTTCTCATCCTTGCTGCTAATCCAAATTGTGATAGGAGGTCCATCTCCCCCTCCTCCCTCAGGTTAGTGGGCCTATAACATACTCCCAGTATTATTTTTCCCCTAGCTTCATCCCTTTGGAGCTCTGCCCATAAGAATTCCACCTCCTCCCGCAGGTAGAGGCAAGGGGGGTCAAGTGCCCCCCCCCCCCCCCGGAATCAAGGATCGGATCTTAACTTCAGCACAGTTGCGTCGCTATCGGGGTGCAAGCAGCCCGCACCCGGCCTGGGTGCCACCCGCCAGTGGAGTGACACCATCAAGGAGCTGTCAAGCCCCCCCATCAGTGTAGTGTGACTTCGGCTCTTTGCCCTGCTCAGTCCAGCAGAGAACTTGGTGCTGTGCCAGGAGAAAGGCGAGCTGCGGGCTGTCAGAGGTTTCCCCCACTTGCCCCCCCCCCCCTCCTGTCATGGAGAAGAGACGGCGGCTCTCATCAGGTTCCCCCCAGCTTCCTGCCCGCTCCGTTCCTTCCCTATTGGCCACAACTGAGAACCACTTAAAGGAGACTAGGAGAGGAGAACATCATGGGACATGTAGTCCTAAAGATTGGAGGCCCCATTTTCCACAGGGAGGAGGCTACAGCTCGATCAAGAGAGAGATTGAGAGACTGCAGCCTGGAAAAAAGCTGAGGGAGAGAGTGCTACAGGACAAAGAACGAGGAGTGTGCTGCCCAGCATCACCAGAGAGAGAGCCACGCTGCCCAGCACCACCAAAGAGAGAGCCACGCTGTCCAGCACCACCATCTGACCACCATCTGACCCATGAAATTGTCCTGCAAGACATTTAGGAAATGGCGAGCCTTAGATGAATGCGTGGTTCCCTCCGCCCAGTCTATGTCTGGATAATTAAAATCTCCCATTATGATGACACTTCTCATCCTTGCTGCTAATCCAAATTGTGATAGGAGGTCCATCTCCCCCTCCTCCCTCAGGTTAGTGGGCCTATAACATACTCCCAGTATTATTTTTCCCCTAGCTTCATCCCTTTGGAGCTCTGCCCATAAGGATTCCACCTCCTCCCGCAGGTAGAGGCAAGGGGGGTCAAGTGACCCCCCCCCCCCCCCCGCCAGTGGAGTGACACCATCAAGGACCTGTCAAGCCCCCCCATCAGTGTAGTGTGACTTCGGCTCTTTGCCCTGCTCAGTCCAGCAGAGAACTTGGTGCTGTGCCAGGAAAAAGGCGAGCTGCGGGCTGTCAGAGGTTTCCCCCACTTGCCCCCCCCCCCTCCTGTCATGGAGAAGAGACGGCGGCTCTCATCAGGTTCCCCCCAGCTTCCTGCCCGCTCCGTTCCTTCCCTATTGGCCACAACTGAGAACCACTTAAAGGAGAACATCATGGGACATGTAGTCCTAAAGATTGGAGGCCCCATTTTCCACAGGGAGGAGGCTACAGCTCGATCAAGAGAGAGATTGAGAGACTGCAGCCTGGAAAAAAGCTGAGGGAGAGAGTGCTACAGGACAAAGAACGAGGAGTGTGCTGCCCAGCATCACCAGAGAGAGAGCCACGCTGCCCAGCACCACCAAAGAGAGAGCCACGCTGTCCAGCACCACCAAAGAGAGAGAGACTGAGCCCCTACCCGGGTACAGACATGCTACACTACTGACCAGAGTTGCCCCCGGGGAACCCAGAGTGAGCGATCATCCAGCCGGAGGGACCACTGCTGTAGTATCTCTGGGTCTGGTAAGAGGGGCTGTTGGCCATTATCCATTATTTAACCTAGGGACTGTACTACATCTGCAGTCTCTGACCATGATAATGTGATAATGACATTGTCGAAGAGGGCAGTGCATGGGCGACCCTAAAATGATGCCCCCCCCCCCCCCCCCAAAAAAAAATTTTTTGCGGACTCCCATGTTCTTGATATATGGGCAAACCCCTCCCCTTTTTTTTACCCTCTCTGGCAACCATTCAAGGGTATACCCTTTATTGCAGACATAGACAATCATGAGAGCTGTTGAACCAGGTCTCTAAGAATTCCCACAAAATCCAAATCCTCCTCGTACAACATGATCCCTAGTTCACCCATCTTGCCACCTAGCTCAGACCAGTTGCATACTATCTTATTGCTACTACAGTGATCCTTGCTGTCTGCCGGGTCCTGTGCCAAGTGGCAGCCCTGCTGCAAAGTGAACACAGAGGGCCGCCTGATTGTCATAGATGCCATTAGAGAACGCCTTGCATTTTCCTCAAAAAATGCAAAGTCTTCTCTGATTGGGTGAGATGGAGATTGTGATGTCATCACCCTGCCTCTCTACCCTGTCCAATCAGAGAACCCTTTTGCATTGGATGACAAAAATGCAAGGCGTTCTCATAGGGCTTGTTCACACCAGTTGCGACGTGAGAGCGTGAATTTTCCTACACTGCACGGAAACATGCTGCCTTTTGCAGACAACACACATTCACCAACACACAATGGATCATCAGATATTGTCCAAAATTTTTATAGCAGAAAGCTCAAATCACAAAGGACCAAGTGTAACATTTCAGTGCCATGCAGGACCCCTTCGTCATGCATCACATCTGCAGGCACCAAAACGCATGGGTACGGCCTGATTTTTAAAAAAAATCTTGCCTGCACTACATTTTTGTACATTTATGCCTGTTGGGCAGACCATTGAAATTAATATGCTTCCAAAAATGCACCGCGTGTGAACACAGAAAAAAAAAAGCATGTGTTCAGATGTGCCTTACGGTGTGAACGAGCCCTGAATGGTGCCCATGACGAGTGGGCGACTCCCTGTGTTCACTATGAACCACTTTGGAAAAAGAAAATCAATGTAGTAGCCACCACCACTACTACTACAGTGATTCTCACTGTTCTCCACATCCCAAAGTGATCAGCCGGGTACAGTATGTTATGTGCATACTTTCATTGGTCCAAGCTGGACTAAATGAAATGATGCCAAAAAAAAAAAAAAAAAAAACAGAATTAAGCTTTTGCCTCTAGAGTAGTGTGGTATATACTGTAAGCCATTACGATTTTAATTTCCCTGCTCCTACAATGTTTAATGCATGGCCACTGCACAGCTTGAAGTGTCCTTACTCGCCCCTTCTGTGTATGTCCCCAGCCAGAATGTTTGCATGTTCATGGTCAGGAGCTTAAGAGAAGCAACTGCAGGTCAAGGCCATGCTTGGTCAAGTCTGCATACATTTGCAGGAACTCAGTTTTCTGTTCTCTAAGCACTCCCACACCAATGAGATATGAAGGAGAGCATGTAGAAACATGGCAAATGCACTGCAATCCTAAAAAAGAAAAATAACACAATAAGGGAGCCCCCAAAGCTGCATAACCCATGAGTATACAAAAAACACACAGGAGTGAAAACAAAACAAAACCAAACTGCTGGAAAAAAAAACCTGAAACAACAAAATATTGGAAGTGTAGTTTTCTTTTTCAGCAGTTTTGTTTTGTTTTCACTTTCACACCTCTCTTGCCCCATCATCAGTCTACCTCACATCATGCATTTTTCACTTCACCTACCACATCACCACACCCCATCCCTCTCTTTCACTGTCAGCTAATCCCTCTTATAATCAATATAACTAACGAATAAACTACGCCATGCTATGTATAACTAGTTTATTTCTTCTATAATATGAATCCATTAATGACCAAGTAATAATAAGCCTATAGCTGCCAAGCACTTCTATATACTCCTTCCAATATTATATTATTTAATGACGACTTACAAAAAGTTTTTTTGCATGTCCATCTGCAGGTGTTTTACCACCCATCCTCCTCTCTGGGTCCCAAAACGTGGCCCCCTGTAAGCTCAGTGGACTATGCACCCACCCAGAGGGCGCGGGGGGAACATGTGGCAGCGATGGGATCACTGGACGGCTATAATCCTGCAATGCCGGTTTGTGCGACACATCCTCATGTCCTCATCCACCCATTGGTAACTATACCGCTATATGCATGGAGACATAATTTTGCTTAATTTGAAATACTATACCTATATATATTTTTATACTGTCCAAAGTCTTTAATTAGATATTTTGACATTTCCCTAGAATATAAATCCCCCTGAAGAGACCGGAAATCGCAAGGGTCGAAATGCATCGGGGTTTTTCATGTGGATACATATGTTACGAATACAATTGGCAAACCATGCCTGTACATAGAATTTTTTTTTGCTATGAGTGATGTTCCATGTTTGTTTTTGTCGCACTACCTATATGGATGATGTATTATTGTTCATTTGGAATTACTATTGTCTGTTAAATAAATGATTTTTTTTTACATCAATTATTCTCATACCAACTCTCTGCTGCTAAAAAAAAAACCCTGGGGAAATTTCCTGTGTGTTTTATGCACTGCAATCCTTTACTACTGGTTCATCACACTGGTGGCAGGACACAGTTGCAGACAGAAGTAGAACCCAGACTGCAGATAGACAGAGATTTTAGAGGTCAAAGATATGAGGTTGAGCAGGCAACACATAGACTAGAACAGGACCAAGATAATCCAGAAGAATACTCTTCTCACTTCACCAAGAAATCTCAAAGAGCCACATTTCTCTCTTCCTATGAGAAAACGTTGGTTTTGGTAATGTTGAAAAAAAACTTTGAGCAGTTAAGTTTTCATGGACTTAAAGCAGCCCCGGGCCAGATGTGTCACTATGCTTGCCTTTATCTGGCCCTACCAACTGGCACCATTACCCCTACTGACACCATGAATGGGGCACTATTCTTCGCATTGGTATCAACAGTGGGGCACTATACCTACCATTAAAACCACTGATGTGTCGGGGCATTTTCTATTCCCACTGGCCACAGTCTGGCCCCCAACAGCCTTCAGGACAGTAAACTATTATGTCGTTCTATTTTCTTGAATAGGGAATGCGCTGGTTTTGCTTCTGCTTGTACCAGGAAAAATCCCCTCCGTAGGCTTTATTGTAATGAGTTGTCTACCTGGAAAGCCCTTAAAGTGATCCCATCAGATTAAAAAGCAAAATCAAAGCTCCCTACAATTTTTATGCTCACCTCTTCCTTGTGTCTTCAACCTTCCCCCAGTTCCAGTACTGCAGTTTCTGTAAGACTCCAGAAGTGTTCAATGGTTGCGTCCCCTACGGCTCATTGTGGTTCCAATCCTCTGACCTCTATACCAATGTTTCTCAACTCCAGTCCTCGGGTACCCCCAACAGGTCAAGTTTTCAGGCTTTCCATTATTTTGCACAGGTGATTTGATCAGTTTCACTGCCTTAGTAATTACCACAGCCGTTTCATCTGTGGGAAATCCTGAAAGCATGACCTGTTGGGGGTACTTGAGGACTGGAGTTGAGAAACATTGCTCTACACCAGTGTTTCTCAACTCCAGTCCTCAAGGTGCCCCAACAGGTCATGTTTTCAGGATTTCCCTCAGATGAAATGGCTGTGGTAATTACTAAAGGCAGTGAAACTGATCAAATTACCTGTGCAAAATAATGGAAGGCCTGAAAACATGACCTGTTGGGGCGCCTTGAGGACTGGAGTTGAGAAACACTGCTCTACACCACTGGAAGATGATAGAACCAGAGAGAGTGGCACGGAACATAGACATTTTAAAGTGTGACTAACTTTTTTTTTTCTGGAGTGTAGATGGATTGGAACCCCTGTCAGTTTTTATTGCTGTCTGTGCCCCCATTCACTCTCTCTTGTTGTCCCGTTTACTGTTATTGAAAGTAAAAAAAAAAAAATTTGAGTTTCCATCAGAACATTAATAGAGGGGAAATCTTCCAATGGAGACACTAGTTCTAGTGAACCACTGGGGATTCCTTTTCACTTCCTGTTGTGGCTATGGGGCAGGAAGTGAGGTGGAATCTCCCCAATGGGACTGATGGCAAAAAAACATATAACCCTCCCTTATTCTATCAAAAATAAAAATACAACTTTTTGCCTTTAGTTACACTTTAACTTGCCTGGAAGTGTCAATTGCTGAAGATATTGACAGGTTGAAGAGTTGGAACGGCAGACATTAAGAAAGACAGGTTTGAGTATAAAAGCTCTCGGGGTCACTTTAAGGGAAATGGTGATGACTGATTAGAATAAACCATTACAAGAGGCCCAACCTCCAGTGTCTGCCACCAGGCAGGACGTACCTTCTTTTTTAACCACCTCCCGCCTGCCGTATAGGGAAACAATGGCTGTCAGTGCTGCAAACCCAGTGGCGATTGAATATCACCATGGTATTCAATCGGCTCAATTCACAGCGAGTTATTTTCCTCTTAAAATCTGAGATAAAATAACTTTTATAACCTTTATCAAATATTTTTGTTTTGCAATTCACAAAAAAAAAAAAAAAACTACTCAATTTTAATCAAAATGTGAGGTATTTTACTCATGAAACCATGCAGTATTTTATCTCACGATGTGATATCCAGTGGAATGGATACAGTGGAGAAGGATTAGAACCCCTGTCAGTTTTTATTGATAATAAAGAGGTAAAATGGTTTAAAGCGTAGAAATATGCCAACTCAATGCAGCGTATGCATTAATACAAATGAAAAAGGTGACTGGGGAATACCAGTCAAAGGGAAGCTGCTTTCACATGTGGTGTATCAAAAACAACTAAGTTAAATTAAGTAAATACAAAATATCTTTATAACTGTCAAATATTGAATGAAAATATGAGAAAATCACACACAAATCCCCTTCTCCCACCAATAAAAAAAGACAATGTTGTCATTGGGGCTATTTCCTTTCACTTCCTCTCCCATAGCCAAAATAGGAAGTGAGAGGAAATCCCTACAAAGTAAAAGAATCCCTTGGGTTACCCCAGGTCACCAAAGCTAGTGCCCCCATTGGAAGATTTACCCTCTGTTACTTTTCTGGGACAACCCAAAATTTGTGATTTTCTTTCACCTTCAGTGATAACGGTAAACAGAACAAATAGGGTGATTCTCCCTAATTGAGAGACTACTCCAAATTGGCGTTTATTTTTTTTACATTCCTTAAATAGCTCATGCCTGGACCACCACTTATTTAACCTATACATTTATTTATTTATTTCCTTTCTCGTTTATCTCATGAGATTTTCTTTAGTGAAGCTTAGGAAGATATCCTTTGGTGAGCCCAGGACGTGTTGAACTCTATGGCCGTCAGTACTGAAGCAAAACGTTGGGCGACACAGCATCAGTATGTGTGTTAACCACTTGCCGCCAGATCATGTACCTGTATGTCACCGGTAGTGGTTGTTCTGGAGTGATGCAGACATCACCCATGAACCATTTTTTAGAGCTGACAGTCGGCCTTCTTGTGATAACAACTGATGTGGCTAAGCAGCTGCTCGGCTGTTATTACAAGCAGCGGGAGGGGATGCACTCCCCCTCCCGCTGCACGCCCAGGCTCTCCCGTCCAAAACAACCAGCCAGCACATCCGCCGGATGGCTGGAGACCCAAACAAAGCTGGGAAACGGGTCTCAGATGTAGTAACCCAGAAGCGATATTATGACATTACTTCCAGTTTACTCAGGAGCCAACGGCACCAGTTTTAAAAAAATTTTAAGTGTTAAAAAAACGCATTTTGAATACTTTCAAGTGCAGAGGAGGGTCCCCAGATCCTTCCATAAAGTGCCAGTCACTGCCTATTACTGTTACAAGGGATGTTTACCTTCCTTGTGACAGCAATAAAAGTGCTAAAAAAAAATTCCAGTGTAAAAATAAAAACAAAAATGAGGAAAAAGTTTAAAGCGTCACATCCCTCCGTGCTCGCGTGCAGAAGCAAACGCATCCATAAGTCGCACCTGCAAATGGTGTTCAAACCACATGTGTGAGGTATAGCAAGAGCAATAATTCTAGCACAATATCTGTTCCTCTAAACAGGTAAAACAATTTAAGTACCATAGTTTCTCGCCATTCCACGTGTGTGCGCAATTTTAAAGCATGACATGTATCTATGTATTCAGTGAAACATCTTTTCACGTTATAAAAAAAATTAGGCTAACTTTACTGTTTTTTTTTTTTTTTTTTTAACTCAATGAAGTGTATTTTTTACAAAAAAAATGCATTTGAAAGACCGCTGTCCAAATACAGTGTGACATAAATTATTGCAACAACCACCATTTTATTCTCTAGGGTCGCTGCTAAATATATAATGCTTGGGTGTTCTAAGTAATTTTCTAGCTAAAAATACTGATTTTAAATTGTAAGCAACAAATTTCAGAAAAAGGCCTGGTCCTCAAGAGGTTAAACACTAATTGCAGGCCTGTGATTACTTTGTCATGTAAGCAGGTTCCTTCTGCAATGCACAGATCAAATAACAATGTTATGTCACAAACCTGCTCTGTGACTGAGCCACATGTAAAAACTTTAATTGACATTGATCTCTTTCCTTTTTTAAAGCGCTTCTAACAAATCTCCTCCTCACATAAGATTCTTCATAGAAGAGTCACTGCACATTAACATCAACACTATGGCTTAGTAACAATTAGTGTGAAGAACAAATATTGGTGATACCCATAGTAACAGAATTCCAGATTTCCTGTTCACAACACAGGCTAGGTAACTAAAACAAAACTTTGGACCTTCCTTCCACATCCCCTTCTTCCTAAATAGTTTATTTTGTAGGTTCCCCTTCCTCCCGTCCCCAAATTCCTAGAGTCTGGTCCTCCTCCTGGGGTGTGGCCAAAGGCTGACATTCTAGTTAAAGTCAGAATTTGCATACAAGAACAATTTGGGATTTAAACGTAATTCCACTTTTGTTGAGAAAAAATAGAGCCCCTCTGGGTGATCAATGGTACAGTGTTGTACATTTCAAGGCTTTTAACAAACGTTGTTGCAGATTCATACCTTTTGTTGCCCTGAAAGAAATGTCTGTTTGTGTCAATGTGCACAGTGAATAGGCGTGACTTTTTCATTATTAATTAGCTGTTGCTCTTGCAGACTTTTAATGAGGAATTTTATAATTAAAAGTTCTAATAATAATACGCATTGTTACAGCAATTATCAATGTTTTGTAGCCACGCAGGACCCCTTCATCAAGCATGCCTGATGAAGGGGTCCTGCGTGGCTCTGAGACGTTGCTATTTGCTGTAACGATCTAATCTCTGAATAAAGCTTTGGACTTATTCTGGAGCTCCATGGTGTGCTGGTGACATTTCTTACTTTGACCATACACTAAGTACGGAATGCCCCAGCCACTGCAGATTATAAAGCAAAGGTAATTTTTAATAAAATTAAATTACAATCTTGCATGTTTTGGTATATGCTATATATTTTTTTTCTTTTTTTCTCTTTTATTTCCTATGAAAGTGAAGTTATTTTTTAAGGGACTCCTGGTGTATTGTAAGTGGTCGCGGATACTATACTGTAGTACCCTCCTAGGCTAAGGATGCTAGGTAAATTTAGTGTGGCTTGAAGGAGCTGTGATCTGTTATTTTGGTCTGTCCTGGCTCCAGTCTGGACATTTGATAGATTCCCCTGAGCCTGTTAAGAACTTTCCAGAGCTCAGGGTGGGAAAATTAAAATGCCCAGGCTGGGCTCTTACCTTGCTCCAGCCAATCCCTGGGGAAGTATGCCCAGCTGGTGGGTAGGAGGCAAGTAATGAGTCAGGGAGCCAGAGAGATGGGTTCTTCTCCTGGAGTAGGGGGACTGTGTGCTTCAGGGGGTTGATAAGCCCTGAAGCCTTCCTGATTAGTTGCTGGACTACTTCATCCCCTGGATCAAGTCTGTGGCCTTGCTTCTACTGGGATACGTGAGTGGAGCGAAATCCCCTGAGATGCATTTTATCTTATTATGTTCCCTAACTGTGGATGTTAAAAACTGCTCCAGTGTGCTATTCTATCTTCTGCTCCAAGAACCCAGACTGCTCCTAATAACTGCCCAAACCTATCTGGTGGTTGTCAGCTGCAGGAATCTTGGACTGTTCTAGTCTAACCTCCATGTCCTACTCAGTCTTTCACTCCCAGCTGTGGACCAGGAAAATGTTGGAGCATGTGTTTCAGCAATAAATCAAAAAAGAGACACCCCTCCCAGTGATGGTGAACCTTGGCACCTCAAATGTTTTGGAACTACATTTCCCATGATGCCCACCTACACTGCAGAGTGCATGAGCAATGTAGTTCCAAAACATCTGGGGTGCCAAGGTTCACCATCACTGCGCCTAGACCGATTATTGAGCCAGAGTGAGTGAACTGTTGCTGCACTAACGTGGGAGAAGAACCTGTTGAATCCAGCAGCCCATTGAGGGGGTGAGCGCTACACTATGAAAAGGTACGGAAAAGGTGCTTGCAAGTGACTGCGTAAAAAGATTTATGCCAATACAGGTACACTTTAAGCATGTTTGCTAATTGTTTAGCGTTATCAATTTCTAAGCAATGGACTAAAATACAGGAAAGCCAATACAGGTTGCATTGGGTGAGAAACCACCAAACCTTATGTTTTAGAATACACATCGTGGTAAGGACTGTAAAACAAATCTTTAACTCTATAGCAGGGGTCTCCAAACTGTGGCCCTGGAATCTTTCCATTGATACGAGACACTATTCTGCCATCTAACACCAACAATGGAGCACTATTCCTCCCTGTGATACCAACGACGTGGCACTATTCCTCTCCCTAATACCAAATGTTTACTCCCACTGATGCCAGGAAAATTTCCACTCCCCCTGGCCACGATCTGACCCATCTGAAGGACAGTAAACCAGCCCTTTGTTTAGAAAGTTTGGAGACCCCCTGCACTATAGGGTACATTTAGAAAAGAACAGCATAGGATGATAGAACCCTGGAAAGATAGTTTGTAGCATAATGCACACTAACAGACTATAGTAAAAATAAAGTCTTTGTCAATTAACATTATGGACATGTACGTTTATATTATTCATGTGGTATAGGTAACAAAAAAGGAATGAAATATGATTAACATTCATGTCTGCCATTGCACACGCTGCTTGTAAATGTCAACTGTTGGAAGTCATCACAAGGTAATAAAGTGCATTATTTAACATAGTTGCTGGCCCAGGCCTATACACATGGTGGCTGATGGTATAATGTGGTATTTATATGGTCGGCCAGTAAAAAAAAAAAAAAACAAAGGCTTCATGCCAGTGTTCATGATGGGAAATTATGTCTCAATGTGTCCTGGCATATTGTTTAAGAGTATGTAATTCCTGCCCAATACTGACTAATCTTAAAAATGACCCCTCCCCCTCCTGCTACCTATGTTGATTAACATGTCTTTAAAAAAATAAAAAATTGTGTATATATATATATATATATATATATACTTACCTATTTCCAGCCTACAGCAGTCATGTGATCCTGTGTCAGTGAGTTGTAGCTGTGGGGGAGAGGAGAGAGCATTCAACAATGGGTGGCACTCCCCCCTCCCCTGCTGCTGACTGACACAAGGGAGCCAGATCACATGACTGGACCCGGAACAGGCCACAAATAGGTATGTATACATATACTTTTTTTTTTTTGGGGGGGGGGGGGGGGGTTAGTTTGCATAAGTAGCAGAGGGGGCATTTTTTTTTTTTTTTTAACACTACTTAGTGTTGGGCAGAATTCTTTTAATGCCCCCCTAGCCAACCAACTCTGTTTTATCTTTGGGACAGGAAGCAAGAGAAAATTTCCCCAACTGGACAAAGACAACAAAAAGTAAACTGGAAATTAAAATTCCTTTACTGCTCTATTTAAAAAAAAAAAAATAAAAAAAAGACACCCTCCCCCTCCTACTTTGCATGCAAACAAATCCCATAGGTCTGCTAGTTACTGCTCTGTAAATATTTCACAGGCCAGTCACTCTGGAATTGTAATGACATGTTATCACTGTAGAGCATCTCATACCGACAGAGCAGGGAGCCGCCATAGAACCAGATACCATTACACAGGTTTTGTTTTTATTATATCTAGTTAAGATTAATGTTCAGTATTGGAAATCAGGTATCCCCCCCCCCCAAGAAAGTTGAGCACCAGCCACCAGCGTAGTGAACTCTAAAATTTTGATAAAAAAAAAAAAAAAGCAAACTGTTGGCCTAAGTTCACACCCGTGTGTGTCCACGTCGCTTGTAGGACAGACCATTCATTTTAATGGGCTGCCCTACTTGCAAGAAATACGTAATAAGTCTCTGACCCCTTTTGTTTTTTAAATGGTGCAACACTGTCATTTGCCGATGCATGGGGCTGCCATTGACTTTAGAACTGGGCCAGGACAAGCATAGGCGACTTCACCCACTGTCGTACGCTGATCTGGGTGGACCCACCTCAGACTGGCTTTTCTGGCACTGGTGGGCGACACCCTTGGGGCGTACGTAATGGGCAGAGTAATCATTGAATGGATCCATAAAGGCTGGGTCGGTGCCACAGGGGGTTGTGGGACTGCTGGATTAAATGCAGTGTCACGACTCCACATAGGTAAACTTGACTAAATAGTTTTAAGGCGTCTACAAATGGCTTGCTTATTAGTCTGGGTTTTCTTTTTAGGACCCTCTTAATACACTCTCAATAATGGGTGGGGCTTGGTATGCCACACCATCCACCCCCTGCTTTTGTACTTTGACTTTTGTATAATAAAAGTATGTTCCTTATATTAACTTTTACATTTTATAGTTGCCCTAATTCTCTGGCAGCGACCATGTATTTGTCCCACTAGACACTAGTTGACCTCATTCTTTGGGAGATGCCATGGATTAGCCCCCTAGACACGTTACTAAACCCACAACAGTAAAATGGGTCTGTATATGCAGTAAAGCATGATTGTTACACTCACTGTGGAACCTAAGGGGTTAATCCTCTGCATTGTGTAAAAAAGCCGTCTGATCCAATCTCCTGATCCTATTGTTCTTCCACTGTCCCCACTATATCTCCTGATAGAACAGAGGTTAGGGGACAAGCTGCACATGTTTAATTTGGTGTGTATTGATAGAGAGTATGTGATCAGCACAGGGCCAATCAGCACTATCTAGACAGGGGGTCCTGCAGCCACATAGGACAATCAGGGGAGAATGAAAACTCTACAAGCTTTAAGCAGATACTGATAGAAGTCCCAAGACTGCTGAGAAAAGGTATTTATCAGTTTAGATTTACTAAAACTACTGCATTTGCATGTTCTGTATACTGTGAGAGACCAGATATAGTGAATGCAGGCTCCTGGGTTTAATAACTTTCAATTGAATCCACATACTGATCTCTTACATGGCCTTTATGATTTATTTTGTCATTTAATGTTCATATATAGTATCTCACAAAAGTATTTTCCCTCCCCAGTGTCATGTGACTCGTTAGTGCTACAAGGTCTTAGATGTGAATGGGGAATAGGTGTGTTAAATTTGGCGTTATCCCTCTCACTCTTTTATACTGTCACTGGAAGTTCAACATGGCACCTCATGGCAAAAGGGGAGTACAAAAACAAGTGTCTTGCCTACAGTAAAGCACGGTGATGGGAGTGTCATGTTCTGGGCCTGCATGAGTGCTGCCGCCACTGGGGAGCTGTAGTTCATTTATGGGAACCATGAATGTCAACATGTACTGTGACATACTGAAGCAGAGCACGATCCCCTCCCTCCAAAGGCTGGGCCGCAGGGTAGTATTCCAAAATAATGACCCTAAACACACCTTCAAGATGATCACTCCCTTGCTAAAGAAGCTGAGGGTAAAGGTGATGGACTGGCCAAGCATGTCTCCAGACCTAAAGCCTATTGAACATCTGTGGGGCCAGCCTGAAAACGGAAGATGGGGACATGCAAGGTCTCTAACATTACCAGCTCTGATGTTGTCATGAAGGAGTGGAAGAGGACGCCAGTGGTAATCTGTGAAGCTCTGGTGAACTCCATGCACAAGAGGGTTAAGGCTCCTTCAGGCAAGTATAAGGGGATGGGCAGGCAGAACACGTGTGTGGTTCCCCCCCCCCCCCTTTACCTTTACAACCACTTTAAGTGTATTTCCAGCTGTCGTTGCTATGTGCAGTCCTTTGGAAGCGTCAAATGCTAATGTCTTTACTGGCTGTATTGCTTGAAGTATTCAGACCCACCACAGGTATTGAATTAAGATGCCAATGAAGATCTACAGTTAATAGACCTCAAAAGAGATTTCTAAATATTATGTACCAGCACAGTGTGTGTTTTATTAAAGTAGCTTGGGTAAAGACATCCCAATCTCTTACTTTCTACAGCAAATACTCCATACTTAAACTGAAAACTTTTATTGAACTAAAAGTATAATATAACAAAATATTTACAAAACTGGGTATTAAGCAGGATCTGTATTCAGTCGCTATCGCTGCCATCACTGGAGGCAGAGCCCTGCTCACTTCCGCTTTGCTCCTCGTTTGCCTGCTGAGATCGGTCGCTTCCAAACGGACTGCTGCTGGCGCTGCGGCTTCTGCGCCCTCTGTTTTTGTCCTCTTCTTCCTCGCTGCCACTTTCCTCTGCTTCGCCTCCGCTTTCATTCTGCACTTCCTCGTCACTGTCTTCATCATCACTACCAAAGATTTCCTCTTTGTCTCTGGCAGCTCTGTCGTCTTCACTGCTCTCTTTATCCTCTTCTTCCTCTTCCTTCTCCTCTGGGACATCTTCTCTCTCACTCTCACTCCCTGAGGGCTCCCCGCCACTGCCTTCTTTCTCACTCTCACTGCCCTTCTCTCCGTCTTCTGCATCTAAGGGAGGAGCAAGTTATTTAATAATCAGCATTGCAAGCAGAATACACTCTATGTACCAAAATGGCTACTGGAACTTCATGCATCTTTAAAATTTAGTGTTACTACTTTATTTTGTGTAAAAAAAAAATAAAAAAAAAAAAAAAAATAATGTTTTTTTTATATACCAATAGTCCCTTCTCAATCACACTATGATGAAGCTCTGTACTTTCCTCAGGGTTTTTCAGTCTCAAAAGCAGGTCCTTAAAGAGACTATGAACACAACCAAATGCACGCATAACATAAAAGTAGCATGCAACAGCAGGTCACACAATCTGCTTATCAGCCATGCCATCCTACAGAGGTATGAAGAAGCACATTTCTCCTCTCTGCCTGACTGTTGTTCAGAACATGGATTTTGGTGAACACGGCTCTTGCCTGGCTGCAGACATCAGACAAGCAAGAGGTGCCTTAAAAAATAAAGTTGAATAATGTGTGCTATATGTAGAGCACAGCATGGGGGGAGAGGGACACAGAGGAAGTGCCTTTGTTTGGGGACAAATTCTCTGCTTCCTCTCCAGAAGGAAGGTGGGCAGCTCTTGGTCCAAGGATTTTATAGAGGATGAAAAAAAAAAAAAAAAAAAAAAAAAAAGTTATGTGTTCCTGAGTATTGATGCAAATTAAACTGGGTGACAAGTAGCCTGACGTGACCAAGTTCTGTAACGGAACACTGAGTTGAGGATCTGTTTTTTGGCCAACAGTGGAGAACACCCTGATGAAAGCATACGGGGAGGATATGACCCTATCCATAGTAGGATCGAGAAGCATATACATAATTCACAAATTATAGGGGTGGGTATAAGCATATGTCTATACAGCTATAACAGTAATCCTCTAACACTATATCAGCTTATTCATACAATTATACTGCATATGTTCTGGGGCTTCATAATGACATTTATATCTGCATTGAAATTTTGCCATTTCCATTACAGGTTACTGCTACTCTTCAATAGACTGAAGATTATAAGCATTGGTAGCAAATAATGCAGTCTTCCGTTGCTTTCTTGCAACAATGACCCGTGTGTGTGCTCTTGTATACATACCATACATGTGACGCCTGCAGTTACATGTCAGAAACATACAATGTTAACGCTCTCCTTTGGGAACATGTTCCTCCCTAAAAATGGGAGGAATGTGCAACATGTTTCCAATGCTGCAAAAACCCGCCCCCCTCTCTGTGACAGCAGCAGAGTGGAGAAGTTCCCCAGACTAGCTGTTTAAATCAGCACGGCTGTGCCATTTATACACAGCTCCGTGTGTGCAAATGAACTACAGGTCCTGACATCCTTACGTATTGTCAGCTTGTAGTTCTCAATGAACTACCACGGCGCTGTTGTAGTTCATCAATTCTTCCTGTCAGATTGTATCTGCTTGCCCATACGGGATGTATGAGCACACAGATATACAGACAGATCTGAAGGAGACCTGCATGGCACCAGCAACCTGCTGAGCGCTGCTGCAATGCTTTATAAACTGCAAAAATAAATACACTTTTTTTTTTTACCTGCAACAAAGCCACCCTTTTCTATACAATGCCATCTAAAGGGAGTTTCTCACAATAGCCCTGTGGTGCACCATGCTGCCATCATCACTGGCCAAAACTTATCATACCAAAGCTTGCCACACTACCAACTCAGTCCTGGTGGCAGTAATATACAATGGTCTACACAGGATCATATAAAGACCATACCTGATCCCTGAGTATCCTGATCCACATCCACTTCCAATTCCATCTCCTCTTCTTCCTCTGGCTCGTGATTCTCCAATTGAGCTCTGCGGGCTTCCTGCAAGTGACGAGAGAATTCAGAAACATGTGCAATGTCTCCCCCTGCTGGGCAAAATGTGCCTCACACATTACAATTAAATTTGTACATTAGGGTGTATGGACATACAGAGTAAACACACCTGGAGCTGTCACTTGAGTTTACACAGGCACGGGTTTATTTTTTCCAATACAAAAATAACACTGTAGCTTCATTTTGAGGAAAGTCTCTCATAATGTGCTAGTATGAAATGCATTCTAGCACATTATGACATTGCTTTGCAGGGGATATTTCTCCCCCCCCCCCCCCCCCCCCCAACTGCAGTTTACTACTGCTTTAACGTACCCCTGTCATGAGAGAAATAGTGCTGCCCCCGCTGGCCACTTAAGAATGATAGTTGCTTGGCCAAGTCTGGCTTCCATACATTGATACTTCTTTATTAGATGCTTGATTTTAATGTTTTATCACTATACTCTCTACACTTGTTACATGTGGGAACACAGTCTTCAAACCCCAGCATCAGGATGACAGCCAGAGAACTAGTTCTCAAGGAAGCTTAGAATTTTTTTTATAATGACCAGTAAAATTTAAAGCAAACCTGGCCTGGAAAGAAATCATTTATAATTTATTTTTCTTACAGAGTGCCCTTAAGCCCCAACACTCAGGATACAAGAAAGTCCTCCCATCAGGAAGCTGATAGTTTGGTCCACCTTCTAATGTTTTCTTGTGGTCATAAAAGCCATCACATTTAGGAACACTTATGGTGTGGGGAAGGGGCCTTTTAAACCACCAATGTCTTGCAGAAGGTCATTAAATGTATAGCAGAGGGTTTCACATTTCAGGGCTACAAGTGTGCTCTAAAGAAAAGATCACGCCTGCAGATGAAGGCGAGTGATAGAAAAAAGTAAAGCAGGTGACTGCGCTCCATTCCAGTACATGTGAACGTCAACGTAAGCTTTTGGAAAAAGGAAAAAGCAACGAATTTTCATTTTAATGTCTCCCTCGCCAGCAGCATACATTTAAGCCTTGTATACACTACTACACTACCCCCCCCCCCCCCATTCAACCTAGTGGGTTGAACGAAAAAAAAAAAAAAAAATAAATAAAAAAAGAAGATAGCTCAGGTCAGAGCCACCATACTAACAATCCGATGTTAGTATAGCAATCTCCCCTGCTGTTCTATTGTGTTCTGACAGGGAGACGGCCCCTCCACCAGAATACTTAGGTCATCGCTCGCACTTCTGAATGGGAGACGGTCAGCAGACCTTTTTCAGTCATACACAAGGGCCGAATGACGGACGGTTTCTACTGTTCTTTGCACTTGATTCTGGTGACTCAATGGAGCATCAAGGAAGTGAATGATAGGAGAGTATGTGTAGCTAGCAGTGGGACATAAATGCAAACCTGTTGCTCTGACCTAGATGAGCAAAGCACAGATTTTAACTTTAACTGCTAACTTACCAGCCACCGCAGTTTTACTGCGGCAGAATGGCATGGCTGGGTGAAACCACATTGCCTTATGTAGCTTCACATTTTGGCCACTAGGGGCGTGCCCGGAGTCAATGCAAGTGCCCAGCAGGCGTGATAACCGACAGCACCCACGATCGCTCGTGACAGAGCGAGAACCGGAATCTGTGTGTATAAACACACAGATCCCGGTTCTCAGGGGAGTAGAGGCAGATCGTGTGTTCATACTAAGTATGAACAACGATATCTCTCTCTCGACAGTCCCCACCCCCCTACAGTTAGAACACACATTTAACCCCTTGATCGCCCCTAGTGTTAACCCCTTCCCTGCCAGTGACATTTTTACAGTAATCAGTGCATTTTTATAGCACTGATTGCTGTGTAAAATGCCAATGGTCCCAAAAGTGTGTCCAATTTGACCACCACAATATCGCAGTCCCCATTTTGTATAATTTTTGCGCAAACCAATCAATATATGCCTATTGCGATTGTTTTTTTTTTTTTTTTACCAAAATATGTAGAATACATATCGGCCTAAATGGAGGAAAAAATTTGTTTTTTGATAAAAAAAAAAAAAAAAAAAAAGGGGGATATTTATTATAGCAAAATGTAAAAGATAGTGTTTTTTCAAAATTGTTGGGCCTCTTGTTTATAGCGCAAAAAATAAAAACCACAGAGGTGATCAAATACCAAAAGAAAGCTCTATTTGTGGGGGAAAAAAAAACAAGTCAATTTTGTATGGGTACAGCAACGCACGACTGCACAATTGTCCGTTAAAGTGACACAGTGCTGTATTGTAAAAATTGGCCTGGTCGTTGAGCGGGAAAATCTTCAGAGGTTGAAGTGGTTAAAGAATTTTTTTATTTGAATACTTTTTTTGCATGGTTTCTGGTAACGCATAATATATTCTTCCTCATTCTCTAGCCACAATCTAGATATACCACCAAGGTTTCCTACCTGAGCCTCCAGCTCCTTCTCATTCATATCTCTGTGTTTCACCACCAGGAATGCGTTGGTTCCAGACTGAACTCCAGCCTTCACCCTCCTTTTACTGAGACGTACTCTGCACCAAACAAGGAAGACTTTGTATTGGCTTACACCTCTCAAAAATTACAAAGTCTTAATGGAAAACAAACTCTTGGGTCATAAAACACACAAATCATAAAAGAACAGCTCACCTTGTCTCCAGTTCATTGTAGTAAACACCATCACCCTCTCTGAAGATGAAGAAATAGTTTTCCTCGTAGCCCTTGCTGGCTTTGTTTTTAACGTTCCAGTTGTACTCTCTGGCAATCTTGTAGTCATATCTATTCATTAAAAGCACAAAGTTTTTTTTTTTTTTTAGAAATGCATCTTCAAGTCCAGGAAAAAAAAACAGGCGACTAACAATGTAGGTCTACAAAAGCAATATTTTGGCGGCCCTACAAAAGCAGAGATTTATGGGTTGTTTGTTCACTTACATGTCATCAGCCATGTAATCCAGACCCTCTTCCTGGTCCCTTTTTCGCTTCCGCATGGTCTCTTCACCGGGCAGGAAATACGCTACAAACTGGTTTCCTTCTTCATCCATCATACCTCTGGGAAATAAATTAGAAATTTAAGATGGCAAAGTATTAAAACCTAGATTTTTGCCCTTTTCCTGTTCCAGGGATGGCGATTACCCATCCTTTTTTTTTTTTTTTTTTTTTTTTTAGTGGAGTGGGGAAAGATTAGCATCTGTCAGGTTTGTTGTTGCATCCAACACCACTAACCATAATTCCTTCATTTTCTATCTCAGTTATAATGGCCAAACAAGTAGAACTTTGCCCAAATAGGAACATCTTTTAAAAACAGGCCCAAGCAGGAATACAAATCTGACTGAAGTTTAGAATCTTTTCCAACTTTTTATAAACTAAAATACATTTTAGGCTGGAGTTACATTTTAAAAATAAGATCTATAGCCTATTCATTTTTGTCTACATTTTAAAATGATTAGTTACATTTAGCTGAACTTAAACTGTGGTAAAGTTTTATTAATTATTAGCATGTATATAACGCCATTAAATTTATACAGCCCTTTATATAATCTACAGTCACATCTGTTCCTCGAGCCGCTTACAATCTAAGGTCTCTATCTCATATATTGTAAATATAAACATACACATACTAGAACCAATTTAGACAGGAGCCAATTAGCTTACCAGCATGTCTTTGGATTATGGGAGGAAACCCACACAAGCACACGGAGAACATGCAAACTCCATATAGATAGTGTCCTGGCCGGGGTTTCAAATGGAGGAACCCAGTGTGCTTAAAGCCACTGTGCTGCCAAAACCAAAAACCTGATTGTATACAGCTTGTCATAACGTACACAGGTCTATGGATCTTCCATTAACCAGGCCCCAAAGCAGCTATGTGATGCCAGGGAGGCTGTACAGTGAAGATGATTGATGGCAGATTGGGGAAAGCGAATTATGAGCCTTTATAGAACCGCTGTGTTGAGGGTATTATAGGAGTCCTAACTCAAAGTATATGCTGCAAAAGCATTTCAATATACTTACTGACTAGAAATACTCTATAAAACTTTACATCTTATTGCTAAAAGGTGGTGTAGGCATTTGTGTCTGACAACCAGAGAGGGTTTTAATAAACTCATACGCCATGAATCAAATATATGTTTTTCCAGCAATTATCTTTAAATTAAACAATGATGAGAACTAGTAAAGAAACAGGACATTGAAAGCTGTTCCCCATTAAATTGGTGGACAGTAGACAGGTGGCATTTGAGGGTTGGTGCAGAAGTGTTCCCTCCCCTTAGTTCGGGGATCAGTGGAAAAAGTATCATCTTACATTGGTGGTTAGTTTACAAATGGCCCCACTGCAGAGGTGGTCATTCCCAATTGCTAAAGGAACCCCTAGCAACCTCTGGAGACCTTGGTTGAGAAAGGCTACAGCTTTGTGATTAGAAAGGCTACAGCTTTGTGATTAGAAAGGCTACAGCTTTGTGATTAGAAAGGCTACAGCTTTGTGATTAGAAAGGCTACAGCTTTGTGATTAGAAAGGCTACAGCTTTGTGATTAGAAAGGCTACAGCTTTGTGATTAGAAAGGCTACAGCTTTGTGATTAGAAAGGCTATTGCTTTGTGATTAGTGCTCCATTTAGCAATCCAATATATGGCAAAGGGGCAGTTTAGGCACCTATGTTGAGAGCACCTTTCTTGTTTCACTCCAGAGCTGCTTGGAGTCAATAATGGGGAGGGGCTTAATAAAAATGGAACGTGCAAAATCTGATATAGTTATGCATCAAAACGAATCTGCTTCCAGGTTTTATTGTCAAGGTTTCATTAAACAAGCTGAAGTTAGAAGCCGATTTGCTACCGTGCACAACTGCACTAGATTCCGAGTGCTCCAGTTTTAATAAATCTCCCCCCTCTTGGACCGTTCCCTATATGGCTGTGCTACTGATATAGTGGAATTGTGGATAGGATGTTCTATCTGCCACTGGAGTGAAATATTACCTGTCAGCTTTCTGCTAAAGTTAGTTTTTTTTTTTTTTACTATTTTCCCCCAGAGGCTTATTTTCAAGGTCTACGGTATCCTGCACTTCATAAGATGGAGCAGAGTGAACATTGAGGGAAACTTACCTGATCATGGCCTGTGACATCATCTCCAGGGCTGCAGATCCTGTGGCCTCCTTAGGTGCAGGATCAGAATCAAATATGACCTGAGCGCAGGGGTTAATCCACATCTAGGAATGGAACCATAGTAACGATTAGAACAAAGAAAAGAAGGTCAAGAAGGAATTTGCAGTAATGCACCATGGCAGCCAAATATTCTGAATACAAAAGGAAATCCTGACTCTCTTGAAAGTGCTAGTCTCTAGGCAGTCTCTAGCTTCAGTGAACATCCACTCACTGATCTTCCCTGGGAAGTATGAACCCCTAACAAGCTTAGCCCTCAACTCGGAGAGCTTCATGGTTCAAAGCTGTATGACCATTGGTGCGCTGACTGGGGAAGAAACGGTCTGTGCTCTATTGGCTTCAGCAGAGTTCAGAGGTAAATCTAAGGTTCTAAGAATTGATCACCTGCACCAAGCATAGGAGGCCTTTCAGCCCCCTTGTAACAGCAATAAGGTTAAAAAGAAAATATAAAAAGTTGAAAAATAAAATAAGCGTATTAAAATGAGGATTGCACCACGTCGGGTTTTACTCCACACTCCAGCAACAATTCAGCATTTCATTCATGGTGAACTCACACTTGATGAGCTGTAAAAGCTTTTAAACGGAATGCCTATGACATTTTGGGTACCTTATTTTTTCACCACAATTTTTAGGCTTAAAATATTTGAGAATTATGTAGATCCTCAATGTTTTTATAGTAACAGTAGCGATATCACGTGACACAAAACTACCAACATTTTACTCTTACAGAGTCTCTGCTTTGAGAAAATGCAGTCATGAGAAAAAGTAAGTTCACCCCATGTAAATGGTTGACTTTTTCAACCTATTTGAACATTACATCTTCATTCATACAGTTCCTACAGATAAAGTGATATAACTGAACAAGGTGCACATAAAATTGACGCAATATTAATTCTTATGATCTAAAAATCAATGAAAATGCAGATTATTCAGATGGGAAAAAAAGCAGTACCCCCTCACATTTACCACCAATTTAATTACATACATTTAGATTTGGGTGTTCCTGAATACATGACAATGAACTTTTCTTATTTAAATCTAGGGTCTGCTGTTCTCTTTGCTAAAACAATGCTTGTGTGCGATGTCCTACCAAGATAAAAAAAGCCCAGGACAAAGGTTGTGGAAACCCACGAGTCTGGCAAGGTATTTAACAAGATTACCACATTAGAAGAAAAAAATGATTCCACCATTTGGAAATGAATCTACAAGTTACAGATTTCAAAATGACTGTTAATTTGTCCAGAACTGGCCATTCCAGTAATTTTAGATCAAGAGCCAACTGATGCTAGAAGAAGTCACCAAGATTCCATTGCAGGAACTGCAGTAACGCTTACAACAGTTGATATGCAGTGTATGCATCTACAATCAGATAGAGATTGCACTAATTTAAAGTGGTTGTAAACCCTTACAACACATTTTGACCTACAGGTAAGCCTAGATTAAAGCTTACCTGTAGGTCTAAGAAATATCTCCTAAACCTACATGGTTTAGAAGAGATTTGGCGAAAGACAGGCACCGCGGTCTACGGCGCATGCGCCATAGACAGCGGTGCACAAGTGCACTGAGCGCGCCGCAGTTAACGGCGATATGCGGTGAGTGGCGGCTCCCGTGCGCATGCGCGGGAGTGACGTCATCGCGGCTGCGACCAATGACAGCGCTGGAGCAGCGAGACCCACCAAGAAGATGGAGGCTCCGGACTACAGGAGACAGCGGTGACTTCGCTGGCTCCTGTGTCAGGTAAGTGTCACATAATGGACTACTATGCGATGCATAATAGTCCATTATGCTTTACCTTTGCAGGGAATCAAAGAGGAAGTAAACCCATCAGGGTTTACTTCCTCTTTAACCTGCATGGGGGTATGTCAGAACATTACAGTGAGACTACAGTTTTCCATCGAACATATAGACAAAGAAAAGGCCTTCTGGAACAATGTAATGTAGACTGATGAGACAAAGACAAGAACTGTTCAGCTAACTGCAACTGGCTGATTTATCTTACACATCGTCAGGCATTTCTCTTTAGCACTGTACCTTAAAGTCAGGGAAGGCAGGCATGACCTCCACTGGGGTAACACGAGGTTTGCTGTAATGCTGAGTAATCTGAAGAGAGGAAATGAACAGCGTTAATAATAGAGACATTCGGGGTTCTTTAATCCTCTATAAGTGGCTCATCATTCATTACACTTACAGGTTTCTGAGCATCTTCAAATGTCTTCTCAATAGCTGCAATCTGACTGTCTCTGTCCTTGTAGATGTCCTCCTCTGTAAACTGCTGCTTGACAGACACTCCAATCCTGCAGTGACAAAATTACCATTGGGTTAAACTAACATGAAGGGTAATAGCTGCAAAGGTGCATGGGAAACCCCATCAACACGGAACTTACTTGACTTCAGGCTTCTCATTGGAGATTCCGTATCTGTTGAACTCTGTGGAGATGTACTCAGTTTTTCTCATCCATGGAACTACTTTAGCATGCTGCTGGGACCTGTATGTAAAAAAGAAGAAGATGAAGAAACCATTATGCCGAATCTATTACAACCCCAATTTCAAAAAAGTTGGGAATGCTGTGTAAAATCTATATAAAAAACAGAACGCAATGATTTGCAAATCTCATAAACCCATATTTTATTCACAATAGAAAAAAGTATCAAATGTTTAAAGTGGGAAAATGTACCATTTTAAGAAAAGAATAGGTCATTTTGTAATTGAGTGTTGCAACATGTCTCAGAAAAGTTGGGGCAGGGCCACAAAAAGCTGGCAAAGTAAGGAAGAGCTGGAAGAAAATTTTACAACCAATTAGGTTAAAGTGGTTGTAAATGGTCAATAAAAAAAAAAAAAAAAAAAAACACACAAGTCATATTTACCTGATCTGTGCAATGTTTTTGCACAGAGCAGCCCCAAGTCTCTTCTTCTGGGGTCCCTCGTCGGCGCTCCAGGCCCCTCCTCTCCATTGGATGCCCCCACGGAAAGTCGCTTTACATGGCAGCACCCATGCGGGCTCACTCCCGAGTCCCGCTGCTGCATCCATTGACACAAACAGGACTCAGTCCCGGCCCCCAGCTCCCATGTCACAGCTTTTGATTGACCGTAGCAGAAGCCAATGTCTTCTGCTGCTATCAATCTGTCCAAAGAGGAGAACGTCAGTGGCTGGAGCCGCTGCGCTCGTGCACAACACTGGATCGGGCTCAGGTAAGAAAAATTGCTTACAAGCGCATCAAGGCTGAAACCCGAATCCATTGCTGCTGCAATATATACCCAAACCCAATAGCAAACATAAATAAATGACTGAAACCAAACCCATTTGCAGTGCTGTGTGGATCTACCAAAAATAAATGTTAATAATCTGTACTAAAATATTAGATATAATCAACTGATTACCAATATACACAAACACCAGAATACATTCATTAAGGCTTAATTCACATTAGCTTGTCTCCAAAGATGCACAATTTCCATTGTGTCTTTTGGTGCAATTTTGATCAGACTTTACATTCTCTGGACCAATGGAGCATGAAAGTAGTGCAGGCACCTTTTCAAAATCATTGCAACTTTAAATGATCTGAACTGGTGATATTGCAAACAATGGGCTGCGACTCGTCCAAAGTCACACGTATGAATGAGCCCTAAATAATACTTTAACATTCATTATCACTTTAGGTGGCCCTTTATGTAAAGTAAGAATAATTAGATTACAGGACCATTAACTTATGCAAAAGATAAGCACAAAAAGTTATAAAACAATACCTCTTGGAGCTGGTGGGTGCTTGAATTTCTTCTTCAAGAAGCTTCTCGTCGGCTATATCCAGGGGGACTGCAATTAAAAGCAAATATTTCAATTTGTCTAGGTTTATTATCATCAACTTTTATTTAGAAAAAGCCTTTTCATTCTTTAAGGTGCAACTAAACCCTCCATTCTGCTGAAGACATCGCCATCTTAGCCTCCATTTAGATCTACTGTTGCAATGGTACTGCATTTATGATCAGCTGCAATACCAACCATTTGAGGGGTTAAAAAGCTTGGTTGGGAGTAGACATAAGCACACTGACAACTGTGACCATTCTCATCAGAAGCATGCCTTCAGTGTAGCATATGCTGTGCATGCACTAGTAGGCAGAATATAAAGGAAAACATTGGTTTGATAAACGATCTAAAGCAGAAGCGCAGGAAGTGAAAAACAAATATTCTCTACATACTCACCTTTATGGTTGCAGCATCAGTCACCTGCCGACTGTAAGCCGTGACTTCTGATTGCTCAGTTCTTGGGTCCGCTCTGAACACAGAGCAGTGATAATCAGTCATCGCTCTTTGCTCTGCCCCCCCGGTGTTCACTGGAGTGCTGGGCTGTGGCGGAGACTGCGTGTGCCAAGAGGTTGAGCCAGCTGCCGGTCCAGGCATCTGGGCAGATCCTGACACTGGACTGGCTCTGTGACATTAGCAAACAGTGGACTTTAGCCCACTGATGGCTGATTCTGGGTCACAGGAGTACTAGAGTAAGTGCCCTACTGGGACCCACATGAGAAATACGACCAAATATGTTTTGGCTATACATTAACAATAAGCATATCTAATTTGAACTTTCTTTTGGGAAATAGTTAAGTGGGTTTAGTTAGGCTTAATTTGTTACAGAAGAAAAAAAAATAAATAAACACCTTACAAAAGACACTCTTAGGGGGGAAAAAAATCCTATGTATTATCATGGGACACGGAGCCTTAAAGCGGGGTTCCACCCTAAAGTGGAACTTCTGCTGATCGGAACCCCCCCCCCCCTCCGGTGTCACAATTGGCACCTTTCAGGGGGGGGGGGGGTGCAGATACCTGTCAAAGACCGGTATTTACATCCACTTCCGGGCATAGACTCCCACGGGAGTCTATGCCTCTTCCTGTCTCTGCGCGCTGTCTGCTGGGACACACATGGGTCCCAGAGACAGCGTGGACAATTCCTATTGCGCTGCGTGACTCGCGCATGCGCAGTAGGGAACCGGGAAGTGAAGCCGATTCGCTTCACTTCCCGAATCCCTCACCTAGAATGGTGGCGGCAGCAGCCGAGAGCCGAGCAATCAATCGGCCTTGGCTGCCGGCATCGCTGGACCCCGGGACAGGTGAGTGTCCATTTATTAAAAGTCAGCAGCTGCAGTATTTGTAGCTGCTGGCTTTTAATATTTTTTTCCACAGTGCAATCCCGCTTTAAGTAATTACTTAATGCGTTATAGACCACCTTCGGGTGATGGACATTGGTATACCCAATCCAGGAAGTTCACTCCCAATATAACCCCTCCTTCCAGGAGCACATCAGTTTTTGTAGCAAAGCAATATACTTAAAGCCCAAAAAAGAGGGAAGGGACCTCTGTGTCCCATGATGTACTCCAAGAAAAGGATTTTACAGTTAAGCCGTTATAAAAATCCCATTTTCCTTTATCGTACATCATGGGACACAGAGCCTTAAGTAATTACTTTATGGGACGTCCCATAGCAATGCTACTTGAGGGGAGGGAGACACAACCCGGAGGGTACCCCCAAACTTGAGGACCTATACTGCTGCCTGCAGCACAGTGCGCCCAAAGGAGATATCCTCATACCTCCTTACATCCAGCTGATAAAATCTGGCAAACGTATGCACTGAAGACCAAGTTGCGGCCTTACACATCTGAGACATGGAGGCTCGATGACCCACTGCCCAAGATGCACTAATCGCCCTGGTAGAGTGTGCCTTAACTTGAAAAAAGGGGGAATCTTACCCCTTAAATTAAATTATAACTTGCCGAATCCACTTAGCGACAGTGGATTTTGAGGGTGCCTGTCCTTTCTTAGGACCCCCTGGCAGAATAAATAAGACATCAGTCTTATGAATCTGAGTAGTTGCCTTTAAATAGATTTTTACTGCTCTCATCACATCAAGACAATGTAGTGACTTTTCTTCCTTGGAACATGGTTTTGGAAAAAAACGATGGCAGGACAATAACTTGGTTCAGGTGAAAACCTGAAATCAATTTGGCAAAAAGTCTGGACGAGGGAGTAACACCACCCTGTCCTCATGAAAAATCAAATAGGGCTCTTTACAATAAAGAGTAGCCAATTCCGAAACCCTCCTTGCTGAGGCTATAGCAACCAAAAATACCAACTTTCTTGTCAGAAGGACGAAGGGAATATGTTGTATTGGTTCAAATGGCAGTTTTTGTAACACAGACAAAACTAAGTCCCAAGGGTACAAGAGAGGTTTGACTGGCGGATTAAGCCACATCACCCCTTGCATAAAACCCCGGTCTAAAGAATGTGTAGCAAGCGATCTTTGAAATAAGACCGATGAAGCTGAGACTTGGCCTTTAATAATACTCAAGGCCAATTTCATATCTACCCCTAATTGTAGAATGGCAAGAATTCTGCCTATGAGATACTTCTGAGGGTGCCAACCCTTGGATTCACACCAGGAAACATAAGCCCTCCAGATCCTATAATATATAGTTCTGGAAGCTGGCTTCTTTGCATTAAATCAGGGTAGAGATAATTGACCTGCAAAGCCCACGTTTCTTCAAAATGCGAGTTTCAATAGTCAAGCCGTTAAAAATTTAGAGACCGCAAGGTAGGATGGAATATTGGTCCCTGTGAGAGCAGATCTGGTCGTAGTGGGAGGGACCATGGGGACAGCTGAGAAATTAACACTTTTAGGAAGAGGTCATCTTATGGCATGTGTCAAACCTAAGGCCCGCTGGCCAAATCTGGCACTCCAGGCCATATCAATGTGGCCCTCGCACCTCTCCTGCAGCGCCCTTCGTTTCAGCAGTCGACGGCAGAGAGGAAGACATAACTTCTCTTACAGATCCTGTGCAGAAGAAGCAGCAGCAGCTGCCCTATGTCTCCCCTTCCCCTAGTCTCAACATTCAGCTGACTTTAGCCCTCCTCCGGTCCTCCTGCAGACCCTGCACTTTCTGCCTCCAAGCTCCACCCCCAGCTTCCTTCTGGTAGCAGCACAAGTTAAGGGGGGGGGGGCACTGTGATGTAAAAGAGTGGAGGACTCTTGACATCTAATGTAAGGGGGAGTAGGGTGCTCTGGATATCTAGTCTAATGCATGCAACCAGCCTTTTGAGGGCAACCATTATGCTGACACGGCATGCAAAGAAATTGAGTTTGACATTCATGCCTTATGGCAAACTTTTGCTGCCATAGGGAACATTAGCAGCATTCTGACTAGGAGGGTTTTTTTTTTTGTTTTTTGTTTTTAAGACACCCGACACCTCACAGAAATTATTTGCACACATTATTGTTATGGTACAGCAGGCAAGTCAGTGGTTCATAATTTTCTCCACCAAGCCTGCAGAAAAGTGACATTGCTATATATTGTTCAGAGGACAGGTGTAAACATAAGAGAAAGGGTCATTGGTGGCAGGAGGGGAGGTGGTCCTGCATCCTCACTCACCATTGGCATCAATGCGATATGTATCAGGGTTGATCAAGTCAATGGTGACTCCCAGGTCTGGCTCGGTGAGAAGGTCATGTTTGTGTTGTTTTTCAAGAGATGTGGCCTTATACTGCACGAATCTGAAAGAAGATATCAGGCCTTCTCAGAAGAGAACTGGCATTTAGGCAAACAGTACAGTGTGTGGCACTCACTTACCTGTTTTGATCAAAGGGGTAAGTTATGAATTTGGGATCAAATGGGATATCTGGTAATGTATTGCAGTATTTTACCCGACACACAACTCCAGACCTGCAGAAAGACAAAAGAAATGGTTAAAACACAAGAACTCTGAACTGTACAAACTGAGCCTGGAGTGCAAATTCTGCAGGAAAAGCTGCCTGGGCCTTGAAATATGAACACAAAAGTTCAGAAAGCGCTCTCTAGTCTAGTGCCACTGCCTGAGTTCCTGCAATGCTTACTAAACCTAGGCAAGTAAATGAACGTATAATTCCCCAGAGTCAGAGAATGACAATGTACAAAGGGTCATTCACAAATACATTACTGTGACAGCCTGTTTTGGAAGATGCATTTAGATGTAGCAGGACTATCAGCCTTATCCTTATACATTCAGATATAGAATTCTACCACTACCTTGAAGAAAACAGCAAAACCCACTCCTTATAGATCATATAATTGGTATAGAAAAGAATGACATCTGGGACTAAAAAAAAATAAAAGATCACTTTGATTATGTCATTTAAAATTGGGCACAAGTACATAACGCCGGTGTTAAAAGCCGATATCCTAGGGCCCCAACAGTATCAAAAAAATATCTGCAAAATTATTCAAACTAGCAAAATTAAATCAGTTAGAGAGATCCACGCCAGACTACAATGTGCTAAACTAAAAGCATATTAAAGTGGTTGTAAACCCTTACAACACACTTTGGCCTACAGGTAAGCCTAGATTAAGGCTTACCTGTAGGTCCAAGAAATATCTCCTAAACCTACACAGTTTAGGAGATATTTACCAAAAGACAGGCACCGCTGTCTACGGCGCATGCACCGTAGACAGTGGCGCGCAGGCGCACTGAGCGCACCGCCGTCAACAGTGATATGCACGGCGGCTCCCGTGCGCATGGGCGGGAGTGGCGTCATCACGGCTTCGCCGAATGACAGCTGCGGAGCGGCGAGACCCACCGAGTAGATGGATGCACCAGACTACAGCGGTCACATCGCTGGCTCCCGTGTCAGGCAAGCGACCCATAATAGACTACTATGCGATGCATAGTAGTCCATTATGCTTTACCTTTGCAGGGAATGAAAGAGGAAGTAAACTCATCAGGGTTTACTTCCTCTTTAACCATTGTTGCTTGCTAAAAGTGGAAGTAAAGGCAAAACTTGCAGTGCATCCCAAAAGTATTCACAACGCTTCACTTTTTAAACCTTTTGTTATGTTACAGCCTTATTTCAAAAAGGATTAAATTCATTATTTTCCTCAAAATTCTACAAACAATACCCCATAATGACAACGTTAAAGAAGCGTGTTTGAAATCTCTGCAAATGTATTAAAAATAAAAAAGAATTCCATGTACATAAATATTCACAGCCTTCGGCATGACACTCAAAATTGAGCTCAGGTGCATCCTGTTTCCACTGATCATCCTTCAGATGTTTCTACAACTTGATTGGAGTCCACCTGTGGTAAATTCAGTTGATTGGACATGATTTGGAAAGGCACACATCTGTCCATATAAGATCCCACAGTTAACAGTGCATGTCAGAGCACAAACCAAGCCATGAGGTCCATGTAGACCTCCGAGACAGGATTGTATCAAGGCACAGATCTGGGGGAAGGGTACAGAAAAATGTCTGCAGCACTGAAGTTCCCAATGAGCACAGTGGCCTCCATCATCCGTAAATGGAAGAAGTTTGGAACCCCCAGAACTCTTCCTAGAGCGGGCCGCCCGGCAAAACCGAGATCAGGGGAGAAGGGCCTTAGTCAGGGAGGTGACCAAGAACCCGATTGGTCCCTGACAGCTCCAGCGTTTCTCTGGAGAGAGGAGAATCTTCCAGAAGAACCACCATCTCTGCAGCACTCCACCAATCAGACCTGTATGGTAGAGTGGCCAGACGGAAGCCACTCCTCAGTAAAAGGCACATGACAGCCTGCCTGGAGTTTGCTAAAAGGCATCTGAAGGACCCTCAGACCATGAGAAACAAAATTCTCTGGTCTGATGAAACAAAGATTGAACTCTATGGACCTGAATGGCAAGGGTCGTGTCTAGAGGAAACAAGGCCCGGCTCATCATCTGGCCAATATCATCCCTACAGTGAAGCATGGTGGTGGCAGAATCATGCTGTGGAAATGTTTTGCAGCGGCAGGAACTGAGAGGCTAGTCAGGATCGAGGGAAAGATGAATGCAGCAATGAACAGAGACATCCTTGATTAAAACCTGCTCTGGACCTCAGACTTGGGTGACATTCATCTTCCAACAGGACAATAACCTTAAGCACACAGCCAAGATAATAAAGGAGCGCCTACGGGGTCAACTCTGTGAATGTACTCGAATGGCCCAGCTAGAGCCCAGACTTGAACCTAGTTGAACATCTTTGGAGAGATCTGAAAATGGCTGTGCACAGACATTCCCCATCCAACCTGATGGAGCTTCAGAGGTCCTGCAAAGAAGAATGGGAGAAACTGACCAAAAAGCCAAGCTTGTAGCATCATAGTCAAAAAGACTTGAAATTGGTGCCAATGGTGCTTCAACAAATTTATTTTTTTATAAATTTGCAAAGGTTTCAAACTTTCTCACATTGTCATTATGGGGTATCGTTTGTAGAATTTTTAAGATATAATTTAATACATTTTGGAATGAGGCTGTAACATGACAAAATGTAGAAAAAAAAAAAAGTGAAGCGCTGTGAATACTCTCCGGATGCACTGTAGCCAACTTGAAAGCCTCATACACACTATCAGATTTTCTGCTGATTTTTGTCTTCAGATTTACCAAAACCATGTTGTGCAAGGGTCTGCCTGATCGCATATACATTGAAACTCCTAAGGTTTGACCTCATATTATATGGTTTTGGTAAATCTAAAGGAAGAAATCAGCAGAAAATCTGATAGTGTGTATGGGGCTTAAACCTACTCTCAGACACATTCTAAGCATTATCCATCTAGCCCTGTAAAAAAAAAAAAAATTTAAAAATTAAAAAAAAAAAGCTATACTTACAGTACCTATTCTGCAGCCGATCCAGTCCTACACTGAGCAGTCAGTGGTGACTTCATTGAGTAAGGGTGGGCAGCAGATAATGGAAGCCTCATAGTAAGTCTATGGGTTATATCATTTCTCAACAGTTTTCGGCTGTCTCCTGCACAGTGGACTGGAGTAGCTGCAGAACAAGCAAGTATAGCGATTTATTCTTTAGGGCTAGATAGATTAGGCTTAGAAGGTGGCTGAGAGAGTTAGTTCGTTTTTGCCTTTACTTCCTTTGTACCATGTAAATGTAGCTGCTGACTTTTAATGAAAATACATTTACCTGTCTAGGGGTCAGCATTGTGCTCACTTGAACAAAGTCTTCGCTGGTTTTTGGGTCCCAGAGTCGGCATCTTTACTGTGGTGGGGGGAGAACTCAGGGTGGATTGCCATGGCAATCTGACCAGGAGTGGGAGCGGGTACCTGTCAAAACCAGATACCCCCTCCTCCTCAAAAAATTACCAAAATTAGAAGGCAGGAAAGGAGGGCATAGCGTGAAGTTCCACTTTAAGTAGAAAATAAATTTTCCCAATCTGCAAGCTTGTTTAGGGTCAGAGATTCAAAGTATTCAAGTTAGTATAACATCCAGGAAACTTTGATTTTCAGAATGCCGTCAGCAATGGAAGCCCTCAGGTTCCTTTGGGAAGGTTTACTTTAAAGAATATTTCCATCATTGCACTCAAATTTAAAAAAAAACACCAATATATTTTTGTTATGTGTTCCCATTCACACAACCCAACAACTAAAAATAATGAAAAAAAAAATAAAATAAAAAACTTACTCTAATAGTTGTTCCTTTGGAACAGGTTTCTACATAGGACAAGCAGCTTGTTTTGTTTGTAATAGCTTCCGATGTTCCATTAAGGCACTGACTGAGTTACAGATTTTTTTATTTTTTTTTTAAAGCGGGATTCCACTGCCGTTTTTTTTTTTTTTTTTTACCTGTGTCACTGTTGGGCAATTCCTACCGGGTCTTTGCAGCCACGATCGGCGTCTTTTTAACCCCCGGCGTGACGATTTCATTGCTAAGGAAAACTTTTAAAAAAGCAGTCCGGCGGTTTCCATTTTCACTGTGGGCGTTTGAAGCCCACAGGCATTTACTTCCTGGATGCGATGACACTGAGCTCCCAGCATCCACTGCTCCATCTCGCACATGCTCATTGAGTGTCCTCTTTGTTTTCCTTCCTTTTGTCTCCTGTGCTATAGTGGTAATGGCTGATAGAGCTGCCTGCCCACTTTCAAAATGGCAATTTCGGCTTGACTGTGTCCCCCATGGATTCCTGGGAAATAGCTAAAAAAGTTCCCAGGGACCATTGCGAAGCCGATAAACACGCCTACTCCCACGGGAGGAGAGCCCAGAAGTCGGCATAAACATTAAAAATAAAAGGTAAATACTGCATATTATTTTATTTTAATGGTCATAACTGCATCTATGTTCCAAAGCCATTTGAATAAGACGAACTTGCAATTTTCTGTACAAAACCACTTTAATATCAATTACTTTCAGTGTACCATGCAAGCTTTAAGAATGTTATCCTTTGTTAGGGCACTTTCACACTGGCAATGCCCGGGCGTCGGCGGTAAAGCGCCGGTATTTTTAGCAGCGATTTACCGGTGCTTTTCGGCCGCTAGCAGGCTAGCTCCTACAGCGCCTCAAAATGCTGCTTGCAGGACTTTTTTTAGCGTCCTGCCAGCGCACCGCTCCAGTATGAAAGCACTTGGGCTTTCACACCAGAGTTAGAGGAGAGGAGCTTTACAGGTGCCCTGCAGGCGATATTTTTAGCACCTTAGGACAGATGGTGCGCTCATCTACACTACAACTGATATAGAAATCTGCCAGCAGAATACAGACACTGTTCACTTTGGTAAACATAACTCCCCAGCCCCCTCAATAACATTACACAGAAGGAGGAAGCCTATTCAAATTTTTTATTAAGTAAATACGTTTTAAAATATATTTATTTTAGTTGTGTTCTGTGCATGGGAACATGAAAAAATAAAAATAAAAAAGTAGGTGTTCTCCTATATAGGCTGCAAAGGTGGAAATAACCCTTTGAACTTTGTGTCCAAATGACGATTGCTAGAAGCTGGCGACTATAGGCCACACCCCCATTTTTATAAATGAGCCCCCATGTAATAGATCTTGTGAGAAACTCACCGCTCTGGAACTGTTCGGTGGGCATTGGACCTGGAAGACAAAAGAGAACTATGTCAGGTATTGAAGTAGAGGACACAAAACTTATAGAAAATAAAGTGCTTCTTGCTGAGACTGTGATGTTACCATTCTTCCTATTACACGCTTCACAATATGATATGAATTAAAATATGCAGAGGAATTCAGTGACTATACTGTATAGAAGTAAACAATGCACTTCAATACAGGAGCATGAAATTCTATGGCTGTCCATAAATGATTTTTTTTTTTTTTTAATTCCACCATCCCCACAAGTGAGGTGGACAGAGGAATTCTCCCTGCTGTGCCATTGGCTGCAGCCGCTGATCAAATGAATGTTTTCCAACAGTTACTTAGTTGAGCAGGAAAAGCCATAGCTGAACTTGTTGAATTTTGATCTATCTAGCTTTAGGCAACGGTCCCCAAACAACAGTCCTTCGTACGCTTCTATTCCCCGCCGACCCCCCCCCCCCCCCCCCAACACCAATGATGGGCCACTATCCCCCCCCACCCCCCGACACCAATAATGGGCCACTATCCCTTCCCCGCCACCCCCCCAATAATGATGGGCCACTTTCCCCCCCTACCGACATCAATGATGGGCCCCTATATCACCCTCCACCCCGACACCAATGATGAGCCACTATCCCCCCGCCCCATGATGAGCCACTATTCCCCCCCACTGACACCAATGATGGGCCGCTATCCCCCCGCCAATGATGGGCCGCTATCCCCCCCGCCAATGATGGGCCGCTATCCCCACCCCCCCTCCGCCAATGTTGGGCCGCTATCCCCCCCGCCAATGATGGGCCGCTATCCCCACCCCCCCCCGCCAATGTTGGGCCGCTATCCCCACCCCCCCCGCCAATGATGGGCCGATATTCCTCCCCCCGCCAATGATGGGCCGATATTCCTCCCCCCGCCAATGATGGGCCGATATTCCTCCCCCCGCCAATAATGGGCCGATATTCCTCCCCCCGCCAATAATGGGCCGATATTCCTCCCCCCGCCAATAATGGGCCGATATTCCTCCCCCCGCCAATAATGGGCCGATATTCCCCCCCCAATGATGGGCCGATATTCCCCCCGCCAATGATGGGCCGATATCCCCCCCCCCCGTCAATGATGGGCCGCTATTCCCCCCCCGTCAATGATGGGCCGCTATCCCCCCCCCGTCAATGATGGGCCGCTATTCCCCCCCCCCCGCCAATGATGGGCCGCTATTCCCCCCCCCCCGCCAATGATGGGCCGCTATTCCCCCCCCCGCCAATGATGGGCCGCTATTCCCCCCCCCGCCAATGATGGGCCGCTATTCCCCCCCCGCCAATGATGGGCCGCTATTCCCCCCCCGCCAATGATGGGCCGCTATTCCCCCCCGCCAATGATGGGCCGCTATTCCCCCCCGCCAATGATGGGCCGCTATTCCCCCCCGCCAATGATGGGCCGCTATTCCCCCCCCGCCAATGATGGGCCGCTATTCCCCCCCGCCAATGATGGGCCGCTATTCCCCCCCGCCAATGATGGGCCGCTATTCCCCCCCGCCAATGATGGGCCGCTATTCCCCCCGCCAATGATGGGCCGCTATTCGCCCCCCCCCCCCCCCCCCGACACCAATGATGGGCCACTATCCTCTCCTCCCCCCGCCAGCCTGCCATTGTGCACTGTACGTACGGCTCAGTGGCTGCCGCTATCCACATGCAGCTGTCCATTTCAGCATCAGGAATCAATAGATTTCTACTGCTGAGACTGGCAGTGTGAACGGTGCCTTAGAGGACATCCACCTCTCCTTTGTTGTTATGTATACAAATCAATCTGGAGCGGTTTGCATAGAGCAGCGTGAACTGCTTGTGAGTTCCGCACTAGAATTGCGCTGGTGTGAACCGGCACTAAAGCATGCCTAAAGGAAAACATTTTTTTTTTAGATTTGGATAGTGTGGGTGGGGTTAGAAACTCTGTCGGGTTTGTATTGCCATGTTATCCCAAAAAGGTAGGACCTCCCTCTATTTTCATGTTGACCATTGTCCCTGGGATCAAAAACATTAAGTTTTCACAAAAACGTAATCTGTTGCTGTTCTGGTTGTCACCAGAATAGCAACAGATTTGGATGGAGTAGTGATGGTGGGGCAAGATTTAGAACCCCTGTCAGGTTTTAGAATGCTGCTTGTGTCCCTGTTAGACTGATATATAGTTCAGGCAATATACAATCTGATTTTACAAATTCCTTTGGGGCGACTTCGGAGTGCCTTGCATTGATTTCTATACAGAAGTCGTTTTGCAAGCCACACTGAAGTCATGCTGTTCAGGGCAGCTTCAAAGTCGTCCAACTTCAAAGCCACCCCTGTGTGAACCGGCTCTAAAGGTTACTTTTAGGGGGCACAAAAATGTAATAAAATTAGCCAATTTTTTGGTAAAGCCAAGTAAACAGTTATTCAACATGTCAAACATGTCGGTACCCTATATTTTCTATAGGCGACCCTTTAAAGCGGTTGTATGCCCCTTTTTTTTACTTACAGGTAAGCCTATAAGGTGGCTTACCTGTAGGTAAAATGAATATCTCCTAAACCTGCATGAGCAGTGAAGGTCCGGCGAATCGCACTGGAACAGACGACTCCCGCGTGCTTGCATGGGAGTGACGGCATTGCGGCTCTGGCCACTCACAGCGCTAAAGCCGCGAACCCGGAAGAAATGCAGACGAGACAATGTCAGCTCCCCCAGCATTGACCGGGAATGCGATGCAGGGGCTTTGTTCTAAGGCGAGTATTTCATAATGAGCTAGTATGCATACTAGCTCATTATACCTTTGCCTTACAGGTTTTGTTTTTCCGTTTGAGGGTATACAACCACTTTAAAAGACCCCTATATCAGTTTAGTGTTACAAAGGAGGTCTGGTGATAGAATTACTGTTCTCATTCCAGCATGCACGGCGATATGCAACGTGCATCACAATCAATGTTTCCAGGCATAGGGGCCCTGTTGCGAGTGTTTACATTTACAACTAACACCTTCTTTACACCTTCTCAAAGAGTTTTCATTATTTTCATGACTATGAAAATTGTAGATTCACACTGAAGGCATCAAAACTATGAATTAACACATGTGGAATTATATACTGAACAAAAAAGTGAAACAACTGAAAATATGTCTTATATTCTAGGTTCTTCAAAGTAGTCACCTTTTGCTTTGATTACTGCTCCGCACACTCTTGGCATTCTGTTGATGACCTTCAAGAGGTCGTCACCTGAAATGACTTTCCAACAGTCTTGAAGGAGTTCCCAGAGATGCTTAGCACTTATGGCCCTTTTGCCTTCACTCTGCGGTCCAGCTCACCCCAAACCATCTCGATTTGGGTTCAGGTCCGGTGACTGTGGAGGTCAGGTCATCTGGGGCAGCACCCCATCACTCTCCTTCTTGGTCAAATAGCCCTTACACAGCCTGGAGGTGTGTTTGGGGTCATTTTCCTGTTGAAAAATAAACGATGGTCCAACTAAAACACAAACCGGATGGAATAGCATGCCACTGCAAGATGCTGTGGTAGCCATGCTGGTTCAGTATGCCTTCAATTTTGAATAAATCCCCAACAGTGTCACCAGCAAAGCACCCCCACACCATCACACCTCCTCCTCCATGCTTCACGGTGGGAACCAGGCATGTACAGTCCATCCGTTCACCTCTTCTGCGTCGCACAAAGACATGGTGGTTGGAACCAAAGATCTCAAACTTGTACTCATCAGACCAAAGCACAGATTTCCACTGGTCTAATGTCCATTCCTTGTGTTCTTTAGCCCAAACAAGACTTCTGCTTGTTGCCTGTCTTCAGCAGCGGTTTCCTAGCAGCGATTTTACCATGAAGGCCTGATTCACACAGTCTCCTCTTAACAGTTGTTCTAGAGATGCGTCTGCTGCTAGAACTCTGTGTGGCATTGACCTGTTCTCTAATCTGAGCTGCTGTTAACCTGCGATTTCTGAGGCTGGTGACTCGGATGAACTTATCGTCCGCAGCAGAGGTGACTCTTGGTCTTCCTTTCCTGGGGCGGTCCTCATGGGAGACAGTTTCTTTGTAGTGCTTGATGGTTTTTGCCACTGCACTTGGGGACACTTTCAAAGTTTTCCCAATTGTTCGGACTGACTGACCTTCATTTCTTAAAGTAATGATGGCCACTCATTTTTCTTTACTTAGCTGCTTTTTTCTTGCCATAATACAAAGTCTAACAGTCTATTCAGTAGGACTATCAGCTGTGTACTGTATCCACCTCCTGCACAACACAACTGATGGTCCCAACCCCATTTATAAGGCTTGAAATCCCACTTATTAAACCTGACAGGGCACACCTGTGAAGTGAAAACCATTTCAGGTGACGACCTCTTGAAGCTCATCAACAGAATGCCAAGAGTGTGCGGAGCAGTAATCAAAGCAAAGGGTGGCTACTTTGAAGACCCTAGAACAGTGATGGGGAACCTTGGCACCCCAGATGTGTTGGAACTCCCATAATGCTCAGGCACTCTGCAGTGTAGTTGAGCATCATGGGAAATGTAGTTCCAAAACATCTGGGGTGCCAAGGTTCACCATCACTGCCCTAGAATATAAGACATATTTTCAGTTGTTTCACACTTTTGTTCAGTATATAATTCCACATGTGTTCATTCATAGTTTTGATGCCTTCAGTGTGAATCTACAATTTTCATAGTCATGAAAATAAAGAAAACTCTTTGAATGAGAAGGAAGGTGTGTCTAAACTTTTGGTCTGTACTATATAATTATTTTTTTTTACTTAGCTTTTTTCTTTTCCCCCAAACGTGTGTGATGATTTTTTGTTTTGATGACAGGTTCTCTTTAAATTCCGCCCGCGATCACACGTGAATGCGGCCTAAAAGACCCTGCATGTCTCTCCTGTGCTCCAGTGAGTGTAATGCACATCGCTCCCCGAAATTACATTCTTTCCTGCCATTGATGGCCGGAATACATAGGGGTATGGGGAACATTTGGGTAACAGCCCAGGTGCCAGGGCAACCTGGGGTTTGTTGAGCCCTGCTTTACACAATAAATATATATATAAAAATGAGAGAGAGAGATAGAGAGATAGAGAGACTCCTGTGTTCTTGTGATGTGTGTTCCACCTATGACTGGGACCCGCATTTGAAACGCCATTAAAAATAAACGGCCCACAAACACAATGTACACTTTCCCACATTCTGGGCCCAAAGAGAACCTGTAATGAGGGAGTACATCTAAAAATGTCAGTTGCCTGAATGCAACGCTAATCCGGTGACCACAGTACCTTCAGCCAATGAGGAGCTGACCACCCCACCCCCAGTACCTTCAGCCAATCAGGACCACCCCCCCCAGTACCTTCAGCCAATCAGGAGCTGCCCCCCCCCCCCCGGTACCTTCAGCCAATCAGGAGCTGACCCCCCCCCCCGGTACCTTCAGCCAATCAGGAGCTGACCCCCCCCCCGGTACCTTCAGCCAATCAGGAGCTGACCCCCCCCCCCGGTACCTTCAGCCAATCAGGAGCTGACCCCCCCCCCCCGGTACCTTCAGCCAATCAGGAGCTGACCCCCCCCCCCGGTACCTTCAGCCAATCAGGAGCTGACCCCCCCCCCCAGTACCTTCAGCCAATCAGGAGCTGACCCCCCCCCCCAGTACCTTCAGCCAATCAGGAGCTGACCCCCCCCCCCAGTACCTTCAGCCAATCAGGAGCTGACCCCCCCCCCCCAGTACCTTCAGCCAATCAGGAGCTGACCCCCCCCCCCCAGTACCTTCAGCCAATCAGGAGCTGACCCCCCCCCCAGTACCTTCAGCCAATCAGGAGCTGACCCCCCCCCCAGTACCTTCAGCCAATCAGGAGCTGACCCCCCCCCCCAGTACCTTCAGCCAATCAGGAGCTGACCCCCCCCCCAGTACCTTCAGCCAATCAGGAGCTGACCCCCCCCCCCAGTACCTTCAGCCAATCAGGAGCTGACCCCCCCCCCCAGTACCTTCAGCCAATCAGGAGCTGACCCCCCCCCCCAGTACCTTCAGCCAATCAGGAGCTGACCCCCCCCCCCCCCCAGTACCTTCAGCCAATCAGGAGCTGACCCCCCCCCCCCCAGTACCTTCAGCCAATCAGGAGCTGACCCCCCCCCCCCCCCCAGTACCTTCAGCCAATCAGGAGCTGACCCCCCCCCCCCAGTACCTTCAGCCAATCAGGAGCTGACCCCCCCCCCCCAGTACCTTCAGCCAATCAGGAGCTGACCCCCCCCCCCCAGTACCTTCAGCCAATCAGGAGCTGACCCCCCCCCCCCCCCCAGTACCTTCAGCCAATCAGGAGCTGACCCCCCCCCCCCAGTACCTTCAGCCAATCAGGAGCTGACCCCCCCCCCCAGTACCTTCAGCCAATCAGGAGCTGACCCCCCCCCCCCCAGTACCTTCAGCCAATCAGGAGCTGACCCCCCCCCCCCAGTACCTTCAGCCAATCAGGAGCTGACCCCCCCCCCCCAGTACCTTCAGCCAATCAGGAGCTGACCCCCCCCCCCCCCAGTACCTTCAGCCAATCAGGAGCTGACCCCCCCCCCCCCCAGTACCTTCAGCCAATCAGGAGCTGACCCCCCCCCCCCCCAGTACCTTCAGCCAATCAGGAGCTGACCCCCCCCCCCAGTACCTTCAGCCAATCAGGAGCTGACCCCCCCCCCCAGTACCTTCAGCCAATCAGGAGCTGACCCCCCCCCCCCAGTACCTTCAGCCAATCAGGAGCTGACCCCCCCCCCCCCAGTACCTTCAGCCAATAAGGAGCTGACCCCCCCCCCCCCCCCCAGTACCTTCAGCCAATAAGGAGCTGACCGCCCCCCTTCAGCAAATCAGGAGCTGCCCCCCACAGTACCTTCAGCCAATCAGGAGCTGCCTTCCCTTACTGCATGCTTGTTCCAGGCCAGTACCTCAAAGCCAAGCCTGTGACATCCAGGAGATGATATCTTTCAGGAATAGGTCAGCCATGGCGGCTCTGTTGCTCCTGTCCCCTCATTAGTGTTCTCCCATTAGTAGCATATTGTGTGTGTCCCATGGAGCCCTCGTCTACAGCGCACTCCTCTCAACCCCCAATCACATTGCGTCTTTACTTACCGGTGGCCGTCCTCCCGCTGCGCCTGAGTCTGGATGGTGGGCGCCATACTACTTCAAAACACGCAAACCACAGCCGTCCACATCCCAGGTCCCGACTGCCGGGGCCCTCAATCGCTCCACCTCTTCCAACACACGCAACAGGCACAACCACGGCCACCCATGACGTAAGGTCCTCCGAGAGGACCACGGAATCATGGGACTTGTAGTTGAAGCGCCCTCTGCTGCTAAATAAAGAATCGAAAAAGAACGTAGGCGGAGCCGCAAGGCCCGCCCACCCACGCTTGCGTGTAGTGCCGAAGTCAGGTGATTTCGCCACTGAACAATGGCGGCGCCCATGAACCCAGCGCTGGGTCCTCAGCAGCCTCCGGGCGGCGGACCCCCCGGGCCCCAACTTGGACCCGGGGCCGCACAGCAGCAGATGGGGATGCCGCAGCAGCAGCAAGACTTCGACCCGGTGCAGAGGTACAAGATGCTCATCCCGCAGCTGAAGGAGAGTCTGCAGGTACCCGGGCTGAGGGGGGTATCACTGATCTACACTAGGTGGGGCTAGAGAGCACAGAGGACCGCAGCAGCGTCCAGTCACTACAAAAGGCTGGCAGCCTTATCCTTCCTTCACTACCCGGACAGCGATCTGAGGGAACTATGAACACACAGCTGTGCTCACATCTCATATTCAGCTACAGAAAGTACAACTAACCGCAGTGTGTGTGTGTGTGTGTGTTTTTCTTCAGTCTGTCCCGTTGTGGTGAATAACCCTGATTTGTCCTGATGGCCTTTACCAGCAAAAGTGAAAAGTAACTTAAGTTGTGGCTCGTCACCAGAACAGGAATAGAGGGAAAATCTTCCAATCTGTCTCATGGCAACCATAGATTCCCCAATAGAGGGATTTCCCCTCACTTCCTGTTATGGCTACAGGAAGTGAAGAGAAATCTCTCCAATGGGACACAGATGGCAAAAAAAGCCCTCCCTTACTCTAGAATCACACATCACGCAGAATCACCTACCTGTACGTTGACCTTTATGAGTACGATCGCCGGTCCCGCGGACTCAGTGTCTACGGGGGATACCCGCGATCGTCTCACGGGGAGGAAGAACAGGGAAATGCTAATATAAAAACAAGCATTTCCCCGTTCTGCCTACTGACACTGATCACAGCTCCCTGTAATCGGGAGAGGTGATCAGTGTTGTGTCAGACGTAGCCCCTCCACCCAGTTAGAATCACTCCCTAGGACACACTTAACCCCTACAGCGCTACTTAATGGTTGACCCCTTCACTGCCAGTGTCATTTACACAGTAATCGGTGCATTTTTAATTCCATTGATCGCCGAGAAGACAGAATCAAACAGCCTATTTACATAATGCAGAAAATTAACCCCTTACATTCCACAGTGATTAAAACAATAATAAACATGAATGGTACCAAAATCGTGCCAAGTGTGTCTGATCTGTCCGCCATAATGTCGCAGTCACGATAAAAATCGCTCATCATTACTAATAAAAACAAAATCATTAATAAAAATGCCATAAAACTATCCCCTATTTTGTAAACCCTGTAACTTTTGCGCAAGCCAATCAATACACACTTATTGCAAATTAATTTTTTATTTTTTCCCAAAAATATATAGAAGAATCTATATCAACCTAAACTGAGGGAAAAAATGTTTTTTTTTTGTATATTTTTTGGGGATATTTATTATAGCAAAAAATGCTTTTGTTTCAAAATTGTCGCTATTTTTTTTGTTTATAACGCAAAAAATAAAAACAGCAAAGGTGATCAAATACCACCATAAGAAAGCTCTATCTGTGGGGAAAAAAGGATGTCCATTTTGTTTGGGAGCCACGTCGCACGACCGCAATTGTCAGTTAAAGCGACACAGTGCAGAATCACAAAAAAACGCTCTGGTCTTTGGCCAGCCAAATGGTCCGGGGCTTAAGTGGTTAATGACTGTTATTGGTAATTTTGCTTGTGGTTTTTGCATCTTGTTCAGTCTATTGTTGTGATCTTGTTTGTCTTTAAGTGTGTCTGTATTGTAACAATTTCCCTTTTGGGATTAATAAAGTATTCTGTATTACTGTTTTACTCACTGTGGCATGTAAGGGGTTAATTGTCTGCATTATGTAAATAGGCTGTTTGATTCTGTCTTCTCTGATCCCCCTTCTTCCACAGTCCACCCAATCTATCTCCTGACACAACAGATTCTTGGGGGTCATTCTGCATATGCTCAGTTTGGTGTGTATTGCTAGAAAGTTCCCTTTTTTTTTTTTTTTTTTTTTTTGTGACTGCGACATTATGGCGGACACATCGGACATTTTTGGGACCATTGTCATTTATACAGCAATCAGTGCTATACAAATGCATTGATTCCTGTGTAAATGACACTGGCAGTGAAGGGGTTAACCAGGGGGTGGCAGTGTAGGGATTAAGTGTGTCCTAGAGGTGTGTTTCTAACTGTGGGGGGCTGGGCTTTGTGTTAGTGAACACTGCTCTCTGCTCCAATCGCATGGAGCAGAGATCGGCATCACTTGTTGCTAGGCAGAACGGGAAGATGCTGTTTACAACCGCATCTCACAGTTCAGCCGCCCCGTGAGATGATCGCGGGTATCCCCGTGGCGATCGAGTACGCGGGACCCGCGACCGGACTTACGGGGGTCCCGACCGGCACGCAAGCACACCGCCGGCAGCGCGCATGCGATGACGGGCGGCATATAAAATTGGACGTACCTATAGGCCAATTTGCCTGCCTGTGCTATTCTGCCGACATAGATTGGCGTGCGCCGGTCGGGAAATGGTTAAAAAAAAAAAAAAAAGCCCCGTTATAGGTATAGGCTATTTTTATACCTCCTAAAGCCTGCCTAGCATAGTCCCAGCAATTGCATTATCCCATCCTGCCTTGTTGCTAGGATATTACTAAGAGACTTCCAGCTATTGCTCGCCTCCACCTGAGCTGAGGGTCTGTACAGTATACAGGGCTCACAGCCACTGCCACTGTTCCTGACGTGAATACAGCCGTGGCCAAAAGTTTTGAGAATTACACAAATTTATTTTCACAGTCTGCTGCCTTGGTTTTACAATGGCAATTTGCATATACTCCAGAATGTTGAGACGCGTGATCAGATTAATTGCAAAGTCCCTCTTTGCCATGACAATGAACTTAATCCCATAAAAAAAAAAAAATTTGCACTGCATTTTCAGCCCCACCACAAAAGGACCAGCAGACATGTCAGTGATTCTCTTCTCAAAGGTGTCAGTGTTGATGAGGACAAGGCTGGAAATCACTCTGTAATGCACAGACTGAAGCTTTAAAAGGAAGGTGGTGCTTGAAATCCTTGTTCTTCTGTTAACCATGATTACCTGCAAGGAAACGCATGCAGTCAACATTGCTTTGCACAAAAAATTGATTCACAAGCAAGGATATCGCTGCTACTAAGATTGCAAGATAAGTCAACCGTTTATCTGACCGTTAATGACTTCAAGGAGAGGTTCAGTTGTTGTGATGTTAACTTCGGGGAGCCCAAGAAAGTCCAGCCAGTGTCAGGACCGTCTCCTACAGTTGGTTGAGCTGGGGGATCATGGCTCCACCAGTGCAGAGCTTGTTTAGGTAGTGCTTGGACTGGTGAGGCCTGGGGTAAAGACATTTCTCTCTGAATCCTCTTTCAGATTGTTTGGGGCATCAGGAGAAAACCTTGTCTGGAGAAGAAAAGGTGAGCGCTGCCATTGGTCTTGACAACAGTAGAGTCTCCTGAGACCATTCATTTGGGCTTCTCAGCCAAGGGAGTGGGATCGCACAGCCATGCATACAGAATGGTACAAAAACATCCTCCGAGAGCAACTTCTCCCAACCATCGTTTGATGAACTGGGTGAGCAAAAAAATAAAGCCCACAAATTCAAGCATTGATGTGCAAGAATGGACTGCCATCAGTCAGGATGTGGCCCAGAAATTGATTGACAGCATGCCAGGGCAAATTGCAGAGGTCTTGAAAAGAAGGGTCAACGCTGCAAATATTGACGCTTTGCATAAACTAAAGTTAATGTAATTGTCAATAGAAGCCTTTGACATTTATGAAATGCTTGTAATTCTACTTCAGTATACCATAGGAACATCTGACAAAATAATCTTAAAACACAGAAGCAGCAGACTTTGTGAAAATGTAATATTTGTGTCATTCTCATCACTTTTGGCCACGGCTGTAGGTCTTATGGGCCAGTTGGGTCCAAACAAACTATTTAAAGTTGAATGAAGCCTGAAGATGAATTTCATTGTTGCCACATAATAGGGCATTTTCCTCAGGCAGCCGTGACCTTCTCAGGTACAGCAGGGAAATCTCTAAATTTGAAATTAAAAGCTGCTGGTTTTGTGTGGTTTTGTTATCTTGTAATGGGCTATTAATTTTTTTAACTTTATTTTTAGTTGCAATATTGCTTTTAATGAATGCAGTGATAGAGGTGTGCTCAACTTTCACAATACAAAAACAGTTATTGATGTGTTCATGTAACCCAGTTGTAGTAAGCTCTGGGGGCGGAGTGAAACGCTTTGGGTGTAGCCTGGCGGGAGCCCAGGCTATGATTGTGTCTCTCTCTGTCCACCATAGGACACCGTGGATGTGCGGCACCAGGAATCTTTCCTCTCTTGCTCCTCAGGAGACTGCCGATGTGCTGGAGGAAACTGTTAGAGATCAATGATTTTAAACCCTCTTTACAAAATCATGCATACACATTTGTGCTCCCTACAACCCCTGTACAAATTACTTGTTCCCACTTCTGATATGTATATATTTGTAATATTTCTGTGTGCTCTTTGTTTTTTAGAATCTCATGAAAATCGCAGCTCTGAATCTGGCCCAGAACACAAATATTGATAATGGGCAGTAAGTATTTGTGCTTTATATATTCATAGTTGTCAGGATCTCACAGGGTGGATTTGATTCAAATCACAGTTTAAATTACTTGTTAAAAAGTCTTGATTTAAATCAACTTGCTTTAAATCATCATTTTTAAATGGTAACTGTCATCTCTGTCCCATAGCAGCTATTCCTCTGATGCGCTGTTGTCTTGCCAACAGTCCCAATCGCAATTTTTTATTTTTTTGCTTAGAATAAAGATCACAATTCTCACGGCGTAACATCTTCCCTTTTTTTTTTTTTTCAAAAACAATTGCGTGTTTGAAAGACCACTGCGCAAATACAGTGCGACATAAAATATTGCAACAACCACCATTTTATTTTCTAGCGTCTCTCTCTCATATATATATATATATATATATATATATATATATATATATATATATATAAATATGTGTGTGTGTGTAAAATATATGTATGTCTTTTTTTTATATATAATGTAATGTTTGGAGGTTCTAAGTAATTTTCTAGCAAAAAATATTGATTTTTTTTTAACTTGTAAGCCGCAAGTGTCAGAAAAAGGTTTTGGTCTTTAGGTGGTTAAACTGACCTCATTTACAGACTGAAGTTCATCCCTTTTTGATCTAAGAAACAAAAGTTATGGTGAAGTTGAGATAAACTTGGCAGGCTGCCTGGATTTTTTTTTAATTTTATTTTTTATTTTTTTTTTGTTAGCATTCAGAAGTGAGCAGAGAGCTTTCTGTACTTGTTTACATAGTATTAGGAAATGTTGTCTTAAGATCGGGAAGGGAGTAGAATCACGATTTTGATTCTTGACGATTAATCGTTCAGCTCTACCTAATCATAATCTGATGCTTTAGCGAGCTCACCTCTTATTGATGCACACTGCTGAAAATAAGTATTTATGGATAATTTATACAATAATTTAAAACTGAATTCCAGGTATGGCACATGTTTACTTTGCTTCAAGCTCAGCCAATGAAACTACTTAAAGAGGTTGTATACTCTGGGGAAAAAAAAAAAACCCTGTAAGACAAAGGCGTAATGAGCTAGTATGCATCACTTGCTCATTATATAATATTTACCTTAGAACTAAGCTGTTGTATTGGTGCCCACACACCGCTGACAGGGCTGGCGGTTTTCCTGGAGTTACTTCTTTGGGTTCCTGGGCTTCGGCACTGCCGTTCATGGCACAGGGCTCAGAAGGAACGGCACACATGCCTGTTCCTTCAGAATGCATGCGCCAGTGATGCCACCGGCTGCATGTGATCTATTTTGACTACCTATATGTAAACCTTGTTATAGGCCTACCTATAGTAAAGTAAGTGGAGGAAGTTTTACTTCCTCTTTTAAAAATTGCCATATCTACATTTCAGCTTTAATGTAAACATTAGCAGAATACTTTCACAAGCATATTTAATTAAACAGTAATAGAAAGTGAATGTTTAAGATTCACTCAATTTTGTTTTTCCTCATACTTGACCCACAGTTTGTTTTTGTTTAACATTTTGTCTTAAAATCAAATTGAAATTTCAATTTTGGTTTGGCTAAAAACTTAATAGTGCCCCAAACAAATGTGTGCAAGTCTTTTGCGGTTTGTCTTCTTCAGAAAACAGCAGCAGCCTAAGTAGAAAAGTCTGTCCCTTGCCAGCATGCAGAGACGGACCTTGGCTTTCTGTGAAAGCAGTGGAATGTCTGCAGAGGCCTAACATGTCCCTGCTGAGTCTGACCTATACTTGTGCAATCTGCAAAGCTCATGCTGCTGCTGATTGAAAAGTTCTAGCTCTGAAGTTAGCAGGGTGCATTTGGACCTCAGGAGGGAGACAGCTGCTTCCAAATAAATCAAGGAACCTTTTTTGTAGAATGCTGGCAGCGGAGAGGCTTTTCTACTCAGGCTGTGGCTGCTTTCTAAAGAAAATAAAAAATTTAACTGTAGGGCTCTGCACGCATTTTGTTGGATGCATTGGAAATGTGATTTAACTTTAAAAGGCCAGTGGGGCTTTGAAGGGGAGCCCCAGGCAAAACCTTTTGGTTAAAGAGATTAAGTGTTACAATGTGTGCTATTGCTGTTTATGCAACAATTGGAAGATTCCCCATCACTTCATGTCCTGGTGAGAGCTAGAGTAGTGCTGTAAATTGATTCTTTGGGTTCTCTTCTCTGGAGTACATTCTCAATATGTTCCTCTAGACCAGGGGCCTCCATTTTTTTTTTTTGTAAACAAAAGGCCGGTCTACAGTCTTTCAGGCTTTAGGGCTGGACTGTGGCCAGTGGGAGTAGAAAATGTCTTGGTGTCAGTGGGAGTAAGCAATACCCCTTCTTTTGGTATAAGGGCAGGAATGGCGCCCCCATCATTGGGGTCAGCGAGAGGAATGGCGCCCCCATCATTGGGGTCAGCGGGAGGAATGGCGCCCCCATCATTGGGGTCAGCGGGAGGAATGGCGCCCCCATCATTGGGGTCAGCGGGAGGAATGGCGCCCCCATCATTGGGGTCAGCGGAGGAATGGCGCCCCCATCATTGGGGTCAGTGGAGAGCATAATGCCTTTATCCAGCAGTAAGTATGTGACCCAAGGGCCGAATAAAGATGAGCAAAGGGCCACATCCAGTCTCCGGGCCACATTTTGAAGACGGTGCTCTAGACCATTCACTAGGGGCTGGAAACAGTGTTCTCTGTCCCCCAGAATATTCTTTGGACTATATTGGGGATGTAGTCCATTAGCTGGCTATCACCCAGAAGCCTAACCTGGATTGATCAAGCAAGAATTAGATCCTCTGTCAGGCTTTCATTTCTGTATGTTTTCCTGTGAGAACGATTCCTCCTCTTTTGTCGCTGGTAATCATTGTTTCTAGAACTAAAAGTGAGGGAAATCCTACTGTCAGGCTTTCATTTCTGTATGTTTTCCTGTGAGAACGATTCCTCCTCTTTGTCCTGGTAATCATTGTTTCTAGAACTAAAAGTGAGGGAAATCCTAAAGTTTTGACTTATCAAAAGAATTAGGAGGTGAGGAGAAATTTTCCAATGTGGGCACTTGTTCCAGTGACCACTGCTTAATAGAAAATTCTCTGTGCTCTGGAAAGATCTCCTGTCACTTCCTTTGTCCTCAAGACAGAAAATTGCAAAAAATTCTTCCACAGTGGGACAAAGACTGCAATAACAAAAGACAAATTTTAACCATTGCACTAGCAATTCATGATGTGAAAAAAACACTACACTACTGTACATTTATGAACAGCGGAGTGGTGTACGGTTATTTCTCTTGTACCATTTTTATAAGACATTTGGCTTGCAGTTGTGGTGAGGTCTCATTGGGTGAGTTTAAAACTGGGCAAACCAAGTCAAGTTTCCTGTGGCAGCAAAGCATTGAGCAGTGGCATGCAAATGAACCCCTTTCAGCTTTCAGTGGGCAATTGGGAGGTGGTAAAAACACAACCATACTGCCCATTTTTACTGCCTGGGTGACTGAGACTGATCTGTCTCAAAAAGTATATAAAATTCCTTTGTCTGCAGTGTTACATAATCGAGTCATTTTCAGCGTCAAAACACGGAGAACTAAAAAATGACCTGGTAATGAAGGGAAATTTCAGGCTGGTACTCGAGTGTAAGAAGCATGTGGCCACTTGCAGTTGGAAGAGAAGCGGTTTAACCTTAGATGTTGTAAACCCCTGGGGGGGGGGGGGGGGCTGTAAGATAAAGGCATAATGAGCTATTATGCATCGCATATACTAGATTATTTATGAATTTCTTACCTTAGAACAAAGCCGTATAGCGGTGCCCACACCCTGCTGAGATGGCAGACTTCTTCCCCAGTGTTTCTTCTGGGTTTGTGGGCTCCAGCGCTGTGAGTGGCTAGAGCTGTGATGCCGTCACTCCCGCACATGCACGTGGGAGCCGCCGTTTACAGCACAGGCTCTGAAGGTCCGGCCTGGTAAGCTGGACCTTCAGAGTGCATGTGACGATGACATCCATCGGCCTGCATGCACTCTGAATATCTCCTAAACTGCAAGTTCAGGAGACATTAAAGAGGAAGTAAACCCTAACGGGTTTACTTCCTCTTTCATTCCCTGAAAAGGTAAAGCATAATGGACTACTATGCATCGCATAGTAGTTCATTATGTGTTACTTACCTGACACAGGAGCCAGCGAAGTCACCTCTGTCCCCTGTAGTCCGGCGCATCCATCTTCTCGGTGGGTCTCGCTGCTCCGCCGCTGTCATTCGGCAAAGCCGCGATGACGTCACTCCCGCGCATGCGCACGGAAGCCGCCACTCGCGGCATATCGCCGTTGACCGTGGTGCGCTCAGTGCGCCTGCGCGCCTCTGTCTACAGCGCATGCGCTGTAGACAGCGGTGCCTGTCTTTCGGCAAATATCTCCTAAACCGTGTAGGTTTAGGAGATATTTCTTGGACCTACAGGTAAGCCTTTATGTAGGCTTACC